>NC_092785.1:6836309-9591180 GCF_047496795.1 Chiloscyllium punctatum
ATACAAGGAGAACATAGTAACGCTTTAAGGGGGAAGGACAGGTTCAGTGAGTGAATGCACACACAATAGCCTGTGCACTATAATATAGAGAAATGTGGGGCATTGTTCATTCATTTCCCTCGGAAAGATTTCAGGCCATGCATGTACATTTAGATGCTTATCCTAGTCATAAGTCAAGAAGCAACAAAAAGCCTTTAGGTCCATTTAGTGCCAGCAGCTTCCATTATTGTCTTTCAAGATTAACTCATATCCGGCACTTCTAACTTGGTGCAATTTAACCCTCAGTTTGCGTCATTTCACTCCCTCATCATTGAACCCTTGTTGTCCAGCTATATTATGGTGAATTAATCTGTAGGACATGGACTCCGAACACACCGTTTTTTTTTTGCTTTTCAGTATTTATGAAGTCAGTTTGTTGCTGAGTTAAAATCAAATGGCAGCTGTGGACAAACAAAGTGACTGAGTGAATCCATCAGAATCATCATTCCTGACTTGACAGAAGCCTGGAAGGTATATTGTCTCAACAGTGCCGAGGTCGAGGATATCACAGAACAACTTCAGCACATCTTGGGGTGCGGGGTTTACTGGGGAGGGACAGAAGCAGGAATGGGAAAGTTTGGAAACTGAAGAGCACGCGTTCCTGGAGCACATTTACACTAACAATGTCTGGTCGTGAAATCACACTTCAGAGGCCGTCATCCTGTCATTATTCTCCCATTTATTACAAATGCATCTCCTTTGACAGTAGCGTCTTACTGAGTCAGGTGTTAAGCATCTCAATATACCTGACATTCATCCTTTTAATTCAGATCGGGCTCCCTGATTGGATCAGTTTTAGAGCTCCAATCAGGGAACTCAGACACTATGAGGTTTAGCTGGCTGATCGAATGACAAGAGCAGGGAGAAACAGTGATTAATCCCAATCAGTAAAATGCACAAATCAGGCAAGACATTGAAAGGCTGAACCCGTTGTTATTCTGGGTACACATTAGGCCAATGAAAATGCGGCTGGAAGCATTGGTTGAAGGAGGAAGTGCTTTGGATGTATCAATGACTTGTGAGGTTTCTGGGGTTGGTGCGATCAGAATACATTGGAAACTGGATTTTGCTTTAATTGGATGGGGATTGCTCCTGTTCTGGCATTGTGGAATATTTGTTCAATCTTTGTCAGAGTGTTGGAATCCTGGAATAAAGCTCAGTTAGCAGGGAGATGAAACTGGCCACCAAGTACTAAATCTGTGAGTGAAAGAGAAAACTAACAAAAACACGCTCTGGATCCATGAGGATGATCTGCTTCAGAATCCGAATCTTCAGGATCAAACCCTTCCTTCACATGTCTCACAGAATTGGGGACAGAGTTCTTTCTGGAGAGCTACATTCTCATTTTTAGGGATATTCTCAATAATGTATGCGTTACATAATACAGTTACTGTCCAGACCTCACCTGTATTTGTTATTATTTATGATGATGGTTGCTCTTTTTGGACTTAAATAGCACTTTAAAACTATTAACTTCGTTAATCACACAGGATTGATCTGATACGAGAGAACAGATGTAAACATGCAGCAAATTAATTTGCTTACTCCAAAACAAACAGCCACAATAAAATAGCATGAATTTACAATATTATTGCAATGGGGAAGAGTGATCTTAAAATACATGAATTGTTCATTAAGATGGAGAATGAAGAATTTAAGTCTGAACTTGGGTCCTGAATTTAAACAACGGTTAGATGTACAAATGAGCAATGGTGGATTGAGAAACGTTATTTCAGAGGTTCTCAGTGGATTGACATTTGCTGAAGAGGAAGAAATGCCTGAATGGTTTTCAACAATGATTCAGGTGCCTGCTGGTCAACAATACAACAGGAAAGGTGAGATGAGGCAGCCCTGCTTGTCTGTCAATCTGATCGAGAGGCTTTCTGTTTCGCAAACATTGACTAAGGCTGCATTCATAATGTTGGTGTAGACTAGTATGGTTCATTTGTAGAATCCCTCTCCAAAGCCTACTTTGGAGAGAACATCCCACATAGATGTGTGTAAGATCGTGTCAAGGACCTCCTGGTGCAGGCTGATGAGGCAGGTTTCCAACTCCACTGTCCTGCACGGAGGTGATCCTTTCCCTGCGAATTGTCAGGCTGCCTGTTCAGATCAGATTTGTTCGGGGTGAATCACTGATCCCAAAGCAGAACTGACCCAGATGGTGACGACCTTATTCAGGACATTTTAATTTATATTCATAAAATTAAATTGGTCGTCAGTCACCCCTCTCCCTCTTCTGATTTTAGACGAGGGTATGATACTTTTCCTCATGGACTTATACTAACTACCTGGTGTATTACTCTTTCCTGAGGACACGAGAGCCTTTGTCAGCACACCCAGAGTTCGCGGCTGGTGCAGCCTGTCCCAGTTGCTGTCGCCTAAGACCTACCAGATAGGGAGGAATGACCACGAGGCTGCGCTGTCTGTGGGCTTCTTGTCACACAGTCCGTCATGAAAGGATTCGCTGATCCTCAGTATGTCAGGCTTGCAGCTCCACCTTCTCCTTCAGGCTCTGAGAACAGAGCAGTCCTGTGCAACTTTTCAAAGAACAAGCATGAGCACGTCTCATCCTCCTCCACGTTGTGGACCCTGGACAAGGATATTACCTTGGAGGCATCTTAGGTAAAGAGCGAGGCTTGCTGGATGTTCACATTCTTTCAATTCTCCATGACATCAAACCACATCGTCTGCAGCAGGTGTAAGTTCTGCACACTTTTCTGGAGTTTTAACAGTTCTCCCCCGTTTCTCTGTCACCTTCAGAAATCCTTTGAGAATAAATATCATCTTTATGTTCCCCTTGACTGTTTACCAAAAGTCTGAAGTAGACTCAAAGCGGGGTTTCACGTTTCTCCAACCTGTGGAACCCCTTTTGAGATATTCCATGTTTAATGGGATCGGCAGTTTCAGATTCAGTTTCCTTGCTTACCAGCAAGAGTCAGTGGTCAGAGAAGAACACCGGCTTGATACCGGTGAATTTCCCGAAATCACTCCCAGCCTCTCCAGTCTCACTTCACAGGAGCATCACTTGAGCCCTGGTGAACATCCCTCGCACAATTCCGCATGATTTTTTTTTGTTTTAATATTGCGGCATTGACTGGGTCCTGGGCCCATTTGGTTCCGATCACCAGGCCGGTAACATCCTTCTTTCATCTTTGCTGTCTCATCTTCATCTTGGTCTTCTCTTCCTTCTGGTGGTGACGGGGGAGGAAGGTGGCATCAATTGTGTCTGCAGCAACAGCGTTGTGAACCTGGAATAGGAATCCTGGTGTAGGTCATGGCGCCGGTTTGGTAGGACCAGGTACTCAATCCCATTATCTTGATTGATTGCATTGAATCAGTGTTAATGAGACAATGGAACTGAGATATAAAACCAGGAAGCTTGCAGCATTCACTGACAAGTTCAATCAAGCCAGACAACAGATATGCAAGCCTTCACCTTGACTGAACATTGAATGAGTTCTTCACATGACATTGCCACAAGGTTTTAAATATCCTGTACCGTTTTCTGTAATATCCTTCCTGGATAGAAACTAAATTTAATTTCTGCCAATGACATTGTTACAACAAACTGCAGTTAAATCACTGCCATCGGAAATGACCGTGATAACTCGCTAAAAGAATGTCAGAAGAAACACAAAAGCTTCTGATTGCAATTACACCTATTGGGCGGTAACCTGGTGTCATGTGACGTCAGACCCTGCCCACCTCAGTTCAACACCGGCACCTCCACATTAAAGCTAAAAGAAGCCACTTAAGTCAGAGAGATCCCACACACATTCCAGAAGATATCAGGACAAAGAAACAGGTATCTTGGGAGGAGAGAGAATAGCTCTAACTCCAGTTTGAAGAGCTGTATTTGGGAATTTTAAACTCGTGTGTGGGCAGAGACATTTCGGACTGAAAGATTACTGGGGATAGTGGAGGAATAAGGTAAAAACAATGACTGCAGATGCTGAAAATCAAATACTGGATTAGTGGTGCTGGAAGAGCACAGCAGTTCAGGCAGCATCCAATGAGCAGCGAAATCAACGTTTCGGGCAAAAGCCCTTCATCAGGAATAAAGGCATGCTTCAGGCTCATTGCCTTTATTCCTGATGAAGGGCTTTTGCCCGAAACGTTGATTTCGCTGCTCGTTGGATGCTGCCTGAACTGCTGTGCTCTTCCAGCACCACTAATCCAGTATAGTGGAGGAATAGTCTGATTTTCTAAAAGATTGTATATTGATAAATTGCTTTTCAAAGATAATAAACCACATCTCATTACTAGTGGCAAACGAGTTCCACTAAAGAAACAAGTCAATCAGTCCATACTGTAATGAGGGTATCGGTGTGTACTGTACCTTTAAGAGAGACGGTACGTTTAAGAGAGACTGGAAGCTGCCATCATCTTAGAGAGGCAACGAGCGTGCTGAAATAATTCAAAACATAACATTTGAGTGTGAAACAAATAGTGTAATTGGATTGCCATGGTACTCAACAAATTCGAATTTGGCCAATCAGTTTAAATGAAGCCCCAAGATACCAAATTCAATCAAATTTGAATTTAATGTTTTGATGACATCAAACCAATGAAATGATCTGATGGTGTGGGGTATAAAACCGGACGTTTTGATCAGTTAGGGAGGAACAGAAAAGAGCAGCCCCAAACACCAACAGACTGCTTTCCGAATTATACTCTGGAAGATACCTGTCCATTCAGAACTTGTGCAACAGAACTCCAAAGCCGACCGACAGAAATCTACACATAAAGTTTGACATCCGAAGATGCCAACTGCATTTTAAAGTGATTTGCCGTAAATATCGGACCAGTATGATGGAGTGTAAGATAAAAGATATTTTTCAAATAAGGAGTTGTAAGTAGTAGCTTGCATGTTCTCTGGTGGAATTAAAGGATAGTATTGTTTTTTTGTTTTCTTTAAATACTGTAATCTGGGAGAGTTACTTGCCTCTAGAAATTTAACAGATTATGATGCGACGTGAGCTCCTCTGTGTGTTTGCTTTAAATGAGCAGAGGGGTTTGCCCCATGTCGTACCAATCCAAAAGTGAAACTTACGATGGATATTGTCAATGGTAATAGAGAAATGTCCAATATACTGATTAATCATTTTGCCTCAGTGTTTTTGAGGAAAATTAAATCAACAAGTGAACTTTCACTCATATCCTTTCGGGAAAAAAATTGACGTCCTCATCTGGTCAGGTTGATATATGACTCGAAACTGAAGAAATTTGGTTGACTTTTGACTGCGGTTTGGGATGGGGAAAAAAAGCAGTCCGAGCCTGGGTTGCTCTTATCCCACATAAGGCCGCATGTGTTATGATGATTTATACAAAACCCTGGTTAGTTCTCTCTTGGAGAACTGTGAGTAGATCCAAGCACCGCACCTTAAGAAGGACACATTAGCCTTGGAGTAAGTACAGTGTAGATTTGTAAGAATGATAACTGGAGTTTAGCGGTTGACCTATGAGATGAAACTGAACAATTTATGCCTTGTTTCTCTACAACTAAGGACTCAGGGTGTAAAAATATAAACTATTTTCACTGTTTGGGGATTCGAGCACAAAGGGACATAGTCTGCGAAGTGGGGTCATTGTGTTCAGGAGAGATGTTAGGAAGAACTTCCACTCAGAAAGGGTGGGGGATGTTAACACTCTCTTCCACAAACAGGACTGGATGCTGGATTATTTGTTAATTTTCATTCTGAGACAGATTTTCTTTTTGTTAAACGCAGGTGTTAAGGGATAAGGGACAAATGCAGGTATATGGAGTTAGGCTACAGATCAGCCATTGATTGTCAAAACGAGCTCTCACTGGGGGTGAATGGCCTGTTTCTATATCCCTATGATGTTTAATCTCCTCCTATAGCCTGTCCAAGGCATTGACATCCTTCCTAAAGTGTCGTGTTCTGGAGTGGACAGAGCTCAATTTTAACCGAATGCAAGGCATTTGACTTTCAAGAGTTCAAATCCAGTCTGTTTCCCCCAATTCTGGCTAAAACGGTCAATTATAAAGGTTTGATAACATTTCACTTCTCTTTGCATTCTAATTCCAATTTGTACGTTTTCTTTTTAAAAATCTGCCCATTCTGCGATATCACTTTCCCAAAGATAAGTGTACACCTCCAAGTTTTGATAATATTATGCCTCCTCCAGAATTAGGCCAGTTAATTTTATTATCTCGCTTTCTCACTTTCGACAAGATCTGCTATTTACCTGCCCGTTTCACTGGATAGAGGGATAAAATGCATCTGGAAATATCCCACGAATGGATAGTGAATAGCTGCACGATTTTGGAATTCTGCAAACAGCCTTCATTTAAAATATTGCTCAACGGGAGAACTGAAAGTCAGGGACTTGAAAATTTCACGGAAATTCTTTTTAATTCAGTGGACTGAGCTTTGCAGTTGGCATAGACGCACCCAGCAGCACAGCAAAAGTAGAATGATACTCAGCTCTTTCTCCAACCTTTTATTTCTGGAACAGGATGCCATTCACCTCTAATTTCTCTCTACAGATGCTGTCAGACATGTTCAGTTATTCCAGGAATTTCTGTTATTTTTTATGATTGAGATCATCTGCAGTACTTCCATTTCTTATTCAGTCCCTTCTCCAGCCTTCTATACAGCAGGAGGCCACAGCAGGACGGGTATTATGACGGGACTGCTCATCCACGCAACCAAGTAATGTTCTCGGGGCATTGCATGAAATCCCACTCTGGCAGATGATGGAATTTCAATTCAATTATTTTCTGGAATTTAAGAGTCTAATGATGAACCCAGAATGTTTCTCTGTTTGCTCATGCCTTTTAGAGAGGGAAACGACTATCCTTACCTGGTCACGACTTCACGTGACCACAGACCAACAGCAATATGGTTGACACTTAACACCCCTCCAGGCAATTAAGGATGGGCAATAAATATTGGCGCTGTCCAGCAACGCCCTCATCCCAGACTGAATAACAGAAGCCTTCTTGAGAATGATACGGAGGAAGTGGAGGAGGCAATTTAGCTCATTCTGAGATGGTAAAGTGGAATAACAGAAGGCCATTCAGTCCCATTCGTGAGCGCAAGAATATCAGAATGGTACAACGTCAGTCCACACTGGCCTCCGTGTAAAAGCGAAGGGAGGAGGGAACGGGAACATATGAGGAGATGGGGTTGTAGGGTGTAGGTTTGCTCGCTGAGCTTATGTTTCATATTCAGGCATTTCATTACCTGGCTAGGTAACATCATCAGTGGCGACTTCCAAGTGAAGCAAAGCTGTTGTCTCTTGCTTTCTATGCTTTCTGTGAGGAGGTGTAAGGACAATTGGAATGAGAATGAGGGAGCAGTCGGTCAGAAGGAGAGAACTTGTCCTGGGAAGCTGTGTAATATGGAGGCATTTAAGTATGGGAATGGACACAGTGAGAGCAAAGCTACAATGTTGATGTCAGGAAATTTGAAAGGAGGGTACTTCCCAACATCACCTCTGACCCAGATTGATGGCAATAGTCACTGTTACCCTGTAATAAATCATCTCGATTGTCTATTAGTTATGCTCCATTTCGCTGCAGTTAAGCGTTTATATTTGCCTGTCGACAATAGACAATAGACAATAGGTGCAGGTGTAGGCCATTCTGCCCTTCGAGACTGCACCACCATTCATTATGATCATGGCTGATCATCCTCAATCAGTATTCTGTTACTGCCTTATCTCCATAACCCTTGATTCCACTATCCTTGAGAGCGCTATCCAACACTTTCTTAAACGAATCCAGAGACTGGGCCTCCACTGCTTTCTGGGGCAGAGCATTCCACGCACCCACCACTACACATCAGCGGAAACATGTTTCCTGCCTCCAGAGTGTCCAATCGTTTAATAATCTTATATGTCTCAATCAGATATGCTCTCAGTCTTCTAAACTCAAGGGTATACAAGCCCAGTTGCGCCAATCTTTCAACATAAGATAGTTCCGCCTTTCCAGGAATTGACCTCATGAACCTACGCTGCAGTCCCGAAATTGCCAGAATTAGGAGACCAGAACTGCACACAATATTCCAGGTGAGGTCTCACCCCAGGGCCCTGTACAGCTGCAGAAGAACCTCTTTGCTTCTATACTCAATCCCTCTTGTTATGAAAGCCAGCATGCTTTCTTCACTACCTGCTGTACCTGCATGCTTGCCTACATTGACTGGTGTCCAAGAACACCCAGATCTCTTTGTACTGCTCCTTTACCTCACTTGACTCCATTCAAGTAGTAATCTGCCTTCCTGTTCTTGCCACCAAAGTGGATGACCATACATTTATCAAAATTAAACTGCATCTGCCAAGCATCTGTCCAAAAACCTAACCTGTCCAGGTCACCCTGTAATCTCCTAACCTCCTCCTCACATTTCACCCTGCCACTCAGCTTAGTATCATCAGCAAATTTGCTAATGTTACTATTAATACCGTCTTCTACATCATTAATATATATTGTAAAAAGCTGCGGTCGCAGTACTGATCCCCGCTGTACTCCACCGGTCACTGCCTGCCATATCAAAACGGAGCCGTTTATCACTACTCTCTGTTGCCTGTCAGCCAAACAGTTTTTAATCCAATTAGTTCTTTGCCCCCAATACCATGTGCCCTAATTTTGCTCACTAACCTCCTATGTGGTACTTTATCATGCTCAAAAATTTTCAGAAGATTATTCAAGCATGATTTCCCTTCATACATCCATGCTGACTCTGACCTATCCTGTTACGACTATCCAGATGTGTCGTAATTTCACCCTTTATAATTGACTCCAGCATCTTTCCCATCACTGAGGTCAGACGAACTTTTCTATAATTTCCTGCTTTCTCTCTCGCTCCTGTCTTAAAACGTGGTATAACATTAGCTCCTCTCCAATCTGCAGGAACTGATCCTGAATCTATCGAACTCTGGAAAATTATCACCAACGCATTCACGATTTATAGAGCCACCCCGTTCAGTACCCTGCGATGTAGACCATCAGGCCCTGGGGACGTATCAACCTTGAGACCGAACAGTCTCTCCATCACCAATTCTTGTCAAATATAAATTCCCTTCAGTTCAGATCCTTCAGCCACTGTTCCCTCTCGGAGATTGCTCGTGCCTTCCCCAGTGAACACAGATCTGAAGTACCGATTCAACTCTTCTGCTATTTCTTTGTTCCCTGTACGACATTCCCCTGTTTCTGTCTTCAAGGGCCCAATTTTAGTCTTAACCTTTGTTTTTCCTTTTCACATACCTAAAAAAGCTTTTACTATCCTCCTTTCTATTTTTGGCCAGTTTACCTTCTTACCTCATTTTTTCTCTGCGTATTTTCTTCTTAGTAATCCTCTGTTTTCCTTTAAAAGCTTCCCAGTCCTCAGTTTTCGCACTCAACTTTGCTATGTTATATTTTTTCTCTTTTGACTTTATATGTTTCTTAACTTCCGTCGTCAGCCACGGCCACCCCTGCCTCCTCATAGGATCTTTCTTCTTTTTTGTAATGAACTGATCCTGCATTTTCTGCATGATACTCAGAAATATCTGCCATTGTTCCTCCACTGTCAACCCTGCTAATGTATTGCACCATTGAACTTTGGCCAGCTCCTCCCTCATAGCTCCATCGTTCGCTTTATTCAACTGAAATATTGTCAATACCGATTGTACCCTCTCCCTTTCAAATTGCAGATTGAAGCTTATTGTATTATGGTCACTACCTCCTAATGTCTCCTTCACTTCGAGGTCCCTGACAAATTCTGGTTCGTTGCACAATGCCAGATCCAAAAATACCTTCTCCCTGGTGGGCTCCAGCACCAGCTGTTCGAAGAATCCATCTCGGAGGCACTCCACAAAGTCTCTTTCTTGAGGTCCAATACCATACTGATTCTCCCAGTCTACCTGCATGTTGAAATCCTCCATAACAACTGCAGTGACATCTTTGCGACAGGCCAATTTCAGCTCCTTATCCAACTTACACCCTACATCCACACTACTGTTTGAGGCCTGTAGATAACTCTCAAGAGGGTCTTTCTACCCTGAGAATTCCTGAGCTCTATCCATCCTGACTCTACATGCCCTGATTCTAGGTCCCCCCGCGCAAGAGAATGAACATCATCCCAACAGGGCCACCCCACCTCCTCTTCCCATCAGTCTGTCCTTACGATAGTACGTGTCGCCTTGAATATTCATTTCCCAAGCGCTGTCCACTTGAAGCCACGTCTCAGTTATCCCCACAATATCGTAGCTGCCAATTTCCAAAAGAGCCTCAAGCTCATCCATCTTATTTCTAGTACTTCGTGCATTCATATGTAGTATTTTTAATTTGTTACTGCCCTCACCCTTCCTATCAACCCCTATTTCACTCAACCTTACGGCATGATCCTTTTTTGACTTTTCTGCTTCATTGATACCGTTGTCTTTCTTGACTTCTCTTGTTGTAACTTTCCCTTCAATTTCCTTCTTAAACTTCCAGTTTGTCCCCTCCCCCCGCTCTATTTAGTTTAAACACAGCTGTATACAAACCTTTTGCTATTAATCGTATCTCTGATCCCTTGTATTTCGGCCATACTGTTCCCCAATGTTTCATTCTCTTCTGAATTAAGGAATATATTTCTGCTTATGCCGTGATTAGGTGAATCTCATGTGCAGGTCGAACTCTCATTTTTGGTGAAAAACATCTTGTTTTTCCATACATCTCATGTATAAGTTGACTCAACTATATCATATGACAAACCTCGAACAAAGGAAACTGCATTTTATCAATTGACCTGCTTCCACAAAATCGGATTCATTCATTTATACCTGTAACTCTACTCATCTCTCGTTGTTTGCTACACTGCAGCTTCATGCAGACATGCATTTATTCATTGATAATTATAATTACCGCAGTTGGTTTACTACAGCATGTTTTGATCGATTGATTCATTCAGACCAGTACTAAGTCTATCGGTACTTATCACACTTTGTTCAGTGCACATCCAAAAGTTAATCTCATTAAAAGAGTTCTTCATTTCAATTTTTGCCATTATATATAAATAAAAGTGAGATATATTAGCTACCTACTTACATATCTTTATTTTTTTGAAAAATGGGTTGATGTTGCTGAGTTTCATAGCATACAAGAGTAAATGGGAGGGAAATAGATTAATTTGGCGAGAAAGTTCCAGACGCATAAACATTCTGAATTTAATAAATGTTTCAAGTTAAGTGCGCCACTGAACTATGTCATGAAGATATTGAATAGTGTGATTTGCAGAATTTCAATGATTCTTTGCCACGTTAAACATTCGTATGTGTCTCTTGCTTTTATCACTCATTGCCATTCACATACTTGATGGCATTTTCTTCCTAGCTTGGATTAATTGTGCAATTAAATTAACTTTTGCTAACAGTGGGATATTTCTAACTGCAGCATGCTCTTCAGACCCTCAACGTTTGTGCTCGTGTATCAGTTGAACCACCAAATTGATCTTTGAAAATTTTATTAACCAATCGATCTATTCACTTGTATTTACGGTAATCACCTTGGTTAAATACAAAAGATCGCATTTTTATGTCGAGAGTGCAATAGCATGTTGAGAGAGTTTTGTTATGAATTTTGAGTGAATAAGTTGCGGGGTTCGCTGTGCTTCTGAAGTTCATAGTAAACCTTTCAGTATTTCTGTAACCACAGTAAATTGTTTCCAAAACTGCTTCGGAAGTCTGGTTGTTGGCTGAGTGGTTTTGTGCAATAATGAACTTCCGTTTATTTTTAATCGTTTGCAATCCCACATGGTATTAACGGAGCCTGAAAGATTTGTTGGAGTGTTCTACTCTCTGAAAGAGGGAATAATCCCTTAACTGGCAAACTTTTAGTTTCACTTTTGTCATTTTTGTCATTTTGTTTCGTCCTTGTAAACCTGGTACTGAGTGAATGCATAGATCTGTGCTGATGAGAAGGGAATCAGAAACTTCAATAAATATATTACAGTACTGTGAAAATTTCGTGTTGATCCCAGACGAAAGTGTTTAGATAATTTAAAAAAGCCTCTGAAGAGGTTAGTTTAAGCCGAGTACATTGACACAAAGCTGTGTGGTAGTTCTTGGAAGATGTTTACTGCAGTTCCAGTTTAAAAGTGGCGGTCACAAGTCTTTATCCAAATGTATGTACAGGGAATCTGGTGTGAATATTATACAGAGGGTGTTTTAGCTTTGGAATGGCACCAGGTGTGATGGAATGCCAAAAAATCGTTTTCTTTAATTTTGTTTATGTATTGTTTTGAGATGGATGAGATTATACATTTTCTCCATGATAATTACCTTTGAATCTGTGTAATAAATTCGTAATTTAACTTATCCTATTTTGTCATCAGTTGATTTGTAAGAAACTTCTGCTTTGTTGTGGAAGGACTATTTGCAGATTTGTGTGTTTATTGTTCAGCAAAAGAACATTTTTTTTTTAATCAAAAGAAATCAAAAGAATGAGGTCAATCAAACTGCCCCTTCCAGGGTTACTGTTCTCTCACCGTGCACCAGTCCCAGTTCAGAACAAATTCCCTCATCCCCTGCCAGGCTTGTCACACTGGAACTACATTAGACACTGGGTGGCTCACAGCTGCGGATTATGTTCATCGTACTGGTCATCACCTCGTTGTGACATCTGAGGAGACAATAAAACGGATTGAAAAGAATATCGTGGCAATTACTTCAACATTGAGGGAACGAAGACGATGTCATTTTCTCTAGAACGGATCAGAATGGGGGATGATGTGATTGAGGTGTCCAAACTCTTCCCGATCTTGGATGGAGGCTTGTCACCCCAAACTCAGGACAAATTTACCAGGACACACAGTGTGAGAAAATTTGATGGAGGGTTTACAGTGGGCATAAGGACTATCCCTTTCACTCATGGTGCGCCTGCAATTCACATCCCATTTGGTTAGTGTTTGAAGTGGCAACCTACAACACATGGAAAGGAAACCTGGATCTGCATCTGAAATGAAGTAACCTGCAAACCTGTGGACCAGGTGCTGAAAATTGGGAGCACAACAGGGGCTTGTTTATTCAATTGATGCAGACATTAAACATCGCTTTTTGTTCCCTAACTTTCCCGCAGTACTTTGGCATTGCAGAAAAACTGAGGAGTGTTAATGCGAATTCACTCAGTGGGCTGAATGGCCACCTGTGCTGTACATTTCCGCCAATTCTGAAGTATCAGTGGGATAGTGCAGAGTGTTAAAGTGAGTTCCGGAGGGATGTGGCTACCTTACAGTCGTTCCCTGAAGGAATGATTGTCGATTTGCAATTTCTACAATGCACGAAGTGATGTTTCATATGGAGGAACCATTTTAACGAAGATTGGAGCAGAAGAATTAATGAAATGGATCATTAGGTTAATATTGCTTTCCTTGTTTAGTTATTCTCATCATCAAGTGAAGTGTTTTTGTTTTAAAGAATGATTGTGAAAACTTGTTCTATATATGAATTGCTATGTATTCAGTTGAGCAGTTTAAATATGAGTTGCCCCTGACATGATCAGAACACAACAGAGAGTCAGAGAGATCCGATTTTCACTCTGTTATAGTTGCTTGTACATGGATTGCAGCATCCGTGTTCAATAATTGCAGCGTTGACCTTTTTAGTTTAGAACCATGTTGGTTATTTATGAAATTTGAAGAAGCACATCCCAAAACTACATGAGTCAGACAATGTGGAGAATGCTGAAAAAACTTCTCAGTTCCCTATTTGAATTTTACACACTTTGCTGACTCGGTGTATAAGTAAAATTAGAACATTTGCTCTCATGACAAAGAATTCCAGGCATTCCAAACAAAGCTATGACAGGCTTATTGAGTTAAGATTTCCTCAGTTTATCATCACAGAGAGAGCTTAGATAACAGCTTGCAACGTCATTGATGAAACAAAACTTTCTCAGAACTAGCATTCTCCATCGAATAATTACATCTTCTCAAATGCAACAACTGACATTTGTTCAATATTGTGACCAGATGATTTTGGAGAATACGGGATGAAGGACTGAAAATAACTGTGGCTCATACAGGTGCTTCTTTTCTGAGCGATGTTAGATGTTGGAGCTGAGTTTCTTGAATTCCACGGGCAGTAATTATTATTTTACAAGCTGTTGCTTTTTTGCGGATTGTTGCAGGTGAAACATCGGAACAGCAGCTCTTTAAAAAGGAGGAAGAGACACAAAGGGCGAGACTACATGGTCAGACACAGAGATAGAAAGAAATATACACTGCTGTCTGACACAGCAATGAATCTGCACAGCAGCTGCCTTTGCATTTTGAGTTCATGTATTTCTGAGCATCGGAGTGCACTTGAGAAAACTTAACCGACAGTAAACTTCATAGCTGACCTTGAAGGAGGAAAAGCTCACAGCACAGGATCAGCTCATGGTTGTTAAGTCTTACCTTACTGATTTTTTTTTGTAAAACTACAGTCGTGGGTGTCTGGGTTGTCATTGATTGTCTTATTATTGAGATATGTCTCTTGATTAAAATTTAAAAATACAACACAAAGCCGCGAATTTAGCCTGGGACAGTGTTTATTTTTAGGGCAAGAATAGCGTGGTGCTGGAAAAGCACAGCAGGTCAAGCAACATCCGAGCTGCAGGAAAATCGACGTTTCGGGCAAAACCGCTTCATCAGAGGAGGGCGAGGAACAGAAACAGAAACAACCTAATGATTGCCAGATTCTCTTTGTTCAACTCTTGATAAACACTTTATTAAAATAAAAAAAGTCTCTGAGTGCTGGTAATCCCTTCATCTGATTTGCTTACTATTTCATGCACGATTTTTTTTGACATTTCACCGTGTTTCTTAAGTCCACATCCTGTATACTTACATCACAAAGATATTGCCTTCTGTCGCTCTCCCTCTTTCTCCACGTCATTGCCTCTGTTCCTGTGTTACTCTCTCTCTCACACACTGTCTTTCGCAATGTCTGTATCTCTGACCCTCAATTTCTAAGTTTCTTGCTGTTTTTCTCTCTCTCTGTCTCTTTCTCCCTCTACCTCTGTCCCTCTCTCTGTTTTGTCTGTATCTCATACTGTTTCTCTCTGTCTGTGCCTCACCCTCTGTTTCTTTTTCTCAAATTGACCACATCTGGCCCCTTTTCTGAAGAAGGGCTTCTGCCTGAAACGTCGACTCTCCTGCTCTTCGGATGCGGCCTGACCTGCTGTGTTTTCCAGCACCACACTTTCGAACTTGTCTCCAGTATCTGTCGCCCTAACTGTCTCTGCATCAGGCACATGTTGTTTCAGTTTAACACATGCTCACAGGAATTAGCTGAAATCACTTCCACATCTCTTCATTCACTGATTTTACCCGATGAAATGATTCTTGCAAAATACAAAATTCTCAAACATAATCAGCAATTCATTAACGTAATATTAATTACATTACTGTCAATGAACTACCCCTCCATCTCCCGTAAATTGATTGTCTCCTTCTCTCTCCTTGTCACTATCATGGAGTGTGTGTTTGCATGTTTCTCATTTGGTGTGTGAGCGCCTTTCTACAAGGTTTGTGAAGGTTTGTAGCTCAGGTTGAGGTTTAGGGTGCAGGTTTGCTCGCTGAGCTGGAGGTTTGATATCCAGACGTTTCGTTACCTGGCTAAGAAACATCATCAGTGGCGACCTTCAAGTGAAGCGAAGCTGTTGTCTCCTGCTTTCTATTTATATGATTTTCCTGGATGTGGCTCCTGCGTTTATGGTGAAGTCATTTTCTGTTCGTTTTCTGAGGGGTTGATCGATAGTATCTAGATCCATGTGTTTGTTAATGGCGTTGTGGTTGGAGTGCCAGGCCTCTAGGAATTATCTGGCATATCTTTGCTGAGCCTGTACGAGGAGAGATGTGTTTTCCAAGTCGAAATGTTTTTTTCCTACGTGTGTAGGGCTACGAGAGAGAGAGGGTCCTGTCTTTTTGTGGCTAGAATGTTTCTGTGATGGTGAGTATATTTGTGTGGCTCTTTGTTACTGTGCCAGTGTGAATGTGTGTGTTTTGATATCTACATCTGTTGTGTTTGTGTCTGTGTATCAGCTGTGTGTGTGTGTGTGTGTGTGTGTGTGTGTGTGTGTGTGTGTGTGTGTGTGTGTGTGTGTGTGTGTGTGCGGGTGTGTATGTGTTAACTCTCACAAAAAATAGTTCTATGACTCGATATGGGGGTGTGTGTGACTGTCGGTGCATTATTGTGGGAGTATGGGTTGTGCCTCTGCCTGGCTTTCCTCTTGTTAAAACTTCTAAGTGTGTTGTTCTGTCTGTGTTTGGCTACCTACCTTTGTGTCAAGATCTTTGTGCCCCTTGCAGGTACTCTCTTTACCTCTGTTAAAGTTTATGTATAAATACTACTTTATATTGGAGCTGCTCCAGTTTGTTCATAAATATTGTTATGTACTAGAGTTGTTGCTATTTATATGTAAATATGAGTGTACGTTGAATTTATGACTGCCTCCAATTGATGAACAGTCCTGTGTCTAACATGGGGTTCAGCTGCTGTGCCCCTGTAGACCTTTGGAATAAATTTGCATTTCAAGCGCCGGCCAGAGGGGCGGCAACACAAGGCAGCAGCGGTCACGTGTTAGCGGTAGTGGCGGATGATCCGACAGGGACTCCTGTTCTCTGTTTTTAGTAGAGTAGACGCATATTCTGGAATAGGGAACAACAATTGAACAGCATCGTGGAAGATACAGAGAGTTACAGAGGGGATGCAATATTTTAATAGGGAGAGAATTCAATTCAGATAATTGTGATAGTATTGAATAGACGGTAACAATGAGAGGGTTTAACAGGGAGTAATAGGAAAAGGATTAAATACTGGATAACGGGATGGGATTTAATGCAACGTAATAAGGAAAGGTGAAAATGGAGCTTCATTGGAAGAATATTGAATATAATTGATCGAAGAAATGGTTAACTACAGGGAAGGAGAGAGGATTTAATATCAAGGAGCAGGGATAGGATTAAGAAGGGAATAACGCGAAGAGAGCTCAATATGAAGGAATAGAGATGGTGGAATGGGGAGTGTTATGACATGGCAGTGAATCCTTCTGCTAATTAAAACAAACACAGAGAAAAGCACACCTCAACTCACAATCTGTTAAAGTATGAGTGACAGAGAACTCTCCAATTTCCACTACATAAAGAAAAGTATCAATTTTATTCTTTAACTCTAAAAGTGAATATTAAACAACAAATACATACAAGTCGGACGGTCCCTCCTCTTCAAGATCTGTAATCTACATTCAACTTTATGACAATATTTTGATCCAATAAAAGCCCCTATTTTAAACTGCATCAACATCATTTTCAAAACAAGAAAGCAGCTGTTGGCGTCGGTGTCTGTCTTCTTTCATCTGAACAGCTCCTTGGTTCATCTATGTTCTTTTATTCTAAAGATGCTTCTTATGAAAAAGTACCTTTGATAGCAAGTGTTATGCGAGCAGATAATCTGATGATGGCAGTTGGTCGCTCGCTCTCGCGAACTGTCCAAAATGTGGGCTTCTTTATTCCCAAATCCTTGGATCTTCTCATTGGTTCAATGTTGTCAAAACAGTGAAATTCAAATTCGAATGCGGTTTAGAATTCTGGGGCATTATGTAAACTGATGGCTTAAATTTGAACTGGTGTGAACATCGCAGCCAAATGTTGCATATTTTCAGTTTTCCACTACACTTTGAGACTGCTCGTCATTCACATGACAGGTATCTGCAAACTCACACTGCTAAAACAGCCTTCTCTCTCTCTTTAAGGTAACGTACATACCTTCAACTCCCATAACAAGTGTAATAGGGAGAAAATTAAAAAGAGGGCAACTGGGAGAGAGTTGAAGACAGAGAAGGGAAATAAGTTAATGTTACATAATTGAACAGAAGCACGTGGAGTTTAAGAGGAAGTGTGCTGATTGCAGGAGCACAGAGATAAAGCGAATACAGAGAAAGCTGTAGGAATTGTAATGAGGTAGATCTCATTGAATCTGCGTGTTCTCTGATTGCGAATGTTAACCTGGTCCACTGAGGAGTCCTGGCTGATAGATATAAACAGGAATGTCAGAGTTTCAGCTCACTCTAGGAATCAGTTTTGTCAGTGTAATATCCTCTGCGCCTGTAACTGCAGGCTGAGTTGGTGATGGGTTACCAGGTTAGGTGGAAGGGGAGAGAGTGTAACAGCTTAATAGGAAGAAGGGAAAATAGAGACTAATAGTGATGGTGTTGAATGCAGTGGAGCAGGGTGGCAGTTAAATACAGGAGAAAGGGAAAGGACTTAATACAGACCATATAGTGATGTGTTGTTTGAAGACAGGAGTGTAGGAGGAGGATTAAGTCAAGGGCAAGAGGACAGTGGAGAGGAATAAACAGAAAGTAACAGTGAGAGGGCTAATTATGGAGCAATAGCAAGAACACTGAATATAGAGATGGCTAAATACTGTGATTGTTGGGATTTAAATGGAGCGCGTTCAGTGGAGGGTAGGTGTGTGTGTACTAAATGCAAAAAAAGGACACGATTAAATAGAGATTATCAAGAAAAGGATTGAAAACAGTGTAAGAGAGAAATGGTTACGTACAGGTGAACAGAGAGGATCGAATGCAGATAAAGACAGGATTAAGTAATGAGTAATAGGGTAGGACACAGTAGGGCTCAGTGTTTTATACTGCTGCCTCACAGCACCATGCTCTCGGGTTCGATCCCAGCCTCGGTCGACTGTCTGTGTGGAGTTTATACATTCTCCACATGTCTCTGTGGGCTCTCTCCAAGTGCTCCGGTTTCCTTGCATAATCCAAAAATCTGCAGGTCAGGTGAATTGGCCATGCTAACATGCCCACCGTTTCAGGTAAGTGTAGTTTAGGCGCATTAGTCAGTGGGAAACGCAGAGTAATAGGGTGGGGGGATGGGGTTGGGTGCGATGATCTTCAGGGGGTTGGTGTAAACTTGTTGGACAGCAAGGGTAAGAATTCTATGATTTACTAATTACTAACATATAGAAACAGGATTAAATACTGGACAATTAACTGAGAGGACTGAATTATGACGAATGGCTTAAATGCAGAGGAACAGGGAGCGGCTTAAATACAAATGGAGAGAAGGTGGAATCAGAAGGGAATGAAACACTGGGGAACAGTGGCCTACATACAAGGGATCAGAGAGACGATTAACAGCAAAAGTTTGCATGCAGGCAAATATAAATGTTTAAATTCCGGGAAATGGAGAGGAACAAACACACAATCGAGTTGATAAAATACAGGGTAATAGTGACTATTTCCAGTTGTAATCAATTTGGGTGGTAGGTCGTTTTGAGCAGTACCCTCCATTCAATTTTCTAGACATCAATATGAAGCGTTGGCTCTCACTGTGTCCATCCCCATAATTAATTGCTTCCATGTCTCACTGCCACCCAAGACAAGCTCTCTGAATCTGACCGACTGTTCCCTCATTCCCAATCCAATTGTTATTACACTTCATTCAAAACTCTTTCCTCACACCTTCCAGTTCCCTCATTCCTTCCCTTTTTCATGGAAACCAGTGTGGACTACGTTGTGCCATTCTGATATTCTTGTGCTTCCGAGTGGGACTGAAGGACCCTCTGCTGTTCCACTTTACCATCTCAGAATGAGCTAAATTCCTTCCTCCACTTCCTCTTTATCACTCTCAGAAAGGCTTCTGTCATTCAGCCATGGGATGAGCGCATTGCTGGATAGCGCCAATACTTATTGCCCATCCTTAATTGTATGAAGGGGTGTAAAGTGTCAACCACATGGCTGTGGGTCTGGAGCCACGTGCAGTCCTGACCAGGCAAGGATGGCCGTTTCCCTCTGAAAAGGGCATGAGCCAACAAAGAAACATTCTGGGTTCATCATTAGACTCTTTAATTTAAGAAAATCATTGAATTGAAATTCCATCATCTGCCACAGTCAAGGGGCAGATTGCAGCAATGTCCCGAGAACATGACTTGGTTGCGTGGATGAGCAGTCTAGTCCAAATTCTCGCACTCCACCTGCTGAATGCCTTCCTGCTGTTTGGAAGGCTGGAGAAGGGACTGAATTAAAAATGGAAGTACTACGGATGTTCTCAATCAGAAACAAAAACAGAAATTCCTGGAAAACCTGAGCATGTCTGACAACATCTGTAGAGAGAAATTAGAGGTGAATGGCCTCCTGTTCCAGGAAAAACGTTGGAGATAGAGCTGAGCAGCGTTCTACTTTTGCTGTGCTGTTGGGCGTGTCTCTGCCAACAGCAAAGCTCAGTCCATTGAATTTAAAAAACATGTCCGTGAAATGTTAAATTCTCTGCCTTTCTGTTCTCCCATTGAGCAATATTTTAAATGAAGGCTGTTTGCAGTATTCCAAATAGTGCAGCTAATCACAATTCATTAGTATGATATCTCTAGATGCATTTTATACCGTTACCCAGTGAAACGGGCAGACAATTTGCAGATTATGTAGGAAGTGAGAAAGATGCATTTTTTTTTAAAAGAGAGATAATATTAATTAACTGGCCTTATTCTGCACGAGGCATAATATTATCAAGACTTGGAGGTGTACGCTTCTCTTTGGAAGTGATTGGGCAGGTGGGTAGGTTTGTAAAAAAAGTGAACGCATAATATGGAATTAGAAAATAAACAGAAGTGAAATGTTATCAAACCTTTATAATTGACCGTTTCATCCACAGTTGGGGGAAACAGACTGGATTTGAACTCTTGAAAATCAAATGACTTGTATTGTGTTAAATTGAGCTCTGCCCACTTCGGAACACTACACTTTAGGAAAAATGTCAACACCTTGGGTAGATTATAGGACGAGATTAATAATCATAGGGATATAGAAACAGGCCATTCACCCCCCGTCTCCGTGAGAGCTAGTTCTGACATTCAATGGCTGATCTGAACCTTAATTCCATATACCTGCATTTGTACTTTATCCCTTAACATCTACGTTTAACAAAAAAAATCTGTTTTAGAATGAAAATTAATAACAAATCCAGCATCCAGTCCCGTTTGTGGAAAAGAATGCTAAACATCCCCAAACCTTTCTGTGTGGAAATGCTTCCTAACATCTCTCCTGAACACAATGACCCTACTTCGCAGACAATGCCCCTTTTTGTTCGAATCCCTAAACAGAGAAAATAGTTTATCTTTTTACACCATGTGTCCCAGGTTGTAGGGAAACAAGGCCTGACGTGTTCAGTTTCACCTCATAACTATCCTAGATTTCACTGTTTAAAGAAAAAAAACAATTCTAGTCTTTCAGTCCACCAGAGATCATTCCTGCCACTATTTATAACTCCTAATCTGAAAAATATCTTTTACCTTACACTCCATAATACTGGTCTGATATTTACGGCAAATCACTTTCAAATGGAGTTGGCATCTTCGGATGTCAAACTTTCTTTGTAGATTTCTCTAGATCAGCTTTGGTGTTCTACTGCACAAGTTCTTTATGGACAGATATCTTCCAGAGTGTAATTCGGACAGCTGCTTGGGGCTGCTCTTTTCTGCTCCCCCCTAAATGTTCAAAACGTCCGGTTTTATACCTCAGAACATCAGATCATTTCATTGGTTGAAGTCACCAATTCATTAAATTCACATTTGATTGATTTTTCAAATCTTGTGGCTTAGTTTAAAATGATTGGAGAAATTCGAATGTGTTGTTTACCATGGCAACACAATTGCAGTGTTGGTTTCACAGTCAAATGTTACATTTTGAATTATTTCAGGACACTCTGTGCCACTCTAAGTTCATACAAGCTTCCAGTCTCTCTTCAATGTACATTCTCTCTTACAGGTGCAGTACACACCGAAACCATCATAACAGTATGGACTAATCTACTTTCTTCGTTAGTGGACCTCCTTTAACACTAAGAATGAGATGTGGTTTATTATCTTTTAAAAGCAAGATGTATATCAATACACAACATTAAAACAATCAGTCTTTTCCTCCACCATCCCCAGTCATCTTCCAGACTGAAATGTCTGCCCACACACTAGTTTAAAATTTCCAATTATAGCTCTTCGAACTGGGGTTGGGGCTATTCTTCCTACTCCCAAGGCACCTGCTTCTTTGTCCTGATATCTTCTGGAATGTGTGTGGGATCTCTCCGACTGAAGTGGCTTCTTTTAGCGTTAATGTGGAGGTGCCGGTGTTGAACTGAGGTGGGCAAGGTCGAAAGTCACACGACACCAGGTTATCGTCCACTCAGGTTACTTGAAATCAGATGCTTTTGTGTGACTTCTGACCTTCATTTAGCTCGTTATCCAGGTCATTTCCGATGGCAGTGGCTTAGCTGCGGTTTGCTGTAACAATGTCATTCGCATACTTTAAATTTAGTTTCTATCCCAGGAAGGATATTACATAAAACAGTACAGGATATTTAAAACCTTGTGGCAATGTCTTATCAAGAACTTAAGACCATAAGACCATAAGACCATAAGACATAGGAGTGGAAGTAAGGCCATTCGGCCCATCGAGTCCACTCCGCCATTCAATCATGGCTGATGCGCATTTCAGCTCCACTTGCCAGCGTTCTCCCCGTAGCCCTTAATTCCTCTCGACAACAAGAACCTATCAATCTCGGCCTTGAAGACATTTAGCGTCCCGGCTTCCACTGCACTCCGTGGCAATGAATTCCACAGGCCAACCACTCTCTGGCTGAAGAAATGTCTCCGCATTTCCGTTCTGAAATGACCCCCTCTAATTCTAAGGCTGTGTCCACGGGTCCTAGTCTCCTCGCCTAACAGAAACAATTTTCTAGCATCCACCTTTTCAAAGCCATGTATTATTTTGTCCGTCTCTATTAGATCTCCCCTTCATCTTCTCAACTCCAACGAATACAATCCCAGTATCCTCAGCCGTTCCTCATATGCTAGACCTGTCATTCCAGGGATCATCCGTGTGAATCTCCGCTGGACACGTTCCAGTGCCAGTATGTCCTTCCTGAGGTTTGGGGACCAAAACTGGACACAGTACTCCAAATGGGGCCTAACCAGAGCTTTATAAAGTCTTAGTAGTACATCTCTGCTTTTATATTCCAACCCTCTTGAGATAAGAGACAACATTGCATTCGCTTTCTGAATCACAGACTCAACCTGCATGTTTACCTTTAGAGAATCCTCGATTAGCACTCACAGATCCCTTTTTGCTTTGGCTTTATTAAGTTTCTCACCATTTAGAAAGTAGTCCATGCTTTTATTCTTTTTGCCAAAGTGCAAGACCTCGCACTTGCTCATGTTAAATTTCATCAGCCATTTCCTGGACCACTCTCCCAACCTGTCTAGATCCTTCTGTAGCCTCCCCACTTCCTCAGTACTACCTGCCTGTCCACCTAACTTCGTATCATCGGCAAACTTCGCTAGAATGCCGCCGGTTCCCTCATCCAAATCATTAATATATATTGCGAACAGCTGTGGCCCCAGCACCGAACCCTGCGGGACACCGCTCGTCACCGGCTGCCATTCTGAAAAAGAACCTTTTATCCCAACTCTCTGCCTTCTGTTAGATAGCCAATCCTCAATCCATCCCAGCAGCTCACCTCGAACACCATGGACCCTCACCTTGCTCAGCAGCCTCCCGTGTGGCACCTTATCAAAGGCCTTTTGAAAGTCCAGATAGACCACATCCACTGGGTTTCCCTCGTCTAACCTATTTGTTACCTCTTCAAAAAATTCCAACAGGTTTGTCAGGCATGACCTCCCTTTACTAAATCCATGTTGAATTGTTCTAATCAGACTCTGCTCTTCCAAGAATTTAGAAACCTCATCCTTAATGATGGATTCTAGAATTTTACCAACAACCGAGGTTAAGCTGATTGGCCTATAATTTTCCATCTTTTGCCTTGATCCTTTCTTGAACAAGGGGGTCACTACAGCCATCTTCCAATCATCAGGGACCTTATCAAACTTATTCGATGTTCAATCAAGGTGAAGACTTGCATATCTGTCAGGCTTGATTGAATTGGACAGTGAATGCTGCAAACTTCCTGGTTTTATATCTCAACTCCACTGTCTCATGAACACTGATTCACTGTAATCAGTGTAGATAATGAGACTGTGTACATAGCCCTACCACACCGGCGCCCCTTCTGGCACCAGGATTCCTATTCCAGGTTCACAACACTGCTGCTGCAGACACCATTGGCGCCACCTTCCTCAACTGTCACCACCAGAAGAACAGAAGACCAAGATGAAGATGAGACAGCAAAGACGAAAGAAAGATGAGACCGGCCTGGTGATTGGAACCAAATGGGCGTAGGACTCTGCCAACGCCGCAATCTAAAAACAAAAAAAAAATGCAGAATTGTACGAGGGAGGTTCACCAGGGCTCGAGTGATGCACCCGTGATGTGAGACTAGAGAGGCTGGGATTGGTTTCGGTCAAATTCACTGATATCAAGCCGATGTTCTTCTCTGACCACTGACTCTTGCTGGTCAGCAGGGAAACTGAATATGAAACTGCTGATCAGATTAAACATGGAATATCTCAAAAGGGATTCCACAGGTTGGAGAAACGTGAAACCCCACTTTGAGACAACTTCAGAATTTTAGTAAACAGTAAGGGGAACATCAAGATGATTTTCATTGTCAAAGGTATTCTGAAGGTGAGAAAGCAACGGGGGAGAACTGTGAAAACTCCAGAAAAGTGTGCAGAACTTACACCTTCTGCAGCCGATGTGGGTTGATGTCATGGAGGATCAACTGGAGGTGATCATCCAGCAAGCCTCGCTCGTTACCTTAGAAGTCTCCAAGGTAATATCCTTGTCCAGGGTCCACACCGTGGAGCAGGATAGACATGCTCATGTTTGTAATTTGAAAAGTTGCACAAGGAGTGCTCTGTTCTCAGAGCCAGAAGGGAAAAGATGGATCTGTTAGGCTACCTCAACTTGACATTCTAAAGATCAGCAAATACGTTCATGCCAAACTATGTGACAGGAAGCCCAAAGCCAGCGCAGCCTCTCGGTCATTCCTCCTTATCTGGTAGGTCTTAGACGACAGCAACCGGTAGAGGCTGCAACAGCTGCTATTTCTGGGTGGGCTGACCAATGACCTCGAGTCGTCTGGTAAGAGTAATACACCAGGAAGTGACGGCTTACCAGCCGAATTGTATTCAATTTTGTGTGACTTGATTGGCCAGGACATGCTGGAAGAGAACAACATGAAGCTTCTAACAGGTAGTTAGTGTAAATCGATGTGGAAAAGTATCATCCCCTCATCTGCAATCCGAAGTGGAGAGGGATGACTGATGAAGTGCTCATGCCCGAAACGTCGATCCTCCTGCTCATTGGATGCTGCCTGATCTGCTGCGCTTTTCCAGCAGACACATTTTCAGTTCTGATCTCCAGCATCTGCAGTCCTCACTTTCTCCAGGGACGACCGATGACCAATTTAATGGATGAATGTAAATTAAATTGTACTGAATAATGTCATCACCCATCTGGGTCAGTTCTGCTCTGGGATCAGTGATTCACCTCGAGCAAATCTGATCTGTATAGGCAGCCTGACAATTCTCAGGGATAGAATCACCTCTGTGCAGGACAGGGGATTTGGAAACCTTCCTCATCAGCCTGCACCAGGAGGTCCTTGACATAATCTTACACACATCTATGTGGGATGTTCTCTCCAAAGTAGTCTTTGGAGAGCGATTCTAGAAATGAACCATACTAGTCTACACCAACATTATGAATGTAATCTCAATCAATGGTTGGCTTCTCGATCAGATCAACAGTCAGTCAGGGCTGCCCAATCTCACCTTTCCTGTTGTTTTGTTGACTTGAAGGCACCTGAGTCACTGTTGAAAACCATTCAGGGATTTCTTCCTCTTCAGCAAATGTCAATTCCACTGAGAACCTTTGAACTAAGGTTCCTCACTCCAGTATTGCTCATTTATACATCAAATCGCTATTTAGATCCAGGACCCGAAATTCAGACTGAAACGGTTTATTCTCCGTCTTAACAATCAATTAAAATCTTTTATGATCAGTCTTCCCCAATAGAAAAATATTGTAATTTCATGTTATTTCTTGGTGTCTGTGTATTTTGGAGTAAACAAATTAACTTGCTGCATGCTTATATCTGTTCTCTGGAATCAGTTCAAACCTGAGATTTAAGAAGTTAATTCTTGTAAAATGCTATTTCTGTTCAAATACAGCAAGCATCTTCATAAGCAGTAACAAATAAAGATGAGATCTTGATAGTAACTGTATAACGTTACGCATACATTACGTTGAATATCTCTAAAAATGAGAAAGTCTGTCCCCGAATCTGTGAGACATGTGAGGGAAGGTTTTGATCCTGAAGATTCGGATTCTGAAGCAGATAATTTTCATGGATCCAGAGCGTGGTTTTGTTACTTTCCTCTTTCACTCACAGATTTAGTACTTCAAGTGGCCAGTTTCATCTCCTTGCTAACTGAGCTTTATTCCAGATTCCCAACACTCTGACAAAGATTGAACCAATATTCCACAATGTCTGTGGTGTGATTCCCCAGAACAGGAGCAATCCCCATCCAATTAAAGCAAAACCCACGTTTCCAATGTATTATGATCGTACCAGCCCCAGAACCATCACAAATCATCAATACATCCAAAGCACTTCGTCCTTCAACCAATGCTTCCAGCCGCATTTTCATTGGCCTAATGTGTACTCACAATAACAACTGGATCATCCTTTCAATGTCTTGCAATCTGCCACATTTTACTGATTGGGATTAATGACTGTTTCTCCCTGCTCTTGTCATTCGATCAGCCAGATGAATCTCATCGTGTATGAGTTCTCTGATTGGAGCTCTGAAACTGATCGAATCAGCGAGCCCGGTCTGAATTAAAAGGATGAATGTCAGTAATATTGAGAGATTGAACACCTGACTCAGTAAGATGCTACTGTCAAAGGAGATGCATTTGTAATAAATGGGAGAATAATGACAGAATGCCGGCCTCTGAAGTGTGATTTCAAGACCAGATATTGTTGGTGGAAATGTGCACCAGGACCACGGGCTCTTCAGTTTCAACACTTTCTCTTTCCTGCTTCTGTCCCTACCCAGTAAACCCAGCACCTTAAGATATGTTGAAGTTTTTCTGTGATGTTCCAGACCTGGGCACTTTTGAAGCAACAAAACCTTACAGGCTCCTGTCAGGTCAGGAATGATGATATTCTGATAGATTCACTCAGTCACTTTATGTTTGTCCACATCTGCCATTTGATGTTAAATCAGCAACAATCTGAGTTTATAGATACTGAAAAGCAAAAAAAAACCTGCGGAGTTGGCAATTCATGTCTGTTTGAGTGCAGCATTGATTGACCACAATATAGCTGGGCAGCAAGGGTTCAGTGATGAAGGAGTGAAATGAAGCAAACCTACGTTTGAATTGCACAAAGTTATAAGTGTCTGAAATGAGTAAATCTTTCAAGAGAATAATGGAAACTACTGGCACTAAATGGACCTAACGGCTTTTTGTTGCCTCTTGACTTATGAATAGGATAAGCATCTAAATGATTATGGATGTTCTGATATCTCTCCAAGTGAGAAATGAATGAACAATGCCACAAACTTCTCTGTATTATAGTGCATTGACTATTGTGTGTCAATTCACTCACTGAACCTGTCCTTCCCGCTCTCCTTGTATATTACTGTCCAACTAACATTTTGCTATCAACAAACGTTGCACATGATCCCACCATCTCAGTTATTGACAGATAATAAATGGCTGTGTCTGGAGAAATGGTCCTTGTGGCACTCACTAATACCAAACCAACAACATGAAGATGACAGATTTATTCCTTCTCTCTGCTTTCTGTTCTAAATCAGTCCTCAAGCCAAGTCCCATTTCCCCATCACTGCAGGCGTGATTGGCAGCGTTGATACCCGCTGAAATGTGTCCAAATTTGACATTTATACATCCTTGCTTCTGCAAATCCCTCCTGGCCTCACCCCACTATCTCGCTTGAAGCTGATCCATCCCCTCATCAGTCAGATGTTTTCGGTTTCTACTCTGGACATGTGCAGTACACTGCAGGGAACAGAGAATAACTCATCCCCATGTGATGCTGCACAGATCGTGTGTCTCAGAGTCAGCTGTGAAACACTCAAGTACTGGTCGGAGGATCAGTACTGATTTGAAATTTATGTAACTTTTGAGGGTATTTTTCAGTGACTCATTTTACTTGTTTCAATTATTGCCAGAATTGGAGAAGTTATTATTGATACAGAAACTGTATCCATGCAAGGTGAGGAATTCTATTGTGACTTTAGATTTTTGAAAAACTACAATGTGTTGTCTCCATTAACCAACTATCATCCCTTCACAGAAGAAGGAACCAGGGAAGCCACATTCCTCCAGTGAGGAGAACATTTCTCAGAGAGACACTTAACAACCGGAATTTAATTTCGAAATGGTCAAAGGCGAGGGAAGAACACTGAAATGAAATGAGATTTGATAGATAGTGTTGGGGTGTCAATGCTGGTAGACAGGGTGGCACAGACCCTCAGTAGTTAGCCCTGATGTCTCACAAGGCCAGCAGGTGGGTGTAGGTGGGATAGCCTTTGCAGGGTCGGTTTGGACTGGATGGGCCCATTGACCTGCTTCCACTTTTTAAGAATTCTATGAATTTATTCCACATGCCTTTTTCCAATGTCTCCTACTGACCGATTTATATTTGTATCATCCAATAAACATCAGGTTTAAAATAGAATATGACAGCTGGAAGTAAACTCACTGGTATCACTTGTTTGTTCCAATTGTTAAATAAATGAATTGAACCACATTTAAATGTCGCAGTCCCCCAGGTGATGTCAGGAGGTATAAATGAAAGGCTTTTGATTGTATCACCTCGGTATTGAGTACAGAGAGATTGCCTGCACAAAGAGATTCAGGCAGTAAATGACGCTTTCATTTCGTCATGTGCGGAAAATATTTTACACAACCTTTCCATTTGTAACAATTCCTGGTAAGTGCCTTGAATTTGTGTGAATCGGTCTGAGGATTGTGTGCGGGTTCACTTTACAGCTGACAATCATACATGGGCATATTGTGCCCAAAGTCACACAATGGCAGATGATCAGCCATTTCGTCTCAGATTTCAGAGACACTGTGGAAACCATATCTTGCAGATTCGGCAGGAATTGCTTTGGAAATTATTCATCTCTTCTTGGAACGTTCCTGAAATCCCCATTTCAATTGGAAACTATGGAGAGTTTCGGTGGAATTAAGAAAAGGATACACTTTGGCAAAATATAAGCAGTTGTATTCTAAAGTCGAGAGTGCAATATCATTTAGTTTGAGTTTGGTTCTGGGGTTTTTTAAAGTGAATAATCAGTGGGCTTCTCTGTGCATCTGAACTTTATAGTTAACTTCAAGTTATTTCTGAAGTCACAACAATTATTTTAAAAATTGCATTTGATGTTTGGCGACATGAACCTTTGTTTATATTTGATGCTTGCAACCCAGCAAGGCATTAATGGAGCCTGAAAGATTTGTTGAAGAGTTCTGGAATTTGCGAATAAGGAAGAAACCCTTAACTGAGAAAGCATTACTTTCACTTCAATCATTTTTGTCATTTCTTTCTGTTCCTGTAAGACCCTGGAACTGAGTGAGTGTATGGATCCGTGATCATGTGAAGGAAATGAGAGTTTTAGTAAATTATATTGCCTTGGAATGAAAATGTTGTATTAGTCCCAGACAAAGGTTTTGTGACAGGAAAATCGCTGAAGAGATTGTTTCAAGCTAAGTACGTTGACTTTCTGGTAGCTCCATGAAGGAATTTACTGCAGTTCCAGTTTAGAAGTGACAGTGTCAAGTCATTTCACCAAGTGAAAGATACAGGAATTCTCGTGTAAATATTATGTGAGTGTTTTGTTTGGAAAGGTACTGAGAGTCGTGTTTGTAAAATATATCAAGGTCACGTGTTTTCTTTCATTTATGGATGTTTTGAGGGTAATGAGAATGATACAGTTCATCCGTGTTCATTGCTTTTGAATCTGCGTTCTAAGTAAGTAGTTTGATTCATTGTGCTTAATGGTATTTTCTTGTGAAATAAATTTCTGTTTTGTTGTAGAAATAATATTCGCAGCATTGTGTTTTTGCGATTGAGCAAGAGATCACATTGTTAAATCAAACAAGTAAGGTTATCATACATCAAACCAGATTTGTGTTTAGGATCCGGCTTGTTCTGTAGCTAATCAGCTGGTATTAGAACAGAAGTGAGGCGATTAAAGACTAATACCAACTGCTGAGGAACTGATAAACTAACCCAATTCTTCATGTAAATTGCGTCTCAACTATATCCATCCAGATCCATTATATGGCCCAAAACCTGATCAGTCATCCACCCTGAGTTTAATACCTTATCATTCATCACAAAGTTATTACTCACTCACACTACAGCAGAAATAACTCAAAATAAATTCCCTCAGTCCCTGCCAGATACGTAAGACTCCAACTGCATGAGACGCTGGTTGGCTCACACACAAGCGGTTTTGCGCACAGTGCAGGTCATCACCGAGCAGTGAGGACAGAATTACTCTGAGGAGAGTAGAGAAGATATTTACAAGGATGGTGTTGGTATGTGGAAATTCCGGCGTTCAAAATCACACAACACCAGTGTATAATCCAACAGGTTTATCGACCAACAGGTTACAGTTCAACAGGTTGGAAGCACACTCAACGCTGCGGACTAGGTGCCGGAAATGGGGATCAGAGCAGCTTGTTCGTTTTTTCATTGATGCAGACATGAATGACCTCTTTCAGTGCCAACACTTTCGTTCATTTCTGTGCTATTGCAGAAAGACTGGGGAGTGTTGAAGTGAATTACTTGGTTGTTTAAATGGCCTGTTTCTATGTTCTCCATTTCCACCACTGCAACACTGTGGATTGTTAAATTAACTCCACAGGGTTGTGTCCATCTTCCTGTTGTTCCCTGAAGAAGTGTTTGTAGCTTCATAACTTTAAAATGCATAAATCAATTTTGCATGGGGAGGAAAACTATTAATTAAAGTTAGAGCATCAGCATTTGCCAAAATTGCATTCAGAAATTGCAGAAGGGAACTGTCTGTTTTGATTCGCATTGTATAGTTTATTCGTAAAATGTCAACAAGCACCTTCCAAAAAGTATTTGAGTCAGGTAGTGCAGAGAATGCAATAAAAAATTTCACAGCTCCCTATTTGCATTTTGTATTATTTGCTGACTGAATGCCAGGGAAATGAGAACGTTTGCTAAACTTGACAAGGAATTGTTCACTTTCCAAACCAAACTGTGTGGGATTCAGTAAGTTAACAGATCCTCAGTTTACCATCAGAGAGACGGCTCAGATCATGGATTACACCTTTAATGATGAAACAAACCTATCTCAGCTCTGTTAGCATTGAATATCAAACAGATGCATCTTCACAATTGTAACAAGCAATGGTTGTGTAATATAGTGACCAGACGTTTCGAGGGAACCCAAATTGGAGAAAGGGAAATAATTGTGACTGTGAGAGCGGCTCCTTTTTTGAGATAGTTCGGGTGTCAGCGCTGACTTCCATAAAATGCTGGAAAAGTATTTTTTTTTTGTTATGTGCTGTTACATTGTTTTGGAATTTTGGGGTAAAGAGAGATTAAAGCAACAGAATGTAAAAAAAGAAGGAAACTGTGTGGGAGAGTTCACAGCACAGGAGCAGGACGTTTATAATTGTTTTAAGTATAGTTTTGCTGATTTTTTGCTGTATATCTGCAATATTCAGTAGAATTAGTTATTTTTGGTTACAGGTTTTATTGAGATCTGCCTCTTGATTAAAATGTAAAAATATAAAACATCAGCACTACATTTGCCAGTAGCAGTGTCCTTTACAGCAGTATGGCTGTTGTTTGATCTGGGTGTGTAGATCATTAAGTTGCAAAGATGGCCTTTAGAGGAGCGATGTACTCTTCCTGTCAGATGTGGTAGAGCTTACGTGTTACTGATCTATATGACTAGAGTATATGTTTGATCAATATGTTTGATCGTGAATCCTATCATATATTTCGGGGGTTAAGGGGTCTGATAGATGGCAGCTGAAGGAAGAGAGAACAAAAGCAGACATAACCAAGTAGACAGGTTACCTCCAGGAAAGGCAGGCGAGGGTGATAGGTAGTGCAGGAGTCTCCTGTGGCTATCCCCATTTTAAAGAGATAACTTGTTTTTGATAATGTAGGGTGTGATAGACACTGAGGGGAATGTATCATGAACAGCCACGTACTGGCACAAAGACTGGCTCAAATGTAACGACTGCTACGCTCGGTTCCAAGAGCCCGAAAGTGATAGGGGACGCTCTCAACAGAGGCACAAACAGACTGTTGCCTCACTGTTGCCAGGATCAAGGATATCTCAGAGACCGTGTAGAATATTCTCAAAGGGGAGTTGAATCAGCAGAAGGTCATTGCGTACATTGGAACTAACGACACAGGAAAGAATAAGAACGAAATTCTGAAAGGAGTGTATGAGGTTAGGCAGGAAAATGAAAGGAGGTCCTTAAGGGTAGTATTATCTGGATCATTCTCAATGCCACGAGCTAGTGAGCGTAGGACTAGGAGGATAGAGCAGATGAAGGTGTGGCTGAGGAGCTGGTGCAGGGCAGAATGCTTCACATTTTTGCATCATTGGCATATTTCTTGGGGCATAAGTGATCTGTATAACAAGGACAGATTGTGACTGAATTAGAAAACAAACTAATTTACTGGCAGGGAGATTTGCTCGAGAAGCTCAGGAATATTGAAACGAGTACGGTTGGAGTGGGGATTACGGTAATGGTGGGTGAGCGGGTTTGGGGTCGCGTGATCAGACCAACAGTGAGGAAAGAAATCATCCTGAGACTGACACAGAAGGGAAAACGAGCAAGTCCAATTGTCAGGCAGACTCAAAGCAGAGACTCAGGCAAGACTGACAAATTAAATTTCATTTATTTCTACACAAGATGCTTAACAGGGGAAACAGATGAACTGAGCTCGTGGTGAGGAATATGGGGCTAGGATATCCTAGCAATTAGACAGATGTAGTTCAGGGATGGACAGGACTGGCAGCTGACAATTGCAGGATAGATATGCTGTAGGAAGTAAAGAAAAGTGTCAAGAAAAAAGACGAGTTGCTTTACGATAAGGGAATACATTACAGTTGGACTTAGGGAGAATATTCCTGGGAATACATCCACGGTAGTATTAGAGTCATATCAGTGACTTCCAATTTATATTTTATATTCTGTCTCTTTCAGTTAATTTCCTGCTGATGTTTGTTCTCTCTCGGGGAAAGTGTGGCCTCTCGAACTGCACAACCCGCTGCCTGCTGGCTATGGCAGCCTCAGATCTACTGTTCATTTTTGCTGACATCATACTGTGGCGATTGAAAGAATTTTACTACCCAGGGTGCTTCCTGGACATCACCCCCGTGTGCAGTTTTGTCTATGTCCTGCTTCGTGCATCCACAGACTGTTCCGTCTGGTTCACTGTCCTTTTCACCTTTGATCGTTTTGTAGCCATTTGCTGCTTGAAAATGAACAGAAAATATTGGACAGACAAAGCCTTGGCTGTGGCTCTGGCTGCAACCACCATTCTACTCTGTTCAAAAAACATTCCCTTCTATTTTCGGTTTCGACCTGTGTGGATAAGTAACAATGTTCCAAGGTACTGCTACATAAAGTCAAGTTATTTTACTGATCCTAGGTGGCTAGGTTTTAAGTGGTTTGATATTATTTTAACGCCTTTCATCCCATTCATGTTGATTCTGTTGATGAACACTCTGACGGTCAGGTACATTTTAATGGCCAGTCGAGTCCGCAAGAGTCTGATGGGTCAGAGCAAGGGAGAGAGTCGCAAAGACACAGAGATGGAGAGCCTGAAGAAGTCGGTGATTTGCCTCTTCACCATATCCGTTAGCTTCATACTTCTTTGGGGAGTGCACAGTGCAAACATCTTATACTTCAACATTAAAGCAACAGGTCGTTGGAGTAAAATTCACTTTTCATGGGCCGGAGCAATGCTGAGGGATTTCAGCTGCAGCACAAACACATTATTTTATGCAGTGACTGTGCCCAAATTTCGAGATAAGTTCAGGAATGCAATGCGGCAACTGGTCACGTAAATTCTTCACTTATCGTGGAAAGAGAATAGAAAGAGGCTGGTGGAGAGATTTGATATGGTGGACTGGCTGTGCGTGATCGGTTCAGCTCGTACATTGCATCTTCATGGACTGCCCTTTGTATGAGTGTTATAGAGCGGCAGAATGTGGTCTCTGCATTCCCCCTGCAGGGGAAGAGGGAGAGAAACAGAAACGGATCCTCCTGCACCACGATTATTGTCAGAATCTCCCTATTCAGCTCCTAATAAACATTTAATTACAACAAAGGAAAGGCTCCGGGTGTTGGTGATCCTCTCATCTGAATTGGCAGCGAGCATTTTTATTGAAAGAGAGTTTATTCAGTTCATCTCCTGTCTACTCTCTCAAGGGGTGTTTGCTTATTCTCTCTCACTCTGCCTCTTTCTGTCTGTGTTTGTTCCTCTCCAACTCTCTCCACTGTCATTATCTCTCAGAATCCTGCTCAGTCCCTCCCACTGCTTCTTTCTGTCTGTGTTTGTTCCTCTCTTCCTCTCTGCACTGTCCCTATCTCTCAGAAACCTGCTCAGTCTCTCTGTCTCTCTCTCTCTGTCTCGCTCTGTGTGGATCTCCCTGTCTGTATCGTTCTCTCTCTCTCTCCACCTTTTGATCTTTTTGTCTGTCTCTCCGTCTCCCTCTATCTATCCTTCTTTGTCTTTCTGTCGATCTCTTTTCCTGTCTCTCCCTCTCGCTCTATGTGTGTTTTTCTCACATTGACCATGCCAGACACTTGTTGTCTCAGTTCAGCACATGCTCACGTGCATTTACTGACCTCACTTCCCGATCACTCCGTTCACTGATCTTTCCACAGGCAGTGATTTTGCAAAGTACAAAGTGCACAGATACAGCCAGGAATACCTTGACACATTACTGTAAGTAAGTCGGCTGGAGTTTGATCATCTCCCTTTCCTTTCCCCGTGGCTGGGCGGGAAGTGTGTTCATGCGTTTCCCTTTCAGTGCGTGACGGTGTCTGTGTGTGTCTGTGTGTTGCGGGGGTTTCATTGCCTTTGTGGGGATGTCACTCTGTGTGTGTGTCCCTTGGTTTTTGTCGTTGGATATGTCCCTGACTGTGACACATTATGAGTGTGTTTATGCATCTGAGTGTGGGTTTCCCTTTGTGTATATTTCTGTGAAAATATATTCATGCGTTTATGTCTTTGGGAATGTTATTCACTCTGTATGCGAGAGTACTTCTGTGAAGTGAGTGTTTTCTTATGTGGGTCATTCGTACTGTGCCTCTGTGACTGCAGAAATGTGTGTGTTTTAGATATGTGCATCTGTTGTGTTTGTGCCTGTGTATGTGCTGTTTGTGGAGTTACATTCCTATGACTGTTTGCGTGCGTGTGCGTGTATGTGTGTTTCAATGTCAGCATGTCATGAATTTTCTGTGACTCCGTGTGTGTCTCTCTGAGTGTCAGTGTACTATTGTGGGAGTGCGGGGTGTGTATCTGCCTGGCTGTGCTCTTGTTTAATCAGGTGAGTGTGTTGTTCAGACTGTGTTTGTCTCTCTGTTCGTGTGTCAAGATCTTTCTGTGCCCCCAGCGGGATCTCTCTGTGCCTCTCTACGTTTATATCTCTGCTTGTTTCTGAGTGTCGCTCTGTCTGTGTCTAATTGTGGTTGTGTTTCAGAAACTGTGTGAAAATGTGCTTGTGTGTATGTATAAGAAGTTTCTGTCAATATTTGCAGATTGGTGTGTATTGTCTCTTACTCTAAGTTCGCTTCTATGCGCGTGAGGGTGAGGGTGTGATTCTGTGTCTGCGTGTAGATGTGTTCTTATATCACCGCATGAATGTTTTTGTGTGCGTAATGTGTGCGCGTTCAGCTAGATATTTGTGTGTTCCGATATGTCTAAGGATGTCTTTGTCCGATTGTGTGTGTGTGCATGCATGCATTTTTGAGTAGGTGTGTCTCCCTTCAGCACTCTGACTGTATTCTTGTGTGGGTTAAGAGGGTGTGTGAATGTTTCTGCGGTCTTTGTGCGGGTGTGTTCCCACATTTTGGTTTTACTATATTATTGTGCGTCATTGCGTGTTTCGGTTTGTGCGTGTATGTTTGTCTTTGTTCATCAGTACACTCATGTTTGACTGTATTACTGTGGATGGGTGTGCTTCTTCGTGTCCGCCTATGTGTGAGGATGTGGGTGTGTTTGCGTGTTCCTCTATGTGTGGTTCTATCTTTGTCTGAGAACCTCTTCTGTAAAATGACTCGAGAAACCTAGAGTAGGTCACGCTTTACAAATTGCTCTCAGTGGCGTATTTCTGGAAGGCTGTGAAATATCTCCATATAAGTATGGCTGCCTCTTGCACCCTGAAAGCTGAACTGTTACTTCCATTCAAAGAACTTAGCCTAATGAACGAAACAAGACAGTGGAATGTTCGATGAACTTAAGGGTGCCAGTTCTTTCTGATTAGGCCTTACAATGTAGGAACAGAATTAGACCATTCAGCCTACTGAGCCTGTTCTGCCATTTGATCATGAAAGATCTGTTTTTTTCAATTCTATTATCCTGCCTTCTTTTCATAAATATCACTTACTAATCAGGAAACAATAAATTACAAATTTAAATATATTTGTAATGAATCAGGCCAGACCCTCTCCAAACATTTCAAGATGACAATCCAGACTCTAAATTTTTTACTTGTTTTGAACAGGTGGAAAGTCGATATTCCAGGAGTGATGCAGCTGGTCAAAACTCCTTGTTTTCAAGTAAACAGAATTTATTTACAGAGTACTGAACGAAACACAAACAAAAGAGAACAGAATACAGAATAACATTAATTGATCTAATCCAAAACCCAACAGACTATCCCAACATAATGATTGTTGCACATTGCTCCAACAATCCCCATAAACACCCCATGGCAAAACGGGTAAATTCAAACATGGCGTCGTACAGAAGAGACGTCAGAGAGAGATTCAGCATGGCACAACTTGTTCAATGTTGGTGTTCCTTCTCCCAAAAGTCTAAACAAAGGTAACTGTTAACTTACACCAAACCAAACTGAACTAATCCAGAGGTAGGTTGAGCTAGGTGAACTGGCCAATTCCCTTTCATTGTGTAATTGCTCCTTTTTGCGCACTGGAAAGCCTAATACCGGAGGCATTATCTGTTAGATATAATCAAATTGGTCCTACAACCCATTCAAACTGGACACCCCTGATCCCAGTGTTTCTGACCACACTAAAAAATATAAGGACAAGACAACCTTATGAAAGAAGCAGCATCATAACATCTCCCCTTCCAAAAAAGTGAGCCATCAATATCCAAAAATGGCTTCTTTATACAAGCCCTTAATCTTTAACTGTTTGTACACAACAACACCCATGTGCATTACTTTGACAATAACCATGGAAACATTCACTGCGATTTTCTGGTTCAATCTGTTTCACTCCTGCCATTGAGCACTCTGTTTCTCTTTCAAGTCTCGACAATCACATTTTCCCGTCCTGTCACATACACGTTTTCAAACTGAATTTCTGCAATATCAAGCTCCCTACAAACGGTCTGGAAATTTTGTCCTTAAATTTCAGTGCGGACTTCAATGGGTTATGATCAGTGCGTATATTTGACTCAGACATGTTAATGGTAACAGGAAAGTTGAATCGATTTAAAGCAAACACCAATCTCAAAGTCTCCTTCTCAACGTTTGATTCTGCTGACGTATGTTCAAATTCCTGCTGAAATACCTGATAGGTCTTTCAATCTTCTCTTCATCTTCCTATAAGAGCACAGTACGAACATCCAGATCACACGCATCGATCGCCACCTTGAATGGATTTGCATTATTTGGGATGTCTAACACTGGAGCAGTGGTCAACAAAACTTTCAGACTGTCAAATTCTTTCTGACAGTTCCCTGTCAACGAAAACGTCTTGCTGTTCTTTAGTAATTCAGTGAGTAGAGAATCCACACTGCTAAATTGGGTGTGAATTTCCGGTAAAACCCATTCCATCCCAGGAAGTTTAGTAATGCTCTTTTTGTTGATGGTCTGGGAAACTCCCTAATTGCCTTTGCTTTTAATTCCATGTGGTCGTTTGTCCATACCAAATAACATGGACCAAGGTGACTTGGGCTTTGCCACATTCACTTTTAGTCAGTTTCATCACCACACCTGCCTCGCAAAGTCAATGTAACAATTCTGATAAAGGTTATAAATGTTTCTTCCATGTATGACGAAAAATCACTAGGTCGTCTAGATATATGACACAATTGGTAATACAGAAATAACCTTATTGGTTAGGCTCTGAAATGTGGCTGGCACAGTTTTCATACCAAATGGTATGACTTCAGATTGATAAGGGTCACTTTGCATGACGAAAGCTGAAACTGACTTCACTCTTTCAGACCAAGAGTATCCAAGGAGTAAGCCCAAGTTCGAAATATAAGTTGCTTGTTTCACCTTTTCAACGCAGTCTTCTAAACGTGCAGTCAGACATGCATCAGTCTTTGTAATTGCACCGCCTTTGTGATAATCTACACAGAAGTGATGGGTACTATTTAGTTTTTACACCATTTCTATGGGTGAGCTCCAGTAACTTAAACTCACTTTGATTATGCCATCTCAGAGCACATCTTCAATTTCATGTAAAACCCGTGCCATCTTTTGGGCATTATGTTTATAAGGATGTCGTTTAATCCGAAGAGTGTTTCCTCTGTCTACTTCCCAGCTTATATCCACATATCTCTCAATGCGATTGTCATAAATGCTTCAAATCATTTCCATTTTCCTCCAGAAAGTAACTTAATAATTTATCCAAATATCTGACAACTACGTCATTGTCTAATTTAATGTGAGGAACTTAAAATTCAGAATCCTCTGAACTTGGTTCTTCGATCATTGTTGTCATCAAAACACAGTCTCCATTGACATTCCTCCCCTGTCAAAATGCCTTTTGAGCATATTCACATGACACACTCTGTGAAAGACTCTGTCTGAAGTCCTGATCAGTTGTGTACCTCACTCAAACTCCTTGAATTGGTAAGGTCCACTGAAATTTGCTTTAAAAGGTTTACCTATCACCGGAAGCAACACGAACAGCTCCAATAATAAAATTGCGATTTTTTGATTGCATTTATGTTTCCTGTTTCTTTGTCTGCTGTGATACTTTTTAAATGCTGTTTCACCAACTCCCCCATTCTATTTCATCGTTCCAGAACTTCTGACACATAGCCTAAATATACGGCCTCTGAATTTTGCCTTATCAATTATCGTTAATCAATTGTAACTGTCCTCTCACTTCTTGCACAAAACGTAATTCAAATGGACTAAATTTGGTCGATTCATTTGGTGCATCTCTGATCGCAAAAAGAACAAGTGGAATTTCTTTATTCCAATCATCTGATTAGTCTTGACTATCAACTCTCAATATGGTTTTAAAGTCTGACGCCACGTTTCTCCCACTCCCTGCGATTCTGGATGGTATGCGGTAGATTTGAATAGGTTTAGTTCTAAATTGTATAGCTTGCTTGAATATGTTTGATATAAAGTTTGATCCTTGATCTGATTGTATTTCTGTGGGTAGTCCATATCTAATGAAAAAATTGAGTAACTCCTCTGCAATCTTTGTGACTGTGATATTGCATAATGAAATGTCATCTGGAAATCTAGTGGGACATCCATTATAGTTATCAAATAATGATTGCCATTTTTTATTTTAGGTAGGGCTCCTCCGTGCTCAATTAAGACACTGGTAAAAGGTTCCTCAAGTGCAGGAAAGGCTATTAAAGTTTTCGGTGTTGCCTGTTTGACATGTCTGGCAAAAATCAACAACATCTTCGTGCAATCCACGCCAGGAAAATCGCTTCTGTATTTTAGTTTGGACATTTCTTACATCTGAATGACCACCTACTGGTCGTTCACACACCGCGCACATTTCCACACACACTGGCAATACAACTTGAAGAACTTGCAGCAATTTCTCAGCTGTCTGGATATGTGATGTTCTCCATTTCCTCATTAAGACATCATTTTTGAGATAGTTGGACACCAAGATATATTTAGAGTTTTTTTTCCATTTACGCTTTCTGAAACAATTGGTTAGGTTTCTCTTCTTTCTGCTGCATTTCCGTTAATTTCTCTGACTTAATGATGCCTGCTTTGTCATGTTTGCACCTGTTTTGTGTAAACCATATGATCAAACAGGGTAACTGTTAATCCCATGTCAACTTCCTTGTCTGTACTCTTTGATTTTTCCTGTTTCAACTGGTGATTTGTGACCTTGTTACCGCAAAGCAGGAAAAATACCCACAATATGTGTCCTCCCATGGTTTAGTTGCCTGAGTATCCATTGGCGTTTCAACCACAGGAGACAACATTCTTACCTGTGAATCGGCCATATCATCAGCAAGGGTAAATTGAATTCCTGGAGCTGAGAGTTTGTCCTATCACAACTTCTCCAGTTTTGAGAAGATTTGTCACACAGGTTGAGGTTTTGAATGTAGGTTTGCTAGCTGAGCTGGGAGGTTCTGGATATAAACCTTGCAGTTCAGCGATCAACCTACATCCACAACTTCTCGACCCTTCATTGGACTCTCTACCCTCACTGTCCTTCATTCAGTGCTTTTTGTCATACCATGAATTCCCATTACTAGGTTCTTTTCTGTAATAATTCTTCAGATGAACATCTTTCAACATCAAAGACGGGAGGATCCCGTTTCTCTTAAGATTTGAACCTCTTTACATGCTGCTCCTGGTTGATACGATTAAACTTCACCTTTGCAGGTATATGGTTTAAGAAGATCTGGGATATCCTCCTTAAACAACCTCCAACCCGGTTGTACAATCTGGTTCGGCTTTCTAGCCTCCACTATGCTTTTTATTACCACTCCAACAAAATTCACTGGTTTATCCTGTTTTCCTTCATCTGTATTCCCAGTGCCTTTCCCAAACCACCAATGGTAATTTCATGTAGTCTGATTTATTCCGCTGAAAACACCGGAACGTTTTAACTTCTCTTTCCCCTTCAAGATTTTCCATTTCACACTGTGGTAAGTTATCCTTGTGGTCTACACCAAGTCTGCTTTTCCCTTTCCATGTGAGGATTTCTCTTTTCCCCAAATTCGATTGCTCACAGTTTGAAAGTGATGTTGGAAGGCAAACTTGGATTTATGAACGAGCTCATAATCATCAGTCACTTCAGCTGCTAACCTTTAATTCTCTGCTCTTCCACATGAGTTCTCATTACATCAGGAAGTGAAATTTTGAGCACCTCTGAAATAAAATACGAGCAGCATAGATTAATCTATTTGTAATGGCCTCATTCTCCTTTCAAACTTGCTTTGTTTGATCCTTTTCACTCTCAATGCAAGTTTGACGATGATTGCTCCTTCGACTCCTGAATCGTTACCTGTCGGCTTTTAGCACAAGCTCATATGCACTGAAGAGAACATTCCTCACTGCCTCACACACCCCAAATACCTCATGATCTCCAGCGCCAAGTGTGGTTCGGATCAAGGAAACCCACATGGTCATTGATCACTTCATTTATTTAGCCCCCCTCTCAAATGAGATGAAAAACACTTCCACATCCTTCTCATCAAATTTAGGCAAACCGTGAATATATTTAAACAGACTCTCATCAGGCCTTTGGTATGCATGGGTTTGCTCATCTTCACTGTCTTCCTGACAAAGCTTACCTTCAAACTTCATCTCCATCCTTATCAGCTGACTTTTCAAATTCAGTGCCAATTTCTGAAGTTCAAACTGCCTCTCTTCCTGCCTTTCTTCTCTCTCTGTATTTGCCTTTCTGAACTCTCTCTTTCCCTCTCCCTTTCTCTTTGTTCTGCGAAAGCGGTTCGTTCTTTTGTTCTTTTCTCTGTTTTTAATAGTTATTGCAACAGTTTCGTTGCCTTTGTCCTTTCCTTTTCTTTAGCTGCTAACTAAACCAGCTTCATTTTCAGTTGAATTGTTGCAATCTCTAAAGATTCTGATGGTGTTTCCAACAAATTTCTTTCTGAGCTATTGCTGGAATTATCTCTCCTTTCAAGAAGGTAGCCCAGACTGAAAAATTTCTAGTTGTTTTGAGCAGGTATAAAGTGGATATTCCAGGAGTGATGGACTTGCTCAAAACCACTCATTTTTAAACCACTCAGAACTTATTTACAGAGTACAGAATGAAACAGAAACAGAAGCGAACAAAGTACGCAGTAAATTAACCTATCCAAACACGCAACGGATTTCAACACTAAATGATGTTGTTCCAATTCCTGCAACTTTCCCCATCAACGCCCATCACTTCAAACGTAAAATCAACACAGGGTTTAACGGGAGAGATGTCAGACAGAGACTCAGTGTGGAATACCTTCTTCCATTTAGCAGTTTCTTTTTCCAGTAGCAGAAAATCTAACCAAAACAAACCAGACTAGACCAGAGGAAACCTGAGCTGGAAGAACTGGTCCCACCCCTTTCACTGCAAAAGAGTTTTTATTTCAAAACTTGAAAGCCTTTTACCTGAGGCAGTGACTTTTAGTTATCATGTAATTAGATCTGCAACACATCCAAGCTAGACACCCCAGAATCACTGCATTAACAAATATTCTAAAACAAAAACAGGTAAGACACAATCTTGTAAAAGTAGAAGCATCTCACACACTCAACGTGCTGGCCTCCACAGCTCTCTCTGCGACAACGATTTCCATCGATTAACAACACCTTGTCTGAAGAACTTCATCCTCTTCTCAGCTTCAAAGGTCGTCCGGTCACTCTGAGGCTTTGCCCTCAGTTCCAAGTCTCTCCTCAATGTGGAAACAGCTTACAAGCAGAAGCTGAAATGGGAGGACTCTGCACCAAAGGAAGTATAATGCTGGTCTGAGGCTGTGACTGACAGTCTTTGGGACTGCTTGGAATTCGTGGACTGAAACGTGTCCAGGTATTAAGTGGAAAACCTGGATGGGTACACCACAACCATCACAGACATCATGGGCAATTGCATGGAGTACTGCGGAGTGAAGAATGCAGTGCAAGTGTTCCCCAAGCGTAAACCTTGTGTGAATCAGGAAATCCACACCCAACTGAAGATCAGACGGGCAACATTCAAATGGAAAGAGCCAGACCTATACAGGGAATCAAGATCTGCCCTCCGCAGGGCCAGCAGAAGTGTCAAGAGGGAGGACCAGACCAATTAAGAGGTCCATATAAACCAAACAAACTCCCACCGCCGAAAGCAAGGCCTAAAGATCATTTACAGGTTGCAAAATGAAGCAGAACAAATAGCGGAGAAAGACACATTCCTCCCTCAGACGCTCAATGCTTTCTCTGCTCGGTTTGAGCAGAATGCAAGTGGTGCAGTGATTCCTGCCCCACCAGCCCTAGACACAACTCTTCCCTCAATCACCGATGCACACTTCAGAACTGTTTTCCTGAGAGGCAACCCAAGGAAAGCGATGGGCCTGGATGAAATCCCTGGCCATGCACTTAGATCTTGTATGGACGAACTGGCGGGGGTATTCACCCAAATTTTCAACCTCCCCCTCCAAGACGCTGAGGACCCTATCTTCCTCAAGAAGACCACCACCATCCCCGGCCCAAAAACAATCACATGCAATGTCCTAACTTAACTTGCCACCTACTCTTTATGTTATCTGCAAATTGCGCAATAGTACATTCACCTCCTTCCCAAAAGTCCTCCATAAACACGTTATTTCATGTTTTATGTGTATAATATACATTGTGTATTGTTGCATATTGTAACTGTTTGTGTCTGGACAAATATTGCAGTGTATTCGAGCTGATTGTGTTCACATGTAATATTATTGTGCATTGGAATTTAAATATTGTTTGTGTTGGATATGTTTGAGATTATATAAATATTGTTATATAATAGAACTGTTCACGTTTTTATGTAAATCCTGTCGTGTATTGTACCTTTTACGATTTATACACCAACACTGTATTAGTTTATGTTGACGTTGTGCCTATCTTCTTCGCATCAGTAATTTCGTGTCTGACCATGTGGGGCTGCTGCTGAACCCCTGCAGCACTTTGGGATGGATCTGCAGTCCCAGCGCCGCCCAGAGGGGTGGTAGCACAGAGCAGCAGCGGTCCCGAGTTGGCGGATGTGGGGTCTGCTCAGTCAGGGACTCCTGGTTTCTGGTTATTGTACAGAGTAAACACATATCCTGTAATAGGGGTAGGTGGGATGGAGGGTAATCATTAAAGAGCACTGGGGAAACAGAGAGGTTTAAATACAAAGAGAGATTGAACTAAAGATTGTAAAAGGGAGAGTATTCAATCGAGAATAATGGTTTGAGAATATTATAGACAATCGGAGAGTTCTAAGTGAAGTGTAATAAGAAGAGAGCTGAGTGCAGGAAATGGGGGAGTGTTACAGACAGACAGAGAGAGGAATTTAAGAGAAAATAGCAAAAGAAGAATTATTTAAGGAATAAGGGGGAGTGTCCTGATTGCAGGAACACAGGGAGAGGGTTAATACAGGGGAAGCTGGAGTGATTCGACTGAGGTCAGCCAGAAGAAACTCTTTGAAGATGAGCTCTCCGATTCGCCTATTAACCTGGTACAAACAGGGAGTCCTGGCCGATAGATAAAAACAGTAGTGTCTAGCGTTCTGTTCACTCGAGGAACCAGCTTTCTGCTCGCTGGGTCAGTGTCAGGTCCTTTGCAAGTATAAATGCAGAGTAACTTGATGGGTTACCACCTTTGTGGAACTGGAGATGACATAATACAGAGAAGTAAGGAGAACGTTGAATATAGGGGAGTCCCGGAAATGCCCAGGTATGGGGAAAAGGAAAGCGAGTTTACACAGAGTAATAGGAAAAATAACTAGAGAGTAATGAGAAGCGCGTTGAACACAACATTACAGGGACAGGGTTAAATGCAGGGGAATGGAAAGGATTAAGTCCAGAGTGGGGAGGAATAAATGACGAACAATAGTGAGACCGATAATTTTAGTGCAATATGGAGAAAGTTGTATACAGAGTCAAGGTGAACGTGTGTCATGTGTGCGGTTTTAATATAGCAGGTGCAATAGAGAGTAATTGTGAGGAGTCTAAACGGAGAGTATTAGGAAAAGGACTCAAAAGAGAATAACAGGGTATTTGCTTAATACAAAGAAAGTGGGATGGGTAACGACAGGGAAATCGAGAAGAACAAATGCAGATAACGATGAGGTTGGGTAAAAAATAACAGTGGAGTCTAAGAAAAGACTAATAGGGAGAGGAGTAAATACAAGGTAGTGAATAGAGGGGGTGGAGTACTAATACAGGCTTAAATCCAGTGAGAGAGACAGAAAAAGTGGAAGAAAGAGTAATCGGGAGAGAAGTAAACACTGGGGAAGAGACTGAATGATATGCAGGATAATCGACATGATTAAAAATTTGTAGTAGACAAATGACGAAATACACAGTAATAGAGAATAATAGGGTTTAGATAGAAAATAATTTATTCAGTGTGCACAATAATTTTCTGATTTAATATCTAATATGTACCGATGAGAGAAGGTACAAAACTTGGTAAGTAAGGCAGGGTAGGTGATAGAGTTGTTAGTGGGGGAGAACTTTGGGGTCAGCGATCATAATTAAATTAGTTTTAAAATAGTGAATGAAAAGAATAGACCAGATCTAAGAGTTCAAGTTCGAAATTGGAGGAAGGCTAATTTTAACAGTCTTAGACAAGAACTTTCAAAAGCTGATTGGGGGCAAATGTTTGCACGTAAAGGGGTGGCTGGAAAATGGGACGCCTTCAGAAATGAGATAACGAGAGTCCAGAGACAGGGTATACACGTTAATGTGAAAGGAAAGACAGGTAGGTGAAAAGAATTTTGAATGACAAAAGAAATTGAGGGTTTGATTAAGAAAAAGAAGGAAGCATATGCCAGATATTGACAAGATAGATCGAATGAATGCTCAGAAGAGCATAACGGCAATGGGAGTATACTTAAGAAGGAAATCATGAGTGAAAAAGAGGTACCTGAAATAGCTTTGGCAAATAGAGTTAAGGAGAATCTAAAGGGTTGTTTACAAATACATTAAGGACAAAAGGGTAACTAGGGAGAGAATAGGGCACCTTAAAGATCAGCAGGGCCGCCTTTGTGTGGAGCCGCAGGAGATGGTGGTGATACTAAACCTGTATTTTGCATCAGTATTTACTGTGGAAAAGGACATGAAAGATATAGAATTTTGGGAAATAGATGTTGACATCTTGAAAAATGTTTATATGACAGAGCAGAAAGAGCTGGATGTCTTGAAACGCATAATAGTGCATAAATGCCCAGGACCTGACCAGGTGTAACCTCGATCAATGTGGGAAGCTAGAAAAGTGATTGCTGGGCCCGTTGCTGTGTCATTGAATCATTGATAGTCACAAGTCAGGTGTACGAACACTAGAAGTTGGCTAACGTGGTGCCAATGTTTCAGATGGATGGTAAGGGCAGACCACGAAACTATAGATCGTGTGTCATTGGTGGAAAAGTTGTTGGAGGGAATTCTAAGGGACAGGATGGACATGTATTTCGAAAGGTAAAAGCTGATTAGGGGGAGTTAACATGGCTTTGTGCGTGGGAAATCAAGTCTCACAAACTTGATTGAGTTCCTTTTAAACAAGTAACAAAGAGGGATGATGAGGGCAGAACGGTGGAGTTGATCTATATGGACTTCAGTTAGGCTTTAGACAAGGTTCCCCATGGCAAACGGATTAATAAGGTTAGATCACCCTCACACATTCCCTTTCCCGCGAGCCTTCTTTTTCAATCGATCAGTGTGGACTGACGTAATGCCCACGTCTTGTACTCACATGAGAGGAGAAGAATGGACGTCTGCTGTTTCCCCTTTGTCATCTCAAAATGAATTTAATTCCCTTCTCCAATTCCTCTGTTATCATTTGAAGGAGCGGTTTTCCTTTAATACATTCGGGGATGAGGGCGTTGCTGGCTCGCACCAGCATTAATTGCCATCCCTAATTGCCTAGAGGGCAGTGACGTTGCAACCACGTTGTTGTGAGTCTGGAGTGTACATGTAGTACTGTATTGGGAAGGACAGCAGTTTCCCTCTCCAAAGGGTATGACTGACCGGCAATCGGTCATCATGAGCCTCTTTAATTCTCGACTATTGTTGAATAGACATACCGCCATCTGCTGTGTCTGGGTTCCCAGAACATTAACTGGGTCTCTGGGTTAACCGTCGAGTGATAAATCCACTAGGCCATCTCCTACATCTGCTGAATGGCCTTCTCCGATGTAACAGGCTGGAGACAGGGCTGAGTAAATCCCAACTAGCTGTGAACGCTGGAGATAAGCAACGAAAACAGAAATTGATGTCTATTCAATCAATTCATTTTCCGCATCAATCACCTCCCTCATCCCAGTCTGACATCTTGACAACAACATGCGTCGATTGACTCCATTAGATCCCCCACCAATCCTGGGAACGATTCCCAAAAACTTCTTCTGTCAGGCAGAAGGGACAGAAGTCTGAACACACACACACACACAGACACACACACACACACACACACACACACACACACACAAACACACACACACACACACACACACAAAAACACACACACACACACACACACACACACCAGTTCCAGGAACAGCTTCTGCAGAGCCGTTATAAAAATATTGAAGCGACTCTCTTGACTCAAGTAATGCTGACCTTTCTTACACGGATCTCTCTTCTACGCCCTGTGCAATGTGACTTGTATACCTCGCTTTAATTATTTCTCGTTCAGCACATAATTGCTGCGTATCATCGGCCCGTACCGCTCATAAATAAAGTGTTTCACAGCACTTCGGTACATGGGACAATAAATTAAACAAATTGAATAAAATCAAACTCATCCGTGCCCGTTAGATATCCTAAATTGTGCCAATTGTCCCAAATCCATCGATAACCTTCCTAGTCATTACCATATCGAAAATTCCCTCAGGAGAACGCGAACTATACAGCAGAAATCATGGGGAGCGGAGTTCATAGAACCTTCACTGACATTTTGTTCTTTGCATTATTTCGACTGACAGAGCGACCATTTTATGCCAGTCGATTTGAAACGAAGCGCACAGACAGTAATGCCTCTCAGGTAATCGTCTCCTCTATCACGGAGGCATAAGACGACAGCAGACACGAAAGTCTGTACCAGCAGTTATCTCTGGAGGACTCACCAAGGCCCTGAAGTCCTGAGGAAAGAACAAAGCTTCCAGAAGCGATGGCTTATCACTTGCGTGGTTTTAACCCCGTGGCACGTGACTGACCTGGGCATTCTGGAAGTGGACAACAGTACACTTCGAACAGGTAGCCTTTGTGAATCCAACAGGAAAGTTATCATCCCTCTAATTTACAATTAGAAGAGGCACTGGGAGGACTGATGACCGGTTTCACTGCAAAATTCAATTTACACAATCCTGACTGAGATCATCGCCAAGTAGGTCAGGTCTGCTGTGGAATGAATGACTCACCCCGTCCAAACCTGTTCTGTGCTGGGCAGAACAATCTCTCAGAGTCTCTCACTCCTCAGCGATGAAATTGTCTCTGTGTGTGACAGTGAGGTTGGAAACCTGCCTTACCTGCCTAACCAGGAAAAGGTAATTTCCAGCAAATTGCCCACCAACACGTGGGGCGTACTTTCCAAAATGGCTTTGGGAATGATACCTGCAATTGGATTGACTTTCTCTGCACCAACAGCGTTAGTGCGTCTGAGTAAATGGGTGGGAATCAGAAAGCTTCCCGAACAGTCGTGGAATCAGGCAGCGCCGCCCATTGTCACCTTTACTATTTTATTATTGTCTGAAAGGTGACTGAATTAGTGTTGCGATTCATTGAGATGTTTCATACTTTTTAGCCATTACCTGTCCACTGAGAACTCATTCCACGTTTGCCCATTTATGCATCAATTCCTTGTTGTTCTTCTTTGTTAGCTTCGTGGATCTGAGTTTCAAATTCAATTTATTCCTTCTCCAACTTAATAAACAATTTGAGCATTTTATGGTCATTCTTCCCAAATACAGTAATATTGCGACATAATGCTATCTCTTTGTGTTCGTAATTTTGGGAAATATATAACATGTTGCTGCATGCTTACATCTGTGCTCCTGTGTGAATCCAATGTTGTGAGCTGCAATAAATTAGTCCTTTCAATGTGCATTCTGGCTTTAGGTTCTTGGGCGGTTGTGAACTGTTCAAAATATCAATGCATTCTTTCTGTCTGTTTCAGAAAAAATAACTCGCAAATCATCATAAAGACAAATTTTTAAAAAGTCTTTCTATAGTAAATTTGTTACTTAACCCATATGTTACTGAGCATCTCCTGAAAATTAAAAATAACGTGCTGGGAATAACTCTGTCCCTAAACCTGTGAGGCACGGTAGGGAAATGTTTGATCCTGAAGACTAGGTTTCAGACGCACAGGATCTTAGGCGATCCAGAATGTGCTTCTGCTGCTTTTCTCTTTCACTCACAGATTGTCTACTTCCCGTGGACAGATTCATTTCCCTCCTATATGAGATTAATCCCAGACTCCGAATCCTGTGACATGTCTGCTTAAATATTCCCCAACAACAGTCGCAAGTCTCCCAACCTGGGTAGTAATCCCCATCCAATTAAAACAAAACAATCACAAAGTATTCAGATTGCCGTAGCCTGGGACACATTTCCAATGACTAAGATGCCCGAAATCCTTCCTCATGGAACAAATGTTTCCAGCCACACGTTTTTCACTCAGACTCACCCATGGAATAGTTTTTCAATTTCTTTCCCGACTTTTACTTCCCACTTTCAGAAACTGATTTCTTTCCCCCTTGTAATGATTGTCATGAAGTCGGGTAGCTGGATTATACTGGACATGAAATCCCTGAATGGGGCCATTACTCTGTGTCAGTCAGGGAAACCAGGTTGATTCTAAAGGGTAAATGTCAGGGATACTGAGATGCTGAGTACCTGACTCAGTGACAGGCTTACGTCAAAGGGGCAGCCTTTGTAAATAAAAAGTGAATAATGGCAGGATGCAAGTTTCTGAAGGGTTGGCACCAATGTGGACGAGGACATCCTCATTTCCCCACTTTCCCTCACCCTGCCCACTCACAGTCGATCTCACCCCAAAAACGTGTGATGTTCTTGACCCTCGGCACTTTTGAGGCAATATTTCATCCTGGACTCTTTCAAGTCAGGGTGTATGATTCTGGAAGAGTTAATCAATTTAGCTGTCAACACTGCTGAAACGTGATGCTAACACTGCAGCAACTGAATTTGTAATTGGGAAAAAACAAAAAAAAACAAGTTTTGAGTCCATGTCTATTTGAGTGCAACATCTATTGACCAGAATGATAACTGAACAGCAAGGGTTCAATATGATGGACAGAAATGACGCAAACCCAGGGTGAAATTCCTCAAATTTAGAAGGGTCTCAGGGAAGTAACGTTTTCAAGAGAATAATACAAACTACTAGCACTGGATGGAATGGAAGGTTTCCTGTTGCCTCTGAATTTACTACTGGGATAAGCATCCAAAACTCATTGGTGGTCTGAAATCTTTCCAAGACTAAAATGGTTGAATAATTCTTCACATTTCTCGACATTACATTGCACAGACTATTTTTGTGCTCATTCACTCACTGAACCTGTCCTTCCCTTTCTCAGACTTCGTCGCTCCTCCTTTAGTGTCCACCTAACATTGTGCTATCAACAACTTAACATATGATCCTATCACCTCAGTCATGGATACAGATTATAAATAGCCGTGACACGAGGAATGATAATTGTGGTCCTCACTAATATTAGCCGAAGAACATGAATATGACAGATTTATTCCTGCTCTCTGTTTTCCGTCCTTTATCAGTCCTCACAGCAAGCCCCATCTTCCCATCACTGCAGGGCTCTTTGACAACATTGACCCCTTCTCAAACATTTCCACATTTTGAAATTTCTGTACCCTTGAGTGTGCAAATCCCTCCCCAGCCTCATTCCTCCATCTCGCTGAAAACTGTTGCAATTCACCATCAGTAAGATGTTTGAAGTTTCTTCTCTGTACATGCTCAGTACACTGCAGAGAGGAGAGAATGACTCAGGCCCATGTGTTTCTGTACAGATCAGGTGTGTCTCAGAGTCAGCTCTGCAAAACGTCCAGGCCATTCTTATCCCAGTAGAAGGATCTGTATTAATTGGAGTTTGCATCGCCTTTGAGGGCAATTTTCTGGGCTTAATTTACTGATTTCAATTATTGCCTGCACTGGAGGAGTGATACTTGATTCTGAGCTGAATCTATGGAGGGTCAGGAATTCAATCACCATGTTTGATTATTTAAAACGTACAAACTATCATCCCTTCACAGAGCAGCTCCTGATAACCAGGGAATCCACATCCCAGTGTTGAGGAGAACATTTCTCAGAGAGACACTCAACAATCGGAATTTAATTTGCAAATGGTCAAAGGCAAGGGAAGGATGACATTGCATTAAAATGAGATTTCAGTGTTCAACAGATGGTGTTGTAGTGTCAATGCTGGTGAACAGGTTGGCACAGTGGCTCAGTGCTTGGCTCTGCTGCCTCACCGGGACAGCGGGTGGGTCCGGGTGGGATAGTCTTTGCATGGTCGGTGTGGACTCGATGGGCACATTGGCCTACTTCCACATTGTAAGGATTCTATGAATTTCTTCAATATGCATTTTCCAATGTTTGCTATCGACCATTTGAGATTTGCATCATCCAATAAAGATCAGTTCTAAAAATGTTCTGTGAGAACTGGGAGTTAACTCACCGCTGTCACCTGTTTGTTCAATTTTGTAAATAAACTGATTGAACCATATTGTAATGTAACAGTCCCCCAGACGATGCCAGCAGACATAAGTGAAAGGCTTTGAGACTTTATCACCTTGGCATTGAGTACAGAGAAATTGACATCACACAGTGATTGATGAAGAAAATGACGTTTTCAGTTTATGTTGTGTGAAAAATATTTGTCACGACCCGTCCGTTTGTAACAATTCCTCGTAAGTGTCTTGCACCTTCAATTTGTGTGAACCTGTCTGAGGATTCTCTGCGGGTTCACTCTGCTACTGATATTGTTACATGGGCATATTGTGCCCAAAATTCAGACAGTGGCAGACGATCAGTAATCTAGTTTCAGATTACAGGAACCCCGTGGAATCCACATCATCGCAGATTCCACAGGAATTGCCTGGAAAAGTATTCCTCTCTTCTGGGAACCATCCAGAAATCTCCATTTCAATCAGAGACTATGAAGATTTTCGGTGTAAGTGATGAAATGAATCACTTCGTGAAAATATAAGCCGTAAAGTCTGCAAAACCAGTTGGTTGCACGTTGTTCTGGTTTGTTGAATGAAGAAGCAGTAGGCTTCTCTGTGCATCTGAAGTTGAAGTTATTTCTCCAATAACATAAATTTGTTTTAAAAGTTTGTTTTGACTTTCGGCTAAATGGCTTTGTGCGTGAGTGAACCTGTATTTATTTTTGATGATTGCAACCCAGCATGTTATTAATGGAGCCTGAAATATTTGTTGGAGAGTTCTGAAATAAGCGATGGTGGAAGAAACACTTAACTGCAAAAGATTTGTTTTCACTGACATGATTATTGTCATTTCTTTTAGTTCCAGTCAGACCCTGGAAATGATTGGATGTGTAGATTTATGCTCATGCGAAGGAAATGAGAGTTTTAGTAAATTACATTACTTTCAAATGAACATGTTATGTTGGTTCCAGACAGAAGTGTTGGGACAGGAAAAATCTCTGAAGAGATTACTGAAACCTGAGTACATTGACACTCAGCTATGTAGTTGCTCCATAAAGGAGCAACTGCGGTTCCAGTTTACAAGTGACAGTCGCAAGCATTTAACCAATTGATACTAACAGGGATTCTGGTGTGAATATTATGTGAGGGTTGTTTCTTTGTATCAACTCTGGAAGTCGTGATTTGCATAATATGTAAGTCATGTCCTTTTGTTTCATTTATATATTGTTTTGAAGTTAATGAGAGTTGATCATTTACTGTGTGTTCATTGCCTTTGAATCTGCATAACAAGTACATAGTTTGGTTTATTGTATTTTATCGGGGTAAAAACAAGGACAGCAGATACTGGAAAGCAGAATCTAGATTAGAGTGGTGCTGGAAAAGCACAGCAGGTCAGGCAGCATCCGAGGAGCAGGAAAATCGACGTTTTGGGCAAAATCCCAAAGATGTGACTTAGTGGTGGACAGGACTGGAAGCTTAATGTTGCAGAATACAAAGGCTGTTGGTGGGAATGAAAGAAAGGGGGAGCAAGAAAAGAGGAGAAGTTGTGTATTTGATAAGGGATGGCATAACGTCTGTACTTACAGGATGTTCCTCGGAATATGTACAGGGAAGTCGTTTGGGTTGAACCGAGAAATAAGAAAGGAATGATCACCTTATTAGGATTGTATTATGAACCCATCCCCACCACCAGCGGGAATTTGAGGAGAAACTTTGTAAGGAGACCTCTGATCTGTGTAAGAACAATAGAGTGGGAATGGGTCGGAATTTTCCCTTTCCAAACATAGACTGAGACGTCCATAGTTTGAAGGGATTAGATGGAGAGGAATTTGGTAAGTGTGTACAAGAACATTTCCTGACTCTGTATGTGGATGGGCCTACTAGAGAACGCACAAGACATGATCTACTCGTAGCAAATAAGGCAGGGCAAGTGACTGAGGTGTGAGATGGCGTGCACTTTGGAACCACCGATCCTAATTCTCTTAGTTTTAGTACACTGATGGAAAAGCATCGACCGGATCTAAAAGGTCAAATTGCATAAAAGCCAATTTTTATGGTTACGTGCAAGAACATTCAAACGTTGACAGGGGACAGATGTTCTCAGTTAAATGGACTGTGGAGAATGGGAAATCTTAAAAATGAGACAACGAGAGTCCAGAGACAGTATCTTCCTGTTCAGATGAAAGGCAAGGCTGGTAAGTGTAGGGAATGCTGAATGAAGAGAGAATTTGATGTTTTGGTAAGAGAAAGAAGGACACATATGTCTGATATAGATCGCAGAGATCGCGTGAATATTTAAAAACGTGTAAAGGTGTATACTTCTGATGGAAATCAGGAGGTCAAAAAGGGAACATGACATGGCTTTGGCAAATCGGTTTAAGGAGAAACCAATGGGGTCTCACAAATACAAAAAGTACAAAAGCCAAAAAGAAAATAGGACCCTTCAAAGATCAGCAAGGCAGCAAGGAAATGCTGGGGAATTAATTGAGTATTTTTGCATCATTATTTACTGTGGAGAAAAACATGGAAGGTACAGAATGTGGGGAAATAGATGGTGATTTCTTGAAAAATATCCAGATTGCAGAAGAGGCGGCGCTGGATGTCTTAAGACGTGTAAAGGTGGATAAACCCCAAGGACCTGATCAGGTGAACCCAATAACTCTTTGGGAAGCCGGGAAAGTGATTGCTGGGCCTCTTGCTGAGATATTTGTATAATCGATCGTCACAGGTGAGATGCCGGAAGATTGGAGTTTAGCGAACGTGGTGCCACTGTTTCAGATAGGTTTTAAGGAAAATCCAGGGATCTATAGACTGTTGTACCTGAGATTGGTGGTGTGCAGGTTGTTGGATGGAATCCTCAGGGAGAGGATTTACATGTATTTTAATTGACAATGACTGATTAAAGACAGTCAACATGGCCTTGTGCAAATGAAAATATATCTCACGAACTTGATTCTGTTTTTTTGAAGAAGTTACGAAGCGGATTGATGACACAGAACGGCGAATTTGATCTATATGGACTTCTGGAACGCATTCAATCACTTTCCTCCTGGTAGAGTAGTTAGCAAAGTTATATTACATTGAACTAATGGAGACCCAACCTTTTGAACAGAAGTCCCTTGAAGGTAGAAGACAGAATGTGGTAGTGAAGGGTTGCTTTTCAGTTTGGAGGCCTGTGACCAGTGGTGTGCTGCAAGGATCTTTGCTGAATCCACGGCGTATCCTCATTCATATATATGATTTGGACCTGAACATTGGAGATCCAGTTGGTCAGTTTGCAGATGGCACCAAAACTAGAGTTGGAGTGGTCAGCGAATAAATATTCCTCAGTGTACACTGGGTCATGATCAGATGTGATAATTGGTTGAAGAGTGGCAGATAGAGATTAATTCAGATGAATGTGAGATGGTACACTTTAGAAAGCCAACTTAGAGCAGGACAAATAGAGTTAATGGTAATGTTCTGGAGAACGTTGCTGAAAGAGGGAGTTTAAAGAGAGTTTAAGGATTACTGTGGATTATGTCTGCCGTAAATGCTTTTGGATGCGAATCTTAGCAATTCGAGTGGATCGGTAGGAGAGACAGCTGGAAGTGATGAGGAATTTGCAACAGCAACAGTATGTGATGGATGGCAGTTAGAGAAAGGGGCGAAGTCTCAGATACATTCACATAGATGGATTAACTCCAGGAAGGGAAAGAGAGATAGGCAGCTAGAGCAGGAGTCTTTTGTGGATATACCCATTTCAAACAGGTATGCTGTTTTGGAAAATGTAGGGGGTGATGGATTCTCAGGGGAACGAAGCACCAATATGCAAAGTTTCTTGTAATGATCCTAGCTCTAATGCAACGAGGGGTACGTCGGATACGAAGAGATTAATTGTGTTAGGGGATTCTGTAGTCAGAGCCACAGACAGACGTTTCTGTGGGCAGCAGAGAAAAAAACACAATGGTGTGTTGTTTCCCTGGTGCCAGGATCAAGGATGTCTCAGAGAGAGTGCAGAATGTTCTCAATGGGGTGAGGGGCCAGCAGGAGGTCATTGTCCATATTGGAACCAACGACATTGGAAGGGAACAGGTTGAGTCTCTGAAGGGAGATTACAGAGATTAGCTAGTAATTTAAAAAGGAGGTCCTCAAGGGTATTAATATCTGGATTACTCCCAGTGCTACGAGCTAGTGCGGGCAGGAATAGGGCGATAGGGCAAACGAATGCATGACGGAGAAGCTGGTGTACGGGAGAAGGATTCACGTTTTTGGATCATTGGAATCTCTTTTGGGATAGAAGGTACCTGTCAAAGAAGGACGGATTGCACCTAAATTGGAAGGGGACTAATATACTGGCAGGGAAATTTGCAAGAACTGCTTGGATTAAAACTAGCAAGATATGGGCGGGGGAGGGCGGTGGAGTGGGTGGCGGTTGGGGGTGGGTGAGGGGTGGGACCCAGGGAGATAGAGAGGAAAGTGATCGATGTGAAACGGTTACAGGTAAGAACAGAAGTGAGTCAAACAGTCAGGGCAGACAGGGAAAAGGTAGGACTAATAAATTAAACTGCATTTATTTCAATGCAAGCGGCCGAATAGGGAAGGCAGATGAACTCAGGGCATGGTTAGAAGCATGGGACTGGGATATCATAGCAATTACAGAAACATGGCTCAGCGAGGGTCAGGATTGGCAGCTGAATGTTCCAGGATACAAATGCTACAGAAAGGATAGAAAGGATGGCAAAAGACGAAGGAGAGTGGCATTTTTGATAAGGGACAGCATGACAGCTGTGCAAATGGAGGATATTCTTGGAATTACATCCAGGCAAGGTATTAGGGTGGAATTGAGAAATAAGAAAGGGATGATCACCTTATTGGGATTGTATTATAGACTCTGCAATATTCAGAGGGAAATTGGGAAACAAACTTGTAAGGAGATCTCAGCTATCTGCAAGAAGAATAGAGTAGTTAGGGTAGGGGATTTTAACTTTCCAAACATCGACTGGGACGACCGTAGATTTCAAGGATTAGGTGGAGAGGAATGTCTTAATTGTGTACAGGACAATTTTTTGATTCAGTGTGTGGATGTACCTCCGATAGAAGGTGCATAACTTGACATTTCCTTGGGAAATAAGGCAGAGCAATGAGTGAGGTGTCAGTGGGCGAGCACTTTGGGGCCAGCGACCATAATTTTATTTGTTTATAAATAGTGATGGAAAAGGATAGACCAGATCGAAAAGTTGAAGTTCTAAATTGGAGAAAGGCCAATTCTGACGGTATTAAGCAAGAACTTTCAGAACCTGATTGGAGGCAGTTGTTCACAGGTAAATGGACAGATGGAAAATGGGAAGCCTTTCAGAAATGAGATAACAAGAATCTGGAGAAAGTATATTCCTGTCAGGGTGAAAGGGAAGGCTGGTAGGTATAGGGAGTGCTGGATGACAAAAAAATTGAGGGCTTGGTTAAGAAAAAGAAGGAAGCATATGTCAGGTATACACAGGAAAGATCGAGTGAATCCTTCGAAGGATAGTATAAAGAAAGTAGGAGTATACTTAAGAGATTGCTTTGGCAAATACAATTAAGGAGAATCCAAAGGGGTTTTACAAATACATAAAGGAGAAAAGGGTAAGTAGGGAGAGAAGAGGGCCCCTCAAAGATCAGCAAGGCGGCCTTCCTGTGGAGTCACAGAAAATGGGAGAGATACTAAATGAATTTTGCATCAGTGTTTACTGTGGAAGAGGATAAGGAAGATATAGACTGTCGGGAAATAGATGGTGATATCTTGTAAAATGTCCAGATTACAGAGGAGGAAGTGCTGGATGTCTTGAAACGGTTAAAAGTGGATACATCCCCAGGACCTGATCAGGTGTATCTGAGAACTCTGTGGGAAGCGAGAGAATTAATTGCCGGGCCCCTTGCTGAGATATTTGTATGATCGATAGTCACAGGTGAGGTGCCAGAAGACCGGAGGTTGGCAAACGTGTTGCCACTGTTGAAGAAGGGTGGTAAAGACAATCCAGGGAACTATAGTCAGCTGAGCCTGACCTTGGTGGTTGGCAAGTCGTTGGAGGGAATCCTGAGGGTCGGGATGTACATGTATTTGGAAAGGCAGGGACTGCTTCGTGACAGTCAACATGGCTTTGTGCGTGGGAAATCATGTCTCACAAACTTGATTGAGTTTTTTGAAGAAGTAACAAAGAAGATTGATAAGGGAAGAGGAGTCGATGAGCTCGATATGGACTTCAGTAGGGCGTTCGACAAGGTTCCCCATGGGAAACTGATAAGCAAGTTTCGATCTCGTGGAATACATGAGAAACAGCCATTTGGATACAGAACTGGCTCAAAGGTAAAGACAGAGGGTGGTGGTGGAGTGTTGTTTCGTTAGACTGGAGGCCTGTGACCAGTGGAGTTCCACAAGGATCGGTGCTGGGCCCTCTATTTTTGTCATTTACATAAATGATTTGGTGCGAGCTTAAGAGGTACAGTCAGTAAGTTTGCACTTGACACCAAAATTGCAGGTGTAGTGGACAGCGAAGAGGGTTACCTCAGATTACAACAGGATCTGGACCAGATGGGCCAATGGGCTGAAAAGTGGCAGTTGAAGTTTAATTCAGATAAATGCGAGGTGCTGCATTTTGGGAAAGCAAATCTTAGCAGGAATTATGCACTTAATGGTAAGTTCCGAGGAAGTGTTGCTGAACAGAGAGACCTTGGAATGCAGCTTCAGAGCTCCTTGAAAGTGGAGTCGCAGGTAGATAGGTTAGTGAAGAAGGCGTTTGGTATGCTTTCCTTTGTTTGTCAGAGTATTGGGTGCAGGAGCTGGGAGGTCATGTTGCAGCTGTACAGGACATTGGTTAGGCCAGTGTTGGAATATTGCGTGCAATTCTGGTCTCCTTCCTGTCGGAAAGATGTTGTGAAACTTGAAAAGGTTCTGAAAAGATTTACAAGGATGTTGCCAGGGTTGGAGGTTTTGAGCTATAGGGAGAGGCTGAACAGGCTGTGGCTGTTTTCCCTGGAGCATTGGAGTCTGAGGGGTGACCTTATAGAGGTTTACAAAATTATGAGGGGCATGGAAAGGATAAATTGGCAAAGTGTTTTCCTTGGAGTCGGGGAGTCCAAAACTAGAGGGCATAGTTTTTGCATGAGAGGGGAAAGGTATAGAAGAGACCGAAGGGGCGACTTTTTCACGAGATTGTGGTAACTGTTTGGAATGAGCTGCCAGAGGATGTGGTGGAGGCTGGTACAGTTGCAACAGTTAAGAGGCATTTGGATGGTATATGAATAGGAAGGGTTTGGAGGGATATGGGCTGCATGCTGAGAGGTGGGATCTCTGGTCGACATGGACGGGTTGAACCGAAGGGTCTGTTTCCATGCTGAACATCTCTTTGACTCTATGACTCAAAGAGATTTTGGAGTGCAGGTTCATTGATCCTTGAAAGTGATGTCTCAGTTAGCTAGGGTGGTGAAGAAGACGGTTAGTATAGTTTCCTTGATTGGTCAGAGCACTGAGTATTGGAATTGAGAGATCGTGTTGTGTCTGGACAGGACTTTGTTTCGGCCACTTTTAGAATATAGTGTGCATTTCAGGTCTTCCTCCAAAAGGGAGGCTGTCTTGAAACTTGCAACAGTTCGATAAAGATGCATTAGGATGTTGCCAGGATTGGAGTATTTGAGCTATGCGGAGATGCTGAAGAGGTTGTGGTTGTTTTCCCTGGAGTGTCGGAGGCTGAGTGGTGACGTATAGATGTTTACAAAACCATAAGCAGCATGGCCAAGGTAAGTAGTAAAGTTCTTTTCCATGGGTTTTAGGAGTCCAAAACTCGAGCGGATAGGTTTAGGGTGAAAGGGGAAAAACTAAAAGGGACCTAAGGGGTAACCTTTTCATGCAAAGGTTGGTGCATGTGTGGAATGAGCTGCTAGACGATATGACGGTGGCTGGTACAGTTACATTTAAAAGTAATCTGGATGGGTAAACGTTTAGAAAGATTTTAGACAGATGTTGGGACAGATGAGACAAGAGTAATTTAGGATATATGGACTGTATGAACAATTTGGTCTAAAGGGCCTGTTTCTGTGCTGTACATCTTTATGACTCTAACTATGCCTGGTAAGTGTATAGCAGTTTACCAAATGTTCCATTTTTAGGTGAATAACACCACTTTCAATCACAATTCTCTGTTAGAAATAAATCCTTATGTTTTTGGTTGAAATGATAGGGTCTTGCGTGTGCAGAAACATGAGATGATGTTTTGAGTTCAATGATCCATGTTAAATGAAAATGCTCTGATTAACAGTGATTCCATTAACTCTGTTTCTCTCCCCACAGATTCTGCCATACCTGTTGTGTTTTGCCAGTTGTATCTCATTCAGTTTCATGTTTTCAGCATTAAAATCCCTTTCATTTATTGCATTAAAATGCTTCACTTCCCAATCTTCCCCCAGATGTAATTCTTAGAATAATAAAATCCAACGATACCGAAGAGGTGCTTCGTGCCACTCAGTTTGTGCTATAAAATCGACACGAAATCTTATACCCGCCCCAGCTTCGAGCACAATGCGCGTAGTCTCAAATAAAATGACGCTTCAAGTGTTCATACAAGTAGTTTTTAAAGTTTGTGAGGTTTCCTGCTTTACCACCCTCCAGGGAATGAATTACCACACTCTCACCATTCTCTGGGTGAAAACACCTTGCAAAGACTTCCTCTAAACATTTTCCCTTTCATCTTAAAAAAGATGCCCTCTGCCATCTGTTGATTGCCTGCCCACAAGTAGTCAAACATAGGATAGAGCTGTTTCAAACAATGCGTCAGGCCATTGAAGATGTCATATTCAAACTCGATATCTGAACACTTCCAGCTGGCCCAGTTAGGTGCTGAGATCTTCTATTGCTCTCTGAACCGACGCAGAGAATGCTTGATCATTAATTTCTGATTTGCAGTTTACCTCCTGTGTCTTTCAGTTAATTTGCTGGCGACTTTGGTTCTCGCATGGGAAAAATGCGGCCTCTCCAACTGCACAATGCGTTGGCCATGGCAACATCGGATCTCCTGTTCATTCTCACTGAGATCATTCTGTGGCAATTCAAATACATTTACTACCCAGGATCTTTCCTGAACATGACTCCTGTGTGCAGTGCTCTCTGTGCCTTACCTCGAGCAGCAACAGACTGCTCCGTCTGGTTCACTGTCCTTTTCTCCTTTGAACGTTTGGTGGCCATTTCCTGTCTGAAACTGAAGAGAAAATATTGGACAGAGAAAGCCTTGGCTGTGGCTCTGGCTGCAACCAGCATTCTACTCTGTTCAAAAAACATTCCCTACTATTTTGGGTTTCAACCTGGGAGGATAATTTACAATGTTCAGTGGTATTGTCGAACAAAGTCAAGGTATTTTACTGATCCCAAGTGGCTGGAGTTTAAGTGGTTCAATATCATTTTGATCGCTTTAATCCCATCCGTGGTAATTCTGTGGATGAATACTCTCACGGTCAGGCACATTTTAGTGGCTAGTCGAGTACGCAAGAGCCTGATGGGTCAGAGGAAGGGAGACAGTCATAAAGATGCAGAGATGGAGAGCCGGAAGAAGTCGGTAATTCCCCTCTTCACCATATCCATCAGCTTCATACTTCTGTAATCCATGCACGGTGCAAATGTCGTGTTCAATATCATTAAAGGAGGGAATTATTGGAGGTAGAGTCCTGCCTGGAGGTAGAGCAATGACACTGCAGAAATCCTGAAGGATTTCAGCTGCAGCACAAACACATTATTTTATGCAGCGATTCTGCCCAAGTTCAGAGCGAAGTTCAGGAATGCAGTGCACGAACTGGTCATGTAGATTCATCAGTTCATAAAATACAAAACAACTGAGAGAACTCCAGTGGCAGCCGCAGTGTTCCCAGTGCAGAAATTGAAGATGTTCGGCCAGGATTCCATCAGCACAAGCACATGGATTTGAGTATAACACCCAGTGTTGGATGGGGAGGGCAGTCACAGGATGGATCACCATTCACCATGCTCAGGAGCATGCTGCTATCCTTGTTTGACTGACGGATTGACACACACTGGGGCACACAATGAGCAGCAAGAGGCTATTCAGCCCTTCGTGTCTGATTGCCCTGCCAACCCAGAAAATCGTGATTGATGCAATTGTATCATCAATCCCGCATTTCTCTGTACACCTGAACACCTCTCCCACATCATTCCTCAAAACATTTGCAATAAGTTATCTGCATTCCCTTTCAATGATACTGAAGGTTATGACAAAGGGACATCAGGTAATAGGAGAAGAGGTAACTATCTGGGGCAGGGTAGGAAGGAAAGAGGCTGCAAGAGTGATTCCAAATGATGGAAAGGCTATGAGTGATGGGTTCAGCTGGAACATTGAGTGTTCACGGACAGCCCTGTGGGTGAGTGTTAAAGACTTCGGCAGTAGGGGTCTCTGAATTTTCCTTGCAGGGGTGTAGGGGAGAGGGACAGAAACAGTCCCTCCTGCACCATGATGACTGACAGACTCTCTCTGTTCAGCTCACAATAAACAGTTTATTACAACAAGGGAAATGTTCTGGGTACTGGTGATCTCCTCATCTGAATGGGATGTTGTTACGTGCACATTTGTATTTGAGTGTGTTTATTGCGTCCACCTTTTGTCTACTTCATTCATAGGGCTATTTCAGACTCTCCTCTGCCTCTTTCTGTCTGTCTTTGTCTGTTCCTCTCTTCCTCTCTCTTGCGCTGTGCCCCATCTCTCATCTTCATGGTCTCCCTCTCTCTCTGTCTTACTCTGTACATGTCCATGCCTGCATCGTTCTCTCTCTGTCTCTTTCTCTCTACCTATCTGCCGGTCTGTCATTCTTTCTGCGTGAGGGTGTCTGTGTATTTCGCTGTGTGGTGCGGAGGGAGCTTCATTCCCTTTGTGGCGATCTCCATGTGTGTATGTGTGTGTGTGTGGGCGGGGGGGGGGGTGAGGTGGCTTCATTGCCTTTGAGGGAATCACCCAGTGTGTGGGGCAGAGGGGTTTTTATTGCCTTTATGGGGATCTCCCTGCGTGTTGGGGACGGGGTAGGGGGCTTCATTATCTTTGTGGGTGGGGATCTCTGTGTGTGTGTGGGGAGGGAGATGGCTTCATTGCCTTTGTGGGAATTTCCTTGTGTGTGTGGTAGGGGGCTTCATTGCCTTTGTGGGAATCTCCCTGTGTGTGTGTCGGGGGGAGGGGCGCAGAGGTGGCTTCATTGCCTTTGTGGAGATCTCCCTGAATGTGAGTGTGTGTGTGTATATGTCCCTCAATAATTGTCCTTGAACATGTCCCTGAGTGTGACACATTATGACTGTCTTTATGAATGTTCGTGTGGCTTTCCCTTTGTTTGTGTTGGTAAGTATTTCGATTCATGCGTACATGCGTTTGGGAATGTTATTCAGTCTGTCTGAGATCGTTTCTGTCAAAGTGGGCGTTTTTATGTTGGCGTAAGTTACTGTACCTCTGTGATTGCGTATCTGTCTGTGTTTTGCACACGTGCATCTGTTGTGTTTGTGCCTGTGTGTGTGGTGTTTGTGAGATTTCATTTCAATGACGATGTGGTTTTGCGTGTGTGTGTTCTGTGATACGATATGTGTGTGTCTCTGAGTGTCATTGTATTAATGTGGGATTGGGGAGTGTGTTTTTGCCTGGCTGTGCTCTTGTTTAAGCCGGTGAGAATGTTGTTCTGACTTTTTTTGGCTGCCTGTCCGTGTGTCACGATATTTCTGTGCCCCCAAAAGGATCTCTCTGTGTTTTATTCTGTGTGTCACTCTGTCTATATCTAATTCTGGCGATGGTTCTTTAACTGTGTTCGAACGTGTTTTTGTGGATGTACAAGAAGTTGCCGTCATTTTTGCAGGTTGGTGTGTAATGTCTCTTAATCTGAGTTTGTTAATGTAAGTGTGTGAAGGTGTGAGTGTGATTCTAAGTCTGCGTTCCTATATCTCAGTATGACTGTATTTCTTTGTGTGTGGACATGTGTGTATTCTGACCATACGTGGCTGTGTTCCTAACTGTCTTAGTAAGCCTGTTTTCATGTGTTTGAGTGTGTGTGCGCGTGCGCGCATGAATGCTCAAGCCAATGTGAGTCGGTGTTCCCCATTCGGGAATCTGATTGTTTTCCTGTGTGTGTTGTGAGGGTATATTTCTTTACTTTTTGGAAAGGAGTGTTCTCACAATTCAGTTGGACTGTATTATTGTGCAAGTGTGCATGTTTGTGAGTCGAATGTGTGCACGTGTATGTGTTTTTATTTTTCAGTCAGTCCCGATATCATACTTTGCATTTCTGTGTGCTGGTGTGCTTCTGTTTGCATGTGCACATGTTTATGTGATGGTGTGGGCTTGTTTTGTGTCCCTCTGGGTGTGGTTCTGTCTCTGTCTGATCATGAGACTTCCTCCCCTGAAAAAGGACACGTGAACACTCAGCAGGCCATGGTTCACAGATTGCTCTCAATGGTGCGTTTCAGCAACCTGGAAATATCTAGGTATCAGTATCTGTACCTCCTGCACCCTGTTTGCGGAACTGTTACGTCAGTTCAAGGACCTAAGACTAATGAAAAAAAGACAGGGAAATATACAATGAAAGGCAGGATTCCAGTTGTTTCTTCCATGTTTGAACCAAGGACGCAATACATACACTTTTTCAGGTTGGAGCTGTTTGTGTCCGTCCATAAATGTTGTTATAGACTGCATCATTCCACCATACAATGTATCATCTGAATAGGACCATTTAGCCCATTGCGACTGCTCTGTCATTTGATCATGAATGATTTGTTTCTCAATTCTATTCTCCGGCCTTCTCCACACAACTTTTGATTTCCCTATGAACCAGCTCCCCGTCTTTCACTGTTTTTAATGTAATTGTTCTGGACCAGACCCTCTAAAAGCATTTTAAGATGGAAGCCCAGACCCTAACGTTTCTATTTGTTTTGTTCATGTGTAAAGTGGATATTCCAGGATTGATGGAGCAGGAAAATATTCATCGGTTGAAGTGAAGCAAAGTTTATATACTTTGCATCGAATGAAATACATAGAAAAGAGAACAGAAGACTGCATAACTTCACCCATCCGAAAACTCAACAGACTGTCCCAACTTAATGATTGTTCAAAATTCCTCCCACAACCTCCATAAGCACCCAATGTCAAAACAGGTAAAATCAAACAGAGGGTCTTGCAGAAGAGAAGTCAGAGAGAGATCAGCATGGAACAACTTCTTCCTTGTCGCTGTTCCTTTTACAAGCAGTTTAAAAATCTGACAACTTGCAAACACCAACCCAAATTAAACCAAACCAGAAAAAATCAGAGGTGGGAGAATTGGCCACACCCCTTTCATTGCAGATAGTTTTATATTTGAAAGCCTTTTTGCCTGAAACAGTTTCTGTTAATTATCATGAAATTGTCTCTGCAACCCATCCAAACTCAACATCCAAGAACAAATGCATTCACAAACACACGAAGAAAGAAAACCAAGGACACACTACCTTGGTAAAGGGGCAGCGTCATCACGCACTCAATCTTTTGAACTCCACAACACTCTGAAGCAGTGATTTCCACAGATGAAGCCCACTTTGGCTGAAGAAATTAATTCTAATCTCAGTACCAAATGTCGCCCCTTTATTCTGTCGCTATGTTCTCTGGCCCTACTCTCTCCTACATGTAGAAACACATTACAAACAGGTGCTGAAATGGAAGGACTGCTTATGAAAGGAAGTACAATGCTGGTCTGAGGCTGTGAATGACAGTCTCTGTGGCTGTTTGGAATTGGTGGACTGGGCCATGTTAAAGTACTCAGTGGAAATCCTGGATGAGCAAACCACCACCATCACAGACATCGTGGGCAAATGCAAGGAGGACTGCTGAGTGAAGAATTCAATCCGAGTGTTCCCCAAGCGTCAAACTTCAGTGAATCAGGAAATCATCTCCTGCTGAAGACCAGACGAACAACTTTCAAATGGGAAGACCCTGATCTATAAAGGGAATCTAGATCTGACTTCCGCTGGGCTATTAGGGATGCCAAGAGGGAGGACCAGACCACATCAGAGGTCCATACCCACTAAACAGATTACTGCTCCCTATGGCAAGGCTGAAAGAACATTTGAGGATGCAAAATGAAGCACAGCAAGATAGCGGACAAAGACACGTCCCTCCCTGAGGCGCTTATTGCTTTCTCTGCTTGGATTGAGCAGAATGCCAGTGGCGCAGTGACTCCTGCCCCAACAGCCCCAGACACATCTGTTCCCTCGTTCACCTATGCACACGTCAGAACAGTTATCCTGAGTGTCAACCCAAGGAAAGTTTTGGGCCTGGATGGAGTCCCTTGCCGTGCAATTAGATCCTGAATGGAAAAACTGGCTGGGGTACTCACTGACATCTTCAAACTCTCCCTCCAACACGGTGAAGACCCTATCTTCTTCAAGAGGACGACCACCATCCCCCCACACACATTCTCTCTCTCAAGTACACACGCATTCTCTCTCTCAAGCACACACACATTCTCTCTCTCACACATACACAAGCATTCTCTCTGTCATGTACATATGCATTCTCTCTCTCTCACACACTCATTCTCTCTCTCACGTACACACTCATTCTCCCTCTCATGCACACACTCATTCTCTCTCTCGCTCATGCACATGCACGTTCTTTCTCACATAGACATGCATTCTCTCTCTCACGTCCACGTGCAATCTCTCTCACGCACCCTCATTCTCTCGCTCATGCACACAATCATTCTCTCTCTCTCACGCACACAAGCATTCTCTCTCTCATGCACACACTCATTCTCTCTCTTAAACACACATTCATTCTCTCTCTCATGCACACACGCATTCTCTATCTCACGCACACACACATTCTCTCTCTCATGTACACATGCGCTCTCTATCTCACACATACATGCATTCTCTCTCTCTTGCACACGTGCATTCGCTCTCTCACACACACATTCTCTCTCTCACGCATGCACACATTCTATCACTCGCACACATGCTCATTCTCTCTCTCATGCACACACGCATTCTCTCTCTCACGCACATATTCTCTCTCTGACGCACTCATGCCCTCGCTTTCCCTTACACACACACACGCCCTCTTTCTTGCACCCACACAGTCTCGCACATATGCACTCTCCTTCTCTCATCGAGGTACACAATCGCCCTCTCTCTCACAACGCCTCACACACACTCGCTTGCGTTCACTCGCACAAACTCAATTCTTCACACACACTTTCTCTGTCATGTGCGCACACCCTATCTTTCTGTCTCTCTCTGTCCCGCTATTTCACAGTCGCTCTCTCTCTGTCGTTCTCTCTCTCTGTCCCTGTATCTATCGTGCTCTCTCTCTTTCTCTCTGTCTGTTTGACTCAGGCTCTCTGTCTGTCACTCTGTCTCTCTTTCTCTGTCTCTCTGTCTCTGTCTGTCTGACTCTCTCTCTGTCTCTCTCTTGGTTTTTCTCTCTCTCTGTCTGTCTCTCTCTCTCACTCCATCTCCCTCTCTCTTTGTTTCTCTCTCCCTCTGTCTCTCTCTTCCTCTGTCCCTCTCTCTGTCACTCTGTCCCTCACTCTCTGACTCTCTGTCCCTCTTTCTCTGTCCCTCTCTCTCTCTGTTTCTCTGTCTCCCTGTCCCTCTCTTTCTCTCTGTCCCTCTCTCTCTCTGTCCTTCTGTTCCACTCTCTCTGTGACCCTCTCTCTCTGTGCCTCTCTCAGTCCATCTCTCTCTGTCCCTCTCTATCTCTCTATCTCTCTGTCCCTCTCTCTTTCTAATGCCTCCCCCCTCTCTCTGTCCCTCTCTCTCTCTGTCCCTCTCTCTCTATCTCTCTGTCAGTCTCTTCTCTCTCTCTCTCTCTCTCTCTCTCTCTCTCTCCGCCCTCTCTCTCTTTCCCTCCGTCTCTCTCTGTGTCCCTCTCTCACTCTGTGTGTCCCTCTCTCTCTCTCTGATTCCCCCTCTCTCTGTGTACCCCTCTGGGTCCCTCTCACTCTCTGTTCCCCTTTCTCTCACTCTCTCTCTCTCTGTGTACCCCTCTCTCTCGGTCTGTCTCTCTCTGTCCCTCTCTTTCTCCGGTGTCCCTCTCTCTCTGTATCCCTTTCTCTCTCTCCGTCTCTCTGTCCCTCTCACTCTATCTCTCTGTCCCTCTCTTTCTCTGTCTCTCTCTGTCTTCTCCCTCTCTGTCTCTTTCCCTCCGTCTCTCTCTGCGTCCCCCTCTCTCTCTGTGTCCCTCTCTCTCTGTCTCTCCCCCTCTCTCTGTGTACCCATCTCTCTCTCTGTGGGTCCCTCTCACTCTCTCTCTGTCTCTCTGACCCCCTCTCTCTCTCTGTTCCTCTATCTCTGTCCCCCTCTCTCTCCCTCTGTTTCCCTCTCTCTCTGTCTCTGTCTCTCTCTCCCTGTCCCTCTCTCTCTCTGTCTCTCTGTCCCTCCCTCTCCCTCTGTGTTCCTCTCTCTCTGTGTGTCTTTGTCCTTCACAGACTGGAGTGAGTTACAGCGTGGAATCTAATCAATGGGTTCAGGGTGGTTCAGATACAGAATAACAGATAGCCCTGAGTGAGATACATTCTGGAATCTAATGGAGGGATATGCGAAGCTTTTTATGTGGAATAACTTGTAACTGGGAGAGAGTCACAAAGTGGACTATAGGCCAAGTGCTTTCAAATCTTGTCTCGACTTAAACGTAATGCGGTCATAAACTACATGACTTTACTGACTCCCCACGGATCCATGGGGAAATTAGACTGACCCCACTGTGTTTCTGTTGCTGACACCTGGTGACATTAATCTGACCCCACTCTGTCTCTGTCATTGACCCCTAGGGACATAAGACTGACTCCACTTTATCTCTGTTACTGACCCTGGGTTTATTAGACTGACCCCGCTGTGTCTCTGTCAGTTAACACTGGGGAAATTGGACTGACTCGACCGTGTCTCTGCTTTGGATCCATGGGAACATTATACTAACCACACAGTGTCTCTGTCACTGACCCCTTGGGACATATGACTGACTCCACTGTGTCTCTGTCACTGACCCATGGGTACATTAGACTGACCCCACTGTGTCTTTGTTACTGACCCCTGGGTACATTAGTCTGACACGACAGTGGCACTGTCACTGACCATTGGATGCATTAGACTGACCCCTCTGTGTCTCTCTCACTGACAGCTGGGCACATTAGACTGATCTCACTGTGTCTCTATCACTGACCTCGAGGGCATTAGACTGACCCCACTGTGTCTCTGACACTGACCTCTGGGAACATTGGACGAACCCCACTGTGTCTTTGTCACTGAAGCCTGTGCACATTAGATTTATCTTACTGTGTCTCTGTCACTGAACTCTGGGGACATTCGACTGACCCCACTGTGCCTCTGTCACTGACCTCTGGGGACGTTAGACTTACCCACTGTCTCTCTGTCACTAACACCTGGGAACGTTCTCCTGACCCCACTGTGTCTCTGTCACTTACCACTGTGGGCATTAGACAGACCCCACTGTCCCTCTGTCACTGACCACTGGGGACATGAGTCTGACCCCACTGTGTCTCTGTCACTGAACCCTGGGGATATTAGACTGAACCCACTGTGTCTTTGTCACCTACCTCTGGGGTCATAAGACTGAGCCCACTGTGTCTCTCTCACTGACAACTGGGAACATTTGACTAACCCCTCTGTGTCTTTGTCACTGAAGCCTGTGTACATGAGACTTATCCTACTGTGTCTCTGTCACTGACCTCTGGGGACATTAGACTTACCCACTGTCTCTCTGTCACTGACCCCTGGGGGCATTAGACTCACCCCACAGCATCTCTGTCACTGACCCTTGGAACATTAGACTGAGCCCGCTGTGTCTCTGTCAATGACACCTGCCGGCATTAGACTGACCCCACTGTATCTCTGTTGCTGAACCCTGAGGGCATTAGACTGAACCCACTGTGCGTCTGTCACTGAACCCTGGGAATATTCGACTGAACCCACCGTGTCTCTGTCTCCGACCCCTGGGAACATAGTCTAACCCAACTGTGTATCTGTCACTGACCTCTGGGGGCATTAGACTGACCCCACTGTGTCTCTGTCACGGACCCCTGGAGACATTAGACTGACCCCACTCTGTCACTGTCACTAACCCCTGTATGAATTGAACTGACCCCTGTGTGTCTCTATCACTGACCTCTGGGCACATTCGTCTGACCCCACTATGTCTCCATTGCTGACCCATGCGGGAAGTAGACTGACCCCAAAGTGTCTCTGTCATTGACCTCTGGGGACATTAGTCTGACCCTACTTTATCTCTGTCACTGAAATCTGGGGACATTAGACTGACCAAACTGTTTCTCTGTTACTGACCCCTGGGGGTATTAGACTAACCCCACTGTGCCTCCATCGCTGACCCCTCTGTGTTTGATCGGCATGTTGTTTGATATTGTCTGCCAGGTTCATGATACCCTCCGAGTTTTCTGGAAAGTACAGCACTCATGACCAACAACAGCACACGGTCCTCCAGGTGAGGCTAGCAGATAATGCAAATCCATTCGATTCTGCAATTCCATGGTCCAGCCAGCCACAAGCTCATCTGAGACCTCAATCAGTGCTTGTCCACTTGCCCTGGCCTCTGAAACAGTCTCATCGGCCACGTGTTCCAATGCTGAACCCATGTGAATCAATTCAACGGATGGCCAGCCCATTCAATACACGAGAAAGGACATCATGAGGAAATGGTCTGTTTTGGAAGTGGCTCCTTTGGCTCGTAGATGGTATTGCTTAAGGGATGATGCACGTCAGCAAGCACACAACCCGTATAGCAGCATCCCAACGAAATGGTTGGAAGCCATGGGTAAGCTCTGTTGTTGTATATAAAGTATATGCCATTATAATCTGTAAAATCATAAGCCAATATCATCCAAGGTTATAGGGCAGAACAGACCAATAGACTATTAGAAGTTATATTCCATACTCTGGACGAATTACAGTAAAACATTGCACTGTCAGAAATGTTCACTACTGGGCCTTGCCAGTCAAATGAGAGGTCACATCTGCTTTGCCCCATCAACCTTCCCTTTACTCATTTCTAAAACATAAGGAATCTGTAACGTTACTTGAAAGGACTGTAAGGGAAGGAGGAACTGTGTCATGATTATATGCGGGCTGACACCATGTCGAAAATTTAGTCATTTCTTAACCTGCCGATTCCCATATTCTCATGTCCCCATTAACTCCTGTGTGATTCCGACGTAACACCCACTCAACTGCTGCTGGTGGAACGAAAAGGAGGAATTGAAGAGATATTCCTTCCCTTGAATAGATGAGGACATGGGTACAAAACCAGCGCTTACTTATATTAAAATTTTCAGCATACATTCATGGCATATGTCAGTTAGTATTTGCATGCTGTTACCGAGTAGGCCAGTTCTTCAATATCAAATGGCCACCGACGTTAAAGAATTCAGAATGTTCAAAGAGTACTAAAAAGGTCTTCACGCGATATTCATTCCTGTTTGAGGTGCAATCTTCTTACAATCAGATTGGTGGACCCAGTTCGAGTGTCCTTCAATCTTGACAGAAGTTGATGTGAGTAAGACTTGAAAGGGGCCGGAACAGCATTGTCCCAATTTGTTCCTTTCCCAATTATTAACCAATACATAATCCCCTTGGTTTGCTTTTGGATATTAGGAGGCGATTGTCCCTTCCTGAACTGGGCAATGCGACTTTTGGCCTGCGATTGAAGAAACTTTAGAGAAAGTGGCAAATGTTTCAAGTAATTCTGCATTTGCTCACCCATTACAAGGGGATCCACGCCCTCAGGGGGTTTATCGTGCGCAATCCACAGCGTCCTCATTGGCCGACTGTAAGCTATCTCTTCAACTGACAGTCCAGTCTGCGAATGTGGAGACACTCACATGTACAGTCCTGCCAAGGGCAATACTTGGAGCCACTTTATTTGACCATTTTAGATAACCTCTCTTTTAAAGTATGATTGGCCTGTTCCACAATCCCTGCTGCCTGCGGGCGATATGCACAGTGCAGTTGCTGTTCAAATGAGAGTGAGTCACATATTTAAGGAATAAATCGAGGCATGAAATGTTAGTTTCAGCAGCAGGAAGCACAGGAGCATTGACCAGGGGGCTGACGGGAAGGTGAAGCACTGATTTAAGAACTTACTGAGAACGTCTGGACCCTCTATTTATGTTTCAGCAGCAAAAAGTGTGGGAGCGTTGACAAGGGCGCTGATGAGAAGGTGAACCACAGATTTAAAAACCTATCTAGTAAATAGGCGGACCGCAAGCTGAGCAGGAGCGGACACAGCACTGCTGAGTAAGAGAAGTAATGTATTTGGATGGCTGCGTTACCTGAAGCACTAATTAGGTAGTGGCTCCCACCCATCCTCCTCCTCGAACCAAAAAGAATGTTCTGTGTGCTGGATTGGTAAGATAACTTGCTTTAAAAATAATATTTATTGGGAATTTAAAATAGTGGAAATGGCGGTTAGGAACATTGATGTTCCTCCTGCAGAATGTGGGAGGTCAGGGTCACCAATAGTGTCCCTGCTGACTTCATTTGTGTGACGTGCACCCAACCCCAGCTCCTAAGAACCTCTGTTAGGGAACTGAAGCTGGAGCTGGATGAACTTCGGAAGCGGAGGGTGTTATTGAGAAGAGTCACAGGAAGTAGTCAGACCTCAGGGACAAGAAAAATGTAGATGGGTTCAAGTCAGGTGACGGAAAGGGATCCCCTGTGGCCATGGATTCTGTTGGGGTGGTGGGAACGACTGACCAGGCGAAAGCCACGAGATACAGGTCTCTGGCACAGAGTCTGTCGCTGTTGTGCAGAAAGGAAGAGGGGAGATGAGCAGAGCATTAGTCATTGGGGACTCCATAGTTAAGGGGACAGATAGCATATTCTGTTGGAATTGTTGGTGTGTTACCTCCCAGTTTCCAGGGTTCCTGATGTCTCTGATTGTGTTGTCCGGATCTTCGCGGGGGAGGGGGAGCAGCCCCAAGTTGTGATCCACATCAGAACCAATAACATAAGTAAGAAAAGGAATGGGGATACAAGGCTGAAACTCAAGGAGCTCGGGTAGACGTTCAGAGCTGGACCAAACAAAGTTGATATCTCTGATTTGATGCCCATGTTTATTGCTCGTGAGGCAAGGAATAGGGAGAGAGAGATGTTGAACATGTGGCTGCAAGAATGGTGCAGGCGGGAGAGTTCAGATATCTGTCAAATTGGTGCTCATTGAGGGGGTGGTGGGAGATCTACAAACAGGAAGGTCTACACCTGAATCAGAGGGGTACAAGTATCTGGGGATAGGGTTGGGGGCAGCGGGGGGATATTTTCATGCTGGGGAGGATTTAAACCATATCAACAGGAGGATGGGAACCTGAACTGTTATTCCAGTGTACAGGAGATTGAGTGTAGTGAGGTCAGAAACATAGTTTCAAGGTCGCAAGAGAAAACCAGAAGGAGGAAGATCGTTTGAAATATGTCTACCTCAACGCCAGGAGAATCCAGAATAAGGTGGGTGAACCTGCAGTATGAGTTGGTACATGAGACTTCGATATTGTGGCCATTTCGAAGACATGGGTAGAGCCGGGACAGGAATGTTTGTTGCTGGTTCTAGGGTATAGATGTTTCAGTAATAACAGGGAAGGTGGTATAAGAGGGAGTTGATGTGGTACTGTTCATCAAGGACGATTGAGCTAAGGACGTTTGAGGACTCATCCACTGAGGTAGTATAGGCTGAGGTTAGACACAGGAAAGGAGAGGTCACCCTGTTGGAGGTTTTCTATAGGCCTCTGAATAGTTCCATAGATATAATGGAAAGGATAGCAAAGATGATTCTGGATAGGAGTGCGAGTAACAGCGTAGTTGCTATGGGGGACGTTAACTTTCCAAATATTGACGGGAAATACTATAGTTTGAGTATTTTAAATTGGTCAGGTTTTGTTCAGTGTGTGCACGATGGTTTCAGGACACAGTATGTAGACAAGCTAACAAAGGTTGTTTTGGATTTGGTACTGGGGAATGAACCAGCCAGGTGATAGGTTTAGAGGTAGGTGAGCACTTTGGTGATCGTGACCACAATTCAGACATGTTTACTTTAGTGATGGAAAGGGGTAGGTACACACCACAGGGCAAGAGTTGTAGTTGGGCATAAGGAAATTATGATGCGATTCGGCAAGATTTAGGATGCCTAGGATGGAGAAGGTAACTGCAGGGGTTGGGCACAATTGAAATGTGAAGCTTGTTCAAGTAATAGCTACTGCCTATCCTTGATAAGTATATTCCTGTCAGGCAGGGAGGAAGTGTTCGTGTGAGTGAACCGTGGTTTTCAAAAGAAGTTGAAACTCTTGTCACGAGGAAGAAGAAAGCTTGTTTTAGGATGAGATGTAAAGGCTCAGTTAGAGCGCTTGAGAATCCCAAGTTAGCCAGGAAAGACCTAAAGAGAGGGCGAAGAAGAGCCAGGAGGGTACATGAGAAGTTATTGGTGGATAGGATCAAGGAAGACCCGAAGGTTTTCTATAGCTATATCAGGAATAATAGAATGACTAGAGTAAGATTAGAAACAATCAAGTTATGATAGTGGGAGGTTGTGCATGAAGACCGATGAGATAGGGGACGCGCTAAATCAATATTGGCAGTATTCACACTGGAAAAAGACAATGTTATTCAGGAGAATTTGAGATGCAGGCGACAAGATGGGACTGAGGCGCACAAGGAGGAGGTTTTCGCAATTGTGGAAAGTGTGAAAATAAATAGGTCCCATAGGATTCTCTGGGAAACTAGGGAGGAGATTGGAGGGTCTTTGGCTTTGATCTTTATGTCGTCATTGTCAACAGAAACAGAGCCAGAAGATTGGAGGATAGCAAATGTTGTCCCTTTTTTCAAGAAGGGAATAGAGTCAACTCTGACACTATTAGACCAGTGAGCCTTACTTCGATTGTGGATGAAGTGTTGAAAAAAGTTAGAAGAGATAGGAATTTGAATAATCAATAGAGGAATAAGTTGATTAGGGGTACTCAAAACCGACTTGTGAAGGATAGGTCGTGCCTCACAAACCTGATTGAGTTCTTTAAGAAGGTGGCCAAACAGGTAGATGAGGGTGAAGTGGTTGAAGTGGTGTATATGGATTTCCATAAGGCATTTGATAAGGTTCTCCACGATAGGCTATTGCACAAAATACAGAGGCATGGATTTGAGGGTGATTTAGCAGTTTGGATCAGAAATTGGTTAGCTGAAAGAAGATAAGGTGGTGGTTTATGGGAAATGTCCATCTTGGAGTTCAATTACTAATGGTGTACCGCAAGGATCTGTTTTTGGTAACTGCTATTTGTCATTTTTATAAATGATCTAGGTGAGGGCATGGAAGGATGGGTTAGTAAATTTGCGAATGACACAAAGGCTGGTGGAGTTGGCGACAGTGCCGAAGAATGTTGCAGGTTACAGATGGACACAAGTAAACTGCAGAAATGGGGTAAGAGGAGTCAAATTGAATTATTGAGGAAAATTGCGATGTGATTCACTTTGGAAGGAGCAACAGGAATAAAGAGTACTGGACTAATGGTTAGATTTTTGGTGGTGTAGATGAGCAGAGAGATGTCAGTGTCCATGTACACAGATTTCTAAAGTTGCGACACAGGTTGAGTGTTTCGATAAGAAGGCATACGGTGTGTTAGCGTTTATTGGCAGAGGGATTGAGTTTCGGTGCCACGAGGTCTTGCTGCAGCTATACAAAAAACTGGTGTGGCCATACTTAGAGTATTGTGCACATTTCTGGTCACCATAATATAGGAAGGATGAGGAAGCTTTTGAAAGGGTGCAGTTACGATTTACTAGGAGTTTACCTGGAATGGAGGGTATATCTTATATCGAAAGGCTGAGGGACTTGAGTCTGTTTTTGTTAGCGATAAGACGTTTGTGAGGTGACTTATTTGAGACATATAAGATAATCAGATGATGAGACAGGATGGATAGTGAGAACCTTTTTCCTCAGCTGGTGATGGCGAGCACGATGGGTCACAGCTTTAAATTGAGGGGATGATAGATATAGGACAGACGTCAGAGGTAGCTTCTATACTCAGAGAGTAGGAGGGGAGTGGAGTGGACTGCCTGCAACAGTACTAGACTCTCCGACTTTGAAGGCATTTGAATTGTCATTGGATAAACATATGGTTGAAAATGGAATTGTGTCGGATCGATAGGCTTCAGAATGGTTCCACACGTTGGTGCAACATCGAAAGCTGAAGAGCCTGCCCTGTGCTGTAATGTTCTATATTCTACATGGCCCATTGTCAGATTTCATCCTTTTAGGCAACCCAAAGAGGGGAATTACTTTAGTCAACAATATTTTGTCGACTGTATGTGCAGTGCACTTAGTAGAGGGGAAGGCTTCAATTCATTTGCTAAATTCATCGAACATGAACAAACAGTATTTATAACATTGTACTTTAGGATTTTGTTTTGTTCGCTGAGCTGCAAGGTTCACTTTCAGACGCTTCGTCACCGTACTAGGAAACATAATCAGTCAGTCTCTCATTAAGCACTGGCGTTATGGCCCACTTTCTATTTATGTCTTTCGTTTTCCTTGGGTTGATGATGTCATTTTCTGTGCTGGTGATGTCATGGTGATAGCATCTGAAAATGAACCTTGCAGCTTAGCGAGCAAACATATATCTAGAACCTCCATCTGAGCGCTGAATCTTGTCCAAACTCACTTACATCTCCGGGGACAATCCACTAAAACTAGCACAAAGATTGGAAACCAATGACCGCTGTTAGAGCTCCACCCACAAATACCTGTACTTCCTGCATGAATGCCAAAAGAAACAGGTCCTATCTCAATACCTCAAAAACATACCTCCCTTAACACACCTCTATCCAAATGAACAGCAAAGCAAAACAGCTGAAGAATGCTTAGGGAAATGTTTAATGATGGCCACCACAGACTCCTTAAATACAACTGGGAAATACAGTGAAAAAACCTCTACTTCCTCATGCAACAAAGCACAAATGAGCAGACACAGTACAACAAGCCATAGACATGAGACAGCGGCTAACACAGAAAATGAAGAAAAAAAAAACTACACCTGCAGAAACAAAACAAGACAAACTCACGCAAAGTAACACCGGAGGCGGCATAGAACCTATCTGCCCAACAAATAACAGACACTGATAAAGCTGTCTCAGTAACAGGATTAAGTTACAGTTTCTGGGATGCAGACCATAAAAATTTTTAAAGCATAAGAAACAATACTGAAAGAAACCAAACTCACAGAAGAAACCATCATTAAGTGGGGAAAAGGAAGAACACTCAATAAACAAGAAAGGAAAACACTAGAAGGACTCAAGAAAGATAAAACATTGTTATCCTACCTGCAGACAAAGGACGCCTTACAGACATTTAAAAGCGGACAGACTATATTGAGAAAGCAAACACACTGCTTGCAAATACCGACACTTACCACTAGGTGGCGATTGGCCCAAAGCAAAAACGAGAAAACCAAATCACATCCTTACTCAAAAAACTCCAGAGATCTGGAGAATTAAACAAGGCAGACTTCCAAAAGATGGAACCAGATGGATCCGACACACCACGACTCTACGGATTATCCAAAATTCACAAGCCAGGAGCGTTCCTCTGACCCATAGTCTTGCTACCTGGAACGCAAACATACAGCATGGCCAAGGAACTACACCAAAGACTAAAAAAAGTAGAAGAATCATGCACCTCCATTCACTCCCCCCCAAAATTTCTGAACAACATCATGGACACCAAGATAGAAGAGGATGAAAGTATAGTCTCTCACATAACAGCCCTGTTCACATCCATTGATATCAACCTGGCCAAGGAAACAATGATGACACTATTTGAAGAACCAAAGACACAAAGACTGGACACGACCAGCTTCATCAGCAAGGACATTATCATCAAGTTAGGGGACCTATGTATTACCCCCCCCCCACTTCACCTTCAACAACAAAACCTACAGACCAACCAATGGAACACATATGGGATCTTAGATATCAGGGCTTTTAGCAGAGGCAGTAATGCAGAAACTCGAACAAACAGCGCTGCTAATCATCCAACCTAAACAGTGGGTCTGCTACAGGGATGAGACTTTGGCCATCACTCAACTGAACAAATTAGAGGAAACCTTCAAGACCATCAATAATACCGTTACAGGCAAAAAATTCACAAAGTTGGATGAAAACAACAACAGACTCCAATTCCTTGATGTCACAGTAGAGCGAGCAGCCAATGAGGAACATTAAACCAGCGTCAACAGGAAAACAACACTTATGGAACAAATACTGAACTGCAGAAGCAATCATCCCAACACCCACCAACGAAGCTGCATCAGAACTTTATTTCACTGAGCCACCACACACACTGCAGCTCAGATGAATTGTGAAGTACAGAACAAAACCAACTACACAGCATATTCAAAATGAACGGGTACCCAATGATTGCATTCCGTTGATTTCTCAGCAACAGAAACAAATAAGCAGACAAAACATTCCCAAAAAACCCGAGCTGCTCTCCCCTGAAACAAATAATTCTCAGAAATGACTGCCAGTCTACTCAGACCCCTTGGCAGCCCACAGACCCACCAACGTCAAATCAGCAGGTAATGTATTTGAAATACTCTATACAGACAACAAGCAAAAGAAACGCCAATTACAAAATACCTGGCAAGAACTGCAACACACACGACATTGGACAAACAGGCGAAAGTTAACCACAAGGGTAGGCATGACCCACTATCACTAGTATCTTTGCATACAGATGAGGAAAGAAACCAATTTGACTGGAACGACACATCAAACCTAGGACAAGCCAAACAGACATGCACGAGAATTCCTCGAAACATAGCATTCCAACCGGAACGCTATCAACAAACACATCGATTTGGACCCCATCTACCACCCTCTGAGAAAAAGAGCAGGAAATCACATCACTTCAGGTAACGACATCACCAACCCAAGGATATCTGAATACATAAATAGATAGCGGGCCATAATGCCAGTGCTTCACAGGATGCTCAGTAATGATGTTACCTAGCATGGTGCCGAAATATCTGAAAATGAATCTTCCAGCTAATCAAGCAAACCTACATCCAGAATCTCAATCTGAGCTACAAATCTCTCCAAATTGTACTTTAGGTAATTCAATAGAATGAAGCTGTATCCAGAAAAAATGATCATCTTGCATGTGTGTTGTCCCAGAAGGGTATTTAATAGCTTTACCATTATTATTATACGTGCAAATAAGGCACATTTCCAGCCACATTTGACGTGCTGTATTAAAATCGGGGTGCCACCATGTTTTTAAAATTCGCTGTACCATTCCTTCCTTGCCAAGATGGGTACAAGTATGCAAGTCATCAATAAGCACTGGGAACAAAGAATCAGGAATACAGACTTGACCCACTGGTGTTAGCCAGAGGTATCGTGTCGAGGAGTGCGAACACCAATCGACTTCCAAAGTGGGTGTTCAGATTCGGAGGCATCCTTCTGTCAAGTTTGAATCGCAGTTAGATCTGGCCTGCCCTTGTCCCTGAAGTAGCTGCTTGAATTGAAGCCTAATTCCCGACATGTGTAACAACGAAAATGGCTGATGCAGCCACCACCTTAGCAGTTGTATCAGCACGGGAATTTCGCCATTTTACGAAGTGTCCCTCCTTTGTGTGCAGTACTTTTAATAACAGCTAATGGACGAGGAAGCAGAATAGCATCGAGGAGATTCTTAACCCAAAGAGCATTCTGAATGGGAGTTCCTGCAGGAATAGGGAATCCTCGTTGATGCCAGAGGCGACTAAAATCTTGCGCTACACTGATTGCAGACGTGGAATCGGGGTTAATGTTAGCAATTTTATCAGTGGCTGGAATACAAGGTCTGGTAGGGGCTAAAAGCTCGGCTTTCTGTGCAGGGACAGGGGTCTGAAAGGCAGCAGATTCCTGAACAGCAGTGTATGTTGCTATAGCATCGCCTGATTGCCAGACACTGTCTGGGGAAACAGAGGAACCACCATCAACATAAAACCTGAGGTCAGGATTCTCACCTGGAAGGAATGTCAAGTCCAAAAGAAGAGAAATAAGGAAATGATGTGGCGGGGGTGGAGAAGAGTTCAGGAAGATCGCCAGGATGTTTAGGAAAGATGTGGAAGCTTTGGAGAGGGTGCAGAGAAGATTTACCAGGATGTTGCCTGGAATGGAGAGTAGGTCGTATGAGGATAGGTTGAGAGTTCTCGGCCTTTTCTCGTTGGAACGGCGAAGGATGAGGGGTGATTTGATCGAGGTTTATAAGATGATCAGAGGAATAGATAGAGTAGACAGTCAGAAACTTTTTCCCCGGGTACAACAGAGTGTTACAAGGGGACATAAATTTAAGGTGAAGGGTGGAAGGTATAGGGGAGATGTCAGGGGTGGGTTCTTTACCCAGAGAGTGGTGGGGGCATGGAATGCGCTGCCCGAGGGAGTGGTAGAGTCAGATTCATTGGCGACCTTTAAGCGGCATTTGGATAGGTACATGGATGGGTGCTTAATCTAGGATAGAAGTTCGGCACAACATCGTGGGCCGAAGGGCCTGTTCTGTGCTGCATTGTTCTATGTTCTATGTTCTATGATGTTGCTCAAGGAATGTACTAGGGTGTGAGGTGGAGCACTAATGAAACAAGAGGTAACGGTTCTGTAACAACGAGACCTCGTAGCAGCTCAGATGAGCTTGGTAGAGGTCCTGGGTCTACTGAGATGTGAGGAGGACCATTGGCAACAGGATCCAATTTAGTGGAATAATCGACCACCGGGCGATGACGGTCACCATGCTGCTGAGGGACGACACCAGTGGCATCTTCATCGATGACACGAACATCCAAATGCAAGGGTCTGCCATACAGTGAGCACCCGAGCACTGGGGCTGTAGCCAAGGCATCTTTGAGGGCAGAAAATGATTGTTTTGCCGAATCAGCCAGCTAACAATTCAGGGGAGCATTCGGAGAGGAATATGGAATTAGGTCTTGAGTAAAAATTGTAATGTCTGAAGCCACTGCCTGCAAAAGCTGACCAGTCCCAAAAAGGTCCTCATCCATTTGGGTGAGGAAGGGGGTAGGGTTTGGAAGGTGGGAATAATGCATTCCTGAGTAAGGGAACGGTCAGTAGCATTGATCAAAATATCCAAAACTTTCACTTGTGATTGACCTTTATGAACCCTAGTGGGTGGGACAACACATCCCCATGAATGGAGACATATGAGGAGGTAAAGAGTGTCCTGCTAGTTATTAATCAAATCAGGGCTAGCAAGGAGTATCTTTCTCAGCCTTAGTTTCTTTATGCTTCATTTCCTGTTTCCTTTTTCACCTTCTGTCGACCCATCCACAATCAGCCTAACATGCATCTACCACCTCATTACATATATTATTACCCCAACTGGCCAGTTAGGTACCTTTCATTCACTATCTACTTTATCTTCCCATTCTTCAATTAATAATTTTCGCTTTTTCGCATAATTTGTCTCCCAGATTAAGTTTACTGCCTGCTCATAAAAGGCTATATCACAGGTCCCTAGATTCCTGACCTACACAGAGGGTACGGACCAGTCATCTCACACATAGTTGCAACCTGGTTACAAAGGCACTTACAAGGGCAAGGAACCAGCATCTACTTCAATACCTGAATCTCGAGCAACATCCCCCTCGCATCTTCACCAGTTTTCTCAGATTTTAGAACCACATTTCCACAACTCCAATTTTCACAAACTGCATGTGCAATGAGAAAACTGTATCATCTGGAATTAATGATTAGCTTAAATGTTGAATTCGTATTTGGAAATTCACTCTGGACAGAAAACGAAACTTCAGACATGATCAATTCGAACATGATAATTTTAACCATTCGTTACAACCCAATTTTTCTTTTGATGAACCTTTCCTAGCATGGCTCAATTTAAGTCAGGACAGAAAGTCCCTCAAAGGGAAATAACATTCACCAGGCACGATCTAAAGTAATAAACGGCACAGTCTACACTTTAAAATCACCATGGAATTCCAACATGCAGACTGAAATCAAAACATTCCCGGATCTCCAGTTCTTGGGGATAAAGAAAACAAATTATACATAAGACCACATGTAACCACCAATGAACAAAGTTTGATTCATAACAAACCACTGAGTTAACACTCAGTCAAGTGACAGCAAGAACCAGAAGTCTGTCACCCCACATCCCGCTCCTTTTTCATATTCAAAGGGATTTCTAAAAAATATTCTGCTGATTGTTCTATGTGATCGCAACTAAAAGTGCCATCAGGTAAAAATGGCTTGTCAGTTCTCTGTGTCCATGCCACCCCTTTGTTGACAATGTCATCGTTTGGGAATCAATTCTCCATTCTATTCAAAGCTTAAACTGCACGCACCATCACAATCGCCCAGAACTGTTAACTGGATGTCCTTTAATTCGTATCTAACGATTTACCAAGTTGGTCAAATCCCATAAAGAGTTTACTGAACTATCAATCTCTCACAGAGACCTTGAACCCATATAACCATTTTCCTGATCAGGTATTTTCTCACACATAGGCCACCTCCCTAACTGCATAGAGGGACCTTCTGACTCCTTGCTTTGCTATAAACAAATATCTCCCAGCCATATCAGTACCACGGTATCAGTACCACGGTATCAGTACCACGGTATAAGTTACTGATCCTGTCCTCCATGTCATACAGGAGGAATACAGAATAGTCAATGCCACTCCGCAGCAATCTTGAGCAATTGTCCAAAAACTCATTGCACTTGAAAGGACCGGGGAGTTAGCGTGGGTTTGTGAGAAATGTTTAGAGGTAGTGAAGGCTGTCTGCTGAGTACTTGAACTCTGGACCGCTTTCGAGGCAACAGACGAGCCCTGGTGAAGTGGCCCCACTTTCCGACAGGCGCTATGGGAAGGCAATCCTTGTGGAGAAGCGCAGGTGTCAGCAGGAAATAATCTGTGCCTTGCTGGACGGACAGTGGGCCACTATTAATCACAGCTCCTGGTGTCTGAAACCTTATCAGATTTGAATGAACCACTCTGCTTGGTTATCAGCAGCAGCCATGGGATTGATACCAGACCGAAGTGGACAATTGGCAGGGGTTGGCAGCAGAGGGAGGGGCTCTTTGTCCCCAGGCTGACAGAAATATTACGAAGGATCTGATCTAGGGACGTGCAGGGCTGGTATTCCGATGAGAGATCAAGAGGAATCTAGTGCAGTGAGTCACAGGCTAGAGAGTAGCTGTAGTGGATGTAGAAGTTAGGGCCGTGGCTGCGGGGCTGGGAGGATGAGGGGAGTGTTAATGTTTCCTCCTTAGCTGTATCACTTCAATCAGGAAACATTGACATGCCAGAACAACCGGGACGATCCTCCTGTGTTGTCCCTTTCCTGTCAGACCCACAAAAGCCATCCAGACAAAGCAGCCCGTTTGATTAGCACCACATCCAAAAGCATCCACTCCCATCACTCGCGATGCTCGCAATTCCTCAGATACTGAAGCAGTCTGTAATCAAATGAAACAAGAGCGGGATAATATCCAGGTTTGGGCCAACAAGTGGTAAGTGACACTCACGCCACACAAATGCCAGACAATGTCCATCACTAATAAAGACACTGTAACCACATTCAACGGTATTACCATGACTTAATCCCCCACTGTCAACATCCTTGGGGTTACCAATGACCGGATCCTCAACTGGACTCACCATATCAACACAGTGGCTGCAGATTCAAGTCAGGGACTAGGGATACTCAACGCCTGACACCCCAAAAATCTATCTGCGGCAAGTAACTCACCTCCTGAAACCCCAAAATCCAACTGCCCTCTACAAGGCACATGTCAGGAGTGTGATGGAATACGCTCCACCTGTATGGATGGGTGCAGTTCCAATAACACTCAAGAAGCTTGACACCATCCAGGACAAAGCAACCCTCTTGATGGGCACGACATCTTCAAGCATTCAAACCCTCCATCACCAGAACTCAGTAGCAGCGGTGTGTACTATCTACAAGATATACACCAAAAGATCATCAGCCATTACATTCCATAAATCATGAACACTTTTATTTCAGAGGACAAGGGTGCAGGTAAATAGGAACACCAGCCCCTGCAAGATGGCCTTCAAACCACTCACCATCCTGAATAGACACATGTCACTATTCCTTCATTGCCGCTCGATGAAAGTCCTGGAATTCCCTCCCTAACATTTTGTTTCTGCCGACAGCACAAACACTGCAGTGGTTGAAGAAAGCAACTCACCACCACTTTATCAGGGGGAACTAATGTGGGTAATAATGGTGTCCCAGACAATGATGCCCATGTCCCACTAGTGTATAAGAAAAATATTTCATGATCTGGAAACAATAGGATCGTCCTGTGTGGTTCACTGAGGAGTTTCATTTATTCATAACACAAGGAAATCGTGTAACCAGGTATTTTGATGCATTATTGATCATTGCTCTGAACCCAGACAATGTTGCTGCATAAGTAAACGTGGTTGTGCAACAGCTTACGTTCTGCAGCATGTAACCAACACAATTAAGGTGAAATAGAAAAGGCGGGTAATTGGCAGTATTGATTCCTTGAGTGACATAATATAAGAAATCTGCAACAACGATTAACCACAAGAGGATGAAACTCCCAGACACAGTGAAGAGTAAAATCACAGACTTCCTTCTGCTCTCCATCTCTGGGTCTCTGCGATTATCTCCTTTGCTCTCACCCTTCAGCCTCTTCCGGACTCTACTGGTTACCAAAATGTGTCTGACTGTGAGAGCATTGAGCGACAGAATTAAAGCAAATGGCAGTAAAGGGGTCAAAACTGTATCAAGCCAACCTAATGCCACCCACCAAGTCTCAGTAAAGTAACTTGACATTGTATCACAATAGAATGGCACATTGTTCATATTGAAAATAGAAAGGAATGTTTTTCAGACAGAACAGGGTGCAGGTTGGTGGTAGAACCAGAGTCGCAGTTTTCTCAGTGCAATATTTTGTTTCAGCTTTTGACAACAAATAATCACAAACCGGTCAAAGGAGAAAGTGACAGTAAACCAGACAGGGGATAATTTTGATATTTGTAGGGGCATTCACAAGGCAGTCCCCACTCACCAAATACATATGACGTTGGCAATTGAACAGCTGGCAGAGGTGATCCGTAGGGATCATAATAAAGTCACCCCTAAAGTAAGATCTAAGTCGCATAAGATGCCATTATATGCAGAAGATGTTTTGTTTTTTTCTGCTGGATCCACACGTTTCTGTATCCCATCTTATGCAATACATCAACTCATTTGGCTCCTTTACAGGTTACAAGATTAATTTCTTAAAATCAGAGGCTATGCCTATGGAGGGAGGGTTGTGGGGGGTCTCAGAAGAATATCTGAGGTGTGGGGTGAACTAAAGTTCACTTTCAAATGGTCACAGGAGGATGTATCATATTTAGGCATCTTTATTACTCTTATTTTGATCAGTTGTTGTAGGCCAATTTTGCTCACTTGCTTGACAGGATGAACCAAGATTTTCAACGATGGGAAGCACTTCGAATATCCGAGCTAGGCAGGGTATCTCTTATCGAAATGAATGTTCTCTCCCATTTGCTCTATCCTATACAAATGCTCCCAGTGACTTTCCCAAGGCAACTATTCGAGATACCAAATGGAGTGTTTGGCTCTTTTATTTGGCGCCATAGGCAGTTTCCTATCAAGTTGTCCAAACGACAGTTGTCTCGTGGTTGCGGGGAGTGGCTTTCCCAGATATTAGACGATATCATTAAGTTCTCCGCTCTCGTTTGTTCGTGATTGGGCTTGTGAAGACCCGACATCAATATGGCTAGATATTGAGGCCTCCCAGTCAAAATGTCTCCTCATCAGCCTTTTATTCTTGGATAAAATGAAGAGAGTCATGAAATATTGCCATAATCTGATTGCTATTAATACGTTTAAGGCATGGAGGAGAATGCAGCTGAAGAAGGGTAATATGTCCAAATCATCATTTCTGACCCTGGGCAGCGAGGGGAATCTACTGTTTGGCCGATTTATTTCAAATTGAAATAACGATGTCGTTTCACCAAATAATTTGTAAAAATGGTCAAGTTAGCAAAGACCTTTTCCACTTTTTTCAGGTCCGGGATTATATTCCGAAAGGGACCATGCCCTTGACCAACCGCTGCGGATCTACTATGGCGATGAGGGTACTTTATGCTGAAAGTACTCTCTTCATTAGTATGCTTTCTCATATCCTGGGGGACCATCCTTCAAAAGACGATAAGCAGCTTGGCGAGGTTTGGGAGACAGAATTAGGGGTTGAGATTTCTATTTTAGCATGGTGACACATTTGTGAAAATGTGAGGAACATCTCTATTTATAGGACCGATGCCATACTGCTAAAGATTTTGCATCTGATCCATTCGGCCAAATGCAATGTCTCGAAGTTTAGCATCCTCCTTTAGTCCTATGTGTAAGGTAAACATCGGTACTCTCACTCATTGTTTATAGTGTGCCACTGGCTCCATGTATATTGAAGTTCTGTGGCAGGGTTCATAGAGAGGGCCTTGAAGGCTGAGGTTAAGATGGATCCCTATCTATCTGCTCGTTGGCCTACCCAATATACTCTCTTTGGATGCACATGGGAAATGAATTGCAATATCCTCACTTTCTGTGCTCGGAAAAATATTTTTATGTGTCGGTTTTGTGACCACCACACCACACCCCAACCCTCCACCCCCCACCCGGGTCGATTGTGTTTACATAGGCTTGTTATGGAAAGTCTCTACCCTGGACCTTTTTCACAAATATCGTACACCGCAAAACAGAACATTTTTGTAGGATATGGCATCCTTTTCTGGCCTGCTCGGATGCAGATTTATCAGTCATTTTAACAAGGGCTTTTCCTGTAGCCACGCCATTCTGATTGAGTGCACTAGATGTCTTTGAAGGAAAAATTCGGAATGTGTTGTGTGCAATACTTAGTACTCACAGAAGTCGAGAGGTATTTTTTTTGTGCGGAGCTATTTTGCTTGTTTATTTATTAACTACCTTTATTGTTTTTTTTTCTGTTTTGCGCATGAGTATACTTGTATTTTGGTATATATTGTTCTCGTTGTTGTGGGTTTTCTTTTCTTCCTTTTTTTGTTGTTATTTGTATATAGAGTAATGTTCGCTGGTGTTGTAATTTATTTGCTTTTTATAGTTTTTTAAGAAAATAAATGTTTCACAAAAATATATATAACACAGGACAACACAGATCGAGATTCCATTTATTGGCCTAAGGAATGACAAATGCCTAATGATAATTTCTGTCGACTATTGATATATTTTTAAGTCTAAAAAGCTTGTCTTTCTCTCTGTAAAGCGCGAAACGTGATAGAGAAATTGAGAATAACTTGTACCTGTCCCTGTCCCAAGTTTTAGCCAAAACCGCGGCAGTACTATTATCAATAAAAAATTGTTTTACTTTTGAGTATTGTTGATTTTTTTTATCTCACAAGTCCCGGGTCTTTTAGCTAATTTTAATCCAATTCCACAGGTTCCCCGTTTTTAGGCATCAAACTGCCTGATTAGAATGGGCTGCTACTCCAATTAGGGTCTAATCAGAAATTTTCTATCGCCGGGTGAAGAGTCAAAATCGTGCCATCAAGTTCCTTTGTGCTAAAAGTGCTCTGCTGGTCTCCCAACACCACTGCACAGCAGGTGGTTTGGGGTGAAAACACTCGAGGATTCAGAAAGGGAGAGAGGGAGGGAAACAGCTCACAGAAGCATCCAAACTGACAGTACCCTCAACGCAGAGCAACACACAGACACACATAACTACACAACACTGGTGAGAAAATGTTTGGATTTTAATTAAGGTCTCTCAGTGTAGAACATATTGGAAAAATGTCATGTTACCTCTGCAACGTGGAAATGATTTGGCTTTGAACACTATTCCTAACATTATACACATTAAACATGATGCTTCTACATTGAAAACAATGCTTCACTTGTATCCAGACACCTTCGAGTGAACCGTTTCATAACGAGACAGGGTGAATTTCATTGCACTTTCTGCAGGTTACAATGTTTTCTGATGTTCTCTCGCAAATTTTAAGTGAGAAAGAATTCAAAGGTGGAAGGTATGAGATTACAATGGGCATGTTCACCTCATTGTCCTCATATCTCAGGGACAATATCGTAAGGGATCGGGCAAGACCGCTCTGTGAAAGACAGTTTTTGAAGAAGGAAACAAATGTGCAATGTGAGACATTAAAAAACTTTGATGTGTTGCCCCCCCCCCCCCACCCCAGAAAAGAATCTTCTGCCTGTGCAATTGCATGGGGAGTCCAGAAGAGTGTGGTATTGTACCATTTAAGACACAAGGTGGACAGAGACCCCAATTGGACAAAGACACAGATATACTCTGAATCAAAGAGAGACGTGGATACATTCTCAGGCTGAAGCAAACCCCTGGAAGAGGTTCTGTCTCTCATGGGAGACAGTGAGTATGACAAACCATCGAGGGAGCTGCGACCAACAGGAATACTAAGTTTCACTCCTTCAGCCTGCCCAACTGTAAACTTGTGTTTCTTTTTGTCTGACTGTTCCTCTTCTATCCTGCATTCTCTGTCATTCTCTGTCTCTTCTTGTCTCGCTTCCCTTGTCTTCGTCTCTCCTCTCTCTCTCCCGCTTTCTCTCTCTTTCTCCTTCGACCTCCATTTCTTCCTCTCTTTTTCTCCGTTTCAAACCTGAAAGTGCCCAACAAATGTTGAACCCCACTCAAAAATATTTCATCCTAAATTCTCACTCTGCTCCTAAACTTACGACGTTCCCCAAATATTTGCCTCTCTAAATGTGCACTCACAAATATTTTGCTCGCCCCGACATTGCATTGAGCCCCATTCCCTGATGCAGAGGCAAGTAAGTCTGTGTGTACTGACTGGCCTGTGACTGATTGCTTTAATGCCCAGCAAGATCCCAATGCCATAATTGCTGAAGTTTTACGTACTAGAGCGAGTTATTTCAGCCCGTCATGCCTGCATGCCTCCCTTCATTAAATGTTCCTTGACCTGTCCAGCTCCTCAGGATTTGTCCAAATGACATTATTTAGTCCACTTCCTGTTGAGACTGTCCCTCTACTCTATCTCACACTCTGCCTCTTCTGCTGTCCCTCCTCTATCTGTCTCTCCTACAACAGCCCCTCCCTCTTCTCCACTCAAAACAACCTGGAAGACACTCCGCTTCTCTCAGGCCTCTCACCTTTGACCACTCTCCTGCTCAGAAATTTAAGGGCATGGCCACTGTCTCATTGACCTCTCGTCCTCTCCCCTCGCAGACCCACAGCCCCTGGGCTGAAGGACATGGTGCAGAGGTAACTGCATTTTTGCAGACTACTATAATACACAGCAAGCTTCCAGTCTGCAGATATCCCCTGACCGCGCAATTAATGAGAAACATACTTCATGCCCCTGCCACTCCCCTGTATAAGTTTTACCGCCCGGATACAAGACTCAGGCAAGTATTTGAATAGTCCAAAAACAACATTTATTTAATCACACATGGAGAGAGGTACAATAAACATATATAGGACGCATCTCCAAACAGTTATTCAAATTACAGTCTTTTATAACAACAGTTTGTGTGTTTCGGGTTGTGCTCGTGTGAGAGAAATGCAGTATACTTCAAAGTGTGTGTGTATGTGAGTCAGTCTATATTAGTGTGCGTGTATGTGCGAGAGAGACAGTGTACATCAGAGTATGTGTGTGTGTGTGCAAGACAGTGTCCATCAGAGCGTGTCCGTTTGAGAGTGATGGTGTACATCTCTCTCCGTGTTATGGAGAAAAGAGTGTACGTGAGAGAGTGTGCGTTTGATCGACAGTGAAAGTCACAGCGTGTGTGCGTATGAGTGAAACAGCGTACATCACAGCATGTGTGTGTGAGAGCGACAGTGTATGTCTGTGTGAGTGTCTACATCAGAGAGGCCGTGTACATCGCAGTGTGCATGAAAAGAGAGGGACAGTGTTGGTCATAATCTGTGTGTGAGGGGTAGAGAGAATGTACAGTTCAAGGTATGTGTGGGAGAGAGAGAGAGAGACAAACAGTATACATCCTAGTCTGTGCATATGTGCGAGTTTGTGTGTAAGAGAGAGAGTGCGTGAGAAGGGTTTGACCCCCGTGCATGTTGCGTGTATTCAATGCAGCTCAGCTGTGCAAGCTGCAGCATCTGGATTCAGAATGCATTTACTCTCTTCTTGTTTTAACGTCTCTACTTCTGTGTTCGTCTCTACCTCTTTGATTTCCATTGCACTCCTTACTTTTCTCCATGTCCTTCCCTCTCCCTGGCACCTCCTCTCCATGTCTCTCTTTCTCTGTCTGTATCTTTGTCTCTTTCTCTCTCTCTCTCTCTCCCTTTCTTTCCCCCCGACAGTCTCTCACACTTGCACCTTCGATTAGAATGATACTCACATTCAAATAATGTCCCATTTGCCATTTCTGGGAGAGAACACCAATTCACAGACGGTTAAAATCGCGATACAGCCAACAATCAGGAGGACAATTTTTGTGAATTTTTGTGATGCCATGTAATACAGTGTTTGGAGTCATAAAGTGCGGAAGTCTTGTTGTAATTGTACATGGGTTTTGGGGGTGGGGGGGAAACCCACCATGGACCAACACAAACGTGACAAACTGCTGTATGTGGAGGTTTCTATGTGTTCTGAAAGATGGCAGAGAAACAGGCAGATACTCACAAAAATGAACGACAGTAAGGAAAGGTCAGAACGTCACTTAGTTTTTCTGAGCATCGTCTGAGCAGGACAGGCTCAGATTGTACACATGGTTTGTCAAAATTGGCCAAGTACGTTCTGAAGAGGAGATGAATGGTTATCAAATTTCAGAGCAAAAACACAGCAATTTAATATCCCGGTTTAGTCAACATGATGAAAAATGGTGTGTGAGCAGTTCTTATCATGGACCGGAGGAGGATAGTGAGGAAAATACATCAGATTATTGCAACTCAGCACGGGAATATTAAAATTGAGCTGGCCTCATTGGAGGCCCTTGAATCTGCCCATTGTGTGACTTTTGTCCAGACTATGGGACTCCATTCCTACTTTTCACCCCTTGACGTTTTCCCCATACCTCTGACGTCATGTCCCATGTGGGGTGGGGGATGTGCAGAGGTGTGGTGGGGGATGATACGAAGGTTTACGGATGACACAAATATTGACCATTTATTTCACAGTGCTGAAAATAGTCTCTGGTCGGAAAGACATAGACAGATTAGTCAGACAGGCAAATCAGTGGCAGGTGAAATTTAACTCTGACAAATACATGGTGATGCACTTTAGCAGAAGCCATAAGACAAGAATGAGATCAATAAATATTGGCACAGTAGGAATGTGAGGTATACATGAAAATCTTGGGATCTTTATTATTGTTATTTTGTTGGCATTGACATTTCAGTCATGAAAAACCTGGGTACACTTTTAGACTAATTTACAGCAACTCCATAGTGCTGTATTGTGAACTTCAATATGATAACCCAGTGATTTTGCCACTAGTTTACTAAACCCATGAACCGGATAATGTTCACAGGGCATGGGTTCGAATCCCACCACGGCAGATGCTGGAATTTCAAGTTAACAAGTATCTGGAATTAAGAGTGTCATGATGACCATGACCTATCTGTCAGGGAAAAACAAAATGGGCACTATTCACTGTGGAAACTGCCATTCTTACGTGGTCTTGCCCGACATCTGACTCTCGACCCAGAGCATTATGGTTGACGCTTAATTGCCGTCTGGGCATTAAATGTAGAGGGTCAGCGATGCACACATAATGAACACAGAAAAGAAACAAGTTACTCTGTCAACTTTATGAAACCTGTGTTATTGTACTTGGCTGAAAAGGCTCAGAATGGTGGAGGTTGGGTGATGCAAAAGGATAGTTCTCTAATGTAAATCAAGTTCGTTTGGAGGGACTGATGTGTGGTTTAACATATTTGATATTGTTGTGTTGCTCCGAGGCTCCAATCATGATTAAGATCACCTGGCCAAGCGGACTGAAAATCTGCTCGGCTGTTATGACATCCATTTGACTTGATGCTTAGCATTGAGCGACTCAGTGAGTTAGAAATGAAATCAGTCCAACCAGTTAATTCGTGATCTATTAGCAGAAAATTCCTAAAAGAACATGAATCATCGATCGCCCCTGAATTACATAATGGTGTGTGCCTCATGGTGTGTGGCATTATTGCACCTATTGTCACACAGGATGTCTGTCCAAATAGTGATGGTGATTTAGAATGCAGAGACAGATTCTTTTCATATATAAATTCCAACAATTATCATGTGGCTTGCTGCAGTTGCATCAATACAGTTCATGATCTCGCTGGTCAATTTTAGCCAATCTGAACCTTAGAAATGTTGTCAAATCTTCCTTGCACTATGAAGGATTGGAAAGCAGAGATGAGTTGGATTGAACGCTGATTGTGTTGATTTTATGGGACAGTGTTCATGACTGGACTCTATGTGGGTTGACAATGGTCATTCATGGAAATGACCACAGACAGGGCAGTTCAGTATTTTTAGCTCTTTCTGCTTGGATGATATCTTTCATGTGAGTTGAATCACTGCACTAAGGCAAGGTGGTTTATTGGAGTTCAAATTTAGATGCTGAGTAAACCCAGTCTTTTGTGTCCAGTGAGGGATGGAATGTGTGTTGAGGGTTGTAGTGAGATAGTATTGAAGGGAATCATTGATGCCAGCTAACACTCGGAAGTTGACAACTTTTCACAGTAACAATAACACCGAGTTGAAGATTTCCTCCATACATTGTAAATGTCTGGGCTGCTGCATGAACACTGTTGGCTGGGACATATCTCGCTCACAGTTTTACATCAGGTGAGAAACGAAGTGGATCAAACACTTTGATGCAATAACTTCACGTTTGTTTCAGTTAAATATGGTTCACCTGAAGGAAACAGTTATTGCTGGAATTTTGGGTGGCAAGATATCAAATGAATTTCATTTGGCATCCGGTAAGACTTTGGAAGATTCGGAGAGGACGTGTTCTACCAGACCGACAGAGGTTTATGCAATACAAAATATGAAGCCTTCTCTGGCAGGATCCTTCTCTGAGGGCTCTCTTCCTTTTTTTTTATTCTTCTCTTGATGTTCAGTCTTTGCTTCTCCTAATGATCCGACTAACTGATTTCGCGTGCTGTCTGAATGCTGATCCAGTCCTTTGTAGAACGGATACATTTACCCCTTAACTTACTGGAGACTGGAAGTGGCCAGTACGAGTAAGAGTTGTGTGAAATCAATGCACAAAGTTAACATTTCCAAACTAATTCTATGTTGTAATTCTTTAAATAAGAAAAAAATAAACTTAGTCTGTACCTCACAGGCCCGCTGCTTTCCCCAGTGATTGACTGGGATGTCGCGTAAAGTTGATCCAGCTCTTCAGAAATCACTCTGAGTCTCGGAATTCCTGAAAGTGGAATTGCACTGAATGGGAATCATAAACCTCCGACTGGACCATTTCATTGCTGTGGCTTCATGCTGCTTGGAGAATATATCATGAGTAAGTTCGACTGAGGGTGGGAAACTGCTCAAATAGAACTTTTGACCTATTATTCTTGCTTTTCTGCATGTTCTGTAAAGGCAGCATTGTAGTGAGTGTGGGGCAACAGCAGGCAATTAAGCGTGACTCCAATTGCTATTTTATTGGGAATATCTTTCATTGTATGACTGTCTTGCCTGTGGAACAACAATCTAAAAGGATCACCCAGATGCAGAGACAATGCGACTCAGTGACATCTTGCAAATACAATTTTACCAAATGTGGGTTCGAGCCAAAGTGGGACAATAGACACCAGTTTGATAGTGTTATTGGTAACATCTCTCAAAGTAAAGTTACGCTGACTGATAGTTACTAAGCGGAGAGGAACAACTTACCCCAGTGGCCTTGTGCAAGGAGCAGTATCCCTGACGATAGAATTTACTTGTTTGTGGGGAACTGAATGAAATGGAATACCTGACCAAAGTGGTGACGAAGATTATGACGGCATAAACCATGTGGTGCTTCACTTACATGATATTCATTATTTCTGTTCTGTCCACTGATGAAACAGTTAACTTAGTTTGCAAATAAACACTGGATTGCAAATGGAAAAGTTGTTGTAAACTGGTCGTTAATATTTGCTACGAAGTTTACAAAGGAAAATGTCCTCTTGGAGGTCAAGAGATGTGATATTTTTCCTAAAATGAAAATGGCAGAACAATAATGTTATTGCAATATAACTCCCTATAGACTTATTATGTTGGTACAAATAATATTTTGGTACGAATTTATCTTCTAGCAAGTTCGGACAAGTTGTGGGCCGTGGCTATACTAATTTATGATCTGAACGTTAGCAAGGATGGATATCAAACCAGAAATATTATTATGATTCGCGTCTGATTCTGATTAGATTTATTCTATCTATTTTTAAAATCCATAATGCATAATCTTTGCACATTTCATTTTCCAGAGACCTCTACTTTTGGCTTTATGTTTGGCAAGCTCTTTTGGAGGAAGAAGCTTTGAAGACGAATGTACATCAGTCAGTTTTAAGGCAATATATAAAATAAAAAATACTAAGCAGAGTGGGAATAAAATGACTGTTTCAACTTCGAACAATGTTTAGTACCTGGAAAAGTATGACTATGGCTAACAATCGAGTTGAGCAGAAATGACAGAACACTATACAGAACATTTAACATGTTACTTTAATATACCGTGGAAGCCTCTCCCATTACGATGGGTTCTAACTGTTATTTAGTATTTCATGTCAGTGAACTCCTGTCGCAATCTTTTTCATAAGTGGAAATATTATACCCACATTTCTATTACAAAGTGCTGTATACTCTCTGAACATTTGTGGCCTGTTTGTTACTAACAAAGCTCAGTAATCCAACCACCAGAATTGTGAGCATTTCTCTTTGAGTGTGATAACGACAAATATTCTGACACTGCTAAGAGCCCATGCTCTGTCATTGTTGCTTGTTTTTTGTACCTTAACCTCTGACCTTCCAACACAACCACACGTTAACTCGCCAATGCACCAAACTCAGCATTGTTTGTTTTTCATTTAGAGAACCGCTGATTATCAGTTTCTTAATTAATTGCGCCGATTTTTGCAAAACTTTAATTCCTGAAATTAAATATTCAGCTCTTAAATATATTAATTATGACCAGAGGTTCACAACATGGAGCCCTCAAATACCTCGGGCCAGTGAGATTACAACAGTCTTTGTTTCCATCCTGAGTACAAGTGAAGATGATCCTGGCTGTTAAAGGGCAGTGATCTCAGTTGTCATCCATCCCCACCGGAATTCTGCAAGATCATGTGCTCGGCACCAACTCTGTAGATGCCTCATCCGTGCCCTCCACCGTAATTTCAAAATGAGAGATACTTTCTTAAGATTGCACAATGTTTAGAACCATTAATGACTCATTAGGCAATGAAGAGGTGCGTGCCCAGTGCAACATCCAGCTTGGAAAGTGTATGGAAAAGTAGCATTGGTGTCACACAAGCACCAGGAAACGAACATCGCAAAAAGCGAGAATCTGCCAATCTCCCATTGCCTCACTATGACATTACCATCACTGAATGCATGCCTATCAACAATGTGGCTCAACCACTGACAGGGAAAAGACCTCGTCCAACCATGCAAGTGCTGTAGCCACCGGAATGTATCAGACACTCTGATTACTACCGCAATAAATGCCCTACCTGCCTCTACAATTAATTTGCATCATCCAAACAGCATAGTTCACGGGTGGGTTGGGATTCTCTCCATGTATCGGGCTGACAGCAGCTCAAATGTAACACTAAGTACAACATTCACTGGACATGCAGCTACTTCATCGGCGTGTATATCACCACAATGAGTCCTCACTCCCTTCACAAACAACATGCGTGATGAGCAAAAGATAGCTTTCACAGGAAGTAAAAAACTTGCACTCTGAGTCCGTTTCAGCAGCACCTTGCAAATCCCTGAACTCCAGTACCACGAAAACGAGAGCAGCAGATGCAAAGAAACGATACCACATACAATTTCCTATTCAAACCAGACTTCATTCTGACATGGCAATGTATTGTCATTCCATCACTCTTGCTGTGTTCAGATTCTGCAACTCTGACCCAAAACCAGAGTGGCCTACCTCCACCCCAAAGAATTTAGATGCTCATAAAGGTGTATGTCCAACACTGCAAGGACGAGTACATCGGGCTGGGGAAAGCACATTTCCCGAGATACTAATGCTCACAATCGGAGTGCGAGTTCGAAAATAATCACAATTCCCTAATCTGCAAGAGCGTTCCTCTGAACACAAGCAGTGGTGAGTGTTCAAGAGAATGTTCCAGAAAGCAGAGAGAAGGAGAAATGTTCAAGGCGAAAGGCTAAGTGCTTGCTGCTGAGGTTCTGCCGAATTTTGGGCATCAGCTATGATATCAGATAATCCGTCTCATAGCTTATTTTGCTGAGTCAAATGAATTCCCCAACTGCTGCTGGTCTCAAAGCCAGAGACAGCTCCATTTGCCACAGTTATCTGTGCTGGGTACTGGTTGGTGCGTTGGTCTTCCCTACTGCATTGAATCACAGGGAGAATGCCATGTCTTCAAATTTGGAGAAGATCATTTCATAGTTGTGACAATGTTCTCAGTGCAGGAGTATCTAAACGAAGGGACTGGTCTAAAAAGGGAAATGTCATGTGCACTGGGGAGTTGGCTGTGCAAGGAGAGCTCCACTTTCTTTTAGACATTGAAAACATGTGGGTGTCACTTGCTTGGCCAACACTTCCCAGCCTTCCATAATTGTGCAGAGGACAGGTAGGAGTCTTCCACATTGTTCTGAGTCTGGAGTCACATCTCAGTCTGACCAGGTAACGATGACAAAAAACCTTCCCTAAAGGATATCAGTGATCGAAATGACTACCCTTTCCTGATAATTGATATCCATTTCATCTTCACCATTAGAATCTTGAGGCCACATTTCTATTTTAAATCAAATACCAACATCCGCCATTGTGAATGTCAACCGCAGCTTCCCACATTATCTCACTTTTTGCATTAACAGTATATTTATAAAACCATTCAGCCATCGTCTCCCATAATCTTGAGCATTGACCTGAATCCGTAAGAATAACGGTGGCACTGTGATTAGTAACAGACACCCAAGTTTAATTTCAGTCTTGAACAACTGTCTGCGTGGAATTTGCACCCTTATCCTGACCTGTCATGATTAAAATGAAAAACAGCCTTGAGGGTGGTGGGGGTGGGGGCTATTGGTGGTGCGCTCCTCGGAGGATCGGGACAGACTAAAAAGGCAGCATGGACTTTCTCTGTTCTGCACCATTCTGGTGATCTCCATGGAGAATGCTGTTTTAACCAAGAGGTTTTCAATGCTCCATTGTGTGCCCCAAGTTTGAGAGGGCGATCTCTATCGCTATGGGCAGAACCTCGGAGAGGATCTTGGTGCCTGAGCCCGGAGACATGTCGGAAAGTTTTGGTAACCTCACATAAAGTGTCTGATTACGTAAACGGAAATTTGAAGTGATCAATGCTGCATAGGTACAGATATAATTTGGGTGAAGGCTTTAGTATACAATCTGGACAGGTGCCAAGTTTTGCCATACTTCTGATTTTGATTACTATCCATGGTGGTTTTTGCATTCACTGCGAAATACCTTAATTGATCGGATTGTCACTATGTTCAATAATGTAAACGAGGGAGGGATTCAATGCCGATCATTTGTTCATTGATATTGTGGCAGATATCAATGTTTGGAGACAGTGGAGTGATTCAGTACCCTTTTAAAAAGGTTCATACAGCGTGACCTTGCAACTCTGGATGCAATCAGAGCTATGGAAACCCTGAAAACGCATACAGAAATTTTATAATCAATGTCCGTGTTAGATGTCTACCCTTCTTCGTTTTCCTCATCCCAGTTGTCATTGTGGGGATGTTGTGGTCTTATTGCAAGCTCCACTCAGTCTGAATAACTTATAAAGCAGATGAAATCAACCACTGCCGAGCCCAAAACAATGTTGAGGAAAATACCAGGTTTCTGTCAGCAATCTGCTACACATGTTCTTCCCTTCATATCTTAAAACCTGCAAAAATATTAATAGAGAGAGTGTTTGCTGGTACAGTTCAGAAATGTTAAAGGTGAGATGAAATGGAACAACAATTTTCTTTCTGTTATTGCTAACAGACTGGCTTCAGCCACAGATAATGTTTGATCAGCAACATTTTAAAAAATATATATCTTTAAGTTACTCTCGTCCTAGTTGCATTCCTGGCTTGGGTAGGTGTGTCTTTCTAAATGCACCACTCGTTATCTGGTGACGATGGCAGCGTCTGATCTGCTGTTCATTGTTTTTTATGCCGTATTATTCAAATTTTCACGTTATATACTGTACAATGTTTCCTGGACATGACTCTGTTTGTAGTCTTATCTATGCCCCGAGCTGCTTGGATATTGATTGTTTTGTGTGGTTCACTGTTGCCTTTTCTTTTGATCGATTTGTCGCCATTTGTGTTCATCAGATGAAAACTGAGTATTGCAGAGAGAAAACGTCGACGAGAGTTCTCGCACCAATCTGCATTTTCTTTGCTTTGAAAAGCATTCCCAACTACTTTCGATTTAAATCGGGAGCTATCAGCAACAACGTTCCATGGTACTGTTATACCACATCCAGTTATTATAATGACCCTCGGTGGAAAAGTTTTCAATATTTTGAACAATTTTTAACACCATTTCTCCAATTAACTTTTATTCTCTTTATTAATGTTCTGACTGTCAGACACATCTTCAATGCTATTGAGGTGCGTAAGGGACTGAGAGGTCAGCGGAAAATAGACAATGATCCAGCTATGGAGAGCAGACAAAATTCCTTGGTTTTACTCTTTGCCATATGTGCCAGCTTCATATTTCTCTGGTTAGTTTTTGCTTCAGTATTTTAATGTTGCTTATTCCTTGAATTCTGGTGCTGCTTCTCTCTTTCAACAAGTTGGATATATGCTGCGGGACTTAAATTGCTGCACAAACGCATTCATTTCTGTGGTGAAACAGATAAATTTCAGAGACCAGTTGAAGCACACCGTGAAATATCCAGTAATGAAAATAATTCAGTTGATGGACTCGAAACGTTAACTTTGTTTCTGTGTATACAATGTTAGCTGATCAAGTGTACTTTATGCACATGGAAAACTGGTTAATAGTCAGAGTTTTAGAAAATGAAGTTGGGCTGAATAAATTACATTTATCAAACACATTTTTCAACAGAAGTATGAATTCGATAAGGAGCTGAGAAATACACTTTAATTCAAGGTGCAGTCGACAGCGAAGAAGGCGCGCTCAGAGCACAACTGGATCTTGATCAGGTGGGCCAATGGGCCCAGACGTGACAGATGGGGCTTAATTTAGATGATTGTGAACTGCTGCATTTTGGAAAGGCAAATCAGCACATGAATTATACAATTAATGGGACGCTCATGGGGAGCGTTATGACCAAATATACATTCGATTGCAATTGCATAGTTTCTTGAAAGTGGACTCGCATTTAAAGAGGATAGCAAAGAAGGTGTTTGGTATGATTTCTTTTATTGGACAGTGCAAAACGTGTACAGTTTGGGGGATCATGTTACAGCTGTACAGGACATTGGTTAAGCCACTTTTGGATTATAGCATGCAGTACTGTTCTCCATGCACTAGGAAGGAATTTCAGAAAAATTATAAGGTAAAAAACATGATTTTTAAGTATGTTGCCAAGTTTGGAGAGATTGAGTTGGAAGGAGTGGCTGAATTGGGTGGGGCTTTTTTTCCCCTGGATTGTCAGAAGCTGCAGTGTACCCTTATGGAGGTCTACAAAAACATGAGGGGCATGGGTGTAGTGAAGAGACAAGGTCTTTTCCTGGGGTGGGGAGTCAAAATCAAGAGGACATAAGTTTAAAGTGAGGGAGGAAAGACAAGAAAAATGTTACTGAAGGGGCAGCAGTTTGAAGCAGAAGATGTGTTTGGAATGAGCTGCCTGAGAAAGTGGTCGAAGAAGGTATAACTATAATGATTAAAAAGTATTTCGATGTGTATATGAGAACCAAGGCTTCAGAGGGTTTGGGATCAAATGCTGGCAAATGGGCTTAGACTAGTTCAGGATATGTGATTAGCGTGGATACGTTTGATTGAAGGTTTGTTTCCATAGTACATCTCTGACTGTATGTTCATGTAGTTATAATTCAACATTTCTTTTCCTCAAACTGGTTCGAATTTCCCACAGGAGTAAACTGCTCAAGATATGAAGGTGTCAACAATCGCCGTTGAACATGTATTCCCCGTTTATCTCATTTGCTCGGTAGAGGATACAGTTTGTATGCTGGTTACATGGATGTTTCGCTGACTGGCAATCTCATAAATCTCTCAGTGAACACTATATGTTAACGACCATATTAAGCTGAATATACTTCAGAGGGAAAAGGACCAAACAAAAAGAATGAACTGTTCCAGCTAATGTATTTGCATCAGAATGAAGGAAGGTGGAAATGCAAGAGTTAAGCCAGGAGTGTGGGGAATTGCAAAATGTTCAGAATGTCTGTGAGCCGATCTCTGAACATTTATTTCTATCTGTGTGTGTGTATGTCAATATGTGTGTGTGAATAGCTCTGCCTTCAATGGGACACAATTTGAATGAATTAGAAGTGATTGAACAAAAATCTCCAATTCTGTTTCTTTGCCTGTTTCTCTTGTGTTGAGAGCGATGCAGTGTCAGCCTCCATTGGACTCCCCATTATCTGTACAATCACTGTTTTTTCGGAGAAATCATCAAATCCTCTGAATATGAGACCTTGCTCTCGGGTATCACAAAGTGACAGGGTCATACAAGTGTCCAGCATGAAAACAGTCCCTTCTATCCAACTCGACAATGCTGATCAGATTCCGAAACTAATCTAGGCCCATTTGGCAGCACTTGACCCATATCACACAAATCCTTCCTCTTCAGATACACAAGCAGATTCAGTTTAAATGCTGAAATTGTACCTGCCTCCACTACGTCCTCTGGCAGGTCATTCCATCAACTCAACACCCTTTTCGTGAAAACGTTGCCCCTTGGATCCCTTTTAAATCTTCACCCCTCAGCATCTCAACATGCACTCGAGTTCTGTTCTCACTCACCCCGGGGATAAGACCTTGTCTATTTACCCTATCAATGCTCCTCTGTCGGGTCACCCCTCAACCTCTGACATTCCACGAAAAATAGTCCCAGTTATTTCGGCTTCTCTCTGTAGCTTAAACCCTCCAACCTTGACAGCATCGTTGTAAATGTTTTCCGAGCCCTTTCATTTTTCACAACATTTTTCCAAGTGTACAGAGACCAGCATTGCACACAACATCGCAAAAATGTCATAATCTCTGTCCAGTGCCAGGTTATGGTTCAACGAGTTTTTTTTTGAAGCACTAGCTTTAGGAGCGCTGCTCCATCATCGGGTAATTGTGGAGTATAAGATCATAAGATACAGCATTTAAAGCCTTACGGTTTTAGAATCATATACTCCACAACGACCTGATGAGGAATCTGCGCTCGGAAAGCTCGTACTTCCAAGTAAACCTGTTGGAGTATAACCTGGTGCTGAGTGTTTTATTTTTACTTTTGCACCCCAGTCCAAACCTGGTACCTCCAAATAATGTCCTATCCAGCCGCAACATGACCTTTCAACTCCTATACTCCATGCTCTGACTTACAAAGGAAAGCATGCCCAATGACAACTTCACTATCCCATTTATCTCCGACTCCGACCATCAAGGAACTATGAAACTGCATTCCAAAGTCACTTTGTTCAGCAACACTGTCCTGGAACTTACTATTATGTCATGCAAGGTATTTAATGAATCCAACATCTTTGCGAGCAGTCGATGATCTGGGGGATAGATGTTAACTAATTTCATCTTGTCAGCGTCAATGTCTATGGTTATGTTCTATGTGGAACCAAATGTTCCATTTCTGGGTTCGGCCTATTTATCTGCATGAGATTTTGTTGGAAGTCGTCTTCATGCTGAAGCTTCTACGTTGCTGTACAAACAGCACAATTTCTGTTGCGACACATTCAAAATTATACAGCAGCTGGAGAACATGCTCAAATATCTCTTTACCCAAATGAATCAATCAGTTAAATACAAAAAAAATCAATCAACCAAAATATTCTCATTTCAATTCAGATTTGTATTCCTGAAGCAGCTTGTTGCAACGGTGACAGGCCGAGGGTAGTGCTGGCATCTCCAACCTGATCACACATTAAATGGTTCTTTCCATATAAGGGACACAGAGAAGATTTCAGGGAGATGTGAACAAGGGACAACAATAACACGCATCGTTTCGAGACAGCGTTTCAATTACTTTTTCATACAAATACATTGTAAATAATTAAAAACAAAATGTCCATTAAAACATGCCAAGCAGCAGAACTAAATAATTGTGTTGTGCATTTACTTGAGAGGTCAGAGGTTTAGCCAGAGGTTCCCTTGATTGAGGAATCCCGGTCTCACATTGTGCTGCTTTGGCATAGTATCCCAGCGCGGACAGAAACAAAACAGAAATTTCGGGAAAAGCTCAGCCGGTCGGGCAGCATCTCTGGAGAGAATTCAGAGCGAGCATTTCAGGTTAACAGCGAACAATGTCACTTCAGTTACCAAATTTCACTTTCTCTGAAACCTTCTTCCAGCACCACACGCTTTTCTAACTCTGCAACCTCCTGCAGCTCTTAAGCCCATCTATATCTCTGAAAATCATTTCAGACCCGACACCACTCCTTATCTCAATGACCTCTACCAGTCCATAGACTCATCCCGATGTCTATACCATCCTCCAACTCATGCAACCCTCTCTATCTCTTTAACATCCTCCAGTACATACAGCCCTGCCTATCTCTGCAATCACCTCCAGCCTCTGCTCCACTCACTTTCTCTGTCAACTCCTCCAGTCGCTACATCACTCTCTACCTCTCTAACATCCACCAGTCCCTAAACGTCTTCCTATCTGTCCAACCTCCTCCAGTGACTGCAACTTTCGCTATCTGTGTATCTTCCTCCAGGTCCTGCACCTCACACGACACACTCCTTATGTCTGTAAACTCCTCCAGTCCCTGCATCCCTCACTAAATCTGTAACCTCCTCCAGCCCATACACCATGCTCTCTCTGTAACCTTCCAATGGTTAGTTGGAAGGGGTTTCACGTCGACAAATTTTAGACATCAATGACAAACAAATTGTTCAATTCAGAAATCGCCCAATATAACAGTCTCCTGAAGGAAAGGGCCCATCACAGAGAGCATATTTCCCACTGCATCGGGGTTAAATCAGAATTTCTATTAAACCAATGAATAGGCTGCTTCAATCCAGGTCTGTTTTCAGCAGCAAGATGTTTCACACCTGAGAGTAACTAGTCATAGGCGAGTAAATGATGAGATACCAGACATAATTCATTCAGAATCTGAGAGTAAACGTGGATTCTGCAGATAACGATGGTGATTTTAACAGAATATTTCACTTTCTTACCAGAGTCTCATTTTGATTGCTGTCAGACAACGGTTTGTGAGGATGATGTCATTCACGCCCCTCTTTTTTTCTTCTCTTCTCCCATTTCGCCCCAAATCAGTCTTTCCACCTGGTGGTCCTTATTGTCACTCTGTCATCTAAGTCTCTCTGCCCTCCAACCTGTCAGAGACTTTCCCTTCTGCTCTTTGTTCCATGTTCTACTGGAGATACAAGGAGCAAAGCAGGCAGTTCCTTCTCACACACAGTAGACACATTGTCACTCACAGAGATACAGAGAACAGAACCGTCATCAATCCGACAGGCTCAGAAAGAGAGAGTGTTTGGTCCTATTCCAATTCCAAGTTCTGGGGGAATATTTTAATATTTACACGAAAACAGCGGTGGCCAAGTTGTTCAGCGAATCCTGAGGGACAGGATGTACATGTATTTGGAAAGGCAAGGACTGATTCAGGAAAGTCAATATGGCTTTGTGGTGGGAAATCATGTCTCACAAAATTGATTGAGTTTTTTGAAGAAGTAAAGAAGAAGAATGATGAGGGCAGAGCAGTAGATGCAATCTTTATGGACTTCAGTATGGCGTTCTATAAGGTTTCCCATGGGAGACTGATTAACAAGGTTAGATCGCATGGAATACAGGGAGAACCAGCCATTTAGATACAGAACTGGCTCATGGATAGAAGACAGTTGGTGGAGGGCTGTTTTTCAGACTGGAGACCTTTAACCAGTGGAGTGCCACAAGGATCGCTTCTGGGTCCTCTACTTTTTGCAATTAAAATAAATGATTTGTATGCAAGCATAGGAGGTACAGTTAGTACGTTCGCAGATGACACCAACATTTGAGGTGTAGTGGTCAGCGAAGAGGGTTACCTCAGATTACAAAAGGATCTGGACCAGATGGGCCAATGGTCTGAAAAGTGGCAGATGGAGTTTAATTCAGATAAGTACAAGGTGCTGCATTTTGGGAAAGCATATCTAAGCAGGACTTATACACTTAATGGTAACGTCCAAGGGAGTGTTGGTGAATAAAGAGACCTTGGAGTGAAGGTTCTAGATCCTTGAAAGTGGAGGCGCAGGGTGATAGGATAGTGAAGGCGGCGTTTGGTATGCTTTCGTTTATTGGTCATAGTATTGACTACAGGAGTTGGGATGTCATGTTTCGGCTGTACAGGGCATTGGTTAGACCACTGTTGTAATATTGCGTGCAATTCTGGTCTCCTCCCCATCGGAAAGACGTTGTGAAACTTGAAAGGGTTCAGAAAAGATTTACAATGATGTTGCGAGGGTTGGAAGATCTGAGCTACAGGAGAGGCTGAACAGGCTGGGGCTGTCTTCCCTAGAACGTCGGAGGCTGAGGCGTAACCTTATAGAAGTTTACAAAATTATGAGGGGCATGGATAGGATGAATATGCAAAGTCTTTTCCCTGGGGTCGGGGAGTCCAGAGCTAGAGGGCATAGGTTTAGGGTGAGAAGGGAAAGATATAAAAGAGACCTACGGGGCATCATTTTCACGCAGAGGGTGGTACGTGTATGGAATTATCTGGCAGAGGATGTGGTGGAGACTGATACATTTGCAACATTTAAGAGGCATTTGGTCCAGGTGCTGGAAGGTGGGACGAGATAGGTTTGGGATATTTGCTCGGCATGGACGGTTTGATCGAAGGGTCTGTTTCCATGTTGTAGATTTCTCTGACTCGTTTACTCTATATAGAGTTTGAAAGTGGTGTAATCCAGGTGCTGGGAACGTTAAACTCTCTCCTGTACGTGTGTAACAGTATATGCTTGTGTGAATGACTGAATGTGGTGTGCGAGGGCATGTGTGTGTACACATTCGAGAGGGCGAGTGAATGAGAATGAGGGACTCACTGAATAAGTTCTAATTTGTTTCTAACTGAGCGGTATTAACCAGCTACATCAGAAGTAGCAATGTTAGGATCTGGTCTGCCTTCTTTAAATATTTTGAGGGGCTCTTGTGTGATCCATAAAAGATTGGGTGTTCTTCCGGGATTTGTTGTATGTTTATGATTTGGGGTTGCATTTGCTGGACTCAAAGGCACCGAGTTGTGGGTGTTAGTTTCGCCTGGATTAAATAGTGTGTGGGAAAACAATGGCTTTTTCAATCACGAAATGTTTTATGGGGGTGGAAGAAGTTGCCTTTAGGAGATTTAGAGACGTTGAACACAGAAAAGCTGCTGGAATTAGCAGTCATTTGAAATTGTACCTATCTTCTTCCATGAGGAAGGGAGAGATCATTAGAGTAATAGCTCAGCACTTATATATGCTGGAAATGTCATCAGACCCTTTAGAGGTTACGACAGTTCAACTAAAAATCAGTTGCTTTATTTTTCAGGAAAAGAAAATGAAAGGTCAAAAATAATGACACTGTTGTAATTACGATTAAAAACTGAGAAAAGTCTAAAATAACGAATCGATATTACAGAACAAAAAGAAAAGAAGTGACAAAGAGAGAAAGAAGAGAGAGCAAGAGAGATAAAGATAGAGGGAGAAGAAAAGAAGGAAGAGCGGGAGTTGGAACTTCAGGAATTGACAGACCAAAATCAGGCTGAATGGAGGGAGATGAAGGCTGAAGGTAAGCTTAGTCAGGAAGAGAGTGAGGATGTGCAACAGATGGTTACTATAGAACTGGTGAAATTCTGTTTGTACGCTTTGCCGAAATTTGATGGAATTTGTGGAAGTGATTTACATGACATTGGTGTATGTGAGGCAGTGAAGAAAGACATTTTCGGTGCATATGAGCTCTTGACAGAAGCCTACCGATAACAATTCAGGAATCGAAGGAGGGGACCTGGTCAAACCTGAATTGAATTTGAAAGGACCAAGCAAAGCAATTTTAAACGGCGATGAGATCATGAAAAATTAAACAAATTGATGACATTCTTAGAGAAACGATTATTTCGGACGAGTTCATAAATTAACTTGCTGAAGTAATCAGGACTCATGTGGAAGGACAGAGAGTTAAAATGGCAAAATTAACAGTTGAAATGCATCATAATTATGAGCTGGTTCATAAATCAAACGTTGGCTTCCAAAATCTGTTTCAAACCGTGAGGATTAGAAATTGGGGAAAAGAGAAAACCTCACGTGGAAAGGAAAAAGTAGATCTCGGTGAAGACCATGCAGATAACGGAGCAGAAGATGAAAGTGAAACCCTTGGAGGGGAAAGAGAAGTTAATAAGCTCCGGTGTTATCTCCGAAATAAAGTAGGCCATATGAAGTCACACTGTTGATGGTTTGCGAAAGGCACTGGGAAGCCAGATGCAGGAAAATACGAGAAGTCAGTGAATTTTGTGGAACATCATCGGATGCTAGAAATCTGCACCAGAATGAACAATATGTTTGGATGTTGGTTAAGGAGGAAATTCCAGATCTTCTTAAAAGATATACCTGCAAAAATAAAGTTAGCTCACTTAAGCCAGGTGCAGCAGGTAAAGAGGGATAAATTTTAAGAGTTACAGTATCCTCCATGAAAGATAAGGAAATGTATCGTTGAACAAATATTATACAAAATATGTGAGTAACAGGCATTCACGGTGAGATGAAAAGTGCTCAATTATGTCAAGTGTGGTTGCATTGCCCCGTTAAGAGTGGAGAGGTTGTTGTAGAAGTATTGGACAAAGTGTCAGCTCCAGCAATAGTATTTGACCTTACTAATACGATAGCTCATTCACAGGTGAGATTGCTGTCAACTGTGTTTGAAAAGCCAATAGAAACTCAGGAAACAAAGCTAATGCAGGACACATATCCCGGAATTTCTCCAGACTGTGTGGTTACGAGGTCACAAAGTCACGAGTTGAAACAAGAGGGATGACAGAGTACGGGAATGAAAGTTGAAATTAAATTAGCAGAGATCTGATTTGAACAACTGGTTGACTCAAAACAGGAGCAGTTTTACATCAAAACGCCAATTATATCAAAAAGCCAATGCAAGAAAAATCTAAATGTATTTAAATCTAAATCGATGAACATGGAATAGTGTATGTTAGATTAGCTTCAGATTTGTATGACAGGTCGGCGCAAAATCGAGGGCGAAGGGCCTGTACTGCGCTGCAATGTTCTATGTTCTGTATGTTCTATGCATCCTGGTGTATGACGATCTTAAAAAATGATATTTCTATGAGGAGAGGGAGAACATCACGTATCCAAGCAGATATGAAATGGACACATGTTCCTTAAGTCGTATTGAGAGTGGATTACAGAAATGGGTGTACTGCGTAAACTACCATAAGGGGACATTTACGGGTAAAAAACACTTCAAGCAAATATATAGAAACAGTTTTACAGGACTGGATTGCACAAGGATGTCTTTGAATTTTGCCAGACATGAAAAATATCTAGTAAAACCTGCAGCTTTATTTCACTGTGGAGTGTGACGAAGCTACTCCTTTAACAAGGTTATGCAGTCCTTGCTTTCTTCTTCAGTGAGGTCATACACGTCACAGACACTTGAAAAATGAGGACTGAAGGGTTTTAGTGCCAGTTTGGTAACAGCCGACACACACCTTTTTAGGCAGAACGATTCCAATGTGTGTAAAATGACGTTAGAGTGTCAGACGAAGAGTGAAGAATTTGTGGTTGGAGAAGTGGATAAACTCGCAGCTCCAGGAATATAATTTGTGCTTTCTAATGATATAGTTCCTTTACCGGTAGGAGTGCTCCCTAGTATGGTCAAAACGCCAGTGGTTACTCAGGAAGTTTAACTATTGCAGGTCATATATCCTGGACCTTTTACTGCCTATGTGATAACGAGGTCACAAAGTCATCAGGTGAATCAGGAGAGATCAAAGATTACCAGTAAGAAAGTTGGAATGGAAGTAGCAGAGATTATGTTTCATCAGATTGTTGAGATAAACCCAGAGCAGACAGATTACAATGCAGACATCTTTAACTCAGATAAATTAATTGAGTTACAGCAGAAAGATGAAAATTTAAAGCAATTGTATAAAACGGCAGACACAGAGAAGGAATCTGAATGTATCCTTGAATGTTATCATCCTTAAATGATGGCTTAATGAGGAAACATTGAGAATCAAATATACTGGCAGATGGAAAATGGGCAGAAATTCATCAAATAGTAATGCCAGTGGGGTATAGAAAGGAAGTGTTACGAATGACGCATGAACAACCATTTGGAATTCATTTCAGAGTGAGGAAAATACAAGATAAAATCCAAAACATGTTACGGGCCAGGACTGTACAGGGGTGTCGTTGAGTTTTGCCAAACATGTCATATCTGTCGAGTAATTTGAAAACCACAAGCGGTGATAAAACCTGCACCTTTAATACATTTTCCTGCATTTGAGTAACTTTCAGAAGAATATTAATTGATTGTGTAGTTCTCCTGCATCAAACTAAAAGTTGGAATCAGTCGTTGTCATCTCTCGTGTCTCTATCCACTAGAATTCCATAGGATGTTCCATTCTGTAATATCACAGCTAAAAGGATTATAGAGGAAATACTCAAATGTTTAACGAGATATGGACGACTGAGAGAGATACAGCCAGATCAAGGCTCAAAGCTCGCATCAAAATTATTCAAGGAAGTCATAGAAGCAGTGATATAAAAGAATTCAAATCTGTTGCATACCATTCAGAATCGCAGTGAGCTCGAGAAAGGTGGCATCAGACAGAAAGACCATGTTGAAGGCACATAGTCAAGATGATGCAGATGATTGGAATAAGGGAATATTGTGCTGTTTGAGATCAGTGTCGTACTAATTGAATCAACCAAATTCAGTATAATTCAATTCGGTTTTGTGTCTGAAGTGAGAGGACAGTTAAAAACGATTGAGAAATTAGTAAGTCAAAAATAAGAGACCACATACTTCACTTTGTGTCACATTTTAAGGCACGATTAAAGAGAGATTGGAACTTGGCTACACAACATTTAAAGATATCACAGCATGAAATGAAACACGAAGCAGGCAATAAATAAATAAAAATCAAATTTCAATATCGGCAATATGGTATGAGTGTCACTTCAAGTGATACTTGAATCTTTAAAAGCAAGGTTTGGTTGACCTTTTCAAGTTGAAAGGAAATTGAGTGAGGTGAACTATGGTAGGGACTCCAGACAGAAAGAATTCTCACAGCGTGTGCCATATGCATCTGCTTTGAAGGTATTTAGGCAGGGAAGGACTGCACGAGGAGAATGCGTTGTTGATGACAACAGAGAGGGAAGAATCAAATTCATATGAATGTGAATTTCTCATTACTCAAATTAAATTTGAGAATGGGGAAGTTTATTGAGTTAACTTTCAGAAGAAAATCGAAATGACCTAAAAGAGTTGTTAATATTACATGGGGAGCCAAGTTGAAATAATCTGGAAAGCTTTGACCTAATTGTGAACGATGTTGAAAGCGGAGATGCTGTTACAATAAAACAACATCATTATTGGCATTACCCTCTCAAGTTGGCACAAGTCCAAACGGAGATTGGATGCATGTTCTGAGATAACATATCGATGTCAGTCACAGTTACTGGAACTAACCCATAGTAATGGTGCCAAAACCAGATGGCACCCAATGGTCATGTGTGGACTATCGCAAATTAAACGCATTTACAAAGACTGATGCATGTCTGATTCTATTTTTGGAAGACTGTGTTGAGAAGTTGGGTCAAGCAACCTGTATTTTTAAGTTGGACTTGCTTAAAGGATACTGGTGGGTGACTTTGTCATAAAGTGCAAAGGCAGTTCGGCTTTTCTAACGCTGACTGCATATTATTAATTTAAAGACATGCAATTTGATCTGAAAAAAACGCGCCAGCCACATTTCAGAGACGAATAAGGTTGCCAGGTTATCCAACTGTGTCATTTATATTAATGACCTGGTGATCTTTCGTCACAGATGGAAGGAACATATGCAACATTTATCAGACTTGTTTGATCGACGTCGGAAGGCATGTTTGTTGATAAACCTCATGGTAAGGGCATTTGCCAAAGCCCAAGTTATCTTTCTGTGCCATGTTATTCGACACGGACACATTCCCATACCGTTGACAAAAAGAGCAGTACTATGGTTCCTGGGATTGCGTGAAATTTATCGAAAATCTGTCCCACATTTTCGCAGTGTGGCTACTCCACTCACTGAATTGCGAAGGAAAGGCAAGACGGTTTCGTGGACAGCAGACTATCACAAAGTGCTTCACAGACTGAAAGTATTAACTTCTCCCCTGATACTCGCCAAATCTAATTCGGCAACGCCATTCAAGTTGTCTATTGATGCAAGTGTCGGTGTGGTGCTCTTGCAAGAAGATGAAGAGAAGGTACAGAGTCGTATCGGGTATTGCTCGAGAAAGTACAAATTTCATCAGCAAATATATTCGACAGTTGAGAAGGAGTCTTTGGGCGAAATGGTGAAATTACAGCATATCAGTGTTGATGTTACCAGCAACATATCTGAGACAATCATCGAAACTGATCATAACCCATTGAGGTTTTTGGAGACAGTTAAGGACAAAACAAAAGAGTCTGTTTAGATGGAGCTTGTTGTCATTGCAATTCAATTTGAAAAATGTGCGTGTGGCAGAAAGCGAAAACATGACTGCTGATTCATTGTCGAGACGCGAATGTGAAATGGCAGCATTTGGCGGCAGGAATACGACAGATTGAAACGATGTATGGTTGTGCATGTTTGTACAGTTATATTCAATGCAATGAAAATTAGTGTTTTGCAGTACCAACAATTTTTAACGCGTTTTAAATGAATTCATCCTTGGATATTGATCGTTCACAATTTTTTAAATGGGGAGGTGTGACGAAGCTGTTCCTTTAACAAGGTTATGGAGTCCTTGATGTTTCTTCAGAGAGGCCGCAATCAACATCCCGACTCTGAAGAACTCGAGGGTGAAAGGTTTCAAACCAGTTTGATAACACCTAACAGGTACTGCCTCAGGCAGAAGCCTTTCAAGTTAAAAACAACACTTGCACAATAAAAGGGGAGTGGCCAATTCTCACATATCACTGTTTGTCTGGTTTGTGGTTTTTTTTAGCCGTCGTGTATGGAAAGGCTGCTGGACTCACAGAAGCAGGTACTGGCTGGTGTTCTCTCTCTCTGACTTTGATGCAATCAGACTTTCTTTCATTTTCCCTTTTGTGCCAAGAGATATTTATGTGAATTGTTGCAAGGATCTGTCACAGCATTATTAAGTTTGAATAGTCTGTTGGGTCTTAAGGGAGGACAGGTTATTTAGTAATCTATTTTCCATTCTTTGCGCTTCATTCAGGAACCTTGCCAGTAAATTTGATTTTACTGAAAACTAAGTGGTTTGACAAACTGATTCTTTCCTGGAATACTGACTTTAAAGTTGCTTAAAACAACGAGCAAAGTTATGGTCTGGCAAACTTCTTGAAGTGTTCTAAGAGTTCTGCCTTGTACTAAAAAGGAGTTACTCAATTTTTTCACAAGATATGGATTACGCACAGAAATAAAATCAGAACAAGTGACAAAATTTACATCAAAATTATTCAAGGAAGTATGAACAGTTTAGTAATAAAAGAATTCAAATCCACTGCATACCATCCAGAATCGCAAAAAGAACACGAAAATTGGCGTCAGATATTAAAGAAAATGCTGAAGTTTTATCGTCAAGAGTAATGCGATGACTGAGATTTCTACCTTTTGTGATCTGAGAAGCACCAAATGACTTGACCAAATGCACTCAATTTGAATCAGTTTGTGGGTAAAAATTGAGAGCACCATTGAAATTGATTCAGCAGAAGTTGATAATTCAGAATTCAGAGACCACATATTTGGACTCTGTGTCAGATTTTCAGAAATGATTCCGTAGCGTCGGGGAGTTGTCTAGACAGCATTTAAAATGATCACAGCATTCAATAAAACGAGAAGCGTATTAGCAATCAAAAACTCACAATTTTGCTGTCCTCGATAAGGTGTAGGGTTACTTTTAGTGATGGGATAACCTTATAAAGCAACGTTTAGTGCACCTTACCAAGGCGAACGGATTATGAGTGAGGTGAACTATTTGATAAGAACTCCACAGAGAGTCTTTCACAACTTACGTCATGTGACTACAGTAAAAATGTTGAAGGTGATTCCTGTATCTTTAAGAGACAGTGAAAACTATTTTGACAGTGCAAGTTTGCAGGCAACTGTCATGTTACTGACTTGCAGTCTCATTATGTAATGGAAAATGGAAAATACCTAACGTTGGCCAAAAACTGGATATCCCAGTTCTTTTGACCAACATCTGAATTTAATCAATGAGTTTAAATAATGGCTTTGGATACGAAAACCCAATCGAATTTAAAATTTGCTTGTTTGACATCATTGAACCAATGAGACGATCCGATGTTTGGGGTATGAAAAAAGGAAATTTGGACCGTTGGTCAGAAAGAGCGCCAACTGCAACTGAAAGACTGCTGTTCAGCACATTCTCTGTAAAATGCACATTTTTAATGTGAAACTTTTTTGTTACATAAGACTGAAGACAACCAATGAAGGTCTACAAACGGAGAAAAATTGACGGCGGAGAGGACAGCCACTGTCTGCTTTTGAAATGTCAGTTGATTTAAACTTAAGACAGGCTTTATTCGATCAGTGCATTGTTATAGAGGAGGAGGGAGATAAACAATCTTTAAGATAGAGGAGGCTCAGGGTTGCAAATAGTTGCTTCATACTGACTTTTAGACATAATTTTTTTTTTGGAAAATAGTAGAATTTGCCTACTACTCTGTCACTCATACTTTAAAAGATTACGAGACCATCTCAGCTTTTCTGTGTCTCTTGTTTCATTAGCAGAATGTTTTAGCGCCGAATTATAAGAAAAGACAATTGGAGGAAAGCCAATGGAGACTGTGATACTGAAAATAACACAGAGTGAAGAAACAAGTTCAGAGGAATTCTGAATTGTGCATTCCACATATTCAATTGGACAATGAAGAAGTTGTCAAATATTGGGTTAAATTATTGAGTTACCTTCCAAAGAAAACGGAAATGATATGAAGGAGTTTTTTTTTTGTCGTATTGGCTGATATATGGAAAATCGTACCAAATGTTAGTAATATGTATGCCCCACTCACTGAATTACAGAAGAATTATAAGAAATTTTAATGTACAGCAAACCGTCAGAAGTCATTCGCCAGCTTGAACGTTGTGCTCATCTTTGTCACAGTATTAGCCATGCAACATTTTAGGAACATGGGACTGGGATATCATAGCAATTACAGAAAAATGGCTCAGGGTTGGGCAGGCCTGGCAGCTTCATGTTTCAGAATAAAAATGCTCAAGGAAGGATAGAAATGGATTCAAGAGAGGAGGGGAACGGCGTCTTTGATTGGGGACAGCATTACATCCGTGCTGAGGGAGGATATTCCTGTAAATACATCCAGGGAAGTTATTTGGGTAGAACTGTGAAACAAGAAAGGGATGATCACCTTATTGCGATTGTATTATAGACTAGTGAGAAGGAAATTGAGAAACAAACTTGGAAGAAGATGTCAGCTATTTTAACAATAATAGGGTGGCTATGGTAGGGAATCTTAACTTTCTAAACATAGACAGGGAAGGCCATACTGTTAAGGATAAGACGGAGAAGAATTTCTTAAGTGTGTAAAAGAAAATTTTCTGATTCACTGTGTGGATGCACCTACTAGTGAAGATGCAAAACTTAACCTACACTTGGGAAATAAGGCAGGGCAGGTGACTGAGGTGTCAGTGGGGCAGCACTTTGGGTCCAGCGACCACAATTCTATTAGATGTAAAATAGTGATGAAAAAGGATAGACCAGGTCTAAAAGTTGAATTTCTAAAATGGGGAATGGACAGTACTGACGGGATAAGGCAAAATTTTCAAAAGCTGATTGGGGGCAGATGTTCGCAGGTAAAGGGACATCTGGAAAATGGGAAGCCTTCAGGAATGAGACCACGAGAATCCAGAGAAAATAGATTCCTTTTAGGGTGAAAGGAAAGGCTAGTATGTACAGGGAATGCTGAATGACGAAAGAAATTGATTTTGGTTCACAAAAAGTAAAAAGTATATGTAAGGTATCGACAATATAGATCGAGTGAATCCTTCGAAGAGGATAAAGGCAGTATACTTAAGAGGAAAATCAGGAGGGGGAAAAGGGGACATGAAATAGCTGTGGCAAATAGAATTAAGGAGAATACAGAGTTTATACAAATGCATTAAGTACACAGGGTAACTAGGGTGAGAATTGGTCCCCTCAAAGATCAGCAGGGTGGCCTTTGCGTGGAGCTGTAGAAAATGGGGAAGATTATAAACGAGTATTTTGCATGAGTATTTACTGTGAAAAAATGGATGGAAGATATAGAATGTAGGGAAATAGATGGTGACTCCTTTCAAAGTGTGCACAATACAAAGGAGAATATGCTGGATGTCTTGAAACGCAAAAAGGTGGAGAAATTCCCAGGTCCTGATCAGGTGAAGCCCAGAACTCTGTGGCAAAGTAGTGAAGTGATTGCTGGGCCTCTTGCTGAGATATTTGCATCATCAATAGTCACAGGTGAGGTTCCAGAAGACTGGAGATTGGCGTGCCACCATTAAAGAAGCGTGGTAAGACAAGCCAGGGAACTTTCGGCCATTGAGCCTGAAGTCGGTGGTGGGCAAGTTGTTGGAGGGCATCCTGAGGGACAGGATCTACATGCTTTTGGAAAGGAGAGGCCTGATTAGGGATAGTCAGCATTGCTTTGTGCGTCGGAAAACATGTCTCCCAAACTTGATTGAGTTTTTGAAGATGTAACAAAGAGGATTGGTGAGGGCAGATTGGCAGATGTGGTCTAAAAGGTCTTCAGTAATGCGTTTGACAAGATTCCACATGGGAGATTAGTTAGCAATGTGAATTCTCACAGAATACAGGTGAACTAGCCATTTGGATATAGAACCGGCTCAAAGTAGAAGACAGAGGGTGGTGGGGGAGGATTGTTTTTGGTGTGCTTTCTTTTATTGATCAGAATATTGAGTACATGAATAAGATGTCATATTGCGGCTGTACAGGACATTGGTTACGCCATTGTTCGAATATTGTGTGCAATTGTGGTCTCCTTCCTATCGGAAAGATGCTGTGAAACATGAAAGTGTTCAGTTAAGTTTAACGAGGATGTTGCCAGGGTTGGAGGATTTGAACTGTAGGGAAAAGCTGAACAGGCCTAGGGCTGCTTTCCCTGGAGCGTCAGACGTTGAGGGGTTACCTTATTGAGAATTAAAAGAAATCATTAGGGGCATGGATAGGATATTTAGACCAAGTCTTTTCCCTGGGATCAGCGAGTCCAGAATTAAAGGGTATAGGTTGAGGTTGAGAGCGGAAAGATACAAAAGAGACCTATGAGGCAAAGTTTTCACTGAATGGGTAGGACATGCATGGAATGAGCTGCCGGAGGAAGTGTTTCAGGCTGGTACAATTGCAACATTCACGAAGCATTTGGATGGGTATATGAATAGTCAGGGTTTGGAGAGATACGGGTCCGGTGCTGGCAGGTGGGACTAGATGGGGTTGCGATATTTGATTGTTTGGACGGGTTTCACTCCATGACTAATTACACAAAGCCATTCAAAGTGGCGAGTGAGCTTAATGTTCAACCCTGACCTTCCAAGAAGAAAACGAGAAGGTAGAAAGACTGATCAGGTATTTCAGCAGCAGATTGAAAATGCATCAGCAGAAATATTCGACAATGGAGAAGGAGACTTTAGGCTTGTTGTTGGCTTTGCAACATTTCAACCATTATGTTACCAGTAACGTGTCTCAGGTAATCATATAAATTGATCATGACCCATTGAAGTTTGTGGAGAAATGTAAGGACAAAATTTCCAGACGTTTTGGTTCGAACTCCTTCTCACAGGCATTCAATTTGAAAGTTGTGTATGTGCCAGAATGCGCAAACATGATTGCTGACGCATTATCAAGGCTTGAATTAGAAACAGACGCATTCAGTGGATGGAGTAAAACAGACTGAAACAGAAATAGTAGTGCATGTTTGCATCGTTATCGCCAGTGTAATGTACATATGTGTTGTAGTTCACTGACAGTTTCACATAAAATGATTTTAAAATGAAGCCATCATTGGATATTTCATATTTCATATTTTTGTACGGCAGGAGGAGTAGTGATGCTGATATTTTTAACACGGTTGTGCTGTCTTTTGTTTTTAACATTGCCGTGAACGCAGATGATTAGTGATGTTGCCTCCGACAAAAGGCTTTCAACTGTAAAAAAAAAACAATGAAAGGGGTGTCGGCAGATTTGCCAGCTCAGCCTTTCTCGGTTTTGGTCTACGATGGCTTGGTGTTCGAAAGCAGTCAGTGTTTTTACACTGCTGATATAAGGAACATGCACATGGAAGATGTTGTTCAAAGCTACATATCTCTCTGACCTTTTTTATGTAAGACCCTGTGTTTGATTTTTCCTGTTTTGCCAAAGTGTGTTTATGAGGATTGTTGCAGGAATTTGGAACATTCCTTAAGTTGTCAAAGTCTGTTGCATTTTTGAATAAGTTTAATTCAATTGAATTCTGGTATTTTGTTTTGTTTGTGTTTCATTCAGTACTCTGAAAATAAATTCTGTTTTATTTAAAAACGAGAGGTTTTGACAAGCTACATGACTCCTGGAATATCGACTGTACAACTGCTCTGAAACAAGTAGAATGGTTCGTGTCTGGGCTACAATCTTAAAATGTATTGAGTGGTTGTGGCCTGGTCCAGAACAAATGTATTTAAAACAGAGTTACATGCGTTTCTGACTGGTAAGGTGTTCAAATGTTTTGGGGAGAAGGTCAGGAGAATAGATTTGAAAAACTGTCATGATCAAATGAACAACTGACTTGATGGGCTGAATGGCCTAATGCTGCTGTTACATTGTATGTCATATTGATACAATATAGAGAAATATTTATATGTGGACACAAACAGCTCCAGCATGAAAAAACATATATCTATATTGCACTCTTGTTTCAAAAGGCCGAACTCTTACATTTTATAGTCTAATGATCCAACATATAACAATATTTAAATATTGACACAAACAGTTCCAACATGAAAATGAAAATTCTATATTGCATTCTTGGTTCAAACAGAGATTAAGAAGTGGACTCCTGCTTTTCATGAATTATTCCCCTTTCTTAACTCGTTCATTAGGCGTCGGTGTTTTAGATGATGTAACAGTTCAACTTTCAGGCTGCAGGAGGTACGGATATGATATTTAGATATTTCCCAGTTTGTCAGAAATATGCGATTGCGAGCAATCTGTGCACAGTTACCTGCTGTAAGAATCATTTGTCCTTCTGCAGGAGAGGAGTTTCATGATCAGTCAGAACCATAACCACACCCAGAGGGACACAACAACACATCCACACCGACATACACCGACAAACACCCACACACCGCCCCTCAACACGCACGCACACAGAGTGAGAAACAGAGATATTGAGACACATAAGAAGATACCCATGTACAGACAGAATGCACACACATCACGTGCGCACACACACACACACAAAACATGCTATGAAAGAGCAACGCATCTCTGCACAGACACCAAACCAATCGGAGCCACACTCTCACGCTCATGTCGAAATGAACTCAGAGTGAGTGACTTTGCACAAAAACCTGTAAGATCTGACAGAGAGGTCTGTTACACATGCACACACAAGTACGTTCAAATGCATTTACTGAGGCACAACTACAATTAGATATAGACAAAGAGAGACACTCAGAAACGAAAAGAGACACATGGATAGAGAGGTACAAAGTGATCCGGCTGTGGGCACAGAAAGATCTTAACACACTGTCAGACACCTCAAAAAACTACTCACCTGCTTAAACATGAGCACAGTCAGGAAGAGACGCACTCCACACTCACACAATAATATACCAATACTCAGAGACGCACACATATGAAATCACAGAACAATCATGACATGCTGACAGTAACAGCCACACACCCATACACCCCACACCACAAAGTCATCGGAAGGTAACTCCTCAAACAGCATACACACAGACACAAACACAACAGTTGCATGTGTGCAAAACAGACACCGGAAGACAATCACAAAGGCACAGACATGTACGCAGACATAAAGGCACTCAACTTCACGGACACACTCTCATACAGACTGAAAAGCATTCCCAAATACATCGCTGACAGGAGAGATGAATGGCCTGCTGCTGCTAATTGATTATGTGCCCCCGTATTTGTCAATCTGTCAGTCAATCAAAGATAGAAGCCTGTTCATCTCTGACACCTCCCTCCCCTTCCTGGACCTCTACATCTCCATTAATGACGACCGACTTGACATTGACATTTTTTACAAAGCCACCGACTCCCACAGCTACCTGGATTACACCTCTTCCCACCCTACCTCTTGCAAAAATGCCATCCCGTATTCCCAATTCCTCCACCTCCACCGGATCTGCTCCCAGGAGGACCAGTTCCAACACCGAACTCAGCAGATGGCCTCCTTCTTTAGAGATCACAATTTCCCTTCCCAAGTGGTTAAAGATGCCCTGCAACGCATCTCGTCTACAACCAGCACCTCCGCCCTCAGACCCCACCCCTCCAACCGTAACAAGGACAGAAGGCCCATGGTGCCCACCTTCCACCCTACCAAACTTCGCATAAGCCAAATAATCCGCCGACATTTCCGCCACCTCCAAACAGACCCCACCACCAGCGATAAATTTCCCTCCCCACCCCTTTCCGACTTCCACAAAGACTGTTCCCTCCGTGACTAACTGGTCAGGTCCACGCCCCCACTAAAACGTACCCTCCCATCCTGGCACTATCCTCTGCCACCGCAGGAACTGTAAAACCTGCGCCCACATCTCCTCCCTCACCTCTATCCAAGGTCCTAAAGGAGCCTTCCACATCCATCAAAGTTTTACTTGCACATCCACTAAGATCATTTATTGTATCTGTTGCTCCCGATGCGGTCTCTTCTACACTGGGGAGACTGGGCGCATCCGAGCAGAGTCCTTTAGGGAACGTCTTCGGGACACCCGCACCAATCAGCCACACCGCCCCGTGGACCAACATTTCATCTCTGCCTCCCACTCTGCCGAGAACATGGACGTCCTGGGCCTCCTTCACCGCCGCTCCCTCACCACCAGACGCCAGAAGGAAGAACGCCTCATCTTCCGCCTCGGAACAATTCAACCCCAGGGCATCAATGTGGACTTCAACAGTTTCCTCATCTCCTCTTCCCACACCTCACCCTAGTTCTAAACTTCCAGCTCAGCACTGTCCCCATGACTTGTCCGGACTTGTCCTACATGACTATCTCCTTTTCCACGTATACACTCCACCCTCTCCTTCCTGACCTATTGCCTTCATCCCCTCATCCACTCACCCATTGTACTCTATGCTACTTTCTCCACACCCCCACCCTCCTCGAGCTTACCTCTCCACGCTTCAGGCTCACTGCCTTTATTCCTGATGAAGGGCTTTTGCGCGAAACGTCGATTTTGAAGCTCCTTGGGTGCTGCCTGAACCGCTGTGATCTTCCAGCACCACTAATCCAGATTCTGGTTTCCAGCATCTGCAGTCAACGTTTTTACACCGTGATGACTGGTGACCCATTCTGCTTCCCCAGTCCCCATCAATCCCTGGGTGTTTTACTGTGATCCATGTGATTATACTGATGGGATCCTGGGCAAACATATGCAATTCCTGCGCTGGCAACACTGCAGCGGCCAACGAAATTTACTCAGTTGTTTTGCTGAATGACTAAGTGAAGAATTTCCTTGACCAGTTGTCACGCTGCATTCCTGAACTTCTCTCTGAACCTGGGCAGAGTCACTGCATAAAATAATGTGTTTGTGCTGGAGCTGAAATCCTTCAGCATTTCTGCAACAAACGTAAACTGGGTTCTAAGCCTGTTCCTCCAACGATTTCCTCCTTTAATCTGGAAGTATAAGATATTTGCACTGTATGCTAACCACGAAATTATGAAGCTGATGGGTATGGTGAAGAGGTAAATAACTGACCTCCTCCAGCTCTCCATCTCTGCATCTTTGTGACTGTCTCCCCTCCTCTGACCCCTCAGGCTCTTGCGGATTCGACTGGCCACTAAAATGTACCTGACCGTCAGAGTGTTCATCAACAGAATTAACATGAATGGGATGAAAGGGGTTAAAATGTAGCCAAACCACCTAAATCCCAGCTACCTGGGATCAGGAAAATGATTTGACTTTATATAGCAGTGTATCGGAACATTGTCAATTCTCCTCCCAGGTTTGTACCGAAAATAAAAGAGAATGTCTTTGAAAAGAGCAGAATGCCGGTTGCAGCCAGAGTCACGGCCAAGGCTTTCTCTCTCCAACATTTCCTCTTCATTTTCAGGCAGGAAATTGCGACAAAACGATCAAAGGAGAAAAGGACAGTGAACCAAACAAAACAATCTGCCGCTGTACGAGCCGGGACAGCGACAGCTCTGCACACATTTCAGGAAACATTTTGGGAAGTACAAGTATTTGAATATCCACAGCATGATGACTGTGAGAATGAATAGTCGATCTGATGTTGTCATAGCCAACAGGCAGCGACTTGTGCAGTTGGAGAGGCCGCATTTTCCACGTGCGAGAAACAAAATCACCCGGAAATTGACTAAAGGAGTCGATAAAATGGAAGTCAGAAATTAGGTAAAAACCTGATGAAGGGCTTTTTTCCCGAAACGTTTACAGCTCTTCGGATGCTGCCTGAACTGCTGTGCTTTTCCAGCACCACTCGAATCGCAAATTAGAAATTGCCATCGTGGCCTTATTTGTTAGATGAAATGGAAGGGGGTTAGAGTAAATGTGAGGAAGAGGTGTTCACCCAAAGCATGGTGGGGGTCTGTTAATTCAGTTCCTGGGAGGGCAGTGGAATCAGGAAACCTCACAAACTTTTAAAACTACCTGGATGAATAATTGAAACTTCATAACATACGAGGCTACGAGCATATTGCTGTAAGGCAGGACGATCGTAGATTTTGTGAAGTTTTGATAGCACAAACTTAATTGTCCGAACGAAATATTCTGTCTTTTTTTTAATGATTCTGAGAAGCACTTCAGGGAGGCAGTTGGGAAGTGAACCACTTTAATGAAATAAATGTAAGGGCTTTGAATGCTGAAAACATGTGATGGCACTCATCCACAGATTCAATCAATAAGCACATCAACCTGGACCCAATATACCGACCACTGCAGTGGAGAGCTGGACCTGACAAGCAGAAGCGGCAGATACAAATCACGATAACTGCCGGACGAAGCATCACAGAAGCGCCTCACAGGAGGCGCCCAAGCACTAAGGATGTCACCTAGTGAGGGGACGAAACGTCAGCAACACAAATTCCCAGCTCGGCGAACAGAACCACAACAATTAGTAAATGCAGTACTCCAATCCATGTAAAATAAGATCCAACATAATAAAAATCTAGTATCTGACTCTCTCTTGTGTTCCGATTATGTCAGGGGCAATTAATATTTCAAGTGATAATGTCATTACCCAGCAGCTCATAAACAGTGCAACCTTTCACAACATTTGCTTTTCAAAAACATGTTTTAATAATGAGAATAACTAAACAAGGATGCTGCCTGAACTGCTGTAAGAATCTAATTGATTAATTCCTGATTTCTGAACTTAGTTACAAATCATTCCTCCCCTAGAATTACTTCATGCATTGCAAAAACTATAGAGATACAAACACTTCTTCATGGAACAAATGGAAGGTCGTCATAGCACTCTGGAATTCACTTTAACACTCCACAGTATTGCAATTTTCCTTCAAGTCCAGATCCAGGTTCCCTTTAAATGAGTTGTGGTTTGATACCTCAAGCTCCCAGCGAAACTGGGCAGTGAGTTCAAGTCACCCCATCACCTTTTGAATGAAACGGTCGGTCCCGTGTACCCTATAATCCTTCCATCAATTTGTATTACTCTGATTCTCCTGATAAATGTTCCTGTGTTTTGCGTGATCGGTCTCCGTCTATGACCCTGATTATTTTGATGACTTCAATCACATCACCTCTCATTCACCTCCGTTCAAAGGAAAATGACCCAAACACTATCCATCATTCATTAATTCTACAGTAATTTCCACATAATGGCAACATTTTTGTAAATCTCTTCGAAACTGCCTCAGTGCAATTCTGTCCTCACTGCTCGTTGGTGACAAAGTACTGTTCATAAAACCATACGTGTGAGCTACCCAGTGTCTCACGCAGTTCTAGTGCTCCAATCTTGCGGCGGTGAGGGAATTTGTTTTGCGTTGGCTCTGTTGCAGTGTGAGAAATTCCTATTTTGGTAGAGGTAATATGCAATTTCATCTAAGTCTGGATGTGTGATCGGGAGCGTAAAATGGATCTGGAGCGGTCTAGTTGGGGCATAGTCTGATTGAAGTGTGTTGTCAGTTCATCAGTTCCTCAGGCGTTTTGATATGTGGTTACTGGCCTCACTTCTGTTCTGATACCAACTGATTAATTACAAAACAAGCCAGACCCCCAGAACGAAATCCAGTTTGATGGATTATAATCTTATCTCTCTTCATTTAACAAAGTGATCTCTTGCTGAATAGTAAACGCAAAATGCTGCAAATATTGCGCCCACGTCAAAAACAAACTTTATTTCAAAGGAAATGATAAAATATTAGAAAGCAAACTCTAGACTTATAACACAGATTCAAAGAAAATGATTATGCAGTGTGTATAATTCTCATTAACTTCAAAACAATGCATAGATGAAACGAAAGAAAGCAGCTTATTACTTAATATACAAATGCTCTGTCTTTCCAAAGAAAATACCCCTCGTGTAATATTCACAGCAGGGTCCCTGGATCTAACATTTGCTCAAATGACTTGTGCCTGCCACTTTATGGAACTACCACGAAGTTGATTGTGAATGTACTCAGCGTTAAGTAATCTCTTCAGAGAATCTTTTCACCCAATAAATCTCTCTCGGATGAACAGAAATATTCACTCCAAGGTACGAAAGCTGACTAATTTTCGCATCCCCTTCTCATGAGGAAAATTTTGTGAATCCACCCAGTTTCAGGAAATAAAAAAGACTGAAACAAATGAGAAAAATGATAAAAATTAAGCGATTTATTCTGAATCTCAAATTGCTGACCTCTCCAGCAAACCTTTAGATACCAGTGATACCATGCTGGGTGATAAACAATAATTAAAAAAAAACACACTGTGGACTCGTGCAAAGAGCCATACAACCCACGGCCAGACTTTTAAAAAACGGTTTTGAAACAAATTGCTGTGGTAACAGGAATACCTCGAAGTTTAATGTTAGCATCAGAAGGACAGAGTCGCTGACAGCTTATTCGTTCAAAAAACAGAAAAGAAATCTCTCCCGATTTTTTTTTCTATTCTCGACGTAAAAATACCACTGTATATATTGTTTTTCAAAGAGACTCGTTTCCTTAATACCATCGAAATTCAGCGTAGTCTCCGCTTGAATTGAGATTTCTGCAGGCTTGCCACAAGAGATTAATCATTCCACTATGGAAAGTTTAATTTCCTGGGCAATTCCTGCAGAGTGTGCGTTTACTACCCATGCGTCATTCTGAGTAATGGCATGAATCCTCAGAAAGATTCAGGCAATGTCAGATGTGTAAGGCACTTACCAGGAATTGTTACAATCGGAATGTTCGTGTAAATGATTTTCCACATCTGATGAATTGAAAAAGTCATTTTCTACAAAAATCTCTTTGTACAAGCAATCTCTCTGTTCGAAATTCCAAGGTGATATAATCCCGAAGTCTTTCATTTGTACCTGCTGATACCTCTGGGGGACAATGACATGACAACGTGGTTCCAATCATGTATTTAAGAATTTGAACAAACAGGTGACAGCGGTGTGTTAACTCCGAGTTGTGATACTTCATTGTTAGAACTTAGGTTTATTCGATGATTAAAATCCGAATCGGTCAATAGCAAACATGGGAACATGCATGCTGAGCCATTTATTGGAATCTCTACAGTGTGAAAGCGGGTTAATCGGCTCATCGAGTCCACACTGACCCTGCAAATTGCATCCAACGCAGGCGAACCCGCTGACGCTGTGAGGCAGCAGGGTAAATCAATCAGTCCTTGTGGCACGCTATTTACCAGCGTTGACACCCCAATTCTATCCGTCCAACTTGGAAATCTTATTTTACATCATATTGTTATTAAGTTGACATTGACATTTTGAAATTAATTCCGGTTGAGTGTTTCTCAGAGAAATGTTCTCTTCAACACTGGGTTGTGGCTTTCCTGTTTAATTGCAGCTGTAGCATGAAAGAAAAATAGCTGGTTACCAGAGACGACACATTGTCGGTCTTAACAAACTCAACAGAATTAAAGCGGGAAAGTGTAGAAAATGAAGAGCCACAGGTCCTGCTCAACATTGGCATCAATAATGTTAGGTGGTGAAATAGCCCTTCAGAGGTCAGAATCCAACATTAATCATTCCTCATTTACAAAAGCACAGCCTGTGACAATAGTCTCTCACTGACTGAGGCATTGAAAATCTCCATATCCATGACATTCATCCTTTTTATGTCAGCAAGGTCTCACTGATTGAGACACATTAATAGCCACAATCAGGGAACTCATATCCGATGAGGTCCAGTTGGCTGACCTCATCACAAATATTACCAGAAGGAAAAGCTTGGGGTTTCTGAAAGTCGAATTGAGCACATCAGGCAATAAATTGAACAGCTGATCCTTGGGTTACTCGAAGTGCTCATTTGATTATTGCATGTGTGGCTGGAAATATTGGTTCCAAGGGGAATTGCATCGGACATTTCATTTGTTGGTGAGGGTTCTGGTCCTGCTGCGATCTGAATACATTGGAAGAGTGGTTTGCTTTTAATTGAATGTTACTTTTCTAGCCAGATTATGAATAAAGTATGCGTGAGCGACACGGTATACACTGTGGTTAGCACTGCTGCCTCACAGCGCCAGAGACCCGGGTTCAATTCCCGCCTTAGGTGTGAGGAGTTGACACGTTCTACCCGTGTCTGCGTGGGTTTGCTCCGGGTGCTCCGGTTTCCTCCCACAGTCCAAAGATGTGCAGGTTAGGTGAATTGGCCATGCTAAATTTCCTGTCGAGTTAGGTAAGGGGTAACTGTATGGGTGGGTTACACTTCGGCAGGTCGGTGCGGACATGTTGGGTCGAAGGGCCTGTTTGCACACTGTAATGTAATCAAATGTAATCTAATTTTAAAATGATAAGTTACTTTTGAAACCTCACCTTTATAACTTATTATTTATGATGATGTGTTCGGTATTTGGACAGAGAAACCACTTTGAAAGAATTAACTTATTACTTCTCACAGTCTTGAATTGATACAAGAGCACAGATGTAAACACGCAGCAATGAAATATGCTTTCTCCAAATAGCAAGTACACAATGAAAAAGCATGAATTTGTAATTTGATTGTATTGGGGAAGAGTGATCTCAACATACTCGAATTATTTGCCAACATGGAGAATGAAGAAACTTGCGTCCTGAATCTAAATCGAGAGTTGATTTATAAATGAGCAATGCTGGACTGAGAAACATTAACAAAGACTTTCTCAGTTGAGAGGCAATTGCAAAAGAGGACGAAATGTCTGAATGCATTGCAACAATTATTCAGGTGCTTCGGGATCAGCAAGAAAACAGGATAGGTGAGAATGGGCAGCCCTGCCAGACTCTGGATCTGATCAGGAAGCCCTCTGATTCCCAGCCATTGACGGCAGAAGCAGGAATAATATCTGTTTCCATGCTGTACAGCTCGATGACTCTATGACCTGTCGAATTCATTTGCTGAATCCTCCCCAAAACTCAATGTGGAAAGCACATCTCAGACTTAGCTGCACAATATCCTGTCAAAGGTCTTCTCCTGGTCCAGTCTGATGAGGCAGGCCTCCAACTCCCCTCTCCTGTACGGAGGTGATCATGTCCCTCAGGAGAAAAATGCTCTCATTGTTAATGCTGCCCACTACAGGACAGGTTTGATTGGTTTGAATCACTGATCCCAGAGAAGATCTGACCAGGTTGGTTATGACCTTAGATACGATTTTGAAATGTGTAGTCAGCAATGAAACAGGTTGCCAGTCCTTCAACTTGTCCTTCGAATTGTAGATGAGGGGCGAGATAGCCCAGAGATTAACCAAGGCATTGACATCCTTCCAAAAGGAGTAGCGTTGAGAAGTGGGCAGAGCTCCATTTCAACCCATCACAATCCATTCACTTTTCAAGAGTTCAGATTTGATCAGTGCCCCCCCCCCCAACTGTGTCTGAAACAATGAATTGTAAAGATTTAATAATATTTTCGTTAACTTTGTATTCCATCCCGACTTTGTACAGTTTTTTTTCAAGCCTGTTGAAACTGCCCAACCACTTTCCAGAGAAATAAAGTGTACAACTCCAAGCCTTGATGTTCATATGTCACCTCCTGAATTTGGTAATTTAATTTACAGCATATCTCCTGTCCAGAAAGTTTAATGGTTTCTCACTTCTTACATTATCTGCTATTTCTCTGCCTCCTTCACCGGTTTACAGTATAAAATGTGTGTAGAATGATCCCACTAATGGACAGCGATTAGCTGAAATATTTGGAATACTGCAAGCAGCCGTTATCTCAAATAGTGTTCAATGTTCGAACAATTAGCCAGAGAATTGATCATTTTACTGACGGATTTTGTTTTTAATTCAATAGATAAAGCATTGCTCAGTTTTCAATGAGTGTGCTGCTGTCATAGACATACCCTGAAACAATAGAATAGGTGGAAACTATTCAACTCCTTCGATTGCGTGTACCACAGGAACTGGAGGAGGCCATTCAGCCCCTTCTCCAGCCTATTGTACTGGAGCAGGAGGGCATTCAGCTCTGAATTCTCTACGCAATTGCTGGCAGACATGCTGACTTTTTTCCACAGCAAGTTCGGCTTTTCTTGCAGATTTATCGCATCCACAGTTCTTTTGCTTTTGTTCAGCCCCACCTTCAGCATCTTATATCGAAGGAAGCCATTCAGCATGTGGAAGCAGTGTCTTATTGGAATTATCACCGGACTGTCAATTCAGAGATCCAGGTAATGTTCTGGGGAACCGGATTCAAATACTACTATATGTCGGATGGTGACAGTTGAATTCAAAAAGATTCTGGAATTGAGGAGTCTAATGCCCAAAAGTCCGATTGTCGGTTGATTCGTGTCCTTTACAGAGAAAAACGAGCATTCTTATTTTGTCAGGACGACAATGATTCCAGGCACACAACAATGTGTTTGTCACTCATCTATCCTCTAGGCAATTTACGATGGGCAAAAACATGTTGGATCTGACCAGTGACTCCTTCATTCTCTTGAATTAATTTTAAAAAGCCCCATTTGGGACTGATATGAAGGAAGTGGAGGAGGTAGTTTAGCTCATTTTGAGAGTGTAAAGAGGAACAACAGAATGCCATTCATTCCCTCTCATGTGAGTACAAGACCAGGAGAAGGGAATTTTCTTAGTCCACACTGCTCTAAATACATAATAGAGAGCAGATGGGAGAGGGAGGTGTGAGGAGTAGTTTGTGTGTGATGTGTCAAGTCTGAGTTGTCAGTGAGGTGGAGAGAGGTGATCTTGTGAGACAATGCGGTATAGGAGGGGAGTAATTGTGCAGATGAAAGGAGTGACTTAATGTTGTGGTTTGGAAATCTGAAGAAATCAGAACATTTATTGGAAGCTAATTGGAAGGCTATGCCCATTTTCACCAACAATAACTAAAACTGGGAAACATTTCTGTTGCGTAATATTTAATCCTTTACCTAATCTACAGCAGTTAAACAACTCTCTTATTCTCTATGCAATCCAATCTCTTCCATGGTGTTAAATTCTCTACCGGATATTCTGTCTTTCACCTTCTCGCTCTCTCTCTCTTGAACTGTATTTAAGCCATTATCTGAATTCACTCCTCTCTATCCACTCCCCTGTATTTAAACTTCTTCCTATTAGTCTGCATTTAATCCTCCCCAATTCATCTTTAATTGCCCCAATGTTATTCTGCGTTTGATTCTCTCTATTCCCTTGTACTTAACCATTTCTCTCTTCCACTATATTTAACCTTCGTCCTATTCCTCTCTATTCAATCCTGTCACAGTTACTTTACATTTCATATTCTTACAATTACTCTGCACTCCACAATTTTATTTAAATTGCACACATGTAAATCTTTAGTCCTCTCGTTGCATTCAACTTTCTGCACATTGCTCTCCAATTAAGTCACATACGATTCGTCTTCATTTAATCCTCTGCGCTCTGTGTGCACATGTTTGCTTTTCCCCTGTGTTTCCCCTATCCCTGCTATCCTGTATTCAACCTTCTCCTCATCGCACTCTAGGTAGTTTATTCTCAATTACGCTGCAACAACTGTCCTCCATCTTCCTCTTAACATAATTCTCACACTGCTCCCCTGTAATCACCTCTGTCCTTATTAATCTGTATTTAATCCACTCACGTGTAACAGAGGCCAGGAACCGTCATCAAGTCATTGCATTTACGCTTACGAAGTATCTGTAACTGACCCAGCTACCACAAAACTGCTTCCTAGAGTGAGCAGAATCCCCAATGTTCCTGTTTTTATCTGACAGCCAATACTCCCTGATGGGAATAGGTTTACAGCCCCCGTCAGGGAACTCATTCAATTTGATCCATCCAGCTGGACACATTTTTTTTCCAGCTACCCCTGTACTTACCCTCTCTCTGGACCCCTGTAGTCAACACTGTTTCTGCCGACACATTTCTACCCTGTCATTTTCTGTCAAATCCTCTTCCTATTCTGTCTTTATCATTCCCCCATTCCCCTGTATATTGCTCTCTCCTTATTATTCTCAACTTGCCCTCATGTCCATTTAATCGTCTCCCCATTCTTCCCAATTGAATTCTCTGTCTGGTACAATATTCAAAGTTCGCTCTATCTTTATTTAACACACTGTCTGCCCCCAGTGCTCTTCAATTATTGTCACCACCCCTTCCAGATCATGAGGTCCGCCCAACAATAACTAGAACTCGGTGTCCTGCGTCATCATTCCTCACACCTGCTAACACATAACCATCGCTTCTCTGTACTTCCGCTGCTCTGGCTTTTGCTGGGACTGCAGATCCATTCCAAGGTCCTGGAGGAGCTTTGTATCAGCCCCACACGGTCAGACACTATTACTAATGGGTTAGATAGAGGCACAACATCATCATGAACAATACTGTATTAATATATGAATAGAAACAGTTCCAAGAAACAACAGTATTTCCATATAAACATGAGCAGCTCTGATAGACGACAACATTTATATGTGCACTGGAACAGATCCAACGCAAAATAATATTTTTACATCAACACAAAAAGTTCCTTTGAACAATGATACGAACGTGTAAACGCAATCAACTCTAATACACAACAACATTTGTACAGACCCAAACAGCTTCGGAATGCAACATTACATAACATTGATTATACATTTAATATGTAAAACTGTATTTATATCAAGAGTGTTGTGCTGGAAAAGCACACCAGGTCAGGCAGCATCTGGAGCAGGAGAATCATGTTTCAGTCAGAAGTCCTTCATCGTCCATGATGAACAGCTTCTGCCCAAAACGTCGATTGTCCTGCACCTTGGATGCTGCCTGACTTACTGTGGTTTTCGAGCACCACGAGGTCGACTCTGAACTCCTGCATCTGCAGTCATCGCTTTCTCCAAATACTCTAATTTTGAATAACTTGAATGAAGAAAGGGAATGTCCTTTTGCCGAATTTGCAGATGAGACAAAAATAGGTGGAATTCAAGTTGACACATTGCATGCGCTTTCTTCGGTCTAGGGATAGTAATGCTATTCTTCAATCAGATGGGGACTTCATCATGTTGGAGGGAGAGGTTGAAGATGTCGGTGAATCTTCCACCAGTTGGTTCACACAGCATCTCTGTGCTCACCTTGTGATTCCGTGTAGCCCCACTGCTTTCGTCGGGTTTTCTCTCAGAAAGACTGATCAGACATCTCCAGTGGTGAACAAAAGAACAGGAGTGTCAGGGGATGTTCGGGCCGGGGTCACTGCAACGCTGGCATTCAGCTCAAACCAAGCATAGAAAGCACTAAGTGTGTCAGGGAGGGATATGTCTTTGTCTGCAATCTTGCTCTGCATCATTTTGTATCCGTAATGTTGTTTAGGCCGTGCCATGGGCGGTTGGTGTCTGGTTGGTCGTATTAGCCTTTAACTTGATCCAGTAGTCACTCCATTTTGGTGGTCATATCTGGATTCCCTGCGTTAGTCGGTGTTGTCCGCCTTATATTCTGCCCATATGGTCTTTTGGAGGGAGTGTATTTCTTGGTTCATCCAAGGTCCACGATTGGGAAATACTCGGATTTACTTATGTGGCATGCAGTCCTCCATGCATTAGGTAATGAATTGTATGATGTTGGTATCATAATCATCCAGGTATTCTGCCGATACATGAACACGGTCAAAGCCAATGATTCCTATCAGTCCTAGAGACTGTCTTCCATAGCCTCAGACCAAAATCAGACCTCCATTTGTGCATGGTCTTTTCAATTCAGCTTCTGTGTGTAAGCTGTTTCCACATGTAGAAGAGACTAGGACCTGATTGAAGGGACACAAATTGGAACATAGATGAGGATGAATTTCTTCAACCAATGAGTCGTTAATCTATGGAAATCATTGCCGCAGAGAACTGTGGAGGCGAGGCGATCAAGTGTGTTTAAAACAGAGATACATGGGATTTAAAAGGATGCCTTTGGTTAAGGGGAGAGTGGGATTGATAAACAGATCATTCATGATTAAATTACAGAGCTGACTGGGTGGCCTGAACGGCCTGACTCTGCTCTTACATCGTATGGTATAATGATCCAATTTCTTACAATATTTGTAAATGCACACAAACCGCTCTTACCTCAAAAGATAATAATATATTATAGCCTTGGTTCAAACATGGACAAAAGAGCTGCTGTCCTGCATTTTACTGAGTATTCCCTCCCTTGCTTAGTTCGTAAGACTTAGGTCTTTGAATTGAAATAACAGCTCAGCTTTCAAGGTTTCTGGGGTAAAGATACTGATATTTACATCTTTTCCAGTTTCCCATAAATACTGTATTGAGAGAAATCAGTGCACCGTGACCCACTGAAGACTTCAATTGTGATTGTAAAGGAGAGGGAGACTCATGATAATACAGAGAGATAACCACAACCAGCAGGAAACAGAAACCCCGCCCCCCACACACACTTAGATACACACATGCACACACACACAGAAAGTTAAAAATCACACAACACCAGGTTATAACCGAACAGGGTTAATTGGAAGCACTAACTTTCTGAGCGCTGCTCCTTCATCAGGCGGTTTTAGACAACACAATTTTAAGACACAGAATTTACAGCAAAAGTTTACAGTGTGATGTTACTGAAATTATACATTGAAAAAACCTTAATTATTTATTGTGGTTTTTATCTGTTAGAACACTGTGATAGTTTCACTTCTTTCATGTGTAAATCACAAAACCTTTGTTTTAAAGTTGTATTCTCCGGTTAACTGTAAAATGGGTGTTAGCGACAAAATTTTGAAGGTGTTAGCCCCCGTGTTCTCTGTCTTTGTCATAATGTTTAGACTGATTGTAAGCTAAAAATGTGAAATCACAGAGTTTAAGTTAATTCATGCAATTTCTGAGCAAAGTACAATGTAACTCTGCATTACGGTCAGTCTCCTGCGCTTGTAAATTTTGGTGCTGGGAAGAAAGGCTTTGGAAATTTTGATTGTTGGTGAGGTGTCTGGGACTGTTGTGATCTAAACACATTGGAAACATAGGTTTCTTTTTCGTTGGATGAGGATTGTTTAACCTTCTGGAGCAATATGCCGGCCATTATTGTGGGATATTTAATCCAACCTGTAAGAGGGTTGGAGAACAGTGAACAAACACATTTAGGAGGCAAATGAAGCTACCACGGGAGGGAGACAATCTTGAGTGAGAAAGGAAAGCAGCTGAAACACATCCTAGATCTGTAATGTCATTCTGGTTCTGAATCCTGGACTTCAGGATCAAACACTCCACTTATGCATCTCACACATTCAGGTACAGGGTTCTTTCTCGAGCATTACTTTTGATTTTTGGGAGATCCTCAAAAACATATGCATGAAGTGATGCAGTTACTGTCGAAACCTCACCTTTTCCATTTATTCTTTGTGATGATGCATGATGTTTTTTTTTCGAAAACAGATTGGAAGAGTACATCAGTATCTTGAACTGTTTCCAACAGGCCACAATGCATTCTTGAAGGATTAAATTATTACATCTCGCAGCATTGAACTGACACAAGAGCGCAGATGTAAGGATTCAGCGATTTCTGACGCTTTCCACAAGAAGTACGGACACAATGAGTTAGCATTATTGAACAATATCAGTGGACTGGCGATCAGTGACCATAAAATCTTGAATTAATTATTCAGGTGGAGAATGAAGAAATTAAGCAGAAACGAGATTCCTCATTTGAAATAAAGAGAACAATGAAGGCTTCGTATCGAAATAGGCAATGATCGAGAAAGCAATCATATTAAAAATATAGTTAGTTGATTGGCAATGGTTAAACAGTAAGCAATGCCTGAATGAATTACAATAATTCACCCCTCTCTTGTGCAACAATAAAACAGAAAAGGAAAGAGTGGGAAGCATCGCTTGAATCCCAATCTTATCAGGAAGCTTTGTGAGTCTGAACCATTTATTGAGACTGCACTTGTTGGTGTAGAGTTATGAGATCAAAATGTGGGTTCGCTCCCCAAAGCCTACTTGGAGAATACATTCCACATGTAACTGTGCGATATCCTGTGAAAAGCTTGCCCCTGCTCCAGGCCGATGAAGTTGGCGTCCACCAGGCCAAGTTTCCCATGAGGAGAGTGAGGCTTTTAGAGATCATTCTGCTCAGTAAAGCTCAGGTTGATCGGCATCATCACCACTTCCAGAGCAGTGGTTGGCGATGATCTTAGAAACGATTGTGAAATCTGCATTCAGTAGTGAAACTGGTCAACAGACTTCCCTCATCCCTTGGAATTGTAGAATGGTGGGGTTGTGGAGAAAACTTTCTGCATGCATTTACACATGCTAACTCCATGAACGTATAAGAATATTGCCAGTCTTGGAGTGTTTCAGCTGAAGGGAGAGTATGAATAGTCTGAGGTTCTTTTCGCCATAGCGTCAGCGGTTGAGGTGTCACCATATCAAAGATTATAGATCATGAGGGTCAGAGATAGGGTAAATAGCCAAGGACGTTTCCCCAGCATAATAGAGACCAAAACAACAGATAATAGGTTTATGTTAGAGAGGAACGTTTTAAAAGGGACCCAGCAGGCATCTTTTTCACGCAGAGGTAGGTGCAAGCTTGGATGGAACTGTCAGATGCAGTGGTGGAGGCTGGTACAATTCCAAGATTTAAAAGGCATCTGAATGAGCAACCGTAGTGGTTTACAGGGTTTCGAGACAAATGCTGGTAGATTGGACTGGATTCCTTTGGATAGCTGGTTAGCAGAATAAGTTTGATTTGATTTCATTTGATGGCTTTATTATAAGTTGCACCAAAGTACAGCGAAAAGTTTTGTTTATGAGCAGTACAAGCAGATCATCGGATGTGAGGGTGTTCAGAACAAAAGATTTAGACAGAGGCATTCAGGTTACATTTCACAGTGTGTACAACAGAATCAACATTTGGAAGATCAGCATTACTTGAGGCAGGATAGTCGATTCAATAGTCTAATAACATTCCAGAAGAAGTGGTTATGAATCTGCTGTTGCGCATGCTCAGGCCTCTGTATTTCTGCATGACCAAACACGTTGTAGGAGAGCATTACCGAGTTGTGGAGGGTCTTTTATGATGGTTACAGCCTTTCCATAGCAGTGGGCTGCGTAAAAGGAATCCATGCATGGAAGCTTGATTTCCATGGTGGACTCGGCTGTGCATACAACCTTGTGCAGTTTCTTATGGTCCTGGGTGGAGCAGTTCCCATACTATGCTGTTGGGAGCCCAGAACGAATTCTCTCACAAATGCACCTGTACACGTTGGTGAGGGTACTTACGGACTCTCGGATTTCGTGGAAAATAGGGTTGTTTCTGTTCTGTATGTCTCTATGACTCCGTGACTCAAAGAATTCATTTTCTTTGCCAGCAATTTCCATTCTCCCCCGTTTAAATTTGCCTGCTTGTGACTGAAAGGGGCTTCTGTCAGATTTCACCATTTTGTTTTCTTTAAGATACTTATATGGAAACGTATACGTGGTTATGCCCTCTGGAACCTTAATCTCATATGCTATTTTCCCCTTCTGAATGAAACACTTGACCTTCATTTGCTGACTTTTTAAGTGGCACCAGTGCTTACAGCCCTTCCTTTTTTGCATCGAATACTACCTCTAACTCCCCTCATAAGCCATGTCTTGGCCATGGTTCTGTTTGCCAGACAGGAATAGACACCTTTTGTAGTTTAACAATCTTGTCGCTCAGGTGACGGAGACTGGGGTTGAAATTGGAAACAGGAAGATGAGGAATGATTCATCGCAGAGGTGCAATCAGACTCAGGATGGCATTGTGAAATGGAGGTCTTGTCTCATTAATCTATCCTGTCCACGCTGTCTTTAATCATCTCTTTTTACCTGTGTTTACCCCTCTTCCTGCTATCATGTATTCAACTCTCTTTTCATGACTCTCGGTTTTGTCCCTTCTCTATTACACTGTCCTAACACCCTCCCTTTCCTGTTACTGTAATGCTAGCCCTACACCCCTGTAATCAACACTACCCTTATTACTTTGCATTAAATCCTCTCCCCTTTCACAAATGCTGTTTACCCGTCATCAAGTCACACTGTGTTTGCATTGCATAGTAATGACATTGACCCAGTTAACACAAAGCTTGTTCCGAGTGAGCAGAAGTCCAGTTTTACCTTTTTAAAATTGTTTTCTCTTCAACCTTGCCCTAACTGCAGCCGGGTTTACTTTTCCCTAGCCCCCATGTTGTGTGTGCACATGGGTGAGACACAGTGAATTTCACAAGGTGCACGAATCTTTATTCAATTTACACCACCAGGAAGAAAAGAATCACCTGAGTGGCCAGTGACAAGCTATGCCCTTCACATCAAAGGGCAATGCTGTGTGATCAGACAGTGAAGGGGAGGAAACCCTGGTTATTCTTTTTTTTCTTTTTAATCAGTGCTTGAATTAGGCAGTACTTGTAATAAGGTATTTAAGAAACAATTCCATAGAGGCCAGTATCCCATCACCAAGTTACCATTTATTCACACATGGAGAGTTCTTGACACTGGTCCACGTCCCTCAGAGCCAGCTCTCAGAGTGAACAGAACCCTTGACACTCCAATTTATTTATTTTTTCTTTCGTTTTCTGCAAAACCGCTGACACTCCAGTTTGTTTTATTTCCATAGTGCTTGTTTTTTTTTTAGCAGCTCCCATCCTGTTTGTGTATGTGTGAGACACAGTGAAAGACACAAGGTGCACGAATCTTTATTCAAATTTCCACCACGAGGAAGATAGGAAACCACCCGGGTGGCCAGTGACAAGCAGTGCCCTTCACATCAAAGGGCAATGCTGTGTGATCAAACATTGAAGGGGAGGGCGGAGAATAAATCAAAATAGAGTTTGAGGGTGAAATAATGCACTCCACCCCCTGTGGCGCCCACCTCTCCTTGAAAAAACTCCAGGGTGTTGGTGGACACAGCGTGCTCCTTCTCCAAGGACACCCGGGCCCTAACGGAAACGCAGAAGAGGAGCAGGCAGTCGGCCCTAACGACCGCCTCCACGGCCCGCTGCTTTGACCTGTTTATGGCCAGTTTGGCCAGGCCCAGGAGCAGACCCACGAGGAAGTCTTCAGACCTGCCCTCCCTCCTCCGTACCGGGTGCCCGAGGATCAGGAGTATAGGACTGAAGTGGAACCAAAAGCAGAGTAGGAGCTTTTTAAGAAAATCAAAAAAGGAGTGCTAACGCCCACACCCACTATACACGTGGTCCACGGAGTCCACAGTGCCACAGAACAAGCAGTTGGGTTTGACGTCCATGAACCACCGCAATCTGTGTTTGCAGGGCAACGCTGCGTGCCACACCCTCCACCCCAGATCCCCGAGAGAAAGGGGGAGGAGTCCCGCATAGAGAGCCCTCCATTGGGGATCCCCACCACCCAGTGGCAAATGAGCACGCCAAGGCTTGTCCGGACGGTGGATGAGGGAATGACTGGGACGGTGTGCAGCAGCAGTCTATACAGTGCCCGCCATTTTACCCCCTGAAAGGGAACAAAATATAAATTCCGGAAGTGGCTCAGGTTGTGGGACACAGGGTCCCGCGGGAAGTGCAGGACCTTGGGGCCAATGTGAAATTCCGTTGGGGATGGGGTGAGCGCAGACTGGATCCCATCACACACGTGAGCGTTGTCCAGCTGGTGCACTACGTCGGGTCCAAGCAGTGCCGTTTTATGGCGTCGGATGGCTCTGGCCACGTACCCGATATTTAACGCTGCCCTGCTCGATATGTCCTGCGGCAGCGTCCAGCCCAGGCCCCCGGCACCCAGCACATCCCCGACCCTGCTCACCCTCACCACCATGGCCCTCCCCTCCAACAGTTACTCGAAACCGTGAGTACGGAGGTGCGGATTCCTGTGCAACGGCTCTCTGATGACATCCGCTATTTCTGCCGGAGGTTAGGCACAGCATAGTTCTACCATTCCAGGCAGTGATCATGTCCTGGTAAAAGACAGGCAGCGTCTTGAGGGCAACATCCAAACCATCACGGTTGACGAGCAGGAGCTACGTGTCATAGTTGACGTTACACACCTGGTAGGAGGAGGCTCAATATAAAGGTATCGCTGCAAGTTCTGAAGGCAGAACATCACGACCTGGGTGCGGCGCACACCAGCGACTGTCCGCCCTTCTCAATAGGGAGACTCAGGACCTGCGCAGCGCCCCAGTGTTCTTTTTGTCACAGAAGAAGTCGACCAACGTTTTCTGGATGTCAGCGACAAAGCCACAAGGAGGGACCAAAGTGACCAGCCAGTACCACATCATGGCGGACACACGCTGGTTTATGACCAGCATTCGACTCCTGTAAGATAGCACTCGGCCGAGGCGAGCTGAGACTTTGGCCTCCAGTTCCTGCCAGTTGGTCGGCCAGGATTCCTCAGCCGGGCTGAGGTAGACCCCCATGTAGAGGAGATGGGTGGCACTCCAGCTGAACCCTCATAACTCCTCCTCCCGAGAGTCCACCCGCCACGGTTCGACCAGTAGTCCGTAACATTTGGCCCAGTTGATCCTGGTGGAAAATGCTGCTGAGTACATTGCATGGCACTCATGCATCCTCCCCAGGTCATTCGGGTCGGTGAAAGTGTGGAGCATGTCATCGGCGTAGGCCGAGATGGCACCCCCCGTTCGCGCCGTGCAGGACTCGCCTCGACAAGCTCCTCTGCAAGTGGCGCATGAAAGGTTCCATGCACAGGGAATACAGCTGGCCGGACGGGGGCAGCCTTGATGTACTCGTCTCCCGAAGCGAAGGGGTTCCGTCAGGGACCCCTTAACTTTAACCAAAAACTCTACTGTGGCGCACAAAATCCGAATCAGGGCGACGAACCGAGTCCTGAACCCGAATGCCCGGAGTGTCCCAAGCAGGTACTCGTGATTGACCCAGTCAAACGCCTTCTCCTTGTTGAGAGACAGGAAGGCACTCGACGGACCAGCGTCGACAGAAATGAATCAGGCCCCAGACCAAGTGGACGTTGCCGTGTATCCTCTGGCCCTGGACTATGTAGGACTGGTCCGGGTGAATCATGTGCGCCCGCACGGAAGCCAGGCGAGAAGACAGCACCCTGGTGAAAATTTTGTAGTCCGTGCTGTGGACTTGTAGTCTGTCCGATCTGATCCAGAAGATTTCTGTTTGCCACCCATTGATTAAGGCTGCACTGCCGATGTTGGTGCGCAGCAGTTGGATTCGTGTGCGGATTTCCTCCCAAAGACAGCTTTAGAGAGCACATCCCACATGTAGGTGTGCGATATCTTGGCAAAGGCCTTTTCCTGGTCCAGCTTGATGAAGCAGACCTGTCCTGCCCATAGGTGAGCATATCCTTAAGGACTGCAAGGATCTCGGGTGTCTTTCTGCACAAGACAGAACAGTTTGGTCAGTGTGAATCACAGATCACAATGAGGACCTGATCAGGTTGGCGATGACTTCAGTCAGACTTTCGTTCTGCATTCAGCGTAAAATTTGTCCTTCATCATCCATCTAAACATTGTGATTGTAGGTGAAGGGGTGATAACTTCTCTTATGGATTCACACAAGTTACCTGTCGGCAGCATGCTGTCGTTCGCTTCCATCAGGTAATCGCCAAACAAATCTAACAGACTTGCTCATAACTTGTCTGGTGAGCCATCACTTCTAGGAAATTTACTCGTTTTTAAGGATTGGAGGGCTTTGGTCAGTTCATCCAGAGATAACAGCTGATGCAGCCTCCCTATTGTGCTGCTGTCTCAGACCTCTACGATAGTGGACAGAAACTAATGGGAGGTCGCAGTGTCAGTGGGCTTTGCATCATAGAGTCCAGCATAAAAGCATTTGTTGATACTCAGGATGTCAGACTGGGATGGCTTAAGCGAGCCATCTTCTTCCTTCTGGTGGCTGAGCACAGAGATCTCCATTTGTTCCTTCTGAGGATCAAAAGTGAGAACGTCTCATTCCATTACACATTATGGACCTTGGACCGGGATATAATCTCAGAGGCTTCCAAAGAAAAGAGCAAGGCTTGCTGCCCCTTCACCTCCTGGATTTCCTCCGTGATGTTGAGCCCCTTTGAGGACAGCGGGGTTGGTTCTGCATGCTCTGGTGTACATTCGCCATTTTTCCCTGTTACTCTATTCTTAGAAGACATTTGAAACGAATGGTCCTCTTGATGCAGCCCTTGACTGTTTCTTGGATATTTGAGGAAGACTCAAATTGGACCTTCACTCTTCTCCAACCAGTCTCATCGTTTTGACCAGCTCCTTGTTTTGTGGGCTTGGCAGTTTCACATTCAGGCGCCACCTTCCCTTTCTGGCCAGCAGGAGGCAATGGTAAGAGACGAACACCGGCTTGATGTCAGTGGATCTGAATGAAACCAATCACAGACACTCTCATGTCACCTTGCAGCTGAAACGTTCTCGTCCTGGTACATTTTCCTATACTGTTCCTTGTGGCAGAGCAGGCCATGTTCATGCTGTTTGCTCGATTCGATTTCCAGCACCAGGTCAGTCATATCCTTTGTTCTTCTTTACTGTAATCCTCATCATTGTCTTCCCGTGCTTTTTGTGGTGATGGTGGAGGAAGATGGGATCTCAAGTGTCAACGGCAGCAGCGTTGTCAACCTGTAAGAGAAATCCTGGTGTCGACTGTGGTGTTGGTGTGATAGGCCCAGGTTCGCCAGCTAATTGATTTGATTGATCACATTGAACCATTGTTAATTGGACAGTGAAACTGAGATAGTAAGCCAGCAAGCTTGCAGCATCCACTGTCAACTGAATCAAGTCAGAGAGATATGCAAGCCTAAACCTTGATTGATAATTGAGGGGTTGTTGATGAGATATTGCGACAAACTTTCGGATGGAATAAAATACCTGAATTTCTGTAGATATGCTTTTGAGACCTGTCCATGTAAAATGGGATATTTAAATATCGAATGCTGTCTCATGTAACACCCTTGCTGTAATAGAAGCTGAATTTAAATTATACCAATTACATTGTTACATCAAACTACTGCTAAGCCACAGCATTCGGACATGTTCTGGATAACTAAATAAATTATCAGAGCTCACGCGAAATCTTGTAATTCCAATGATATCTGTTGGACGAGAACGTGGTTTCATGTAACTTCTGACATTGTCCACTCCAGTCCAACATCAGCACCTCCACATCAAAGGAGAAAGAAGCCATTCAAATCAGAGAGCTCCCAAATGCACTCCAGAGAACATTAGGACAATGAAGCAGAACCATGTGAGAAGGAAAACAGCCCCAACTCTAGTTCGACAAGCTGTGCATTTCAAGTCCATAAACACTATTGAATACGCATCAAGCACGAACATATCTTAAGCTAGTGTATGGATATAGATATTTCAGAACTGTAAGGTTACTCTGGATATGAAAGGGAAAGACTGTTTTTATAAAGTTGTATATTTATCTATCTGTATTACAAAAATAATTGGCATATCTCTTTATAAGTGTAAAACCAGACCCACTAAGGAAGCAGGTAGATCAGACCATACGAAAAGGAAGCCAGCAGGGGACTCTGTCGATGTCTGCAGGGAAATGGTCAACTCGTTGATTAATCGTTTTTCCTTTAGCAATGTCCAAGAGGAAAAAATAATTCAACATGTAAAGTTTCATTCATCGCCTTTCGGGAGTGAAACTGCCATCTTTACCTGGTCTGGCCTATATGTGACTCACAACCCACAGCAATGTGGTGGTCTCTTAACTGCTCTCTGGAGAGAGCAATAAATGCTCTCGTATTCGGGAGTAGCTCATCTGTCATAAAGCCGAAGATGTTCTGCTGCAGCTTTGAATGGCCCTGCTTAGATCTCACTGGGACTGCAGGGAGCAGATCCAAGTATCACACTTTCAGGAGGATATATTGCCCTTCGAGCAATTACATGTTAGATTTTCAAGAATGATAATTGCACATTTAGGGTAAGACATGAGGACAGACTGTACGAATTAAGCCCATTTCCTTTCGAAATGAGAGTTCAGGTCTGATAACGATAAACCTTCTCCCCTGTTTGGTGTTTCGCGGACAAAGGGAAGTAGTTTATGATTTGTTTCTATATCACAGTATGACTGCATTTCTATGTGTATTTGTGTGTGTGTGTGTGTGTGTGAGAGAGAGAGAGAGAGAGAGAAAGAGAAAGAGAGAAAGAGATAGAGAAAGGAGAGCGAGAGAGGGAGAGAGAGTGCGAGGGGTTGTGTTAATGTGTCAGTGCGCAGATGTCTTCATGAAGCAAGTGGGGAACTCAGCTATATAGAAAGAGGGTTGGAAGATTTCAGTAAACACATCCGCCTGTTTGTCCATGCAGGATTTAAGTGCATGGCCAGGGACTCGATTATGGCTCCTCGCTTTGCCTGGGTTGACTCTCAGGAAGTCGGTTCTGTTGTCTGCAGTGGTAACTGAGGGAGTAGATGCGTCAGCGGATGTTGGGGCAGACATCACTGCACCACTCGCATTCTGCTTAAACCAAGCAGAGCATTAATCGCTTCAGAGAGGGATGTGTCTTCGTCTGCTGTCTTGCTCTGCTTCAGTTTTCATCCTGTCATATTATTTAGGCCTTGCCAGAGGTGGCTGGATTCTGTTTGGTAGGGTTGGGCCTCTATCTTGGTCTGGTACTCTCCTTTGGCATCCCTGATGGCTTTGCAGAGGTCATCATCACTTTCCCTGTTCTGGATTGCGACTCAAATGCTGCTTGTGTGGCTTTCAGTAGAGAGTAGATTTCCAAGTTTATCCAAGGTCTACGACTGGGGGATTCTCAGATTGATTTCTTTACTTAGCAATCCTCCACATACTTGCTTTTGAAGTCTGTGACAATGGTGGTGTACTCAACCAGGCTTTCTGCTGCGTACTTGGACACGTCTCGTCCACCAAATCCAATCTGATCTCGGAACCGTATTCCAACGCATCAGAAACAGCATCGTACTGCCTTTGTGAAGTGTTATCCCATTTCTACTTCTGCTTGTAAGTTGTTTCCACACATAGGAGAGACGAGGAGCGGAGGAAATAGGCTCTGACCTTGGAATGTAGATGAGAATGAATTTCTTCAGCCTATATGCGGTTAATCTATGGAAATCGTCGTCACATACGCCTGTGGAGACCAGGTCATTGAATGTATTTCGGACAGAGACATATGTATTTGTTATTGATTTGGGGTTCAAAGACTGCCGAGATAGGCAGGAAAATGGGATGGAGAAATAGAGCTTTCATGATTAAATTGCACAGCTGACTCAATGGGCTGAATGCCCTAATTATGCTCCAACATTATAAAAATAATGATGTATGGACACAAGCAGCGCTAACATAAAACAATATTTATATATTACATGTGTGGTTGAACCATGCACAAAATGCTGACTTCCAGCCTTTTTCAAGGTTTCCCCTGTCTTGTTCAGTTCGTAACACAGGTGTTTGAACAGAAGTAACAGTTCAGCTTTTAGGGTTCAGGAAGTAGAGGTAATGATATTTGGATCTTCCGCAAATTCCCAGAAATGCACCATGTGTGTGTAATTTGTGCACCATGTGCTGCTAAATGGTTCACTGGCCTTTTTTCATTAGAAACAATCTCATGCTGATCGAGAAATATATCCACACTGCGAGGCCACGGAGCCACACCCACATCCTCACACACCCACCAGCACAGAGACACACAAACACACCCACGCACAGAAATACAGTCAAAGTGAGATAGAGGAAATTAAACACCAACTGCAGAAACATTCTCAAACCCTCAATAACACACAAAGCAAAACAATCAGACTGCAGTTTGGGAACACACCAAAACACTGACACATTAATGCAGCCACACCCACACAGACAGACACACACCCACACAAACAAGCATACTGAGAGATCTAGGAACATACCAATGGACAGGCAGAATGCACACACAGAAGTGCAGTCATATTGATATATAGAATCAAAGTTACACATACTCACATAAAACAGTCATGCTTTGACATGGGAACACATGTATACACAGGTACAGATTCACATCAACGTCCACACGTATGGACATGAATTCAGAGTGAGTGACATTATACACCAAACTGCCAGAACTGACAGAAACATTTCGAGATACATGCATGAGCACATTGAACCGTTGTTTCAGAACCACAAGCGTAAATACATACAGGCACAGATTGACAATCAGAAACAAAGTGATGCACCCACAGACAGGCAGAGAAAGATCCTGCTTGGGGCACAGAAAGATCTCGGCACACATACAGCCAGCCAAACACAATCTCAATAACACTATCACCTACGTAAACAGGAGCACAGCCAGGCAAAAACACACAAGTAATCCCACAATAATACACCTACACTCAATGACAAATACACAAGGAGTCGCAGAACCATCATGACAATATGACAGTAACACACAGAATCACAGTCGTACAGCCATAACATTGTAACCCTGAAAGCTGAACAAACTGCATTCACACAGGCAGAACACAGCAAACACACATGTGCAAAACACACAGCTTCACAATCACACAGGCACAATAACTGACACATTAAAACACTCAAATTCACGGAAACACTATCATGCCGACTGAATAACATGCCCAAACAAGTAAACACATTTATGTAAAATCAATGAATTACTTGCAACCCACATAAGTGCAACAATGCCAGAAAGAGTTGGAGTGAGAGGACGCAATATCCTTGTGATGGGAGCAGACAGGTAGTGAACTCATCGAACTCTCTTAAAATCAAACGTTCAAGAAGTAGTAACCAATTCAGGTGAGGGATAAAGAGCACATGAAGCACTTGTAGGAATAACCTGTTTATTGCGACAAGAAAAATCAGAATCTGACAATTGTCATCATGTTACAACTGAATAAGCTGCGATTTTCTGGAAGAGTGGGCGAAACAGGTATGAAGGGCTGAACGGCCTGCTGCTGCTCATTGTCTGGGTGTCCCCGTGAGCCTCCAACCGTCAGTCAATCAGAGATAACAGCATGTTCCTGAGAATAGTGATTGGTAACCCATACTGCTTCCCCCTTCCCTTCCACGGCTGGTGCTATCGTCAGATCCATTTCATTGCACTGATGGAATCCTGGCCATACATGAACAATTCCTACACTGGGAACACTCTGGCCATGTCTGAACATCTCTTTGTTGTTTTGCAGAGTCATGAAGTGAACAGTTTACGTGACCAGCTGTTGCACCGCGTTTCCGAACTTTGCTCAGAAATTGGACAGTCACTGCATAAATTAATATGTCACTGCAGCTGAAATCCTTCAGCATTTCTCCGATGTACATAAAAATGACGAGCAAGCCATACTTTCGGCGAATTGTTCCTTTAATGCGGAAGTATAAGTTGTTTGCAACGTACACTGTCCACAAAAGGATCAAACTAACGGATATGCTGAAGAGGGAAATCACCGACTTCCTCTGACTGGCCATCTCTGCGTCTTTGTGACTCTCTGCCGTACTCGGGCACCTCAGTGTCTTGCGGAATCGACTAGACATTAAAATGTATCTGACACCCATACTGCTCATCAACAGAGTTAACACGAATTGGATGAAAAGAGTTGAAATGTTATCAAATCAGTTAAACTCCAGTCACCTGAGATCAGTAATTAACTTAAGTTCACATGGCAGTACCATGGAACATTGTCAACTACCCTCCTAGATTGAAACTGAATATAGAAGGAATTTCTATTTTTGGGACAGAGCAGAATGCCAGATGTTGCTAGAACCACAGCCAAGTCTTTGTCTGCCCAAAATATTCTCTTAGCTTTCGGAAGCAAATGTAATGTTCAGAAAACATATTGGGAAGAAAAATTGTTTCAGTCGACTGAATATGATGTTAGTGAGAATGAACAGGAGACCCGACATTGCCATAGCCAACAGACAGCGCGTTGTGCAGTTGGAGAGACCACAATTACCCGGGCGAGAACCAAAATCACCAGGAAATTAACGAAAGAGGCAGCAAGTGAATTGGAAATCGGAAATTACTGCTCAAACATTATCCATGTCTGCTCAGAGAGCAATGGAATATCTTAGCACCTAATTGGGTCAGTTTGAAGTATTCAGATATCAAGTTGAACCAGGACAGCTCTTAGCCTGGCTCATTTCAATGCAGCTGACTGCAGGATTGGGAACAGGAATTTGACAGACGAGAAGTGGTCGTCAATTTTATGATGAGAGACAAGAGGTTTAGAGGAGATTGGAGTAAAAGGCTTTCAACCAGAGTGTGAGGAGATCTTGCTATTCAGTGCTTCGGACTTTAACAGGATAAACACTTGAAGTATTGCGACATTCATGATGAGGATTATCGTGTTGAAACCTGGGACAAATCTTGATTTAGGGCAGCTTTGAAAACACAAACTTGATGCACTGAAGGACCTCTTCTGTCTGGTCGAGTCCTATGATTCGAAGAATTGCTTCTGAGAGGCAGGTTGGTTAGAGAATTAAATTAAGCAAAGATTGTGGATGCTATAAACATGTAACAGAAACAGAAGTAATTGGCGAAACTCAGCAGGTATGCCAGCATCTGTGGAAAGACAAATAATATTACCGGAATCACTTAATTAGATCATCTTCATCGTAACATGGGTCACTGGAAACAAAACATCAACACAGTTTACTCCTCGCACAAGATCCTATCAGCGCAAACAAGAGATGGGGTTGTGATTCAAAGTGTTGACATTCATCCACTATGGAACATTTATTAGACTGTTGGTTGCATACCGACGTTTTTCCTGGCGCTGTATTACAAAATAAGTGACTGGTTGCACTTGAGAAGATGGAATTATTCGATGGAAAATGCTTACAGAGCTGACAAAGTTTTGTTTCATTATTCAAAACATCAAACACTATATGTGCCCGCTCGATGATGGTAAACTGCGGATTTGCAAACTTACCATGTCCCTCGTGGTTTGTTTTGGAAAGTCAACAACTCCTTATAATGTTTCACAAGTATTCTAATTTTGAATGTCCATTGAATCAGCAAAGAATGGACATTTCAAATTGGGAAATGTAAGCTTTTTAATGAATTCGCTGCATTGTTGAAGTCAGTTTAAGAATGTGCGTGTTTACGTTTTATGAAAAAAGTACATAATGAAGAAGAAAAGATATCCATTTTTCTCTGTCAATTAGTGGACGTGGCTGCTTTAATATGAGTATTATAAACATAATATTATAAAAATCCGACCTGTCTGACGCCCTGGTGTGTTCTGATCATGTCAGCGGTAACTGCATTATTTCTTTAAAACCGATTTATAATTCAAATAACTAAACTAGGCAAGCAAGATTTACCTAATGATCAAATTGATAACACCCCTCAGTCTTTCTGAAATCCCAAAGAAGCTCAGATCAGTCCCGGCATTGAAAAAGGTCATTCACATCTGGGTCGACTGAATAACCTGTGAAACTGTCCAATCCCACTTTCCAGCATATTGTACATTGAAGATCACTTCAAGTGCAGATCCAGGTATCCTTTAAATGAGTTGAACGTTGCAGCTGAAGCAGTCACCCAACCACAGCACCTCACTCCTCCAAATCTGGGAAGTGAATTCAAGACAAACCACAACCCTCTGGATGAAATGGTGAGTCCTCATGTCCCCTATAACCCTTCAATCAATTAGTATCCCTCTTGTACACTGCTCAATGATCATTCGTTCAGGGTGACAGGTCTCCATTCAAGACGTTAGATGTTTGGACACAAGAATCACATTTTTTCTCTTTCTCCTCTGGGGAAAATGAACCTAAGGTGTCCAGCTTTCCTCAACGCTCCAGTAATTTCCATATTATTAGCAATATTCTTGTATATCTTTTCTACATTCTTCTCAGTGCAAGACTGTCTTGTTGGTTAGGTGGTGATCAGAACTGTGCACAAACGGCAGCTCTGAGCGATCCAATTGCGTATTTATTTTCAGTGTTTCAGGTCTGGCAGGGGTGAGGGAATTTGTTTTGTGTTGCCTCTGGTGCAGGGTAACGGGGTAGTAATTTGGCGATGGGGGTCATATGAAACTATATCTTAGTTCAGGTGTCCGGTCAGGATTGAGCGTATAAATGGAACTGGAGGGGTATAGTTGGAGCATAGTGTGATCAAAGTATAGGATTAGTTAATCAGTTCCTCACGAGTTAGACGATGTGTTTAACAGCTTCACCTCTGCTCTGATACCAGCTGATATAAACACAGAACAAGCCAGACGTCAGACCCCAGCTTGATGTATCACCACCTTATTTATTTTGATTTATCAAAGGAGTCTCTTCCTGAATTGTACATAACCAATGCTGTAAATATTGCTTCAGCAAAAAGACAGAAGTTTACTATAAATGAAATGGTGATACAATAGAATAACTGAGCTATGTACTTATAACACAGTTTCAAAGGCAATGAACATGCAGTCAATAGATAATCGTCAATCTAAAAGCAATGCATAAATCAAAAGAAAAAAAAGGTATTTTATAGGTGGGACAAAACAATAGCAAGGGTGCGATTACAAACACAATATTCCTCGTACAATGATCACACCTGAATACGTGTATGTAACACTTGGTTAAGTGACTTGTGATTTCAACTATTAAACTGGTACTCCAGTAAACCTCTTCCTGAATCTACCACACAGCTGATTGTCCATTGACTTAGCATTAAGTAATCTATGCAGAGCTTTCTTTTAAACCAACATTTCTGGTCTTCGGTGAACAGGAACTGATGGCTCCACAGTAAAGTGATTGTCTAAATCTATCATTCACTTCACATCAGCAAACATCTCCATATCCACTCAGTTCCAGGAAATTAGAAGGACTAAAAGTAATGACAAAATTGGAAAAAGTGAAATAAAAGGTGTACTATTCCTAATCTCAGATTCCAGAACACACAAATAAATCTTTGGGTCTATTTTAATGCCATGTTGGGTTACAACAAAAAATAAACAAAGTTCTTTTTTTTTTAGCCTTCAGCCAAACTTCAAAAGCAGTTTTAAAAACAAATTGTTGTGATTACATAAATACCTACAAGTTAACTATTAACTTCAGAAGCACAGAGAAGCCCACTGCATATTTACTCAATAGCCAGAACCAAACTCACTCGAAATATTATTGAAATCTATACATAAAAATATCATCGTTTTTAATTATCCGACATGATGGCTTTGCTCAATTCCACGGCAGTCTTCAACTGAAATGGAGATTCCCAGAATAGATGAATAGCTTGGCAGACGAAAGTTCAATATCACAGGCAATTCCTTCGGAATCTGTGATAGTGGGGAATCTCCAGCATCCCTGCAATTTGAAACTAAATCAGTCATCCGCCCCTCTGAGTGGGTGATCACAATATGCGTATAGACTATTGTCAGTGGCAGTAAACTGAAGCGAATCTTCAGGCAGATTCACATAAATTCAGTTGTGCTCGTCAATTAGGCAAGAGAATTACCCGGAATTGCACATGCTGAAAATAAAACATCATTTTCTGCATGAAGCTCTTTGTGCAGGCAATATCTCTGAACTCAATTCCGATGTGATTTAATCTCAAAGCCTTTCCTTTATACTTGCTAACATTACCTGGGGGACTGTAACATTACAACGTGATTAAATTCATTTCTTAAAGGATTTGAATGACCAGGTGATGACGGTGAGTGAACTCCCAATTGTGGCAGAATATCTTTCAAACTGAGGTTTATTGAATGAGCCCAATCTCAATCAATCAATAGCAGACATTGGAAAACACATTTCATAACATCCCGACTGTGTACATGGAGGCCAATCGGCCCATTGCATCGACTCAGACCCTGCAAAGGGCATCCCACTCAGACCCAATCCCTGCAACTGTCAGGCAGCACAGCTAATCACTGTGCCACCCCACATGCCAGCATTGGCAAAGCAACACCAGACAGCCCACTTTGAAAACTCCCTTTAAGTCATCTTGCCCTTGACTTTGACCATTTGGAAATTAAATTCTAGTTGTTAAGTAGCTCTCTGAGAACTTTCTCCTCAACACTGTGACGTCGCTTCCCCGTTTAACAGCAGCTGGTACCGTGAAGAAATATTGTTTGAAAAATGGAGACGACACATTTCAGGTTTTAACACATGCAACATCGAAATAGAATTGCTCACCTTGCATGGATACAGCGTCTCAATGAAATATAACTTCTTCAATGAAGGCAACGTTTGAAACAAGTAAAATATTCACAGAAAACTACCTTCAAACGTAACGTAAGCTCAAATCAATAGAGATCCTCAGACCATGGTGAGACTATCCTGGAGATAGCTGATATCTGACTCTGATGCACACATGATCTGTACAATAGCAGATGGGCACGAATGGTACCCACATGTATGGCGAAGAAACCTAAAACATTTGGCTGATGAAGCGATGACACAGTTTGAAGGAAGAAGGACAGATAAACCCAGTAGGGAATTTGCACGCACAAGGGTGCAAAAAATGTCAAATTCCAGAAATGTGTGTTCGGTATTCAATATTGTCTACGTGCCCTGTAGTGATGGTGAAATGTGACTTGGTGTGAAGACTGATAAGGGACAGAAAACAGCGAGCAGAAGAAACATATGCCATAATCAGTTTGTCACGCTGGTATTAGCAAGTCCACAAGGAGCATTACTTGAGTTACAGCCATTGAAAATTTCTATCAATGACAGAGATCATATGTTCATGTGTTACATTGGCGAGCATAATGTTACGTGGGACAGTAAAATACAAGGATGACATAGGAACGCTGAAAAGGGGGAAATCGTGTTCAGTGAATAAATGAGCACCACATAGATTGTGTAATATAATGTAGAGAATGTGATACATTGTCCCTTCATTTCCGTCTTGGAAATATTTCAGGCCATCAATAAACTTATAAATGCTTAACCAAAGCCAAAAAGTAGCATTTCTGTCCATTCAATGATTGCTATTGGCATGATTCTCTTGAACATTTTACTTCTCTCAGATCTCTCTAAATTTGAGGTACAAACATTGGTTTGTGTCATTTCACTCCAACATCATGGAAGCCTTGCTCTCTTGCTGTCATTCTGGTCATTGAATGCTGCACTCAAAAGGACATCGACCCTCAACTCCCCAGTATATTTTTCTGTTTTTCCTTTTTTGTACAGTCAGTGTCGGTGCTGTGTTAAAAATCAAATGACAACAGTGGGCAAACCTAAAATGGCTGTCTGACTCAGAATCATCAGTCCTGGCTTGACAGATTCAGAATGGCATGTTGCCTCGACAGTTCCCCGTGTCAAGCACATCCCAGAACAACTTTCGCCCTTCCTGGAAGAGGGATGGGCTTGAGGTGGGACAGAGTCAGGAGTTGGATGGTGTTGGAAGTGAAGGCACAGAGGTCCTGGTCCACATTGACGAAAACAATGTCAGCGAAATAATTGTCAGCGAAATAGCGACTCAAAACTGGCATCCTATCATTATGCACGCTTTTGATACAAGTGCATAAACTTTGACAAAAGCCTGACACTGAGCCATGCCGTCACCATCTCAATATCCCTGATACTCACCCGTTGACATCAGCGATGCTTCCCTGATCGGTCCCAATTAACAGCCCCAGTCAGGGAACTCATGCCCCATGTTGTGCAGCTGGCTGACCTCATTGCCTTCCTGAAATCCATATTGATAAAGTCATCATTATCTGCCATCATCAGTCCACTTTGATATTTCTTCAACAAGCTCCATTAAGTTTGTGAGGCATGATTTCCCTCGCACAAAACCATGTTGACTACCCCTAATCAGTCCTCACCTTTCCAAATACATGAATGCCCTGTCCCTCAGGATATCTTCCAAAAACGTGCCCACCACTGACGTCAGGTTCACTGGTCTATAGTTCCCTGGCTTGTCTTTACCGCCCTTCTTAAACTGTGGCACCACGTTTGCCAAACTCCAGCCTTCCACCACCTCACCTGTGACTATCGATGATGCAATCATCTCAGCAAGAGGCTCAGGCATCACTTCCCACAAAGTTTCCGTGGACACCTGATCAGGTCTTGGGGAGTTATATTCTTTTATGCCTTTTGAGACATCCAGCAGTTCCTCCTCTGTATTATCGACATTTTTCAATAGGTCACTATCTATTTCCCAACATTCTATACCTTCCAAGTCATTTTCTCGAGTAAATACAGATTCAAAATGCTCGTTTCGTAACTCCCCCATCTCCTGTGGCTCCAAAGGCCACCGTGCTGATCTTAGAGGTGCTCTGTTCTCTCCTTAGTTACCCTTTCATCCTTAATGTATTTGTGAAATTCCTTTGGATTCTCCTTAACTCTGGTTGCCAAACTGTTCTCATGTCCCATTTATGCCCTCCTGATTTCTCTCTTAAGTATGCTCCTACTGTCTTTATACCCTTCTCAGGATTCACTCGATCTATCCTGTCTACACCTGACATATGCTTCATTCTGTTTCTGAACCATCAATTTCTTTCGTCATCCTGCATTCCCTGTACCAACAAGCCGTTCACTTCACCCTGACAGGAATATACTGTCTCTGGACTCTCATTACCTTGTTTCTGAAGGCTTCCAATTTTCCCTCCGACCCGATCCTGTGAACGTCTGCCTCCATCAGCTTTTGAAAGTTCTTGCCTCATACCATCAAAATTAGCCTTCCTCCAATTTAGAACTTTTTGCCTCTTGCATCACTATTTTAAAACTATTAAAATTATAGTCACTGGCCCCAAAGTGCTCCCGCACTGACACACCAGTCACTTACCCTGCCTTATTTCCTAAGAGTAGTTTAAGTTTCGCACCTTTTCTAGTAGGTCCGTCCGCATACTGAATAAGAAAATTTTCTTGTACACGCTTAACAAATGCTTTTGCATCTAAACACTATTACTCTCTATTATTCTGCATTTCATCATTTCTCTGTTGCCCGTTATTTTCCTCATACTTTCCATTTAATCTTTTTATAATTACTCTCCATTGCAGCCACTCTGCGCAAACCTTCACTCTGTACTCAACAATCTCCCTATTACTCTCTAATTAGTACTCTCACTATTGTTCTTCGTTTAATCCTCCATACTCTGGACTAAACCTTATCCGTTCCCATGCATTTATCCCTGTCCGTGTTGTGGTGTATACATCATTACCCTCTATTTCGTTCTTTTTCTATCACTCTGTCTTATCTCTCCTTCCTTTTCCCCTTAACTGAACACTCACGTTACTCCCCTGTACTGAACAATCTCCTTAGTACTCTGTATTATTTCCTCTCAAGTTCCACAAATGTGGTAACCCCTCATCAAGTCACTCTGCATTTATACTTTCACAGTACATGACATTCACCCAGCTAGCACAAATCTGTTTCCTAAAGTGAGCAAAACCCTTGACACTCCCGTTTATATCCTGTCAGCCAGGACTCCCTGTTTGTACCAGATTAACAGCCCCACCCAGGAAACTCATATTTAATGAGATCCATCTGGCTGACCAAATTACAATCTCTCCAAATTTCCCTGCACTGAACCTCTCCTTGAGCCCCTGTATTCAGGATTGCCCACTTATTCTTTATGCACTTCTTCCCCTGTTATTTTCTGTTAAATCCTCACCCTTTCTGTCTTTAAACCCCACCAATTGTTCTGTATTCAGCTTTCTCGGTCTTACTCTCCACTTAACCCTCTCGTATTGTCTATCTTTTCATTGACCTATTATTCTATACTGAATTCTCTCCCTATTCCAATCTTTAACGCTTTCTCTATCTGTATGTTACACTGTCTCTTTCTCCAGGGCTCTTTAATTAATGTCTCCATCCACTCCCCCCATTGCGGATTAATTGTTTTATTTTCCTCTGCAATAATCAGAGATTGAGTCTCCCTGCCTGAACATTGCCCACAGCCGCTAAACTGTTAACACTGCTGCTCTGTGCTGCCGCCCTTCTGGCCAACGCTGGGACTGCAGATTCATCCAAGAGTGCTGGAGGAACTCAGCACCAGCACCAGCCCCACATGGTCAGAGACAGTGTCGCTGGTTGGAAGAAGAAAAGTACAACTTTAACATGAGCTATTACAGTATTGATGTAAAAATAGGAACAGCTATAATACACAACAACATTTATGTATGAGTTTGAACAATTCTAATATGCAACAATATATAGCTATAAACTCAAACATCTCCAATACAACCAATATTTAAGCTCCAATGCACAATAATATCACATGTAAACACAATCAGCTCTAATGCACAACGATATTTGTACAGACACAAAGAGGTCCAACATATAACAATACATAATGTATATTAGATACATAAACATGTAACAATGTATATATGAATGACTTGTAGGAAGAAAGTGAATGCACTGCTGCGATGACACAAAAATAGGAGGAATGGCAAGTTGGGACATTGCATGTGCTTTCTTAGGTACGGGGATGGTGGTGGTCTTCTTGAAAAAGATAGGGTCTTCAGCTTGTTGGGGGCAGAGGGTAAAGATGTCGGTGAGTACCTCCGCCGGTTTGGCCGTACAGAATCTAATTGCACGGCCAGGGACTCCATCCAGGCCCGTCGCTTTCCTTGGGTTGACTCTCAGGAAATCTGATCTGACATGTGCAGCGGTGAACGATGGAACAGGTGTGCATGGGGCAGTTGGAGCAGGAGTGACTGCGCGACTGGGATTCTGCTCAAACCGAGCAGAGAAAACATTGAGCACATCAGGGAGGGACGTGTTTTGTCCGTTTTCTCTCTCTGCTTCAGTTTACATCCCATAATGTTCTTTAGGCCTTGCCATACGCTGCGGGAGTCTGTTTGGTTTGTATGGCCCTCTTATGAGGTCTTGTCCTACCTCTAGGCATCCCTAATGGCCCAGCGGAGGTCAGATCTGGATTTCCTGTATAAATCAGGCTCTTCCCACTTGAATGTTGCTCATCTGGTCTTCAGTCGGGAATGGACTTCCTGATTCACTGAAGGTTTACTCATGGGGAACATTGGATTGAATTCTTCACTCCACAGTCCATGATGTCTGCGATGGTGGTGTTGTCTTCATCCAGGATTTCCACTGAGTACTTCAACACGGTCCAGTTCACCAATTCCAAACAGTCCCAGAGACTGTCATTCACAGCCTCAGACCAGCATTGTATTTCCTTTTGTAAAGGGTCCTCCCATTACAACTTCTGCTTGTAAGCTGTTTCCACATGTCCAAAGACTAATACCAGAAGACAGAGCCTCAGAGTGAAGCGGCGACGTTTGGAACTGAGACTGGAATTAAGTTCTTCAAGTGATTCATCTGTGGAATTAATTGCTTCAGAGTGTTGTGGAGGTCAAACATTGATTGCATGATGGTGCTGCCCCTTTATCAAGGTTGTGTGCCCTTGTTTTTTTTTCCTTAGTGTGTTTGTAAATGCAATGGTTCTAGGATGTTGAGATTGGATGGGTTGCAGAGCCAATTTCATGATAGCTAACAGAAACTGCCTCAGGCCAAAATGCTTTCAAATGTAAAATCATCTGCAATGAAAGCGGTGTGGCCAATTCTCCCACCTCTGATTATCTCTGGTCTGGTTTAGTTTGGGTTGGTGTTTGCAAGTTGTCAGATTTTGAAACTGCTGGTAAAAGGGACAGCGACATGGAAGAAGTTGTTCCATGCTGAATATCTCTCTGACGTCTCTCCTGCAAGACCTGACATTCGATTTTATCCGTTTGGTCATTGGGTGCATATGGAGGCTGTTGGAGGAATTTTGAACGATCATAAAGTTGGGACAGTCTGTTGGGTTTTCAGATGAGTGAAGTGATTCAGTCTTTTGTTCTCTTTTGTTAGTGTTTGATTCCATACTCTGTATATAACCTCTGTTTTATTTAAACCGATAAATGTTTATCTGCTCCATCAAACTTGGAATATCCACTTTACACATGCATGAAACCAGCAGAAACGTTAGGGTCTGGGGGCTACCATCTTAAAATACTTTTAGAGGGTCTGGTCCAAAACAATTGTGTTAAAAATAGTGTAATATGCGTTCCTGGTTGGTAAGGGAATCAAAAGTTGTGGGGAGAGGGCCAGAAAATAGAATTGAGAAACAGATCATTCATGATCAAATGACAGAGCAGACACGATGGGCTGAATGGTCCTATTCAGCTCCTGCATTGTATCGCGGAATGATCCCGTCTATGACAAAATTTATGGACGGACACAAACAGCTTCAACATGGAAAAAGTGTATGTATCGCTTCCTTGGTTAAACATGGAAGAAACAACTGGAATCCTGCCTTTCATTGAATATTTCCCTGTCTTTTTTTTTCTTTTGTCTTAGGTCCTTGAACTGACGTAGCGGTTCCGCAATCAGTGTGCAGGAGGTACATATATTGATATTTTGATTTTTCCCAGGAAGTCGAAATGTACCTTTGAGAGCAATATGTGCACAATGACCTGCCATAGGGTTCACTTGTCCTTTTTCAGGAGAGAGAATCTCATGATCAGACAGAGACAGAACCACACCTAGAGGGACACAGGAACACGCCCACACCCTCACATACACACATGGACATGCAAGCAGAAGCACATCCACACAGAGAAATGCAGGCAAAGTAAGATATAGGAACATACTGACAAGTAAGAACACATACACGCGCACACATTCAGCCCACAAACATGCACACGTCCACAATAACACAGTCGAACTGAAATGTGAGAACACACCTATACAAAGACGAAAGAAATATTCCCATACCCTCATCACACCCAGGAATACAATCACAGTCAAGAATGGGGCGCACAGACTCACATAGGCTTAAGCATGCACGCGCACAAGCACACAAACACACAAACAAATGAAAACAGTCATACTATGACAGATCGGAACACACCCACGTTTGGTCAGAATGGATACACGTCCCCACACAAAGAAATACAGTCATACTGAAAGAATTCAACAAAACTACATATGCATACATGCACACACATGCATACAGATATACTCACAGAGAAAGGAATACACCCATGTACATACCGAACGCACGCATATCCACACACACAGAAATACAGTCATACTGTGATATCGGAACGCAGACACAGAGTCACACCCACATCCTCACACACTTACATAAACAAACTCAGAGTAAGAGACATTACACACCAACCTGCAAGAATGACAGCAACTTCTTGTACATATGCAAAAACACATTCAAACACAGTTATGGAACCATCGCCACAACTAGATATAGACAGAGTGACACACAGAAACAAACGCAGAGAGATCCTGCTGGGGGCACAGAAAGATCATGACTTACGGACAGACAGCCAAACAGAATCTCAACAACATACTCATTTGCTTAAACAAGAGCACAGCCAGGCATAAACACAATCCCCAATCCCACAATAATCTAATGACATGCAGAGACATACACACATCGTTTCACAGAACATCCACACGCACAAAAGCACACAGTCAGTGAACTTCTATCCCAAAAACAGCATACATACTGAGGCACAAACACAACAGATGCATATGTGCAAAACACAGACAGATATGCAATCACTCAGGTACAGTAACATACGCCAACATAAAAACACCCACCATCACAGAAACGATCTCAGACAGACGCAATGACATTCCCAAACACATGTCCACATGAATCGTAATACTTCTCAACATACACAAAGGAAAAGTCACTCTGACATGCATAAAGGCAGTCATAATGTGTCACACGCAGGGACATGTCCAAGAACAAACACTGAGGGTCACTCACACACACACACACACACACACACACACACACACACACACACAGGGAGATCCCCACAAAGGCAATGAATTACCCCTCCCACCACCCCACACACACAAGGAGATCCCCTCAAAAAGAAATGAAGCTACCTCCCCTCGCCCCACATACAGTAAGATCTCCACAAAAGGAAATGAAGCCCCCTGCCCCCACACCCAGGGAGATCCCCACAAAGGCAATGAAGCCCCCCTCCCCCCCCACACGGGGATTTCTAGAAAGTCAATGAAGCCCCCTCCCCCAACACATACAGGGAAATCCCCATAAAGGCAATGAAACCCCCTTCCCCCTATCCACACCACATGGTGATCCCCACATATGTAATGAAGCACCCTCCCCCCACCACACACACAGGGAGATACCCACAAAGACAATGAAGCCCCCCCACACCTCCCCCCACACACACACATAGGGAAATCTCCACAAAGGCAATGAAGACACCGCACACACACACACACACACACACACACACACACACACAGACACACACACACACACACACACACACACACACACACACACAGATAGATCCCCACAAAGGCAATGAAGTCCGCTCGCCCCAACCCCTCACTCACAGGGAGATCCCCACAAAGGTAATGGAGCCCCCTCCCCGCCACATATACACACAGGGAGATCCCCACAAAGGCCATGTGGCCGCCCCCTGACACAGGGAGATCCCCAGAAATGCAATGACGCCCCATCCCCTCACACACAGGGAGTTCCCCACAAAGGCAATGAAGCCCCCTCCCCGCCACATATACAAACAGGAAGATCCCCACAAAGGCAATGTGGCCGCCCCCTGACACAGGGAGATCCCCAGAAATGCAATGACGCCCCCTCCCCACACACACAGGGAGATACCCACAAAGGCACAGAAGCCCCCACACCCCCACCAACACACACACAGGGAGATATTCACAAAGGCAATTAAGCCCCCTGTCACAACCCGCCCCCAACACACACACAGTGGAAGATCCCCACAAAGGCAATGAATCCTGTTCCCTCCACACATACATGCACAGGGAGATCCCCACAAAGGCAATGAAGGCCCCCGCTCCCACATACACACACACACACACACACAGATACACAAGCACCCTCACACACAGAAAGGGAAACGCGTGAACAGACTTCCCGCTCAGCCACAGGGAGAGTAATGGAAGATGACCAAACTCCAGCCGACTAACTTACAGTAATGTGTCAAACTATTGCTGGCTGTAGCTGTACACTTTGTATTTTGCAAATCACTGTCTGGGGAAAGATCAGTGAATGAAGGGATTTGAGTCAATGCAAGTGAATATGTGCTGAACAGAGACAACATGAGTCTGACATGGTCAATGTGCAAAAAAGACATAGAGAGCGCGTGAGAGAGACAGAAACAGAGAGACAAGAAGGATAGATTAAGAGGAAGATAGAGAGACTGACAAGCACACAGATAGCTAGAGAGAGAGAGAGACACACACAAATGGACGTTACAGGCAGGGGCACATATAGAGTGAGACAGAGAGAGAGAGCAAGAAGCAAAGAGATGGGGACAGCACGAGAGAGGAAAAGAGGAACAGACAAAGACAGACAGAACGAGACAGAGAGAGAGAGAGACAGAAATAACCTTATGAATGAAGGAGACAGAAGATGGACGCAATAAACACATTCAAGTACAAATGTGCATGGAACAATAACCCATTCAGATGAGGCCATCACCGGCCCACAGAACATTTATCTTGTGGTAATAAAATGTTTATTGTGAGCTGAACAGAGACAGGCTGTCAGTCATCATGGTGCAGGATGGACTGTTTCTGTCCATCCCATCTCCGCCCCTGCAATGAAAATTCAGAGACCCCGCCTGCCACAATCTTTAACACTCATCCACAGGGCAGTGCATGAAGACCAAATGTCCAAGCCTGAACCCATCACTCACAGCCTGTCCATCACTTGGAATCACTCCTGCAGCCTCTTTCCATCCTACCCTGCTCCATTACCTGCTGTTCCTTTGTCTTAACCTTCAATATCATTGAATGGGAATGCAGATAAATTATTGCTAATGTTTTGAGGGATGATGTGGGAGGGGTGCTCACGTGAAAAAGGAAATGCGGGTTTGATGGTACAGTTGCATCAATCGCGATTTTCTCTCTCTCAGGGCAATCAGAAATGAAGGGCTGAATGGCCTTTTGATGCTCATTGTGAGCTCCAGTGTGAGTCAATCCGTCAGTCAATCAAGGAAAGCAGCATGCTCCTGAGCATGGTGAATGGTGGTCCATCCTGTCACTGCCCTCCCCATCATCCACTGAGTGTTATCCTCAAATCCATGTGCTTGTGCTGATGGAGCCCTGGCCGTACATCTGCAATTCCTGCACTAGGAATACTGCAGCTGCCTCTGGAGCTCTCTCACTTGTTTTGCTAATTCATTAAGTGATGAATTTACATGACCAGTTGGTGCACTGCATTCCTGAACTTCGCTCTGAACTTGGGAAGAGTCGCTGCATAAAATAATGTGTTTGTGCTGCAGCTGAAATACTTCAGCATTTCTGCAGTGTATGCAACACTGTTGTCAGGACTGTATTTCCAACGAATCCATCCTTTAATGTGATAGTACAACACGTCTGCACCATGCATTATCCACAGAAGTATGAAGCTGATGGATATGATGATGAGGGAAATCATTGACTTCCTCCGGCTCTCCATCGCTGCATCTTTCTGATTGTCTCCCTTCCTCTGACCCATCAGGCTCCTGCGTGCTCGACTGGCCACTAAAATGTGCCTGACCGTCAGAGTGTTTATCCACAGAATTAACACGAATGGGATTAAAGGGGTTAAAACGATATCGAACCACGTAAACGCCAACCACCTTGGATCAGTATAATAACTTAACTTTGCTATACAATACCACTGAACATTGTTAATTATCATCCGAGGTTGAAAGTGAAAATAGTAGGGAATGTTTTTTGAACAGAGTAGAATGCTGGTTGCAGCCAGAGCCACAGTTAAGGCTTTCTCTGTCCAATATTTTCTCTTCAGTTTCAGAGAGGAAATGGCCAGAAACCTGTCAAAGGAGAAAAGGACAGTGAACCAGACGGAACAGTCTGTGGCTGCTCGAGCAAAGGCATAGACAGCACTGCACATAGGAGTGATATTCAGGAAAGATTTTTTTTGGTAAATGTTTTTGAATTGCCACAGAATAATCTCCGTGAGAATGAACAGGAGGTCCGATGTTGCCATTGCCATCAGGCAGCGCATTGTGCAGTTAGAGAGGCCGCATTTTCCCCGTGCGAGAACGAAAACCACGAGGAAATTAGCTGAAATACACAGGAGGTAAAATGCAAATCAGAAATTAATGATCAAACATTCTCTGTTTCGGTTCAGAGAGCAATAGAAGATCTCAGCACCGAACAGGGGCAGCTGGAAGTGTTCAGATATTGAGTTTGAATGTGACATCTTCAAAGGGCTGACACATTGTTTGAAGCAGCTCAATCCTGTATTTGATTAATTGTGGGCAGGCAATCAACAGATGGCAGAGGGCATTATTTTTAAGATGAAAGGGAAGAGGTTATGAGGGGGTCTCAGCAAGATGTTTTCGCCCAGAGAGTGGTGAGGGCGTCGTCATTCATTGCCTGGGAGAGTCGTGGAAGCAGGAAACGTCACAAACTTCAAAAACGACCTGGATGAACACTTGAAGCGTCTCCGTATTTGAGACTAAATGTCTCGTGCAAGAAGCTGGGGCGGGTATAGATTTCGTGCAGCTTTTATAGCACAAAGTGGGTGGAACGAAGTACCTCTTCGGTATGGTTGGATTCCATTATTCTCAGAATTACTTCTGTGGGAAGACTGGGTAATGAAGCAATTTAATGTAATGACTGAAAGGGATTTCAATGCTTAAAACATGAATCAGAATCAGATATAAATGGCAAAAACCAATAGGTATGGCAGCATCTGTGGGGACAGAAACAGAGTTAGTGGAATCACTGTTCATCAGAGCATTTTCATCGAAACATGGGTCATTGAACTCAAAACATCATTTCAGGTCTCTGCCCACACAAGATCCTATCATTTCAACCAAAAATACAGGGATTCGTTTCTAACAGGGAATTGAGGTTGAAAGTGTTGATATTCAAGTAGAATGGAACATTTGGTAAACTGCTCTTCACTTACTGGGTATAGTTGGAGTCATGAAGATGTGCAACACAGAAACAATTTGTAGCCCAAATTGTACATATCGTTCAGATATCCTAAATTAATCTAGTCTCGTTTGCCCCTATCTCCCTCTAAAATCTTTCGAAACATTTACACATCCAGGTAACTTTTAAATGTAATTATACCAGCCACCATCACATCCTCCAGCAGATCATTCCATACATGCACCAACCTTTGCATGAAAACCTTCCCCTTTAGGTCCCTTTTAACTTTTTCCCCTCTCACTCTCAATCTATCCGCTTTAGTTATGGACTCCCGCAACCCATGCAAAAGAACTTTTCCACTTACCTTGTCCATGCTCCTTATGGCTTTATAAACATCTAAGAGTTACCCCTCAGCCTCCGAAACTCCAGAGAAAACAGACCGAACTTACACAGCATTTCCCCATAGCTCAAATATTCCAATCCAGGCAACATCCTTATGAATCTTTTCCGAACTGATTCAAGTGTCAAGAAATCCTCCCTTTTGGAGGAAGACTAGAAATGCAAACAATATTCCAAAAGTGGCCGGACCAATGTCCTGCAGATACGCAACATACTCTAACAAAAGGAACGTATACCAAGCGTCTTCTTCACCATCCTATCTACTACAGACATCATGTTCAAGGGTCAATGAACCTGCACTGCAAAATCACTTCTTTCAGCAATATTCTCCAGGGCCTTACCATTAACTGTACATGTCCTGTTCTGATGTGTCTTTCCAAAATGTAGCAGCTCACATTCATCTGAATTAAAATCTACCTGCCTATCCTCAACCAATCTGCCTATCCTCTGATCAAGAACCGTTGTACACTGAGAAACATTTTTCGCTGACCAATCCAACTCTAATTTTGGTGGCATCTGCAAACTTACCAACTGTATCTCCAATGTTCACATCCAAAACATATACATGAATGAGGAGACGCAGTGGATTCAGCACCGATCCTTGTGGCATACCACTGGCCACAGGCCTCCAATCTGAAAAGCAACCCTTCACTACCACATTCAGTCTTCTACCTTCAAGGGACTTCTGTTCAAAATGTTGTGTCTCCATTGGTTCAATGCAATCTAACCTTGCTAACTAATCTACCATGAGAAAACTGATTGAATGCCTTCCCGACGTCCATTTAGATCATATTCGCCGTTCTGTGTCATCAATCCTCTTCGTAACTTGTTCAAAAAACAGATTCAAGTTCGTGAGTTATATTTTCCCATGGCACAAGGCCATGTCGACTGTCTTTAATCAGTCATTGCCAATTAAAATACATGTAAATTCTCTCCCAGAGGATTCCCTCGAATAACTTCCCCACCACCAATATCAGATATACCAGTCTATAGATCCCTGGCTTTTCCTTACGACCTTTCTTAAATAGTGGCACCACGTTAGTCGATCTCCAATCTTCGGGCATCTCACCTGTGACGATCGATTATACAAATGTCTCAACAAGGTGCCTAGCAATCGCTTCCCCAGCTTCCCAAAGAGTTCCAGGGTACATCTGATCTGGTCCTTGGGATTTATCAAATTTTATACCTTTTAAGACATCCAGCACCGCCTCTTCTGAAATATTGACAATTTTCAAGAAAACACCATCTATTTCCCTAAATTCTGTATCTTCCATGTCTTTTGCCACAGTAAATAATGATGCAAATATACTCAATTAGTATTTCCCCCATCTCCAGCATTTCCACACATTGGCTACCTTGCTGATCGTTGCAGGATCCTATTTTCTCGTTAGTCAGGCTTTTGTCCATAATATATTTATGAGACCCCATTGTTTTCTCCTTAAACCATTTTGCAAAAGCCATCTCATGTTCCCTAATTGATCTCCTGATTTCCCTGGGAAGTATACATTTTTATACTTATCTCAGTATTCAGTCGACCTCTGCGATGTATATCTGAAATATATGTCCTTCCTTCTCTTCCCAAAACATCAAATTCTTTCGTCATCCAGCATTCCCTGCACTTACCAGCCTTGCCTTTCATCTGAAAAGGAAGATACTGTCTCTGGACTCTCGTTGTCTCATGTTTAAGATTTCCCATTCTCCCCTGTCCCTTTACCTGAGAACATCTGTCCCCAGTCAACCTTTGAAAGTTCTGACCTGGTTCTATCAAAATTGGCTTTTATGTAATTTCAACTTTTAGCTCCGGTCTATCCTTTTCCATCAGTGTACTAAAATTAAGAGAATTAATGTCGCTGGCTCCAAAGTGCTCCCCAACTCACAACTCAGTCACTTGCCCTGCCTTATTTCCTAAATTTTGTGCCTTCTCCAGTCGGCCCATCAACACACTGAATCAGAAAATGTTATTGTACACACTAAGCAAATTCCTCTCTATCTAAACCCTGAACACTAGGGAAGTCTCAGTCTCTGTTTGGAAACTTAAAATTCCCTACCATTCCCACTCTATTGTTCTTACAGAGATGAGAGATTGCCTGACAAAGATTCCCTCCAAATTCACGCTGTCGGTTTGGGAATGGGTCCATAATTCAAACCTCATCTGGTGATCATTCCATTCTTATTTCTCAGTTCAACCAAAACGACTTCCCTGTACGTATTCCGAGGAACATCCTGTAAGTACAGCCGTAATACCATTCCTTATCAAATACCAACTTCTCCTCTTCTCTTGCTTCCCCTTTCTTTCCTTCCCTCAGCGTTTGTATTCCGCAGCATGAAGCTGCCAGTCCTGCCCACCATTAGCCACATTTTCACAATTGCTATGATTTCTAAATCCCATTTTTCTAACCATTCCCTAAGTTCATCTGCCTTCCTTGTTTGTAATCTTGTCCTGAAATAAATTCAATTAAATTGATCAGTCTTAAATCGTTCTCTGCTTTGTTCCTACCTGCCCTGACTCTTTGACCACCTCCTTTTCCCAAATGTACCAGTCTCAGACTGATATTTTTCTCCCTATCTCCCTGGGTCCCACCAAGTCCCCTGGTCCCCCGCCCCCAACATACCCCGACCTTATTAGTTTACATCCATCTGAGCAACTCTAGCAAATCTCTCTGCTAGTATATTTGTCACCTTACAATTCAGATTCAATCCGTCCTCCTTATACAGGTTATTTCTCCCACAGGTTCCAGTGATAACAAAGTGTGAACCCATGTCCCCTGCACCAGTGCCTCTGCCACGCATTCATCTGCTCTATCCCCGTGGTCCTACGCTCACTACCTTGTGGCACTGAGAATTATCCAGGTATTACTACGTTCAAGGACCGCCTTTTTACTTTCTGCCTAATTTCTTATATTCTCCCTTCAGAATCTCATCTTTTTTTCCTTCCTATGTAGTTAGTTCCAATGTGCATCATGACCTCCTGCTGGTGCCACGCCCCTTTGAGAATTTTACGGCACCTTCTCCAAGAGATTCTTAATCCTGGCAGCAGCAAGAGAGCATTCCATTTTGTTTTCTCACTCTTAACCGCAGAAACATCTGTCTGAGCCTTTGACTACCAGAACTGATCGTTTGGAAACTGACGTACTGCTTGTTACATTAGAGCCAGACTTGGTATCAGAAACGTGGCTGTTCGTGTTGCATTCTCCTAACAGTCTATCACCGCCTATGTTTTCCACAAGAGCACATTTGTTTAAAATGGGTGTAACCACCGGAGACTTCTGCACTACGCGCCTTCCTTTCCTCCCTTTCCTGGTGGTAACCCATGAAACTGATTGTATCTGTGGTTATTCTCTCTTCCTATAAGTGCTATCCATCACAAACCGACCTCCTATAAATTCCTCATTGCCTCAATCTGCTGCTCCAATAAAATCAATGCGATCTGATGGGATTCAAAACCGAACACACTTACAGTAGATCCTAATCAGCAGTAACATGTACGCTGTCCAGAAAATCTTGTCCAAAACTTCTATTTCCTTGCTTCTTGGATGTTTTCTGACATTCTGTTCATTTCCAGGACTTTACTGCTGTGTCAGACAGCAGTGTAGTTTTTATCTGTCTCTCTCTTTTCGCTGACCCTGTGATCCCGAACTTTGTCTCTCTCCCTCCTTTTTAAAATGCAGTTGCTTAGGTCTTTGTTTTCCCCAAATTTCGAAATCAATGCAATAGCTTATAAAACAATAATTACTCTTCCTGGAGTTAATGGAAATCAGCTCTGCCACCGAAGATCCCGCAAAAAAGGAGCAACTCTTACAGCTGCCATCTTTGCCCGTCCTCCACATAGAATTACCTAGAATCGGCTGGTCACGACAGTACAAAAATCATGAGTTGTTGCACCTGAGAAGATATTATTATTATTTGAAGGCTAATGCTAACAGATCAGAGAAAGGTTTGTTTCATAATTAAAGGCACAAACCACAAGATCTCTTTGAGGATAAACTGAGGATTTTTGAACTCACTGAATCGCTCATAGTTTGTTTTGGAAAGTGAACAATTCCTTGTCATGTTTAGCATATGTTCCATATTTTTTCTTGTACATTCAGTCATCAAATAATGCAAAATGCAAATCTAGAACTGTGACTTTTTGATACATTCTCTGCGTTGTCTGACTCAAATAGTTTGGGGATGTGCTTGTTGATATTTTTTGAATAAACGACACAATGCAAAAGAAAACAGGCAAATCAGTGCTGCAATTACAGAGTGTGACAGCTCCAATTCGTGGTATAATAAAATATAATATGGTAAAAATTCAGTCTCTCTGATTTCTATTGTGTTCTGATTATGTCAGGGACAATTAACATTTGAAGTGAGAATCCAAATACTCAGCAGTTCATAAACAGTACAAGATTTCACAGTACTTCTTTAAAAAATATTAGTTTTGTAATGAGAATAATTAAACAAGGTAAGCAATACTAACCTAATGAATGATGAAATCCTGATGTTGCAAACGTAGTTAATATTATTCCTCCCCATGTTGAAATCACTTTATGCATTGTAAAAATTATGAAGCAACAAACACTTCTTTCGTGAACAACTGGAAGGGCGCCAAAGCCCACTGAAATTAAATTATGCACTTCACCATGTTCCAGTGGTGGAAACTGACAACACAGACACAGGCTTTTTAAGGCACCAAGCGAATTCACTTTAACAATCCTCACTCTTTCTACGATCTCACAGAAATGCTCGGAAGTTGTGGCACTGCAAGATGTCATCATGCCTGCACCAACTAAATAAACTAGCTACCTGCTCTGAGCTCACTTTCCAGCACATTGTCCACAGTGTTGAAGGGATGTACACTTCACATGAAGATCCAAGCTCCCTTTGAATGAGTTAAGGTTTGTCACCTCAAGTCACCATCAAAACTGGGCAGTGAATTCCAGTTGCACCATCATCTTCTAAATGAAATGATAGGCCTAAATTTTCTTGATAATCCTCCCATCAATTTTTCTTATTCTGTGTCTCCTGGTAAATGGTCCTGCATTGGAGGAGAAAGTCTCCATCCAAGACGCTGCTTATTTTGTACATCTCAATCATGAAAAAATCTCATTCTCCTCTGTTTAGTTAAAACCCATCTTTCCTCAATGCTGCAGTAATTTCCACATCCTCACACCATTCTTGTAAATTTATTCGATACTCTCCACAGTGCAATTCTATCCTCGCTGCTAGGTGATGACCAGTACTGTGCTCAAACCCATTGGTGTCAGCCACCCGGTGTCTCATGTAGTTCCAGTGTTATAGGTCTGGTGGCGGGGATAGAGGGAATTTGTTTTGCGTTGGATGTGGTGCAGAGTGAGAGAGGAGTACGTTTGGGAGGGGTAATATTGAGTTACGTCTCAGTGGGATATCTAATCAGGATCTGCGATATATAATGGACTTGAATGGATATAGTCGGGTGCAATCTATTTGACGTGTGGGATTAGTGTATCAGTTCCTCAGGAGTTGGTGTAAGTGTTTAATCGCCTCACTTCTGTTCTGACACCAGCTGATAAATTACAGAACCAATCAGATCCCCGAAGAAATCCAGCCTGATGGATCATAACTTTATTTGGTTTGATTTAACAAAGTGATCTCTTGCTGAATTATAAACACACAATGCTGCAAATTTTGGTTCCACACCAAAACAGAGATTTATTTCAAAAGAAGTGACGGGAAAATAGAATGAGAATCTAAATTAGATTGGTGCTGGAAAAGCACAGCAGGTCAGGCAGCATCCGAGTAACAGGGAAATCGACGTTGAGGGCAACGTCCCTGATAAATGGCTAATCTAGACTCTGCTTTCCAGGATCTGCAGACCTTGTTTTTACCACGATAAGATACAATAAACCAAACTACATACTTGTTATGCAGATTCAAAGGAAATGAACACACAGTAAATGTATAACTCTCATTAACCCCAAAACAATATATAAATCAAGCAAAACGACATGACTTTTCTATATTATGCAAAACACGACTTCCAGTGTCGTTACAAAGAAACAACCCTCACATAATATTCACACCAGAATCCCTTTATATAGCAATTGGTTAAATGCTTGTGATTGTCACTTGTAAACTGGAACTGCAGTGAATAACTTTATGGAGCTACTACATAGCTGAGTGTCAATGTACTCAGGTTTAAACCATCGCCTCAGAGATTTTTCTTGTCCACACACTTCTGTCTGGGACCAACACAACATTTTCATTCAAACGCAATGAAATTTACTGAAACTCTAATTTCCTTCGCATGAGCATAGATCTATGCATCCAATCATTTCCAGTGTCTTACTGGAACTAAAATAAATGACATAAATGAGATCAGTGAAAGCAAATCTTTCTCAGTTAAGTGTTTCTTCCTCCATCGGTTATTCCAGAACTCTTCAACAAATCTTTCAGGCTCCATTAACACCATGCTGGGTTGCAATCGTCAAAACGAAACACAGGTTCACTCATGCATAAAACCATTTAGCCGAAAGCCAAACCTCAAACGCAATATTTAATATAAACTTATGTTATTGCAGACATAACTTCAACTTCAGATGCACAGAGAAGCCTACTGCTTCTTTACTCAACAAATCAGAAAAACACCAGGTTATCGTCCAACAGGTTTAATTGGAAGCACACTAGCTTTCGAAGTGACGCTCCTTCATCAGGTGATAGTGGAGGGCTCGATCGTAATACAGAATTTAGAGCAAACATTTGCAGTGTGATGTAACTGAAATACATTGAGAAATTGACTGTCTGTTAAGCCTTTCATCTGTTAGAATACAATAATATTTTCACTTCATTCATGTGGAAATCACAAAACCTTTTTCTTAAAGTTGCATTCCCGGGTTAGCTGTTAACAATGGTGATAGCTACACAATATGTTGAAGGTGTTAGCCCCCTGTGTTCTCTGTCTATGACCTGATGTTTAGTTTGATTCTAATCTAAAAAGTGAGATAACAGAGTTTTACATAAATTCATGCTGTGTTTGAGATCAGAGTTCTGCATGAATGTATGCGGTTTTTGAGCAAAGTGCAATGTAACTCTCCAAGCACAATTTCACCCCACAAAATATATGTGTGCATGTGGGTTTTGTTTGTCTGTGTGAGTGTGTCTGTCTGAGGTGGGGGTTTTGAGTGTGAGAAAGTGTGTGTGTGTCGTGAGTGCAGAGTGTCTTAAATCTGTGAGAGGGTGCATGTGTGAGTGTGGGAGTATGCATGTCTATAAGTGTGTGTGTGGGAGTCTGTGTGCGCGTCTGTGTGTACCTGTGGCCGTGTGTTTGTGAGAGTGTGTGTAGCAATATCTGTGTGTGTGTGTCGTGCAATGGTGATCACCTGTAATGTGACATTATCCCAAGGATAATGTTGAGGCCCTCCCTATGGGTACAGAACTTAGCTCTCAGCCTCTCCTCGGCCACTTTCCTCTGCTGCCTGTCCCGAAGTCCAACTTGGAGGATGGTCACCCGAAGGTCCGAGGCTGAATGTCCTGGACCACTGAAGTGTTCCCCAACTGGGGGGGAACCCTCCTGTCTGTTGATTATTGTGCGGTGCCCATTCATCCGTTGTCGTCACCTTTGCTCGGTTTACCCAATGTCCCATGCCTCCGGGCATCCTTGCCTGCAACGTATAAGATCGACAACGTTGGCTGAGTCACATGAGTACCTGCCATGTACAAGGTGGGAGGTGTTCCCATGCGCAATAGTAAACAGATCATTGTTCGTAGCAAACTACCCGGCTCTCAGGACAACTCCATACAAATTGTCACGGTGGACGCTGCAAGACATGTCAGATTGTGGACATAGATACCACTATTACGCATGGGAACACCTCCCACCTTGGACATGCCAGGTACTCATGTGAATCAGCCAACGTTGTCTATCATATACGTTGCAGTCAAGGATGCCCAGAGGCATGGAACATTGGGGAAATCGAGCAAAGGCTACGACAGCGGGTGAATGGGCACCGCACAACAATCAATAGACAGCAGGGTTCCCGCCCAGATGGGGAATACCTCAGTGGTCCAGGACATTCAGCCCCGGACCTTCGGGTGACTATCTTCCAAGTTGGACTTCACGACAGGCAGCAGAAGAAAGTGGCCGAGCAGAGGCTGACAGCTGAGTTCTGTGCCTGCAGGGAGTTCATCTACCGGACCTTGGGTTCATGTCACATTACAGGTGGTCACCATTGCACTACACACACACAGTAATTCCTACACATACACTCTCACATACACACAGACACAGGTACACACAGACGCGCTCACAGACAACCAAACACACCCTTATAGACACACACACTCCCACACTCACACATGCACCCCCTCACAGACTTAAAACACTCTGCACTCACTACACACGCACGCACACACTTTCTCACACTCACAACCCTCACCCCAGACAGACATACCCACACAGACAGACAAAGACCCACATGCACACATATATTTTGTGGGGTGAATTTGTACTTGCAGAGTTACATTGTACTTTGATGAAAAACTGCATGCATTCATGTAGAACTCTGAACTCAAAAAACTGCATGAATTTATTTAAAACCCTGTTATCTCACTTTTTAGATTAGAATCAATCTAAACATCAGGTCATAGACAGAGAACACAGGGGGCTAACACCTTCAACATATTGTCTAGCTATCACCATTTTTAACAGCTAAAACAAGAATGCAACTTGAAAAAAAGATTTTGTTATTTACACATGAAAGAATTGAAACTATTGCTGTATTCTAACAGATGAAATGCTCAACAGACAAGCAATTTTTCAATGTATAATTTCAGTTACATAACACTGCAAATTCTTGCTATAAATTCTGTGTTACGATCGAGCCCTTCACTATCACCTGATGAAGGAGCGTCACTCCGAAAGCTAGTGTGCTTCCCATGAAACCTGTTGGTGTGTGATTATTAACTTTGTACACCGCAGTCCAACGCCGGCATCCCCAAATCATAAAAATATCACGGCTGATATTTTTAAAAAGTGATTCATTTTATTAATTCCACCGAAAATCTTTGTAGTCTTCGATCGAAATGGGGATTTCTGGATGGTTCCCAGAAGAGAGGAATAATTTTCCAAGGAATTCCTGCGGAATCTGCGATGATGTGGATTCCACGGGGTCCCTGTAATCTGAGACCTAATTACTGATTGTCTGCCACTGTGTGACTTTTGGGCGCAATGTTGCCAGGTATCATTGTCAGTGGTAGAGGAAACACGCAGAGAATCATCAGATAGATTCACAAAAACTCAGAGGTGTAAGGCACTTATCAGGAATTGTTACAAACGGAAGGGTCGTAACAAATATTTTCCACACAAAAGAAAATAAAAACGCCATTTTCTTCCTCAATCACTTTGTGATGTCAATTTCTCTGTACTCAATGCCGAGGTGATAAAGTCACAAAGCCTTTCATTTGTGTCTGCTGGCATCGTCTGGGGGACTGTTACATTACAATATGGTTCAATCAATTTATTTACAAAATTGAACGAACAGGTGACAGCGGTGAGTTAACTCTGAGTTGTCACAGAGCATTTTTAGAACTGATGTTTATTGGATGATGCAAATCTCAATTGGACGATAGCAAACATTGGAAAATGCATATTGAAGAAAATCATAGACTCCTTACAATGTGGAAGTCGGCCAATTGGCCCATCGAGCCCACATCGACCCTGCAAAGACTATCCCACCCAGACCCACCCACTGTCCATGTTCGGCAGCAGTGCTAAGCACTGAGCCACTGTGCCAACCTGTCCACCAGCATTGACAACCCAACACCATCTCTGAAATCTCATTTTACTTCAATGTCATCCTTCCCTTGCATTTGACCATTGGAAATTAAATTCCGGTTGTTGAGTGTCTCTCTCTGAGAAGTGTTCTCCTCAACACTGGGATGTGGCTTCCCTGGTTATCAGCGGCTGCTCTATGAAAGGATGATAGTAGGTTAACGGAGACGACACATTGTATGTTTTAATAAATCAAACATTGTGATCGAAATCCTCACCCTCCACTGACACAGTGTCTGAATCAAATATAACTCCTCCAGTGCAGGCAATAATTGAAATCAATAAAATAATCACTGAAAATTGCCTTCAAAGGCTATGCAAACTCCGGTCAATAAAAATCCTTCTACTGGGATACGAAAGTCCTGGACATTTTGCAGAGCTGACTCTGAGACACAACTGACATGTGCAGAAGCACAAGGGCCTGAGTCATTCTCTCTTCCCTGCAGTGTGCTGAGCATGTACAGAGAAGAAACTTCAAGCATCTGATTGATGGTGGATTGGTACAGTTTCAAGCGAAATGTAGGAATGAGGCTCGGGAGGCATTTGCACACTCAATTATACAGAAATTTAAAATTCTAGAATTGTTTGAGCAGGAGTCAATGTTGGTAATGAGCCCTGCAGTGATGGGGAATTGGGAATTGATGTGAGGAATGATAAAGTACAGAAAACAGAGAGCAAGAATAAATCTGACTTATTCATGTTCTTCGGCTGATATTAGTGAGTACCAGAATTATCATTCCTCGTGTCACAGCCATTCATTATCTGAATCCATGACTGAGGTGATAGGATCATGTGTTACGTTGGTGATAACATAATGGTAGGTGGATAGTAAAGGAGCAGAGAGGAAGACTGAGAAAGGGAAGGACAGGTTCAGTGAGTGAATGAGCACAAAAATAGTCTGTGCAATATAATGTCGTGAAATGTGAAGAATTCTTCAACCATTTCAATCTTGAAAGATTTCAGACCACCAATAACGTTTCGATGCTTACCCCAGTCGTAAATCAAGAGGCAACAGGAATCCTTGCGTTCCATTCAGTGTCAGTATTTTCTATTATTCTCTTGAAACCTTTTCTCCTCTCAGACCCTATCAAATTTGAGGAATTCCACCCTGTGTTTGCGTCATTTCGGTCCGTCATATTGATCCCTTTAAGTGAAGTTATCAGTCTGGTCAATCGATGCTGCACTCAAATAGACATGGAAGCAAAACCTGGTTGGTATTTTTCGTTTTTTACCCACTTATAAAGTCAGTTTGGTGCTGTGTTAACATCAAGTTGCAGCAGTGTTCAAAGCTAAATTGATTGACTCTTTCAGAATCATCCGTCCTGACTCGACAGAGTCCAGGAAGGTCTATTGTCTCAAAAGTGCCGAGGGTCGAGAATATCACGTAACAAATTCAGCACATTTTTGGGGTGGGGTGGACTGTGAGTGGGGCAGGGAGAGGGAAAGTGTGGAAAATGAGGAAGCCCTCGTCCACATTGGCGCCAAACCTTCAGAATCTTGCATCCTACCATGAATTACTCCATAGAACATAGAACATAGAAAAATACAGCGCAGCACATGCCCTTCGGCCCTCGATGTTGCGCCGACCGAAGCCTACCTAACCTACACTCGTCCAATAACCTCCATATGCTTATCCAATGCCCGCTTGAATGACCATAAAGAGGGAGAGTCCACCACTGATACTGGCAGGGCATTCCATGAACTCACGACCCGCTGAGTAAAGAATCTACCCCGAACATTCGTCCTATACCAACCTCCCCTTAATTTAATGCTGTGTCCCCTAGTAACAGCTGACTCCATACGCGGAAAAAGGTTTTCACTGTCAACCCTATCTAAACCCCTAATCATCTTGTACACCTCTATCAAATCGCCGCTAAACCTTCTTTTCTCCAATGAGATCAGCCACAAGTACCTCAGCCTCTCCTCATACGATCTTCCTACCATGCCAGGCAACACCCTGGTAAACCTCCTCTGCACCCGTTTCAGTGCCTCCACGTCCTTCCAATAGTATGGCGACCAAAACTGTACACAATACTCTAGATGCGGCCACACCAGAGTCTTATACAACTGCAACATGACCTCAGGATTCTGGAACTCAATTCCTCTACCCATAAAGCCCAGTACGCCGTATGCCTTCTTCACAGCACTATTTACCTGGGAGGCAACTTTCAGAGATCTGTGTACATGGACACCAAGATTCCTCTGCTCATCCACACTACCAAGTAGCCTACCATTAGCCCAGTAATCCATCTTCTTGTTGCTCCTACCAAAGTGAATGACTTCACACTGAGCTGCATTGAACTCCATTTGCCACCTTTCTGCCCAGCTCTGCAACTTATCTATATCCCGCTGTAACCTGCCACATCCTTCTTCGCTGTCCACCACTCCCTTGACTTTCGTATCATCCACAAACCTGCTCACCCAGCCTTCAGGCCCCTCCTCCAGGTCATTTATAAAAATGACAAACAGCAATGGTCCCAAAACAGATCCTTGTGGAACACCGCTAGTAACTGCACTCCAAGATGAATCTTTACCATCAACTACGACCCTCTGTCTCCTTCCAGCCAGCCAATTCCTAATCCAAACCTCTAATGCACCCTCAATGTCATACCTCCGTAATTTGTGCGGTAGCCTATCATGGGGTACTTCATCAAACGCCTTGCTAAAATCCATATACACCACATCTACTGCTTTACCCTCGTCCACTTCCTTAGTCACCTTCTCAAAGTACTCAATAAAGTTTTTGAGGCATGACCTGCCCTTCAGAAAACTATGCTGACTATCCTTGATCATTTTATTCCTATCCAGATGTTCATAAATCCTATCCCTTACAATTCTCTCTAAGACTTTGCCCACAACAGAAGTGAGACTCACTGGCCTATAGTTACTAGGGCTGTCCCCACTCCCCTTCTTGAACAAGGGGACCACCTTCGCTATCCTCCAGTCTTCTGGCACTATTCCTGTAGACAACGATGACATGAAAATCAAGGCCAATGGCTCCGCTATCTCCTCCCTAGCTTCCCAGAGGATCCAAGGATAAATGCCATCAGGCCCAGAGGGCTAATGTATTTTCACCCTTTCCAGTATTCCCCGGACCTCTTCCCTACATACCTCAAAGCCATCCATTCTTATCACTTGTGACTCAATATTCACATCAGCAACAAAGTCCTGTTCCTGAGTGAATACTGATGAAAAGTATTGATTTAGTGTCTCTCCAATCTCCTCTGCCTCCAAGCACAACTTCCCACTTACTATCCTTGACTCGACCGATACCGACCCTAGCCATCCTTTTATTCCTGACATACCTACAGAAAGCCTTAGGGTTTTCCCTAATCCCACCAACCAAGGGCTTTTTATGTCCCCTTCTCGCTGCTCTTAGGTCTCTGTTCAGATCCTTCCTGGCTTCCTTACAACTCTCCATCGCCCCAACTGAACCTTCACGCCTCATCTTTACATAGGCCGCCCTCTTCCATTTTACAAGGGATTCCAATTCCTTATTAAACCACGGCTGCCTCAAAAGACCCGTTCCTCCCTGCCTGACTGGTACATACTTATCAAGGACACCCAATAGCTGCTCCTTGAACAAGATCCACATATCATTTTTGTCCTTCCCTTGAAGCCTATTTTTCCAATCCACACATCCTAAGTCATGCGTCACCGCATCATAATTTCCCTTTTCCCCCGCTATAACTCTTGCCTGCAGTGCACACTTATCCCTCTCCATCACTAGAGTAAAAGTCACCGAGTTGTGGTCACTTTCCCCGAAGTGCTCACCTACCTCCAAGTCTAACACCTGGCCTGGTTCATTACCGAGAACCAAATCCAGTATGACCTCACCTCTTGTTGGGCTGCCTGCATATTGTGTTGGGAAACCCTCCTGCACTCTTTATTTACAAAAGATGAGCCTTTGACAAAAGCCTGTCACTGAGTCAGGTACTCAGCATCTCAGGATCCCTGACATTTACCGTGAGGCTAACTAAAAAGAACAACAAGTAATTGATGCATAAATGGGCAAACGTGGACTGAGTTATCAGTGGATAGGGAATGGCTAAAGAGCATGAAACATCTTAATCAATCACAACACTAAATCAGTCACCTCTCGGACAATAAGCAAACAGGAAAAGGTGACAATGGGCGGCGCTGACTGATTCCAGGACTGTTCGGGAAACTTTCTGATTCCCACCCATTTACTCAGACTGCACTAACGCTGTTGATGGAGAGCTGTCGCATCCAATTGCGGGTCTCGTTGCAAAAGCCAATTTTGGAGAGTACATCCCACGAGTTTGTATGCAATTTCTTGTAAATGGCCTTGTCCTGGTCCAGGCTGGTAAGGCAGATTGCCAACCTGACTGTCTCACACAATTACATCACTGAGAAGTGCGAGACTCTGAGAGATCGTTCTGCCAAGTACACCACAGGCTTTGTCAGGGTGAATCATTGATCCCACAGCATACCTAACGTAGTTGGCGATAATCTCAGGCAGGATTCTGTAATTTACATTTTGAAGTGTAACCGGTCGTCAGTCCTCCCTGTGCCCCTTCTAACTGTCGATGAGAGCGATGATAACTTTCGTGTTGTATTCACACAGTCTACCTGTTCAAAGCATGCAGTTATCCACTTCCAGAGGTGCAGGCCAATCAGGTGCCACAGAGGTGAAAACAACTCAGATGGGCAATCCTCACTTCTGGATGCTGCACTATTTCCTCTGGATTTCAGGGTGTTGGTCAGCTTCTTCAGAGGAAACAGCTGGTCCAGATTCTCCCGTGTGCTGTTGTCTAAGACCTCTGTGATACAGGACAGGAACAACTGTGCGACCGCGCTATCTGTGCACTTCATATCATATCGACTGGCAAAAAGGGATTTGCCGATCTTCAGAATGTTCTTCCCGGTGGTCGTGGTGTCAGTAGAAACCCTTTTAATCCAGACAGATCGGACAATTCTCCCGAAGGTCTGTCTCCACAAACACACAAAGATTGTTTGGTCTGTTCTTTTCCCCACAAGCTGTACCAAAGGCCACAATTTACTCTCAGCAAACAGATCCCAGTTCACAGCTCGAAGCCCATTTCATTAAAAGAATGCAAATAACAAAAAGTCAGTAAAGGACCTATCACCTCTGCTCCCCATCATTTCTGGTGCAGTGTTCACCTTCTCCTTTGTAAAGTCCCTGTGGGTATATGAACAGGAAGAGTTTGGAGGGACATGGGTCAAATGAGACAATTGAGTGTATCTGATCGGCATGGATGAGTTTGATTTGATTCAATTCGATTAATTTATTGTGGCGTGTACTTAAATGCACTGAAAAGCTTTGTTTATGAGCAGTGCAGGGAGATCACACGAAGTAATGATGTGCAGAACAAAAGATGTTGACAGAGGCATACAGGTTACATTGCGGAGGGAGTACAAGAGAGGTCAGCGTTAGAAAGATCAGCATTACATGAGTCAAGAGAGTCCATTCAATCTTCTGATTACGTCTGGGCAGAAGATGTTCCTGAAACTGTTTGTTTATGGTCAAGTTTCTGTAGCTTCATGTTTAACGGAAGAGGTTTTTGGGTGTCATTACCGAGGTGTCAAGGGTCCAATGGAGTCCATCGATGGAAGTTTGGCTCACGTGAAGGCCTGGGTTGTCAGGATGTCTGACTGGGATGAGATCGAAGATTGATGCTGATAATGAAATGGTTGAATGAACATCAATTTCTGTTTGTGTTTCTGACATAGATTCTGCAGTTCCTTTGGTTTTGTTCAGCCCCTTCTCTAGCCTGTTGCACAGGAGGTCATTCAGAAGTGGGAGGCAATGGCCCAGTGGAACTATCACTGGACTGTCAATCCACAGACCCAGGTAATGTTCTGCGGACACAGACACACGGCAGATGGCGTCATTTGAATTCCATAAAAGTCTGGAATTAAAGAAGCTCATGATGACCGGTTCAGAGAGGGGAACTGCCATCCTTTCCTTTCACTACTTCGTGTGAGTCCAGACGTATACCAATGTGATTGACACTGACCTGCCCTCGACGCAATTGGGGATGGGTGATAAATACTGATGCAAGCCAGCAATGCCCTTATCCCTGAATGAAGAAAAACAAAGCCCCTTCTTTAACCTGTAACAGAGGAATTGGAGGAGGCAATTTCACACATTTTTGAATTGGGAAAAGGGACAAACACAAGGCTATTCATCCCCTCTCAAGTGGGCAAGAACAGTCGATGGATATTACGTCAGTCCACACTGTTGGACTTGAAAAAATCAAGGCATGCGGTTAAGGGTAGGTGTGAGGAGAGGGAATTTGTGTGACGTTCAATTCCAATTATATAGGGAATGAGGAACAGTCGGTGAGGAGGACAGAAGTGATCCTTGAAGGCAATGCAACAGGGAGGCAGCTAATTGTGTCAATGGACAAGGTGTGAGCAAGGCTCATTATTGAATTTGAACTGATGAGACCATTTGCTGATAGCTTACAGGAAAGCAGTAATCCTCTCCACGACACTGATTAAAGATGGATATCATCTCCCTTACTCTGCATGTCATCCTTTCTCTAGTCCCTAGTATTTAATCATCAATATTATCCTGTATGCACTCCACTCTCTTCCCCAGTGTTTAATTATCTCCCGATTACTCTGTCTTTCAATTTCTCTCTCTCTCTCTTTGGATATAAGCCTCTGTCCGTATTCCAACCCTCTGTTCACGACCTTGTATTTACTCCTTTCCCTTTATGTCTGGATTTAGCCTCTACGTTGATTCTTTGCACAACCCAATCATTATCTGCATTTGATCTTCTCTATTTCCTTGTCGTTACCCATCGCTCTTCCTTTGTATTCAGCTAGGAGAAAGTGAGGACTGCAGATACTAGGGATCAGAGCTTTAAAAGGTGTTGCTGGAAAAGGGTTTATGCCTGAAACGTCGATTCTCTTTCTCCTTTGATGCAGCCTGACGTGCTGCGCTTTTCCAGCAACGCATTTTTAAGCTTTGTATTCAGCCCTCTATGTTACTCTCTGCTTAATCCTGTCACTAATACTTTCCGTTGAGGTTGGTCATCATTGCTCTCCATTGCACCCACTCTATGTGAACACGACACAACATAATCAATAACTTCCACTCTGTATTCAACTTTCTCCCTATTACTCCCTAATTACCCGTCTCACTATTGATCTTCATTTAAGCAATAGCAATAATGCTCTTCTGATGGCGGAACAGACGTACCACCACATCCACCCGCCCCGGCACTGGCACCAGGGTCCCAGATCTGCATCTGCTGCTGTGACTCGGACGCGGTACGGATGGATTGTGGGCAGCAGTTGACTTCGGAGTATTCAACCAGCCAGACACGAATATTTTTACCCATTTGGTTTCCTTCTCACTCAAGTCGTGGTTTATCCGACACCTCGCTGCTTTGCATCACAGTCCAGCCGGACTGAAATAAAGGTGTCTGGGACCCAATGGAATCGGGGACTCCAGGATGTCGCGACTCCCAATAACAGGTCGGGGACCTGTGAATAGAGCCGGCCACTCTCACAAGTGAGGGGTTTGGGGACCCCAGGGAGTCGGGGACTCCCACTAACAGGTCGGAGACCTGCAGATAGAGTTGGGGACTCAGATTAGGTCGGATTGGTGTTGTCGAAACTGATTCGCAAATTGTTCTGTGAAAGATGAAAGTAAGAAGTATGGCGATAGATTATGACAAAACTGCAACGGTTTTAGAATGTCGAAAAAGTTCGCAGAAATCATTCGTCTTGTTGTTCATTGTCGGGTTGTTGATTCGTGAAAGTTTTAGGTTGAGATTATCTTCTCTATTTTATCTTTTCAGCTCGCCTTGTCCTGCTTTGCTGCTTTGTCTTGTTTGTCTGCTGTGGCTTTATTCTCTTTGTTTTCCTGTTTGTTCTTTGATTATGGAATATAGAGGGTGGTTGCTGCTTTCGTTGTATTTTAAAAAAGAAAGCTGGCCAGTGATGCAATTCTCGCATACTTGTTAAAGAGACTGTGTGCCACTGTGTGTGTGTGTGTGTGTGTGTGTGTGCGTGTGTGTGTGTGTGTGTGTGTCAGTCTGTGTGTGCGTGTGTGAGAGAGAAAGAGACTCATAGTTGATTCTGCATCATTTGACATCAGTATAAACTTGCTCTCAATTTCTCCATAATTCCATACAAATGACAAAGATCATTTTCACCACTCTTACCCCTACGTGTAGTACTAATGAAAGAATTCACCGAATGAAGGATAGCAATATCACTAAATCTACGCCTCTGGTGCAGAATCATTCTGTTCCGAGATGAGAGCAGCTCTCTGCTCAATTTTATTTATACTCTGAGCATGACATGGAGGAAAACCACTTCAGATTTTAACATTTGCTCATTGAGTGGAGGAATTGCATGAGCCTTATTTAATTTCGTTACATTTTGTAAAACTGGAAGATCCAAGGTATCCCAAATAAACAGCATAGTTTTCAGAAAATAATACTAGCAGATTTAACTTTTGTTTCACACTCGTTGATTCCACTTAATTTTAAGTCTGCCGTGTTTCATTGATGATTATGGTGTGCCATTGATAACTTTATTTGATATCAATTCCCCTTCCTTAATGACAATTGAAGTTTCATTTCAAAATTAAGTTGTGATAAAACATGTAACAATATTAACATCCTATGGTTAATGCCTGCGTCTTTGGATTCGGCCATTATTCGAGCATTATAAGTTTTTCTTGTTATCATGTGAGTAGACAAGACCTTTTAACGCAGCAGCGGTCATTTCACGGCCAATGGCATTGTAAATGAACAATGCCTGGTCAGGACTGCTTAAGGAACCTAATCTGGGATTTAAATTGAAGGACTAGAACCAGGTAATTATAATGGATTTCAGAGTTGGACACGGTATACGTTTTGCATTTTAAGTATTGAATATTGAATAAATGAATTTACAGTTTATATTGATGACTTATAAAATGTCTTCGACACTTGTTCAATTTTCAGCTCTGAATTAAAGATAATGATTATTCTGTTTACTACTTTTATGCAATTAATTGAATTAACACCGAATCAATAACGCAGAATTAATTGTCAGGATCACTTGGTTTTGTTCTTTTACATATTGTCAGTGACCTGTATCATTGCCTATTGTTAAATTTGAAGAATGGCTGCATTAATTTGTTGCTAACTGAAGAATGGAAAAATACTTTACTGGCCAGTTGAGGGGAGTTTGCATGTGATTGGGGATAGATGTATGCATAACAAATGGAACTCCCAAAAGCTGTTGTGAATGGGTAGATGAAAAAACAAAAGTGATATGAGATACAATGTAAGGCAACTAAGGCTGAGGAATATACAAACAGGGTTAACCAAAAACGCTATAAATCAAGAATTTAGATTCTACTCGGATTCCGAGCCGATGTCTGCCTTACCGACCCGATTTGAAAATGGGGATTTTGTTCTTGGATACCCTTGGGCAAGGAGAGAATGGTTTATACTCTTATAATGGACACGCTGCGGCCTCCAAACTCGATGGAAAGGGGCCCTTCCAGGCTCTCCTCACAACCCCTCCTGATGAAAAGGTCGCCGGGCACCTCCATCATTGCATGGTCATCAGTCGAGCCACATGCAAGAAGGTTGATGATGAAACTCGAACTTAACTTGCTATATGGACTCATCTTCGTCGGCATTGGTGCTCAAGAACGGACGGTTTACCGGTGCGACCTTGAGCAAACAGAGACTGTATCTTTTTGTGCCGAGAGACTGATTCTTTCGATGCATAGAAAGTTACCAAGAATGATTGTTGCAATGGTCAACTGCAGCAAGAAGATTGGACAGTTCGTTTATTTGACAAGTCTCAATGGTCTTTACCCTGTCAAGATGTTGTGTACCAGTTTGATTTCAGTTGTGATACGAGCGGTCCTAGTAAGCCTGTCCTCTATTCAAAGAGGTCTAAATTGGCACGTCTCAAAAGAGAAAATGGGGAAATATTATTTCTCATGAACAATATGTTTCCTCAAAGTCACAATAAACTATTTGGCCGGGATGAAGTGGTCTGTTATGCCGTCACATCAGCAAAGGACTCATGGACCACTTTCCCCTCCCCTACACCCCATCCCGAAATAGGAGTATGGAACGCTTCTAAGTCGTTTACTAGACATGATATTTCATTTGACTATTAATCATCCCCACCTGCTCGTTGCTTTTGGCCTTGCTCCATGGTAGCCTATCCCAATTGTAACGGCAGAATGGTTTGGGGGTACATTCACGTCAATGTGTCCAAGGCTATTCCATGCACCTTGATTAAATGGACAAATGGCGACAGATCCCCTGTGGGGCCTTGCACTCATGCATATTCTGGATTAGGGGTGCTGGAAAAGCACAGCAGTTCAGGCAGCATCCAAGTAGTAAAAAAGACGTTTCAAGCAAAAGCCCTATGCCTATGCCTATCAGAGGAGTGTGTCTCTGAAACCCTGTTATTACTACTGTTCAGGCCTTTTGTGGCATGGTAAACAGCACCTTCAACCTTCTTTGTGCGACCCCGCATGGCAGCTCCGTCTTCCCCATTCTTGGATTTAAGGAACCGGTCTGGGACAATAACCACATCTCTTACCGAAAGACGCACCACATTTACATTGAGCAGCTTTCATCTTCAGCGTTCAGCACAACCACACTTTGGAATCATGGCCTACGCACATATTCCAGAAAGTCACAAAGCCAGGCCTGTTTCTGATTGCAAGCTCCCTCCATTATCTATATTAAACCTGGTTATCATTTTTTTTTCTGTCAAGGCATAGCAACGAACTTACTTGTTCTTGATGAAATAGGTATTCCCCGGGCTACAGCTTTCGGGACACGTTTCCCGACTACGGTTCCCGGTCCAAATACTGGGATTGAGGTTGGGGTTTCCCTGCCAAACGTTCAGTTTTATCCGAAATCTGCGTGCATGGGAGGGGTGATCAGGCTTTGGACAATACTGAAGCTCACTCTGTGGACTATGCATTTCTTAGTACTTTTTCGTTTGGAGGATCTTGTGGAATGTTTGGATATCTAAAACGAAATTATCTGTTTTGCGGTCTCAATCGCTTGGGCAACAAGATAGCTTAGGACATGCTCTCAGAATTACGCCTAACTTCCCAACAAAACCGGTACGCCCTCGACTACCTACTCACCAAATAGGATGCTTTATTTCGCCATAGTAAAGGGCAAGTGTATGTTGGTGTTCCTGAAAGCATCAAGAATATTACCAACCATGTAGATAACATCCATACCTTATTCACTCAAATGACACAAGGCACGGAATGGGTAGATTTGGGTTTTGGCTCATGGTACAATTGGTTGATACGTCTGGCCATGTGTATTGTTATTGTTTTAATTTGCCTCTTTGATGGCGTTGCTATTACTAAATGTATTATTGCTCAGCTAATAACTTCTGTTGACAACATTGGTTCTCCCCATTAAATGCTTCTTCTCCATCCAAATAAAGATGAGGACGTGTGATTGCCTACCCCTGGTTCTTTGGAGGTGGAGGGGGAAGTATGTCATTCTCGAGCGTCATATTGATTGCACTGATCTAATCTGTTTAGTTCAGAGTGGTGCTGAAAAAGCACAGCAGGTCAAGCAACATCCGAGGAGGAGGAAAATCGACGTTTCGAGCAAAAGCCCTTTATTAAGAAACGAATGGCATCATCAGGGCGTCTAATCTATACCCTCCCATAATATGGTGTGGTCATGGAATGACCAATGACCGGAGATGAGGACCTGAAAACTGAAAACAGGCTGAGGTAACTAGCTGTTATCAGGAAGACCAACTTAACACATATTCTTACTAACTTAGGTGGAAATAAAATGATTTCTTCATACTAACGACATCACAAAATGGATTTTCATTTAAAAATTGTCCAGTTCTGCTTAAAGCTGGTTAAACTGACTTTTAACACTGATAAAGCTGCAAAACCGACTTGTCCGCAGTCTGTCTCAACAAAGATTAGCAGGCAATGACTCCTTTACTGCACAGAAATAACGAGACGAGATAAGACACGAATGGACATCATAACTAATGTTCAAGTGCAGGTAAAAAAAAAGCTTGATTCAAGAGATAAGAATGTCTTAAGTTTTGGAAAGCAAAGTTGGTTTCCAGGAAATATCATTGGGTTCAGTTGCTGTAAAAATAAATTTCGTTCCACCAAAGCTGCTTCCTGGAGTCCGCAGAACCCCGAAATTCCTGTTCATATCTGTCAGCCAGGACTCCCTGATTGTTCCAGGTTATCAGCACAAATCAGAAAACTCATCTTCAATGAGATCCATCTGGCTGACCACATTACAATTCCAACAGCTTCCGCTGTTGTAAGCCAAATCCCTGTGTCCCTGTAGTCAGGATCCTCCCACTTATTCCTAATAAAATTCTCCTCCTATTATTTTTAGTTACTTTCCCTAACTTTTCTTTCTTTATCCCTCCCCTATTCCTGTATTAAGCTCTCTCCCTGTAACTCGCTACCTAACCCACTCCTATTGTCTTTGTAATTCTCTCCCCATTATTCTACATTGAGTTATCTCCCTATTACAACGTTTTACCCTGTCTATATCCGAAATCAAAGCTTTTACTTTCCCCAGTGCTCGTTAACTGTTACCCTCCACACCACCCCCACTCCACCATCCAGAATGTGTGTTAACTCGACAATAACCAGAGACCGAGTGCCCCTGCCTGATCATTCCCCACAACTGCTTACGTGGAACCACTGATGCTCTGTGCTGCCTACCCTCTGGCTGACGCTGGGATTGCAGATCCGTCCCAAAGTACCGGTGAATCCCAGCAGCACCCCTACATGGTCAGAGACAGTATTGCTGGTTGGAAGAAGAAAGGCACTATTTTAACATGAACTAATACAGCATTGATGCATAAATAGGAAAAGTTACAAGACACAACAGGAAATACATACAAACATGAACATTTCTCATATGCGACAATATTTGGGTATAAACTCGAACATCTCCAATCCTAACAATATTTATGTTCCAATGCACAATAATATTACATGTAAACACAATCAGCTCTAATACACAACAATATTTGTACAGACACAAATAGCACCAACATATAATCCTACATAATGCATATTATACAAGGGAAACATGGGATAATGTGTATGAAGGACTTGCATGAAGGAAGTGATTGCACTGTTGCCAAATGTGCAGAAGACGCAAAAATATTTGGAAGACAATTTGGAACATTGCATGTGCTTCCTTAGGTATGGGGATGGTGGTGGTCTTCTTGAACAAAATGGAGACTTCCACTTGTTGGATGGAGATGTTGAATAATTCGGTGAATACATCGGCCAGTTGGTCCTTACAGAATCGAAGTGCACGGCCAGAGACTGCATCCAGGCCAATCGCTTTCCTTGGGTTGATTCTCAGGAAGACTTTTCTGACATGTGCGGTCGTGAACAATTGGACAGATTTGTCAGGGGCTGTTGGAGCAGGAGTCACTGCGCCCCTGGCATTCTGCTCGATTCACACACAGAAAGCATTGACCGTCTCAGACAGTGATGTGTCTTTGTCTGCTCCTGTTCATTGCTTCATTTAGCGTCCTGTAAGCTTCCTTAGGCCTTGCCATAGGCATCGGGAGTCTGTTTTGTACGTTTGGGCCTTTCATGTGGTCTGGTACTCCCTCTTGGCATGTCTGCTGGACTTGCAGAGGTTAGATCTGGATTCATGTTAGGGTCTGGCTCTTCCCACTTGAATGTTGCCTTCTGGTCTTCAGTTGGGAGTGGATTTCCTGGTTGAACCGACATCGTCATTTCGGAAACACACGGATTGACTTCTTCAACTCTCAGTCCTCCATGCATTTACTAAAGATATCCGTGATGGCGATGTTCACTTATTCAGGTTTTCTGCTGTGTTCTTTAACACGGTCCAGTTCAACAATTCTAAATAATCCGAGAGAATGTCATTCACAGCCTCAGTCCAGCATTGTACTTCCTTTCTTGAAGAGTCCTCCCGTTTCCGCTTCTGCTTGTAAGTTGTTTCCGCATGTAAGAGAGACTCGGACCTGAGGGTATAGTCTCAGAGTGAAGGGACGACTTTTGGAATTGAGATGAGCATGAATTTCTTCATCGAAGGAATGTTTAATCTGTGGAAATTATTACCGCAGAGGACTATGGAGAGTAGGACATTCAGTGTGTGATGATGCTGTTCCTTTAATGTTCTTTTTTTTCTTAGCATATTTGTAAATGCAGAGGTTCTGTGGTGTCTAGTTTTGATGGGTTTTAGGGTCAACTTCTTGATATCCAATCGACACTGCTTCAGCAAAAGGGTTTCAAGTGAAAAAAGTATAAAATGAAAGGGATTGGCCAATTCTCACAGCTCAGCATTACTCTGGTCTTGTTTCGTTTGGTTTGGTGTTAATATGCAGACAGTCTTTCAGACTGCTGGTAAAAGGAACAGCTGCATGAAAGTAATTGTTCCATGCTGAATCTCTCTCCGACATCTCTTGTAAGACTCTGCGTTTGATTGTACCTGTATTGCCAAGAGGTGTTTATGGGGATTTGTGCAGTAATTGAGAGCAATTATTAAGTTGAGACAGTCTGTTCGCTTTCACACAGGTTACGTTATTCTGTATTCTGTTCCCTTTTGTTTGTGTTTCATTTGGTACTCTGGAAATAAATTCTGTTTTATTTCAATCCGAGGAATATTGACCAGCTCCATCACTCCTGGAATATTCACTGTATACCTGCTCAAAACATGTTAGCTCAGAAAAGTTAGGGTTTGGGCTACAATCTTGAAATGTTTTGAGAGGGTCTGGCCTGGTCTATAACAAATTTATTAAAAGTAGAGATATATGTGTTCCTAATTGGTCAGGGAATAAAAAGTTTTGGGGAGAGTGCAGGAGAATAGAATTCCCTCATGTCGAAATGTCAACGAATGATTGGGATGAATGGCCTAATTCTGCTCCCACACTATATGACCTAATGATCTAATAAGCAACAATATTAATGTATGGACACAACCAGCTTCAATATTGCATCCATGTTACAAACAAGGATGGAAGAAGTGGAATCTTCCCTTTCATTGAATATTTCCCTGTCTTGTTTCGTTCATTACGCTTAGGTCCTTGAACTGAAGTAACAGGTCAGCTGTCAGGGTGCAGGAGCTACAGATACTGATAGTTAGTTATTTCCCAGCCTGCCAGAATGTGCTATTTAGACCATAGTGTGCACCGTGATCTGCTCAAGGGTTCACTTGAACCTTTTCAGGAGAGAGAATATCATGATCAGGCATGGACAGAACCACACCCAAAGAATCACCGAAACACACCCACACTCTTGCGCAAACAAACACGTACATGTAGAAACACGCCCTCACCCTCAAACTCACTTACACATACACGCAGAACACATACCTATACACAGTCAAAGTGAGATATAGGAACATGCTGACAAACAAAAGCACACATAAACGTACACACATGCACAGATGCACGATAACACCATCAATCTGAAGCGTGGGGATCCATCTACACACAGACTACAGCAACATTCCAGCACCCTCACAACACACAGGAATGAAAACAGAGTGCAGAAGGGGGCACAGCTACTCACACATCTGCGTGCACACATACACACCAGAAGATCAGGCATACTGAGACACACCCATGTATGGACAGAATGCACACGCATCCACACACAATGAAGTGCAGTCATACTGATGATTTAGAGATGCGGTTGTTGGACTGGGTTGCACAAATTTAAAAATCACAGAACGTCACATTCTGGTCCAACAAATCTATTTGGAAGCACTAGATTTCATAGTACTGCTCCTTCATCACCTGGTGAAATTTAGCAGGCATAGTGAGAAATCAGAACAAATCTACACATTCTCACACACACGCACGCGCGCCCACACACACACACGTATGCACACAAAAATACAGAAAGGAACACATTATGTACATGTCAAATGCACAAATACCCACACACAGAGAAATGCAGACATACTGAGATATAGGAACACATCTCCACACAAAGAATCACTCCAACAGCCCCACATACAGATGTAAAAACTCAGCGTAAGCGTCATTACACACCAACCTGCAAGGACTGACAGTGACTACTTAGGCACACACACAAGAACTTTCAAACACACTTATTAAACTCCAAACACAATGAGATATATACAGAGTGACACTCAGAAAAAGAGACACACCCACAGAGAGGCACAGAGAGATCCTGCTGTGGACACGGAAAGACTTTGACACACGGACAGACAGCCAAGCACATTCTGATCAACACACTCACCTGCTTAAACATGAACACAGTTAGGCAGAGACACCCCACACTCCCACAATGACCCTCAGAGACACACACATATGGTGTCATAGAACCATCATGACATGCTGAGAGTAATACACGCGCACACACACACACACACACACACACACACACAAAACCACACGGTCATAGGACTGTGACCTCACAAACAGCACATGCACACAAGCAAAAACGCAAAACCTTCACAATGTACAAAGTACACCCAGATAAGCAATCACACAGGCACAATAACATACACCCATATAAGAACGCTTGCCTTCTTGGGAACACTCATACATGACTGAATAACATATCCAAATGTATAACACATGAATGGAAATTCAACAAAATACTTTCCAAAGCGCACAAAGGGATACCCACACATAGATGCATGAACACGGTCATGATGTGTCACACTCAGGGACATATCTAATGACAAAAACTGAGGGACACACAAACAAAGTGAGATCCCACAAAGGCAATGAAGTACACCCCTATACAGAGACACACAGAGACCGTCACACACTGAAAGGGAGACGCATGAACACACTTCCCGCAGAGCCACAGACAGAAGAAAGGAAGATGATCAAGCTCCAGCACACATACTTACAGTAATATGACAACGTATTGTCGGCTGTGTCTGTGCACTTTGCAGTTTGCAAAATAACTGACTGGGGAAGGATCAGTGAATGAAGGGATCAGGAAGCATTTGAGTCAATGGAAGTGAGCATGTACTAAACTGAGACAAGTTTAGATGTCATAATGGTTCTTTGATACCACATGCGTGTGTCTCTGAGTGTCATTGTATTATTGCGGGAGTGTGGGGTGTCTCTGCCTGACTGCGTTCATGTTTATGCAGGTGAGTGTGTTGATCAGAATGTGCTTGGCTGTCTGTCCGTGTGTCAAGTCTTTCCCTGTCCACAGTCGGATCTCTCTGTGCCTCTCTGTGGGTGTGTCTCTGTTTCTGAGTGTCACCTCTGTGAGAATAAGACAGAGAGAGAGAGAGAGAGACAGGCAGAGAGACCAAGAAAGAGATAGACAGAGAGACAGAGAAGGATAGACACAGAGGGAGGCAGCGAGACAGACAGACAGATAGACAGGTAGACAGACAGTTCGATGCAGACAGGGAAGGACACGCAGAGTGAGACAAAAAGAGAGAAAAAGAGACACAGCAGGAAACTGAGAGATGGGGATCAGCGTGAGAGAGGAACAAAGACAGACAGGTGAGGTAGAGAGAGAGAGAGAGCGAGAGAGAAAACACAATATTTTTTAATGTAATTCGACAGGAGGTGGACTCAATAAACTCTCTCAAAAACAAATGTGCTTCTCCAAGAACCAACTCAGATTAGGTGATCACTGGCACCCGGAACCTTTCCCTGCTGGTTGTAATAAAGTGTTTATTGTGAGCTGAACAGAGAGAGTCTGACAATCATCATTGTGCAGGAACTATTGCTTCTGCCCAACCCCCTCCTCACCTGCTGGAGGAAAGCAAAGACCCATGCAGCTGGTCTTTAACATAATCCAAAGGGCACTCTGTGAAGACCCAATATTGCAACTGAAACCATCACTCGCAGCCAGCCTGCCATTTAGAATCACTCCTCCAGCCTCTTTGTATCCTCTTTCCATCATAAGTGAAGAATTTACGTGTCCAGAACTTCGCTCTGAACTTGTGCAGAGTCGCTGCATAAAATAATGTGTTCGTGCTGCAGCTTAAATCCCTCAGCATTTCTGCCATCAACATAAACTGGAATAGTTGAGAGTTCTTCCAACGATATGCTTCTTCAGTGCGAACGTATAAGGTGTTTGCACCGTGCTCTAACCACAGAAGTACAAAGTTGATGTATATGGTGATGAGAGATATCACCGACTTCCTCAGGCTCTCCATCTCTGTGTCTTTGTGACTCTCTCTATTCCTCTGACCCTTCACGCTCTTGCAGACTCGACTGGCCACTGAAATGTACCTGACAGTCAGAGTGTTCATCAACAGAGGTAACACGAATGGAATGAAAGGGGTTAATATCATATCAAACCAGTTAAATCCCAGCCAATTGGGATCAGTAAAATAACTTGACTTTGTTACGCATTACCTCGGAACATTGTCCTCCAAGGTTCACACCGAAAATAGAAAGGAATGCGTTTTGAATAGAGCAAAATGCTCGTTACAGCTTGAGCCAGGGCCGAGGTTTTGTCTGTACAATATTTCCTCTTCAGTTTCAAGTAGCAAATGGTCAGTAAACGATCAACGGAGAAGCGGACAGTGAACCAGATGGAAAAGTCGGTGGCTGCACGAATCAGGACAAAGATAGCACTGCACACAGGGGTATGTCCAGGAAACACCCCACGTAATAAAGATCTTGGAATCATCACAGCATGATCCCAGTGCTAATGAACAGCAGATACCCTGTTGCCATGGCCAACAGGCAGCGCGTTATGCAGTTATAGAGGCCGTACTTACTACATGAGAGAACCAAAATAACCGGGCAATAATCAGAAGTCACTGAGCAAACATTCTCCACAACTGCTCAATGTAAGATCTTCATATCTAACTGACACAGGGAATTGACAGATGGTAGAAGGGCACAATTTGTATGGTGATTAGTAAAAAGTTTGGAGGAGATTTGAGAAAAAGGCTTTCACTCAGAGATTGGTGTGGGTTCTGATATTTCACTTGTTTAATTTTCAGCTCTGAATTAAAGATAATGATTATTTTGTTTACTACTTTTATGTAATTAATTGAATTAACCCCGAATCAATAACGCAGAATTAATTGTCAGGATCACTTGGTTTTGTTCTTTTACATATTGTCAGTGATCTGTATCATTGCCGATTGTTAAATTTGAAGAATGGCTGCATTAATTTGTTGCTAACTGAAGTATGGAAAAATACTTTACTGGCCAGTTGAGGGGAGTTTGCATGTGATTGGGGATAAATGTATGTATAACAAATGGAACTCCCAAAAGGTGTTGTGAATGGGTAGATGAAAAAATAAAAGTGATATGAGATACAATGTAAGGCAACTAAGGCTGAGGAATATACAAACAGGGTTAACCAAAAACGCTATAAATCAAGAATTTAGATTCTACTCGGAATCCCGAGCCTATGTCTGCCTTACCGACCCTATTTGAAAATGGGGATTTCGTTCTTGGATACCCTTGGGCAAGGAGAGAATGGTTTATACTCTTATAATGGACAAGCTGCGGCCTCCAAACTCGATGGAAAGGGCCCCTTCCAGGCTCTCCTCACAACCCCTACTGATGATAAGGTCCAAAGTGTGGTTGTGCTGAACGCTGAAGATGAAAGCTGCTCAATGTAAATGTGGTGCGTCTTTCGGTAAGAGATGTGGTTATTGTCCCAGACTGGTTCCTTAAATCCAAGAATGGGGAAGACGGAGCTGTCCCAAGCGCCGAACAATGACTGCAAATCACCTGTCTTCCCAGTTCGGCATCTTGTACAGAAATAAATGCAATTTAATTTGGCAGTCCTCCCTCATTCTCTGCTTTGGGCAACCCTACCCTGACTATTGGACTTGCTCCTTTTCCCAACTGTATCAGTCTCAGACTGATTTGTTTCCTCATGATCGCCCTGGCACACCACCCCAGCCCCGCACCTCCACCATGCCCGCACCCCACACTCCAACTTTACTTGTTTCAATATTCTTGAACATCACGAGCAAATCTCCCTGCAAGTAAATTAGTTTTCTTCCAATTCAGGTGCAATCCGTCCTTGTCATAGAGGTATCTTCTACTCCAAAAGTTACTCCAATGATTAAAAAATGTGAACCTTTCTGCCCTGCACCAGCTCCTCAGCCATGCATTCATCTGCTATATCTTCCTATTTCTATACTCACTAGCTCGTGACAACTAGAGTAATCCAGACATGACTACCCCCAAGGACCTCCTTTTAAATTCCTGCTGAATTCTTATATTCCCCGTTCATATTTTCCTCCTTTACCCTTCCTACGTTGCTAGTTCCAATGTACACAAAGTCCTCCTGCTGGTATCGCTCCCCTTTGAGAATAATTTGCACCAATGAGGCAACAGGCACTCTTGTCCACTACAATGTCTGTCTCTGCCTCTGAGCAAAGAGTCTCAGGTCACAATTGATCACTTCCAACCTGACATAACCCTAATTACATTAGAGCCAGTCTTTGTACCAGAAACTTGGCTGTCAGTGCTACATTCTCCTTAGTGTTCATCACTCCCTACATTTTCCTAAACAGCATATCTGTTTAAAATACACATGGCCACAGTAGACTTCTGCGCTAAATATATACCTTTCCTGCCTTTCCTAGCGATTACACATCTGATTGATCGTGTCAGCTTTTGTTCACTCGCTCCTCTAGCTGCCAACCATCAGACACCCGAGTTCCTGAAAATTCCTCATTGTCTCTAAATGCTGCTCCAACCAATCCATGCGATATTATCGGTTTTCCAAACAAACATATTTACTGGACACATAATCATCAGGACTTGGAAGCTCTCCCTCATCTCCCACATCTAACAGGTAGAGTACATCACTCCTCTAAAGGCCATCTTTGCACCCTAATAATCTACACGCCCAGAAAATGTATTGCCTAACTGCTCTAAAAGAAAGTGCTCACGGCTAATCCAGTGCCTAAGCTTTATACTTTTACATTTCAATTAAGTGACAGATCTCAATCAAGCCTATAACCAAAAAGAAACCACGCTACTCAATATTGTAGATTTGCACAAAAAAACTCGCCAAGACAACACTTAAAAACCATAAATATACCTACCCCTGTGCTGTGAACTCTCCCACACAAGCTCCTCCTTTATTTTCATTGTGTTGCTTTGCTCTTTTTCCCCTAAATTTCCAAAACAATGCAACAGTTCATCAAACAATAATTACTATTAACGAAATTTGTGGAAGTCTGCGCTGACACCTAAAATACCCCAAATATTGGAGCATCTCTCACAGCTACAATGTTTTCCCGTCCTCGAATTAGGATTACCTCGAATCGTCTAGTCACTATATTACATAAACATGAGTTGTTGCACTTGAGAAGATGTAAAGTCAGGCGGACATTGCTAACAGAGCTGAGAATGGTTTGTTTCATCATTAAAGGTGCAAAACATGATCTGACTTATCTCTGAAATGATAAACTAAGGATCTGTTAAGTCATTCAATCCCACACAGTTTGTTTTGGAAAGTGATCAATTCCTTGTCAAGTTTACCAAATGTTTGAATTTGGCTGACATTCAGTCAGCAAATAATGGAAAATGCAAATTGGGAGATGTGACTTTTTACTCTATTGTCAGCATTAGCTCAAATAGTTTTGGAATGTGCTTGTTGATATTTTATGAATAAACTACACAATACAAAACAAAACAGGCAGATTACTACTGCAATTAGTTAATCGAGCAGCTCCAATCCATTGTGTAATATGATATGATAAAAAAAAAGTCTCGCTGACTCTCTGTTATGATATATCATATCAGAGGCAATTAACCTTTAAATTGATAATCCACTGAAGGGTTCATGCCCGATAAGTCGATTCTCCTGCTCATCGGATACTTCCGGACTTGCTGTGCCTTTCCAGCATCACACTCTCGACTCTGATCTCCAGCATCTGTAGTTATCAATTTCTCCTCGGTGAGGACCAATAATTTGCACTAAGCCGCATTTGTGCCAACCAGCCAGTGTCTCATGCAGTTCCACTGTTACAGATCTGGCAGGGGCTGAGGGAATTTGTTTTGCATTGGATCTGGTGCTGAGTGTGAAAGTAGTAACTTTGGGAGAGGTAATATGGAATTACACCTCGTTGTGCATGCCTGGTCAGTGTCTGAGGCATATAATCGATCTGGACGAATTTCGTTGGGGCGCAATGTATTTGAAGAGTGGGGTTAGTCTGTTAGTTCCTCGGGAGATAGTCAAGTGTTTAATCGCCTCACTTCTGTTCAAGCACAAGCTGATTAATTACAGAACACGCCAGATCCTCGTCAGAAATCCAACATAATGGATGATGACCTGAGTTGTTTAAATTTAACAAAATGATCTCTTCTCGAAAGTGAACACACAATGCTGCAAATATTGTTTCCTACTCAAAACAGATGTTTCTTCCAAAAGAAATGACATCAAACTAGAATAAACCAAACTTCGTACCTATAACACAGAGTCAAAGGCAATGAACACGCAGTATATTACAATACTCTCTTTTATCTCAAAGCAATGTATCAATGAAAGAAAAGGACACGATTTTCATCTATTCTCCAAAACATGACTCCCAGTGCCGTTCCAAAGAAAACAATTCCCATAATGGGCGGCACAGTGACACAGTGGTTAGCACTGCTGCCTCACAGCGCCAGAGACCCGGCTTCAATTCCCTCCTCAGACAACTGACTGTGTGGAATTTGCACATTCTCCCAGTCTCTGCCTGGGTTTCCTCTGGGTGCTCCGGTTTCCTCCCACAATCCAAAAATGTGCAGGTTAGCTTGTTTGGCCATGCTAAATTACCCCGTAGGCTTCGGTTAAGGACAATGCATGATAACTATGTCCTGTGGTAAGGCAAATGATAGGAGGGACACGATTCGCGAACCATGGATGACAGGAGAAATTGTACAACTCGCCAAGAGGGAATGGGAAGCGTACATAAGGTCGAGGCAGCTACGACCAGAACGGGCCTTGGCGGAATGTCAGAAGAGTATGACATGTCTTAAACTATCAAGTATATTCGTGGTCATGAAATAGCTTTCGCAAGCAGAATTTGGGACAATCCCAAAGTATTTTAAACTTATATAAGAAGCAAGCGGGTAACTAGGGAAAGGATTCGTCCAGTAAGAGATAATGAAGGAAAGCTGCGTGCCAAGCCTGGGAGAATGGATGAGATTCTGAATAATTGTTTTGCATCAGTGTTCTCTGAGGAGAGGAACATGATGAATCTTGAGATTACAGATAGAAGTTTGATTAGTCTGTATCACGTTGGCACAAGTAGGGAAGATGTGTTGGGGAGGCTAGAAGTTATTAAGGTGGAGAAATCGCAAAGGACCGGAAGGGAGGAGAGAGAGGAAATAGCTGTAGTCCTGACAGATATCTTTGGGGCATCCTTAAAAACAGGTGAGGTGTTGGAGGACTGGAGGATTGCTCTTGTTATCCCCCTTCACAAGAAGGGTAGCAGGGATATTCTGGGTAACTACAGACCAGTGAGCCTAACGTCGGTGGTGGGGTAGTTGCTGGAGAGATTACTGAGAGATAGGTTCTACTAATATTTAGAAAAGAATTAGCTTATCAGTGAAAGTCAACATGGTTTTGTGCAGGGGAGATCGTGCTTTATCAACTTAATAGAGTTCAGTGAGGAAGTCACCAAGTTGTTAGACGAAGGAAGGGCTGCTGATGTCATATAAATGGACTCTAGTAAGGCGTTTGATAAGGTTCCCATTGTAGCGTAATGGAGAAAGTGAAGTCACGTGGTGTGCAGTGTGTTCTCGCTAGGTGAGTCAAGAACTGGTTGACCAACAGGAGACTAGGAGTAGTATTTGAAGGGAGTTTTTCGGAATGAGAAACGTGACCAGTGGTGTTTCACAGGGGTCAGTAGTGTAGATTTATCGGTTACTTACAGTGTAGAAACAGGGCCTTCATCCCAACATGTCCACACTGATCCTCCGAAGAGCAACGCACCCAGAACCATTACATTCACCCCTTCAACTAATGCTATGGGCAATTTAGCATGGCTAATTCACCTAACCTTCACATTTTTGGACGGTGGAAGGAAACCGGAGCACCAGGAGGAAACCCACGCAGACACGGCAAGAATGTGGAAACTCCACACAGACTTTGCCTGAGGCAGGATTAAGAAACCGGGTCTCTGGCGCTGTGAGGCAGCAGGGCTCACCACTGTGCCACCGTGCCACCCACTGTGGCACATATACATAAATGAACTAGAAGAGGGCACTGTTATTATGACCAGCAAGTCTGCAGATTACACAAAGCTTGGTGGAGGAGCAGAAAGCATAAGGGACTGTCAAAAATACAGGAGGATATAGATAGACTGGGGAGTTGGTCAGAAAAGTGGCAGATGGCTTTCAATCCAGACAAATGTGAGGTGATGCATTTAGGCAAGTCTAATTCGAGAGCGAATCATACAATGAATGGAAGAGCCTTGCGAAAAGTTGATGGGCAGAGACATCTGGGAGTGCAGGTTCATTGTATCCTGAAGGTTGCTGCAGAGTTGGATAGAATGGTCAAGAAGGCATACAGTATAATTGCCTTCATTGGACGGAGTGTTGAGTATAAGCACTGGCAAGTCATGTTAAAATTATCCAAGACATTGGTTCGGCTGCATTTAAAATACTGTGTCCAATTTTGGGCGCCACATTACCAAAAGGATATGGACGCTTTGAAGAGGATGCAGAGAAGGTTCACGAGAATGTTGCCTGGTATGGAAGCTGCTAGCTATGAAGAGAGGTTGAGTAGGTGATGTTTATTTTCACTACAAAAAAGGAGATTGGGGGGGCCTGACTGAAGTTAACAAAATCATGAAGGGTGTAGACAGGGTGGATAGAGACAAGCTTTTTGCCAGGGTGAAGGATTCAATAACGAGAGGTCACGCTTTCAAGGTGAGAGGTGGAAAGTTTAAGGGGGATACATGAGGCATGTATTTCACAAAGAGGGTCGTGGGCGTTTGGAGCTGGTTGCCAGCAGAGCTGGTAGAGGCAGGCATGGTAGATTCGTTTATAGTTAAAAATCACACAACACCAGGTAATAGTCCAATAGGTTTAATTGGAATTACACTAGCTTTCGGAGCGATGCTCCTTCATCAGGTGAATGTGGAGGGCTCGATCGTAACACAGAATTTATATCAAAAATTTGAAGTGTGATGTAACTGAAATTATACATTGAAAAATTGATTGTCTGTTAAGCCTTTCATCTGTTAGAACACAGTGATAGTTTCACTTCTTTCATGTGTTAATCACAAAACCCTTTTTTAAAAGTTGCATTCTCGGGTTAGCTGTTAACAATGGTGATAGCTAGACAATATGTTGAAGGTGTTAGGTGTCAACATATTGTCTAGCTATCACCATTGTTAACAGCTAACCAGAAAATGCAACTTTTAAAAAAAAGGTTTTGTAATTTACACTTGAAAGAAATGAAACAATCACTGTTTTCTAACAGATGAAAGGCTTAACAGACAACCAATTTTTCAATGTATAATTTCAGTTTCATCACACTTCAAATTTTTGATATAAATTCTGTGTTACGATCGAGCCCTCCACAATCACCTGATGAAGGAACGTCGCTCCGAAAGCTAGTGTACTTCCAATTAAACCTGTTGGACTATAACCTTGTGTTATGTGATTTTTAACTTTGTACACCCCAGTCCCACACCGGCATCTCCAAATCATAGATTCGTTTAAGATGCGTCTGGACAAATTCATGAGGAGGTGGGGAGCAGTGGGGTACAAATGCTTAGGAATTGACCAACAGGTTCAGACAGTACATTCGGATCGGGTCAGGCTTGAAGGGCCGAAGGCCCTTGTCCTGGGCTGGAAATTTCCTTTGTTCTTTGCATAATATTCACATCAGAATCCGTGTATCTATCACTTGGCTAAATGATTTGTGACTGCCACTTCTAAACTGTCACTATAGTGAACGTCTTCCTGGGGCTACGGTATACCTGAGTTTCAATGTACTCTGCTTTAAACAATCGCATCAGAGCTTTTCCTTGACCCAACATCCTGTTTGGGACCGACACAACATTTTCATTCCTAGCCAGTCTAATTTACTAAAACTCGTATTTCTTCTGCATGAGCACAGACATACACATCCGCTCAGTTCCAGGGTCATTGAGGAACTAAAAGAAATTACAAATATGATTGATGTGAAATGAATACATTCTCCATTTCTTGTTTCTTCTTCAATCGAAAATTCCAGAACTGCACAAATAATCTTGAAGGCTGCATCATTACCATGCTGTGCTGCAAGCGTCGAAAGTAAACAAAGTTTCACTCGTGTACAAAGCCATTCAGGAGAAGATGAGGACTGCAGATGCTGGAGATTCAAGTCAAGATTCGAGGAATGCTGGAAAATCGCAGCAGGCCAGGCAGCATCCGAGGATCAGGAAAATCGATGTTTCAGGCAGGGGTCCTTTGACTTGACTTCAATCTTGACTACAAAGCCAATCAGCCTACATCCAAACCCCAAACACATTTTTTAAAACCAATCTTATCATTACAGAAGAAACAGAGCATTTTAGAACTGAGGTTTATTGGATGATACAAACCTAAAACGTTTATTTCCTTCATGAAAATGTTTCACTTCCCAGCCCATTTCCCAGAAATGATTCTTTGAATTGTGGAACCCGACTGTACTGAAGAGGTCCGTCGGTCCATATAGCTTGTGCTATCAAGGCTAATGGAAATCTGAACTCTTCACAGGTAGTTGTTAAAGATTTTGAGGTTTCCTACTTCAATAACCCTCCCAAGTACTGAAGTATCAGAACCCACACCACTCTCTGAGTGAAAGCCTTTTCCTCAAATCCCCACCAAACCTTTTACTAATCACCTTAAAATTTGCGCCCATCTGCCATCTGTCAATTCCCTGTCTCAGTTAGATATGAAGATCTTTCATTGAGCAGTCATGGAGAATGTTTGCTCAGTGACTTCTGATTATTGGCAGGTTATTTTGGTTCTCTCACAGGGAAAGTACGGCCTCTATAACGGCATAACACGCTGCCTGTTGGCCATGACAACAGGGTATCTGCTGGTCATAAGCACTGGGATCATGCTGTGGTCATTCAAAGATCACTATTACCGAGGGTGATTCCTGGACATACCCCTGTGTGCAGTGCTATCGTTGTCCTGATATGTGTAGCCATAGACTGTTCCGTCTGTTTCACTGTCCGTTTCTCTGTTGATCGTTTTGTGAACATTTGCTGCTTGAAACTGAAGAGGAAATATTGTACAGAGAAAACCTAGGTTGTTTCTCGAGCTGTAACTGGCATTCTGATCGATTGAGAACGTATTACCTGATATTTTCGGTTGGAACCTTGTAGGATAATTGACAATGTTCCGAGGCACTGCGAAACAAAGTCAAGTTATGTTTACTGATCCCAGATGGCTGTGATATAACTGGTTTGAAATCATTTTAGCCCTTTTCATTCCATTCGTGTTACTTCTGTTGATGAACACTTTGACTGTCAGGTACATTTCAGTGGCCAGTCGAGTCTGCAAGAGCCCAAGGGGTCAGACGAATAGAGAGAGTCACAAATACACATATATGGAGAGCCTGAGGAAGTCGGTAATATCTCTCATCACTATATCCATCAACTTTGTACTTCTGTGGTTAGCGCAGGCGGGAAACACCTGAAACTTTAGCACGAACCAAGCATATCGTTGGAAGAACGTTCATCTATTCCAGTTTACTTTGATGGCAGAAATGCTGAGGAAATTAATCTGCAGCACGAACACATTCTTTAATGCAGCGATTCTGCCCAAGTTCAGTGCGAAGTTCTGGTCACGTAAATTCTTCACATATGATGGAAAGAGGATGGAAAGAGGCTGGAGGAGTGATTCTAAATATCGGGTTGGCTGCGAGTGATGGCTTCATCTGGAATAATGGGTCTTCACAGAGTGCCCTTTGGATGAGTGTTAAAGACCAGAAGAATGGGTCTCTGCATTTCTCCTGTAGGGGAAGAGGGGGTCGGGCAGAAGCAGTCATTCCTGTACCATGATGATTGTCAGACTCTCTGTGTTCAGCTCACAATAAACACTTTATTACAACCAGCAGGGAAAGGTTCCGGGTGCCATTGATCACCTCATCTGAGTTGGTTATTGGAGAAGCACATTTGTTTTTGAGAGAGTTTATTGAGTACACCTCCTGTCTACTTACTTCACAAAAAAGAATGCTTTCTCTCTCTCTCGACCTCACCTGTCTGTCTTTGTTCCTCTCTCACGCTGACCCCCATCTCTCAGTTTCTTGCTGTGCCTCTCTTTCTCTCATTTTGTCTCGCTCTGTGTGCCCCTCTCTGTCTGCATCGATCTATCTCTCTACCTGTCTATCTATCTGTCTGCCTCACTGTATTCCTCTATGTTTATCCTTCTTTTTCTCCCTGTCTATCTCTTTCCCGGTCCCTCTGTGACACCCTCTCTCTCTGTGTCTTTCTCTCACAAAGCCGATGACAGGCACTTTTCACAGTTTACAACAAGCTCACTTGCATTGATTCAAAGCACTTCCAGATCCCCTCATTCTCTGATCCTTCCCCAGTCAGTGATTTTGCAAACTACAAAGTGCAGAGATACAGCCGACGATACGTTGACACATTACTGTACTGACGTCTGCTGGAGTTTGATCGTCTTCCTTTCTTCGGTCTGTGACTGTGCAGGAAGTGTGTTCATGCATCTCCCTTTTAGTGTGTGACGTTCTCTGTGTGTCTCTGCATAGGGGGTGTATTTCATTGCCTTTGTGGGGATCTCCCTTTGTTTGTGAGGCCCTAAATTTTTGTCATTAGACATGTCCCTGAGTGTGAGACATCATGACTGTGTTTATGCATCTGTGTGTTGGTTTTCCTTTGTGCGTATTGGGTAGTATTTTGGTGAATTTCCATTCATGTGTTTATATATTTGGATATGTTATTCATTGTTGTATGAGTGTTCCCGTGAAGGTAAGCGTTCTTATGTGGGTGTATGTTACTGTGCCTGTGTGATTGCTTATCTGTGTGTACTTTGCACATTGTGAAGCTGTCGTGTTTTTGACTGTGTGTATGCTGTTTGTAAGTTCACAGTCCTCTGACAATGTGGTTTTGTGTGCGTGTGTCTCTGTGTGTCTGTGTGTGTGCGTGCGTATGTGTGTGTGTGTGTCTGTGTGGATTACTCTGAGCACGTCTTGACGGTTCCATTACACCATGTGTGTGTGTCTCTGAGTGTCATTGTATTATTGGTGGAGTGTGGGATGTGTCTCTGCCCTACTATATTCATTTATAAGCAGGTGAGTGTATTGATCAGACTGTGCCTGTCCGTCTCTCCGTGTGTCAAGGTCTTTCTGTGCTCCATAGTAGGAACTCTCTGTGCCTCTCTGTAGGTGTGTCTCTGTTTCTGAATGCCACTCTTCTATATCTCACTGTGGTTGTGGTTCAGTAACGATTTGAATGTGCTTGTGTGTGTGCCGATTAATTTACTGTCAATTCTTGCAAGTTGATGTTTAATGACTCTTACGCTGAGTTCTTTTATATCTGTGTGTGGGGCTGTGGGTGTGATTCTTTGTGTGGAGATGTGTTCTTATATCTCAGTATGACTGCATTTCTCTGTGTGTGGATATGTATGCATTTGGCATGTACATAATGTGTTCCTTTCTGTGCATATGTGTGTGTGGGTGTGTGCACGCGTGCGTGTGTGGGCGTGTGTAGATTTATTCTGATTTCTCACTATTCCTGCTAAATTTCACCAAGTGGTGAAGGAGCAGTCGTCTGCAATCTAGTGCTTCCAAATGCATTTGTTGAACCAGAAACTGATGTTTTGTGATTTTTAAATTCGTACACCCCAGTCCAAAAACCACATCTCTAAATGATCAGTATGACTGCATTTCTTTGTGTGTGGATGTGTGTGCATTCTGTCCATACATGAGTGTGTCTCAGTCTGACTGTTTTTCTGGGTGTATACGTGTGCACGAACTTGCGTGAGAAGGTGTGTCCCCTTCTGCATTGTGTTTTCATTCCAGTGTGTTGTGAGGGTGCTGGAATGCTGCTGTAGTTTGTGTGCAGATGTGTTACCACGTTTCAGATTGATGGTGTTACTGTGCATTGTGTGTGCTTTTGTTTGTCAGTACGTTCCTATATCTCACTTTGACTGCATTACTGTGTATAGGTATGCGTTCTGCGTGTATGTGTTCGTGAGTTTGTGGGTGTAGATGTGTTTCTGCATGTTCCTATATGCTTGTGCGAGAGTGTGGGTGTGGTTCGGTGATCCTTTGCGTATGTTTCTGTCTATGTCTGAGCTTGGTATTCCCTCTCCTGAAAAGGTTCATGTGAACCCTTGAGCAGGACACGGTGCACACATTCGTGTAAATAGCACATTTTCGGCAAGCTGCAAAATATCGAACGATCAGCATCTGTAGCTCCTGCACCCTGAGAGCTGAACGGTTCCTTCAGTTCAAGGACCTAAGCTTAATGAACGAAACAAGACAGGGAAATATTCAATGAAAGGAAGGATTCTAGTTCTTCCATCCTTGTTTGTAACATGGATGCAATATTGAAGCTGGTTGTGTCCATACATTGACATTGTTACATATGAGATCATTAGGTCATATTGTGTGGGAGCAGAATTAGGTCATTCACCGCAACCAGTCGTTCTGACATTTTGACATGAGGGAATTCTATTCTCCTGCATTCTCCCCAAAACTTTTGATTCCATGATCAATTAGAAACACATATATCTCTATATTGAATAAATTTGTTACAGACCAGGCCAGACCCTCTCAAAGCATTTCAAGACGGTAGCCCAAACCCTAACTTTTCTGAGCTAACGTGTTCTGAGCATTTGTGCAGTGGACAGTCCAGGAGTGATGGAGCTGGTCAATATTCCTCGGATTGAAATAAAACATAACTTATTTCCAGAGTACCGAATTAAACACAGCAAAAGGTAACAGAATACAGAATAACTCAACCTTGTGAAAGCGAACAGACTATCCCAACTTAATAATTGTTCTCAATTACTGCACAAATCCCCATAAACACCTCTTGACAATGCAGGTAAAATCAAACACAGTGTCTCACAGGAGAGATGTCGGAGAGAGATTCAGCACGGAACAATTACTTTCACGGAGCTGTTCCTTTTACAAGCAGTCTGATAGACTGTCTGCATATTAACACCGAACCAAACTAAACCAGCCCAGAGTCAAGCTGAGCTGTGAGAATTGGCCACTCCCCTTTCATTGTATTTTTTTTTACTAGAAAGGCTTTTTGCCGGAGGTAGTGTCTGTTGGATATCATGAAGTTGGCCCTAAAACCCATCAAAACTCGACGCCACAGAACCTCTGCATTTACAAACGTTCTAAGAAAAAAATAAGAACAGTAAAGAATCAGCATCATCACACACTTAATGTCCTGGTCTCCACAGACCTCTGCGGTAATAATTTCAACAGATTAAACATTCCTTCAATGAAGAAATTCATACTCATCTCAGTTCCAAAGGTCGCCTCTTCACTCTGGGGCTGTACCGTCATGTCTTAGTCTCTCTTAGATGTGGAAACAGCTTCCAAGCAGAAGCTGAAATGGGAGGACTCTTCACAAAATGAAGTGCAATGCTGGCCTGAGGCTGTTAATGACAGTCCCTGGGATTGTTTAGAATTGGTGAACTGGACCGTGTTAAAGTACTCAGCAGAAGACCTGGAAAAGAAGGGATCTGCCTGTGACATCCTTTATATACGCCTGGACTCTCAGTCACACTGCACGCTGCCCTCGAAGTGGCTGCGCGGGGGACAAGACTGTCACACACCTCCTTCCGGAATGAGCCTGTGCAGAATAAGTCTGGAGAGGAATGCAGTGGTGTTTGTCGAGGTTCATCTCAAGCAGCGCTGTGACGCGGGACTCCGTGCTATTTGGTCTGTTCCCCAGGATGTGCACCAAGACGAACATCATCTGTGCCTGGAGGATTATCAACACGGTGAAGGACGCTCTCTGGGCGGTCCGAAACCTTCTGATCTTCCGGCTAAAGGAGTTGACCTCGACTGAGTGTTGCAGCCTGGCACATTCCAAGACCCAGGACTACGTGTTGAGGGACGCGCTGAAGCTTGGGGTAGCTGCCGGCAAGGTTCGGTGGGGAAAGACCATCGTGTAACATCTGCCTGCCCATGAAGAACAGGGGGCCCACACAGTCAGTCGGGCTCTGCTGACGCCTCAGCTAAACATGAAAGCGTACAGACCTGTATAAATTAAAGATTACTCTGTCTCTGTATACCATTATTTGAATGATTACGGATGTATTGCATGAACAATTGTCCAGATCATCAAAATATTTTATGAAGGATGTATATTTTTGAAATTAAAAATGGGTCTCCCAGGACGAGGCTATCCCATTGCACATCGGGTGTCCTGACGCCTGCAATGTCCACAAATGTGGGATACTCGACTGCAAAATTTGTGGTAGTGGTGTCTGCGTTCGTGCTCTCACCTGGTTTGCAAACAAAAAGCAGATGTTCCAATAGATGGCGCTCATTTGTGTTTCCTCCAGCTTCCTTGTATATCACACATCTCTGTTCAACAAGTTGATAGATATATGCTGCACGTCTTACTTCATCCTGCAATAAACCACTATGTTCAAACCTTTTGACAAGAGCAAGAAGCCAAGCTTCAAATTACCAAATCTATTGCCCTCTATTTACTGCCTATTCAAGCATTGCTCAAAATGCCCCTTTAAACAATTTTTTGGAGAGAGGTAAAACAGCCCCAGCCTATTCAGCCTCTCCCTGTAGCTCAAATCCTCCAACCCTGGCAACATCCTTGTAATTCTTTTCTGAATCCTTTCAAGTTTCACAACATCCTTCCATAGGAAGGAGACCAGATTGCACAGGTGATGTCCAGGAAACAACCCTCGGTAGTAAAGTACTTACAATCGCCACAGCAGAATGTTAGTGCGAATGAAAAGTAAATCTGATGTTTCCTTCGCCAACAGACAGCACGTTGTGCAGTTAGAGAGGTCACGCATTTCCCACGCGAGAAACAAAGTCAGCAGGAAATTAACAGAGAGAGTCAGAAGGGAAAATACAAATAAGAAATGAATTGATCAAACATTCTCCACATCTGCACGAGGTCTTCACATCATGGGCACAGTGTTTTCCGCTGCTGCCTCACAGCACCAGCAGTCCCGGGTTCGATTCCCACCTCAGGCGACTGACTGCGAGGCGTTTGCACATTCCCCCATTTCTACTTGGGTTTTCTCCTTCAGTCCAAGTATGTGGCAGGTCAGGTGAATTGGCCATGCGAAATTGCTCGTAGTGTTAGTTGTAGGGGCATGGGTGGGTTGTGGGTCGGTGTGGACTTGTGCTGAAGAGTCTGTTTCCACACTGTAAGTAATCTAACTGAATCAGGGAATTGATATATAGCAAAGGGTCATAGTTTTTTCTGCAAAATGTTTGGAGGTGATTTGAGGAAAATGCTTTCACCCAGATAGTGGTGGGGTTCTTGTAATTCAGTGCTTGCAGGCTAGTTGAGGCAGGAAACCTTACAACATTTAAAAACTACATGGGACGAGACTAGATTTCATTCAGCTTTGCTTGCACAAGCTTGATGGTCCTTTCTGTACAATGGTCATAGATTCATAATCATAGAGAGCAACATCACGGAAACAGACCCTTTGGTCCAAACTGTCCATGCCGACTTCTGGGAGATAGATTGGGAAATGAAAAAGTTTTCTGAAATAAAACAAAGCCTGTGGATACTGGAAATATGAAAAATAAACAGAAATAGCCGGCGAAACCCAACAGGTATGGTAGCATCTGTGGAGACAGAAACAGAATGAATGCAATCATTCTTCATCTGAAGACGTTCGTCTGAACATTTCTCAAGGAACTCGAAACATCAACATGTTTTTCTCCTCACTCCAGGCCAGCTCATTGCAAATGGATTGATTTCCAATCGGAAATTGAGATACCTCGTGTTGATATTTATCGGCTATGAAGCATTTGTTTGTCGGCTTTAAGCAGACTGGGCTCGATTTGGTCAAAGAGATATATAGCATGGAAACATGCCCATTGGCCCAAATCGTCCATGCCGACCAGATATTCTATCATCATCTACTCCCATTCGCCTCCATATCCATTGAAAACTTTCACTGACCCGCTCAGTTGTTTTGTAAATGTTGTAATTTCATATGCTTCCCCCATTTCCTCTGGTAGATCATTCCATACATGTGCTCGCCTTTGTGTGAAAGGCTAAGTCTTTCCCCTCCCACTCTAAATGTATTCTCACTACCTCTGGACTCCCACAGACCAGGGAAAGGACCTTTTCTATTTGCACTATCATGAACTTGGGATTTTATAAACCTCGATAAGGTCACCCTCGCCTCCAATGCTTCCTTAACACCAGACCTATTCAACGTTTACCAATAGCTCAAGCCCTCCAAATCTGGCAACATCCTTGCAAATATTTCATGAAACCCTCCAAGTTTTACACCATGGTTCCTTTCGAAGTGAGACCAGAATGACACACAGTTTTCCCAAAAGTGGCCTAACTAATGGCCTGTACAGCTGCAACATGACAACATGGTGAATACAGAGAAAGCTGCAGGAATGTAATGAGGTGGAACTCATTGAATCTGTGGGGTTCTCTGATTGTGAATGTTAACCTGGTCCACTGAGGAGTCCTGGCTGATAGATATAAAGAGGAATGTCAGGTTATCAGCTCACTCCAGGAATCAGTTTTGTCAGTGTGATGTCCTATGCACCTGTAACTGCAGGGTGAGTTGGGGATGCGTCAGCAGCTTATGTAGAAGCGGGAGAGTGCAAGAGCATAATAGGAAGAATAGAAAATACAGAATAATAAGGATGGTGTTGAATGCAGTGGAGTAGGGTGGGAGTTAAGTACAGGAGAAAGGGAGAGGACTTAATACAGATCATATAATAATTTGATGTTTGAATACAGAAAAGCAGGAGGAGGATGAAGTCAAGGGGAAGAGGACAGTGGAAAGGAATAAACAGAAAGTAATATTGAGCGGGCTAATTATGGAGCAATGGCGGGAAAACTGAATACAGAGATGGATAAAGACTGTGATTGTTGGAATTTAAATGGAGCACATTCAGTAGAGGGTATGTGTGTGAGTATTAAATGCAAAAAAGGGACATGATTAAATAGAGATTATCAGGAAGAGGATTAAAAACAGAGTGAGAGTAGGTGTAAAATACAGCAATCAGGACAGAATGAAACACTGGGAACAGTGCGGCTTTCATACAAGGGAGAAGATATATTATTAATAGCAAAAGGTTTGTGTACCACTGTGGTTAAACTAAATAGCGCGGGGGGAGGGGACAAACTGGAAGTTTAAGAAGGAAATTGAAGGAAAAATTAGAACAAGGGAAGTCAAGAAAGACAACGGTATCAATGAAACTCAAAACTCAAAAAGCGATCATGCCGTAAGGTTGAGTGAAATATGGGTTGATAGGAAGTTTGAGGGCAGTAACAAATTAAAAATACTATATATGAATGTACGAAGTATTAGAAATAAGATGGGTGATCTTGAGGCTCTTTTGGAAAGTGGCAGCTACGATAATGTGGGGATAACTGAGACGTGGCTTCAAGTGGACAGCGCCTGTGAAATGAATATTCAAGGCTATACGTGCTATCGTAAGGACAGACTGACGGGAAGAGGGGGTGGGGTGGCCCTGTTGGTAAGGGATGAGGTTCATTCCCTTGCGCGGGGGGAACCTAGAATCAGAGGATGTAGAGTCAGGATGGATAGAGCTGAAGAATTCTGAGGGTAGAAAGACCCTCTTGGGAGTTATCTGCAGGCCCGAAACAGTAGTATCGATGTAGGGTGCAAGTTGAATAAGGAGCTGAAATTTGCATGTCGCAAAGATGTTACGACAGTTGTTATGGGGGACTTCAACATGCAGGTAGACTGGGAGTATTAGGATGGTATTGAACCTCAAGAAAGAGACTTTGTGGAGTGCTTCCGAGATGGATCCTTAGAACAGCTGTTACTGGAGCCCACCAGGGAGAAGGCAATTCTGGATCTGGTATTGTACAACGAACCAGAATTGATCTGGGACCTCGAAGTGAAGGAGCCATTAGGAGGTCGTGACCAGAATACAATAAGCTTCAATCTGCAACTTCAAAGGGAGAGGGTACAATCGGAAGTGACAATATTTCAGTTGAATAAAGGGAACTATAGAGCCACGAGGGAGGAGCGGGCCAAAGTTCAATGGTGCAATACCATAGCAGGATTGACAGTGGAGGAACAATGGCAGATATTTCTGAGTATAATGCAGAAGATGCAGGATCAGTTCATTACAAACAAGAAGAAAAATCCTATGAGGAGACAGGGGTGTCCGTGGCTGACGATGAAAGTTAAGAAACATATAATGTCAAAAGAGAAAAACTATAACATAGCAAAGTTGAGTGGGAAAAGGGAGGAGTAGGAAGCTTTTAAAGAACAACAGAGGATTACTAAGAAGGAAATACGCAGAGAAAAAATGTGGTATGAAGGTAAACTGGCGAAAAATATATAGGAGGATAGTAAAAGCTTTTTTTCGGTATGTGAAAGGGAAAAAAATGGTGAAGGCTAAAATTGTGCCGTTGAAGACAGGAATAGGGCAATATATTACAGGGAACAAAGAAATGGCAGAAGAGTTGAATTGGTACTTCAGATCTGTGTTCACTGGGGAAGACACAAGCAATCTCCCAGAGGTAACAGTGGCTGAAGGACCTGAACTGAAGGGAATTGATATTTGCCAGGAAATGGTGTTGGGGAGACAGTCAGGTCTGACGGTCTGAAGATTGAAAAGTCCCCGGGGGCTGATGGTCTACATCCCAGGGTACTGAAGGAGGTGGCTCTAGAAATCGTGATGCATTGGTGATTATTTTCCAGAGTTCATAGATTCAGGATCAGGTCCTACTGATTTGAGGGTGGCTAATGTTGTACCACATTATAAAAAGGAGCACATTCTCCCCGTGTCTGCGTGGGTTTCCTCCGGGTGCTCCGGTTTCCTCCCACAGTCCAAAGATGTGCAGGTCAGGTGAATTGGCCATGCTAAATGACCCGTAGGTAAGGGGTAGATGTAGATGTAGATGTAGATGTAGATGTAGATGTAGGGGTGGGTTGCGCTTCGGCGGGGCAGTGTGGACTTGTTGGGCCGAAGGGCCTGTTTCCACACTGTTAGTTATCTAATCTAATCATAATGAATGGTGGTGCAGGCTCGAAGGGCAGAATGGCCTACTCCTGCAGCTATTGTCTATTGTCTACGGTCTGCAGGCAAATATAAACGCTTAAATGCAGGGAAATGGAGCGGAACAAATAGACAATCGGGATAATTAAATACAGGGTAATAGTGACTATTTCCAGCTTTATACAATTTGGGTCGGAGGTGATGTTGGGCAGTACCCTCCTTTCAAATTTCCAGACATCAGTATCATACCTTGGCTCGCACCTTGTCCATTCCCATAATTAGTTGCCTCCATGTTCCACTGCCTCCCAGGTCAAGCTCTCACCTTCTGACGGAGTGCTCCCTCATTCTCATTCCAATTATCCTTACACCGCAGACATCCCCCTCATAGAAAGCATTGAAATCAGGAGAAAACAGCTTTGCTTCACTTGGAGGTCGCCACTGATGATGTTACCTAGCCAGGTAATGAAATGTCTGGATATCAAACCTAAGCTCAGCGAGCAAACCTACACCCTACAACCCCCTCTCCTCACATCTTCCCGTACCCTCCTACCTTCGCTTTTTAATGGAGAACAGTGTGGACTGACGTTGTGCCATTCTGATATTCTTGTGCTCACGAATGGGACTGAATGGCCTTCTGCTGTTCCACTTTACCATCTCTGAATGAGCGAAATTGCCTCCTCCACTTCCTCTGTACCATTCTCAAGAAGGCTTCTGTTATTCAGTCATGGGATGAGGGCGTTGCTGGTCCGCGGCAATATTTATTGCCCATCCTTAATTGCCTGGAAGTGTGTTAAGTGTCAACCATATTGTTGTTGGTCTGTAGTCACGTGTAGTCGTGACCAGCGAAGGAACGTAATTTCCCTCTGCAAAAGGCATCAGCAAACACAGAAACATTCTGGGTTCATCATTAGACACTTAAATTCCCGAAAATCATTGAAGTGAAGTTCCATCATCTGCCACAGTGGGATTTGCAGCAATACCCCTAGAACATTATAAGTCTCTGACTTTCTGTTCTCCCCTTGAGCAATATTTTAAATGAAGACTGTTTGCAGTATTCCAAATAGTGCACCTATTCACTATCCATTAGTGAGATACTTCTAGATGCATTTTATACCGTTATCCAGTGAAACGGGCAGACAAATGGCAAATCATGTAGGAAGTGAGAAAGCGAGATAATATAACTTAACTGGGCAAATTCTGGAGGAGGCACAATATGATCAAGACTTGGAGGTGTACACTTATGTTTGGGAAAGTGATTGGGGAGTTTGGGCAGGTTTGTAAAAAGGAAACGTAAGAATTGGAATTGGAACGTTAAGAGAAGTAAAATGTTATCAAACCTTTATAATTGACCGTTTGAGCCACAGTAGGGGGAAAAAGACTGGATTTGAACTCAAGAAAATCAAATGCCTTGCATTGTGTTAAAACTGAGCTCAGCCCAATCCAGAACATGGCACTTTACGAAGGATGACAATACCTTGGATAGCCTATAGGAGGAGATTAAAAATCATCGGGATATAGAAACAGGCCATTCACCCCCAGTTAGAGCTCGTTCTGACATTCAATGGCTTGGATCTGCTCACAGTTCTCCAACGGAGAACTGACCAGAATTGGTACCTTGGCCTACCACACCAGCGCCATTCCTGACACCAGGATTCCTGTTCTTGTGGCACTCTATTTACTAACATTGACACCCCAATTCTATCCATCCAACTTGGAAATCTTATTTTACATCATATTGTTATTAACTTGACATTGACATTGACATTTTGAAATTAATTCCAGTTGAGAGTTTCTCAGAGAAATGTTCTCCTCAACACTGGGTTCTGGCTTCCCTGTTTAATAGCAGCTCTAGCATGAATGAAAAATAGCTGGTTACCGGAGACGACACATTGTAGGTCTAAACAAACTCATCAGAATTGAAGCGGGAAAGTGTATAAAATGAAGAGCCTCAGGTCCTGCTCAACATTGGCATCAACAATGTTAGTGGGTGAAATAGCCCTTCAGAGGTCAGAATCCAACATTAATCATTCCTCATTTACAAAAGCACAGCCTGTAACAATAGTCTCTCACTGCCTTAGGCATTCAACATCTCCATATCCATGACATTCATCCTTTTTATGTCAGCAAGGGCTCACTGGTTGAGACACATTAATAGCCACAATCAGGGAACTGATATCCGATGAAGTCCAGTTGACTGTCTTCATCACAAATATTATCAGAAGGAAAAGCTTCGGGTTTCTGAAAGTCGAATTGAGTAAATCAGGCAAGAAATTGAACAGCTGATCTTTGGGTTACTTCAAGTGCTCATTTGATTATTGCAAGTGTGGCTGGAAATATTGGTTCCAAGGGGAAGATCGTCGGACATTTCATTTATTGGTGAGGGTTCTGTGGCTGGTGCGATCTGAATACATTGGAAGAGTGGTTTGCAATTAAATTGAATGTTACTTTTATAGGCAGATCCTCATATAAAATATGTGTGGGCGGCACGGTGGCACAGTAGTTAGCACTGCTGTCTCACAGCGCCAGAGACCCAGGTTCAATTCCCACCTTAGGTAACTGACTGTGTGGAGTTTGCACGTTCTCCCCGTGTCTGCGTGGGTTTCCTCTGGGTGCTCCGGTTTCCTCCCACAGTCCAAAGATGTGCAGGTTAGGAGAATTGGCTATGCTAAATTTCCTGTAGTGTTAGGTAAGGGGTAAACGTATGGGTGGGTTACACTTCGGCAGGTCGGTGCAGACATGTTGGGCCGAAGGGCCTGTTTCCACACTGTAATGTAATCTAATCTAATCTTAAAGTGATAAGTTAGTTTTGAAACCTCACCTTTATAACTTAATATTTATGATGATATGTTCGGTATTTGGACTGAGATACCACTTTGAAAGAATTAAATTATTACTTCTCACAGTCTTGAATTGATACAAGAGCACAGATCTAAACACGCAGCAATGAAATATGCTTTCTCCAAATAGTACGTACACAATGCAAAAGCATGATTTTGCAATTTTATTGGATTGGGGAAGAGTGATCTCAACATACTCGAAGTATTTGCCAACATGGAGAATGAAGAAACTTGCGTCCGGAATCTAAATAGAGAGTTGATGTATAAATGAGCAATGCTGGACTGAGGAACATTAACAAAGACGTTCTCAGTTGTTTGGCAATGGCAAAAGAGGGAGAAATGTCTGAATGCATTGCAACAATTATACAGGTGCTTCGGGATCAGCAAGAAAACAGGATAGGTGAGAATGGGCAGCCCTGCCTGATTCTGAATCTGGTCAGGAAGCCCTCTGATTCCCAGCCACTGACGGCAGAAGCTGTAAAAATATCCGTTTCCATGCTGTATATCTCTATGACTCTACGACCTGTCGAATTCATTTGCGGAATCCTCCCCAAAACTCAATGTGGAAAGCACATCTCAGACTGAGCTGTACAATATCCTGTCAAAGGTCTTCTCCTGGTCCAGGCTGATGAGGCAGGCCTCCAACTCCCCTGTCCTGTACTTAGGTGATCATGTCCCTCAGGAGAAAAATGCTCTCATCGTTAGTGCTGCCCACTGCAGGACAGGTTTGATTGGTTTGAATCACTGATCCCATAGGAGATGTGACCTGTTTGGTTATGACCTTAGATACGATTTTTTAATGTGCAGTCAGCAATGAAACAGGTTACCAGTCCTCCAAATTGTCCTTCGAATTGTAGATGAGGGGCGAGATACCTTTTCTTGTGCATTATGCATTGGTCCTGGCCAATCATGTCCCACCGATTTGACCACAATTTGGTGGGAAAGCAGTGATCTCTGGGAATTTTACACATTTCTGAGTACTCAATCGCCTTGTCAGCTCATTCAGGGAGAATGGCTGCTGTCGCATCTCCCCTTAGGTGCTGTTATCTAAGACCTCCGTGATATTTGGCAGGAATGACTGGGACATTTGCAGTGATAGTTGGCTTCATGTCGTAGAGTCCAGCAGAAAAGGATTTGCTGATCCTCAGAATGTCATTTTGAGAGGACATAACCGAGCCATCTTCTTCCTTCAAGCTGCTGATCACTGATCTCCCGCTGTCCATCTTCTGAAAGAACAATAATGCGCAGGACTCACCCTGCTCGGCGTTGTGGATGTTGGACCAGGAAGTTACCTTGAAGGCTTCTGATGTCAAGAGCAAGGCTTACTAAAGATTGGTCAGAACATCGACCTCCATCGCCTGCAGTATGCGTAGGTTCTGCATGCTCTTTTGGATTTTGGACAGTTCTCCCTGCTAAAGATCCTCTTTATATTCCCCTTGATTATCTCCCACAAGTCCGAGAGAGACTGAAAGAGGGATGTCACAGTTCTCCAAACTGTGGAATCCATTTTGAGCTCCTCTGTGTTCTCTTGGTTCAGCATTTTCACCATCAGGTTACACAATCGATTGCTGGCCAGCAGGAGGCAGTGATCATGGAGAAACACCGGGTTGACGTCGGTGAATCTGCCAAAACCGATCCAAGTCTCTCCAATCGAACCACACACGTGAAACGTTCCAAGCCTGCGCAATTCCCCTTCAACCTTCCTTGTGATCATTTCAAAAGCGTTCATGCTGTTGTGTGCATTTGCTTACAGGTTGGTTGTAAACTTCTATCTTCTTTGCTCTCTCGTCTTCATCTTTACTTTCGTTTGCATTTGGCCATGACGGTTGCTGAATATGGTGTTATTGGTATCGACAGCAGCAGCTTTATGAACTGGAACATGAATCCTGGTGTTGGTAGGGGTAGTCCCTGGTACACAATCCCATTATCTTGACCGATTACATTGTACTGGTGTTAATGAGACAATGGAACTGAGATGTTAAACCAGGAAACTTGCCCCTTTGCCTGTCAAATCCAATCAAGTCAGACAGATATGCAAGTCTTCATTTTGACTGAAAATTGAATGGATTGGTGATGAGACATTGCCACAAGATTTCGGATTGAAAAATAGTTCTGAGTTTAAATAGAAGAGTTCTTGAGATCGTTACTTTAAAAAGATGACATCAAAATATTAAATGCTGTTTATGTACCACACTTTCTATGATAGAAACTGAATTTAAATTACGTTAAGTACATTGTTACTTCAAACGGCTTCTAAACAATTCTGATCGAACATGACCTGAATGACTGGCTAATAAAAGGTCAGAAATCACACGAGAGCTTGTGCTTTCAACTGGACCTGTTTAATAATAGCTTGGTATCGTGTGACCTCTGACATTGTCTCCCCCGTTTCAATGCTGGCACCTCCACATCATAGCTAAAAAAAAGGCAGCTCAAATCTGAGTGTTCCCACACACATTGCAGAGAATCTCAGGGCAAAGAAGCAGGGACCTTGGGAGTGGGAGGAACAGCTCCAACTCCAATTCAACAAGCCGTAATCAGGGATTCTAACCTCGTGCCTCGGCAAAGACATTTCAGAACTGAAAAATTACCCGGGCTTTCAGAGGCAAAAAATTGGTTTTGTAAAGCTGCATATTTATCGAACCTGTACATCAAAGATAATAAACCATGTCTCGTTATTGGTGGATGACGAGGCCCACTAAGTGAGCAGATCGACAAGATCATATGAGAACAAAACTTACAGGTGAAATTCTGAATGTCTACAGGGAAATGGCCTTCACAGCGATTAATCCTTTTGCCTTAGAATTTTACAGGCGGAAAAACCAACAAGTAAAATTTGACTCATGTCGTTTAGGGAAAGAAAATGGAATCCTTACTTGATCTGGCCTGTACGTGACTCCAGACCGATTGCAATATGGTTGACTCCGAACTGCCAAGAATTGGCAATAAATGCTATTTTGACCAGTGATGCTGTCATCTCACAAAATACCACAAATGTTTCAGCTGCAATGAAACAAATCCCTGGTTGGATCTCACTTGGTGAAATGTAAACAGATCCAGCAACCACACCTTAGTTTGGATACAATGGCATACAATGGGAGGGAACAAAGTACAGATTTGCAAGAATGAGAGCATAACTTTAGAGGTTTAGTTATAAGGAGAGGCTGGACAAATGTGGCCTTGTATCTGTCGAAATTGAAGACAGGGTGGATGAAGGTAAACTGTTTCCATTGGTTGGGAATTCAAGCACAATGGCACAAAGTCTGCAAATTAAGGCCTGTGTGATCACGAGAAATGTTAGGAAGCATTTGCACACAGAGAGGGTTTTTGGAAATCTTTACGACAAATGACTGTGGATTAGGTGTTCATTTTAAATCCGAGGTGGATTTTATTTATTGGTAAACGTCGGTATTAAGGGAAAGATACAAATAGAGGTGCATGGCGTTCTGCTGCAAATCAACCATTGAATGGTAGAACTAGCTCGCGGGGGCTGGTTGACCTTTTTCAATGTTCCTACGACTATTAGCCCAGAGCTTATCCAAGGCATTGACATCCTTCCAAAATGAGTAGCGTTGAGAAGTGGGCAGAGCTCCATTTCAACCCATCACAAATCATTCACTTTTCAAGAGTTCAGATTTGGTCGGTGTCCCCCCCCCCAACTGTGTCTGAAACAATGATTTGTAAAGATTTAATAATATTTTCCTTAACTTTGTATTCCATCTCGACTTTGTAGAGTTTTTTTTTCAAGCCTGTTCAAACTGCCCAGCCACTTTCCAGAGAAATAAAGTGTACATCTCCAAGCGTTGATGTTCATATGTCACCTCCTGAATTCGCATATCTCTTGTCTAGACAGTTTAATTGTTTCTCACTTCTTACATTATCTGCTATTTCTCTGCCTCCTTCACTGGTTTACAGTATAAAATGTGTGTAGAATGATCCCACTAATGGACAGCGATTATCTGAAGTATTTGGAATACTGCAAGCAGCCGTTATCTAAAATATTGTTCAATGTTCGAACAATTAGCCAGAGAATTGAACATTTCACTGACGGATTTTGTTTTTAATTCAACAGATAAAGCATTGCTCAGTTTTCAATGCGTGTGCTGCTGTCATAGACACACCCAGTAACAATAGAACAGGTGGAGACTATTCAACTCCTTCGCTTGCGTGTACCACAGGAACTGGAGGAGGCCTTTCAGCCCCTTCTCCAGCCTATTGTACTGGAGCAGGAGGGCATTCAGCTCTGAATTCTCTACGTAATGGGTGGCAGACTTGCTGACTTTTTTTCCCAGCGAGTTCGGCTTTTCTTGCTGATTTATCACATCCACAGTTCTTTTGGTTTTGTTCAGCCCCACCTCCAGCATGTTACATAGAAGGAAGCCATTCAGCATGTGGATGCAGTGTCTTATTGGAATTATCACCGGACTGTCAACCAGCGATCCAGGTAATGTTCTGGGGAACCGGATTCAAATGCCACTATATGCCGGATGGTGACAGTTGAATTCAATAAAACTCTGGAATTGAGGATTCTAATGACCAATAATCCAATGACGATTGTCGGTTGATTCGTGTCCTTTACAGAGAAAAACGACCATTCTTATTTTGTCAGGTCGACAATGATTCCAGGCACAGAACAATGTTTTTGTCACTTATCTGTCCTCTAGGCAATTAACGATGAGCAAGAACATGTTGGCTCTGACCAGCGACTCCTTCATTTCCATGAATTAATTTTTAAAAGCCCCGTTTGGGACTGATACAAAGGAAGTGGAGGAGGTAGTTTAGCTCATTTTGAGAGTGTAAAGCGGAACAACAGAATGCCATTCATTCCCTCTCATGTGATTACAAGACCAGGAGAAGGGAATTACATTAGTCCACACTGCTGTAAATAAAAAAGAGAGAGCAGGTGGGCGAGGCAGTTGTGAGGAGTAGGTTGTCTGTGATGTGCCAAGACTGAGTAGACAGTGAGGTGGAGATAGGTGATATTGTGAGACAATGCAGTATAGGAGGGGTGTAATTGTGCAGTTGAAGGAGTGACTTAATGTTGTGGTTTGGAAATCTGAAGGAATCAGAACATTTATTGGAAGCTAATTGGAAGGCTATGCCCATTTTCACCAACAATAACTATAGCAGGAAAACATTTCTGTTGAGTAATATTTAATCCTTTACCTAATCCACAGTAGTTAAACAACTCTCTTATTCTCTATGCAATCCAATCTCTTACCCGGTGTAAATTTCTCTAGCGGATACTCTGTCTTTCACCTTCTCGCTCTCTCTCTCTTGAACTGTATTTAAGACATTATCTGAATTCACTCCTCTCTATCCAATCCCCTGTATTTAAACCTCTTCCTATTCGTCTGCATTTAATCCTCCCCAATTCATCTTTAATTGCCCCAAAATTATTCTGCGTTCGAATCTCTCTATTTCCTTGTACTTAACCATGTCTCTCTTCCCCTATATTTAACCTACGTCCTATTCCTCTCTATTCAATCCTGTCACTGCTACTTTACATTTCATATTCTTACAATTACTCGGCACTCCACAATTTTATTTAAATTGCACACATGACGATCTTTAGTCCTCTCGTTGCATTCAACTTTCTGCACATTGCTCTCCAATTAACTCACATACGATTAGTCTTCATTTCATCCTCTGCGCTCTGTGTGTACATGTCTGCTTTTCCCCTGTGTTTCCCCTATCCCTGCTATCCTGCATTAAACCTTATCGTCATAGCACTCTGGGTAGTTCATTCTCAATTACGCTGTAATAACTGTCCTCCATCTTCCTCTTAACATAATTTACACACTGCTCCCCGATAATCACCTCTGTCCTTATTACTCTGTATTTAATCCACTCACGTGTCACAGAGGCCAGGAACCCTTCATCAAGTCACTGCATTTACGCTTACGTAGTATTTGTAACTGACCCAGCTACCACAATACTGCTTTCTAGAGTGAGCAGAATCCCCAATGTTCCTGTTTGTATCTGACAGCCAATACTCCCTGATGGGAATATGTTTACAGCCCCCGTCAGGGAACTCATTCAATTTGAGCCATCAAGCTGAACAAATTATTTTTTTTTCCAGCTGCCCCTGTACCTCCCCTCTCCCTGGACCCCTGTAGTCAACACTGTTTCTCCCGACACATTTTTGAATAACTTGAATGAAGAAAGGGAATGTCCTTTTGCCTAATTTGCAGATGAGACAAAAATTGGTGGAAGTCAAGTTAGCACATTGCATGCGCTTTCTTTGGTACAGGGATAGCCATGCTATTCTTCAAGCAGGTGGTGATTTCGTCTTGTTGAATGGAGAGGTTGAAGATGTCGGTGAATACTCCACCAGTTGGTTCACAACTCATCTCTGTGCTCACCTTGTGGTTCCGTGTCGGCCCACTGCTTTCTTCGGGTTGTCCCTCAGAAAGACTGATCGGACATCTGAAGTGGTGACCAAAAGAACAGGAGTGTCAGGGGATGTTAGGGCCGGAGTCACTGCAACGCTGGCATTCAGCTCAAATCAAGCATAGAAAGCACTGAGTGTGTCAGGGAGGGATATGTCTTTGTCTGCTATCTTGCTCTGTATCATTTCTTATCCGTAATGTTGTTTAGGCCGTGCTATGGGCGATTGCTTTCTGGTTGGTCGCATTAGCCTTGAACTTGATCCATTAGTCACTCCATTTTGGTGGTCATATCTGGATTCTCTGCGTTAGACGGTGTTGTCCGCCTTAAATTGTGCCCATCTGGTATTTACGCAGGAGTGTATTTCTTGGTTCATCCAAGGTCCACGATTGGGAAATACTCGGATTAACTTATTTGGCATGCAGTCCTCCATGCATTAGGTAATGAAGTCTATGACGTTGGTGTCATAATCATCCAGGTATTCTGCCGATACATGAACACGGTCAAAACCACTGATTCCTAGCAGTCCTGGAGAATGTCTTCCACAGCCTCAGACCAACATCAGACCTCCATTTGTGCATGGTCTTTTCATTTCAGCTTCTGCGTGTAAGCTGTTTCCACATGTAGGAGAGACTAGGACCTGGTGAAGGGACAAAATTTGCAACATAGATGAGGATGAATTTCTTCAACCAAAGAGTGGTTAATCTATGGAAATCATTGCCGCAGAGAGCTGTGGAGGCGAGGCCATCAAGTGTGTTTAAACAGAGATACATGCGATTTGGAAGGATGCCTTTGGTTAAGGGGAGAGTGGGATTGACAAATAGATCATTCATGATTAAATTACAGAGCTGACTGGGTGGCCTGAACGGCCTGATTCTGCTCTTACATCGTATGGTCTAATGAACCAATTTCGAATAATATTTGTAAATGCACACAAACCGCTCTTACCTCAAACTATAATAATATATTATAGCCTTGGTTCAAACATGGAGAAAAGAGCTGCTGTCCTGCATTTCACTGAGTATTCCCTCCCTTGCTTAGTTCGTAAGACTTAGGTCTTTGAATTGAAGTATAAGCTCAGCTTTCAAGGTTTCTGGGGGAAAGATACTGATATTTACATCTTTTCCATTTTCCCAAAGATACTGTATTGAGAGAAATCAGTGCACCGCGACCCACTGAAGACTTCAATTGTCATTGTAAAGGAGAGGGAGACTCATGATAATACAGAGAGATAACCACAACCAGCAGGAAAGAGAAACCCCGCCCCTCACGCACACACTTAGATACACGCATGCACACACACACAGAAAGTTAAAAATCACACAACACCAGGTTATAACACAACAGGGTTAATTGGAAGCACTAACTTTCTGAGAGCTGCTCCTTCATCAGGCGGTTTTGGAGAACACAATTTTAAGACAGAATTTACAGCAAAAGTTTAGTGCGATGTTACTGAAACTAATCATTGAAAAAACATTAATTATTTATTGTGGCTTTCATCTGTTAGAACACTGTGATAGTTTCACTTCTTTCATGTGTAAATCACAAAACCTTTGTTTTAAAGTTGCATTCTCCGGTTAACTGTAACAATAGGTGTTAGCTACAAAATTTTAAAGGTATTAGCCCCCGTGTTCTCTGTCTTTGTCATAATGTTTAGACTGATTGTAAACTAAAAAAGTGAAATCACAGAGTTTAACATTAATTCATGCAGTATTTGAGCAAAGTACAATGTAACTCTGCATTATGGTCAGTCTCCCGCGCGAGTAAACTTTGGTGCTGGGAAGAAAAGCTTTGGAAGTTTTGATTGTTGGTGAGGTGTCTGGGACTGTTGTGATCTAAACACATTGGAAACATCGGTTTCTTTTTCGTTGGATGGGGATTGTTAACCTTTTGGAGCAATATGCCAGCCATTATTGTGGAATATCTAATCCAACCTGTAAGAGGGTTGGAGAACTGGGAACAAACACGTTTAGGATGCAGATGAAGCTACCACGGGAGGTAGACAATATTGAGTGAGAAACGAAAGCAGCTGAAACACATCCTAGATCTGTAATGTCATTCTGGTTCTGAATCCTGGCCTTCAGGATCAAACACTCCACTTATGCATCTCACACATTCAGGTACAGGGTTCTTTCTCGACCATTACTTTTGAGTTTTGGGAGATCCTCAATAACATATGCATGAAGTGATGCAGTTACTGTCGAAACCTCACCTTTTCCATTTAGTCTTTGTGATGATGCATGATGTTTTTTTTTCAAAAACAGATTCAAAGAGTACATCAGTATCTTGAACTGTTTGCAACCGGCCACAATGCATTCTTGAAGGATTATTTTATTACATCCCGCAGCATTGAACTGACACAAGAGCGCAGATGTAAGAATGCATTGATTTCTGACGCTTTCCACAAGAATTACGGACACAATGAGTTAGCATTATTGAACAATATCAGTGGACTGGCGATCAGTGACCATAAAATCTTGAATTAATTGTTCAGGTGGAGAATGAAGAAATTAAGCCGAAACGTGATTCCTCAATTGAAATAAAGAGAACAATGAAGGCTTCGTGCAGAAATAGGCAATGATAGATAAAGCAATCTTTTTTAAAAATGTAGTTAGTTGATTTGCAATGGCGAAATAGTAAGCAATGCCTGAATGAATTACAATAATTCACCTCTCTCTTGTGCAACAATAAAACAGAAAAGGAAAGAGTGGGAAGCATCGCTTGAATCCCAATCTTATCAGGAAGCTTTGTGATTCTGAACCATTTATTGAGACTGCACTTGTTGGTGTAGACTTGTGAGATCAAAATGTGGGTTCCCTCCCCAAAGCCTATTTGGAGAATTCATTCCACATGTAACAGTCCGATATCCTGTGAAAAGCCTTTCCCTGCTCCAGGCCGATGAAGTTGGCGTCCACCAGGCCAAGTTTCCCACGATCGTGTCCCTGAGGAGAGTGAGGCTTTCAGAGATCATTCTGTTCAGTAAAGCACAGGTTGATCGGCATCATCACCACTTCCAGAGCAGTGGTTGGTGATGACCTTCCAAACGATTGTGTAATCTGCATTCAGCAGTGAAACTGGTCAACAGACTTCCCTCATCCCTTGGAATTGTAGAATGGTGGGGTTGTGGAGAAAACTTTCTGCATGCATTTACACATGCTAACTCCATGAAAGTACAAGAATATTGCCAGTCTTGGAGTGTTTCAGCTAAAGGGAGAGTATGAATAGTCTGAGGTTCTTTTCGCCACAGCGTCAGATGTTGAGGTGTCACCATGTCAACGATTATAAATCATGAGGGTCAGAGATAGGGGAAATAGCCAAGGACGTTTCCCCAGCATAATGGAGTCCAAAACTACAGATAAAAGGTTTATGTAAGAGAGGAACTTTTTAAAAGGGACTCAGCAGGCATCTTTTTCACACAGAGGTAGGTGCATGCTTGGATTGAACTGTCAGACGCAGTGGTGGAGGCTGGAACAATTCCAACATTTAAAAGGCATCTGAAGGAACAACCGTAGTGGTTTACAGGGTTTCGAGACAAAAACTGGTAAATGGGACTGGATTCCTTTAGATAGCTGGTTCGCAGAATAAGTTTGATTTGATTTCATTTGATGGATTTATTATCAGTTGCACCAAGGTACAGCGAAAAGTTTTGTTTATGAGCAGTACAAGCAGATCATCGGATTTGAGGGTGTTCAGAACAAAAGATTTAGACAGAGGCAATCAGGTTACATTTCACAGTGTGTACAACAGATTCAACATTTGGAAGATCAGCATTACTTGAGGCAGGATAGTCGATTCAATCGTCTAATAACATTCCAGAAGAAGCTGTTTATGAATCTGCTGCTGTGCATGCTCAGGCCTCTGTATTTCTGCATGACCAAACACGTTGTAGGAGAGCATTACCGAGTTGTGGAGGGTCTTTTATGATGGTTACAGCCTTTCCCGAGCAGTGGGCTGCGTAAAAGGAATCCATGCATGGAAGCTTGATTTCCATGGTGAACTCGGCTGTGCATTCAACCTTGTGTAGTTTCTTATGGTCCTGGGTGGAGCAGTTCCCATACTATGCTGTTGGGAGCCCAGAACGAATTCTCTCACAAATGCAGCTGTCGACGTTGGTGAGGTTTCTTACGGACTCTCGACTTTCATGGAAAATAGGGTTGTTTCTGTTCTGTATGTCTCTATGACTCCGTGACTCAAAGAATTCATTTACTTTGCCAGCAATTTCCATTCTCCCCCGTTTAAATTTGCCTGCTTGTGACTAAAAGGGTCTTCTGTCAGATTTCACCATTTTGTTTTCTTTATGACACTTATATGGAAACTTATACGTGGTTATGCCCTCTGCAACCTTAATCTCATATGCAATTTTCCCCTTCTGAATGAAACAGTTGACCCTCCTAAGCTGACTTTTAAAGTGCCACCAATCCTGACAGCCCTTCCTTTTTTCATCGAATACTACCTCTAACTCCCCTCGTAAGCCATGGCTTGGCCATGGTTCTGTTTCCCAGACAGGAATAGACACCTTTTGTAGTTTAACAATCTTGTAGCTCAGGTGACGGGCACTGGGGTTGAAATTGGAAACAGGAAGATGAGGAATGATTCATCGCAGAGGTGCAATCAGACTCAGGATGGCATTGTGAAATGGAAGTCTTGTCTCATTAATCTATCCTGTCCACCCTGTCTTTAATCATCTCTTTTTACCTGTATTTACCCCTCTTCCTGCTGTCATGTATTCAACTCTCTTTTCATGACTCTCGGTTTTGTCCCTTCTCTATTACACTGTCCTAACACTCTCCCTTTCCTGTTACTGTAATGCTACCCCTACTCCCCTGTAATCAACACTACCCTTATTACTTTGCATTAAATCCTCTTCCCTTTCACAAATGCTGTTTACCCGTCATCAAGTCACACCGTGTTTGAATTGCAGAGTAATGACATTGACCCAGTTAACACAAAGCTTGTTCCGAGTGAGCAGAAGTCCAGTTTTCCCATTTTTAATTAATTATTTTTTTTTTTCTTAAACCTCGCCCGAACTGCAGTCGTATTTACTTTTCGCCAGCCCCCATGTTGTGTGGGCACAGGTGTGAGACACAGTGAATTACACAAGGTTCACGAATCTTTATTCAGTTTACACCACCAGGAAGAAAAGAAACACCCGAGTGGCCAGTGACAAGCAGTGCCCTTCACATCAAAGGGCAATGCTGTGTGACCAAACAGTGAAGGGGAGGAAACCCTGGTTATTCTTTTTTTCTTTTTAATTAGTGCTTGAATTAGGCAGTTCTTGTTATAAGGTATGAAAGAAACAACTCCATAGAGGCCAGTATCCCATCACCAAATTACCATTTATTCTCACATGGACAGTTCTTGACACTGGTCCACGTCCCTCAGAGCCAGCTCTCAGAGTGAACAGAACCCTTGACACTCCTATTTATTTATTATTTCTTTCGTTTTTTGCAAAACCGCTGACACTCCAGTTTACTTTATTTCCCTAATGCTTATTTTTTCCCCAGCTCCCATGCTGTTTGTGTAGGTGGGAGTCACAGTGAAAGACACAAGGTGCACAAATCTTTATTCAAATTTCCACCACTAGGAAGATAGGAAACCACCCGGGTGGCCAGTGACAAGCAGTGCCCTTCACATCAAAGGGCAATGCTGTGTGATCAAACAGTGAAGGGGAGGGCAGAGATTAAATCAAAATAGAGTTGGAGGGTGAAATAATGCACTCCACCACCTGGGGCGCCCACCTCTCCTTGAAAAAAACTCCATGGTGTTTGTGGACACCGCGTGCTCCTTCACCAACGACACCCGGGCCCTCACGTAACCACAGAAGAGGGTCAGGCAGTCGGCCCTAACAACCCCCTCCACGGCCCGCTGCCTGGAACTGTTTATGGCTAGTTTGGCCATGCCCAGGAGCAGACCCACGAGGAGGTCTTCAGACCTGCCCTCCCTCCTCCGTACCGGTTGCCCGAAGATCAGGAGTGTCGGACTGAAGTGGAACCAAAAGCAGAGGAGGAGGTTTTTAAGAAAATCAAAAAGGGAGTGCAAACGCCCACACCCAATATACACGTGGTCCACGGGCTCCACAGTGCCATAGAACAAGCAGTTGCGTTTGGCGTCCATGAACCACAGCAATCTGTGATTTCAGGGGACCACTACGTGCAGCACCCTCCAACCCAGATCCCCGAGAGAAAGGGGGAGGAGTCCCGCGAAGAGAGCCCTCCACTGAGGATCCCCACCACACGGTGGCAAATGGGGACGCCAAGGCGTGTTCGGACGGTGGATGAGGGAGAAGAGGTGGACGGTGTGCAGCAGCACTCTTTCCAGGGACCGTCAATTTAACCCCTGAAAGGGAACATAATTAAAATTCAGGAGGTGGCTCAGGTTGTGGGACACAGGGTCCCGTGGGAAGTACAGGATCTTGGGGCCAATGTGAAATTCCGTCCGGGATGGGGTGAGCGCGGACGGGATCCCATCGCACACGTGAGCATCCTCCAATTAGTGCACTCCGTCGGGTCCAAGCACAGCCGTTTTAAGGCGTCGGATGGCTCTGGCCACGTACCGGACGTCTACCGCTGCCCTGCCCGATGTGTCCTGTGGCAGCGTCCAGCCCAGGCACCCGGCACCCAGCACATCTCCGTCCCTGCTCACCCTCACCACCATGGCCCTCCCCTCCGACAGCTGCTCGAACCCGTGAGTACGGAGGTGTGGATTCCTGTGCAACGACTCCCTGACGACATCCGCTATTTCTGCCGGAGGGGAGGCACGGCGAAGTTCCACCATTCCAGGCAGTGATCATGTCCTGGTCAAAGACAGGCAGCGTCTTGAGGGCAACATCCAAACCATCACGGTTGAAGAACAGGAGCTATGTGTCGTAGTTGAGGTTACCCACTTGGCGGAAAAAAATACATCGCTAGGGTGCACCACGTAGGAGGAGGCTCGATGTAAAGGTATCGCTGCAAGTTCTGAAGGCAGAACATCGCGACCTGGGTGCGGATGCACACCAGCGACTGACCGCCCTCCTCAATAGGGAGACTCAGGACCTGAGCAGCGCCCCAGTGCATCTTTTTGTCACAGAAGAAGTCGACCAACGTTTTCTGGATGTCAGCCACAAAGCCAGGAGGAGGGAACAAAGTGACCAGTCAGTACCACATCATGGCAGACACCAGCTGGTTTATGACCAGCATTCGACTCCTGTAAGATAGCACTCGGAGCAGTACTGTCCAACGGCCTAGGCGAGCTGAGACATTGGCCTCCAGCTCCTGCCAGTTGGTTGGCCAGGATTCCTCAGCCGGGCTGAGGTAGACCCCCATGTCGAGGAGATGGGTGGCACTCCAGCTGAACCCTCGTAACTCCTCCGCCAGTGTGTCCACCCGTCACGGACCGACCAGTAGTCCGGAACATTTGGCCCAGTTGATCCTGGTGGAAGATACTGCTGAGTACATGGCCTGGCACTCGCACATCCTCCCCAGGTCAGCCGGGTCAGTGAAAGTGTGGAGCATGTCATCGGCGTAGGCCGAGATGACACCCCCCCGTGCGCGCCGTGCAGAACCAGCCCTGACAACCTCCTCTGCAAGTGGCGCAGGAAAGGCTCCATGCACAGGAAATACAGCTGGCCGGACGGGGGCAGCCTTGATGTACTACTCTTCCGAAGCGAAGGGGTCCCGTCAGGGACCAGTTAACTTTAACCAGACACTCTGCGGCGGTGTACAAAATTCGAATCAGGGCGACGAACCGAGTCCCGAACCCGAATGCCTGCAGAGTCACGAGCAGGTACTCGTGATTAATCCTGTCGAACGCTTTCTTCTGGCCGAGAGACAGGAAGGCACTCGACAGACCAGCCTGTCGACTGAAATGAATCAGGTCCTGGACCAGGTGGACGTTGTCGTGTATCCTCTGGCCCGGGACCATGTAGGACTGGTCCGGCTGAATCATGTGAGCCCACACGGAAGCCAGGTGAGAGGACAGCACCCTGGTGAAGATTTTGTAGTCCGTGCTGTGGACTTGCAGTCCATCCGATCTGATCCAGAAGATTTCTGATTGCCTCCCATTGATTAAAGCTGCACTGCCGATGTTGGTGCGCAGCAGTTGGATTCATGTGCGGATTTCCTCCCAAAGATCGCTTTAGAGAGCACATCCCACATGTCGGTGTGCGATATCTTGGCAAAGGCCTTTTCCTGGTCCAGCTTGATGAAGCAGACCTGTCCTGCCCATAGGTGAGCATATCCACAAGGATCTCGGGTGTCTTTCTGCACAATACAGAACAGTTTGGTCAGTGTGAATCACGTATCACAATGAAGACCTGATCAGTTTGGCGATGACTTCAGTCAGACTTCCGTTATCTGCAGTCAGCGTAAAATTTGTCCTTCGTCATCCATCTAAACATTGTGATTGTAGGTGAAGGGGTGATAACTTCCCTTATGGATTCACACAAGTTACCTGTCAGCAGCATGCTGTCGTTCACTTCCAGCAGGTAATCGCCAAACAAATCTGACAGAGTTGCTCATAACTTGTCTGGTGAGCCATCACTTCTAGGAAATTTACTCGTTTTTAAGGATTGGAGGGCTTTGGTCAGTTCATCCAGAGATAACAGCTGATGCAGCCTCTCTCTTGTGCTGCCGTCTCATAACTCTACGATCGCGGACAGAAACTAATGGGAGGTCGCAGTGTCAGTGGGCTTTGCATCATAGAGTCCAGCATAAAAGCAATTGTTCATCCTCAGGATGTCAGACTGGGATGACGTTAGCGTGCCATCTTCCTCCTTCTGGTGGCTGAGCACAGAGATCTCCATTTGTTCCTTCTGAGGATTAAAAGTGAGTACGTCTCATTCCATTATACATTATGAACCCTGGACCGGGAGATAAGCTCAGAGGCTTCCAAAGAAAAGAGCAAGGCTTGCTGCCCCTTCACCTCCTGGGTTTCCTCCGTGATATTGTGCCCCTTTGAGGACAGCGGGGTTGGTTCTGCATGCTCTGGTGTACATTCGCCAGTTTTCCATGTTACTGTATTGTAAGAAGACATTTGAAACGAATGATCCTCTTCATGCACCCCTTGACTGTTTCCTGGATATTTGAGGAAGACTCAAATTGGACCTTCACTCTTCTCCAACCAGTCTAATCGGTTTGACCAGCTCCTTGTTTTGTGGGCTTGGCAGTTTCACATTCAGACTCCACCTTCCCTTGCTGGCCAGCAGGAGGCAATGGTAAAAGACGAACATTGGCTTGATGTCAGTGGATCTGAATGAAACCAATCACAGACACTCTCATGTCAGCTTGCAGCTGAAACGTTCTCGTCCTGGTACAGTTACCTATACTGTTCCTTGTGGCAGAGCAGGCCATGTTCATGCTGTTTGCTCGATTCGATTTCCAGCACCAGGTCAGTCATATCCTTTGATCTTCTTTATTCTCATCCTCATCACTGTCTTCTCGTGCTATTTGTGGTGATGGTGGAGGAAGATGGCATCACTGGTGTCGACGGCAGCAGCGTTGTGAACCTGTAAGAGAAATCCTGGTGTCGACTGTGGTGTTGGTGTGATAGGCCCAGGTACGCCAGCTAATTGATTTGATTGATCACATTGAACTAATGTTAATTGGACAGTGGAACTGAGATATTAAGCCAGCAAGCTTGCAGCATCCACTGTCAAACTGATTCAACTCAGAGAGATATGCAAGCCGTCACCTTGATTGATAATTGAGGGGTTGTTGATGAGATATTGCGACAAGCCTTCAGATGGAATAAAAAACTTAATTTCTGTAGATTTGCTTTTGAGACCGGTCCATGTAAAAGGGGATATTTAAATATCGAATGCTGTCTCATGTAACACCCTTCCTGTAATAGAAGCTGATTTTAAATTATACCAATTACATTGTTACATCAAACTACTGCGAAGCCACAGCAGTCGGACATGTCCTGGATCACTAACTCAATTGTCATAGCTCACGCGAAATCTTGTGATTCCAATTATACTTTTTGGACGAGAACGTGGTTTCATGTAACTTCTGACATTGTCCACTCCAGTCCAACATCAGCACCTCCTCATCAAAGGAGAAAAGAAGCCAATGAAATCAGAGAGCTCCCAAATGCACTCCAGAGAACATTAAGACAATGAAGCAGAACCATGTGAGAAGGAAAACAGCCCCAACTCTAGTTCGACAAGCTGTGCATTTCAAGTGCATAAATACTATTGAATACGCATCAAGCACGAACATATCTTAAGCTAGTGTATGGATATAGATATTTCAGAACTGTAAGGTTTCTCTGGATATGAAAGGGAAAGACTGCTTTTGTAAAGTTGTATATTTATCTATCTGTATTACAAAAATAATTTGCATATCTCTTTATAAGTGTAAAACCAGACCCACTAAGTAAGCAGGTAGATCAGACCATACGAAAAGGAAGCCAGCAGGGGACTCTGTCGATGTCTGCAGGGAAATGGTCAACTCGTTGATTAATCGTTTTGCCTTAGCAATGTCCAAGAGGAAAAAAATAATTCAACAAGTAAAGTTTCGTTCACGGCCTTTCGGGAGGGAAACTGCCATCTTTACCTGGTCTGGCCTAAATGTGACTCACAACCCACAGCAATGTGGTGGTCTCTTAACTGCTCTCTGGAGAGGGCAATGAATGCTCTCGAAATCGGGAGTAGCTCATCTATCATAAAGCCGAAGAGGTTATGCTGCAGCTTTGAATGGCCCTGCTTAGATCTCACTGGGAGTACAGGGAGCAGATCCCAGTATCACACTTTCAGTACAGGGAGTGATGTGTCTTCGTCCGCTGTCTTGCTCTGCTTCAGTTTTCATCCCGTAATACTGATTAGGCCTTGCCAGAGGTAGCTGGATTCTGTTTTGTAGGGTTGGGCCTCTATCTTGGTCTGATACTCACCTTTGCCATCCCTGATGAATTTGGGGAGGTCATCTTCACTTTCCCTGTTCTGGATTGCGACTCGAATGCTGCTTGCGTGGCTTTCAGTCGGGAGTAGATTTCCTAGTTTATCCAAGGTCTACGATTGGGGGACTCTCAGATTGATTTCTTTGACAAGCAATCCTCCACATCTTTGCTTTTGAAGTCTGTGGCGGTGGTAGTGTACTCAACCAGGTTTTCTGCTGCGTACTTGGACACGTCTCGTCCACCAAATCCAATCAGATCTCGGAACCGTTTTCCAACGCATCAGAAACAGCATCGTACTGCCTTTGTGAAGTGTTATCCCATTTCAACTTCTGTTTGTTTCCACACATAGGAGAGACTAGGAGCGGCGGAAACTGGCTCAGACCTTGGAATGTAGATGAGAATGAATTTCTTCAGTCTATCTGTGGTTAATCTATGGAAATCGTCGTCACAGACGCCTGTGGAGACCAGGTCATTGAATGTATTTAGGACAGAGATATATGGATTTGTTATTTGTTTGGGGATCAAAGACTGCGGAGATAAGGCAGGAAAATGGGATGGAGAAATAGAGCGTTCATGATTAAATTGTACCGCTGACTCGATGGGCTGAATGCCCTAATTATGCTCCAACATCATAAAAATATTGATGTATGGACACAAGCAGCGCTGACATAAAACAATATTTATATATTACATGTGTGGTTGAAACATACAACAAAGTGCTGACATCCAGCTTTTTATAAAGTCTTCCCCTGTCTTGTTCAGTTCGTAACACAGGTGTTTGAACAGAAGTAACCATTCAGCTTTCAGGGTTCAGGAAGTAGAGTTAATAATATTTGGATCTTTCACAAATTCCCAGAAATGCACCACTGTGGGCAATTTGTGCACCATGTCCTGCTATATGGTTCATTTGCATTTTTTCATGAGAATCTCATGCTGATCGAGAAATATATCCACACTGTGAGGGCCACGGAGCCACACCCAAATCCTCACACACCCACCAACACAGAGACACACAAACACACCCACGCACAGAAATACAGTCAAAGTGAGATAGAGGAACATGGTGACAAACAGAAATAGGAACACACCCAATCTCACAAACACACTTACACATTTAAAAAAAATCTAATGAAATGATGGAACATCCTTAAACACCAACTGCAGAAACATTCTCAAACCCTCAAAAACACACACAACAAAACAATCAGATTGCAGTTTGGGATCACACCAATGCATTGACACATTAATGCAGCCACACCCACACAGACAGACACACACCCACACAAACAGGCATACTGAGAGATATAGGAACATACCAATAGACAGGCAGAATGCACACGCACAGAAATGCAGTCATATTGAGATATAGAAACAAATCTACACACACTCACAAAAAACAGTCATGCTTTGACATGGGAACACATGTGTACGCAGGTACAGAATCAAATCCACGTCCACACATATAGACATAAATTCAGAGTGAGTGACATTATACACCAAACTGCAAGAACTGACTGAAACATTTGGAGATACATGTATGAGCACATGGAAGCGTTTTTACAGAACCACAAACGTAAATACATACAGGCACAGAGTGACATTCAGAAACAAAGTGATGCACCCACAGACAGGCAGAGAAAGATCCTGGTTGGAGAACAGAAAGATCTCAGCACACACAAAGCCAGCCAAACACAATCTCAATAACATATTCACGGTGGTAAACAGGAGCACAGCCAAAGTAAGAAGACACACGTAATCCCTCAATAATACACCTAAACTCAATGACAAACACACAAGGAGTCGCAGAACCATCATGACAATATGGCAGTAACACACAGAATCACAGTCGTACAGCCATAACAGTGTAACCCTGAAAGCTGAACAAACAGCATTCACACAGGCAGAACACAGCAAACACACATGTGCAAAACACACAGATTTACAATCACACAGGCACAATAACAGATACATTATAACACTCAAATTCACGGACACATGCAGACTGAATAACATATTCAAATAAATGAACACAGTAATGTAAAATAAATGAAATAATTGCAACACACATAAGTGGAATCGCACGCACTGTCACACCCAGGGACATACCCAAGCACAAAAACCAGGGACACACATACAGTAACATTCCCACAAAAGCAGTGAATCAAAATCAACAGACACATAAAATGATCCACGAAAACTGAAAGGGAACTTCATGTAGAACACTGTTGTCACAGGTGTAGGGGAAAGAGAGAGAAAGAGGGAAACTATTAATGTTCAGGAGATGGAGGGAGATTCACTTAGATAAATGTAATGATTGTTTGATCAAGGTACTGCCAGTTGTGTCTGCACGCTTTGTATTTTCCAAAATCACCTCCTGGGGAGAAAAAAAATCACTGAATATAGGGAGTGAAGGGTTGTGAGCTAATGCAAGCGAGCATGTGCTAAACTGAGACAGCAATTGTCTGTCATGTTGAATGTCAGAAAATGACACCATGCGCAAAGAGAGGGAGAGTCAGAGAATGAGATCGACAGCGTGACAAAGAAAGTTTGACATAGAAGGAGGTGGACAGACAGACAGATAAACAGATAGAGAGAGGGACAAACGGAGCAAAACAGACAGTAGAGACACGGAGCGAGACAGACATCAAGAGACAGAGAGAGACTGATTGAGAATCTGAGATATGGGGAAGAGCGCAAGACATGGGTGAGTGGGACATAGACAATGTCTGAAAGAGCTGGAGTGAGAGAACGCAATATCCTTGTGATGGGAGTAGACAGGTAGTGAACTCATCGAACTCTCTCAAAATCAAATATGCAAGAAGTATTAACCCATTCAAGTGAGGGGATAAACAGCACATGGAGCCTTTCACGAGTTGTAATAACCTGTTTATTGAGAGCAGAAAAATCAGAATCTGACAATTATCATTATGTTACAATTGAATAAACTGCGATTTTCTGGAAGAGTGAGTGAACCAGGTATGAAGGGATGAAAGGCCTGCTGCTGCTCATTGTCTGGTGTCCCCGTGTGCCTCCAACCGTCAGTCAATCAGGGATAACGGCATGTTCCTGAGCATAGTGATTGGTAACCCATACTGCTTCCCCCTTCCCATCCACCGCTGGTGCTATCGTCAGATCCATATCATTGCACTGATGGAATCCTGGTCATACATGAACAATTCCTACACTGGGAACACTCTGGCCATGTCTGAACATCTCTTTGTTGTTTTGCAGAGTCATGAAGTGAACAGTTTTCGTGACCAGCTGTTGCACCGCGTTTCCGAACTTTGCTCGGAAATTGGACAGTCATTGCATAAATTAACGTGTCACTGCAGCTGAAATCCTTCAGCATTTCTCCGATGTACATAAAAATGACGAGCGAGCCATACCTTCTGCGAATTGCTCCTTTAATGCGGAAGTATAAGTTGTTTGCAACGTACACTGTCCATAGAAGGATGAAACTAACGGATATGGTGAAGAGGGAAATCACCGACTTCCTCTGACTCGCAATCTCTGCATCGTTGTGACTCTCTGCCGTACACAGGCCCCTCAGTGTCATGCGGAATCGACTAGACACCAAAATGTATCTGACAGCCATACTGCTCATCAACAGAGTTAACACGAATTGGATGAAAAGAGTTGAAATGTTATCAAATCGGTTAAACTCCAGTCACCTGGGATCAGTAATTAACTTAAGTTTGCATGGCAGTACCATGGAAAGTTGTCAACTACCCTCCTAGATTGAAACTGAAAATAGAAGGGATTTTTATTTTTGGGGCAGAGCAGAATGCCAGTTGTTGCTAGAACCACAGCCAAGTCTTTGTCTGCCCAAAATTTTCTCTGAGCTTTCGGAAGCAAATGTAATGTTCAGAAAACATATTGGGAAGTAAATTTTTATCAGTCGACGGAATATGATGTTAGTGAGAATGAACAGGAGACCCGACATTGCCACAGCCAACAGGCAGCGATTGTGCAGTTGGAGAGGCCACACTTTCCCCGGCGAGAACCAAAATCACCAGGAAATTAACGAAAGAGGCAGCAAGTGAATTGGAAATCGGAAATTACTGCTCAAACATTATCCATGTCTGCTCAGAGAGCAATGGAAGATCTTAGCACCTAATTGTGTCAGTTGGAAGTATTCCGATATCAAGTTCAAACAGGACACCTCCGAGCCTGGCTCATTTCAATGCGGCTCACTCCAGGATTGGGGACAGGAATTTGACAGATGAGAAGTGGTCGTCAATTTTACGATGAGAGGTAAGAGGTTTACAGGAGATTGGAGTAAAAGGCTTTCAACCAGAGAGTGAGGGGATCTTGCTGTTCAGTGCTTCGGACTTTCATAGGATAAACACTTGAAGTATTGCAACATTCATGATGAGGATTATCGTGTTGAAACTTGGGACAAATCTTGATTTAGTGCAGCTTTGTAAACACAAACTTGATGCACTGAAGGACCTCTTCTGTCTGGTCGGGTTGTATGATCCGAAGAATTGCTTCTGAGAGGCAGGTTGGGAAGAGAATTAAATTAAGCAAAGATTGGGGATGCTGTAAACATGAAACAGAAACAGAAGTAAATGGCGAAACTCAGCAGGTATGCCAGCATCTGTGGAAAGACAAATAATATTACCGGAATCACTTAATTAGATCATCTTCATCGAAACATGGGTCACTGGAAACAAAATATCAACACAGTTTACTCCTCGCACAAGATCCTATCAGTGCAAACAAGAGATGGGGTTGAGATTCAAAGTGTTGACATTCATCCACTATGTTGTTTGTATACCGACGTTTTTCCTGGCGCTGTATTACAAAAGAAGTGACTTGTTGCAATTGAGAAGTTGGAATTATTCGATGGAAAATGCTTACAGAGCTGACAAAGTTTTGTTTCATTATTCAAAGCATCAAACACTATATGTGCCTTCTCTATGATGGTAAACTGCGGATTTGCAAACTTACCAAGTCCCCCGTGGTTTGTTTTGGAAAGTCAACAACTCCTTATAATATTTCGCAAGTATTCTAATTTTGAATGTCCATTGAATCAGCAAAGAATGCACATTTCAAATTGGGCAATGTAATCTTTTTAATGAATTCGCTGCATTGTTGAAGTCAGTTTTACAATGCGCGTGTTGACGTTTTATGAAAAAAGTACATAATGAAGAAGAAAAGATATTCATTTCTTTATTGCAATTAGTGGACGTGGCTGCTTTAATCTGAGTACGGTAAACATAATATAATAAAAATCCGACCTGTCTAACTCCCTGGTGTGTTCTGATCATCTCAGCGGTAACTACAATATTTCTTTAAAACCGATTTATAATGCAAATACCGAAACTAGGCAAGCAATATTAACCTAATGGTCAAATTGATAACACCCCTCAGTCGTTCTGAAATCCCAAAGAAGCTCAGATCAGTCCCGGCATTGAAAAAGGTCATTCACATCTGGGTCGATTGAATAATCTATGTAACTGTCCAATCCCACTTTACAGCATATTGTACCTTGAAGATCACTTCAAGTGCAGATGCAGCTATCCTTTAAATGAGTTGAACGTTGCAGCTGAAGCAGTCACCCAACCACAGCACCCCACTCCTCCAAAACTGGGAAGTGAATTCCAAACAAACCACTACCTTCTGGATGAAATGGGGAGTCCTCATGTCCCCTATAACCCTACAATCAATTCGTATCCCTCTTGTACACTGCTCAATAATCATTCGTTCAGGTTGACAGGTCTCCATTCAAGACATTCGTTTTTTGAACACATGAATCACATTTTGTCTCTTTCTCCTCTGGGGAAAATGAACCAAAGTTTTCCAGCTTTCCTCAACGCTGCAGTAATTTCCATATTATTAGCAATATTCTTGTATATCTTTTCTACATTCTTCTCAGTGCAAGACTGTCTTGATGGTAAGGTGGTGATCAGAACTGTGCACAAACGGCAGCTGTGAGCGATCCAATTTCTAAATTATTTTCAGTGTTTCACGTCTGGCAGGGGTGAGGGAATTTGTTTTGTGTTGCCTCTGTTGTAGGGTAAAGGGATAGTAATTTGGCGATGGGGGTCACATGACACTATATCTTAGTTCAGGTTTCCGGTCAGGACTGAGCGTATAAATGGAACTGGAGGGGTAAAGTTGGAGCATAGTGTGATCAAAGTATAGGATTAGTTTATCAGTTCCTCACGAGTTAGACGATGTGTTTAACAGCTTCACCTCTGCTCTGACAGCAGCTGATATAAACACAGAACAAGTCAGACCCCAGACCCCAGACCCCAGTTTGATATATCACCACCTTATTTATTTTGATTTATCAAAGGAGTCTCTTCCTGAATTGTATATAACCAATGCTGTAAATATTGCTTCAGCAAAAAGACAAAAGTTTACTGTAAATGAAATGGTGATACAATAGAATAACCGAGCTATGTACGTACAACACAGATTCAAAGGCAATGAACATGCAGTCAATGGATAATCGTCAATCTAAAAGTAATGCATAAATGAAAAGTAAGAAAACGTATTTTATAGGTGGGACAAAACAATAGCAAGGGTGCGATTACAAACAGAATATTCCTCGTACAATGATCACACCAATCTTGGTTAAGTGACTTGTGGTTTCAAGTATTAAACTGGTACTACAGTAAACCTCTTCCTGAATCTACCACACAGATGATTGTCAATTTACTTAGCTTTAAGTAATCTATGCAGAGCTTTATTTTAAACCAAAATTTCTGGTCTGCGGTGAACACGAACTGTTGGCTCCTCAGTAAAGTGATTGATTAAATCTATCATTCACTTCAAATGAGCAAACATCTACATATCCAGTCAGTTCCAGGAAATTCGAAGGACTAAAAGAAATGACAAAATTGATAAAATTGAAACGAAAGGTTTCAAAGGTAAGGGTACTATTCCTAATCTCAGATTCCAGAACTCACAAATAAATCTTTGGGTCCATTTTAATGCCATGTTGGAGCCAAACTTCAAAAGCAGTTTGAAAAACAAATTCTTGTGATTACATAAATACCAACAAGTTAACTATTAACTTCAGAAGCACAGAGAAGCTTATTGCTTATTTACTCAATAGCCAGAACCAAACTCACTCGAAATATTATTGAAATCTATACATAAAAATATCATCGTTTATAATTTTCCGATTATGATGGCTTTGCTCAATTCCACGGTAGTCTTCAATTGAAATGGAGATTCCCAGAATAGATAAATAGCTGGGCAGACGAAAGTTCACTATCCCAGGCAATTCCTCCGGTATCTGTGATAGTGGGGAATCTGCAGCGTCCCTGCAATTTAAAACTAAATCAGTCATCCGCCACTGTGTGAGCGTGATCACAATATGCAGATGGACCATTGTCAGTGGCAGTAAACTGAAGCGAATCTTCAGGCCGATTCTAAAAAATTCAGCTGTGCAAATCAATTATGCAAGACACCCTCCCGGAATTGCACATGCTGAAAATAAAACATCATTTTCTGCATGAAGCTCTTTGTGCAGGCATTCTCTCTGAACTCAATTCCGATGTGATTCAATCTCAAAGCCTTTCCTTTATACTTGCTAACATTGCCTGGGTGACTGTAACATTACAACGTGATTCAATTCATTTCTTAAAGAATTTGAATGACCAGGTGACGACGGTGAGTGAACTCCCAATTGTGGCAGAATATTTTTCAAACTGAGATTTATTGGATGAGTCCAATCTCAATCGATCAATAGCAGACATTGGAAAACACATATTGAGTTATTTCATAACATCCCGACAGCGTACATGCAGGCCAATCGGCCCCTTGAATCGACTCAGACCCTGCAAAGGGCATCCCACTCAGACCCAATCCCTGGAACTGTCTGGCAGCAGAGCTAACCACTGTGCCACCCCACATGCCAGCATTGGCAAAGCAACACCATACAGCCCACTTTGAAATCTCCTTTTAAGTCATCTTGCCCTTGACTTTGACCATTTGGAAATTAAATTCTAGTTGTTAAGTAGCTCTCTGAGAACTTTCTCCTCAACACTGTGACGTCGCTTCCCTGTTTAACAGCAGCTGGAACCGTGAAGAAATATTGTTTGAGAAATGGAGACGACACATTTCAGGTTTTAACACATGCAACATCGAAATAGCATTGCTGACCTTGCATGGATAAAGCATCTCAATCAAATATAACTTCTTCAATGAAGGCAACGTTTGAAACAAGTAAAATATTCACGGAAAACTACCTTCAACCGTTACGTAAGCTCAAATCAATAGAGATCCTCATACCATGATGAGACTATCCTGGAGATAGCTGAGATCTGACTCTGATGCACACATGATCTGTAAAACAGCAGATGGGCACGAATGGTACCCACATGTATGGTGAAGAAACCTAAAACATTTGGCTGATGATGCGATGACACAGTTTGAAGGAAAATGGACAGATAAGCCCAGTGGGGAATTTGCACACACAAGGTTGCAAAAAATGTCAAATTCCAGAAATGTGTGTTCGGTAGTTAATATTGTCTACGTGCCCTGTAGTGATGGTGAAATGGGACTTGGTGTGAAGACTGATAAGGGACAGAAAACAGCGAGCAGAAGAAAAATATGCCATACTCAGTTTGTCAGGTTGGTATTAGCAAGTCCACAAGGAGCATTACTTGAGATACAGCCATTGAAAATTTCTATCAATGACAGAGATCATACGATCATGTGTTACGTTGGCGAGCATAATGTTACGTGGGACAGTAAAATACAAGGATGACATAGGAACGCTGAAAAGAGGGAAGACATGTTCAGTGAATGAATGAGCACCACAATGATTGTGTAATGTAATGTAGAGAATGTGATACATTGTTCCTTCATTTCCATCGTGGAAATATTTCAGGCCGTCAAAAAACTAATAGATGCTTAACCTAGTCATAAATCTAAAGCCAAAAAGTAACATTTCTGTCCATTCAATGATTGCCATTGGCATTATTCTCTTGAACATTTTACTTCTCTCAGATCTCTCTAAATTTGAGGTACAAACATTGGTTTGTGTCATTTCACTCCATCATCATTGAAGCCTTGCTCTCTTGCTTTCATTATGGTCATTCAATGCTGCACTCAAAAGGACATCGATCCTCAACTCCCCAGTATATTTTTCTGTTTTTCCTTTTTTATATAGTCAGTGTCGGTGCTGTGTTAAAAATGAAATGGCAGCAGTGGGCAAACCTAAAATGGCTGTCTGACTCAGAATCATCAGTCCTGACTTGACAGATCCAGAATGGTATGTTGCCTCGACAGTTCCCAGTGTCAAGCACATCCCAGAACAACTTTCGCCCTTCCTGGATGTGGGATGGGCTTGAGGTGGGACAGAGGCAGGCGTTGGATAGTGTGGTAAGTGAAGACACAGAGGTCCTGGTCCACATTGACGAAAACAATACTTGAGAGCGAAATATCGACTCAAAAGCTGGCATCCTATCATTATGCACGCTTTTGATACAAGTGCATAAACTTTGACAAAAGCCTGTCACTGAGCCATGCCGTCAGCATTTCATTATCCCTGATACTCACCCGTTGACATCAGCGATGCTTCCCTGATCGGTCCAATTAACAGCCACAGTCAGGGAACTCATGCCCCATGTTGTGCAGCTGGCTGACCTCATTACCTTCCTGAAATCCATATTGATAAAGCCATCATCATCTGCCATCATCAGTCCACTTTGATATTTCTTCAAAAAGCTCAATTATGTTTGTGAGACATGATTTCCCTCGCACAAAAACATGTTGACTATCCCTAATCAGTCCTCACCTTTCCAAATACATGTTTGTCCTGTCCCTGAGGATATCTTCCAAAAACTTGCCCACCACTGACGTCAGGTTCACTGGTCTATAGTTCCCTGGCTTTTCATTTCCGCCATTCTTCAACAGTGGCACCACGTTTGCCAAACTCCAGCCTTCCACCACCTCACCTGTGACTATCGATGATGCAATCATCTGAGCAAGAGGCCCAGCAATCACTTCCCACAAAGTTTTCGTGGACACCTGATCCGGTCTTGGGGACTTACATTCTTTTATGCGTTTTGAGACCTCCAGCACTTCCTCCTCTGTATTATCGACCTTTTTGCAAGATGTCACTATCTATTTCCCAACATTCTATACGTTCCAAGTCATTTTCGAGAGTAAACACAGATGGAAAATACCCGTTTCGTAACTCCCCCATCTCCTGTGGCTCCAAAGGCCACCGTGCTGATCTTTGAGGTGCTCTGTTCTCTCCTTAGTTACCCTTTCGTCCTTAATGTATTTGTGAAATTCCTTTGGATTCTCCTTACTCTGGTTGCCAAACTGTTCTCATGTCCCCTTTCTGCCCTCCTGATTTCTCTCTTAAGTATACTCCTACTGCCTTGATACCCTTCTCAGGATTCACTCGATCTATCCTGTCTATACCTGACATATGCTTCATTCTGTTTCTGAACCCTCAATTTCTTTAGTCATCCTGCATTCCCTGTACCTACAAGCAGTTCCTTTCACCCTGACAGGAAGATACTGTCTCTGGGCTCTCATTACCTTATTTTTGAAGGCTTCCAATTTTCCATCCGACCAGTTCCTGTGAACGTCTGCCTCCATCAGCTTTTGAAAGTTCTTGCCTAATGCAATCAAAATTAGCCTTCCTCCAATTTAGAACTTTTTGACTCTTGCATCACTATCTTAAAACGATTAAAATTATAGTCACTGGCCCCAAAGTGCTCCCCAACTGACACACCAGTCACTTACCCTGCATTATTTCCCAAGAGTAGGTTAAGTTTCGCACCTTTTCTAGTAGGTCCGTCCGCATACTGAATAAGAAAATTTTCTTGTACACACTTAACAAACGCTTCTGCATCTAAACACTATTACTCTCTGTTATTCCGCATTTCATCGTTTCTCTATTACCCGTTATTTTCCTCATACTTTCCATTTAATCTATTTACAATTACTCTCCATTGCAGCCACTCTGCTTAAACCTTCACTCTGTATTCCACATTCTCCCTGTTACTCTCTAATTAGTACTCTCACTATTGTTCTTCGTTTAATCTTCCGTCCTCTGGACTTGACCTTATCCGTTCCCATGCATTTATCCCTGTCTCTGTTGTAGTGAATACAACTTTCTCTTCATTACTCTCTATTTCGTTCTTTTTCTATCACTCTCTCTTGTCTCTCCTTCCTTTTCCCCTTAGCTGAACACTCACGTTACTCCCCTGTATTGAACAATCTCCTTAGTACTCTGTATTATTTCCTCTCAATTCCCACAAATGTGGTTTCCCCCTCATCAAGTCACTCTGCATTCATACTTGCATAGTACATGACATTCACTCAGCAAGCACAAAGCTGTTTCCTAAAGTGAGCAGAACCCTTGACACTCCCGTTTATATCCTGTCAGCCAGGACTCCCTATATGTACCAGATTAACAGTCCCACTCAGGAAAATCATATTTAATGAGATCCATCTGTCTGACCAAATTACAATCTCTCCAAATTTCCCTGCACTAACCCTCTCCTTGTGCCCCTGTAATCAGGATTACCCCGCTTGCTCCTTATGCACTTCTTCCTTTGTTATTTTCTATTAAATCCTCATCCTTTCTGTCTTTAAACCCCATCAATTGTCGTGTATCCAGCTTTTTCGCTTTTACTCTCCTATTGTCTACCTTTTCCCCTACCCATTATTCTATACTGATATCTCTCCCTATTACAATCTTTAACGCTTTCTCTAACTGTGTTTAACCCTGTCTCTTTCTCCAGGGCTCTTTAATTAATGTCTCCATCCACTCCCCCCATTCCAGATTAAGTGTTTTTTTCCTCTGCAATAATCAGAGACTGAGTATCCCTGCCTGAACATTGCCCACAGCCGCTCAACAGGAACCACTGCTGCTCTGTGCTGCCGCCCGGCTGGCCAACGCTGGGACTGCAGATTCATCCCAGAGTGCTGGAGGAACTCAGCACCAGCCCCACATGGTCCGAGACAGTGTCGCTGGTTGGAAGAAGAAAAGTACAACTTTAACATTAGCTTATACAGGATTGTTGTAAAAATAGAAACAGCTATAACACAACAACATTTACATATAAGTTTGAGCAATTCTAATATGCAACAATATATAGCTATGAACTCGAACAACTCCAATACAACCAATATTTAAGTTCAAATGCACAATAATATTACATGTAAACACAATCAGCTCTAATGCACAATGATATTTGTACAGACACAAAGCGGTCCAACATATGACAATACATAATGTATATTAGATACATAAACATGTAATAATGAGTATGTGAATGACTTGTAGGAAGAAAGTGAATGCACTGCGGCGAAAGTTGCAGATGGCACAAAAATAGGAGGAATGGCAAGTTGGGACATTGCATGTGCTTTCTTAGGTACGGGGATGGTGGTGGTCTTCTTGAAAAAGAGAGGGTCTTCAGCTTGTTGGGGGGAGAGGATAAAGATCTCGGTGAGTACCTCCACCAGTTTGGCCGTACAGAATCTAATTGCACGGCCAGGGACTCCATCCAGGCCCGTCGCTTTCCTTGGGTTGACTCTCAGGAAATCTGATCTGACATGTGCAGTGGTGAACGATGGACCAGGCGTGCCTGAAGCTGTTGGAGCAGGAGTGACTGCACTACTGGGATTCTGCTCTAATCGAGCAGCGAAAGCATTGAGCACCTCAGCGAGGGACGTGCTTTGTCTGCTATCTCTCTCTGCTTCAGTTTACATCCGATAATGTTCTTTAGGCCTTGCCATAGGCTGCGGGAGTCTGTCTGGTTTGTATGGCCCTCTTTTGTGGTCTGGTCCATCCTCTTGGCATCCCCAATGGCCCAGCAGTGGTCAGAACTGGATTCTCTGTATGAATCAGGCTCTTCCCAGTTGAATGTTGCTCATCTGGTCTTCAGTCGGGAGTGGATTCCCTGATTCACTGAAGGTTTACGCATGGGGAACATTGGATTCAATTCTTCACTCCGCAGTCCTCCATGCATTTTCCCATGATGTCTGCGATGTTGGTGTTGTCTTCATCCAGGATTTCCACTGGGTACTTGAACACAGTCCAGTCCACCAATTCCGAACAGTCCCAGAGACTGTCATTCACAGCCTCAGACCAGCATTGTATTTCCTTTTGTAAAGGGTCCTCCCATTACAACTTCTGCTTGTAAGCTGTTTCCACATGTCGAATGACTAATACCGGAGGACACAGCCTCAGAGTGAAGGGGCGACGTTTGGAACTGAGACTGTAATTAATTTCTTCAGGTGATTCATCTGTGGAAATAATTGCTTCAGAGTGTTGTGGAGGTCAAACATTGAGTGCATGATGGTGCTGCCCCTTTGTCAAGGTTGTGTGTCCTTGGTTTTTTTCCTTAATGTGTTTGTAAATGCAATGGTTCTAGGATGTTGAGATTGGATGGGTTGCAGAGCCAATTTCATGATAGCTAACAGAAACTGCCTCAGGCCAAAAGGCTTTCAAATGTAAAATCATCTGCAATGAAAGTGGAGTGGCCAATTCTCCCACCTCTGATTATCTCTGGTCTGCTTTAGTTTTGGTTGGTGTTTGCAAGTTGTCAGATTTTTAAACTGCTGGTAAAAGGAACATCTGCAAGGAAGAAGTTGTTCCATGCTGAATATCTCTCTGACGTCTCTCCTGCAAGACCTGGCGTTAGATTTTATCTGTTTGGACATTGAGTGCATATGGAGGCTGTTGGAGGAATTTTGAACATTCATAAAGTTGGGACAGTCTGTTGGGTTTTCAGATGAGTGAAGTGATTCAGCCGTTTGTTCTCTTTTGTTTGTGTTTGATTCGATACATGTTTATAAACTCTGTTTTATTTAAGCCAATGAATGTTTAGCTGCTCCATCAAACCTGGAATAACCACTTTACACATGCATTAACCCAACAGAAAAGTTAGTGTCTGGGGGCTACCATCTTAAAATACTTTTAGAGGGTCTGGTCCATAACATTTGTCTTAAAAATAGTGAAATATGAGATCCTGGTTGGTAAGGGAATCAAAAGTTGTGGGGAGAGGGCCAGAGAATAGAATTGAGAAACAGGTCATTCATGATCAAATGACAGAGCAGACACGATGGGCTGAATGGTCCTATTCAGCTCCTGCATTGTATCGCGGAATGATCCCGTCTATGACAAAATTTATGGACGGACACAAACAGCTCCAACATGGAAAAAGTGTATGTATCGCTTCCTTGGTTAAACATGGAAGAAACAACTGGAATTCTGCCTTTCATTGAATATTTCCCTGTTTTTCTTTCATTTGTCTTAGGTCCATGAACTGACGTAACAGTTCCGCAATCAGGGTGCAGGAGGTACATATATTGATATTTTGATTTTTCCCTGGTTGCCGAAAAGTACCTTTGAGAGCAATATGTTCACAGTGACCTGCCATAGAGTTCACTTGTCCTTTTTCAGGAGAGAGAGCCTCATGATCAGACAGAGACAGAACCACACCTAGACGGACGCCCACAATATCACATAAACACATGGACATGCAAGCAGAAGCATATCCACATTCAGAAATGCAGGCAAAGTCAGATATAGGAACATATTTGCAAGTAATAACACATACACGCGCACACATTCAGCTCACAAACATGCACACGTGCACAATCACACAGTCGAACTGAAATGTGAGAACACACCTATACAAAGACGAAAGAAATATTGCCATAGCCTCATAACACCCAGGAATACAATCACAGTCCAGAATGGGGCACACATACTCACATAGGCTTAAGCATGCACACGCACATGCACACACACACACACACACACACAAACAAATGAAAGCAGGCATACTATGACAGATAGGAACACACCCACGTTGGGCCAGAATGGATACACGTCCGCACACAAAGAAATACAGTCATACTTAAAGAATTGAACAAAACTACACACGCATACATGCACACACATGCATACAGATATACTCACAGTGAAAGGAATACACCCATGTACATACCGAACGCACGCATATCGACACACACAGAAATACAGTCATACTGAGATATAGGAGCGCAGGCACAGTATCACACCCACTCCCTCACACACTTACATTAACGAACTCCTCAGAGTAAGAGACATTACACACCAACCTGCAAGAATGATAGCAACTTCTTGTGCATATGCTAAAACACATTCAAACACAGTTACTGAACCATCGCCACAACTAGATATAGACAGAGTGACACACAGAAACAAACGCAGAGAGATCCTGACTTACGGACAAACAGAATCTGAACAACATGCTCATTTGCTTAAACAAGAGCACAGCCAGGCAGAAACACACTCCCCAATCCCACAATAGTCTAATGACACTCAGAGACATTGTTTCACAGAACATGCACACACACAAAACCATATAGTCAGTGAAGTGCCATCACAAAAACAGCATACCTACTAAGGCACAAACACAACAGATGCATATGTGCAAAACACAGACAGATATGCAATCACTCAGGAACAGTAACATACGCTAACATAAAAACACCCACCATCACAGAAATGATCTCAGACAGACTGTTTGACGTTCCCAAACACATTTACACATGAATCGAAATACTTCTCAACACACACAAAGGAAAAGTCACTCTGACATTCATAAAGACAGTCATAATGTCCAAGAACAAATACTGAGGGTCACACACTCACACACACAGGGAGATCCCCACAATGGCAATGAAGACCCACACCTCACACACACACACACAGAGGGAGATCCCCACAAACGCAATGAAGCCCCCTCCCCCACCACACGCACAGGGAGATCCCCACAATGGCAATGAAGCTTCCTCTCCCAACGCACACACACGGAGATCCCCACAAAGGCAATGAAGCACCCCTCCCACCACCCCACACACATAAGGAGATCCCCTCAAAAAGAAGTGAACCTACACCCCTCACCCTACAGACAGTAAGATCCCCACAAAATGAAATAAAGCCCCCTGCCCCTATATTCAGGGAGATCACCACAAAGGCAATGAAGGCCCCTTCCCCCGCCAGACAAGGGGATTTGTTCAAAGTCAATGAAGCCCCCTCCCGCAACACAGACAGGGAAATCCCCACAAAGGCAATGAAGCCCCCTTCCCCCAATCCACACACACATGGAGATCGCCACATAGGTAATGAAGCACCCTCCCCGCCACACACACACACACGTAGATCCCCACAAAGGCAATGAAGTACGCTCACCCCATCCCCTCACTCACAAGGAGATCCCCATAAAGGCAATGACGCCCTCTCACCCACACACACAGAGAGATACACACAAAGGCACAGAAGCCCCCACACACCCACCAACACACACAGGGAGATCTTCACAAAGGCAATTAAGCCCCCTGCCACCCAACACACAGAGGGAGATCCCCACAATGGCAATGAACCCCCCTCCCTCCACACACAGAAACACAAGGAGATCCCCACAAAGGCAATGAAGCCACCTCTCCCCCAACACACAGAGAGATCCACACAAAGGCAATGAGCACCGCCCCCCCCCCCGCTCCCCCACACACACAGATACACAAGCAGACTCACACACAGAAAGGGAAACACGTGAACACACTTCCCGCCCAGCCACAGGGACAGGAATAGGAGATGACCAAACCCCAGCCGACTTACTTACATTAATGTTTCAAACTATTGCTGGCTGTAGCTGTACACTTCGTAATTTGCAAATCACTGTCTGGGGAAAGATCAGTGAATGAAGGGATTGGAGTCAATGCAAGTGAAGATGTGCTGAACAGAGACAACATATGTCTGACATGGTCAATGTGCGAAAAAGACATAGAGAGCGCGTGAGAGAGACAGAGACAGAGAGACAAGAAGGATAGATTTAGAGGAAGACAGTGAGACTGACAGGCAGATAGATAGCTAGAGAGAGAGAAAGACAGAAATGGAAGATACAGGCAGGGGCACATAGAGAATGAGACAGAGAGAGAGCAAGAAGCAGAGAGATGGAGACAGCACGAGAGAGGAAGAGAGGAACAGACAAATACAGAAAGAAAGAGACAGAGAGGGAGAGACAGAAAAATCCTTATGAATGAAGGAGACAGAAGATGGACGCAATAAACACATTCAAATACAAATGTGCATGGAACAATAACCCATTCAGATGAGGCGATAACCGGCCCACAGAACTTTTATCTTGTTGTAATAAAGTGTTTATTGTGAGCTGAACAGAGAGAGGCTGTCAGTCATCATGGTGCAGGAGGAACTGTTTCTGTCCCTCCCCCCTCCGCCCCTGCAAGGAAAATTCAGAGACCCCGCCTGCCACAGTCTTTAATGCTCATCCACAGGGCAGTGCATGAAGACCAAATGTCCCAGCCTGAACCCATCATTCACAGCCTGTCCATCACTTGGAATCACTCCTGCAGCCACTTTCCATCCTACCCTGCCCCGGATAGTCAACACTTGCGCCATTACCAGCTGTTCCTTTGTCATAACCTTCAATATCATTGAAGGGGAATGCAGATAAATTATTGCTAATATTTTGAGGGATGATGTGCGAGGGGTGCTCAGGTGAAAAAGAAAATGCGGGTTTGATGGTACAGTTGCATCAATCGCGATTTTCTGGGCTGGCAGGGCAATCAGAAATGAAGGGCTGAATGGCCTCTTGATGCTCATTGTGTGCTCCATGTGTGTCAATCCGTCAGTCAATCAGGGCTAACAGCATGCTCCTGAGCATGGTGAATGGTAATCCATCCTGTTAATGCCTTCCGCATCCTCCACTGAGTGTTATACTCAAATCCATGTGCTTGTGCTGATGGAATCCTGGCCGTACATCTTCAATTCCTGCAGTAAGATCACTGCAGCTGCCTCTGGAGCTCTCTCAGTTGTTTTGCTAATTCATTAAGTGATGAATTTACATGACCAGTTGGTGCACTGCATTCCTGAAGTTCGCTCTGAACTTGGGCAGGGTCGCTGCATAAAATAATGTGTTTGTGCTGCAGCTGAAATCCTTCAGCATTTCTGCAGTGAATGAAAGATTGATGACAGGAGTCCACCTCCAACGAGACCCTCCTTTAATGTTATTGTACAACACGTCTGCACCATGCATTAACCACAGAAGTATGAAGCTGATGGATATGATGAAGAGGGAAATCATTGACTTCCTCCGGCTATCCATCGCTGCATCTTTCTGATTGTCTCCCTTCCTCTGACCCATCAGGCTCCTGCGTGCACGACTGGCCACTAAAATGTGCCTCACCGTCAGAGTGTTCATCCACAGAATTAACACGAATGGGATTAAAGGGGTTAAAATGATATCGAACCACTTAAACCCCAACCACCTGGGATCAGTATAATAACTTGACTTTGTTCGACAATACCACTGAACATTGTTAATTATCCTCCCAGGGTGAAACCGAAAATAGTCGGGAATGTTTTTTGAACAGAGTAGAATGCTGGTTGCAGCCAGAGCCACAGCTAAGGCTTTCTCTGTCCAATATTTTCTCTTCTGTTTCAGACAGGAAATGGCCATAAAACGATCAAAGGAGAAAAGGACAGTGAACCAGACGGAACAGTCTGTGGCTGCTCGAGCTAAGGCATTGACACCACTGCACACAGGAGTGATATTCAGGAAAGACCCTGAGTAGAATGTGAATTTGAATTTCCACAGAATAATCTCCGTGAGAATGAACAGGAGATCCGATGTTGCCATGGCCATCAGGCAGTGCTTTGTGCAGTTGGAGAGGCCGCATTTTCCCCGTGCGAGAACCAAAACCACCAGGGAATTAACTGAAAGACACAGGAGGTAAAATGCAAATCAGAAATTAATGATCAAACATTCTCTGTTTCGGTTCAGAGAGCAAGAGAAGATCTCAGCACCTAACAGGGGCAGCTGGAAGTGTTCAGATATGGAGTTTGAATATGACATCTTCAATGGCCTGACGCATTGTTTGAAGCAGCTCAATCCTGTATTTGATGAATTGTGGGCAGGCAATGAACAGATGGCAGAGGGCATCTTTTTTGAGATGAAAGGGAAGAGGTTAAGAGGGGGTCTCAGCAAGATGTTTTCGCCTACAGAGTGGTGAGGGCGTGGTCATTCATTGACTGGGAGAGTCGTGGAAGCAGGAAACCTCACAAACTTCCAAAACGACCTGGTTGAACACTTGAAGCGTCTCCGTATTTGAGACTACATGTCTCGAACTAGAAGCTGGGGCGGGTATAGATTTCGTGCAGCTTTTATAGCACAAAGTGTGTGGAACGAAGTACCTCTTCGGTATGGTTGGATTCCATTATTCTAAGAATTACTTCTGAGGGAAGCCTGGGTAGTGAAGCAATTTAATGTAATGACTGAAAGGGATTTGAATGCTTAAAACATGAAACAGAATCAGACATAAATGGCAAAAACCAACAGGTATGGCAGCATCTGTGGGGACAGAAACAGAGTTAGTGGAATCACTGTTCATCTAAACATGGGTCATTGAACTCAAAACATCACCTCAGGTTTCTGTCCACACTATCATTTCAACCAAAACACAGGGATTCGTTTCTAACAGGGAAATGAGGTTGAAAGTGTTGATATTCAACGACAATGGAACATTTGGTAAACTGCTCTTCACTTACCGGGTATAGTTGGAGTCATGAAGATGTAGAACACAGAAAAAGGCCATGTAGCCCAAATTGTTCATAGAGTTCAGATATCCTAAATTAATCTAGTCTCGTTTGCCCCTATCTCCCTCTAAAATCTTTCTAAACATTTACCCATCCGGATAACTTTTAAATGTAATTATACCAGCCATCATCACGTCCTCCAGCAGATCATTCCATACATGCACCACCCTTTGCATGAAAAACCTCCCCTTTAGGTCCCTTTTAACTTTTTTCCCTCTCACTCTCAATCTATCCGCTTTAGTTATGGTCTCCCGCAACCCATGGAAAAGAACCTTTCCACTTACATTGTCCATGCTCCTTATGGTTTTATAAATATCGAAGAGTTACCCCTCAGCCTCCGAAACTCCAGAGAAAACAGACCCATCCGACTCAGCATTTCCCCATAGCTCAAATATTCCAATCCAGGCAACATCCTTATGAATCTTTTCAGAACTGATTCAAGTGTCAAGAAATCCTCCCTTTTGGACGACGACCAGAAATGCACACAATATTCCAAAAGGGGCCGGACCAATGTCCTGCATATACACAACATACTCTCCCAATTCAAATATATGTGCTCTGAACAATAAAGGAAAGTATACAAAGCATCTCCTTCACCATCCTATCTACTAGAGACATCATGTTCAAGGATCAATGAACCTGCACTGCAAAATCACTTCTTTCAGCAATATTCTCCAGGACCTTACCATTAACTGTACATGTCCTGTTCTGATTTGTCTTTCCAAAATGTAGCAGCTCACATTCATCTGAATTAAAATCTACCTGCCTATCCTCAACCAATCTGCCTATCCTCTGATCAAGAACCGTTGTACACTGAGAAACATTTTTCGCTGACCAATCCAACTCTAATTTTTGTGGCATCTGCAAACTTACCAACTGTCTCTCCAATGTTCACATCCAAAGCATATACATGAATGAGGAGACGCAGTGGATTCAGCACCGACCCTTGTGACACACCACTGGCCACAGGCCTCCAATCTGAAAAGCAACCCTTCACTACCACATTCAGTCTTCTACCTTCAAGGGACTTCTGTTCAAAATGTTGTGTCTCCATTGGTTCAATGCAATCTAACCTTGCTAACTACTCTACCATGAGAAAACTGATTGAATGCCTTCCCGAAGTCCACATAGATCATATTCGCCGTTCTGTGTCATCAATCCTCTTCGTAACTTGTAAAAAAGCAGAATCAAGTTCGTGAGTTATATTTTCCCATGGCACAAGACCATGTAGACTATCTTTAATCAGTCATTGCCAATTAAAATACATGTAAATTCTCTCCCAGAGGATTCCCTCCAATAATTTCCCCACCACCAATATCAGATATACCAGTCTATCGATCCCTGGCTTTTCCTTACTACCTTTCTTAAAGAGTGGCACCATGTTCGTCGACCTCCAATCTTCGGGCATCTCACCTGTGACGATCGATTATACAAATGTCTCAACAAGGTGCCTTGCAATCGCTTCCCCAGCTTCCCAATGAGTTCCAGGGTACATCTGATCTGGTCCTTGGGATTTATGAACTTTTATACGTTTTAAGACATCCAGCACCGCCTCTTCTGCAATATGGACAATTTTCAAGAAAATATCATTTATTTCCCTAAATTCTGTATCTTCCATGTCTTTTACCACAGTAAATAATGATGCAAAGATACTCAATTAGTATTTCCCCCATCCCCAGCATTTCCACACATTGGCTACCTTGCTGATCTTTGCAGGATCCTATTTTCCCGTTAGTTAGGCTTTTGTCCATAATATATTTATGAGACCCCATTGTTTTCTCCTAAAACCAATTTGCAAAAGCCATCACATGTTCCCTCATTGATATCCTGATTTCCCTGGGAAGTATACTTATACTTATCTAAGTATTCACTCGACCTCTGCGATCTATATCTGAAATATGTGTCTTTCTTTTTCTTCCCAAAACATCAAATTCTTTCGTCATCCAGCATTCCCTGTACTTACCAGCCTTGCCTTTCATCCGAACAGGAAGATACTGTCACTGGACTCTCGTTGTCTCATGTTTAAGATTTCCCATTCTCCCCTGTCCCTTTACCTGAAAACATCTGTCCCCAGTCAACCTTTGAAAGTTCTGACCTGGTTCTATCAAAATTGGCTTTTATGTAATTTCAACTTTTAGCTCCGGTCTATCCTTTTCCATCAGTGTACTAAAATTAAGAGAATAATGGTCGCTGGCTCCAAAGTGCTCCCCAACTCACAACTCAGTCACTTGCCCTGCCTTATTTCCTAAGTTTTGTGCCTTCTCTAGTAGGCCCATCAACACACTGAATCAGAAAAATGTTCTTGTACACACTAACCAAATTCCTCTCTATCTAAACCCTTAACACTACGGAAGTCTCAGTCTCTGTTTGGAAAGTTAACATTCCCTACCATTCCCACTCTAGTGTTCTTACAGAGATCAGAGATTGCCTTACAAAGTTTCCCTACAAATTCACGCTGTCGGTGGGGAATGGGTCCATAATACAATCCTCATTAGGTGATCATTCCTTTCTTATTTCTCAATTCAACCCAAACGACTTCCCCGTACGTATTCCGAGGAACATCCTGTAAGTACAGCCGTAATACCATTCCTTATCAAATACACAACTTCTCCTCTTCTCTTGCTTCCCCTTTCTTTCCTTCCCTCATCCTTTGTATTCTGCAGCATGAAGCTGCCAGTCCTGCCCACCCTTAGCCACATCTTTACAATTGCTATGATTTCTAAATCCCATTTTTCTAACCATTCCCTAAGTTCATCTGCCTTCCTTGTTTGGAATCTTGTACTGAAATAAATTCAATTGATCAGTCTTAACTTGTTCTCTGCTTTGTTCCTGCCTGCCCTGACTCTTTCACCGCCTCCTTTTCCCAAAAGTACCAATCTCAGACTGATATTTTTCTCACTATCTCCCTGGGTCCCACCAAGTCCCCTGGTCCCCTGCCCCCAACACACCCGACCTTATTTGTTTCAATCCATCTGAGTAGCTCTAGCAAATCTCTCTGCTGGTATATTAGTCACCTTCCAATTCAGATTCAATCCGTCCTCCTTTTCAGGTTATTTCTCCCACAGGTTCCAGTGATAACAAAGTGTGAACCCTTCTTCCTTGCATTAGTACCTCTGCCACACATTCATCTGCTCTATCCCCGTGGTCCTACGCTCACTACCTTGTGGCACTGAGAATTTTCCAGGTATTACTACGCTCAAGGACCTCCTTTTTACATTCTGCCTAACTTCTTATATTCTCCCTTCAGAATTTCATCTTTATTTTCTTCCTATGTCGTTAGTTCCAATGTGCATAATGACCTCCTGCTGGTGCCACGCCCCTTTGAGAATATTCGGCACCTTCTCCAAGAGATCCTTAATCCTGGCAGCAGCAAGAGAGCATTCCATTTTGATTTCTCACTCTTAACCGCAGAAACATCTGTCTGAGCCTTTGACTTCCAGAACTGATCGTTTGGAAACTGACGTACTGCTTGTTACATCAGAGCCAGACTTGGTACCAGATACGTGGCTTTTCGTGTTGCATTCTCCGAACAGTCTTTCACCGCCTATGTTTTCCACAAGAGCACATTTGTTTAAAATGGGTGTAACCACCGGAGACTTCTGCACTACGCGCCTTTCTTTCCTACCTTTCCTGGTGATAACCCATCAAACTGATTGTATCTGTGGTTATTCTCTCTTCCTATAGGTGCTATCCCTCACACCCCGGCCTCCTATAAATTCCTCATTGCCTCAATCTGTTGCTCCAATCCAATCCATGCGATCTGATGGGAGTCAAAACCGAACACACTTACAGTAGATCCTAATCAGCAGTAACATATAAGCTGTACAGAAAATCTTGTCCAAAACTTCTATTTCCTTGCTCCTTGGATGTTTTCTGACATGCTGTTCATTTCCAGCACTTTACTGCTGTGTCAGACAGCAGTGTAGTTTTCTCTGTCTCTCTCTTTTCGCTGACACTGTGATCCCTAGCTTTGTCTCTCTCCCTCCTTTTTAAAATGCAGTTTTCCCCAAATTTCGAAAACAATCCAATAGCTTATAAAACAATCATTACTCTTCCTGAAGTTAATGGAAATCAGCTTTGCCACCGAAGATCCCGCAAAAAAAGGAGCAACTCTTACAGCTGCAATCTTTGCCCGTCCTCCACATAGAATTACCTAGAATCGGCTGGTCACGACAGTACAAAAATCATGAGTTGTTGCACCTGAGAAGATATTATTATTATTTGACGGCTAATGCTAACAGATCAGAGAAAAGTTTGTTTCATCATTAAAGGCACAAACCACAATATCTCTTTGAGGATAAACTGAGGATTTTTGAACTCAGTGAATCCCTCATAGTTTGTTTTGGAAAGTGAACAATTCCTTGTCATGTTTCGCAAATGTTCCAAATTTTTTTCTTGTCCATTCAGTCATCAAATAATGCAAAATGCAAATCTAGAACTGTGACTTTTTGATATATTCTCTGCGTTATCTGACTCAAATAGTTTGGGGATGTGCTTGTTGATATTTTTTGAATAAACGACACAATGCAAAAGAAAACAGGCAAATCAGTGCTGCAATTACTGAGTGCGACAGCTCCAATTCTTTGTATAATAAAATATAATATGGTAAAAGTTCAGTCTCTCTGACTTCTATTGTGTTCTGATTATGTCAGGGACAATTAACATTTGAAGTGAGAATCCAAATACTCAGCAGTTCATAAACAGTACAAGATTTCACAGTACTCCTTTAAAAAATATTAGTTTTGTAATGAGAATAACTAAACAAGGTAAGCAATACTAACCAAATGAAGGATTAAATCCTGATGTTCCAAACGTAGTTAATATTATTCCTCCTCATTTTAAAATCACTTTATAAATTGTAAAAATTATGAAGCAACAAACACTTCTTTAGTGAACAACTGGAAGGGCGCCAAAGCCCACTGAAATTAAATTATGCACTTCACCATGTTCCAGTGGTGGAAACTGACAACACAGAAACAGGCTATTTATGGCACCAAACGAATTCACTTTAAGAATCCTCAGTCTTTCTACAATCTCACAGAAATGCTCGGAAGTTGTGGCACTGCAAGATGTCATTCATGCCTGCACCAACTAAATACACTAGCTACCTGCTCTGATCCCACTTTCCAGCAGCTTGTACACAGTGTTGAAGGGATGTACACTTCACATGTAGATCCAAGCTCCCTTTGAATGAGTTAAGGTTTGTCACCTCAAGTAACCATCAAAACTGGGCAGCGAATTCCATCATCTTCTCAATGAAATGATAGGCCTAAATTTTCTTGATAATCCTCCCATCATTTTTTCTTATTCTGTGTCTCCTGGTAAATGGTCCTGCATTGGGTGGGGGCAAGTCTCCATCCAAGACGTTGCTTATTTTGTACATCTCAATCATGAAAAAATCTCATTCTCCTCTCTTTAGTTAAAATCCATCTTTCCTCAATGCTGCAGTAATTTCCACATCCTAACACCATTCTTGTAAATCTATTCGATACTCTCTCACAGTGCAATTCTATCCTCGCTGCTAGGTGATGACCAGTACTGTGCACAAACCCATCGGTGTGAGCCACCCGGTGTCTCCTGTAGTTCCAGTGTTCCAGGACTGGTGGCGGGAAGGGAGGGAATTTGTTTTGCGTTGGCTGTGGTGCAGAGTGAGAGAGGAGTACGTTTGGGAGGGGTAATATTGAGTTACGTCTCAGTGGGATATCTGATCAGGATCTGCGATATATAATGGACTTGAATGGATATAGTATACCGCAATCTATTTGACGTGTGGGATTAGTGTATCAGTTCCTCAGGAGTTAGTGTAAGTGTTTAATCGCCTCACTTCTGTTCTGACACCAGCTGATTAATTACAGAACTAATCAGATCCTCGAAGAAATCCAGCCTGATGGATCATAACCTTATTTGGTTTGATTTTACAAAGTGATCTCTTGCTGAATTATAAACACACAATGCTGCAAATATTGGTTCCACACCAAAACAGAGATTTATTTCAAAAAGAAGTGACGGGAAAATAGAATGAGAATCTAAATTAGATTGGTGCTCGAAAAGCACAGCAGGTAAGGCAGCATCAGAGGAGCAGGGAAATCAACGTTGAGGGCAAAGCCCCTGATAAATGTCTAATCTAGACTCTGCTTTCCAGCATCTGCATTCCTTGTTTTTACCCCGATAAAATACAATAAACCAAACTACATAATTGTTATGCAGATTCAAAGGAAATGAACACAAAGTAAATGTATAACTCTCATTAACCCCAAACCAATATATAAATAAAGCAAAAGGGCATGGCTTTTATATATTATGGAAAACACGACTTCCAGTGTCGTTACAAAGAAACAACCCTCACTTAATGTTCACACCAGAATCCCTTTATATAGCAATTGGTTAAATGCTTGTGATTGTCACTTGTAAACTGGAACTGCAGTGAATTACTTTAAGAAGCTACTACATGGCTGAGTGTCAATGTACTCAGGTTAAAACCATCGCTTCAGAGATTTTTCGTGTCACAACACTTCTGTCTGGGACCAACACAACATTTTCATTCAAAGGCAATGAAATTTACTGAAACTCTAATTTCCTTCCCATGAGCATAGATCTGCGCATCCAATCATTTCCAGGGTCTGACTGGAACTAAAATAAATGACAAAAATGAGATCAGTGAAAGCAAATCTTTCTCAGTTAAGTGTTTCCTCCTCCATCGCTTATTCGAGAACACTGCAACAAATCTTTCAGGCTCCATTAACACCATGCTGGGTTGCAATCGTCAAAACGAAACACAGGTTCACTCATGCATAAAGCCATTTAACCGAAGGCCAAACCTCAAACGCAATTTTTAATTCAAATTTATGTTACTGCAGAAATAACTTCACCTTCAGATGCACAGAGAAGCCTACTGCTTTTTCACTCAACAAATCAGAAAAACATGCAAACTAACTGATTTTGCAAACTCGACATAAAAATGCCACGTTAAAAATCACAAAACACCAGGTTATCGTCCAACAGGTTTAATTGGTAGCACACTAGCTTTCGAAGTGACGCTCCTTCATCAGGTGATAGTGGAGGTCTCGATCGTAACACAGAATTTAGAGCAAACATTTGCAGTGTGATATAACTGAAATACATTGAGAAATTGACTGTCTGTTAAGCCTTTCATCTGTTAGAATACAATAATATTTTCACTTCTTTCATGTGTAAATCACAAAACCATTTTTTTAAAGTTGCATTCCCGGGTTAGTTGTTAACAATGGTGATAGCTAGACAATATGTTGAAGGTGTTAGCCCACTGTGTTCTCTGTCTATGACCTGATGTTTAGTTTGATTCTAATCTAAAAAGTAATATAACAGAGTTTTACATAGATTCATGCTGTGTTTGAGCTCAGAGTTCTGCATGAATGTATGCTGTTTTTGAGCAAAGTGCAATGTAACTCTCCCAGCACAATTTCACCCCACAAAATATATGTGTGCATGTGGGTCTTTGTTTGTCTGTGTGAGTGTGTCTGTCTGGGGTGGGGGTTTTGACTGTGAGCAAGTGTGTGTGTGTGCATGTGTCGTGAGTGCAGAGTGTCTTTAATCTGTGAGGGAGCGCTTGTGTGAGTGTGGGAGTGTGCGTGTCTATAAGGGTGTGTATGGGTGTCTGTGTGCGCGTCTGTGTGTACCTGTGGCTGTGTGTATGTGAGAGTGTGTGTAGCAATATCTGTGTGTCTGTGTAGTGCAATGGTGATCACCTGTAATGTGACATTATCCCAAGGACAAGGTTGAGGCCCTCCCTATGGGTACATATCTTAGCTATCAGCCTCTCCTCGTCCACTTTCCTCTGCTGCCTATCCCGCAGTCCAACTTGGAGGATGGTCACCCGAAGGTCCGAGGCTGAATTTCCTGGACCACTGAAGTGTTCCCCAACTGTGGGGGAACCCTCCAGTCTGTTGATTATTGTGCGGTGCCCATTCATCCGTTGTCGTAGCCTTTGCTCAGTTTCCCCAATGTCCCATGCCTCCTGGCATCCTTGCTTTCCACGTATAAGATAGACAACGTTGGCTGTGTCACATGAGTACCTGGCATGTACAAGGTGGGAGGTGTTCCCATGCGTAAAAGTGGTATCTATGTCCACAATCTGACATGTATTGCAGCGTAACCGTGACAGGGTTCCATGGAGTTGTCCTGGGAGCCGGGCAGTTTGCTATGAACAATGATCTGTTTGAGGTTTGGTGGTTGTTTAAAGACAAGTAGTGGAGGTGTGGAGAATGTCTTGGTGCGGTGCTCATCCTCATTCCCAGGGGCTGAAACATGACGCTATGTTCCACTTGACCTGCAACACATTATCAATGAGAATGAGCACCTCACCAAGACATTCACCACACCTCCGCTACTTGTCTTTAAATAACCACCAAATCTCAAACAGATCATTGTTCGTAGCAAACTACCCGGCTCTCAGGACAACTCCATACAAAATTGTCACGGTGGACGCTGCAAGACCTGTCAGATTGTGGACATAGATAGCACTATTACGCATGGGAACTCCTCCCACCTTGTACATGGCAGGTACTCATGTGAATCATCCAACGTTGTTTTTGAATACGTTGCAGTCAAGGATGCCTTGAGGGATGGAACATTGGGGAAATCGAGCAAAGGCTACGACAGCGGATGAAAGGGCACCGCACAACAATCAATAGACAGGAGGGTTCCCGCCCAGATGGGGAATACTTCAGTGTTCCAGGACATTCAGCCCCGGACCTTCGGGTGACCATCTTCCAAGTTGGACTTCACGACAGGCAGCAGAAGAAAGTGGCCGAGCAGAGGCTGATAGCTAAGTTCTGTACCTATAGAGAGTGGCTCTACCGGGACCTTGGGTTCATGTCACATTACAGGTGGTCACCATTGCACTGCACACACACAGTAATTCCTACACACACACTCTCACATACACACGGACACAAGTACACACAGACGCGCTCACAGACAACCAAACACACCCTTATAGACACATACACTCCCACACTCACACATGCACCCCCTCACAGACTTAAGACACTCTGCACTCACTACACACGCACACACACACTTTCACACACTCACAACCGCCACCCCATACAGACATACACACAGACAGACAAAGACCCACATGCACACATATATTTTGTGGGGTGAATTTGTACTTGCAGAGTTACATTGCACTTTGCTGAAAAACTGCATGCATTCATGTAGAACTCTGAACTCACAAAACTGCATAAATTTATTTAAAACTCTGTTATCTCACTTTTTAGATTAGAATCAAACTAAACATCAGGTCATAGACAGAGAACACAGGGGGCTAACGCCTTCAACATATTATCTAGCTATCACCATTGTTAACAGCTAACCGGAGAATGCAACTTTAAAAAAGATTTTGTTATTTACACATGAAAGAAGTGAAACTATTACTTGAAAGGCTCAACAGACAATCAATTTTTCAATGTATACTTTCAGTTACATAACACTGTAAATTTTTGCTACGATCGAGCCCTCCACTATCACCTGATGAAGGAGCATCACTCCGAAAGCTAGTGTGCTTCCCATTAAACCTGTTGGTGTGTGATTATTAACTTTGTACACCCCAGTCCAACGCCGGCATCTCCAAATCATAAAAATACCACGGCCTATGTTTTTACAAAGTGATTCATTTTATTAATTCCACCGAAAATCTTTGTGGTCTTCGATCGAAATGGGGATTTCTGGATGGTTCCCAGAAGAGAGGAAAAATTTTCCAAGGAATTCCTGCGAAATCTGCGATGATGTGGATTCCACGGGGTCCTTGTAATCTAATACTTAATTACTGATTGTCTGCCACTGTGCGAGTTTTGGGTGCAATATTGTCAGTGGTAGAGGAAAACAGCAGAGAATCAACAGATAGATTCACAAAAACTCATAGGTGTAAGGCACTTACCAGGAATTGTTACAAATGGAAGGATCGTAACAAATATTTTTGACACACCATGAATTGAAAACGTCATTTTCTTCCTCAATGACTTTGTGATGTCAATTTCTCTGTACTCAATGCCGTGGTGATAAAGTCTCAAAGCCTTTCATTTATGTCTGCTGGCATCGTCTGGGGGACTGTTACATTACAATATGGTTCAATCAATTTATTTACAAAATTGAACAAACAGGTGACAGCGGTGAGTTAACTCTCAGTTGTCACAGAGCATTTTTAGAACTGATGTTTATTAGATGATGCAAATCTCAATTGGACGATAGCAAACATTGGAAAATGCATATTGAAGAAAATCATAGACTCCATACAATGTGAAATTGGGCCAATTGGCACATCGAGTCCACACCGACGCTGCAAAGACTATCCCACGCAGACCCACCCACTGTCCATGTTAGGCAGCAGAGCTAAGCACTGAGCCACTGTGCCAACCTGTCCACCAGCATTGACAACCCAACACCATCCTGAAATCTCACTTTACTTCAATGTCATCCTTCCCTTGCATTTGACCATTGGAAATTAAATTTAGGTTGTTGAGTGTCTCTCTCTGAGAAGTGTTCTCCTCAACACTGGGATGTGGCTTCCCTGGTTATCAGCGGCTGCTCTGTGAAAGGATGATAGTTGGTTAATGGAGACGACACATTGTACGTTTTAATAAATCAAACATTGTGATCGACTTTCTCACCCTCCACTGAATCAGTGTCTGAATCAAATATAACTCCTCCAGTGCAGGCAATAATTGAAATCAATAAAATAATCACTGAAAATTGCCTTCAAAGGCTATGCAAACTCCTGTCAATAAAAATCCTTCGACTGGGGATACGAATGTCCTGAACATTTTGCAGAGCTGACTCTGAGACACACCTGACATGTGCAGCAGCACAAGGGCCTGAGTCATTCTCTCTTCCCTGCAGTGTACTGAGCATGTATAGAGAAGAAACGTCTAGCATCTGATTGATGGTGGATTGGAACAGTTTCAAGCGAAATGTAGGAATGAGGCTCGGGAGGCATTTGCACACTCAATGATACAGAAATTAAAAATTCTGGAATTGTTTGAGCAGGAGTCAATGTTGTTAATGAGCCCTGCAGTGATGGGGAATTGGGAATTGCTGTGAGGAATGATAAAGTACAGAAAACAGAGAGCAAGAATAAATCTGTCTTATTGATGTTCTTCGGCTGATTTTGTGAGTACCAGAATTATCATTCCTCGTGTCACAGCCATTCATTATCTGTATCCATGACTGAGGTGATAGGATCATGTGTTACGTTGGTGATAACATAATGGTAGGTGGACAGTAAAGGAGCAGGGATGAAGACTGAGAAAGGTAAGGACAGGTTCAGTGAGTGAATGAGCACAAAAATAGTCTGTGAAATATAATGTCGAGAAATGTGAAGTAATCTTCAACCATTTCAATCTTGAAACATTTCAGGCCACCAATACCGTTTCGATGCTTACCCCAGTCGTAAATCAAGAGGCAACAGGAATCCTTCCGTTCGATTCAGTGTCAGTAGTTTCTATTATTCTCTTGAAACCTTTTCTCCTCTCAGACCCTTTCAAATTTGAGGAATTCCACCCTGGCTTTTCGTCATTTCGGTCCCTCATATTGATCCCATTTAGTTCAGTTATCAGTCTGGTCAATCGATGCTGCACTCAAATCGACATGGAAGCAAAACCTGGTTGGTATTTTTCGTTTTTTTCCCCACATACAAAGTCAGTTTGGTGCTGTGTTAACATCAAGTTGCAGCAGTGTTCAAAGCTAAATTGATTGACTCTTTCAGAATCATCCTTCCTGACTTAACAGAGTCCAGGAAGGTCTATTGTGTCAAAAGTGCCGAGGGTCGAGAATATCACATAACACCTTCAGCTCATTTTTGGGGTGGGGTGGACTGCAAGTGGGGCAGGGAGAGGGAAAGTGTGGAAAATGAGGAAGCCCTCGTCCACATTGGCGCCAAGCCTTCAGAATCTTGCATCCTACCATGAATTACTCCATAGAACATAGAACATAGAAAAATACATCGCAGTATAGGCCCTTCGGCCCTCGATGTTGCGCCGACCGAAGCCTACCTAACCTACACTAGCTGAATAACCTCCATATGCTTATTCAATGCCCGCTTGAATGACCATAAAGAGGTAGAGTCCACCACAGAAGTGAGACTCACTGGCCTATAGTTACTAGGGCTGTCCCTACTCCCCTTCTTGAACAAGGGGACCACATTCGCTATCTTCCAGTCCTCAGGCACTATTACTGTAGACAACAATGACATAAAAATCAAGGTCAATGGCTCTGCTATATCCTCCCTAGCTTCCCAGAGGATCCAAGGATACATGCTATCAGGCCCAGGGGACTTATGTATTTTCACCCATTCCAGTATTCCCCGGACCTCTTCCCTTCATACCTCAAAACCATCCATTCTAATCACTTGTGATTCAATATTCACATCAGCAAAAGCGTCCTGTTCCTGAGTGAATACTGATGAAAAGTGTTGATTTAGTTTCTCTCCAATCTCCTCTGCCTCCAAGCACAACTTCCCACTAGTATCCTTGACTGGACCGATACCTACCCTAGTCATCCTTTATTCCTGACATACTGATAGAAAGCCTGAGCGTTTTCCCTAATCCTACCAACCAAGGGCTTTTCATATCCCCTTCTCGCTGCTCTTAGCTCTCTCTTCAGATCCTTCCCGGCTACTTTTTAACTCTCAATGGCCCCAACTGAACCTTCACGCCACATCTTTACATAGGCCGCCCCTTTCCCTTTTACAAGGGATTCGAATTCCTTACTAAACCACGGCTCCCTCACAAGACCCTCTCCTCCCTGCCTGACTGGTACATACTTATCAAGGACACCCAATAGCTGCTCCTTGAACAAGATCCACATATCATTTTTGTCCTTCCCTTGAAGCCTATTTTTCCAATCCACACATCCTCAGTCTTGCCTCACCGCATCATAATTTCCCTTCCCCCGCTATAACTCTTGCCCTGCAGTGCACACTTATCCCTCTCCATCACTAGAGTAAAAGTCACCGAGTTGTGGTCACTGTCCCCGAAGTGCTCACCTACCTCCAAGTCTAACACCTGGCCTGGTTTATTACCTAGAAACAAATCCAGTGTGACCTCACCTCTTGTTGGCCTGTCTACATATTGTGTCAGGAAACCCTCCTGCACTCTTTATTTACAAAACATGAGCCTTTGACAGAAGCCTGTCACTGAGTCAGGTACTCAGCATTTCAGTGTCCCTGACATTTACCCTTCAGAATCAGCCTGGTTTCCCTGACTGACACAGACTAATGGCCCCAGTCAGGGATTTTATATCCAGTATGATCCAGCTACCCCACCTCATGACAATCATTACCAGGGGGAAAAAATAAAGAGTTTCTGTTTATGCGGATTAACAATCGGGCAAGAAATTAAAAAGCTGGTGCATGGGTGACTCCGAATGCTCATTCGGCCGAAGAAGGTATGGCTGGAAACATTGTTTCCATGAGGAAGGGCTTTGGGCATCTCAGACATTGGAAATATTTCTCAGGCTGGTATGACCTGAATACATTGTGATTGATTTGATTTATTTGAATGGGGATTGCTACCGAGCTGGGGAGATATACGACTGTTGTTTGAGAATATTTAATCAGACCTGTCAGAGGATTGGGAATCTGGTATCAAACTCATTTAGGAGAGAAAGTAAGCTGGCCATTGGAAGTAGACAATCTGTCACTGAAAGAGAAAAGCAACAGGATCACACTCTGGATGTGTTCAGATGTTCTGCGTCGGGAGAGAGTTATTTCCAGCAAGTTTTTTTCTTCATTTTCGGGAATTGCTCAATAACATAGTTTGGATCGAAAAAAAATTTTATTTTGTCTTTATGATGATGTGCGAGGTGTTTGTTCTGAAATAGACAGCAAGAATACATCAATATTTTTGAACAGTTCACTACCGCCCAAGAACTGAAAGCCAGAAGGCACATTGAACGGACTAATTTATTACGTCAGACAGCATTGGATTGGCACAGGAGCACAGATGAAAGCATGTAGCAATCTGTTATATATTTCCAAAAATTACGAAAACAATGAGATAGCATTATGTCACAATATTGTTGTATTTGGAAGAATGCCCATAAAATGCTCAAATTGTTGAATAAGCTGGAGAATGAAGAAATTTAATTTGAAACTCAGAACCCTGAAGCTAACTAAAAAGAACGACAAGTAATTGATGCATAAATGGGCAAACGTGGACTGAGTTATCAGTGGATAGGGAATGGCTGAAGAGCATGAAACATCTTAATCAATCACAACACCTCTCGGACAAGAATCAAACAGGAAAAGGTGACAATGTGCGGTGCTGACTGATTCCAGGACTGTTCGGGAAACTTTCTGATTCCCACCCATTTACTCAGACTGCACTAACGCTGTTGATGGAGAGCTGTCGCATCCAATTGCAGGTCTCGTTGCAAAAGTCAGTTTTGGAGAGTACATCCCACGAGTTTGTATGCAATTTCTTGGAAATGGCCTTGTCCTGGCCCAGGCTGGTAAGGCAGGTTGCCAACCTTACTGTCTCACACAATTACATCACTGAGGAGTGCGAGACTCTGAGACATCATTCTGCCAAGTACACCACAGGCTTTGTCAGGGTGAATCATTGATCCCACAGCATACCTGACGTAGTTGGCGAATATCTCAGGCAGGATTCTGTAATTTGCATTTTGAAGTGTAACCGGTCGTCAGTCCTCCCTGTGCCCCTTCTAACTGTAGATGAGAGCGATGATAACTTTCCTGTTGTATTCACACAGGCTACCTGTTCAAAGCATACAGGTATCCACTTCCAGAGGTCCAGGCCAATCAAGTGCCACAGAGGTGAAAACAACTCAGATGGGCAGCCATCACTTCTGGATGTAGCAGTCTTTCCTAAGGATTTGAGGGTGTTGGTCAGCTTCTTCAGAGGAAACGGCTTGTCCAGACTCTCCCGTGTGCTGTTGTCTAAGACCTCTGTGATACAAGACAGGAACAACTGTGCGACCGCGCTATCTGTGCACTTCTTATCATATCGACTGGCAAAAAGGGATTTGCCGATCTTCAGAATGTTCTTCCCGGTGGTCGTGGTGTCAGTAAAAACCCTTTTAATCCAGACAGATCGGACAATTCTTCCTAAGGTCTGGCTCCACAAACAAAAAAAGATTGTTTGGTCTGTTCTTTTACCCACAAGCTGTACCAAAGTCCACAACTTACTCTCAGCAAACAGTTCCCAGTTCACAGCTCGAAGCCCATTTCATTAAAAGAATGCAAATAACAAAAAGTCAGTAAAGGACCTATCACCTCTGCTCCCCATCATTTCTGGTGCTGTGTTCACCTTCTCCTTTGTATAGTCCCTGTGGGTATATGAACAGGAAGAGTTTGGAGGGACATTAGTCAAATGAGACAATTGAGTGTATCTGATCGGCATGGATGAGTTTGATTTGATTCAATTCTATTAATTTATTGTGACGTGTACGGAAATGCACTGAAAAGCTTTGTTTATGAGCAGTGCAGGGAGATCACACGAAGCAATGATGTGCAGTACAAAAGATGTTGACAGAGGCATACAGGTTACATTGCGCAGGGAGTACAAGAGAGGTGATCGTTAGAAAGATCAGCATGACTTGAGTCAAGGGAATCCATTCAATCTTCTGATTACGTCTGGGCAGAGGATGCTCCTGAAACTGTTTGTTTATGGTCAGGTTTCTGTAGCTTCTGCTTGACGGAAGAAGTTTTTGGGTGTCATTACCGAGGTGCAAAGGGTCCAATGGAGTCCATCGATGGAAGTTTGGCTCACGTGAAGGCCTGGGTTGTCAGGATGTCTGACTGGGATGAGATCGAAGATTGATGCTGATAATGAAACGGTTGAATGAACATCAATTTCTGTTTGTGTTTCTGATATAGACTCTGCAGTTCCTTTGGTTTTGTTCAGCCCCTTCTCTAGCTTGTTGCACAGGAGGTCATTCAGAAGTTGGAGGCAATGGCTCAGTGGAACTATCACTGGACTGTCAATCCACAGACCCAGGTAATGTTCTGCGGACGCAGACACACAGCAGATGGCGTCATTTGAATTCCATAAAAGTCTGGAATTAAAGAAGCTCATGATGACCGGTTCAGAGAGGGGAACTGCCATCCTTTCCTGTTCACTACTACGTGTGACTCCAGACGCATATCAATGCGATTGACACTGACCTGCCCTCTAAGCAATTGGGGGTTGGTGATAAATACTGATGCAAGCCAGCAATGCCCTGAATGAAGAAAAACAAAGCCCCTTCTTTAACGTGTAACAGAGGAATTGGAGGAGGCAATTTCACTTATTTTTGAAATGGGAAAGGACACCAGCAGAAGGCGATTCATCCCCTCTCAAGTGGGCAAGAACAGTCGATGGGCATTACGTCAGTCCACACTGTTGGACTTGGAAAATTCAAGGCATGCGGGTAAGGGTAGGTGTGAGGAGAGGGAATTTGTGTGACGTTCAATTCCAATGATATAGGGAATGAGGAACAGTCGGTGAGGAGGACAGAAGTGATCCTTGAAGGCAATGCAACAGGGAGGCAGCTAATTGTGTCAATGGTCATAGTGTGAGCAAGGCTCATTATTGAATTTGAACTGAGGAGACCATTTGTTGATAGCTTACACGAAAGCAGTACTCCTCCCCACGACACTGACTAAAAATGGAAATCATCTCCCTTACTCTGCATGTCATCCTTTCTCTAGTCCCCAGTATTTAATCATCAATATTATCCTGTATGCAATCCACTCTCTTCCCCAGTGTTTAATTATCTCCCGATTACTCTGTCTTTCAATTTAGCTCTCTCTCTCTCTGGATTTAAGCCTTTGTCCGTATTCCAACCCTCTGTTCACGACCTTGTATTTACCCCTTTCCCGATTTGTCTGGATTTAGCCTCTACTCTGATTCTTTGCACAACCCAATCATTATCTGCATTTGATCTTCTCTATTTCCTTGTAGTTACCAATCGCTCTTCCTTTATATTCAGCTCGGAGAAAGTGAGGACTACAGATACTGGGGATCAGAGCTTAAAAGGGTGTTGCTGGAAAAGGAATTAGGCCTGAAACGTCGATTCTCTTTCCCCTTTGATGCTGCCTGACGTGCTGCGCTTTTCCAGCAACGCATTTTTAAGCTTTGTATTCAGCCCTCTAAGTTACTCTCTGTTTAAACCTGTCACTAATACTTTCCGTTGAGGTTGGTCATAATTATACTCCATTGCACCCACTCTATGAAAACAGGACACAAGATAATCAATAACTTCCACTCTATTCAACTTTCTCCCGATTACTCCCTAATTATCCGTCTCACTATTGCTCTTCATTTAAGCAAAGCAATAATGCTCTTCTGATGGCGGAACAGACATACCACCACACACCCCCGCCCCGGCACTGGCACCAGGGGCCCAGATCTGCATCTGGTGCTGTGACTCGGATCCGGACGGATGGATTGTGGGCAGCAGTTGACTTCAGAGGATTCAGCCAGCCAGACACGAATATTTTTACCCATTTGGTTTCCTTCTCATTCAAGTCGTGATTAATCCGACACCTTGCAGCTTTGCATCACAGTCCAGCCGAACTGAAAGAAAGGTGTCTGGGACCCAATGGAATCGGGGACTCCAGGATGTCGCGACTCCCACTAAGAGGTCGGGGACCTGTGAATCGAGCCGGCCACTCAAAATTGAGGGGTAGGGGGACCCCAGGGAGTTGGGGACTCCCACGAACAGGTCAGAGACCTGCAGATAGAGTCGGGGACTCAGATTAGGTCGGATTGGTGTTGTCAAAATTGGTTCGCAAATTGTTCTGTGAAAGATAATTAATAAGTATGGCGATAGGTTATGACAAAACTGCTAAGGTTCTAGAATGTCGAGAAAGTTCGCAGAAATCATTCGTCTTGTTGTTCATTGTCGGGTTGTTGATTAGTGAAAGTTTTAGGTTGAGGTTATCTTCTCTATTTTATCTTTTCAGCTCGCCTTGTCCTGCTTTGCTGCTTTGTCTTGTTTGTCTGCTGTAGTTTTGTTCTGTTTGTTTTCCTGTTTGTTCTTTGTTTATGGAATATAGAGGGTGGTTGCTGCTTTTGTTGTATTTTAAAAAAGAAAGCTGGCCAGTGATGCAACTCTCGCATACTTGTACAAGAGACTGTGTGCGTGCGCGTGCGCGTGCGTGAGTGTGTGAGTGAGAGAGAGAGAGAGAGAAGGAGACTCAGAGTTGATTCTTCATCATTTGACATCAATATAAACTTGCTCTCAATTTCTCCATAATTCCATGCAACTGACAAAGATCATTTTCACCACTCTCACCCCTTCGTGAAGTACTAATGAAAGAATTCACCGAATGAAGGATAGCAATAACACTAAATCTCCGCCTCTGGTGCAGAATCATTCTGTTACGAGATGAGAGCAGGTCTCTGCTCAATTTTATTTATAATTGAAGCATGACATGGAGGAAAACCACTTCAGATTTTAACATTTGCTCATTGAGTGGAGGAATTGCATGAGCCTTATTTAATTTCGTTACATTTTGTAAAACTGGAAGATCCAAGGTATCCCAAATAAAGAGCATAGTTTTCAGAAAATGATACTATCAGATTTAACTTTGGTTTCAGACTCGTTGATTCCACTTAATTTTAAGTCTGCCGTGTTTCATTGATGATTGTGGTGTGCCATTCATAACTTTATTTGATAACAATTCCCCTTCCTTAATGACAATTGAAGTTTCATTTCAAAATTAAGTTGTGATAAAACATGTAACAAAATTAACATCCTATGGCTAATGCCTGCGTCCTTGGATTCGGCCATTATTCGAGCATAAGTTTTTTTTGTTATCATGTGATTAGGCAAGATCTTTTAACGCAGCAGCGGTCATTTCACGGCCAGTAGCATTATAAATGAACAATGACTGGTCAGGACTGCTTAAGGAACCTAATCTGGGATTTAAATTGAAGGACTAGCACCAGGTAATTATAATGGATTTCAGAGTTGGACACGGTATACGTTTTACATTTTAAATATTGAATATTGAATAAATGAATTTCCAGTTTATATTGATGACTTATAAAATGTCTTCGACACTTGTTTAATTTTCAGCTCTGAATTAAAGATAATGATTATTCTGTTTACTACTTTTATGTAATTAATTGAATTAACCCCGAATCAATAACGCAGAATTAATTGTCAGGATCACTTGGTTTTGTTCTTTTACATATTGTCAGTGACCTGTATCATTGCCAATTGTTAAATTTGAAGAATGGCTGCATTCATTTGTTGCTAACTGAAGAATGGAAAAATACTTTACTGGCCAGTTGAGGGGAGTTTGCATGTGATTGGGGATAGATGTATGTATAACAAATGGAACTCCAAAACGGTGTTGTGAATGGGTAGATGAAAAAATAAAAGTGATATGAGATACAATGCAAGGCTACTAAGGCTGAGGAATATCCAAACAGGGTTAACCACAAACGCTATAAATCAAGAACTTAGATTCGACTCGGAATCCCGAGCCTATGTCTGCCTTGAAGGTGTGAGGTGTCAACACATTGTCGAGCTATCACCATTGTTAACAGCAAACCCGAGAATGCAACTTTTAAAAAACAGGTTTTGTGATTTACACATGAAAGAAGTGAACATAGAACATAGAACATAGAACAATACAGCACAGAACAGGCCCTTCGGCCCACGATGTTGTGCCGAAATTCTATCCTAGATTAAGCACCCATTCATGTACCTATCCAAATGCCGCATTAAGGTCGCCAATGAATCTAACTCGACCACTCCCACGGGCAGCGCTTTCTATGCCCCCACCACTCTGGGTAAAGAACCCACCCCTGACATCGCCCCTATACCTTCCACCCTTCACCTTAAATTTATGTCCCTTGTAACACTCTGTTGTACCCGGGGAAAAAGTTTCTGACTGTCTACTCTATCTATTCCTCTGATCATCTTATAAACCTCTATCAAGTCACCCCTCATCCTTCGCCGTTCCAACGAGAAAAGGCCAAGAACTCTCAGCCTATCCTCGTACGACCTCCTCTCCATTCCAGGCAACATCCTGGTAAATCTTCTCTGCACCCTCTCCAAAGCTTCCACATCTTTCCTAAAGTGAGGCGACCAGAACTGCACACAGTACTCCAACTGTGGCCTAACCAAAGTCCTGTACAGTTGCAACATCACTTCACGACTCTTAAATTCAACCCCTCTGCTAATGAACGATCTCTCTGTTCCTCCACCTGACTAAGAACCCTACCATTAACCCTGTATTCCGCATTCTTATTTGTTCTTCCAAAATGGACAACCTCACACTTGGCAGGGTTGAACTCCATCTGCCACTCCTCAGCCCAGCTCTGCATCATATCTAAGTCCCTTTGCAAATGACAAATGCCCTCCTCACTGTCCACAACTCCACCTATCTTCGTATCATCTGCAAATTTACTGACACACCCTTCGACTCCCTCATCTAAGTCATTAATAAAAATTACAAACAGCGGAGGACCCAGAACTGAACCCTGCGGAACTCCACTTGTTACTGGGCTCCAGGCTGAATATTTACCTTCTACCACCACTCTCTGCCTTCGACCGGTTAGGCAGTTTTCTATCCAATTGGCCAAATTTCCCTCTATCCCATGCCTCCTGACTTTCCGCATAAGCCTACCATAGGGAACCTTATCAAATGCCTTACTAAAATCCATGTAAACTACATCCACTGCTCTACCCACATCCACTTGCTTGGTCACCTCCTCGAAGAAATCAATAAGACTTGTAAGGCAAGACCTACCCTTCACAAATCCGTGCTGGCTGAACCTAATCAAGCAGTGTCTTTCCAGATACTCGTAAATCCTATCCCTCAGTACCCTTTCTATTACTTTGCCTACCACAGAAGTAAGACTAACTGGCCTGTAATTCCCGGGGTTATCCCTCTTCCCTTTTTTGAACAGGGGCACAACATTCGCTACTCTCCAGTCACCTGGTACCACCTCCGTTGCCAGTGAAGACGAGAAGATCATTGCCAACGGTACTGCAATTTCCTTTTGCTTCCCACATAATCCTAGGATATATCCCGTCAGGCCCGTTGGAGTTGTCTATCCTCAAGTTGTTCAAAATGTCCAACACATCTTCCTTCCTAACAGGTATCTCTTCCAGCTTAACAGTCCGTTTCACACTCTCCTCTTCAACAATACGGTCCCTCTCGTTCGTCAATACTGAAGAGAAGTACTTGTTCAAGACCTCTCCTATCTCTTCCGACTCAATACACAGTCTCCCACTACTGTCCTTGATCGGACCTACCCTCGTTCTCGTCATTCTCAGGTTTCTCACATACGCATAAAATGCCTTGGGGTTATCCTTGATCCTATCCGCCAAGGATTTTTCATGCCCTCTTAGCTCTCCTAATCCCTTTCTTAAAGGTCCCTTCTGGCTATCCTGTATCCCTCCACTGCTCTGTCTGAACCCTGTTTCCTCAACCTTATGTAAGCCTCCTTCTTCCTCTTTACTAGACAGTCAACCTCCCTCGTCAACCAAGGCTCCCTCACACGACCATTTCTTTCCTGCCTGGTAGGTACATACATATCAAGGACACGTCGTATCTGCTCCTTGAAAAAGTTCCACATTTCCACCACATCCTTCCCTGACAGCCTATGCTCCCAACGTATGCTCCTCAAATCCTGTCTTACAGCATCGTAATTTCCCTTCCCCCAATTGTAAAATCTACTTTGTTGTGCGCACCTATCTCTCTCCATAACCAAGGTGAAAGTCACAGAATTGTGGTCACCATCACCAAAATGTTCACCCACTAACAAGCCCACCACTTGTCCCGGTTCATTACCGAGTACCAAATCCAATATGGCCTGCCCTCTGGTTGGACACTCTACATACTGCGTTAGAAAAGCTTCCTGGACACACTGCACAAACACCGCCCCGTCCAATCTACTTGATCTAAAGAGCTTCCAATCAATATTTGGGAAGTTGAAGTCGCCCATGACTACGACCCTGTGGCTGCTGCACCTTTCCAAAACCTGTTTCCCAATCTGTTTCTCCACATCTCTGCTGCTATTGCGGGGCCTATAATAAACACCCAACAAGGTGACTGCACCTTTCCTATTTCTGAAATAAGCCCATACTACCTCCAGAGGCAGATCCCCCTCGAACTTCCTTTCTGCAGCCGTTATACCATTTCTAATTAGCAATGCCACCCCCCTCCTTTTTTACCACCCTCCCTCATCTTACTGAAACATCTGTAATCAGGAACCTCCAACAGCCATTCCTGTCCCTCATCTATCCACGTTTCCGTGATGGCCACAACATCGTAGTCCCAGGTACCGATCCACGCCTTAAGTTCACCCACCTTATTTCTGATACTCCTTGCGTTGAAGTATACGCACTTGAGCCCATCTGTGTCCGCAAGTAGTCCCGGTCAGTGCTCCCTTCTCCACAGCCTCCCTACAGTCTTGGGCATCCTGACACAGCTAGCTTACTTGCTGGACTACAAGTCCGGATCCCATCCCCCTGCCAAATTAGTTTAAACCCCACCGAAGAGTGCTAGCAAACCTACCCCCCAGGATATTGGTGCCCTTCTGGTTCAGGTGCAACCGGTCCTGTTTATACAGGTCCCACCTTCCCCAGAATGCAGTCCAATTGTCCAAATATCTGAAGCCCTCCCTCCTTCACCATCCTTGCAGCCACGTGTTCAACTGTACTCTCTCCCTATTCTTTGCCTCACTGTCACGTGGCACCGGCAACAACCCAGAGATGACGACTCTGTCTGTCCTAGCTTTTAGCTTCCAGCCTAACTCCTTGAGCTCTTGAATGACCTCCCCACCCCTCTTCCTACCTATGTCGTTGGTGCCAATGTGTACCACGACTTCTGGCTGCACACCCTCCCCCTTAAGGATTCTGAAGACACGGTCTGAGACGTCTCGGACCCTAGCACCCGGGAGGGAACAAACCTTCCGAGAGTCTCGCCCATGTCCACAGAACCGCCTGTCAATCCCTCTAACTAGAGAGTCCCCTATAACTAGCGCTCTCCTCCTCTCCCCCTTTCCCTTCTGAGTCTCAGAGCCACAGACCCCTTCACTGCAGCTTACATCTGCAAGGCTGTCCCCCCCAACAGTTTCCAAAGCTGTATATTTATTTTTTAGGGGAACGACCACAGGGGAACCCTGCACTGCCTGCCTCTTCCCCTTCCCACCTCTAACTGTTACCCAGCTACCTCTGTTCTCTGGTGCAACTATGTCCCTGTAGCTTCTATCTATCACCCTCTCAGCCTCTCGAATAATCCTCAGTTCATCCAACTCCAGTTTCAGTTCCCTAACTCGTTCGGTGAGGAGCAGGATCTGACTGCATTTCCTGCAGACGAAGTCGGCAGGAGTATCGGTGGTCACCCCTACCTCAAACATCCTGCAGGAGGAACATTCCACCGCCTGCGCTGCCATGACTACACTGTCCCAAAAACAAGAACACTGAGTCAATAACACTGAGTCACTTACCTGTGGACTTTAAAGTTAGGTTAGAGGAGGAGGGTGGGAGGGAGGCCCTACGAAAGTAGGACCTGGGGTCTAGAACACACCCAATCAAATACTACTCACATACCTTCCCACCCAGCTATGCGCTCCAACCTCACTTCCGCTGCCCGCTGCAGGTAAGTAATTTTGAAACAAACTGTCTTACCTTAGCTGTAGTCTCCCGGGTTCGCTTTTCCTCGGCCGCTGCTCCCACTCAAATGACCGTTGGTGATTAAAGGGTGAGTATTTATACTCACGGTTCTCCTTCCCGGCTGCCCCTCTGTTTGCCATCACTTCCTCTGCTGCTCCCGCTCTTTTTGTGAAGAGAGAGAAAAAAAAAACACTGCTGCCCGCTACAGGTAAGTAATTTTGAAACAAACTGTCTTACCTTAGCTGTAGTCTCCCGGTTTCGCTTTTCCTCGGCCGCTGCTCCCACTCAAAAATCTTTCACTGTTTTCGAACAGATGAAAGGCTTAACAGACAATCAATTTTTCAATGTATAATTTCAGTTACATCACACTGCAAATTATTTCTAGAAATTCTGTATTACCATCGACCTGATGAAGGAGCGTCGCTCCGAAAGCTATTGTACTTCCAATTAAACCTGTTGGACTATAACCTGGTGTCATGTGATTTTTAACTTTGTACACCCCAGTCCCACACCGGCATCTCCAAATCATAGATTCGTTTAAGATGCGTCTGGACAAATTCATGAGGAGGTGGGGAGCAGTGGGGTACAAATGCTTAGGAATTGACCAACAGGTTTAGACAGGACATTTGGATCGGGTCCGGCTTGTAGGGCCGAAAGGCCTTGTCCTGGGCTGGAAATTTCCTTTGTTCTTTGTGTAATATTCACATCAGAATCCGTGTATCTATCACTTGGCTAAATGATTTGTGACTGCCACTTCTAAACTGTCACTATTGTGAACGTCTTCCAGGAGCTAAGGTCTACATGAGTTTCAATGTACTCTGCTTTAAACAATCGCTTCAGAGCTTTTCCTTGTCCCAACATCCTGTCTGGGACCGACTCAACATTTTCATTCCTAGGCAGTCTAATTTACTAAAACTCGTATTTCTTCCGCATGGGGCACAGACATACACATCCGCTCAGTTCCAGGGTCATAGAGGAACTAAAAGAAATTACAAATATGATTGATGTGAAGTTAATGCTTTCTCCATTACTTGTTTCTTCTTCAATCGAAAATTCCAGAACTGCACAAATAATCTTTAAGGCTGCATCATTACCATGCTGTTCTGTAAGCGTCGAAAGTAAACAAAGTTTCACTCGTGTACAAAGCCATTCAGGAGAAGATGAGGACTGCAGATGCTGGAGATTCAAGTCAAGCTTCGAGGAATTCTGGAAAAGCACAGCAGGCCAGACAGCATCCGAGGATCAGGAAAATCGACGTTTCAGGCAGGGGTCCTTTGACTTGACTTCAATCTTGACTACAAAGTCAATCAGCCTACATCCAAACCCCCAACACATTTTTTAAAACAAATGTTATCATTACTGAAATAACAGAGCATTTTAGAACTGAGGTTTATTGGATGATACAAACCTTAATCGAATATTTCCTTCATGAAAATGTTTCACTTCCCAGCACATTTCCCAGAAATGATTCTTTGAATTGTTGGACCCGACTGTACTGAAGAGGTCCGTCGGTCCATATAGCTTGTGCTATCAAGGCTAATGGAAGTCTGAACTCTTCCCTCATGGTTGTTAAAGGTTTTGAGGTTTCCTACTTCAATAACCCTCCCAAGCACTGAAGTATCAGAACTCACACCACTCTCTGAGTGAAAGCCTTTTACTCAAATCCGCACCGAAACTTTTACTAATCAACTTAAAATTTGCGCCCATCTACCATCTGTCAATTCCCTGTCTCAGTTAGATATGAAGATCTTCCATTGAGCAGTCATGGAGAATGTTTGCTCAGTGACTTCTGATTATTGCCCGGTTATTTTGGTTCTCTCACGGGGAAAGTACGGCCTCTATAACTGCATAACGCGTTGCCTGTTGGCCATGGCAACAGGGTATCTGCTGTTCATAAGCACTGGGATCATGCTGTGGTAATTCAAAGATCATTATTACCTTGGATGTTTCCTGGACATACCCCCGTGTGCAGTACTATCGTTGTCATATGTGTAGCCACAGACTGTTCCGTCTGGTTCACTGTCTGTTTCTCTGTTGATCGTTTTGTGAACATTTGCTGCTTTAAACTGAAGAGGAAATATTGTACAGAAAAAACCTAGGCTGTGGCTCTAGCTCTAACTGGCATTCTGCTCGATTGAAAACGCATTCCCTGATATTTTCGGTTGGAACCTTGGAGGATAATTGACAATGTTCCGAGGTACTGCGAAACAAAGTCAAGTTATTTTTACTGATCCCAGATGGCTGTGATATAACTGGTTTGAAATCATTTTAGCCCTTTTCATTCCATTTGTGTTCACTTCTATTGATGAAAACTTTGACTGTCTGGTACATTTCAGTGGCCAGTCGAGTCTGCAAGAGCACGAGGGGTCAGAGAAATAGAGAGAGTCACAAAGACACAGATATGGAGAGCCTGAGGAAGTCGGTAATATCTCTCATCACTATATCCATCAACTTTTTACTTCTGTGGTTAGCACAGGTGGGAAACACCTGAAACTTTAGCACTAAACAAGCATATTGTTGGAAGAACGCTCATCTATTCCAGTTTACTTTGATGGCAGAAATGCTGAGGAAATTAATCTGCAGCACGAACACATTATTTTATGCAGCGATTCTGCCCAAGTTCAGTGCGAAGTTCTGGTCAGGTAAATTCTTCACTTATGATGGAAAGAGGATGGAAAGAGGCTGGAGGAGTGATTCTAAATACCGGGTTGGCTGCGAGTGATGGCTTCATCTGGAATATTGGGTCTTCACAGAGTGCCCTTTGGATGAGTGTTAAAGACCAGCAGAATGGGTCTCTGCATTTCTCCTGCAGGGGAGGAGGGGGTCGGGCAGAAGCAGTCGTTCCTGTACCATGAAGATTGTCAGACTCTCTGTGTTCAGCTCACAATAAACACTTTATTACAACCAGCAGGGAAAGGTTCCGGGTGCCATTGATCACCTCATCTGAGTTGGTTATTGGAGAAGCACATTCGTTTTTGAGAGAGTTTATTCAGTCCACCTCCTGTCGACTTACTTCACAAAAAAATTGCTTTCTCTCTCTCTCTACCTCACCTGTCTGTCTTTGTTCCTCTCTCACGCTGACCCCCATCTCTCAGTTTCTTGCTGTGCCTCTCTTTCTCTCATTTTGTCTCGCTCTGTGTGCCCCTCTCTGTCTGCATCGATCTGTCTCTCTACCTGTCTATCTATCTGTCTGCCTCACTGTATTCCTCTATGTTTATCCTTCTTTTTCTCCCTGTCTATCTCTTTCCCGGTCCCTCTGTGACTCCCTCTCTCTCTGTGTCTTTCTCTCACAAAGCCGATGACAGGCACTTTTCACAGTTTACAACAAGCTGACTTGCAATGATTCAAAGCACTTCCAGATCCCCTCATTCACTGATCCTTCCCCAGTCAGTGATTTTGCAAACTACAAAGTGCAGAGATACAGCCGACAATACGTTGACACATTACTGTACTGACGTCTGCTGGAGTTTGATCGTCTTCCTTTCTTCTGTCTGTGACTGTGCGGGAAGTGTGTTCATGCATCTCCCTTTTAGTGAGTGACGTTCACTGTGTGTCTCTGCATAAGGGGTGTATTTCATTGCCTTTGTGGGGATCTCACTTTGTTTGTGTGTCCCTAAATTTTTGTCATTAGACATGTCCCTAAGTGTGAGACATCATGACTGTGTTTATGCATCTGTGTGTTGGTTTTCCTTTGTGCGTATTGGGTAATATTTTGGTGAATTTCCATTCATGTGTTTATATATTTGGATATGTTATTCATTGTTGTATGAGTGTTCCCGTGAAGGTAAGCGTTCTTATGTGGGTGTATGTTACTGTGCCTGTGTGATTGCTTATCTATGTGTACTTTGCACATTGTGAAGCTGTCGTGTTTTTGACTGTGTGTATGCTGTTTGTAAGGTCACAGTCCTCTGACAATGTGGTTTTGTGTGCGTGTGTCTCTGTGTGTCTGTGTGTGTGCATGCGTATGTGTGTGTGTGTGTCTGTGTGGATTACTCTCAGCACGTCTTGACGGTTCCATTACACCATGTGTGTGTGTCTCTGAGTGTCATTGTATTATTTTTGGAGTGTGGGGTGTGTCTCTGCCCTACTATATTCATGTATAAGCAGGTGAGTGTATTGATCAGACTGTGCCTGTCCGTCTCTCCGTGTGTCAAGGTGTTTCTGTGCTCCATTGTAGGAACTCTCTGTGCCTCTCTGTAGGTGTGTCTCTGTTTCTGAATGCCACTCTTCTATATCTCACTGTGGTTGTGGTTCAGTAACGATTTGAATGTGCTTGTGTGTGTGCCGATAAAGTTACTGTCAATTCTTGCAAGTTGATGTTTAATGACTCTTACGCTGAGTACTTCTATATCTGTGTGTGGGGCTGTGGGTGTGATTCTTTGTGTGGAGATGTGTTCTTATATCTCAGTATGACTGCATTTCTCTGTGTGTGGATATGTATGCATTTGGCATGTACATAATGTGTTCCTTTCTGTGCATATGTGTGTGTGGGTGTGTGTGGGCGTGTGTAGATTTATTCTGATTTCTCACTATTCCTGGTGAAGGAGCAGTCGTCTGCAATCTAGTGCTTCCAAATGCATTTGTTGGACCAGAAACTGATGTTTTGTGATTTTTAAATTCGTACACCCCAGTCCAAAAACCACATCTCTAAATGATCAGTATGACTGCATTTCTTTGTGTGTGGATGTGTGTGCATTCTGTCCATACATGAGTGTGTCTCAGTATGACTGTTTTTCTGGGTGTATACGTGTGCACGAACTTGTGTGAGAAGGTGTGTCCCCTTCTGCATTCTGTTTTCATTCTAGTCTGTTCTGAGGGTGCTGGAATGCTGCTGTAGTTTGTGTGCAGATGTGTTGCCACGTTCAAATTACCAATTCTATTGCCCTCTATTTAATGCCTATTCAAGTATTGCTCAAAATGCCCCTTTAAACAATTTATTGGAGAGAGGGAAAACAGCCCCAGCCTATTCAGCCTCTCCCTGTCGCTCAAATCCTCCAACCCTGGCAACATCCTTGTAATTCTTTTCTGAAACCTTTCAAGTTTCACAACATCCTTCCATAGGAAGGAGACCAGATTGCACAGGTGATGTCCAGGAAACAACCCTCGGTAGTAAAGTACTTACAATCGCCACAGCAGAATGTTAGTGCGAATGAAAAGTAAATCTGATGTTGCCTTCGCCAACAGACAGCACCTTGTGCAGTTAGAGAGGTCACGCATTTCCCACGCGAGAAACAAAGTCAGCAGGAAATTAACAGAGAGAGTCAGAAGGTAAAATACAAATCAGAAATTAATTGAACAAACATTCTCCACATCTGCACGAGGTCTTCACATCATGGGCACAGTGGTTACCCCTGCTGCCTCACAGCACCAGCAGTCCCGGGTTCGATTCCCAACTCAGGCGACTGACTGCGAGGCGTTTGCACATTCCCCCATTTCTACTTGGGTTTTCTCCTACAGTCCAAAGATGTGGCAGGTCAGGTGAATTGGCCATGCGAAATTGCTCGTAGTGTTCATTGTAGGGGCATGGGTGGGTTGTGGGTCGGTGTGGACTTGTGCTGAAGAGTCTGTTTCCACACTGTACGTAATCGAACTGAATCAGGGAATTGACATATAGCAAAGGGTCATAGTTTTTACTGCAAAAAGTTTGGAGGAGATTTGAGGAAAATGCTTTCACCCAGATAGTGCTGGGGTTCTTGTTCTTGAGTGCTTGGAGGCTAGTTGAGGCGGGAAACCTTACAACATTTAAAAACTACATGGGACGAGACTAGATTTAATTCAGCTTTGCTAGCACAAGCTTGATGGACCTTTCTGTACAATGGTCATAGATTCATAATCATAGAGAGCTACAACACGGAAACAGACCCTTTGGTCCAAACCGTCCATGCCGACTTCTGGGAGATAGATTGGGAAATGAAAAAGTTTTCTGAAATAAAACAAAGCCTGTGGATACTGGAAATATGAAAAATAAACAGAAATAGCCGGCGAAACCCAACAGGTATGGTAGCATCTGTGGAGACAGAAACAGAATGAATGCAATCATTCTTCATCTGAAGACGTTCGTCTGAACATTTCTCAAGGAACTCGAAACATCAACATGTTTTTTCTCCTCACTCCAGTCCCGCTCATTGCAAATGGATTGATTTCCAATCGGAAATTGAGATATCTAGTGTTGATATTTATCGGCTATGAAGCATTTGTTTGTCGGCTTTAGGCATACTGGGCTTGATTGGGTCATAGTGATATATAGCATGGAAACATGCCCATTGGCCCAAATCGTCCATGCCGACCAGATATTCTATCATCATCTACTCCCATTTGCCTCCATATCCATTGAAAACTTTCACTTACCCATTCAGTTGCTTTGTAAATGTTGTAATTTCATATGCTTCCCCCATTTCCTCTGGTAGATCATTCCATACATGTGCTAGCCTTTGTGTGAAAGGCTAAGTCTTTCCCCTCCCACTCTAAATCTATTCTCACTACCTCTGGACTCCCACAGACCAGGGAAAGGACCTTTTCTATTTGCACTATCCATGAACTTGGGATTTTATAAACCTCGATAAGGTCACCCTCGCCTCCAATGCTTCCTTAACACCAGACCTATTCAACGTTTAGCAATAGCTCAAGCCCTCCAAATCTGGCAACATCCTTGCAAATATTTCATGAAACCCTCCATGTTTTACACCATGGTTCCTTTCGAAGTGAGACCAGAATTACACACAGTTTTCCCAAAAGTGGCCTAACTAATGGCCTGTACAGCCGCAACATGACAACATGGTGAAAACAGAGAAAGCTGTAGGAATGTAATGAGGTGGAACTCATTGAATCTGTGGGGTTCTCTGATTGTGAATGTTAACCTGGTCCACTGAGGAGTCCTGGCTGATAGATATAAAGAGGAATGTCAGGTTATCAGCTTACTCCAGGAATCAGTTTTGTCAGTTTGATGTCCGATGCACCTGTAACTGCAGGGTGAGTTGGGGATGCGTTAGCAGCTTATGTAGAAGCGGAGAGAGTGTAAGAGCATAATAGGAAGAAGAGAAAATACAGAATAATAAGGATGGTATTGAATGCAGTGTAGTAGGGTGGGAGTTAAGTACAGGAGAAAGGGAGAGGACTTAATACAGATCATATAATAATTTGATGTTTGAATACAGAAAAGCAGGAGGAGGATAAAGTCACGGGGAAGAGGACAGTGGAAAGGAATAAACAGAAAGAAATATTGAGCGGGCTAATTATGGAGCAATGGCTGGAAAACTGAATACAGAGATGGATAAAGACTGTGATTGTTGGAATTTAAATGGAGCACATTCAGTAGAAGGTATGTGTGTGAGTATTAAATGCAAAAAAGGGACATGATTAAATAGAGATTATCAGGAAGAGGATTGAAAACAGAGTGAGAGTAGGTGTAAAATACAGCAATCAGGAGCGAATGAAACACTGGGGAACTGTGTGGCCTTCATACAAGGGAGAAGATATATTATTAATAGCAAAAGGTTTGTGTACCGCTGTGTTTAAACTAAATAGCGCGGGGGGAGGGGACAAACTGGAAGTTTAAGAAGGACATTGAAGGAAAAATTAGAACAAGGGAAGTCAAGAAAGACAACGGTATCAATGAAACTCAAAACTCAAAAAGCGATCATGCCGTAAGGTTGAGTCAAATAGGGGTTGATCGGAAGTTTGAGGGCAGTAACAAATTAAAAATACTGTATATGAATGTACGAAGTATTAGAAATAAGATGGATGATCTTGAGGCTCTTTTGGAAATTGGCAGCTACGATATTGTGGGGATAACTGAGACGTGGCTTCAAGTGGATAGCGCCTGGGAAATGAATATTCAAGGCTATACGTGCGATCGTAAGGACAGACTGACGGGAAGAGGGGGTGGGGTGGCCCTGTTGGTAAGGGATGATGTTCATTCCCATGCGCGGGGGGGACCTAGAATCAGAGAATGTAGAGTCAGGATGGATAGAGCTGAGGAATTCTGAGGGTATAAAGACCCTCTTAGGAGTTATCTGCAGGCCCCAAACAGTAGTATCGATGTAGGGTGCAAGTTGAATAAGGAGCTGAAATTTGCATGTCGCAAAGATGTTACTACAGTTGTTATGGGGGATCTCAACATGCAGGTAGACTGGGAGTATAAGGATGGTATTGAACCTCAACAAAGAGACTTTGTGGAGAGCTTCCGAGATGGATTCTTAGAACAGCTGGTGCTGGAGCCCACCAGGGAGAAGGCAATTCTGGATCTGGTATTGTACAACGAACCAGAATTGATCAGGGACCTCGAAGTGAAGGAGCCATTAGGAGGTAGTGACCAGAATAAAATAAGCTTCAATCTGCAACTTCAAAGGGAGAGGGTACAATCGGAAGTGACAATATTTCAGTTGAATAAAGGGAACTATAGAGCCACGAGGGAGGAGCTGGCCAAAGTTCAATGGTGCAATACCATAGCAGGATTGACAGTGGAGGAACAATGGCAGATATTTCTGAGTATAATGCAGAAGATGCAGGATCAGTTCATTACAAACAAGAAGAAAAATCCTATGAGGAGGCAGGGGTGGCCGTGGCTGACGAGGAATGTTAAGAAACATATAATGTCAAAAGAGAAAAACAATAACATAGCAAAGTTGAGTGGGAAAAGGGAGGACTAGGAAGCTTTTAAAGAACAACAGAGGATTACTAAGAAGGAAATACGCAGAGAAAATAATGTGGTATGAAGGTAAACTGGTGAAAAATATATAGGAGTATAGTAAAAGCTTTTTTTAGGTATGTGAAAGGGAAAAAACTGGTGAAGGCTAAAATTGGGCCCTTGAAGACAGGAATAGTGGAATATATTGCAGGGAACAAAGAAATGGCAGAAAAGTTGAATTGGTACGTCAGATCTGTGTTCACTGGGGAAGACACAAGCAATCTCCCAGAGGTAACAGTGGCTGATGTACCTGAACTGAAGAGAATTTATATTTGCCAGGAAATGGTGTTGGGGAGACTGTTAGGTCTGACGGTCTGAAGTTGGATTAGACCCCGGGGCCTGATGGTCTACATCCCAGGGTACTGAAGGAGGTGGCTCTAGAAATCGTGATGCATTGGTGATTATTTTCCAGAGTTCGATAGATTCAGGATCAGGTCCTACTGATTTGAGAGTGGCTAATGTTGTACCACATTGTAAAAAGGTAAAGAGTGAAAGCAGGAAATTATAGAAGTTAGTCTGTCCTCAGTGGTGGGAAAGATGCTGGAGTCAATTATAAAGGATGAAATTACGACAAATCTGGATAGCAGTAACAGGATAGGTCAGAGTCAGCATGGATTTATGAAGGGAAAATCATGCTTGACTAATCTTCTGGAATTTTTTGAGGTTGTAACTCTGAACATGGACAAGGCAGATCCAGTCGATGGAGCATACCTGTCCTTTCAAAAAGCTTTTGATCAAGTCCCACACAGGAGGTTAGTGAGCAAAATTAGGGCGCATGGTATTGGGGGCAAAGTACTAAGTTGGATTGAAAGTTGTTTGGCTGAAAGGAAACAAAGGGTAGTGATAAACGGCTCCATTTCGGAATGGTAGGCAGTGACCAGTGGGGTACTGCAGGAATCAGTGCTGGGACTGCGGTTTTCTGCAATATACATGAATGATATCGAAAATGGTATTAAAAGTAACATTAGCAAATTTGCTGATGATACAAAGCTGGGTGGCAGGGTGAAATGTGAGGAGGATGTTAGGAGATTACAGGGTGACCTGGACAGGTTAGGTGAGTGGACAAATGCATCGCAGATGCAGTTTAATGTGGATAAATGTATGGTGATCCACTTTGGTAGCAAGAACAGGAAGGCAGATTACTACCTGAATGGACTCAAGTTAGGTAAAGTGGCAGTACTATGAGACCTAGTGTTATTGTACACCAGTCAATGAAGGCAAGCATGCAGGTACAGCAGGGAGTGAAGAAAGCTTGTAGCATGCTGGCCTTCATAACAAGAGGAATTGAGTATAGAAGGAAAGAGTTTCTTCTGTAGCTTTACAAGGCTATGGTGAGACCGCAATTGGAATATTGAGTGCAGTTCTGCTCTCCAAATTTGAGGAAAGAAATTCTGGCTATTTCGGTCGTGCAGCGTAGGTTCACGAGGTCTATTCCGGGAATGGTAGAACGATCTTATGTTGAAAGAATGGAGCGACTGGGCTTGAACACCCTTGAGTTCAGTAGACTGAGAGGAGATCTGATTGAGACGAATAAGATTATTAACGGATTGGACACTCTGGATGCAGGAAACATGTTTCCGATGATGGGTGAGTCCCGAACCAGAGGACACAGCTTAAAAATAAGGGGTAGGCCATTTAGGACAGAGATAAAGAGAAACTTCTTCACCCAGAGAATAGTGGGTGTGTCAAATGCTCTGCCCCAGAAGGCAGTGGAGGTCCAGTCTCTGGATTCGTTTAAGAAAAAACTGGATATAGCTCTCAACGATAGTGGAATTAAGCGTTATGAAGATAAGGCAGGAACAGGACACTGATTGAGGATGCTCAGCCATGGGCGGTGCGGTGGCACAGTGGTTAGCACTGCTGCCTCACAGCGCCAGAGACCCGGGTTCAATTCCCGCCTCAGGTGACTCTCTGTGTGGAGTTTGCACATTCTCCCCGTGTCTGCGTGGGTTTCCTCCAGGTGCTCCGGTTTCCTCCAACAGTCCAAAGATGTGCAGGTCAGTTGAATTGGCCATGCTAAATTGCCCGAAGGGTGAGGTAAGGCTAGATGTGGATGTAGGGGTGGGTTGCGCTTCGGCGGGGCGGTGTGGACTTGTTGGGCCGAAGGGCCTGTTTCCACACTGTAAGTAATGTAATCTCATCATAATGAATGGTGGTGCAGGCTCGAAGGGCAGAATGGCCTACTCCTGCACCTATTGTCTATTGTCTACGGTCTCCAGGCAAATATAAACGCTAAAATGCAGTGAAATGGAATGGAACAAATAGACAATCGGGATAATTAAATACAGGGTAATAGTGACAATTTCCAGCTTTATACAATTTGGGTCGGAGGTGATGTTGGGCAGTACCCTCCTTTCAAATTTCCGGATATCAACATCATACCTTGGCTCTCACCGTGTACATTCCCATAATTAGTTGCCTCCATGTTCCACTGCCTCCCAGGACAAGCTCTCACCTTCTGACGGAGTGCTCCCTCATTCTCATTCCAATTGTCCTTACACCACAGACATCCCCCTCATAGAAAGCAGAGAAATCAGGAGACAACAGCTTTGCTTCACTTGGAGGTCGCCACTGATGATGTTACCTAGCCAGGTAATGAAATGTCTGGATATCAAACCTAAGCTCAGCGAGCAAACCTACACCCTACAATCCCCCTCTCCTCACATCTTCCCGTTCCCTCCTACCTTCGCTTTTTCATGGAGAACAGTGTGGACTGACGTTGTGCCATTCTGATATTCTTGTGCTCACGAATGGGACTGAATGGCCTTCTGCTGTTCCACTTTACCATCTCTGAATGAGCTAAATTGCCTCCTCCACTTCCTCTGTATCATTCCCAAGAAGGCTTCTGTTATTCAGTCATGGGATGAGGGCGTTGCTGGTCAGCGGCAATATTTATTGCCCATCCTTAATTGCCTGGAAGTGTGTTAAGTGTCAACCATATTGTTGTTGGTCTGTAGTCACGTGTAGTCGTGACCAGGTAAGGAAAGTAATTTCCCTCTGCAAAAGGCATGAGCAAACACAGAAACATTCTGGGTTCATCATTAGACACTTAAATTCCCGAAAATCATTGAATTGAAGTTTCATCATCTGCCACAGTGGGATTTGCAGCAATACCCCTTGAATACTATTGGTTGCGTGGATGAGCAGTCCTGTCATAATTTCCGTCCTGGACTGAATAAAAAATGGAAGTAATGTGGATGTTCTCAATCGGAAACAATAACAGAAATTCCTGGAAAAACTGAGCATGTCTGACAGCATCTGTAGAGAGAAATTAGAGGTGAATGGCATCCTGAAATAAAAGGTTCGAGAATGAGCTGAGTAGCGTTCTACTTTTGCTGTGCTGCTGGGTGTGTCTATGCCAACTGCAAAGCTCAGTATACTGAATTAAAAAGAATCTCCATGAAATTTTCAAGTCTCTGACTTTCTGTTCTCCCCTTGAGCAATATTTTAAATGAAGGCTGTTTGCAGTATTCCAAATAGTGCACCTATTCACTATCCATTAGTGAGATATTTCTAGATGCATTTTATACCGTTATCCAGTGAAACGGGCAGACAAATGGCAGATCATGTAGGAAGTGAGAAAGCGAGATAATATAAATTAACTGGCCAAATTCTGGAGGAGGCATAATATGATCAAGACTTGGAGGTGTACACTTATGTTCGGGAAAGTGATTGGGCAGTTTGGGTAGGTTTGTAAAAAGGAAACGTACAAATTGGAATTAGAACATAAAGAGAAGTGAAATGTTACCAAACCTTTATAATTGACCGTTTTAGCCACAGTTGGGGGAAACAGACTGGATTTGAACTCATGAAAATCAAATGCCTTGCATTGGGTTAAAACTGAGCTCTGCCCACTCCTGAACATGACACTTTAGGAAGGATGACAATGCCTTGGATAGCCTCTAGGAGGAGATTAAAAATCATCGGGATACAGAAACAGGCCATTCACACCTAGTGAGAGCTCGTTCTGACATTCAATGGCTTGGATCTGCTCACAGTTCTCCAACGGAGAACTGACCAGAATTGGTACCTGGGCCGACCACACCGGCGCCATGACTGACACCAGGAATCCTGTTCCAGGTACACAACACTGCTGCTGCAGACACCATTGACGCCATCTTCCTCCACCAATACCGCCAGAAGGAAAAGAATACCAAAATGAAGATGAGACAGCAAAGATGTAAGAAGGATGCGACCGGCCTGGTGATTGAACCAAATTGGCCCAGGACCCTGTCAACGCCACAATCTTAAAACCAAAAAGTCATGCAGAATTGTACGAGGGAGGGTCACCAGTGCTCCATTGATGCACCTGTGAAGTGAGACTGTTGAGGCTGGGATTGTTTTTGGACAAACTCACCAATATCAAGCCGGTGTTCTCCTCTGACCACTGACTCCTGCTGGTCAGCAAGGTAATGTGGAATCTGAATATGAAACTGCTAATCCCATTAAACATGAAATATCTCAAAAGGAGACTGATTAACAAGGTTAGATCGCATGGAATACAGGGACAACCAGCCATTTAGATAGAGAACTGGCTCTTGGATAGAAGACAGGTGGTGTAGGGCTGTTTTTCAGACTGGAGACCTTTAACCAGTGGAGTGCCACAAGGATCGCTGCTGGTTCCTCTCCTTTTTGTCATGAAAATAAATGATTTGTATGCGAGCATAGGAGGTACAGTTAGTAAGTTCGCAGATGACACCAAAATTGGAGGTGTAGTGGTCAGCGAAGAGGGTTACCTCAGATTACAACAGGATCTGGACCAGATGGGCCAATGGTCTGAAAAGTGGCAGATGGAGTTTAATTCAGATAAGTGCAAGGTGCTGCATTTTGGGAAAGCATAACTTAGCAGGACTTATACACTTCATGGTTACGTCCAAGGGAGTGTTGGTGCATAAAGAGACCTTGGAGTGAAGGTTCTAGCTCCCTGAAAGTGGAGACACAGGGTGATAGGATAGTGAAGGCGGCGTTTGGTATGCTTTCCTTTATTGGTCATAGTATTGACTACAGGAGTTGGGAGGTCATGTTTCAGCTGTACAGGACATTGGTTAGACCACTGTTGGAATATTGCGTGCAATTCTGGTCTCCTTCCCATCGGAAAGACGTTGTGAAACTTGAAAGGGTTCAGAAAAGATTTACAATGATGTTGCGAGGGTTGGAAGATCTGAGCTACAGGAGAGGCTGAACAGGCTGGGGCTGTCTTCCCTAGAACGTCGGAGGCTGAGGCGTAACCTTATAGAAGTTTACAAAATTATGAGGGGCATGGATAGGATGAATATGCAAAGTCTTTTCCCTGGGCTCGGGGAGTCCAGAGCTAGAGGGCATAGGTTTAGGGCGAAAGGGGAAGGATATAAAAGAGACCTAAGGGGATTCATTTTCACGCAGATGGTGGTACGTGTATGGAATGATCTGGCAGAGGATGTGGTGAAGACTGATATATTTGCAACATTTAAGAGGCATTTGGATGGGTATATGAATAGGAAGGGTTTGGAGGGAAACGGTCCAGGTGCTGAAAGGTGGGACGAGATAGGTTTGGGATATCTGCTCGGCATGGACGGTTGGATCGAAGGGTCTGTTTCTATGTTGTAGATCTCTCTGACTCTATGACTCTATATAGAGTTTGAAAGTTGTATAATCCAGGTGCTGGGAACGTTAAACACTCTCTTGTACGTGTGTAACAGTATATGTATGTGTGAATGACTGAATGTGGTGTGTGAGGGCATGTGTGTGTACACATTTGAGAGGGCGAGTGAATGAGAATGAGGGACTCACGGAATAAGTTCTAATTTGTTTATAACTGAGCGGTTTTCACCAGCTACATCAGAAGTAGCAATGTTAGGATCTGGTCTGCCTTCTTTAAATATTTTGAGGGGCTCTTGTGTGATCCATAAAAGATTGGGTGTTCTTCCGAGATATGTTGTGTGATTCTGTTTTGGGGTTGCATCTGCTGGACTCGAAGGCACCGAGTTGTGGGTGTTAGTTTCGCCTGGATTAAATAGTGTGTGGTAAAACAATGGCTTATTCAATCACGAAATATTTTATGGGGGTGGAAGAAGTTTCCTTTAGGAGATTTAGAGAAGTTGAACACAGAAAAGCTGCTGGAATTAGCAGTCATTTGGAATTGTACATATCGCCTTCCATGAGGAAAGGAGAGATCATTAGAATAATAGCTCAGCACTTATATTTGCTGGAAATGTCATCAGACCCTTTAGAGGTTACCACAGTCCAACTAAAAATCAGTTGCTTTATTTCGCAGTAAAAGACAATGAAAGGACAAAAATAATGACACTGTTGTAATTACGATTAAAAACTGAGAAAAGACTAAATGAAGGAATCGATATTACAGAATAAAAGGAAAGGAGTGAGAAAGAGAGAAAGAAGAGAGAGCAAGAGAGAGAAAGATAGAGGGAGAAGAAAAGAAGGAAGAGCGGGAGTTGGAACTTCAGGAATTGACAGATCGAAATCAGGCTTAATGGAGGGAGATGAAGGCTGAAGCTAAGCTTAGTCAGGAAGAGAGTGAGGATGTGCAACAGATGGTTACCTAAGAACCGGTGAAATTCTGTTTGAACGCTTTGCTGATATTTGATGGAAAGATGTCGAAGTGCTTTACATGACATTGGTGTATGTGAGGCGATGAATAAAGACATTCTCGGTGCATATGAGCTCTTGACAGAAGCCGACCAATAAGGATTCAGGAATCGAAGGAGGGGCCCTGGTCAAACCTGCATTGAATTTGAAAGGACCGAGCAAAGCAATTTTAAACGGCGGATGAGATCATTAAAAATTAAACAAATCGATGACATTCTTAGAGAAATCATTATTTCGGACGAGTTCATAAATTAACTTGCTGAAGTAATCAGAACTCACGTGGAAGGGCAGAGAGTTAAAATGGCAAAATTAACAGTTGAAATGCATCATACTTATGAGCTGGTTCCTAAATCAAACTTTGGCTTCCAAAATCTGTTTCAAACCGTGAGGATTAGAAATTGGGGAAATGAGAAATCCTCACGTGGAAAGGAAAAAGTAGATCTCGGTAACGACCATGCAGATAACGTAGCAGAAGACGAAAGTGAAACCCTTGAAGGAGAAAGTGAAGTTAATAAGCTCCGGTGTTATCTCCGAAATAAAGTAGGCCACATGAAATCACACTATTGATGGTTTGCGAAAGGCACTGGAAGCGAGATGCAGGAAAATAGGAGAAGTCAGTGAATTTTGAGGAACATCATTGGATGCTAGACATCTGCACCAGAATGAACAATATGTTTGGATGTTGGTTAAGGAGGAAATTACAGATCTTCTTAAAAGATATACCTGCAAAAATAAAGTTAACTCACTTAAGCCAGGCGCAGCAGGTGAAGAGGTTTAAATTTTAAGAGTTACAGTATCCTCCATGAAAGATGAGGAAATGTATCGTTGAACGAATATTACAGAAAATATGTGAGTATTAGGCATTCACGGTGAGTTAAAAAGTGCTCAATTATGTCAAGTGTAGTTGTATTGCCCAGTTATGAGCGGAGAGGTTGTTGTAGAAGTATTGGACAAAGTGTCACCTCCAGCAATATTATTTCTCCTTACTAATTCGATAGCTCATTCACAGGTGAGATTGCTGTCAACTGTGTTTGAAAAGCCATTGCAAACTCAGGATACAAAGCTAATGCAGGACACATATCCTGGAATTTCTCCGGACTGTGTGGTAACGAGGTCACAAAGTAACGAGTTGAAACAAGAGGGATGACAGAGTACGGATATGAAAGTTGAAATTAAATTAGCAGAGATCTGATTTAATCAACTGGTTGACGCAAAACAGGAGCAGTTCAATGACAAAGCAGACATCCTCTTTTTATAGAAATTAGCTGAATTACAGCAGAATGATGAGAACCCAGAGAAATTATATCAAAAAGCCAATGGAAGAAACATCTAAATGTATTTAAATCTGAATCGATGTACATGGAATAGTGTATGTTAGATTCGCTTCAGATTGGTATGATAGGTCGGCGCAAAATCGAGGGCGAAGGGTCTGTGCTGCGCTGCAATGTTCTATGTTCTGTATGTTCTATGCATCCTGGTGTAGGGCGATCTTAAAAAATGATAATTCTATGAGGAGAGGGAGAACATCACGTATCCAAGCAGAGAAGAAATGGACACATGTTCCTTAAGTCGTATTGAGAGTGGATTACAGAAATGGGTGTACTGCGTTAACTACCAGAAGGGGACATTTACGGGTAAAAAACACCTCAAGCAAATAGACAGAAACAGTTTTACAGGACTGGATTGCACAAGGATGTCGTTGTATTTTGCCAGACATGATAAATGTCTAGTAAAACCTTCAGCTTTATTTCCCTGTGGAGTGTGACGAAGCTACTCTTTTAACAAGGTTATGCAGTCCTTGCTTTCTTCTTCAGTGAGGTCATAAACGACACAGACTCTGGAAACATGAAGACAGAAGGGTTTTAGTGCCAATTTGGTAACAGCCGACACATACTGTTTTCGGCATAACGATTTCAATGTGTGTAAAATGACGTTAGAGTGTCAGACGAAGAGTGAAAAATTTGTGGTTGGAGAAGTGGATAAACTCGCAGCTCCAGGAATATAATTTGTCCTTTCTAATGATATAGTTCCTTTACCGGTAGGAGTGCTTCCTAGTGTGGTCAAAACGCAGGTGGTTACTCAGGCAATTTAACTATTGGAGGTCACATATCCTGGACCTTTTCCTGATTATGTGATAACAAGGTCACAAAGTAATCAGGTGAAACAGGAGAGATCAAAGATTACTAGTAAGAAAGTTGGAATGGAAGTAGCAGAGATTATGTTTCATCAGAATGTTGAGATAAACCCAGAGCAGACAGATTACAATGCAGGCATCTTTAACTCAGATAAATTAATTGAGTTACAGCAGAAAGATGAAACTTTAAAGCAATTGTATAAAACGGCAGACACAGAGAAGGAATCTGAATGTATCCTTGAAGGTTTTCATCCTTAAATGATGGCCTAATGAGGAAACATTGCGAATCAAATATTCTGGCAGATGGAAAATGGGCAGAAATTCATCAAATAGTAATGCCAGTGGGGTATAGAAAGGAAGTGTTACGAATGATGCATGAACAACCATTTGGAAGTCATTTCAGAGTGAGGAAAATACAAGCGAAAATCCAAAACATGTTACGGGCCAGGACTGTACAACGATGTCGTTGAGTTTTGCCAGACATGTCATACCTGTCGAGCAATTTGAAAACCACAAGCGGTGATAAAACTTGCACCTTTAATACATTTTCCTGCAGTTGAGTAACGTTTTAGAAGAATGTTAATTGATTGTGTAGGTCTCTTGCATCAAACTAAAAGTTGGAAGCAGTCGTTGTCATCTCTAGTGTCTCTATCCACGAGAATTCCAGAGGATGTTCCATTCTGTAATATCACAGGTAAAAGGATTATAGAGGAAATACTCAAATGTTTAACGAGATATGTACGACTGAGAAAGATACAGCCAGATCAAGGGTCAAAGCTCGCATCAAAATTATTCAAGGAAGTCATAAAAGTAGTGGTATAAAAGAATTCAAATCTGTTGCATACCATTCAGAATCGCAGTGAGCTCTCGAAAGGTGGCATCAGACAGAAAGACCATGTTGAGGGCACATAGTCAACATTATGCAGATGATTGGAATAAGGGAATATTGTGCTGTTTGAGATCAGAGTCGTACTAAATGAATCAACCAAATTCAGTATAATTCAATTCGGTTTGGTGTCTGAAGTGAGAGGACAGTTAAAAACGATAGAGAAATTAGTAAGTCAAAAATAAGAGACCACATACTTCACATTGTGTCACATTTTAAGGCACGATTAAAGAGAAATTGGACCTTGGCTACACAACATTTAAAGATTTCACAGCATGCAATGAAACACGAAGCAGGCAATAAATAAATAAAAATCAAATTTCAATATCGGCAATATGGTATTAGTGTCACTTCAAGTGATACTTGAATCTTTAAAAGCGAGGTTTGGTGGACCTTTTCAAGTTGAAAGGAAATTGAGTGAGGTGAACTATGGTAGGGACTCCAGACAGAAAGAAGTCTCACAGAGTGTGCCATGTGCATCTGCTTTGAAGGTATTTTGGCAGGGAAGGACAGCACGAGCAGAATGCGTTGTTGATTACAGCAGAGAGGGAAGAATCAAATTCATATGAATGTGAATTTCTCATTACTCAAATTAAATTTGCTAATGGGTTAACTTATTGAGTTAACTTTGAGAAGAAAATCGAAATGACCGAAAAGAGTTGTTAATATTACACGGGGAGCCAAGTTGAAATAAGCTGGAAAGCTTTGACCAAATTGTGAACGATGTTGAAATCGGAGATGCTGTTCCAATAAAACAACATCATTATTGGCATTACCCTCTCAAGTTGGCATAAGTCCAAACGGAGGTTGGATGCATGTTCTGAGATATCATCTCGATGTCAGTCACAGTTACTGGAACTAACCCATAGTAATGGTGCCAAAACCAGATGGCACCGAATGGTCATGTGTGGACTATCGCAAATTAAACGCATTTACAAAGACTGATGTATTTCTGATTCTACGTTTGGAAGACTGTGTTGAGAAGTTGGGTCAAGCAACCTGTATTTTTAAGTTGGACTTGCTCAATGGATACTGGTAGGTGCCTTTGTCATATAGTGCAAAGGCAGTTCGGCTTTTCTAACGCTGACTGGATTTTATTAAATTAAGTCATGCAATTTGGTATGAAAAAACGCGCCAGCCACATTTCAGATACGACTAAGGTTGCCAGGTTATCCAACTGTGTCATCTATATTTATGACCATCGTGATTTTTAGTCACATATGGAAGGAACAATTATCAGACTTGTTTGGTCGACTTTGGAAGGCATGTTTGTTGATAAACCTTATGGTAAGGGCATTTGCCAAAGCCCAAGTTAACTTCCTGTGCCATGTTCTTCGACACGGACACATTCCCATATCGTTGACAAAAACAGCAGTACTATTGTTCCTGGGATTCCTTGAAATTTATCGAAAATCTGTCCCACATTTTCGCAGTGTGGATACTCCACTCACTGAATTGCGAAGGAAAGGCAAGACGGTTTCGTGGACAGCAGACTATCACAAAGTGCTTCACAGCATGAAAGTGTAAACTTCTCCCCTGATACTCGCCAAATCTAATTATGCAAAGCCATTCAAGTTGTCTATTGATGAACGGGTCGGTGTGGTGCTCTTGCAAGAAGATGATGAGAAGGTACAGTGTCTTATCGGGTATTTCTCGAGGAAGTTCAAATGTCATCAGCAGAAATATTCGACAGTTGGGAAGGAGTCCTTGAGCGACATGGTGAAATTACACCATATCAGTGTTGATGTTATCAGAAACATATCTGAGACAATCATCGAAACTGATCATAACCCATTGAGGTTTTTGGAGACAGTTATGGACAAAGCAAAACAGTCTGTTTAGATGGAGCTTGTTGTCATTGCAATTCAATTTGAAAAATGTGCGTGTGGCAGAAAGCGAAAACATGATTGCTGATTCATTGTCGGGACGCGAATGTGAAACGGCAGCATTTGGTGGCAGGAATACTACAGATTGAAACGATTAGTGGTTGTGCATGTTTGTACAGTTATATTCAACGCAATAAAAATTAGTGTTTTGCAGTACCAACAATTTTCAACGTGTTTTAAATGAAGGCATCCTTGGATATTGATCGTTCACTTTTTAAATGGGGAGGTGTGACGAAGCTGTTTCTTTAACAAGGTTTTGGAGTCCTTGATTTTCCTTCAGAGAGGCCGCAAACAACATCCCGACTCTGAAGAACTCGAGGGTGAAAGGTTTTAAACCAGTTTGATAACACCTAACAGATACTGCCTCAGGCAGAAGCCTTTCAAGTTAAAACAACAGTTGAACAATGAAATGGGAGTGGCCAATTCTCCCATATCACTGTTTGTCTGGTTTGTGTTTTTTTGAGCCGTCGTGTATAGAAAGGCTGCTGGACTCACAGAAGCAGGTACTGGTTGGTATTCTCTCTCTCTGACTTAGATGCAATCAGATTTTGTTTCATTTTCCCTTTTGTGCCATGAGATATTTATGTGAATTGTTGCAAGGATCTGTCACAGCATTATTAAGTTCGAATAGTCTGTTGTGTTTTCAGGGAGGACAATCTATTTTCCATTCTTTGCGCTTCATTCAGGAATCTTGTTAGTAAATTTGATTTTACTGAAAACTAAGTGGTTTGATGAACTGATTCTGTCCTGGAATACTGATTTTAAAGTTGCTTAAAACAACGAGCAAAGTTAAGGTCTGGCAAACTTCTTGAAGTGTTCTAAGAGTTCTGCCTTGTACAAAACAGGAGTTACTCAATTTGTTCACAAGATATGCATTAGGAAAAAAAAATCAGAACAAATGACATAATTTACATCAAAATTATTCAAGGAAGTACAGACAGCTCAGTAATAAAAGAAGTCAAATCCACTGCACACCATCCAGAATCGCAAAAAGAACACGAAAATTGGCGTCAGATATTAAAGACAACGCTGATGTTTTATCGTCAAGACTAATGAGATGACTGAGATTTCTCCCTTTTGTGATCTGACAAGCACCAAATGACTCGACAAAATGCACTCAATTTGAATCAGTTTGTGGATTAAAATTGAGAGGACAATTGAAATTGATTAAGAAGAAGTTAATAATTCAGAATTCAGAAACCACATATTTGGACTATGTCAGATTATCAGGAATGATTAAGTAGCGTCGGGGAGTTGGCGACACAGCATTTAAAATGATCACAGCAGTCAATAAAACGAGAAGCGTATAAGCAATCAAAAACTCACAATTTTGCTGTCGACGATAAGGTATAGGGTTACTTTTAGTGATGGGTTTACCTTTTAAAGCAACTTTGAGTGCAACTTACCAAGGCGAAAGGATTATGAGTGAGGTGAACTATTTGATGAGAACTCCACAGAGAGTCTTTCACAATGTGCGTCATGTGACTACAGTAAAAAAAGATGAAGGTGATTCCTGTGTCTTTAAGAGACAGTGAAAACAATTTTGACAGTGCAAGTTTGCAGGCAACTGTCATGTTACTGACTTGCAGTCTCATTATGTAATGGAAAATGGAAAATATGTAACGTTGGCCAAAAACTGGATAACTCAGTTCTTTTTACCAACATCTGAATTTAATCAATGAGTTTAAATTATGCCTTCGGATACGAAAACCCAATCGAATTTAAAATTTGCTTATTTGACATCATTGAACCAATGAGACGATCCGATGTTTGGGGTATGAAAAAAGGAAGTTTGGACCGTTGGTCAGAAAGAGCGCCAACTGCAACTGAAACACTGCTATTCACTACATTCTCTGTAATATGCACATTTTTAATGTGAAACTTCTTTGTTACATAACAATGAAGACAACCAATGGAGGTCTACAAACGGAGAAAAATTGACGGCGGAGAGGACAGCCACTATCTGCTTTTGAAATGTAAGTTGATTGAAACTTAATACAGGCTTTATTCGATCAGTACATTGTTATAGAGTGGGAGGTAGATAAACAATCTTTAAGATAGAGGAGGCTCAGGGTTGTAAATAGTTGTTTCATATTGACTTTTAGACTTTAAGTTTTTTTTGGTTAATCGTAGAATTTGCCTACTACTCTGTAACTCATACTTTAAAAGATTACGAGACGATCTCAGCTTTTCTGCGTCTCTTGTTTAATTAGCAGAATGTTTTAGCGCCGATTTATAAGAAAAGACAATTGGAGGAAAGCCAATGGAGACTGTGATATTGAAAATAACACAGAGTGAAGAAACAAGTTCAGAGAAATTCTGAATTGTGCATTACACACATTCAATTGGACAATGAAGAAGTTGTCAAATATTGGGTTAAATTATTGAGTTACCTTCCAAAGAAAACTGAAATGATGCGAAGGAGTTATTATTGTCGTATTGGCTGATATATGGAAAATCGTACAAAATGTTCGGAATATATATGCTCCACTCAGTGAATTACAGAAGCAATACAAGAAATTTTAATGTACAGCAAACCGTCAGAAGACATTTGCCAACCTGAAAGTTGTGTTCACCTTTGTCACAGTATTAGCCATGCAACATTTTAGGAACATGGGACTGGGATATCATAGCAATTTCAGAAACATGGCTCAGGGGTGGGCAAACCTGGCAGCTTCATGTTTCAGAATAAAAATGCTCGAGGAAGGATAGAAAGGGATTCAAGAGATGAAGGGAGCGGCGTTTTTGATTGGGGATAGCATTACATCTGTGCTGAGGGAGGATATTCCTGGAAATACATCCAGGGAAGTTATTTGGGTAGAACTGTGAAACAAGAAAGGGATGATCACCTTATAGCGATTTTATTATAGACTAGTGAGAGGGAAATTGAGAAACAAACTTGGAAGAAGATGTCAGCTATTTTAAGAATAATAGGGTGGCTATGGTAGGGAATTTTAACTTTCTAAACATAGACTGGGAGGGCCATACTGTTAAGGTTTAGACGGAGAGGAATTTGTTAAGTGTGTAAAAGAAAATTTTCTGATTCAGTATGTGGATGCACCTACGAGTGAAGATGCAAAACCTGACCTACACTTGGGAAATAAGGCAGGGCAGGTGACTGAGGTGTCAGTGGGGGAGCACTTTGGGGCCAGCGACCACAATTCTATTAGATTTAAAATAGTGATGAAAAAGGATATACCAGGTCTAAAAGTTGAATTTCTAAAATGGAGAATGTACAGTACTGACGGGATTAGGCAAAATTTTCAAAAGCTGATTGGGGGCAGATGTTCGCAGGTAAAGGGACAGCTGGAAAATGGGAAGCCTTCAGGAATGAGATCACGAGAATCCAGAGAAAATAGATTCCTTTTAGGGTGAAAGGAAATGCTGGTAGGTACAAGGAATGCTGAATGACGAAAGAAATTGATTTTGGATCACAAAATTAAAAAGCATATGTAAGGTATCGACAATATAGATCGAGTGAATCCTTAGAAGAGTATAAAGGCAGTTGGAGTCGACTTAAGAGGGAAATCAGGAGTGCAAAAAGGGGACATGAAATAGCTGTGGCAAATTGAATTAAGCAGAATACAGAGTTTACACAAATGCATTAAGTACAAAGGGTAACTAGGGTGAGAATTGGTCCCCTCAAAGATCAGCAGGGTGGCCTTTGCGTGGAGCTGTCGAAAATGGGGAAGATAATATACGAGTATTTTACATTAGTATTTACTGTGAAAAAATGGATGGAAGATATAGAATGTAGGGAAATAGATGGTGACTCCTTTCAAAGTGTCCACATGACAGAGAAGAATATGCTGGAGGTCTTGAAACGCAAAAGGGTGGAGAAATTCCCAGGTCCTGATCAGGTGAAGCCCAGAACTCTGTGGCAAACTTGTGACGTGATTGCAGGGCCTCTTGCTGAGATATTTGCATTATCAAAAGTCACAGGTGAGGTTCCAGAAGACTGGAGATTGGCTAACGTTGTGCCACCATTAAAGAAGCGTGGTAAGACAAGCCAGGGAACTATAGGCCATTGAGCCTGAAGTCGGTGATGGGCAGGTTATTGGAGGCCATCCTGATGGACAGGATCGACATGCTTTTGGAAAGGAGAGGCCTGCTTAGGGATAGTCAGCATTGCTTTGTGCGTCGGAAAGCATGTCTCCCAAACTTGATTGAGCTTTTTGAAGATGTAACAAAGAGGATTGGTGAGGGCAGATTGGCAGATGTGATCTAAAAGTTCTTCAGTAATGCGTTTGACAAGATTCCCCATGGGCGAGTTGTTAGCAATGTGAGATCTCACGGAATACAGGTTGAACAAGCCATTTGAATATAGAACCAGCTCAAAGTAGAGGACAGAGGGTGGTGGGGGAGCATTGTTTTTGGTGTGCTTTCTTTTCTTGATCAGAATATTGAGTACGGGAGTTAAGATGTCATATTGCGGTTGTACAGGACATTGGTTCGGCCATTGTTGGAATATTGTGTGCAATTGTGGTCTCCTTCCTATGGGAATTATGCTGTGAAACATGGAAGTGTTCAGTTAAGTTTAACAAGGAATTTGCCAGGGTTGGAGGATTTGAACTGTAGGGAGAAGCTGAACAGGCTAGGGCTGTTTTCCCTGGAGCGTCAGACGTTGAGGGGTTACCTTATTGAGAATTAAAAGAAATAATTAGGGGCATGGATAGGATAAATAGACCAAGTCTTTTCCCAGGGATCAGCGAGTCCAGAACTAAAGGGTATAGGTTGAGGGTGAGAGCGGAAAGATATAAAAGAGACCTCAGAGGCAAGGTTTCACTACATGGGTGGGACATGCATGGAATGAGCTGCCGGAGGAAGTGTTTTCAGGCTGGTACAATTGCAACATTCACGAAGCATTTGGATGGGTATATGAATAGTCAGGGTTTGTAGAGATACGGGTCCTGAACTCGCAGGTGGGACTCGATGGGATTGCGATATTTGATTGTTTGGACGGGTTTCACTCCATGACTAATTACACAAAGCCATTCAAAGTTGCGAGTGATCTTAATGTTCGTACTGTGACCTTCCAGGAAGAAAACGAGAAGGTGGAAAGACTGATCACGTATTTCAGCAGCAGATTGAAAATGCATCAGCAGAAATATTCGACAATGGAGAAGGAGACTTCGCGCTTGTTGTTGGCTTTGAAACATTTCAACCTTTATGTTACCAGTAACGTGTCTCAGTTAATCATATAAATTGATCATGACCCATTGAAGTTTGTGGAGAAATGTAAGGACAAAAATTCCAGACGTTTTGGTTCGAGCTCCTTCTCACAGGCATTTAATTTGAAAGTTGTGTATGTGCCAGAATGAGCCAACATGATTGCTGACGCATTGTCAAGGCTTGAATAAGAAACAGACGCATTCAGTGGATGAAGTAAAACAGACTGAAACAGAAATAGTACAGCATGTTTGCATCGTTATTGCCAGTGTAATGTACACATGTGTCGTAGTTCACTGACAGTTTCACATAAAATGATTTTAAAATGAAGCCATCATTGGATATTTCATATTTAATATTTTTGTACGGCAGGAGGAGTAGTGATGCTGATTTTTTTTACAAGGTTGTGCTATCTTTTGTTTTTAACATTGTCGTGAACGCAGATGATTAATGATGTTGCCTCAGACAAAAGGATTTCAACTGTAAAAAAAAAATGAAAGGGGTGTAGGCAGATTTGCCAACTCAGCTTTTCTCGGTTTTGGTCTACTTTGGCTTGCTGTTAGTAAGCAGTCAATGTTTTTACACTGCTTCTAAAAGGAACATGTACATGGAAGATGTTGTTCAAAGCTGCATATCTCTCTGACCTTTCTTATGTAAGACCCTGTGTTTGATTTTTCCAGTTTTGCCAATGTGTGTTTATGAGTGTTGTTGCAGGAATTTGGAACATTCCTTAAGTTGTCAAAGTCTGTTGAATTTTTGAATAAGTTAAATTCAATGGAATTCTGGTATTTTGTTTTGTTTGTGTTTCATTCAGTACTCTGAAAATAAATTCTGTTTTATTTAAAAACGAGAGGTTTTGACAAGCTACATCACTCCTGGAATATCGACTGTACACCTGCTCTGAAACAAGGAGAATGGTTCGTGTCTGGGCTACAATCTTAAAATGTATTGAGAGGGTGTGGCCTGGTCCAGAACAAATGTATTTAAAACAGAGTTACATGCGTTTCTGACTGGTAAGGTGTTCAAATGTTTTGCGGAGAAGGGCAGGAGAATAGAATTGAAAAACAGTGATGATCAAATGAACAACTGACTTGATGGGCTGAATGGACTAAAGTTGCTGTCGCATTGTAAGTCATATTGATACAATATAGAGCAATATTTATATGTGGACACAAACAACTCCAGCATGAAAAAACATATATATATATTGCATTTTTGTTTCAAATGGCCGAACTCTTACATTATATAGTCTAATGATCCAATATATAACAATATTTATATTTTGACACAAACAGTTCCAACATGAAAATGAAAATTCTATACTGCATTCTTGGTTCAAACAGAGATTAAGAAGTGGACTCCTGCTTTTCATGAATTATTCCCCTGTCTTAACTCTTTCATTAGGCTTCGGTCTTTTAGATGATGTAACACTTCAACTTTCAGGCTGCAGGAGGTAGGTATGATATTTAGATATTTCCCAGTTTGTCAGAAATATGCGATTGCGAGCAATCTGTGCAGTTACCTGCTGTAAGATTTATTTGTCCTTCTGCAGGAGAGGCGTTTTATGATCAGTCAGAACCATAACCACACCCAGAGGGACACAACAACACATCCACACCGCCCCCCACCACGCACGCATGCACGCAGAGAGAGAATCAGAGATATTGAGACACATAGGAGGATACCCATGTACAGACAGAATGCTCAAACATCGCGTGCACACACACACACACAAAAATCATGCCATGAAAGAGCAACGCATTTCTGCACAGACACCAAACCAATCGGAGTCACACTCTCACGCTCATGTAGAAATGAACTCACAGTGAGTGGCTTTACACAAAAACCTGTAAGATCTGATAGAAACGTCTGTTACACACGCACACACAAGTACATTGAAATGCATTTACTTAGGCACAACTACAATTAGACATAGACAAAGAGAGACACTCAGAAACAAAAAGAGACACATGTACAGAGAGGTACATAGTGATCCGGCTGTGGGCGCAGAAAGACCTTGACACACTGTTAGACAGCTCAACAAACCACTCACCTGCATAAACATGAGCACAATCAGCAGAGACGCACTCCACACTCACACAATAATATACCAATACTCAGAGACGCACACATATGAAATCACAGAACAATCGTGACATGCTGACAGTAACACCCACACACCCATACACCCCATACCACAAAGTCATCGGAAGGTAACTCCACAAACAGCATACACACAGACACAAACACAACAGTTGCGTGTGTGCAAAACAGACGCAGGCAGACAACCACACAGGCACAGACATGTACACAGACAGAAAGGCACTCAACTTCACGGAGACACTCTCAAACAGACTGAATAGCATTCCGAAATACATCGCTGACAGGAGAGATGAATGGCCTGCTGCTACTAATTGACTATGTGCCCCCGTATTTGTCAATCTATCAGTCAATCAAAGATAGAAGCCTGTTCATCTCTGATACCTCCCTCCCCTTCCTGGATCTCTACATCTCCATTAATGACGACCGATTGCACAATGACATTTTTTACAAAGCCACCGACTCCCACAGCTACCTGGATTACACCTCTTCCCACCCTACCTCTTGCAAAAATGCCATCCAGTATTCCCAATTTTTCTGCCTCCACCGGATCTGCTCCCAGGAGGACCAGTTCCAACACAGAACTCACCAGATGGCCTCCTTCTTTCGAGATCACAATTTCCCTTCCCACGTGGTTAACGATGCCCTGCAACGCATCTCGTCTACAACCCGCACCTCCGCCCTCAGACCCCACCCCTCCAACCGTAACAAGGACAGTACGCCCCTGGTGCCCACCTTCCACCCTACCAACCTTCACATAAACCAAATCATCCGCCGACATTTCCGTCACCTCCAAACAGACCCCACCACCAGGGATAAATTTCCCTCCCCACCCCTTTCCGACTTCCACAAGGACTGTTCCCTCCATGACTACCTGGTCAGGTCCACGCCCCTCCCTACAACCCGCCCTCCCACCCTGGCACTTTCCCCTGCCACCGCAGGAACTGTAAAACCTGCGCCCACAACTCCTCCCTCAACTCTATCCAAGGCTCTAAAGGAACCTTCCACACCCATCAAACTATTACTTGCACATCCACTAATATCACTTATTGTATCCGTTGCTCCTGTTGCGGTCTGTTCTACACTGGGGAGACTGGGCACATCCGAGCAGAGTGCTTTAGGGAACGTCTTCGGGACACCCGCACCAATCAGCCACACCACCCCGTGGACCAACATTTCAACTCCGCCTCCCACTCTGCCGAGGACATGGAGGTCCTGGTCCTCCTTCACCGCCGCTCCCTCACCACCAGACGCCTGGAAGGAAGAACACTTCATCTTCCGCCTCGGAACACTTCAACCCAAGGGCATCAATGTGGACTTCAACAGTTTCCTCATTTCCTCTTCCCCCACCTCACCATGGTTCTAAACTTCCAGCTCAGCACTGTCCCCATGATTTGTCCGGACTTGTCCTACCAGTCTATCTCCTTTTCCGCCTATCCACTCCACCCTCTCCTCCCTGACCTTCATCCTCTCCCCCACTCACCCATTATACTCGATGCTACGTTCTCCCCACCCCCACCCTCCTCTAGCTTACCTCTCCACGCTCCAGGCTCACTGCCTTTATTCCTGATGACGCGCCTTTACCCGAAACGTCGATTTCGAAGCTCCTTGGGTGCTTCCTGAACTGCTGTGCTCTTCCAGCACCAATAATCCAGAATCTGGTTTCCAGCATCTGCAGTCAACGTTTTTACACCGTGATGACTGGTGACCCATTCTGCTTCCCCTGTCCCCATCAATCCCTGGGTGATGTACTGAGATCCATGTGATTATACTGCTGGAACCCTGGACGTACATATGCAATTCCTGCGCTGGGAGCACTGCAGCTGCCAACGAACTTCACTCAGTTGTTTTGCTGAATGACTAAGTGAAGAATTTCCTTGACCAGTTGTTGCGCTGCATTCTTGAACTTCTCTCTGAACGTGGACAGAGTCACTGCATAAAATAATGTGTTTGTGTTGCAGCCGAAATCTTTCAGCATTTCTGCAACAAACGTAAACTGGGTTCTAAACCTGTTCCTACAACGATTTCCTCCTTTAATCTGGAAGTGTAAGATATTTGCACCGTACGCTCACCACAAAATTATGAAGCTGACTGGTATGGTGATAAGGTAAATACCTGACCTCCTCCAGCTCTCCATCTCTGCATCTTTGTGACTCCTTCGCCTCCTCTAACCCCTCAGGCTCTTGCGGATTCGACTCTCCACTAAATTGTACCTGACCGTCAGAGTGTTCATCAACAGAATTAACATGAATGGGATGAAAGGGGTTAAAATGTAACCAAACCACCTCAATCCCAGCTACCTGGGATCAGTAAAATAATTTGACTTTATCTAGCAGTGTATTGGAACATCGTCAACTATCCTCCCAGGTTTAACCGAAAACAGGAGAGAATGTCCTTTGAAAAGAGCAGAATGCCAGTTGCAGCCAGAGTCACGACCAAGGCTTTCTCTCTCCAACATTTCCTCTCCATTTTCAGGCAGCAAATGGCAACAAAATGATCAAAGGAGAAAAGGACAGTGAACCAAACAAAACAATCTGCCGCTGTACGAGCCGGGACAGCGACAGCACTGCACACAGTTCAGGAAACATTTTGGGAAGTACAAGTATTTGAATCGCCACAGCATGATGTCTGTGAGAATCAATAGTCGATCTGATGTTGTCATAGCCAACAGGCAGCGTCATGTGCAGTTGGAGAGGCCGCATTTTTCACGTGCGAGAACCAAAATCACCCGGAAATTGACGAAAGGAGTCGATAAAATGGAAATCAGAAATTAGGTAAAAACCTGATGAAGGGCTTTTGCCCGAAACGTCGAGTTTACAGCTCTTCGGATGCTGCCTGAACTGCTGTGCTTCTCCAGCAACACTCTAATCGCAAATTAGAAATTGCCATCGTGGCCTAATTTGTTAGATGAAAGGGAAGGGGTTTAGAGTGAATGTGAGGAATGTGTTCAACCAAAGCATGGTGGGGGTCTGTTAATTAAGTTCCTGGGAGGGTCGTGGTATCAGGAAACCTCACAAACTTTTAAAACTCCCTGGATGAATAATTGAAACTTCATAACATATGAGGCTACGAGCATATTGCTGGAAGCCACGACGATCGTAGATATTGTGCAGCGTTGATAGCACAAACTTAATTGTCCAAAGGAAATATTCTGTCTTTTTTTTAATGATTCTGAGAAGCACTTCAGGGAGGCAGGTTGGGAAGTGAACCATTTTAATGAAATAAATGTAAGGGCTTTGAATGCTGAAAACATGTGATGGCGCTCATCCACAGATTCAATCAATAAGCACATCGACCTGGACCCAATATACCGGCCACTGCAGTGGACAGCTGGACCTGACAACCAGAAGCAGCAGATACAAATCACGATAACTGCCGGACGAAGCATCACAGAAGCGCTTCACAGTGGCTCCAAAGGACTAAGGATGTCACCTAGAGAGCGGATGAAACATCTGCAACACAAATTCCCAGCTCGGCGAACAGAACCACAACAATTAGTCAATGCAGTACTCCAATCCATGTAAAATAAGATCCAACATAATAAAAATCTAGTATCTGACTCTCTCTTGTGTTCTGATTATGTCAGGGGCAATTAACATTTCAAGTGATAATGTCATTACCCAGCAGGTCAAAAACAGTGCAACCTTTCACAACATTTGCTTTTAAAAAACATGTTTTAATAATGAGAATAACTAAACAAGGATGCTGCCTGAACTGCTGTAATAATCAAAATGATTAATTCCTGATTTCTAAACTTAGTTAAAAATCATTCCTCCGCAAGAATTTCTTCACGCATTGTAAAAACTATAGAGATACAAACACTTCTTCGTGGAACAAATGGAAGGTCGTCATTGCACTCTGGAATTCACTATAACACTCCACAGTATTGCAATTATCCTTGAAGTCCAGATCCAGGTTCCCTTTAAATGAGTTGTGGTTCGATACCTCAAGCTCCCAGCGAAACTGGGCAGTGAGTTCAAGATGCCCCATCACCTTTTAAATGAAACGGTAGGTCTCGTGTACCCTATAATCCTTCCATCAATTTGTATTAATCTGTTTCTCCTGATAAATGTTCCTGTGTTCGGCGTGATAGGTGCGGACATGTTGGGCCGAAGGGCCTGTTTCCACACTGTTATGTAATCGAATCTAATCTTAAAGTGATAAGTTAGTTTTGAAACCTCACCTTTATAACTTATTATTTATGATGATGTGTTCGGTATTTGGACAGAGATACCACTTTGAAAGAATTAACTTATTACTTCTCACAGTCTTGAATTGATACAAGAGCACAGATCTAAACACGCAGCAATGAAATATGCTTTCTCCAAATAGTACGTACACAATGCAAAAGCATGATTTTGCAATTTTATTGTATTGGGGAAGAGTGATCTCAGCATACTCGAATTATTTGCCAACATGGAGAATGAAGAAACTTGCGTCCTGAATCTAAATAGAGATTTGATGTATGAATGAATGCTGGACTGAGGAGCATTAACAAAGACGTTCTCAGTTGTTTGGCAATGGCAAAAGAGGGAGAAATGTCTGAATGCATTGCAACAATTATTCAGGTGCTTCGGGATCAGCAAGAAAGCAGGATAGGTGAGAATGGGCACTCCTGCCTGACTCTGGATCTGATGAGGACGCCCTCTGATTCCCTGCCATTGACGGCAGAAGCTGTAAAAATATCTGTTTCCATGCTCTATATCTCTATGACTCTACGACCTGTCGAATTCATTTACTGAATCATCCCCAAAATTCAATGTGGAAAGCACAGCTCAAACGTAGCTGTACAATATCCTGTCAAAGGTCTTCTCCTGGTCCAGGCTGATGAGGCAGGCCTCCAACTCCCCTGTCCTGTACGTCGGTGATCATGACCCTCAGGAGAAAAATGCTCTCATTGTTAGTGCTGCCCACTACAGGACAGGTTTGATCGGTTTGAATCACTGATCCCAGAGAAGATCTGACCTGGTTGGTTATGACCTTAGATACGATTTTTTAATGTGCATCTGCAATGAAACAGGTTGCCAGTCCTCCAACTTGTCCTTCGAATTGTAGATGAGGGGCGAGATACCTTTTCTTGTGCATTATGCATTGGTCCTGGCCAATCATGTCCCACCGATTTGACCACAATTTGATTGGGAAAGCAGTGACCTCTGGGAATTTTACACATTTCTGAGTACTCAAAAGCCTTGTCAGCTCATTCAGGGAGAATGGCTGCTGTCGCATCTCCCCCTAGGTGTTGTTGTCTAAGACTTCCGTGATATTGGGCAGGAATGACTGGGAGATTTGCAGTGATAGTTGGCTTCATGTCGTAGAGTCCAGCAGAAAAGGATTTGCTGATCCTCAGAATGTCATTTTGAGAGGACATTAACGAGCCATCTTCTTCCTTCAAGCTGCTTATCACTGATTTCCCTCTGTCCATCTTCTGAAAGAACAATAATGCGCACTTCTCACCCTGCTCAGCGTTGTGGATGATGGACCAGGAAATTACCTTGAAGGCTTCTGATGTAAAGAGCAAGGCTTACTAAAGATTGGTCATAACATCGACCTCCATCGCCTGCAGTGGGCGTAGGTTCTGCATGCTCTTTTGGATTTTGGACAGTTCTCCCTGCTGAAGATCCACTTTATATTCCCTTGACTATCTCCCAGTAGTCCAAGAGAGACTGAAAGAGGGCTGTCACAGTTCTCCAAACTGTGGAATCCCTTTTGAGCTCCTCTGTGTTCTCTTGGTTCAGCATTTTCGCCATTAGGTTACACGATCGCTTGCTGGCCAGCAAGAGGCAGTGATCATGGAGGAACACCGCGTTGACGTCGGTGAATCTGCCCAAAACCGATCCAGGTCTCTCCAATCTAACCTCACAGGTGAAAAGTTCCAAGCCTGCGCAATACCCCTTCAATCTTCCTTGTGATAGTTTCAAAAGCGTTCATGCTGTTGTGTACATTTGCTTCCAGGTTGGTTGCAACCTTCTTTCTTCTTTGCTCTCTCGTCTTCATCTTTACTTTTGTTTGCTTTTGGCCATGACGGTTGCTGAATATGGTACTATTGGTGTCTACAGCAGCGGCTTTATAAACTGGAACATGAATCCTGGTGTTGGTAGGGGTAGGCCCAGGTACACAATCCCATTATCTTGACCGATGACATTGAACTGGTGTTAATGAGACAATGGAACTGAGATGTTAAATTAGGAAACTTGCCCCTTTGCTTGTCAAATTCAATCAAGCCAGACAGATATGAAAGTCTTCATTTTGACTGAAAATTGAATGAATTGGTGATGAGACATTGCCACAAGATTTCGGATTGAAAAATAGTTCTGAGTTTAAATAGAACTGTTCTTGCGATGGTTAATTTAAAAAAGATGACATCGAAATATTAAATGCTGTTTCTGTTCCACACTTTCTATGATAGAAACTGAATTTAAATTACGTTAAGTACATTGTTACTTCAAATGGCTACTAAACAATTCTGATCGAACATGACCTGAATGGCTAAAAAAAAGGTCAGAAATCACACGAGAGCTTGTGCTTTCAACTGGACCTGTTTCATAATAGCTTGGTATCGTGTGACCTCTGACATTGTCTCCCCCATTTCAATGCTGGCACCTCCACATCATAGCTAAAAAAAAAGCAGCTCAAATCAGAGTGTTCCCCCACACACTGCAGAGAATCTCAGGACAATGAAGCAGGGACATTGGGAGTGGGAGGAACAGCTACAACTCGAATTCAACAAGCCGTAATCAGGGATTCTAACCTCGTGCCTGGGCAAAGACATTTCAGAACTGAAAAATTACCCGGGCTTTTAGAGGCAAAAATTGGGTTTGTAAAGCTGCATATTTATCGAACCTGTATATCAAAGATAATGAACCGTCTCGTTATTGGTGTATGACGAGGCCCACTAAGTGAGCATATCGACCAGACCATATGAGAACAAAACTTACAGGTGAAATTCTGAATGTCTACAGGGAAATGGCCTTCACAGCGATTAATTATTTTGCCTTAGACTTTTACAGGCGGAAAAACCAATAAGTAAAATTTCACTCATGTCGTTTATAGGGAAAGAAAATGGAATCCTTACTTGATCTGGCCTGTACGTGACTCCAGACCGACTGCAATATGGTTGACTCTGAACTGTCAAGAATTGGCAGTCAATGCTGTTTTGACCAGTGATGCTGTCATCTCACAAAATACCACAAATTTTACGGCTGCAATGAAACAAATCTCTGGTTAGATCTCAGTTGGTGTCATGTGAATAGATTCAGCAACCACACCTTAGTTTGGATACAATGGCATACAATGGGAGGGAATACAGTACAGATTTGCAAGAATGAGCGCTTAACTTTAGAGGTTTAGTTATAAGGAGAGGCCGGACAAATGTGGCCTTGTTTCTGTCGAAATTAAAGACAGGGTGGATGAAGGTAAACTGTTTCCATTGGTTGGGGATTCAAGCACAAAGGCACAAAGTCTGCAAATTAAGGCCTGCATGATCACGAGAAATGTTCGGAAGCATTTGCACACAATGAGGGTTTTTGGAAATCATTACGACAAACGACTGTGGATTAGGAGTTCATTTTAAATCCGAGGTGGATTTTCTTTTTTGGTTAACGTCGATATTAAGGGAAAGATACAAATAGAGGTGCATGGCGTTCTGCTGCAAATCAACCATTGAATGGTAGAACTAGCTCGCGGGGGCTGATTGACCGTTTTCTATGTTCCTATGACTGTTAGCCCAGAGCTTATCCAAGGCATTGACATCCTTCCAAAAGGAGTCGCGTTGAGAAGTGGGCAGAGCTCCATTTCAACCCATCACAATCCATTCACTTTTCAAGCATTCAGATTTAATCGGTGTCCCCCCAACTGTGTCTGAAACAATGAATTGTAAAGATTTAATAATATTTTCCTTAACTTTGTATTCCATCTCGACTTTGTACAGTTTTTTTTTCAAGCCTGTTCAAACTGCCCAGCCACTTTCCAGAGAAACAAAGTGTACATCTCCAAGCCTTGATGTTGTTATGTCACCTCCTGAATTAAGTAATTTAATTTACAACATATCTCTTGTGTAGAAAGTTTAATGGTTTCTCATTTCTTACATTATCTGCCAATTCTCCGCTTCCTTCACCGGTTTACAGTATAAAATGTGTGTAGAAAGATCCCACTAATGGACAGCGATTAGCTGAAATATTTGGAATACTGCAAGCAGCTGTTATCTAAAATATTGTTCAATGTTCGAACAATTACCCAGAGAATTGAACATTTCACTGACGGATTTTGTTTTTAATTCAATAGATAAAGCATTGCTCAGTTTTCAATGAGTGTGATGCTGTCATAGACACACCGAGTAACAATAGAATAGGTGGAGACTATTCAACTCCTTCGCTTGCGTGTACCACAGGAACTGGAGGAGGCCATTCAGCCCCTTCTCCAGCCCATTTTTCTGGAGCAGGAGGGCATTCAGCTCTGAATTCTCTACGCAATTGCTGGCAGACATGCTGACTTTTTTCCCCAGCAATTTCGGCTTTTCTTGCTGATTTCTCGCATTCACAGTTCTTTTTGTTTTGTTCAACCCCACCTCCAGCATGTTACAGAGAAGCAAGCCATTCAGCATGTGGATGCAGTGTCTTATTGGAATTATCACCGGACTGTCAATCCAGAGATCCAGGTAATGTTCTGGGGAACCGGATTCAAATGCTCCTATATGTCGGTTGATTCGTGTCCTTTACAGAGAAAAACGACCATTCTTATTTTGTCACGACGACAATGATTCCAGGCAGACAACAATGTGTTTGTCGCTCATCTGTCCTCTAGGCAATTAACGATGGGCGAAAACATGTTGGCTCTGACCAGTGACTCCTTCATTCCCATGAATTAATTTTAAAAAGCCCCGTTTGGGACTGATACGAAGGAGGTCGAGGAGGTAGCACAGCTCATTTTGAGACTGTAAAGAGGAACAACAGAATGCCATTGATTCCCTCTCATGTTAGTACAAGACCAGTAGAAGGGAATTACATTAGTCCACACTGCTCTAAATAAAAAAAGAGAGAGCAGGTGGGACAGGGAGGTGTGAGGAGTAGGTTGTGTGTGAGGTGCCAAGACTGAGTAGTCAGTGAGGTGGAGAGAGGTGATCATGTGAGACAATGCAGTATAGGAGGGGAGTAATTGTGCAGATGAAAGGAGTGCCTTAATGTTGTGGTTCGGAAATCTGAAGAATCAGAACATTTATTCGATCATAATTGTAAGGCTATGCCAATTTTCACCAACAATAACTGAAACAGGAAAACATTTCTGTTGAGTAATATTTAATCCTTTACCTAATCCACAGTAGTTAAACAACTCACTTATTCTCTATGCAATCCAATCTCTCCCCCGGTGTTAAATTCTCTCCCGGATACTCTGTCTTTCACCTTCTTGCTCTCTCTCTCTTGATCTGTATTTTAGCCATTATCTGAATTCACTCCTCTCTATCCACTCCCCTGTACTTAAACCTCTTCCTATTAGTCTGCATTTAATCCTACCTAATTCATCTTTAAGTACCCCAATGTTATTCTGCGTTTGATTGTCTCGATTCCCTTGTACTTAACCATTTCTCTCTTCCCCTATAGTTAACCTTCGTCCTATTCCTCTCTATTCAATCCTGTCACTGTTACTTTGCATTTCATGTTCTTACAATTACTCTGCACTCCACAATTTTAATTAAATTGCACACATGGCAATCTTTAGTCCTCTCATTGCATTCAGCTTTCTGCACATTGCTCTCCAATTAACTCACATACGATTAGTCTTCATTTAATCCTCTGCGCTCTGTGTGTACTTGTCTGCTTTTCCCCTGTGTTTCCCCTATCCCTGCTATCCTGTATTCAACCTTCTCATCATAGAACTCTAGGTAGTTCATTCTCAATTACGCTGTAATAACTGTCCTCCATGTTCCTCTTAACATAATTCTCACACTGCTCCCCTGCAATCACCACTGTCCTTATTACTCTGTATTTACTCCACTCACGTATTACAGAGGCCAAGAACCCGTCATCACGTCACTGTATTTACGCTTACGTAGTATCTGTAACTGACCCAGCTACCACAAAACTGCATCCTAGAGTGAGCAGAATCCCCAATGTTCCTGTTTGTATCTGACAGCCAATACTTCCTGATGGGAATAGGTTTACAACCCCTGTCAGGGAACTCATTCAATTTGAGCCATCTAGCTGAACACTACTTTTTTTTCCAGCTGTTCCTGTACGTACCCTCTCCCTGGACCCCTGTCGTCAACACTGTTTCTGCCGACACATTTCTACCCTGTCATTTTCTGTCAAATCCACTTCCTGTTCTGTCTTTAACATTCCCCCATTCCCCTGTATATTGCTCTCTCCTTATTATTCTCAACTTGCCCTCATGTCCATGTAATCGTCTCCCCATTCTTCTCAATTGAATTCTCTGTCTGCTACAATATTCAAAGTTCGCTGTATCTTTATTTAACACAATATCTGTCCCCATTGCTCTTCAATTATTGCAAGCACCCCTTCCAGAACATGAGGTCCACCCAACAATATCTAGACCTCGGTGTCCTGCGTAATCATTCCTCACGCCTGCTTACACAGAACCATCGCTTCTCTGCATTTCCGCTGCTCTGGCTGGTGCTGGGACTGCAGATCCATTCCAAGGTCCTGGAGGAGCTTTGCATCAGCCCCATACGGTCATACACTGTATTACTAATGGGTAAGATAGAGGCACAACATCATCATGAACAATACTGTATTGACACATGAATAGAAATAGTTCCAAGAAACAACAGTATTTACATATAAACATGAGCAGCTCTGATAGACTACAACATTTATATGTGCACTGGAACAGGTCCAACGCAAAGTAATATTTTTACATCAACACAAAAAGTTCCTTTGAACAATGATACGAACGTGTAAACGCAATCAACTCTAATACACAGCAATATTTGTACAGACCCAAACAGCTTCAGCATGCAACATTACATAACATAGATTATACATATAATATGTAAAACGGTATTTATATCAAGAGTGTTGTGCTGGAAAAGCACACCAGGTCAGGCATCATCTGGAGCAGGAGAATCATGTTTCAGTCAGAAGTCTATTTTTGAATAACTTGAATGAAGAAAGGGAATGTCCTTTTGCCTAATTTGCAGATGAGACAAAAATAGGTGAACGTCAAGTTGGCACATTGCATGCGCTTTCTCCGGTATAGGGAGAGTCATGCTATTCTTCAGGCAGCTGGGGATTTCGTCTTGTTGGAGGGAGAGGTTGAAGATGTCCGTGAATACTCCACCAGTTGGTTCACACAGCATCTCTGTGCTCACCTTGTGATTCCGTGTAGGCTCACTGCTTTCTTCGGGTTGTCTCTCAGAAAGACTGATCGGACATCTGAAGTGGTGACCAAAAGAACAGGAGTGTCAGGGGATGTTAGGGCCGGGGTCACTGCAACGCTGGATTTCAGCTCAAACCAAGCATAGAAAGCACTGAGTTTGTCAGGGAGGGATATGTCTTTATCTGCTATCTTGCTGTGCATCATTTTGTATCCGTAATGTTGTTTAGGCCGTGCCATGGGCGGTTGGTGTCTGGTTGGTCGCAGTCCTCCATGCATTAGTTAATGAAGTCTATGAAGTTGGTGTCATAATTATCCAGGTATTCTGCCCATACATGAACACGGTCAAATCCACTGATTCCTCGCAGTCCTGGAGACTGTCTTCCACAGCCTAAGGCCAACATCAGACCTCCATTTGTGCATGGTCTTTTCATTTCAGCTTCTGCGTGTAAGCTGTTTCCACATGTAGGAGAGACTAGGACCTGATGAAGGGACAAAATTTGGAACATAGATGAGGATGAATTTCTTCAACCAAAGAGTTGTTAATCTATGAGAATCACTGCCGCAGAGAGCTGTGGAGGCGAGGACATCAAGTGTGTTTAAAACAGAGATACATGTGATTTGGAATGACGCCTTTGTTTAAGGGGAGAGTGGGATTGACAAACAGATCATTCATGATTAAATTACAGAGCTGACTGGGTGGCCTGAACGGCCTGATTCTGCTCTTACATCGTATGGTCTAATGATCCAATTTCTAACAATATTTGTAAATGCACGCAAACCGCTCTAACCTCAAACGATAATAATATATACTCGCCTTGGTTCAAACATGGACAAAAGAGCTGCTGTCCTGCATTTCACTGAGTATTCCCTCCCTTGCTTAGTTCGTAAGACTTACGTCTTTGAATTGAAATAACAGCTCAGCTTTCAAGGTTTCTGGGTAAAGATACTGATATTTACATCTTTTCCAGTTTCCCATAAATACTCTATTGAGAGAAATCAGTGCACCGTGACCCACTGAAGACTTCAATTGTCATTGTAAAGGAGAGGGAGTCTCATGATAATACAGAGAGATAACCACAACCAGCAAGAAACAGAAACCCCGCCCCTCACACACACACACTTAGACACACACATGCACACACACACAGAAAGTTAAAAATCACACAACACCAGGTTATAACCGAACAGGGTTAATTGGAAGCACTAACTTTCTGAACGCTGCTCCTTCATCAGGCGGTTTTGGAGAACACAATTTTAAGCCACAGAATTTACAGCAAAAGTTTACAGTGTGATGTTAATGAAATTATCCATTGAAAAAAACTTAATAATTTATTGTGGCTTTCATCTGTTAGAACACTGTGATAGTTTCACTTCTTTCATGTGTAAATCACAAAATCTTTGTTTTAAAGTTGCATTCTCCAGTTAACTGTAACAATGGGTGTTAGCGACAAAATTTTGAAGGTGTTAGCCCCCGAGTTCTCTGTCTTTGTCGGAATGTTTAGACTGATTGTAAACTAAAAAAGTGAAATCACAGAGTTTAAGATTAATTCATGCAGTTTTTGAGCAAAGTACAATGTAACTCTGCATTACGGTCAGTCTCCTGCGCTTGTAAACTTTGGTGCCGGGAAGAAAGGCTTTGGACGTTTTGATTGTTGGTGAGGTGTCTGGGACTGTTGTGATCTAAACACATTGGAAACATCGGTTTCTTTTTCGTTGGATTGGGGTTGTTAATCTTCTGGAGCAATATGCCGGCCATTATTGTGGAATATTTAATCCTACCTGTAAGAGGATTGGAGAACTGGGAACAATCACATTTAGGAGGCAAGTGAAGCTACCACGGGAGGTAGACAATCTTGAGTGAGAAAGGAAAGCAGCTGAAACACATCCTAGATCTGTAATGTCATTCTGGTTCTGAATCCTGGTCTTCAGGATCAAACACTCCACTTATGCATCTCACACATTAAGGTACAGGTTTCTTTCTCGAACATTACTTTTGAGATTTGGGAGATCCTCAATAACATATGCATGAACTGATGCAGTTACTGTCGAAACCTCACCTTTTCCATTTAGTCTTTGTGATGATGCATGATGGTTTTTTTTTCAAAAACAGATTGAAAGAGTACATCAGTATCTTCAACTGTTTGCCACCGGCCACAATGCATTATTGAAGGATTATTTTATTACATCTCGCAGCATTGAACTGACACAAGAGCGCACATGTAAGAATGCAGTGATTTCTGAAGCTTTCCACAAGAATTACGGACACAATGATTTAGCATTTTTGAACAATATCAGTGTACTGGCGATCAGTGACCATAAATTCTTGAATTAATTGTTCAGGTGGTGAATGAAGAAATTAAGCTGAAACGTGATTCCTGAATTGAAATAAAGAGAACAATGGAGGCTTCGTGCAGAAATAGGCAATGAGAGATAAAGCAATCTTATCAAAAAATGTAGTTAGTTGATTGGCAATGGCGATACAGTAAGGAATGCCTGAATGAATTCCAATAATTCACCCCTTTCATGTGCAGCAATAAAACAGAAAAGGAAAGAATGGGAAGCATCGCTTGAATCCCAATCTTATCAGGAAGCTTTGTGATTCTGAACCATTTATTGAGACTGCACTTGTTGGTGTAGAGTTGTGAGATCAAAATGTGGGTTGCCTCTCCAAAGCCTAATTGGAGAACACATTTCACAAGTAACTGTGCGATATCCTGTGAAAGGCCTGCCCCTGCTCCAGGCCAATGAACTTTGCGTCCACCAGGCCCAGTTTCCCACGATTGTGTCCCTGGGGAGAGTGAGGCTTTCAGAGATTATTCTGTTCAGTAAAGCGCAGGTTGATCGGCATCATCACCACTTCCAGAGCAGTGGTTGGCGATGACCTTAGAAACGATTGGGTAATCTGCATTCAGCAGTGAAACTGGTCAACAGACTTCCCTTATCCCTTGGAGTGTTTCAGCTAATGGGAGAGTATGAATAGTCTGAGGTTCTTATTGCCATAGCGTCAGAGTTTGAGGTGTCACCATGTCAAAGATTATAAATCATGAGGGTCAGAGATAGGGTAAATAGCCAAGGACCTTTCCCCAGCATAATGGAGTACAAAACTACAGATAATAAGTTTATGTTAGAGAGGAACGTTTTAAAAGGGACCCAGCAGGCATCTTTTTCACACAGAGGTAGGTGAATGCTTGGATTGAACTGTCAGACGCAGTGGTGGAGGCTGGTACAATTCCAACATTTCAAAGGCATCTGAATGAGCAACCGTAGTGGTTTACAGGGTTTCGAGACAAATGCTGGTAAATTGGACTGAATTCCTTTGGATAGCTGGTTCGCAGAATAAGTTTGATTTGATTTCATCTGATGGATTTATTATCAGTTGCACCAAAGTACAGCGAAAAGCTTTGTTTATGAGCAGTACAAGCAGATCATCGGATGTGAGAGTGTTCAGAAAAAAAGATTTCGACAGAGGCATTCAGGTTACATTTCACAGTGTGTAGAACAGAATCAACATTTGGAAGATCAGCATTACTTGAGGCAGGATAGTCGATTCAATAGTCTAATAACATTCCAGAAGAAGCTGTTTCTGAATCTGCTGTTGCGCATGCTCAGGCCTCTCTATTTCTGCATGACGTTGTAGGAGAGCATTACCGAGTTGTGGAGGGTCTTTTATGATGGTTACAGCCTTTCAATAGCAGTGGGCTGCGTAAAAGGAATCCATGCATGGAAGCTTGATTTCCATGGTGGACTCGGCTGTGCATACAACCTTGTGTAGTTTCTTATGGTCCTGGGTGGAGCAGTCCCCATACTATGCTGTCGGGAGCCCAGAACGGATTCTCTCACAAATCCACCTGTAGACGTTCGTGAGGGTTCTTACGGACTCTCGAACTTCATGGAAAATAGGGTTGTTTATGTTCTGTATGTCTCTATGACTCCGTGACTCAAATAATTCATTTACTTTGCCAGCAATTTCCATTCTCCCCCGTTTAAATTTGCCTGCTTGTGACTGAAAGGGGCTTCTGTCAGATTTCACCATTTTGTTTTCTTTAAGATACTTATATGGAAACTTATACGTGGTTATGCCCTCTGCAACCTTAATCTCATATGCTATTTTCGCCTTCTAAACGAAACACTTGACCCTGCTTTGCTGACATTTAAAGTGCCAGCAATCCTTACAGCCCTTCCTTTTTTGCATCGAATACTACCTCTAACTCCCCTCGTAAGCCATGTCTTGGCCATGGTTCTGTTTGCCAGACAGGAATACACACCTTTTGTAGGTTAACAATCTTGTAGCTCAGGTGACGGGCACTGGGGTTGAAATTGGAAAGAGGAAGATGAGGAATGATTCATCGCAGAGGTGCAATCAGACTCAGGATGGCATTGTGAAATGGAAGTCTTGTATCATTAATCTATCCTGTCCACTCTGTCTTTAATCATCTCTTTTTACCTGTGTTTACCCCTCTTCCTGCTATCATGTATTCAACTCTCTTTTCATGACTCTCGGTTTTGTCCCTTCTCTATTACACTGTCCTAACACCCTCCCTTTCCTGTTAATGAAATGCTAGCCCTACTACCCTGTAATCAACACTACCCTTATTACTTTGCATTAAATCCTCTCCCCTTTCACAAATGCTGTTTACCTGTCATGAAGTCACACTGTGTTTATATTGCATAGTAATGACATTCACCCAGTTAATACACAGCTTTTTCCGAGTGAGCAGAAGTCCAGTTTTTCCTTTTTATATATTAATGTATTTTTTTCTTAAACCTTGCCCAATCTTCAGTCGTGTTTATTTTTCCCCAGCCCCCATGTTGTGTGTGCACAGGTGTGAGACACAGTGAATTACACAAGGTGCACGAATCTTTATTCAATTTACATCACCAGGATGAAAAGAAACACCCGAGTGGCCAGTGACAAGCAGTGCCCTTCACATCAAAGGGCAATGCTGTGTCATCAAACAGTAAAGGGGAGGATACCCTGGTTATTCTATTTTTCTTTTTAATTAGTGCTTGAATTAGGCAGTGCTTGTTATAAGGTATGAAAGAAACAACTCCATAGAGGCCAGTATCCCATCACCAAGTTACCATTTATTCACACATGGAGAGTTCTTGACACTGGTCCACCTCCGACAGAGCCAGCTCTCAGAGTGAAAAGGATCCTTGACACTCCTATTTATTTATTTTTTCTTTCTTTTTTTGCAAAATCGCTGACACTCCAGTTTACTTTATTTCCCTAGTGCTTATTTTTCCCCAGCTCCCATGCTGTTTGTGTAGGTGTGAGACACAGTGAAAGACACATGGTGCACAAATCTTTATTCAAATTTCCACCACTAGGAAGATAGGAAACCACCCGGGTGGCCAGTGACAAGCAGTGCCCTTCACATCAAAGGGCAATGCTGTGTGATCAAACAGTGAAGGGAGGGCAGAGATTAAATCAAAATAGAGTTGGAGGGTGAAATAAATCACTCCCCCCCCTGCGGCGCCCACCTCTCCTTGAAAACACTCCAGGGTGTTGGTGGACACCGCGTGCTCCTTCTCCAAGGATACCCGGGCCCTAACGTAACCGCAGAAGAGGAGCAGGCAGTCGGTCCTAACGCCCCCCTCCACGGCTTGCTGCTTGGACCTGTTTATGGCCAGTTTGGCCAGGCCCAGGAGCAGACCCACGAGGAGGTCTTCAGACCTGCCCTCCCTCCTCTGTACCGGTTGCCCGAATATCAGGAGTGTCGGACTGAAGTGGAACCAAAGCAGAGGAGGAGATTTTTAAGAAAATCAAAAAGGGAGTGCAAACGCCCACACACAATATACATGTGGTCCACGGACTCCACAGTGCCACAGAACAAGCAGTTGGGTTTGACGTCCATGAACCACCGTAATCTGTGGTTGCAGGGAAACGCTGCGTGCAGCACCCTCCACCCCAGATCCTCGAGAGAAAGGGGGAGGAATCCCACGTAGAGAGCCCTCAACTGGAGATTCCACCACTCGGTGGCAAATGGGCACGCCAAGGCGTGTCCGTATGGTGAATGAGGGAATGAGGTGGACGGTGTGCAGCAGCAGTCTATACAGGGCCCGCCATTTTACTCCCTGAAAGGGAACAAAATTAAAATTCCGGAGGTGGCTCAGGTTGTGGGACACATAGTCCCGCGGGAAGTACAGGATCTTGGGGCCAATGTGAAATTCCGTTCGGGATGGGGTGAGCGTGGACGGGATCCCATTGCACACGTGAGCGTTCTCCAACTGGTGCACTCCGTCGGGTCCAAGCACCGCCGTTTTAAGGCGTCGGATGGCTCTGGCCTCGTACCGGACGTCTACCGCTGACCTGCTCGATATGTCCTGCGGCAGCGTACAGCCCAGGTCCCCGGCACCCAGCATACCCACGACCCTGCTCACCCTCACCAACATGGCCCTCCCCTCCGTCAGCTACTCGAACCCGTGAGTACGGAGGTGCGGATTCCTGTGCAATGGCTCCCTGACGACATCCGCTATTTCTGCCGGAGGGGAGGCACGGCGAAGTTCGACCATTCCAGGCAGTGATCATGTCCTGGTAAAAGACAGGCAGCGTCTTGAGGGCGACATCCAAACCATTACGGTTTACGAGCAGGAGCGACGTGTCGGAGTTGAGGTTACACACCTGCTGGAAAAAATACATCGCCAGGGTGCACCACGTTGGAGGAGGCTCGATGTAAAGGTATCGCTGCAAGTTCTGACGGCAGAACATCGCGACCTGGGTGCGGACGCACACCAGCGACTGACCGCCCTTCTCAATCGGGAGACTCAGGACCTGCGCAGCGCCCTAGTGCATCTTTTTGTCACAGAAGAAGTCGACCAACATTTTCTGGATGTCAGCGCAAAAGCCAGGAGGAGGGATCAAAGTGACCAGCCAGTACCACATCATGGCGGACACCAGCTGGTTTATGACCAGCATTCGACTCCTGTAAGATAGAACTCAGAGCAGTCCTGTCCAGCGGCCGAGGCGAGCTGAGACTTTGGCCTCCATTTCCTGCCAGTTGGTCGGCCAGGATTCCTCAGTCGGGCTGAGGTAGACTCCCATGGAGAGGAGATGGGTGGCACTCCAGCTGAAACCTCGTAACTCCTCAGCCAGAGAGTTCACCCGTCACGGTTCGACCAGGAGTATGGAACTTTTGGCCCATTTGATCCTGGTGGAAAATGCTGCTGAGTACATGGCCTGGCACTCGTGCATCCTCTCCAGGTCAGCCGGGTCGGTGAAAGTGTGGAGCATGTCAGCGGCGTCGGCCGAGATGACACCCCCCGTGCGCGCCGTGCAGAACCAGCCCTGACAACATCCTCTGCAAGTGGTGCATGAAAGGCTCCATGCACAGGGAATATAGCTGGCCGGACGGGGGCAGGCTTGATGTACTCGTCTCCCGAAGCGAAGGGGTTCCGTCAGGGTCCCCTTAACTTTAACCAGACACTCTGCTGCGCCGTACAAAATTCGAATCAGGGCGACGAACAGAGTCCCGAACCCGAATGCCCGCAGTGTCCGGAGCAGGTACTCGTGATTGACCCAGTCAAACGCCTTCTCCTTGTTGAGAGACAGGAAGGCACTCGACGGACCAGCCCGTCGTCAGAAATGAATCAGGTCCCAGACCAGGTGGACGTTGTCGTGTATCATCTGGCCTGGAACCATGTAGGACTGGTCCGGGTGAATCATGTGCGCCCGCACGGAAGCCAAGCGAGACAGTGCTGTGGACTTGTAGTCCGTCCGATCTGATCCAGAAGATTTCTGATTGCCACCCATTGATTAAGGCTGCACTGCGGATGTTGGTGCACAGCAGGTGGATTCATGTGCGGATTTCCTCGAAAAGACCGCTTTAGAGAGCACATCCCACATGTAGGTGTGCGATATCTTGGCAAAGGCCTTTTCCTGGTCCAGCTTGATGAAGCAGACCTGTCCTGCACGTAGGTCAGCATATCCTTAAGGAGTGCAAGGATCTCGGTCGTCTTTCTGCACAAGAAAGAACAGTTTGGTCAGTGTGAATCACGTATCACAATGAGGACCTGATCAGGTTGGTGATGACTTAAGTCAGACTTTCGTTGTCTGCATTCAGCGTAAAATTTGTCCTTCGTCATCCATCTAAACATTGTGATTATAGGTGAAGGGGTGATAGCTTCCCTTATGGATTCACACAAGTTACCTGTCGGCAGCATACTGTCGTTCACTTCCAGCAAGTAATCACCAAACAAATCTAACAGAGTTGCTCATAACTTGTCTGCTGAGCCAACAATTCTAGGAAATATAATCGTTTTTAAGGATTGCAGGGCTTTGGTCAGTTCATCCAGAGATAACAGCTGATGCAACCTCTCTCTTGTGCTGCCGTCTCAGACCTCGACGATAGCGGGCAGAAACTCATGGGAGGTCGCAGTGTCAGTGGGCTTTGCATCACAGAGTCCAGCATAAAAGCAATTGTTGATCCTCAGAATGTCAGACTGGGATGAGGTTAGCGAGCCATCTTCTTCCTTCTGGTGGCTGAGCACAGAGATCTCCATTTGTTCCTTGTGAGGATCAAAAGTGAGTACTTCTCATTCCATTACACATTATGGACCCTGGACCGGGAGATAATCTCAGGGGCTTCCAATGAAAAGAGCAAGACTTGCTGCCCCTTCACCTCCTGGGTCTCCTCCGTGACATTGAGCCCCTTTGAGGACAGCGGGGGATTTGGTTCTGCATACTCTGGTGTACATTCGCCAGTTTTCCCTGTTACTCTACTGTTAGAAGACATTTGAAACGAATGATCCTCTTGCTGCACCCCTTGACTGTTTCCTGGATATTTGAGGAAGACTCAAATTGGACCTTCACTCTTCTCCAACCAGTCTAATCGTTTTGACCAGCTCCTTGTTTTGTGAGCTTGGCAGTTTCACATTCAGACTCCACCTCCCCGTGCTGGCCAGCAGAGGGCAATGGTAAGAGACGAACACCGGCTTGATGTCAGTTGATGTGAATGAAACCAATCACAGACGCTCTCATGTCACCTTGCAGCTGAAACATTCTTGTCCTGGTACATTTTCCTATTCAGTTCCTTGTGGCAGAGCAGGACATGTTCATGCTGTTTGCTCGATTCGATTTCCAGCACCAGGTCAGTCAATTCCTTTGATCTTCTTTATTCTCATCCTCATCACTGTCTTCTCGTGCTTTTTGTGGTGATGGTGGAGGAAGATGGCATCACTGGTGTCTACGGCAGCAGCGTCGTGAACCTGTAAGAGAAATCCTGATGTCGACTGTGGTGTTGGTGTGATAGGCCCAGGTACGCCAGCTAATTGATTTGATTGATCACATTGAACTATTTTTAATTGGCCAGTGGAACTGAGATATTAAGGCAGAAAGCTTGCAGCATCCACTGTCAAACTGAATCAACTCAGAGAGATATGCAAGCCTTCACCTTGATTATTAATTGAGGGGTTGTTGATGAGATATTGCGACAAGCTTTCGGATGGAATAAAAAACCTGAATTTCTGTAGACATGCTTTTGAGACCGGCCCATGTAAAAGGGGATATTTAAATATCGAATGCTGTCTCGTGTAACACCCTTCCTGGAATAGAAGCTGAATTTAAATTATACCAATTACATTGTCACATCAAACTACTGCGAAGCCACAGCAGTCGGACATGTCCTGGATAACTAACTAAATTGTCAGAGCTCAAGCGAAATCTTGTGATTCCAATTATATCTGTTGGACGAGAACGTGGTTTCATGTAACTTCTGACATTGTCCACTCCAGTCCAACATCAGCACCTCCACATCAAAGGAGAAAGAAGCCATTCAAATCAGAGAGCTCCCACATGCACTCCAGAGAATATTAGGACAATGAAGCAGAACCATGTGAGAAGGAAAACAGCCCCAACTCCAGTTCGACAAGCTGTGCATTTCAAGTGCATAAACACTATTGAATACGCATCAAGCACGAACATATCTTGAGCTAGTGTATGGATATAGATATTTCAGAACTGTAAGGTTACTCTGGATATGAAAGGGAAAGTCTGGTTTTGTAAAGTTGTATATTTATCGATCTGTATTACAAAAATAATTTGCATATCTGTTCATAAGTGTAAAACCAGACCCACGAAGTAAGTAGGTAGATCAGACCATACGAAAAAGAAGCCAACAGGGGACTCTGTCGACGTTTGCAGGGAAATGGTCAACTCGTTGATTAATCGTTTTGCCTTAGCAATGTCCAAGAGGAAAAAATAATTCAACAAGTACAATTTCGTTCACGGCCTTTCGGGAGAGAAACTGCCATCTTTACCTGGTCTGGCCGAAATGTGACTCACAACCCACAGCAATGTGGTGGTCCCTTAACTGCTCTCTGGAGAGAGCAATGAATGCTCTCGAACTCTGGAGTAACTCATCTATCATAAAGCCGAAGAAGTTATGCTGCAGCTTTGAATGGCCCTGCTTTGATCTCACTGGGAGTACAGGGAGCAGATCCAAGTATCACACTTTCAGGAGGATATATTGCCCTTCGAGCAAGTACATGTTCGATTTTCAAGAATGATAATTGCACATTTAGGGTTAGACATGAGGACAGACTGTACGAATTAAGCCCATTTCCTTTCGAAATGAGAGTTCAGGTCTGATAACGATAAACCTTCTCCCCTGTTTGGTGTTTCGCGGACAAAGGGAAGTAGGTTATGAATTATGGTAAGTCCGTTCAGCAGAGATATTAAGAAGCACTTTCACACAGAAAAGGTAGCGGATGTTTGGAAGTCTCTTCCACAAATGGCAGTGAATGCTGGACCAGTCATTTATATTTAATCTGAGATAGATGCTTGTTGTTATGCATACGTATTTTGGGAAAAGTCACAAACATAGCTGCATGAAGTTACCTTACAGATCAACCATTGAATGGCAGATTAAGCTTGAGGGAGCTGAATGGCCAGTTGCGATAATTCTGTAACTCTTTATCTTTGTATGTGTGTAGATTTGTTTCTATGTCACAGTATGACTGTATTTCTATGTGTGTGTGTGTGTGAGAGAGAGAGAGAGAGAGAAAGAGATAGAGAAAGGAGAGCGAGAGAGGGAGAGAGAGTATGAGGGCTTGTATTAATGTGGCGGTGCGCAGATGTCTTCTTGAAGCAAGTGGGCAACTCAGCTAATTGGAGAGAGGGTTGGAAAATTTCAGTAAACACATCCGCCTGTTTGTCCATGCAGGATTTAAGTGCATAGCCAGGGACTCCATTATGGCTCATTGCTTTGCTTGGGTAGACTCTCAAGATGACTGTTCTGATGTCTGCAGTCGTAACTGAGGGTGTAGAAGCGTCTGCGGATGTTGGGGCAGACATCACTGCACCACTCGCATTCTTCTTAAACTAAGCAGAGCATTAATCGCTTCAGTGAGGGATGTGTCTTCGTCCGCTGTCTTGCTCTGCTTCAGTTTTTATCCCGTCATATTGTTTAGGCATTGCCAGAGGTGGCAGGATTCTGTTTGGTAGGTTTGGGCCTCTATCTTGGTCTGGTACTCTCCTTTGGGATCCCTGATGGCTTTGGGGAGGTCATCTTCACTTTCCCTGTTCTGGACTGCGACTCGAATGCTGCTCTTGTGTCTTTCAGTAGAGAGTAGATTTCCTAGTTTATCAAAGGTCTACGACTGGGGGACTCTCAGATTGATTTTTTTGGTAAGCAATCCTCCACATATTTGCTTTTGAAGTCTGTGACGATGGTGGTGTACTCAACCAGGTTTTCTGCTGGGTGCTTGGACACGTCTCGTCCACCAAATCCAATCTGATCTCGGAACCGTATTCCAACGCATCAGAAACAACATCGTACTGCCTTTGTGAAGTGTTATCCATTTTCAACTTCTGCTTGTAAGTTCTTTCCACTCATAGGAGAGACTAGGAGCGGAGGAAACAGGCTCAGACCTTGGAATGTATATGAGAATGAATTTCTTCAGCCTATCTGTGGTTAATCTATGGAAATCGTCGTCACATACGCCTGTGGAGACCAGGTCATTGAATGTATTTAGGACAGAGATATATGGATTTGTTATTCATTTGGGGATCAAAGACTGCGGAGATAGGCAGGAAAATGGGATGGAGAAATAGAGCTTTCATGATTAAATTGCACAGCTGACTCGATGGGCTGAATGCCCTAATTATACATCATAGAAATTTTCAAGGTTTTTCAAGGTTACCCCTGTCTTGTTCAGTTCGTAACACATGCGCGTGAACAGAAGTAACAGTTCAGCTTTTAGGGTTCAGGAAGTAGAGATAATGATATTTGGATCTTTCGCAAATTCCCAGAAATGCACCACTGTGTGTAATTTGTGCACCATGTGCTGCTAAATGGTTCACTTGCCTTTTTTCATTAGAAACAATCTCATGTTGATCGAGAAATATATCCACACTGCGAGGCCACGGAGCCACACCCACATCCTCACACACCCACCAACACAGAGACACACAAACACACCCACGCACAGAAATACAGTCAAAGTGAGATCGAGGAACTTAAACAGCAACTGCAAAAACATTCTCAAACCCTCAAAAACACACACAGCATAACAATCAGACTGCAGATTGGGAACACACCAATACACTGACACATTAATGCAGCCACACCCACACAGACAGAAACACACCCACACAAACAAGCATACTGAGAGATATAGGAACATACCAATGGACAGGCAGAATGCACAAGCACAGAAATGCTGTCATATTGATATATAGAAACAAAGCTACACACACTCACATAAAACAGTCATGCTTTGACATAGGAACACATGTATACACAGGTACAGATTCACATCAATGTCCGCACATATTGACATGAATTCAGAGTGAGCGACATTATACACCAAACTGCAAGAACTGACAGAAACATTTTGAGACACATGCATGAGGACATTGAAGCATTGTTACAGAACGACAAACGTAAATACATACAGGCACAGATTGACATTCAGAAACAAAGTGATGCACCCACAGACAGGCAGAGAAAGATCCTGCTTGGGGCACAGAAAGATCTCGGCACACATACAGCCAGCCAAAAACAATCTCAATAACACTATCACCTACGTAAACAGGAGCACTTCCAGGCAAAAACACACATGCAATCCCACAATAATAAATCTACACTCAATGACAAACACACAAGGAGTCGCAGAACCATCATGACAATATGACAGTAACACACAGAATCACAGTCGTACAGCCATAACATTGTAACCCTGAAAGCTGAACAAACAGCATTCACACAGGCAGAACACAGCAAACACACATGTGCAAAATACACAGCTTCGCAATCACACAGGCACAATAACTGACACATTAAAACACTCAAATTCACGGAAACAATCTAATGCCGACTGAATAACATGCCCAAACAAATAAACAGAGTAATGTAAAATCAATGAAATACTTGCAACACACATAAGTGCAACCGTACACACTGGCACACCCAGGGATACACCCAAGCACAAAAACCATGGACACAAATACAGTAACATTCCCACAAAAGCAATGGAGCACAACCAACAGAGACATACAAGGACCCACAAAAACTGAAAGGGATTTTAATGTAGAACACAGTTGTCACAAGTATCGGGGGAAAGAGAGAGAAAGAGGGAGACTATTAATGTTCAGGAGATGGTGGGAGATTCATTTCGAGAAATGTAAGGATTGTTTGATCAAGGTATTGCCAGCTGTGTCTGCACGTTTTGTATTTTCCAAAATCACCTCCTACGGAGAAAAAAATCACTGAGCACAGGGAGTGAAGGGTTGTGAGCTAATGCAAGTGAGCATGTGCTAAACGGAAACCACAAATGTCTGTCATGTTGAATGTGAGAAAATCACACAGAGTGTGCAAACAGCGGGAGAGACAGAGAATGAGATTGACAGAGTGTCAAAGAAAGTTCGACATAGAAGGAGTTGGAGAGACAGGCAGATAACCAGATATAGAGACAGAGAGACAGAGCAATACAGACAGTAGAGACACGGAGCGAGACAGACATAGAGAGACAGAGAGAGACAGAGAGAGACTGAGCAGGAATCTGAGAAATGAGGAAGTGCACAAGACGGGGTGAGAGGGACAGAGACAATGTCAGAAAGATTTGGAGTGAGAGAACGCAATATCCTTGTGATGGGTGTAGACAGGTGAACTCATCGAACTCTCTCAAAATCAAACGTGCAAGAAGTAGTAACCCATTCAGGTGAGGGGATAAACATCACATGGAGCCTATCACTTGTAGTAATAACCTGTTTATTGCGAGCAGAAAAATCAGAATCTGACAATTATCATCATGTTACAACTGAATAAGCTGCGATTTTCTGGAAGAGTGGGCGAACCAGGTATGAAGGGCTGAACGGCCTGCTGCTGCTGCTCATTGTTTGGGTGTCCCCGTGTGCCTCCAACCGTCAGTCAATCAGAGATAACAGCATGTTCCTGAGCATAGTGATTGGTAACCCATACTGCTTCCCCCTCCCCATCCACCGCTGGTGCTATCGTCAAATCCATATCATTTCACTGATGGAATCCTGGCCATACATGAACAATTCCTACACTAGGAACACTCTGGCCATGTCTGAACATCTCTTTGTTGTTTTGCAGAGTCATGAAGTGAACAGTTTCCGTGACCAGCTGTTGCACCGTGTTTCCGAACTGTGCTCGGAAATTGGACAGTCACTGCATAAATTAATGTGTCACTGCAGCTGAAATCCTTCAGCATTTCTCCGATGTACATAAAAATGACAAGCGAGCCATACCTTCTGCGAATTGTTCCTTTAATGCGGAAGTATGAGTTGTTTGCAACGTACACTGTCCACAGAAGGATGAAACTAACGGATATGGTGAAGAGGGAAATCACCGACTTCCTCTGACTCGCAATCTCTGCATCGTTGTGACTCTCTGCCGTACTCAGGCCCCTCAGTGTCTTGCGGACTCGACTAGACACCAAAATGTATCTGACAGCCATACTGCTCATCAACAGAGTTAACACGAATTGGATGAAAAGAGTTGAAATGCTTTCAAATCAGTTAAACTCCAGTCACATGGGATCAGTAATTAACTTACGTTTACATGGCAGTACCATGGAACGTTGTCAACTTAACTCCTAGATTGAAACTGAAAATAGAAGGGATTTCTACTTTTGGGACAAAGCAGAATGCCAGTTGTTGCTGGAACCACAGCCAAGTCTTTTTATGCCCAAAATTATCTCTTATCTTTCGGAAGCAAATGCAATGTTCAGAAAACATATTGGGAAGTAAAATTGCTTCAGTCGACTGAATATGATGTTCGTGAGAATGAACAGGATACCGACATTGCCATAGCCAACAAGCAGCGCGTGGTGCAGTTGGAGAGGCCACACTTTCCCGGGCGAGAACCAAAATCGCCAGGGAATTAACGAAAGAGGCAGCAAGTGAGTTGGAAATCGGAAATTACTGCTCAAACATTATCCATGTCTGCTCAGAGAGCAATGGAAGATCTTAGCACCTAATTGGGTCAGTTGGAAGTGTTCTGATATCAAGTTTAAACAGGACACTTCCGAGCCTGGCTCATTTCACTGCGGCTCACTCCAGGATTGGGGACAGGAATTTGACAGACGAGAAGTGGTCGTCAATTTTACGATGAGAGGTAAGAGTTTAGAGGAGATTGGAGTAAAAGGCTTTCAACCACAGAGTGAGGAGAGCTTGCTATTCAGTGCTTCGGACTTTAATAGGATAAACACTTGAAGTATTGCAACATTCATGATGAGGATTATCGTGTTGAAACCTGGGACAAGTCTTGATTTAGTGTAGCTTTGTAAACACAAACTTGATGCACTGAAGGACCTCTTCTGTCTGGTCGGGTTTTATGATTCGAAGAATTGCTTCTGAGAGGCAGGTTGGGAAGAGAATTAAATTAAGCAAACATTGTGGATGCTGTAAACATGAAACAGAAACAGAAGTAAATGGCGAAACTCAGCAGGTATGCCAGCATCTGTGGAAAGACAAATAATATTACTGGAATCACTTAATTACAGGATCCACAGTAAAGTGATTGACTAAATCTATCAATCACTTCAAATCAGCACACATCTAATATTCCACTCAGTTCCAGGAAATTAGAAGGACTAAAAGTAATGACAAAATTTAAAAAAGTGAAGTAAAAGGTGTACTATTCCTAATCTCAGATTCCAGTACACACAAATAAATCTTTGGCTCCATTTTAATGCCATGTTTAGTTACAACAAAAAATAAACAAAGTTCTTTTTTCTTTAGCCGACAGCCAAACTTCAAAAGCAGTTTTAAAAACAAATTGTTGTGATTACATAAATACCTATAAGTTAACTATTAACTTCAGATACACAGAGAAGCCCAATGCTTATTTACTCAATAGCCAGAACCAAACTCACTCGAAATATTATTGAAATCTACACATAAAAATATCATCGTTTTTAATTTTCCGACATGATGGCTTTGCTCAATTCCACGGTAGTCTTTAACTGAAATGGAGATTCCCAGAATATATAAATAGTTTGGCAGACGAAAGTTCAATATCCCAGGCAATTCCTTCGGTATCTGTGATAGTGGGGAATCTGCAGCGCCTGCAATTTGAAACTAAATCACTCATGTGCACCTGTGTGAGGGTGATCACAATATGCGCATGTACCATTGTCAGTGGCAGTAAACTGAAGCGAATCTTCAGGCAGATTCACATAAATTCAGTTGTGCAAGTTACTTATGCAAGACAATTACCCGGAATTGCACATGCTGAAAATAAAACATCATTTTCTGCATGATGTTCTTTGTGCAGGCAATATCTCTGAACTCAATGCCGATGTGATCTCAAAGCCTTTCCTTCATACTTGCTAACATTACCTGGGGGACTGTAACATTACAACGTGATTCAATTCATTTCTTAAAGAATTTGAATGACCAGGTGATGACGGTGAGTGAACTCCCAATTGTGGCAGAATATTTTTCAAACTGAGGTTTATTGAATGAGTCCAATCTCAATCGATCAATAGCAGACATTGGAAAACACATATTGAGTATTTTCATAACATCCCTACAGCGTACATGGAGGCTAATCGGCCCATTGAATCGACTCAGACACTGCAAAGGGCATCCCACTCAGACCCAATCCCTGGAACTGTTAGGCAGCAGAGCTACCCCACTGTGCCACCCCACATGGCAGCATTGGCAAAGCAACACCATACAGCCCACTTTGAAATCTCCTTTTAAGTCATCTTGCCCTTGACTTTGACCATTTGGAAATTAAATTCTAGTTGTTAAGTAGCTCTCTGAGAACATTCTCCTCAACACTGTGACGTCGCTTCCCCGTTCAACAGCAGCTGGTACCGTGAAGAAATATTGTTTGAGAAGTGGAGACGACACATTTCAGGTTTTAACACATGCAACATCGAATTAGAATTGCTCACCTTGCATGGATACAGCGTCTCAATCAAATATAACTTCTTCAATGAAGGCAACGTTTGAAACAAGTAAAATATTCACAGAAAACTACCTTCAACCGTAACGTAAGCTCAAATCAATAGAGATCCTCATACCACGATGAGACTATCCTGGAGATAGCTGAGATCTGACTCTGATGCACACATGATCTGTACAACAGCAGATGGGCACGAATGGTACCCACATGTATGGTGAAGAAACCTAAAACATTTGGCTGATGAAGCGATGACACAGTTTGAAGGAAGATGGACAGATAAGCCCAGTGGTGAATTTGCACACACAAGGGTGCAAAAAATGTCAAATTCCAGAAATGTGTGTTCGGTAGTTAATATTGTCTAGGTGCCCTGCAGTGATGGTGAAATGGGACTTGGTGTGAAGACTGATAAGTGACAGAAAACAGCGAGCAGAAGAAATATATGCCATTCTCAGTTTGTCAGGTTGATATCAGCAAGTCCACAATGAGCATTACTTGAGATACAACCATTGAAAATTTCTATCAACGACAGAGATCATACGATCATGTGTTACATAGGCGAGCATAATGTTACGTGGGACAGTAAAATACAAGGATGACATAGGAACGCTGAAAAGAGGGAAGATTTTTCAGTGAATGAATGAGCACCACATAGATTGTGTAATATAATGTAGAGAATGTGATACATTGTTCCTTCATTTCATTCTTGGAAATATTTCAGGCCGTCAATAAACTAATAGATGCTTAACCTAGTCATAAATCTAAAGCCAAAAAGTAGCATTTCTGTCCATTCAATGATTGCCATTGGCATTATTCTCTTGAACATTTTACTTTTCTCAGATCTCTCTAAATTTGAGGTACAAACATTGGTTTGTGTCATTTCACTCCATCATCATGGAAGCCTTGCTCTCTTGCTTTAATTCTTGTCATTCAATGCTGCACTCAAAAGGACATCGACCCTCAACTCCGCAGTAGATTTTTCTGATTTTCCTTTTTTTTATAATCAGTGTCGGTGCTGTGTTAAAAATCGAATGGCAGCAGTGGACAAACCTAAAATGGCTGTCTGACTCAGAATCATCAGTCCTGACTTGACAGATCCAAAATGGCATGTTGCCCCAACAGTGCCCAGTGTCAAGCACATCCCAGAACAACTTTAGCACTACCTGGAAGTGGGATAGGCTTGAGGTGGGACAGAGGCAGGCGTTGGATAGTGTTGTAAGCGAAGACACAGAGGTCCTGGTCCACATTGAGGAAAACAATACTTGACAGCGAATTAGCGACTCAAAAGCTGGCATCCTATCATTATGCACGCTTTTGATACAAGTGCATAAACTTTGACAAAAGCCTGTCACTGAGCCATGCCGTCAGCATCTCAATATCCCTCATACTCACCTGCTGACATCAGCGATGCTTCCCTGATCGGTCCCAATTAACAGCCCCAGTCAGGGAACTCATGCCCCATGTTGTGCAGCTGGCTGACCTCATGACCATCCTGAAATCCATATTGATGAAGCCCATTGCTCTGCCATCATCAGTCCACTTTGATATTTCTTCAAAAAGCTCAATTAAGTTTGTGAGACATGATTTCCCTCGCACAAAACCATGTTGACTATCCCTCATCAGTCCTCGCGTTTCCACATACATGTATGTCCTGTCCCTCAGGATAGCTTCCAAAAACGTGCCCACCACTGACGTCAGGTTCACTGGTCTATAGTTCCCTGTATTGTCTTTACGGCCCTTCTTAAACAGTGGCACCACGTTTGCCAAACTCCAGCCTTCCACCACCTCACCTGTGACTATCGATGATGCGATCATCTCAGCAAGAGTCCCAGCAATCATTTCCCACAATGTTTCCGTGGACACCTGATCAGGTCTTGTGGACTTATATTCTTTTATGCGTTTTGAGACATCCAGCACTTCCTCCTCTGTATTATCGACATTTTTCAAGATGTCACTGTCTATTTCCCAACATTCTGTACCTTCCAAGTCATTTTCCAGAGTAAACGCTGATGCAAAATTCTCGTTTCGTACTTCCCCCATCTCCTATGGCTCCAAAGGCCACCGTGCTGATCTTTGAGGTGCTCTACTCTCTCCTTAGTTACCCTTTCATCCTTAATGTATTTGTGAAATTCCTTTGGATTCTCCTTAACTCTGGTTGCCAAACTGTTCTCATGTCCCCTTTATGCCGTCCTGATTTCTCTCTTAAGTATGCTCCTACTGCCTTTATACCCTTCTCAGGATTCACTCGATCTATCCTGTCCATACCTGACATATGCTTCATTCTGTTTCTGAACCCTCAATTTCTTTAGTCATCCTGCATTCCCTGTACCTACAAGCCGTTCCTTTCACCCTGACAGGAAGATACTGTCTCTGGAATCTCATTACCTTATTTCTGAAGGCTTCCAATTTTCCATCCGAACCGATCCTGTGAACGTCTGCCTCCATTAGCTTTTCAAAGTTCTTGCCTAATACCATCAAAATTAGCCCTCCTCCAATTTAGAACTTTTTCACTCTTGCATCACTATTTTAAAACTATTAAAATTATAGTCACTGGCCCCAAAGTGATCCCCAACTGACACAGCAGTCACTAACCCTGCCTGATTTCCCAAGAGGAGTTTAAGTTTCGCAGCTTTTCTAGTAGGTCCATCCGCATACTGAACAAGAAAATTTTCTTGTACACACTTAACAAACGCTTCTGCATCTAAACACTATTACTCTCTATTATTCGGTATTTCATCATTTCTCTATTACCCGTTATTTTCCTCATACTTTCCATTTAGTCTATTTACAATTACTCTCCATTGCAGCCACTCTGCTTAAACCTTCACTCTGTATTCAACACTCTCCCTGTTACTCTCTAATTAGTACTCTCACTGTTGTTCTTCGTTTAATCCTCCGTACTCTGGACTTAACCTTATCCGTTCCCATGCATTTATCCCTGTCCCTGTTGTGGTGTATACAACTCTCTCTTCATTACTCTCTATTTCCTTATTTTTCTATCACTCTGTCTTATCTCTCCTTCCTTTTCCCCTTAACTGAAAACTCACGTTACTCCCCTGTATTGAACAATCTCCTTAGTACTCTGTATTATTTCCTCTCAAGTTCCACAAATGTGGTAACCCCTCATCAAGTCACTCTGCATTTATACTTGCATCGTACATGACATTCACCCAGCTGGCACAAAGCTGTTTCCTAAAGTGAGCAGAACCCTTGACACTCCCGTTGATATCCTGTCAGCCAGACTCCCTGTTTGTACCAGATTAATAGCCCCACTCAGAAAACTCATCTTTAACGAGATCCATCTGGATGACCAAATTACAATCTCTCGAAATTTCCCTGCACGAACCCTCTCCCTGTGCCCCTGTCATCAGGATTGCCACACTTATTCTTTAGGCACTTCTTCCCCTGTTATTTTCTATTAAATCCTCACCCTTTCTGTTTTGAAAACCCAACAATTGTCCTGAATCCAGCTTTCTCGCTCTTACTCTCCACTTAACCCTCTCCTATTGTCTATCTTTTCCTCTACCCATTATTCTCTACTGAATTCTCTCCCTATTACAATCTTTAACCCTTTCTCTATCTGTATTTAACCCTGTCTCTTTCTCCAGGGCTCTTTAATTAATGTCTCCATCCACTCCCCCCGTTCCGGATTAAGTGTTTTTTCCTCTGCAATAATCAGAGTCTGATTATCCCTGCCTGAACATTGCCAACAGCCGCTAAACTGTAACCACTGCTGCTCTGTGCTGCCGCCCGTCTGGACAACGCTGGGACTGCAGATTTATCCCAGAGTGCTGGAGGAACTCAGCACCAGCCCCACATGGTCAGAGACAGTGTCGCTGGTTGGAAGAAGAAAAGCACAACTTTAACATGAGCTAATACAGTATTGATGTAAAAATAGGAACAGCTATAATACACAACAACATATACATACAAGTTTTAACAAATCTAATATGCAACAATATATATCTATAAACTCGAACATCTCCAACACAATCAATATTTAAGTTCCAATGCACAATAATATTACATGTAAACACAATCAGCTCTAATGCACAATGATATTTGTACAGACACAAAGAGCTCCAACATATAACAATACATAATGTATATTAGATACATAAACATGTAATAATGTGTGTATGAATGACTTGTAGGAAGAAAATGAATGCACTGCTGCGAAAGTTGCAGATGACACAAAAATAGGAGGAATGGCAAGTTGGAACATTGCATGTGCTTTCTTTGGTACGGTTATGGTGGTGGTCTTCTTGAAAAAGAGAGGGTCTTCAGCTTGTTGGGGGGAGAGGGTAAAGATGTTGGTGAGTACCTCCGCCAGTTTGGCCGTACAGAATCTAATTGCACGCCCAGGGACTCCATCCAGGCCCGTCGCTTTCCTTGGGTTGACTCTCAGGAAATCTGATCTGACATGTGCGGTAATGAACGATGGACCAGGCGTGCCTGGGGCTGTTGGAGAAGGAGTGAATGCGCTCCTGGGATTCTGCTCAAACCGAGCAGAGAAAGCATTGATAACATCAGAGAGGGACGTGTTTTGTCCGCTATCCCTCTCTGCTTCAGTTTACATCCCATAATGTTCTTTAGGTCTTGCCATAGGCTGCGGGAGTCTGTTTGGTTTGTATGGCCCTCTTATGTGGTCTGGTCCTCCCTCTTGGCATCCCCGATGGCCCAGTGGTGGTCAGATCTGGATTCACTGTATAAGTCAGGCTCTTCCCACTTGAATGTTGCTCATCTGGTCTTCAGTATGGGGTGGATTTCCTGATCCACTGAAGGTTTACGCTTGGGGAACATTGGATTGAATTCTTCACTCCACAGTCCTCCATGCATTTGCCCATGATGTCTGCAATGGTGGTGTTGTCTTCATTCAGGATTTCCACTGAGTACTTCAGCACGGTCCAGTTCGCCAATTCCAAACAGCCCCAGAGACAGTCATTCACAGCCTAAGACCAGCAATGTATTTCATTTTGTAAAGGGTCCTCCCATTACAACTTCTGCTTGTCAGCTGTTTCCACATGTCGAAAGACGAATACCGGAGGACACAGCCTCAGAGTGTAGGGGCGACGTTTGGAACTGAGACTGGAATTAATTTCTTCAGGTGATTCATCTGTGGAAATCATTGCTTCAGAGTGTTGTGGAGGTCAAACATTGAGGGCATGATGGTGCTGCCCCTTTACCAAGGTTGTGTTTCCTTGTTTTTTTTCCTGAGTGTGTTTGTAAATGCAATGGTTCTCGGATGTTGAGATTGGATGGGTTGCAGAGCCAATTTCATGATAGCTAACAGAAACTGCCTCAGGCAAAAATGCTTTCAAATGTAAAATCATCTGCAATGAAAGGGGTGTGGCCAATTCTCCCACCTCCGATTATCTTTGGTCTGGTTTAGTTTGGGTAGGTGTTTGCAAGTTGCCAGATTTTTAAACTGCTGGTAAAAGGAACAGCGACAAGGAAGAAGTTGTTCCATGCTGATCTCTCTCTGACATCTCTCCTGCAAGACCCTGTGTTTGATTTTAACCGTTTTGACATTGGGTGCTTATGGGGATTGTTGCAGGAATTTTGAACAATCGTTAAGTTGGGACAGTCTGTTGGGTTTTCAGATGAATGAAGTGATTTAGTCTTCTGTTCTCTTTTGTTTGTGTTTGATTCGATACTCTGTAGATAAACTCTGTTTTATTTAAACCGATGAATGTTTATCTGCTCCATCAATCCTGGAATATCCACTTTACTCATGCATAAAATCAGCAGATAAGTTAGGGTCTGGGCTACCATCTTAAAATACTTTTAGTGGATCTGATCCATAACAATTGTATTAAAAATTGTGCAATATGGGTCCCTGGTTGATAAGGGAATCAAACGTTGTGGGGATAAGGCCAGAGAATAGAATTGAGAAACAGATCATTCATGATCAAATGACAGAGCAGACACGATGGGCTGAATGGCCCTATTCAGTTGCTACATTGTATAGCGGAATGATCCCGTCTATGACAACATTTATGGATGGACACAAACAGCTCCAACATGGAAAAAGTGTATGTATCTCTTCCTTGGTTAAACATGGAAGAAACAATTGGAATCCTGCCTTTCATTGAATATTTCCCTGTGTTATTTTTATTTTCATTAGTCTTAGGTCCTTGAACTGACGTAGCAGTTCCGTAATCAAGGTGCAGAGGTACATATATTGATATTTTGATTTTTCCCAGGTTGCCAAAATGCACCTTTGAGATCAATATGTGCACAGAGACCTGCCATAGGGTTCACATGTCCTTTTTCAGGAGACGGAGTCTCATGATCAGACAGAGACAGAACCACACCGAGAGGGACACAGAAACACGCCCACACCCCCACGTACACAAAAGGACATGCAAGCAGAAGGACATCCACACACAGAAATGCAGGCAAATTAAGATATAGGAACATACTGACAAATAAAAACACATGCACGTGCACACATTCAACTCACAAAAATGCACACATGCACAATAACACATTCCTACTGAAATGTGTGAACACACCTATACAATGACTAAAGAAGTATGCCCATACCCTCACGACACATACAGGAATACAATCAAAGTCAAGAATGGGGTACAACTACTCACATAGGCGTGAGCATGTAAGCGCGCATGCACACACGCACGCAAACACATGACAACAGGCAAACTAAGACAAATAGGAACACCCCCACGTATGGTCAGAATGCATACACGTTTCCACACAAAGAAATACAGTCATACAGAAAGAGTTGAAGAAAACTACACACGCATACATGCACACACATACCTACAGACATACTCACAGAGAAAGGAACATACCCATGTACATACCGAATGCACACATATCCACACACTCAGAAATACAGTCATACTGAGATACAGGAAGACAGGCACAGAATCACACCCACACCCTCACACACTTACATAAACAAACTCAAAGTAACAGACATTACACACCAACCTGCGAGAATGACAGCAACTTCTTGTACATATGTAAAAACACATTCAAACACTGTTATGGAACCATCACCACAACTAGAAATAGACAGAGTGACACACAGAAACAAACACAGAGAGATCCAGACAGTCAAACAGAGTCTGAACAACATATTCTCTTGCTTAAACATATTCGCTTGCTTCTGCCTGGCTGTGCTCTTGCTTAAACAAGAGCACAGCCAGGCAGAAACACACTCCCCAAACCCACAATAATGTGATGACACTCAGAGACATACATACATCGTTTCACAGAACGTACACACACAACCACATAGTCATTGAACTGCCATGCCAAAAACAGCATACACACAGGCACAAACGCCACAGATGCACATGTGCAAAACACAGACAGATACCAATGACTCAGGTACAGTAACATACGCCAACATAAAAACACCCACCTTAACAGAAACGATCTCAGACAGACTGAATAACATTCCCAAATAGATGTATGCATGAATTGAAATACTTCTCAACACACACAAAGGGAAAGCCACTTTGACATTCATAAACACAATCATAATGTGTCACACTCAGGGACATGTCCAAGAACAAATACTGAGAGACACGCAAACACAGGGAGATCCCCATAAAGGCAATGAAGACCCACCCCTCTCACACACACACACACACACACAGAGGGAGATCCCTACAAAGGAAATGAAGCCCCCTCCCCACCACACACACGGAGAGCCCCACAAAGGCAATGAAGCCCCCTCCCACCACCCGACACAAACACAGGGAGATCCCCACAAAAAGAAAAGAAGTCACCTCCCCTCCCCCCACCCACACACAGCGAGAATCCCCACAAAGGCAATGAAGCCCACTTGCCCCAATCCACACACACAGGGAGATCCCCACAATGGCAATGATGCCTCCTCTTCAAACACACACACAGGGAGATCCCCATAAAGGCAATGAATCCCCCTCCCACCACCCACACACACAGGGAGATCCCCACTAAAAGAAATTAAGCCACGTCTCCTCGCCCGACACACACAATGAGATACCCACAAAAGGAAATGAAGGCCCCTCACCCCCACACACACAGGGAGATCCCCACAAAGGCAATGAAGCCCCTCTCCTCCACACTTAGTTGGATTCCTACAAAGTCAATGAAGCCCCCTTCCCTCCCCGTCACACACATGGAGATCCCTACAAAGGCAAAGAAGCCCCCTTCCCCCATCCACACACACATGGAGATCCCCACAAATGCAATGAAGCACCCTCCCCCCACCACACACACGGGGAGATCCCCACAAAGACAGTGAAGACACCCAGCCACACACACACACACCGGTAGATCCCCACAAAGTCAAGGAAATATGCAGCCCCACGCCACCCCAAACACAGGGAGATCCCACAAAGGCAAAGACGCCCCATACACACACAGGCAGATCTCCACAAAGGCACTGAAGCCCCCTCAACCCCACAACACCCCCCCACACACACACGTACACACACCCACAAATGCAATGAAGCACCTTCCACCCCCACACACGGGCGCACAGGTATATCCCCAAAAATGCAATAAATTATGGTCCCTCCACCCACCCGCACGCAGGGAGATCCCCACAAATAGGCAATGAAGCCCATTCCCCACCCCCACCACAACACACACATACACAAGGAGGTCCCCTCAAAGGCAATGAAGCCCCCTCCCCCCCCACACAGAGAGATCCCCACAAAGGCAATGAAGCCCCACTCCGCTCCCACACACACACAGCTACACAGGCACCCTCACACACAGAAAGGGAAACGCGTGAACACACTTCCCGCCCAGCCACAGGGAGAGGAATGGGAGATAGATGACCAAACTCCAGCCGACTTACTTACAGTAATGTGTCAAAGTATTGCTGGCTATAGCCGTACACTTTGTATTTTAAAAATCACTGTTTGGGGAAAGATCAGTGAATAAAGGGATTAAAGTCAATGCAAGTGAGCATGTGCTGAACTGAGACAACATTTGTCTGACATGGTCAATGTGAGATAAAGACAGACAGCGCAAGAGAGAGAGAGAGAGACAGAGAGACAAGAAGGATAGACATAGAGGAAGACAGAGAGACTGACAGACAGACAGATAGCTAGAGAGAGAGAGACAGAGCAAGAGAGAAACAGACAAAGGCAGACAGAAAGAGGCAGAGAGGGAGAGACAGAAATAGCCGGATGAATGAAGTAGACAGAAGGTGGACGCAATAAACACACTCAAATACAAATGTGCATTGAACAATTACCCATTCATATGACCAGATCACCGGTACACAGAACTTTTATCTTGTTGTAATAAAGTGTTTATTGTGAGCTGAAGAGAGAGAGGCTGACAGTCATCATGGTGCAGGAGGGACTGTTTCAGCCCCTCCCCCCTGCGCCCCTGCAAGGAAAATTCAGAGACACCTCCTGCTATAGTCTTTAACACTCATCCGCCAAGCAGTCCATGAAGACAAAATATTCCAGCTGAACCCATCACTCACACCTGTCCATCACTTGGAATTAATCCTGCAGCCTCTTTCCATCCTACCCTGCCCCGGATAGTCACCGCTTGCTCCATTACCTGCTGTCCGTTTTTCGTAACTTTCAGTATCATTGAAGGGGAATGCAGATAAATTATTGCTAATGTTTTGAGAGATGATGTGGGAGGACCGCTCGGGTGAACAAGGAAATGCGGGTTTGATGGTACAGTTGCATCAAAATCACGATTTTCTGGTCTGGCTGGACGATCAGAAAAGAAGGGCTGAATGGCCTCTTCCTGCTCATTGTGTGCCTCCGTGTGTGTCAATCCGTCAGTCAATCAAGGATAGAAGCATGCTCCTGAGCATGGTGAATGGTGATCCATCCTGTTACTGCCCCCCGCATCCTGCACCGGGTGTTATAGTCAAATTCTTGTGCTTGTGCTGGTGGAATCCTGGCCGTACATCTGCAATTCCTGCACTGGGAACACTGCGGCTGCCTCTGGAGCTCTCTCAGTTGTTTTGCTAATTTATTAAGTGATGAATCTACATGACCAGTTGGTGCACTGCATTCCTGAACTTCGCTCTGAACTTGGGCAGAGTCACTGCATAAATAATGTGTTTGTGCTGCAGCTGAAATCCTTCAGCATTTCTCCAATGTATACAAAAATCATGAAGGAACTGCTGTACCATTGATTCCCTCCTTTAATTAAATTGTACAAGTATACTGCACCTTGCATGAACCACAGAAGTATGAAACTGATGGATATGGTGAAGAGGGAAATCACCGACTTCCTCCGGCTCTCCATCTCTGCATCTTTGTGACTGTCTCCCTTCCTTTGACCCATCAGGCTCTTGCGTACTCGACTAGCCACTAAAATGTGCCTTACCGTCAGAGTGTTCATCCACAGAATTAACACGAATGCGATTAAAGGGGTTAAAATTATATCGAACCACTGAAACCCCAGCCACCTGGAATCAGTCTCAAAACTTGACTTTGTTCGGCAATACCACTGAACATTGTCAATTATCCTCCCAGGTTGAAACCGAAAATAATAGGGAATATTTTTTGAACAGATGAGAATGCTGGTTGCAGCCACAGCCACAGCCAAGGCTTTCTCTGTCCAATATTTTCTCTTCAGTTTCAGACAGGAAATGGCCACAAAACGTTCAAAGGAGAAAAGGACAGTGAACCAGACGGAACAGTCTGTGGCTGCTCGAGCTAAGGCATAGACAGCACTACACACAGGAGTGATATTCAGGAAAGACCTTGAGTAGTAAATGAATTTGAATTGCCACAGAATAATCTCCGTGAGAATGAACATGAGATCCGATGTTGCCATGGCCATCAGGCAGCGCATTGTGCAGTTAGAGAGGCCGCATTTTCCCCGTGCGAGAACCAAAACCACCAGGAAATTAACTGAAAGACAAAGGAAGTTAAATTCAAATCAGAAATTGATGATCAAACATTCTCTGCTTCGTTTCAGAGAGCAATAGAAGATCTCAGCACCTAACTGAGGGAGCTGGAAGTGTTCAGGTATCGAGTTTGAATATGACATCTTCAAAGGCCTGACACATTGTTTGAAACAGCTCAATCCTGTGTTTGACTAATTGTGGGCAGGCAATCAACAGATGCAGATGGCATCATTTTTAAGATGAAAGGGAAGAGGTTAAAACGGGGTCTGAGCAAGATGTTTTCACACAAAGAGTAGTGAGGGCGTGGGTAATTCATTGCCTGGGAGATTCGTGGAAGCAGGAAACCTCACAAACTTCAAAAACTGGATGAACACTTGAAGCGTCACAGTATTTGAGACTACATGTACAGTGGTAGATCCTGGCGCGGGTATAGATTTCGTGTAGCATTGATAGCACAAACTGGATGGAACGAAGTACCTCTTCGGTATCGTTGATTCTACTATTCTATGAATTACTTCTGGGGGAAGATTTTGTAGTGTAGCATTTTAATGGAATAACTGAAAGGGATTTGAATGCTGAAAACATGAAACAGAATCAGATACAACTGGCAAAACCCAACAGATATGGCAGCATCTATGGGGACAGAAACAAAGTTAGTGGAATCACCGTTCATCAGAGTTTTTTCATCTAAACATGGGTCATTGAACTCAAAACATCATATCAGGTTTCTGCCCACTCTATACCTTATCATTTCAACCAAAAACACAGGGATTCGTTTCTAACAGGGAAATGAGGTTGAAAGTGTTGATATTCAACTACAATGGAACATGTGGTAAACTGCTCTTCACTTACATATTTGGAGTCATGAAGATGTACAACACAGAAACAGGCCATGTAGCCCAAATTGTTCATATAGTTCAGATATCCTAAATTAATCTAGTCTCGTTTGCCCCTATCTTCCTCTAAAATCTTTCTAAACATTTAAATGTAATTATACCAGCCACCATCCCGTCCTAGAGCAGATCATTCCAGACATGCACCACCCTTTGAAGAAGTTACCCCTTAGGTCCCTTTTAATTTTTGCCCCTCTCACTCTAAATCTATCTGCTTTAATTTTGGACTCCCGCAACCCATGGAAAAAAAACCTTTCCACTTACCTTGTCAATGCTCCTTGTGGCTTTGTAAACATCTAATATTCAGCCCTCAGCCTCCTAAACTTCAGGAAAAACAGCCCCAACTTACTCAGCATTTCCCCACAGCTCAAATACACCAATCCGGGCAACATCCTTTTGAATCTTTTCCGAACCGATTCAAGTTTCAAGGCATCCTCCCTTCTGTAGGAAGACCAGAAATGCACACAATATTCCAAAAGTGGCCGGACCAATGTCCTGCACAGACAGAACATACTCTCCCAATTTCAACATTCAGTGGTCTGAACAATAAAGGAAATTATAACAAGCGTCTTCTTCACCATCCTATCGACTTGAGACATCATTTTCAAGTGTCAATGAACCTGCACTCCAACACCTCTTCTTTCAGCAACATTTTCCAGGACCTTACCATTAACTGTACATGTCCTGCTCTGGTTTACCTTTCCAAAATGTAGCACTTCACATTCATCTGAATTAAAATATATCTGACACTCCTCAAACAATTGTCCCATCTGATAAAGACCCGTTGTAAACTGAGAAACATTTTCCGCTGACCACTCCAACTCTAATTCTTGTGGCATCTGCAAACTTACCAACTGTATCTCCAATGTTCACCTCCAAAGCATGTCTATGAATGAGGAAACGCCGTGGATTCCGCACTGAACCTTGTGGCACACCACTGGTCATCGACCTCCAATCTGAAAAGCAACGTTTCACGACCACATTCTGTCTTCTGCCTTCAAGGCACTTCTCCTCAAATGGTTGTGTCTCCATTAGTTGAATATAATCTAACCTTGCTCACGACTCTACCATGAGAAAACTGATTGAATGCCTTCCCAAAGTCCATATAGATCACATGCGTTGTTCTGTGTCAACAATCCTCTTCGTAACTTCTTCAAAAAACAGAGTCAGGTTCGTGAGTTATATTATCCCATGCACAAGGCCATGTTGACTGTCTTTAATCAATCATTGCCAATTAAAATACATGTAAATCCTCTCCCTGAGGATTCCCTCCAATAACTCCTCAGATACACCAGTCTATAGATCCCTGGCTTTTCCTTACAACCTTTCTAAAATCGTGGCACCACGTTCGTCAACCTCCAATTTTCTGGCATCTCACCTGTGATGATCGATTATACAAATATCTCAGCAAGGTGCCTCGCAATCACGTCCCCAGCTTCCCAAAGAGTTCTAGGGTACATCTGATCAGTTCCTTGGTATTTATCCACCTTTATACGTTGTAAGACATCCAGGACCGCCTCTTCTGCAATATGGACATTTTTCAAGAAATCACCAAGTATTTACCCAAATTCTGTATATTCCAAGTCTTTCGCCACAGTAAAAAATGATGCAAAGATACTCAATTAATATTTCCCCCATCCCCACCATTTCCACACATCGGCTACCTTGCTGATCTTTGCAGGATCCTATTTTCTCTTCAGTTAGGCTTTTGTCCTTAACATATTTATGAGACCCCATTGTTTTCTCATAAAACCTATTTGCAAAAGCCATTTCATGACCCCTTTTTGATCTCCTGATTTCACTCCGAAGTATACATCTTTATACTTTTCTAAGTATTCGCTCGACCTCTGCGATCAAGATGTGACATATGTGTCCTTCTTTCTCTTACCAAAAGATCAAATTCTTTCGTCATCCTGCATTCCCTACACTTACCAGCCTTGCCTTTCAACCGAACGGGAAGATACTGTCTCTGGACTCTCCTTTTCTCATTTTTATGGGTTCCAATTCTCCCCTGTCCCTTTACATGAGAACATCTGTCCCCAGTCAAACTTTGAAAGTTCTTGCCTGGTACTATCAAATTGGCTTTTATGTAATTTCAACTTTTAAATCCGGTCTATCCTTGTCCATCAGTGTACGAAAACTAAGGGAATTATGGTCACTGGTTCCAAAGTGCTCCCCAGCTCACAACTCAGTCACTTACCCTGCCTTACTTCCCAAGATTTGTGCCTTCTCTTGTAGACCCATCCACATACTGAATCAGAAAATGTTCTTGCACACACTAACCCAATTCCTTTCCATCTAAACACTTAACACGACGGACATCTCAGTCTATGTTTGGAAAGTTAAAATTCCCGACCATTCCCACTCTATTATTCTTACAGAGATCAGAGATGGCCTGACAAAGTTTCTCTTCAAATTCCCGCTGACGGTGGGGAATGGGTCCACAATACAATCCTAATTAGGAGATCATTCCTTTCTTATTTCTCAGTTCAACCAGAAATACACTTCCCTGCACCTATTCCGAGGAACATCCTGTAAGTACAGCCATAATACCATTCCTTATCAAATACTCAACTTCTCCTCTTCCCCATTTCTTGCTCCCCCTTTCTTTCCTTCCCACAGCCTTTGTATTCTGCAACATTAAGCTGCCAGTCCTGTCCACCCTAAGCCACATCTCCACAATTGCTATGATTTCTAAATCCCATTTTTTTAACCATTTCCTAAGTTCATCTGTCTTCCTTGTTTGGAATCGTGCACTGAAATAAATTCAGGTTAATTGATTAGACCTACCGCGTTTTCTGCTTTGTCCCTGCCTGCCCTGCTTGTTTGACCGCCTCCTTTTCCCAAATGTACCAGTCTCAGACTGATATTTTTCTCACTATTTCCCTGGGTCCCACCCAGTCCCCTGGATCCCCGCCCGCACCAAACACCGACCTTATTATTTTAAATCCAAGCAGCTCGAGCAAATCACCTTGCTAGTATATTAGTCCCCTTCCAATTCAGATTCAATCCGTCCACCTGATACAGGATATTTCTCCCCCAGGTTCCAGTGATAACAAAGTGTGAACCCTTGTCCCCTGCACCAGTATTCCTCCCAAGCATTCATCTGCTCTATCCCCCTGGTCCTACGCTCACTACCTTCTGGCACTGAGAATTGTCCAGGTATTACTCCGCTCGAGGACCTCCTTTTAACTTCCTACCTAACTTCTTACATTCTCCCTTCAGACTTTCATCTTTTTTTCCTTCCTATGTCTTTAGATCCAATGTGCATAATGACCTCCTGCTGGTACCACGCCCCTTTGAGAATACTCTGCACCTTCTGCAAGAGATCCTTAATGCTGGTGGCAGAAAGAGAGAACTCCATTTTGATTTCTCACTCCTGACCGCAGACGCATCTCTGTGAGTCTTTGATGACGACAACTGATCGTTTGGAAACTGATGTACTGCTGGTTACATTAGAGCCAGACTTGGTACCAGAAACGTGGCTGTTCGTGTTGCATTCCCCTAACAGTCTATCACCGCTATGTTTTTCACAAGAGCACGGTTGTTTAAAATGGGTGTAGTCACCAGAGACTCCTGCACTACACACCTTCCTCTCCTACCTTTCCTGGTGGAAACCCATCAAACTGATTGTATCTGTGGTTATTCTCTCTTCGTATAAGTGCTATTCATCACACCCCGACCTCCTATAAATTCCTCATTACCTCAGGCTGCTGCTCCAATTCACACCATGCGATCTGATGGGATTCACAACCCAACATACTTACTGTAGATCCTAATCATCGGTAAGATGGAAGCTGTCAAGAAAATCCCATATCCGACAAGAAGATTATATGACTCTACTAAAGGCCACCACTGCGGCTGAGCAATCTGCGGACCCAGAAAATGTCACTGTCTTACTGCGCTAAAAGGCACAGCTCCAGGTTAACGTTTTGCCTATGCTTTTTACTTTCATATTTTCGTCAAGAGACAGACCTCAATAAAACATAAACCCAAAAAGAACTCACTCTACTCACTTTGGTACATTTACACAAAAAAATGTCAGCAAGATTACAAGTAAAAGCCTGTGCCATGAATTCGCCCACACAGGTTCCTCCAAGGTCAGTTGCAATTTTCGTGTTGTTGCTTTTTCGTAGATGCACTCTGATCCCCAGAAATACATGAACGCAAAAAGCAAAGGCAGTAGCTGTGCAGATTCACTGCAATGGCAAAAGTGAGGACTTCAGATAATGGAGGTTGAGAGTCGAGTGTGCGGTGTTGGAAAGCGCAGCACATCAGGCAGCATCTGAGAAGCAGAAATATCGACGTTTCGGACATTCCTGATGAAGGGTTTTTGGCCAAAACTTCTATTTTCCTGCTTCTCGGATGTTGTCTGACATGCTGTCTATTTTCAGCACTTCACTGCTGTGTCAGTCAGCAGTGTCGGTGTCTCTGTCGTTCTCTTTCACTGGCCATGTGATCTCTAGCTTTGTCTTTCTCCCTCCTTTTTAAATTGCCGTTTCTTTGGTCTTTCTTTTGCACAAATTTCGAAAACAATGCAATAGCTTATAAAATAATAATTACTTTTCCTGGAGTTAATGGAAATCAGCTCTGCCATCGAAGATCACCCAAAAAAGGAGCAGCTCTTCAGGCTGCAATCTTTGCCCGTCCCCATATAGAATTACCTAGAATTGGCTGGTCACCACAATTCAAAAATCAAGAGTTGTTGCATTGGAGAAGATGTTATTATTTGACGGCTCATGCTAACATATCTGAGAAAGGTTTGTTTTATCATTAAATGCACAAACCCCGATAGAAGCCCCGTCTCTGTGAGGATAAACTGAGGATTTGTAAACTCACTGAATCCCTCATACTTTGTTTTGGGACCTGAACAATTCCTTGTCATGTCTAACAAATGTTGTAATTTTTTTTGTACACTCAGTCATCAAATAATGCAAAATGCAAATCGAGAACTGTGACTTTTTGATACATTCTCTGCGTTATCTGACTCAAATTGATTGGGGCTGTGCTTGTTGATATTTTTTGAATAAACGACATAATGCAAAAGAAAACAGGCAATTCAGTGCTGCAATTACAGAGTGTGACAGATCCAATCCTTTGTATAATGAAAATATAATACGGTAAAAATTCAGTCTCTCTGACTTCTATTGCGTTTTGATTACGTCAGGGATAATTAACATTTGAAGTGATAATCCAAATACTCAGCATTTCATAAACAGTACAAGATTTCACAGGACTCCTTTTAAAAAAAATATTAGTTTTTTTGAATGAGAGTAACTAAGCAAGGTAAGCAATACTAACCTAATGAATTATTAAATCCTGAAGTTCCAAACTTAGTTAATATTATTCCTCCCCATGTTGAAATCACTTTAGGCACTGCAAAAATTATGAAGCAACAAAAACTTCTTCAGTGAACAACTGGAAGGGCGCCGCAGCCGACTGAAATTCAACTTAACACTTCACCATGTTCCAGTGGTGGAAACTGACAACACAGAAACAGGCTATTTAAGGCACCAAGCGAATTCACTTTAACACTCCTCAGTCTTTCTGCAATCTCACAGAAATGCTCGGAAGTTATGGCACTGTAAGAGGTCATTCATGTCTGCATCAACTGAATAAACTCGCTACCTGCTTTGATACAACTTTCCAGCATCTTGTCCACAGTGTTGAAGGGTTGTACACTTTACATGCAGATCCAAGTTCCCTTTGAATGAGTTAAGGTTTGACACCTCAAGCCACCATCAAAACTGGGCAGTGAATTCCAGTTGCAACATCATCTTCTAAATGAAATGATAGGCCTAAATTTTCTTGATAATCCTCCCATTAATTTTTCTCACTCTGTGGGTCCTGTTAAATGGTCCTGCATTCTGGGAGACAAGTCTCCATCCAAGACCCTGCTTATTTTGCACATCTCAATCACGTCAAATTTCATTCACATCTGTTTCGTTAAAATCCATCTTTCCTCAATGCTGCAGTAATTTCCACGAACTAACACCATTCTTGTAAATCGCTTCTATACTCTCCACAGTGCAATTCTATCCTCGCTGCTCGGTGATGACCTGTACTGTGCACAAACCCACTGCTGGAAGCCACCCGGTGTCTCATGTAGTTCCAGTATTACAGGTCTGGTGGTGGGGAGGGAGGGAATTTGTTTTGTTTTGGCTGTGGTGCAGAGTGAGAGAAGAGTAAGTTTGGGAGGAGTAATATTGAATTACTTCTCAGTGTGGATATCTGATCAGGATCTGGGACACATACTGGACTTGAACTGATATAGTAGGGCGCAATCTTATTTGACGTGTGGGGTTAGTGTATCAGTTCCTCCTGAGTAAGTCTAAGTGTTTAATCGCCTAACTTCTGTTCTAACACAAGCTGATTAATTAAAGAACAAGCCAGATCGACGAAAAAATCCAGCCTGTTGGATAATAAATTTATTTGTTTTGATTTAATAAAGTGATCTCTTGCTGAATTATAAACACACTTTGCTGCACATATTGGTTCCACAAGAAAGCAGAGATTTATTTCAAAAGAAGTGACGATAAAATAGAATGAGAATCTAGATTAAATTGGTGCTGGAAAAGCACAGCAGGTCAGGCAGCATCCGAGGAGAAGGAAAATTGACGTTTCCGGCAAAATCCTTTCATCAGGGCTTTTGCCTGAAACGTCGATTTTCCTGCTCCTCGGATGCTACCTGACCTGCTGTGCTTTTCCAGCACCACTCTAATGTAGACTCTGCTTTCCAGTATCTGCAGTCCTTGTTTTCACCCCGATAAAACACAATAAACCAAACTTCGTATTTGTTCTGCAGATTCATAGGCATTAACCTCATTAACCCCAAACCAATAGAAAAATGAAACAAAAGGACATGACTGTTATATATTGTGTAAAACACGACTCCCAGTGTCGTTATAAAGAAACAACCCTCACATAATATTCACACCAGAATCCCTTTATCTCACAATTGGTTGAATGCTTGTGATTGTCACTTGTAAACTGGAACTGCAATGGATTTCTTCATGAAGCTACCACATAACTGAATGTCAATGTACTCAGCTTTAAACCATCGCTTCAGAGATTTTTCTTGTCCCAACACTTCTGCCTGGGACCAACACAACATTTTCATTCAAAGGCAATGCAATTTACTGAAGCCCTCATTTCCTTCGCATGAGCATAGAGCTACACATCCAATCATTTCCAGGGTCTGACTGGAACTAAAAGAAGTGACAAAAATGATATCAGTGAAAGCAAATCTTTCTCAGTTAAGTGTTTGGTCCTCCATCGCTTATTCCAGAACTCTTCAACAAATCTTACAGGCTCCACTAACACCATGCTGGGTTGTAATCATCAAAAATAAACACAGGTTCACTCATGCACAAAGCCATTTAGCCGAAAGGCAAAGCTCAAACGCAATTTTTAAAACAAATTTATGTTATTGCAGAAATAACTTCAACTTCAGATGCACAGAGAAGCCTACTGCTTGTTCACTCAACACACCAGAACAACATGCAAATTAACTGATTGTGCAAACTCGACATAAAAAAACCTCAGCTTATATTTTTACAAAGTGATTCATTTTATTAATTCCAAAGAAAATCTTTATATTCTTCGACTGAAATGGAGATTTCTGGATGGTTCCCAGAAGAGAGGAATACTTTTCCAGGCAATTCCTGTGGAATCTGCGATGATGTGGATTCCACGCAGTCCCTGTAATCTGAGACTAAATTACTGATTGTCTGCCACTGTGTGACCTCTGGGCACAATATGGCCAGTTATCATTGCCAGTGGCAGAAGAAACCCGCATAGAATCCTCAAACAGATTCACAGAAATTCATAGGTGCAAGGCACTTACCAGGAATTGTTACAAACGGAAGGGTCGTGACAAATATTTTCCACACAACATAAATTGAAAACGTCATTTTCTTCCTCAATCACTTTGTGATGTCAATTTCACTGTACTCAATGTCGTGGTGATATAATCTCACAGCATTTCATTTATGTCTGCTGGCATCGTCTAGGGGACTGTTACATTACAATATGGTTCAATCAATTTATTTACAAAATTGAACAAACAGGTGACAGCGGTGAGTTAACTCTCAGTTGTCACAGAGCATTTTTAGAACTGATGTTTATTGGATGATGCAAATCTCAAATCGTCGAGAGGAAACATTGGAAAATGCATGTTGAAGAAAATCATAGAATCCTTACAATGTGGAAGTGGACCAATGGGCCCATTGAGTCCACACCGACCCTGCAAATTCTATCCCACCCAGACCCACCCACTGTCCCTGTCTGGCAGCAGAGCTAAATATTGAGCCACTGTGCAAACCTGTCCACCAGCATTGACACCCCAACACCATCTCTCGAACACTGAAAACTCATTTTACTTCAATGTCACCCTTCCCTTGCCTTTGACCATTTGGAAATTAAATTCCAGTTGTTGAACGTCTCCCTCTGAGAAATGTTCTCCTCAACACTGGGATGTGGCTTTCCTGGTTATCAGCGGCTGCTTTGCAAAAGGATGATAGTTGGTTAATGGAGACGACACATTGTACGTTTTAATAAATCAAACATCGTGATCGAATTCCTCTCCCTCCACAGATACAGCGTCTGAGTCAAATATAACTCCTCCAGTGCAGGCAATAATTGAAATCAATAAAATAATCACTAAAAATTGCCCTCAAAGGCTATGCAAACTCCAATCAATACAGATCCTTCTACTGGGATAGGAATGTCCTGGACATTTTGCAGAGCTGACTCTGAGACACACCTGACCTATGCAGAAGCACATGGGCCTGAGTCATTCTCTCTTCCCTGCAGTGTACTGAGCATGTATCGAGAAGAAACTTCAAACATCTGACTAATGGTGGATTTGAACACTTTCAAGTGAGATGTAGGAATGAAGCTGGGGATGGATTTGCGCACTTAAGGATGAAGAAATTTCAAATTCTGGAAATGTTTGAGAAGTAGTAAATGTTGTCAATGAGCCCTGCAGTGATGGGGAAATGGGAATTGCTGCGAGGACTGATAAAGTACAAAAAACAGAGAGCAGGAATAAAACTGTCACATTCATGTTCTTCGGCTGATGTTAGTGAGTACCACAATTATCATTCCTCGTGCCATTTATGATCTGTAGCCATGACTGAGGTGATAGGATCATGTGTAACGTTGGTGATAACACAATGTTAGGTGAACAGTAAAGGAGGAGAGAGGAAGAATGAAAAAGTGAAGGACAGCTTCAGTGAGTGATTGAGCACAAAAATAGTCTGTGCAATATACTGTCAAGAAATGTGAATAAATCTTCAACCATTTCAATCTTGGAAAGATTTCAGGCCACCAGTAACTTTTCGTTGCTTACTCCAGTCGTAAATCAAAAGGCAACAGGAATCCTTCCGTTCCATTCAGTGCCAGTAGTTTCTATTATTCTCTTGAAAACTTTACTTTCCTCAGACCCTTCCAAATTTGAGGAATTCCACCCGGGGTTTCCGTCTTTGCGGTCCCTCAAATTGATCCCTTTTAGTTCAGTTATCATTCTGGTCAAATGATGCTGCACTCAAACAGATATGGACGCAAACCTTGGTTAATATTTTTCATTTTTCCCCACTTATAAAGTCAGTTTGGTTCTGTGTTAACATCAAGGTGCAGCAGGGTTCAAATCTAAATTGATTGACGTTTTCAGAATCATCGGTCCTGACTCGACAGAGTCCAGGAAAATCTATCGTCTCAAAGTGCCGTGGGTCGAGAATATCACATAACACCTTCAGCATATTTTTGGGGTGGGGTGGAATGGGAGTGGGGCAGGGAGAGGGAAAGTGTGGAAAATAAGGAGGTCCTCATCCACATTGGCGCCAATCCTTCAGATCTTGCATCCTGCCATTAATCACTCTTTATTTACAAAGAAAGAGCCTTTGACGGAAGCCTGTCACTGAGTCAGGTACTAGGCATCTCAGTATTCCTGACATTTACCCTTCAGAGTCAGCCTCGTCTCCCTGACTGATACAGAGTAATGGCCCCAGTCAGGGATTTGATATACAGTATAATCCAGCTACCCCATCTCATGGCAATCGTTACCAGGGTGAAAAAAACAATGAGTTTCTGAAAGTGCGAATTAACAATCAGGCAAGAAAGTAAAAAGCTGATCCATTGGTGACTCCGAGTGCTCATTAAGACGAAGAAGGTGTGGCTGGAAACACTGGTTCCATGAGGAAGGGCCTTGGGCATCTCATTCATTGGAAATGTTTCTCAGGCTGGGGCGACCTGAATACATTGTGATTGATTTGTTTTAATTGGATGGGGATTGCTACCCAGCTGGGGAGATATACGACTGTTGTTGGAGAATATTTAATCAGACCTGTCAGAGGATTGGGAATCTGGGATCAAACTCATTTAGGAGGGAAATGAAGCTGGTCATTGGAAGTAGACAATCTGTGAGTGAAAGAGAAAAGCAGCAGAATCACAATCTGGATCTGTTAAGATGTTGTGCGTCTGAATTCTGGTCTTCAGGAACAAACTTCCATCCACGAACTCACATTTCTCGGGACAGAATCATTTCCAGCACGTTTCTTTTGCATTTTCGGCAGAAGCTCAATAACATAGTTACTATCGAAAGATTTTATTTTGTCTTTGTGATGATGTGTGTGATATTTTTTCTGAAATAGACTGCAAGTATACATCAATATTTTGAATAGTTCACTACCGCCCAAGAACCTAAAGCCAGAATGCACATTGGAAGGACTAATTTATTACATCTCACAGCATTGGATTGACACAGGAGCACAGATGTAAGCATGCAGTAATCTGTTATATATTTCCACAAATTACGAAAACAATGAGATAGCATTATGTCACAATATTGTTGTATTTGGTAGAATGCCCATAAAATGCTCAAATTGTTTATTAAGTTGGAGAACGAAGAAATAGAATATGAACCTCAGAGCCCTGAAGCTAACTAAAAAGAACAACAAGGAATTGATGCATAAATGGTCAAACGTGGACTCAGTTTTCTTTCGATAGGCAATGGCTAAAGAGTATGAAACATCTTAATGAATCACAACACTAATTCAGTCACCTCTCGGACAAATAACAAACAGGATAGGTGACAATGGGTGGGGCTGCCAGATTCCAGGGCTGATCGGGAAACTTTCTGATTCCCACCCATTTACTCAGACTGCACTAACGCGGTTGATGCAGAGCATTGGCATCCAATTGCAGGTCTCGTTGCAAAAGCCAATTTTGGAGAGTACATCCCACCTGTTGGTATGGAATTTCCTGTAAATGGCATTTTCCTAGTCCAGGCTGGTAAGGCAAGTTGCCAACCTCACTGTTTCACACATAGACATTTAGATCGCTGAGGAGTGCGAGACTCTGAGAGATCGTTCTGCCAAGTACACCACAGGCTTTGTCAGGGTGAATCATTGATCCCGCAGCAGACCTGACCGAGTTGATGATAATCTCAGACAGGATTCTGTCAATTGCTTTTGGCAGTGTAACCGGTCGTCAGTCCTCCCTGTGCACCTTCTAACTTTAGATGAGAGGGATGGTAACTTTCCTGTTCGATTCACACAGGCGACCTGTTCGAAGCATACAGTTATCCACTTCCAGCAGGTCCAGGCCAATCAAGTGCCACAGAGGTGAAAACAACTCAGGTGGGCAGCCATCACTTCTGGAAGTTGTACTCATTCTTAAGGACTTGAGGGTGTTGGTCAGCTTCTTCAGAGGTAACGGCTGGTCCAGACTCTCCCGTGTGCTGTTGTCTAAGACCTCTGTGATACAGGACAGGAACAACTGTGCGGCTGCGCTGTCTGCGCACTTCATATCATATCGACTGGCAAAAAGGGATTTGCTGATCTTCAGAATGTTCTTCCTGGTGGTCGTGGTGTCAGTAGAAAACCTTTTAATCCAGATTGATCGGACAATTCGCCCCAAGGCCTGGCTCCACAAACAGACAAAGATTGTTTGGTGTGTGCTTTTACCCACAAGCTGTACCAAAGGCCACAAGTTACTCTCAGCAAACAGTTCCCAATTCACAGCTCGAAGCCCATTTCATTACAAAAATGCAAAACACAAAAAGTCAGTGAGGGGCCTATCACATCCAATCCCCATCATTCCTGTTGTAGTGTTCATCTTCTCCTTTGTGAAGTACCTGTGGGTATATGAACAGCAAGAGTTTGGAGGGATATGGGTCAAATGAGACAATTTCGTGTATCTGATCGACACAGATGAGTTTGATTTGATTCAATTTGATTGCTTTATTGTGACGTGTACGGAAATGCATTGAAAAGCTTTGTGTATGAGCAGTACAGGGCGATCACACGAGGCAACGATGTCCAGAACAAAAGCTTTTGACAGAGTCATACGGGTTATATTGCGCAGGGCGGACAACACAGGCCAGCGTTAGAAAAATCAGCATTACTAGAGTCAAGAGAGTCCATTCAATAGTCTGATAACGTCTGAGCAGAAGCTGTTTCTGAACCTGTTTGTGTATGGTCAGGTTTCTGTCCCTTTTGCCTGATGGAAGAATTTGTTGGGTATCATTACCGAGGCGGCAGGGGTCTAATGGAGTCCATCGATGGAAGTATGGCTCACGTGATGGCCTGGGTTGTCAGGATGTCTGACTGGGATCAAGTCGAAGCTTTATGCAGGAAATGAATTGGTTGAATGATCATCAATTTCTGTTTGTGTTTCTGATATACAGAGTCTGCAGTTACTTTGGTTTTGTTCAGCCCCTTCTCTAGCTTGTTGCACAGGAGGAGGTCATTTAGAAGTTGGAGGCAATGGCCCAGTGGAATTATCACTGCACTGTCAATCCACAGACCCAGGTAATGTTCTGCAGACACAGACACAGCAGATTGTGTTATTTGAATTCAATAAAAGTCTGAAATTAAAGAGGCTCATGATGACCGGTTCAGAGAGGGGAACTGCCATCCTTTCCAGTTCACTACTACGTGTGACTCCAGACGCATAACAATGTGGTTGACACTGACCTGCCCTTTAGGCAATTCGGGATGGGTGATAAATGCTGATGCGAGCCAGCGACGCCCTTATCCCTGAATGAAGAAAAACAAAGCCCCTTCTTGAACCTGTAACAGAGGAATTGGAGGAGGCAATTCCACCCATTTTTTAAATTGGAAAGGGGACCAGCAGAAGGCCATTCATCCCCTCTCAAGTGGGTAAGAACAGTCGATGGGCATTACATCAGCCCACACTGTTCGACTTGAAAAAACAACAAGGCACGCGGGAAAGGGTCGGTGTGAGGAGAGGGAATTTGTGTGACGTCCAATTACAATTGTATTGGGAATGAGGAACAGTCGTTGAGATGGAAAGAAGTGACCCTTTAAGGCAATGCAACAGGGATCAACTAATTTTGTCAATGGACAGAGTGTGAACAAGGCTCATTATTGAATTTGCAGGGATGAGACCATTTGTTGATTGCTTACAGAAAGGCAGTGCTCCTCCCCCCAACACTGACTAAAGATGGAAATCGTCTCCCTTACTCTGCATGTTATCCTTTCTCTCGTCCCCAGTATTTAATCATCAATATTCTTCTCTATGCAATCCACTGTCTTCCCCAGTGTTTAATAGTCTCCTGATACTCTATCTTTCAATTTCTCTCTCTCTCTCTCTCTCTCTCTCTCTCTGGATTTAAGCCTTTGTCCGTATTCCAACTCTCTGTTCACTACCTTGTATTTACTCCTTTCCCTATCTGTCTGCATTTAGCCTCTACAATGATTATTTGCACAATACGATCATTATCTGCATTTGATCTTCTGTATTTCCTTGTGTTACCCATCGCTCCTCCTTTGTATTCAGCCCTCTATTTTACTCTCTGTTTAACCCTGTCGCTAATACTTTCCGTTGAGGTTGGTCAGAATTACTCTCCATTGCACCAGATCTATGTAAACAGGACACAAGATAATCATTAACTTCCACTCTGTATTCATCATTCTCCCTTTCACTCTCTAATTATCCGTATCTCTATTACTCTTCATTTAATCCTCTCCACTTGAGGATCTGAAACCTGAATTCAGGCTGAGGTAACGAGCTGTTGTCAGGAAGAACTACTTAACACATATTCTTACGAACATTGGTGTAATTAAAATGGCTTCATAACACAAACAACATAACAATGGCTTCGAGGCTGCAAATTGACAATTCTGCTTAAAGCTGCATAAAATGGCTTTTAACCCACTAAAGCTGCATAATTGACTTGCCCACAATCTGTCTCAACAAAGATTAATAGACAATGCTTCCTTTGCAGCATAGAAATAAGTAGACTAGTTACTGGCCATCCTAACGGACCTTCAAGTGCAGGGCAAAAACTCAGTGCGTGAGATAAGAATGGTTGAATTTTGAGAAATAAAGTTTGTTCCCAGGAAATACCATTAGCTTAAGTTGCTGTCAATAAATCCATTTCATTAAATTGATCGGGAATTGTTTAAATGAACTGTACGATTGTCGCCTGTACCTCTCTTTAAGAAAAGTGTAAAAATGTCTTCGTTTGAAGCCAGTTCCTCTCAGCAACACAGGAGTTTTTAACCTCTGTGTTTCTGGATGATCTGTGCTCAGCCGTGAGGAAGATAATTGTGAAGTCATCAAGTACCAGACCGATTGCTTGTATTTATTGACTGATGGCGGAACATACATACCACCAGACACCCCCGCCCCGGCACTGGCACCAGGGGCCTAGATCTTCGTCTGCTGCTGTGACTCGGACACGGAATGGATGGATTTCGGTTAGCAGTTGACTTCAGAGGATTCAGCCAGCCAGATATGAGTATTTTTACCCGTTTGGTTTCCTTCTCATTCATGTCGTGGTTCACCCGATACCTCGCTGCTTAACATCTCATTCCAGCCGGACTGAAAGAAAGGTGTCTGGGACCCCAGGTTATCGGGGACTCCAGGATGTCGGGGGCGAACACTGACAGGTCGGGGACCAGTGCTTAGAGTGGGCCACTCTCAAAAGGGAGGGGTTGGGGGACCCCAGGGAGTCGGGGGATCCCACTAACAGGTCGGGGACCCTCAGGTAGAGTCGGGAACTCAGAATAAGTCGGATTGGTGTTGTTTAAGAATGTCGAGAAAGTTTCACAGAAATCATTTTTCTTGTTCATTGTCGGGTTGTTGATTAGTGAAAGTTTTAGGTCGAGGTTATCTTCTCTGTTTTATCTGTTCAGCTTGCCTTGTCCTTCTTTGCTGCTTTGTCTTGTTTGTCCGCTGTGGTTTTGTTCTGTTTGTTTGGCTGTTTGTTCTTTGGTTCTGGAATATAGAAGGTGGTTGCTGCTTTCGTTGCATTAAAGAAAATAAAGCTGGCCAGTGATAAAATTATAAAATTCTCGCATACTTGGTTAAGCAGCTGTGTGCCACAGCCAGGATTTATTATACTAGTGTGCGCGTGTCTGTGTGTGTGTGTGAGAGAGAGAGACTCAGTTGATTCTGCATCATTTGACATCAATACAAACTTGCTCTCAATTGCTCCATAATTCCATGCTTCTGTCAAAGATCATTTTCACCACTCTCACCCCAACGTGTAGTACTAATGAAAGAATTGACCGAATGAAGTATAGCAGTAGCAATACGTCTGGGCCTCTCGTGCATAATCATTCTGTTCAAGGATGAGAGCAGGACTCTGCTCAATTTTGTGTATAATCTAAACCTAACATGGAGTAAAATCACTTCAGACTTTAACATTTGCTCATTGAGTGGAGGAATTGTATGAACCTTATTTAATTTCGTTACATTTTGTAAAACTGAAAGATCCAAGGTATCCCAAATAAACAGCATAGTTTTCAGAAAATGATACGAGCAGATTTGATTTTTGTTTCAGACTCGTACTTTGCAATTAATTTTGAGTCTGCCGTGTTTCATTGGTGATTATGGTGTGCCAGTCATAATTTTATTTGATATCAATTCCCCTTCCTTAATGACAATTGAAGTTTCAGTTCAACATTAAGTTGCGATAAATCATGTAACAAAATTAACATCCTATTCTTAATACCTGCGTCTGTGGATTCGCCAATTATTCGAGCATTAGAATTTTTTGTTATCATGCGAGTAGACAAGAACTTCTAATGCAGCAGCGGTCAATTCACGGCCAATAGCATTGTAAATGAACAATGACTGGTCAGGACTGCTTAAGGAACCTAATCTGGGATTTAAATTGAAGAACTAGAACCAGGTAATTATTATGGATTTCCGAGTTGGAAATTGTATACATTTTACATTTTAAACATTGAACACTGAATAAATGAATTTCCACCTTATATTGATGACTTATAAAATGTCTTAATCACCTGTTCAATATTCAGCTCTGAACTACAGATAATGATTATTTTATTCACTATTATTATGTAAATAATTGGATTAGCCCCGAATCACAAGCGCAGAATTAATTGTCAGGATCACTTGGTCTTGTTATTTTACACATTATTGGTGACCTATCTCATTGCCTATTGGTTAATTTGAAGAATGGCTACATTAATTTGATGCTAACTGAAGAATATAAAAATACTTTACTGGCCAGTTGAGTGGAGTTTGCATGTGATTGGGGATAGATGTATTTATAACAAATGGAACTCCCAAAAGATGGGAGGTGTTGTGAATGGGTAGATGGAGAAATAAAAGGGATATGAGAAAAATGTAAGTCTACTAAGGCTGAGGAATATACAAACAGGGTGAAACAAAAACGCTATAAATCAAGAACTTAGATTCTACTCGGAATCCCGAGCCTTTGTCTGTCTAACCAACCCTATTTGAAAATGGGGATTTTGTTCTTGGATACCCTTGGGAATGGAGAGAATGGTTTATACTCTCTTACAATGGACACGCCGCGGCCTCTAAACTCGATGGAAGGGACCCCGACTGCTGATAAGGTCACAGGACACCTCTATCATTGCCCGGTCATCAGACGACCCCCATGCAAGCGGGGTGATGTTGAAGATCGAACTTACCCTATTATATGGACTCATCTTCGTCGGCATTGGTGCTCAAGAACGGACGGTTTACCCGTCCGAGCTTGAGCAACCAGAGACTGTGTCTTTTTGTGCCGAGAGACTGATTCTTTCGATGCATGGAAAGTTACCAAGAATGATTGTCGCAATGGTCAACTGCATCAATAATATTGGACAGTTCGTTTATTGGACAAGTTTCAATAGTCTTTACCCTGTCAAGGTGCAGTTTGATTTCAGTTGTGATATGAGTGGCCCTAGTAAGCCTGTCCTGTATTCAAAGAGGTCTAAATTGGCACCTCCCAGAAGAGAAATTGGGGAAATATTATATTTCGCGAACAATATGTTTCCTCAAATTCGCAATAAATATATGGCTGGGATGAAGTGGTCTGTTATGCCATTACATCGGAAAAGACTCGTTGACCACTTTCCTCTCCCTACCACCCCATCCCAACATAGGAATCTGGAACGCTTCTTAATCGTTTTTTGGACATGATATTTCATTTGACTATTAATTATCCCCACCTGCTTGTTGCTTTTGGACATGCTCCGTGATCGCCTATCCCAATTGTAACGACAGAATGTTATGGGGGTACATTTACGTGAATGTGTCCAAGACTATTCCATGCACCTTGATTAAATTGACCAATGGCGACTCATCCTCTGTGGGGCCTCGCATCTCATGCATATGCCTACGGGAGGAGTATGTCTCTGTAACCCTGTTATGACTGGTGTTCAGGCCCTTTGTGGTATGGTTAAAAGCACCACCAACCTTCACTGTGAGATCCCGAATGGCATCTCCGTCTTCCCCATTCTTGGATGGAAGGAAACATATTGGGACAATAACCACTTCTCTTACCACAGGACGCACCACATTTACATTGTGCAGCTTTCATGATCAGCGTTCAGTGCAACCACACTTTGGAGTCATGGCCGACACATATATTCGGGAAGTTGCAAAGCCAGGCCTGTTTTTTTTATTGCAAGCTCCCTCCATTATCTATACTAAACCTGGTTATTATTTTTCCAGCCAATTCAAAGCAACAAACTTACTTGTTCTTGGCTGAAACAAGGATTCCCCCTTCTTTAGCCGGAGGGACACGTTTCCCGACTACTGTTCCCTGTCCAACTACCTGGGAATGAGGTTTCCCTGCCAAAGTTCAGTTTTATTTGAGCTCTGCGTGCACTGGAGGGGTGCTCGGGCTTTGGACAACACTGAAGCTCACTCTGTGTGCGATGAATTTCTTAGTACTACTTTCCTTCGGAGGATCTTCTGGAATGATGAGCTATCTAAAACGAAATTATCTTATTTGTGGTCTCAGACTCTTGTGCAACGAGACAGTCTTGGCCTTGGCAGGGGTTTAGGACATGCTCTCAGAATTATGCCGAACTTCCAAACAAAAGCGGTACGTCCTGAAGTACCTACTCGCCAAAGTGGGTGGGCTTTTTGCCATTGTAAAGGGCAAGTTTATGTTGGGGTTACTGACCGCATCGAGAATATTACCAACCATGTAGATAACATCCACACCTTTCTCACTCAAATGACAGAAGGCACGGAATGCAGAGATTTGGTTTTGGCTCATGGTACAACGGGTTGATAAGTCTGGCCATGTATATTGTTATTGTTTTAATTTACCTCTTTGATGGCGTTGCTATTACTAAATGTATTATGGGTGGGCTAATAATTTCTGTTGACAACATCGGTTCTCCCCATAAAATGCTTCTTCTCCATCCAAATGAAGATGAGGACGTGCGATTGCCTACCCTTGGTTCTTTGGAGGTGGAGAAGGAAGTATGTCATTCTCTAGCGTCCATTTGATTGGACTGATCGAATCTGTTTAGATCAGAGTGGTGCTGGAAAAGCACAGCAGGTCAAGTAGCATCCGAGGAGCAGGAAAATCGACGTTTCAGGGAAAGACCCTTAATCAGGAAACTAATGGCATCATCAGGGCATCTAATCTAAGTCCTCCCATAATATGGTGTGGTCATGGATCGACTAAAGAGCGGAGATGAGGATCTGGAAACTGAAGACAGGCTGAGGTAACGAGTTGTTATCAGGATGAGTCACTGCAATCCTTCCTTTCATTGAATATTTCCCTGTCTTGTATCGTTCATTAGGCTTTGGTCCTTGAACTGAAGTAACAGTTCAGCTGTCAGGGTACAGGAGGTACAGATACTGACAGTTAGATATTTCGCAGCTTGCCAGAAATGCGCTATTTAGACCAATGTGTGCACCGTGACCTGCTCAAGGATTCGCTTGAACCTTTTCAGGAGATGGAATATCATGATCAGACATGGACAGAACCACAACCAAAGGATCACCGAATCACACCCACAATCTCGCGCAAACGTACACGTACATGTAGAAACACACACTCACCCTCAAACTCACTTACACATACATGCAGATCACATACCTATACACAGAAATATAGTCAAAGTGAGATATAGGAACATACTGACAAACAAAAGCACACATAAACGTACACATATGGACAGATGCACAATAATACCATCTGTCTGAAACATGGAAACACATCAACACACAGACTACAGCAACATTCCAGCACCCTCACAACACACAGGAATGAAAACAGAGTGCAGAAGGGGGCACACCTTCTCACACATGCGCGTGCACACATATGCACCCAGAAAAACAGGCATACTGAGACACATCCATGTATGGACAGAATGCACACACATCCACACGCAAAGAAATGCAGTCATAATGATGATTTAGAGATACGGTTGTTGGACTGGGGTGTACGAATTTTAAGATCACACAACGTCAGATTCTGATACAACAGGTTTGTTTGGAAGCACTAGATTCCAGCGTACTGCTCCTTCACCACCTGGTGAAATTTAGCAGGCACAGTGAGAAATCAGAACAAATCTACACACGGTCACACATGGGTGCGTGCGCGAGCGCACACGCACACACACACACACACACACACGCACACACACACGTATGCACACACAAATACAGAAAGGAACACATTATGTACATGCCAAATGCACACATATCCACACGCAGAGAAATGCAGTCATACTGAGATATAGGAACACATCTCCACATAAAGAATCAAACCTACAGCCCCACATACAGATGTAAAAGAACTCAGCGTAAGAGTCATTCCACACCAACTTGCAAGGACTGACAGTAACTTCTTCAGCACACACATAAGCAGTTTCAAATATAGTTACTCAACCACAACCACAATGAGATATATACAGAGTGACAGTCCGAAACAGAGACACACACACAGAGAGGCACAGAGAGATCTTGACACACGGACAGACAGCCAAACACAGTCTGATCAACACACTCACCTGATTTTACATGAACACAGTCAGGCAGAGACACACCACACTCCCACAATAATAAAATGACACTCAGAGACACGCACACATGGTGTCATAGAACCGTCATGACATGCGGAGAGTAATACACACACACACACACGCACACACAAAACCACACGGTCATAGGACTGTGACCTCACAAACAGCATACACACAAGCAAAAACACAACAGCTTCACATTGTGCAAAGAGCACACAGATAAGCAATCACACAGGCACAATAAAATACACTCACATAAGAACGCTTACTTTCTCGGGAACACTCATACAAGATTGAATAACATATCCAAATATATAAACACATGAATGGAAATTCACCACAATACTTTCCAATGCGCACAAAGGGAGACCCACACATAGATTCATAAACACAGTCATGATGGTTCAAACTCAGGGACATATCTAATGACAAAAACTGAGCGACACACAAACAAAGTGAGATCCCCATAACAGCAATGAAGTACACCCCTATGCAGAGACACACAGAGACAGTCACACACTGAAAGGGAGACGCATGAACACATTTCCCGCACAGCCACAGAGAGAAGAAAGGAAGATGATCAAACTCCAGAGGGAGAGACAGAGGGACCGAAAAAGAGATAGACAGAGAGACAGAGAAGGATAGACACAAAGGGAGACAATGAGATAGACAGACAGATAAACAGGTATAGAGACAGATCGATGCAGACAGGGAGGGACACACAGAGCGAGACAAAAATAGAGAAAGAGAGACACAGCAAGAAACTGAGAGATGGGGGGTTCAGCGTGAGAGTGGAACAACGACAGACAGGTGAGGTAGAGAGAGCGGGAGAAAGCAATATTTCTGTGAAGTAATTAGACAGGAGGTGGACCCAATAAGCTCTCAAAAACAAATGCACTTGTCCAACAACCAACTCAGATTAGGTGAAGACTGGCACCCGGAACCTTTCCCTGCTGGTTGTAATAAAGTTTTAATGTGAGCTGAACAGAGAGAATCTGACAATCATCATTGTGCAGGAACGACTGCTTCTGCCCAACACCCTCCTCCCCTGCAGGAGAAATGCAGACACCCATCATGCTGGTCTTTAACACTCACCCAAAGGGCACTCTGTGAAGACCCAATATTGCAGCTGAGACCATCACTCGCAGCCAGCCCGCCATTTAGAATCACTCCTCCAGCCGCTTTCCATCCTCTTTCCATCATAAGTGAAGAATTTACGCGACCAGCACTTCACTCTGAACTTGGGCAGAGTGGCTGTATAAAATAATGCGTTCGTGCTGCAGCTTAAATCCCTCAGCAGTTCTGCCATCAACATAAACTGGAATAGATGAGAGCTCTTCTAACGATATGCTTCTTTCGTGCTAAAGTACAAGGTGTTTGCATCCTGTGCTAACGACAGAAGTACAAAGCTGATTGATATGGTGATGAGAGATATCACCGACTTCCTCAGGTTCTCCATCCTGTGTCTTTGTGACTCTCTCCATTCCTCTGACCCTTCAGGCTCTTGCAGACTCGACTGGCCACTGAAATTTACCTGACCGTCAGAGTGTGCATCAACAGAAGTAACACGAATGGGACGAAAGGGGTTAAAATGATATCAAACCAGTTAAATCCCAGCCATTTGGCGTCAGGAAAATAAGTTGACTTTGTTACGCAAAACCTCGGAACATTGTCAATTATCCTCCAAGGTTCCAACCGAAAAGAGAAGGGAATGCGTTTTGAGTAGAGCAGAATGCCAGTTACAGCTGGAGCCACAGCCAAGGTTTTCTCTGTACAATATTTTCTTTTCACTTTCAAGCAGCAAATGGTCACAAAACGATCGACAGAGAAACGGACAGTGAACCAGACGGAACAGTCTGTGGCTACACGAATCAGGACAAAGATAGCACTGGACACAGGGGTATGTCCAGGAAACATTCTCGGTAATAATGATCTTTGAATTATCACAGCATGATCCCAGTGCTTATGAACAGCAGATACCCTGTTGCCATAGTCAACAGGCAGCGCGTAATGCAGTTATAGAGGCCGTACTTTCGCCATGACAGAACCAAAATAACCGGGAAATAATCAGAAGTCACTGAGCAAACATTCTTCATGACTGCTCAACGGAAGATCTTCATATCTAACTGGAACAGGGGATTGACAGATGGCAGAATGGCGCAATTTTTAAGGTGATTAACCAAGGTAAAAGGTTTGGAGGGGATTTGAGGAAAAGGCTTTCACTCAGAGAGGGGTGTGGGTTTTGATACGTCAGTGCTTGGGAGGGTTATTGATGTAGGAAACCTCAAAACCTTTAACAACTAATTGGGAAGAGTCCAGATTTTGTTTCGCCTTGATAGCACAAGCTTGATGGACCGGCTGACCTCTTCAGAACAGTCGGGTTCCACAATTCAAATAATTATTTCTGGGAAGTAGGCTGGGAAGTGAAACATTTTTATAAAGGAAATAAATGAGTCATGAATACCATAATTATAAAAATGAATCAGAAACAGCTGGCGAAACTCATCAGGTATGGAAGCACCTGTAGAGAGTGAAACAGAATTAATACAATCATTCTTCATCTGAAAACGTTTCTCTGAACATTTGTCAAAGAAATCAAAACATCAGCTCGGTTTTCTTCTCACGCAAGGCCCTATCATTGCAAACAAAGGACTGGGGTTGATTCTTAAAGGGAATTGAGATTCATCATATTGATGATTATCTACAATGAAACATTTGTTCTACTGGTCTTAGCATGCTGGGCGAAATCAGAGTCTTAGAGATTTAGAGGAAGGAAACTTTGTTCCAAGTCGTCCTTGCTGATCAGATAGTCTGTAATAATAGCGTCCCTTTTGCCCTCATCTCCATCAAAATCTTTCCTCCACATTTACCCATCAGGTTTTGTTTGAAATGTTGCATTTGAGCCACTCTCCAATATTTCATCTGGCAGTTCATTCCATATATGCACCACACTTTGTATGGAAATGGTTTTCCATTATGTACGTTTTAAATCTTTCCACTGTCACCCTGAACCTATGCCCCGGGCCTCTGGACTCCCCCACCCCAAAGGAAAGAACTTGCCTATTTATCCTATCTATGCCCCTCACGATTTTATAAACCTCTATATGATCACTCTTCAGCGTCCAAAGCTCCATTAAAAACAGACTCAGCCTATTCAACCTTTCTCTATTACTCAAACCCTCCAAACCTGGCAATATCCATGTAAATCTTTTATGAACCCTTTCATGTTTCACACCACTCTTCTGATAGGAGGGAGACCAGAATTGCACAGAACTTTTCCAAAAGTAGTCTAACGAATGTCCTGTACAGGTACAAAATGAACTCACAACTCCTCTAATCAATGCTCTGAACAATAAAGGAGCACATACGAAACGGCCTCTTCATTATCCTAGCATCCAAAGACTCCACTTTCAGGGAACTACAGAACTGCACTCCAAGGTTTCTTTGCTCAGTAACATTCCCCAGGAGCTTACCTTAGTGTACAGGTCCTGCCCTGGTTTGCTTTTCCAAACTTAGCACCTCACATTTACATAAAGTAATCTCCATCTGCAACTCCTCAGTCCATTGGCCAATCTGATCAAGATCCCGTTATACACGGACATAACTTACTTTGCTATCTACTATTAGATACATTTTGGTTACATCTGCAAATTTACTAGCTATACCTCCCATATTCACATTTAAATCATTTATATAAATGACAAAAAACAGTGATTCAGTATCAACCCTTGTGGAACACCACTGGTCACAAGCCTCCAGTCTGAAAAGCAGCCCTATACCACCACTCTCTGCCTTCTACATTCCATCCTGTATCCAGATTGCTAGATCTCCCTCTTTTCCATGTGGTCTGAACTTGCTAATCAGTGTACCATGAGGAACCTTGACAAACTCCTTACTGACGTCCATATAGATCACGTCCACCACTCTGCCATCACCAATCCTCTTCGTTACTTGTTCAAAAACTCAATCAAGTTAGTGAAACATGATTTCCCACGAGCAACGCCATGTTGACAACCACTAATTAGTCATTGCCTATCCAAATAGAGTGTACATATAAATCCTGTCAATCTGGATTTCCCTCCAACAACTTCCATACCACCAATGTCAGGCTCACCTGTCTAAAGTCTGCTGGGTTATCCTTACAACCTTTCTTAAATAGTGGCGCACATGAGGCAACTTGCAGTTTTCCAGCACATCACCTATGACGATTGATTATCCAAGCATCTCAACAAGGGTCCAGCATTCAATCCCCGAGCTAGCCACAGATCAAATCCTGGGGATTTATCAAACTTTATGCATTATTTCATAACCAGCTCATCCTGCCCTGTAATATGGACATTTTTCAAGATGTCACAATCTATTTCCCCACATTCTATGTTTTCCAGGCCTTTCTCCACAGTGAACAATGATACAGAATGCTCGTTTAGTATCTGCCCCATCTTCAGCCGTTCCACACATTGATTGACTTGCTGATCTTTGAGCGGTCTTCTCTCCTTAAATACCTTTTCGTCCTGAATGTATGTAAGAAATCACCTTGGATTCTCCTTAACCCTATCTCCTTAACTCTATTTGCAAAAATTATCTTTTGTCCCGTATGTGCCCTCCGGATTTCCCTCATAAGTGTACTCCTACTGCCTTTGTACTCTTTGAAAGATTCACTTGATCACTGCTGTCTAAACTTATCTTATGCTTCCTTATTCCTACCAACCTCTTCTTTCACCCGAACAGGAACATACTCTAAGATCTTGCCAAATGGCCATCCTCCAATTTAGAACTTTAACTTTTAGAACTGTTCTGTCATTTTCCATCACTATTTTAATCGAACAGAATGCAAGTTTCTGGTCCCACAGTGTTGCCCCACCTACACCTCAGTCATCTGCCCTGTCTTGTTTCCAAGAGTAGGTTAGATTTTGTAGGTTTTCTACTCGGTACATGCACACACTGAAACAGAAAATTTTGATTTTCACACGAAGCAAATTCATCTCCATCCCAGCCCTTAGAAATGTGACAGTCCAAGTCTATATTTGGAAAGTTAAAATCCCCTTCCATGACCACATGCTTATTCTTACAAATAACTGAGATCTCTTCACAAATTTGTTTCTCAATTTCCCACTGACTAGTGGGGAGTCTATCGGGCAATTACACTAAGGTAAACAGCCCTTGCTTAATTCTCAGTTCTACGCAAATATCTTCCCTGTATGTATTCCCAGGAATATCCTCCTTAAGTGAAGCAGTTAAATTATCCGTTATCAAAAAGCAAGTCCCGCCACCTTCTCTTGTGCACGTTCATTTCCTTCCTGCAGCACGTCCATCGTGCAGGTTGACGCTGCTCGTTCTGTCAATCCCTGAAAGCCATCAGTGTAATTGCTATGATATTCCAGTCCCATGCTCCGAACTATGACAGCAAATCACCTGTCTTCCCAGTTCGGCATCTTGTACAGAAATAAATGCAATTTAATTTGGCAGTCCGCCCTCATTCTCTGCTTTGGGCAACCCTACACTGACGATTGGACTTGCACCTTTTCCCAGTTGTATCAGTCTCAGACTGATTTATTTCCTCATGATCGCCCTGGTACACCACCCCAGCCCCGCACCTCCACCATCCCCGCACCCCCCACTCCAACTTTACTAGTTTCAATATTCCTGAACATCACGAACAAATCTCCCTGCAAGTAAATTAGTTTTCTTTCAATTCAGGTGCAATCTGTCCTTGTCATAGAGGTCACTTCTACTCCAAGAAATATTCCAATGATTCCAAAATGTGAACCCTTCTGCCTTGCACCAGCGCCTCAGCCATGAATTCATCTGCTATATCTTCCTATTCCTATAATCACCAGCTCGTGACAACTGGAGTAATCCAGATATTACTACTCCCAAGGACCTCCTTCCTGCCTGACGTCTTATATTTCCCCTTCAGAATTTCCTCCTTTATCCTTCCTATGTTGCTAGTTCCAATATACACAAAGACCTCCTGCTGGTCGCACTCCCCTTTGAGAAAGTCTGCACCCTCTCCGAGACATCCTTGATCCTGGCACTCGTGAGGCAACAAGCACACTTGTCCGCGGCAATGTCTTTCTCTGCCTCTGACCAAAGAGCCCCTGGTCACAATTGATCACTTCGAACCTGACATAACCCTAATTACATTAGAACCAGTCTTTGTACCAGAAACTTGGCTGTCAGTGCTACATCACTCCCTACAATTTCCTAAACAGCATATAAGTTTAAAATACACATGGCCACAGTAGACTCCTGCGGTAACTATACCCCTCTCCTGTCTTTCCGAGCTATAACACAACTACTTGACCGTGTCGGCTTTTGTTCACTTGCTTCTAAAGCTTCCATCCATCAGACCACCGAGCTCCTGAAAATTGCTCATTGTCTCTAAATGCTGCTCCAACTGATCCATGCGATATGATCGGTTTTGCAACCAAGCATATTTACTGGAGACATAATCATCAGAACTTGGAAGGTCTCCCCCATCTCCCACATCCAACAGGTAGAGTACATCACTCCACTAAAGGCCATCTTCGCACCCTAATAATCTACACACCCAGAAAATACCACAGCTTTACTGCTCGAAAAGACAATGCTCCCGGCTAATGCAGTGCCTCGACTTTATATTTTTACATTTTAATCAAGTGACAGTTCTCAATCAAGCCGATAACCAAAAAGAACTCACACTACTCAAATGGTAGTATTACACAAAAAAGAACTCAGCAACACAACATTTAAAAACCATAAATGTACCTACTCCTGTGCTGTGAACTCTCCTATATAGGCGCCTCCTTTATTTACATTGTGTTGGGTTGACCTTTTTATCCCTAAATTTCCAAAATAATGCAACAGCTCATAAAACAATAATTATTATTCACGGAATTTGTGGAAGTCAGCGCTGACACCTAAAATACCCCAAGTATTGGAGCATCTCTCACAGCCACAATCTTTTCCCGTCCTCGAATTAGGATTACCTCGAATCGTCTGGTCAGTATCTTACAAAAACATGAGTTGTTGCACTTGAGAAGATGTAATTGTCTGGCGGACATTACTAACAGAGCTGAGAATGGCTTGTTTCATCATCAAAAGTGCAAACCACGATCTGACTCATCTCTGCGGTGATAAACTAAGTTTCTGTTAAGTCATTGAATCCCACACAGTTTGTTTTGGAAAATGATCAATTCCTTGTAAAGTTTAGCAACTGTTCTAATTTGGCTGACATTCAGTCAGCAAATAATGGAAAATGCAAATAGGGAGATGTGACTTTTTACTGTATTCTCTGCATTAGCTGACTCAAATCGTTTTGGAATGTGCTTATTGATATTTAATGAATAAACAACACAATACAAAACAAGACAGGCAGATTACTACTGCAATTAGTGAATTGAGCAGCTCCAATCCATTGTATAATATGATTTTAAAAATCACATCTCGCTGACTCTCTATTATGTTATATCATGTCAGAGGCAATTAAACTTTAAATTGATAACCAAATGAAGGGTTCATGCCCGATACGTCATTTCTCCTGCTCACCGGAAACTGCCTGAATTGCTGTGCCTTTCCAGCATCACACTCACGACTCTGATCTCCAGCATCTGCAGTTATCAATTTCTCCTCGGTGATGACCAGTAATTTGCACTAAGCCGCATTTGTGTGAGCCAGCCAGTGTGTCATGTATTTCCATTGTTACAGATCTGGCAGGGGCTGAGGGAATTTGTTTTGCATTGGATCTGGTGCTGAGTGAGGGAGTAGTAACTTTGGGAGAGGTAATATGGAATTACATCTCATTGTTCATGCCTGATCAGTGTCTGGGGCATACAATCGATCTGGACGAATGTCGTTGGGGCGCAATGTATTTGAAGAGTGGGGTTAGTTTATGAGTTCATCGGGAGTTAGCCTAGTGTTTAATAGCCTCACATCTGTTCCAGCACAAGCTGATTAATTATAGAACACGCCAGATCCTCGTCAGAAATCCAACTTGATGGATGATAACCTTATTTGTTTTAATTTAACAAAGTGATCTCTTGTTGAAAGTAAACACACAACGCTGCAAATATTGTTTCCTCATCAAAACAGAAGTTTATTGCAAAAGAAATGACGGCAAACTAGAATAAACCAAACTTTGCACCTATAACACAGAGTACAAGGTAATGACACGCAGTATATTGCATAACTCTCTTTAATCTCAAAACAATGTATCAATGAAACAAAAGGACACGATTTTTATCTCTCTACATAACACGACTCTCAGTGCCATTCCAAAGAAAACAAGTCCCATAATGGGTGGCACGGTGGCACCACTGCTGCCTCACAGCGCAAGAGACACGGCTTCAATTCCCGCCTCAGCAACTGACTGTGTGGAGTTTGCACATTCTCCCCGTGTCTGCGTGGGTTTCCTCAGGGTGCTCCGGTTTCCTCCCATAATCCAGAAATCTGCAGGTTAGGTTGGTTGGCCATGCTAAATTACACCGGAGTCTCAGGTTAAGTGCAATGCAGGATAGCCATGTCCAGTGGTAAGGCAAAGGATAGGAAGGACACAATTCGTGAACCATGGATGACAGGAGAAATTTTACAACGCGCCAAGAGGAAAAGGGAAGCGTACAAAAGATCGATGCAGTTAAGAACAGAACGGGCCCTGACGGAATGTTGGAAGAGTAGGACATGTCTTCAACAATCAAGGGTATTAGGGGTCATGAAATAGCTTTAGCAAGCAGAATTAGGGACAATCCCAACGTATTTTATTCTTATATAAGAAACAAGCAGGTAACGAGGGAAAGGATTGGCCCTTTAAAAGATAATGAAGGAAGGCTGCGTGCCAAACCTGAGAGAATGGGTGAGATTCTGAATGATTGCTTTGAGTCAGTGTTCACTGAGGTGAGGAACATGATGAATCTTGAGATTACAGATAGACGTTTGATGAGTCTGGATCACGTTGGCATAAGTAGGGCAGATGTGTTGGGTTTGCTAGAGGTTATCAAGGTGGATAAATCCACAGAATCGGATGTGATCTATCCCACGGGAGGTGAGAGAGGAAATAGCTGGAGCCCTTACAGATATCTTTGGGGAAAACTGAAATACAGGTGAGGTGCTGGAGGACTGAAGGGTTGCTCATGTTGTCGCCCGGTACAAGAAGGGTAGTAGTACAGACCAGTAACTTCAGACCAGTGACCTTGACGTCCGTGGTGGGGAAGTTGCTGGAGAGGTTACTTAGAGGTAGGTTCTATTAATATTTAGAAAAGAATGAGTTATCAGAGATCGGCAACATGGTTTTGTGCGGGGGAGATCCTGCTTTACCAACTTAATAGAGTCATTGAGGAAGTCACCAAGTTGTTAGATGAAGGGAGGGCTGCTGATGTCATATAAATGGACTTTAGTAAGGCATTTTATTAGGTTCCCCATTGTAGACTCATGGAGAAAGTGAAGTCACGTGGTGTGCAGGGTGTTCTACCGAGGTGAGTAAAGAACTGGTTGAGCAACAGGAGACTGAGAGTAGAAATTGAAGGGAGTTTAAGAAATGAGAAACCTGACCAGTGATGTTCCTCAGGGGTCAGTATTATAGATTTGTAGATTACTTACAGTGTGGAAACAGGCCGTTCAGCCCAAAAAGTCCACACTGATCCTCCGAAGAGCAACGCACCCAGACCCATTACATTTACTGCTTCACCTAACAGTATGGGCAATTTAGCGTGGCCAATTCACCTGACCTGCACATTTTTGGACTGTGGGAGGAAACCGGAGCACCAGGAGGAAACCCACGCAGACATGGCGAGAATATGCAAACTCCACACAGACTGTTGCCTGAGGCGGGATTATGAACCCTGGTGCTATGAGACAACAGTGCTAACCACTGTCCCCACCGTTCTTTGTAATATACATAAATAATCTAGAAGAGGGCACTGTTGTTATGATCAGCAAGTTTACAGATGACACAAAGATTGGTGGAGTAGCAGAAATCATAAGGGACTGTCAGAAAATAAGGAGGATATAGATAGACTGGAGAGTTGGGCAGAAAAGTGGCAGTTGGCTTTCAATCCAGACAAATATGAGGTGATGCATTTAGGTAAGTGTAATTCTAGAGCGAATTATACAACGATTGGAAGAGCATTGCGAGAAGTTGATGGACAGAGATATCTGGGAGTCCAGGTCCATTTAATGCTGCAGAGTTGCATCGAGTGGTCAAGAAGACATATGGGGTACTGGGCTAATGGTCGGATACTTGCTGGTGTGGTTGAGTGGAGGGATCTTGGTGTCCATGCACACAGATCTCTGAAAGTTGCATCGTAAGTAAATAGTGCTGTGAAGAAGGCATATGGTGTACTGGCTTTTATTGGTCGAGGAATTGAGTTATGAAGTCCTGAGGTCATGTTGCAGTTGTATAAGACTCTGGTGCGGCCGCATCTGGAGTATTGTGTGCAGATTTGGTCGCCATACTATAGGAATGATGTGGAGGCACTGGAACGGGTGCGGAGGAGGTTTACCGGGATGTTGCCTGGTATGGTTGGAAGATCGTATGAGGAAGGGCTGAGGCACTTAGGGCTGTTTTCATTGGAGAAAAGAAGGTTTAGGCGTGACTTGATAGAGGTGTACAAGATGATTAGGGGTTTAGATAGGGTTGAACATGCGAACCTTTTTCCACGTATGGAGTCAGCTATTACAAGAGGGCAAAGCTTTCAATTAAGGGGTGGTAGGTATAGGACAGAAGTTAGGGGTAGATTCTTTACTCAGCGAGTCGTTACTTCATGGAATGCCCTGCCAGTAGCAGTGGTGGACTCTCCCTCTTTATGGGCATTTAAAGGGGCATTGGATAGGCATATGGAGGATAGTGGGCTAGTGTAGGTTAGGTGGGCTTGGATCTGCGCAACATCGAGGGCCAAAGGGCCTGAACTGCGCTGTATTTTTCTATGTTCTATGTTCTATAGTATGCTTGCCTTAATTGTACGGGGTATTCAGTATAAGCACTGGCAAGTCATGTTAAAATTATCCAAGACATTGGTTCGGCTGCATGAAGAATACTGTGTACAGTTTTGGGCGCCACATTACCAAAAGGATGTGGACGCTTTGGAGAGGGTGCAGAGAAGGTTTACGAGGATGTTGCCTGGTATGGAAGGTGCTCGCTATGAAGAGAAGTTGAGGAGGTTAGTTTTATTTTCAGTAGCAAAAAAGAGATTGAGGGGGACCTGACTGATGTTTACGAAATCATGAACGGTATAGACAGGGTGGATACAGACAAGCATACAGGGTGGATACAGACAAGCTTTTTCCCAGAGTGAAGAATTCAATAACGAGAGGTCATGCTATCAAGGTGAGAGGTGGAAAGTTTAAGAGGAATACACGCGGCAAGTACTTCACAAAGAGGGTGGTTGTCGTTTGGAACGCGATGCCAGCAGAGGTGGAAAGGCAGGCACGGCAGATTCGGTGAAGATGCATCTGGACAAATTCATGAGTAGGTGGGGAACAGAGGGGTACAAATGCTTAGGATTTGACCAATAGTTTTAGACAGTACATTTGGATCGGCTCAGGCTTGTCTCTCTCACAGACAGACTTTTCTGTGGCCAGCAGAGAAAAAAAACACAATGGGTGTTGTTTCCCTGGTGCCAGGATCATGGATATCTCAGAGAGAGTGCAGAATGCTCTCCCGGGGGTGCGGGGCCCGCAGGAGGTTATTGTCCACATTGTAACCAACGACATTGGAAGGGAACAGGTTGAGTCTCTGAAGGGAGATTACAGAGAGTTAGCTAGTAATTTAAAAAGGAGGTCCTCAAGGGTATTAATATCTGGATTACTCCCAGTGCTACGAGCAAGTGCGGGCAGGAATAGGAGGATATAGAAAATGAATGCATGACGGAGAAGCTGGTGTCCAGGAGAAGGATTCACGTTTTTGGATCATTGGAATCTCTTTTCGGATAGAAGGTACCTGTCAAAGAAGGACGGAATGCACCTAAATTGGAAGGGGACTAATATACTGGCAGGGAAATTTGCAAGAACTGCTTGGATTAAAACTGGCAAGATATGGGCGGGGGAGGGCGGGGGTGGGTGTTTGGCGGTTGGGGGCGGGTGATGGGCGGGACCCAGGGAGATAGTGAGGAAAGTGATCGATCTGAAACGGTAACAGCTTAGAAGAGAAGTGGGTCAAACAGTCAGGGCAGACAGGGACAAGGTAGGAATAATAAATTAAACTGCATTCATTTCAATACAAGCGGCCTAACAGGGAAGGCTGATGAACTCAGGGCAAGGTTAGAAGCATTGGACTGGGATATCATAGCAATTACAGAAACATGGCTCAGCGATGGTCAGGACCATCAGCTGAATGTTCCAGGATACAAATGCTACAGGAGGGATAGAAAGGGAGGCAAAAGAGGAAGGGGAGTTGCATTTTTGATAAGGGATAGCATTACAGCTGTGCAAATGGAGGATATTCCCGGAAATACATCCAGGCAAATTATTAGGGTGGAATTGAGAAATAAGAAAGGGATGATCACCTTATTGGGATTGTATTATAGACCCTCCAATAATCAGAGGGAAATTGGGAAACAAACTTGTACGGAGATCTCAGCTAACTGTAAGAATAATAGGGTAGTTAGGGTAGGGGATTTTAACTTTCCAAACATCGACTGGGACTACCATAGATTTCAAGGATAAGACGGAGAGGAAAGTCTTAAGTGTGGACAGGAGAATGTTTTTGATTCAGTATGTGGATGTACATCCTATAGAAGGTGCATAACTTGACATATTCTTGGGAACTAAGGCAGAGCAAGTGAGTGAGGTTTCAGTGGGCGAGCCAATTGGGGCCAGCGACCATAATTCTATTTGTTTATAAGTAGTGATGGAAAAGGATAGACCAGATCTAAAAGTTGAAGTTCTAAATTGGAGAAAGGCCAATTTTGACGGTATTGAACCTGATTGGAGGCAGTTGTTCACAGGTAAAGGGACAGATGGAAAATGGGAAGCCTTCAGAAATGAGATAACAAGAATCTAGAGAAAGTATATTCCCGTCAGGGTGAAAGGGAAGGCTGGTAGGTATAGGGAATGCTGGATGACAAAAAACTTGAGGGTTTGGTTAAGAAAAAAGAGGAAGCATATGTCAGGTACAGGGAGGATAGATCGAGTGAATCCTTAGATGAATAGTATAAAGAAAGTAGGAGTATACTTAAGGGATAGCTTTGGCAAATACAATCAAGGAGAATCCAAAGGGGTTTTACAAATATATAAAGGAGAAAAGGGTAAGTAGGGAGAGAAGAGGGCCCCTCAAAGATCAACAAGGCGGCCTTCCTATGGAGCCACAGAAATGGGAGAGATACTAAATGAATATTTTGCATCAGTATTTACTGTGGAAGAGGATAAGAAATATATAGATTGTCGGGAAATAGATGGTGATATCTTGTAAAATGTCCAGATTACAGAGGAGGAAGTGCTGGATGTCTTGAAACGGTTAAAAGTGGATACATCCCCAGGACCTGATCAGGTGTATCTGGGAACTCGGTGGGAAGCGAGATAAGTTAATTGCCGGGCCCCTTGCTGAGATATTCGTATGATTGATAGTCACAGGTGAGGTGCCAGAAGACCGGAGGTTGGCAAACGTGTTGCCACTGTGTAAGAAGGGTGGTAAAGAGAAGCCAGGGTACGATAGACAGCTGAGCCTGACCTCGGTGGTGGGCAAGTCGTTGGAGGGAATCCTGAAGGACGGGATGTACATGTATTTGGAAAGGCAAGGATTAGGGATCGTCAACATGGCTTTGTGCGTGGGAAATCATGTCTCACAAACTTGATTGAGTTTTTTGAAGAAGTAACAAAGAAGATTGATGAGGGAAGAGCAGTCGATGAGCTCGATCTGGACTTCAGTAGGGCGTTCGACAAGGTTCCCCATGGGAGACTGATTAGCAAAGTTAGATCTCGTGGAATACATGGGGAACAGCCATTTGGATAAAGAACTGGCTCAAAGGTAGAAGACAGAGGGTGGTGGTGGAGGGTTGTTTTGTTAGACTGGAGGCCTGTGACCAGTGGAGTTCCACAAGGATCGGTGCTGGGCCCTCTGTTTTTGTCATTTACATAAATGATTTGGATGCGAGCATAAGAGGTACATTCAGTAAGTTTGCACTTGACACCAAAATTGTAGGTGTAGTGGACAGCGAAGAGGGTTACCTCAGATTACAACAGGATCTGGACCAGATGGGCCAATGGGCTGAAAAGTGGCAGTGGAAGTTTAATTCAGATAAATGCGAGGTGCTACATTTTGGGAAAGCAAACCTTAGCAGGACTTATACACTTAATAGTAATGGCCTAGGGAGTGTTGCTGAACAAAGAGACCTTTGACTGCAGCTTCAGAGCTCCTTGAAAGTTGAGTCGCAGGTAGATAGGTTAGTGAAGAAGGCGTTTGGCATGCTTTCCTTTGTTGGTCAGAGTATTGAGTGCAGGAGTTGGGAGGTCATGTTGCAGCTGTACAGGACATTGGTTAGGCCACTGTTGGAATATTGCGTGCAATTCTGGTCTCCTTCCTATCGGAAAGATGTTGTGAAACTTGAAAATGTTCAGAAAAGATTCACAAGGAGGTTGCCAGGGTTGGAGTTTTGAGCTATAGGGAGAGGCTGAACAGGCTGTGGCTGTTTTCCCTGGAGCATCGGAGTCTGAGGGGTGACCTTATAGAGGTTTACAAAATTATGAGGGGCATGGAAACGATAAATTGGCAAAATATTTTCCCTGGAGTCGGGGAGTCCAATACTAGAGGGCATAGGTTTTGCATGAGAGGGGAAAGATATATAAGAGACCTAAGGGGCAATCTTTTCATGAAGATTGTGGCAACTGTATGGAATGAGCTGCCAGAGGATGTGGTGGAGGCTGAGACAGTTACAACAGTTAAGAGGCATTTGGATGTGTATATGAATAGGAAGGGTTTGGAGGTTAATGGGCTGGTTGCTGAGAGGTGGGACCAGATTGGGTTGGGATCTCTGGTCGACATGGACGTTGAACCGAAGTGTCTGTTTCCATGCTTTCCATCTCTATGTCTCTATGACTCGAAGAGATTTTGGAGTGCAGGTTCATTGATCCTTGAAAGTGATGTCTCAGTTAGCTAGGGTGGTGAAGAAGACGGTTAGTATAGTTTGCTTGATTGGTCAGAGCACTGAGTATTGGAATTGAGAGATCATGTTGTGTCTGGACAGGACTTTGGTTCGGCCACTTTTGGAATATAGTGTGCATTTCTGGTCTTCCTCCAAAAGGGAGGATATCTTGAAACTTGAAACATTTCGGAAAAGATTCATTAGGATGTTGCCATGATTGGAGTATTTGAGCGATGCAGAGATGCTGAGGAGGTTGGGGCTGATTTCCCTGGAGTGTCGGAGGCTGAGGGGTGACTTATAGATGTTTACAAAACCATAACGAGCATGGTCAAGGTAAGTAGAAAAGTTCTTTTCCATGGGTTTGAGGAGTCCAAAACTCGAGCGGATAGGTTTAGGGTGAAAAGGGAAAAATTATGGAATGCCCTGCCAGCAGCACTGGTGGACTCTCCCTCTTTATGGTCATTTAAGCGGGCATTGGACAAGCATATGGAGGTTATTGGGCTAGTGTAGGTTAGGTAGGCTTCGGTCGGCGCAACATCGAGGGGCAGAGGGCCTGAACTGCGCTGTATTTTTCTATGCTCTATGCTCTATGTTGTATTAAAAGGGACCTAAGGGGTAACCTTTTCATGCAAAGGGTGGTGCATGTGTGGAATGAGCTGCTCGACGATATGATGGTAGCTGGTATAATTACATTTAAAAATAATCTGGATGGGTCACCGTTTAGAAAGATTTTAGACAGATGTTGGGACAGATGAGACGAGATTAATTTAGGATATATGGACTGTATGAACAATTTGGTCGAAAGGGCCTGTTTCTGTGCTGTATATCTTTATGACCCGAACTATGCCTGGTAAGTGAATAGCAGTTTACCAAATGTTCCATTTTGAGGTGAATATCACCACTTTCAATCACAATTGTCTCTTGAAATAGATCCCTATGTTTTTGGTTGAAATGATAGGGAATTGCGTGCGCAGAAACATGAGATTATGGTTTGAGTTCAATGATCCATTTTGGATGAAAATGCTCTGATCAACAGTGATTCCATTAACTCTGTTTCTCTCCCCACAGATTCTGCCATACCTGTTGGGTTTTGCCAGTTATACCTCATTCAGTTTCACGTTTTCAGCATTCAAATACCTTTCATTTATTGCATTAAAATGCTTCACTTCCCAATCTTCCCCCAAAAGTAATTCTTAGAATAATAAAATCCAACGATACCGAAGAGGTGCTTCGTGCCACTCAGTTTGTGTTATAAAATCGACACGAAATCTACACCCGCCCCAGCTTCGAGCACTATGCACGTCGTCTCCAATAAAATGACGCCTCAAGTGTTCATACAAGTAGTTTTTCAGGTTTGTGAGGTTTCCTGCTTTATCACCCTCCAGGGAATGAATTACCACACCCTCACCATGCTCTGGGTGAAACACCTTGCAAAGACCCCCTCTAAACCTTTTCCCTTTCATCTTAAAGAAGATGCCCTCTACCATCTGTTGATTGCCTGCCCACAAGTAGTCAAACACAGGATAGAGCTGCTTCAACCAATGTGTCAGGCCATTGAAGATGTCATATTCAAACTCGATATCTTAACACTTCCAGCTGGCCCAGTTCGGTGCTGAGATCTTCTATTGCTCTCTGAACCGACGCAGAGAATATTTGATCATTAATTTCTGATTTGCAGTTTACCTCCTGTGTCTTTCAGTTAATTTGCTGGCGGTTTTGGTTCTCGCATGGGAAAAATGCGGCCTCTCTAACTGCACAATGCTTTGGCCATGGCAACATGGGATCTCCTGTTCATTCTCACTGAGATCATTATGTGGCAATTCAAATACATTTACTACCCAGGATCTTTCCTGAACATGACTCCTGTGTGCAGTGCTGTCTATGCCTTACCTCGAGCAGCAACAGACTGCTCCCTCTGGTTCACTGTCCTTTTCTCCTTTGAACGTTTTGTGGCCATTTCCTGTCTGAAACTGAAGAGAAAATGTTGGACAGAGAAAGACTTGGCTGTGGCTCTGGCTGCAACCAGCATTCTACTCTGTTCAAAAAACATTCCCTACTATTTTCGCTTTCAACCTGGGAGGATAATTGACAATGTTCTTCAGTGGTATTGTCGAACAAAGTCAAGTTATTTTACTGATCCCAGGTGGCTGGGGTTTAAGTGGTTCGCTCTCATTTTGATGGTTTTAATCCCAATCGTGTTAATTCTGTGGATGAATACTCTCTCTCGTTCACCACTGCACACGTCAGAACAGTTATCCTGAGAGTCAACCCAAGGAAAGTATTGGGCCTGGATGGAGTCCCTGCCGTGCAATTAGATCCTGAATGGAACAACTGGCTGGGGCACTCACTGACATCTTCAAACTCTCCCTCCAACACGGTGAAGACCCTATCATCTTCAAGAGGACCACCACCATCCCCCCACACACATTCTCTCTCTCATGTACACACGCAATCTCTCTCTCAAGCACACACTCATTCTCTCTCTCTCACATATACATGCATTCTCTCTCTCACGTGCACAAGCATTCTCTCTCTCACGTACACTCATTATCTCTCTCACGTACATACTCATTCTCTCTCTCATATACACATGCATTTTCGCTCTCTAACACACTCATTCTCTCTCTCACGTACACACTCATTCTCCCTCTCATGCCCACACTCATTCTCTCTCTCGCTCATGCACACACGCATTCTTTCTCACATACGAACGCATTTTCTCTCTCACATACACATGCAATCTCTCTCACGCTCACTTATTCTCTCGCTCACGCACACAATCATTCTCTCTCTCTCACGCACACATGCATTCTCTCTCTCATGCACACACTCATTCTCTCTCTTAAGCACACACTCATTCTCTACTCGCATGCACACACGCATTCTCTATCTCACTCACACACACATTCTCTCACTCATGTACACACGAGTTCTCTCTCTCATGCACACACTCTTTCTCTCTCCCTCACGCACACACTCATTCTCTCATTCATGTACACATGCGTTCTCTATCTCATGCATACATGCATTCTCACTCTCATGTGCACTTGCATTTTCTCTCTCATGCAAATGCACATTCTCTCTCATGCACACACTCATTCTCTCACTCATGCACACATGCATTCTCTCACACACACACATTCTCTCTCTGATGCTCACACTCATTCTCTCTCTCACGCACGCACTCATTCTCTCTCTCACGTACACACACATTTTATCTCTCTTGCACGCATGCATTCTACGTCTCACACAAGCTCATTCTCTCTCACACACATGCAAGCATTGTCTCTCTCGCACACACATTCTCTCTCTCGCGCACACGCATTCTCTCTCATGCACACGTTCTCTCTCTCACGCACTCATGCCCTCGATTTCCCTTACACATACACACTCCGTCTTTCTTGCACCCACACACACTCTCGCCCACATGCACTGTCTTTCTCTTTCACACACACTCACTCTTTCTTGCACTCACACACTCTCACAACCGATCACACACACTCGCTTGCGTTCACTCGCACTAACTAAATATTTCATACACACTTTCTCTGTCATGTGCGCACATCCTCTCTTTCTGTCTCTCTCTTTCCCACTATTTCACTGTCGCTCTCTCTCTGTCGCTCTCTCTCTCTGTCCCTGTATCTCTCGTGCTCTCTCTCTTTCTCTATGTCTGTCTGACTCACGCTCTCTGTCTGTCTCTCTGTCTCTCTTTCTCTGTCCCTCTTTCTCTGTCTGTCTGACTCTCTCTCTGTCTCTCTCTTGGTTTCTCTCTCTCTGTCTGTCTGCCTCTGTCTCTGCCTCTCTCTCTCACTCCATCTCCCTCTCCCTCTGTTTCTCTCTCCCTCTGTCTCTCTCTCCCTCTGCCCCCCTCTCTCTCCGCCCGTCTCTCTGTCCCTCTCTCTCCATCTCCCTCTGTCTCTCCGTCTCTGTCCCACTCTCTCCCTCTGTGTCCCTCTCTCTGTCACTCTGTACCTCTCTCTCTGTCTCTCTGTCCCTCTCTCTCTGTCCCTCTCTCTCTCTTTGTTTCTTTGTACCTCTCTCTGTCTCCCTGTCCCTCTCTTTCTCTCTGTCCCTCTCTCTCTGTCCTTCTGTTCCACTCTCTGTGACCCTCTCTCTCTGTGTCTCTCTCTCTGTCCCTCTCTCTCTGTCCCTCTCTCTCTGTCACTCTGTCCCTCACTCTCTCTCTAATGTACCACTCACTCTCTATTGTCCCTATCTCTCTCTCTGTCCCTCTCTCTCTGTCCCTCTCTCTCTATCTCTCTGTCCCTCTCTTCTGCCTCTCTCTCTCTCTCCGCCCTCTCTCTCTCTTTCCCTCCGTCTCTCTCTGTGTCCCTCTCTCTCTCTCTGTGTCCCTCTCTCTCTCTCTGATTCCCCCTCTCTCTGTGTACCCCTCTGGGTCTATCTCACTCTCTGTTCCCCTTTCTCTCTCTCTCTCTCTCTCTCTCTCTCTGTGTACCCCTCTCTCTCTCGGTCTGTCTCTCTCTGTCCCTCTCTTTCTCCCGATGTCCCTCTCTCTCTGTATCCCCTTCTCTCTCTCCTTCTCTCTGTCCCTCTCACTCTATCTCTCTCTGTCCCTCTCTCTCTCTGTCTCTCTCTGTCCTCCCCCTCTCTGTCTCTTTCCCTCCGTGTCTCTCTGTGTCCCTCTCTCTCTCTGTGTCCCTCTCTCTTTCTGTCTCGCCCTCACTCTCTGTCCCCTCTCACTCTCTGTCCCCGTTCTCTCTCTATCTCTGTGTCCCTGTCTCTCTGTCCCTCTCTCTATGTTTCTGTGTCCCTCTCTCTCTGTCTCCTCCTCTCTGTCTCTTTCCTTCCGTCTCTCTCGCACACCTCTCTCTGTCCCTCTCTCTTTCTGTCTCCCCCTCACTCTCTGTCCCCCTCTCTCACTCTTTGTCCCCTCTCTCTCTCTGTTTCCCTCTCTTTCTCTGTGTACCTCTCTCTCTCTGTCCCCCTCTCTCTCTGTCTTTGTGTACCTCTCATTCTCTCTCTGTCTTTCTGTCCCTCTCTCTCTCTGTCCCTCTCTCTCTGTCCGCTTTTCTCTCTCTGTGTCCCTCTCTATCTCTGTGTCCCTCTCTCTCTTTGTCTCTCTCTCTCTGTCTCTCTCAATCTATCTCTCTGTCCCTCTCTCCCTGTCTCTCTCTGTCTCCACCCCCTCTCTCTCTCGTTCCCTCCGTCTCTCTCTGCCTCCCCCTCTCTCTCTCTCTGTCCCTCTCTCTCTGTCTCCCCACTCTCTCTGTGTACCCCTCTCTCTCTCTCTGGTTCCCTCTCACTCTCTGACACCCTCTCTCACTCATTGTCACCCTTTCTCTGTCTCTCTCTCTCTGTCCCCCCCTTTCTCTGTGTACCTCTCTCACTCTGTTCCCTTCTGTCTCTCTGTCTTCGTGTCCCTCTTTCTCTGTCTCTCTGACCTTCTCTCTCCCTGTTCTTCTCTCTCTGTCCCCCTCTCTCTCCCTCTGGTTCCCTCTCTCTCTCACTCTGTCCCTGTGTCTCTGTCCCTCTCTCTATCTCTCTCTCCCTCTCTCTCTGTCTCCCCCTCTCTGTCTCTTTCCCTCCGTCTCTCTCGCGTACCTCTCTCTCTGTGTCCCTCTCTATTTCTGTCTCCCCCTCACTCTCAGTCCCCCTCTCTCAATCTCTGTCCCCTTTCTCTCTCTCTCTCTGTTTCCCTCTCTTTCTCTGTGTAACTGTCTCTCTCTGTCTCCACCCTCTCTCTCTCTGTCCCTCTCTCTCTGTCACCCTGTCCCTCTCTCTCTCTCTCTCTCTGTTTCTCTGTCCATCTCACTCTATCTCTCTGTCCCATCTCCCTGTCTCTCTCTGTCTCCACACTCTCTCTCTCTGTCTTTCCCTGCGTCTCTCTATGTGCCCCCCTCTCTCTCTGTGTCCCTTCTCTCTGTCTCCCCCCTCTCTCTGTGTACCCATCTATCTCTCTCTGGGTCCCTCTCACTCTCTCTCCCCCTCTCTCACTCCCTGTCACCCTTTCTCTCTCTCTCTCTCTCTCTCTGTCTCTCTGACACTCTATCTCTGTTCCTCTCTTTCTGTCCCCCTCTCTCTCCCTCTGTTTTTCTCTCTCTCTCTGTCTCTGTCTCTCTCTCTCTCTCTCTCTCCCTCTCTCTCTGTCTCTCTGTCCCTCCCTCTCCCTCTGTGTCCCTCTCTATCTGTGTGTCTTTGTCCTTCAAGACTGGATTGAGTTACAGCCTGGAATCGAATCAAGGGGCTCAGGGTAGTTCAGATACAGAATAACAGATAGCCCTGAGTGCGATACATTCTGGAATCTAATGGAGGGATATGCGAAGCATTTTATGTGGAATAATTTGTAACTGGGAGAGAGTCACAAAGTGGACTATAGGCCAAGTGCTTTCAAATCTTGTCTCGACTTAAACGTAATGCAGTCACAAACTACACGACTTTTCTGACTCCCCACGGATCCATGGGGACATTAGACTGACGCCACTGTGTTTCTGTTGCTGACACCTGGTGACATGAGTCTGACCCCACTCTGTCTCTGTCACTGACCCCTGGGGACATAAGACTGACTCCACTGTGACTCTTTCACTGACAAAAAGGTCGAAGGAGCTATGGATAGTGTTGAAGGATGTTGTTGGTTACAGAGAGACATAGATAAGCTGCAGAGCTGTGCCGAAAGGTGGCAAATGGAGTTTATTGCATAATGCAGAGTCCTGGACTAATGGTAAGATTCTTGGTAGCGTATATGAGCAGAGAGATCTCGGTGTTCATGTACATAGATCCCTGAAAATTGTAACCCAGATAGGGTCATTAAGAAGGCATATGATGTGTTAGCTTTTATTGGGAGCGAGATTGAGTTTTGGTGCCATGAGGTCATGTTACAGAAGTACAAAACTCTGGTGCGGCCGTGAGAAGTTAAGTATTTCCTCCACCATCGCTTATTCCAGAACTCTCCAACAAATATTTCAGGCTCCATTAATAACATGCTGGGTTGCAAGCATCAAAAATAAATACAGGTTCACTCATGCACAAAGCCATTTAGCCGAAAGCCAAACCAAATTTTTGAAACACATTTATGTTATTGCAGAAATAACTTCAACTTCAGATGCACAGAGAAGCCTACTCCTTATTCATTCAACAAACCAGAACAACATGCAACCAACTGGGTTTGCAAAGTGATTTTCACAAAGTGATTTATTTCATCAATTCCACCGAAAATCTTCATCGTCTCTGATTGAAATGGAGATTTCTGGATGGTTCCCAGAAGAGAGGAATAATTTTCCAAGCAATTCCTGTGAAATCTGCGATGATGTGGATTCCACGGGATCCCTGTAATCTGAGACTAGATTACTGATCGTCTGCCACTGTCTGAATTTTGGGCACAATATGCCCATGTGTCAATGTCAGTGGCAGAGTGAACCCGCAGAGAATCCTCAGACAGATTCTCACAAATACAATGGTGCAAGGCACTTACCAGGAATTGTTACAAATGGAAGGGTCGTGACAAATATTTTCCACACAACATAAACTGAAAACGTCATTTTCTTCATCAATCACTGAGTGATGTCAATTTCTCTGTACTCAATGCCGAGGTGATAAAGTCTCAAAGCCTTTCATTTATGTCTGCTGGCATCGTCTGGGGGACTGTGACATTACAATATGGTTCAAGCAATTTATTTACAAAATTGAACATACAGGTGACAGCGGTGTTTTAACGCTCAGTTCTCACAGAGCATTTTTAGAACTGATATTTATTGGATGATACAAATCTCAAATGGTCGATAGCAAACATTGGAAAATGCATATGAAGAAAATCATAGAATCCTTACAATGTGGAAGTAGGCCAATGTGCCCATCGAGTCCACACAGACCCTGCAAAGACTATCCCACCCAGACCCACCCGCTATCCCTGTGCGGCAGCAGAGATAAGCACTGAGCCAATGGGCCAACCTGTTCACCAGCACTGACACCACAACACCATCTGCTGAACACTGAAATCTCATTTTACTTCAATGTTATCCTTCCCTTGCCTTTGACCATTTGCAAACTAAATTCGGATTGTTTAGTGTCTCTCTGAGAAATGTTCTCCTCAACACTGGGACGTGGCTTCCCTCATTATCAGAAGCAGCTCTGTGAAGAGATGACATTTGTACGTTTTAACAAATCAAACATTTTGATTGAATTCCTCACCATCCACAGATTCAGCGTCTGAAACAAGTATCACTCGTCCAGTGCAGGCAATAATTGAAATCAGTACATTAAGCGAGGAAAATTGCCCTCAAAGGCTATGCAAACCCCAATAAATGCTAATCCTTCTCCTGGGATACGAATGTCCTCGACTGTTTGCGGAGCTGACTAAGAGACACACCTGATCTGTGCAGAAGCACATGGGCCTGAGTCATTCTCTCCTCTCTGCAGTGTACTGAACATGTACAGAGAAGAAACTTCAAACATCTGACTGATGGTGGATTGGAACAGTTTCATGCGAGATGGAGGAATGAGGCTGGGGAGGGATTTGCACACTCAAGGGTACAGAAATTTCAAATGTGGAAATGTTTGAGAAGGGGTCAATGTTGTCAAAGAGCCCTGCAGTGATGGGAAAATGGGTCTTTGCTGTGAGGACTGATAACGTACAGAAAACAGATAGCAGGAATAATTCTGTCGTATTCATGTTCTTCGGCTAATATTAGTGAGGACCACAATTATCATTCCTCGTGTCACCGCTATTTATAATCTGTATCCATGACTGAGGATTTAGGATCATATGTTACGTTGGTGATAGCACAATGTTAGGTGGACAGTAAAAGAGTAGAGAGTAAGTTTGAGAAAATGAAGGATAAGTTCAGTGAGTGAATGAGCGCAAAAATAGTCTGTGCAATATAATGTCGAGAAATGTGAATAATTATTCAACCATTTCAGTCTTGGAATAATTTCACGCCACCAATAACTTTTGGATGCTGATCCCAGTCGTAAATCACAGACAACAGGAATCCTTCCGTTCTATTCAGTGCTAGTAATTTCGATTATTCTCTTGAAAACTTTACTTCCCTCAGACCCTTCCAAATCTGAGGAATTTCACCCTGGGTTTGTGTCATTTCTGTCCCTCATATTATACCCTTGCTGTTCAGATATCATTCTGGTCAATCGATGCTGCACTCAAATAGACATGGACTGAAAACTTGTTTTTTTTTGTTTTATCCCACTTAAAAAGTCAGTTGCTACTGTGTTAGCATCACCTTTCAGCAGTGTTGGCATCTAAATTGATTGACTCTTTCAGAATCATCTATCCTGATCTGAAAGAGTCCAGGATGTTAGACTGCATCAAAAATGCACAGGGTCGAGAACATCACACGTTTTTGGGCTGGACTGTGAGTGGGCAGGGTGAGGGAATGTGGGGAAATGAGGAGGTCATCGTCCACATTGGCACCAACCCTTCAGAATCTCGCATCCTGCCATTAAGCACTTTTTATTAACAAAGTCAGACCCTTTGACTGAAGCCTGTCACAGAGTCAGGTACTCTGCATCTCCTTATCCCTGACATTTACCCTATGGAATTAGCCTGTTCTCCCTAACTGACACAGATTAAAGGCCCCAATCAGGGATTTCTTATCCAGTATTATCCAGCTACCCGACCTCATGACAATCATTATCAGGGGCAAAAAATGAGGTTCTGAAAGTGGGAATTAAAAGTCGTGAAAGAAATTGAACAACTATTCCATGGCTGAATCTGAGTGACAATCGCGTGGCTGGAAACATTTGTTCCATGAGGAAAGATTTTGGGCATCTCAGCCATTGGAAATTTTTCTCAGGCTGCAGCAATCTGAATACATTGTGATTGTTTTGTTTTAATTGGAAGGGGATTGCTACCCAGCTTAAGAGGCATGCGAATGTTTTTGGGGAATATTTCATCAGACCTGTCAGAGGATTGGGAATCTGGGATTAATCTCATTTAGGAGGGAAATGAATCTGTCACGGGAAGCAGACAATCTGTGAGTGAAAGAGAAAAGCAGCAGAAGCACATTCGGGATCACCTAAGATCTTGTGCATCTTAAACCTAGTCTTCAGGATCAAACGTTTCCCAACCGTGCCTCACAGGTTTAGGGACAGAGTTGTTCCCAGCACGTTACTTTTTAATTTTCGGGAGATGCTCAATAACATATGTGTTAAGTAATAAAGTAACTTTCGAAAGATTTTTAAAAATTTTGTCTTTATGATGCTGTGTGAGGTATTTGTTCTGAAACAGACTGAAAGAATGCATCGATATATTGAAGAGTTCATTACCGTCCAAGAACCTAAAGCCAGAATGCACATTGAAAGGACTAATTTATTACATCTCACAGCATTGGATTTACACAGGAGCACAGATGTAAGCATGCAGCAAGTTGTTATATATTTCCAAAACTTACGAACACAATGTGATAGCATTATGTCACAATATTACTGTATTTGGGAAGAATGACCATAAAATGCTCAAATTGTTTATTAAGTTTGAGAATGAAGAAATTGAATTTGAGACTCAGAGCCATGAAGCTAACGAAGAAGAACAGCAAGGAATTGATGCATAAATGGGCAAACGAGGAATGAGTTCTCAGTGGATAGTCAATGGCTAAAAAGTATGAAACATCGTAATGAATCACAAAACTAATTCAGTCACCTTTCGGACAATAATCAAATAGGAAAGGTGACAATGGGCGGCGCTGCCTGATTCCAGGACTGTTCGGGAAGCTTTCTGATTCCCACCCATTTACTCAGACGCACTAACGCTATTGGTGCAGAAAAGGTCAATCCAATTGCAGGTATCATCCCCAAAACCAATTTTGGAGAGTACGCCGCGCGTGTTGGTGTGCAATTTGCTGTAAATGAACTTTTCCTGGTGAGGCTGATAAGGCAGGTTTCCAACCTCACTGACACACACAGAGACAATTACATCGCTGAGGAGTGCCCAGCATAGAAAAGGTTTGGTTGGGGTGAGTCATTCATTCCGCAGCAGACCTGACCTAGTTTACGATGATCTCAGTCAGGATTCTGTAAATTGCATTTTGCAGTGAAAACGGTCGTCAGTCCTCCCTGTGCCTCTTCTAATTGTAAATGAGAGGGATGCTAACTTTTCTGTAGGATTCACAAAGGCTACCTGTTCGAGGTGTCCACTTCCAGAACGTCCAGGTCAGTCAAGTGCCACGGGGTAAAAACCACGCAAGTGATAAGCCATCACTTCAGGAAGCTGTGTGCTTTCCTCAGGACTTCAGGGCCTTGGTGAGCTCCTCCAGAGATAACTGCTGGTACAGACTTTAGTGTCTTCTGTCGTCTATTGCCTCCGTGACAGAGGAGATGAATACCTGGGTGGCCGGACTGTCTGTGCACTTCGTTTCATATCGACTGGCATATAATGATTTGCTGATCTCCGCGGTGGTCGCTCTGTCAGTAGAAATAATGCAAAGAACAAAAAGTCAGTAAAGGTTCTATCAACTACGCTCCCCATGATTTCTGCTGTATAGTTCACCTTCTCCTGAGGGAATTTACGACATGGATATGAATAGGAAGGGTATCGAAGGATTTCGGACAATTGGCACAACTTACGAGATCTGACGGGCACGAAGGAGTTTGATTTTATTCAATTTGTTTGATTTATTGTCACATGCACCGAAGTGCAGTGAAACACTTTATTTATGAGCAGTACGGGCCGATGATACACAGCAATGATGTGCTGAACAAGAAATAATTAAAGAGAGGCATGCAGGTCACATTGCACAGGCCGCACAAGAGAGATCCGTGTTAGGAAGGTCAGCATAACTTGAGTCAAGAGAGTCCGTTCAATAGTTTCATAACGGCTGTGCAGAAGCTGTTCCTGGAACTGGAGTGTGTGTGTGTGTGTGTGTGTGTGTGTGTGTGTGTGTGTGTGTGTGTGTGTGTGTGTGTGTGTGTGTGTGTGTGTGTGTGTGTGTGTGTGTGTGTTCGGACTTCTGTACCATCGGCCTGATAGACGTTTTTGGGAATCTTTACCAGGGTGGGAGGGGGGTCTATTGGAGTCAATCGATGCAAGTTTGGCTCGCAGAATGGCCTGAGTTGTCAGGATGTCAGACTGGGATGAGGTAGGTGATTGATGCAGAAAATGAATTGATTGAATAAACAGCAATTTCGGTTAATGTTGCTTATTTCCAGCGTTCACAGATAGTTGGGATTTACTCTGCCCTGTCTCTAGCCTGTTACATCGGAGGAGGCCATCAGCAGATGTAGGAGATGGCCTCTTGGAATTATCACTCGAAGGTTAACCCAGAGACCCAGGTAATGTTTTGGGGACCCAGACACAGCAGATGGCGATATGTAAAATCATTAATTATCGAGAATTAAAGAGGCTGATGACGACCGATTGCCGGTTCAGTCATACCCTTTAGAGAGGAAACTGTTGTCCTTCACTGGTCATTGCTACATTTACACTCCAGATTCACAACAACGTGGTTGAAACATCACTGCCCTGGTGGCAATAAGGGATGGCAATTAATGCTGGTGCTAGCCAACAACGCCCTCATCCCCGAATGTATTAACGCAAAAACGCTCCTTCAAATGATAACAGAGGAATTGGAGGAGGGAATTTAAATCATTTTGAGATGACAAAGGGGGAATAGCAGTCGTCCATTCATCCCCTCTCATGAGAGTAAAAGACGTGGGCATTACGTCAGTCCACACTGATCGATTGAAAAAGAAGGTTCGCGGGAAAGGGAATGTGTGAGGGAGATCTAACATTGTTAATCAGTCTGTCATGGGGAACCTTGTCTAAAGCCTTACTGAAGTCCATATAGATCAGCTCCCCCGTTCTGCCCTCATCAACCCTCTTTGTTACTTCTGGAAAAGGAACTCAATCAAGTTTGTGAGACTTGATTTCCCACGCACAAAGCCATGGTAACTATCCCTAATCAGCTTTTGCCTTTCGAAATACATGTACATCCTGTCTCTTAGGCATTCCTCCTTTATACTCGTCTGAGCATTCATTCGATCTATCTTGTCGATATCCGGCATATGCTTCCTTCTTTTTCTTACTCAAACCCTCATTTTCTTTTGTCATTCAAAATTCTTTTCACCGACCAGTCTTTCCTTTCACCCCAACGTGTATACCCTGTCTCTGGACTCTTGTTATCTCATTTCTGAAGGCGTCCCATTTTCCAGCCACCCCTTAACGTGCAAAGATCTGCCCCCAATCAGCTTTTAAAAGTTCTTGCCTAAGACTGTTAAAATTAGCCTTCCTCCAATTTCGAACTTCAACTCTTAGATCTGGTCTATTCTTTTCATTCACTATTTTAAAACTGATTTAATTATGGGCGCTGACCCCAAACATCTCCCCCACTGACAACTCTATCACCTAACCTGCCTTACTTACCAAGTTTTGCACCTTCTCTCACAGGTACAGTCAGATATTAAATCAGAAAATCATTCTGTGCACACTGAATAAATTATTTTCTATCTAAACCCTATTATTCTCTATTACTGTGTATATCGTCATTTCTCTCTTACATATTTTTAATCATGTCGATTATCCTGCATATCATTCAGTCTCTTCCCTAGTGTTTAATTCTCTCCCGATTACTCTTTCTTCCACTTTTTCTGTCTCTCTCTCTGGACTTAAGCCTGTATTAGTACTCCATCCCCTCTATTCACTACCTTGTATTTACTCCACTCCTTATTAGTCTGTACTTTGACTCCACTGTTATTCTTTACTCAACCTTATTGTTATCTGTATTTGATCTTCTATTTCCCTGTAGTTACCCATCCCACTTCTTTTGTATTAAGTCCTTTCCCTGTTACTGTCTTTTGAGTCCTTTCCCTAATACTCTCCATTTAGACTCCTCACAATTACTCTCTATTGCACCTGCTTTTTAAACTGCACACACGACAATCGATAACCTTGACTCTGCATTCAACTTTCTCCATATTACACTCAAATTCGCCCTCTCACTATTGTTCGTCATTTGTTCCTCCCCACTCTGGACTTCTTCCTTTCCGTTCCCCTGCATCCCCGCGCTTCTCATGACTCTCTATTTATTTTCCTGTTACTCGGTGTAAACTCGCCTTCCTTTTCCCATACCTGGACATTTCTGTTACTCCCCTGTATTCAACATTCTCCCTACTACTCTGTATTATATCCTCTCCAGTTCCACAAAGGTGGTAACCCATCAAGTCACTCTGCATTTATACTTGCATTGGACCTGACACGAACCCAGCGAGCACAAAGCTGGTTCCTGGAGTGAACAGAACCCTTGACACTACTGTTTATATCTATCGGCCAGGACTCCCTGTTTGTCCCAGGTTAATAGACAAATCGGAGAGCTCATCTTCAAAGATATTCTTCCGGCTGACCTCATTAGAATTTCTCCAGCTTCCCCTGTATTAACCCTCTCCCTGTGTCCCTGCAATCAGGACTCTCCCCCTAACTCCTCATATAATTCTTCTTTTGTTATTTTCTATTAAATCTTCTCCCTTTCTGCCTGTAACACTCCCCCTTTTCCTGCACTCAGCACTATTCTTATTACGCTTTACTTAGCACTCTCCTATTGTCGATATTATTCTCAACCCATTGTTCTCGATTGAATACTCTCCCTTTTACAATATTTAGATCAATCTCTCTGTGTATTTAAACTTCTCTGTTTACCCACCGCTCTTTAATGATTGCCCTCCACCCCCACCTACCCCTGTTACAGGATATGTGTTTACTCTCCACAATAACCAGAAACCAGGAGACCCTGACTGAGCAGACCCCACAGCCGCCAACACGTGACCGACACTGCTCTGTGCTGCCACTCGTCTGGGCGGCGCTGGGACTGCAGATGCATCCCAAAGTGCTGCAGGAGTTCAGCAGCAGCCCCACATGGTCAGACACGAAATTACTGATGGGAAGAATATAGGCACAACGTCAACATAAACTAATATAGTGTTGGTATATAAATAGTAAAAGCTACAATACACGACAGGATTTTCATAAAACGTGAACAGCTCTATTATATAATTATAATATATATAAAATCTTAAACACATCCAACACAAAGAATATTTAAATTCCAATGCGCAATAATATTACATGTAAACACAATCAGCTCAAATACACGACAATATTTGTACAGACACAAACATTTACAATATACAATAACACACAATGTAAGTTATATACAAAAAAACCATGAAATAACGTGTTTAAGAAGGACTTGTGGGAAGGAGGTGAATGTACTTTTGCGAAATTCGCAGATGACATAAAAAGTAGGTAGGAAGTTACGTTGGGACATTGTATGTGATTTTACTTTGCGCCGGGGATAGTGGTAGTCTTCTTAAGGAAGATAGGGTAATCAGCTTGTTGGAGGGAGAGGTTGAAGATATGGGTGAATACACCCACCAGTTGGTCCGTACAACATCTAAGTGCATGGCCAGGGAGTTCATCCAGGCCCATCGCTTTCCTTGGGTTGACTCTCATGAAAACAGTTCTAAAGTGTGCATCGGTGATTGAGTGAAGAGGTGTGTCTGGGGTTGTGGGGCAGGAGTCACTGCGCCACTTGCATTCTGCTCAAACCGAGCAGAGAAAGCATTGAGAGCCTGAGGGAGGAATGTGTCTTTCACCGCTATTTTTTTCTGCTTCATTTTGCACCCTGTAAATGATCTGTAGAACTTGCAACAGGCGATGGGAGTTTGTTTGGTTTGTTTGGCCCTCTTATGTCGTCTGGTCCTCCCTCTTGACACTTCTGATGGCCCTGCGGAGGTCAGACCTGGATTCCCTGTATAGGTCTGGCTCTTTACCGTCTGATCTTCAGTCGGGAGTGGATTTCCTGATTCACACAAGGTTTATGCTTGGGGAACACTGCAACTGTATTCTTCACTCCGCAGTACTCCATGCAATTGCCCATGATGTCTGTGATGGTTGTGGTGTACTCATCCAGGTTTTCCACTTAATATTTGGACACGCTTCAGTCCACCAATTCTAAGCAGTCCAAGAGACTGTCAGTCACAGCCTCAGAACAGCATTAAACGTCCTTTGGTGAAGAGTCCTCCCATTTCAGCTTCTGCTTGTAAGCTGTTTCCACATGTAGGAGAGACTAGGACCTGAGGGCACAGCCTCAGAGTGACCGGACGACCTTTGAAACTGAGAACAAGATGAATTTCTTCAGACAAGGTGTTGTTAATCGATGGAAATCGTTGTCGCAAAGAGAGCTGTGGAAACCAGCACGTTGAGTGCGTGAGATGCTTCTCCTTTAACAACGTTGTGTCTTACCTGTTTTTGTTTTAGAATACTTGTTAATGCAGATTCTGGGGTGTCTAGTTTGGATGTGTTGCAGGTCTAATTACATGAGAACTAAAAGTCACTCCCTCAGGTAAAAGGCTTTCAAGTTTTGAAATAAACACTCTTTTGCAGTGAAAGGGGTGTGACCAGTTCCTCCAGCTCAGGTTTCCTCTGGTCTAGTTTGTTTTGTTTTGGTTAGTTTTTCAGCTGCTTGAATAAGAAACGGCTGTATGGAAGAAGGTATTCTAAAATGAGTCTCTGCCTGACATCTCTCCTGTCAGACCCTGTGTTGATTTTACGTTTGAAGTGATGGGCGTTCATGGGGAAAGTTGGTTGAATTTGGATCAGCATCATGAAGTGTTGAAAATCGGTTGGGTGTTTGGATAGGTTAATTTACTCTGCATACTGGATGAAGGGCTTTTGCCCGAAACGTTGATTTTGCTGCTCGTTGGATGCTGCCTGAACTGCTGTGCTCTTCCAGCACCACTAATCCAGTATTTGATTTTCAGCATCTGCAGTCATTGTTTTTACCTAATTTACTCTGCAGTTTCTCCGCTTCTGTTTCTGTTTCATTCTGTACTCTGTAAATAAGTTCTGATTAGTTTAAAATGAGTAGTTTTGAGCAGGTCCATCGCTCCTGGAATATCCACTTTATACCTGCTCAAAACAACTAGAAATGTTTTACTCTGGGCTACCTTCTTGAAATGATTTGAGGGTGTCTGGCCAGGTCCATAACAGATTGAGTCTCCTCCGGGATTTGTTCTATAATTCCTATTTGTGATTGTCCTTGCTGGACTCGCAGGCAGTGAGTGGTAATTGTTAGTTCTGTGAGTTAATTTTGGTTGGTTTAAACAGTGTGTGGGATGACGATGGCATTTTCAGTCACTGAGAGTTTTCTGGGGATGGAAGAATTTAACTTTGGGGGTTTTACAAAAGGTTAAAAAAGGAAATCCCGCTGGAATTGGCAGTCATTTGTTTTTGTAGCGATATCCTTCCTTGAAGAAAGGAGAGATAATTACATCAATAGCTCAGAAATAAATTTGTTGGAAACACCATCAGAATCTTTAGAGAATGCAACATTTCAACTGAAACTGAAGCTGGTTTAATTAGCAGCAAAAGAAAAGGAAAGGACAAATGCAACTAAACTGTTGCAATAACTATTGAAAACAGAGAAAAGAGCAAAAGAACGAACGGCTTTAGCACAACAAAAAGAAAAAGAGAGGGAAAGAGAGAGTTAAGAAAGGCAAATAGAGAGAGATGAGAGGCAGGAACAGAGGCAGTTTGAACTTCAGAAATTGGCACTGAGATTGTAAAGTCAGCTGATAAGGATGGAGATTAAGGTTCAAGGGAAGCTTAGTCAGGAAGACAGTGAAGATGAGCAAACCAATTCTTAAGAGAAACGGGATCCTCCCGTCTTTGATGTTGAAAGATGTACATCTGAAAACGTTTTACAGAAAATAAGCTAGTAATGGGAATTCATGGTGTGACAAAAAGACGTAGAGTGAGGGTAGAGTGTCCAATGAAGAGTAGAGAAGTTGTGGATGTAGGTTGCTCGCTGAACTCCAAGGTTGATGTCCAGAACCTCCCAGCTCAGCGAGCAAACCTGTATTCAAAACCTCAAACTGAGTAACTAATCTTCTCAAAACTGGAGAAGTTATGATAGGAGACCAGAACATATTCTGAGCTCCAGGAATTCAATTTAGCCTTGCTGATGATATCGCTGATTCACAGGTAAGAGTGTGGTCTTCTGTGGTTGAAACGCCAACGGATACTCAGGCAACTAAACCATGGGACGACACATATCCTGGGTTTTTTTCCTGCTTTGCGGAAACAAGGTCACAAAGTAACCAGTTGAAATAGGAAAAATCAAAGAATACAGACAAGGAGGTTGACATGGAATTAGCAGACACCCTGTTTGATCATATGGTTTACACAAACCAGGTGCAAACATGACAAAGCAGGTATCATTAATTCAGAGAAATTAACGGAATTACAGCAGAAAGATGAGAAACCTAACAAATTGTTACAGAAAGCGTAAATGGAAAAAGAATCGAAATATATCCCGGTGTCCAACGTTTTCAAAAATGATGTCTTAATGAGGAAATGGAGATCATCACATATCCAGGCAGCTGAGAAATTGCTGTAAGTTCTTCAGGTTGTATTGCCAGTGTGTGTGGAAATGTGCACGGTGCGTGAACGACCACGAGGTTGTCATTCAGATGTGAGAAAAATCCGAACTAAAATATAGAAGCGATTTTCCTGGCCTGGATTGCACGAAGATATTGTTGATTTTTGCCAGACATGTCATACAGGCAACACCGACAACTTTAATAGCCTTTCCTTCACTTGAGGAACCTTTTACAAGTGTCTTAATTGACCACGGAGAAGCCCTACCTAAAATAAAAAATGACAATCATTATTCGTTAACTATAATGGATGTTCCACTAGATTTCCAGACGACATTTCATTGCAATATCACAGCCACAAATATTGAAGAGGAGTTAATCAATTTTTTAATTAGATACGGACTACCCACAGACATACAATAGGATCAAGGTTCAAACTTTATCTCAAACTTATTCAAGCAAGCTATACAGTTTGGGACTAAAACAAATCAAATCTACCGTATACCATCCAGAATCGTAGGGAGTGGAAGAAAGGTGGCATCAGACTTTAAAACCATGTTGAGAGTTTATAGTCAAGACTAATCAGATGATTGGAATAAAGAAATTCCATTTTTACTTTTTGCGATCAGAGATGCACCAAATGAATCGACCAAATTCAGTCCATTTGAATTACTTTTTCTGCAAGAAGTGAAAGGACAGTTACAATTGATTAACGATAATTGATAAGTCAAAATTCAGAGTCCACTTATTAGGACAATGTGTCAGGATTTGTGGAACGATGAAATAGAATGGGGGAGTCGGTGAAACAGCATTTAAAAGTTATCACAGCAGACAATGAAGTAGGAAACATAAATGCAATCAAAAACTCGCAATTTTATTACTGGAGCTGTTCGTGTTGCTTCCGGTGACAGGTAAACATTTTAAAACACATTTCTGTGGATCTTACCAATTCAAGGAGATTGATTGAGGTACACTTCTGATAAGGACCCCAGACAGAGTCTTCAACAGAGTGTGTCTTGTGAATATGCTCAAAAGGCATTTTGACAGGGGAAGAAAGTCAATGGAGACTGTGTTATTGATGACAACAATGATCGAAGAACCAAGTTCAGAGGATTCTGAATTTTAAATTCCTCACATTAAATTAGACCATGACGTAGTTGTCAGAAATTTGGATACATTATTAAAGTACATTTTGGAGGAAAATGGAAACGATCTGAAGCATTTATGACAATCGCATTGGGAGATATGTCAAAATAAGCTGGGAAGTATGAACCTAACTGTACATCATGTAGATAGAGGAAACACTCATCGGATTAAACGACATCTGTATAAACATAATACCTAAAAGTTGGCATGGGTTTTACATGAAATTGAAGATGTGCTCTGAGATGGCATAATCAAAGTGAGTTTAAGTTACTGGAGCTCACCCATAGTAATGGTGTCAAAACTAAATGGTACCCATCAGTTCTGTGTGGACTATCACAAAGGCGGGGCAGTTGCAAAGACTGATTCATGTCCGACTGCACATTTAGAAGACCGTGTTGAAAAGCTGAAACAAGAAACTTATATTTTGATCTTGGACTTGATCAGAGGATACTCTTGGTCTGAAAGAGTGAAGACAGTTTCAGCTTTCGTAATGCAAAATGACCCTTATCAATACAAAGTCATACTATTTACATGAAAAATGAGCCAGCCACATTTCAGAGCCGAACCAATAAGGTTATTTCTGTATTACCCATTGTGTCATATATACAGATGACCAAGCGATTTTTCGTCACACATGGAAGAAATATTTGCAACATTTATTAGAATTGTTTGGATAATTGACTTTGGGAGACAGGTGTGTTGATGAAACTGACTAAACGTGAATGTGTCACCTTCTAGGTCCATGTTATTTGGAGTGGACAAACGACTACATGGAATTAAAATCAAAGGTAATTCGGGAGTTTCCTATAACATCAACAAAAATAGCAATACTAAACTTCCTGGGATGGAATGGGTTTGACTGGAAATTCACACCAAATTTAGCAGTGTGTATTCTCCACTCACTTATTTAATAAAGAACGGCAAGAAGTTTTCGTTGACAGGGAACTGTCAGAAAGCATTTGGCAGTCTGAAAGTTTTGTTGACCACTGCTCCAGTGTTAGACATCCCAAATAATGCAAATCCACTCAAGGTGGCTATCGATGCGTGTGATCTGGATGTTCGCACTGTGCTCTTATAGGAAGATGATGAGAAGATTGAAAGACCTATCAGGAACGTGCTGGGGGCACAGAAAGATCTTGGCACCCGAACAGACAGCCAAACACAGTCTGAACAACACACTCACCTGATTAAAGAAGAGCACAGCCAGGCAGATACACACCCCGCACTCCTACAATAGTACACTGATACTCAGAGAGACACACACGGAGTCACAGAACAATCATCACATGCTGACAGTGAAACACACACACACACACAGACGCACGCATACATTTAGTCATAGGAATGTAACTCCACAAACAGCATATACACAGGCACAAACACAACAGAAGCACATGTGTAAAACACACACTTTTGTGCAGTCACTGAGACACAGTAATATAGACCCACATAAAAAAGACTGACTTCACAGGAAGACTCGCATACAGAGTGAATAACATTCCCAAAGACATAAACACATAAATATATTTTCACAGAAATACACACAAAGGGAAACCCACACTCAGATGCATAAACACACTCATAATGTGTAACAGTCAGGGACATATCTAACGACAAAAACCAAGGGGCACACACACAGAGTGACATCCCCACAAAGGCAATGACCCCCCCGCAACCCACACACACACACACAGACACCGTCACGCACTGAAAGGGAAACGCACGAACACACTTCCCGCCCAGCCACGGGGATAGGAAAGGGAGATGACCAAACTCCAGCCAACTTACTTACAGTAACGTTTCAAGTTATTGCTGGCTATATCTGTGCACTTTGTACTTTGCAAAATCACTCCCTGTGGAAAGATCATTGAACGGAGTGAACGGGAAGTGAGGTCAGTCAATGCACGTGAGCATGTGCTGAACTGAGACAAGAAGTGTCTGGCATGGTCAATGTGAAGAAAAAGACACAGAGACTGAGAGGGAGAGACAGAGAGACTGAGAAAGAGATCGACAGAAAGACAAAGAAGGATAGATAGAGGGAGACGGAGAGAAAGACAAACAGATGAAAATGTGGAGAGAGAGTGAATGATACAGACAGGGAGGGCGACACAGCGAGAGACAGAGAGGGAGAGAAAGAGACTGAGCAGGATTCTGAGAGATAGGGACAGTGGAGAATGGTGGAGAGGAACAAACACAGACAGAAAGAGGCAGAGAGAGAGTAAGAAAAGACCCCTTGAAGAGAGTAGACAGGAGGTGGACTGAATAAACTCTCTTTCAATAAAAATGCTCATCTCCAATCGGCAATTAACATGAGAGGATCAGCAAAACCCGGAGCCTTTCCTTTGTTGTAATGAAGTGTTTATTGCGAGCTGAATAGTGAGAGTCTGACAATCATCTTTTGTGCAGGAGGGTCCGTTTATGTCCCTCTCCCTCTTCCCCTGCAGGGGGAATGCAGAGACCACATCCTGCCGGTCTATAACACTCATCCAAATGGCAGTCCATGAAGATGCAATGTTCAAGCTGAACCGAACACTCACAGCCAGTCCATCATATCAAATCTCTCTACCAGCCTCTTTCTATCATCATTCCATCCTAAGTGAGAAATTTACGTGACCAGTTGCTGAACCGCATTCCTGAACTTCTCTCGAAACTTGGGCACAGTCACTGCATAAAATAATGTGTTTGTGCTGCAGCTTAAATCCCGAAGCATTTCTCCGGCCCATGTAAAGTGAAGTTTACTCACAGGACTTATTCCTTTAATGATGAAGTATATGGTGCTTGCACTGTTTACTCCCCAAAGAAGAATGAAGCTGATGGATATGGTGAAGAGGCAAATCACCGAATTCTTCAGGCTCTTCATCTCTGTGTCTTTGCGACTCTCTCCCTTGCTCTGGCCCATCAGGCTCTTGCGGACTCGACTGGCCATTAAAATGTACCGGACCGTCAGAGTGTTCATCAACAGAATCAACATGAATGGAATTAAAGGCGTTAAAATGATATCAAACCACTTAAACGCTCGCCACCGAGGATCAGTAAAATAACTTGACTTTGTGAAGCAGTACCTTGGAACATTGTTAGTTATCCACAAAGGTTTATACCGAAAATAGAAGGGAATGTTTTTTAAACAGAGTAGAATGGTGGTTGCAGCCAGAGCCACAGCCAAGGCTTTGTCTGTCCAATATTTTCTGTTCATTTTCAAGCAGCAAATGGCTACAAAACGATCAAAGGTGAAAAGGACAGTGAACCAGACGGAACAGTCTGTGGATGCACGAAACAGGACATAGGCAGCACTGCACACAGGGGTGATGTTCACGAAAGACCCTGGGAAGTAAAATCCTTTCAATCGCCGCAGTATGATGTCAGCAAAAATGTACAGGAGATCTGCTGCTGCCATAGCCAGGAGGCAGCGGGTTGTGCAGTTAGAGAGGCCACACTTTCCCCGAGAGAGAACCAACATCAGCAGGAAATTAACTGAAAAGGACAGAATATAAAATATAAGTCGGAAGTCCCTGATCAAGCATTTTCCACTTCTGCCCAGAGAGCTATGGAAGATCTCCATATCTAACTGGGACAGGGAATTGACAGATGGCAAAAGGACATAAATTTTAAGGTGAACAGCAAAAGGTTTGCAGGGGATTTGAGGAAAGGTCTTTCACTCAGAGATTGGTGTGTGTTCTGATAATTCAGTTCTTGGGAGGGTTGTTGATGGAGGAAACCTCACAACCTTGAACAACTACCTGGGACAAGACCAGATTTCATCGAGCCGTGATAGCACAAGCTTGACGACGGATGTACCTGTTCAGTACGGTCGGGTTCCACAATTCTAAGAAGTACTTCTGGGAAGTAGTTTAGGAAGTGAAACATTTTCACAAAATAAATAAAAGAGCTGTGGATACCAGACATATAAAAAAGAAACAGAAATCACAGGCGAAGCTCAACAGCTGTGGAAGCATCTGTGGAGAGAGAAACATCATTAATGCAATCATTCTTCACCTGAACACATCCCTCTGAACATTTGTCAATGATACGCAAACGTCAACTCGGTTTTCTCCTCGCACAAGGCCCCAACATTGCAAACAAAGGACGCGGATTGATTTTGAAAAGGGAATTGAGAATCATGGTGTTTATATTTATCTATGATGGAACTTTTATTGGACTGCTCCGACCATGCTGGGCGTAGTTAGAGTCATTGTCTCTATGACTCTAATACCACCGTGGATGTATTCCCAGGAATATTCTCCCTAAGCCCAACTGTAATGTTATCCCTTATCAAAAAACAATTCGTCTTTTTTTTTAACTCCTTTCTTTACTTCCGACAGCATTTCTATCCTGCAATTGTCAGCTGCCAGTCCTGTCCATCCCTGAACCACATCTGTGTAATTCTTATGATATCCTAGCCCCATATTACTCACCACGAGCATCTGTTTCCCCTATTAAGCATCTTGTGTAGAAATAAATGAAATTTAATTTGTCAGTCTTGCCTCATTCTCTGCTGTGAGTCTGCCTGACAATTAGACTTGCTCGTTTTCCCTTCTGTGTCAGTCTCAGGCTGATTTCTTTCCTTCTGTCGGTCTGATCACGCGACCCCACCCCCCTCACCCAACCTTACTGTAATCAAGATACTACTACCCTCAAGGACCTCCTTTCATTTTCCTGTCTAACCTCATACTCTCCCTTCAGAATTTCGTCCTTATTCGTTCCTGTGTCGTTAGTTCCAATGTTCACAATGACCTTCTGCTAATCCCACTCCCCTTTGACAATATTCTACACGGTCTCTGAGATATCCTTGATCCTGGCAACAGTGAGGCAACGGACTGTCTGTGCCTCTATTGAGAGCGTCCCCTATCACAATTCGTCCCTTGGAACCTGGAGTAGTAGTCGTTATATTTGAACCAGTCTTTATGCCAGTACTTGGCTGTTCATGATACATTCCCCTAAGAGTCCATCGCACCCTACATTTTCCATTTCTCTTTAAAATGGGGATAGCCACAGAAGACTCCTGCATTACCTATCTCCCTCTCTTGCTTTTCCTGGAGGTAACCTGTCTATTTGGTTATGTCTGCTTTTGTTGTCTCTTCTTTTTGCTGCCATCCTTCAGACCCCTTCACTCGTGAAAATTCCTCATTGACTCAACATTCCTCACTGCTGCTCCAACCTATACAAGTGATATGATCGGATTCACGATCAAACATACTTACTCCAGACTTATTGATCAGTAACACGTAAGCTCTACCACATCTGGCAGGAAGAGTACATCGCTCCTCTAAAGGTCATCGTTGCATCTTAACAATCTACACACCCAGAAGAAACTACAGCCTGACTGCTGGTAAGGACTCTGCCACCGGCAAATGTAGTGCCGATATTTTATATTTTTCATTTTAATCAAGAGACAGATCTCCATAAAACTTGTAACCAAATATTACTCATTCTACTGAATATTGCAGATATATATCAAAAACTCAGGAAGACTACGCTTAAAAGGTATAAACGTACCTGCTCCTGTGCTGTGAACTAACCCACACAGTTTCCTCCTTTATTTTCCATTGTGTTGCTTTGATCTTTCTTTTCCCCAAATTTCCAAAACAATGTGACATCACATGAAAACAATTACTCTTCCAGCATTTTGTGGACGTCAGCGCTGACACCCGAACTATCTCAAAAAAAGGAGCCGCTCATACAGTCACAATTACTTCCCTTTCTCCAATTTGGGTTACCTCAAAACGTCTGGTCACTATATTACAAAACCATTGCTTGTTACAATTGTGAAGATGCACGTGTTTGATGTTCAAAGCTAACAGAGCTGAGATAGGCTTGTTTCATCATTACAGGTGTATCCATGATCTGAGCCCTTTCTGTGATGATGGAATGAAGTTCTGTTAACTCACTGAATCCCACATAGTTTGATTTGGAAAGTGAACAATTCCCTGTCAAGTTTAGCAAATGTTCTAATTTCCCTGACATTCAGTCAGCAAATAATACAAAATACAAATAGGGAGCTGTGACATTTTTTATTGCATTCTCTGCACTACCTGACTCAAATAGTTTTTGGAAGGTGCTTGTTGATATATTATGAATAAACTATACAATGCGAATCAAAACAGACAGTTCCCTCCTGCAATTTCTGAATGTGACAGCTCCAATCCATTGTATAATAAAATATGATAAAAAAATCACGTCTCTCTGACTGTCCATTGTGTTCTATCATGTCGGGGCAATTAATGTTTAAATTGATGATCTGAACACTCAGCAGTTCATCGACAATACAAGATTTCAGGCTCCATGAATGCCATGCTGTGTTACTTCATTCCTAAATATTTACAATGTAATGAGACAATTAAACAAGGTAAGTAATATTAATTTCATGATTTTGTAAATTCTTATGCTCTCACTTTAATTAATAGTATTCCTCCGCATGCAAAATTGATGTATGCATTTTAATGTTATGAAGCTACAAACACTTCTTCTGGGAACAACAGGAAGATGGACACAGACTTGTGGAGTTCACTTGAACAATCCACAGTGTTGTAGTGGTGGAAATGGAAAACATAGAAACAGGCCATTTAACCGACCAAGTGAATTGACTTCAAAACTCCTCAGTCTTTCTGCATTAGCACGGAAATGCACGAAAGTTATGGCACTAAAAGAGATCATTCATGTCTGCATTGAGAAAACGAACAAGCTGCTCTGATCCCCCGACTGGCACCTGGTCCGCAGCGTTGAGGGTGCTTCCAATTAAAACTGTTGGACGATAACCTGGTGTTGTGTGATTTTGAACGCCGGAGTTTCCACATACTAACACCATTCTTGTAAATATCTTCTCTACTCTCCTCAGAGTAATTCTGTCCTCACTGCTCGGTGATGACCTGTACAGTGCACAAAACCGTATGTGTATGAGCCATCCAGCTCATACAGTCTTAGGGATCTTGCAGGGACTGAGGGAATTTATTTTGAGTTGGCTCTGCTGGAGAGTGAGAGAGTAATAACTTTGTTATGGATGATAAGGTATTAAACTCAGTGCGGATGATTGATCAGGCTTTGGGCCATATAATGGATCTGGATGGATATAGTTGAGGCGCAATCTATATGAAGAATGAGGCTAGTTTATCAGTTCTTCAGGAGTTCGTATTAGTCTTTAATCGCCTCACCTCTGTTCTGATACCAGCTGATTAGTTACAGAACAAGTCAGATCCGAAACAAAATCCAGTTTGATGGATGATAACCTTACTTGTTTTGATTTAACAATGTGATCTCTTGCTCAATCGCAAACACACAATGCTGCAAATATTATTTCTACAACAACAAAAATTTATTGCACAAGGAAAAAACGATTAAGTAGAATTAATCAAACTACATACATAAAACGCAGATTCAAAATCAATGAACACAGATGAACTGTATAATACTCATTACCCTCAAAACATCCATAAATGAACGAAAACCTGTGACCTTGATATATTTTACAAAACACGACACCCAGTACCGTTCCAAACAAAACAATTCTCACGTAATATTTACACGAGAATCCCTGTATCTATCACTTGGTGAAATGACTTGTCACTGTCACTTCTAAACTGGAACCGCAGTAAATTCCTTCATGGAGCGACCAGAGTGTCAACGGACTTAGCTTGAAACAATCTCTTTCGAGATTTTTCTTGTCACAACAGTTTTGTCTGGGACTAATACAACATTTTCATTCCAAGGCAATATAATTTACTAAAACTCTCATTTCCTTCACATGAGCACGGATCCATACACTCACTCAGTTCCAGGGTCTTACAGGAACTGAAAGAAATGACAAAAATGTTTGAAGTGAAAGTAATGCTTTCTCAGTTAAGGGTCTCTTCCTTATTCGCAAATTCCAGAACTCTTCAATAAATCTTTCAGGCTCCATTAATGCCATGCTGGGTTGCAAGCATCAAAGATAAACAAAGATTCACTGTAGCCAAACATCAAATGCAATATTGAAAACAATTGTAGTGATTTCAGAAATAACTTGAAATTAACCATAACCTTCAGATGCACAGAGAAGCCGACTGATAATTCACTCAAAAAAAAACCCAGATTCAAACTTAAACTAAATGATATTGCACTCTCTACTTTAGAATACTACCGCTTATATTTTGCCAAAGTGTTTCCTTTTCTTAATTCCACCGAAACTGTCCATAGTTTCCGATTGAAATGGAGATTTCAGGAACGTTCCAAGAAGAGTTGAATAATTTCCAAAGCAATTCCTGCCGAATCTGCAAGATAGGGTTTCCACACATTCTCTGAAATCTGAGACGAAATGGCTGATCATCTGCCACTATGTGACTTTGGGCACAATATGCCATTGTATAATTTTCAGCTGCAAAGTGAACCCGCACACAATCCTCAGACCGATTCACACGAATTCAAGGTACTTACCAGGAATTGTTACAAATGGAAATGTCGTGTAAAACATTTTCCGCACATTACTAAATGAAAGCGTCATGTTCTGCCTGAATCTTTTTGTGCAGACAATCTCTCTTTACTCAATACCGAGGAGATACAATCAAAAGCCTTTCATTTATACCTGCTGACATCACTTGGGGGACGGCGACATTTCAATGTGGTTCAATTAATTTATTTAACGATTTGAACAAACAAGTGATACCAGTGAGTATACTTCCAGCTGTCACATTCTATTTTAAGCCTGAGGTTTATTGGATGATACAAATCTAAATCGGTCAGTAGGAAACATTGGAAAATGGTATGTGGAATAAATTAATAGAATTCTTACAAAGTGGAAGTAGATCAGTGGGCCCATCCAGTCCAAACCTGCAAAGGCTACCGCACCCACACCCACCTGCTGGCCTTGTGAGACAGCAGGGCAAACTACTGAGGGTCTGTGCCACCCTGTATACCAGCATTGACACCCCAACACCATTTATCAAATTTAATTTAATATCAGTGGTCTTCCCTCGCCTTTGACCATTTTGAAAGTAAATTCCGGTTGTTAAGTGTCTCTCTGAGAAATGTTCTCCTCACGAGAGGAATGTGGCTTTCCTGGTTCCTTGTTCTGTGAAGGGATGATAGTTGGTTAATGGAGACAACACATTGTAGTTTTTCATAAATCTAAAGTCACAATAGAATTCCTCATCTTGCAGGGATACAGCTTCTGAATCAAATATAACTTCTCCAATTCAGGCAATCATTGAAACAAGTAAAATGAGCCACTAAAAAATACCCTCAAAAGTTGCATAAGTTCCAATCATTACTGATCCTACGACGAGTACTTGAGTGTCTTGGACATGTTTCAGGGCTGAATCGGAGACACGATCAGTGCAGCACCACATGGGGATGAGTTATTCTCTGTTCCCTGCAGTGTACTGCACATGTACAGAGTAGATTCCTAAAACATCTGACTGATGAGGGGATGGATCAGCTTCAAGCGAGATAGTGGAGTGAGGCCAGGAGGGATTTGCAAAAGCAAGGATGTAGAAATTTCAAAATTGGAAACATTTCAGCGGGTATCAATGCTACCAATGACTCCTGCACTGATGGGGAAATGGGACTTGGCTGGAGGACTGATTTAGAACAGAAAGCAGAGAAGTTATAATCTGTCATCTTCATGTTGTTGGGCTGGCATTAGTGAGTGCCACAAGGACCATTTCTCCAGACACAGCCATTTATTTTCTGTCAATGAATGAGATGTTGGTATCATGTGCGACGTTTGTTGATCGCAAAATGTTAGTTGGACAGTAAAATTCAAGGTGAGCGGGAAGGACAGTTTCAGTTAGTGAATTCACACACAATATTCAGTGCACTATAATATAGAGAAATTTGTGGCATTGTTCATTCATTTCTCACTTGGAAAGATTTCAGTACATCCATAATCATTTAGATGCTTATCCAATTCAAAGTCAAGAGGCAACAAAAAGCCGTTAGGTCCATTTAGTGCCTGTAGTTTCCATTATTCTGTTCAAAAATTTACTCATCTCAGACACTTCTAACTTTGTGCAATTCAAACCTAGGTTTGCGTCTTTTCACTCCCTCATCACTGAACACTTGCTGCCCAGCTATAATATGTTCAATCAATCCTGCACTCAAACAGACATCAATTCCCAACTCCCCAGTTTTTGTTTTGCTTTTCAGTATCTATAAAGTCAGATTGTTGCTGATTTAACATCAAATGGCAAATGTGAACAAACATAAAGTGACTGAGTGACTCTATCAGAATCATCATTCCTGACTTGACAGGAGCCTGGAAGGTACATTGCTTCAAAAGTGCCTCGGTCTGGAACATCACAGAAAAACTTCAACATATCTTAACGTGCGGGGTTTACTGGGTAGGGACAGAAGCAGGAAAGGTAAAGTGTTGAAACTGAAGAGCCCGTGGTCCTGGTGCACATTTACAACAGCAATATCTGTTCGTGAAAATACGCTTCAGAGTCCGGCATCCTGTCATAAATCTCCCATTTATTGCAAATGAATCTCCTTTGACAGTTGCGTCTTACTGAGTCAGTTGTTCAGCATCTCAATATTCCTGACATTCATCCTTTTAATTCAGACCGGGCTCCATGATTCGATCAGTTTCAGAGCTCCAATCAGGGAACTCATACACTATGAGGTTCAGCTGGCCGAAGTAATGACAAGAGCAGGGAGAAAGAGTCATTCATCCCAATCAGTAAAATGTGGCAAATCAGGCAAGACACTGAATGGCTGATCCCGTTGTTGTTCTGGGTACACATTAGGCGGATGAAATTGCGGCTGGAAGCATTGGTTGAAGGAGGAAGTGCTTTGGATGAATCGATGATTTTTGAGGATTCCCGGGCTGGTGCGATCAGAATACATGGGAAACGTGGGTTTTCCTTTAATTGAATGGGGATTGCTCCTGCTCTGGAGAATCCCACTACAGACATTGTGGAATATTTGTTCAATCTTTGTCAGAGCGTTGGCAACCTGGAATAAAGCTCAGTTAGCAGGGAGATGAAACTGGCCACTTGAAGTAGTAAATCTGTGACTGAAAGAGAAAATTAACAAAAACACGCTCGGAATCCATGAAAATGATCTGCTTCGGAATCCGAATCTTCAGGATCAAACCGTTCCCTCACATGTCTCACAGATTCGGGGACAGAGTTCTCTCTGGAGCTCGACATTCTCATTTTTAGGGATATTCTCAATACTGTATGCCTTGCGTAAAACAGTTACTATCAAGATCTCATCTTTACTTGTCATTGCTTATGATGATTCTTGCTGTATTTGAACGAAAATAGCACTTTAAAAGAATTAACTTCTTAAATCTCAGGTTTGAACTGACACAAGAGAACAGATATAAGCATGCAGCAAGTTAATTTGTTTACTCTAAAACAAACAGACACAATGAAATAGCATGAATTTACAATATTATTGTATTGGGGAAGAGTAATCTTAAAAGACTTCAATTGTTTATTAAGACGGAGAATAAACCGTTTCAGTCTGAAACTCGGGTCCTTGATCTAAATAGCGATTTGATGTGTAAATGAGCAATCGTGGTTTGAGGAACCTTTGTTCAGAGGTCTCAGTGGAATTGACGTTTACTGAAGAGGAAAAAATGCCTGAATGGTTTTCAACAGTGACTCAGGTGCCATCAGGTCAACAAAACAACAGGAAAGGTGAAATTGGGCAGCCCTGACTGACTGTTGATCTGATCGAGAAGCTTTCTGTTTGCCAACCATTGATTGAGGTTACATTCACAATGTTGGTGTAGACTATCGCAGGTTCATTTGTAGAATCCCTCTCCAAAGCCTACTTTGGAGAGAACATCCCACATAGATGTGAGTAAGATCGAGTCAAGGACCTCCTGGTGCAGGCTGATGAGGCTGGTTTCCAACTCCCATGTCCTGCACAAAAGTGATTCTATACCTGAGAATTGTCAGGCAGCCTGTACAGATCAGATTTGATCGGGTGAATCACTGATCCCAGAGTAGAACTGACCCAAATGGGTGATTACCTTATTCAGAACAACCTAATTTACATTCATCAATTAAATTGGTCATCAGTCGTCCCTGGACAAAGTGAGGACTGCAGATGCTGGAGATCAGAGCTGAAAATGTGTCTGCTGGAAAAGCGCAGCAGGTCAGGCAGCATCCAATGAGCAGGAGGATCGACGTTTCAGGAATGAGCTCTTCATCAGTCGTCCCTCTCCACTTCTGATTGCAGATGAGGGGATGACGCCTTTCCACATGGATTGACACGAACTACCTGTTAGAAGTTTTATGTTATCCTCTTCCAGCAGGTCCTGGCCAATCAAGTCACACAGAAGTGAATACAATTCGGCTGATAAGCCGTCACTTCCTGGTGTATTACTCTTTCCTGACGAATCGAGGTCATTGGTCAGCACACCCAGAAATAGCGGCTGTTGCAGCCTCTACCGGTTGCTGTCGTCTAAGACCTACTAGATAAGGAGGAATGACCGAGAGGCTGCGCTGGCTTTGGGCTTCCTGTCACATAGTCCGGCATGAAAGGATTTGCTGATCCTCAGGATGTCAGGTTGAGACAGCCTAAAAGATCCACCTTTTCCCTTCTGGCTCTGAGAACAGAGCACTCCTTTTTCAACTTCTCAAATTACAAGCATGAGCACGTCTATCCTGCTTCATGGTGTGGACCATGGACAAGGATATTACCTTGGAGACTTCGAATTAAAGAGCGGGGTTTCCTGGATGTTCACCTCCTGTTGATTCTCCCTGACATCAACCCACATCGTTTGCAGCAGGAGTAAGTTCTGCACACTTTTCTGGAGTTTTCACAGTTCTCCCCCGTTGCTCTCTCACCTTCAGAATACCTTTGACAATGAAGATCATCTTGATGTTCCCCTTACTGTTTCCCAAAAGTCTGAAGTAGACTCAAAGTGGGGTTTCACGTTTCTCCAAACTGTGGAACCCCTTTTGAGATATTCCATGTTTAATGGGATCAGCAGTTTCATATTCAGTTTCCCTGCTGACCAGCAAGAGTCAGTGGTCAGAGAAGAACACCGGCTTGATATCAGTGAATTTGACCGAAACCAATCCCAGCCTCTCCAGTCTCACTTCACAGGTGCATCACTCGAGCCCTGGTGAACCTCCCTCGTACAATTTTGCATGTTTTAGTTTTGTTTTTAGATTGTGGCATTGGCAGAGTCCTAGGCCCATTTGGTTCCACTCACCAGACCGGTCGCATCCTTCTTTCATCTCATCTTCATCTTGGTCTTCTGTTCCTTCTGGTGGTCACAGTTGAGGAAGGTGGCATCAATGGTGTCTGCAGCAGCAGTGTTGTGAACCTGGAATAGGAATCCTGGTGCCGGAAGGGGCGACGGTGTGGTAGGCCCATGTACACAGTCTCATTCTCTTGACTGAATACAATGAATCAGTGTCCATGAGACAGTGGAGTTGAGATATAAAACCAGGTAATTTGCAGCATTCACTGTCAAATTCAATCAAGCCTGACAGATATGCATGTCTTCACCTTGATTGAACATCGAATGAGTTCTTGATAAGACATTGCCTCAAGGTCTTAAATATCCTGTACTGTTTTATGTAATATCCTTCCTGGGATAGAAACTATATTTAAAGTATGCGAATGACAGTGTTACAGCAAACTGCAGCTAAGTCACTGCCATCGGAAATGACCTGGATAACGAGCTAAAAGAAGCTCAGAAGTCACACAAAAGCATTGATTTCAAGTAACCCGAGTGGACGATAACCTAGTGTCGTGTGACTTCAGACCTTGCCCACCTCAGTTCAACACCGGCACCTCCACATTAAAGCTAAAAGAAGCCACTTAAGTCAGAGAGATCCCACACACATTCCAGAATATATCAGGACAAAGAAGCAGATACCTTGGGAATAGAAAGAATCGCCCCAAACCCAGATCGAAGAGTTGTAATTGGAAATTTTAAACTAGTGTGTGGGCAGACATTTCAGTCTGGAAGATTACTAGGGATAGTGGAGGAAAAGAATGACTGTTTTAAATGTTGTGTATTGATATATAAATATTGCTTTTAAAAGATAATAAACAACATCTCATTATTATTTGTGTTAAACGAGGTCCACTAACTCAGCAAGTAGATTAGTCCATACTGTTAAGAGGGTTTCGTTGTGTACTGTATCTTTAAGATAAAATGTACATTTAAGAGAGACTGGAAGCTTGGTACTTCGAGTGGAACAGAGTGTGCTGAAATAATATAGAATGTAACATTTGACTGTGATACCAACACTGCAATTGTGTTGCCATGGTAAACAACAAATTCGAATTTGGCCAATCAATTTAAACTAAGCCACAAGATTTCAAAATTCAATCAAATTTGAATTTAATGTTTTGGTGACTTCAAACCATTGAAATAATCTGATGTTCTGGGGTATATAACCGGTTATTTTGAACATTTAGTGGAGAACAGAACACAGCAGCCCCAAGCATCAACAGCCTGCTGTCTGAATTGCACTCTGGAAGATACCTGTTTATAAGGAACTTGTGCAGTAGAACACCAAAGCTGATCTAGAGAAATCTACAGAGAAAGCTTGACATCCGAAGATGCCAACTGCATTTGAAAGTGATTTTCTGTAAATATCGGACCAGCATTATAGAGTGTAATGCAAAAGATAGTTTTCAGATTAGGAGTTATAAATAGTGGCTTGAATGTGCTCTGGTGGACTTAAAGAATAGAATTGTCATTTTTGTTCTTGAAACAGTGAAATCTGGGATAGTTATGAGGTGAAACTGAACAATTTAGGCCTTGTTTCGCTACAACTTAGGACACAGGGTATAAAAAGATAAACTATTTTCGCTATTTGGGGATTCGAACACAAAGGGGCACATTCTGCGAAGTAGGGTTATTGTGTTCAGGAGTGATGTTAGGAAGCATTTCCACACAGAAAGGTTGGGGGATGTTTAGCATTCTTCAAAAATCTACCCAAGGCATTGACATGTTTCCTAAAGTGTCGTGTTCAGAAGTGGGCAGAGCTCAATTTTAACACAATGCAAGGCATTTGATTTTCAAGAGTTCAAATTCAGTCTGTTTCCCCCAACTGTGGATGAAACAGTCAATTATAAAGGTTTGATAACATTTCAGGTCTGTTTATATTCTAATTCCAATTTATGCGTTTACTCTTTTACAAACCTGTCCAACCTGCCCAATCACTTACAAAGAGAAGTGTACACCTCCAAGTCTTGATAATATTATGCCTCGTCCATAATTAGGACAGTTCATTAATATTATCTCTTTTCGAAAAAATAATGAATCTTTCTCACTTCCTACATGATCTGCTAATTATCTGCCCGTTTTACTGGGTAACCGTATAAAATGCATCTAGAAATATCCCACGAACGAATAGTGATTTGCTGCACGATTTGGAATACTGCAAACAGCCTTCATTTAAAATATTGCTCAATGGGAGAACAGAAAGGCAGAGAATTTAACATTTCATGGACATATTTTTAAATTCAATGGACTGAGCTTTGCTGTTGGCAGAGACACACTCAACAGCACAGCAAAAGTAGAACGCTGCTTAGCTATATCTCCAACCTTTATCCTGGAACAGGAGGCCATTCACCTCTAATTTCTCTCTACAGATGCTGTCAGACATGCTCAGGTTTTCCAGGAATTTCTGTTTTTGTTTCTGATTGAGAACATCCGTAGTACTTCCATTTTAAATTCAATCCCTTCTCCAGCCTTCTATACAGCAGGAAGGCATTGAGCAGGTGGAGTGCGAGAATTCGGAATAGACTGCTCATCCACGCAACCAACTCATGTTCTCGGGGCATTGCTTCAAATCCCACTGTGGCAGATGATTGAATTTCAATTCAATGATTTTCTTAAATTTAAGAGTCTAATGATGAACCCAGAATGATTCTTTGTTACCTCATGACTTTTATAGAGGGAAAAGATAATCCTTACCTCGTCAGTCCCACTCGGAAGCACAAGAATATCAGAATGGCACAACGTCAGTCCACACTGGTTTCCATGAAAAAGGGAAGGGACGAGGGAACTGGAAGTTGTGAGTAAAGGGGGTTAAATGAAGTGTAATAACAATTGGAATGGGAATGAGGGAACAGTCGGCCAGATGAAGAGAGCTTGTCCTGGGAGGCAGTGAAACATGGAGGCCACTAATTATGGGGATGGACACAGTGAGAGGCAACGCTTAATATTGATGTCTAGAAATTTGAATGGAGGGTCCTGCCCAACACGGCCTACCACCCAAATTGAGTAAAGCTGGAAATAGTCACTGTTACCCTGTATTTTATCATCTCGATTGTGTGTTGATCCGCTCCATTTCCCAGCATTTCAACATTTATATTTGCCTGCGTGCAAACCTTTTGCTGTTAATCGTCTCTCTGATCCCTTGTACGTAGGCCACACTGTTCCCCAGTGTTTCATTCTCATCTGATTTCACCTTCTCTCCCTTTGTATTTAAGCCGCTCCCTTTTACTCTGCATTTAAGCCATTCGGCATAATTCAGTCCTCTCTGTTAACTGTCCAGTATTTAATCCTCTTTCTATACGTTTGTAATGAGTAAATCATATAATTCTTACCTTGCTGTCAATCAATCCCCTGAAGATCATCGCACCCAAACCCATACCCCCACCCTATTGCTCTACGTTTCCCACTGACTAATGTACCTAATCTACACTTCTTTGAAAAGTATGGGCATGTAAGCATGGCCACTTCACCTGACCTGCACATTTTTGCATTATGCAAGAAAACCTGAGCACTTGGAGGGAGCCCACAGAGACACGGGGAGAATGTATAAACTCCACACAGACAGTCAACCGAGGCTGGGATCGAACCCGAGAGCATGGTGCTGTGAGGCAGCAGTATAGAACACTGAGCCATAATGTGTCCTACCGTATTGATCTTTACTTAATCCTGTCTTTATCTTCATTCGATCCTCTCTGTTCACCTGTACGTAACCATTTCTCTCTTACACTGTTTTCAATCCTTTTCCTGATAATCTCCATTTAATCGTGTCCTTTTTTTGCATTTAGTACTCACACACCTACCCTCCACTGAACGCGCTCGATTTAAATCCCAACAATCACAGTCTTTAGCCATCTCTATCTTCAGTGTTCTTGCCATTGCTCCATAATTAGCCCTCTCACTACTACTTTTTGTTTATTCCTCTCCACTGTCCTCTTCCCCTTGACTTAATCCTCCTCCTATACTCCTTTATTCAAACATCACATTACTATATGGTCTGTATTCAGCCCTCTCCCTTTCTCCTGTATTTAACTGCCACCCTGCTCCACTGCATTCAACATCACCCCTATTATTCTCTATTTTCTCTTCTTCCTATTAAGCTGTTACACTCTCTCCCCTTCCACATAAACTGACAATCTATCAACAACTCACCCAGCAGTTACAGGTGCATAGGATATCACACTGACAAAACTGATTCCGAGAGTGAGCTGAAACTCTGACATTCCTCTCTATATCTATCAGCCAGGACTCGTCAGTGGACCAGGTTAACATTCGCAATCAGAGAACCGCCAGATTCAATGATATCCACCTCATTACAAATCCTACAGCTTTCTCTATATTCGTCCTATCTCTGTGCTGCTGCAATAAGCACTCTTCCTCTAAAACTCCACGTACTTCTCTTCAATTACGTCCCATTAATTCCTTTCCCTTCTCTGTCTTCAACTCTCTCCCAATTGCCCTCTTTTCAATCTTCTCCCGATTAGTTTTGTTAAGAGAGTTGAAGGCATGTACGGTACCTTTAAGAGAGAGAGAAGCCTGTTTGAGCAGTGTGAGTTTGCAGACACCTGTCATGTGAATGACTAGCAGTCTCAAAGTGTAGTGGAAAACTGAAAATATGCAACATTTGGTACGATGTTCACACCAGTTCAAATTTAAGCCATCAGTTTTCATGATGCCCCAGAATTCTAAACCCCATTCGAATTTGAATTTTACGGTTTTGACAACATTGAACCAATGAGAAGATCCAAGGTTTAGTGAATAAAGAAGCGCGCATTTTGGACAGTTAGCAAGAGAGAACGACCAACTGCCATCATCAGAATATCTGCTAGCAAAACACTTGCTACCAATGGTACTTTTTCATAAGAAGCATCTTTAGAATAAAAGACCGTAGATGACCCAAGGAGCTGTTCAGATGAAAGAAGACAGACACCGACGCCAACAGCTGCTTTCTTGTTTTGCAAATGAAGTTGATGCAGCTTAAAATAGGGGCTTTTATTGGATCAAAATATTGTCATAGAGTTGAATGTAGATTACAGATCTTTAAGAGGAAGGACGTTCAGACTTGTATGTATTTGTTGTTTAATATTCACTTTTAGAGTTTAAGAATAAAATTGATACTTTTCTTTATGTAGTGGAATTTGGAGAGTTCTCTGTCACTCATACGTTAACAGATTTGAGTTGAGGTGTGCTTTTCTCTGTGTTTGTTTTATTAGCAGAAAGATTCACTGCCATGTCATAACACTCCCCATTCCACAATCTCTATTCCTTCATATTGAGCTCTCTTCGCGTTATTCCACACTTAATCCTAAACCTGCTCCTTGATATTAAATCCTCTCTCCTTCCATGTAGTTAATCATTTCTTCGATCAATTATATTCAATCTTCTTCCAATAAAACTGCATTTTCACCTTTCCTTATTACGTTCCTTTAAATCCCATCCCGTTATGCAGTATTTAATCCTCTTCCTTTTCCTGTCTGTATAACCCTCTCATTGTTACCGTCTAATCAACACTAGCACAATTATTTTGAATTGAATTCTCTCCCTATTAAAATATTGTGTCCCCTCTGTAACTCTCTGTATCGCCCATGATCCTGTTCCCTATTCCAGAATATGCATCTACTCTACCAAAAATAGAGAACAGTACTCCCTGCCGGATCATCCACCACGACCGCTAACACGTGACCTCTGCTGCCCTGTGTTGCCGCCCCTCTGGCCAGCGCTTGAATTGCAAATTTATTCCAAATCTCGACAGGGGCACAGCAGCAGAACCCCATGTCAGACACAGGACTGTTCATCAATAGGAAACAGTCAGAACTTCACGTACACTCATATTTACATATAAATAGCAACAGCTCCAATACATAACAATATTTATGTACAAACGGGAACAGTTCCAATATAAAGTAATCCCAATACATAAACTGCAACATTTTCAATTTACAACATTTATATATGAACTGAACCAGCTCCAGTACACTTCAACATTTACATATAGACAAGAACGGTTCTGATATACCATATTTAAATATGAACATGTTCACTTCTAAGACACAATTTCAAGACACGAAATATGAACAGTTTCATTACATCTCCACTATGCGGAAAGATTGACGTATAAACGTAAATACTTCAAAAATGGAAAAATTGTTCCACATAAACATGTGCATCTGCAACTCACAACAGGTTCAAATGTAATAGAGCACAGTTCTGAGATACAGCAATACTTATATGCAAGCATGAACAGCTCGGAAACTGAACAGGAATGGAATAAAAACATGAACACTTTCCAGACTCAACAATATTTATACTTACAAATGAACAGTCCTAATGCTCAACTATATTTATATAGAAGCTGGAACATCTCCGATGCAAAAGAATATTTCGATATAAACACACACAGTTACAATGCACAATAATCTTTACACGGAAACATGGTTTGCTTCTATACATGGTAATATTCGGACAGACACACAGCTCCAATATATACTAATACACGAACTTTAATATTGTGCATATGAATGACATGGATGAAGTAAGCCAATGTGATGTTGCCAATTTTGCAGATAACACAAACATAGTTGAGAAGGTTGCATCGGGTTCAGAGAGAGTGTCAACGGTCCTGAAGCTGTGACTCTGATTTCATTGCATGGATGTTGCCAGATCTATTGAACTTTTCCAGAAATTACTGTTTTTTTTCAGTTTATCAATATATCGTAATTTCAAAGATGGACAAAGAACTGAATTCCAGAGGTGAGGTGAGAGGGACATCCGTGTGTCCCTCACAAAATGACAATCAACGGCACACTCCCAACGAGCTGATGTCATGTCTGGCACATCGGAAGATGGTTGTGGTTGTTGGAGGTCAGTCATCTCAGCTCCAGGACAGCTGTGCAGGAGTACGACAGGATTAGACACAACCAACTTCAGCTGCTTCATCAATAACTATCTGTTCATAACGAATTTAAATATTATTGCTCCAAGTGCAGATCAGATGCTCAGAATACTACGGCGAGTAACTCACCTGCTGACTCTCCAAAGCCAAGCTAAAATTAGAAGTGTATTGGAATACTGTCCACTTGCCTGGATGGATATAGCTTCATCGACAGCATCCTGGAAAAAGCAGCCTGCTTGCTTGGCATCGCATCCACAAGCATCCACTTGCTCCACCATTGACAGGAGCAACTACCAGATGCACGGGAGAAAACCATCAAGGTTTCTGGGCAGTAGCAATGCTAAGCGAATCAGCTCTGTTGGAGACAATGTGAGTTGAATATTTGCTTTCCCAATAATAAGAGGAGACTGATATCCTTTTTGGAGAGAACCATTTTTGGACCTTTACTTACAAGGGATTATCTCCACTCTTACGTAGTTGACCTGTTCCCCATATGAACCTCTGTCAAACTTCCCATCCCTCGTCAGAATTTTGAAGATTGATGTGTTTCTGTGAGGGTATAAATTCCTATCATGTTTTGACCAGAAATGTACACAATACTTCTGCAGGATTCTCACCAAATTCATGTAAATCCCCACAAAACCTCCCTGTTCCTTTCATCTGCACCACGACTGTTCAATGTATGTTTTGTCACATGTGCCTTCTTAATAATCTACTAACGTGTCATGCCACCTTCAAATATCTGTGGGTAAACATCCCAAGATCCCACTGTTTCTATGACCTTCCTGGTGCCTTGCTTCTCATTGTATGCTCCCTTGTCCTGTTTAGCTAGTTCGACAATAGGTCTTAAAACAAGCGTGATAGGTTTCAAAACACCCACTTTCACACAACATACACATAGACACAGAGACATACCCACACGCACACGTACAGTCAAATTAAGACAGAGGAACTTTCTGATAAACAGAAACAGAAACACATCGGATCGCCCATCACAAAACATCAACACACACAGAAACAGAATCAAATTGAGATCTGGGAAGCCAACTGCAAACCGACTTAGAAACACACCCTCACTCTCGCACACACACAGAGGAATACAATCAGACTGCAGTATGTGACCAAACGACACAGTGATACATGAACAGACACACACTTCACATACACACACAAACACCTAAATACAGTCATGCTGAAATGTATGACTAGACCAAAACACAGAAACAGAACACAGATAAACAAGTAAAAACATCATCCTGCCATAAATAAACACATTTGCACACAGACAAGAATTACACCTGCATCCCCACACACATAACGAAGTGAAATCATATTGATAGACATTGCACATCAACATGCAAAGAATTGCAGAAACATTCGTATACACACATGAGCACACGAAAATACAGTCACACAACCACACATACAATAAGGTACAGACAGAGAGTGACACTCAGAAACAAACGTAGAGAAACACGCACAGAGAGGTACAGAGAGTTCCTGCAGGGGGCACAAAGATGTTGACACAAGGGTAGGTAGCCAAACACAGTCTGAACAACACACTTAGAAGATTAAACAAGAGGAGAGCCAGGCAGAGGCACAACCCATACTCCCACAATAATGCACCGACAATCAGACACACACCCATATAGAGTCACAGAACTATTTTGACATATGAGAGTTTACACATACACACACACACACACACACACACACACACAGCTGATACACAGACACAAACACAACAGATGAAGATATCAAAACACACACATTCATACTGGCACAGTAACAAAGAGCCACACAAATATACTCACCTTCACAGAAACATTCTAGCCACAAAAAGACACGACCCTCTCTCCCTCGTAGCCCTACACACGTAGGAAAACAAAAACATTTCGACTAGGAAAACACCTCTATCTTGGGACAGGCGAAGCAAAGACATGCCAGAGAATTCCTAGAGGCCTGGCACTCCAACCACAACGCCATAAACAAACACATGGATCGCGAAACCATCTCTCAACCTCTCAGAAAACGAACAGGAAATGACATCACCACAAACACAGGAACCACATCCAGGAAAAACCTATAAATAGAAAGCAGGAGACAACAGCTTCCCCTCACTTGGAAGTCGCCACTGATGATGTTTCTTAGCCAGGTAACGAAACGTCTGGATATCAAACCTCCAGCTCAGCGATAAGACCTAGACCCTAAACCTCAACCCAAGCTACAAACCTTCACAAACCTTGTAGAAAGGCTCTCACACCAAATGAGAATCACGCAAACACAAACTCCATGATAGTGACAAGGAGAGAGAAGGAGACAATCAAAGTGCGGGAGATGGAGGGGCAGTTCATTGACAGAAATGTCATTAATATTACGTTAATGAATTGCTGATTGTGTTTATGGATTTTGTATTTTGCAAGAATCACCTCATCGGGTATAATCAGCGAATGAAGAGATGTGGAAGTGTTTTCAGCCAATTCATGTGAGCATGTGTTTAACTGAAACAACATGTGCCTGATGTAGAGAAAGTTAGGGCGACAAATACTGGAGACCAGTTCGAAAGTGTGGTGTTGGAAAACGCAGCAGGTCAGGCCGCATCCGAAGAGCAGGAGAGTCGACGTTTCAGGCAGAAGCCCTTCTTCAGAAAGGGGCCTGATGTGGTCAATTTGAGAAAAACAAATAGAGGGTGAGGCACAGACAGAGAGAAACAGCATGAGATAGAGACAAAAACAGACAGAGGGACAGAGATCGAGGGAGACAGAGACAGAGAGAGAGAAACAGCAAGAAACTTAGAAATTTAGGGTCAGAGGTACAGACATTGCGAAAGACAGTTTGAGAGAGAGAGCAACACAGAAACAGAGGCAATGACGTGGAGAAGGAGGTAGAGCGAGAGAAGGCAATATCTTTGTGATGTAAGTATACAGGATGTGGACTCAAGAAACACGGTGAAAAGTTTAAAACATCGTTCATGAAATAGTAAGCAAATCAGATGAAGGGATCACCAGCACTCGGAGACATTTTTAAAATTTTAACAAAATGTGTATCAAGAGTTGGACAAAGAGAATGTGGCAATCATTAGGTTGTTTCTGTTTCTGTTCCTCGCCATCCTCTGATATTACTGATGAAGAGCATTTGCCAGAAACGTCGATTTTCCTGCAGCTCGGATGTTGCTTTACCTGCTGTGCTTTTCCAGCACCACGCTATTCTTGCTCTAAAAAAGACTCTGCTCCAGGCTTACTTCGTGCCTTTGTGTTGTATATTTAAATTTTAATCGAGAGACATATCTCAATAATAAGACAATCAATGACAGTCCAGCCACTCACTACTGTAGATTTACAAAAGAAAATCTGTAAGGTGAGACTTAAAAACCATGCGCTGATCCTGTGCTGTGAGCTTTTCCTCCTTCAAGGTCAGCTATGAAGTTTGCTGTTGGTTAAGTTGTCTCAAGTACACTCCGATGCTCAGAAATACATGAGCTCAAAATGCAAAGGCAGCAGCTGTGCAGATTCATTGCTGTTGCAGACAGCAGTGGATATTTCTTTCTCTCTCTGTCTCTGACCATGTGGTCTCGACCTATGAGTCTCTTCCTCCTTTTTAAAGAGCTGCGGTTCCGATGTTTCACCTGCAACAATCCGCAAAAAAGCAACAGCTTGTAAGATAATAATTACTGCCCGTGGAATTCAAGAAAATTAGCTTCAACATCGAAAATCGCTCAGAAAAGGAGCACCTGTCTGAGCCACATTTATTTTCCGTCCTTCATCTCGAATTATCCAAAATCATCTAGTCACAATATTAAAGAAATGTCAGTTGCATTTGAGAAGATGTAAGTATTCGATGGAGAATGCGAGTTCTGAGAAAGTATTGTTTCATCAATGACGTTGCAAGCTGTTATCTAAGCTCTCTCTGTGATGATAAACTGAGGAACTCTTAACACAATGAGCCTCTCATAGCTTGGTTTGGAAAGTCTGGAATTCTTTGTCATTAGAGCAAAAGTTCTAAGTTTACTTGTACATCGAGTCAGCAAAGAGTGTAAAATGCAAATAGGGAACTGAGACGTTTTTTCAGCATTCTCCAAATTGTCTGACTCGTAGTTTTGGAATGTGCTTGTTGATATTTCATAAATAACCTACATAATTCAAAAATAAAAAGGTCAACGCTGCAATTATTGAACACGGATGCTGCAATCCATGTACAATCAACTATAACATAGTAAATGTCGGATCTCTCTGACTCTCTGTTGTGTTCTGATTATGTCAGGGGCAACTTATATTTAAACTGTTCAACTGTTCAACACACAGCAATTCATACATAGTACAAGCTTTCGCAATCCTTCTTTAAAACAAAAACACTTCACATTATGATGAGAATAATGAAACAAGGAAAGCAATATCAAACTAATGATCCATTTCATTAATTCTTCTGCTCCAATCTTCTTTAAAATTATTCCTCCCTATGAAACATCACTTTGTGCATTGTAGAAATTGCGAATCGACAATCATTCCTTCAGCGAACGACTGGAAGGTAGCCACAGCCCTCCAGAACTCACTTTAACACTCTGCACTATTCCACTGATACTTTAGAATTGGCGGAAATGTACAGCACAGGTGGCCATTCAGCCCACTGAGTGAATTCACTTTGTCACTCCTCAGTTTTTCTGCAATGCCATAGTATTGCGGGGACGTTAGGGAACAAAAAGCGATGTGTCATGTCTGCATCAATTGAATAAACAAGATCCTGTTCTGCTCCGAATTTCCAGCACCTGGGCCACAGGTTTGCAGATTACTTCATTTCAGGTACAGATGCAGATTTCCTTTCCATGTGTTGTACGTTGCCACTTCAAACACTCATCAAATGGGATGTGAATTGCAGGCACACCATGAGTGAAAGGGATCGTCCTTATGCCCGCTGTAAACATTCCATCAAATTTTTTCACACTGTGTGTCCTGGTAAATTTGTCCTGAGTTTGGGGTGACAAGCCTCCATCCAAGATCGGGAATAGTTTGGACACCTCAATCACATCATCTCCCATTCTGATCCGTTCGAGAGAAAATAACATCATCCATGTTCCCTCAATGTTGAAGAAATTTCCACGCTATTCCTTTCAACCTGTTTTATTGTCTCCTCAGATGTCACAACGAGGTGATGACCAGTACGATGCACATAATCCGCAGTTGTGAGCCACCCAGTGTCTAATGTCGTTCCAGTGTGACAAGCCTGGCAGGGGATGAGGGAATTTGTTCTGAACTGGGACTGGTGCAGGTAGAGAGATCAGTAACCCTGGAAGGGGCAGTATAGTATTACATCTCAGAATGGATGTCTGATGAGGATCTGATGAGCATAACGGAGGTGGTTGGGTATATTTCGGGTATAGCCTGATTGAAGTGTGGTGTTAGATTATCAATTACCCAGCAGTTAGATTATGCGTTTCATCAGCACACGTCTGTTCTGATACCAACTGATGTAATTCCAGAACAAGCCAAACCCCAGATAGGATTCCAGTTTGATTGATCTCAACCTTATTTCTTTTGATTTTAAAAAAGTGTTCTCTTGCTGAACATTAAACACACAAATCTGCAAATACTGCTTCCACAACAAAACAGAAGGTTATAACAAATCAAATGATGACAAAATAGGACAAGTCAAATTCCGAATTTATTTCACAGATTCAAAGGTAATTAACACGGAGTAAATGTATAATCTCATCCATCTCAAAACAATACATAAACAAAATGAAAGAAAACGATCTTTAGGTATTACACCACGCCTGGTGCCATTCCAAAGCTAAATCACCCTCTGTGTAATATTCACACCAGATTCCCTGTACATACATTTCGATAAAGCCTTGTGACTGCCACTTTTAAATTGGAACTGCAGTCAACATCTTCCACGAACTACCTCACAGCTTTGTGTCAATGTACTCGGCTAAAAGTAACCTCTTCAGAGGCATTTCTAAATTATCTAAACACTTTCGTCTGGGATCAACACGAAATTTTCACAGTAATGTAATATATTTAATGAAGTTTCTGTTTCCCTTCTCATCAGCACAGATCTATGCATTCAATCAGTACCAGGTCTTACAAGGACGAAACGAAGTGACAAAAATTGCAAAAGTTAAACTAAAAGTTTGCCAGTTAAGGGATTATTCCCTCTTTCAGATAGTAGAACACTCCAACAATTCTTTGAGGCTCCGTTAATACTATGTGGGTTTGCAAACGATTAAAAATAAGCAGAAGTTCATTATTGCACAAAACCATTCAGCCAACAACCAGACTTCCAAAGCAGTTTTTAAAACAATTTACTGTGATTACAGAAATACAGAAATATTCACTATTAACTTCAGAAGCACAGCGAACCCTGCAACTTATGCACTCAAAATTCCCGCCTCAGGCGACTGACTGTGTGGAGTTTGCACGTTCTCCCCGTGTCTGCGTGGGTTTCCTCCGGGTGCTCCGGTTTCCTCCCACAGTGCAAAGATGTGCAGGTCAGGGGAATTGGCCATGCTAAGTTGCCCGTAGTGTTAGGTAAGGGGTCGATTTCGATGCAGGGGAATGGGTGGTACGCTTCGGCGGGGCGGTGTGGACTTGTTGGGCCGAAGGGCCTGTTTCCACACTGTAAGTAATCTAATCTAATCTAATCTAATCTAATCTAAAAATTCATAACAAATCTCTCTCAACATGCTATTGCACTCTCTACATAAAAATGCGATCTTTTGTATTTAACCAAGGTGATCACCATAAATACACGTGTATAGTTCGAATTGTTAATACTATTTTAAAAGATCAATTTGGTGGTTCAACTAATACACGAGCACAAACGTTGACGGACTGAAGAGCATGCTGCAGTTAGAAATATCCCACTATTAGCAAAAGTCAATTTAATTGCACAATTAATCCAAGCAAGAAAATGCCATCAAGTATGGGAATGGCAATGACTGATAAAAGCAAGAGACACGTACGAACGTTTAACGTGGCAAAGGTTCATTGAAATTCTGCAAATCACACTATTCAATATCTTCATGACATAATTCAATGCAGCAATTAACTTGAAACATTTATTAAATTCAGAATGTATGTGTCTCGATCTTTCTCGCCAAATTAATCTGTTTCCCTCCCATTTACTCTTGTATGCTATGAAACTCAGCAACATTAACCCATTTGTCAAAAAATTAAAGATATGTCAGTAGGTAGCTAATATATCTCACTTTTATTCAGATATCATGGCAAAAATTGAAATGAAGAACTTTTTTTAACGAGATTAACTTTTGGGTGTGTAATGAACAAAGTATGACAAGTCCCGATAGACTTAGTGCTGGTCTGAATGAATGAATGAATCAAAACATGCTGTAGTAAAACAACTGCGGTAATTACAATTATCAATGAATAAATGCATGTATGCATAAAGCTGCAGTGTAGCAAACAAGGAGAGATGAGTAGAGTAACAGGTATAAATGAACGAATGCGATTTTGTTTCAGCAGGTAAATTGATAAAATGCAGTTTCCTTTGTAAGGGATTTGTAATATGATATCGTTGAGTCTACTTATACATGAGATGTATGGAAATACACGATGTTTTTCACCAAAAATGAGAGGTCGACCTGCACATTAGATTAACGTAATCATGGCATAAACACAAATATATTCCTTAATTCAGAAGAGAATGAAACACTGGGGAACAGTGTGGCCTACATACAAGAGATCAGAGATACGATAAATAGCAATAGGATTGTATACAGCTGCGTTTAAACTCAATAGAGCGGGGGGAGGGGACAAACTGGAAGTTTAAGAAGGGAAAGTTAGAACAAGGGAAGTTAGGAAAGACAACGGGATCAATGAAGCAGGAAACTCAAAAAGAGATCATGCCGTAAGTTTGAGTGAAATAGGGGTTGATAGGAAGGGAGAGGGCAGTAACAAATTAAAAATACTACACATGAATGTACGAAGTATTAGAAATATGATGGATGATCTTGAGGCTCTTTTGGAAATTGGCAGCTACGATATTGTGGGGATAACTGAGACGTGGCTTCAAGTGACAGCGCTTGGGAAATGAATATTCAAGGCTATACGTGCTATCGTAAGGACAGACTGATGGGAAGAAGGGGTGGGATGGCCCTGTTGGGATGATATTCAGTCCCTTGCGCGGGGGGACCTAGAATCAGGGATGTAGAGTCAGGATTGAAAGAGCCGAGGAATTCTAAGGGTAGAAAGACTCTCTTGAGATTTATCTCCAGGCCCCAAACAGTAGTGTGGATGTAGGGTGTAAGTTGTATAAGGAGCTGAAATTGGCCTGTCGCAAAGATGTCACTACAGTTGTTATGGAGGATTTCAACATGCAGGTAGACTGGGAGAATCGGTATGGTATTGGACCTCAAGAAAGAGACTTTGTGGAGTCCCTCAGAGATAGATTCTTCGAATAGCTGGTTCTGGAGCCCGCCAGGGAGAAGGCAATTCTGGATCTGGTATTGTGCAACGAACCAGAATTGATCAGGGACCTCGAAGTGAAGGAGCCATTAGGAGGTAGTGACCATAATATAATAAGCTTCAATCTGCAATTTGAAAGGGAGAGCTATGAGGGAGCAGCTGGCCAAAGTTCAATGGTGCAATACCTTAGAAGGGTTGACAGTGGAGGAACAATGGCAGATATGTCTGAGTATAATGCAGAGTATGCAGGATCAGGTCATTACAAAATAGAAGAAAGATCCTATGAGGAGGCAGGGGTGGCCGTGGCTGACGAGGGAAGTTAAGAAATATATAAAGTCAAAAGAGAAAAAATATAACATCGCAAAGTTGATTGCGAAAACTGAGGACTGGGAAGCTTTTAAAGAACAACAGAGGATTACTAAGAAGGAAATCCGCAGAGAAAAAAATGAGGTATGAAGGTAAAGTGGCCAAAAATATAAAGGAGGATAGTAAAAGCTTTTTTAGGTATGTGAAAGGGGAACAAATGGTTATGACTAAAATTGGGCCCTTGAAGACAGAAACGGGGAATATATTACAGTGAACAAAGAAATGGCAGAAGTGTTGAATTGGTACTTCAGATCTGTGTTCACTGGGGAAGGCACAAGCAATCTCCGAGAGGGAACAGTGGCTGAAGGACCTGAATTGAAGCGATTTTATATTTGCCAGGAATTGGTGATGGAGAGACTGTTAGGTCTAAAGGTTGATAAGTCCCGAGGGCCTGATGGTCTACATCCCAGGATACTGAAGGAGGTGGCTCTCGAAATCATGGATGCGTTGATGATAATTTTCCAGAGTTTGATAGATTCAGGATCAGTTCCTGTGGATTGGAGGGTGGCTAATGTTGCACCACGTTTTAAGAAAGGAGCGAGAGAGAAAACAGGAAATTATAGAACAGTTAGTCTGAACTCAGTGATGGGAAAGATGCTGGAGTCAATTATAAAGGATGAAACCTCGACACATCTGTATAGTAGTAACTGGATAGGACAGAGTCAGCATGGATTTATGAAGCAGAAATCATGCTTGAATAATCTTCTGGAAATATTTGAGCATGATAAAGTACCACGTAGGAGGTTAGTGAGCAAAATTAGGGCACATGGTATTGGGGGCAAAGTACTAATTGGATTGAAAATTGGTTGGCTGACAGGCAACAGAGAGTAGCGATAAATGGCTCCATTTAGGAATGGCAGGCGGTGACCAGTGGAGAACCGCAGGGATCAGTATTGGGACCACAGCTTTTTACAATATATATCGATGATGTAGAAGACGATATTAGTAGTAAAATTAGCAAATTTGCTGATGATACTAAGCTGGGTGGCAGGGTGAAACATAAGGAGGAAGTGAGGAGATGACAGGGTGTCCTGGACAGGTTAGGGGAGTGGACAGATGCATGGCAGATGCAGTTTAATGTGGATAAATGTATGGTTATCCACTTTGGTCACAAGAACAGGAAGGCAGATTACTACTTGAATGGAGTCAAGTGAGGTAAAGGGGCAGTACAAAGAGAGCTGGGTGTTCTTGTACACCTGTCAATGAAGGCAAGCATGCAGGTACAGCAGGTAGTGAAGAAAGCATGCTTGCTTTCATAACAAGAGGTATTGAGTACAGAAGTAAAGAGGTTCATCTGCAGCTGTACAGGGCCCTGGGGTGAGACCGCACCTCGAATATTGTGTGCAGTTCTGGTCTCCAAATATGATGAAAGAAATTCTGGCAATTTAGGGAGTGCAGCTTAGGTTCATAAGGTCAATTCCTGGAAAGGCAGAACTATCTTATGTTGAAAGATTGGAGCGACTGGGCTTGTTTACCCTTGGGTTTAGAAGACGGAGAGGAGATCTGATTGAGACATAAGATTATTAAACGATTGGACACTCTGGAGGCAGAAAACATGCTTACGCTGATGTGTGAGTGCCGAACCAGAGAACACAGCTTAAAAATAAGGGGTAGGCCATTTATGACAGAGATGAAGAGAAACGTCTTCACCCAGAGAGTGCTGGGTGTGTGGAATGCTCTGCTCCAAAAAGCAGTGGTGGCCCAATCTCTGGATTCGTTTAAGAAAGTGTTGGACAGCGCACTCAATGATAGTGGAATCAAGGATTTTGGAGATAAGGCAGGAATAGGATACTGATTGAGGATCATCAGCCATGACCTCAATGTATTGTGGTGCAGGCTCGAAGGGCAGAATGGCCTACTTTTGCACCTATTGTCTATTGTCTACAGGCAAATATAAACGCGTAACTGCAGCGAAATGGAGCGGAACCAATAGACTATCGAGATGATTAAATACAGGGTAATTGTTACTATTTCCAGCTTTAATCAATTTGGGTCAGAGGTGGTATTGGGCAGTACCCTCCTTTCAAATTTCCTGACATCAACATTGTACCTTGGCTCTCACGGTGTCCATTCCCATAATTAGTTGCATCCAAATTACACTGCCTCCCAGGACAAGCTCTCTCCTTCTCACCGACTGCTCCCTCATTCGCATTCCAATTGTCATTACACCTCATTCAAACTTCCTCACAGAAAGCATAGAAAGCAGGTGACAACAGGTTTGCTTCACTTGGAGGTCGCCACTGATGATGTTACCTAGGCAGGTAATTAAATGCCTGGATATTAAACATAAGCCCAGCGAGCAATCCTCCACCCTACAACCCCATCTCGTCACATCTTCCCGTTCCCTCCTACCTTCGCTTTTTCACGGAGGCCAATGTGGACTGACGTTTTGCCATTCTGATATTCTTGTGCTCACGAATGGGACTGAATGGCCTTCTGTTATTCCACTTTACCATCTCAGAATGAGCTAAATTGCCTCCTCCACTTCCTCCGTATCATTCTCAAGAAGGCTTCTGTTATTCAGTCTGGGATGAGGGCGTTGCTGGACAGCGCCAATATTTATTTCCCATCCTTAATTGCCTGGAGGGGTGTTAAGAGTCAACCATATTGTTGTTGGTGTGTGGTCACGTGTCGTCGTGACCAGGTAAGGATAGTCATTTCCCTCTGTAAAAGGCATGAGCAAACAGAGAAACATTCTGGGTTCATCATTAGACTCTTAAATTCCAGAAAATCATTGAATTGAAATTCCATCATCTGCCACAGTGGGATTTCAAGCAATGCCCCTAGAACATTACTTGGATGCATGGATGAGCAGTCCAGTCATAATTCCCGTCCTGCTGCGGCCTCCTGCTGTAAAGAAGGCTGGAGAAGGGACTGAATAAGAAATGGAAGTACTGCGGATGTTCTCAATCAGAATCAATAACAGAAATTCCTGGAACACCTGAACATGTCTGACAGCATCTGCAGAGAGAAATTAGAAGTGAATGGCATCCTGTTACAGAAATAAAAGTTTGGAGAAAGAGCTGAGTAGCATTCTACTTTTTCTGTGCTGCTGGGTGCGTCTATGCCAACTGCAAAGCTCAGTCCACTGAATTCAAAAGAATTTCCGTGAAATTTTCAAGTCTCTGAATTTCTGTTCTCCCGTTGAGCAATATTTTAAACGAAGGCTGTTCGCAGAATTCCAAATAGTGCAGCTATTCACTATCCATGAGTGGGATATTTCTTAATGCATTTTATCCCTCTTTCCAGTGAAACGGGCAGGCAAATAGCAGAGCTTGTGGACAGTGAGAAAGCGAGATAATATAAATTAACTGGCCTAATTCTGGAGGAGGCATAATATTATCAAAACATGGAGGTGTACACTTATCTTTGAGAAAGTGATTGCGCAGGATGGGCAGATTTGTAAAAAGAAAACGTACAAATTGGAATTACAATGTAAAGAGAAGTGAAATGTAATAAAACCTGTATAATTGACCGTTTCAGCCACAGTTGGGGGAAACAGACTGGATTTAAACTCTTGAAAGTCAAATGCCTTGCATTGGGTTTAAATTGCGCTCTGTCCACTCCTGAACACGACACTTTAGGAAGGATGTCAATGCCTTGGATAGGCTATAGGAGGAGATTAAACATCATAGGAATATAGAAACAGGCCATTCACCCCCAATGAGAGCTCGTTCTGGCAGTCAAAGGCTGATATGTAGCCTAACTCCATATGCATGCATGTGTACCTTATCCCTTAACACCTACGTTTAACAAAAGAAAATCTGTCTCAGAATGAAAATTAACAAATAATGCAGCATCCAGTCCTCTTTGTGGAAGAGAGTGCTTAACATCCCCCACCCTTTCTGTGTGGAAGTACTTCCTAACATCGCTCCTGAACACAATGACCCTACTTCGCATACTATGTCCCTTTGTGCTCGAATCCCGAAACAATGAAAATAGTTTATCTTTTTACACCCTGAGTCCTTAGTTGTAGAGTAACAAGGCATACATTGTTCAGTTTCATCTTGCAGCTCAACCGCTAAACTCCAGTTATCATTCTTACAAATCTACACTGTACTTACTCCAAGGCTAATGTGTCCTTCTTAAGGTGCGGTGCTTGGATCGACTCACAGTTCTCCAAGTGAGAACTAACCAGGGTTTTGTATAATTACAGCATAACTACTGCGGCCTTATGTTGGATGAGAGCAACCCAGGCTCGGACTGCATTTTTTCCCCATCCCAAACCGCAGTCAAGAGTCAACCACATTTCTTCAGTTTCGAGTCATATATCAACCTGACCAGATGAGGACATCAATTTTTTTCCCCGAAAGGATATGAGTGAAAGTTCACTTGTTGATTTAATTTTCCTCAAAAACACTGAGGCAAAATGATTAATGGGTTTGTTGGACATTTCTCTATACCCATTGACAATATCCATCGTAAGTTTCATTTTTGGATTGTTACAACGTGGGGTAAACCCCTCTGCTAATTTCAAGCAAACACAAAGAGGAGCTCACGTCGCATCATAATCTGTTAAATTTCGAGATGCAAGTAACTCTCCCAGATTTCAGTATTTAAAGGAAAAACTAAACAATTCTATCCTTTAAGGCCACCAGAGAACATTCAAGCCTGTATTTACAACTCCTTATTTGAAAACTATATTTTACCTTACACTCCATAAAACTGGTCCCATATTTACGGCAAATCACTTTCAAATGCAGTTGGCATCTTCGGATGTCAAACTTTCTTTGTAGATTTCTGTAGGTCGGCTTCGGTGTTCTATTGCACAAGTTCCGAATGGACAGGTTTCTTCCAGAGTATAATTCGGACAGCAGTCTGTTGGTTTTTAGGGCTGGTCTTTTCTGTTCTTCCCTAACTGTTCAAAACGTCCGGTTTTATACCCCTCACCATCAGATCATTTCATTGGTTTGATGTCATCAAAACATTAAATTCAAATTTGATTGAATTTGGTATCTTGGGGCTTAATTTAAACTGAGTGGCCAAATTCGAATTTGTTGTGTACCATGGCAATCCAATTGCACTATTGGTTTCACACTCAAATGTTATGTTTTGAATTATTTCAGCACACTCGGTGCCTCTCTAAGTACATGTCAGCTTCCAGTCTCTCTTAAACGTACAGTCTCTCTTAAAGGTACAGTACACACCGATAACCTCATTACTGTATGGACTGATTGACTTGTTTCGTTAGTGGAACTCGTTTAACACTAATAATGAGATGTGGTTTATTATCTTTGAAAAGCAAGATAACAATGTACAATCTTTTTTTCAAAATCAGACTTTTATTCCACGATCCCCAGTAATCTTTCAGTCTGAGATGTCTCTGCCCACACACGAGTTTAAAATTCCCAAATACAGCTCTTCGAACCGGAGTTGGAGCTATTCTCTCTACTCCCAAGATACCTGCTTCTTTGTCCTCATATCTTCTGGAATGTGTGTTGGATCTCTCTGACATAAGTGGCTTCTTTTAGCGTTAATGTGGAGGTGCCGGTGTTGAACTGAGGTGGGCAAGGTCTGAAGTCACACGACACCAGATCACCGTCCAACAGGTGTAACTGAAATCAGAAGCTTTTGTGTGACTTCTGACCTACTTTTAGCGAGTTATCAAGGTCATTTCCGATGGCAGTAGCTTAGCTGTAGTTTGTTGTAACAATATCAGTGGCATAAATTAAATTTAGTTTCTATCCAGGAAGGATATTACAAAACAGCACAGGATATTTAAAACCTTGTGGCAATGTCATGTGAAGAACCCATTCAATGTTCAGTCAAGGTAAAGGCTTCCATATCTGTAATCTGGCTTGATTGAATTTGACAGTGAATGCTGCAAGCTTCCTGGTTTTCTATCTCAGTTCAATTGTCCCATTAACACTGATTCAATGCAATCAATCAAGATAATGGCATTGAGTACCTGGTCCTACCACACCAGCGCCATTACCTACACCAGGATTCCTATTCCAGGTTCACAATGCTGTTGCTGCAGTCACCATTGATGCCACCTTCCTCCCCCGTCAACACCAGAAGGAATAGAAGACCAAGATGAAGATGAGACAGCAAAGATGAAAGAAGGATGCGACCGGCCTGTTGATCGGAACCAAATGAGCCCAGGACCCAGTCAATGCCGCAATCTTAAAACAAAAAAAAATCATGCGCAATTGTACGAGGGATGTTCACCAGGGCTCAAGTGATGCAGCTGTGAAGTGAGACTGGAGAGGCTGGGAGTGATTTCGGGAAAATTCACTGATATCAAGCCGGTGTTCTTCTCTGACCACTGACTCTTGCTGGTCAGTAGGGAAATTTAATATGAAACTGCTGATCCCATTAAACATGGAATATCTCAAAAGAGGCTCCACAGGTTGGAGAAACGTGAAACCCCACTTTGAGTTTACGTCAGACTTTTTGTAAACAGTCAAAGGGAACATAAAGATGATCTTTATTCTCAAAGGCTTTCTGAAGGTGACAGAGAAAAGGGGGAGAACTGTTAAAACTCCAGAAAATTGTGCAGAATTACACCTGCTGCAGATGATGTGGTTTGATGTCATGGAGGATCGAAAAAAATGTGAACATCCACTAAGCCTCGCTCTTTACCTTAGAAGCCTCCAAGGTAATATCCTTGTCCAGGGTCCACAACGTGGAGGAGGATGAGATGTGCTCATGCTTGTTCTTTGAAAAGTTGCACAGGGACTGCTTTGTTCTCAGAGCCTGAAGGGAAAAGGTGGAGCTGCAAGCCTGACATCCTGAGGGTCAGCGGATCCTGTCATGACGGACTGTGTGACAGGAAGTTCACAGACAGCGCAGCCTCGTGGTCATTCCTCCCTATCTGGTAGGTCTTAGGCGACAGCAACTGGGACAGGCTGCATCAGCCGCTAACTCTGGGTGTGCTGACCAGGTCTCTCGTGTCCTCAGGAAAGAGAAATATACCAGGTAGGTAGTATAAGTCCATGAGTAAACGTATCATGCCCTCCTCTGCAATCAGTAGAGGGAGAGGGGCGACTGACGACCAATTTACTTATATGAATATAAATTAAAATGTCCTGAATAAGGTCATCACCATCTGGGTCAGTTCTGCTTTGGATCAGTGATTCACCCCGAGCAAATCTGATCTGAACAGACAGCCTCACAATTCTCAGGGATAGGATCACCTCCGTGCAGGACAGGGGAGTTGGAAACATAGAACATAGAACAATACAGCACAGAATAGGCCCTTCGGCCCACGATGTTGTACGGAACTTCTAACCTAGATTAAGCACCCATCCATGTACCTATCCAAATGCCGCTTAAAGGTCGCCAATGATTCTGACGCTACCACTCCCACGGGCAGCGCATTCCATGCCCCCACCACTCTCTGGGTAAAGAACCCACCCCTAACATCTCCCCTGTACCTTCCACCCTTCACCTTAAATTTATGTCCCCTTGTAACACTGTTGTACCCGGGGAAAAAGTTTCTGACTGTCTACTCTATCTATTCCTCTGATCATCTTATAAACCTCTATCAAGTCACCCCTCATCCTTCGCCGTTCCAACGAGAAAAGGCCGAGAACTCTCAACCTATCCTCGTACGACCTACTCTCCATTCCAGGCAACATCCTGGTAAATCTTCTCTGCACCCTCTCCAAAGCTTCCACATCTTTCCTAAAGTGAGGCGACCAGAACTGCACACAGTACTCCAACTGTGGCCTAACCAAACTCCTGTACAGCTGCAACATCACTTCACGACTCTTGAATTCAATCCCTCTGCTAATGAACGATAATACTCCAGAGGCCTTCTTACAAACTCTATCCACCTGAGTGGCAAACTTCAAAGATCTATGTACATAGACCCCAAGATCCCTTTGTTCCTCCACCTGACTAAGAACCCTACCATTAACCCTGTATTCCGCATTCTTATTTGTTCTTCCAAAATGGACAACCTCACACTTGGCAGGGTTGAACTCCATCTGCAACTCCTCAGCCCAGCTCTGCATCATATCTAAGTCCCTTTGCAAACGACAAATGCCCTCCTCACTGTCCACAACTCCACCTATCTTCGTATCATCTGCAAATTTACTGACCCACCCTTCGACTCCCTCATCTAATTCATTAATAAAAATTACAAACAGCAGAGGACCCAGAACTGATCCCTGCGGAACTCCACTTGTAATTGGGCTCCAGGCTGAATATTTACGATCTACCACCACTCTCTGCCTTCGACCGGTTAGCCAGTTTTCTATCCAATTGGCCAAATTTCCCTCTATCCCATGCCTCCTGACTTTCCGCATAAGCCTACCATGGGGAACCTTATCAAATGCCTTACTAAAATCCATGTACACTTCATCCACTGCTCTACCCTCATCCACATGCCTGGTCACCTCCTCGAAGAATTCAATAAGACTTGTAAGGCAAGACCTACCCTTCACAAATCCGTGCTGGCTGTCCCTAATCAAGCAGTGTCTTTCCAGATACTTGTAAATCCTATCTCTCAGAACCCTTTCCATTACTTTGCCTACCACAGAAGTAAGACTAACTGACCTGTAATTCCCGGGGCTATCCCTATTCCCGTTTTTGAACAGGGGCACAACATTCGCTACTCTCCAGTCCCCTGGTACCACCCCCGTTGCCAGTGAAGACGAGAAGATCATTGCCAACGGTACTGCAATTTCTTCTCTTGCTTCCCACATAATCCTAGGATATATCCCGTCAGGCCCGGGGGACTTGTCTATCCTCAAGTTGTTCAAAATGTCCAACACATCTTCCTTCCTAACAGGTATCTCTTCTAGCTTAACAGTCCGTTTCACACTCTCCTCTTCAACAATACGGTCCCTCTCGTTCGTCAATACTGAAGAGAAGTACTTGTTCAAGACCTCTCCTATCTCTTCCGACTCAATACACAGTCTCCCACTATTGTCCTTGATCGGACCTACCCTCGTTCTTATCATTCTCAGGTTTCTCACATACGCATAGAATGCCTTGGGGTTATCCTTGATCCTATCCGCCAAGGATTTTTCATGCCCTCTTAGCTCTCCTAATCCCTTTCTTCAGGTCCCTTCTGGCTATCCTGTATCCCTCCACTGCTCTGTCTGAACTCTGTTTCCTCAACCTTATGCAAGCCTCCTTCTTCCTCTTTACTAGACATTCAACCTCCCTCGTCAACCAAGGCTCCCTCACACGACCATTTCTTTCCTGCCTGATCGGTACATACATATCAAGGACACGTCGTATCTGTTCTTTAAAAAGTTCCACATTTCCGCCACATCCATCCCTGACAGCCTATGCTCCCAACGTATGCTCCTCAAATCCTGTCTTACAGCATCGTAATTTCCCTTCCCCCAATTGTAAAATCTTCCTTGTTGTGCGCACCTATCTCTCTCCATAACTAAGGTGAAAGTCACAGAATTGTGGTCACCATCACCAAAATGTTCACCCACTAACAAGCCCACCACTTGTCCCGGTTCATTACCGAGTACCAAATCCAATATGGCCTCCCCTCTGGTTGGACACTCTACATACTGCGTTAGAAAAGCTTCCTGGACACACTGCACAAACACCGCCCCATCCAATCTACTTGATCTAAAGAGCTTCCAATCAATATTTGGGAAGTTGAAGTCGCCCATGACTACGACCTTTTGGTTCTGCACCTTTCCAAAATCTGTTTCCCAATCTGTTTCTCTACATCTCTGCTGCTATTAGGGGGCCTATAATAAACACCCAACAAGGTGACTGCACCTTTCCTATTTCTGACTTCAGCCCATACTACCTCCAGAGGCAGATCCCCCTCAAACTTCCTTTCTGCAGCCCTTATACCATTTCTAATTCGCAATGCCACCCCCCCCTCCTTTTTTACCACCCTCCCCAATCTTACTGAAACATCTGTAACCAGGAACCTCCAACAGCCATTCCTGTCCCTCATCTATCCACGTTTCCGTGATGGCCACAACATCGTAGTCCCAGGTACCGATCCACGCCTTAAGTTCACCCACCTTATTTCTGATACTCCTTGCGTTGAAGTATACGCACTTGAGCCCATCTCTGTGTCCACAAATAGTCCCTGTCAGTGCTACCTTCTCCACAGCCTCCCTACAGTCTTGGGCATCCTGACACACAGCTAGCTTACTTGCTGGACTACAAGTCCGGGTCCCATCCCCCTGCCAAATTAGTTTAAACCCACCCGAAGAGTGCTGGCAAGCCTACCCCCCCAGGATATTGGTGCCCTTCTGGTTCAGGTGCAACACGTCCTGTTTATACAGGTCCCACCTTCCCCAGAATGCAGTCCAATTGTCCGAATATTGGAAGCCCTCCCTCCTACACTATCCTTGCAGCCACGTGTTCAACTGCACTCTCTCCCTATTCTTTGCCTCTGTCACGTGGCACCGGCAACAACCCAGAGATGGCGACTCTGTCTGTCCTAGCTTTTAGCTTCCAACCTAACTCCTTGAGCTCTTGAATGACCTCCCCACCCCTCTTCCTACCTATGTCGTTGGTGCCAATGTGTACCACGACTTCTGGCTGCACACCCTCCCCCTTAAGGATTCTGAAGACACGGTCCGAGACGTCTCGGACCCTAGCACCCGGGAGGCAACAAACCAACCGAGAGTCTCGCCCATGTCCACAGAACCGCCTGTCCGTCCCTCTAACTAGAGAGTCCCCTATGACTAGCGCTCTCCTCCTCTCCCCCTTTCCCTTCTGAGTCTCAGAGCCACAGACCCCTTCACTGCAGCTTACACCTGCAAGGCTGTCTCTCCCAACAGTTTCCAAAGCTGCATACTTATTTTTTAGGGGAACGACCACAGGGGAACCCTGCACTTCCTGCTTCTTCCCCTTCCCACCTCTAACTGTTACCCAGCTACCTCTGTTCTCCGGCGTAACTATGTCCCTGTAGCTTCTATCGATCACCCTCTCAGCCTCTCGAATAATCCTCAGCTCTTCCAGCTCCAGTTCCAGTTCCCTAACCCGTTCGGTGAGGATCAGGATCTGACTGCATTTCCTGGAAAAGAAGTCGGCAGGAGTATCGGTGGTCACCCCTACCTCAAACATCCTGCAGGAGGAACATTCCACCACCTGCGCTGCCATGACTGTACACTTTGTCTCCAAAAACAAGAACACTGAGTCAATAACCTGTGGACTTTAAAGTTAGGTTAGAGGAGGAGGGTGGGAGGGAGGCCCTACGAAAGTAGGACCTGGGGTCTAGAACACACCCACTCAAATACTAATCACTTACCTTCCCGCCCAGCTATGCGCTCCAACTTCACTTCCGCTGCCCGCTACAGGTAAGTAATTTTGAAACAAACTGTCTTACCTTAGCTGTAGTCTCCCGGGATCGCTTTTCCTCGGCCGCTGCTCCCACTCAAGTGACCGTTGGTGATTAAAGGGTGAGTATTTATACTCACAGTTCTCCTTCCCGGCTGCCCCTCTCTTTGCCGTCACTTCCTCTGCTGCTCCCGCTCTTTTTGTGAAGAGAGAGAAAAAAAACACCGCTGCCCACTACAGGTAAGTAATTTTGAAACAAACTGTCTTACCTTAGCTGTAGTCTCCCGGGTTCGCGTTTCCTCGGCCGCTGCTCCCACTCAACCTGCCTCATCAGCCTGCACCAGGAGGTCCTTGACACGATCTTACACAAATCTATGTGGGATGTTCTCTCCAAAGTTGTCTTTGGAGAGGGATTCTACAAATGAACCATACTACTCTACACCAACATGATGAATGCAGCCTGAGTCAATGGTTGGGAAACAGAAAGCTTCTCGATCAGATCGACAGTCAGGCAGGGCTGCCTCATCTCACATTTCCTGTTGTATTGTTGACCAGAAGGGACATAGATCATTGTTGAAAACCATTCAGGCATTTCTTCCTCTTCAGCAAATGTCAATCCACTGAGCACCTCTGAACTGAGGTTCCTCAATCCACCATTGCTCATTTTTACATCAAATCGTTGTTTAACTTCAGTACCGGAGTTCAGACTTAAATTCTTTATTCTCCATCTTAATGAACAATTCAAGTTTTTTTTTTAAGATCACTCTTCCCCATTGTAATAATATTGTAAATTCATGCTATTTTATTGAGTCTGTTTGTTTTGGAGTAAGCAAATTAACTTGCTGCATGTTTACATCTGTTCTCTCGTATCAGTTCAAACCTGTGAAATTAAAGAAGTTAATCCTTTTAAAGTGCTATTTCTGTCCAAATAGAGCAACCATCATCATAAATAATAACAAATATAGGTGAGATCTGGACAGTAACTGTATTACGTAACGCATACATTATTGAGAATATCCCTAAAAATGAGAAAGTAACTCTCCAGAAAGAACTCTGTCCCCGATTCTGTGAGGCATGTGAGGGAAGGGTTTGATCCTGAAGATTCGGATTCTGAAGCAGATCATTTTATTGGATCCAGTGCGAATTTTGTTGCTTTTCTCTTTCACTCCCAGATTTACTACTTTAAGTGGCCAGTTTCATCTCCCTGCTAACTGAGCTTTATTCCAGGTTGCCAACACTCTGACAAAGATTGAATAAATATTCCACAATGCCTGTGGTGTGATTCCACAGAACAGGAGCAATCCAAATCCAATTAAAGCAAAACCCACGTTTCCAATGTATTCTGATCGCACCAACCCGAGAACACTCACAAATCGTCGATACATCCAAAGTACTTCCTCTTTCAACCAATGCATCCAGCCGCATTTTCATCGGCCTAATTTGTACTCAGAATAACAACGGGATCAGCCTTTCAATGTCTTGCCTGATTTGTCACATTTTACTGATTGGGATTAATGACTGCTTCTTCCTGCTCTTGTCATGAGATCAGCCAGCTGAACCTCACAGTGCATGAGTTCCCTGATTGGAGCTCTGAAACTGATCGAATCAGGGAGCCCGGTCTGAATTAAAAGGAAGAATGTCAGTAATATTGAGAGGCTGAACACCTGACTCAGTAAGACGCTACTGTCAAAGGAGATGCATTTGTAATAAATGGGAGATTCATGACAGGATGCCGGCCTCTGAAGTGTGATTTCATGACCAGATATTGTTGGTGTAAATGTGCACCGGAACCACGGGCTGTTCAGTTTCAACACTTTCCCTTTCCTGCTTCGATCTACCCACTAAACACTGCACCTTAAGATATGTTGAAGTTTTTCTGTGATGTTCCAGACCTGGGCACTTTTGAAGCAACAGACCTTCCAGGTTCCTGTCAAGTCAGGAATGATGGTTCTGATAGAGTCACTCAGTCACTTTACGTTTGTCCACATCTGCCATTTGATGTTAAATCAGCAACAATCTGACTTTATAAATACTGAAAAGCAAGAAAAAACTGGGGAGTTGGGAATTCATGCTTGTTTGAGTTCAGGATTGATTGAACATAATATAGCTGGGCAGCAAGAGTTCAGTGATGAGGGAGTGAAATGACGAAAACCTAGAGTTAAATTGCACAAATTTAGAATAATCTGAGATGAGTAAATCTTTGAAGAGAATAATGGATACTACTGGCACTACATGGACCAAACGGCTTTTTGTTGCCTCTTGACTTATGAATAGGACAAGCATCTAAATGATTATGGGTGTACTGAAATCTTTCCAAGTGAGAAATGAATGGACAATGCCACAAATTTCTCTATATTATAGTGCACTGACTATTGTGTGTGATTTCATTGACTGAACCTGTCCTTCCAGCTCTCCTTGTATTTTACTGTCCAACTGACATTTTGCAATCAACAAATGTCGCACAGCAGCCCACCATCTCAGTCATTGACAGATAATAAATGGCTGTGTCTGGAGAAATGGTCCTTGTGGCACTCTCTCATACCAGCCCAACAACATGAAGATGACAGATTTATTCCTTCTCTTTGCTTTCTTTTCTAAATCAGTCCTCAAGCCAAGACTCATTTCCCGATCACTGCAGGCGTCATTGGTGGCATTGATACCCGCTGAAATGTTTCCAAATTTGACATTCCTACATCCTTGCTTTTGCAAATCCCTCCTGGCCTAACTCCACTATCTCGCTTGAAGTTGATCTATCCCCGCATCAGTCAGATGTTTTCGGTATCTACTCTGGACATGTGCAGTACACTGCAGGGAACAGAGAATAACTCATCCCCATGTGGTGCTGCACAGATCGTGTGTCTCAGAGTCAGCTCTGAAACATGTTCAGGACACTCAAGTACTGGTTGAAGGATCAGTATTGATTGGAACTTATGTAACTTCTGAGGGTATTTTTCAGTGACTGAATTGGAGAAGTTGTAATTTGTTCAGAAGCTGTATCCATTCGAGGTGAGGAATTCTATTGAGACTTTAGATTTTTGAAAAACTACAATGTGTTATCTCCATTAACCAACTATCATCCCTTCACAGAACAAGGAACCAGGAAAGCCACATTCCTCTAGTGAGGAGAACATTTCTCAGAGAGACACTTAACAACTGGAATTTAATTTCGAAATGGTCAAAAGCGAGGAAGGAACACTGAAATGAAATGAGATTTGATACATGATGTTGGGGTGTCAATGCTGCTATACAGGGTGACACAGACCCTCAGTAGTTAGCCCTGCTGACTCACAAGGCCAGCAGTGGGTGTGGGTGGGAGAGCCTTTGCAGGGTTGGGATGGACTGGATGGGCCCATTGACCTGCTTCCACATTGTAATAATTCTATGAATTTGTTCCACATGCCTTTTCCCAATGTTTCCGACTGACCGATTTAGATTTGTATCATCCAATAAACCTCAGGCTTAAAATAGAATGTTACAGCTGGGAGTATACTCACTGGTATCACTTGTTTGTTCACATCCTTAAATCAATGAATTGAACCATATAGAAATGTCGCAGCCCCCCAGGTGATGTCAGCAGGTATAAATGAAAGGCTTTTGAGTGTATCACGTCGGTATTGAGTACAGAGAGATTGCTTGCACATAGAGATTCAGGCAGAAAATGACGCTTTCATTTCGTGATGGGCGGAAAATATTTTACACTACCTTTCCATTTGTAACAATTCCTGGTAAGTACCTTGAATTTGTGTGAATCGGTCTGAGGATTGTGTGCGGGTTCACTTTGCAGCTGACAATGACACATGGCCATATTGTGCCCAAAGTCACACAGTGGCAGTGACCAGCCATTTCGTCTCAGATTTCAGAGACCCTGTGGAAACCCTATCTTGCAGATTCGGCAGGAATTACTTTGGAAATTATTCAACTCTTCTTGGAATGTTCCTGAAATCTCCATTTCAATCGGAAACTATGGAGAGTTTCGGTGGAATTAAGAAAAGGAAACACTTTGGCAAAATATAAGTGGTATTCTAAAATAGAGAGTGCAATATCACTTAGTTTAAGTTTGGTTCTGGGGTTTTTTGAGTGAATAATCAGTGGACTTCTCTGTGCATCTGAACTTTATAGTTAACTGCAAGTTATTTCTGAAATCACAACAATTATCTTTAAAATTGCATTTAATGTTTGGCTACATGAAACTTTGTTTATTTTTGATGCTTGCAACCCAGCATGGCATTAATGGAGCCTGAAAGATTTGTTGAAGAGTTCTGGAATTTGCGATTAAGGAAGAAACCCTGAACCGAGAAAGCATTACTTTCACTTCAATCATTTTTGTCATTTCTTTCTGTTCCTGTAAGACCCTGGAACTGAGTGAGTGTATGGATCCGTGCTCATGTGAAGGAAATGAGAGTTTTAGTAAATTATATTGCCTTGGAATGAAAATGGTGTATTAGTCCCAGACAAAAGTTTTGTGACAAGAAAAATCGCTCAAGAGATTGTTTCAAGCTCAGTATGTTGACATTCTGGGAGCTCCATGAAGGAATTTATTGCAGTTCCAGTTTTGAAATGACAGTGTCAAGTCATTTCACCAAGTGATAGGTACAGGAATTCTCGTGTAAATATTATGTGAGTGTTGTTTTGTTTGGAATGGTACTGAGAGTCGTGTTTTGTAAAATATATCAAGGTCACGTGTTTTCTTTCATTTATGGATGTTTTGAGGGCAATGAGAATTATAAAGTTCATCCGTGTTCATTTCTTTTGAATCTGCGTTTTAAGTAAGTAGTTTGATTCATTCTGCTTAATCGTATTTTCTTATGCAATAAATTTCTGTTTTGTTGTAGAAATAATATTCGCAGCATTGTGTGTTTGCGATTGAGCAATGGATCACATTGTTAAATCAAACAAGTAAGGTTATCAGACATCAAACCGGATTTGTGTTTAGGATCTGGCTTGTTCTGTAACTAATCAGCTGGCGATTAAAGACTAATACCAACTCCTGAGGAACTGATAAACTAACCCAACTCTGCATTTCGATTGCGCCTCAACTATATCCATCCAGGTCCATTATATGGCCCAAAGCCTGATCAGTCATCCACCCTGAGTTTAATACCTTATTCCTCATCACAAAGGTATTGCTTTCTCACTCTGCAGCAGAGCAAACTCAAAATAAATTCCCTCAGTCCCTGTCAGATACGTAAGACTGCAACTGCATGAGACGCTGGTTGGCTCACGGTTTTGTGCACAGCACAGGTCATCACCGAGCAGTGAGGACAGAATTACTCTGAGGAGATTAGGGATAATATTTACAAGAATGGTGTTGGTATGTGGAAATTCCGGCGTTCAGAAAAACACAACACCAGCTTATAGTCCAACAGGTTGGAAGCACACTCAACGTTGCGGACCAGTTGCCGGAAAGGGGTATCAGAGCTGCTTGTTCGTTTTTTCAATTGATGCAGACATGAATAACCTCTTTCAGTGCCATAACTTTAGTTCATTTCTGTGGTATTTCAGAAAGACTGAGGAGTGTTGAATTGAATTACTTGGTCGTTTAAATGGCCTGTTTTTATGTTCTCCATTTCCACCACTGCAACACTGTGGATTGTTAAAGTGAACTCCACAGGGTTGTGTCCATCTTCCTGTTGTTCCCTGAAGAAGTGTTTGTAGCTTCATCCCTGAAGAAGTTGCAAAGATGGCCTTTAGAGGAGCGATGGACTCTTCCTGTCAGATGTGGTAGAGCTTTCGTGTTACTGATCAAAATGTCTAGAGTATATGTTTGATCAATATGTTTGATCGTGAATCCTATCATATCACTTGTATAGGTTGGAGAAGCAGTGAGGAATGTTGAGGCAATGAGGAATTTTCGGGAGTTAAGGGGTCTGATAGATGGCAGCTGAAGGAAGAGAGAACAAAATGCATAAATCAATTTTGCATGGGGAGGAAAACTACTAATTAAAGTTAGAGCATCAGCATTTGCCAAATTATTAAGTTAATATTACTTACCTTGTTTAGTTGTCTCATTACAATGTAAAGATTTAGAAAAGAAGGATTATGAAATCTTGTGTTGTCGATGAACCGATGAATATTCACATCATCAATTTAAACATTAATTGCCCAGAGATGATAGGACACAATAGACAGTCAGAGATACCTGATTTTTTAAAATTATATTTTATTATACAATCCTAAAATTATATTTTAGGATTGGAACTGTCACATTCAGAAATTGCAGTCGGGAACTGTCTGTTTTGATTCACATTGTGTAGTTTATTCGTAAAATATCAACAAGCACCTTCCAAAAACTATTTGAGTCAGGTAGTGCAGAGAATGCAATAAAAAATTTCACAGCTCCCTATTTGCATTTTGTATTATTTGCTGACTGAATGTCAGCGAAATTAGAACATTTGCTAAACTTGCCAACGAATTGTTCACTTTCCAAACCAAACTGTGTGGGATTCAGTGAGTTAACAGATCCTCAGTTTACCATCAGAGAGAGGGCTCAGATCATGGATTACACCTTTAATGATGAAACAAACCTATCTAAGCTCTGTTAGCATTGAATATCAAACAGATGCATCTTCACAATTGTAACAAGCAATGGTTTTGTTATATAGTCACCAGACGTTTCGAGGTAATCCAAATTGGAGAAAGGGAAATAATTGTGACTATGAGAGCGGCTCCTTTTTTGGCATAGTTCGGGTGTCAGCGCTGACTTCCAAAAAATGCTGGAAGAGTATTTTTTTTTTATGTGCTGTTACATTGTTTTGGAATTTTGGGGTAAAGAAAGATCAAAGCAACACAACGTAAAAAAAGGAGGAAACTGTGTGGGAGAGTTCATAGCACAGGAGCAGGTACGTTTATAGATTTTTAAGTATAGTCTTTCTGATTTTTTGGTATATGTCTGCAATATTCAGTAGAATTAGTTATTTTTGTTACAGGTTTTATTGAGATCTGTCTTTGATTAAAATGTAAAAATATAAAATATCAGCACTACATTTGCCAGTCGCAGTGTCCTTTACAGCAATAAGGCTGTTGTTTGTTCTGGGTGTGTCGCTTATTAAGTTGCAAAGATGGCCTTTAGAGGATCAATGTACTCTTCCTGTCAGATGTGGTAGAGCTTACGTGTTACTGATTAAAATGTTTAGAGTATATGTTTGATTCATATGTTTGATCGTGAATCCTATCATATCACTTGTATAGATTGGAGCAGCAGTGAGGAATGTTCAGGCAATGAGGAATTTTCGGGAGTTAAGGGGTCTGATAGATGGCAGCTAAAGGAAGAGAGAACAAAAGCAGACATAACCAAGTAGACAGGTTACCTCCAGAAAAGGCAGGCAAGGGAGATAGGTAGTGCAGGGGCCTCCTGTGGCTATCCCCATTTTAAAGAGATAACTTGTTTTTGATAATGTAGGGTGTGATAGACTCTGAGGGGAATGTATCATGAACAGCCAAGTACTGGCACAAAGACTGGCTCAAATGTAACGACTGCTACGCTAGCTTCCAAGAGACCAATTGTGATCGGGGACGCTCTCAACAGAGGCACAGACAGACTGTTGCCTCATTGTTGCCAGGATCAAGGATATCTCAGAGAGCGTGTTGAAAATTCTCAAAGGGGAGTGGGATCAGCAGAAGATCATTATGTACATTGGAACTAACGACACAGGAAAGAATAAGGACGAAATTCTGAAAGGAGTGTATGTGGTTAGACAGGAAAATGAAAGGAGGTCCTTAAGGGGAGTAGTATCTGGATCATTCTCAATGCTGCTAGAAAGTGAGCATAGGACTAGGAGGATAGAACAGATGAAGGCCGAGGAGCTGGTGCAGGGCAGAATGCTTCACTTTTTTGCATCATTGGCATATTTCTTGGGGCATAAGTGATCTGTATAACAAGGGCAGATTGTGACTGAATTAGAAAACAAACTAATTTACTGGCAGGGATATTTGCTCGAGATGCTCAGGAATATTGAATCTAGTAAGGTTGGAGTGGGGATTACGGTAATGGTGGGTGAGCGGGGGTGGGGTCGCGTGATCAGACCGACAGTGAGAAAAGAAATCAGCCTGAGACTGACACAGAAGGGAAAACGAGCAAGTCCAATTGTCAGGCAGAATCAAAGCAGAGAATGAGGCAAGACTGACATATTAAATTTCTTTTATTTCTACACAAGATGCTTAACAGGGGAAATAGATGAACTGAGCTCGTGGTGAGGAATATGGGGCTAGGATATCCTAGCAATGACACAGATGTGGTTCAGGGATGGACAGGACTGGCAGCTGACAATTGCAGGATAGAAAAGCTGTAGGAAGGAAAGAAAGGTGTCAAGAAAAAAGACGAGTTGCTTTTTGATAAGGGATAACATTACAGTTGGACTTAGGGAGAATACTCCTGGGAATACATCCACGTTAGTATTAGAGTCATATTCCTAATGACTCTAACCACGCCCAGCATGGTCGGAGCAGTCCAATAAAAGTTCCATCACAGATAAATATCAACACGACGATTTCTCAATTCCCTTTTCAAAATCAATCCCCGTCCTTTGTTTGCTATGTTCTGGCCTTGTGCGAGGACAAAACCGAGTTGACGTTTGGATATCATTCACAAATGTTCAGAGAGATGTGTTCTCGTGACGAATTATTGCACTAACGATGTTTCTCTCGCCACAGATGCTGCCATCGCTGTTGAGCTTCGCCTGTGATTGCTGTTTCTTTTTTATATTTCTGGTATCCACAGCACTTTTATTTATTTTGTGAAAATGTTTCACTTCCCAAACTACTTCCCAGAAGTGCTTCTTAGAATGTGGAACCCGACTGTACTGAAGAGGTACATCAGTCGTCAAGTTTGTGCTGTCAAGGCTCGATGAAATCTGGTCTTGTCCCAGGTAGTTCTTAAAGGTTGTGAGGTTTCCTACATCAACAACCCTCCCAATGACTGAATTACCAGAACACACACCATTCTCTGAGTGAAAGACCTTTCCTCAAATCCCCTCCAAACCTTTTGCTGTTCACCTTAAAATTTATGCCCTTTTGCCATCTGTCAATTCCCTGTCCCAGTTAGATATGGAGATCTTCCATAGCTCTCTGCGCAGAAGTGGAGAATGCTTGATCAGTGACTTCCGACTTATATTTTATATTCTGTCTCTTGCAGTTAATTTCCTGCTGATGTTTGTTCTCTCTCTGGGAAAGTGTGGCCTCTCTAACTGCACAATCCGCTGCCTGCTGGCAATGGCAGCCTCAGATCTACTGTTCATTTTTGCTGACATGATACTGTGGCGATTGAAAGAACTTTACTACCCAGGGTGTTTCCTGGATATCACCCCTGTGTGCAGCGCTGTCTATGTCCTGCTTCGTGCATCCACAGACTGTTCCGTCTGGTTCACTGTCCTTTTCACCTTTGATCGTTTTGTAGCCATTTGCTGCTTGAAAATGAACAGAAAATATTGGACAGACAAAACCTTGGCTGTGGCTCTGGCTGCAACCACCATTCTACTCTGTTCAAAAAACATTGCCTTCTATTTTCGGTATAGACCTGGGAGGATAATTAACAATGTTCCAAGGTACTGCCACATAAAGTCAAGTTATTTTACTGACCCGAGATGGCTAGGGTTTAAGTGGTTTGATATCATTTTAACGCCTTTAATTCCATTCATGTTGATTCTGTTGATGAACACTCTGACGGTCAGGTACATTTTAATGGCCAGTCGAGTCCGCAAAAGCCTGATGGGTCAGAGCAAGGGAGAGAGTCGCAAAGACACAGAAATGAAGAGCCTGAAGAATTCGGTGATTTGCCTCTTCACCATATCCATCAGCTTCATACTTCTTTGGGGAGTGCACAGTGCAAACATCGCATACTTCAACATTAAAGCAACAGGTCGTGGGAGTAAAATTCACTTTACATGGGCAGGAGAAATGCTTCGGGATTTAAGCTGCAGCACAAACACATTATTTTATGCAGTGACTGTGCCCAAGTTTCGAGATAAGTTCAGGAATGCGGTGCAGCAACTGGTCACGTAAATTTTTCACTTAGGGTGGAAAGAGGATAGAAAGAGGCTGGTAGAGAGTTTTGATATGATGGACTGGCTGTGAGTGATCGGTTCAGCTCGAATTTTGCAACTTCATGCACTGTCCTTTGGATAAGGGTTATTGACTGGCAGGATGTGGTCTCTGCATTCCCCCTGCAGGGGAAGAGGGAGAGGAACAGAAACGGACCCTCCTGCACCACGATGATTGTCAGACTCTCCCTTTTCAGCTCGCAATAAACACTTTATTACATCAAAGGAAAGGCTCCGGGTGTTGGTGATCCTCTCATCTGAATTGGCGATTGGAGATGAGCATTTTTATTGAAAGAGAGTTTATTCAGTCCACCTCCTGTCTCCTCTCTTCAAGGGGTCTTTGCTTACTCTCTCTCTCTCTCTCTCTATCTGCCTCTTTCTGTCTATGTTTGTTCCTCTCTTCCTCTCTCCACTGGCCCTACCTCTCAGAATCCTGCTCAGTCTCTCTCTCTCTCTCTCTCTCTCTCTCTCTCTGTCTCGCTCTGTGTGGCCCTCACTGTCTGTATCGTTCTCTCTCTCTCTCCACCTTTTTACCTGTTTGTCTGTCTCTCCGTCTCCCTTAATCTATCCTTCTTTGTCTTTCTGTCGATCTCGTTCTCTGTCTCTCTGTCTCTCCCTCTCGATCTCGATGTATTTTTCTCACATTGAGCATGCCAGACACTTGTTGTCTCAGTTGAGCACATGCTCACGTGCATTGACTGACCTCACTTCCCGATCACTCCGTTAACTAATCTTTCCGCAGGGAGTGATTTTGCAAGTTACAAAGTGCACAGATACAGCCAGCAATACCTTGACACGTTACTGTAAGTAAGTCAGCTGGAGTTTGGTCATCTCCCTTTCCTATCCCCGTGGCTGGGCGGGAAGTGTGTTCATGCGTTTCCCTTTCAGTGCGTGACGGTGTCTGTGTGTGTCTGTGTGTGTTGCGGGGGGTTCATTGCTGTTGTGGGGTGTCACTCGGTGTGTGCATCCCTTGTTTTTTGTCGTTGGATATGTCCCTGACTGTGATACATTATGAGTGTGTTTTTGGATCTGAGTGTGGGTTTCCCTTTGTGTGTATTTCTGTGAAAATATATTCATACGTTTATGTCTTTGGGAATGTTGTTCACTCTGTATGCGAGTGTTTCTGTGAAGTGAGTGTTTTTTATCTGGGTCTATATTACTGTGCCTCTGTGATTGCATAAATGTGTGTGTTTTACGTATGTGCATCTGTTGTGTTTCTGCCTGTGTATACGCTGTTTGTGGAGTTACATTACTGAGTGTGTGCGTGCGCATGCACGTGTGTGTGTTTCACATTCAGCATGTCATGATTGTTCTGTGACTCCGTGTGTGCCTCTCTGAGTGTCAGTGTACTATTGAGGGAGTGCGGGGTGTGTATCTGCCTGGCTGTGCTCTTGTTTAATCAGGTGAGTGTGTTGCTCAGACTGTGTTTGGCTGTCTGTTTGTGTGTCTCGATCTTTCGGTGCCCCCAACAGGATCTCTCTGTACCTCTCTACGTTTATATCTCTGTTTGTTTCTGAGTGTCGCTCTGTGTGTATGTAATTGTGGTTGTGTTTCAGTAAGTGTGTTTGAATGTGCTTGTGTGTATGCATAAGAAGTTTCTGTCAATATTTGCAGGTTGGCGTGAATTGTCGCTTACTCTAAGTTCGCTTCTATGAGCGTGAGGTTGAGGGTGTGATTCTGTGTCTATGTGTAGATGTGTTCTTATATCACAGCATGAATGTTTTTGTGTGTGTGAAGAGTGTGCATTCAGCTAGATATGGGTGTGTTCCTATATATCTGAGGATGGCTTTCTGGTTGTGTGTGTGCATGCATGTGTGAGTAGGTGTGTCTCCCCTCAGCACACTGATTGTATTCTTGTGTGTGTTATGAGGGTGTGTGAATGTTTCTGCCGTCTTTGTTCAGGTGAGTTCCCACATTTTGGTTTGACTGTGTTATTGTGCGTGATTGCATGTTTGGGTTTGTACGTGCATGTTTGTCTTTGTTCATCAGCACGCTCATGTTTAACTGTATTACTGTGGATGGGTGTGCTTCTTCGTCTCCGCCTATGTGTGAGGATGTGGGTGTGTTTGTGTGTTCCTCTATGTGTGGTTCTATCTTTGTCTGAGAACCTCTCCTGTAAAAGGACTCGAAAAACCTCGAGTAGGTCACGCTGTACAAATTGCTCTCAGCGGCGTATTTCTGGAAGGCTGTGAAATATCTCAATATAAGTATGTCTGCCTCTTGCACCCTGAAAGCTGAACTGTTACTTCCGTTCAAAGAACTTACCCTAATGAACGAAATAAGACAGTGAAATGTTCGATGAAATTAAGGGTGCCAGTTCTTTCTGATTAGGCCTTACAATGTCGGAACAGAATTAGACCATCCAGCCTACTGAGCCTGTTCTCCCATTTGATCATGAAGGATCTCTTTTTCAATTCTATTATCCTGCCTTCTTTTCATAAATATCACTTACTAATCAGGAACCAATAAATTTCAAATTTAAATACATTTGTAATGAATCAGGCCAGACCCTCTCCAAACATTTCAAGATGGCAATCCAGACCCTAAATGTTTTCCTTGTTTTGAACAGGTGGAGAGTTGATATTCCAGAAGTGATGCAGCTGGTCAAAACCCCTTGTTTACAAGTAAACAGAATTTATTTACAGAGTGCCGAAAAAACACAAACAAAAGAGAACAGAATACAGTATAACATTAATTGACCTAATCCAAAAACCCAACAGACTATCCCAACTTTATGATTGTTGCACGTTACTCCAACAATCTCCATAAACACCACATGGCAAAACGGGTAAATTCAAAGATGGCGTCTTACAGAAGAGAAGTCAGAGAGAGATTCAGCATGGCACAACTTGTTCCATGTTGCTGTTCCTTCTACCAGCAAGTCTAAACAAAACTAACTCTTTGCTAACACCAAACCAAACTGAACTAAACCAGAGCTCGGTGAACTGGCCACTTCCCTTTCATTGTGTAAGTGCCCCTTTTGCGCACTTGAAAGCCTAATACCCGAGGCATTATCTGTTATATACAATCAAATTGGTCCTACAACCCATCCAAACTAGACATCCCTGAACCCCAGAGTTTCAGACCCCACTAAAAAAACAAAAGGACAACACAACCTTATGAAAGGAGCAGCATCATAACATCTCCGCCATCCAAAGAAGTGAACCATCAATATCCAAAGATGGCCTCTTTTTACAAGGCCTTAATCTTTAACAGTTTGTTTACTACAACACCCATGTGGATTACATTGACAGTACCAATGCAAGCATTCACTACGATTTTCTGTTTCAATCTGTTTCACTCCTGCCATTGAGCACTCTGTTTCTTTTTCAAGTCTCGACAATCACACTTTCCCATCCTGTCACATGCACATTTTCAACTTGAATGTCTGCAATAACAAGCTCCCTCCCAACAGTCTGGAATTTCTGTCCTTAAATTTCAGTGCAGACTTCAATGAGTTATGATCAGTGCGTATATTTGACTCAGACACGTTAATGGTAACATAAAAGTTGAACCGATTTAAAGCAAACACCAATCTCAATGTCTCCTTCTCAACGTTCGAGTAATTCTGCTGATGTATGTTCAAATTCCTGCTGAAATACCTGATAGGTCTTTCAATCTTCTCATCATCTTCCTGTAAGAGCACAGCACCAACATCCAGATCACATACATCGATAGCCACCTTGAATGGATTTGCATTATTTGGGATGTCTAACACTGGAGCAGTGGTCAACAAAACTTTCAGACTGTCAAATGCTTTCTGATAGTTCCCTGTCAATGAAAACCTATTGCCGTTCTTTAGTAATTCAGTGAGTGGAGAATCCAAACTGCTAAATTTGGTGTCAATTTCCAGTAAAACCCATTCCATCCCAGGAAGTTTAGTATTGCACTTTTTGTTGATGGTATGGGAAACTCCCGAGTGACCTTTGTTTTTATTTCCATGTGGTCGTTTGTACACGTCAAATAACATGGACCTGGAAAGTGACAAATTCACGTTTAGTCAGTTTCATCACCACACCTGCCTCGCAAAGTCAATGTAGCAATTCTGATAAATGTTGCAAATGATTCTTCAGTGTGTGACGAAAAATCGATAGGTCATCTATATATATATATATATATATATATATATATATATGGAAACATATATATATGACACAATGAGTAATACAGAAATAACCTTATTGGTTAGGCTCTGAAATGTGGCTGGCACATTTTTCATACCAAATGGGATGACTTTATATTGATTAGGGTCATTTTGCATTACGAAAGCTGAAACTGTCTTCACTCATTCAGACCAAGAGTATCCTCTGAGCAAGTCCAAGTTCGAAATATAAGTTACTGTTTTCACGTTTTCAACACAGTCTTCCAAACGTGCTATCGGACACGCATCTGTCTTTGGAACTGCCCCTACTTTGTGATAGTCCACACAGAACTGATGGGTACCATTTAGTTTTGACACCATTACTATGGGTGAGCTCCAGTAACTTAAACTCACTTTGATTATGCCATCTCAGAGCACATCTTCAATTTCATGTAAAACCCGTGCCAACTTTTGGGCATTATGTTTTTCAGGATGTCGTTTAATCCGAAGAGTGTTTCCTCTATCTGCATCACGGATAGTTAAGTTCATACTTCCCAGCTTATATCCACATATCTCCCAATGCGATTGTCATAAATGCTTCAGATCATTTCCATTTTCCTCCAGAAAGTAACTTAATAATTTATCCAAATGTCTGACAACTACGTCATTGTCTAATTTAATGTGAGGAACTTAAAATTCAGAATCCTCTGAACTTGGTTCTTCGATCATTGTTGTCATCAATAACACAGTCTCCATTGACTTTCTTCCCCTGTCAAAATGCCTTTTGAGCATATTCACATGACACACTCTGTGAAAGACTCTGTCTGGTGTCCTTGTCAGAAGTGTACCTCACTCAATCTCCTTGAATTGTTAAGGTCCACTAAAATTTGCTTTAAAATGTTTACCTGTCACCGGAAGCAACACGAACAGCTCCAATAATAAAATTGCGATTTTTTGATTGCATTTATGTTTCCTGTTTCATTGTCTGCTGTGAAAGTTTTTAAGTGCTGTTTCACCAACTCCCCCATTCTATTTCATCGTTCCAGGAATTCTGAGACATAGTCAAAATATGTGGCCTTAAATTTTTGCCTTATCAATTACCGTTAATCAATTGTAACTGTCCTCTCACTCCTTGCACAAAAGGTAATTCAAATGGCCTGAATTTGGTCGATTTATTTGGTGCATCTCTGATCGCAAAAAGTAAAAATGGAATTTCTTTATTCCAATCATCTGATTAGTCTTGACTATAAACTCTCAACATGGTTTTAAAGTCTGATGCCACCTTTCTCCCACTCCCTACGATTCTGGATGCTATACGGTAGATTTGAATTGGTTTAGTCCCAAACTGTATAGCTTGCTTGAATAAGTTTGAGATAAAGTTTGAACCTTGATGTGATTGTATGTCTGTGGGTAGTCCGTATCTAATGAAAAAATTGATTAACTCCTCTTCAATATTTGTGGCTGTGAATTGCATAATGAAATGTCGTCTGGAAATCTCGTGGAACATCCATCATAGTTAACAAATAATGATTGCCATTTTTTTTATTTTAGGTAGGGCTCCTCCGTGATCAATTAAGACTCTTGTAAAAGGTTCCTCAAGTGCAGGAAAGGCTATTATAGTTGTCGGTGTTGCCTGTATGACATGTCTGGCAAAAATCAACAACATCTTCGTGCAATCCAGGCCAGGAAAATCGCTTCTGCATTTTAGTTTGGATTTTCCTTACATCTGAATGACCACCTACTGATCGTTCACGCACCGCACACATTTCCACACACACTGGCAATACAACTTGAAGAACTTGCAGCAATTTCCCAGCTGCCTGGATATGTGATGATCTCCATTTCCTCATGAATACATCATTTTGAGATAGTTGGACACCAGGATATATTTAGATTCTTTTTCCATTTACGCATTCTGAAACAATTTGTTAGGTTTCTCATCTTTCTGCTGTAATTCCGTTAATTTTTCTGAATTAATGATGCCTGCTTTGTCATGTTTGCACCTGGTTTGTGTAAACCATATGATCAAACAGGGTGTCTGCTAATTCCACGACAACTTCCTTGTCTGTACTCTTTGATTTTTCCTCTTTGAACTGGTGACTTTGTGACCTTGTTACCGCAAAGCAGGAGAAATAACCAGGATATGTGTCCTCCCATGGTTTAGTTGCCTGGCGTTTCAACCAGAGCAGACCACACTCTTGCCTGTGAATCAGCGATATCATCAGCAAGGGCAAATTGAATTCCTGGACCTGAGAGTTTGTTGTATCACAACTTCTCCAGTTTTGAGAAGATTTGTTACTCAGGTTGAGGTTTTAAATGCAGGTTTGCTCGCTGAGCTGGGATGTTCTGGATATCAACCTTGGAATTCAGCGAGCAACCTCCATCCACAACTTCTCTCCACTTCATTGGACACTCTACCCTCACTCTACGTCATTCAGTGCTTTTTGTCACACCATGAATTCCCTTTACTCGCTTCTTTTCTGTAATAATTCTTCAGATGTACATCTTTCAACATCAAAGACGGGAGGATCCCGTTTCTCTTAAGATTTGAACCTCTTTTCATGCTGCTCCTGACGTTTACGATTAAACTTTACCTTTGCAGGTATATGGTTTAAGAAGATCTGGGACTTGCTCCTTAACCAACCTCCAACCAGGTTGTACATTCTGGTTCAGCTTTCTAGCCTCCACTATGCTTTGTGTTACCACTCCATCAAAATTCACTGGCTTATCCTGTTTTCCTTCATCTGGATTCCCAGTGCCTTTCCCAAACAAACAATGGTAATTTCATGTAGTCTGATATATTGCACTGAAAACACCGGAACTTTTTAACTTCTCTTTCCCCTTCAAGGTTTGCCATTTCACACTGCGGTAGGTTATCCTTGTGGAATTCACCAAGTCTACTTTTCCATTTCCATGTGAGGAATTCTCTTTTTTCCAAATTCTATTGCTCACAGTTTGAAAGCGATGTTGGAAAGCAAACTTGGATTTATGAACTAGCTCATCATCATCAGTTAATTCAGCTGCTAACCTTTAATTCTCTGCTCTTCCACATGAGTTCTCATTACATCAGTAAGTGAAGTTTTGAGCTTCTCTAAAATAAAATGCCAGCATCATAGATTTATTCTATTTGAAATGGCCTAATTCTCCTTTCAAACTTGCTTTGTTTCATCCTTTCCACTCTCAATGCAATTTTGACGAGGATTACTCCTCCGTTTCCTGAAACGTCACCTGTCGGCTTGTAGCACAAGCTCACATGCACTGAAGAGAACATTCCTCACTGCCTCACACACTCCAAATACCTCATGATCTCCACCGACAAGTGTGGCTTGGATCAAGAAAACCCTGTGGTCACTGACCACTTCATTTATTTAGCCTCCTTCTCAAATGAGATGAAAAACACTTCCACATCCTTCTCATCAAATTTAGGCAAACCGTGAATACATTTAAGCAGACTCTCATCAGGCCTTTGGTATGCATGGCTTTGCTCAACTTCACTGTCTTCCTGACTAAGCTTACCTTCAGCCTTCATCTCCATCCTTTTCAGCTGACATTACAATCTCGGTGCCAATTTCTGACGTTCAAATTGCCAGTTTTCCTGCCTCTCTTCTCTCTCTCTCTAATTGCCTTTCTTAACGCTCTCTTTCCCTCTACTTTTCTTTTTGTTCTGCAAAAGCGGTTCGTTCTTTTGTTCTTTTCTCTGTTTTCAATAGTTATTGCAATAGTTTCATTTCATTTGTCCTTTCCTTTTCTTTTGCTGCAAACTAAACCAGCTTCATTTCAGTTGAATTGTTGCAATCTCTAAAGATTCTGATGGTGTTTCCAGCAAATCTATTTCTGAGCTATTGCTGTAATTATCTCTCCTTTCTTCAAGGAAGGAGATAGCGAGAACTCCAAATGACTGCCAATTCAAACAGGATTTCCTTGTTCACCCAAGGTTAAAAGCCCCAAGGTTAACTTCTTCCACCCCCAGAAAACTCTCATTGACTGAAAATGCCATCGTCATACCACACACTGTTTAAACCAACCAAAATCAACTCCCACATCGAACAATTACCACTCACTGCCTGCGAGTCCAGCAACAACAATCACAAATAGGAAATATAGAACAAATCCCGGAGGAGACTCAATCTGTTATGGACCAGGCCAGGCACCCTCAAATCATTTCAAGAAGATAGCCCAGACTGAAACATTTCTAGTTGTTTTGAGCAGGTATAAAGTTGATATTCCAGGAGGGATGGACCTGCTCAAAACCACTCATTTTTAAACCAATCAGAACTTATTTACAGAGTACAGAATGAAACAGAAACAGAAGGGAACAAACTACAGAGTAACTTAGCCTATCCAAAAACCCATCGGATTATCAAAAATTAACGATGTTGTTCCAAATTCCTGCAAATTTCTCCATCAACGCCCACCACTTCAAACGTAAAATCAACACAGGGTCTAAGTGGAGAGATGTCAGACAGAGTCTCAGTGTAGAATACCATCTTCCATGTAGCAGTTTCTTTTTCCAGCATCTGAAAAACAAACCAAAACAGACCAAACTAGACCAGAGGAAACCTGAGCTGGAAAAACTGGTCACACCCCTTTTACTGCAAAAGTGTTTTTATTTCAAAACTTGAAAGCCTTTTACCTGAGGCAGTGACTTTTAGTTATCATGTAATTAGACCTGCAACACATCCAAACTAGACACCCCAGAATCACTGCATTAACAAATTTTCTAAAACAAAAACAGGTAAGACGCAACCTTGTTAAAGGAGAAGCATCTCACACACTCAACGTGCTGGCCTCCACAGCCCTCTGCGACAACGATTTCCACCGATTAACGACACCTTGTCTGAAGACATTCATCCTCTTCTCAGTTTCCAAGGTCGTCCGGTCACTCTGAGGCTGTGCCCTCAGGTCCTAGTCTCTCCGACATGAGGAAACAGCTTACAAGCAGAAGCTGAAATGGGAGGACTCTTCACCAAAGGAAGTTTAATGCTGGTCTGAGGCTGTGACTGGCAGTCTCCGGGACTGCTTGGAATTGGTGGACTGAAACGTGTCCAAGTATTAAGAGGAAAACCTGGATGAGAACACCACAACCATCACAGACATCATGGGCAATTGCATGGAGTACTGCGGAGTGAAGAATGCAGTGCCAGTGTTCCCCAAGTGTAAACCTTATGTGAATCAGGAAATCCACTCCCGCCTGAAGATCAGACGGGCAACATTCAAATGGAAAGAGCCAGACCTATACAGGGAATCCATGTCGATCTTCCGCAGGGCCAGCAGAAGTGTCAAGAGGGAGGACTAAACCACATAAGAGGGACATACAAACCAAACAAACTCCCACCGCCTATGGCAAGTCCTAAAGATCATTTACAGAGTGCAAAATGAAGCAGAACAAATAGCGGAGAAAGACACATTCCTCCCTCAGGTGCTCAATGCTTTCTCTGCTCGGTTTGAGCAGAATGCACGTGGTGCAGTGACTCCTGCCCCAACAGCCCCAGACATACCTCTTCCATCAATCACCGATGCACACTTCAGAACTGTTATCCTGAGAGTCAACCCAAGGAACGCAATGGGCCTGGATGAACCCCCTGGACATGCACTTAGGTCTTGTACGGACCAACTGGCGGGGGTATTCACCGAAATCTTCAACCTCTCCCTCCACCAACCTGAGGACTCTATCTTCTTCAAGAAGACCACCAGCATCCCCGGCCCAAACAAATCACATGCAATGTTCCAACTTAACTTCCGACCTACTCTTTATGCCATCTGCAATTTTCGCAACACTGCATTCACCTCCTTCCCAAAAGTCCTTCATAAACACGTTATTTCATGATTTATGTGTATAATATGCTTTGTATATTGTTGTATATTGTAACTGTTTGTGTCTGTACCAATATTGTCGTGTATTAGAGCTGATTGTGTTTACATGTAATATTATTGTGCATTGGAATTTAAGTATTGTTTGTTTCAGAGATGTTTGAGATTATATATATATAGTCGTATAATAGAGCTGTTCACGTTTTTATGTAAATCCTGTCGTGTATTGTAGCTTTTACTATTTATACACCAACACTGTTTTAGTTCATGTTGACGTTGTGCCGATCTTCTTCCCATCAGTAATTTAGTGTCTGGCCATGCGGAGCTGCTGCTGAACTCCTGCAGCACTTTGGGATGGATCTGCAGTCCCGGCGCCGCCCAGAAGGGTGGCAGCACAGAGCAGCAGCGGTCTCGAGTTGGCGAATATGTGGTCTGTTCAGTCAGGGACTCCTGGTTTCTGGTTATTGCAGAGAGTAAACACATATCATGTAATAGGGGTAGGTGGGTGTGGAGGGCAATCATCAAAGAGCACTGGGGAAACAGAGATGTTTAAATACACAGAGAGATTGAACTAAAGATTGTAAAAGAGAGAGTATTCAATCGAGAATAATGGCTTGAGAATAATACAGACAATAGGAGAGGGCTAAGTGAAGTGTAACAAAAAGAGAGCTGAGTGCAGGAAAAGGGGGAGTGTTACAGACGGAAAGGGAGAGGATTTAATAGAAAATAACAAAAGAAGAATTATATCAGGAATAAGGGAGTGTCCTGATTGCAGGGACACCGGGAGAGAGATAATACAGGGGAAGCTGGAGTGATTCTAATGAGGTTAGGTGGAAGAATCTCTTTGAAGATGAGCTCTCCGAATCGCCTATTAACCAGGTACAAATGGAGTAACCTGGCTGATAGATATGAACAGTAGTGTCAAGGGTTCTGTTCACTCGAGGAACCAGCTTTGTGCTCGCTGGGTCAGTGTCAGGTCCAATGCAAGTATAAATGCAGAGTGACTAGATGGGTTACCACCTTTGTGGAACTGGAGAGGATATAATACAGAGTAGTAAGGACAATGTTGAATAGAGGGGAGTAACGGAAATATCCAGGTATGGGGAAAAGGAAGGCGAGTTTACACAGAGGAACAGCAAAAATAAATAGAGAGTAATGAGAAGCGCGTTGAACACAGCATGACAGGGACAGGGTTAAATGCAGGGGAACGGATAACATTAAGTCCAGAGTGGGGAGGAATAAATGACGAACAATCGTGAGAGTGCTAATTTGAGTGGAATATGGAGAAAGTTGAATACAGAGTCAAGATTAACTATTGCCATGTGTGCGGTTTAAATATAGCAGGTGCAATAGAGCGTAATTGTGAGGAGTCTAAATGGAGAGTATTAAGGAAAGGACTCAAAAGACAGTAACAGGGAAAGGTCTTAATTCAAAAGAAGTGGTATGGGTAACGACAGGGAAATAGAGAAGATCAAATACAGATAACGATCAGCTTGAGTAAAAAATAACCGTGGAGTCTAATTACAGACTAATAGGGAGAGGAGTAAATACAAGGTAGTGAATAGAGGGGATGGAGTACTAATACAGGCTTAAGTCCAGAGGGAGAGACAGAAAAAGTGGAAGAAAGAGTAATCGGGAGATGAGTAAACACTGGGGAAGGGACTGTATGACATGCAGGATAATATATATTATTAAAAATATGTAACAGAGAAATGATAAAACACACAGTAATAGAGATTAATAGGGTTTAGATCGAAAATAATTTATCAAGTGTGCACAGAATGATTTTCTGATTTAATATCTGTATGTACCTATGAGAGAAGGAGCAAAACTTGGTAAGTAAGGCAGGGTAGGTGATAGAGTTGTTAGTGGGGGAGAACTTTGGGGTCAGCGACCATAATTAAATTCGTTTTAAAATAGTGAATGGAAAGAATAGACCAGATCGAAGAGTTCAAGTTCGAATTTCGAGGAAGGCTAATTTTAACAGTCTTAGGCAAGAACTTTCAAAAGCTGATTGGGGGCAGATGTTTGCACGTAAAGGGGTGGCAGGAAAATGGGACGCCTTCAGAAATGAGATAACGAGAGTGCAGAGACAGGGGACACACGTTGGGGTGAAAGGAAAGACTGGTAGGTGTAAAGAATTTTGAATGACAAAATAAATTGAGGGTTTGGTAAGAAAAAGAAGGAATCATATGCCGGATATCAACAAGATAGATTGAATGAATGCTCAGAAGAGTATAAACACAATGGCAGTATACTGAAGAAGGAAATCATGAGGAAAAAGAGGTACCTGAGATAGCTTTGGCAAATAGACTTAACGAGAATCTAAAGGGTTGTTTACAAATACATTAAGAACAAAAGAGTAACTAGGGAGAGAATAGAGCCCCTCAAAGATCAGCAGGGCCGCCATTGTGTGGATCCGCAGGAGATGGCAGTGATTCTAAACCTATATCTTGCATCTGTATTTACTGTAGAAAACGGACATGAACGATATAAAATGTAGGGGAACAGATGATGACATCTTGAGAAATGTTTATATGGGAGAGGAGGAAGAGCTGATGTCTTGAAATGCATAATAGTGGATAAATCCCCAGGACCTGACGAGGTGTAACCTCGATCCATGTGGGAAGCTAGAGAAGTGATTCCTGGGCCCGTTGCTGTGTCATTGTATCATTGATACTCACAACTGAGGTGTGGGAAGACTGGAGGTTGGCTAACGTGGTGCCAATGTTTAAGATGGGTGTGAAGGACAGGCCATGAACTATAGACCGTGAGTCATTGGTGTAAAAGTTGTTGGAGGGAATTCTAATGGACAGGATGTACATGTATTTCGACAGGCAAAAGCTGATTAGGGATAGTTAACATGGCTTTGTGCGTGGGAAATCAAGTCTCACAATTTGATTGAGTTCCTTTCACAGAAGTAACAAAGAGGATTGATGAGGGCAAACGGAGGTTCTGATCTATATTAACTTCAGTTAGTCTTTCGACAAGGTTCCCCATGACAGGCTGATTTACAAGGTTAGATCTCCCTCACACATTCCCTTTCCCGCGAGCCTTCTTTTTTCAATCGATCAGTGTGGACTGACGTAATGCCCACGTCTTGTACTCACATGAGAGGGGATAAATGGACGTCTGTTGTTTCCCCTTTGCCATCTCAAATTGAATTAAATTCCCTCCTCCAATTCCTCTGTTATCGTTTGAAGGAGCGGTTTTGCTTTCATGCATTCGGGGATAAGGGCGTTGCCGGCTAGCACCAGCATTAATTGCCATCCCTAATTGCCTAGAGGGCAGTGACGTTTCAACCACGTTGTTGTGAGTCTGGAGTGAACATGTAGTACTGACCAGGATAGGAAAGCAGTTTCCACTCTAAAGGGTATAACTGAACTGGCAATCGGTCATCATCAGCCTCTTTATTTCTCGACGATTACTGAATTTACATATCGCCATCAGCTGTGACTGGGTCCGCAGAACATTACCTGGGTCTCTGTGTTAACCTTCGAGTGATAATTCCACGAGGCCATCTCCTACATCTGCTGAATGGCCTCCTCCGATGTAACAGGCTAGAGACAGGGCTGAGTAAAACCCAACTCTCTGTGAACACACACACACACACACACACACACAAACCAGTTCCTGGAGCAGCTCCTGCACCGCCGTTATGAAACTATTGAATGGACTCTCTTGACTCAAGTAATGCTAACCTCCCTAACACGAATCTCTCTTGTATGCCCTGTGCAATGTGACCTGTATGCCTCTCTTTAATTATTTCATGTTCTGCATATCATTGCTGCGTAGCATCGGCCCGTACTGCTGATAAATAAAGTGTTTCACTGCACTTCGCTACATGTGTCAGTACATCAAAGAAATTGAATAAAATCAAACTCATCCGTGCCCGTCTGATATCCTAAAGTGTGCCAATTGTCCGAAATCCCTCGATACCCTTCCTATTCATATCCATATCGAAAATTCCCTCAGGAGAAGGTGAACTATACAGCAGAGATCATGGGGAGTGGAGTTGATAGAACCCTCACTGACTTTTTGTTCTGTGCATTATTTCTACTGACAGAGCGACCATTTTATGCCAGTCAATATGAAACGAAACGCACACGCAGTCCGGCCTCCGAAGTATTCGTCTCCTCTATCACGGAGGCATTAGAAGAGAGCAGACCCTAAAGTCTGTACCAGCAGTGATATCTGGAGGAGCTCACCAAGGACCTGAAGTCCTTAGAAAAGCACACAGCTTCCGGAAGTTTTGGCTTATCACTTGCGTGCTTTTAAACGCGTGGCACTTGACTGACCTAGACGTTCTGGAAATGGACAACAGTACACTTCGAACATGTAGTCTTTGTGAATCCAACAGGAAAGTTAGCATCCCTCTCATTTACAATTAGAAGAGGCACAGGAAGGACTGACGTCTGGTTTCACTGCAGAAGGCAATTTACAGAATCCTAACTGAGATCATCGCCAACTCGATCAGGTCTGCTGTGGAATGAATGACTCACCCCCTGTTCTGTATGGGCAGAACAATCTCTCAGAGTCTCGCACTCCTCAGCGATGTAATTGCCTCTGTGTGTGTCAGTGAGGTTGGAAACCTGCCTTATCAGCCTAACCAGGAAAATGTCATTTACAGCAAATTGCACACCAACACGTGGGGCGTACTCTCCAATATTGGCTTTGGGGATGATACCTGCAATTGGATTGGCCTGCTCTGCACCAACAGCGTTAGTGCGTCTGAGTAAATGGGTGGGAATCAGAAAGCTTCCCGAACAGTCCTGGAATCAGTCAGCGCCGGCCATTGTAACCTTTCCTATTTGATTATTGTGCAAAAGGTGACTGAATTAGTGTTGTGATTCATTAAGATGTTTCATACTTTTTAGCCATTGGCTATCCACTGAGACCTCATTCCACGTTTGCGCATTTATGCATCAATTCCTTGTTGTTGTTCTTGGTTAGCTTCATGGCTCTGATTTTCAAATTTAATTTCTTCCTTCTCCAACTTAATAAACAATTTGAGCATTTTATGGTCATTCTTCCCAAACACAGTAATATTGTGACATAATGCTATCTCATTGTGTTCATAATTTTTGGAAATATGTAACAAGTTGCTGCATACTTACATCTGTGCTCCTGTGTCAATGCAATGCTGTGAGATGTAATAAATTAGTCCTTTTAATGTGGATTCTGGCTTTAGGTTCTTGGGCGGTTGTGAACTGTTCAAAATATCGATGCATTCTTTCAGTCTGTTTCAGAACAAATACCTCGCACATCATCATAAACACAAAATTTACAAAAAATCTTTCGATTGTAAATATGTTACTTAACACATATGTTAATGTGCGTCTCCCGGAAATTAAAAAATAACGTGCTGGGAATAACTCTGTCCCTAAACCTGTGAGGCACGCTCGGGAAATGTTTGATCCTGAAGACTAGATTTCAGACGCACAAGATCTTAGGCGATCCAGAATGTGCTTCTGCTGCTTTTCTCTTTCACTCACAGATTGTCTACTTCCCGTGGACAGATTCATTTCCCTCCTAAATGAGATTAATCCCAGATTCCCAATCCTCTGACAGGTCTGATTGAATATTCCCCAACAACAGTAGCACGTCTCCCAAGCTGGGTATGAATCCCCATCCAATTAAAACAAAACAATCACAATGTTTTCAGTTTGCCGCAGCCTGAGAAACACTTCCAATGACTGAGTTGCCCAATATCCTGCCTCATGGAACAAATGTTTCCAGCCACAAATTTATCACTCAGACTCTCCCATGGAATAGTTTTTCAATTTATTTCCCGACTTTAAATTCCCACTTTCAGAAACACATTTTATCCCCCCTGTTTATGATTGTCATGAGGTCGGGTAGCTGCATTATACCGGACTTGAAATCCCTGACTGGGGCCATTACTCTGTGTCAGTCAGCGAGACCAGGATGATTCCATAGGGTAAATGTCAGGGATAAGGAGATGCTGAGTACCTGACTCAGTGACAGGCTTCCGTCAAAGGCTCTGCCTTTGTAAATAAAAAGTGATTAATGGCAGGATGCAAGTTTGTGAAGGGTTGGCACCAATGTGGCCGAGGACCTCCTCATTTCCCCACTTTCCCTCACACTGCCCACTCACAGTCCACCCCACCCCAAAAACGTGTGATGTTCTCGACCCTCGGAACGTTTGAGGTAATATACCATCCTGGACTCTTTCAAGTCAGGATGGATGATTCTGCAAGAGTCAATCAATTTCGCTGTCATCCCTGCTGAAACGTGATGCTAACACATCAGCAACTGACTTAAAAATTGGGACAAAACAAAAAAAAACAAGTTTTGAGTCCATGTCTATTTGAGCGCAGCATCGATTGACCAGAATGATTACTGAACAGAAAGGGTTCAATATGAGGGACAGAAATTACGCAAACCCAGGGTGAAATTCCCCAAATTTGGAAGGGTCTGAGGGAAGTAAAGTTTTCAAGAGAATAATCGAAACTCCTAGCACTGAATGGAACGGAAGGATTCCTGTTGCCTCTTGATTTACGACTGCGATAAGCATCCAAAAGTTATTGGTGGTCTGAAATTATTCCAAGACTGAAATGGTTGAATAATTCTTCACATTTCTCGACATTAGTTTGCACAGACTATTTTTGTGTTCATTCACTCACTGAACCTGTTCTTCCCTTTCTCAGACTTCCTATCTCCTCCTTTACTGTCCACCTAACATTGTGCTATCACCAACGTAATATATGATCCTATCACCTCAGTCATGGATACAGATTATAAATAACGGTGTCACGAGGAATGACAATTGTGGTCCTCACTAATATTTGCCGAGAACATGTATATGACAGATTGATTCCTGCTCTTTGTTTTCTGTGCTTTATCAGTCCTCACAGCAAGCCCCATTTTCCCATCACTGCAGGACTCTCACAACATTGACCCCTTCTCAAACATTTGCAGATTTTGAAATTTCTGTACCCTTGAGTATGCAAATCCCTCCCCAGCCTCATTCCTCCATCTCGCTTAAAACTGTTCCAATCCACCATCAGTAAGATGTTTGAAGTTTCTTCTCTGTACATGCTCAGTACACTGCAGAGAGGAGAGAATGACTTAGACCCATGTGCTTCTGCACAGATCAGTTGTGTCTCAGAGTCAGCTCTGCAAAAATTCCAGGCCATTGGTATCCCAGTAGAAGGATCTGTATTGATTGGAGTTTGCATCGCCTATGAGGGCAATTTTCTGTGCTTGATTTCAATTCTTGCCAGCACTGGACGAGTGATACTTGATTCAGACGCTGAATCTGTGGAGGGTGAGGAATTCAATCACCATGTTTGATTTAATAAAACGTACAAACTATCATCCCTTCACGAAGCAGCTCCTGATAACCAGGGAAGCCACATCCCAGTGTTGAGGAGAACATTTCTCAGAGAGACACTTAACAATCGGAATTTAATTTGCAAATGGTCAAAGGCAAGGGAAGGATGACATTGAAGTAAAATGAGATTTCAGTGTTCAACAGATGGTGTTGTGGTGTCAGTGCTGGTGAACAGGTTGCCACAGAGGCTCAGTGCTTAGCTGTGCTGCCTCACAGGGACAGCGGGTGGGTCCAGGTGGGATAGTCTTTGAAGGGTCTGTGTGGACTCGATGGGTACATTGGCCTACTTCCACATTCTAAGCATTCTATGATTTTCTTCAATATGCATTTTCCAATGATTGCTCTCGACCGTTTGAGATTTGCATCATCCAATAAACATCAGTTCTAAAAATGTTCTGTGATAACTGGGAGTGAACTCACCGCTGTCAACTGTTTGTTCAATTTTGTAAATAAACTGATTGGACCATATTGTAATGTAACAGTCCCCCAGACGATGCCAGCAGACATAAGTGAAAGGCTTTGAGAATTTATCACCTCGGCATTGAGTACAGAGAAATTGACATCACACAGTGATTGATGAAGAAAATGACGTTTTCAGTTTATGTTGTGTGGAAAATATTTGTCACGACCCGTCCGTTTGTAAAAATTCCATGAAAGTTGCCCGTTTCAATTTGTGTGAATCTGTCTGAGGATTCTTTGCGGGTTCACTCTGCCACTGACATTGACACATGGGCATATTGTGCTCAAAATTCAGACAGTGGCAGACGATCAGTAATCTAGTTCCAGATTACAGGGACCCCGTGGAATAAACATCATCGCAGATTCCACAGGAATTACCTGGAAAATTATTCCTCTCTTCTCGGAACCATCCAGAAATCTCCATTTCAATCAGAGACTATGAAGATTTTCGGTGTAATTGATGAAATGAATCACTTTGTGAAAATATAAGCCGTAAAGTTTGCAAAACCAGTTGGTTGCATGTTGTTCTGGTTTGTTGAATGAATAAGCAGTAGGCTTCTCTGTGCATCTGAAGTTGAAGGTATTTCTGCAATAACATAAATTTGTTTTAAAATTTGGTTTGACTTTCGGCTAAATGGCTTTGTGCATGAGTGAACCTGTGTTTATTTTTGATGATTGCAACCCAGCATGTTATTAATGGAGCCTGAAATATTTGTTGGAGAGTTCTGGAATAGGCGATGGTGGAAGAAACACTTAACTGGAAAAGATTTGTTTTCACTGATATCATTTTTGTGATTTCTTTTAGTTCCAGTCAGCCCCTTGAAATGATTGGATTTGTAGATTTATGCTCATGCGAAGAAGATGAGAGTTTTTGTAAATTAGATTACTTTCAAATGAAAATGTTATGTTGGTTCCAGACAGAAGTGTTGGGACAAGAAAAATCTCTGAAGAGATTATTGAAATCTGAGTTCATTGACACTCAGCGATGTAGTTGCTCCATAAAGGAATTCACTGCAGTTCCAGTTTAGAAGTTACAGTCGCAAGCATTTAACCAATTGATACTAACAGGGATATTCTGGTGTGAATATTATTTGAGGGTTGTTTATTTTTATCGACTCTGGAAGTCGTGATTTGCATAATATGTAAGTCATGTCATTTTGTTTCATTTATATATTGTTTTGAAGTTAATGAGAGTTGTACATTTACTGTGTGTTCATTGCCTTTGAATCTGCATAACAAGTACGTAGTTTGGTTTATTGTAATTTATCGGGGTCAAAACAAGGATTGCAGATACTGCAAAGCAGAATCTAGATTAGAGTGGTGCTGGAAAAGCACAGCAGGTCAGGCAGCATCCGAGGAGCAGGAAAATCGACGTTTTGGGCAAAATCCCAAAGATGTGACTTAGGGGTGGACAGGACTGGCAGCTTAGTGTTGCAGAATACAAAGGCTGTGGGAAAGAAATAAAGGGGGAGCAAGAAAAGAGGAGAAAGTGTGTATTTGATAACGGATGACATAACGTCTGTACTTCCAGGATGTTCCTCGGAATATGTACAGGGAAGTCGCTTGGGTTGATCCGAGAAATGAGAGAGGAATGATCACCTTATTAGGATTGTATTATGAACCCATCCCCACCACCAGCGGGAATTTGAGGAGAAACTTTGTAAGGAGACCTCTGATCTCTGTAAGAACAATAGAGTGGGAATGGGAAGTAATTTTAAGTTTCCAAACATAGACTGTGACGTCCATAGTGTTAAGGGTTTAGATGGAGAGGAATTTGGTAAGTGTGTACGAGAACATTTCCTGATTCTGTATGTGGATGGGCCTACTAGAGAACGCACAAGACATGATCTGCTCACAGGAAATAAGGCAGGGCAAGTGACTGAGGTGTGAGATGGGGAGCACTTTGGAACCACCGACCATAATTCTCTTCGTTTTAGTACACTGTTGGAAAAGAATCGACCAGATGCAAAAGTTCAAATTGCATAAAAGCCAATTTTGATGGTTACATGCAAGAACATTCAAACGTTGACTGCGGACAGATGTTCTCAGGTAAAGGGACTGTGGAGAATGGGAAATCTTAAAAATGAGACAACGAGAGTCCAGAGACATTATCTTCCTGTTCAGATGAAAGGCAAGGCTGGTAAGTGTAGGGAATGCTGAATGACGAGAGAATTTGATGTTTTGGTAAGAGAAATAAGGACACATATGTCAGATATAGTTCGCAGAGATCGCGTGAATATTTAAAAACGTGTAAAGATGTATACTTTGGAGGGAAATCAGGAGGTCAAAAAGTGAACATTTGATGGCTTTGGCAAATAGGTTTAAGGAGAAACCAATGGGGTCACACAAATATATTAAGGTCAAAAGCCAAAGAGAAAATAGGACCCTTCAAAGATCAGCAAGGCAGCAAGGAAATGCTGGGGATGGGGGAAATATTAATTGAGTATTTTTGCATCATTATTTACTGTGGAGAAAGACATGGAAGGTACAGAATGTGGGGAAATAGATGGTGATTTCTTGAAAAATATCCATATTGCAGAAGAGGCGGCGCTGGATGTCTTAAGATGTATAAAGGTGGATACACCCCAAGGACCTGATCAGATGAACCCAAAACTCTTTCGGAAGCTGGGAAAGTGAATGCTGGGCCTCTTGCTGAGATATTTATATAATCGATCGTCACAGGTGAGATGCCAGAAGATTGGAGTTTGACTAACGTGGTGCCACTGTTTCAGAAATATTGTAAGGAAAAGCCAGGGATCTATAGACTGGTGTACCTGATATTGGCGATGTGCAGGTTGTTGGAGGGAATCCTCAGGGAAAGGATTTACATGTATTTTAATTGACAATGACTGATTAAAGAGAGTCAACATGGCCTTGTGCATAGGAAAATATATCTCACGAACTTGATTCTGTTTTTTTGAAGACGTTACGAAGAGGATTGATGACACAGAACGGCGAATGTGATCTATATGGACTTCAGGAAGGCATTCAATCACTTTCCTCATGGTAGAGCAGTTAGCAAAGTTATATTACATTGAACTTATGGAGACCCAACTTTTTGAACAGAAGTCCCTTGAAGGTAGAAGACAGAATGTTAGAGTGAAGGGTTGCTTTTCAGTTTGGAGGCCTGTGACCAGTGGTGTGCTACAAGGATCGGTGCTGAATCCACGGCGTTTCCTCATTCATATACATGCTTTGGACGTGAACATTAGAGATCCAGTTGGTCAGTTTGCAGATGTCACCAAAACTAGAGTTGGAGTGGTCTGCGAATAAATATTCCTCAGTGTACACCGGGTCATGATCAGATGTGCTAATTGGTTGAAGAGTGGCAGATAGAGATTAATTCAGATGAATGTGGGATATTACATTTTGGAAAGCCAACTCAGAGCAGGACAAATAGAATTAATGGTAATGTTCTGGAGAACGTTGCTGAAAGAGGGAGTTTAAAGAGAGTTTAAGGATTACTGTGGATTATGTCTGCCATAAATGCTGTTGGATGCGAATCTTAGCAGATCGAGTATATCGGTAGGAGAGACAGCTGGAAGTGATGAGGAATTTGCAACAGCAACAGTATGTGATGGATGGCAGTTAGAGAAAGGGGGGAAGTCTCAGATACATTCACATAGATGGATTAACTCCAGGAAGGGTAAGAGAGATAGGCAGCTAGAGCAGGAGTCTTTTGTGGATATATCCACTTCAAACAGGTATGCTGTTTTGGAAAATGTAGGGGGTGATGGATTCTCAGAGGAAAGTAGCACCAACATGCAAAGTTTCTGGTATTGATCCTAGCTCTAATGCAACGAGGGGTATGTCGGATACGAAGAGATTAATTGTGTTAGGGGATTCTGTAGTCAGAGGTACAGACAGACTTTTCTGTGGGCAGCAGAGAAAAAAACACAATGATGTGTTGTCTCCCTGGTGCCAGGATCAAGGATGTCTCAGAGAGAGTGCAGAATGTTCTCAATGGGGTGAGGGGCCAGCAGGAGGTCATTGTCCATATTGGAACCAACGAAATTGGAAGGGAACAGGTTGAGTCTCTGAAAGGAGATTACAGAGAGTTAGCTAGTAATTTAAATAGGAGGTCCTCAAGGGTATTAATATCTGGATTACTCCCAGTGCTACGAGCTAGTGTGGGCAGGAATAGGAGGATAGAGAAATGAATGCATGATGGAGAAGCTGGTATACGGGAGAAGGATTCACATTTTTGAATCATTGGAATCTCTTTTGGGATAGAAGGTACCTGTCAAAGAAGGACGGATTGCACCTAAATTGGAAGGGGACGAATATACTGGCAGGGAAATTTGCAAGAACTGCTTGGATTAAAACTAGCAAGATATGCGCGGGGGAGGGCGGGGGAGGGCGGCGGAGTGGGTGGCGGTTGGGGGTGGGTGGGGGGTGGGTGAGGGGTGGGAACCAGGGAGATAGTGAGGAAAGTGATCGATCTGAAACGGTTAAAGTTAAGAACAGAAGTGGCTCAAACAGTCAGGGCAGACAGGAACAAGGTAGGACTAATAAATTAAACTACATTTATTTCAATGCAAGCGGCCGAACAGGGAAGGCAGATGAACTCAGTGCCTGGTTAGAAGCATGGGAATGGGATATCATAGCAATTACAGAAACATGGCTCAGCGATGGGCAGGATTGGCAGCTGAATATTCCAGGATACAAATACTACAGGAAGGATAGAAAGGGAGGCAAAAGAGGAAGGAGAGTGGCATTTTTGATAAGGGATAGCATTACAGCTGTGCAAATGGAGGATATTCCTGGAAATACATCCAGGCAAGTTATTAGGGTGGAATTGAGAAATAAGAAAGGGACGATAACCTTATTGGGATTGTGTTATAGACCCTGCAATAATCAGAGGGAAATTAGGAAACAAACTTGTAAGGAGATCTCAGCTATCAGCACGAAGAATAGGGTAGTTAGGGTAGGGGATTTTAACTCTCCAAACATCTACTGGGACTACCATAGATTTCAAGGATTAGATGGAGAGGAATGTCTTAAGTGTGTACAGGACAATTTTTTGATTCAGTATGTGGATGTACCTCCTAGAGAAGGTGCCTAACTTGACATATTCTTGGGAAATAAGGCAGAGCAATGAGTGAGGTGTCAGTGGGCGAGCACTTTGGGTCTAGCGACCATAATTCTATTTGTTTATAATAGTGATGGAAAAGGATAGACCAGATCTTAAAGTTGAAATTCTAAATTGGAGAAAGGCCAATTTTGACGATATGAAGCAAGAACTTTCAGAACCTGATTGGAGGCAGTTGTTCACAGGTAAAGGGACAGATGGAAAATGGGAAGCCTTCAGAAATGAGATAACAAGAATCTAGAGAAAGTATATTCCTGTCAGGGTGAAAGGGAAGGCTGGTAGTTATAGGGAATGCTGGATGACAAAAAAATTGAGGTTTTGGTTAAGAAAAAGAAGGAATCATATGTCAGGTAGAGACAGGATAGATCGAGTGAATACTTAGAAGAATAGTATAAAGAAAGTAGGAGTATACTTAAGAGATAGCTTTGACAAATACAATTAAGGAGAATCCAAAGGGGTTTTAAAAATATCTAAAGTAGAAAAGGGCAAGTCGGGAGAGAAGAGGGCCCCTCAAAGATCAGCAAGGCGGCCTTTCTTGGAGCCACAGAAAATGGGAGAGATACTAAATGAATATTTTGCATCAGTGTTTACTGTGGAAGAGGATAAGGAAGATATAGACTGTCGGGAAATAGATGGTGATATCTTGTAAAATGTCCAGATTACAGAGGAGGAAGTGCTGGATGTCTTGAAACGGTTAAAAGTGGAGACATCCCCAGGACCTGACCAGGTGTATCTGAGAACTCTGTGGGAAGCGAGAGAATTAATTGCCGGGCCCCTTGGGCCAGGGAACTATAGTCAGCTGAGCCTGACCTCGGTGGTGGGCAAGTCGTTGGAGGGAATCCTGAGGGATGGGATGTAAATGTATTTGGAAAGGCAAGGACTGATGAGGGACAGTCAATATGGCTTTGTGCGTGGGAAATCATGTCTCACAAACTTGATTGAGTTTTTTGAAGAAGTAACAAAGAAGATTGATGAGGGAAGAGCTGTCGATAGGCTCGATATGGACTTCAGTAGGACGTTCGACAAGGTTCCCCTTTGGAGACTGATAAGCAAGTTTAGATCTCGTGGAATACATGGGGAACAGCCATTTGGATCGAGAACTGGCTCAAAGCTAGAAGACAGCGGGTGGTGGGGGAGGGTTGTTTTGTTAGACTGGAGGCCTGTGACCAGTGGAGTTCCACAAGGATCGGTGTTGAACCCTGTATTTTTGTAATTTACATAAATGATTTGGATCCGAGCATAAGAGGTACAGTCGGTAAGTTTGCACTTGACACCAAAATTGTAGGTGTAGTGGACAGCGAAGAGGGTTACCTCAGATTACAATAGGATCTGGACCAGATGGGCCAATGCGCTGAAAAGTGGCAGTTGAAGTTTAATTCAGATAAATGCGAGGTGCTGCATTTTGGGAAAACAAACCTTAGCAGGACTTATACACTTAATGGTAAGGTCCTAGGGAGTGTTGCTGAACAAAGAGACCTTGGAATGCAGCTTCAGAGCTCCTTGAAAGTGGAGTCGCCGGTCGATAGGTTAGTGAAGAAGGCGTTTGGTATGCTTTCCTTTGTTGGACAGAGTATTGAGTGCAGGAGTTGGGAGGTCATGTTGCAGCTGTACAGGACATTGGTTAGGCCACTGTTAGAATATTGCGTGCAATTCTGGTCTCCTTCCTATCGGAAAGATGTTGTGAAACTTGAATAGGTTCAGAAAGGATTTACAAGGAGGTTGACAGGTTTGGAGGTTTTGAGCTATAGGGAGAGCGTGAACAGTCTGTGGCAGTTTTCCCTGGAGCATTGGAGTCTGAGGGGTGAACTTATAGAGGTTTCCAAATTTATGAGGGGTGTGGAAATGATAAATTGACAAAGTGTTTTCCCTGGAGTCGGGGAGTCCAAAACTAGAGGGCATAGGTTTTGCATGAGAAGGGAATGATATATAAGAGACCTAAGGGGCAAGTGTTTCACGAATATTGTGGTAACTTTATGGAATGAGCTGCCAGAGGATGTGGTGGAGGCTGGTCCAGTTGCAACAGTTAAGAGGCATTTGGATGGGTATATGAATAGGAAGGGTTTGGATGGATATGGGCTGGGTGCTAAGAGGTGGGACTAGATTGGGTTGAGACCTCTGGTCGACATGTACGGGTTGAACCGAAGGGTCTGTTTCCATGGTGTACATCTCTATGTCTGTATGACTCGAAGTGGTTTTGGAGTGAAGGTTCATTGATCCTTGAAAGTGATGTCTCAGTTAGCTAGGTTGATGAAGAAGGCGGTAAGTATAGTTTCCTTGATTGGTCAGAGCACTGAGTATTGGAATTGAGAGATCATGTTGTGTCTGGACAGGACTTTGTTTCGGCCACTTTTAGAATATAGTGTGCATTTCTGGTCTTCCTCCAAAAGGGAGGATGTCTTGAAACTTGAAACGGTTCGGAAAAGAATCATTAGGATGTTGCCAGGATTGGAGTCTTTGAGCTATGCGGAGATGCTGAGGAGGTTGGGGCTGTTTTCCGTGGAGTGTCGGAGGCTGAGGGGTGACTTGTGGATGTTTACAAAATCATAAGGAGCATGGTTAAGGTCAGTAGAAAAGTTCTTTTCCATGGGTTTTAGGAGTCCAAAACTCGAGCGGATAGATTTAGGGTGAAAGCGGAAAAATTAAAAGGGACCTAAGGGGTAACCTTTTCATGCAAAGGGTGGTGCAGTATGGAACGAGCTGCTAGACGATATTATGGTGGCTGGTACAATTATATTTAAAAGTAATCTGGATGGGTAAACGTTTAGAAAGATTTTAGACGGATGTTAGGACAGATGAGACAAGAGTAATTTAGGATATACGGACTGTATGAACAATTTGGTCTAAAGGGCCTGTTTCTGTGCTGTACATCTTTATGACGCTAACTATGCCTGGTACGTGTATAGCAGTTTACCAAATGTTCCATTTTTAGGTGAATATCACCACTTTCAATCACAATTCTCTGTTAGAATTAAATCCCTATGTTTTTGGTTGAAATGATAGGGTCTTGCATGCGCAGAAACATGGGATGATGTTTTGAGTTCAATGATCCATGTTAGATGAAAATGCTCTGATTAACAGTTTTTCCATTAATTCTGTTTCTCTCCCCACAGATTCTGCCGTACCTGTTGGGTTTTGCCAGTCATATCTCATTCAGTTTCATGTTTTCAGCATTCAAATCCCTTTCATTTATTGCATTAAAATGCTTCACTTCCCAATCATCCCCCAGAAGTAATTCTTAGAATAATAAAATCCAACGATACCGAAGAGGTGCTTCGTGCCACTCATTTTTTGCTATAAAATCGACACGAAATCTATACCCGCCCCAGCTTCTAGCACGATGCACGTAGTCTCAAATAAAATGACGCTTCAAGTGTTCATACAAGTAGTTTTTACGGTTAGTGAGGTTTCCTGCTTTATCACCCTCCAGTGAATGTATTACCACTCCCTCACCATTCTCTGGGTGAAAACACCTTGCAAGGACCCCCTCTAAACCTTTTCCCTTTCATCTTAAAAAAAGTGCCCTCTGTCATCTGTTGATTGCCTGCCCACAAGTCGTCAAACACAGGATACAGCTGCTTCAAACAATGTGTCAGGCCATTGAAGATGTCATATTCAAACTCGATATCTGAACACTTCCAGCTGGCCCAGTTAGGTGCTGAGATCTTCTATTGCTCTCTGAACCGACGCAGAGAATGTTTGATCATTAATTTCGGATTTGCAGATTACCTCCTGTGTCTTTCAGTTAATTTGCTTGCGGTTTTGGTTCTCGCATGCGAAGAATGCGGCCTTTCTAACTGCACAATGCGTTGGCCATGGCGACATCGGATCTCCTGTTCATTCTCACTGAGATCACTCTGTGGCAATTCAAATACATTTACTACCCAGGATCTTTCCTGAACATGACTCCTGTGTGCAGTGCTGTCTATGTCTTACCTCGAGCAGCAACAGACTGCTCCGTCTGGTTCACTGTCCTTTTCACCTTTGAACGTTTTGTGGCCATTTCCTGTCTGAAACGGAAGAGAAAATATTGGACAGTGAAAGCCTTGGCTGTGGCTCTGGCTGCAACCAGCATTCAACTCTGTTCAAAAAACATTCCCTACTATTTTCGGTATCAACCTGGGTAATAATTGACAATGTTCAGTGGTATTGTCGAACAAAGTCAAGTTATTTTACTGATCCCAGGTGGCTGGGGTTAAAGTGGTTCGATATCATTTTGATCGCTTTAATCCCATCCGTGTAAATTCTGTGGATGAGTACTCTCACGGTCAGGCACATTTTAGTGGCCAGTCGAGTACGCAAGAGCCTGATGGGTCAGAGGAAGGGAGACAGTTACAAAGATGCAATGATGGAGAGCCGGAGGAAGTCGGTAATTTCCCTCTTCACCATATCCATCAGCTTCATACTTCTGAAGTGCATGCACGGTGCAAACGTCTTGTTCAATATCATTAAAAGAGGGAATTATTGGAGGTACAGTCCTGCCATCAGTGTTGCATACAACTGGAGAAATGCTGAAGGATTTCAGCTGCAGCACAAACACATTATTTTCTATAGCGAATCTGCCCGAGTTCAGGGCGAAGTTCAAGAATGCAGTGCACCAACTGGTCATGTAAATTCATCACTTAATGAATTAGCAAGACAACTGAGAGAGCTCCAGAGGCAGCCGCAGTGTTCCCTGTGCAGGATTGCAGATGTACAGCCAGGATTCCATCAGCACAAGCACATGGATTTGAGTATAACACCCAGTGTTGGATGGGGAGGGCAGTAACAGGATGGATCACCATTCACCATGCTCAGCAGCATGCTGCTATCCTTGTTTGCCTGACGGATTGACACACACTGGGGCACACAATGAGCAGCAAGAGGCTATTCAGCCCTTCGTGTCCGATTGCCGTGCCAGCCCAGAAAATCGTGATGGATGCAATTGTACCATCAATCCCGCATTTCCCTGTGCACCTGAACACCTCTCCCACATCATTCCTCAAAACATTTGCAATAATTTATCTGCATTCCCTTTCAATGATACTGAAGGTTATGACAAAGGGACAGCACGTAATAGGGGAAGAGATAGCTATCGAGGGCAGGGTAGGATGGAAAGAGGCTGCAAGAGTGATTCCAAATGATGGAAAGGCTGTGAGTGATGGATTCAGCTGGAACATTGAGTGTTCACGGACAGCCCTGTGGGTGAGTGTTAAAGACTGAGGCAGGAGGGGTCTCTGAATTTTCCTTGCAGGGGTGGAGGGGGGAGGGACAGAAACAGTCCCTCCTGCACCATGATAACTGTCAGCGTCTCTCTTTTCAGCTCACAATAAACACTTTATTACAACAAGGTAAATGTTCTGGGTACTGGTGATCTCCTCATCTGAATGGGATGTTGTTACGTGCACATTTGTATTTGAGTGTGTTTATTGCGTCAACCTTTTGTCTACTTCATTCATAAGGCTATTTCGGACTCTCCTTCTCTGCCTCTTTCTGTCTGTCTTTGTATGTTCCTCTCTTCCTCTCTCGCGCTGTGCCCCATCTCTCATCTTCATGCTCTCCCTCTCTCTCTGTCTCACTCTGTACGTGTCCATGCCTGCATTGTTCTATCTCTGTAACTTTCTCTCTGCCTATCTGCCAGTCTGTCAGTCTTTCTGCGTGAGGGTGTATGTTTATCTCTCTGTTTGGTGCAGAGTGGGCTTCATTGCCTTTGTGGCGATCTCCATGTGTGTATGTGTGTGTGTGTGTGGGGGGGGGGGGGGTGAGGTGGCTTCATTGCCTTTTATGGGAATCTCCCTGTGTGGGCCGGAGGGGTTTTTATTGCCTTTATGGGGATCTCCCTGTGTGTTGGGGACGGGGCAGGGGGCTTCATTGTCTTTGTGGGGATCTCTGTGTGTGTGGGGAGGGAGGTGGCTTCATTGCCTTTGTGGGAATTTCCTTGTGTGTGTGGTAGTGGGCTTCATTGCCTTTATGGGAATCTCCCTGTGTGTGTGGCGGGGGGGGCAGAGGTGGCTTCATTGCGTTTGTGGGGATCTCCCTGTGTGTGTGTGTGTGTGTGTGTGTGTGTGTGTGTGTGTGTGTGTGTGCGCGCGCGTGCGTGTGCGTGTTTGTGTGTATGTCCCTCAGTAATTGTCCTTGAATATTTCCCTGAGTGTGACACATTATGACTGTCTTTATGAATATTAGCGTGGCTTTCGATTTGTTTGTGTTGGTAAGTATTTCGATTCATGCGTACACGTGTTTGGGAATGTTATTCAGTCTGTCTGAGATAGTTTCTGTGAAGGTGGGCGTTTTTATGTTGGCGTATGTTACTGTACCTCTGTGATTGCGTATCTGTCTGTGTTTTGCACATGTGCATCTGTTGTGTTTGTGCCTGTGTGTGTGCTGTTTGTGGGATTGCATTTCAATGGCGATGTGGTTTTGCGTGTGTGTGTTCTGTGTTACGATATGTGTGTGTCTCTGAGTGTCATTATATTAATGTGGGATTGGGGAGTGTGTTTTTGCCTGGCTGTGCTCTTGTTTAAGCAGGTGAGTATGTTGTTCAGACTGTTTTTGGCTGTCTGTCCGTGTGTCACGATACTTCTGTGCCCCCAAAAGCATCTCTCTGTGTTTGTTTCTGTGTGTCACTCTGTCTATATCTAATTATGACGTTGGTTCTGTAACTGTGTTCGAATGTGTTTTTCTGTTTGCACAAGAAGTTGCTGTCATTCTTGCAAGTTGGTGTGTAATGTCTCTTAATCTGATTTTTGTTAATGCAAGTGTGTGAGGGTCTGAAAGTGATTATGAGTCTGCGTTCTTATATCTCAGTATAATTGCATTTCTTTGTGTGTGGACATGTGTGCATTCTGACCATACGTGGGTGTGTTCCTTACTGTCTTCGTATGCCTGTTTTCATATGTTTGAGTGTGTATGCACGTGCACGCATGAATGCTCAATCCTATGTGAGTAGCTGTTCCCCATTCAGGACTCTGATTGTTTTCCTGTGTGTGTTGTGAGGGTATATTTCTTTACTCTTTGGAAAGGAGTGTTCTCACATTTCAGTTGGACTGTGTTATTGTGCAAGTGTGCATGTTTGTGAGTTGAATGTGCGCACGTGTATGTGTTTTTATTTGTCATTAAGTCCCTATATCATACTTTGCATTTCTGTGTGCTGGTGTGCTTCTGTTTGCATGTGCACATGTGTATGTGATGGTGTGCGCATGGCGTGTTTCTGTGTCCCTCTGGGTGTGGTTCTGTCTCTGTTTGATCATGAGACTTCCTCCCTTGAAAAAGGACAGTTGAACTCCTCAACAGGTCATGGTGCACAGATTGCTCTCAATGGTGCATTTCGGCATCTTGGGAAATATCTTGGTATCAGTATCTGTACCTCCCGCACCCTGTTTGCGGAACTGTTACGTCAGTTCACGGACCTAAGACTAATGAAAAAAAAAAGACAGGGAAATATTCAATGAAAGGCAGGATTCCAGTTGTTTCTTCCATGTTTGAAAAAAGGATGCAATACATACACTTTTTTCATGTTGGAGCTGTTTGTGTCCATTCATAAATGTTGTTATCGACTGGATCATTCCACCATACAATGTATCATCTGAATAGGGCCATTTAGCCCATTGAGAGTGCTCTGTCATTTGATCATGAATGATTTGTTTCTCAATTCTATTCTCCGGCCTTCGCCACACTACTTTTGATTCCCCTATCAACCAGGAACCCATATTTCACTGTTTGTAATGCAATTGTTCTGGACCAGACCCTCTAAAAGCATTTTAAGATGGAAGCCCAGACCCTAACGTTTCTATTTGTTTTGTTCATGTGTACAGTGGATATTCCAGGATTGATGGAGCAGGTCAACATTAATCGGTTAAAGTGAAGCAAAGTTTATATACAGAGCATCGAATGAAACACATACAAATGAAAACAGAAGACTTCATAACTTCACCCATCCGAAAACTCAACAGACTGTCCCAACTTAATGATTGTTCAAAATTCCTCCCACCACCTCCATAAGCACCAAATGTCAAAACGGGTAAAATCAATCACAGGGTCTTGCAGGAGAGATGTTAGAGAGAGATCAGCATGGAACAACTTCTTCCATGTCGCTGTTCCTTTTACCAGCAGTTTAAAAATCTGTCAACTTGCAAACACCAACCCAAATTAAACCAAACCAGAGATCATCAGAGGTGGGAGAATTGGCCACACCCCTTTCATTGCAGATGGTTTTATATTTGAAAGCCTTTTTGACTGAAACAGTTTCTGTTAGCTATCATGAAATTGTCTCTGCAACCCATCCATTCTCAACATCCAAGAAACAATGCATTTACAAACACACGAACAATAAAACCAAGGACACACTACCTTGTTAAACGGGCATCATCATCACGCACTCAATCTTTTGAACTCGACAAACACTCTGAAGCAGTGATTTCCACAGATGAAGCACCCTTTGTCTGAAGAAATTAATTCTAGTCTCAGTTCCAAATGTCGCCCCTTTATTCTGAGGCTATGTTCTCTGGTCCTAGTCTCTCCTACATGTAGAAACACCTCACAAACAGGTGCTGAAAAGGAAGGACTGCTTATGAAAGGAAGTACAATGCTTGTCTGAGGCTGTGAATGACAGTCTCTGGGGCTGTTTGGAATTGGTGGACAGGGCCATGTTAAGGTACTCAGTGGAAATCCTGGATGAGCAAACCACCACCATCACAGACATCATGGACAAATGCATTGAGGACTGCTGAGTGAAGAATTCAATCCGAGTGTTCCCCAAGCGTCAAGCTTCAGTGAATCAGGAAATCCACTCCCGCTGAAGACCAGATGAACAACTTTCAAGAGGGAAGACCCTGACCTATAAAGGGAATCTAGATCTGACTTCCACTGGGCTATCAGCGATGAGAAGAGGGAGAACCAGACCACATAAGAGGTCCATACCTACTAAACAGATTCCTGCTCCCGATGGCAAGGCTGAAAGAACATTTGAGGATGCAAAATGAAGCAGAGCAAGATAGCTTGACAAAGACACATCCCTCCCTGAGGTGCTTATTGCTTTCTCTGCTTGGATTGAGCAGAATGCCAGTGGCGCCGTGACCCCTGCCCCAACAGCCCCAGACACACTTGTTCCCTCGTTCACCACTGCACACGTCAGAACAGTTATCCTGAGAGTCAACCCAAGGAAAGTATTGGGCCTGCATGGAGTCCCTTGCCGTGCAATTAGATCCTGAATGGAACAACTGGCTGGGGCACTCACTGACATCTTAAAACTCTCCCTCCAACACGGTGAAGACCCTATCTTCTTCAAGAGGACCACCACCATCCCCCCACACACATTCTCTCTCTCAAGTACACACGCATTCTCTCTCTCAAGCACACACATTCTTTCTCACATACACACGCATTCTCTCTCTCACGTACTCATACAATCTCTCTCACGCACAGTCATTGTCTCGCTCACGCACACAACCATTCTCTCTCTCTCACGCACACATGCATTCTCTCTCTTATGCACACACTCATTCTCTCTCTCATGCACACACGCATTCTCTATCTCACGCACACACACATTCTTTCACTCATGTACACACGAGTTCTGTCTCTCACGCACATACTCTTTCTCTCTCTCTCACGCACACACTCATTCTCTCTCTCATGTACACATGCATTCTCTATCTCATGCATACATGCATTCTCTCTCTCATGTGCACATGCATTTTCTCTCTCATGCACATGCACATTCTCTCTCATGCACACACTCATTCTCTCTCTCTTGTACACGTGCATTCTCTCTCTCACACACAGATTCTCTCTCTCATGCTCACTCATTCTCTCTCTCATTCACACACTCATTCTCTCTCGCACGTACACACACATTTTATCTCTCTTGCATGCATGCATTCTATGTCTCACACACGCTCATTCTCTCTCACACACATGCACGCATTCTCTCTCTCACACATACACTCTCTCTCGCTCGCACACGCATTCTCTCTCTCATGCACACAAACATACTCTCTCGCACACACATTCTCTCTCTCACGCACACATTCTCTCTCTCATGCATGCACACATTCTATCACTCGCACACATGCTCATTCTCTCTCTCATGCACACACACATTCTCTCTCTCACGCACATATTCTCTCTCTCACGCACTCATGCCCTCGCTTTCCCTTACACACACACACGCTCTCTTTCTTGCACCCACACACTCTCTCGCACATATGCACTCTCCTTCTCTCACGGAGGTACACAATCGCCCTCTCTCTCACATCCCCTCACACACACTCGCTTGCGTTCACTAGCACAAACTCAATTGTTCACACACACTTTCTCTGTCATGTGCGCACACCCTGTCTTTCTGTCTCTCTCTGTCCCGCTATTTCACTGTCGCTCTCTCTCTGTCGCTCTCTCTCTCTGTCCCTGTATCTCTCGTGCTCTCTCTCTCTTTCTCTGTCTGTCTGACTCACGCTCTCTTTCTGTCTCTCTCTCTCTCTTTCTCTGTCTATCTGTCTCTGTCTGTCTGACTCTCTCTCGGTCTCTCTCTTGGTTTCTCTCTCTATGTCTGTCTGCCTCTGTGCCTGTCTCTCTCTCTCACTCCATCTCTCTCTCTCTGTTTCTCTCTCCCTCTGTCTCTTTCTTCCTCTGTCCCTCTCTCTCTCTCCCTCTGTCCCCCTCTCTCTCCGCCCGTCTCTCTGTCTCTCTCTCTCTCCATCTCCCTCTGTCTCTCCGTCTCTGTCCCACTCTCTCCCTCTGTGTCCCTCTCTCTGTCACTCTGTCCCCCTCTCTCTGTCTCTCTGTCCCTCTTTCTCTGTCCCTCTCTCTCTCTGTTTCTCTGTCCCTCTCTCTGTGTCCCTGTCCCTCTCTTTCTCTCTGTCCCTCTCTCTCTCTGTCCTTCTGTTCCACTCTCTCTGTTACCCTCTCTCTCTGTGCCTCTCTCTGTCGCTCTCTCTCTGTCCCTCTCTATCTCTCTGTCTCTCTGTCTCTCTCTCTCTCTCTAATGCCCCCCTCTCTCTCTGTGTCCCTCTCTCTCTTTCCCTCTCTCTATCTCTCTGTCCCTCTCTTCTGTCTCTCTCTCTCTCCGCCCTCTCTCTCTCTTTCCCTCCGTCTCTCTCTGTGTCCCTCTCTCACTCTGTGTGTCCCTCTCTCTCTCTCTCTGATTCCCCCTCTCTCTGTGTGCCCCTCTGGGTCCCTCTCACTCTCTGTTCCCCTTTCTCTCTCTCTCTCTCTCTCTCTCTCTCTCTCTCTCTCTCTCTCTCTGTGTAACCCCCTCTCTCTCGGTCTGTCTCTCTCTGTCCCTTTCTTTCTTCCGGTGTCCCTCACTCTCTGTATCCCATTCTCTCTCTCCATCTCTCTGTCCCTCTCTTTCTCTGTCTCTCTCTGACTTCCCCCTCTCTGTCTCTTTCCCTCCGTGTCTCTCTGTGTCCCTCTCACTCTGTGTCCCTCTCTCTTTCTGTCTCGCCCTCACTCTCTGTCCCCTCTCTCATCCCTGTCCCCGTTCTCTCTCTCTCTGTCCCCGTCTCTCTCTCTGTCCCTGTCTCTCTGTCCCTCTCTCTGTCTGTGTCCCTCTCTCTCTCTCTTTCTTCTCCTCTCTGTCTCTTTCCCTCCGTCTCTCTCGCATACCTCTCTCTCTGTCCCTCTCTCTTTCTGTCTCCCCCTCACTCTCTCTCCCCCTCTCTCACTCTTTGTCCCTCTCTCTCTCTGTTTCTCTCTCTTTCTCTGTGTAACTCTCTCTCTCTGTCCCTCTCTCTCTCTGTCCCTCTCTCTCTCTGCCTTTCTGTCCCTCTCTCTCTGTCTTTCTGTCCCTCTCACTCTCTCTGTCTCCCTGTCCCCCCCGTCTCTCTGTCCCTCTTTCTCTCTCTGTCCCTCTCTCTCTGTCCCCTTTTCTCTCTGTGTGTCCCTCTCTATCTCTGTGTCCCTCTCTCTCTTTGTCTCTGTCCCTCTCTCCATGTCTCTCTCTGTCTCCACCCTCTCTCTCTCTTTCCCTCCGTCTCTCTCTGTGTCCCCCTCTCCCTCTGTGTCCCTCTCTCTCTGTCTCCCCCCTCTCTCTGTGTACCCCTCTCTCTCTGGTTCCCTCTAACTCTCTGTCCCCCTCTCTCACTCCCTGTCACCCTTTCTCTGTCTCTCTCTCTCTCTGTCCCTATCTTTCTCTGTGTACCTCTCTCTCTCTGCCCTTCTCTTTCTCTCTGTCTTCCTGTCCCTCTTTCTCTGTCTCTTTTACCTTCTCTCTCCCTGTTCCTCTCTATGTGTCCACCTCTCTCTCCCTCTGTTTCCCTCTCCCTCTCTCTGTGTCCCTGTCTCTCTGTCCCTCTCTCTATCTCTCTGTCCCTCTCTCTCTGTCTTCCCCTCTCTGTCTCTTTCCCTCCGTCATTCTCGCGTACCTCTCTCTCTGTGTCCCTCTCTATTTCTGTCTCCCCCTCACTCTCACTCCCCCTCTCTCAATCTCTGTCCGTTTTCTCTCTCTCTCTCTCTTTCCCTCTCTTTCTCTGTGTACCTGTCTCTCTCTGTCCCTCTCTCTCTGTCCCGCTCTCTCTCTGTCACCCTGTCCCTGTCTCTCTCTCTCTGTCTCTCTGTCCCTCTCACGCTATCTCTCTGTCCATCTCTCCCTGTCTCTCTCTGTCTCCACCCTCTCTCTCTTTCCCTCCGTCTCTCTCTGTGACCCCCTCTCTCTCTGTGTCCCTCTCTCTCTGTCTCCCCCCTCTCTCTGTGTACCCATCTCTCTCTCTCTGGGTCCCTCTCACTCTCTCTCCCCCTCTCTCACTCCCTGTCACCCTTTCTCTCTCTCTCTCTCTCTGTCTCTCCGACCCCCTCTCTCTGTTCGTTTGTCTCTGTCCCCCTCTCTCCCCCTCTGTTTCCCTCTCTCTCTTCTCTGTCTCTCTCTCTCTCTGTCCCTCTCTCTCTCTGTCTCTCTGTCCCTCCCTCTCCCTCTGTGTCCCTCTCTCTCTCTGTGTCTTTGTCCTTCACAGACTGGAGTGAGTTACAGCCTAGAATCTAATCAAGGGGTTCAGGGTGGTTCAGGTACAGAATAACAGATAGCCCTGAGTGAGATACATTCTGGTATCTAATGGAGGGATATGCGAAGCTTTTTATGTGGAAGAACTTGTAACTGGGAGAGAGTCACAAAGTGGACTATAGGCCAAGTGCTTTCAAATCTTGTCTCGACTTAAACGTATTGCAGTCACAAACTACTCGACTTTACTGTCTCCCCACGGATCAATGGGGAAATTAGAATGACCCCACTGTGTTTCTGTTGCTGACACCTGGTGACATGAGTCTGACCCCACTCTGTCTCTGTCACTGACCCCTGGGGACATAAGACTGACACCACTTTATCTCTGTTACTGACCCTGGGTTTATAAGACTGACCCCACTGTGTCTCTGTCAGTTAACACTGGGGAAATTGGACTGACTCGACCGTGTCTCTGCTTTTGATCCATGGGAACATTATACTGACAACACAGTGTCTCTGTCACTGACCCATGGGTACATTAGACTGACCCCACTGTGTCTTTGACACTGACCTGTGGGAACATTGGACTAACCCCACCGTGTCTTTGTCACTGAAGCCTGTGTATATTAGACTTATCCTACTGTGTCTCTGTCACTGAACTCTGTGGACATTCGACTGACCCCACTGTGCCTCTGTCACTGACCTCTGGGGACGTTAGACCTACCCACTGTCTCTCTGTCACTGACACCTGGGAACGTTATTCTGACCCCACTGTGTCTCTGTCACTGAACTCTGGGAACATTAGTCTGACCCCACTTTGTCTCTGTCACTGACCACTGTGGGCATTAGAGAGACCCCACTGTGCCTTTGTCACTGACCACTGGGGACATGGGTCTGACCCCACTGTGTCTTTGTCACTGAAGCCTGTGTCAATTAGACTTATTCTACTGTGTCTCTGTCACTGAACTCTGGGGACATTATACTGATCCCACTGTGCCTCTGTCACTGACCTCTGGGGACATTAGACTTACCCACTGTCTCTCTGTCACTGACCCCTGGAGTCATTAGACTCACCCCACAGTGTCTCTGTCACTGACCCCTGGGAACATTAGACTGAACCTGCTGTGTCTCTGTCAATGACACCTGCCGGCATTAGACTGACCCCACTGTATCTCTGTTTCTGAACCCTGAGGGCATTAGACTGAACCCACTGTGCGTCTGTCACTGAACACTGGGGATATTCGACTGAGCCCACCGTGTCTCTGTCTCTGACCCCTGGGAACATAGTCTAACCCCACTGTGTATCTGTCACTGACCTCTGGGGGCTTTAGACTGACCCCACTGTGTCCCTGTCACGGACCCCTGGAGACATTAGACTGGCCCCACTCTGTCACTGTCACTGACCCCTGGATGAATTGAACTGACCACTGTGTGTCTCTATCAGTGACAACTGGGCACAATCGTCTGACCCCACTATGTCTCCATTGCTGACCCATGCGGGAATTAGACTGACCCCAAAGTGTCTCTGTCATTGACCTCTGGGGACATTAGTCTGACCCCACTGTGTCTCAGTCACTGACGTCTGGGGACATTAGACTGACCCAACTGTATCACTGTCAATGACCCCTGGGGGTATTAGACTGACCCCACTGTGTCTCTGTCACGGACCCCTGGGGACATTAGACTGACCACACTGTGTCTCTGTCACTGACCCCGGGGACATGAGACTGACCCCAATCTGTCACTGTCACTGACCCCTGGATGCATTGAACTGACCCCTGTGTGTCTCTATCACTGACCCCTGGGCACATTTGTCTGACCCCACTATGTCTCCATTGCTAACCCATGCGGGAATTAGACTGACCCCAAAGTGTCTCTGTCATTGACCTCTGGGGACATTAGTCTGACCCGACTTTATCTCTGTCACTGACGTCTGGGGACATTAGACTGACCCAACTGTATCACTGTCAATGACCCCTGGGGGTATTAGACTGACCCCACTGTGTCTCTGTCACGGACCTTGACATTACTGGACGGACTCCGCTGTGTGTCTGCCACTGACCACTGGGGGCATTGGACTGATCCCACTGTATCTCTGTCACTGACCCTTGGGTACATTAGACTGACCCCACTGTGTCTGTCTCACTGATCCCTGGGGTCATAAGACTGACAGCACTGTGTCTCTGTTACTGACCCTGGGTTTATTAGACTGACCCCACTGTGTCTCTGTCAGTTAACACTGGGGAAATTAGACTGACTCGACCCTGTCGCTGTTACTGACCCATGGGAACATTAATATGACCCCACAGTGTCTCTGTCATTGACCCCTTGGGACATATGACTGACCCCACTGTGTCTCTGTCTCTGAACTCTGGGGACATTAGACTTACCCCACACTGTCTCTGGCACTGACCCCGGGGGCATTCGACTGACCCCACTGTTTCTCTGTTACTGACCCCTGGGAAAATTAGACTGACCACGCTGTGTCGTTGTCACTGACTCCTGGGGGCATTAGACTGACCCCACTGTTTCTCTGTTACTGACCCCTGGGGGCATTAGACTGACCCCACTGTGCCTCCATCGCTGACCCCTCTGTGTTTGATCTGCATGTTGTTTGATATGGTCTGCCAGGTTGATGATACCCTCCGAGTTTTCTGGAAAGTACAGCACTCATGACCAACAACAGCACACGCTCCTCCAGGTGAGGCTAGCAGATAATGCAAATCCATTCGATTTTGTAATTCCATGGTCCAGCCAGCCACAAGCTCATCTGAGACCTCAGTCAGTGCTTGTCCACTTGCCCTGGCCTCTGAAACTGTCTCATCGGCCACGTGTTCCAATGCTGAACCCATGTGAATCAATTCAACGGATGGCCAGCCCATTCAATACACGAGAAAGGACATCATGCGGAAATGGTCTGTTTTGGAACTGGCTCTTTTGGCTCGTAGATGGTATTGCTTAAGGGATGATGCACGTCAGGTAGCACACAACCCGTACAGCAGCATCCCAACGAAATGGTTGGAAGCCATGGGTAAGCTCTGGTGTTGTATATAAAGTATATGCCATTATAATCTGTAAAATCATAAGCCAATATCATCCAAGGTTATAGGGCAGAACAGACCAATAGTCTATTGGAAGTTATATTCCATACTCTGGACCAATTACAGTAAAACATTGCACTGTCAGAAATGTTCACTACTGGGCCTTGCCAGTCAACTGAGAGGTCACATCTGCTTTGCCCCATCAACCTTCCCTTTACTTATTTCTAAAACATAGGGAACCTGTAACGTTACATGAAAGGATTGTAAGGGAAGGAGGAACTGTGTCATGATTATATGCAGGCTGACACCATGTCGAAAATTTAGTCATTTCTTAACCTGCCGATTCCCATATTCTCATGTCCCCATTAACTCCTGTGTGATTCCGACGTAACACCCACTCAACTGCTTCTGGTGGAACGAAAAGGAGGAATTGAAGAGATATTCCTTCCCTTGAATAGATGAGGACATGGGTACAAAACCAGCGCTTACTTACATTAAAATTTTCAGCATACATACATGGCATATGTCAGGAAGTATTTGCATGCTGTTCCCGTGTAGGCCAGTTCTTCAATATCAAATAGCCACCGAAGTTAAAGAATTCAGAAAGTTCAAAGAGTACTAAAAAGGTCTTCACGCTATGTTCATTCCTGTTTGAGGAGCAATCTTCTTACAATCAGATTGGTGGACCCAGTTCGAGTGTCCTTCAATCTTGACAGAAGTTGATGTGAGTAAGATTGAAAGGGGCCGCAACAGCATTGTCCCAATTTGTTCCTTTCCCAATTATTAACCAATACATAATCCCCTTGGTTTGCTTTTGGATATTAGGAGGCGATTGTCCCTTCCTTAACTGGGCAATGCGACTTTTGGTCTGCGATTGAGGAAACTTCAGAGAAAGTGGCAAATGTTTCAAGTAATTCTGCATTTGCTCACCCATTACAAGGGGATCCACGCCCTCAGGGGGTTTGTCGTGCGCAATCCACAGAGTCCTCATTGGCGACTGTAAGCTATCTCTGCAACTGACAGTCCAGTCTGCGAATGTGGAGACACTCACATGTACAGTCCTGCCAAGGGCAATACTTGGAGCCAGTTTATTTGAACATTTTAGCGAACTTCTCTTTTAAAGTATGATTGGCCTGTTCCACAATCCCTGCTGCCTGCGGGCGAAATGCACAGTGCAGTTGCTGTTCAATGGAGAGTGAGTCACATATTTAAGTCATACATCGAGGCATGAAATGTTAGTTTCAGCAGCAGGAAGCACAGGAGCATTGACCAGGGGGCTGACGGGAAGGTGAAGCACTGATTTAAGAACTTACTGAGAACGTCTGGACCCTCTATTTATGTTTCAGCAGCAAAAAGTATGGGAGCGTTGACAAGGGCGCTGATGAGCAGGTGAACCACAGATTTAAAAACCTATCTAGTAAATAGGCGGAGCGCAAGCTGAGCAGGAGCGGACACAGGACTGCTGAGTAAGAGAAGTAATGTATTTGGATGGCTGCGTTACCTCAAGCACTAATTAGGTAGTGGCTTCCACCCGTCCTCCTCCTCGAACCAAAAAGAATGTTCCGTGCGCTGGATTGTTAAAATAACTAGCTTTTAAAAAAATATTTATTGGGAATTTAAAATAGTGGGAATGGCGGTTAGGACCATTGATGTTCCTCCTGCAGAATGTGGGAGGTCAGGGTCACCAACAGTGTCCCTGCTGACTTCATTTGTGTGACGTGCACCCAACCCCAGCTCCTAAGAACCTCTGTTAGCGAACTGAAGCTGGAGTTGGATGAACCTCGGAGGTGGAGGGTGTTATCGAGAAGAGTCACAGGAAGTAGTCAGACCTCAGGGACAAGAAAAAGGTAGATGGGTTCAAGTCAGGTGACGGAAAGGGATCCCCTGTGGCCATTGATTCTGTTGGGCTGGTGGGAACGACTGACCAGGCGAAAGCCACGAGATACAGGTCTCTGGCACAGAGTCTGTCGCTGTTGTGCAGCAAGGAATAGGGGAGATGAGCAGAGCATTAGTCATTGGGGACTCCATAGTTAAGGGGACAGATAACATGTTCTGTTGGAATGGTTGGTGTGTTGCCTCCCAGGGGCCAGGGTTCCTGATGTCTCTGATTGTGTTTTCCGGATCTTCGCGGGGGAAGGGGAGCAGCCCCAAGTTGTGATCCACATCAGAACCAATAACATAAGTAAGAAAAGGAAAGGGGATACAAGGCTGAAACTCAAGGAGCTCGGGTGGAAGTTTAGAGCTGGACCAAACAAAGTTGATATCTCTGATTTGATGCCCATGTTTATTGCTCGTGAGGCAAGGAATAGGGAGAGAGAGGTGTTGAACGTGAGGCTGCAAGAATGGTGCAGGAGGGAGAGTTTCAGATATCTGTGTAATTGGTGCTCATTGAGGGGGTGGTGGGAGATCTACAAACAGGAAGGTCTACACCTGAATCAGAGGGGTACAAGTATCTGGGGATAGGGTTGGGGGCAGCGGGGGGATATTTTCATGCTGGGGAGGATTTAAACCATATCAACAGGAGGATGGGAACCTGAACTGTTATTCCAGTGGACAGGAGATTGAGAGTAGTGAGGTCAGAAACATAGTTTCAAGGTCGCAAGAGAAAACCAGAAGCAGGAAGATCGTTTGAAATATGTCTACCTCAACGCCAGGAGATTCCAGAATAAGGTGGGTGAACGTGCAGTATGAGCTGGTACCTGGGACTTCGATATTGTGGCCATTTCGAAGACATGGGTAGAGCCGGTACAGCAATGTTTGTTGCTGGTTCTAGGGTATAGATGTTTCAGTAATAACAGGGAAGGTGGTAAAAGAGGGGGGTGATGTGGTACTGTTCATCAAGGACGATTGAGGTAAGGACGTTTGAGGACTCATCCACTGAGGTAGTATGGGCTGAGGTTAGACACAGGAAAGGAGAGCTAACCCTGTTGAATAGTTCCATAGATATAATGGAAAGGATAGCAAAGATGATTCTGGATAGGAGTGCGAGTAACAGCGTAGTTGCTATGGGGGACGTTAACTTTCCAAATATTGACGGGAAATACTGTAGTTTGAGTATTTTAAATGGGTCAGGTTTTGTTCAGTGTGTGCACGATGGTTTCCGGACACAGTATGTAGACAAGCTAACAAAGGGTGTTTTCGATTTGGTACTGGGGATGGAACCAGCCAGGTGATAGATTTACAGCTAGGTGAGCATTTTGGTGATAGTGACCACAATTCAGACATGTTTACTTTCGTGATGGAAAAGGGTAGGTACATACCACAGGGCAAGAGTTAGAGTTGGGCATAAGGAAATTATGATGCGATTAGGCAAGATTGAGGATGCATAGGATGGGGAAGGTAATTGCAGGGGGTGGGCACAATTGAAATGTGAAGCTTGTTCAAGTAACAGCTACTGCCTATCCTTGATAAGTATATTCCTGTCAGGCAGGGAGGAAGTGTTCGTGTGAGTGAACCATGGTTTTCAAAAGAAGTTGAAACTCTTGTCACGAGGAAGAAGAAAGCTTGTTATAGGATGAGATGTAAAGGCTCAGTTAGAGCGCTTGAGAATTCCAAGTTAGCCAGAAAAGACCTAAAGAGAGGGCGAAGAAGAGCCAGGAGGATACATGAGAAGTTATTGGTGGATAGGATCAAGGAAAACCCGAAGGTTTTCTATAGGTATATCAGGAATAATAGAATGACTAGAGTAAGATTAGAGCCAATCAAGGATGATAGTGGGAGGTTGTGCATGAAGACCGAGGAGATAGGGGACGCGCTAAATCAATATTGGCAGTATTCACACTGGAAAAGGACAATGTTGTTCAGGAGAATTTGAGATGCAGGCGACAAGATGGGACTGAGGCGCACAAGGAGGAGGTTTTCGCAATTGTGGAAAGTGTGAAAATAAATAGGTCCCATAGGATTCTCTGGGAAACTAGGGAGGGGATTGGAGGGTCTTTGGCTTTGATCTTTATGTCTTCATTGTCAACAGAAACAGAGCCAGAAGTTTGGAGGATAGCAAATGTTGTCCCTTTTTTCAAGAAGGAAATGGAGTCAACCCTGACACTATTAGACCAGTGAGCCTTACTTCGATTGCGGATGAAGTGTTTGGAAAAAGTTAGAAGAGATAGGAATTAGAATAATCTATAGAGGAATAAGTTGATTAGGGGTAGTCAAAACTGACTTGTGAAGGATAGGTTGTGCCTCACAAACCTTATTGAGTTCTTTCAGAAGGTGACCAAACAGGTAGATGAGGGTGAAGTGGTTGAAGTGGTGTATATGGATTTCCATAAGGCATTTGATAAGGTTCTCCACGATAGGCTGTTGCACAAAATACAGAGGCATGGATTTGAGGGTGATTTAGCAGTTTGGATCAGAAATTGGTTAGCTGAAAGAAGATAAGGTGGTGGTTTATGGGAAATGTCCATCTTGGAGTTCAATTACTAATGGTGTACCGCAAGGATCTGTTTTTGGTAACTGCTATTTGTCATTTTTATAAATGATCTAGTTGAGGGCATGGAAGGATGGGTTAGTAAATTTGCGAATGACACAAAGGTTGGTGGAGTTGGCGATAGTGCCGAAGAATGTTGCAGGTTCCAGATAGACACAGGTAAACTGCAGAAATGGGCTAAGAGGAGTCAAATTGAATTATTGCGGAAAATTGCGATGTGATTCACTTTGGAAGGAGCAACAGGAATAAAGAGTACTGGACTAATGGTAAGATTTTTGGTAGTGTAGATGAGCAAAGAGATGTCAGTGTCCATGTACACAGATTTCTAAAGTTGCGACACAGGTTGATTGTGTCGAAAAGAAGGCATACGGTGTGTTAGCGTTTATTGGCAGAGGGATTGAGTTTCGGTGCCACAAGGTCTTGCTGCAGCTATACAAAACACTGGTGTGGCCGTACTTTGAGTATTGTGCACATTTCTGGTCACCACAATATAGGAAGGATGAGGAAGCTTTTGAAAGGGTGCAGTTACAATTTACTAGGAGTTTACCTGGAAAGGAGGGAATATCTTATGAAGAAAGGCTGAGGGACTTGAGGCTGTTTTTGTTAGCGATAAGACATTTGTGAGGTGACTTATTTGAGACATATAAGATAATCAGATGATGAGATAGGATGGATGGTGAGAACCTTTTTGCTCAGCTGGTGATGGCTAGCACGGTGGGTCATAGCTTTAAATTGAGGGGATGATAGATATCGGACAGATGTCAGAGGTAGCTTCTATACTCAGAGAGTAGGAGGGGAGTGGAGTGGACTGCCTGCAACAGTAGTAGCCTCTCCGACTTTGAAGGCATTTGAATTGTCATTGGATGAACATATGGTTGAAAATGGAATTGAGTTGGATATATAGGCTTCAGAATGGTTCCACAGGTCGGTGCAACATCGAGGGCTGAAGAGCCTGCCCTGTGGTGTAATGTTCTATATTCTACGTGGCCCATTGTCAGAGTTCATCCTTTTAGGCAACCCAAAGTGGGGAATTACTTTTGTCAACAATATTTTGTCGACTGTATGTGCAGTACACTTAGTAGAGGGGAAGGCTTCAATTCATTTGCTAAATTCATCGAACATGAACAAACAGTATTTATAACATTGTACTTTAGGATGTTGTTTTGTTCGCTGAGCTGCAAGGTTCACTTTCAGACGCTTCGTCACCGTACTAGGAAACATAATCAGTCAGTTTCTCATTAAGCACTGGCGTTATGGCCCACTTTCTATTTCTGTCTTTCGTTTTCCTTGCGTTGATGATGTCATTTTCTGTGCTGGTGATGTCATGGTGAAAGCATCTGAAAATGAACCTTGCAGCTTAGCGAGCAAACATACATCTGGAACATCCATCTGAGCGCTGAATCTTGTCCAAACTCACTAACATCTCCGGGTACAATACACTAAAACTAGCACAAAGATTGGAAACCAATGACCGCTGATAGAGCTCCACCCACAAATACCTGTATTTCCTGCATGAATGCCAAAAGAAACAGGTCCTAACTCAATACCTCAAAAACATACCTCCCTTAACACACCACTATCCAAATGAATAGCAAAGCAAAACAGCTGAAGAATGCTAAGGGAAATGTTTAATGATGGCCACCACAGACTCCTTAAATACAACTGGGAAATATATTGAAAAAAACTCTACTCCCTCATGCAACAAAGCACAAATGGGCAGACACAGTACAACAAGCCATAGACACGAGACAGCGGCTAACACAGAAAATGAAGAAAAAAAAACTACACCTGCAGAAACAAAACAAGACAAACTCACGCAAAGTAACACCTGAGACAGCATAGAACCTATCTGTCCAACACTTAACAGACACTGATAAAGCTGTCTAAGTAACACGATTAAGTTACAGCTTCTGGGATGCAGACCATAAAAATGTTTAAAGCATAAGAAACAATACTGAAAGAAACCAAACTCACAGAAGAAACCATCATTAACTGGGGAAAAGGAAGAACACTCAATAAACAAGAAAGGAAAACACGAGAAGGACTCAGGAAAGATAAAACATTGTTATCCTACCTGCAGACAAAGGACGCCTTACAGACATTTAAAAGCGGACAGACTATATTGAGAAAGCAAACACACTGCTTGCAAATACCGACACTTACCGCTAGGTGGCGATTGGCCCAAAGCAAAAACGAGAAAACCAAATCACAGCCTTACTCAAAAAACTCCAGAGATCTGGAGAATTAAACAAGGCAGACTTCCAAAAGATGCAACCAGATGGATCCGACACACCACGACTCTACGGATTATCCAAAATTCACAAGCCAGGAGCGTTCCTCTGACCCATAGTCTTGCTACCTGGAACACAAACATACAGCATGGCCAAGGAACTACACCAAAGACTAGAAAAAAGTAGAAGAATCATGCACCTCCATTCACTCCCCCCCCCCCCAAATTTCTGAACAACATAATTGACACCAAGATAGAAGAGGATGAAAATATAGTCTCTCACATAACAGCCCTGTTCACATCCATCAACATCAACCTGGCCAAGGAAACATTGACGACACTATTAGAAGAACCAAAGACACATAGACTGGACACGACCAGCTTCATCAGCAAGGACATTATCATCAAGTTAGGGGACCTATGTCTTACCCCCCACTTCACCTTCAACAACAAAACCTACAGACCAACCAATGGAACACATATGGAATCTTCGATATCAGGGCTTTTAGCAGAGGCAGCAATGCAGAAACTCGAACAAACAGCGCTGCGTATCATCCAACTTAGGTCTGCTACAGGGATGAGACTTTGGTCATCACTCAACTGAACAAATTAGAGGAAACCTTCAAGACCATCAATAATACCGTTACAGGCAAAAAATTCACAAAGGTGGATGAAAACAACAACAGACTCCAATTCCTTGATGTCACAGTCGAGCGAGCAGCCAATTGAGGAACATTAAACCAGCGTCTACAGGAAAACAACACATATGGAACAAATACTGAACTGCAGAAGCAATCATACCAACACCCACCAACGAAGCTGCATCAGAACTTTATTTCAATGAACCACCACACACATTGCATCTCAGATGAATTGTGAAGAACAGAACAAAACCAACTACACAGCATATTTTAAAAGAACGGATACCCAATGATTGCATTCCGTTGATTTCTCAGCAACAGAAACAAACAAGCAGACAAAACATTCCCAAAAAAACCCAAGCTGCTCTCCCCTGAAACAAATAATTCTCAGAAATGACTGCCAGTCTACTCAGACCCCTTGGCAGCCCACAGACCCACCAACGACAAATCAGCAGGTAATGTATTTGAAATACCCTATACAGACAACAAGCAAAAGAAACGCCAATTACAAAATACCTGGCAAGAACTGCAACACACACGACATTGGACAAACAGACGAAAGTTAACCACAAGGTTAGGCATGACCCACTATCACTAGTATCTTTGCATACAGATGAGGAAAGAAACCAATTTGACTGGAACAACACATCAATCCTAGGACAAGCCAAACAGAGACATGCACGAGAATTCCTCGAAACATAACATTCCAACCGGAACGCTATCAACAAATACATCGATTTGGACCCCATCTACCACCCTCTGAGAAAAAGAGCAGGAAATCACATCACTTCAGGTAACGACATCACCAACCCAAGGATATCTGAATACATAAATAGATAGCGGGCCATAACGCCAGTGCTTCACAGGATGCTCAGTGATGATGTTACCTAGCATGGTGCCGAAATATCTGAAAAGGAATCTTCCAGCTAATCAAGCAAACCTACATCCAGAACTTCAATCTGAGCTACAAATCTCTCCAAATTGTACTTTAGGTAATTCAATATAATGAAGCTGTATCCAGAAAAAAGGATCATCTTGCATGTGTGTAGTCCCAGAAGGGTATTTAATAGCTTTACCCTTATTATTATACGTGCAAATAAGGCACATTTCCAGACACATTTGACTTGCTGTATTAAAATCGGGGTGCCACCATGTTTTTAAAAGTCGCTGTACCATTCCTTCCTTGCCAAGATGGGTACAAGTATGCAAGTCATCAATAAGCACTGGGAACAAAGAATCAGGAATACAGACTTGACCCACTGGTGTTAGCCAGAGGTATCGTGTCGAGGAGTGCGAACACCCAATCGACTTCTAAAGTGGGTGTTGAGATTCGGAGGCATCCTTCTGTCAATTTGAATCGCAGTTAGATCTGGCCTGCCCTTGTCCCTGAAGTAGCTGCTTGAATTGAACCCTAATTCCTGTTATGTGTCACAACGAAAATGGCTGATGCAGCCACCACCTTAGCAGTAGTATCAGCACGGGAATTTCGCCATTTTACGAAATGTCCCTCCTTTGTGTGCAGTACATTTAATACCAGCTCATGGACGAGGAAGCAGAATAGCATCGAGGAGATTCTTAACACAAAGAGCATTCTGAATGGGAGTTCCTGCAGGAATAAGGAATCCTCGTTGCTGCCCGAGGCGACTAAAATCATGCACAACACTGATTGCAGACGTGGAATCGGGGTTAATGTTAGAAATTTTATCAGTCGGTAGAATACAAGCTGTGGTAGGGGCTAAAAGCTCGGCTTTCTGTGCAGGGCCAGGGGTCTGAAAGGCAGCAGATACCTGAACAGCAGTGTCTGTTGCGATAGCATAGCCTGACTTCCAGACACTATCCGGGGAAACAGAGGAACCACCATCAACATGAAACCTGAGGTCATGATTCTCAACTGGAAGGTATGTCAAGTCCAGGCGAGGAGAAATAAGAAAATGATGTGGCGGGGATCGAGAAGAGTTCAGGAAAATCGCCAGGATGTTGCTCAAGGAACGTACTGGTATGTGAAGTGGAGCACTAATGAAACAAGAGGTAAGGGTTCTGTAACAACGAGACCTCGTAGCAGCTCAGATGAGCTTGGGTGAGGTACTGGGTCTACTGAGATGTAAGGAGGGCCATTGGTAAAAGGATCCAATTTTGTGGAATAATCGACCACTGGGCGATGACGGTCACCAAATTGCTGAGGGACGACACCAGTGGCACCTTCATCGATGACATGAACATCCAACTGAAAGGGTCTGCCATACAGTCAGCACCCTAGCACTGGGGCTGTAGCCAAGGCATCTTTGAGGTCAGAAAATGATTGTTTTGCCGAATCAGTCAGCTAAAATGGAAGGGGGGCATTCGGAGAGGAACATGGAATAAGGTCTTGAGTAAAAGTTGTAAAGTCTGAAGCGACTGCCTGCAAAAGCTGACCAGTCCTAAAAAGGTCTTCATCCATTTGGGTGAGGAAGGGGGTAGGGTTTGGAAGTTGGGAATAATGCATTCCTGAGTAAGGGAACGGTCAGTAGCATTGATCAAAATATCCAAAACTTTCACTTGTGATTGACCTTTATGAACCCTAGTGGGTGGGACATCACATCCCCATGAATGGAGACATATGAGGAGGTAAAGAGTGTCCTGCTAGTTATTAATCAAATCAGGGCTAGCAAGGAGTATCTTTCTCAGCCTTAGTTTCTTTATGCTTTATTTCCTGTTTCCTTTTTCACCTTCTGTCTACCCATCCACAGTTAGCCTAACATGCATCTACCACCTCATTACATATATTATTCCCCCAACTGGCCAGTTAGGTGCCTTTTCATTCACTATCTACTTTATCTTCCCATTCTTCAATTAATAATTTTCGCTTTTTCGCATAATTTGTCTCCCAGATTAAGTTTACTGCCTGCTCACAAAAGGCCATATCACAGGTCCCTAGATTCCTGACCGACACAGAGTGTACAGACCAGTCATCTCACACATAGTTGCAACCTGGTTACAATGGCACTTACAATGGCAAGGAACCAGCATCTACTTCAATACCTGAATATCGAGCATCATCACCCTCACATCTTCATCAGTTTTCTCAGATTTTAGAACCACATTTCCACAACTCCAATTTTCACAAAGTGCATGTGCAATGAGAAAACTGTATCATCTGAAATTAATGATTAGCTTAAATGTTGAATTCGTATTTGGAAATTCACTCTGGGCAGAAAACGAAACTTCAGACATGATCAATGCAAACATGATCATTTTAACCATTCGTTACAACCCAATTTTTCTTTTGATGAACCTTTCCTAGCATGCCTCTATTTAAGTCAGGAGAGAAAGTCCCTCAAAGGGAAATAACATCCCCCAGGCACGATCTAAAGTAATAAACGACACAGTGTACACTTTAAAATCACCATGGAATTCCAACATGCAGACTGAAATCAAAACATTCCCGGATCTCCAGTTCTAGGGGATAAAGAAAACAAATTATAAATAAGACCACATGTAAGCACCAATGTACAAAGTTTGATTCATAACAAACCACTGAGTTAACACTCAGTCCAGTGACAGCAAGAACCAGAAGTCTGTCACCCCACATCCCGCTCCTTTTTCATATTCAAAGGGATTTCTAAAAATATTCAGCTGATTGTTCTATGCGATCGCAACTAAAAGTGCCATCAGGTAAAAATGGCTTGTCAGTTCTCTGTGTCCATGCCACCCCTTTGTTGATAATGTCATCGTTTGGGAATCAATTCTCCATTCTATTGAAAGCTTACACTGTACACACCATCACAATCGCCCAGAACTGTAAACTGGATGTCCTTTAATTCGTATATAACGATTTACCAAGTTGCCCAAATCCCAGAAAGAGTTTACTGAAGTATCCAATCTCTCACAGAGACCTCGAACCCATATAACCATTTTCCTGATCAGGTATTTTCTCACACATAGGCCACCTCCCTAACTGCAGAGAGGGACCTTATGACTCCTTGCTTTGCTATAAACAAATATCTACCAGCCATATCAGTACCACGGTGTGAGAAAGTTACTGATCCTGTCCTCCATGTCATACAGGAACAATACAGAATAGTCAATGCCACTCCGCAGCAATCTTGAGCAATTGTCCAAAAAATCTTTGCACTTGAGAGGACCGGGGAGTTAGCGGGGGTTTGTGAGAAATGGTTAGAGGTAATGAAGGCTGTCTGCTGAGTACTCGAATTCTGGACCCTTTTTCGAGGCAACAGACAAGCCCTGGTGAAGTGGCCCCACTTTCCAACAGGCGCTATGGGAAGGCAATCCTGGTGGAGAAGCGCAGGTGTCAGCAGGAAATAATCTGTACCTTGCTGGACGGACAGTGGGCCATGATTAATCACAGCTCCTGGTGTCTGAAACCTGATCAGATTTGAATGAACCACTCTGCTTGGTTAACCGCAGCAGCCATGGGATTGATACCAGAGAGAAGTGGACACTTGGCAGGGGTTGGCAGCAGAGGGAGGGGCTCTTTGTCCCCAGGCTGACAGAAATATTACGAAGGATCTGATCTAGGGAGGTGCAGGGCTGGTATTCCGATGAGAGATCAAGAGGAATCTCGTGCAGTGAGTCACAGGCTAGAGAGTAGCTGGAGTGGATGTAGAAATTAGGGCCGTGGCTGCGGGGCTGGGGGGATGAGGGGAGTGTTAATGTTTCCTCCTTAGCTGTATCACTTCAATCAGGAAACATTGACATGCCAGAACAACCGGGACGATCCTCCTGTCACCTTCCTGTCAGACGCAAAAAAAACATCCAGACAAAGCAGCCCGTTTGATTAGCACCACATCCAAAAGCATCCACTCCCATCACTCGCGATGCTCGTGAATCCTCAGATGCTGAAGCAGTCTGTGATCAAATGAAACAAGATCTGGATAATATCCAGGTTTGGTCCAACAAGTGGGAAGTGACACGCACGCCACACAAATGCCAGACAATGTCCATCACTAATAAAGACACTTTAACCACAGCCTTTGACATTCAACGGTAGTACCATGACTTAATCCCCCACTGTCAACATCCTTGGGGTTACCATTGAACGGAAACTCAACTGGACTCACCACATAAACACAGTGGCTGTAAGAGCAAGTCAGGGACTAGGGATACTCACCTCCTGACACCCCAAAATCTATCTGCGGCAAGTAACTCACCTCCTGACACCCCAAAATCTATCTGCCCTCTACAAGGGACATGTCAGGAGTGTGATGGAATACGCTCCACCTGCATGGATGGGTGCAGTTCCAATAACACTCAAGAAGCTTGACACCATCCAGAACAAAGCAACCCTCTTGATTGGTACGACATCTTCAAAAATTCAAACCCTCCATCACCAGCACTCAGTAGTAGCGGTGTGTACTATCTACAAGATGCACTGCAGAAATACACCAAAGATCCTCAGCCATTATATTCCATAAATCATGAACACTTTTATTTCAGAGAACAAGGGTGCAGGTAAATGGAAACACCAGCCCCTGCAAGATGGCCTTCAAACCACTCACCATCCTGAATGGACACATGTCACTATTCCTTCATTGCCGCTCGATGAAAGTCCTGGAATTCCCTCCCTAACATTACGTTTCTGCCGACAGCACAAACACTGCAGTGGTTGAAGAAAGCAACTCACCACCACTTTATCAGGGGGAACTAATGTGGGTAATAATTGTGTCTGAGACAATGATGCCCATGTCCCACTAGTGTATAAGAAAAATATTTCATGATCTGGAAACAATATGATCGTCCTGTGTGGTTCACTGAGGAGTTTCATTTATTCATAACACAAGGAAATTGTGCAACCAGGTATTTTACTGCATTACTGATCATTGCTCTGAACCCAGACAATGTTGCTGCATAAATAAACGTGTTTGTGCAACAGCTTAGGTTCTGCAGCATGTAACCAACACTCTTAAAGTGAAATAGGAAAGGCGGGTAATTGGCAGTATTGATTCCTTGAGTGACATAACATAAGAAATCGACAACATCGATTAACCACAAGAGGATGAAGCTCCCAGACACAGTGAAGAGTAAAATCACAGACTTCCTTCTGCTCTCCATCTCTGGGTCTCTGCGATTATTTCCTTTGCTCCCTCCCTTCAGCCTCTTCCGGAGTCTACTGGTCACCAAAATGTGTCTGACTGTGAGAGCACTGAGCGACAGAATTAAAGCAAATGGCAGTAAAGGGGTCAAAACTGGATCAAGCCAATCTAATGCCACCCACCAAGTCTCAGTAAAGTAACTTGACTTTGTATCACAATAGAATGGCACATTGTTAATTATCTTCCAAGGTTCATATTGAAAATAGAAGGGGATGTTTTTCAGACAGAACAGGGTGCAGGTTGTTGCTAGAACCACAATCGCAGTTTTCCCAGTGCAATATTTTGTTTTCAGCTTTTGACAACAAATGGTCACAAACCGGTCAAAGGAGAAAGTGACAGTAAACCAGACAGGGGGTAATTTTGATATTTGTAGGGGTTCTCAGCAAGTCAGTCCCAACTCACCAAATACTTAAGACGTTGGCGATTGAACAGCTGGCAGAGGTGATCAGTAGGGATCATAATAAAGTCACCCCTAAAGTTGGATCTAAGTCGCATAAGATGCCATTATATGCAGAAGATGTTTTGTTTTTTTTTCTGCTGCATCCACACGTTTCTGTATCCCATCTTATGCAATATATCAACTCATTTGGCTCCTTTACAGGTTACAAGAGTAATATCTTTAAATCAGAGGCTATGCCTATGGAGGGAGGGTTGTGGGGGCCTGAGAAGAATATCTGAGGTGGGGGGTGAACTAAAGTTCACTTTCAAATGGTCACAGGAGGATGTTTCATATTTAGGCATCTTTATTTTGATCAGTTGTTGCAGGCCAATTTTGCTCACTTGCTTGACAGGATTAAGCAAGATTTTCAGCGATGGGAAGCACTTCGAATATCCTGGCTAGGCAGGGTGTCTCTTATCGAAACGAATGTTCTCTCCCATTTGCTCTATTCTATACAAATGCTCCCACTGATTTTCCCAAGGCAAGTATTCGAGATACCTAATGGAGGGTTTGGCTCTTTTCTTTGGCGCCATAGGCAGTTTCTTATCAAGTTTTCTAAACTTCAGTTGTCTCGTGGTTGGGGGGAGTGGCTTTTCCAGATATTAGACGATATCATTAAGTTCTCCGCTCTCGTTTGTTCGTGATTGGGCTTGTGAAGACCTGACATCAATATGGCTAGATATTGAGGCCTCCCAATCAAAATGTCTCCCCATCAGCCTTTTATTCTTGGATAAGATGAAGAGAGTCATGAAATATTGCCATGATCTGATTGCTATTAATACGTTTAAGGCATGGAGGAGTACGCAGCAGAAGAAGGGTAATATGTCTAAAACATCATTTCTGACCCTGGGCAGCTAGGGGAAACTACTGTTTGGCCGATTCATTTCAAATTGAAATAACGATGTCATTTAACCAAATAATTTGTAAACATGGTCTAGTTAGCAATGACCTTTTCCACTTTTTTCATGTCCGGGATTTTATTCAGAAAGGGACCATGACCTTGACCAACCCCTGCCGATCTACTGTGGCGAAGAGGGTACTTTATGCTGAAAGTACTCTCTTCATTAGTATGCTTTATCATATCCTGGGGAACGATCCTTCAAAAGACGATAAGCAGCTTGGCGAGGTTTGGGAGACAGAATTAGGGGTTGAGATTTCTATTTTAGCATGGGGACACATTTGTGAAAATGTGAGGAACATCTCTATTTATAGAACCAATGCCATACTGCTTAAGATTTAGCATCTGATCCATTCGGCCAAATGCAATGTCTCGAAGTTTAAGGTGGGAGCATCCTCCTTTCGTCCTATGTGTAAGTTAAACATCGTTACTCTCACTCATTGTTTATGGTGTGCCACTGGCTCCAGGTATATTGAAGTTCTGTGGCAGGGATCATAGAGTGGGCCTTGAAGGCTGAGGTTAAGATGGATCTCTATCTATCTGCTCGTCGGCCTACCCAATATACTCTCTTTGGATGCACATGGGAAAAAATTGTAATATCCTCACTATCTGTGCTCGGAAAAATATGTTAATGTGTCGGTTTTCTGACCACCACCACACACCCCAACCCCCCACCCCCCACCCGGGTCGATTGGGTTTGCATAGGCTTGTTATGGAAAGTCTCTCCCTGGACCTTTTTCACAAATATGGTGCACCGCAAAACAGAACATTTTTGTAGGATATGGCATCCTTTTCTGGCCTGCTCGGATGCTGATTCATCAGTCATTTTAACAAGGGCATTCGTGTCGCCACGGCATTCTGATTGAGTGCACGAGATGTCCTTGAAGGAAAAATTCGGAATATGTTGTGTGCAATACTTAGTGCTCACAGAAGGCGAGAGGTTTTATTTGTGTTGAGCTGTTTTGCTTGTTTATTTATTAACCACCTGTTTTGCTTTTTTTTCTGTTTTACGCATGAGTATATATTGTTCTCGTTGTTGTAGGTTTTCTTTTCTTCCTTTTTTTGTTGTTATTTGTATATAGAGTAATGTTCGCTGGTGTTGTAATTTATTTGCTTTTTATAGTTTTGTAAGAAAATAAAAGTTTCATAAAAATATATATAACGCAGGACAACACAGATCGAGATTCAATTTATTGTCCTAAGGAATGACAAATGCCTAATGATAGTTTCTGTCTACTATTGATATATTTTTAAGTATAAAAAGCTTGTCTTTCTCCTCTGTAAAGCGCGAAACTTGATATAGAAATTGAGAATAACTTGTATCTCTCCCTGTCCCAAGTTTTACCCAAAACTGCGTCAGTACTATTATCAATAAAAAAATTGTTTTACTTTTGAGTATTGTTGATTTTTTTTTTGCTCTCATACGTCATGGGTGTTTTAGCTAATTTTAATCCAATTCCACAGGTTCCCCGTTTTTAGGCATCAAACTGCCTGATTATAATGGGCTGCTACTCCAATTGGGGTCTAATCAGAAATTTTCTGTCACAGGGTGAAGAGTCAAAATCGTGCCATCAAGTTCCTTTGTGCTAAAAGTGCCCTGCTGGTCTCCCACACCACTGCACAGCAGGTGATATGGGGTGAAAACACTCGAAGATTCAGAAAGGGAGAGAGGGAGGGAAACAGCTCACAGAAGCATCCAAACTGACAATACCCTCAACGCAGAGCAACACACAAACACACATAATTACACAACACTGGTGAGAAAATGGTTGGATTTGAATGAAGGTCTCTCAGTGTAGAACATATTGGAAAAATGTCATGTTCCCTCTGCAACGTGGAAATGTTGTGGCTTTGAACACTATTCCTAACATTATACACATTAAACATAATGTTTCTACATTAAAAACAATGCTTCACTTGTATCCAGACACCTTCGAATGAACCATTTCATAACGAGACAGGGTGAATTCCATTGCACTTTCTGCAGGTTACAATGTTTTCTGATGTTCTCCCACAAATGTTAAGTGAGAAAAAATTCAAAGATGGAAGGCATGAGATTACAATGGGCATGTTCACCTCATTTTCCTCATATCTCAGGGATAATATCGTAAGGGATCGGGCAAGACTGCTCTGTGAAAGGCATTTTTTGAAGAACGAAACAAATGTGCAATGTGAGACATTAAAAATTTTGATGTGTTGCTCCCCCCGCTCACCCCACAAAAGAATCTTCTACCTGTGCAATTGCATGGGGAGTCCAGCAGAGTGTGGTATTGTATCATTTAAGACACAAGGTGGACAGAGACCCCAATTGGACAGAGATACAGATAGACTCAGAAACATAGAGAGATGTGGATACATTCTCAGGCTGAAGCAAACACCTGGAAGAGGTTCTGTTTCTCATGGGAGACAGTGAGTATGAGAAACCATCGAGGGAGCTGGGACCAACTGGAATACTAAGTATCACTCCTTCAGCCTGCCCAACTGTAAACTTGTGTTTGTTTTTGTCTGACTGTTCCTCTTCTATCCTTCATTCTCTGTCATTCTCTTTCTCTTCTTGTCTCGCTTCCCTTGTCTCTCTCTGTCCTTCGCTTTCACTCTTTCTCTCTTTCCGCCTTCGTCCATCCGCAGTCTTCGTCTCTCCTCTCTCTCTCCCGCTTTCTCTCTCTTTCTCCTTCGACCTCCATTTCTTCCTCTCTTTTTCTCCGTTTCAAACCTGAAAGTGCCCAACAAATGTTGAACCCCACTCAAAAATATTTCATTCTAAATTCTCACTCTCCTCCTAAACTTGAGACGTTCACCAAATATTTGCCTCACTAAATGTGCACCCACAAATATTTTTCTGGCCCCGATATTGCATTGAGCCCCATTCCCTGATGCAGAGGCAAGTAAGTCTGTGTGTACTGACTGGCCTGTAACTGATTGCTTTAATGCACAGCAAGATCCCAATGCCATAATTACAGAAGTTTTACGTACTAGAGCGAGTTATTTCAGCCCGTCATGCCTGCACGCCTCCCCGAATTAAATTATCCTTGTCCTGTACAGGATTTGTCCAAATGACATCATTTAGTTCGCTTCCTGTTGAGACTGTTCCTCTACTCTGTCTGACACTCTGCCTCTTCTGCTGTCCCTTCTCTATCTGTCTCTCCTACAACAGCCCCTCCCTCTTCTCCACTCAAAACAACCTGTAAGACACTCCGCTTCTCTCAGGCCTCTCACTTTTGACCACTCTCTTGCTCAGAAATTTAAGGGCATGGCCACTGTCTCATTGACCTCTCATCCTCTCCCCTCGCAGACTCACAGCCCCTGGGCTGAAGGACATGGTGCAGAGGCTAACTGCATTTTTGCAGACTACTACAATACACAGCAAGCTCCCAGCCTGCAGGTATCCCCTGACTGCGCAATCAATGAGAAACGTACTTCATGCCCCTGCCACTCCCCTGTCTCAGTTTTACCGCCCCGATACAAGACTCACGCAAGTATTTGAGTAATCTAAAAGCAACTTTTATTTAATCACACATGGAGAGAGGTACAATAAACATATACAGGACGCATCTCCAAACGGTTATTCAAATTATCATCTTTTATAACAACAGTTTGTGTGTTTCAGGTTGTGCTCGTGTGAGAGAAATGCAATGTACTTCAAAGTGTGTGTGTATGTGCGTCAGTCTATATTGGTGTGCGTGTGTGTGTGAGAGAGACAGTGTACATCAGAGTATGTGTGTGTGTGTGCAAGACAGTGTCCATCAGAGCGTGTCCGTTTGAGAGAGATGGTGTACATCTATCTCCGTGTTAGGGAGAAAAAGTGTATGTGAGAGAGTATGCGTGAGATCGACAGTGAAAGTCACAGCGTGTGTGCGTGTGAGTGAAATAGCGTACATCAGAGCATGTGTGTGAGAGAGCGACAGTGTATGTCTGTTTGAGTGTCTACACCAGAGAGGCCGTGTACATCGCAGTGTGCATGTGTGAGAGGGACAGTGTTCGTCATAATCTGCGTGTGAGGGGTAGAGAGAATGTACAGTTCAAGGTATGTGTGGGAGAGAGAGAGAGAGAGAAACAGTGTACATCCTAGTCTGTGCGTATGTGCGAGTGTGTGTGTGTGTGTGAGAGAGAGAGAGTGTGTGAGAAGGGTTTGACCCCCGTGCATGTTCCGTGTATTCAATGCAGCTCAGCTGTGCAAGCTGCAGCATCTGGATTCAGAATGCATTTACTCTCTTCTTGTCTTAACGTCTCTACTTCTCTGTTCGTCTCTACCTCTTTGATTTCCATTGCACTCCTTACTTTTCTCCATGTCCTTCCCTCTCCCTGGCACCTCCTCTCCATGTCTGTCTTTCTCTGTCTGTATCTTTGTCTCTTTCTCTCTCTCTCTCTCTCTCTCCCCCCCACGACAGTCTCTCACACTTGCACCTTCGATTAGAATGATACTCACATTCAAATAATGTCCCATTTGCCATTTCTGGCAGAAAACACCAATTCACAGACGGTTAAAATGACTATACAGCCAACAATCAGGAGGGCAATTTTTGTGATGCCATGTAATACAGTGTTTGGAGTCATAAAATGCGGAAGTCTTGTTGTGATTGTACATGGGTTTTGGGGGTGGGGGGGGAACCCACCATGGGCCAAAACAAACGTGACCAACTGCTGTATGTGGAGGTTTCTACGTGTTCTGAAAGATGGCAGAGAAACAGGCAGATACTCACAAAAATGACCGACAGTAAGGAAAGGTCAGAACGTCACTTAGTTTTTCTTAGCATCGTCACTTAGCATCGGAGCAGGACAGGCTCAGATTGTACACATGGTTTGTCAAAAATGGCCGTGTACGTTCTGAAGAGGAGATGAATGGTTACTAAATTCAGAGCAAAAACACAGCAATTTACTATCCCGGTTTAGTCAACAGGATGAAAAATGGTGTGTGAGCAGTTCTTATCAGGGACTGGAGGAGGATAGTGAGGAAAATACATCAGATTATTGCAACTCAGCACGGGAATATTAAAATTGAGCTGGCATCATTGGAGGCCCTTGAATCTGCCCATTGTGTGACTTTTGTCCAGACAATGGGACTCCATTCCTACTTTTCACCGCTTGACGTTTCCCCCAAACCTCTGACGTCATGTCTCATGTGGGGTAGGGGATGTGCAGAGGTGTGGTGGGGGATGATACGTAGGTTTACGGATGACACAAATATTGACCATTTATTTCTCAGTGCTGAAAATAGTCTTTGGTTGGATAGACATAGACAGATTAGTCAGACAGGCAAATCAGTGGCAGGTGAAATTTAACTCTGACAAATACATGATGATGCACTTTAGCAGAAGCCATAAGACAAGGATGTGATCAATAAATAGTGGCACAGTAGGAATGTGAGGTATACATGAAAATCTTGGGATCATTATTATTGCTATTTTGTTGGCATGCACATTTCAGTCATGAAAAACCTGGGTATACTTTTATACTAATTTATACAAACCCCACAGTGCTGTATTGTGAACTTCAATATGATAGCCCAGTGATTTTGCGACTAGTTTATTAAACCCATGAACCCGATAATGTTCACAGGGCATGGGTTCGAATCCCACCACGGCAGATGTTGGAATTTCAAGTTATTTAGTATCTGGAATTAAGAGTGCCATGATGACCATGACTTATCTGTCAGGGAAAAACAAAATGGGCACTATTCACGGTGGAAACTGCCATTCTTAGGTGGTCTTGCCCTACAACTGACTCTCGACCCAGAGCATTATGGTTGACGCTTAATTGCCGTCTGGGCATTAAATGGAGAGGGTCAACGATGCACACATTATGAACACAGAAAAAAAAAATTACTCTGTCAACTTTATGAAACCTCTGTTATTGTAAATGTTTGGGCTGCTACATGAACACTGTTGGCTGGGACATATTTCGCTCACCGTTTTACATCAGGTGAGAAACGAAGTGGATCAAACACTTTGATGCAATAACTTTCAGTTTGTTTCAGTCCAAAATGGTTCACCTGAAGGAAACTTTCATTGGGTGGCAAGATATCAAATTAATTTCATTTGGCATCCGGTAAGACTTTGGAAGATTCGGAGAGGAAGTGTTCCTACCATACCTACAGAGGTGTATGCAATACAAAAGATGAAGCCTGCTCTGGCACTATCATTCTCTGACGGCTCTCTTCTTTTTTTTATTCTTCTCTTGATGTTCAGTCTTTGCTTCTCCTAATGATCCGACTAACTGATGTCGCGTGCTGACTGAATGCTGATCCAATCCTATGTAGAACGGATACATTTACCCCTTGACTTCCTGGAGACTGGAAGTGGCCAGTTCGAGTTAGAGTTGTGTGAAATCAATGCACACAGTTAACATTTCCAAACTAATTCTATGTTGTAATTCTTTAAATAAGATAAAAATAAACTTAATCTGTACCTCACAGGCCCGCTGCTTTACCCAGTGATTGACTGGGATGTCGCGTACTTCAGAAATCACTCTGAGTCTAGGAATTCCTGAAAGTGGAATTGTACTGAATGGGAATCATAAACCTCAGACTGGACCATTTCATTGCTGTGGCTTCATGCTGCTTGGAGAATATATCATAAGAAAGTTGTACTGAGGGTGGGAAACTGCTCAAATAGAACTTTTGACCTAATATTCTTGCTTTTCTGCATGTTCTTTAAAGGCAGCATTGCAGTGAGTGTGGAGCAACAGCAGGACATTAAGCGTAACTCCAATTGAGTTTATTGGGGATATCTTTCACTGTATGACTGTCTTGCATGTGGACCAACAATCTATAAGGATCACCCAGATGCAGAGACAATGCGACTCAGTGAGCATCTTGCAAATACAATTTTACCAAATGTGGGTTCGAGCCAAACTGGGACAATAAACACCAGTTTGAAAGTGTTATTGGTAACATTTCTCAAAGTAAAGTTACGCTGACTGATAGTTCCTAATCGGAGAGGAACAACTTACCCCGGTGGCCTTGCGCAAGGAGCAGTATCCCTGACGATAGAATTTACCTGTTTGTGGGGAACTGAATGAAATGGAATACCTGACCAAAGTGGTGACGAAGACTATGACGGCATAATCCATGTGGTGCTTCATTTACATGATATTCATTATTTCTGTTTGGTCCATTGATGAAACAGTTAACTTAGTTTGCAAATAAAAACTGCATTGCAAATGGGAAAGTCTTTGTAAACTGGTCGTTAATATTTGCTACGAAGTTTACAAAGGAAAATGTCCTCTTGGAGGTAAAGAGATGTGATATTTTTCCTAAAATGAAAATGGCAGAACAATAATGTTATTTCAAAAAAAACTCCCGATAGACATATTATGTTGAGACAAATAATATTTTGGTACGAATTTATCTTCGAGCAAGTTCGGACAAGTTGTGGGCCGTGGCTACACTAATTTAAGATCTGAGCGTTAGCAATGATGGATATCGAGCCAGAAATATTATTATGATTCGCGTCTGATTCTGATTAGATTTATTGTAACTATTTTTAAAATCTATAATGCATAATCTTTGCACATTTAATTTTCCAGAGGCCTCTACTTTTGGCTTTGTGTTTTGCAATCTCTTTTGGAGGAGGAGGCTTTGAAGACGAATGTACATCAGTCAGTTTTAAGGCAATATATAAAATAAATAATGCTAACCAGAGTGGGAATAAAATGACTGTTTCAACTTCGAACAATGTTTAGTACCTGCAAAATTATGGCTATGGCTAACAATCGAGTTGAGCAGAAATGACAGAACACAATACAGAATATTTAACATGTTACTTTAATAGACTGTGGAAGCCTTTCCCATTACGATGGGTTCTAACTGTTATTTAGTATTTCATGTCAGTGAACTCCTGTCGCAATCTTTCTCATAAGTGGAAATATTATATCCACATTTCTATCACAAAGTGCTGTATACTCTCTGAACATTTGTGGCCTGTATGCTACGAACAAAGCTCAGAAATCCAACCACCAGAATTATGAGCATTTCTCTTTTCGTGTGATAACGACAAATATTCTGACACTGCTAAGAGCCCATGCTCTGTCATTGTTGCTTGTTTTTTGTACCTTAACCTCTAACCTTCCAACACAACCACACGTTAACTCGCCAATGCACCAAACTCAGCATTGTTTGCCTTTCATTTGGAGAAGCGCTGATTATCAGTTTCTTAATTAATTGCGCCTCTTTTTGCAAAACTTTAATTCCTGAAAATAACTATTCAGCTCTTTAATATATTAATTATGACCAGAGGTTCACAACATGGAGCCCTCAAAAACCTCGGGCCAGTGAGATGACAACTGTCTTCGTTTACATCCTGAGTACAAGTGAGGATGATCCTGGCTGTTAAAGGGCAGTGATCTCAGTTGTCATACATCTCCAGCGGAATTCTGCAGGGGCATGTGCTCGGCACCAACTCTGTAGATGCCTCATCCGTGCCCTCCACCGTAGTTTCAAAATGAGAGATGCTTTCTTATGATTGCACAATGTTTAGAACCATTAATGACTCATTAGGTAATGAAGAGGTGCGTGCCCAGTGCAACATCCAGCTTGGAAAGTGTATTGAAAAGTAGCATTGGTGTCACACAAGCACCAGGAAAAGAACATCGCAAAAAGTGAGAATCTGCCAATCTCCCATTGCCTCACTATGACATTACCATCACTGAATGCATGCCTATCAACAATGTGGCTCAACCACTGACAGGAAAAAGACCTCGTCCAACCATGCAAGTGCTGTAGTCACCGGAATGTATCAGACACTCTGATTACTACCGCAATAAATAACCTACCTTCCTCTATAATTAATTTGCATTGTCCAAACAGCATAGCTCACGGGTGGGTTGGAATTCTCTCCATGTATCGGGCTGACAGCAGCTCAAATGTATCACGAAGTACAGCATTCACTGGACATGCAGCTACTTCATCGCCGTGAACATCACCACAATGATTCCTCACTCCCTTCACAAACAACATGCGTGATGAGCAAAAGATAGTTTTCACAGGAAGTAATAAAGTTGCACTCTGAGTCAGTTTCAGCAGCACCGTGCAAATCCATGACCTCCAGTTCCACGAAAACGAGAGCAGCAGATGCAAAGAAACAATACCACATAAAATTTCCGATTCAAACCAGACTTCATTCTGACATGGCAATGTATTGTCATTCCATCACTCTTGCTGGGTTCAGATTGTGCAACTCTGACACAAAACAAGAGTGGCCTATCTCCACCCCAAAGAATTTAGATGCTCATAAAGGTGTCTGTCCAACACTGCAAGGACGAGCACATCGGGCTGGGGAATGCACATTTCCCGAGATACTAATGCTCACAATCCGTGTGCTAGTTCGAAAATAATCACAATTCCCTAATCTGCAAAAGCGTTCCTCTGAACATAAGCAGTGGTTAGTGTTCAAGAGAATGTGCCACATCGCAGAGAGAGGGAGAAATGTTTAAGGCGAAAGGCTGAGTGCTTGCTGCTGAGGGTCTGCCGAATTTTGGGCATCAGCTATGACATCAGATAATCCGTCTCATAGCTTATTTTGCTGAGTCAAATGAATTCCCCAACTGCTGCTGGTTTGAAAGCCAGAGACAGCTCCATTTGCCACAGTTGTCTGTGCTGGGTACTGGTCGGTGCGTGAGTCTTCTCCCTACTGCATTGAATCGCAGGGAGAATGCCTTGTCTTCAAATTTGGAGTAGATCATTTCATAGTTGTGACAATGTACTCAGTGCAGGAGTATCGAAACGAAGGCAATGGTCTAAAAAGGGAAAAGTCATGTGCACTGGGGAGTTGGCTGTGCAAGGAGAGCTCCATTTTCTTTTAGTCATTGAAAACATGTGGGTGTCACTGGCTTGGCCAACACTTTCCATCCTTCCATAATTGTGCAGACGACAGGTAGCAGTCTTCCAGATTGTTCTGAGTCTGGAGTCACATCTAAGTCAGACCAGGTAAGGATGACAGAACAGCTTCCCTCAAGGATATCAGTGATCGAAATGACTACCCTTTCCTGATAATTGATATCCATTTCATCTTCATCATTAGATTCGTCAGTCCACATTTCTATTTTAAATCAAATACCAACATCCGCCATTGTGAATGTCAACCGCAGCTTCCCAGAACATTATCTCACATTTTGCAGTAACAGTATATTTATAAAACCATTCAGCCATCGTCTCCCATAATCTTGAGCATTGACCTGTATCCGTAAGAATAACGGTGGCACTGTGGTTAGTAACAGACACCCAAGTTTAATTTCAGTCTTGAACAACTGTCTGCGTGGAATTTGCACCCTTATCCTGACCTGTCATGATTAAAACGAAACACGGCTTTGATCGTGGTGGGGGTGGGGGGTATTGGTGGTGCGCTCCTCGGAGGATCGGGGCAGACTAAAAAGGAAGCATGGACTTTCTCTGTTCTGCACCATTCTGGTGATCTCCATGGAGAATGCTGTTTTAACCAAGAGGCTTTCAATGCTCCATTGTGTGACCCAGGTTTGAGAGAGCGATCTCTATCGCGATGGGCAGAACCTAGGAGAGGATCTTGATACCTGTTTTTGGATACATGTCAGAAAGTTTTAGTAACCTCGCATAAAGTGTCTGATTACGTAAACGGAAATTTGAAGTGACCAATGCTGCATAGGTACAGATATAATTTGGGTGAAGGCTTTGGTATACAATCTGGACAGGTGCCAAGTTTTGCCATTCTTCTGATTTTGATTAGTATCCATGGTGTTTGGATTCACTGCAAAATACCTTAATTGATCGGATTGTCACTATGTTCAATAATGTAAACGAGGGAGGGATTCAATGCCGATCATTTGTTAATTGATATTGTGGCAGATATCAATGTTTGGACACAGTGGAGTGATTCAGTACACTTTGAAAAAGGTTCGTACAGTGTGACCTTGCAACTCTGGATGCAAACAGAGCTGTGGAAACCCTGAAAACGCATACAGAAATTTTATAATCAATGTCCGTGTTAGATGTCTACCCTTCTTCGTTTTGCTCATCCCAGTTGTCATTGTGGGGATGTTGTGGACTTATTGCAAGCTCCACTCAGTCTGAATAACTTATAAAGCAGATGAAATCAACCACTGCCGAGCCCAAAACAATGTTGAGGAAAATACCAGGTTTCTGTCAGCAATCTGCTACACATGTTCTTGCCTTCATATCTTAAAACCTGCAAAAATATTAATTGAGAGAGTGTTTGCTGGTGCGGTTCAGAAATGTTAAATGTGAGATGAAATGGAACAACAATTTTCTTTCTGTTATTGCTAACAGTCTGGCTTCAGCCACAGATCATGTTTGATCAGCAACATTTAAAAAAAAAATTATCTTACAGTTACTCTCGTGCTACTTGCATTCCTGGCTTGGGTAGGTGTTTCTTTCTAAATGCACCACTCGTTATCTGGTGACGATGGCAGCGTCTGATCGGCTGTTCATTGTTTTTTATGCCGTATTATTCAAATTTTCACGTTATTCTACTGTGCAAAGTTTCCTGGACATTACTCTGTTTGTAGTCTTATCTATGCCCTGAGCTGCCTGGCTATTGATTGTTTTGTGTGGTTCACTGTTGCCTTTTCTTTTGATCGATTTCTCGCCATTTGTGTTCATCAGATGAAAACTGAGTATTGCACAGAGAAAACGTCGACGAGAGTTCTAGCACCAATCTGCATTTTCTTTGCGTTAAAAAGCATTCCCACTACTTTCGATTTAAATCTGGAACTCTCAGCAACAACGTTCCATGGTACTGTTATACCACATCCAGTTATTATAATGACCCTCGGTGGAAAAGTTTTCAATATTTTGAACAATTTTTAACACCATTTCTCCAATTAACATTTATTCTCTTTATTAATGTTCTGACTGTCAGACACATATTCAATGCTATTGAGGTGCGTACGGTACTGAGAGGTCAGCGGAAAATAGACAATGATCCAGATATGGAGAGCAGACAAAATTCCTTGGTTTTACTCTTTGCCAAATGTGCCAGCTTCATACTATTCTGGTTTTTGTCTTAAGTTTTTTTAATGTTGCTTATTCCTTGAATTCTGGTGCTGCTTCTCTCTTTCAACAAGTTGGATATATGCTGCGGGACTTAAACTGCTGCACAAACGCATTCATTTCTGTGGTGAAACAGAGAAATTTCAGAGACCAGTTGAAGCACACCGTGAAATATCCAGTCATGAAAATAATTCAGTTGATGGACTCGAAACGTTAACTTTGTTTCTGTGTATACAATGTTAGCTGATCAAGTGTACTTTCTGCACATGGAAAACTGGTTAATAGTAAGAGTTTTAGAAAATGAAGTTGGGCTGAATAAATTACAGCTATCAAACACATTTTTCAACAGAATTATGAATTTGATAAGGAGCTGAGAAATACACTTTAGTTCAAGGTGCAGTCGACAGCGAAGAAGGCGCGCTCAGAGCACAACTGGATCTTGATCAGGTGGGCCAATGGGCCCAGACGTGACAGATGGGGCTTAATTTAGATGATTGTGAACTGCTGCACTTTGGAAAGGCAAATCAGCACATGAATTATACAATTGATTGGACGCTCATGGGGAGCGTTACTGACCAAATATACATTCGGTTGGAATTGCATAGTTTCTTGAAAGTGGACTCGCAGATAAAGAGGATAGCAAAGAAGGTGTTTGGTATGATTTCTTTTAATGGTCAGTGCAAAACGTATACAGTTTGGGAGATCATGTTACAGCTGTACAGGACATTGGTTAAGCCACTTTTGTTCTGTTCTCCATGCTATCGGGAGGAAGTTCTGAAAAATTATAAGGTAAAAAAACATGATTTTTAAGTATGTTGCCAAGTTTGGAGAGATTGAGCTGGAAGGAGAGGCTGAATTGGGTGGGGCTTTTTTTTCCCTGGATTGTCAGAAGCTGCTGTGTACCCTTATAGAGGTCTACAAAAACATGAGGGGCATGGGTGTGGTGAAGAGACAAGGTCTTTTCCTGGGGTGGGGAGTCAAAATCAAGAGGACATAAGTTTAAAGTGAGGGAGGAAAGACAAAAAAAATAGTTACTGAAGGGGCAGCAGTTTGAAGCAGAAGATGTGTTTGGAATGAGCTGCCTGAGAAAGTGGTCGAAGAAGGTATAACTATAATGATTAAAAAGTATTTCGATGTGTATATGAGTACCAAGGCTTTAGAGGGTTTGGGATCAAATGCTGGCAAATGGGCTTAGACTCGTTCAGGATATGTGATTAGCGTGGATATGTTTGATTGAAGGTTTGTTTCCATAGTACATCTCTGACTGTATGTTGATGTAGTTATAATTCAACATCTCTTTTCCTCAAACTGGTTCGAATTTCCCACAGGAGTAAACTGCTCAAGATATGAAGGTGTCAACAATCGCCGTTGAACATGTATTCTCCGTTTATCTCATTTGCTAGGTAGAGGATACACAGTTTGTATGCTGGTTACATAGATGTTTCGCTGACTGGCAATCTCATAAATCTCTCAGTGCACACTATAAGTTAACGACCATATTAAGCTGAATATACTTCAGAGAGAAAAGTACCAAACAAAAAGAATGAACTGTTCCAGCTAATGTATTTGCATCAGAATGAAGGAAGGTGGAAATGCAAGAGTTAAGCCAGGAGTGTGGGGAATTGCAAAATGTTCAGAATGTCTGTGAGCCGATCTCTGAACATTTATTTCTATCTGTGTGTGTGTGTATGTCAATGTGTGTGTGTGAATAGCTCTGCCTTCAATGGGACACAATTTGAATGAATGATAAGTGATTGAACAAAAATCTCCCCATCTGTCTCTTTGCCTGTGTCTCTTGTGTTGAGAGCGATGCAGTGTCAGCCTCCATTGGACTCCCCATTCACTGTACAATCACTTTTTTTTCGGAGAAATCATCAAATCCTCTGAATATGTGACCTTGCTCTCGGGTATCACAAAGTGACAGGGTCATATAAGTGTCCAGCATGGAAACAGGCCCTTCCATCCAACTCGTCAATGCTGACCAGATTCCGAAACTAATTTAGGCCCATTTTCCAGCACTTGACCCATATCACTCAAATCCTTCCTCTTCAGATGCACAAGCAGATTCAGTTTAAATGCTGAAATTGTACCTGCCTCCACTACTTCCTCTGGCAGGTCATTCCATCAACTCAACCCCCTTTTCGTGTAAACGTTGCCCCTTGGATCCCTTTTAAATCTTCGCCCCTCAGCATCACAATATGCACTCGAGTTCTGTTCTCACCCCGGGGATAAGACCTTTTCTATTAACCCTATCAATACTCCTCTGTAGGGTCACCCCTCAACCTCTGACATTCCAGGATAAATAGTCCCAGTTGATTCGGCTTCTCTCTGTAGCTTAAACCCTCCAACATTGACAGCATCGTTGTAAATGTTTTCCGAGCAATTGCATTTTTCACAACATTTTTCCAAGTGGACAGAGACCAGCATTGCACACAACATCGCAAAAGTGTCAAAATCTCTGTCCAGTGCCAGGTTATGGTTCAACGAGTTTTTCTGGAAGCACTAGCTTTCGGAGCGCTGCTCCATCATCGGGTAATTGTGGAGAATAAGATCATAAGATACAGCATTTAAAGCCTTACGGTCTTAGGATCATATACTCCACAACGACCTGATGAGGAAGCAGCGTTCGGAAAGCTAGTACTTCCAAGTAAACCTGTTGGAGTATAACCTGGTGCTTAGTGTTTTATTTTTAATTTTGCACCCCACTCCAAACCTGATACCTCCAAATAATGTCCTACCCAGCCGTAACATGACATTTCAACTCCTATACTCCATGCTCTGACTTACAAAGGAAAGCATGCCAAATGACAACTTCACTATCCCATTTATCTCCGACTCCAGCCATCAAGGAACTATGAACCTGGATTCCAAAGTCACTTTGTTCAGCAACACTGTCCTGGTCCTTACTATTATGTCATGCAAGGTAGTTAATGAATCCAACACCTATGCGAGCAGTCGATGATCTGGGGGATAGGTGTTAACTAATTTAATCTTGTCAGGGTCAGTGTCTATGGTTATGTTCTATGTGGAACCAAATGTTACATTTCTGGGTTCGGCCTATTTATCTGCATGAGATTTTGTTGGAAGTCGTCTTCATGCTGAAGCTTGTTCGTTGCTGTACAAACAGCACAATTCCTGTTGCGACACATTCAAAATTATACAGTAGATGGAGAACATGCTCAAATATCTCTTTACCCAAATGAATCAATCAGTTAAATACAAAAAAATTCAATCAATCCAAAATATTCTCATTTCAATTCAGATTTGTTTTCCTGAAGCAGCTTGTTGCAACGGTGACAGGCCGAGGGTAGTGCTGGCATCTCCAACCTGATCACACATTAAATGGTTCTTTCCATGCAAGGGACACAGAAGATTTCAGGGAGACGTGAACAAGGGAAACAATAACACGCATCGTTTCGAGACAGCGTTTCAATTACTTTTTCATACAAATACATTGTAAATAATTAAAAACAAAATGTCCATTAAAACATGCCAAGCAGCAGAACTAAATAATTGTGTTGTGCATTTACTTGAGAGGTCAGAGGTTTAGCCAGAGGTTCCATTGATTGAGGAATCCCGGTCTCACATTGTGCTGCTTTGGCATAGTATCCCAGCGCGGACAGACACAGTCTGGAAAAACAAAACAAAAATTTCTGGAAAAGCTCAGCCGGTCGGGCAGCATCTCTGGAGAGAATTCAGAGCTAGCATTTCAGGTTAACAGCGAACAATGTCACTTCAGTTACCAAATTTCACTTTCTCTGAAACCTTCTTCCAGCACCACACGCTTTCCTATCTCTGCAACCTCCGGCAGCTCTTAAGCCAATCTATATCTCTGAAAATCACTTCAGACCCGACACCGTTCCTTATCTCAATGACTTCGACCAGTCCATAGACTCATCCCGATGTCGATACCATCCTCCATCTCATGCAACCCTGTCTATCTCTTTAACATCCTCCAGTACATACAGCCCTGCCTATCTCTGCAATCACCTCCAGCCTCTGCTCCACTCACTTTCTCTGTCAACTCCTCCAGTCGCTACATCACTCTCTACCTCTGTAACATCCTCCAGTCCCTAAACGTTTTCCTGTCTGTCCAACCTCCTCCAGTGACTGCAACTTTCTCTATCTGTGTATCTTCCTCCAGGTCCTGCACCTCACACGACACACTCCTTATGTCTGTAAACTCCTCCAGCCCCTGCATCCCTCACTAAATCTGTAACCTCCTCCAGCCCATACACCATACGCTCTCTCTGTAACCTTCCAATGGTTAGTTGGAAGGGGTTTCACGTCTACAAATTTTAGACATCAATGACAAACAAAGTGAGTTTTGTTGAATTCAGAAATCGCCCAATATAACAGTCTCCTGAAGGCAAGGGCCCATCACAGAGAGCATATTTCCCACTGCATCGGGGTTAAATCAGAATTTCTCTTAAACCAATGATTAGGCTGCTTCAATCCAGGTCTGTTTACAGCAGCAAGATGTTTAACACCTGAGAGTAACTAGTCATAGGCGAGTAAATGATGAGATACCAGACATAATTCATTCAGAATCTGAGAGTAAACGTGGATTCTGCAGATAACGATGGTGATTTTAACAGCATATCTCACTTTCTTACCAGTCTCATTTTGATTGCTGTCAGACGACGGTTTGTGAGGATCATGTCATTCACACCCCTTTTTTTTGTTTCTGCTCTTCTCCCATTTCGCCCCAAATCAGTCTTTCCACCTGGTGGTCCTTATTGTCACTGCGTCATCTAAGTCTCTCTGCCCTCCAACCTATCAGAGAGTTTCCCGTCTGCTCTTTGTTCCATGTTCTACTGGAGATACAAGGAGCAACGCAGGCAGTTCCTTCTCACACACAGTAGATACATTGTCACTCACAGAGATGCAGAGAACAGAACCGTCATCAATCCAACAGGCTCAGAAAGAGAGAGTGTTTGGTCCTATTCCAATCCCAAGTTCTGGGGGATATTTTAATATTTACACGAAAACAGCGGTGGGCAAGTTGTTCAGCGAATCCTGAGGGACAGGATGTACATGTATTTGGAAAGGCAAGGACTGATTCAGGAAAGTCAATATGGCTTTGTGCGTGGGAAATCATGTCTCACAAAATTGATTGAGTTTTTTGAAGAAGTAAAGAAGAAGAATGATGAGGACAGAGCAGTAGATGCAATCTTTATGGACTTCAGTATGGCGTTCTATAAGGTTTCCCATGGGAGACTGATTAACAAGGTTAGATCGCATGGAATACAGGGAGAACCAGCCATTTAGATACAGAACTGGCTCATGGATAGAAGACAGGTGGTGGAGGGCTGTTTTTCAGACTGGAGACCTTTAACCAGTGGAGTGCCACAAGGATCCCTGCTGGGTCCTCGACTTTTTGCCATTAAAATAAATGATTTGTATGCGAGTATAGGAGGTACAGTTAGTAAGTTCGCAGATGACACCAAAATTGGAGGTGTAGTGGTCAGCAAAGAGGGTTACCTCAGATTACAAAAGTATCTGGACCAGATGGGCCAATGGTCTGAAAAGTGGCTGATGGAGTTTAATTCAGATAAGTGCAAGGTTCAGCATTTTGGGAAAGCATATCTTAGCAGGACTTATACACTTAATGGTAACGTCCAAGGGAGTGTTGGTGAATAAAGAGACCTTGGAGTGAAGGTTCTAGCTCCTTGAAAGTGGAGTCGCAGGGTGATAGGATAGTGAAGGCGGCGTTTGGTATGCTTTCCTTTATTGATCATAGTATTGATCATAGTACAGGAGTTGGGATGTCATGTTTCGGCTGTACAGGGAATTGGTTAGACCACTGTTGGAATATTGCGTGCAATTCTGGTCTCCTTCCCATCGGAAAGACATTGTGAAACTTGAAAGGGTTCAGACAAAATTTACAAAGATGTTGCGAGGGTTGGAAACTCTGAGCTACAGGAGGGGCTGAACAGGCTGGGGCTGTCTTCCCTCGAAGGTCGGAGGCTGAGGCGTAACTTATAGAAGTTTACGAAATTATGAGGGGCATGGATAGGATGAATATGCAAAGTCTTTTCCCTGGGGTCGGGGAGTCCAGAGCTAGAGGGCATAGGTTTAGAGTGAGAGGGGAAAGATATAAAAGAGACCTAAGGGGCATCATTTTCACGCAGAGGGTGGTACGTGTATGGAATGAGCTGGCAGAGGATGTGGTGGAGACTAATACATTTGCAACATTTAAGAGGCATTTGGATGGGTATATGAATAGGAAGGGTTTGGAGGGATACAGTCCAGGTGCTGGAAGGTGGGACGAGATTGGTTTGGGATATCTGCTCGGCATGGACGGTTGGATCGAAGGGTCTGTTTCCATGTTGTAGATCTCTCTGACTCTATGACTCCATATAGAGTTTGAAAGTGGTGTAATCCAGGTGCTGGGAACGTTAAACCCTCTCTTGTACGTGTGTAACAGTATATGTATGTGTGAATGACTGAATGTGGTGTGCGAGGGCATGTGTGTGTACACATTTGAGAGGGTGAGTGAATGAGAATGAGGGACTCACTGAATAAGTTCTAATTTGTTTATAACTGAGCGGTTTTAACCAGCTACATCAGAAGTAGCAATGTTAGGATCTGCTCTGCCTTCTTTAAATATTTTGTGGGGCTCTTGGATGATCCATAAAAGATTGAGTGTTCTTCCGGGATTTGTTGTATGCTTATGATTTGGGGTTGCATTTGCTAGACTCAAAGGCACCGAGTTGTGGGTGTTAGTTTCGCCTGGATTAAATAGTGTGTTGGAAACCAATGGCTTATTCAATCACGAAATGTTTTAAGGTGTGAAAGAAGTTGCCTTTAGGAGAGTTACAGAAATTGAACACAGAAAGGCTGCTGGAATTAGCAGTCATTTGAAATTGCACCTATCTCCTTCCATGAGGAAAGGAGAGATCATTAGCGTAATAGCTCAGCACTTATATTTGCTGGAAATTTCATCAGACCCTTTAGAGGTTACTACAGTTCAACTAAAAATCAGTTGCATTATTTAGCAGTAAAAGAAAATGAAAGGACAAAAATAATGACACTGTTGTAATTACGATTAAAAACTGAGAAAAGACTAAAAGAAAGAATCGATATTACAGAACAAAAAGAAAAGGAGTGAGAAACAGAGAAAGAAGAGAGAGCAAGAGAGAGAAAGATAGAGGGAGAAGAAAAGAAGGAAGAGCGGGAGTTGGACTTTCAGGAATTGACAGATCGATATCAGGCTTAATGGAGGGAGATGAAGCTGAAGGTAAGCTTAGTCAGTAAGAGAGTGAGGATGTGCAACAGATGGTTACTATAGAACTGGTGAAATTCTGTTTGAACCCTTTTCCGAAATTTGGTGGAAAGATGTGGAAGTGCTTTACATGACATTTGTGTGTGTGAGGCGGTGAATAGAGACATTTTCGGTGCATATGAGCACATGACAGAAGCCGACAGATAACGATTCAGGAATCGACGGAGGGGCCCTGCTCAAACCTGCATTGAATTTGAAAGGACCAAGCAAAACAATTTGAAGCGGCGGATGAGGTCATTAAAAATTAAACAAATCGATGACATTCTTAGAGAAACGATTATTTCGGACGAGTTCATTAATAAACTTGCTGAAGTAATCAGAAATCATGTGGAAGGACAGCTAGTTAAAATGGCAAAATTAACAGTTGAAATGCATCATAATTTTGAGCTTTTGTTATCTCCGAAATAAAGTAGGCCACATGAAATCGCACTGTTGATGGTTTGCGAAAGGCACTGGAAGCGAGATGCAGGAAAATCGGAGAAGTCAGTGAATTTTGAGGAACATCATCGGATGCTAGAAATCTGCACCAGAATGAACAATATGTTTGGATGTTGGTTAAGGAGGAAATGCCAGATCTTCTTAAAAGATATCCCTGCAAAAATAACGTTACCTCACTTAAGCCAGGTGCAGCAGGTAAAGAGGTTTAAATTTTAAGAGTTACAGTGTCCTCCATGAAAGATGAGGAAATGTATCGTTGAACGAATATTACAGAAAATATGTGAGTAATAGGCATTCCCGGTGAGATGAAAAGTGCTCAATTATGTCAAGTGGGGTTGCATTGTCCAGTTAAGAGTGGAGAGGTTGTTGTCGAAGTATTGGATAAAATGTCAGCTCCAGCAATATTATTTGACCTTACTAATATGATTGCTCATTCACAGGTGAGATTGCTGTCAACTGTGTTTGAAAAGCCAGTAGAAACTCAGGAAACAAAGCTAATGCAGGACACATATCCTGGAATTTCTCTGGACTGTGTGGTAACGAGGTCACAAAGTCACGAGTTGAAACAAGAGGGATGACAGAGTACTTAAATGAAAGTTGAAATTAAATTAGCAGAGATCTGATTTGATCAACTGGTTGACGCAAAACAGGAGCAGTTCGATGACAATGCAGGCATCCTCTTTTCATAGAAATTAGCTGAATTACAGCAGAATGATGAGAACCCAGAGAAACTGTATCAAAAAGCCAATGGAAGAAAAATCTAAATGTATTCAAATCTAAAACGATGTACATGGAATAGTGTATGTTAGATTAGCTTCAGATTGGTATGACAGGTCGGCGCAAAACCAAAGGCGAAGGGCCTGTACTGCGCTGCAATCTTCTATGTTCTGTATGTTCTATGCATCCTGGTGTACGACGATATTTAAAAAATGATATTTCTATGAGGAGAGGGAGAACATCACGTATCCAAGCAGATAAGAAATGGACAAATGTTCCTTAATTCGTCTTGAGAGTGGATTACAGAAATGGGGGAAATGCGTTCACTACCATAAGGGGACATTTACGGGTAAAAATCACCTCATGCAAATATACACAAACAGTTTTACAGGATTGGATTGCACAAGGATGTCGTTGAATTTTGCCAGACATGAAAAATGTCTCGTAAAACGTGCAGCTGTATTTCCCTGTGGAGTGTGACGAAGCTACTCCTGCAACAAGGTTATGCAGTCCTTGCTTTCTTCTTCAGTGAGTTCATAAACGACACAGACTCTGGAAAAATGAAGACTGAAGGGTTTTAGTGCCAGTTTGGTAACAGCCGATACATACTGTTTTAGGCAGAACGATTTCAATGTGTGTAAAATGACGTTATAGTGTCAGACGAAGAGTGAAGAATTTGTGGTTGGAGAAGTGGATAAACTCGCAGCTCCAGGAATATAATTTGTCCTTTCTAATAATATAGTTCCTTTACCGGTAGGAGTGCTTCCTCGTATGGTCAAAACGCCAGTGGTTACTCAGGCAATTTAAATATTGCAGGTCACATATCCTGGACCTTTTCCTGCCTATGTGATAACGAGGTCACAAAGTCATCAGGTGAAACAGGAGAGATCAAAGATTACCAGTAAGAAAGTTGGAATGGAAGTAGCAGAGATTATGTTTTATCAGATAGTTGAGATAAACCCAGAGCAGACAGATTTACAATGCAGACATCTTTAACTCAGATAAATTAATTGAGTTACAGCAGAAAGGTGAAACTTTAAATCAATTGTATAAAACGGCAGACACAGAGAAGGAATCTGAATGTATCCTTGAATGGTATCATCCTTAAATGATGGCTTAATGAGGAAACATTGAGAATCAAATATACGGGCAGATGGAAAATGGGCAGAAATTCATCAAATAGTAATGCCAGTGGGGTATAGAAAGGAAGTGTTACGAATGACGCATGAACAACCATTTGGAAGTCATTTCAGAGTGAGGAAACTACAAGTTAAAATCCAAAACATGTTACGGGCCAGGACTGTACAGGGATGTCGTTGAGTTTTGCCAGACATGTCATACCTGTCGAGTAATTTGAAAAGAACAAGCGGTGATAAAACCTGCACCTTTAATACATTTTCCTGCGTTTGAGTAACTTTTAGAAGAATATTAATTGATTGTGTAGGTCTCCTGCATCAAACTAAAAGTTGGAATCAGTCGTTGTCATCTCTAGTGTGTCTATCCACTAGAATTGCAGAGGATGTTCCACTCTGTAATATCACAGCTAAAAGGATTATAGAGGAAATACTCAAATGTTTAACGAGATATGGACGACTGAGAGAGATACAGCCAGATCAAGGGTCAAAGCTCGCATCAAAATTATTCAAGGAAGTCATAGAAGCAGTGGTATAAAAGAATTCAAATCTGTTGCATACCATTCAGAATCGCAGTGAGGTATAGAATGGTGGCATCAGACAGAAAGACCATGTTGAGGGCATATAGTCAACATTATGCAGATGATTGGAATAAGGGAATATTGTGCTGTTGGAGATCAGAGTCGGACTAAATGAATCAACCAAATTCAGTATAATTCAATTCGGTTTTGTGTCTGAAGTGAGAGGACAGTTAAAAACGATTGAGAAATTAGTAAGTCAAAAATAAGAGACCACATACCTCACTTTGTGTCACATTTTAAGGCAGGATTAAAGAGAGATTGGAACTTGGCTACACAACAATTAAAGATATCACAGCATGCAATGAAACACGAAGCAGGCAATAAATAAAAATCAAATTTCAATATCGGCAATATGGTATTAGTGTCATTTCAAGTGATACTTGAATCTTTAAAAGCAAGGTTTGGTGGATCTTTTCAAGTTGAAAGGAAATTGAGTGTGGTGAACTATGGTAGGGACTCCAGACAGAAAGAAGTCTCACAGAGCGTGCCATGTGCATCTGCTTTGAAGGTATTTCGGCAGGGAAGGACAGCACGAGGAGAATGCGTTGTTGATTACAACAGAGAGGGAAGAATCAAATTCATATGAATGTGAATTTCTCATTACTCAAATTAAATTTGAGAATGGGGAAACTTATCGAGTTAACTTTCAGAAGAAAATCGAAATGACCTAAAAGAGTTGTTAATATTACATGGGGAGCCAAGTCAAAATAAGCTGGAAAGCTTTGACCTAATTGTGAACGATGTTGAAATCGGAGATGCTGTTCCAATAAAACAACATCATTATTGGCATTACCCTCTCAATTTGGCATAAGTCTAAACGGAGGTTGGATGCATGTTCTGAGATAACATATCGATGTCAGTCACAGTTACTGGAACTAACCCATAGTAATGGTGCCAAAACCAGATGGCACCCAATGATCATGTGTGGACTATCGCAAATTTAACGCATTTACAAAGACAGATGCATATCTGATTCTACGTTTGGAAGACTGTGTTGAGAAGTTGGGTCAAGCAACCTGTATTTTTAAGTTGGACTTGCTCAAAGGACACTGGTAGGTGACTTTGTCATAAAGTGCAAAGGCAGTTCGGCTTTTCTAACGCTGACTGGATTTTATTAATTTAAAGACATGCAATTTGATATGAAAAAAACGCGCCAGCCACATTTCAGAGACGAATAAGGTTGCCAGGTTATCCAACTGTGTCATTTATAATAATGACCTGGTGATCTTTAGTCACAGATGGAAGGAACATATGCAACATTTATCAGACTTGTTTGATCGACTTCGGAAGGCATGTTTGTTGATAAACCTTATGGTAAGGGCATTTGCCAAAGTCCAAGTTATCTTCCTGTGCCATGTTATTCGACACGGACACATTCCCATACCGTTGACAAAAAGAGCAGTACTATGGTTCCTGGGATTGCTTGAAAATTATCGAAAATCTGTCCCACATTTTCGCAGTGTGGCTCCTCCACTCACTGAATTGCGAAGGAAAGGCAAGTCGGTTTCGTGGACAGCAGACTATCACAAAGTGCTTCACAGCCTGAAAGTATTAACTTCTCCCCTGATACTCGCCAAATCTAATTCGGCAACGCCATTCAAGTTGTCTATTGAGGCAAGTGTCGGTGTGGTGCTCTTGCAAGAAGATGATGAGAAGGTACAGAGTCTTATCGGGTATTTCTCGAGGAAGTTCAAATTTCATCAGCAAATATATTCGACAGTTGAGAAGGAGTCTTTGGTCGAGATGGTGAAATTACAGCGTGTCAGTGTTGATGTTATCAGCAACATATCTGAGACAATCATCGAAACTGATCATAACCCATTGAGGTCTTTGGAGACAGTTAAGGACAAAACAAAACAGTCTGTTTATTTGGAGCTTGTTGTCATTGCAATTCAATTTGAAAAATGTGCGTGTGGCAGAAAGCGAAAACATGACTGCTGATTCATTGTCGAGACGCGAATGTGAAATGGCAGCATTAGGCGGCAGGAATACGACAGATTGAAACGATGTATGGTTGTGCATGTTTGCACATTTGCATTCAATGCAATGAAAATTAGTGTTTTGCAGTACCAACAATTTTTAATGCGTTTTAAATCAAGTCATCCTTGGATATTGATCGTTCACTATTTTTTAAATGGGGAGGGGTGACGAAGCTGTTCCTTTAACAAGGTTATGGAGTCCTTGATTTTACTTCAGAGATGCCGCAAACAACATCCCGACTCTGAAGAACTCGAGGGTGAAAGGTTTTAAACCAGTTTGATAACACCTAACCGATACTGCCTCAGGCAGAAGCCTTTCAAGTTAAAAACAACACTTGCACAATGAAAGCGGAGTGGCCCCTTCTCCCATATCACTGTTTGTCTGGTTTGTGTTTTTTTTAGCCGTCGTGTATAGAAAGGCTGCTGGACTCACAGAAGCAGGTACTGGCTGGTAATCTCTCTCTCTGACTTTGATGCAATCAGACTTTGTTTCATTTTCGCTTTTGTGCCAAGAGATATTTATGTGAATTGTTGCAAGGATCCGTCACAGCATTATTAAGTTCGAATAGTCTGTTGGGTTTTCAGGGAGGACAGGTTATTTAGTCATCTATTTTCCATTCTTTGCGCTTCATTCAGGAACCTTGTCAGTAAATCTGATTTTACTGAAAACTAAGTGGTTCGACGAACTGATTCTTTCCTGGAATACTGACTTTAAAGTTGCTTAAAACAACGAGCAAAGTTATGGTCTGGCAAACTTCTTGAAGTGTTCTAAGAGTTCTGCCTTGTACTAAACAGGAGTTACTCAATTTTTTCTCAAGATATGGATTACGCACAGAAATAAGATCAGAACAAGTGACAAAATTTACATCAAAATTATTCAAGGAAGTATGGACAGTTTAGTAATAAAAGTATTCAAATCCACTGCATACCATCCAGAATCGCAAAAAGAACACGAAAATTGGCGTCAGATATTAAAGACAATGCTGAGGTTTTATTGTCAAGACTAATGCGATGACTGAGATTTCTACCTTTTGTGATCTGAGAAGCACCAAATGATTCGACCAAATGCACTCAATTTGAATCAGTTTGTGGGTAAAAATTGAGAGCACCATTGAAATTGATTAAGCAGAAGTTGATAATTCAGAATTCAGAGACCACATATTTGGACGATGTGTCAGATTTTCAGGAATGATTACGTAGCGTCGGGGAGGTGGCTAGACAACATTTAAAATGATCACAGCATTCAATAAAACGAGAAGCGTATAAGCAATCAAAAAGTCACAATTTTCCTGTCGACGATGAGTTGTAGGTTACTTTTAGTGGTGGGATAACCTTTTAAAGCAACGTTTAGTGCACCTTACCAAGACGAACGGATTATGAGTGAGGTGAACTATTTGATAAGAACTCCACAGAGAGTCTTTCACAAAGTGCGTCATGTGACTACAGTAAAAAAGTTGAAGGTGATTCCTGTATCTTTAAGAGACAGTGAAAACTATTTTGACAGTGCAAGTTTGCAGGCAACTGTCACGATACTGACTTGCAGTCTCATTATGTAATGGAAAATGGAAAATACCGAACGTTGGCCAAAAACTGGATCTCTCAGTTCATTTGACCAACATCTGAATTTAATCAATGAGTTTAAATTATGCCTTTGGATATGAAAACCCAATCGAATTTAAAATTTGCTTGTTTGACATCATTGAACCAATGAGACGATCCGATGTTTGGGGTATGAAAAAAGGAAGTTTGGACCGTTGGTCAGAAAGAGCGCCAACTGCAACTGAAATACTGCTGTTCAGCACATTCTCTGTAAAATGCACATTTTTGATGTGAAACTTCTTTGTTACATAAGACTGAAGACAACCAATGAGGTCTACAAACGGAGAAAAATTGATGGCGGAGAGGACAGCCACTGTCTGCTTTTGAAATGTAAGTTGATTTAAACTTAATACAGGCTTTATTCGATCAGTGCATTGTCATAGAGTAGGAGGGAGGTAAACAATCTTTAAGATAGAGGAGGCTCAGAGTTGCAAATAGTTGTTTCATATTGACTTTTAGACTTTAAGTTTTTTTTTGGTAAATAGTAGAATTTGCCTACTACTCTGACACTCATACTTTAAAAGATTACGAGACGATCTCAGCTTTTCTGTGTATCTTGTTTAAGTAGCAGAATGTTTTAGCGCCGAATTATAAGAAAAGACAATTGGAGGAAAGCCAATGGAGACTGTGATACTGAAAATAACACAGAGTGAAGAAAAAAGTTCAGAGGAATTCTGAATTGTGCATTCCACATATTCAATTGGATAATGAAGAAGTTGTCAAATTTTGGGTAAAATTATTGAGTTATCTTCCAAAGAAAACGGAAATGATATGAAGGAGTTTTTTTTTGTCGTATTGGCTGATATATGGAAAATTGTACCAAATGTTAGTAATATGTGTGCTCCACTCACTGAATAACAGAAGAAATATAAGAAATTTTAATGTACAGCAAACCGTCAGAAGTCATTCGCCAGCTTGAAAGTTGTGCTCACTTTTGTCACAGTATTAGCCATGCAACATTTTAGGAACATGGGACTGGGATATCATCGCAATTACAGAAAAATGGCTCAGGGTTGGGCAGACCTGGCAGCTTCATCTTTCAGAATAAAAATGCTCGAGGAAATGCAAGAGAGATGGGGAACGGGGTTTTTGATTGGGGATAGCATTACATCTGTGCCGAGGGAGGATATTCCTGTAAATACATCCAGGGAAGTTATTTGGGTAGAACTGTGAAACAAGAAAGGGATGATCACCTTATTGCGATTGTATTATAGACTCGTGAGAAGAAAATTGAGAAACAAACTTGGAATAAGATGTCAGCTATTTTAACAATAATAGGGTGGCTATGGTAGGGAATCTTAACTTTCTAAACATAGACAGGGACGGCCATACTGTTAAGGATTAGACGGAGAGGAATTTGTTAAGTGTGTAAAAGAATATTTTCTGATTCAGCATGTGGATGCACCTACTCGTGAAGATGCAAAACTTAACCTACACTTGGGAAATAAGGCAGGGCAGGTGACTGAGGTGTCAGTGGGGGAGAACTTTGGGTCCATCGACCACAATTCTATTAGATGTAAACTAGTGATGAAAAAGGATAGACCAGCTGTAAAAGTTGAATTTCTAAAATGGGGAATGGACAGTACTGATGGGATTAGGCGAAATTTTCAAAAGCTGATTGGGGGCAGATGTTCGCAGGTAAAGGGACAGCTGGAAAATGGGAAGCCTTCAGGAATGAGATCACGAGAATCCAGAAACAATAGATTCCTCTTAGGTTGAAAGGAAAGGCTGGTAGGTACAGGGAATGCTGAATGACGAAAGAAATTGATTTTGGTTCACAAAAAGTAAAAAGTATATGGAAGGTATCGACAATAAAGATCGAGTGAATCCTTCGAAGAGTATAAAGCAGTAGGAGTATACTTAAGAGGGAAATCAGGAGGGGGAAAAGGGGACATGAAATAGCTGGGGCAAATAGAATTAAGGAGAATACAGAGTTTATACAAATGCATTAAGTACACAGGGTAACTAGGGTGAGAATTGGTCCCCTCAAAGATCAGCAGGGTGGCCTTTGCGTGGAGCTGTAGAAAATGGGGAAGATAATAAACGAGTATTTTGCATTAGTATTTACTGTGAAAAAATGGATGGATGATATAGAATGTAGGGAAATAGATGGTGACTCTTTTCAAAGTGTCCACATTTCAGAGGAGAATATGCTGGATGTCTTGAAACGCAAAAAGGTGGAGAAAGTCGCAGGTCCCGATCAGGTGAAGCCCAGAACTCTGTGGCAAACTAGTGAAGTGAAGGCCGCACCTCTTGCTGAGATATTTGCATCATCAATAGTCACAGGTGAGGTTCCAGAAGACTGGAATAAAGAAAGAAATAACAAAATATTAGAAAGCAAACTCTCGACTTTTCAAACAGATTCAAAGATAATGATTATGCAGTGTGTATAATTCTCATTAACTTCAAAACAATGCATAGATGAAACGGAAAAAAAAGCAGCTTTTTACTTAATATACAACTGCTCTGTCTTTCCAAAGAAAATATCCCCTCGTGTAATATTCACACCAGGGTCCCTGGACCTAACATTTGCTCAAATGACTTGTGCCTGCCACTTTTAAAGTGAAGCTGCAGTGAACTTCTTTATGGAGCTACCACAAAGTTGATTGTGAATGTACTCAGCGTTAAGTAATCTCTTCAGAGCATCTTTTCTCCCAATAAATCTGTCTCGGATGAACAGAAATGTTCACTCCAAGGTACGAAAGCTGACTAATTTCCGCATCCCCTTCTCATGAGGAAACTTTTCTGAATCCACCCAGTTTCAGGAAATAAAAAAGACTGAAACAATTGAGAAAAATGATAAAAATTAAGCGATTCATTCTGAATCTCATATTGCTGACCCCTCGAGCAAACCTTTAGATACCATTGATACCATGCTGGGTGATAAACAATAATTAAAGAAAACATTGTGGACTCGTGCACAAAGCCATTCAACCCACGGCCAGACTTTTCAAAAACGGTTTTGAAACAAATTGCTGTGGTAACAGGAATACCTCGAAGTTTAATGTGAGCATCAGAAGGACAGAGTAGCCGACAGCTTATTCGTTCAAAAAACAGAAAAGAAATCCCCCCCGATTTTTTTTTCTATTCTCGACATAAAAATACCACTGTATATATATTTTTTTCAAAAAGACTCGCTTCCTTAATACCATCGAAATTCAGCGTAGTCTCCGCTTGGATTGAGATTTCTGCAGGTTTGCCACAAGAGATTAATCATTCCACCATGGAAAGTTTAATTTCCTGGGCAATTCCTGCAGAGTGTGCGATTACTACCCATGCGTCATTCTGACTAATGGCATGAATCCTCAGAAAGACTCAGGCAATGTCAGATGTGTAAGACACTTATCAGGAATTGTTACAATTGGAATGTTCGTGTAAATGATTTTCCACATCTGATGAATTGAAAAAGTCATTTTCTACAAAAATCTCTTTGTACAAGCAATCTCTCTGTTCGAAATTCCAAGGTGATATAATCCCGAAGTCTTTCATTTGTACCTGCTGATACGTCTGGGGGACAATGACATGACAACGTGGTTCCAATCATTTATTTAAGAATTTGAACAAACAGGTGACAGCGGTGTTTTAACTCCGAGTTGTGATCCTTCATTGTTAGAACTTAGGTTTATTCGATTTTTAAAATCCGAATCGGTCAATATCAAACATGGGAACATGCATGCTGAGCCATTTATTGGAATCTCTACAGTGTGGAAGCGGGTTAATCGGCTCATCGAGTCCACACTGACCCTGCAAATTGCATCCAACGCAGGCGCACCCGCTGGCGCTGTGAGGCAGCAGGGTTAATTAATCAGTCCTTGTGGCACGCTAAATACCAGCGTTGACACCCCAATTCTATCCATCCAACTTGGAAATCTTATTTTACATCATATTGTTATTAAGTTGACATTGACATTTTGAAATTAATTCCGGTTGAGAGTTTCTCAGAGAAATGTTCTCCTCAACACTGTGTTGTGGCTTTCCTGTTTAATTGCAGCTGTAGCATGAAAGAAAAATAGCTGGTTACCGGAGACGACACATTGTCGGTCTTAACAAACTCAACAGAATTGAAGCGGGAAAGTGTAGAAAATGAAGAGCCACAGGTCCTGCTCAACATTGGCATCAACAATGTTCGGTGGTGAAATAGCCCTTCAGAGGTCAGAATCCAACATTAATCATTCCTCAGTTACAAAAGCACAGCCTGTGACAATAGTCTCTCACTGACTGAGTCATTGAACATCTCCATATGCATGACATTCATCCTTTTTATGTCAGCAAGGGCTCACTGATTGAGACACATTAATAGCCACAATCAGGGAACTCATATCCGATGAGGTCAAGTTGGCTGACCTCATCACAAATATTACCTTAAGGAAAAGCTTGGGATTTCTGAAAGTCGAATTGAGCAAATCAGGCAATAAATTGAACAGCTGATCCTTGGGTTACTCCAAGTGCTCATTTGATTATTGCATGTGTGGCTGGAAATATTGGTTCCAAGGGGAATTGCGTCGGACATTTCATTTATTGGTGAGGGTTCTGGGCCTGCTGCGATCTGAATACATTGGAAAAGTGGTTTGCTTTTAATTGAATGTTACTTTTCTAGCCAGATTATCAATAAAGTATGCGTGGGCGACACAGTATACACTGTGGTTAGCACTGCTGCCTCACAGCGCCAGAGACCCGGGTTCAATTCCCGCCTTAGGTAACTGACAGTGAGGAGTTGACACGTGCTCCCCGTGTCTGCGTGGGTTTCCTCCGGGTGCTCCGGTTTCCTCCCACAGTCCAAAGATGTGCAGGTGAGGTGAATTGGCCATGCTCAATTTCCTGTCGAGTTAGGTAAGGGGTAACTGTATGGGTGGGTTACACTTCGGCAGGTCGGTGCGGACATGTTGGGTCAAAGGGTCTGTTTCCACACTGTAATGTAATCAAATCTAATCTAATCTTAAAATGATAAGTTACTTTTGAAACCTCACCTTTATAACTTATTATTTATGATGATGTGTTCGGTATTTGGACAGAGAAACCACTTTGAAAGAATTAACTTATTACTTCTCACAGTCTTGAATTGATACAAGAGCACAGATGTAAACACGCTGCAATGAAATATGCTTTCTTCAAATAGTAAGTACACAATGAAAAAGCATGATTTTTTCAATTTTATTGTATTGGGGAAGAGTGATCTCAACATACTCGAAGTATTTGCCAACATGGAGAATGAAGAAACTTGCGTCCTGAATCTAAATAGAGAGTTGATGTATAAATGAGCAATGCTGGACTGAGGAACATTAACAAAGACGGTCTCAGTTGAGAGGCAATGGCAAAAGAGGACGAAATGTCTGAATGCATTGCAACAATTATTCAGGTGCTTCGGGATCAGCAAGAAAACAGGATAGGTGAGAATGGGCAGCCCTGCCTGACTCTGGATCTGATCAGGAAGCCCTCTGATTCCCCTCCATTGACGGCAGAAGCAGTAAAAATATCTGTTTCCATGCTGTACATCTCTATGACTCAACGACCAGTTGAATTCATTTGCTGAATCCTCCCCAAAACTCAATGTGGAAAGCACATCTCAGACTTAGCTGCACAATATCCTGTCAAAGGTCTTCTCCTGGTCCAGTCTGATAAGGCAGGCCTCCAACTCCCCGGTCCTGTACGGAGGTGATCATGTCCCTCAGGAGAAAAATGCTCTCATTGTTAGTACTGCCACTAGAGGACAGGTTTGATTGGTTTGAATCACTGATCCCAGAGAAGATCTGACTAGGTTGGTTTTGATCTTAGATACGATTTTGAAATGTGCAGTCAGCAATGAAACAGGTTGCCAGTCCTCCAACTTGTCCTTCGAATTGGAGATGAGGGGCGAGATACCTTTTCTTGTGCAATTTGTATTGATCCTGGTTAATCATGTCCCACCGATTTGACCATAATTTGGTGGGAAAACAGTGACCTCTGTGAATCTTACACATTTCTGAGTACTCAAAAGCCTTGTCAGCTCATTCAGGGAGAATGGCTGCTGTCGCATCTCCCGGGTGCTGTTGTCTAAGACCACCGTGATATTGGGCAGAAATAACTGGGAGATTTGCAGTGATAGTTGGCTTCATATCGTAGAGTCCAGCAGAAAAGGATTTGCTGATCCTAAGAATATCATTTTGAGAGGACATTACCGAGCCATCTTCTTCCTTCAAGCTGCTGATCACTGTTCTCCCGCTGTGCATCTTATGAAAGAACAAGAATGCGCAGGACTCACCATGCTCGGCTTTCTGGATGATGGACCAGGAAGTTACCTTGAAGGCTTCTGATGTAAAGAGCAAGGCTTACTAAAGATTGGTCGTAACATCGACCTCCATCGCCTGCAGTCGGCGTAGGTTCTGCATGCTCTTTTGGATTTTGGACAGTTCTCCCTGCTAAAGATCCTCTTTATATTCCCCACGACTATCACCCACAAGTCCGAAAGAGGCTGAAAGAGGGATGTCACAGTTCGACAAACTGTGGAATCCATTTTGAGCTTCTCTGTGTTCTCTTGGTCCAGCAGTTTCACCATCAGGTTACACGTTCCCTTTCTGGCCAGCAGGAGGCAGTGATCATGGAGGAACACCGGGTTGACGTCGGTGAATCTGCCCAAACCCAATCCAAGTCTCGCCAATCTAACCTCACAGGTGAAACGTTCCAAGCCTGCGCAATTCCCCTTCAACCTTCCTAGTGATAGTTTCAAAAGCGTTCATGCTGTTGTGTCCATTTGCTTCCAGGTTGGTTGCAACCTTCTTTCTTCTTTGCTGTCTCGACTTCTTCTTTCCTTTCCTTTGCTTTTGGCCATGACGGTTGGTGAATATGGGATCAGTGGTGTCTACAGCAGCAGCTTTATGAACTGGAACAGGAATCCTGGTGTTGGTAGGGGTAGGCCCAGGTACACAATCCCATTATCTTGACCGATTACATTGAACTGGTGTTAATGAGACAATGGAACTGAGATGTTAAACCAGGAAACTTGCCCCTTTGCCTGTCAAATTCAATCTTGCCAGACAGATATGCAAGTCTTCATTTTGACTGAAAATTGAATGGATTGGTGATGAGACATTGCCACAAGGTTTCGGATTGAGAAATAGTTCTGAGTTTAATTAGAACTGTTCTTTAGATGGTTAATTTAAAAAGATGACATCAAAACATCAAATGCTGTTTATGTACCACACTTTCTATGATAGAAACTGAATTTAAATTCCGTTAAGTACATTGTTACTTCAAAAGTTACGAAGCAATTCTGATCGAACATGACCTGAATGACTGGCTAAAAAAAGGTCAGAAATCACACGAGAGCTTTTGCTTTCAAAAAACCTGTTTAATAGGAGCTTGGTATCGTGTGACCTCTGACATTGTCTCCCCCATTTCAATGCTGGCACCTCCACATCATAGCTAAAAAAAAAGGCAGCTCAAATCAGAGTGTTCCCACACACACTGCAGAGAATCTCAGGACAAAGAAGCAGGGACCTTGGGAGTGGGAGGAACAGCTCCAACTCCAATTCAACAAGCCGAAATCAGGGATTCTAACCTCGTGCCTGGGCAAAGACATTTCAGAACTGAAAAATTACCCGGGATTTTAGGGGGAAAAATTGGGTTTGCAAAGCTGCATATTTATCGAACCTGGATATCAAAGATAATAAAACACTTCTCGTTATTGGTGTATGACGAGGCCCATTAATGAGCAGATCGATCAGACCATATGAGAACAAAACTTACAGGTGAAATTCTGAATGTCGACAGGGAAATGGCCTAACAGCGATTAATCCTTTTGCCTTAGAATTTTACAGGGGGAAAAACCAATAAGTAAAATTTCACTCATGTCGTTTAGGGAAAGAAAATGGAATCCTTACTTGGTCTGACCTGTACGTGACTCCAGACCGACTGCAATATGGTTGACTCTGAACTGCCAAGAATTGGCAATAAATGCTGTTTTGACCAGTGATGCTGTCATCTCACAAAATTCCACAAATGTTACAGCTGCAATGAAACAAATCCCTGGCTGGATCTCACTTGGTGAAATGTAAACAGATCCAGCAACCACACCTTAGTTTGGATACAATGGCATACAATGGGAGGGAACACAGTACAGATTTGCAAGAATGGGAGCTTAACTTTAGCGGTTTAGTTATAAGGAGAGGCCGGACAAATGGGGCCTTGTTTCTGTCGAAATTGAAGACAGGGTGGATGAAGGTAAACTGTTTCCATTGGTTGGGGATTCAAGCACAAAGGTACAAAGTCTGCAAATTAAGGCCTGTGTGATCACGAGAAATGTTAGGAAGCATTTTCACACAGAGAGGGTTTTTGAAAATCTTTCCGACAAACGACTGTGGATTAGGTGTTCATTTTAAATCCGAGGTGGATTTTCTTTTTTGGTAAACGTAGGTATTAAGTGAAAGAAAGAAATAGAGGTGCATGGCGTTCTGCTGCAAATCAACCATTGAATGGTAGAACTAGCTCGCGGGGGCTGATTGACCTTTTTCTATGTTCCAATGACTGTTGGACCAGAGATTATCCAAGGCATTGACATCCTTCCAAAAGGAGTAGCGTTGAGAAGTGGGCAGAGCTCTATTTCAACCCATCACAAATCATTCACTTTTCAAGAGTTCAGATTTGATCAGTGCCCCCCCCAACTGTGTCTGAAACAATGAATTGTAAAGATTTAATAATATTTTCGTTAACTTTGTGTTCCATCTCGACTTTGTACAGTTTTTTTTCAAGCCTGTTCAAACTGCCCAACCACTTTCCAGAGAAATAAAGTGTGCAACTCCAAGCCTTGATGTTCATATGTCACCTCCTGAATTTGATAATTTAATTTACAGCATATCTCTTGTCCAGAAAGTTTAATGGTTTCTCACTTCTTACATTATCTGCTATTTCTCTGCCTCCTTCAGCGGTTTACAGTATAAAATGTGTGTAGAAAGATCCCACTAATGGGCAGCGATTAGCTGAAATATTTGGACTACTGCAAGCAGCCGTTATCTAAAATATTGTTCAATGTTCGGACAATTAGCCAGAGAATTGAACATTTTACTGACGGATTTTGTTTTTAATTCAATAGATAAAGCATTGCTCAGTTTTCAATGAGTGTGCTGCTGTCATAGACATACCCAGAAACAATAGAACAGGTGGAAACTATTCAACTCCTTCGATTGCGTGTACCACAGGAACTGGAGGAGGCCATTCAGCCCCTTCTCCAGACTATTGTACTGGAGCAGGAGGGCAATCAGCTCTGAATTCTCTACGCAATTGCTGGCAGACGTGCTGAATTTTTTTCCCAGCAAGTTCGGCTTTTCTTGCTGACTTATCGCATCCACAGTTCTTTTGGTTTTGTTCAGCCCCACCTCCAGCATGTTACATCGAAGGAAGCCATTCAGCATATGGACGCAGTGTCTTATTGGAATTATCACCGGACTGTCAATCCAGAGATCCAGGTAATGTTCTGGGGAACCGGATTGAAATGCGACTACATGTCGGATGGTGACAGTTGAATTCAATAAAATTCTGGCATTGAGGAGTCTAATGACCAAAAGTCCGATTGTCGGTTGATTCGGGTCCTTTACAGAGAAAAACGATCATTCTTATTTTGTCAGGACGACAATGATTCCAGGCACACAACAATGTGTTTGTCACTCATCTGTCCTCGAGGCAATTAACGATGGGCAAGAAAATGTTGGCTCTTACCAGTAACTCCTTCATTGCTATGAATTAGTATTAAAAAGCCCCGTTTGGGACTGATACGAAGGAAGTAGAGGAGGTAGTTTAGCTCATTTTGAGAGTATAAAGAGGAACAACAGAATGCCATTCATTCCCTCTCATGTGAGTACAAGACCAGGAGAAGGGAATTATATTAGTCCACACTGTTCTAAATAAAAAATAGAGAGCAGGTGGGAGAGGGAGGTGTGAGGAGGAGGTTGTGTGTGATGTGTCAAGACTGAGTTGTCAGTGAGGTGGAGAGAGGTGATCTTGTGAGACAATGCGGTGTAGGTGGGGAGTAATTGTGCAGATGAAAGGAGTGACTTAATGTTGTGGTTTGGAAATCTGAAGAAATCAGAACATTTATTGGAAGCTAATTGGAAGGCTATGCCCATTTTCACCAACAATAACTAAAACTGGGAAACATTTCTGTTGAGTAATATTTAATCCTTTACCTAATCTAAAGCAGTTAAACAACTCTCTTATTCTCTATGCAATCCAATCTCTTCCCTGTTGTTAAATTCTCTACCGGATACTCTGTCTTTCACCTTCTCGCTCTCTCTCTCTTGAACTATATTTAAGCCATTATCTGAATTCACTCCTCTCTATCCACTCCTCTGTACTTAAACTTCTTATTAGTCTGCATTTAATCCTCCCCAATTCATCTTTAATTGCCCCAATGTTATTCTGCGTTTGATTCTCTCTATTCCCTTGTACTTAACCATTTCTCTCTTCCACTATAATTAACCTTCGTTCTCTTCCTCTCTATTCAATCCTGTCACAGTTACTTTACATTTCATATTCTTACAATTACTCTGCACTCCACAATTTAATTTAAATTGCACACATGTAAATCTTTAGTCCTCTCGTTGCATTCAACTTTCTGCACATTGCTCTCCAATTAACTCACATACGATTCGTCTTCATTTCATCCTCTGTGCTCTGTGTGCACATGTTTGCTTTTCCCCTGTGTTTCCCCTATCCCTGCTATCCTGTATTCAACCTTCTCCTAATAGCACTCGAGGTAGTTTATTCTCAATTACGCTGTAACAACTGTCCTCCATCTTCCTCTTAACATAATTCTCACACTGCTCGCCTGTAATCACCCCTGTCCTTATTACTCTGTATTCAATCCACTCACGTGTCACAGAGGCCAGGAACCGTCATCAAGTCACTGCATTTCCGCTTACGAAGCACCTGTAACTGACCCAGCTACCACAAAACTGCTTCCGAGAGTGAGCAGAATCCCCAATGTTCCTGTTTGTATCTGACAGCCAATACTCCCTGATAGGAATAGGTTTACAGCCCCCATCAGGGAACTCATTCAATTTGATCCATCCAGCTGGACACATTTTTTTTTCCAGCTGCCCCTGTACTTACCCTCTCTCTGGAACCCTGTAGTCAACACTGTTTCTGCCGACACATTTCTACCCTGTCATTTTCTGTCAAATCCACTTCCTGTTCTGTCTTTAGCATTCCCCCATTCCCCTGTATATTGCTCTCTCCTCATTATTCTCAACTTGCCCTCATGTCCATTTAATCGTCTCCCCATTCTTCTCAATTGAATTCTCTGTCTGGTACAATATTCAAAGTTCGCTGTATCTGTATTTAACACACTGTCTGCCCCCAGTGCTCTTCAATTATTATCACCACCCCTTCCAGATCATGAGGTCCGCCCAACAATAACTAGAACTCGGTGTCCTGCGTAATCATTCCTCACACCTGCTAACACATAACCATCGCTTCTCTGTACTTCCGCTGCTCTGGCTGGTGCTGGGACTGCAGATCCATTCCAAGGTCCTGGAGGAGCTTTGCATCAGCCCCACACGGTCAGACACTGTATTACTAATGGGTAAGATCGAGGCACAACATCATCATGAACAATACTGTATTAATGCATGAATAGAAACAGTTCCAAGAAACAACAGTATTTCCATATAAACATGAGCAGCTCTGATAGACGACAACATTTAGATGTGCACTGGAACAGATCCAACGCAAAATAATATTTTTACATCAACACAAAAAGTTCCTTTGAACAATGATACGAACGTGTAAACGCAATCAACTCTAATACACAACAACATTTGTACAGACCCAAACAGTTTTAGCATGCAACATTACATAACATTGATTATACATTTAATATGTAAAACTGTATTTATATCAAGAGTGTTGTGCTGGAAAAGCACACCAGGTCAGGCAGCATCTGGAGCAGGAGAATCATGTTTCAGTCAGAAGTCCTTCATCGTCCATGATGAACAGCTTCTGCCCAAAACGTCGATTCTCCTGCACCTTGGATGCTGCCTGACTTCCTGTGGTTTTCGAGCACCACGAGGTCGACTCTGAACTCCTGCATCTGCAGTCATCGCTTTCTCCAAATACTCTAATTTTGAATAACTTGAATGAAGAAAGGGAATGTCCTTTTGCCTAATTTGCAGATGAGACAAAAAGAGGTGGAAGGCAAGTTGACACATTGCATGCGCTTTCTTCGGTCTAGGGATAGTAATGCTATTCTTCAATCAGGTGGGGACTTCATCATGTTGGAGGGAGAGGTTGAAGATGTCGGTGAATCTTCCACCAGTTGGTTCACACAGCATCTCTGTGCTCACCTTGTGATTCCGTGAAGGCCCACTGCTTTCTTCGGGTTTTCTCTCAGAAAGACTAATCAGACATCTGAAGTGGTGATCAAAATAACAGGAGTGTCAGGGGATGTTAGGGCCGGGGTCACTGCAATGCTGGCATTCAGCTCAAACCAAGCATAGAAAGCACTGAGTGTTTCAGGGAGGGATATGTCTTTGTCTGCAATCTTGCTCTGCATCATTTTCTATCCGTAATGTTGTTTAGGCCGTGCCTTGGGCGGTTGTTGTCTGGTTGGTCGCATGAGCCTTGAACTTGATCCAGTAGTCACTCCATTTTGTTGGTCATATCTGGATTCCCTGCGTTAGTCGGTGTTGTCCGCCTTAAATTCTGCCCTTATGGTCTTTCGGAGGGAGTGTATTTCTTGGTTCATCCAAGGTCCACGATTGGAAAATACTCGGATTGACTTATTTGGCATGCAGTCCTCCATGCATTAGGTAATGAAGTCTATGACGTTGGTCTCATAATCATCCAGGTATTCTGCCGATACATGAACACGGTCAAAGCCAATGATTCCTAGCAGTCCTAGAGACTGTCTTCCATAGCCTCAGACCAAAATCAGACCTCCATTTGTGCATGGTCTTTTCATTTCAGCTTCTGCGTGTAAGCTGTTTCCACATGTAGGAGAGACTAGGACCTGAGTGAAGGGACAAAATTTGGAACATAGATGAGGATGAATTTCTTCAACCAATGAGTCGTTAATCTATGTAAATGAGAGCTGTGGAGGCCAGGCCATCAGGTGTGTTTAAAACAGAGATGCATGGGATTTGGAAGGATGCCTTTGGTTAAGGGGAGAGTGGGATTGATAAACAGATCATTCATGATTAAATTACAGAGCTGACTGGGTGGCCTTAACGGCCTGATTCTGCTCTTACATCGTATGGTCTAATGATCCAATTTCTAACAATATTTGGAAATGCACACAAACCGCTCTAACCTCAAACGGTAATAATATATCATAGCCTTGGTCCACACATGGACAAAAGAGCTGCTGTCCTGCATTTTACTGAGTATTCCCTCCCTTGCTTAATTCGTAAGACTTAGGTCTTTGAATTGAAATAACAGCTCAGCTTTCAAGGTTTCTGGGGTAAAGATACTGATATTTACATCTTTTCCAGTTACCCATAAATACTCTATTGAGAGAAATCAGTGCACCGTGACCCACTGAAGACTTCAATTGTCATTGTAAAGGAGAGGGAGACTCATGATAATACTGAGAGATAACCACAACCAGCAGGAAACAGAAACCCCGCCCCCCCCACACACACTTAGATACACACATGCACACACACACAGAAAGTTAAAAATCACACAACACCAGGTTATAACAGAACAGGGTTAATTGGAAGCACTAACTTTCTGAGCGCTGCTCCTTCATCAGGCGGTTTTGGAGAACACAATTTTAAGACACAGAATTTACAGCAAAAGTTTACAGTGTGATGTTACTGACATTATACATTGAAAAAACCTTAATTATTTATTGTGGCTTTCATCTGTAAGAACACTGTGATAGTTTCACTTCTTTCATGTGTAAATCACAAAACCTTTGTTTTAAAGTTGCATTCTCCGATTAACTGTAACAATGGGTGTTAGCTACAAAACTTTGAAGGTGTTAGCCCCCGTGTTCTCTGTCTTTGTCATAATGTTGAGACTGATTGTAAGCTAAAAAAGTGAAATCACAGAGTTTAACATTAATTCATGCAGTTTCTGAGCAAAGTACAATGTAACTCTGCATGACGGTCAGTCTCCTGCGCTTGTAAAGTTTGGTGCTGGGAAGAAAGACTTTGGACGTTTTGATTGTTGGCGAGGTGTCTGGGACTGTTGTGATCTAAACACATTGGAAACATCGGTTTCTTTTTCGTTGGATGAGGATTGTGTAACCTTCTGGAGCAATATGCCGGCCATTATTGTGGAATATTTAATCCAACCTGTAAGAGGGTTGGAGAACAGTGAACAAACCCATTTAGGAGGCAAATGAAGCTACCACGGGAGGTAGACAATCTTGAGTGAGAAAGGAAAGCAGCTGAAACACATCCTAGATCTGTAATGTCATTCTGGTTCTGAATCCTGGACTTCAGGATCAAACACTCCACTTATGCATCTCACACATTCATGCACAGGGTTCTTTCTCGAGCATTACTTTTGATTTTTGGGAGATCCTCAATAACATATGCATGAAGTGATGCAGTTCCTGTCGAAACCTCACCTTTTCCATTTAGTCTTTGTGATGATGCATGATGTTTTTTTTTCTTAAACAGATTGGAAGACTACATCAGTATCTTGAACTGTTTCCAACAGGGCCCCAATGCATTCTTGAAGGACTGTTTTATTACATCTCACAGCATTGAACTGACACAAGAGCGCAGATGGAAGAATTCAGCGATTTCTGACGCTTTCCACAAGAATTACGGACACAATGAGTTAGCATTATTGGACAATATCAGTGGACTGGCGATCAGTGTCCATAAAACCTTGAATTAATTATTCAGGTGGAGAATGAAGAAATTTAGCAGAAACGTGATTCCTCAATTGAAATAAAGACTACAATGAAGGCTTCGTGCAGAAATAGGCAATGCGAGAGAAAGCAATCATATTAAAAAATGTAGTTAGTTGATTGGCAATGGTGAAACAGTAAGCAATGCCTGAATGAATTACAATAATTCACCCCTCTCTTGTGCAACAATAAAACAGAAAAGGAAAGAGTGGGAAGCATCGCTTGAATCCCAATCTTATCAGGAAGCTTTGTGATTCTGAACCATTTATTGAGACTGCACTTGTTGGTGTAGAGTTGTGAGATCAAAATGTGGTTTCCTTTCCCAAAGCCTAATTGGAGAATACATTCCACATCTAACTGTGCGATATCCTGTGAAAAGCCTGCCCCTGCTCCAGGCCGATGAAGTTGGCGTCCACCAGGCCAAGTTTCCCACGATCGTGTCCCTGAGGAGAGTGAGACTTTCAGAGATCATTCTGTTCAGTAAAGCTCAGGTTGATCGGCATCATCAACACTTCCAGAGCAGTGGTTGGCGATGACCTTAGAAACGATTGTGAAATCTGCATTCAGTAGTGAAACTGGTCAACAGACTTCCCTCATCCCTTGGAATTGTAGAATGGTGGAGTTGTGGAGAAAACTTTCTGCATGCATTTACATATGCTAACTCCATGAACGTATAAGAATATTGCCAGTCTTGGAGTGTTTCAGCTTCAGGGTGAGTTGAATAGTCTGAGATTCTTTTCGCCACAGCGTCAGAGGTTGAGGTGTCACCATGTCAAAGATTATAAATCATGAGGGTCAGAGATAGGGTAAATAGCCAAGGACGTTTCCCCAGCATAATAGAGACCGAAACTACAGATAATAGGTTTATGTTAGAGAGGAACGTTTTAAAAGGGACCCAGCAGGCATCATTTTCACGCAGAGGTAGGTGCAAGCTTGGATGGAATTGTCAGACGCAGTGGTGGAGGCTGGTTCAATTCCAACATTTAAAAGGCATCTGAATGAGCAACCGTAGTGGTTTACAGGGTTTCGAGACAAATGCTGGTAAATTGGACTGGATTCCTTTGGATAGCTGGTTTGCAGAATAAGTTTGATTTGATTTCATTTGATGGATTTATTATCAGTTGCACCAAAGTACAGCGAAAAGTTTTGTTTATGACCAGTACAAGCAGATCATCGGAAGTGAGGGTGTTCAGAACAAAAGATTTAGACGGAGGCATTCAGGTTACATTTCACAGTGTGTACAACAGAATCAACATTTGGAAGATCAGCATTACTTGAGGCAGGATCGTCGATTCAATCGTCTAATAACATTCCAGAAGAGGCTCTTTATGAATCTACTGTTGCGCATGCTCAGGCCTCTGTATTTCTGCATGACCAAACACGTTGTGGGAGAGCATTACCGAGTTGTGGAGGGTCTTTTATGATGGTTCCAGCCTTTCCATAGCAGTGGGCTGCGTAAAAGGAATCCATGCATGGAAGCTTGATTTCCATGGTGGACTCGGCTGTGCATACAACCTTGTGCAGTTTCTTATGGTCCTGGGTGGAGCAGTTCCCGAACTATGCTGTTGGGAGCCCAGAACGAATTATCTCACAAATGCACCTGTAGACGTTGGTGAGGGTAATTACGGACTCTCGGATTTCATGGAAAATAGGGTTGTTTCTGTTCTGTGTGTCTCCATGACTCCGTGACTCAAAGAATTCATTTTCTTTGCCAGCAATTTCCATTCTCCCCCGTTTAAATTTGCCTGCTTGTGACTGAAACGGGCTTCTGTCAGATTTGACATGTTGTTTTCTTTAAGACACTGAAATGGAAACTTATACGTGGTTATGCCCTCTGCAACCTTAATCTCATATGCTATTTTCCCCTTCTGAATGAAACACTTGACCCTCATTTGCTGACTTTTTAAGTGCCACCAGTCCTAACAGCCCTTCCTTTTTTGCATCGAATACTACCTCTAACTCCCCTCGTAAGCCATGTCTTGGCCATGGTTCTGTTTGCCAGACAGGAATAGACACATTTTTTCGTTTCACAATCTTGTAGCTCAGGTGACGGGCACAAGGGTAGAAATTGGAGTCAGGAAGATGAGGAATGATTCATCGCAGAGGTGCAATCAGACTCAGGATGGCATTGTGAAATGGAGGTATTGTCTCATTAATCTATCCTGTCCACTCTGTCTTTAATCATCTCTTTTTACCTGTGTTTACCCCTCTTCCTGCTGTCATGTATTCAACTCTCTTTTCATGACTCTCGGTTTTGTCCCTTCTTTATTACACTGTCCTAACACCCTTCCTTTCCTGTTACTGTAATGCTAGCCCTATTCCCCTGTAATCAACTCTACCCTTATTACTTTGCATTAAATCCTCTCCCCTTTCACAAATGCTGTTTACCCGTCATCAAGTCACACTGTGTTTGTATTGCATAGTAATGACATTGACCCAGTTAACACAAAGCTTGTTCCGAGTGAGCAGAAGTCCAGTTTTCCCTTTTTAAAATTGTTTTCTCTTCAACCTTGCCCTAACTGCAGTCTGGTTTACTTTTTCCTAGCCCCGATATTGTGTGTGCACATATGTGAGACACAGTGAATTACACAAGGTGCACGAATCTTTATTCAATTTACACCACCAGGAAGAAAAGAAACACCTGAGTGGCCAGTGACAAGCTCTGACCTTCACATCAAAGGGCAATGCCGTGTGATCAGACAGTGAAGGGGAGGAAACCCCGGTTCTTCTTTTTTTCTTTTTAATTAGTGCTTGAATTAGGCAGTACTTGTTATAAGGTCTTTAAGAGGCAAGTATCCCATCACCAAGTTACCATTTATTCACACATGGAGAGTTCTTGACACTGGTCCACCTCCATCAGAGCCAGCTCTCAGAGTAAACAGAACCCTTGATACTCCTTTTTATTTATTTTTTCTTTCGTTTTCTGCAAAACCGCTGACACTCCAGTTTGTTTTATTTCCCTCGTGCTTGTTTTTTCCCCAGCTCCAATCCTGTTTGTGTGTGTGTGAGACACAGTGAAAGACACAAGGTGCACATATCTTTATTCAAATTTCCACCACTAGGAAGATAGGAAACCACCCGGGTGGCCAGTGACAAGCAGTGCCCTTCACATCAAAGGGCAATGCTGTGTGATCAAACAGTGAAGGGGAGGGCAGAGAATAAATCAAAATAGAGTTTGAGGGTGCAATAATGCACTCCACCCACTGTGGCGCCCACCTCTCCTTGAAAAAACTCCAGGGTGTTGGTGGACACAGCGTGCTCCTTCTCCAAGGACACCCGGGCCCTAACGTAACCGCAGAAGAGGAGCAGGCCGTCGGCCTTAACGACCCCCTCCACGGCCCGCTGCTTGGACCTGTTTATGGCCAGTTTGGCCAGGCCCAGGAGCAGACCCACGAGGAGGTCTTCAGACCTGCCCTCCCTCTTCCGTACCGGGTGCCCGAAGATCAGGAGTATCGGATTGAAGTGGAACCAAAAGCAGAGGAGGAGCTTTTTAAGAAAATCAAAAAGGGAGTGCAAACGCCCACACCCAATATACATGTGGTCAACGGACTCCACAGTGCCACAGAACAAGCAGTTGGGTTTGACGTACATGAACCACCGCAATCTGTGGTTGCAGGGGAACGCTGCGTGCAGCACCCTCCACCCCAGATCCCCGAGAGAAAGGGGGAGGAGTCCCGCGCAGAGAGCCCGCCACTGGGAATTCCCACCACCCGGTGGCAAATGGGCACGCCAAGGCGTGTCCGGACGGTGGATGAGGGAATGAGGTGGACGGTGTGCAGCAGCAGTCGAAACAGGGCCCGCCATTTTACGCCCTGAAAGGGAACAAAATTAGAATTCCGGAGGTGGCTCAGGTTGTGGGACACAGGGTCCCGCGGGAAGTGCAGGACCTTGGGGCCAATATGAAATTCCGTTGGGGATGGGGTGAGCGCAGACGGGATCCCATCGCACACGTGAGCGTTCTACAACTGGTGCACGACGTCGGGTCCAAGCGTTGCCGTTTTAAGGCGTCGGATTGCTCTGGCCACTAACCTGATATTTACCGCTGACCTGCTCGATATGTCCTGCGGCAGCGTCCAGCCCAGGCCCCCGGCACCCAGCACATCCCCGACCCTGCTCACCCTCACCACCATGGACCTCCCCTCCAACAGTTACTCGAACCCGTGAGTACGGAGTTGCGGATTCCTGTGCAACCGCTCTCTGATGACATCCACTATTTCTGCTGGAGGATAGGCACGGCGTAGTTCTACCATTCCAGACAGTGATCATGTCCTGGTAAAAGACAGGCAGCGTCTTGAGGGCAACATCCAAACCATCACTGTTGACGAGCAGGAGCTACGTGTCGTAGTTGAGGTTACACACCTGGTAGGAGGAGGCTCGATGAAAAGGTATCGCTGCAAGTTCAGAAGGCAGAACATCACGACCTGGGTGCGGCACACACCAGCGACTGACCGCCCTTCTCAATAGGGAGACTCAGGACCTGCGCAGCGCCCCAGTGCATCTTTTTGTCACAGAAGAAGTCGACCAACGTTTTCTGGATGTCAGCGACAAAGCCACGAGGAGGGACCAAAGTGACCAGCCAGTATCACATCATGGCGGACACCAGCTGGTTTATGACCAGCATTCGACTCCTGTAAGATAGCACTCGGAGCAGTCCTGTCCAGCGGCCGAGGCGAGCTAAGACATTGGCCTCCAGTTCCTGCCAGTTGGTCGGCCAGGATTCCTCAGCCGGGCTGAGGTGGACCCCCATGGAGAGGAGATGGGTGGCACTCCAGCTGAACCCTCATAACTCCTCCGCCCGAGAGTCCACCCGCCACGGTTCGACCAGTAATCCGGAACATTTGGCCCAGTTGATCCTGGTGGAAAATGCTGCTGAGTACATTGCCTGGCACTCGCGCATCCTCCCCAGGTCATTCGGGTCGGTGAAAGTGTGGAGCATGTCATCGGCGTCGGCCGAGATGGCACCCCCCGTGCGCACCGTGCAGAACTCGCCTCGACAACCTCCTCTGCAAGTGGCGCATGAGAGGTTCCATGCACAGGGAATACAGCTGGCCGGACGGGGGCAGCCTTGATGTACTCGTCTCCCGAAGTTAAGGGGTTTCGTCAGGGACACCTTAACTTTAACCAGACACTCTGCGGCGGCGTACAAAATTCGAATCAGGGCGACGAACCGAGTCCCGTACCCGAATGCCCGCAGTGTCCCGAGCAGGTACTCGTGATTGACCCAGTCAAACGCCTTCTCCTGGTTGAGAGACAGGAAGGCACTCGACGGACAAGCCGTCGACAGAAATGAATCAGGCCCCAGACCAGGTGGACGTTGTTGTGTATCCTCTGGCCCGGGACCATGTAGGACTTAGTCCGGGTGAATCATGTGTGCCCGCACAGAATCCAGGCGAGAAGACAGCACCCTGGTGAAAATTTTGTAGTCCGTGCTGTGGACTTGTCGCCCGTCCGATCTGATCCTGAAGATTTCTGTTTGCCACCCATTGATTAAGGCTGCACTGCCGATGTTGGTGCGCAGCAGTTGGATTCATGTGCGGATTTCCTCCCAAAGACCGCTTTAGAGAGCACATCCCACATGTAGGTGTGCGATATCTTGGCAAAGGCTTTTTCCTGGACCAGCTTGATGAAGCAGACCTGTCCTGCGCATAGGTGAGCATATCCTGAAGGACTGCAAGGATCTCGGGTGTCTTTCTGCACAAGACAGAACAGTTTGGTCAGTGTGAATCACAGATCACAATGAGGACCTGATCAGGTTGGCGATGACTTCAGTCAGACTTTCGTTCTGCATTCAGCGTAAAATTTGTCCTTCGTCATCCATCTAAACATTGTGATTGTAGGTGAAGGGGTGATAACTTCCCTTATGGATTCACACGAGTTCCCTGTCGGCAGCATGCTGTCGTTCACTTCCAGCAGGTAATCGCCAAACAAATCTAACAGAGTTGCTCATAACTTGTCTGGTGAGCCATCACTTCTAGGAAATTTACTCGTTTTTAAGAATTGCAGGGCTTTGGTCAGTTCATCCAGAGATAACAGCTGATGCAGTCTCTCTCTTGTGCTGCCGTCTCAGAACTCTACGATCGCGGACAGAAACTAATGGGAGGTCGCAGTGTCAGTGGGCTTTGCATCATAGGGTCCAGCATAAAAGCATTTCTTGATCCTCAGGATGTCAGACTGGGATGGCGTTAGCGAGCCATCTTCTTCCTTCTGGTGGCTGAGCACAGAGATCTCCATTTGTTCCTTCTGAGGATCAAAAGTGAGTACGTCTCATTCCATTACACATTATGGACCTTGGACGGGGAGATAATCTCAGAGGCTTCCAAAGAAAAGAGCAAGGCTTGCTGCCCGTTCACCTCCTGGATTTAATCCGTGACGTTGAGCCCCTTTGAGGACAGCGGGGTTGGTTCTGCATGCTCTGGTGTACATTCGCCAGTTTTCCCTGTTACTCTATTCTTCGAAGACATTTGAAACGAATGATTCTCTTGATGCACCCCTTGACTGTTTCCTGGATATTTGAGGAAGACTCAAATTGGACCTTCACTCTTCTCCAACCAGTCTTATCGTTTTGACCAGCTCCTTGTTTTGTGGGCTTGGCAGTTTCACATTCAGACGCCACCTTCCCGTTCTGGCCAGCAGGAGGCAATGGTCAGAGACGAACACCGGCTTGATGTCAGTAGATCTGAATGAAAGCAATCACAGACACTCTCATGTCACCTTGCAACTGAAACGTTCTCGTCCTGGTACATTTTTCTATACTGTTCCTTGTGGCAGAGCAGGCCATGTTCATGCTGTTTGCTCGATTCGATTCCCAGCACCAGGACAGTCATATCCTTTGATCTTCTTTATTCTCATCCTCATCATTGTCTTCTCGTGCTTTTTGTGATGATGGTGGAGGAAGATAGCATCACTGGTGTCGACGGCAGCAGCGTTGTGAACCTGTAAGTGAAATCCTGGTGTCGACTGTGGTGTTGGTGTGATAGGCCCAAGTTCGCCAGCTAATTGATTTTATTGATCACATTGAACCATTGTAAATTGGACAGTGAAACTGAGATAGTAAGCCAGCAAGCTTGCAGCATCCACTGTCAACTGAATCAAGTCAGAGAGATATGCAAGCCTTCACCTTGATTGATAATTGAGGGGTTGTTGATGAGATATTCCGACAAGCTTTCCAATGGAATAAAAAACCTGAATTTCTGTAGAAATGATTTTGAGACCTGTCCATGTAAAATGGGATATTTAAATCGCGAATGCTGTCTCATGTAACACCCTTCCTGGAATAGAAGCTGAATTTAAATTATACCAATTACATTGTTACATCAAACTACTGCTAAGCCACAGCAGTCGGACATGTTCTGGATAACTAACTAAATTATCAGAGCTCACGCGAAATCTTGTAATTCCAATGATATCTGTTGGACGAGAACGTGGTTTCATGTAACTTCTGACATTGTCCACTCCAGTCCAACATCAGCACCTCCACATCAAAGGACAAAGAAGATATTCAAATCAGAGAGCTCCCAAATGCACTCCAGAGAACATTAGGACAATGAAGCAGAACCATGTGAGAAGGAAAACAGCCCCAACTCTAGTTCGACAAGCTGTGCATTTCAAGTCCATACACACTATTGAATACGCATCAAGCACGAACATATCTAAAGCTAGTATATGGATATAGATATTTCAGAACTGTAAGGTTACACTGGATATGAAAGGGAAAGACTGTTTTTGTAAAGTTGTATATTTATCTATCTGTATTACAAAAATAATTGGCATATCTCTTTATAAGTGTAAAACCAGACCCACTAAGGAAGCAGGTAGATCAGACCATACGAAAAGGAAGCCAGCAGGGGACTCTGTCGATGTCTGCAGGGAAATGGTCAACACGTTGATTAATCGTTTTGCCTTAGCAATGTCCAAGAGGAAAAAATAATTCAACAAGTAAAGTTTCGTTCACGGCCTTTCGGGAGTGAAACTGCCATCTTTACCTGGTCTGGCCTATATGTGACTCACAGCCCACAGCAATGTGGTGGTCTCTTAACTGCTCTCTCGGGAGAGAGCAATAAATGCTCTCGTATTCGGGAGTAGCTCATCTATCATAAAGCCGAAGATGTTCTGCAGCAGCTTTGAATGGCCCTGCTTAGATCTCACTGGGACTGCAGGGAGCAGATCCAAGTATCACACTTTCAGGAGGATATATTGCCCTTCGAGCAATTACATGTAAGATTTTCAAGAATGATAATTGCACATTTAGGGTAAGACATGAGGACAGACTGTACGAATTAAGCCCATTTCCTTTCGAAATGAGAGTTCAGGTCTGATAACGATAAACCTTCTTCCCTGTTTGGCGTTTCGCGGACAAAGGGAAGTAGTTTATGATTTGTTTCTATATCACAGTATGACTGTATTTCTATGTGTGTGTGTGTGAGTGTGTGTGTGTGTGAGAGAGAGAGAGAGAGAGAAAGAGAAAGAGAGAAAGAGATAGAGAAAGGAGAGCGAGAGAGGGAGAGAGAGTGCGAAGGGTTGTGTTAATCTGTCAGTGCGCAGATGTCTTCATGAAGCAAGTGGGGAACTCAGCTATATGGAAAGAGGGTTGGAAGATTTCAGTAAACACATCCGCCTGTTTGTCCATGCAGGATTTAAGTGCATGGCCAGGGACTCGATTATGGCTCCTCGCTTTGCTTGGCTTGACTCTCAGGAAGACTGTTCTGATGTCTGCAGTGGTAACTGAGGGAGTAGATGCGTCAGCGGATGTTGGGGCAGACATCACTGCACCACTCGCATTCTGCTTAAACCAAGCAGAGCATTAATCGCTTCAGAGAGGGATGTGTCTTCGTCCCCTGTCTTGCTCTGCTTCAGTTTTCATCCTGTCATATTGTTTAGGCCTTGCCAGAGGTGGCTGGATTCTGTTTGGTAGGGTTGGGCCACGATCTTGGTCTGGTACTCTCCTTTGGCATCCCTGATGGCTTTGTGGAGGTCATCATCACTTTCCCTGTCCTGGATTGCGACTCAAATGCTGCTTGTGTGGCTTTCAGTAGGGGGTAAATTTCCTAGTTTATCCAAGGTCTACGACTGGGGGACTCTCAGATTTATTTCTTTGGGAAGCAATCCTCCACATATTTGCTTTTGAAGTCTGTGACGATGGTGGTGTACTCAACCAGGCTTTCTGCTGCGTACTTGGACACGTCTCGTCCACCAAATCCAATCTGATCTCGGAACCGTATTCCAATGCATCAGAAACAGCATCGTACTGCCTTTGTGAAGTGTTATCCCGTTTCTACCTCTGCTTGTAAGTTGTTTCCACACATAGGAGAGATGACGAGCGGAGGAAACGGGCTCAGACCTTGGAATGTAGATGAGAATGAATTTCTTCAGCCTATCTGTGGTTAATCTATGGAAATCGTCGTCACATACACCTGTGGAGACCAGGTCATTGAATGTATTTAGGACAGAGATATATGGATTTGTTATTGATTTGGGGATCAAAGACTGCGGAGATAGGCAGGAAAATGGGATGAAGAAATAGAGCTTTCATGATTAAATTGCACAGCTGACTCGATGGGCTGAATGCCCTAATTCTGCTCCAACATCAAAAAAATATTCATGTATGGACACAAGCAGTGCTAACATAAAACGATATTTATATATTACATGTGTGGTTGAAACATGCACAAAAATGCTGACTTCCAGCCTTTTTCAAGGTTTCCCCTGTCTTGTTCAGTTCGTAACACAGGTGTTTGAACAGAAGTAACAGTTCAGCTTTTAGGGTTCAGGAAGTAGAGGAAATGATATTTGGATCTTTCGCAAATTCCCAGAAATGCACCACTGTGTGTAATTTGTGCACCATGTGCTGCTAAATGGTTCACTTGCATTTTTTCATTAGAAACAATCTCATGCTGATCGAGAAATATATCCACACTGCGAGGCCACGGAGCCACACCCACATCCTCACACACCCACCAACACAGAGACACACAAACACACCCAATCACAGAAATACAGTCAAAGTGAGACAGAGGAACTTAAACACCAACTGCAGAAACATACTCAAACCCTCAAAAACACACACAGCAAAACAATCATACTGCAGTTTGGGAACACACCAATACACTGATACATTAATGCAGCCACACCTACACAGACAGACACACACCCACACAAACAAGCATACTGAGAGATATAGGAACATACCAATGGACTGGCAGAATGCACACACAGAAATGCAGTCATATTGACATATAGAAACAAATCTACACAGACTCACATAAAACAGTCATGCTTTGACATGGGAACACATGTATACACAGGGACAGATTCACATCATCGTCCGCACATGTAGACATGAATTCAGAGTGAGTGACATTATACATCAAACTGCAAGAACTGACTGAAACATTTTGAGATACATGCATGAGCACATTGAAGCGTTGTTACAGAACCACAAACGTAAATACATACAGGCACTGATTGACATTCAGAAACAAAGTGATGCACCCACAGACAGGCAGAGAAAGATCCTGCTTGGGGCACAGAAAGATCTCGGCACACATACAGCCAGCCAAACACAATCTCAATAACACTATCACCTACGTAAACAGGAGCACAGCCAGGCCAAAACACACATTCAATCCCACAATAATACACCTACACTCAATGACAAACACACAAGGAGTCCCAGAACCAACATGACAATATGACAGTAACACACAGAATCACAGTCGTTCAGCCATAACATTGTAACCCTGAAAGCTGAACAAACTGCATTCACACAGGCAGAACACAGCAAACACACACGTGCAAAATACACAGCTTCACAATCTCACAGGCACAATAACTGACACATTAAAACACTCAAATTCACGGAAACACTATCATGCCGACTGAATAACATGCCCAAACAAATAAACACAGTAATGTAATATCAATGAAATACTTGCAGCACACATAAGTGCAACCGCACACACTGGCACACCCAGGGATACACCCAAGCACAAAAAACATGGACATAAATAAAGTAACATTCCCACAAAAGCAATGGAGCACAACCAACAGAGACATACAAGGACACACAAAAACTGAAAGGGAATTTAATGTTGAACACAGTTGTCACAGGTATAGGGGGAAAGAGAGAGAAAGAGGGAGACTATTAATGTTCAGGAGATGGAGGGAGATTCATTTCGAGAAATGCAATGATTGTTTGGTCAAGGTACTGCCAGCTGTGTCTGCACGTTTTCTATTTTCCAAAACCACATCCTTGGGAGAAAAAAATCACTGAACATAGGGAGTGAAGGGTTGTGAGCTAATGCAAGTGAGCATGTGCTAAACTGAGACCACAAATGTCTGTCATGTTGAATGTGAGAAAATGACACAGAGTGCACAAAGAGGGGGAGAGACAGTGAATGAGATTGACAGCGTGTCAAAGAAAGTTCAGCATAGAAGGATATGGAGAGACAGACAGATAACCAGATAGAGAGAGAGAGACAGAGCAATACAGACAGTTAGAGACACGGAGCGAGACAGACATAGAGAGACAGAGAGAGACAGAGCAAGAATCTGAGATATGGGGAAGTGCGCAAGACGGGGTGAGAGGGACAGAGACAATGTCAGAAAGAGTTGGAGTGAGAGAACGCAATATCCTTGTGATGGGAGTAGACAGGTAGTGAACTCATCGAACTCACTCAAAATGAAACGTGCAAGAAGTAGTAACCCATTCAGGTTAGGGGATAAACAGCACATGGAGCCTTTCACTTGTAGTAATAACCTGTTTATTTCGTGCAGAAAAATCAGAATCTGACCATTATCATCATGTTACAACTGAATAAGCTGCGATTTTCTGGAAGAGTCGGCGAACCAGGTATGAAGGGCTGAACGGCCTGCTGCTGCTCATTGTCTGGGTGTCCCCGTGTGCCTCCAACCGTCAGTCAATCAGAGATAACAGCATGTTCCTGAGCATAGTGATTGGTAACCCATACTGCTTCCACCTCCCCATCCACCTCTGGTGCTATCATCAGATCCATATCATTGCACTGATGGAATCCTGGCCATACATGAACAATTCCTACACTGGGAACACTCTGGCCATGTCTGAACATCTCTTTATTGTTTTGCAGAGTCATGAAGTGAACAGTTTACCTGACCAGCTGTTGCACCGCGTTTCCGAACTTTGCTCGGAAATTGGACAGTCACTGCATAAATTAATGTGTCACTGCAGCTGAAATCCTTCAGCATTTCTCCGATGTACATAAAAATGACGAGCAAGCCATACCTTCTGCGAATTGTTCATTTAATGCGGAAGTATGAGTTGTTTGCAGCGTACACTGTCCACAGAAGGATGAAACTAACGGATATGGTGAAGAGGGAAATCACCGACTTCCTCTAACTCGCAATCTCTGCGTCTTTGAGACTCTCTGCCGTACCCGGGCCCCTCAGTGTTTTGCGGACTCGACTAGACACTAAAATGTATCTGACAGCCACACTGCTCATCAACAGAGTTAACACGAATTGAATGAAAAGAGTTGAAATGTTATCACATCAGTTAAACTCCAGTCACCTGAGATCAGTAATTAACTTAAGTTCACATGGCCCTACTATGGAACGTTGCCAACTACCCTCCGAGATTGAAACTGAAAATAGAAGGGAGTTCTATTTTTGGGACAGAGCAGAATGCCAGTTGTTGCTAGAACCACAGCCAAGTTTTTGTCTGCCCAAAATTTTCTCTTCGCTTTCGGAAGCAAATGTAATGTTCAGAAACCATATCGGGAAGTAAAATTTTTTCAGTAGACTGAATATGATGTCAGTGAAAATGAACAGGAGACCCGACATTGCCATAGCCAACAGGCAGCGCCATGTGCAGTTGGAAAGACCACACTTTCCCGGGCGAGAACCAAAATCACCAGGAAATTAACGAAAGAGGCAGCAAGTGAATTGGAAATCGGTAATTACTGTTCAAACATTATCCATGTCTGCTCAGAGAGCAATGGAAGATCTTAGCACCTAATTGGGTCAGTTGGAAGTATTCAGACATCAACTTTAACCAGGACAGCTCTTCGCCTGGCTCATTTCAATGCAGCTCACTCCAGGATTGGGAACAGGAATTTGACAGACGAGAAGTGGTCGTCAATTTTACGATGAGAGGTAAGAGGTTTAGAGGAGATTGGAGTAAAAGGCTTTCAACCAGAGAGTGAGGAGATCTTGCTTTTCAGTGCTTCGGACTTTAAAATGATAAACACTTGAAGTATTGCAACATTCATGATGAGGATTATCGTGTTGAAACTTGGGACAAATCTTGATTTAGTGCAGCTTTGAAAACACAAACTTGATGCACTGAAGGAAATCTTCTGTCTGGTCGGGTTCTATGATTCGAAGAATTGCTCCTGAGAGGCAAGTTGGGAAGAGAATTAAATTAAGCAAAGATTGTGGATGCTGTAAACATGTAACAGAAACAGAAGTAATTGGTGAAACTCAGCAGGTATGCCAGCATCTGTGGAAAGACAAATAATATTACCGGAATCACTTAATTAGATCATCTTCATCGTAACATGGGTCACTGGAAACAAAACATCAACACAGTTTACTCCTCGCACAAGATCCGATCATTGCAAACAAGAGATGGGGTTGAGATTCAAAGTGTTGACATTCATCCACTATGGAACATTTATTAGACTGTTGTTTGCATACCGACGTTTTTCCTGGCGCTGTATTACAAAAGAAGGGACTGGTTGCACTTGAGAAGATGGAAGTATTCGATGGATAATGCTTACAGAGCTGACAAAGTTTTATTTCATTATTCAAAGCATCAAACACTATATGTGCCCTCTCTCTGATGGTAAACTGCGGATTCGCGAACTTACTATGTCCCTCGTGGTTTGCTTTGGAAAGTTAACAACTCCTTATAATGTTTCGCAAGTATTCTAATTTTGAATGTCCATTGAATCAGCAAAGAATGCACTTTTCAACTTGGGAAATGTGAGCTTTTTAATGAATTCGCTGCATTTTCGAATTCAGTTTTAGAATGTGCGTGTTGACGTTTTAAGAAAAAATTACATAACGAAGAACAAAAGAGATACATTTCTCTATTTCAATTAGTGGACGTGGCTGCTTCAATCTGAGTACGATAAACATAATATAATAAAATTCCGACCTGTCTGACTCCCTGGTGTGTTCTGATCATGTCAGTGGTAACTACAATATTTCTTTAAAACCGATTTATAATGCGAATAACTAAACTAGGCGAGCAATATTAACCTAATGATCAAATTGATAACACCCCTCAACCACTCTGAAATCCCAAAGAAGCTCAGATCAATTCCGGCATTGAAAAAAGGTCATTCATATCTGGGTCGACTGAATAATCTATGGAACTGTCCAATCCCACTTTCCAGCATATTGTACCTTGAAGATCACTTCAAGTGCAGATCCAGGTATCCTTTAAATGAGTTGAACGTTGCAGCTGAAGCAGTCACCCAACCACAGCACCCCACTCCTCCAAAACTGGGAAGTGAATTCCAGACAAACTACTACCCTCTGGATGAAATGGTAAGTCCTCATGTCCCCTATAACCCTTCAATCAATTAGTATCCCTCTTGTACACCGCTCAATGATCATTCGTTCAGGGTGACAGGTCTCCATTCAAGACGTTAGTTGTTTGGACACATGAATCACATTTTTTCTCTTTCTCCTCTGTGGAAAATGAACCTAAGGTATCCATCTTTCCTCAACGCTCCAGTAATTTCCATAGTATTAGCAATATTCTTGTATATCTTTTCTACATTCTTCTCAGTGCAAGACTGTCTTGATGGTTAGGTGGTGATCAGAACTATGCACAAACGGCAGCTGTGACCGATCCAATCCTAATTTATTGTCAGTGTTTCAGGTCTGGCAGGTGTGAGGGAATTTGTTTTGTGTGGCCTCTGCTGCAGGGTAACGGGGTAATAGTTTGGCGATGGGGGTCACATGACACTGTATCTTAGTTCAGGTGTCCGGTCAGGATTGAGCGTATAAATGGAACTGGAGGGGTATAGTTGGAGCATAGTGTGATCAAAGTAGAGCATTAGTTAATCAGTTCCTCACGAGTTAGACGATGTGTTTAACAGCTTCACCTCTGCTCTGATACCAGCTGATACAGACACTGAACAAGCCAGACCCCAGCTTGATGTATCCCGACTTTATTTATGTTTATTTATCAAAGGAATCTCTTCCTGAAATGTGCATTACCAATGCTGTAAATATTGCTTCAGCAAAAAAAATCAGAAGTTTACAATAAATGAAATGGTGATACAATAGAATAACCGAGCTATGTACATACAACACAGATTCAAAGGCAATGAACATGCAGTCAATGGATAATCGTCAATCTAAAAGCAATGCAAAAATGAAAAGAAAGAAAACGTATTTAAAAGGTGGGACAAAACAATAGCAAGGGTGCGATTACAAACAGAATTTTTCCTCGTACAATGATCACACCAGAATCTTGGTTAAGTGACTTGTGATTTCAAGTATTAAACTGGTACTCCAGTAAACCTCTTCCTGAATCTCCCACACAGCTGAGTGTGAATTTACTTAGCTTTAAGTAATCTATGCAGAGCTTTATTTTAAACCAAAATTTCTGGTCTGCGGTGAACACGAACTGTTGGCTCCTCAGTAAAGTGTTTGACTAAATCTATCATTCACTTCAAATGAGCAAACATCTACATATCCACTCAGTTCCAGGAAATTAGAAGGACTAAAAGAAATGACAAAATTGATAAAATTGAAACGAAAGGTTTCAAAGGTAAGGGTACTATTCCTAATCTCAGATTCCAGAACTCAGAAATAAATCTTTGGGTCCATTTTAATGCCATGTTGGGTTACAACCAAAAATAAACAAAGTTTTTTTTTGGCCTGTAGCCAAACTTCAAAAGCAGTTTGAAAAAAAAATTGTTGTGATTGCATAAATACCTACAAGTTAACTATTAACTTCAGAAGCACAGAGAAGCCCACTGCTTATTTACTCAATAGCCAGAACCAAACTCACTCGAAATATTATTGAAATCTATACATAAAAATATCATCGTTTTTAATTTTCCGACATGATGAATTTGCTCAATTCCACGGTAGTCTTCAATTGAAATGGAGATTCCCAGAATAGATAAATAGCTTGGCAGACGAAAGTTCAATATCCCAGGCAATAACTTCGGTATCTGTGATAGTGGGGAATCTGCAGCGTCCCTGCAATTTGAAACTAAATCAGTCATCCGCCACTGTGTGAGGGTGATCACAATATGCGTATGGACCATTGTCAGTGGCAGTAACTGAAGCGAATCTTCAGGCCGGTTCTAATAAATTCAGTTCTGCAAATCAATTATGCAAGACACCCTCCCGGAATTGCACATGCTGAAAATAAAACATCATTTTCTGCATGAAGCTCTTTGTGCAGGCAATATCTCTGAACTCAATGCCGATGTGATTCAATCTCAAAGCCTTTCCTTTATACTTGCTTCATTGCCTGGGCGACTGTAACATGACAACGTGATTCAATTCATTTCTTAAAGAATTTGAATGACCAGGTGACGACTGTGAGTGAACTCCCAATTGTGGCAGAATATTTTTCAAACTGAGGTTTATTGGATGAGTCCAATCTCAATCGATCAATAGCAGACATTGGAAAACACATATTGAGTTATTTCATAACATCCCTACAGCGGACATGGAGGCCAATCGGCCCATTGAATCGACTCAGACCCTGCAAAGGGCATCCCACTCAGACCCAATCCGTGGAAATGTCAGGCAGCAGAGATAACCACTGTGCCACCCCACATGCCAGCATTGGCAAACCAACACCATCCAGCCCACTTTGAAATCTCCTTTTAATTCATCTTGCCCTTGACTTTGACCATTTGGAAATTAAATTCTCGTTGTTAAATAGCTCTCTGAGAACTTTCTCCTCAACACTGTGACGTCGCTTCCCTGTTTAACAGCAGCTGGTACCGTGAAGAAATATTGTTTGAGAAATGGAGACGACAAATTTCAGGTTTTAACACATGCAACATCGAAATAGAATTGCTCAACTTGCATGGATACAGTGTCTCAATCAAATATAACTTCATCAATGAAGGCAACGTTTGAAACAAGTAAAATATTCACAGAAAACTACCTTCAACCGTTACGTAAGCTCAAATCAATAGAGATCCTCATACCATGATGAGACTATCCTGGAGATAGGTGAGATCTGACTCTGATGCACACATGATATGTACGACAGCAGATGGGCACGAATGGTACCCACATGTATGGTGAAGAAACCTAAAACATTTTGCTGATGATGCGATGGCACAGTTTGAAGGGAGATGGACAGATAAGCCCAGTGGGGAATTTGCACGCACAAGGGTGCAAAAAATGTCAAATTCCAGAAATGTGTGTTCGGTAGTTAAACTTGTCTACGTGCCCTGTAGTGATGGTGAAATGGGACTTGGTGTGAAGACTGATAAGGGACAGAAAACAGCGAGCAGAAGAAAAATATGCCATACTCAGTTTGTCAGGTTGGTATTAGCAAGTCCACAAGGAGCATTACTTGAGATACAGCCATCGAAAATTTCTATCAATGACAGAGATCATACGATCATGTGTTACATTGGCGAGCATAATGTTACGTGGGACAGCAAAATACAAGGATGACATAGGAACGCTGAAAAGAGGGAAGACATGTTCAGTGAATGAATAAGCACCACATAGATTGTGTCATATAATGTAGAGAATGTGATACATTGTTCCTTCATTTCCATCTTGGAAATATTTCAGGCCGTCAACAAACTAATAGATGCTTAACCTAGTCATAAATCGAAAGCCAAAAAGTAACATTTCTGTCCATTCAATGATTGCCATTGGCATTATTCTCTTGGACATTTTACTTCTCTCAGATCTCTCTAAATTTGAGGTACAAACATTGGTTTGTGTCATTTCACTCCATCATCATTGAAGGCTTGCTCTATTGCTTTCATTATGGTCATTCAATGCTGCACTCAAAAGAACATCGACCCTCAACTCCCCGGTATATTTTTCTGTTTTTCCTTTTTTTACAGTCAGTGTCGGTGCTGTGTTAAAAATCAAATGGCAGCAGTGGACAAACCTAAAATGTCTGTCTGACTCAGAATCATCAGTCCTGACTTGCCAGATCCAGAATGGTATGTTGCCTCCACAGTTCCCAGTGTCAAGCACATCCCAGAACAACTTTCGCCCTTCCTGGATGTGGGATGGGCTTGAGGTGGGAAAGAGGCAGGCGTTGGATAGTGTGGTAAGTGAAGTCACAGAGGTCCTGGTCCACATTGACGAAAACAATACTTGACAGTGAAATAGCGACTCAAAAGCTGGCATCCTATCATTATGCACGCTTTTGATACAAGTGCATAAACTTTGACAAAAGCCTGTTACTGAGCCATGCCGTCAGCATCTCAATATCCCTGATACTCACCCGTTGACGTCAGCGATGCTTCCCTGATCGGTCCCAATTAACAGCCACAGTCAGGGAACTCATGCCCCATGTTGTGCAGCTGGCTGTCCTCATTACCTTCCTGAAATCCATATTGATGAAACCCATTGCTCTGCCTTCATCAGTCCACTTTGATATTTCATCAAAAAGCTCAATTAAGTTTGTGAGACATGATTTCCCTCGCACAAAACCATGTTGACTATCCCTAATCAGTCGTCGCCTTTCCAAATCCAAATACTGTCATTACCTTATTTTTGAAGGCTTCCAATTTTCCATCCGACCCGATCCTGTGAATGTCAGCCTCCATCAGCTTTTGAAAGTTCTTGCCTAATACCATCAAAATTAGCCTTCCTCCAATTTAGAATTTTTTCACTCTTGAATCACTATTTTAAAGCTATTAAAATTATAGTCACTGGCCCCAAAGTGCTCCCCAACTGACACACCAGTCACTTACCCTGAATATTTCCCAAGAGTAGGTTAAGTGTCGCACCTTTTCTAGTAGGTCCTTCCGCATACTGAATAAGAAAATTTTCTTGAACACACTTAACAAACGCTTCTGCATCTAAACACGATGACTCTATTATTCTGCATTTCATCATTTCTCTATTACTCGTTATTTTCCTCATACTTTCCATTTAATGTATTTACAATTACTCTCCATTCCAGCCACTCTGCTTAAACCTTCACTCTGTATTCAACATTCTCCCTGTTACTCTCTGTTTAGTACTCTCACTATTGTTCTTCGTTTAATCCTCCGTACTCTGGACTTAACCTTATCCATTCCCATGCATTTATCCCTGTCCCTGTTGTGGTGTATACAACTCTCTCTTCATTACTCTCTATTTCGTTCTTTTTCTATCACTCTGTCTTATCTCTCCTTCCTTTTCCCCTTAACTGAACACTCACGTTACTCCCCTGTATTGAACAATCTCCTTAGCACTCTGTATCATTTCCTCTCAATTTCCAAAAATGTGGTAACCCCTTATCACGTCACTCTGCATTTATACTTGCATAGTCCATGATATTCACCCAGCTCGCACAAAGCTGTTTCCTAAAGTGAACCGAACCCTTGACATTCCCGTTGATATCCTGTCAGCCAGGACTCATTCTTCCTACCAGATTAATAGCCCCACTCAGGAAGCTCATCTTTAATGAGATCCATCTGGCTGACCAAATTACAATCTCTCCAAATTTCCCTGCACTTCCCTCTCCCTGTGCCCCTGTAATCAGGATTGCCACACTTATTCTTTATGCACTTCTTCCCCTGTTATTTTCTATTAAGTCCTCACCCTTTCTGTTTTTAAACTCAACCAATTGTCCTGTATCCAGCTTTCTCGCTATTACTCTCCACTTAACCCTCTCCAATTGTCTATCTTTTCCTCTACCCATTATTCTATAATGAATTCTCTCCATATTACAATCTTTAACCCTTTCTCTATCTGTATTTCACACTGTCTCTTTCTCCAGGGCTCTTTAATTAATGTCTCCATCCACTCCCCCCATTCCGGATTCAGTGTTTTTTTCCTCTGCAATAATCAGAGACTGAGTATCCCTGCCTGAACATTGCCCACAGCCCCGAAACTGTAACCACTGCTGCTCTGTGCTGCCGCCCGTCTGGCCAACGCTGGGACTGCAGATTTATCCCAGAGTGCTGGAGGAACTCAGCACCAGCCCCACATCGTCAGAGACAGTGTCGCTGGTTGGAAGAAGAAAAGCACAACTTTAACATGAGCTAATACAGTATTGATGTAAAAATAGGAACAGCTATAATACACAACAACATTTACATATAAGTTTGAACAATTCTAATCTGCAACAATATATAGCTATAAACTCGAACATCTCCAACACAACCAATATTTAAGTTCCAATGCACAATAATATTACATGTAAACACAATCAGCTCTAATGCACAATGATATTTGTACAGACACAAAGACCTCCAACATATAACAATACATAATGTATATTAGGTACATAAACATGTAATAATGTGTATGTGAATGACTTGTATGAAGAAAATGAATGCACTGCTGCGAAAGTTACAGATGAAACAAAAATAGGAGGAATGGCAAGTTGGGACATTGCATGTGCTTTCTTAGGTACGGGGATGGTGGTGGTCTTCTTGATCTTCAGCTTGTTGGGGGGAGAGGGTAAAGATGTCGGTGTGTACCTCCGCCAGTTTGGCCGTACAGAATCTAATTTCACGGCCAGAGACTCCATCCAGTCCCGTCGCTTTCCTTGGGTTGACTCTCAGGACATCTGCTCTGACATGTGCAGCGGTGAACGATGGAACAGGTGTGCCTGGGGCTGTTGGAGCAGAAGTGATTGCGCTACTGGGATTCTGCTCAAACCGAGCAGAGAAAGCATTGAGCACATCAGGGAGGGACGTGTTTTGTCCGCTATCCCTCTCTGCTTCAGTTTACATCCCATAATGTTCTTTAGTTCTTGCCATAGGCTGCGGGAGTCTGTTTCGTTTGTATGGCCCGCTTATGTGCTCTGGTCCTCCCTCTTGGCATCCCCGATGGCCCAGTGGTTTTCAGATCTGAATTCCCTGTATAAGTCAGGCTCAATCCCACTTGAATGTTGCTCATCTGGTCTTCAGTAGGGAGTGGATTTCCTGATCCACTGAAGGTTTACGCTTGGGGAACATTGGATTGAATTCTTCACACCACAGTCCTCCATGCATTTGCCCATGATGTCTGCGATGGTGGTGTTGTCTTCATCCAGGATTTCCACTGAGTACTTCAACACGGTCCAGTTCACCAATTCCAAACAGTCCCAGAGACTGTCATTCACAGCCTCAGACCAGCATTGTATTTCATTTTGTAAAGGGTCCTCCCATTACAACTTCTGCTTGTAAGCTGTTTCCACATGTCGTAAGATGAATACCGGAGGACACAGCCTCAGAGTGTAGGGGCGACGTTTGGAACTGAGACTGGAATTAATTCCTTCAGGTGATTCATCTGTGGAAATAATTGCTTCAGAGTGTTGTGGACGTCAAACATTGAGTGCATGATGGTGCTGCCCCTTTACCAAGGTTGTGTTTCCTTGTTTTTTTTCTTAGTGTGTTTGGAAATGCAATGGTTCTAGGATGTCGAGTTTGGATGGTTTGCAGAGCCAATTTCATGATAGCTAACAGAAACTGCCTGAGGCCAAAAGGCTTTCAAATGCAAAATCATCTGCAATGAAAGGGGTGTGGCCAATTCTCCCACCTCCGATTATCTCTGGTCTGGTTTAGTTTGGGTAGGTGTTTGCAAGTTGCCAGTCTGTTGGGTTTTCAGATGAATGAAGTGATTTAGTCTTCTGTTCTCTTTTGTTTATGTTTGATTCGATACTCTGTAGATAAACTCTGTTTTATTTAAACCGATGAATGTTTATCTGCTCCATCAATCCTGGAATATCCACTTTACTCATGCATAAAATCAGCAGATAAGTTAGGGTCTGGGCTACCATCTTAATATACTTTTAGTGGATCTGATCCATAACAATTGTATTAAAAATTGTGCAATATGGGTCCCTGGTTGATAAGGGAATCAAACGTTGTGGGGATAAGGCCAGAGAATAGAATTGAGAAACAGATCATTCATGATCAAATGACAGAGCAGACACGATGGGCTAAATGGCCCTATTCAGTTGCTACATTGTATAGCGGAATGATCCCGTCTATGACAACATTTATGGATGGACACAAACAGCTCCAACATGGAAAAAGTGTATGTATCTCTTCCTTGGTTAAACATGGAAGAAACAATTGGAATCCTGCCTTTCATTGAATATTTCCCTGTGTTATTTTTATTTTCATTAGTCTTAGGTCCTTGAACTGACGTAGCAGTTCCGTAATCAGGGTGCAGAGGTACATATATTGATATTTTGATTTTTCCCAGGTTGCCAAAATGCACCTTTGAGAGCAATATGTGCACAGAGACCTGCCATAGGGTTCACATGTCCTTTTTCAGGAGACAGAGTCTCATGATCAGACAGAGACAGAATCACACCGAGAGGGACACAGAAACACGCCCACACCCCCACGTACACACAAGGACATGCAAGCAGAAGAACATCCACACACAGAAATGCAGGCAAATTAAGATATAGGAACATACTGACAAATAAAAACACATGCACGTGCACACATTCAACTCACAAAAATGCACACAAGCACAATAACACATTCCAACTGAAATGTGAGAACACACCGATACAATGACTAAAGAAGTATGCCCATACCCTCACGACACATACAGGAATACAATCAAAGTCAAGAATGGGGTACGACTACTCACATAGGCGTGAGCATGTAAGCGCACATGCACACACGCACGCAAACACATGACAACAGGCAAACTAAGACAGATAGGAACACCCCCACGTATGGTCAGAATGCATACACGTTTCCACACAAAGAAATACAGTCATACAGAAAGAGTTGAAGAAAACTACACACGCATACATGCACACACATACCTACAGACATACTCACGGAGAAAGGAACATACCCATGTACATACCGAATGCACACATATCCACACACTCAGAAATACAGTCATACTGAGATACAGGAAGACAGGCACAGAATCACACCCACACCCTCACACACTTACATAAACAAACTCAAAGTAACAGACATTACACACCAACCTGCGAGAATGACAGCAACTTCTTGTACATATGTAAAAACACATTCAAACACTGTTATGGAACCATCACCACAACTAGAAATAGACAGAGTGACACACAGAAACAAACACAGAGAGATCCTGCTCGGGGCACAGAAAGTTCATGACTTACGGACAGACAGTCAAACAGAGTCTGAACAACATATTCTCTTGCTTAAACAAGAGCACAGCCAGGCAGAAACACACTCCCCAAACCCACAATAATGTGATGACACTCAGAGACATACATACATCGTTTCACAGAACGTACACACACAACCACATAGTCATTGAACTGCCATGCCAAAAACAGCATACACACAGGCACAAACACCACAGATGCACATGTGCAAAACACAGACAGATACCAATCACTCAGGTACAGTAACATACGCCAACATAAAAACACCCACCTTAACAGAAACGATCTCAGACAGACTGAATAACATTCCCAAATAGATGTATGCATGAATTGAAATACTTCTCAACACACACAAAGGGAAAGCCACTTTGACATTCATAAACACAATCATAATGTGTCACACTCAGGGACATGTCCAAGAACAAATACTGAGAGACACGCAAACACAGGGAGATCCCCATAAAGGCAATGAAGACCCACCCCTCTCACACACACACACACACACACAGAGGGAGATCCCTACAAAGGAAATGAAGCCCCCTCCCCACCACACACACGGAGAGCCCCACAAAGGCAATGAAGCCCCATCCCACCACCCGACACAAACACAGGGAGATCCCCACAAAAAGAAAAGAAGTCACCTCCCCTCCCCCCACCCACACACAGCGAGAATCCCCACAAAGGCAATGAAGCCCACTTGCCCCAATCCACACACACAGGGAGATCCCCACAATGGCAATGATGCCTCCTCTTCAAACACACACACAGGGAGATCCCCACAAAGGCAATGAATCCCCCTCCCACCACCCACACACACAGGGAGATCCCCACTAAAAGAAATTAAGCCACGTCTCCTCGCCCGACACACACAATGAGATACCCACAAAAGTAAATGAAGGCCCCTCCCCCCCACACACACAGGGAGATCCCCACAAAGGCAATGAAGCCCCCCTCCTCCACACTTAGTTGGATTCCTACAAAGTCAATGAAGCCCCCTTCCCTCCCCGTCACACACATGGAGATCCCCACAAAGGCAAAGAAGCCCCCTTCCCCCATCCACACACACATGGAGATCCCCACAAATGCAATGAAGCACCCTCCCCCCACCACACACACGGGGAGATCCCCACAAAGACAGTGAAGACACCCAGCCACACACACACACACCGGTAGATCCCCACAAAGTCAAGGAAATATGCAGCCCCACGCCACCCCAAACACAGGGAGATCCCACAAAGGCAAAGACGCCCCATACACACACAGGGAGATCTCCACAAAGGCACTGAAGCCCCCTCAACCCCACAACACCCCCCCACACACACACGCACACACACCCACAAATGCAATGAAGCACCTTCCACCCCCACACACGGGCGCACAGGTATATCCCCAAAAATGCAATAAATTATGCTCCCTCCACCCACCCGCACGCAGGGAGATCCCCACAAATAGGCAATGAAGCCCATTCCCCCCCCGCACCACAACACACACATACACAAGGAGGTCCCCTCAAAGGCAATGAAGCCCCCTCCCCCCACACACAGAGAGATCCCCACAAAGGCAATGAAGCCCCACTCCGCTCCCACACACACACAGCTACACAGGCACCCTCACACACAGAAAGGGAAACGCGTGAACACACTTCCCACCCAGCCACAGGGAGAGGAATGGGAGATAGATGACCAAACTCCAGCCGACTTACTTACAGTAATGTGTCAAAGTATTGCTGGCGATAGCCGTACACTTTGTATTTTAAAAATCACTGTTTGGGGAAAGATCAGTGAATAAAGGGATTAAAGTCAATGCAAGTGAGCATGTGCTGAACTGAGACAACATTTGTCTGACATGGTCAATGTGAGATAAAGACAGACAGCGCAAGAGAGAGAGAGAGAGAGACAGAGAGACAAGAAGGATAGACATAGAGGAAGACAGAGAGACTGACAGACAGACAGATAGCTAGAGAGAGAGAGACAGAGCAAGAGAGAAACAGACAAAGGCAGACAGAAAGAGGCAGAGAGGGAGAGACAGAAATAGCCGGATGAATGAAGTAGACAGAAGGTGGACGCAATAAACACACTCAAATACAAATGTGCATTGAACAATTACCCATTCATATGACCAGATCACCGGTACACAGAACTTTTATCTTGTTGTAATAAAGTGTTTATTGTGAGCTGAAGAGAGAGAGGCTGACAGTCATCATGGTGCAGGAGGGACTGTTTCAGTCCCTCCCCCCTGCGCCCCTGCAAGGAAAATTCAGAGACACCTCCTGCTATAGTCTTTAACACTCATCCGCCAAGCAGTCCATGAAGACAAAATATTCCAGCTGAACCCATCACTCACACCTGTCCATCACTTGGAATTAATCCTGCAGCCTCTTTCCATCCTACCCTGCCCCGGATAGTCACCGCTTGCTCCATTACCTGCTGTCCATTTTTCGTAACTTTCAGTATCATTGAAGGGGAATGCAGATAAATTATTGCTAATGTTTTGAGGGATGATGTGGGAGGACCGCTCGGGTGAACAAGGAAATGCGGGTTTGATGGTACAGTTGCATCAAAATCACGATTTTCTGGTCTGGCTGGACGATCAGAAAAGAAGGGCTGAATGGTCTCTTGCTGCTCATTGTGTGCCTCCGTGTGTGTCAATCCGTCAGTCAATCAAGGATAGAAGCATGCTCCTGAGCATGGTGAATGGTGATCCATCCTGTTACTGCCCACCGCATCCTGCACTGGGTGTTATAGTCAAATTCTTGTGCTTGTGCTGGTGGAATCCTGGCCGTACATCTGCAATTCCTGCACTGGGAACACTGCGGCTGCCTCTGGAGCTCTCTCAGTTGTTTTGCTAATTTATTAAGTGATGAATCTACATGACCAGTTGGTGCACTGCATTCCTGAACTTCGCTCTGAACTTGGGCAGAGTCACTGCATAAAATAATGTGTTTGTGCTGCAGCTGAAATCCTTCAGCATTTCTCCAATGTATACAAAAATCATGAAGGAACTGCTGTACCATTGATTCCCTCCTTTAATTAAATTGTACAAGTATACTGCACCTTGCATGAACCACAGAAGTATGAAACTGATGGATATGGTGAAGAGGGAAATCACCGACTTCCTCCGGCTCTCCATCTCTGCATCTTTGTGACTGTCTCCCTTCCTTTGACCCATCAGGCTCTTGCGTACTCGACTAGCCACTAAAATGTGCCTTACCGTCAGAGTGTTCATCCACAGAATTAACACGAATGCGATTAAAGGGGTTAAAATTATATCGAACCACTGAAACCCCAGCCACCTGGAATCAGTCTCAAAACTTGACTTTGTTCGGCAATACCACTGAACATTGTCAATTATCCTCCCAGGTTGAAACCGAAAATAATAGGGAATATTTTTTGAACAGATGAGAATGCTGGTTGCAGCCACAGCCACAGCCAAGGCTTTCTCTGTCCAATATTTTCTCTTCAGTTTCAGACAGGAAATGGCCACAAAACGTTCAAAGGAGAAAAGGACAGTGAACCAGACGGAACAGTCTGTGGCTGCTCGAGCTAAGGCATAGACAGCACTACACACAGGAGTGATATTCAGGAAAGACCTTGAGTAGTAAATGAATTTGAATTGCCACAGAATAATCTCCGTGAGAATGAACATGAGATCCGATGTTGCCATGGCCATCAGGCAGCGCATTGTGCAGTTAGAGAGGCCGCATTTTCCCCGTGCGAGAACCAAAACCACCAGGAAATTAACTGAAAGACAAAGGAAGTTAAATTCAAATCAGAAATTGATGATCAAACATTCTCTGCTTCGTTTCAGAGAGCAATAGAAGATCTCAGCACCTAACTGAGGGAGCTGGAAGTGTTCAGGTATCGAGTTTGAATATGACATCTTCAAAGGCCTGACACATTGTTTGAAACAGCTCAATCCTGTGTTTGACTAATTGTGGGCAGGCAATCAACAGATGCAGATGGCATCATTTTTAAGATGAAAGGGAAGAGGTTAAAACGGGGTCTGAGCAAGATGTTTTCACACAAAGAGTAGTGAGGGCGTGGGTAATTCATTGCCTGGGAGATTCGTGGAAGCAGGAAACCTCACAAACTTCAAAAACTGGATGAACACTTGAAGCGTCACAGTATTTGAGACTACATGTACAGTGGTAGATCCTGGCGCGGGTATAGATTTCGTGTAGCATTGATAGCACAAACTGGATGGAACGAAGTACCTCTTCGGTGTCGTTGATTCTACTATTCTATGAATTACTTCTGGGGGAAGATTGTGTAGTGTAGCATTTTAATGGAATAACTGAAAGGGATTTGAATGCTGAAAACATGAAACAGAATCAGATACAACTGGCAAAACCCAACAGATATGGCAGCATCTATGGGGACAGTAACAAAGTTAGTGGAATCACCGTTCATCAGAGTTTTTTCATCTAAACATGGGTCATTGAACTCAAAACATCATATCAGGTTTCTGCCCACTCTATACCTTATCATTTCAACCAAAAACACAGGGATTCGTTTCTAACAGGGAAATGAGGTTGAAAGTGTTGATATTCAACTACAATGGAACATTTGGTAAACTGCTCTTCACTTACATAGTTGGAGTCATGAAGATGTACAACACAGAAACAGGCCATGAAGCCCAAATTGTTCATATAGTTCAGATATCCTAAATTAATCTAGTCTCGTTTGCCCCTATCTTCCTCTAAAATCTTTCTAAACATTTAAATGTAATTATACCAGCCACCATCACGTCCTCCAGCAGATCATTCCAGACATGCACCACCCTTTGAAGAAGTTACCCCTTAGGTCCCTTTTAATTTTTGCTCCTCTCACTCTAAATCTATCTGCTTTAATTTTGGACTCCCGCAACCCATGGAAAAAAAACCTTTCCACTTAACTTGTCAATGCTCCTTGTGGCTTTGTAAACATCTAATATTCAGCCCTCAGCCTCCTAAACTTCAGGAAAAACAGCCCCAACTTACTCAGCATTTCCCCATAGCTCAAATACACCAATCCGGGCAACATCCTTTTGAATCTTTTCCGAACCGATTCAAGTTTCAAGGCATCCTCCCTTTTGTAGGAAGACCAGAAATGCACACAATATTCCAAAAGTGGCCGGACCAATGTCCTGCACAGACAGAACATACTCTCCCAATTCCAACATTCAGTGGTCTGAACAATAAAGGAAATTATAACAAGCGTCTTCTTCACCATCCTATCGACTTGAGACATCATTTTCAAGTGTCAATGAACCTGCACTCCAACACCTCTTCTTTCAGCAACATTTCCCAGGACCTTACCATTAACTGTACATGTCCTGCTCTGGTTTACCTTTCCAAAATGTAGCACTTCACATTCATCTGAATTAAAATATATCTGACACTCCTCAAACAATTGTCCCATCTGATAAAGACCCGTTGTAAACTGAGAAACATTTTCCGCTGACCACTCCAACTCTAATTCTTGTGGCATCTGCAAACTTACCAACTGTATCTCCAATTTTCACCTCCAAAGCATGTCTATGAATGAGGAAACGCCGTGGATTCCGCACTGAACCTTGTGGCACACCACTGGTCATCGACCTCCAATCTGAAAAGCAACGTTTCACGACCACATTCTGTCTTCTGCCTTCAAGGCACTTCTCCTCAAATGGTTGTGTCTCCATTAGTTGAATATAATCTAACCTTGCTCACGACTCTACCATGAGAAAACTGATTGAATGCCTTCCCAAAGTCCATATAGATCACATGCGTTGTTCTGTGTCAACAATCCTCTTCGTAACTTCTTCAAAAAACAGAGTCAGGTTCGTGAGTTATATTATCCCATGCACAAGGCCATGTTGACTGTCTTTAATTAATCATTGCCAATTAAAATACATGTAATTCCTCTCCCTGAGGATTCCCTCCAATAACTCCTCAGATACACCAGTCTATAGATCCCTGGCTTTTCCTTACAACCTTTCTAAAATCGTGGCACCACGTTCGTCAACCTCCAATTTTCTGGCATCTCACCTGTGATGATCGATTATACAAATATCTCAGCAAGGTGCCTCGCAATCACGTCCCCAGCTTCCCAAAGAGTTCTAGGGTACATCTGATCAGTTCCTTGGTATTTATCCACCTTTATACGTTGTAAGACATCCAGGACCGCCTCTTCTGCAATATGGACATTTTTCAAGAAATCACCAAGTATTTACCCAAATTCTGTATATTCCAAGTCTTTCGCCACAGTAAAAAATGATGCAAAGATACTCAATTAATATTTCCCCCATCCCCACCATTTCCACACATCGGCTACCTTGCTGATCTTTGCAGGATCCTATTTTCTCTTCAGTTCGGCTTTTGTCCTTAACATATTTATGAGACCCCATTGTTTTCTCATAAAACCTATTTGCAAAAGCCATTTCATGACCCCTTTTTGATCTCCTGATTTCACTCCGAAGTATACATCTTTATACTTTTCTAAGTATTCGCTCGACCTCTGCGATCAAGATGTGACATATGTGTCCTTCTTTCTCTTACCAAAAGATCAAATTCTTTCGTCATCCAGCATTCCCTACACGTACCAGCCTTGCCTTTCAACCGAACGGGAAGATAATGTCTCTGGACTCTCCTTTTGTCATTTTTATGGGTTCCAATTCTCCCCTGTCCCTTTACATGAGAACATCTGTCTCTAGTCAAACTTTGAAAGTTCTTGCCTGGTCCTATCAAAATTGGCTTTTATGTAATTTCAGCTTTTAAATCCGGTCTATCCTTTTCCATCAGTGTACTAAAACTAAGGGAATTATGGTCACTGGCTCCAAAGTGCTCCCCAGCTCACAACTCAGTCACTTACCCTGCCTTACTTCACAAGATTTGTGCCTTCTCTTGTCGACCCATCCACATACTGAATCAGAAAATGTTCTTGCACACACTAACCCAATTCCTTTCCATCTAAACACTAAACACTTCGGACATCTCAGTCTATGTTTGGAAAGTTAAAATTCCCGACCATTCCCACTCTATTATTCTTACAGAGATCAGAGATGGCCTGACAAAGTTTCTCTTCAAATTCCCGCTGACGGTGGGGAATGGGTCCACAATACAATCCTAATTAGGAGATCATTCCTTTCTTATTTCTCAGTTCAACCAGAAATACTTCCCTGCACCTATTCCGAGGAACATCCTGTAAGTACAGCCATAATACCATTCCTTATCAAATACACAACTTCTCCTCTTCCCCATTTCTTGCTCCCCCTTTCTTTCCTTCCCACAGCCTTTGTATTCTGCAACATGAAGCTGCCAGTCCTGTCCACGCTAAGCCACATCTCCACAATTGCTATGATTTCTAAATCCCATTTTGTTAACCATTTCCTAAGTTCATCTGCCTTCCTTGTTTGGAATCGTGCACTGAAATAAATTCAGGTTAATTGATTAGACCTACCGCGTTCTCTGCTTTGTCCCTGCCTGCCCTGATTGTTTGACCGCCTCCTTTTCCCAAATGTACCAGTCTCAGACTGATATTTTTCTCACTATCTCCCTTGGTGCCAGCCAGTCCCCTGGTTCCCCGCCCGCACCAAACACCGACCTTATTATTTGAAATCCAAGCAGCTCGAGCAAATCACCCTGCTCGTATATTAGTCCCCTTCCAATTCAGATTCAATCCGTCCACCTGATACAGGTCATTTCTCCCCCAGGTTCCAGTGATGACAAAGTGTGAACCCTTGTCTCCTGCACCAGTATTCCTCCCAAGCATTCATCTGCTCTATCCCCTGGTCCTACGCTCACTACCTTGTTGCACTGAGAATTGTCCAGGTATGACTACGCTCAAGTACCTCCTTTTAACTTCCTACCTAACTTCTTACATTCTCCCTTCAGAATTTCATCTTTTTTTCCTTCCTATGTCTTTAGATCCAATGTGCATAATGACCTCCTGCTGGTACCACGCCCCTTTGAGAAAATTCTGCACCTTCTGCAAGAGATCCCTAATGCTGGTAGCAGAAAGAGAGCACTCCATTTTGATTTCTCACTCCTGACCGCAGAAGCATCTCTGTGAGCCTTTGATGACGAGAACTGATCCTTTGGAACCTGACGTACTGCTTGTTACATTAGAGCCAGACTTGGTACCAGAAACGTGGCTGTTCGTGTTGCATTCCCCTAACAGTCTATCACCGCTATGTTTTTCACAAGAGCACGGTTGTTTAAAATAGGTGTAGCCACCAGAGACTCCTGCACTACACACCTTCCTCTCCTACCCTTCCTGGTGGAAACCCATCAAACTGATTGTATCTGTGGTTATTCTCTCTTCCTATAAGTGCTATTCATCACACCCCGACCTCCTATAAATTCCTCATTACCTCAAGCTGCTGCTCCAATTCAATCCATGCGATCTGATGGGATTCACAACCAAACATACTTACTGTAGATCCTAATCATCGGTAACATGGAAGCTGTCAAGAAAATCCCACATCCGACAAGAAGATTATATCACTCTACTAAAGGCCACCACTGCGGCTGAGCTCTCTGCGGACCCAGAAAATGTAACTGTCTTACTGCACTAAAAGGCACAGCTCCAGGCTAACGTTTTGCCTATGCTTTTTACTTTCATATTTTCGTCAAGAGACAGACCTCAATAAAACATAAACCCAAAAAGAACTCACTCTACTCACTTTGGTACATTTACACAAAAAAATGTCAGCAGGATTACAAGTAAAAACCCTGTGCCATGAATTCACCCACACAGGTGCCTCCAAGGTCAGTTGCAATTTTCGTGTTGTTGCTTTTTCGAAGATGCACTCTGATCCCCAGAAATACATGAACGCAAAAAGCAAAGGCAGGAGCTGTGCAGATTCACTGCAATGGGAAAAGTGAGGACTGCAGATAATGGAGGTTTAGTGTCGAGTGTGCGGTGTTGGAAAGTGCAACACATCAGGCAGCATCTGAGAAGCAGAAAAATCGACGTTTCGGACATTCCTGATGAAGTGGTTTTGCCCAAAACTTCTCTTTTCCAGCTTCTCGGATGTTATCTGACATGCTGTCCATTTTCAGCACTTCACTGCTGTGTCAGTCAGCAGTGTAGGTGTCTCTGTCTCACTTTCACTGGCCATGTGATCTCTAGCTTTGTCTTTCTCCCTCCTTTTTAAATTGCCGTTTCTTTGGTCTTCCTTTTCAACAAATTTCGAAAACAATGCAATAGCTTATAAAACAATAATTACTTTTCCTGGAGTTAATGGAAATCAGCTCTGCCATCGAAGATCCCCCAAAAAAGGAGCAGCTCTTAAGGCTGCAATCTTTGCCCGTCCCCATATAGAATTACCTAGAATTGGCTGGTCACTACAATTCAAAAATCATGAGTTGTTGCACTGGAGAAGACGTTATTATTTAATGGCTCATGCTAACAGATCTGAGAAAGGTTTGTTTTATCATTAAAGGCACAAACCCCGACTGAAGCCCCGTCTCTGTGAGGATAAACTGAGGATTTGTAAACTCACTGAATCCCTCATACTTTATTTTGGAAAGTGAACAATTCCTTGTCATGCTTAACAAATGTTGTAATTTTTTTTTTGTACACTCAGTCATCAAATAATGCAAAATGCAAATCGAGAACTGTGACTTTTTGATAGATTCTCTGCGTTATCTGACTCAAATTGATTGGGGCTGTGCTTGTTGATATTTTTTGAATAAACGACATAATGCAAAAGAAAACAGGAAATTCAGTGCTGCAATTGTATAATGAAAATATAATATGGTAAAAATTCAGTCTCTATGACTTCTATTGTGTTTTGATAACGTCAGGGATAATTAACATTTGAAGTGATAATACAAATACTCAGCATTTCATAAACAGTATTAATTTCACAGTACTCCTTTTTAAAAAAATAGTTTTTTTAATGAGAGTTACTAAGCAAGGTAAGCAATACTAACCTCGTGAATTATTAAATCCTGAAGTTCCAAACTTAGTTAATATTATTCCTCCCCATGATGAAATCACTTTATGCACTGCAAAAATTATGAAGCAACAAAAACTTCTTCAGTGAACAACTGGAAGGGCGCCGCAGTCTACTGAAATTCAACTTAACACTTCACCATGTCCCAGTGGTTGAAACTGACAACACAGAAACAGGCGATTTAAGGCACCAAGCGAATTCACTTTCACACTCCTCAGTCTTTCTGCAATCTCATAGAAATGCTCGGAAGTTATGGCACTGCAAGACGTCATTCATGTCTGCATCAACTGAATAAACTAGCTACCTCCTCTGATACAACTTTCCAGCATCTTTTCCACATTGTTGAAGGGTTGTACACTTTACATGCAGATCCAAGTTCCCTTTGAATGAGTTAAGGTTTGACACCTCAAGCCACCATCAAAACTGGGAAGTGAATTCCAGTTGCATCATCATCTTCTAAATGAAATGATAGGCCTAAATTGTCTTGATAATCCTCCCATTAATTTTTCTCACTCTGTGTCTCCTGGTAAATGGTCCTGCATTCTGGGAGACAAGTCTCCATCCAAGACCCTGCTTATTTTGCACATCTCAATCACGTCAAATCTCATTCACATCTGTTTCGTTAAAATCCATCTTTCCTCAATGCTGCAGTAATTTCCACGGACTAACACCATTCTTGTTAATCTTTTCTATACTCTCCACAGTGCAATTCTATCTTCGCTGCTCGGTGATGACCAGTACTGTGCACAAAGCCACAGCTGGAAGCCACCCGGTGTCTCATGTAGTTCCAGTATTACAGGTCTGGTGGTGGGGAGGGAGGGAATTTGTTTTGCGTTGGCTGTGGTGCAGAGTGAGAAAGGAGTAAGTTTGGGAGGAGTAATATTGAATTACATCTCAGGGTGGATATCTGATCAGGATCTGGGACATATAATATACTTGAATGGATATAGTAGGGCGCAATCTATTTGACGTGTGGGGGTAGTGTATCAGTTCCGCCGGAGTAAGTCTAAGTGTTAAATCGCCTAATGTCTGTTCTAACACCAGCTGATTAACTAAAGATCAAGCCAGATCGTCGAAGATATCCAGCCTGATGGATCATAACTTTATTTGTTTTGATTTAATAAAGTGATCACTTGCTGAATTATAAAAACACAATGCTGCAAATATTGGTTCCACAAGAAAACAGAGATTTATTTCAAAAGAAGTGACGATAAAATAGAATGAGAATCTAGATTAAATTGGTGCTGGAAAAGCACAGCAGGTCAGGCTGCATCCGAGGAGCAAGAAAATCGACGATTCGGGCAAAAGCCCTTCATTTTCCTGCTCCTCGGATGCTGCCTTACCTGCTGTGCTTTTCCAGCACCACTCTAATCTAGACTCTGCTTTCCAGTATCTGCAGTCCTTGTTTTTACCCCGATAAAACACAATAAACCAAACTACGTTCTTGTTCTGCAGATTCAAAGGCATTGAAGACAGAGTAAATGGATAACTCTCATTAACCCCAAACCAATAGAAAAATGAAGCAAAAGGACATGACTTTTATATATTATGTCAAACACGACTCCCAGTGTCGTTACAAAGAAACAACCCTCACATAATATTTACACCAGAATCCAATTATATAACAATTGGTTAAATGCTTGTGATTGTCACTTGTAAACTGGAACTGCAATGGATTTCTTCATGGAGCTACCACATAACTGAGTGTCAAAGTACTCAGCTTTAAACCATCGCTTCAGAGATTTTTCTTGTCCCAACACTTCGATCTGGGACCAACACAACATTTTCATTCGAAGGCAATGCAATTTACTGAAGCCCTCATTTCCTTCGCATGAGCATAGAGCTACACATCCAATCATTTCCAGGTCTGACTGGAACTAAAAGAAATGACAAAAATGATATCAGTGAAAGCAAATCTTTCTCAGTTAAGTGTTTCTTCCTCCATAGCTTATTCCAGAACTCTTCAACAAATCTTCCAGTCTCCATTAACACCATGCTAGTTTGTAATCATCAAAAATAAACACAGGTTCACTCATGCACAAAGCCATTTAGCCGAAAGCCAAACCTCAAACGCAATTTTTAAAACAAATTTATGTTATTGCAGACATAACTTCAACTTCAGATGCACAGAGAAGCCTACTGCTTGTTCAGTCAACAAACCAGAACAACATGCAAATTAACTGATTTTGCAAATTCGACATAAAAATACCACGGCTTATAATTTTGCAAAGTGATTCAGTTTATTAATTCCACCGAAAATCTTTATAGTCTTCGACTAAAATTGAGATTTCTGGATGGTTCCCAGAAGAGAGGAATAGTTTTCCAGGCAATTCCTGTGGAATCTGCGATGATGTGGATTCCACGCAGTCCCTGTAATCTGAGACTAAATTATTGATTGTCTGCTACTGTGTGACCTTTGGGCACAATATGGCCAGGTATCATTGCCAGTGGCAGAAGAAACCCGCAGAGAATCCTCAAACAGATTCACACAAGTTCATAGGTGCAAGGCACTTACCAGGAATTGTCACAAACGGAAGGGTCGTGACAAATATTTTCCTCACAACATAAAATGAAAACGTCATTTTCTTCCTCAATCACTTTGTGATGTCAATTTCACTGTACTCAATGCCGTGGTGATATAATCTCAAAGCCTTTCATTTATGTCTGCTGGCATCGTCTAGGGGACTGTTACATTAAAATATGGTTCAATCAATTTATTTACAAACTTGAACAAACAGGTGACAGCGGTGAGTTAACTCTCAGTTGTCAGAGAGCATTTTTAGAACTGATGTTTTTTGGATGATGCAAATCTCAAATCGTCGAGAGGAAACATTGGAAAATGCATGTTGATGAAAATCATAGAATCCTTACAATGGGCCCATCGAGTCCACACAGACCCTGCAAAGTCTATCCCACCCAGACCCACCCACTGTCCCTGTCAGGCAGCAGAGCTAAGTACTGAGCTACTGTGCCAACCTGTCCACCAGCATTGACACCCCAACACCATCTCTCGAACACTGAAAACTCATTTTACTTCAATGTCATCCTTCCCTTGCCTTTGACTATTTGGAAATTAAATTCCAGTTGTTGAGCGTCTCTCTCTGAGAAATGTTCTCCTCAACACTGGGATGTGGCTTCCCTGGTTATCAGCAGCTGCTTTGCAAAAGGATGATAGTTGGTTAAAGGAGACGGCACATTGTATGTTTTAATAAATCAAACATCGTGATCGAATTCCTCTCCCTCCACAGGTACAGCGTCTGAAACTGATATAACGCCTCCTGTGCAGGCAATAATTGAAATCAATAAAATAATCACTGAAAATTGCCCTCAAAGTCTATGCAAACTCCAATCAATACAGATCCTTCTACTGGGATACGAATGTCCTGGACATTTTGCAGAGCTGACTCTGAGACACACCTGACCTATGCAGAAGCACATGGACCTGAGTCATTATCTCTTCCCTGCAGTGTACTGAGCATGTATAGAGAAGAAACTTTAAACATCTGACTAATGGTGGATTTGCACACTTAAGGAAGAAGAAATTTCATATTCTGGAAATGTTTGAGAAGTAGTAAATGTTGTCAATGAGCCCTGCAGTGATGGGGAAATTGGAATTGCTGTGAAAACTGATAAAGTACAAAAAACAGAGAGCAGGAATAAATCTGTCATATTCATGTTCTTCGGCTGATATTAGTGAGTACCACAATTATCATTCCTCGTGCCATTTATGATCTGTATCCATGACTGAGGTGATCGGATCATGTGTAACGTTGGTGATCACACAATGTTATGTGAACAGTAAAGGAGGAGAGAGGAAGAATGAAAAAGGAAGGACGGCTTCAGTGAGTGATTGAGCACAAAAATAGTCTGTGCAATTTAATGTCGAGAAATGTGAACAAATCTTCAATCATTTCAATCTTGGAAAGATTTCAGGCCACCAGTAACTTTTCGATGCTCACTCCAGTCGTAAATCAAAAGGCTACAGGAATCCTTCCGTTCCATTCACTGCCAGTAGTTTCTATTATTCTCTTGAAAACTTTACTTTCCTCACACCCTGCCAAATTTGAGGAATTCCACCCGGGGTTTTCATCATTTTGATCCCTCATATTGATCCCTTTTAGTTCAGTTACCATTCTGGTCAAATGATGCTGCACTCAAACCGACATGGACGCAAAACCTGGTTTATATTTTTCATTTTTTCCCCACTTATAAAGTCAGTTTGGTTCTGTTTTAACATCAAGTTGCAGCAGAGTTCAAAGCTAAATTGATTGACTTTTTCAGAATCATCCGTCCTGACCCGACAGTGTCCAGGAAGATCTGTCATCTGAAAAGTGCCGAGGGTCGAGAATATCACAAAACATCTTCAGCACATTTTTGGGGTGTGGTTGACTGTGAGTGTGACAGGGAAGTGTGGAAAATGAGGAGGTCCTCATCCACACTGGCGCCAACCCTTCAGAATCTTGCATCCTGCCATTAATCACATTTTATTTACAAAGAAAGAGTCTTTGACGGAAGCCTGTCACTGAGTCAGGTACTCAGCATCTCAGTGTCCCTGACATTTACCCTTCAGAATCAGCCTGGTTTCCCTGACTGACACAAACTCATGGCCCCAGTCAGGGATTTCATATCCAGTATGATCCAGCTACCCCATCTCATGGCAATCATTACCAGGGTGAAACAAACAATGAGTTTCTGAAAGTGCGGATTAACACTCGGGCAAGAAATTAAAAAGCTGATCCATGGGTGACTCCGAGTGCTCATTAAGCCGAAGAAGGTGTGGCTGAAAACACTGGTTCCATGAGGAAGGGCTTTGGGCATCTCAGCCATTGGAAATGTTTCGCAGTCTGGGGCGAACTGAATGCATTGTGATTGTTTTGTTTTAATTGGATGGGGATTGCAACACAGCGCGGGAGATATACGACTGTTGGTAGAGAATATTTAATCAGACCTGTCAGAGGATTGGGAATCTGAGATCAAACTCATTTAGTAGGGAAATGAAGCTGGTCATTATAAGTAGACAATCTTTGAGTGGAAGAGAAAGCAGCAGAATCACAATCTGGATCTGTTAAGATGTTGTGCATCTGAATTGTGGTCTCCAGGATCAAACTTCCATCCACGAACTCACATTTCTAGGGACAGAGTTATTTTCTGCACGTTTCTTTTTCATTTTCGGGAGAAGCTCAATAACATAGTTACTATCGAAAGATTTTTTTATTTTATTTTGTATTTATGATGATGTGTGAGATATTTGTTCTGAAATAGACTGCAAGTATCCATCAATATTTTGAACAGTTCACTTCCGCCCAAGAACCTAAAGCCAGAATGCACATTGGAAGGACGAATTTATTACATCTCACACAATTGGATTGACACAGGAGCACAGATGTAAGCATGCAGCAATCTGTTATATATTTCCACAAATTACGAAAACAATGAGAAAAAATTACGTCACAATATTGTTGTATTTGGAAGAATGCCCATAAAATGCTCAAATTGTTTATTTAGTTGGAGAACGAATAAATGGAATATGAACCTCACAGCCCTGAAGCTAACTAAAAAGAACAACAAGGAATTGATGCCTAAATGGTCAAACGTGGACTCAGTTTTCTGTGGATAGGGAATGGCTAAAGAGTATGAACCATCTTCATGAATCACAACACTAATTCAGTCACCTCTCGGACAATGAACAAACAGGATAGGTGACAATGGGTGGGGCTGCCTGATTCCAGGGCTGTTCGGAAACTTTCTGATTCCCACCCACTTACTCAGACTGCACGAACGCGGTTGATGCAGAGCATTGGCATCCAATTGCAGGTCTCGTTGCAAAAGCCAATTTTGGAGAGTACATCCCACCTGTTGGTATGCAATTTCCTGTAAATGGCGTTTTCCTAGTCCAGGCTGGTAAGGCAGGTTGCCAACCTCACTGTTTCACACAGAGACATTTACATCGCTGAGGAGTGCGAGACTCTGAGAGATCGTTCTGTCAAGTACACCACAGGCTTTTTCGGGGTGAATCATTGATCCTGCAGCAGACCTGACCTCGTTGATGATAATGTCAGACAGGTTTCTGTCAATTGCTTTTTGCAGTGAAACCGGTCGTCAGTCCTCCCTGTGCACCTTCTAACTTTAGATGAGAGGGATGGTAACTTTCCTGTTCGATTCACACAGGCTACCTGTTCGAAGCATACAGTTATCCACTTCCAGCAGGTCCAGGCCAATCAAGTGCCACAGAGGTGAAAACAACTCAGGTGGGCAGCCATCACTTCTGGAAGTTGTACTCATTCGTAAGGACTTGAGGGTGTTGGTCAGCTTCTACAGAGACAACGGCTGGTCCAGACTCTCCCGTGTGCTGTTGTCTAAGACCTCTGTGATACAGGACAGGAACAACTGTGCGGCTGCGCTGTCTGCGCACTTCATATCATATCGACTGACAAAAAGGGATTTGCTGATCTTCAGAATGTTCTTCCTGGTGGTCGTGGTATCAGGAGAAAAACTTTTAATCCAGATTGATCGGACAATTCGCCCAAAGGCCTGGCTCCACAAACAGACAAAGATTGTTTGGTGCGTGCTTCAACCCACAAGCTGTACCAAAGGCCACAAGTTCCTCTCAGCAAACAGATCCAAATTCACAGCTCGAAGCCCATTTCATTACAAAAATGCAAAACACAAAAAGTCAGTGAGGGGCCTATCACATCTGCTCCCCATCATTTCTGTTGTAGTGTTCATCTTCTCCTTTGTGAAGTACCTGTGGGTGTATGAACAGCAAGATTTTGGAGGGACATGGGTCAAATGAGACAATTTCGGGTAACTGATCGACACAGATGAGTTTGATTTGATTCAATTTGATTGCTTTATTGTGACGTGTACGGAAATGCACTGAAAAGCTTTGTGAATGAGCAGTCCAGGGAGATCACACGAGGCAACGAGGTGCAGAACAAAAGCTTTTGACAGAGTCATACAGGTTAAATTGCGCAGGGCGTACAACACAGGTCAGCGTTAGAAAAATCAGCATTACTTGAGTCAAGAGAGTCCATTCAATAGTCTGATAACGTCTGAGCAGAAGCTGTTTCTGAACCTGTTTGTGTATGGTCAGGTTTCTGTACCTTTTGCCTGATGGAAGAATTTGTTGGGTATCATTACCGAGGCGGCAGGGGTCTAATGGAGTCCATCGATGGAAGTATGGCTCACGTAATGGCCTGGGTTGTCAGGATGTCTGACTGGGATGAAGTCGAAGATTTATGCAGATAATGAATTGGTTGAATGATCATCAATTTCTGTTTGTGTTTCTGATAAACAGTGTCTGCAGTTCCTTTGGTTTTGTTCAGCCCCTTCTCTAGCTTGTTGCACAGGAGGAGGTCATTTAGAAGTTGGAGGCAATGGCCCAGTGGAATTATCGCTGGACTGTCAATCCACAGACCCAGGTAATGTTCTGCAGACACAGACACAGCAGATTGTGTTATTTGAATTCAATAAAAGTCTGAAATTAAAGAGGGTCATGATGACCGGTTCAGAGAGGAGAACTGCCATCCTTTCCAGTTCACTCCTACGTGTGACTCCAGACGCATAACAATGTGGTTGACACTGATCTGCCCTTTAGGCAATTCGGGATGGGTGATAAATGCTGATGCTAGCCAGCGATGCCCTTATCCCTGAATGAAGAAAAACAAAGCCCCTTCTTGAACCTGTCACAGAGGAATTGGAGGAGGCAATTCCACCCATTTTTTAAATTGGAAAGGGGACCAGTCGAAGGCCATTCATCCCCTCTCAAGTGGGTAAGAACAGTCGATGGGCATGACATCAGCCCACACTGTTCGACTTGAAAAAACAACAAGGCACGCGGGAAAGGGAAGGTGTGAGACAAAGGGTAGCTCCTTCTTTGTATTCAGCCCTCTATGTTACTCTCTGTTAAACCCATTCGCTAATACTTTCCGTTGAGGTTGGTCAGAATTACTCTCCATTGCACCAGATCTATGTAAACAGGACACAAGATAATCATTAACTTCCACTCTGTATTCATCTTTCTCCCTATTACTCTCTAATTATCCTTCTCTCTGTTACTCTTCATTTAATCCTCTCCACTTGAGGATCTGAAACCTGAATTCAGGCTGAGGTAACAATCTGTTGTCAGGAAGAACTACTTAATACATATTCTTACGAACATCGGTTTAATTAAAATGGCTTCATAACACAAACAACACAACAATGGCTTCTAGGCTGCAAATTGACAATTCTGCTTAATGCTGCATAAAATGGCTTTTAACCCACGAAAGCTGCATAATTGACTTGCCCACAATCTGTCTCAACAAAGATTAATAGACAATGCTTCCTTTGCAGCATAGAAATAACTAGACGAGTTACTGGCCTTCCTAACTGACCTTCAAGTGCAGTGCAAACACTCAGTGCTTGAGATAAGAATGGTTGAAGTTTTGAGAAATAAAGTTTGTTCCCAGGAAATATCATTGGCTTAAGTTGCTGTCAATAAATCTATTTCATTAAATTGATCGGGAATTGTTTCAATGAACTGTACGATTGTCGCCTGTACCTCTCTTTAAGAAAAGTGGAAAAAGGTCTTCGTTTGAAGACAGTTCCTCTCAGCAACACAGGGGTTTTTAACCTCTGTGTTTCTGGATGATCTGTGCTCAGCCGTGAGGAAGAAAAATGTGAAGTCATCAAGTACCAGACCGATTGCTTGTATTTATTGATTGATGGCGGAACAGACATACCACCAGACACCCCCGCCTCGGCACTGGCACCAGGGGCCCAGATATTCGTCTGCTGCTGTGACCCGGACACGGAATGGATGGATTTCGGTCAGCAGTTGACTTCAGAGGATTCAGCCAGCCAGATATGAGTATTTTTACCCGTTTGGTTTCCTTCTCATTCATGTCGTGGTTAACCCGACACCTCGCTGCTTAACATCTCAGTCCAGCTGGACTGAAAGAAAGGTGTCTGGGACCCCAGGTAAACGGGGACTCCAGGATGTCGGGGGCGAACACTGACAGGTCGGGGACCTGCGCTTAGAGTGGGCCACTCTCAAAAGGGAGGGGTTGGGGGACCCCAGAGAGTCGGGATACCCACTAACAGGTCGGGGACCCTCAGGTAGAGTCGGGAACTCAGAATAAGTCGGATTGGTGTGTTTAAGAATGTCGAGAAAGTTTCGCAGAAATCATTTTTCTTGTTCATTGTCGGGTTGTTGATTAGTGAAAGTTTTAGGTCGAGGTTATCTTCTCTGTTTTATCTGTTCAGCTTGCCTTGTCCTTCTTTGCTGCTTTGTCTTGTTTGTCCGCTGTGGTTTTGTTCTGTTTGTTTGGCTGTTTGTTCTTTGGTTATGGAATATAGAGGGTGGTTGCTGCTTTCGTTGCATTAAAGAAAATAAAGCTGGCCAGTGATAAAAATCTCGCATACTTGGTAAAGCAGCTGTGTGCCACAGCCAGGATTTATTATACTAGTTTGCGCGTGTCTGTGTGTGTGTGTGAGAGAGAGAGACTCAGTTGATTCTGCATCATTTGACATCAATACAAACTTGCTCTCAATTTCTCCATAATTCCATGCTTCTGTCAAAGATCATTTTCACCACTCTCACCCCAACGTGTAGTACTAATGAAAGAATTGACCGAATGAAGTATAGCAGCAACACGTCTGGGCCTCGAGTGCATAATCATTCTGTTCAAGGATGAGAGCAGGACTCTGCTCAATTTTATGTGTAATCTAAACCGAACATGGAGTAAAATCACTTCAGACTTTAACATTTGCTCATTGAGTGGAGGAATTGCATGAATCTTATTTAATTTCACAATTTTGGAAAACTGAAAGATCCAAGGTATCCCAAATAAACAGCATAGTTTTCAGAAAATGATACTAGCAGATTTGATCTTTGTTTCAGACTCGTACTTTGCAATTAATTTTAAGTCTGCCGTGTTTCATTGGTGATTATGGTGTGCCAGTCATAACTTTATTTGATATCAATTCCCCTTCCTTAATGACAATTGAAGTTTCAGTTCAACATTAAATTGCGATAAATCATATAACAAAATGAACATCCTATTCTTAATAGCTGCGTCTTTGGATTCGCCAATTATTCGAGCATTAGAATTTTTTTGTTATCATGTGAGTAGACAAGAACTTCTAATGCAGCAGCGGTCAATTCACGGCCAATAGCATTGTAAATGAACAATGACTGGTCAGGACTGCTTAAGGAACCTAATCTGAGATTTAAATTGAAGGACTAGAACCAGGTAATTATAATGGATTTCCGAGTTGGAAATTGTATACATTTTACATTTTAAATATTGAACACTGAATAAATGAATTTCCACCTTATATTGATGACTTATAAAATGTCTTAATCACCTGTTCAATTTTCAGCTCTGAACTACAGATAATGATTATTGTATTTACTATTGTTATGTAATTAATTGGATTAGCCCCGAATCACAAGCGCAGAATTAATTGTCAGGATCACTTGGTCTTGTTATTTTACACATTATTGGTGACCTATCTCATTGCCTATTGGTTAATTTGAAGAATGGCTGCATTAATTTGATGCTAACTGAAGAATATTAAAAAATACTTTACTGGCCAGTTGAGTGGAGTTTGCATGTGATTGGGGATCGATGTATTTATAGCAAATGGAACTCCCAAAAGATGGGAGGTGTTGTGAATGGGTACTTGGAGAAATAAAAGGGATATGAGAAAAATGTAAGGCGACTAAGGCTGAGGAATATACAAACAGGCTGAAACAAAAACGCTATAAATCCAGAACTTAGATTCTACTCGGAATCCCGAGCCTATGTCTGTCTTACCAACCCTATTTAAAAATGGTGATTTTGTTCTTGGATACCCTTGGGAAAGGAGAGAATGGTTTATACTCTCTTACAATGGACACGCCGCGGCCTCTAAACTCGATGGAGGGGACCCCTACTGCTGATAAGGTCACAGGGCACCTCTATCATTGCACGGTCATCAGACGACCCCCATGCAAGCGGGGTGATGATGAAGATCGAACTTACCCTATTATATGGACTCATCTTCGTCGGCATTGGTGCTCAAGAACGGACTGTTTACCCGTCCGAGCTTGAGCAACCAGAGACTGTGTCTTTTTGGGCCGAGAGACTGATTCTTTCCATGCATGGAAAGTTACCAAGAATGATTGTCGCAATGGTCAACTGCATCAAGAAGATTGGACAGTTCGTTTATTGGACAAGTCTCAATGGTCTTTACCCTGTCAAGGTGCAGTTTGATTTCAGTTGTGATATGAGTGGCCCTAGTAAGCCTGTCCTGTATTCAAAAAGGTCTAAATTGGCACATCCCAGAAGAGAAATTGGGGAAATATTATATTTCGCGAACAATATGTTTCCTCAAATTCGCAATAAACTATATGGCTGGGATGAAGTGGTCTGTTATGCCATTACATCAGCAAAGGACTCGTTGACCACTTTCCTCTCCCGTCCACCCCATCCCAACATAGGAATCTGGAACGCTTCTTAGTCGTTTTTTGGGCATGATATTTCATTTGACTCTTCATTATCCCCACCTGCTTGTTACTTTTGGACATGCTCCGTGATCGCCTATCCTAATTGTAACGATAGAATGTTATGGGGGTACATTTACGTGAATGTGTCCAAGATTATTCACTGCACCTTGATGAAATTGACCAATGGCGACTGATCCTCTGTGGGGCCTCGCATCTAATGCATTTGCCTACGGGAGTAGTATGTCTCTGTAACCCTGTTATTACTGGTGTTCAGGCCCTTTGTGGTATGGTTAACAGCACCACCAACCTTCACTGTGAGACCCCGAATGGCATCTCCGTCTTCCCCATTCTTGGATGGAAGGAAACATATTGGGACAATAACCACTTCTCTTACCACAGGACGCAACACATTTCCATTGAGCAGCTTTCATGATCAGCGTTCAATGCAACCACACTTTGGAGTCATGGCCGACACATATATTCGGGAAGTTGCAAAGCCAGGCCTGTTTTTTTATTGGAAGCTCCCTCCATTATCTATACTAAACCTGGTTATTATTTTTCCAGCCAATTTAAAGCAACCAAACTACTTGTTCTTGGTTGAAACAGGGATTCCCCCTGCTTTAGCCGTAGGGACACTTTTCCCGACTACTGTTCCCTGTCCAACTACCTGGGAAGGAGGTTTCCCTGCCAAAGTTCAGTTTTATTTGAGTTCTGCGTGCACTGGAGGGGTGCTCGGGCTTTGGACAACAATGAAGCTCACTCTGTGTACGATGAATTTCTTAGTACTATTTTCCTTCGGAGGATCTTCTGGAATGATGAGCTATCTTAAACGAAATTATCTTATTTGTGGTCTCATACTCTTGGGCAATGAGACAGTCTTGGCCTTGGCAGGGGTTTAGGACATGCTCTCAGAATTATGCCTAACTTCCAAACAAAAGCGGTACGTCCTGGACTAACTACTCGCCAAAGAGGGTGGGCTTTTTGCCATTGTAAAGGGCAAGTTTATGTTGGGGTTACTGACCGCATCGAGAATATTACCAACCATGCAGATAACATCCACACCTTCCTCACTCAAATGACAGAAGGCACGGAATGCGGAGATGTGGGTTTTGGCTCATGGTACAACGGGTTGATAAGTCTGGCCATTCATATTGTTATTGTTTTAATTTACTTCTTTGATGGCGTTGCTATTACTAAATGGTAGGATAATTATTGATAGGCTAATAATTTCTGTTGACAACATCGGTTCTCCCCATAAAATGCTTCTTCTCCATCCAAATGAAGATGAGGACGTGCGATTGCCTACCCTTGGTTCTTTGGAGGTGGAGAAGGAAGTATGTCATTCTCTAGCGTCCATTTGATTGGACTGATCGAATCTGTTTAGATCAGAGTGGTGCTGGAAAAGCACAGCAGGTCAAGTTGCATCCGAGGAGCAGGAAAATCGACGTTTCAGGGAAAGACCCTTAATCAGGAAACTAATGTCATCATCAGGGCATCGAATCTAAGCCCTCCCATAATATGGTGTGGTCATGGATCGACGAAAGAGCAGAGATGAGGATCTGGAAACTGAAGACAGGCTGAGGTAACGAGTTGTTATCAGGATGAGTCACTGCAATCCTTCCTTTCATTGAATATTTCCCTGTCTTGTATCGTTCATTAGGCTTTGGTCCTTGAACTGAAGTAACAGTTCAGCTGTCAGGGTGCAGGAGCTACAGATACTGATAGTTAGATATTTCGCAGCTTGCCAGAAATGCGCTATTTAGACCAATGTGTGCACCGTGACCTGCTCAAGGATTCACTTGAACCTTTTCAGGAGATGGAATATCATGATCGACATGGACAGAACCACAACCAAAGGATCACCAAAACACACCCACACTCTCGTGCAAACATACACGTACATGTAGAAACACACACTCACCCTCAAACTCACTTACACATACATGCAGATCACATACCTATACACAGAAATATAGTCAAAGTGAGATATAGGCACATACTGACAAACAAAAGCACACATAAACGTACACATACGCACAGATGCACAATAATACCATCTGTCTGAAACATGGAAACACATCAACACACAGACTACAGCAACATTCCAGCACCCTCACAACACATAGGAATGAAAACAGAGTGCAGAAGGGGGCACACCTTCTCACATATGCGCGTGCACACATATGCACCCAGAAAAACAGGCATACTGAGACACATCCATGTATGGACAGAATGCACACACATCCATACACAAAGAAATGCAGTCATACTGGTGATTTAGAGATACGGTTGTTGGACTGGGGTGTACGAATTTTAAAATCACACAACGTCAGATTCTGGTACAACAGGTTTGTTTGGAAGCACTAGATTCCAGCGTACTGCTCCTTCACCACCTGGTGAAATTTAGCAGGCACAGTGAGAAATCAGAACAAATCTACACACGCTCACACATGCGTGCGTGCCCGAGCACACACGCACACACACACACACACACACACACACACATATGCACACACAAATACAGAAAGGAACACATTATGTACATGCCAAATGCACACATATCCACACGCAGAGAAATGCAGTCATACTGAGATATAGGAACACATCTCCACATAAGGAATCAAACCTACAGCCCCACATACAGATGTAAAAGAACTCAGCGTAAGAGTCATTACACACCAACTTGCAAGGACTGACATTAACTTCTTCAGCACACACACAAGCAGTTTCAAATATAGTTACTAAACCAGAACCACAATGAGATATATACAGAGTGACAGTCCGAAACAGAGACACACACACAGAGAGGCACAGAGAGATCTTGACACACGGACAGACAGCCAAACACAGTCTGATCAACACATTCACCTGATTTAACATGAACACAGTCAGGCAGAGACACACCATACTCCCACAATAATACAATGACACTCAGAGACACACACACATGGTGTCATAGAACCGTCATGACATGCGGAGAGTAATACACACACACACACACGCACACACAAAACCACACGGTCACAGGACTGTGACCTCACAAACAGCATACACCCAAGCAAAAACACAACAGCTTCACATTGCGCAAAGAGCACACAGATAAGCAATCACACAGGCACAATAACATACGCTCACATAAGAATGCTTACTTTCTCGGGAACACTCATACAAGATTGAATAACATATCCAAATATATAAACACATGAATGGAAATTCACCAAAATACTTTCCAATGCGCACAAAGGGAGACCCACACATATATTCATAAACACAGTCATGATGTGTCAAACTCAGGGACATATCTAATGACAAAAACTGAGCGACACACAAACAAAGTGAGATCCCCATAACAGCAATGAAGTACACCCCTATGCAAAGACACACAGAGACAGTCACACACTGAAAGGGAGACGCATGAACACATTTCCCGCACAGCCACAGAGAGAAGAAAGGAAGATGATCAAACTCCAGAGGTAGAGACAGAGGGACCGAGAAAGAGATAGACAGAGAGACAGAGAAGGATAGACACAAAGGGAGACAATGAGACAGACAGACAGATAAACAGGTATTGAGACAGATCGATGCAGACAGGAGGGACACACAGAGCGAGACAAAAATAGAGAAAGAGAGACAAAGCAAGAAACTGAGAGATGGGGGGGGGGGGGGTCAGCGTGAGAGTGGAACAAAGACAGACAGGTGAGGTAGAGAGAGCGGGAGAAAGCAATATTTTTGTGAAGTAATTAAACAGGAGGTGGACCCAATAAGCTCTCAAAAACAAATGCACTTGTCCAACAACCAACTCAGATTAGGTGAAGACTGGCACCCGGAACCTTTCCCTGCTGGTTGCAATAAAGTTTTAATGTGAGCTGAACAGAGAGAGTCTGACAATCATCATTGTGCAGGAACGACTACTTCTGCACAACACCCTCCTCCCTGCAGGAGAAATGCAGACACCCATCATGCTGGTCTTTAACACTCACCCAAAGGGCACTCTGTGAAGACCCAATATTGCAGCTGAAACCATCACTCGCAGCCAGCCCGCCATTTAGAATCATTCCTCCAGCCGCTTTCCATCCTCTTTCCATCATAAGTGAAGAATTTACGCGACCAGAACTTCACTCTGAACTTGGGCAGAGTGGCTGTATAAAATAATGTGTTCGTGCTGCAGCTTAAATCCCTCAGCAGTTCTGCCATCAACATAAACTGGAATAGATGAGAGCTCTTCCAACGATATGGTTCTTTAGTGCTAAAGTACAAGGTGTTTGCATCCTGTGCTAACGACAGAAGTACAAAGCTGATTGATATGGTGATGAGAGATATCACCGACTTCCTCAGGTTCTCCATCCCTGTGTCTTTGTGACTCTCTCCATTCCTCTGACCCTTCAGGCTCTTGCAGACTCGACTGGCCACTGAAATTTACCTGACCGTCAGAGTGTGCATCAACAGAAGTAACACGAATGGGACGAAAGGGGTTAAAATGATATCAAACCAGTTAAATCCCAGCCATTTGGCGTCAGTAAAATAAGTTGGCTTTGTTACGCAAAACCTCGGAACATTGTCAATTATCTTCCAAGGTTCCAACCGAAAAGAGAAGGGAATGCGTTTTGAGTAGAGCAGAATGCCAGTTACAACGGGAGCCACAGCCAAGGTTTTCTCAGTACAATATTTCCTTTTCACATTCAAGCAGCAAATGGTCACAAAACGATCGACAGAGAAACGGACAGTGAACCAGACGGAACAGTCTGTGGCTACACGAATCAGGACAAAGATAGCACTGGACACAGGGGTATGTCCAGGAAACATTCTCGGTAATAATGATCTTTGAATTACCACAGCATGATCCCAGTGCTTATGAACAGCAGATACCCTGTTGCCATAGCCAACAGGCAGCGTGTAATGCAGTTATAGAGGCCGTACTTTCGCCATGACAGAACCAAAATAACCGGGAAATAATCAGAAGTCACTGAGCAAACATTCTTCATGACTGCTCAACGGAAGATCTTCATATCTAACTGGAACAGTGGATTGACAGATGGCAGAAGGGCGCAATTTTTAAGGTGATTAACTAAGGTAAAAGGTTTGGAGGGGATTTGAGGAAAAGGCTTTCACTCAGAGAGTGGTGTGGGTTTTGATACGTCAGTGCATAGGAGGGTTATTGATGTAGGAAACCTCAAAACCTTTAACAACTAATTGGGAAGAGTGCAGATTTTGTTTAGCCTTGATAGCACAAGCTTGATGGACCGACGGACCTCTTCAGTACAGTCGGGTTCCACAATTCAAAGAATTATTTCTGGGAAGTAGGCTGGCAAGTGAAACATTTTTATAAAGGAAATAAATGAGTCATGAATACCATAATTATAAAAATGAATCAGAAACAGCTGGCGAAACTCATCAGGTATGGAAGCACCTGTAGAGAGGGAAACAGAATTAATACAATCATTCTTCACCTGAAAACGTTTCTCTGAACATTTGTCAAAGAACTCAAAACATCAACTCGGTTTTCTTCTCGCGCAAGGCCCTATCATTGCAAACAAAGGACTGGGGTTGATTCTTAAATGGAATTGAGATTCGTCATATTGATGTTTATCTACAATGAAACATTTGTTCTACTGGTCTTAGCATGCTGGGCGAAATTAGAGTCTGAGAGATTTAGAGGAAGGAAACATTGTTCCAAGTCGTCCTTGCTGATCAGATAGTCTGTAATAATAGCGTCCCATTTGCCCTCATCTCCATCAAAACCTTTCCTCCACATTTACCCATTCGGTTGTGTTTGAAATGTTGCATTTGTACCACTCTCCACCGTTTCATCTGGCAGTTCATTCCATATATGCACCACACTTTGCATGGAAATGGTTTTCAATTCGGTACCTTTTAAAACTTTCCACTGTCACCCTAAACCTTTGCCCCGGGCCTCTGGACTCCCCCACCCCAAAGGAAAGGACTTGTCTATTTAACCTATCTGTGCCCCTCACGATTTTATAGACCTCTATATGATCACTCTTCAGCGTCCAAAACTCCATTAAAAACAGACTCAGCCTATTCAAACTTTCTCTATGACTCAAAACCTCCAAACCTGGCAATATCCATGTAAATCTTTTATGAACCCTTTCATGTTTCACACCACTCTTCTGATAGGAGGGAGACCAGAATTGCACAGAACTTTTCCAAAAGTAGTCTAACGAATGTCCTGTACAGGTACAAAATGAACTCACAACTCCTCTAATCAATACTCTGAACAATAAAGGAGCACATACGAAACGGCCTCTTCATTATCGTAGCATCCAAAGACTCCACTTTCAGGGAACTACAGAACTGCACTCCAAGGTTTCTTTGCTCAGTAACATTCCCCAGGAGCTTACCTTAGTGTACAGGTCCTGACCTGGTTTGCTTTTCCAAACTACAGCACCTCACAGTTACATAAAGTAATCTCCATCTGCAACTCCTCAGTCCATTGGCCAATCTGATCAAGATCCCGTTATACACGGACATAACTTACTTTGCTATCTACTATTAGTTACATTTTGGTTACATCTGCAAATTTACTAGCTATACCTCCCATATTCACATTTAAATCATTTATATAAATGACAAAAAGCAGTGATTCAGTATCAACCCTTGTGGAACACCACTGGTCACAGGCCTCCAGTCTGAAAAGCAGCCCTATACCACCACTCTCTGCCTTCTACATTCCAGCCCATCCTGTATCCAGATTGCTAGATCTCCCTCTTTTCCATGTGGTCTGAACTTGCTAATCAGTGTACCATGAGGAACCTTGACAAACTCCTTACTGACGTCCATATAGATCACGTCCACCACTCGGCCATCATCAATCCTCTTCGTTACTTGTTCAAAAACTCAATCAAGTTAGTGAAACATGATTTCCCACGAGCAACGCCATGTTGACAACCACTAATTAGTCATTGCCTATCCAAATAGAGTGTACATATAAATCCTGTCAATCTGGATTTCCCTCCAACAACTTCCATACCACCAATGTCAGGCTCACCTGTCTAAAGTTTGCTGGGTTATCCTTACATCCTTTCTGAAACAGTGGCGCACATGAGGCAACTTGCAGTTTTCCAGCACATCACCTATGACGATTGATTATCCAAGCATCTCAACAAGGGTCCAGCATTCACTCCCCGAGCTAGCCACAGATCAAATTCTGGGGATTTATCAAACTTTATGCATTATTTCATAACCAGCTCATCCTGCCCTGTAATATGGACATTTTTCAAGATGTCACAATCTATTTCCCCACATTCTATGTTTTCCAGGCCTTTCTCCACAGTGAACAATGATACAGAATGCTCGTTTAGTATCTGCCCTATCTTCAGCCGTTCCACACATTGATTGACTTTCTGATCTTTGAGCGGTCTTCTCTCCTTAAATACCTTTTCGTCCTGAATGTATTTAAGAAATCACCTTGGATTCTCCTTAACCCTATCTCCTTAACTCTATTTGCAAAAATCATCTTTTGTCCCGTATGTGCCCGCCGGATTTCCCTCTTAAGTTTTCTCCTACTGCCTTTGTACTCTTTGAAAGATTCACTTGATCTCTGCTGTCTAAACTTATCTTATGCTTCCTTATTCCTACCAACCTCTTCTTTCACCCGAACAGGAACATACTCTAAGATCTTGCCAAATGGCCATCCTCCAATTTAGAACTTTAACTTTTAGAACTGTTCTGTCATTTTCCATCACTATTTTAATCGAACAGAATGCAAGTTTCTGGTCACACAGTGTTGCCCCACCTGCACCTCAGTCACCTGCCCTGTCTTGTTTCCAAGAGTAGGTCAGATTTTGTAGGTTTTCTACTCGGAACATGCACACACTGAAACAGAAAATTTTGATTTTAACACGAAGCAAATTCATCTCCATCCCAGCCCTTAGAAATGTGACAGTCCAAGTCTATATTTGGAAAGTTAAAATCCCCTTCCATGACCACACGCTTATTATTACAATTAACTGAGATCTCTTCACAAATTTGTTTCTCAATTTCCCACTGACTGGTGGGGAGTCTATCAGGCAATCACACTAAGGTAAACAGCCCTTGCTTAATTCTCAGTTCCACACAAATATCTTCCCTGTATGTATTCCCAGGAATATCCTCCTTCCGTGAAGCAGTTAAATTATCCGTTATCAAAAAGCAAGTCCCGCCACCTTCTCTTGTGCACCTTCATTTCCTTCCTGCAGCACGTCCATCGTGCAGGTTGAAGATGCTCGTCCTGTCAATCCCTGAAAGCCACCTGTGTAATTGCTATGATATTCCAGCCCCATGCTCCGAACTATGACTGCAAATCACCTGTCTTCCCAGTTCGGCATCTTGTACAGAAATAAATGGAATTTAATTTGGCAGTCCGCCCTCATTCTCTGCTTTGGGCAACCCTACACTGACGATTGGACTTGCACCTTTTCCCAGTTGTATCAGTCTCAGACTGATTTATTTCCTCATGATCGCCCTGGTACACCACCCCAGCCCCGCACCTCCACCATCCCCGCACCCCCCACTCCAACTTTACTAGTTTCAATATTCCTGAACATCACAAACAAATCTCCCTGCAAGTAAATTAGTTTTCTTTCAATTCAGGTGCAATCTGTCCTTGTCATAGGGGTCACTTCTACTCCAAGAAATATTCCAATGATTCAAAAATGTGAACCCTTCTGCCTTGCACCAGCGCCTCAGCCATGAATTCATCTGCTGTATCTTCCTATTCCTATAATCACTAGCTCGTGACAACTAGCGTAATCCAGATATTACTACTCCCAAGGACCTCCTTCCTGCCTGACGTCTTATATTCCCCCTTCAGAATTTCCTCCTTTATCCTTCCTATGTTGCTAGTTCCAATATACACAACGACCTCCTGCTGGTCGCACTCCCCTTTGAGAAAGTCTGCACCCTCTCCGAGACATCCTTGATCCTGGCATTCGTGAGGCAACAAGCACACTTGTCCGCAGCAATGTCTTTCTCTGCCTCTGAGCAAAGACCCCCTGGTCACAATTGATCACTTCGAACCTGACATAACCCTAATTACATTAGAACCAGTCTTTGCACCAGAAACTTGGCTGTCAGTGCTACATCACTCCCTACAATTTCCTAAACAGCATATAAGTTTAAAATACACATGGCCACAGTACACTCCTGCGGTAAATATACCCCTCTCCTGTCTTTCCTAGCGATAACACAACGACTTGACCGTGTCAGCTTTTGTTCACTTGCTTCTATAGCTTCCATCCATCAGACCACCGAGCTCCTGAAAATTGCTCATTGTCTCTAAATGCAGCTCCAACTGATACATGCGATATGATCGGTTTTGCAACCAAGCATATTTACTGGAGACATAATCATGAGAACTTGGAAGCTCTCCCTCATCTCCCACATCCAACAGGTAGAGTACATCACTTCACTAAAGGCCATCTTCGCACCCTAATAATCTACACGCCCAGAAAATACCACAGCTTTACTGCTCTAAAAGACAATGCTCCCGGCTAATGCAGTGCCTCGACTTCATATTTTTACATTTTTATCAAGTGACAGTTCTCAATCAAGCCGATAACCAAAACGAACTCACACTACTCAAATGGTAGTATTACACAAAAAAGAACTCAGCAACACAACATTTAAAAACCATAAATGTACCTACTCCTGTGCTGTAAACTCTCCCATACAGGCTCCTCCTTTATTTACATTGTGTTGGGTTGACCTTTTTTTCCCTAAATTTCCAAAATAATGCAACAACTCATAAAACAATAATTTCTATTCACGGAATTTGTGGAAGTCAGCGCTGACACCTAAAATACCCCAAGTATTGGAGCATCTCTCACAGCCACAATCTTTTCCCGTCCTCGAATTAGGATTACCTCGAATCGTCTCGTCACTATATTACAAAAACATGAGTTGTTGCACTTGAGAAGATGTAATTGTCTGGCGGACATTACTAACAGAGCTGAGAATGGCTTGTTTCATCATCAAAAGTGCAAACCACGATCTGACTCATCTCTGCGTTGATAAACTAGGTTTCTGTTAACTCATTGAATCCCACACAGTTTGTTTTGGAAAATGATCAATTCCTTGTAAAGTTTAGCAACTGTTCTAATTTGGCTGACATTCAGTCAGCAAATAATGGAAAATGCAAATAGGGAGATGTGACTTTTTACTGTATTCTCTGCATTAGCTGACTCAAATCGTTTTGGAATGTGCTTATTGATATTTAATGAATAGACTACACAATACAAAACAAGACAGGCAGATTACTACTGCAATTAGTGAATTGAGCAGCTCCAGTCCATTTTGTAATATGATTTAAAAAATCATATCTCGCTGACTCTCTATTATGTTATATCATGTCAGAAGCAATTAAACTTTAAATTGATAACCCAATGAAGGGTTCATGCCCGATACGTCATTTCTCCTGCTCATCGGAAACTGCCTGAATTGCTGTGCCTTTCCAGCATCACACTCACGACTCTGATCTCCAGCATCTGCAGTTATCAATTTCTCCTCGGTGATGACCAGTAATTTGCACTCAGCCGCATTTGTGTGAGCCAGCCAGTGTCTCATGTATTTCCATTGTTACAGATCTGGCAGGGGCTGAGGGAATTTGTTTTGCATTGGATCTGGTGCTGAGTGAGGGAGTAGTAACTTTGGGAGAGGTAATATGGAATTTCATCTCATTGTTCATGCCTGATCAGTGTCTGGGGCAAACAATCGATCTGGAAGAATATCGTTGGGGCGCAATGTATTTGAAGAGTGGGGTTAGTTTATGAGTTCATCGGGAGTTAGCCTCGTGTTTAATAGCCTCACTTCTGTTGCAGGACAAGCAGATTAAATATAGAACACGCCAGATCCTCGTCAGAAATCCAACTTGATGGATGATAACCTTATTTGTTTTAATTTAACAAAGTGATCTCCTGTTGAAAGTAAACACACAACGCTGCAAATATTATTTCCTCATCAAAACAGAAGTTTATTGCAAAAAAATGACGACAAACAAGAATAAACCAAACTTCGCACCAATAACACAGTCAATGGCAATGATACGCAAGTTTACAGATGACACAAAGATTGGTGGAGTAGCAGAAATCATAAGGGACTGTCAGAAAATAAGGAGGATATGGATAGACTGGAGAGTTGGGCAGAAAAGTGGCAGTTGGCTTTCAATCCAGACAAATATGAGGTGATGCATTCAGGGAAGTGTAATTCTAGAGCGAATTATACAACGATTGGAAGAGCCTTGCGAAAAGTTGATGGACAGAGATATCTGGGAGTCCAGGTCCATTGTATGCTGCAGAGTTTCATCGAGTGGTCAAGAAGACATATGGGGTACTGGGCTAATGGTCGGATACTTGGTGGTGTGGTTGAGCAGAGGGATCTTGGTGTCCATGTACACAGATCTCTGAAAGTTGCATCGTAGGTAAGTAGTGCTGTGAAGAAGGCATATGGTGTACTGGCTTTTATTGGTAGAGGAATTGAGTTATGAAGTCCTGAGGTCATGTTGCAGTTGTATAAGACTCTGGTGCGGCCGCATCTGGAGTATTGTTTGCAGGTTTGGTCGCCATACTATAGGAATGATATGGAGGCACTGGAACGGGTGCGGAGGAGGTTTACCAGGATGTTGCCTGGTATGGTTGGAAGATCGTATGAGGAAAGGCTGAGGCACTTGGGGCTGTTTCCATTGGAGAAAAGAAGCTTTAGGCGTGACTTGATAGAGGTGTACAAGATGATTAGGGGTTTAGATAGGGTTGAACATGCGAAACTTTTTCCACGTATGGAGTCAGCTATTACAAGAGGGCATAGCTTGAAATTAAGGGGTGGTAGGTATAGGACAGAAGTTAGGGGTAGATTCTTTACTCAGCGAGTCGTTACTTCATGGAATGCCCTGCCAGTAGCAGTGGTGGACTCTCCCTCTTTATGGGCATTTAAACGGGCATTGGATAGGCATATGGAGGATAGTGGGCTAGTGTAGGTTAGGTGGGCTTGGATCTGCGCAACATCGAGGGCCAAAGGGCTTGTACTGCGCTGTATTTTTCTATGTTCTATGTTCGAAAGTATGCTTGCCTTAATTGGACGGGGTATTGAGTTTTGGCACTGGCAAGTCATGTTAAAATTATCCAAGACATTGGTTCGGCTGCATGAAGAATACTGTGTACAGTTTTGGGCGCCACATTACCAAAAGGATGTGGACGCTTTGGAGAGGGTGCAGAGAAGGTTTACGAGGATGTTGCCTGGTATGGAAGGTGCTCGCTATGAAGAGAAGTTGAGGAGGTTAGTTTTATTTTCAGTAGAAAAAAAGAGATTGAGGGGGACCTGACTCATTTTTACAAAATCATGCACGGTATAGACAGGGTGGATACAGACAAGCTTTTTCTCAGAGTGAAGGATTCAATAACGATAGGTCATGCTATCAAGGTGAGAGGTGGAAAGTTTAAGAGCAATACACGCTGCAAGTACTACACAAAGAGGGTGGTTGTCGTTTGGAACGCGTTGCCAGCAGAGGTGGTAAAGGCAGGCACGGCACATTCGGTGAAGATGCATCTGGACAAATTCATGAGTAGGTGGGGAACAGAGGGGTACAAATGCTTAGGAATTGACCAACAGTTTTAAACAGTACATTTGGATCGGCTCAGGCTTGTCTCTCTTACAGACAGACTTTTCTGTGGCCAGCAGAGAAAAAAAAACACAATGGGTGTTGTTTCCCTGGTGCCAGATCAAGGATGTCTCAGAGAGAGTGCAGAATGTTCTCCCGGGGGTGAGGGGCCAGCAGGAGGTCATTGTCCACATTGTAACCAACGACATTGGAAGGGAACAGGTTGAGTCTCTGACGGGAGATTACAGAGAGTTAGCTAGTAACTTAAAAAGGAGGTCCTCAAGGGTATTAATATCTGGATTACTCCCAGTGCTCCGAGCAAGTGCGGGCAGGAATAGGAGGATATAGCAAATGAATGCATGACGGAGAAGCTGGTGTACAGGAGAAGGATTCACATTTTTGGATCATTGGAATCTCCTTTGGGATCGAAGGTACCTGTCAAAGAAGGACGGATTGCACCTAAATTGGAAGGGGACTAATATACTGGCAGGGAAATTTGCAAGAACTGCTTGGATTAAAACTAGCAAGATATGGGCGGGGGAGGGCGGGGGTGGGTGGTTGGCGGTTGGAGGGTGGGTGATGGGTGGGACCCAGGGAGATAGTGAGAAAAGTGATCGATCTGAAACGGATACAGCTAAAAACAGAAGTGGGTCAAACAGTCAGGGCAGACAGGGACAAGTTATGACTAATAAATTAAACTGGATTTATTTCAATACAAGCGGCCTAACAGGGAAGGCAGATGAACTCAGGGCATGGTTAGAAGCATTGGACTGGGATATCATAGCAATTACAGAAACATGGCTCAGCGATGGTCAGGACTGGCAGCTGAATGTTCCAGGATACAAATGCTAGAGGAAGGATAGAAAGGGAGGCAAAAGAGGAAGGAGAGTGGCATTTTTGATAAGGGATAGCATTACAGCTGTGCAAATGGAGGATATTCTTGGAAATACATCCAAGCAAATTGTTTGGGGTGAATTGAGAAATAAGAAAGGGATGATCACCTTATTGGGATTGTATTATAGACCCTCCAATAATCAGAGGGAAATTGGGAAACAAACTTGTAAGGAGATCTCAGCTGTCTGTAAGAAGAATACGGTAGTTAGGGTCGGGGATTTTAACTTTCCAAACATCTACTGGGACTACCATAGATTTCATGGATAAGATGGAGAGGAATGTCATAAGTGTGTACAGGACGATTTTTTGATTTAGCATGTGGATGTACATCCTATAGAAGGTGCAAAACTTGACATATTCTTGTGAAATAAGGCAGAGCAAGTGAGTGAGGTGTCAGTGGGCGAGCACTTTGGGGCCAGCGAACATAATTCTATTTGCTTATAAATAGTGATGGAAAAGAAGAGACCAGATCTAAAAGTTGAACTTCTAAAGTGGAGAAAGGCCAATTTTGACGGTATTGAACCTGATTGGAGGCAGTTGTTCACAGGTAAAGGGACAGATGGAAAATGGGAAGCCTTCAGAAATGAGATAAGAAGAATCTAGAGAAAGTATATTCCTGTCAGGGTGAACGGGAAGGCTGGTAGGTATAGGGAGTTTTGGATGACATAAAAATTGAGGGTTTGGTTAAGGAAAAGAAGGAAGCATATGTCAGGTACAGACAGGATAGATCGAGTGAATCCTTCGAAGAATAGTATAAAGAAAGTAGGAGTATACTTCAGAGATTGCTTTGGCAAATACAATTAAGGAGAATCCAAAGGGGTTTTACAAATATATAAAGGAGAAAAGGGTAAGTAGGGAGAGAAGAGGGCCAATCAAAGATCAACAAGGCGGCCTTCCTGTGGAGGCACAGAAAATGGGAGAGATACTAAATGAATATTTTGCATCAGTATTGACTGTGGAAGAGGAGAAGGAAGATATAGACTGTCGGTAAATAGATGGTGATATCTTGTAAAATGTCCAGATTACAGAGGAGGAAGTGCTGGATGTCTTGAAACGGTTAAAAGTGGATACATCCCCAGGATCTGATCAGGTGTATCTGGGAACTCTGTGGGAAGCGAGAGCAGTTAATTGCCGGGCCCTTGCTGAGATATTTGTGTGATCGATAGTCACAGGTGAGGTGCCAGAAGGCCGGAGGTTGGCAAACGTGTTCCATCTGTTTATGAAGGGTGGTAAATACAAGCCAGGGTACTATAGACAGCTGAGCCTGACCTCGGTGGTGGGCAAGTCGTTGGAGGGAATCCTGAGGGACGGGATTGTCATGTATTTGGAAAGGCAAGGACTGATTAGGGACAGTCAACATGGCTTTGTGCGTGGGAAATCATGTCTCACAAACTTGATTGAGTTTTTTGAATAAGTAACAAAGAAGATTGATGAGGGAAGAGCAGTCGATGAGCTCGATATGGACTTCAGTCGAGCGATCGACAAGGTGCCCCATGGGAGACTGATTAGCAAGGTTAGATCTCGTGGAATACACGGGGATAGCCGTTTGGATAAAGAACTGGCTCAAAGGTAGAAGACAGAGGGTGGTGGTGGAGGGTTTTTTTGTTAGACTGGAGGCCTGTGACCAGTGGAGTTCCACAAGGATCGGTGCTGGGCTCTCTATTTTTGTCATTTACTTAAATGATTTGGATGCGAGCAGAAGAGGTACATTCAGTAAGTTTGCACTTGACACCAAAATTGTAGGTGTAGTGGACAGCGAAGAGTGTTACCTCAGATTACAACAGGATCTGGACCAGATGGGCCAATGGGCTGAAAAATGGCAGTTGAAGTTTAATTCAGATAAATGCGAGGTGCTGCATTTTCGGAAAGCAAACCTTAGCAGGACTTTTGCACTTATTGGTAATGTTCTTGGGAGTATTGCTGAACAAAGAGACCTTGGAATGCAACTTCAGAGCTCCTTGAAAATTGAGTCGCAGGTCGATAGGTTAGTGAAGAAGGCGTTTGGTATGCTTTCCTTTGTTGGTCAGAGTATTGAGTGCAGGAGTTGGGAGGTCATGTTGCAGCTGTACAGGACATTGCTTACGTCACGATTGGAATATTGCGTGCAATTCTGGTCGCCTTCCTATCGGAAAGATGTTGTGAAACTTGAAAAGGTTCAGAAAAGATTTACAAGGAGTTTGCCAGGGTTGAAGGTTTTGAGCTATCGGGAGAGGCTGAATAGGCTGTGGCTGTTTTCCCTGGAGCATCGGAGTCTGAGGGGTGACCTGACTGAGCTTTACAAAATTATGAGTGGCATGGAAAGGATAAATTGGCAGTGTTTTCCCTGGAGTCGGTGAGTCCAAAACTAGAGGGCAAAGGTTTTGCATGAGAGGGGAAAGGTATATAAGAAACCTAAGTTGCAACTTTTTCACGAAGATTGTGGTAACTGTATGGAATGAGCTGCCAGAGGATGTGGTGGAGGCTGGTACAGTTGCAACAGTTCCGCGACATTTGGATGGGTATATGAATAGGAAGGGTTTGGAGGGATATGGGCTGGATGCTGAGAGGTGGGACTAGATTGGGTTGGGATCTCTGGTCGACATGGACGGGTAAAACAGAAGGGTCTGTTTCCATGCTGTACATCTCTATGACTCTATGACTCTAAGAGATTTTGGAGTGCAGGTTCATTGATCCTTGAAAGTGATGTCTCAGTTAGCTAGGGTGGTGAAGAAGACGGTTAGTATAGTTTCCTTGATTGATCAGAGCACTGAGTATTGGAATTGAGAGATGATGTTGTGTCTGGACAGGACTTTGCTTCGGCCACTTTTGAAATATAGTGTGCATTTCAGGTCTTCCTCCAAAAGGGAGGATGTCTTGAAACTTGAAACGGTTCGAAAAAGATTCATTAGGATGTTGCCAGGATTGGAGTATTTGAGCTATGCGGAGATGCTGAGGAGGTTGGGGCTGTTTTCCCTGGAGTGTCGGAGGCTGAGGGGTGACTTGTGGATGTTTACAAAACCATAAGGAGCATGGTCAAGGTAAGTAGAAAAGTTCTTTTCCATGGTCTTTATTAGTCCAAAACTCGAGCGGATAGGTTTAGGGTGAAAGCGGAAAAATTAAAAGGGACCTAATGGGTAACTTTTCATGCAAAGGGTGGTGCAGTATGGAATGAGCTGCTAGACGATATGATGGTGGCTGGTACAATTACATTTAAAAGTAATCTGGATGGGTAAACGTTTAGAAAGATTTTAGACGGATGTCGGGACAGATGAGACGAGATTAATTTAGGATATATGGACTGTCTGAACAATTTGGTCTAAAGGGCCTGTTTCTGTGCTGTACATCTTTCTGACTCTAATTATGCCTGGTAAGTGAATAGCAGTTTACCAAATGTTCCATTTTTAGGTGAATATCACCACTTTCAATCACAATTCTCTGTTAGAAATAAATACCTATGTTTTTGGTTGAAATGATAGGGTCTTGCGTGCGCAGAAACATGAGATGATGTTCTGAGGTTAGATGAAAATGCTCTGAAAAACAGTGATTCCATTAACTTTGTTTCTCTCCCCACACATTCTGCCATACCTGTTGGGTTTTGCCAGTTATATCTCATTCAGTTTCATGTTTTCAGCATTCAAATCCCTTTCATTTATTGCATTAAAATGCTTCACTTCCCAATCTTCCCCTAGAAGTTATTCTTAGAATACTAAAATCCAACGATACCAAAGAGGTGCTTCGTGCCAGTCATTTTGTGCTATAAAATCGACACGAAATCTATACCCGTCCCAGCTTCTAGCACTATGCACGTAGTCTCAAATACAATGACGCTTCAAGTGTTCATACAAGTAGTTTTTAAATTTTGTGAGGTTTCCTGTTTTGCCACCCTCCAGGGAATGAATTACCACACCCTCACCATTCTCTGTGTGAAAACACCTTGCAAAGACCCCCTCTAAACATTTTCCCTTTCACCTTAAAAAAAGATGCCCTCTGCCATCTGTTGATTGCCTGCCGACAAGTAGTCAAACACAGGATAGAGCTGCTTCAAACAATGTGTCAGGCCATTGAAGATGTCATGTTCAAACTCGATATCTTAACACTTCCAGCTGGCCCAGTTAGGTGCTGAGATCTTCTTTTGCTCTCTGAACCGCCGCAGAGAATGTTTGATCATTAATTTCTGATTTGTAGTTTACCTCCTCTGTCTTTCAGTTAATTTGCTGGCGGTTTTGGTTCTCGCATGGGAAAAATGCGGCCTCTCTAACTGCACAATGCGTTGGCCATGGCAACATCGGATCTCCTGTTTATTCTCACTGAGATCATTCTGTGGCAATTCAAATACATTTACTACCCATGATCTTTCCTGAACATTATTCCTGTGTGCAGTGCTGTCTATGCCTTACCTCGAGCAGCAACAGACTGCTCCGAATGGTTCACTGTCCTTTTCTCCTTTGAACGTTTTGTGGCCATTTCCTGTCTAAAACTCAAGAGAAAATATTGGACAGTGAAAGCCTTGGCTGTGGCTCTGGCTGCAACCAGCATTCTACTCTGTTCAAAAAACATTCCCTACTATTTTCGGTATCAACCTGGGAGAATAATTGACAATGTTCAGTGGTATTGTCGAACAAAGTCAAGTTATTTTACTGATCCCAGGTGGCTGGGGTTGAAGTGGTTCGATATCATTTTGATCGCTTTAATCCCATCTGTGTTAATTCTGTGGATGAGTACTCTCACGATCAGGCACATTTTAGTGGCCAGTCGAGTAAGCAAGAGCCTGATGGGTCAGAGGAAGGGAGACGGTCACAAAGATGCAGAGATGGAGAGCTGGAGGAAGTCGGTAATTTCCCTCTTCACCATATCCATCAGCTTCATACTTCTGAAGTTCATGCACAGTGCAAACGTCTTGTTCAATATCATTTAAAGAGGGAATTATTGGAGGTACAGTCCTGTCATCAGTGTTGCATACAACTGGAGAAATGCTGAAGGATTTCAGCTGCAGCAGAAACACATTATTTTATGCAGCGAATCTGCCCAAGTTCAGAGCGAAGTTCAGGAATGCAGTGCACCAACTGGTCATGTAAATTCATCACTTAATGAATTAGCAAAACAACTGAGAGAGCTCCAGAGGCAGCCGCAGTGTTCCCAGTGCAGGAATTGCAGATGTACGGTCAGGATTCCACCAGCACAAGCACATGGATTTGAGTATAACACCCAGTGTTGGATGGGGAGGGCAGTAACAGGATGGATCACCATTCACCATGCTCAGCAGCATGCTGTTATCCTTGATTCACTGACGGATTGACACACACTGGGGCACACAATGAGCAGCTGGAGGATATTCAGCCCTTCGTGTCTGATTGCCCTGCCAGCCCAGAAAATCGTGATTGATGCAATTGTACCATCACTCCCGCATTTACCTGTACACCTGAACACCTCTCCCAAATCATTCCTCAAAACATTTGCAATAATTTATCTGCATTCCCTTTCAATGATACTGAAGGTTATGACAAAGGGACAGCAGGTAATAGGGGAAGAGATAGCTATCGGGGGCAGGGTAGGATGGAAAGAGGCTGCAAGAGTGATTCCAAATCATGGAAAGGCTGTGAGTGATGGGTTCAGCTAGAACATTGAGTGTTCACGGACAGCTTTTGGGTGAGTGTTAAAGACTGAGGCAGGAGGGGTCTCTGAATTTTCCTTGCAGGGATGGAAGGGGGAGGGACAGAAACAGTTCCTCCTGCACCATGATAACTGTCAGCGTCTCGCTGTTCAGCTCACAATAAACACTTTATTACAACAAGGTAAATGTTCTGGGTACTGGTGATCTCCTCATCTGAATGGGATGTTGTTACGTGCACATTTGTATTTGAGTGTGTTTGTTGCGTCAACCTTTTGTCTCCTTCATTCATAAGGCTATTTCAGACTCTCCTTCTCTGCCTGTTTCTGTCTGTTTTTGTCTGTTCCTCTCTTCCTCTCTCGCGCTGTGCCCCATCTCTCATCTTCATGCTCTCCCTCTCTCTCTGCCTCACTCTGTATGTGTCCATGCCTGTATCGTTCTATCTCTGTCTCTTTCCCTCTACCTGTCTGCTGGTCTGTCAGTCTTTCTCTGTGAGGGTGTCTGTGTATCTCTCTGTGTTGTGTGGAGGGGGATTCGTTGCCTTTGTGGCGATCTCCATGTGTGTATGTGTGTGGGGGGGATGGGGGTGGTGAGGTGGCTTCATTGCCTTTGTGGGAATCTCCCTGTGTGTGGGCCGGAGGGGGTTTTATTGCCTTTATGGGGATCTCCCCGCATTTGGGGACGGGGCAGGTGACTTCATTGTCTTTGTGGGCATCTCTGTGTGTGTGTGGGGAGGGAGGTGGCTTCATTGCCTTTGTGGGGATTTCCTTGTGTGTGTGGTAGGGGGCTTCATTGCCTTTGTGGGAATCTCCCTGTGTGTGGAGGGGCGGAGGTGGCTTCATTGCCTTTGTGAGGATCTCCCTGTGTGTCTGTGGGTGTATGTCCCTCAGTAATTGTCCTTGAACATGTCCCTGAGTGTGACACATTATGACTGTCTGTATGAATGTTAGTGTGGCTTTCCCTTTGTTTGTGTTGGTATGTATTTCGATTCATGCGTACATGTGTTTGGGAATTTTATTCAGTCTGTCTGAGATCGTTTCTGTGATCGTGGGCCTTTTTATGTTGGTGTATGTTACTGTACCTCTGTGATTGCGTATCTGTCTGTGTTTTGCACATGTGCATCTGTTATGTTTGTGCCTGTGTGTGTGCTGTTTGTGGGATTGCATTTCAATGACGATGTGGTTTTGCGTGTGTGTGTTCTGTGATACGATATGTGTGTGTCTCTGAGTGTCATTATATTAATGTGGGATTGGGGAGTGTGTTTTTGCCTGGCTGTGCTCTTGTTTAAGAAGGTGAGTATGTTGTTCAGACTGTTTTTGGCTGTCTGTCCGTGTGTCACGATATTTCTGTGCCCCGAAAAGGATCTCTCTGTGTTTGTTTCTGTGTGTCACTCTGTCTATATCTAATTGTGGCGATGGTTCTGTAACTGTGTTCGAATGTGTTTTTGTGTATGTACAAGAAGTTGCCGTCATTCTTGCAGGTTGGTGCGTAATGTCTCTTAATCTGAGTTTGTTAATGTAAGTGTGTGAAGGTGTGAGTGTGTTTCTGAGTCTGCGTTCCTATATCTCAGTATGACTGTATTTCTTTGCGTGTGGACATGTGTGCATTCTGACCATATGTGGGTGTGTTCCTAACTGTCTTAGTATGCCTGTTTTCATGTGTTTGAGTGTGTGTGCGCGTGCACGCATGAATGCTCAAGCCTATGTGAGTAGCTGTTCCCCATTCAGGACTCTGATTGTTTTCCTCTGTGTGTTGTGAGGGTATGTTTATTTTAATCTTTGGAAAGGAGTGTTCTCACAATTCAGTTGGACTGTATTATTGTGCAAGTGTGCATGTTTGTGAGTTGGATGCGTGCACGTGTATGTGTTTGTATTTGTCAGTAAGTCCCTATATCATACTTTGCATTTCTGTGTGCTGGTGTGCTTCTGTTTGCATGTGCACATGTGTATGTGATGGTGTGGGCGTGTTTCAGTGTCCCTCTGGGTGTGGTTCTGCCTCTGTCTGATCAGGAGACTTCCTCCCCTGAAAAAGTACACGTGAACCCTCAGCAGGCCATGGTGCACAGATTGATCTCAATGGTGCATTTCGGAAACCTGGAAAATATCTAGGTATCAGTATCTGTACCTCCTGCATCCTGTTTGTGGAACTGTTACGTCAGTTCAAGGACCTAAGACTAATGAAAAAAAAGACAGGGAAATATTCAATGAAAGGCAGGATTCCAGTTGCTTCTTCCATGTTTGAACCAAGGATGCAATACATACACTTTTCTCATGTTGGAGCTGTTTTTGTCCGTCCATAAATGTTGTTATAGACTGCATCATTCCACCAGCTGAATAGGGCCATTTAGCCCATTGAGACTGCTCTGTCATTTGATCCTGAATGATTTGTTTCTCAATTCTCTTGTCCGGCCTTCTCCACACTACTTTTTTATTTCCCTATCAACCAGGTCCCCATCTTTTACTGTTTTTAATGCAATTGTTCTGGACCGGACCCTCTAAAAGCATTTTAAGATGGAAGCCCAGACCCTAACGTTTCTATTTGTTTTGTTCATGTGTCAAGTGGATATTCCAGGATTGATGGAGCAGGTAAACATTCATCGGTTTAAGTGAAGCAAAGTTTATATACAGAGCATCGAATGAAACACATACAAATGCAAACAGAAGACTGCAGAACTTCACCCATCCGAAAACTCAACAGACTGTCCCAACTTAATGATTGTTCAAAATTCCTCCCACAACCTCCATAAGCACCCAATGTCAAAACAGGTAAAATCAAACAGAGGGTCTTGCAGAAGAGAAGTCAGAGAGAGATCAGCATGGAACAACTTCTTCCTTGTCGCTGTTCCATTTACAAGCAGTTTAAAAATCTGACAACTTGCAAACACCAACCCAAATTAAACCAAACCAGAGATAATCAGAGGTGGGAGAATTGGCCACACCCCTTTCATTGCAGAATGTTTTCTATTTGAATGCCTTTTTGCCTGAAACAGTTTCTGTTAGCTGTCATGAAATTTTCTCTGCAACCCATCCAAACTCAACATCCAAGAACCAATGCATTTACAAACACACGAAGAATAAAACCAAGGACCCACTACCTTGGTAAAGGGGCAGCATCATCACGCACTCAAACTTTTGAACTCCACAACACTCTGAAGCAATGATTTCAACAGATGAAGCACACTTTGGCTGAAGAAATTAATTCTAGTCTCAGTTCCAAATGTCGCCCCTTTATTCTGAGGCTATGTTCTCTGGTCCAAGTCTCTCCTACATGTAGAAACACCTCACAAACAGGTGCTGAACTGAAAGGACTGCTTAAAAAAAGGAACTACAATGCTGGTCTGAGGCTGTGAATGACAGTCTCTGGGGCTGTTTGTAATTGGTGTACTGGGCCATGTTAAAGTACTCAGTGGAAATCCTGGATGAGCAAACCACCACCATCACAGACTTCATGGGCAAATGCATGGAGGACTGCTGAGTGAAGAATTCAATCAGAGTGTTCCCCAAGCGTCAACCTTCAGTGCATCAGGAAATCCTCTCCCGCTGAAGACCAGATGAACAACTTTCAAGTGGGAAGACCCTGACCTATAAAGGGAATCTAGATCTGACTTCCGCTGGGCTATCAGCGATGCGAAGAGGGAGGACCAGACCACATAAGAGGTCCATACCTACTAAACAGATTCCTGCTCCCTATGGCAAGGCTGAAAGAACATTTGAGGATGCAAAATGAAGCAGAGCAAGATAGCGGACAAACACACATCCCTCCCTGAGGCGCTTATTGCTTTCTCTACTTGGATTGAGCAGAATGCCAGTGGCGCCGTGAATCCTGCCCCAACAGCCCCAGACACACATGTTCCCTCGTTCACCGTTGCACACGTCAGAACAGTTATCCTTAGAGTCAACCCAAGGAAAGTATTGGGTCTTGATGGAGTCCCTTGCCGTGCAATTAGATCCTGAATGGAACAACTGGCTGGGGCACTCACTGACATCTTCAACTCTCCCTCCAACACGGTGAAGACCCTATCTTCTTCAAGAGGACCACCACCATCCCCCCACACACATTCTCTCTCTAATGTACACACGCATTCTCTCTCTCAAGCACACACTCATCCTCTCTCTCTCACATATACATGTATTCTCTCTCTCACGTGCACAAGCATTCTCTCTCTCACGTACACTCATTATCTCTCTCACGTGCACACTCATTCTCTCTCTCGCTAAGCACACACGCATTCTTTCTCACATACACACGCATTCTCTCTCACATACACATGCAATCTCTCTCACGCACACGCATTCTCTCGCTCACGCACGCATGCATTCTCTCTCTCATGCACACACTCATTCTCTCTCTTAAGCACACACTCATTCTCTACTCGCATGCACACAAACATTCTCTCTCACACATACATTCTCTCTCTCACGTACACATTCTCTCTCTCACGGACTCATGCCCTCGATTTCCCTTACACACACACACTCACTCTTTCTTGCACCCACACACTCTCACAACCTCTCACACACACCTGCTTGCGTTCGCTCGCACTCCCTCAATATTTTACACACATTTTCTCTGTCATGTGCGCACATCCTCTCTTTCTGTCTCTCTCTGTCCCGCTATTTCACTGTCACTCTCTCTCTGTCGCTCTCTCTCTCTGTCCCTGTATCTCTCGTGCTCTCTCTCTTTCTCTCTGTCTGTCTGACTCACGCTCTCTGTCTGTCTCTCTTTCTCTCTTTCTCTGTCTCTCTGTCTCGGTCTGTCTGACTCTCTCACTGTCTCTCTCTTGGTTTCTCTCTCTCTGTCTGTCTGCCTCTGTCTCTGTCTCTCTCTCTCACTCCATCTCCCTATCTCTCTGTTTCTCTCTCCCTCTGTCTCTCTCTCCCTCTGTCCCTCTCTCTCCCCCTCTGTCCCCCTCTCTCTCCGCCCGTCTCTCTGTCCCTCTCTCTCCATCTCCCTCTGTCTCTCCGTCTCTGTCCCACTCTATCCCTCTGTGTCCCTCTCTCTGTCACTCTGTACCTCTCTCTCTGTCCCTCTCTCTCTGACCCTCTCTCTCTCTCTGTTTCTATGTACCTCTCTCTGTCTCCCTGTCCCTCTCTTTCTCTCTGTCCCTCTCTCTCTGTCCTTCTGTTTCACTCTCTCTGTGACCCTCTCTCTGTGTGTCTCTCTCTGTGTGTCTCTCTCTGTCCCTCTCTCTCTGTCCCTCTCTCTCTCTCTGTCTCTCTGTCCCGCTCTCTCTCTCTAATGCCCCTCTCTCTCTCTGTCCCTCTCTCTCTATCTCTCTGTCCCTCTCTTCTGCCTCTCTCTCTCCGCCCTCTCTCTCTCTTTCCCTCCGTCTCTCTCTGTGTCCCTCTCTCACTCTGGGTGTCCCTCTCTCTCTCTCTCTGATTCCCCCTCTCTCTGTGTACCCCTCTGGGTCTATGTCACTCTCTGTTCCCCCCCCTCTCTCTCTCTCTCTCTCTCTCTCTCTCTCTCTCTCTGTACCCCTCTCTTTCTCTGTCCCTCTCTTTCTCCCGATGTCCCTCTCTCTCTGTATCCCCTTCTCTCTCTCCGTTTCTCTGTCCCTCTCACTCTATCTCTCTCTGTCCCTCTCTCTCTCTGTCTCTCTCTGTCTTCCCCCTCTCTGTCTCTTTCCCTCCGTGTCTCTCTGTGTCCCTCTCTCTCTGTGTCCCTCTCTCTTTCTGTCTCGCCCTCACTCTCTGTCCCCTCTCACTCTCTGTCCCCGTTCTCTCTCTCTCTCTGTCCCCCTCTCTCTCTGTGTCCCTGTCTCTGTGTCCCTCTCTCTATGTCTCTGTGTCCCTCTCTCTCTGTCTCCTCCTCTCTGTCTCTTTCCTTCCGTCTCTCGCGCATACCTCTCTCTCTGTCCCTTTCTCTTTCTGTCTCCCCCTCACTGTACCCCTCTCTCACTCTTTGTCCTCTCTCTCTCTCTCTGTTTCCCTCTCTTTCTCTGTGTACCTCTCTCTCTCTGTCCCTCTCTCTCTGTCGCGCTCTCTCTCTGTCTTTGTGTCCCTCTCACTCTCTCTCTGTCTTTCTGTCCCTCTCACTCTCTGTCTCCCTGTCCCCCCCGTCTCTCTGTCCCTCTCTCTCTCTCTGTCCCTCTCTCTCTGTCCTCTTTTCTCTCTCTGTGTCCCTCTCTATCTCTGTGTCCCTCTCTCTCTTTGTCTCTCTCTCTCTCTGTCCCTCTCAATCTATCTCTCTGTCCCTCTCTCCCTGTCTCTCTCTGTCTCCACCCTCTCTCTCTCTCGTTCCCTCCGTCTCTCTCTGCGTCCCCCTCTCTCTCTGTGTCCCTCTCTCTCTGTCTGCCCCCTCTCTCTGTGTACCCCTCTCTCCCTGGTTCCCTCTCACTCTCTGTCCCCCTCTCCCACACCCTGTCACCCTTTCTCTGTCTCTCTCTCTCTGTCCCTCTCTTTCTCTGTGCACCTCTCTCACTCTGTTCCCCTCTGTCTCTCTGTCTTCGTGTCCCTCTTTCTCTGTCTCTCTCACCTTCTCTCTCCCTGTTTCTCTCTCTCTCTGTCCCCCTCTCTCTCCCTCTGTTTCCCTCTCTCTCTGTGTGTGTCCCTGTGTCTCTGTTCTTCTCTCTATCTCTCTGTCCCTCTCTCTCTCTGTCTCCCCCTCTCTGTCTCTTTCCCTCCGTCTCTCTCGCGAACCTCTCTCTCTGTGTCCCTGTCTATTTCTGTCTCCCCCTCACTCTCAGTCCCCCTCTCTCAATCTCTGTCCCCTTTCTCTCTCTCCGTTTCCCTCTCTTTCTCTGTGTCACTGTCTCTCTCTGTCTCCACCCTCTCTCTCTCTGTCCCTCTCTCTCTGTCACCCTGTCCCTATCTCTCTCTCTCTGTTTCTCTGTCCCTCTCACTCTATCTCTCTGTCCCTCTCTCCCTGTCTCTCTCTCTGTCTCCACACTCTCTCTCTCTGTCTTTCCCTCCGTCTCTCTCTGTGTCCCCCTATCTCTCTGTGTCCCTCTCTCTCTGTCTCCCCCCTCTCTCTGTGTACCCATCTCTCTCTCTCTCTGGGTCCCTCTCTCTCTCTCTCTCCCCCTCTCTCACTCCGTGTCACCCTTTCTCTCTCTCTCTCTCTATCTGTCTCTCTGACACTCTCTCTCTGTTCCTCTCTTTCTGTCCCCCTCTCTCTCCCTCTGTTTCACTCTCTCTCTCTGTCTCTGACTCTCTTTCTCTCTGTCCCTCTCTCTCTGTCTCTCTGTCCCTCCCTCTCCCTCTGCGTCCCTCTCTCTCTCTGTGTCTTTGTCCTTCTCAGACTCGAGTGAGTTACAGCCTGGAATCGAATCAAGGGGTTCAGGGTGGTTCAGATACAGAATAACAGATAGCTCCGAGTGAGATACATTCTGGAATTTAATGGAGGGATATGCGAAGCTTTTTATGTGGAATAACTTGTAACTGGGAGAGAGTCACAAAGTGGACTATAGGCCAAGTGCTTTCAAATCTTGTCTCGACTTAAACGTAATGCAGTCACAAACTACACGACTTTCCTGACTCCCCACGGATCCATGGGGACATTAGACTGACCCCACTGTGTTTCTGTTGCTGACACCTGGTGACATTAGTCTGACCCCACTCTGTCTCTGTCACTGACCCCTGGGGACATAAGACTGACTCCACTGTGACTCTTTCACTGACCCCAGGGGACATTAGACAGGCCCCACTGTGTCAGTGTCACTGACTACTGGGGACATTAGACTGCCCACACTGGTCTCTGTAACTGACTTCCACCAGGGGACAACTGACTGACCCCACTGTGGCTCTGTCACGGAACCCTGGGGCATTAGATTGACCCCACGGTGTCTCTGTCACTGACTCCTGGGTACATTAGATTGATCCCTCAGTGTCTCTGTCACTGACCCCAGGGGACATTTGACTGAACCCACTGTGTCACTGTCACTAACCACTGGGGACATTCGATGACACTTTTGAGTCTCTGTCTCTGACCCCCTGGGTCATTGGACTGTTCCCACTGCCACTGCCCGCTGCCACCAACCGGATTCATTTCTCTATTTAACCCTCTACCTTTCTTCACCTATCACCAATTCACCACACTGCCCCCCTCAGCCCATTTATCCGCTGCTCCTCCCCCACACCCACACCCCAGTCCTGAAGAAAGGTTACACCAGGAGCATTGACTTCTCTACCTCCTGATGCTGCCTGGTTACTGGGTATTTCCAGCCTCCTGCCTGTCTACTTTGCTATGTCAGAAGGCAGTTAAGAGTCAACCACAGTGCTGTTGGTCTGGAACCAAATGTAAGAGACCAGGTGAGGATGGCAGACATCTGTGAACCAAAAGGATTTTTCTGACAATCGACACCAGAAAAATACAATTTGTCGAGCAGAATACTGAGATACAAGCCACTAGATTGGATGGGATTGAGGCTCACAAGGAGTTAGCAATTCTGGAATTTGAAAGTCGCCTGGGACAGGTGGGATTTATATGAGGATTCTCTGGGTCAGCCAGGTAGGAGATTGGCGAAACTTTGGTTTTGATCTTTATGTCATCATTGTCTGCACGAATAGTGCCAGCAGACTGAAGGATAGCAAATGCCTTTCCCCTGATAAAGAAGGTGAGTAGAGACAATCCTGGTAATTATAGCCCAGTGAGCCTTACTTCAGTTGTGGGTAAAGTGTTGGAAAATTATATAAGATATAAGATTTATAATAATCTAGAACGGAATAGGTTGATTACGGATAGTCAACACGGTTTTTGGAAAGAGTAGGTCATGCCTCACAAATCTTATTGAGTTCTTTGAGAAGGTGAGCAAACAGGTGGATGAGGGTAAAGCGGTTGATGTTGTGTCTATGGATTTCAGTAAGGTGTTTCATAAGGTTCCCTACGGGAGGCTATTGCACAAAATATGGAGGCATGGGATTGAGGTTGATTTAGTAGTTTGGATGAGAAATTGGCTAGCTGAAAGACAAAGGGTGGTCGTTGATGGGAAATGTTCATCCTGGAGTTCAGTTATAGTGGGGTTTCGTAAAGATTTGGGTCCACTGATGTTTTTCGCTTGTATAAATGACCTGGACGAGTGCGTAGAAGGATAGATTGGTAAATTTGTGGATGACACTAAGGTCGGAGGAGCTATGGATAGTTTTGAAGGATGTTATAGGTTACAGACAGACATAGATAAGCTGCAGAGCTGTGCCGAAAGGTGGCAAATGGAGTTTATTTCGGAATACAGAGTACTGGACTAATGGTAAGATTCTTGGCAGCGTATATGAGCAGAGAAATCTCGGTGTTCATGTACATAGATCCCTGAAAATTGTAACCAGATAGGGTCATTAAGAAGGCAAATGGTGTGTTAGCTGTTATTGGGAGCGAGACTGAGTTTTGGCGCCATGAGGTCATGTTACCGCAGGACAAAACTCTAGTGCGGCTGTGAGAAGTTAAGTGTTTCTTCCACCATCACTTATTCCAGAATTCTTCAACAAATATTTCAGGCTCCATTAATAACATGCTTGGTTGCAAGCATCAAAATAAATACAAGTTCACTCATGCACAAAGCCATTTAGCCGAAAGCCAAACAAAAATTTTAAAACAAATTTATGTTATTGCAGAAATAACTTCAACTTCAAATGCACAGAGAAGCCTACTGCTTATTCATTCAACAAACCAGAACAACATGCAACCAACTGGGTTTGCAAACTGTACAGCTTATATTTTCACAAAGTGATTCATTTCATCAATTCCACCGAAAATCTTCATAGTCTCCGATTGAAATGGAGATTTCTGGATGGTTCCCTGAAGAGAGGAATAATTTTTTAGCCAATTCCTGTGGAATCTGCGATGATGTGGATTCCACGGGGTCCCTGTAATCTGAGACTAGATTACTGATCGTCTGCCACTGTCTTTATTTTGGACACAATATGCCCATGTGTCAATGTCAGTGGCAGAGTGAACCCGCAGAGAATCCTCAAACAGATTCTCACAAATTCAATGGTGCAAGGCACTTACCAGGAATTGTTACAAATGGAAGGGTCGAGACAAATATTTTCCACACAACATAAACTGAAAACGTCATTTTCTTCATCAATCACTGTGTGATGTCAATTTCTCTGTACTCAATGCTGAGGTGATAAAGTCACAAAGCCTTTCACTTATGTCTGCTGGCATCGTCTGGGGGACTGTTACATTACAAAATGGTTCAATCAATTTATTTACAAAATTGAACAAACAGGTGACAGCGGTGAGGTAACTCCCAGTTCTCACAGAGCATTTTTAGAACTGATATTTATTGGATGATACAAATCTCAAATGGTCGATAGCAAACATTGGAAAATGCATATTGAAGAAATTCATAGAATCCTTAAAATGTGGAAGTAGGCCGATGTGCCTATCGAGTCCAGACAGACCCTGCAAAGACTATCCCACCCAGACCCACCCGTGGTCCCTGTGCGGCAGCAGAGCTAAGCACTGAGCCACTGTGCCAACCTGTTCACCAGCATTGCCACCACAACACCATCTGTTGAACACTGAAATCTCATTTTACTTCAATGTCATCCTTCCCTTTCCTTTGACCGTTTGCAAATTAGATTCAGATTGTTGAGTGTCTCTCTGAGAAATGCTCTCCTCAACACTGGGACGTGGCTTCCCTCATTATTAGGAGCTGCTCTGTGAAGGGATGGTAGTTTTTACCTTTTGAACAAATCAAGCATTTTGATTGAATTCCTCACCCTCCACAGATTCAGCGTCTGAATCAAGTATCACTCGTCCAGTGCAGGCAATAATTGAAATCTGTAAATTAAGCACAGAAAATTGCCCTCAAAGGCGATGCAAACTCCAGTCAATAAAGATACTTCTACTGGGATAAGAATGTCCTCGACTGTTTGCAGAGCTGACTCTGAGACACACCTGAGCTGTGCAGAAGCACATGGGCCTGAGTCATTCTCTCCTCTTTGCAGTGTACAGAACATGTACAGAGAAGATTCTTCAAACATCTGACTGATGGTGGATTGGAACATTTTCAAGCGAGATGGAGGAATGAGGCTGGGGAGAGATTTGCACACTCAAGGGAACAGAAATTTCAAAATCTGGAAATGATTGAGAAGGTGTCAATGTTGTCAAAGAGCCCTGCAGTGATGGGAAAATGGATCTTGCTGTGAGGACTGAAAAAGTACAGAAAACAGAGAGCAGGAATAAATCTGTCATATTCATGTTATTCGGCAAATATTAGTGAGTACCACAATTATCATTCCTCGTGTCACAGCTATTTATAATCTGTATCCATGACTGAGGTGATAGGATCAGATGTTCCGTTGGTGATAGCACAATGTGAGGTGGACAGTAAAGGAGGAGAGAGGAAGTCTAAGAAAATGAAGGATAGGTTCAGTGAGTGAATGAGCACAAAAATAGTCTGTGCAATATAATGTCGAGGAATGTGAAGAATTATTCAACCATTTCAGTCTTGGATTAATTTCAGGCCACCAATAACTTTTGGATGCTTATTCCAGTCGTAAATCAAGAGGCAACAGGAATCCTTCCTTTCTATTCAGTGTTAGTAGTTTCGATTATTCTCTTGAAAACTTTACTTCCCTCAGACCCTTCCAAATCTGAGGAATTTCACCCTTGGTTTGTGTCATTTCTGTCCCTCATGTTGTACCCTTGCTGTTCAGTTATCATTCTGGTCAATCGATGCTGCACTCAAATAGACATGGACTCAAAACTTGTTTTTTTTTTGTTTTTTCCCACTTAAAAAGTCAGTTGCTGCTTTGTAAGCATCACGATGCAGTAGTGTTGACTGACTCTTTCAGAATCATCCATCCTGACTTGAAAGAGTCCAGGATGGTATACTGCCTCAAAAATGCCGAGGGTCGAGAACATCACACGTTTTTGGGTTGGACTGTGAGAGGGAAGTGTGAGGGGAAGTGGGGAAATGAGGAGGTCCTTGTCCACATTGGCACCAATCCTTCAGAATCTCGCATCCTGCCATTAATCAGTTTTTATTTACAAAGGCAGAGCCTTTGACGGAAGCCTGCCACTGAGTCAGGTACACAGCATCTCCGTACCCCTGACATTTACAGTATGGAATCAGCCTGGTCTCCCTGACTGACACAGATTAAAGGCCCCAGTCAGGGATTTCATATCCAGTATAATCCAGCTACCCGACCTCATGACAATCATTACCAGGGGAGAAAAATGAGGTTCTGAAAGTGGGAATTAAAAGTCGTGAAAGAAATTGAACAACTATTCAACCATGGTTGAGTCTGAGTGAAAAACGTGTGGCTGGAAACATTTGTTCCATGAGGAAGGATTTTGGGCATCTCAGCCATTGGAAATGTTTCTCAGGCTGCAGCAATCTGAATACATTGTGATTGTTTTGTTTTAATTGGAAGGGGATTGATACCCAGCTTGGGAGACGTGCAACTGTTGTTGGGGAATATATAATCAAACCTGTCAGAGGATTGGGAATCTGCAATTAATATCATTTAGGAGGGAAATGAATCTGTCCACGGGAAGTAGACAATCTGTGAGTGAAAGAGAAAAGCAGCAGAAGCACATATGGGATCACCTAAGATCTTGTGCGTCTCAAACCTAGTCTTCAGGATCAAACATTTCCCTACCGTGCCTCACAGGTTTAGGGACAGAGTTATTCCCAGCACGTTACTTTTTAATTTTCGGGAGATGCTCAATAACATATGTATTATAAATAAAGTTACTATCGAAAGATTTTTAAAAATTTTGTCTTTATGATGATGTGCGAGATATTTGTTCTGAAACAGACTGAAAGAATGCAGCGATATATTGAACAGTTCATTCCCGCCCAAGAACCTAAAGCCAGAATGCACATTGAAAGGACTAATTTATTACATCTCACAGCATTGGATTGACACCGGAGCACAAATGAAAGCATGCAGCAACTTGTTATATATTTCCAAAAATTACGAACACAATGAGATAGCATTATGTCACAATATTAATGTATTTGGGAAGAATGACCATAAAATGCTCAAATTGTTTATTAAGTTTGAGAATGAAGAAATTGAATTTGAAACTCAGAGCCATGAAGCTAACGAAGAAGAACAGCAAGGAATTGATGCATAAATGGGCAAACGTTGAATGAGTTCTCAGTGGATAGGCAATGCCTAAAAAGTATGAAACATCTTAATGAATCACAACACTAATTCAGTCACCTTTCGGTTAATAATCAAATAGGAAAGGTGACAATGGGCGGCGCTGCCTGATTCCAGGACTGTTCGATAAGCTTTCTGATTCCTACCCATTTACTCAGATGCACTATCGCTGTTGGTGCAGAGCAGGCCAATACAATTGCAGGTATCATCCCCAAAGCCAATTTTGGAGAGTACGCCGCACGTGTTGGTGTGCAATTTGCTGTAAATTACCTTTTCCTGGTTCGGCTGATAAGGCAGGTTTCCAACCTCACTGACACACACAGAGACAATTACATCGCTGAGGAGTGAGAGACTCTGAGAGATTGTTCTGCCCAGCACTGAACAGGTTTGGTCGGGGTGAGTCATTCATTCCACAACAGACCTAACCCAGTTGGCGACGATCTCAGTCAGGATTCTGTAAATTGCATTTTGCAGTGAAACCGGTCGTCAGTCCTCCATGTGCCTCTTCTAATTGTAAATGCGAGGGATGCTAACTTTCCTGTTGGATTCACAAATACTAACTGTTCGAAGTGTCCTATTGTCCACTTCCAGAACGTCCAGGTCAGTCAAGTGCCTCGGGGTTAAAACCACGCAAGTGATAAGCCATCACTTCTGGAAGCTGTGTGCTTTCCTAAGGACATCAGGGCCTTGGTGAGCTCATCCAGAGATATTTGCTGGTACAGACTTTCGTGTCTTCTGTCGTCAAATGCCTCCGTGATAGAGGAGACGAATACCTGAGAGGCATTACTGTCTGTGCGCTTCGTTTCATATCGACTGGCATAAAATCGTCGCTCTGACAGTATAAATAATGCAAAGAACAAGAAGTCAATGAAGGTTCTATCAACTCCGCTCCCCATGATTTCTGCTATATAGTTCACCTTCTCCTGAGGGAATTTTCGATATGGATAAGAATAGGAAGGTTATCGGTGGATTTGGGACAATTGGCACAATTTAGGATAATTGACGGGCACGAATGAGTTCGATTTTATTCAATTTGTTTGTTTTTTTTTTGTCACATGTACCAAACTGCAGTGAAACACTTTATTTATGAGCAGTACGTACCAATGATGTGCAGAACAAGAAATAATTAAAGAGAGGCATACAGGTCACATTGCACAGGGCGTACAAGAGAGACCCGTGTTAGGAAGGTCGGCATTACTTGGGTCAAGAGCGTCGATTCAATAGTTTCAGAACGGCTGTGCAGAAGCTGTTCCTGGAACTGGTGTGTGTGTGTGTGTGTGTGTGTGTGTGTGTGTGTGTGTGTGTGTGTGTGTGTGTGTGTGTGTGTGTGTGTGTGTGTGTGTGTGTTTGTTTGCGTGTGTGTGTTCAGACTTCTGTACCTTCTGCCTGACAGAAGAAATTTTTGGGAATATTTACCAGTGTGGGAGGGGGATCTAATGGAGTTAATCGATGCTACTTTGGCTCGCAGAATGGCCTGAGTTGTCAGGATGTCAGACTGGGATGAGGTAGGTGATTGATGCTGAAGATGAATTGATTGAATAAACAACAATTTCTGTTTTCGTTCCTTATTTCCAGCGTTCACAGATTGTTGGGATTTACTCAGCCCTGTCTGAAGCCTGTTACATCAGAGGAGGCCATTCAGCAGATGTAGGAGATGACCTAGTGGAATTATCACTCGAAGGTTAACCCAGAGACCCAGGTAATGTTCTGGGGACCCAGACACAGCAGATGGCGGTATGTAAATTCAATCATAGTCGAGAATTAAATAGGCTCATGATGACCGATTGCCGGTTCAGTCATACCCTTTCGAGAGGGAAACTGCTGTCCTTCTCTGGTCAGTTCTACATATACACTCCAGACCCACAACAACGTGGTTGAAACGTCACTGCCCTCTTGGCAATTAGGGATGGCAATTAATGCTGGTGCTAGCCGGCAACGCCCTCATCCCCGAATGTATTAAAGGAAAACCGCCCCTTCAAACGATAACAGAGGAATTGGAGGAGGGAATTTAATTTATTTTGAGATGAAAAAGGGGGAACAGCAGACGTCCGTTCATCCCCTCTCATGTGAGTACAAGACGTGGGCATTTCGTCAGTCCACACTGATCGATTGAGAAAGAAGGTTCGCGGGAAAGGGAATGTGTGAGGGAGATCTAATCTTGTTAATCAGTCTGCCATGGGGAACATTGTCTGAACCCTTACTGAAGTCCACATAGATCAGCTCCCCCGTTCTGCCCTCATCAACCCTCTCTGTTACTTCTCTAAAAAGAACTCAATCCAGTTTGTGAGACTTGATTTCCCACGCACAAACCCATGTTAAATATCCCTCATCAGCTTTTGCCTTTCGAAACACATGTACATCCTGTCCATTAGGATTCCCTGCAATAACGTTTACAACAATGACTCACGGTCAATAGTTCCGTGCCCTGTCCTTACCAACCGTCTTAAACATTGGCACCACGTTAGCCAACCTCTAGTCTTCCTACACCTCACTTGTGTCAAAATAATGACACAGTAACGTGCCCAGCGATCATTTCTCTAGCTTCCCACATTGATCGAGGTTACATCTGGTCAGGTCCTGGGGATTTATCCACTATTATGCGTTTCCAGACATCCAGCTCTTCCTCCTCTGTCATATAAACATTTTTCAAGATATTATCATCTATTTCCCGACATTCTATATCTTTCATGTACTTTTTCCACAGTAAATGCTGAAGCAAAATATAGGTTTAGTATCACCACCATCTCCTGCGGCTCCACACAAAGGCGGCCCTGCTGATCTTTGAGTGGCCCTATTCTTTCCCCCGTTACCCTTTTGTCCTTAATGTATTTGTAAACAACCCTTTTGATTCTCCTTAACTCGATTTGCCAAAGCTATCTCAAAGCTATCTCTTTTTCCCCCATGATTTCTTTCTTAAGTATACTCCCATTGCCTTGAAACTCTTCTGAGCATTCATTCGATCTATCTTGTCGATATCCGGCATATGCTTCCTTCTTTTTCTTACTCAAACCTTCATTTTCTTTTGTCATTCAAAAATCTTTTCACCTACCAGCCTTTCCTTTCACCATAACGTTTATAAACTGTCTCTGGACTCTCGTTATCTCATTTCTGAAGGCGTCCCATTTTCCAGCCACCCCTTTACGTCCAAACATCTGCCCCAATCAGCTTTTGAAAGTTCTTGCCTAAGACTGTTAAAATTAGCCTTCCTCGATTTTCGAACGTGAACTCTGAGACCTGGTCTATTCTTTTCATTCACAATTTTAAAACTAATTTAATTATGGTCGCTTACCCCAAAGTTCTCCCCCACTGACAACTCTATCACCTACCCTTCATTACTTACCAAGTTTTGCACCTTCTCCCATAGGTACATACAGATATTAAATCGGAAAATCATTCTGTGCACACTTTATATTTTTTTTCTATCTAAACCCTATTATTCTCTATGACTGGGTATTTCATCATTTCTCTATTACATATTTTTAATCATGTCGATTATCCTGAATGTCATTCAGTCTCTTCCACATTGTTTCCTTCCCTCCCAATTTTTCTTTCTTCCACTTTTTCTGTATCTCTCTCTCTTGATTTAAGCCTGGATTAGAACTCCATCCCCTCAATTCACTACCTTGTATTTACTCCTCTCCCTATTAGTCTGTACTTAGACTCCACTCTTATTCTTTACTCAACCTGATCGTTATCTGTATTTGATCTTCTCTATTTCCCAGTAGTTATCCATCCCACTTCCTTTGTATTGAACCCTTTCCCTGTTATTCTCTTTTGAGTCCTTTTCCTAATACTCTCCGTTTAGACTCCTCACAATTACTCTCTATTGCACCTGCGATATTTAAACCGAACACATGACAATCGTTAATCTTGACTCTGTGTTCAACTTTCTCCATATTACACTCAAATTAGCACTCTTACTATTGTTCGTCATTTATTCCTCCCCATTCTGGACTTAATGTTATCCGTTCCCCTGCATTTAACCCTGTCCCTGTAATGCTGCGTTCAACGTACTTCTCATTACTCTCTATTTATTTTTCCTGTTACTCTGTGTAAACTCACCTTACTTTTCCCGATACCTGGACATTTCCGTTACGCCCCTGTATTCAACATTCTCCCTACTACTCTGTATTATATCCTCTCCAGTTCCATAAGGTGGTAACCCATCAAGTCACTCTGCATTTAAAGTTGCATACGACCTGACACTGAAACAGCGAGCACAAAGTGGGCAGAACCCTTGACACTACTTTTTATATCTATCGGCCAGGACTCCCTGTTTAAACCAGGTTAATAGGCGAATCGGACAGCTCATTTTCAAAGATATTCTTGCGGCTGACCTCATTAGAATCAAATCAGCTTCCCCTGTATTAAGCCTGTCCCTGTGTCCCTGCAATCAGGACAGCCCCTTATTCCTGATATAATTCTACTTTTGTTATTTTCTGTTAAACCCTCTCCCTTTCTGTCTGTAACACTCCCCCTTTTCCTGCACTCAGCTCTATTCTTATTACGCTAGCCCTCTCATATTGTCTATATTATTCTCAACCCATTATTCTCGATTGAATACTCTCCCTTTTACAATCTTTAGTTCAATCTGTCTGTGTATTTAAACTTCTCTGTTTACCCAGCGCTCTTTAATGATTGCCATCCACCCCCACCTACCCCTATTACATGATATGTGTTTACTCTCTACAATAACCAGAAACCAGGAGTCCCGGAGCGAGCAGACCCCACAGTCTCCAACACGGGACCGCTGCTGCTCTGTGCTACCACCACTCTGGGCGGCGCTGGAACTGCAGATCCATCCCAAAGTGCTGCAGGAGTTCAGCAGCAGGCCCACATGGTCAGACACTAAAATACTGATGGGAAGAAGATAGGCACAACGTCAATGTCATCTTTTACAGTGTTTGGTGTATAAATAGTAAAAGCTACAATACACGACAGGATTTACTTAAAAACGTGAACATCTCTATTATATAACTATATCTATAATCTCAAACATATCTGACACAAACAATATTTAAATTCCAGTGCACAATAATATTACATGTCAACAGAATCAGCTCTAATACACGACAATATTTGTACAGACACAAACAGCTAGAATATACAACAACACATAAAACATGAAGTAACGTGTTTATGAAGGACCTTTGGGAAGGTGGTGAATGTACTGTTGCGAAATTTGCAGATGACAGAAAGAGTAGGTAGGAAGTTAAGTTGGAAAATTGCATGTGATTTTTTTGGGCCGGGCATGGTGTTGGTCTTCTTGAAGAAGATAGGGTCCTCAGCTTGGTGGAGGGACAGGTTGACGATATTGGTGAATACCCCCACCAGTTGGTCCGTACAAGATCTAAGTGCATGGCCAGGGCGTTCATCCAGTCACATTGCTTTCCTTGGGTGGACTCTCAGGAAAAGAGTTGTGAAGTGTGCATCAGAGATTGATGGAAGAGGTGTGTATGGGGCTGTTGGGGCAGGAGTCACTGCACCACTTGCATTCTCCTCAAACCGAGCAGAGAAAGCATTGAGCGCACGAGTGATGAATGATTCTTTCTCCGCGATTTGTTCTGCTACATTTTGCACCCTGTACATGATCCTTAGGCCTTGCCAGAGGCGGTGGGAGTTTATTTGGTTTGTATGGCCCTTTTATGTGGTTTAGGCCTCCCTCTTGACACTTCTGCTGGCCCTGCTGAGGCAGACCTGGATTCCCTGTATAGGTCTGTCTCTTTCCATTTGAATGTTGCCCGTCTGATCTTCAGTCGGGAGTGGAGTTCCAGATTCACACAAGGTTTACGCTTGGAGAACACTATCACTGCATTCATCACTCCGCAGTACTCCATGCAATTGCCCATTATGTCTGTGATGGTTGTGGTGTACTCATCCAGGTTTTCCTCTTTCAGTCCACCAATTCCAAGCAGTCCCAGAGACTGTCAGTCACAGACTCAGACCAGCATTATACTTACGTTTGTGAAGAGTCCTCCCATTTCAGCTTCTGCGTGTTAGCTGTTTCCACATGTCGGAGACACTAGGACCTGAGGGCACAGCCTCAGAGTGACCTGACGACCTTTGAAACTGAGAAGAGGATGAATTTCTTCAGACAAGGTGTCGTTAATCGATGGAAATCGTTGTCGCAGAGGGCTGTGGAGGCCAGCACGTTGAGTGTGTGAGATGCTTCTCCTTTAACAAGGGTGTGTCTTACCTGTTTTTGTTGTAGAATATTTGTTCATGCAGTGATTCTGGGGTGTCTAGCTTGGATGTTTTGCATGTCTAATTACATGATAACTAAAAGTCACTGCCTCAGGTAAAAGGCTTTCAAGTTTTGAAATAAAAACTCTTTTGCAGTGAAAGGGGTGTGACCAGTTCTTCCGGCTCAGGTTTCCTCTGGTCGAGTTTGTTTTTTTTTGGGTAGTTTTTCAGCTGCTGGAAAAAGAAACGGCTACAGGGAAGAAGGTATTCTACACTGAGTCTCTGTTTGACATCTCTCCTGTTAGTCCCTGTGTGGATTTTACGATTGAAGTGATGGGCGTTGATGGGGAAAGTTGCAGGAATTTGGAACAACATCATTCAGTTTTGATAATCCTTTGGTTGTTTGGATAGGTTAAGTTACTCTGAAGTTTGTTCGCTTCTGTTTCTGTTTCATTCTGTACTCTGTAAATAAGTTCTGATTGGTTGAAAAATGTGTGGTTTTGAGTAGGTCCATCACTCCTGGAATATCCACTTTATACCTGCTCAAAATAACTGGAAATGTTTCATTCTGGGCTATCTTCTTGAAATGATTTGAGGGTGCCTGGCCTGGTCCATAACAGATTGAGTCTCCTCCGTGATTTTTTCTGTATTTCCTATTTGTGATTGTTGTTGCTGGACTCGCAGGCAGTGAGTGGTAATTGTTAGTTCTGGAAGTTGATTTTGGTTAGTTTAAACAGTGTGTGGTATGACGATGGCATTTTCAGTCACTGAGATTTTCTCGGGGTGGAAGAAGTTGACCTTGGGGATTTTAACCTTGGGTGAACAAGGAAATCCTATTGAAATTGGCAGTCATTTGGAGTTGTAGCTAACTACTTCCTTGAAGAAAGGAGAGATAATTTCAGCAATAGCTCATAAATAAATTTGTTGGAAACACCATCAGAATCTTTAGAGATTGTAACAATTCAACTGAAAATGAAGCTGGTTTAGTTAGCAGCAAAAGAAAAGCAAAGGACAAATGCAACAAAACTGTTGCAATAACTATTTAAAACAGAGAAAAGAGCAAACGAACGAACCGCTTTTGCAGAACAAAAAGAAAAGTAGAGGGAAAGAGAGAGTTAAGAAAGGCAAATAGAGAGGGAGAAGAGAGGCAGGAAGAGAGGCAGTTTGAACTTCAGAAATTGACACTGAGATTGTAAAGTCAGCTGAAAAGGATGGAGATGAAGGTTGAAGGTAAGCTTAGTCAGGAAGACAGTGAAGATGAGCAAAGCCATGCATCCCAAAGGCCTGATGAGAGTCTGTTTAAATATATTCACGGTTTGCCTAAATTTGATGAGAAAGATGTGGAAGTGTTTTTCATCTCATTTGAGAAGGAGGCTAAATAAATGAAGTGGTCAGTGACAATGTTGGTTTTCTTGATCCAAGCCAGATTTATCGGTGGAGATCATGAGGTATTTCGGGTGTGTGAGGCAGTGAGGAATGTTCTCTTCAGTGCATATGAGCGTGTGCTCCACGGCGACAGGTAACGTTCCAGGAATCAAAGGAGCAATCCTCATCAAAATTTCATTGAGAGTGGAAAGAATCAAACAAAGCAAGTTTGAAAGGAGAATGAGGCCATTACAAAGAGAATAAATCTATGATGCTCGTATTTTATTTTAGAGGAGCTCAAAACTTCACTTCCTGTTGTAATGAGAACTCATGAGGAAGAGCATAGAATTAGCGGTTAACAGCTGAAGTGACTGATGATTACGAGCTAGTTCATAAATCCAAGTTTGCCTTCCAACATCACTTTCAAACTGTTTTTCAATAGGATTTGGAGAAAAAGAAGTCCTCAGAAGGAAAGGGAAAAGTAGACTTGGTGAAGACCACAAGGATAACTTCCCGCAGTGTGAAGTGGCAAACTTTGGAGGGGAAAGAAAAGTTAAAAAGTTCCAGTGTTTTCTGAGCAATAAGTCAGACTACATGAAATTACCATTGTTGGTTTGGGAAAGGCACTGGGAATCCAGATGAAGCAAAACAGGATAAGCCAGTAAATTTTGTTGGAGTGCTAACACAAAGCATAGTGGAAGCTAAAAAGCTGAAACAAAATGTACAACCTGGTTGGAGGTTGGTTAAGGAGGAAGTCCCAGATCTTTTTAAACCATATACCCGCAAAGGTAAAGTTTAATCGCATCGGCCAGGAGCATTATGTAAAGATGTTCAAATCTTAAAAGAAACTGGATCCTCCCGTCTTTGATGTCGAAAGATGTACATCTGAAGAATTATTACAGAAAATAAGCTAGTAATGGGAATTCATGGTGTGCTAAAAAGCACTGAATGACGTAGAATGAAGGTAGAATGTCCAACGAAGAGTAGAGAAGTTGCGGATGTAGGTTGCTCGCTGAACTCCAAGGTTGATATCCAGAACCTCCCAGCTCAGCGAGCAAACCAATATTCAAAGCCTCAACCTGAGTGACAAATCTTCTCAAACCTGGAGAAGTTGTGATAGGAGAGCAGTACATATTCTCAGCTCCAGGAATTCAATTTGCCCTTGCTGATGATATCGCTGATTCACAGGTAAGAGTGTGGTCTTCTGTGGTTGAAATGCCAATGGATACTCAGGCAACTAAACCATGGGAGGACACATATCCTGGTTTTTTTTTCCTGCTTTGCGGAAACAAGGTCACAAAGTCACCAGTTCAAACAGTAAAAATCAAAGAGTACAGATAAGGAAGTTGACGTGGAATTAGCAGACACCCTGTTTGATAACATGGTTTACACAAACCACGTACAAACATCACAAAGCAGGCATCAATAATTCAGAGAAATTAACGGAATTACAGCAGAAAGATGAGAAACCTAACAAATTGTTTCAGAAATTGTAAATGGAAAAAGAATCTAAATATATCCCGGTGCCAACTTTTTCAAAAATGATGTCTTAATGAGGAAATGGAGATCATTACTTTTCCAGGCAGCTGAGAAATTGCTGTAAGTTCTTCAAGTTGTATTGCCAGTGTGTGTTGAAATGTGCGCGGTGCGTGAACGGCCAGTAGGTGGTCATTCAGATCTAAGAAAAATCCAAACTAAAATACAGAATCGATTTTCCTGGCCTGGATTGCACGAAGATGTTGTTGCTTTTTATTAGACATGTCATACAGGCAACACCGACAACTTTAATCGCCTTTCCTGCACTTGAGGAATCTTTTACAAATGTCTTAATTGATCACGGAGGAGCCCTACCTAAAATAAAAAATGACAATCATTATTCGTTAACTATAAAGATGTTCCAATTGATTTCCAGATGACATTTCATGATGCAATATCACAACCACAAGGATTGCAGACGAGTTACTCAATGTTTTCATTAGATATGGACTACTCACAGAAATACAAGCAGGTCAAGGTTCAAACTTTATAACAAACTTATTCAAGCAAGCTATACAGTTTGGGCCTAAACCAATTCAAATCTACCGCATACCATCCAGAATCGCAGAGAGTGGGAGAAAGGTGGCATCAGACTTTAAAACCATGTTGAGAGTTTATAGTCAAGATTAATCAGATGATTGGAATAAATAAATTCCATTTGTTTTTTTTTGCGATCAGAGATGCACCAAATGAATCGACCAAATTCAGTCAATTTGAATTACTTTTTGTGCAAGAAGTGAGAGGACAGTTACAATTGACAATTGATACAATACAGTTACAAACGATAATTGATAAGTGAAAATTCAGAGTCCACATATTTAGACAATGTGTCAGAATTTGTGGAACGATGAAATAGAATGGGGGAGTTGGTGAAACAGCATTTAAAAGTTATCACAGCAGACAATGAAGCAGGAAACATAAATGCAATCAAAAACTCGCAATTTTGTTACTGGAGCTCTTCGTGTTGCTTCCGGTGACAGGTAAACATTTTAAATAAATTTCTGTGGATCTTACCAATTCAAGGAGATTGATTGAGGTACACTTCTGATAAGGACTCCAGTCAGAGTCTTCAACAACGTGTGTCTTGTGAATATGCTCAAAAGGCATTTTGACAGGGGAGGAAAGTCAATGGAGACTGTGTTACTGATTTCAACAATGATCGAAGAACCAAGTTCAGAGGATTCTGAATTTTAAATTCCTCACATTAAATTTGACCATGACGTAGTTGTCAGAAATTTGGATAAATTATTAAATTACATTTTGGAGGAAAATGGAAACGATCTGAAGCATTTATGACAATCGCATTGGGAGATATGTCGAAATAAGCTGGGAAGTACGAAAGTAAGTCTACATGATGTAGATAGAGGAAACACTCATCGGATTAAACAACATCCGTATAAACATAATACCTAAAAGTTGGCATGGGTTTTACATGAAATTGAAGATGTGCTCTGAGATGGCATAATCAAAGTGAGTTTAAGTTACTGGAGCTCACACATAGTAATGGTGTCAAAACTAAATGGTACCCATCAGTTCTGTGTGGACTATCACAAAGGCGGTGCAGTTACAAAGACTGATGCATGTCCGACTGCACTTTTAGAAGACCGCATTGAAAAGCTGAAACAAGCAACTTATTTTTCGAACTTGGACTTGCTCAGAGGATACTCTTGGTCTGAAAGAGTGAAGACAGTTTCAGCTTTCGGAATGCAAAATGACCCTTATCAATACAAAGTCATACTATTTGGTATGAAAAATGTGCCAGCCACATTTCAGAGCCGCACCAATTAGGTTATTTATGTATTACCCATTATGTCATATATATAGATGACCTAGCGATTTTTCGTCACACATAGAAGAAACATTTGCAACATTTATCAGAATTGTTATATTGACATTAGGAGACAGGTGTGGTAATGAAACTGACTAAACGTGAATGTGTCACCTTCTAGGTCCATGTTATTTGGAGTGGACAAACGACCACATGGAATTAAAAGCAAAGGTAATTAGGGAGTTTCCCATACCATCAACAAAAACAGCAATACGAAACTTCCTGGGGTGGAATGGGTTTGACTGGAAATTCACACCAAATTTAGCAATGTGTATTCTCCACTCACTGATTTGCTAAAGAACGGCAAGAAGTTTTCGTTGACAGGGAACTGTCAGAAAGCATTTGACAGTCTGAAAGTTTTGTTGACCAATGCTCCAGTGTTCGACATCCCAAATAATGCAAATCCATTCACGGTGGCTATCGATGCGTGTGACCTGGATGTTCGTATAGTGCCCTTACAGGAAGATGATGAGAAGTTTGAAAGATCTATCAGGAACGTGCTGGGGGCACAGAAAGATCTTGACACACGACCAGACAGCCAAGCACAGTCTGAACAACACACTCACCTGATTAAACAAGAGCACAGCCAGGCAGATACACACCCCGCACTCCCACAATAGTATACTGACACTCAGAGAGACACACACGGAGTCACAGAACAATCATGACATGCTGACAGTGAAACACACACACATTTAGTCGTAGGAATGTAACTCCACAAACAGCATATACACAGGCACAAACACAACAGAAGCATATGTGTAAAACACACACATTTATTCAATCACTGAGGCACAGTCATAAAGACCCAGATAAAAACGACTGTCTTCACAGGAAGACTCGCATACAGAGTGAATAACATTCCCAAAGACATAAATGCATGAGTATATTTTCACAGAAATACACACAAAGGGAAACCCACACTCAGTTGCATAAACACACTCATAATTTGTAACAGTAAGGGACATATCCAACGACAAAAACCAAGGGGCACACACACAGAGTGACATCCCCACAAAGGCAATGAGCCCCCCGCAACCCCCCCACACACACACACACAGACACCGTCACGCACTGAAAGGGAAACGCATGAACACACTTCCCGCCCAGCCACGGGGATAGGAAAGGGAGATGACCAAACTCCAGCCAACTTACTTACAGTAACGTGTCAATTTATTGCTGGCTATATCTGTGCACTTTGTACTTTGCAAAATCACTCCCTATAGAAAGATCATTGAACGGAGTGATGGGGAAGTGAGGTCAGTCAATGCACGTGAGCATGTGCTGAACTGAGACAAGTGTCTGGCATGGTCAATGTGAGAAAAAGACAGAGAGTGAGAGGGAGAGACAGAGAGACAGAGAAAGAGATCGATAGAAAGACGAAGAAGGATACATAGAGGGAGACGGAGAGAAAGACAAACAGATGAAAAGGTGGAGAGAGAGAGAACGATACAGACAGGGAGGGCGACACAGAGCGAGACAGAGAGCGAGAGAAAGAGACCGAGCAGGATTCTAAGAGATAGGGACATTGGAGAGAGGAAGAGAGGAACAAAAACAGAAAGAAAGAGGCAGAGAGAGACTAAACAAAGACCCCTTGAAGAGAGTAGACAGGAGGTGGACTGAATAAACTCTCTTTCAATAAAAATGTTCATCTCCAATCGGCAATTAACATGAGAGGATCACCAATACCCGAGGCCTTTCCTTTGTTGTAATAAAGTGTTTATTGGGAGCTGAATAGGGAGAGTCTGACAATCATCGTGGTGCAGGAGGGTCCGTTTCTGTTTCTGTCCCTGTCCCTCTTCCCCTGCAGGGGGAATGCAGAGACCACATCCTGCCGGTCTATAACTTCATCCAAATGGCAGTCCATGAAGATGCAATGTTCGAGCTGAACCGATCACTCACAGCCAGTCCATCATATCAAATCTCTCTACCAGCATCTTTCTATCGTCATTCCATCCCAAGTGAAAAAGTTACGTGACCAGTTGCTGCACCGCATTCCTGAACTTATCTCGAAACTTGGGCACAGTCACTGCATAAAATAATGTGTTTGTGCTGCAGCTTAAATCACGAAGCATTTCTCCGGCCCATGTGAAGTGATGTTTCCTCCAAGGACCTATTTCTTTAACGATGAAGTATACGGTGCTTGCACTGTTCACTCCCCAAAGAAGTATGAAGCTGATGGATATGGTGAAGAGGCAAATCACCGAATTCTTCAGGCTCTTCGTCTCTGTGTCTTTGCGACTCTCTCCCTTGCTCGGACCCATCAGGCACTTGCGGACTCGACTGGCCACTAAAATGTACCTGACCGTCAAAGTGTTCATCAATAGGATCAACATGAATGGAATGAAAGGCGTTAAAATGATATCAAACCACTTAAACGCTTGCCACCTAGGATCAGTAAAATAACTTGACTTTATGTGGCAGTACATTGGAACATTGTTAATTATCCTCCCAGGTCGAAACCGAAAATAGATGGGAATGTTTTTTGAACAGAGTAGAATGGTGGTTGCAGCCAGAGCCACAGCCAAAGCTTTATCTGTCCAATATTTTCTGTTCATTTTCAAGCAGCAAATGGCTACAAAACGATCAAAGGTGAAAAGGACAGTGAACCAGACGGAACAGTCTGTGGATGCACGAAACAGGACATAGACAGCACTGCACACAGGGGTGATGTCCAGGAAACACCCTGGGAAGTAAAGTTCTTTCAATCGCCGCTGTATGATGTCAGCAAAAATGAACAGTAGATCTGAGGCTGCCATAGCCAGCAGGCAGCGGGTTGTGCAGTTAGAGAGGGCACACTTTCCCCGAGAGAGAACCAACATCAGCAGGAAATTAACTGAAAGGGACAGAATATAAAATATAAGTCGGAAGTCACTAATCAAGCATTCTCCACTTCTGCCCAGAGAGCTATGGAAGATCTCCATATCTTACTGGGACAGGGAATTGACAGATTGCAAAAGGACATAAATTTTAAGGTGAACAGCAAAAGGTTTGGAGGGGATTTGAGGAAAGATCTTTCACTCAGAGAGTGGTGCGTGTTCTGATAATTCAGTGCTTGGGAGGGTTGTTGATGTAGGAAACCTCACAACCTTTAACAACTACCTGGGAGAAGACCAGATTTCATCGAGCCTTGATAGCACAAGCTTGACGACTGATGTACCAATTCAGTTCAGTCGGATTCCACAATTCTAAGAGGTACGTCTGGGAAGTAGTTTGGGAAGGAAAACATTTTCACAAAATAAATAAAAGAGCTGTGGATACCAGAAATATTAAAAAGAAACAGAAATCACAGGCGAAGCTCAACAGCTGTGGCAGCATCTGTGGAGAGAGCAACATCATTAATGCAATCATTCTTCACCAGAACACATCCCTCTGAACATTTGTCAATGATACGCAAACGTCAACTCGGTTTACTCCTCTCACAAGGCCCCAACATTGCAAACAAAGGACGGGGATTGATTTTGAAAAGGGAATTGAGAATCATGGTGTTGATATTTATCTACGATGGAACATTTCTTCGAATGCTCCGAAAATGCTGGGCATGGTTAGAGTCATAGTCTCTATGACTCTAATACCACCGTGGATGTATTCCCAGGAATATTCTACCTAAGTCCAACTGTAATGTTATCCCTTGTCAAAAAACAACTCGTCTTTTTTCTTGACACCTTTCTTTACTTCCTACAGCATTTCTATCCTGCAATTGTCAGCTGCCAGTCCTGTCCATCCCTGGACCACATCTATGTAATTGTTATGATATCCTAGCCCCATATTCCTCACCACGAGCATCTGTTTTCCCTGTTAGGCATCTTGTGTAGAAATAAATGAAATTTAATTTGTCAGTCTTGCCTCATTCTCTGCGTTGAGTCTGTCTGACAATTGGACTTGCTCGTTTTCCCTTCTGTGTCAGTCTCAGGCTGATTTCTTTCCTTCTGTCGGTCTGATCACGTGACCCCACCCCCGCTCACACAACCTTACCGTAATCGAGATACTACTACCCTCAAAGACCTCCTTTCATTTTCCTGTCTAAGCTCATACTCTCCCTTCAGAATTTCGTCCTTATTCCTTCCTGTGTCGTTAGTTCCAATGTACACAATGACCTTCAGCTGATGCCACTCCCCTTTGAAAATATTCCACACGGTCTCTGAGATATCCTTGATCCTGGCAACAGTGAGGCAAAAGACTGTCTGTGCCTCTGTTGAGAGCGTCCCCTATCACAGGTCGTCCCTTGGAAACTGACGTAGCAGTCGTTAAATTTGAACCAGTCATTTTGCCAGTACTGGGCTGTTCATGATACATTCCCCTAAGTGTCCATCACACCCTACATTTTCCAAAACAACATATCTCTTTAAAGTGGGGATAGTCACAGGAGACTCCTGCTCGACCTATCTCCCTCTCTTGCTTTTCCTGGAGGTAACCTGTCTATTTGGTTATGTCTGCCTTTGTTGTCTCTTCTTTTTGTAGCCAACCATCAGACCCCTTAACTCCTGAAAATTCCTCATTGACTCAACATTCCTCACTGCTGCTCCAACCTATACAAGTGATATGATAGGATTCACGATCAAACATACTTACTCCAGACATATTGATCAGTAACACGTAAGCTCTACCACATCTGGCAGGAAGAGTACATCGCTCCTCCAAAGGCCATCTTTGCAACTTAATAATCTACACAACCAGAACAAACTACAGCCTTACTGCTGTAAAGGACTCTGCCACCAGCTAATGTAGTGCCGATGTTTTATATTTTTACATTTTAATCAAGAGACAGGATCTCAATAAAACCTGGTACCAAATATTACTCATTCTACTGAATATTGCAGATATACATCAAAAACTCAGCAAGACTACATTTAAAAATTATAAACGTACCTGCTCCTGTGCTGTGAACTCTTCCACACAGTTTCCTCCTTTATTTTACATTGTGTTGCTTTTATCTTTCTTTTCCCCAAATTTCCAAAACAATGTGACGTAACATGAAAAAAATTAGTCTTCCAGCATTTTTTTGGACGTCAGCGCTGACACCCGAACCATCTCAAAAAAAAGGAGACGCTCTTACAGTCACAATTATTTCCCTTTCTCCAATTTGGGTTACCTCGAAACGGCTGGTCACGATATTACAAAACCATTGCTTGTTACAATTCTGAAGATGCATCTGTTTGATGTTCAATGCTAACAGAGCTGAGATAGGTTTGTTTCATCATTACATGTGTAATCCATGATCTGAGACGTTTCTGACATGATGGAATGAAGATCTGTTAACTCACTGAATCCCACATAGTTTGGTTTGGAAAGTGAACAATTCCCTGTCAAGTTTAGAAAATGTTCTAATTTCGCTGACATTCAGCCAGCAAATAATACAACATGCAAATAGGGAGCTGTGACATTTTTTATTGCATTCTCTGCACTACCTGACTCAAATAGCTTTTGGAAGGTGCTTTTTGATATATTATGAATAAGCTATACAATGCGAATCAAAACAGACAGTTCCCTACTGCAATTTCTGAATGTGACAGCTCCAATCCATTGTATAATAAAATATGATTAAAAAAATCACGTCTCTCTGACTGTCTATTATGTTCTATCATGTCGGGGCAATTAATGTTTAAATTGATGATCTGAACACTCAGCAGTTCATCGACAATACAAGATTTCATAATACTTCTTTTCTAAATCTTTACAGTGTAATGAGACAACTAAACAAGGTAAGTAATATTAACTTCATGATTTGGTAAATTCTTATGCTCTCACTTTAATTAATAGTATTCCTCCCCATGCAAAATTGATGTATTTTAATGTTACGAAGCTACAAACACTTCTTCTGGGAACAACTGGAAGATGGACACAACCTTGTGGAGTTCACTTTAACAATCCACAGTGTTGTTGTGGTGGAAAAGGAAAACAAAGAAACAGGCCATTTAACCGACCAAGTGAATTCACTTCAAAACTCCTCAGTCTTTCTGCAATAGCACAGAAATTCACGAAAGAGGTCATTCATGTCTGCATCAATTGAGAAAACGAACCACCTGCTCTGATCCCCCTTTCCGGCACCTGGTTCCCAGCTTTGAGGGTGCTTCCAATTTAACCTGTTGGACTATAACCTGGTGTTGTGTGATTTTGAACCCCGGAATTTCCACAGACTAACACCATTCTTGTAAATATCTTCTCTACTCTCCTCAGAGTAATTCTGTCCTCACTGCTTGGTGTTTACCTGTACAATGCACAAAACCGTATGTGTGTGAGCCATCCAGCGTCTCATGCAGTTGCAGTCTTACGGATCTGGCAGGGACTGAGGGAATTTATTTTGAGTTGGCTCTGGTGCAGAGTGAGAGAGTAATAAATTTGTGATGAGTTAATAGGTTTTAAACTCAGAGTGAATTACTGATAAGGCTTTGGATCATATAATGGATCTGAAAGAAAATAGTTGAAGCTCAAACTATATGAAGAGTGGGCTTAGTTTATCAGTTCTTCAGGAGTTAGTATTAGTCTATAATCGCCTCACGTCTGTTCTGATACCAGCTGATTAGTTACAGAACAAGTCAGATCCTAAACACAAATCCAGTTTGATGGATGATAACGTTACTTGTTTTGGTTTAACAATGTGATCTCTTGCTCAATCGCAAACACACAATGCTGCAAATATTATTTCTACAACAAAACATAAATTTATTGCACAAGGAAAAAACGATCAAGTAGAATGAATCCATCTACTTACACAAAACGCAGATTCAAAAGCAATGAACACGGAAGAACTGTATAATTCTCATAACCGTCAAAACATCCATAAATGAAAGAAAACACGTGAACTTTATATATTTTACAAAACACGACTCCCAGTACTGTTCCAAAGAAAACAATTCTCACGTAATATTTACACGAGAATCCCTGTTTCTATCACTTGGTGAAATGACCTGTCACTGTCACTTCTCAACTGGAACCGCAGTAAATTCCTTCATGGAGCTACCAGAGTGTCAACGTACTTAGCTTGAAACAATCTCTTCAGAGATTTTTCTTCTCACAACACTTTTGTCTGGGACTAATACAACATTTTCATTCCAAGGCAATATAATTTACCTAAACTCTCATTTCCTTCACATGAGCACGGATCCATACACTCACTCAGTTCCAGGGTCTTACAGGAACTGAAAGAAATGACAAAAATGATTGAAGTGAAAGTAATGCTTTCTCAGTTCAGGCTTTCTTCCTTATTCGCAAAATCCAGAACTCTTCAATAAATCTTTCAGGCTCCATTAATGCCATGCTGTGTTGCAAGCATCAAAAATAAACAAAGGTTCACTGTAGCCAAACATCAAATGCAAAATTGAAAACAATTGTTGTGATTTCAGAAATAACTTGAAATTAACCATAACCTTCAGATGCACAGAGAAGCCCACTGATTATTCACTCAGAAAAAAAACCCCAGATACAAACTCAATCAAAATGATATTGCACTCTCTACTTTAGAATACCACCGCTTATATTTTGCCAAAGTGTTTCCTTTTCTTAATTCCACCGAAACTGTCCATAGTTTACGATTGAAATGGAGATTTCAGGTGCGTTCCAAGAAGAGTTGAATAATTTCCAAAGCAATTACTGCCGAATCTGCAAGAAAGGGTTTCCACAGAGTCTCTGAAATCTGAGACGAAATGGCTGATCACCTGCCATTGTGTGACTTTGGGCACAATATGCCCATGTATCATTTTCAGCTGCAAAGTGAACCCGCACACAATCCTCAGACCGATTCACAGGAACTCAAGGTACTTACCAGGAATTGTTACAAATGGAAAGGTCGTGTAAAATATTTTCCGCACATCACTAAATGAAAGCGTCATTTTCTGCCTGAATCTCTTTGTGCAGACAATCTCTCTTTACTCAATACCGAGGAGATACAATCAAAAGCCTTTCATTTATAACTGCTGACATCACGTGGGGGACCGCGACAATTCAATGTTGTTCAATTCATTTATTTAACGATTTGAACAAACAAGTGGTACCAGTGAGTATACTCCCACCCGTCACATTCTATTTTAAGCCTGAGGTTTATTGGATGATACAAATCTAAATCGGTCAGTCGGAAACATTGGAAAAAGGCATGTGGAATAAATTCATAGAATTATTACAAAGTGGACGTAGATCAGTGGGCCCATCCAGTCCAAACCTGCAAAGGCTATCCCACCCACATCCACCTGCTGGCCTTGTGAGACAGCAGGGCAAACTACTGAGGTTCTGTGCCACCCTGTATACCAGCATTGACACCCCAACACCATCTATCAAATCTCATTTAATATCAGTGTTCTTCCCTCGCCTTTGACGATTTCGAAAGTAAATTCCGGTTGTTAAGTGTCTCTCTGAGAAATGTTCTCCTCACGAGAGGAATGTGGCTTTCCTGGTTCCTTGTTCTGTGAAGGGATGATAGTTGGTTAATGGAGACAACACATTGTAGTTTTTAAAAAATCTAAAGTCACAACAGATTTCCTCATCTTGCAGGGATACAGCTTCTGAATCAAATATAACTTCTCCAATTCAGGCAATCATTCAAACAAGTAAATTGAGCCACTTAAAAATTCACCCAAAAGTTGCATAAGTTCCAATTAATACTGATCGTCCGACTAGTACTTGAGTGTCCTTGACATGTTTCAGAGCTGAATCTGAGACACACGATCTGTGCAGCACCACACGGGGATGAGTTATTCTCTGTTCCCTGCAGTGTACTGCACATGTCCAGAGTAGATACCGAAAACATCTGACAGATGAGGGGATGGATCAGCTTCAAGCGAGATCGTGGAGTGAGGCCAGGAGGGATTTGCAAAAGCAAGGATGTAGAAATGTCAAATTTGGAAACATTTCAGCGGGTATCAATGCTGCCAATGAAACCTGCACCGATGAGGAAATGTGACTTGGCTGGAGGACTGATTTAGAACAGAAAGCAGAGAGAAATTTTAAATCTGTCATCTTCATGTTGTTGGGCTGGCATAAGTGAGTGCCACAAGGACCATTTCTCCAGACACAGCCATTTATTATTTGCCAATGACTGAGATGGTGGGATCATGTGCGACGTTTGTTGATAGCAAAATGTTAGTTGGACAGTAAAATTCAAGGAGAGCGGGAAGGACAGTTTCAGTTAGTGAATTCACACACAATATTCAGTGCACTATAATATAGAGAAACTTGTGGCATTGTTCATTCATTTCTCACTTGGAAAGATTTCAGTACACCCATAATCATTTAGATGCTTATCCAATTCATAAGTCAAGAGGCAACAAAAAGCCGTTAGGTCCATTTAGTGCCTGTAGTTTCCATTATTCTCTTCAAAGATTTACTCATCTCAGACACTTCTAACTTTGTGCAATTCAAACCTAGGTTTGCGTCTTTTCACTCCCTCATCACTGAACATTTGCTGCCCAGCTATAATATGTTCAATCAATCCAGCACTCAAACAGACATCAATTCCCAACTCCCCAGTTTTTGTTTTGCTTTTCAGTATCTATTAAGTCAGATTGTTGCTGATTTAACATCAAATGGCAAATGTGGACAAACAAAAAGTGACTGAGTGACTCTATCAGAATCATCATTCCTGACTTGACAGGAGCCTGGAAGGTACATTGCTTCAAAAATGCCTCGGTCTGGAACATCACAGAAAAACTTCAACATATCTTAACGTGCGGGGTTTACTGGGTAGGGACAGAAGCAGGAAAGGTAAAGTGTTGAAACTGAAGAGCCCGTGGTCCTGGTGCACATTTACAACAGCAATATCTGTTCGTGAAAATACGCTTCAGAGTCCGGCATCCTGTCATAAATCTCCCATTTATTGCAAATGAATCTCCTTTGACAGTTGCGTCTTACTGAGTCAGTTGGTCAGCATCTCAATATTCCTGACATTCATCCTTTTAATTCAGACCGGGCTCCCTGATTCGATCAGTTTCAGAGCTCCAATCAGGGAACTCATACACGATGAGGTTCAGCTGGCCGAAGTAATGACAAGAGCAGGGAGAAAGAGTCATTAATCCCAATCAGTAAAATGTGGCAAATCAGGCAAGACACTGAAAGGCTGATCCCGTTGTTATTCTGGGTACACACTAGGCCGATGAAATTGCGGCTGGAAGCATTGGTTGAAGGAGGAAGTGCTTTGGATGTATCGATGATTTGTGAGGGTTCTCGGGCTGGTGCGATCAGAATACATGGGAAACGTGGGTTTTCCTTGAATTGAATGGGGATTGCTCCTGCTTTGGAGAATCCCACTACAGACATTGTGGAATATTGGTTCAATCTTTGTCAGAGCGTTGGCAACCTGGAATAAAGCTCAGTTAGCAGGGAGATGAAAATGGCCACTTGAAGTCGTAAATCTGTGAGTGAAAGAGAAAATTAACAAAAACACGCTCGGAATCCATGAAAATGATCTGCTTCGGAATCCGAATCTTCAGGATCAAACCGTTCCCTCACATGTCTCACAGATTCGGGGACAGAGTTCTCTCTGGAGCTCGACTTTCTCATTTTTAGGGATATTCTCAATACTGTATGCCTTGCGTTATACAGTTATGATCAAGATCTCATCTTTACTTGTTATTGCTTATGATGATGCTTGCTGTATTTGAACGAAAATAGCACTTTAAAAGAATGAACTTCTTAAATCTCAGGTTTGAACTGACACAAGAGAACAGATATAAGCATGCAGCAAGTTAATTTGTTTACTCTAAAACAAACAGACACAATGAAATAGAATGAATTTACAATATTATTGTATTGGGGAAGAGTAATCTTAAAGACTTCAATTGTTTATTAAGACGGAGAATAAATCGTTTCAGTCTGAAACTCGGGTCCTGGATCTAAATAGCGATTTGATGTGTAAATGAGCAATCGTGGTTTGAGGAACCTTTGTTCAGAGGTTCTCAGTGGAACTGACGTTTACTGAAGAGGAAGAAATGCCTGAATGATTTTCAACAGTGACGCAGGTGCCTTCAGGTCAACAAAACAACAGGAAAGGTGAGATTGGGCAGCCCTGACTGACTGTTGATCTGATCGAGAAGCTTTCTGTTTGCCAACCATTGATTGAGGTTACATTCACAATGTTGGTGTAGACTATCGCAGGTTCATTTGTAGAATCCCTCTCCAAAGCCTACTTTGGAGAGAACATCCCACATAGATGTGAGTAAGATCGAGTCAAGGGCCTCCTGGTGCAGGCTGATGAGGCAGGTTTCCAACTCCCATGTCCTGCACAAAAGTGATTCTATACCTCAGAATTGTCAAGTTGCCTTTGAACGGGGGAATCATTGATCCCAGAGTAGAACTGATCCAAATGGGTGATTACCTTATTCAGAACAACTTAATTTACATTCATCAATTAAATTGGTCATCAGTCGTCCCTGGAGAAAGTGAGGACTGCAGATGCTGGAGATCAGAGCTGAAAATGTGTCTGCTGGAAAAGCGCAGCAGGTCAGGCAGCATCCAAAGAGCAGGAGGAGCGACGTTTCATGAATGAGCTCTTCATCAGTCGTCCCTCTCCACTTCTGATTGCAGATGAGGGGATGATGCCTTTCCACATGGATTGCCACGAACTACCTGTTAGAAGCTTTATGTTATCCTCTTCCAGCAGGTCCTGGCCAATCAAGTCACACAGAAGTGAATACAATTCGGCTGATAAGCCGTAACTTCCTGGTGTATTACTCTTTCCTGACGACTCGAGGTCATTGGTCAGCACACCCAGAGATCGCGGCTGTTGCAGCCTCTACCGGTTGCTGTCGTCTAAGACCTACCAGATAAGGAGGAATGACCGAGAGGCTGCGCTGGCTTTGGGCTCCCTGTCACATAGTCCGGCATGAAAGGATTTGCTGATCCTCAGGATGCCAGGTTGAGACAGCCTAAAAGATCCACCTTTTCCCTTCTGGCTCTGAGAACAGAGCACTCCTTTTTCAACTTCTCAAATTACAAGCATGAGCACGTCTATCCTGCTCCATGGTGTGGACCCTGGACAAGGATATTACCTTGGAGACTTCGAATTAAAGAGCGAGGTTTGCTGGATGTTCACCTCCTGTTGATCCTCCCTGACATCAACCCACATCGTTTGCAGCAGGTGTAAGTTCTGCACACTTTTCTGGAGTTTTCACAGTTCTCCCCTGTTGCTCTCTCACCTTCAGAATACCTTTGACAATGAAGATCATCTTGATGTTCCCCTTACTGTTTCCCAAAAGTCTGAAGTAGACTCAAAGTGGGGTTTCACGTTTCTCCAAACTGTGGAACCCCTTTTGAGATATTCCATGTTTAATGGGATCAGCAGTTTCATATTCAGTTTCCCTGCTGACCAGCAAGAGTCAGTGGTCAGAGAAGAACACCGGCTTGATATCAGTGAATTTGACCGAAACCAATCCCAGCCTCTCCAGTCTCACTTCACAGGTGCATCACTCGAGCCCTGGTGAACCTCCCTCGTACAAGTCTGCATGTTTTAGTTTTGTTTTTAGATTGTGGCATTGGCAGAGTCCTAGGCCCATTTGGTTCCACTCACCAGACCGGTCGCATCCTTCTTTCGTCTTTGCTGTCTCATCTTCATCTTGGTCTTCTGTTCCTTCTGGTGGTCACAGTTGAGGAAGGTGGGATCTATGGTGTCTGCAGCAGCAGTGTTGTGAACCTGGAATAGGAATTCTGGTGCCGGAAGGGGCGTCGGTGTGGTAGGCCCATGTACACAGTCTCATTCTCTTAACTGAATACAGTGAATCAGTGTCCATGAGACAGTAGAGTTGAGATATAAAAACAGGTAATTTGCAGCATTCACTGTCAAATTCAATCAAGCCTGACATATATTCATGTCTTCACCTTGATTGAACATCGAATGAGTTCTTGATAAGACATTGCCTCAAGGTCTTAAATATCCTGTACTGTTTTATGTAATATCCTTCCTGGGATAGAAACTATATTTAAAGTATGCGAATGACAGTGTTACAGCAAACTGCAGCTAAGTCACTGCCATCGGAAATGACCTGGATAACGAGCTAAAAGAAGCTCAGAAGTCACACAAAAGCATTGATTTCAAGTAACCCGAGTGGACGATAACCTAGTGTCGTGTGACTTCAGACCTTGCCCACCTCAGTTCAACACCGGCACCTCCACATTAAAGCTAAAACAAGCCACTTAAGTCAGAGAGATCCCACACACATTCCAGAATATATCAGGACAAAGAAGCAGATACCTTGGGAATAGAAAGAATCGCCCCAACCCCAGATCGAAGAGTTGTAATTGGAAATTTTAAACTCGTGTGTGCGCAGACATTTCAGTCTGGAAGATTACTAGGGATAGTGGAGGAAAAGAATGACTGTTTTAAATGTTGTGTATTGATATATAAATATTGCTTTTAAAAGATAATAAACCACATCTCATTATTATTTGTGTTAAACGAGGTCCACTAACTAAGCAAGTAGATTAGTCCATACTGTTATGAGGGTTTCGTTGTGTACTGTATCTTTAAGAGGGAATGTACATTTAAGAGAGACTGGAAGCTTGGTATGAACTTCGAGTGGAACAGAGTGTGCTGAAATAATTCAGAATGTAACATTTGACTGTGATACCAACACTGCAATTGTGTTGCCATGGTAAACAACAAATTCGAATTTGGCCAATCAGTTTAAACTAAGACACAAGATTTCAAAATTCAATCAAATTTGAATTTAATGTTTTGGTGACTTCAAACCATTGAAATAATGTGATGTTCTGGGGTATATAACCGGTCATTTTGAACATTTAGTGGAGAACTGAACAGAGCAGCCCCAAGCATCAACAGCCTGCTGTCTGAATTACACTCTGGAAGATACCTGTTTATAAGGAACTTGTGCAGTAGAACACCAAAGCTGATCTAGAGAAATCTACAGAGAAAGCTTGACATCCGAAGATGCCAACTGCATTTGAAAGTGATTTTCTGTAAATATCGGACCAGCATTATAGAGTGTAATGCAAAAGATAGTTTTAAGATTAGGAGTTATAAATAGTGGCTTGAATGTGCTCTGGTGGACTTAAAGAATAGAATTGTCATTTTTTTCTTGAAACAGTGAAATCTGGGATAGTTATGAGGTGAAACTGAACAATTTAGGCCTTGTTTCTCTACAACCTAGGACACAGGGTATAAAAAGATAAACTATTTTCGCTATTTGGGGATTCGAACACAAAGGGGCACATTCTGCGAAGTAGGGTTATTGTGTTCAGGAGTGATGTTAGGAAGCATTTCCACACAGAAAGGTTGGGGGATGTTTAGCATTCTTCAAAAATCTACCCAAGGCATTGACATGTTTCCTAAAGTGTCGTGTTCAGAAGTGGGCAGAGCTCAGGTTTAACACAATGCAAGGCATTTGATTTTCAAGAGTTCAAATTCAGTCTGTTTACCCCAACTGTGGATGAAACAGTCAATTATAAAGGTTTGATAACATTTCAGTTCTGTTTATATTCTAATACCAATTTATGCGTTTACTCTTTTACAAACCTGCCCAACCTGCCCAATCACTTCCAAAGAGAAGTGTACACCTCCAAGTCTTGATAATATTATGCCTCGTCCATAATGAGGACAGTTCATTAATATTATATCTTTTCGAAAAAATAATGAATCTTTCTCACTTCCTACATGATCTCCTAATTATCTGCCCGTTTTACTGGGTAACCGTATAAAATGCATCTAGAAATATCCCACGAACGAATAGTGATTTGCTGCACTATTTGGAATACTGCAAACAGCCTTCATTTAAAATATTGCTCAATGGGAGAACAGAAAGGCAGAGAATTTAACGTTTCATGGACATGTTTTTAAATTCAATGGACTGAGCTTTGCTGTTGACAGAGACACACTCAACAGCACAGCAAAAGTAGAACGCTGCTGAGCTCTATCTCCAACATTTATCCTGGAACAGGAGGCCATTCACCTCTAATTTCTCTCTGCAGATGCTGTCAGACATGCTCAGGTTTTCCAGGAATTTCTGTTTTTGTTTCTGATTGAGAACATCCGTAGTACTTCCATTTTTAATTCAGTCCCTTCTCCAGCCTTCCAAACAGCAGGAAGGCATTGAGCATGTGGAGTGCGAGAATTCGGACTAGACTGCTCATCCACGCAACCAAGTCATGTTCTCGGGCATTGCTTCAAATCCCACTGTGGCAGATGACTGAATTTCAATTCAATGATTTTCTTAAATTTAAGAGTCTAATGATGAACCCAGAATGATTCTTTGTTACCTCATGCCTTTTACAGAGGGAAAAGATAATCCTTACCTAGTCAGTCCCACTCGTAAGCACAAGAATATCAGAATGGCACAACGTCAGTCCACACTGGTTTTCATGAAAAAGGGAAGGGATGAGGGAACTGGAAGTTGTGAGTAAAGGGGGGTAAATGAAGTGTAATAAAAATTGGAATGGGAATGAGGGAACAGTCGGCCAGATGAAGAGAGCTTGTCCTAGGAGGCGGTGAAACATGGAGGCCACTAATTATGGGGATTGACACAGTGAGAGGCAACGCTTCATAATGATGTCTAGAAATTTGAATGGAGGGTCCTGCCCAACACGGCCTACCACCCAAATTGAGTAAAGCTGGAAATAGTCACTGTTACCCTGTATTTTATCATCTCAATTGTGTATTGTTCCGCTCCATTTCCCAGCATTTCAACAATTATATTTGCCTGCGTGCAAACCTTTTGCTGTTAGTCGTCTCTCTGATCCCTTGTACGTAGGCCACACTGTTCCCCAGTGTTTCATTCTCATCTGATTTCACCTTCTCTCCCTTTGTATTGAAGCCGCTCCCTTTTACTCTGCATTTAAGCCATTCGGCATAATTCAGTCCTCTCTGTTAACTGTCCAGTATTTAATCCTCTTTCTATACGTTTGTAATTAGTAAATCATATAATTCTTACCTTGCTGTCAATCAACCCCCTGAAGATCATCGCACCCAAACCCATTCCCCCACCCTATTGCTCTACGTTTCCCACTGACTAATGTACCTAATCTACACTTCTTTGAAAAGTATGGGCATGTTAGCATGGCCAATTCACCTGACCTGCACATTTTTGCATTATGCAAGGAAACCTGAGCACTTGGAGGGAGCCCACAGAGACATGGGGAGAATGTATAAACTTCACACAGACAGTCAACCGAGGCTGGGATCGAACCCGAGAGCATGGTGCTGTGAGGCAGCAGTATAAAACACTGAGCCATAATGTGTCCTACCGTATTGATCTTTACTTAATCCTGTCTTTATCTACATTCGATCCTCTCTGTTCACCTGTACGTAACCATTTCTCTCTTACACTGTTTTCAATCCTTTTCCTGATAATCTCCATTTAATCGTGTCCTTTTTTTTGCATTTAGTACTCATACACCTACCCTCCACTGAATGCGCTCGATTTAAATCACAACAATCACAGTATTTAGCCATCTCTATCTTCAGTGTTCTTGCCATTGCTCCATAATTAGCCCTCTCACGACTACTTTTTGTTTATGCCTCTCCACTGTCCTCTTCCCCTTGACTTAATCCTCCTCCTATACACCTTTATTCAAACATCACATTACTATATGATCTGTATTAAGCCCTCTCCCTTTCTCCTATATTTAACTGCCACCCTGCTCCACTGCATTCAACACCATCCCTATTATTCTCTATTTTCTCTTCTTCCTATTAAGCTGTTTCATTCTCTCCCCTTCCACATAAACTGACAATCTATCACCAACTCACCCAGCAGTTACAGGTGCATAGGATATCACACTGACAAAACTGATTCCGGGAGTGAGTTGAAACTCTGACATTCCTCTCTATATCTATCAGCCAGGACTCGTCAGTGGACCAGGTTAACATTCGCAATCAGAGAACCCCCAGATTCAATTATATCCACCTCATTACAAATCCTACAGCTTTCTCTATATTTGCCCTATCTCTGTGCTGCTGCAATAAGCACACTTCCTCTTAAACTCCACGTACTTCTATTCAATTATGTCCGATTAATTCCTTTCCCTTCTCTGTCTTCAACTCTCTCCCAATTGCCCTGTTTTCAATCTTCTCCCTATTAGTTTTGTTGAGAGAGTTGAAGGCATGTACAGTACCTTTAAGAGAGAGAGAAGCCTGTTTTAGCAGTGTGAGTTTGCAGACACCTGTCATGTAAATGACTAGCAGTCTCAAAGTGTAGCGGAAAACTGAAAATATGAAACATTTGGTACGATGTTCACACCAGTTCAAATTTAAGCCATCAGTTTTCATGATGCCCCAGAATTCTAAACCCCATTCGAATTTGAATTTTACAGTTTTGACAACATTGAACCAATGAGAAGATCCAAGGTTTAGTGAATAAAGAAGCGCGCATTTTGGACAGTTAGCGAGAGAGAACGACCAACTGCCATCATCAGAATATCTGCTAGCAAAACACTTGCTACCAATGGTACTTTTTCATAAGAAGCATCTTTAGAATAAAAGACCGTAGATGACCCAAGGAGCTGTTCAGATGAAAGAAGACAGACACCGACGCCAACAGCTGCTTTCTTGTTTTGCAAATGAAGTTGATGCAGCTTAAAATAGGGGCTTTTATTGGATCAAAATATTGTCATAGAGTTGAATGTAGATTACAGATCTTTAAGAGGAAGGACGTTCAGACTTGTATGTATTTGTTGTTTAATATTCACTTTTAGAGTTTAAGAATAAAATTGATACTTTTCTTTATGTAGTGGAATTTGGAGAGTTCTCTGTCACTCATACGTTAACAGATTTGAGTTGAGGTGTGCTTTTCTTTGTGTTTGTTTTATTAGCAGAAGGATTCACTGCCATGTCATAACACTCCCCATTCCACAATCTCTATTCCTTCATATTGAGCTCTCTTCGCGTTATTCCACACTTAATCCTAAACCTGCTCCTTGATATTAAATCCTCTCTCCTTCCATGTAGTTAATCATTTCTTCAATCAATTATATTCAATCTTCTTCCAATAAAACTGCATTTTCACCTTTCCTTATTACGTTCCTTTAAATCCCATCCCGTTATGCAGTATTTAATCCTCTTCCTTTTCCTGTCTGTATAACCCTCTCATTGTTACCGTCTAATCAACACTAGCACAATTATTTTGAATTGAATTCTCTCCCTATTAAAATATTGTGTCCCCTCTGTAACTCTCTGTATCGCCCATGATCCTGTTCCCTATTCCAGAATATGCATCTACTCTACGAAAAACAGAGAACAGTACTCCCTGCCGGATCATCCTCCACGACCGCTAACACGTGACCTCTGCTGCCCTGTGTTGCCGCCCCTCTGGCCAGCGCTTGAATTGCAAATTTATTCCAAATCTCGACAGGGGCACAGCAGCAGAACCCCATGTCAGACACAGGACTGTTCATCAATAGGAAGCAGTCATAACTTCACGTACACTCATATTTACATATAAATAGCAACAGCTCCAATACATAACAATATTTATGTACAAACGGGAACAGTTCCAATATAAACTAATCCCAATACATAAACTGCAACATTTTCAATTTACAACATTTATATATGAACTGAACCAGCTCCAGTACACTTCAACATTTACATATAGACAAGAACGGTTCTGATATACCATATTTAAATATGAACATGTTCACTTCTAAGACACAATTTCAAGACACGAAATATGAACAGTTTCATTACATCTCCACTATGCGGAAAGATTGACGTATAAACGTAAATACTTCAAAAATGGAAAAATTGTTCCACATAAACATGTGCATCTGCAACTCACAACAGGTTCAAATGTAATAGAGCACAGTTCTGAGATACAGCAATACGTATATGCAAGCATGAACAGCTCGGAAACTGAACAGGAATGGAATAAAAACATGAACACTTTCCAGACTCAACAATATTTATACTTACAAATGAACAGTCCTAATGCTCAACTATATTTATATAGAAGCTGGAACATCTCCGATGCAAAAGAATATTTCGATATAAACACACACAGTTACAATGCACAATAACCTTTACACGGAAACATGGTTTGCTTCTATACATGGTAATATTCGGACAGACACACAGCTCCAATATATACTAATACACGAACTTTAATATTGTGCATATGAATGACATGGATGAAGTAAGCCAATGTGATGTTGCCAATTTTGCAGATAACACAAACATAGTTGAGAAGGTTGCATCGGGTTCAGAGAGAGTGTCAACGGTCCTGAAGCTGTGACTCTGATTTCCTTGCATGGATGTTGCCAGATCTATTGAACTTTTCCAGAAATTACTGTTTTTTTTTCAGTTTATCAATATATCGTAATTTCAAAGATGGACAAAGAACTGAATTCCAGAGGTGAGGTGAGAGGGACATCCGTGTGTCCCTCACAAAATGACAATCAACGGCACACTCCCAACGAGCTGATGTCATGTCTGGCACATCGGAAGATGGTTGTGGTTGTTGGAGGTCAGTCATCTCAGCTCCAGGACAGCTGTGCAGGAGTACGACAGGATTAGACACAACCAACTTCAGCTGCTTCATCAATAACTATCTGTTCATAACGAATTTAAATATTATTGCTCCAAGTGCAGATCAGATGCTCAGAATACTACGGCGAGTAACTCACCTGCTGACTCTCCAAAGCCAAGCTAAAATTAGAAGTGTATTGGAATACTGTCCACTTGCCTGGATGGATATAGCTTCATCGACAGCATCCTGGAAAAAGCAGCCTGCTTGCTTGGCATCGCATCCACAAGCATCCACTTGCTCCACCATTGACAGGAGCAACTACCAGATGCACGGGAGAAAACCATCAAGGTTTCTGGGCAGTAGCAATGCTAAGCGAATCAGCTCTGTTGGAGACAATGTGAGTTGAATATTTGCTTTCCCAATAATAAGAGGAGACTGATATCCTTTTTGGAGAGAACCATTTTTGGACCTTTACTTACAAGGGATTATCTCCACTCTTACGTAGTTGACCTGTTCCCCATATGAACCTCTGTCAAACTTCCCATCCCTCGTCAGAATTTTGAAGATTGATGTGTTTCTGTGAGGGTATAAATTCCTATCATGTTTTGACCAGAAATGTACACAATACTTCTGCAGGATTCTCACCAAATTCATGTAAATCCCCAAAAAACCTCCCTGTTCCTTTCATCTGCACCACGACTGTTCAATGTATGTTTTGTCACATGTGCCTTCTTAATAATCTACTAACGTGTCATGCCACCTTCAAATATCTGTGGGTAAACATCCCAAGATCCCACTGTTTCTATGACCTTCCTGGTGCCTTGCTTCTCATTGTATGCTCCCTTGTCCTGTTTAGCTAGTTCGACAATAGGTCTTAAAACAAGCGTGATAGGTTTCAAAACACCCACTTTCACACAACATACACATAGACACAGAGACATACCCACACGCACACGTACAGTCAAATTAAGACAGAGGAACTTTCTGATAAACGGAAACAGAAACACATCGGATCGCCCATCACAAAACATCAACACACACAGAAACAGAATCAAATTGAGATATGGGAAGCCAACTGCAAACCGACTTAGAAACACACCCTCACTCTCGCACACACACAGAGGAATACAATCAGACTGCAGTATGTGACCAAACTACACAGTGATACATGAACAGACACACACTTCACATACACACACAAACACCTAAATACAGTCATGCTGAAATGTATGACTAGACCAAAACACAGAAACAGAACACAGATAAACAAGTAAAAACATCACCCTGCCATAAATAAACACATTTGCACACAGACAAGAATTACACCTGCATCCCCACACACATAACGAAGTGAAATCATATTGATAGACATTGCACATCAACATGCAAAGAATTGCAGAAACATTCGTATACACACATGAGCACACGAAAATACAGTCACACAACCACACATACAATAAGGTACAGACAGAGAGTGACACTCAGAAACAAACGTTGAGAAACACGCACAGAGAGGTACAGAGAGTTCCTGCAGGGGGCACAAAGATCTTGACACAAGGGTAGGTAGCCAAACACAGTCTGAACAACACACTTAGAAGATTAAACAAGAGGAGAGCCAGGCAGAGGCACAACCCATACTCCCACAATAATGCACCGACAATCAGACACACACCCATATAGAGTCACAGAACTATTTTGACATATGAGAGTTTACACATACACACACACACACACACACACACAGCTGATACACAGACACAAACACAACAGATGAAGATATCAAAACACACACATTCACACTGGCACAGTAACAAAGAGCCACACAAATATACTCACCTTCACAGAAACATTCTAGCCACAAAAAGACACGACCCTCTCTCCCTCGTAGCCCTACACACGTAGGAAAACAAAAACATTTCGACTAGGAAAACACCACTATCTTGGGACAGTCGAAGCAAAGACATGCCAGAGAATTCCTAGAGGCCTGGCACTCCAACCACAACGCCATAAACAAACACATGGATCGCGAAACCATCTCTCAACGTCTCAGAAAACGAACAGGAAATGACATCACCACAAACACAGGAACCACATTCAGGAAAAACCTATAAATAGAAAGCAGGAGACAACAGCTTCCCCTCACTTGGAAGTCGCCACTGATGATGTTTCTTAGCCAGGTAACGAAACGTCTGGATATCAAACCTACAGCTCAGCGATAAGACCTAGACCCTAAACCTCAACAAAAGCTACAAACCTTCACAAACCTTGTAGAAAGGCTCTCACACCAAATGAGAATCACGCAAACACAAACTCCATGATAGTGACAAGGAGAGAGAAGGAGACAATCAAAGTGCGGGAGATGGAGGGGCAGTTCATTGACAGAAATGTCATTAATATTACGTTAATGAATTGCTGATTGTGTTTATGGATTTTGTATTTTGCAAGAATCACCTCATCGGGTATAATCAGCGAATGAAGAGATGTGGAAGTGTTTTCAGCCAATTCATGTGAGCATGTGTTTAACTGAAACAACATGTGCCTGATGTCGAGAAAGTTAGGGCGACAAATACTGGAGACCAGTTCGAAAGTGTGGTGTTGGAAAACGCAGCAGGTCAGGCCTCATCCGAAGAGCAGGAGAGTCGACGTTTCAGGCAGAAGCCCTTCTTCAGAAAGGGGCCTGATGTGGTCAATTTGAGAAAAACAAACAGAGGGTGAGGCACAGACAGAGAGAAACAGCATGAGATAGAGACAAAAACAGACAGAGGGACAGAGATCGAGGGAGACAGAGACAGAGAGAGAGAAACAGCAAGAAACTTAGAAATTTAGGGTCAGAGGTACAGACATTGCGAAAGACAGTTTGAGAGAGAGAGCAACACAGAAACAGAGGCAATGACGTGGAGAAGGAGGTAGAGCGAGAGAAGGCAATATCTTTGTGATGTAAGTATACAGGATGTGGACTCAAGAAACACGGTGAAAAGTATAAAAAATCGTGCTTGAAATAGTAAGCAAATCAGATGAAGGGATCACCAGCACTCGGAGACATTTTTAAAATTTTAACAAAGTGTGTATCAAGAGTTGGACAAAGAGAATGTGGCAATCATTAGGTTGTTTCTGTTTCTGTTCCTCGCCATCCTCTGATATTACTGATGAAGAGCATTTGCCAGAAACGTCGATTTTCCTGCCGCTCGGATGTTGCTTTACCTGCTGTGCTTTTCCAGCACCACGCTATTCTTGCTCTAAAAAAGACTCTGCTCCAGGCTTACTTCGTGCCTTTGTGTTGAATTTTTAAATTTTAATCGAGAGACATATCTCAATAATAAGACAATCAATGACAGTCCAGCCACTCACTACTGTAGATTTACAAAAGAAAATCTGTAAGGTGAGACTTAAAAACCATGCGCTGATCCTGTGCTGTGAGCTTTTCCTCCTTCAAGGTCAGTTATGAAGTTTCCTGTTGGTTAAGTTGTCTCAAGTGCACTCCGATGCTCAGAAATACATGAGCTCAAAATGCAAAGGCAGCAGCTGTGCAGATTCATTGCTGTGTCAGACAGCAGTGTATATTTCTTTCTCTCTTTGTCTCTGACCATGTGGTCTCGACCTTTGAGTCTCTTCCTCCTTTTTAAAGAGCTGCTGTTCCGATGTTTCACCTGCAACAATCCGCAAAAAAGCAACAGCTTGTAAGATAATAATTACTGCCCGTGGAATTCAAGAAAATCAGCTTCAACATCGAAAATCGCTCAGAAAAGGAGCACCTGTCTGAGCCACATTTATTTTCCGTCCTTCATCTCGAATTATCCAAAATCATCTGGTCACAATATTAAAGAAATGTCAGTTGCATTTGAGAATATGTAATTATTCGATGGAGAATGCTAGTTCTGAGAAAGTATTGTTTCATCAATGACGTTGCAAGCTGTTATCTAAGTTCTCTCTGTGATGATAAACTGAGGAACTCTTAACTCAATGAGCCTCTCATAGCTTGGTTTGGAAAGTCTGGAATTCTTTGTCATTAGAGCAAAAGTTCTAAGTTTACTTGTACATCGAGTCAGCAAAGAGTGTAAAATGCAAATAGGGAACTGAGACGTTTTTTCAGCATTCTCCAAATTGTCTGACTCATGTAGTTTTGGAATGTGCTTGTTGATATTTCATAAATAACCTACATAATTCAAAAATAAAAAGGTCAACGCTGCAATTATTGAACACGGATGCTGCAATCCATGTACAATCAACTATAATATAGTAAAAGTCGGATCTCTCTGACTCTCTGTTGTGTTCTGATTATGTCAGGGGCAACTTATATTTAAACTTTTCAACTGTTCAACACACAGCAATTCATACATAGTACAAGCTTTCGCAATCCTTCTTTAAAACAAACACACTTCACTTTATGATGAGAATAATGAAACAAGGAAAGCAATATCAACCTAATGTTCCATTTCATTAATTCTTCTGCTCCAATCTTCTTTAAAATTATTCCTCCCTATGAAACATCACTTTGTGCATTGTAGAAATTGCGAATCGACAATCATTCCTTCAGCGAACGACTGGAAGGTAGCCACAGCCCTCCAGAACTCACTTTAACACTCTGCACTATTCCACTGATACTTTAGAATTGGCGGAAATGTACAGCACAGGTGGCCATTCAGCCCACTGAGTGAATTCACTTTGTCACTCCTCAGTTTTTCTGCAATGCCATAGTATTGCGGGGACGTTAGGGAACAAAAAGCGATGTGTCATGTCTGCATCAATTGAATAAACAAGATCCTGTTCTGCTCCGAATTTCCAGCACCTGGGCCACAGGTGTGCAGAATACTTCATTTCAGGGACAGATCCAGGTTTCCTTTCCATGTGTTGTACGTTGCCACTTTAAACACTAATCAAATGTGATGTGAATTGCAGGCACACCATGAGTGAAAGGGATCGTCCTTATGCCAGCTGTAAACATTCCATCAAATTTTTTCACACTGTGTGTCCTGGTAAATTTGTCCTGAGTTTGGGGTGACAAGCCTCCATCCAAGATCGGGAATAGTTTGGACACCTCAATCACATCATCTCCCATTCTGATCCGTTCGAGAGAAAATAACATCATCCATGTTCCCTCAATGTTGAAGAAATTTCCACGCTATTCCTTTCAACCTGTTTTATTGTCTCCTAAGATGTCACAACGAGGTGATGACCAGTACGATGCACATAATCCGCAGTTGTGAGCCACCCAGTGTCTAATGTATTTCCAGTGTGACAAGCCTGGCAGGGGATGAGGGAATTTGTTCTGAACTGGGACTGGTGCAGGTAGAGAGATCAGTAACCCTGGAAGGGGCAGTATAGTATTACATCTCAGAATGGATGTCTGATGAGGATCTGATGAGCATAAAGGAGGTGGTTGGGTATATTTCGGGTATAGCCTGATTGAAGTGTGGTGTTAGATTATCAATTACCCAGCAGTTAGATTATGCGTTTCATCAGCACATGTCTGTTCTGATACCAACTGATGTAATTCCAGAACAAGCCAAACCCCAGATAGGATTCCAGTTTGATTGATCTCAACCTTATTTCTTTTGATTTTAAAAAAGTGTTCTCTTGCTGAACATTAAACACACAAATCTGCAAATACTGCTTCCACAACAAAACAGAAGGTTTTAACAAATCAAATGATGACAAAATAGGACAAGTCAAATTCCGAATTTATTTCACAGATTCAAAGGTAATTAACACGGAGTAAATGTATAATCTCATCCATCTCAAAACAATACATAAACAAAATGAAAGAAAACGATCTTTAGGTATTACACCACGCCTGGTGCCATTCCAAAGCTAAATCACCCTCTGTGTAATATTCACACCAGATTCCCTGTACATACATTTCGATAAAGCCTTGTGACTGCCACTTTTAAATTGGAACTGCAGTCAACATCTTCCAAGAACTACCTCACAGCTTTGTGTCAATGTACTCGGCTTAAAGTAACCTCTTCAGAGGCATTTTTAAATTATCTAAACACTTTCGTCTGGGAAAAACACGAAATTTTCACAGTAATGTAATATATTTAATGAAGTTTCTGATTCCCTTCTCATCAGCACAGATCTATGCATTCACTCAGTACCAGGTCTTACAAGGACGAAACGAAATGACAAAAATGGCAAAAGTTAAACTAAAAGTTTGCCAGTTAAGGGATTATTCCCTCTTTCAGATAGTAGAACACTCCAACAATTCTTTGAGGCTCCGTTAATACTATGTGGATTTGCAAACGATTAAAAATAAGCAGAAGTTCATTATTGCACAAAACCATTCAGCCAACAACCAGACTTCCAAAGCAGTTTTTAAAACAATTTACTGTGATTACAGAAATACAGAAATATTCACTATTAACTTCAGAAGCACAGCGAACCCTGCAACTTATGCACTCAAAATTCCCGCCTCAGGCGACTGACTGTGTGGAGTTTGCACGTTCTCCCCGTGTCTGCGTGGGTTTCCTCCGGGTGCTCCGGTTTCCTCCCACAGTCCAAAGATGTGCAGGTCAGATGAAATGGCCATGCTAAATTGCCCGTAGTGTTAGGTAAGGGGTCGATGTCGATGTAGGGGTATGGGTGGTATGCTTCGGCGGGGCGGTGTGGACTTGTTGGGCCGAAGGGCCTGTTTCCACACTGTAAGTAATCTAATCTAATCTAAAAATTCATAACAAATCTCTCTCAACATGCTATTGCACTCTCTACATAAAAATGCGATCTTTTGTATTTAACCAAGGTGATTACCATAAATACACGTGTATAGTTCAAATTGTTAATACTATTTTAAAAGATCAATTTGGTGGTTCAACTAATACACGAGCACAAACGTTGAGGGACTGAAGAGCATGCTGCAGTTAGAAATATCCCACTATTAGCAAAAGTCAATTTAATTGCACAATTAATCCAAGCAAGAAAATGTCATCAAGTATGGGAATGGCAATGACTGATAAAAGCAAGAGACACGTATGAACGTTTAACGTGGCAAAGATTCATTTAAATTTTGCAAATCACACTATTCAATATCTTCATGACATAATTCAGTGCAGCAATTAACTTGAAACATTTATTAAATTCAGAATGTATGTGTCTCGATCTTTCTCCCCAAATTAATCTGTTTCCCTCCCATTTACTCTTGTATGCTATGAAACTCAGCAACATTAACCCATTTGTCAAAAAATTAAAGATATGTCAGTAGGTAGCTAATATATCTCACTTTTATTCAGATATCATGGCAAAAATTGAAATGAAGAACTTTTTTTAACGAGATAACTTTTCAATGTGTAATGAACAAAGTGTGACAAGTCCCGATAGACTTAGTGCTGGTCTGAATGAATGAATGAATCAAAACGTGCTGTAGTAAAACAACTGCGGTAATTATAATTATCAATGAATAAATGCATGTATGCATAAAGCTGCAGTGTAGCAAACAAGGAGAGATGAGTAGAGTTACAGGTATAAATGAACGAATGCGATTTTGTGTCAGCAGGTAAATTGATAAAATGCAGTTTCCTTTGTAAGGGATTTGTAATATGATATCGTTGAGTCTACTTATACATGAGATGTATGGAAATACACGATGTTTTTCACCAAAAATGAGAGGTCGACCTGCACATTAGATTAACGTAATCATGGCATAAACACAAATATATTCCTTAATTCAGAAGAGAATGAAACACTGGGGAACAGTGTGGCCTACATACAAGAGATCAGAGATACGATTAATAGCAATAGGATTGTATACAGCTGCGTTTAAACTCAATAGAGCGGGGGGAGGGGACAAACTGAAAGTTTAAGAAGGGAAAGTTAGAACAAGGGAAGTTAGGAAAGACAACGGGATCAATGAAGCAGGAAACTCAAAAAGAGATCATGCCGTAAGTTTGAGTGAAATAGGGGTTGATAGGAAGGGAGAGGGCAGTAACAAATTAAAAATACTACACATGAATGTACGAAGTATTAGAAATATGATGGATGATCTTGAGGCTCTTTTGGAAATTGGCAGCTACGATATTGTGGGGATATCTGAGACGTGGCTTCAAGTGACAGCGCTTGGGAAATGAATATTAAGGCTATACGTGCTATCGTAAGGACAGACTGATGGGAAGAAGGGGTGGGATGGCCCTGTTGGGATGATGTTCAGTCCCTTGCGCGGGGGGACCTAGAATCAGGGATGTAGAGTCAGGATTGAAAGAGCCGAGGAATTCTAAGGGTAGAAAGACTCTCTTGAGATTTATCTCCAGGCCCCAAACAGTAGTGTGGATGTAGGGTGTAAGTTGTATAAGGAGCTGAAATTGGCCTGTCGCAAAGATGTCACTACAGTTGTTATGGAGGATTTCAACATGCAGGTAGACTGGGAGAATCGGTATGGTATTGGACCTCAAGAAAGAGACTTTGTGGAGTCCCTCAGAGATAGATTCTTCGAATAGCTGGTTCTGGAGCCCGCCAGGGAGAAGGCAATTCTGGATCTGGTATTGTGCAACGAAACAGAATTGATCAGGGACCTCGAAGTGAAGGAGCCATTAGGAGTTAGTGACCATAATATAATAAGCTTCAATCTGCAATTTGAAAGGGAGAGCTATGAGGGAGCAGCTGGCCAAAGTTCAATGGTGCAATACCTTAGAAGGGTTGACAGTGGAGGAACATTGGCAGATATTTCTGAGTATAATGCAGAGTATGCAGGATCAGGTCATTACAAAATAGAAGAAAGATCCTATGAGGAGGCAGGGGTGGCCGTGGCTGACGAGGGAAGTTAAGAAATATATAAAGTCAAAAGAGAAAAAATATAACATCGCAAAGTTGAGTGCGAAAACTGAGGACTGGGAAGCTTTTAAAGAACAACAGAGGATTACTAAGAAGGAAATCCGCAGAGAAAAAAATTAGGTATGAAGGTAAAGTGGCCAAAAATATAAAGGAGGATAGTAAAAGCTTTTTTAGGTATGTGAAAGGGGAACAAATGGTTAAGACTAAAATTGGGCCCTTGAAGACAGAAACGGGGAATATATTACAGGGAACAAAGAAATGGCAGAAGTGTTGAATTGGTACTTCAGATCTGTGTTCACTGGGGAAGGCACAAGCAATCTCCGCGAGGGAACAGTGGCTGAAGGACCTGAACTGAAGGGATTTTATATTTGCCAGGAATTGGTGATGGAGAGACTGTTAGGTCTAAAGGTTGATAAGTCCCGAGGGCCTGATGGTCGACATCCCAGGATACTGAAGGAGGTGGCTCTCGAAATCATGGATGCGTTGGTGATAATTTTCCAGAGTTTGATAGATTCAGGATCAGTTCCTGTGGATTGGACGGTGGCTAATGTTGCACCACGTTTTAAGAAAGGAGCGAGAGAGAAAACAGGAAATTATAGAACAGCTAGTCTGAACTCAGTGATGGGAAAGATGCTGGAGTCAATTATAAAGGATGAAACCTCGACACATCTGTATAGTAGTAACTGGATAGGACAGAGTCAGCATGGATTTATGAAGCCGAAATCATGCTTGAATAATCTTCTGGAAATATTTGAGCATGATAAAGTACCACGTAGGAGGTTAGTGAGCAAAATTAGGGCACATGGTATTGGGGGCAAAGTACTAATTGGATTCAAAATTGGTTGGCTGACAGGCAACAGAGAGTAGCGATAAATGGCTCCATTTCGGAATAGCAGGCGGTGACCAGTGGAATACCGCAGGGATCAGTACTGGGACCACAGCTTTTTACAATATATATCGATGATGTAGAAGACGATATTAGTAGTAGAATTAGCAAATTTGCTGATGATACTAAGCTGGGTGGCAGGGTGAAACATAAGGAGGAAGTTAGGAGATGACAGGGTGTCCTGGACAGGTTAGGGGAGTGGACAGATGCACGGCAGATGCAGTTTAATGTGGATAAATGTATGGTTATCCACTTTGGTCACAAGAACAGGAAGGCAGATTACTACTTGAATGGAGTCAAGTGAGGTAAAGGGGCAGTACAAAGAGATCTGGGTGTTCTTGTACACTTGTCAATGAAGGCAAGCATGCAGGTACAGCAGGTAGTGAAGAAAGCATGCTTGCTTTCATAACAAGAGGTATTGAGTACAGAAGTAAAGAGGTTCATCTGCAGCTGTACAGGGCCCTGGGGTGAGACCGCACCTCGAATATTGTGTGCAGTTCTGGTCTCCAAATATGATGAAAGAAATTCTGGCAATTTAGGGAGTGCAGCTTAGGTTCATAAGGTCAATTCCTGGAAAGGCAGAACTATCTTATGTTGAAAGATTGGAGCGACTGGGCTTGTTTACCCTTGGGTTTAGAAGACGGAGAGGAGATCTGATTGAGACATATAAGATTATTAAACGATTGGACACTCTGGAGGCAGAAAACATGCTTACGCTGATGTGTGAGTGCCGAACCAGAGAACACAGCTTAAAAATAAGGGGTAGGCCATTTAGGACAGAGATGAAGAGAAACGTCTTCACCCAGAGAGTGGTGGGTGTGTGGAATGCTCTGCTCCAAAAAGCAGTGGTGGCCCAGTCTCTGGATTCGTTTAAGAAAGTGTTGGACAGCGCACTCAAAGATAGTGGAATCAAGGATTTTGGAGATAAGGCAGGAATAGGATACTGATTGAGGATCATCAGCCATGACCTCAATGTATTGTGGTGCAGGCTCGAAGGGCAGAATGGCCTACTTCTGCACCTATTGTCTATTGTCTACAGGCAAATATAAACGCGTAACTGCAGCGAAATGGAGCGGAACCAATAGACTATCGAGATGATTAAATACAGGGTAATTGCGACGATTTCCAGCTTTAATCAATTTGGGTCAGAGGTGGTATTGGGCAGTACCCTCCTTTCAAATTTCCTGACATCAACATTGTACCTTGTTTCTCACTGTGTCCATTCCCATAATTAGTTGCATCCAAATTACACTGCCTCCCAGGACAAGCTCTCTCCTTCTCACCGACTGCTCCCTCATTCTCATTCCAATTGTCATTACACCTCATTCAAACTTCCTCACAGAAAGCATAGAAAGCAGGTGACAACAGGTTTGCTTCACTTGGAGGTCGCCACTGATGATGTTACCTAGCCAGGTAATGAAATGCCTGGATATTAAACGTAAGCCCAGCGAGCAATCCTCCACCCTACAACCCCATCTCCTCACAACTTCCCGTTCCCTCCTACCTTCGCTTTTTCACGGAGGTCAATGTGGACTGACGTTGTGCCATTCTGATATTCTTGTGCTCACGAATGGGACTGAATGGCCTTCTGTTATTCCACTTTACCATCTCAGAATAAGCTAAATTGCCTCCTCCCCTTCCTCCGTATCATTCTCAAGAAGGCTTCTGTTATTCAGTCTGGGATGAGGGCGTTGCTGGACAGCGCCAATATTTATTTCCCATCCTTAATTGCCTGGAGGGGTGTTAAGTGTCAACCATATTGTTGTTGGTGTGTGGTCACGTGTAGTCGTGACCAGGTAAGGATAGTCGTTTCCCTGTGTAAAAGGCATGAGCAGAGAAACATTCTGGTTTCATCATTAGACTCTTAAATTCCAGAAAATCATTGAATTGAAATTCCATCATCTGCCACAGTGGGATTTCAAGCAATGCAACTAGAACATTACTTGGATGCGTGGATGAGCAGTCCAGTCATAATTCCCGTCCTGCTGTGGCCTCCTGCTGTAAAGAAGGCTGGAGAAGGGACTGAATAAGAAATGGAAGTACTGCGGATGTTCTCAATCAGAATCAATAACAGAAATTCCTGGAACACCTGAACATGTCTGACAGCATCTGCAGAGAGAAATTAGAAGTGAATGGCATCCTGTTACAGAAATAAAAGTTTGGAGAAAGAGCTGAGTAGCATTCTACTTTTTCTGTGCTGCTGGGTGCGTCTATGCCAACTGCAAAGCTCAGTCCACTGAATTCAAAAGAATTTCCGTGAAATCTTCAAGTCTCTGAATTTCTGTTCTCCCGTTGAGCAATATATTAAACGAAGGCTGTTCGCAGAATTCCAAATAGTGCAGCTATTCACTATCCATGAGTGGGATATTTCTTAATGTATTTTATCCCTCTTTCCAGTGAAACGGGCAGGCAAATAGCAGAGCTTGTGGACAGTGAGAAAGCGAGATAATATAAATTAACTGGCCTAATTCTGGAGGAGGCATAATATTATCAAAACATGGAGGTGTACACTTATCTTTGAGAAAGTGATTGCGCAGGATGGGCAGATTTGTAAAAAGAAAACGTACAAATTGGAATTACAATGTAAAGAGAAGTGAAATGTAATCAAACCTGTATAATTGACCGTTTCAGCCACAGTTGGGGGAAACAGACTGGATTTAAACTCTTGAAAGTCAAATGCCTGGGTTTAAATTGCGCTCTGTCCACTCCTGAAAACGACACTTTAGGAAGGATGTCAATGCCTTGGATAGGCTATAGGAGGAGATTAAACATCATAGGAATATAGAAACAGGCCATTCACCCCCAGTGAGAGCTCGTTCTGACAGTCAAAGGCTGATATGTAGCCTAACTCCATATGCATGCATGTGTACCTTATCCCTTAACACCTACGTTTAACAAAAGAAAATCTGTCTCAGAATGAAAATTAACAAATAATCCAGCATCCAGTCCTCTTTGTGGAAGAGAGTGCTTAACATCCCCCACCCTTTCTGTGTGGAAGTACTTCCTAACATCGCTCCTGAACACAATGACCCTACTTCGCAGACTATGTCCCTTTGTGCTAGAATCCCCAAACAATGAAAATAGTTTATCTTTTTACACCCTGAGTCCTTAGTTGTAGAGAAACAAGGCATAAATTGTTCAGTTTCATCTCATAGGTCAACCGCTAAACTCCAGTTATCATTCTTACAAATCTACACTGTACTTACTCCAAGGCTAATGTGTCCTTCTTAAGGTGCGGTGCTTGGATCGACTCACAGTTCTCCAAGTGAGAACTAACCAGGGTTTTGTATCATTACAGCATAACTACTGCGGCCTTATGTTAGATGAGAGCAACCCAGGCTCGGACTGCATTTTTTCCCCATCCCAAACCACAGTCAAGAGTCAACCACATTTCTTCAGTTTCGAGTCATATATCAACCTGACCAGATGAGGACATCAATTTTTTTCCCGAAAGGATATGAGTGAAAGTTCACTTGTTGATTTAATTTTCCTCAAAAACACTGAGGCAAAATGATTAATGGGTTTGTTGGACATTTCTCTATACCCATTGACAATATCCATCGGAAGTTTCATTTTTGGATTGTTACAACGTGGGGTAAACCCCTCTGCTAATTTCAAGCAAACACAAAGAGGAGCTCACGTCGCATCATAATCTGTTAAATTTCGAGATGCAAGTAACTCTCCCAGATTTCAGTATTTAAAGGAAAAACTAAACAATTCTAACCTTTAAGTCCACCAGAGAACATTCAAGCCTGTATTTACAACTCCTTATTTGAAAACTATCTTTTACCTTACACTCCATAAAACTGGTCCCATATTTACGGCAAATCACTTTCAAATGCAGTTGGCATCTTCGGATGTCAAACTTTCTTTGTAGATTTCTGTCGGTCGGCTTCGGTGTTCTATTGCACAAGTTCCGAATGGACAGGTTTCTTCCAGAGTATAATTCGGAAAGCAGTCTGTTGGTTTTTGTGGCTGCTCTTTTCTGTTCTTCCCGAACTGTTCAAAACGTCCGGTTTTATACCCACACCATCATTTCATTGGTTTGATGTCATCAAAACATTAAATTCAAATTTGATTGAATTTGGTATCTTAGGGCTTAATTTAAACTGAGTGGTCAAAGTCGAATTTGTTGTGTACCATGGCAACCCAATTGCACTATTGGTTTCACACTCAAATGTTATGTTTTGAATTATTTCAGCACACTCGGTGCCTCTCTAAGTACATGTCAGCTTCTAGTCTCTCTTAAACGTACAGTCTATCTGAAAGGTACAGTACACACCGATAACCTCATTACTGTATGGACTGATTGACTTGTTTCGTCAGTGAAACTCGTTTAACATTAATAATGAGATGTGGTTTATTATCTTTGAAAAGCAATATATCAATGTACAATCTTTTTAAAAAATCAGACTTTTCCTCCACTCTCCCCAGTAATCTTTCAGTTTGAGATGTCTCTGCCCACTCACGCGTTCAAAATTCCCAAATACAGCTCTTCGAACTGGAGTTGGAGCTATTCTCTCTACTCCCAAGATACCTGCTTCTTTGTCCTCATATCTTCTGGAATGTGTGTGGGATCTCTCTGACATAAGTGGCTTCTTTTAGCGTTAATGTGGAGGTGCCTGTGTTGAACTGAGGTGGGCAAGGTCTGAAATCACACGACACCAGGTTACCGTCAAACAGGTGTAATCGAAATCAGAAGCTTTTGTGTGACTTCTGACCTTCTTTTAGCTAGTTATCAAAGTCATTTCCGATGTCAGTGGCTTATCTGAAGTTTGTTGTAACAATATCAGTGGCATAAATTAAATTTAGTTTCTATCCAGGAAGGATATTACAAAAAACAGTACAGGATATTTAAAACCTTGTGGCAATGTCATATGCAGAACCCATTCAATTTTCGTCAAGGTGAAGGCTTCCATATCTGTCATCTGGCTTGATTGAATTTGACAGTGAATGCTGCAAGCTTCCTGGTTTTATATCTCAGTTCCATTGTCCCATTAACACTGATTCAATGCAATCAATCAAGATAATGGCATTGAGTACCTGGTCCTACCACACCAGCGCCATTACCTACACCAGGATTCCAATTCCAGCTTCACAACGCTGTTGCTGCAGACACCATTGATGCCACCTTCCTTCATCCCCCGTCAACACTAGAAGGAATAGAAGACCAAGATGAAGATGAGACAGCAAAGATGAAAGAAGGATGCGACCGGCCAGTTGATCGGAACCAAATGAGCCCAGGACCCAGTCAATGCCGAATCTTAAAACAAAAAAAAATCATGCGGAATTGTGCGAGGGATGTTCACCAGGGCTCAAGTGATGCACCTGTGAAGTGAGACTGGAGAGGCTGGGAGTGATTTCGGAAAATTCACTGATATCAAGCCGGTGTTCTTCTCTGACCACTGACTCTTGCTGGTCAGCAGGGAAACTGAATATGAAACTTCTGATCCCATTAAACCTGGAATATCTCAAAAGGGGTTCCACAGGTTGGAGAAACGTGAAACCCCACTTTGAGATTTCTTCAGACATTTTGTAAACAGTCAAAGGGAACATAAAGATGATCTTTATTCTCAAAGGTTTTCTGAAGGTGACTGACGATGTGGTTTGATGTCATGGAGGATCGAAAGGATGTGAACATCCAGCAAGCCTCGCTCTTTACCTTAGAAGCCTCCAAGGTAATATCCTTGTCCAGGGTCCACAACGTGGAGGAGGATGAGATGTGCTCATGCTTGTTCTTTGAAAAGTTGCACAGGGACTGCTCTGTTCTCAGAGCCTGAAGGGAGAAGGTGGAGCTGCAAGCCTGACATCCTGAGGATCAGCGAATCCTTTCATGACGGACTGTGTGACAGGAAGTCCACAGACAGCGCAGCCTCGTGGTCATCCCTCCCAATCTGTTAGGTCTTAGGCGACAGCAACTGGGACAGGCTGCACCAGCCGCTAACTCTGTGTGTGCTGACCAAGGCTCTTGTGTCCTCAGGAAAGAGAAATATACCAGATAGTTAGTTTAATTCATTGACGAAACGTATCATGCCCTCCTCTGCAATCAGAAGAGGGAGAGGGGTGACTGACGACCAATTTAATTATATGAATATAAATTAAAATGTCCTGAATAAGGTCATCACCAACTGGGTCAGTTCTGCTCGGGATCAGTGTTTCACCCCGACCAAATCTGATCTGTACAGGCAGCCTCACAATTCTCAGGGATAGGATCACCACCGTGCAGGACAGGGGAGTTGGAAACCTGCCTCATCAGCCTGCACCAGGAGGTCCTTGACACGAACTTACACAAATCTATGTGGGATGTTCTCTCCAAAGTAGGCTTTGGAGAGGGATTCTACAAATGAACCATACTACTCTACACCAACATTATGAATGCAGCCTTAGTCAATGGTTGGGAAACAGAAAACCTCTCATCAGATCGACAGTCAGGCAAGGCTGCCTCATCTCACCTTTCCTGTTGGATTGTTGACCAGAAGGCACCTCAATCATTGTTGAAAACCATTCAGGCATTTCTTCCTCTTCAGCAAATGTCAATCCACTGAGCACCTCTGAACCGAGGTTCCTCAATCCACCATTGCTCATTTTCCCATCAAATCGTTGTTTAAATTCAGTACCCGAGTTCAGACCTAAATTCTTTATTCTCCATCTTAATGAACAATTCATTTATTTTTAAGATCACTCTTCCCCATTGTAATAATATTGTAAATTCATGCTATTTTATTGAGTCTGTTTGTTTTGGAGTAAGCAAATTAACTTGCTGTATGTTTACATCTGTTCTCTCGTATCAGTTCAAACCTGTGAAGGTAAAGAAGTTAATCCTTTTAAAGTGCTATTTCTGTTCAAATAGAGCAACCGTCATCATAAATAATAACAAATGTAGGTGAGATCTGGACAGTAACTGTATTACGTAATGCATACACTATTGAGAATATCCCTAAAAATGAGAATGTAGCTCTCCAGAAAGAACTCTGTCCGCGATTCTGTGAGACATGTGAGGGAAGGGTTTGATCCTGAAGGTTCGGATTCTGATGCAGATCATTTTCATGGATCCAGAGCGAATTTTGTTGCTTTTCTCTTTCACTCCCAGATTTACTACTTCAAGTGGCCAGTTTCATCTCCCTGCTAACTGAGCTTTATTCCAGTTTGCCAACACTCTGACAAAGATTGAATAAATATTCCACAATGCGTGTGGTGTGATTCCCCAGAACAGGAGCAATCCAAATCCAATTAAAGCAAAACCCACGTTTCCACTGTATTCTGATCGCACCAACCCGAGAACCCTCACAAATCGTCGATACATCCAAAGTACCTCCTCTTTCAACCAATGCCGCATTTTCATCGGCCTAATGTGTACTCAGAAGAACAACTGGATCAGCCTTTCAGTGTCTTGCCTGATTTGTCACATTTTACTGATTGGGATGAATGACTGCTTCTTCCTATTCTTGTCATTAGATCAGCCAGCTGAACCTCATAGTGCATGAGTTCCCTGATTGGAGCTCTGAAACTGATCGAATCAGGGAGCCCGGTCTGAATTAAAAGGAAGAATGTCAGTAATATTGAGAGGCTGAACACCTGATTCAGTAAGACGCTACTGTCAAAGGAGATGCATTTGTAATAAATGGGAGATTCATGACAGGATGCCGGCCTCTGAAGTGTGATTTCACGACCAGATATTGTTGGTGTAAATGTGCACCAGGACCACGGGCTATTCAGTTTTAACACTTTCCCTTTCCTGCTTCTATCTACACACTAAACCCCGCACCTTAAGATATGTTAAAGTTTTTCTGTGATGTTCCAGACCTGGGCACTTTTGAAGCAACAGACCTTCCAGGCTCCTGTCAAGTCAGGAATGATGGTTCTGATAGAGTCACTCAGTCACTTTACGTTTGTTCACATCTGCCATTTGATGTTAAATCAGCAACAAACTGACTTTATAAATACTGAAAAGCAAAAAATAAACTGGGGAGTTGGGAATTCATGTCTGTTTGAGTGCAGGATTGATTGAACATATTATAGCTGGGCAGCAAGAGTTCAGTGATGAGGGAGTGAAATGACGAAAACCTAGAGTTGAATTGCACAAATTTAGAAGAATCTGAGATGAGTAAATATTTGAAGAGAAGAATGGCTACTACTGGCACTATATGGACCAAACGGATTTTTGTTGCCTCTTGACTTATGAATAGGATAAGCATCTAAATGATTATGGATGTACTGAAATCTTTCCAAGTGAGAAATGAATGAACAATACCACAAATTTCTCTATATTATAGTGCACTGACTATTGTGTGTGAATTCACTAAATGAAACTATCCTTCACGCTCTCCTTGTATTTTACTGTCCAACTAATATTTTGCTATCAACAAATGTCGCACATGATCCAACCATCTCAGTCATTGACAGATAATAAATGGCTGTGTCTGGAGAAATGTTCCTTGTGGCGCACACTAATACCAGCCCAACAACATGAAGATGACAGATTTATTCCTTCTCTTTGCTTTCTGTTCTAAATCAGTCCTCAAGCCAAGTCTCATTTCCCTATCACTGCAGGCGTCATTGGCGGCATTGATACCCGCTCAAATGTTTCCAAATTTGACATTCCTACATCCTTGCTTTTGCAAATCCCTCCTGGCCTCACGCCACTATCTCGCTTGAAGCTGATCCATCCCCTCAGCAGTCAGATGTTTTAGGTATCTACTCTGGCCATGTGCAGTACACTGCAGGGAACAGAGAATAACTCATCCCCATGTGGTGCTGCACAGATGTTATGTCTCAGAGTCAGCTCTGAAACATGTCCAGGGCACTCAAGTGCTGGTTGGAGGATCAGCATTGATTGGAACTTATGTAACTTCTGAGGGTATTTTTCACTGACTGAATTGGAGAAGTTGTAATTTATTCAGAAGCTGTATCCATGCAAGGTGAGGAATTCTATTGAGGCTTTAGATTTTTGAAAAACTACTTTGTGCTGTCTCCATTAATCAACTATGATCCCTTCACAGAACAAGGAACCAGGGAAACCACATTCCTCTAGTGAGCAGAACATTTCTCAGAGAGACACTTAACAACTGGAATTTAATTTCGAAATGTTCAAAAGCGAGGGAGGAACACTGAAATGAAATGAGATTTGATAGATGGTGTTGGGGTGTCAATGCTGGTATACAGGGTGACACAGACCCTCAGTAGTTTGCTCTGCTGACTCACAAGGCCAGCAGTGGGTGTGGGTGGGATAGCCTTTGCAGGGTCGGTTTGGACTGGATGTGCCCATTGACCTGCTTCCACATTGTAAGAATTCTATAAATTTATTCCACATGCCTTTTCCCAATGTTTCCTACTGACCGATTTAGATTTGTATCATCCAATAAACCTCAGGCTTAAAATAGAGTGCAACAGCTGGGAGTATACTCACTTGTATCACTTGTTTGTTCACATCCTTAAATAAATGAATTCAACTATATTGAAATGTCGCAGTCCCCCAGGTGATGTCAGCAGGTATAAATGAAAGGCTTTTGATTGTATCACGTCTGTATTGAGTGCAGAGAGATTGCTTGCACATAGAGATTCAGGCAGAAAATGACGCTTTCATTTCGTCATGGGCGGACAATATTTTACACTAACTTTCCATTTGTAACTATTCCTGGTAAGTACCTTGAATTTGTGTTAATCGGTCCGAGGATTGTGTGCGGGTTCACTTTGCAGCTGACAATGATACATGGGCATATTGTGCCCAAAGTCACACAGTGGCAGATGATCAGCCATTTCGTCTCAGATTTCAGAGACCCTGTGGAAACCCTATCTTGCAGATTCGGCAGGAATTGCTTTGGAAATTATTCATCTCTTCTTGGAACGTTCCTGAAATCTCCATTTCAATCGGAAACTATGGAGAGTTTCGGTGGAATTAAGAAAAGGAAACACTTTGGCAAAATAGAAGCGGTGGTGTTCTAAAATAGAGAGTGCAATATCATTTAGTTTGAGTTTGGTTCTGGAGTTTTTGAGTGAATAATCAGTGGACTTCTCTGTGTATCTGAACTTTATAGTTAACTGCAAGTTATTTCTGAAATCACAACAATTATTTTCAAAATTGCATTTGATGTTTAGCTACATGAACCTTTGTTTATTTTTGATGCTTGCAACCCAGCATGGCATTGATGGAGCCTGAAAGATTTATTGAAGAGTTCTGGAATTTGCGAATAAGGAAGAAAGCCTGAACTGAGAAAGCATTACTTTCACTTCAATCATTTTTGTCATTTCTTTCAGTTACTGTAAGACCCTGGAACTGAGTGAGTGTATGGATCCGTGCTCATTTGAAGGAAATGAAAGTTTAGGTAAATTATATTGCCTTGGAATGAAAATGTTGCATTAGTCCCAGACAAAGTTTTTGTGACAAGAAAGATCTCTCAAGAGATTGTTTCAAGCTAAGTACGTTGACATTCTGGTAGCTCCATGAAGGAATTTACTGCAGTTCCAGTTTAGAAATGACAGTGTCAAGTAATTTCACCAAGTGATAGGTACAGGAATTCTCGTGTAAATATTATGTGAGTGTAGTTTTGTTTGGAATGGCACTGGGAGTCGTGTTTTGTAAAATATATCAAGGTCACGTGTTTTCTTTTATTTATGGATGTTTTGAGGGTAACGAGAATTATACAGTTCATCCGTGTTCATTGATTTTGAATCTGTGTTTTAAGTAAGTAGTTTGATTCATTCTGCTTAATCGTATTTTCTTGTGCAATAAATGTCTGTTTTGCTGTAGAAATAATATTTGCAGCATTGTGTGTTTGTGATTGAGCAATAGATCACATTGTTAAATCAAACAAGTACGGTTATCCTACATCAAACCGGATTTGTGTTTAGGATCTGGCTTGTTCTGTAACGAATCAGCTGGTATTAGAACATAAGTGAGGCGATTAAAGACTAATACCAACTCCTGAGGAACTGATAAACTAACCCAACTCTGCATTTCGATTGCGCCTCAACTGTATCCATCCAGATCCATTATATGGCCCAAAGCCTGATTAGTCATCCACCCTGAGTTTAATACCTTATCACACATCACAAAGGTATTGCTCTCTCACTCTGCAGCAGAGAAAACTCAAAATAAATTCCCTCAGTCCCTGCCAGATACGTAAGACTGCAACTGCATGAGACGCTGGTTGGCTCACACACATGCGGTGTTGTGCGCAGTACAGGTCATCACCGAGCAGTGAGGACAGAATTGCTCTGAGGAGAGTAGAGAAGATATTTACAAGAATGGTGTTAGTATGTGGAAATTCCGGCGTTCAAAATCACACAACACCAGCTCTTCGTCCAACAGGTTTATAGACCAACAGGTTATAGTCCAATAGGTTGGAAGCACACTCAACGTTGCGGACCAGGTGCCGGAAAGGGGTATCAGAGTAGCTTGTTAGTTTTTTCAATTGATGCAGACATGAATAACCTCTTTCAGTGCCATAAATTTCGTTCATTTCTATGCTATTGAAGAAAGACCGAGGTGTGTTGACGTGAATGACTTGGTCGGTTAAATGGCCTGTTTTTATGTTCTCTATTTCCACCACTGCAACACTGTGGATTGTTAAAGTGAACTCCACAGAGTTGTGTCCATCTTCCTGTTGTTCCCTGAAGAGGTGTTTGTAGCTTCTTCCATGAAGAAGTTGCAAAGGTGGCCTTTAGAGGAGCAATGTACTCTTCCTGTCAGATGTGGTAGAGCTGACGTGTTACTGATCAAAATGTCTAGAGTATATGTTTGATCAATATGTTTGATCGTGAATCCTATCATATCAGTTGTATAGGTTGGAGCAGCAGTGAGGAATGTTGAGGCAATGAGGAATTTTCGGGAGTTAAGGGGTCTGATAGATGGCAGCTAAAGGAAGAGAGAACAAAATGTCTAAATCAATCTTGCATGGGGAGGAAATCTACTAATTCAAGTTAGAGCATCAGCATTTGCCAAATCATGAAGTTAATATTACTTACCTTGTTTAGTTGTCTCATTACAATGTAAAGATTTAGAAAAGAAGGATTATGAAATCTTGTGTTGTTGATGAACCGATGAACATTCACATCATCAATTTAAACATTAATTGCCCCGGCATGATAGGACACAATAGACAGTCAGAGAGACCTGTTTTTTTGAAATCATATTTTATTATACAATGGATTGGAGCTGTCACATTCAGAAATTGCAGGAGGGAACTGTCTGTTTTGATTCGCATTGTGTAGTTTATTCGTAAAATATCAACAAGCACCTTCCAAAAACTATTTGAGTCAGGTAGTGCAGAGAATGCAATAAAAAATTTCACAGCTCCCTATTTGCATTTTGTATTATTTGCTGACTGAATGTCAGCGAAATGAGAACATTTGCTAAACTTGACAAGAAATTGTTCACTTTCCAAACCAAACTTTGTGGGATTCAGTGAGTTAACCGATCCTCAGTTTACCATCAGAGAGAGGGCTCAGATCATGGATTACACCTTTAATGATGAAAAAAAACCTATCTCAGCTCTGTTAGCATTGAACATCAAACAGATGCATCTTCACAATTGTAACAAGCAATGGTTTTGTAATATAGTGACCAGACGTTTCTTGGTAACCCAAATTGGAGAAAGGGAAATAATTGTGACTGTGAGAGCGGCTCCTTTTTTGCGATAGTTCGGGTGTCAGCGCTGACTTCCAAAAAATGCTGGAAGAGTATTTTTTTTTATGTGCTGTTACATTGTTTTGGAATTTTGGGGTAAAGAAAGATCAAAGCAACACAATGTAAAAAAAGGAGGAAACTGTGTGGGAGAGTTCATAGCACAGGAGCAGGTACGTTTATAGTTTTTTTAAGTATAGTCTTGCTGATTTTTTGGTATACGTCTGCAATATTCAGTAGAATGAGTTATTTTTGGTTACAGGTTTTATTGAGATCTGTCTCTTGATTAAAAAGTAAAAATATAAAACATCAGCACGACATGTGCCAGTAGCAGTGTCCTTTACAGCAATAAGGCTGTTGTTTGTTCTGGGTGTGTAGATTATTAAGTTGCAAAGATGGCCTTTAGAGGAGCGATGTTCTCTTCCTGTCAGATGTGGTAGAGCTTACGTGTTACTGATCAAAAAGCCTAGAGTATATGTTTGATCAATATGTTTGATCGTGAATCCTATCATATCAGTTGTATAGGTTGGAGCAGCAGTGAGGAATGTTGAGGCAATGAGGAATTTTCGGGAGTTAGGGGTCTGATAGATGGCAGCTAAAGGAAGAGAGAACAAAAGCAGACATAACCAAGTAGGCAGGTTACCTCCAGGAAAGGCAGGCGAGGGAGATAGGTAGTGCAGGAGTCTCCTGTGGCTATCCCTATTTTAAAGAGATAACTTCGTTTTGATAATGTAGGGTGTGATAGACTCTGAGGGGTAAGTATCATGAATAGCCAACTACTGGCACAAAGACAGGCTCAAATGTAACGACTGCTACGCTAGGTTCCAAGAGACCGAAAGTGATAGGGGACGCTCTCAACAGAGGCACAAACAGACTGTTGCCTCACTGTTGCCAGGATCAAGGATATCTCAGAGAGCGTGTAGAATATTCTCAAAGGGGAGTTGAATCAGCAGAAGGTCATTGCGTACATTGGAACTAACGACACAGGAAAGAATAAGGACGAAATTCTGAAAGCAGTGTATGAGGTTAGGCAGGAAAATGAAAGGAGGTCCTTAAGGGTAGTAGTATCTGGATCCTTCTCAATGCCACTAGCTAGTGAGCATAGGACTAGGAGGATAGAGCAGATGAAGGTGTGGCTGAGGAGCTGGTGCAGGGCAGAATGCTTCACATTTTGCATCATTGGCATATTTCTTGGGGCATAAGTGATCTGTAAAACAAGGACAGATTGTGACTGAATTAGAAAACAAACTAATTTCCTGGCAGGGAGATTTGCTCGAGATGCTCAGGAATATTGAATCTAGTAAGGGTGGAGTGGGGATTACGGTAATGGTGGGTGAGAGGGGGTGGGGTCGCATGATCAGACCGACAGTGAGGAAAGAAGTCAGGCTTAGACTGACACAGAAGGGAAAACGAGCAAGTCCAATTGTCAGGCAGACTCAAAGCAGAGAATGAGGCAAGACTGACATATTAAATTTCTTTTATTTCTACACAAGATGCTTAACAGGGGAAATAGATGAACTGAGCTCGTGGTGAGGAATATGGGGCTCGGATATCCTAGCAATGACACAGATGTCGTTCAGGGATGGACAGGACTGGCAGCTGACAATTGCAGGATAGAAATGCTGTAGGAAGGAAAGAAAGGTGTCATGAAATAAGACGAGTTGCTTTTTGATAAGGGATAATATTACAGTTTGACTTAGGGAGAATATTCCTGGGAATACATCCACGGTAGTATTAGAGTCATATTCCTAATGACTCCATCCACGCTCAGCATGGTCGGAGGAGTCCAATAAAAGTTCCATCACAGAAAAATATCAACAGGATGATTCTCAATCCCCTTTTGAAAATCAAACCCCGACCTTTGTTTGCAATGTTGGGACCTTGTGCGAGGACAAAACCGAGTTGACGTTTGGATATCATTCACAAATGTTCAGAGAGATGTGTTCTCGTGACGAATAATTGCATTAACGATGTTTCTCTCTCCACAGATGCTGCCATAGCTGTTGAGCTTCGCCTGTGATTTCTGTTTTTTTTTATGTTTCTGGTATCCACACCACTTTTATTTATTTTGTGAAAATGTTTCACTTACCAAAGTTCTTCCCAGAAGTGCTTCTTAGAATTGTAGACCCCGACTGTACTGAAGAGGTACATCAGTCGTCAAGCTTGTGCTATCAAGGCTCGATGAAATCTGGTCTTGTCCCAGGTAGTTGGTAAAGGTTGTGAGGTTTCCTAAATCAACAACCCTCCCAATGACTGAATTATCAGAACACGCACCATTCTCTGAGTGAAAGACCTTTCCTCAAATCCCCTCCAAACCTTTTGCTGTTCACCTTAAAATTTATGCCCTTTTCCCATCTGTCAATTCCCTGCCCCAGTTAGATATGGAGATCTTCCAGAGCTCTCTGGGCAGAAGTGGAGAATGCTTGATCAAGGTCTTCTGACTTATATTTTATATTCTGTCTCTTGCAGTTAATTTCCTGCTGATGTTGGTTCTCTCCCGGGGAAAGTGTGGCCTCTCTAACTGCACAATCCGCTGCCTGCTGGCTCTGGCAGCCTCAGACCTACTGTTCATTTTTGCTGACATGATACTGTGGCGATTGAAAGAACTTTACTACCCAGGATGTTTCCTGGACATCACCCCTGTGTGCAGCGCTGTCTATGTCTTGCTTTGTGCATCCACAGACTGTTCCGTCTGGTTCACTGTCCTTTTCACCTTTGATCGTTTTGTCGCCATTTGCTGCTTGAAAATGAACAGAAAATATTGGACAGACAAAACCTTGGCTGTGGCTCTGGCTGCAACCACCATTCTACTCTGTTCAAAAAACATACCCTTCTATTTTCGGTATAGACCTGGGAGGATAATTAACAATGTTCCAAGGTACTGCCGAATAAAGTCAAGTTATTTTACTGATCCTAGGTGGCTAGGGTTTAAGTGGTTTGATATCATTTTAACGCCTTTCATTCCATTCATGTTGATTCTGTTGATGAATACTCTGACGGTCAGGTACATTTTAGTGGCCAGTCGAGTCCGCAAGAGCTTGATTGGCCAGATCAAGAGGGAGAGTCGCAAAGACACAGAGATGGAGAGCCTGAAGAAGTCGGTGATTTGCCTCTTCACCATATCTATCAGCTTCATACTTCTTTGGGGAGTGCACAGTGCAAACATCTTATACTTCAACATTAAAGCAACAAGTCGTGGGAGTAAACGTCACTTTAAATGGGCCGGAGAAATACTTCGGGATTTAAGCTGCAGCACAAACACATTATTTTATGCAGTGTCTGTGCCCAAGTTTCGAGATAAGTTCAGGAATGCGGTGCAGCAACTGGTCACGTAGATTTTTCACTTAAAATGGAATGACGATAGAAAGATGCTGGTCGAGAGTTTTGATGTGATGGACTGGCTGTGAGTGATCGGTTCAGCTCGAATATTGCAACTTCATGGACTGCCCTTTGGATGAGTGTTATAGACCGGCAGGATGTGGTCTCTGCATTCCCCCTGCAGGGGAAGAGGAAGAGGAACAGAAACGGTCCCTCCTGCGCCACGGTGATTGTCAGACTCTCCCTATTCAGCTCGCATTAAACCCTTTATTACAACAAAGGAAAGGCTCCGGGTGTTGGTGATCCTCTCATCTGAATTGGCGATTGGAGATGAGCATTTTTATTGAAAGAGAGTTTATTCAGTCCACCTCCTGTCTACTCTCTTCAAGGGGTCTTTGCTTTTTCACTCTCTCTCTCTCTCTGCCTCTTTCTGTCTGTGTTTGTTCCTCTCTTCCTCTCTCCACTGGACCTATCTCTCAGAATCCTGCTCAGTCTCTCTCTCTCTCTCTCTCTCTCTCTCTCTCTCTCTCTCGCTCTGTGTGGCCCTCCCTGTCTGTATCGTTCTCTCTCTCTCCAACTTTTTATCTGTTTGTCTGTCTCTCCGTCTCCCTAAATCTATCCTTCTTTGTCTTTCTGTCGACCTCGTTCTCTCTGTCTCTCTGTCTCGGTCTCGATGTCTTTTTCTCACATTGACCATGCCAGACACTTGTTGTCTCAGTTCAGCACATGCTCACGTGCATTGACTGACTTCACTTCCCGATCACACCGTTAACTAATCTTTCTACAGGGAGTGATTTTGCAAGTTACAAAGTACACAGATACAGCCAGCAATACCTTGACACGTTACTGTAAGGAAGTCAGCTGGAGTTTGGTCATCTCCCTTTTCTATCCCCGTGGCTGGGCGGGAAGTGTCTTCATGCGTTTCCCTTTCAGTGCGTGATGGTGTGTGTCTGTGTGTGTTGCGGGGGGTTCATTGCTGTTGTGGGGTGTCACTCGGTGTGTGTGTCCCTTGGTTTTTGTCGTTGGATATGTCCCTGACTGTGATACATTATGAGTGTGTTTTTGGATCTGAGTGTGGGTTTCCCTTTGTGTGCATTTCTGTGAAAATATATTCATACGTTTATGTCTTTGGGAATGTTGTTCACTCTGTATGCGAGTGTTTCTGTGAAGTGAGTGTTTTTTATGTGGGTCTATATTACTGTGCCTCTGTGATTGCATAAATGTGTGTGTTTTACGTATGTGCATCTGTTGTGTTTCTGCCTGTGATTATGCTGTTTGTGGAGTTACATTCCTCTGACTGAGTGTGTGCGTGCGCATGCACGTGTGTGTGTTTCACAGTGAGCATGTCATGATTGTTCTGTGACTCCATGTGTGCCTCTCTGAGTGTCAGTGTACTATTGAGGGAGTGCGGGGTGTATATCTGCCTGGCTGTGCTCTTGTTTAATCAGGTGAGTGTGTTGTTCAGACTGTGCTTGGCTGTCTTTTCGTGTGTCAAGATCTTTCGGTGCCCCCAGCAGGATCTCTCTGTACCTCTCTACGTTTATATCTCTGTTTGTTTCTGAGTGTCGCTCTGTGTGTATGTAATTGTGGTTGTGTTTCAGTCAGTGTGTTTGAATGTGCTTGTGTGTATGTATAAGAAGTTTCTGTCAATATTTGAAGGTTGGCGTGTATTGTCGCTTACTCTCAGTTCGCTTCTATGAGCGTGAGGTTGAGGTTGTGATTCTGTGTCTATGTCTTTGTGTGTGTGAAGAGTGTGCATTCAGCTAGGTATGGTTGTGTTCCGATATATCTGAGGATGGCTTTCTGGTTGTGTGTTTGCATGAATGTGTGAGTAGGTGTGTCTCCCTTCAGCACTCTGATTGTATTCTTGTGTGTGTTATGAGGGTGTGTGAATATTTCTGCAGTCTTTGTGCAGGTGTGTTCCCACATTTTGGTTTGACTGTGTTCTCGTGCGTGATTGCATGTTTGGGTTTGTGCGTGCATGTTTGTCTTTGTTCATCAGCACGCTCATGTTTAACTGTATTACTGTGGATGGGTGTGCTTCTTCGTGTCCGCCTATGTGTGAGTATGTGGGTGTGTCTGTGTGTTCCTCTGTGTGTGGTTCTATCTTTGTCTGAGAACCTCTCCTGTAAAAGTACTCGAGAAACCTAGAGTAGGTCACTCTCGACAAATTGCTCTCAGCGGTGTATTTCTGGAAGGGTGTGAAATATCTCAATATAAGTATTGTTGCCTCTTGCTCCCTGAAAGCTGAACTGTTACTTCCGTTCAAAGAAATTATCCTAATGAACAAAATAAGGCAGTGAAATGTTCGATGAAATTAAGGGTGCCAATTCTTTCTGATTAGGCCTTACAATGTAGGAACAGAATTAGACCATCCAGCCTACTGAGCCTGTTCTCCCATTTGATCATGAAGGATCTGTTTTTCAATTCTATTATCCTGCCTTCTTTTCATAAATATCACTTACTAATCTGGAACCAATAAATTTCAAATTTAAATATATTTGTAATGAATTAGGTCAGACACTCTCCAAACATTTCAAGATGGCAAACCAGACCCGAAATTTTCTACTTGTTTTGAACAGGTAGATATTCCAGGAGTGATGCAGCTGGTCAAAACCCCTTGTTTTGAAGTAAACAGAATTTATTTACAGAGTGCCGAATGAAACATAAACAAAGGAGAACAGAATATATTATAACATTAATTGATCTAATCCAAAAACACAACAGACTATCCCAACTTTATGATTGTTGCACGTTACTCCAACAATCCCCATAAACACCACATGGCAAAACGGGTAAATTCAAACATGGCGTCTAACAGAAGAGAAGTCAGAGAGAGATTCAGCATGGCACAACTTGTTCCATGTTGCTGTTCCTTCTACCAGCAGTCTAAACAAAACTAACTCTTTGCTAATACCAAACCAAACTGAACTAAACCAGAGCTAGGTGAACTGGCCACTTCCCTTTCATTGTAGAAGTGCCCCTTTTCCGCACTTGAAAGCCTAATACCAGAGGCATTATCTGTTATATGCAATCACATTGGTCCTACAACCCATCCAAACTAGACATCCCTGAACCCCAGAGTTTCCGACCCCACTAAAAAACAAAAGGACAACACAACCTTATGAAAGGAGCAGCATCATAACATCTCCCCCATCCAAAAAAGTGAACCATCAATATCCAAAGATGGCTTCTTTTTAAAAGGCCTTAATCTTTAACAGTTTGTACACTCCAACTCCCATGTGCATTACATTGACAATAACAATGCAAGCATTCACTACGATTTTCTGTTTCAATCTGTTTCACTCCTGCCATTGAGCACTCTGTTTCTCTTTCAAGTCTCGACAATCACACTTTCCCATCCTGTCACATTCACATTTTCAACGTGAATGTCTGCAATAACAAGCTCCCTCCCAACAGTCTGGAATTTTTGTCCTTAAATTTCAGTGCAGACTTCACTGAGTTATGTTCAGTGCGTATATTTGACTCAGACACGTTAATGGTAATAGAAAAGTTGAATCGATTTAAAGCAAACACCAATCTCAGTGTCTCCTTCTCAACGTTGGAGTAATTCTGCTGACGGATGTTCAAATTCCTGCTGAAATACCTGAAAGGTCTTTCAATCTTCTCATCATCTTCCTATAAGAGCACAGCACCAACATCCAGATCACATGCATCGATCGCCACCTTGAATGGATTTGCATTATTTGGGATGTCTAACACTGGAGCAGTTGTCAAGAAAACTTTCAGACTGTCAAATGCTTTCTGATAGTTCCCTGTCAATGAAAACTTATTGCCGTTCTTTAGTAATTCAGTGAGTGGAGAATCCAAACTGCTAAATTTGGCGTCAATTTCCAGGAAAACCCATTCCATTCCAGGAAGTTTAGTATTGCTGTTTTTGTTGATGGTATGGGAGACTCCCTCGTGACCTTTGCTTTTATTTTCATGTGGTCGTTTGTACACGTCAAATAACATGGACCTAGAAGGTGACACATTCACATTTCGTCAGTTTCATCACCACACCTGTCTCCCAAAGTCAATGTAGCAATTCTGATAAATGTTGCAAATGATTCTTCAGTGTGTGACGAAAAATCGATAGGTCATCTATATATATATATAAAATAACCTTATTGGTTAGGCTCTGAAATGTGGCTGGCACATTTTTCTTACCAAATGGGATTACTTTATATTGATTAGGGTCATTTTGCATTACGAAAGCTGAAACTGTCTTCACTCATTCAGACGAAGAGTATCCTCTGAGCAATTCCAAGTTCGAAATATAAGTTACTTGTTTCACGTTTTCAACACAGTCTTCTAAAAGTGCAGTCGGACACGCATCTGTCTTGTAACTGCACCGCCTTTGTGATAATCTACACAGAACTGATGGGTACCATTTAGTTTTGACACCATTACTATGTGTGAGCTCCAGTAACTTAAACTCACTTTGATTATGCCATCTCAGAGCACATCTTCAATTTCATGTAAAACCCGTGCCATCTTTTGGGCATTATGTTTTTCAGGATGTCGTTTAATCCGAAGAGTGTTTCATTATCTACAACACGGATAGTTAAGTTCATACTTCCCAGCTTTTTTCCACATATCTCCCAATGCGATTGTCATAAATGCTTCAGATCATTTCCATTTTCCTCCAGAAAGTAACTTAATAATTTATCCAAATTTCTGACAACTACGTCATGGTCTAATTTAATGTGAGGAATTTAAAATTCAGAATCCTCTGAACTTGGTTCTTCGATCATTGTTGTCATCAATAACACAGTCTCCATTGACTTTCCTTCCCTGTCAAAATGCCTTTTGAACATATTCACATGACACACTCTGTGAAAGACTCTGTCTGGAGTCCTGATCAGAAGTGTACCTCACGCAATCTCCTTGAATTGTTAAGGTCCACTAAAATTTGCTTTAAAATGTTTACCTGTCACCGGAAGCAACACGAACAGCTCCAATAATAAAATTGCGATTTTTTGATTGCATTTATGTTTCCTGTTTCATTGACTGCTGTGAAAGTTTTTAAATGCTGTTTCACCAACTCCCCCATTCTATTTCATTGTTCCAGAAATTCTGAGACATAGTCAAAATATGTGGCCTTAAAATTTTGCCTTATCAATTATCGTTAATCATTTGTAACTGTCCTCTCACTCCTTGCACAAAAAGTAATTCAAATGGCCTGAATTTGGTGGATTCATTTGGTGCATCTCTGATCGCAAAAAGTAAAAATGGAATTTCTTTATTCCAATCATCTGATTAGTCTTTACTGTAAACTCTCAACATGGTTTTGAAGTCTGATGACACCTTTCTCCCACTCCCTATGGTTCTGGATGGTATAGGGTAGATTTGAATTGGTTTAGTCCCAAACTGTATAGCTTGCTTGAATAAGTTTGAGATAAAGTTTGAACCTTGATCTGACTGTATTTCTGTGTGTAGTTCATATCTAATGAAAAAATTGATTAACTCCTCTTCAATCTTTGTGGCTGTGATATTGCATAATGAAATGTCGTCTGGAAATCTCGTGGAACATCCATCATAGTTAACAAATAATTATTGCCATTTTTTATTTTAGGTAGGGCTCGGTCGTGATCAATTAAGACTCTTGTAAAAGGTTCCTCAAGTGCAGGAAAGGCTATTATAGTTGTCGGTGTTGCCTGTATGACATGTCTGGCAAAAATCAACAACATCTTCGTGCAATCCAGGCCAGGAAAATCGCTTCTGCAATTTAGTTTGGATTTTGCTTACATCTGAATGACCACCTACTGTTCGTTCACTCACCGTGCACATTTCCACACACACTGGCAATACAACTTGAAGAACTTGCAGCAATATCCCAGCTGCCTGGACATGTGATGATCTCCATTTCCTCATTAAGACATCATTTTTGAGATAGTTGGACACCAGGATATATTTAGACTCTTTTTCCATTTACGCATTCTGAAACAATTTGTTAGATTTCTCATCTTTCTCCTGCAATTCCGTTAATGTCTCTGAATTAATGATGCCTACTTTGTCATGTTTGCACCTGGTTTGTGTAAACCATATGATCGAACAGGGTGTCTGCTAATTCCACGACAACTTCCTTGTCTGTACTCTTTGATTTTTCCTGTTTGAACTGGTGACTTTGTGACCTTGTTACAGCAAAGCAGGAAAAATACCCAGGATATGTGTCCTCCCATGGTTTAGTTGCCTGGCGTTTCAACCAGAGCAGACAACACTCTTGCCTGTGAATTAGCGATATCATCAGTAAGGGCAAATTGAATTCCTGGAGCTGAGAGTTGTCGTATCACAACTTCTCCAGTTTTGAGAAGATTTGTTACTCAGGTTGAGGTTTTAAATGCAGGTTTTCTCGCTGAGCTGGGAGGTTCTGGATATCAACCTTGGAGTTCAGCGAGCAACCTCCATCCACAACTTCTCTCCACTTCATTGGACACTCTACCCTCACTCTACGTCATTCAGTGCATTTTGTCACACCATGAATTGCCATTACTAGCTTCTTTTCGGTAATAATTCTTCAGATGTACATCTTTCAACATCAAAGACGGGAGGATCCCGTTTCTCTTAAGATTTGAACCTCTTTACATGCTGCTCCTGACCTTTGCGATTAAACTTTACCTTTGCAGGTATATGGTTTAAGAAGATCTGGGATTTCCTCCTTAACCAGCCTCCAACCAGGTTGTACATTCTGGTTCAGCTTTTGAGCATCCACATTGCTTTGTGTTACCACTCCATCAAAATTCACTGGTTTATCCTGTTTTCCTTCATCTGGTTCCCAGTGCCTTTCCCAAACAAACAATGGTAATTTCATGTAGTCTAACTTATTGCTCAGAAAACACCGGAACTTTTTAACGTCTATTTCCCCTTCAAGGTTTGCCATTTCACACTGCGAGTTATCCTTGTGGACTTCACCAAGTCTACTTTTCCCTTTCCATGTGAGGATTTCTCTTTTCCCCAAATTCTATTGCTCACAGTTTGAAAGTGATGCTGGAAGGCAAACTTGGATTTATGAACTAGCTCATAATCATCAGTCAGTTCAGCTGCTAACCTTTAATTCTCTGCTCTTCCACATGAGTTCTCATTACATCAGTAATACAACTGTTCACATTTTTATGTAAATCCTGTCGTGTATTGTAGCTTTTACTATTTATACACGAACACTGTATGAGTTTATCTTGACCTTGTGCCTTTCTTCTTCCCATCAGTAATTTAGTGTCTGACCATGTGGGGCTGCTGCTGAACTCCTGCAGCACTTTGGGATGGATCTGCAGTCCCAGCGCCGCCCAGAGGGGTGGCAGCACAGAGCAGCGGCGGTCCCGAGTTGGCGGATGTGGGGTCTGCTCAGTCAGGGACTCCTGGTTTCTGGTTATTGTCGAGAGTAAACACATATCATGTAATAGGGGTAGGTGGGTGTGGAGGGCAATCATCAAAGAGCACTGGGGAAACAGAGATGTTTAAATACACAGAGAGATTGATCTAATGATTGTAAAAGGGAGAATATTCAATCGAGAATAAAGAGTTGAGAATAATATAGACAATAGGAGAGGGCTAAGTGAAGCGTAATAAGAATAGAGCTGAGTGCAGGAAAAGGGGGAGTGCTACAGACAGAAAGGGAGAGGATTTAATAGAAAATAACAAAAGAAGAATTATATAAGGAAGAAGCGGGAGTGTCCTGATTGCAGGGACACAGGGAGAGGGTTAACACAGGGGAAGCTGGAGTGATTCTACTGAGGTCAGCAGAAGAATCTCTTTGAAGATGAGCTCTTCGATTCTTCAATTAAAATGGTACAAACGGGGAGTCCTGGCCGATAGATATAAACAGTAGTATCAACCTTTCTGTTCACTCGAGGAACCAGCTTTGTGCTCGCTGGTCAGTGTCAGGTCCTGTGCAAGTATAAATGCAGAGTGACTTGATGGGTTAACACCTTTGTGGAACTGGAGAGGATATAATACAGAGTAGTCGGGAGAATGTTGAATACAGGGGAGTACCGGAAGTGTCCAGGTATGGGGAAAAGGAAGGCGAGTTTACACAGAGTAATACGAAAAATAACTAGAGAGTAATGAGAAGCACGTTGAACACAGCATTACAGGGACAGGGTTAAATGGAGGGGAACGGAAAGGATTAAGTCCAGAGTGGGGAGGAATAAATTACGAACAATAGTGAGAGGGCTAATTTGAGTGGAATATGGAGAAAGTTGAATACAGAGTCAAGATTAACGATTGTCATGTGTGCGGTTTAAAAATAGCAGGTGCAATAGAGAGTAATTTTGAGGAGTCTCAATGGAGAGTATTAGGGAAAGGACTCAAAAGAGAATAACAGTGAAAGTGCTCAATACAAAGGAAGTGGGATGGATAACTACAGGGAAATAGAGAAGATCAAATACAGATAACGATCAGGTTGAGTAAAGAAAAACAGTGGAGTCTAAGTACAGACTAATAGGGAGAGGAGTAAATACAAGGTAGTGAATAGAGTGGATGGAGTACTAATGCAAGCTTAAATCCACAGAGAGACAGAAAAAGTGGAAGAAAGAGTAATCGGGAGAGAAGTAAACACTGGGGAAGAGACTAAATGATATGCAGGATAATCGACATGATAAAAATATTTAATAGAGAAATGACAAAATACACAGTAATAGAGAATAATAGGGTTTAGATAGAAAATAATTTAATACGTGTGCTCAGAATAATTTTCTGATTTAATCTCTGTATGTACCTATGAGAGAAGATGCAAAACTTCGTAAGTAAGGCAGAGCAGGTGATAGCGTTGTTAGTCCGGGAGAACTTTGGCGTCAGCGACCATAATCAAATTCGTTTTAAAATAGTGAATGAAAAGAATAGACCAGATCTAAGAGTTGAAGTTCGAAATTGGAGGAAGGCTAATTTTAACAGTCGTAGGCAAGAACTTTCAAAGGCTGATTGGGGGCAGATGTTTGCACGTAAAGTGGTGGTTGAAAAATGGGACGCCTTCAGAAATGAGATAACGAGAGTCCAGAGACAGGGTATACACGTTGTGTTGAAAGTAAAGGCTGGTAGTTATAAAGAATTTTGAATGACAAAAGAAATTGAGGGTTTGATTAAGAAAAAGAAGGAAGCATATGCCGGATATCGACAAGATAGATCGAATGAATGCTCAGAAGAGTATAAAGGAAATGGGAGTATACTTAAGAAAGAAATCAGGAGGGAAAAAGAGGTACCTGAGCTAGCTTTGGCAAATAGAGTTAAGGAGAATCTACAAATTCATTAAGGACAAAAGGGTAATTAGGAAGAGAATAGGGCCCCTCAAAGATCAGCAGGGCCGCCTTTGTGTGGAGCCACAGGAGATGGTGGTGATACTAAAACTATATTTTGAATCAGTATTTACTGTGGAAAGGACATTAAAGATATAGAATGTAGGGAAATTGATGATGACATCTTGAAAAATGCATATATATGACAGAGGAAGAAGAGCTGGATGTCTTGAAACGCATAACAGTGGATAAATCCCCAGGACCTGACCAGGTGGAACCTCGCTCAATGTGGGAAGCTAGAGAAGTGATTGCTGGGCCCGTTGATCTGTCATTGTATCATTGATAGTCATAAGTGAGGTGTAGGAAGGCTAGAGGTTGGCTAACGTGGTGCCAATGTTTAAGATGGTTGGTAAGGACAGAGCACGAAATGATAGACCGTGAGTCATTGGTGTAAAAGTTGTTGGAGGGAATTCTAATGGACAGGATGTACATGTATTTCGAAAGGCAAAAGCTGGTTAGGGATAGTTAACATGGCTTTGTGCGTGGGAAATCAAGTCTCACAATTTGATTGAGTTCCTTTCACAGAAGGAACAAGAGGATTGATGAGGGCAAACGGTGGTGCTGATCTATATGGACTTCAGTAAGGCTTTAGACAAGGTTCCCCATGACAGACTGATTAACAAGGTTAGATCTCCCTCACACATTCCCTTTCCCGCGAGCCTTCTTTTTCAATCGATCAGTGTGGACTGACGTAATGCCCACGTTTTGTACTCACATGAGAGGGGATGAATGGACGTCTGCTGTTCCCCCTTTGTCATCTCAAAATGGATTAAATTCCCTCCTCCAATTACTCTGTTATCGTTTAAAGAAGCGGTTTTGCTTTAATACATTCGGGGATGAGGGCGTTGCTGGCTAGCACCAGCATTAATTGCCATCCCTAATTGCCTAGAGGGCAGTGACGTTTCAACCACGTTGTTATGAGTCTGGAGTGTACATGTAGGAATGACCAGGGAATGACAGCAGTTTCCCTCTCGAATGGTTATGACTGAAGCGGCAATCGGTCATCATGAGCCTCTTTAATTCTCGACCAATATTGAACTTACATACCGCCATCTGCAGTGTCTGGGGCCCCGGAACATTACCTGTGTCTCTGGGTTAACCTTCGAGTGATAATTCCACTAGGCCATCTCCTACATCTGCTGAATGGCCTCCTCCGATGTAACAGGCTAGAGACAGGGCTGAGTAAATCCCAACTATCTGTGAAGGCTGGAGATAAGCAACGAAAACAGACATTGCTGTTTATTCAATCAATTCATTTTCTGCATCAATCACCTACCTCATCCCAGTCTGACATCCTGAAAACTCAGGCCATTCTGCGAGCCAAACTTGCATCGATTTACTCCATTAGACACCCCTCCCACACTGGTAAAGATTCCCAAAAACTTCTTCTGTCTGGCAGAAGGTACAGAAGTCTGAACACACACACACACACACACACACACACACACACACACACAGACACACACACACACACACACACACACACACACACACACACACACACACACACACACACACACACACACACACACACACACACACACACACCAGTTCCAGAAACAGCTTCTGCACCGCCGTTATGAAAGTATTGAATGGACTCTCTTGACTCAAGTAATGCTGACCTTCCTAACACGGGTCTCTCTTGAACGCCCTGTGCAATGTGACTTGTATGCCTCTCTTTAATTATTTCTTGTTCTGCACATCATTGCTGCGTATCATCGGCCCGTATTGCTCATAAATAAAGTGTTTCACTGCACTTCGGTACATGTGACAATAAATCAAACAAATTGAATAAAATCAAACTCATCCGTGACCGTCAGATATCCTAAATTGTGCCAATTCTCCGAAATCCCTCGATACCCTTCCTATTCATATCCATGTCGAAAATTCCCTCAGGAGAAGGTGAACTATGCAGCAGATATCATGGGGAGCGGTGTTGATAGAACCTTTACTGACATTTTGTTCTTTGCATTATTTCTACTGACAGAGCGACCAGCGGGGAAATCAGCAAATCATTCTATGCCAGTCGAAATGAAACGAAGCTCACAGACAGTCCGACCACCCAGGTAGTCATCTCCTCTATCACGGAGGCATTAGATGACAGCAGACACTAAAGTCTGTACCAGCAGTTATCTGTTGAGGAGCTCACCAAGGCCCTTAAGTCCTCGGGAAAGCACACAGCTTCCAGAAGTGATGGCTTATCGCTTGCGTGGATTTAACCCCATGGCAATTGACTGACCTGGAATTTCTGGAAGTGGACAACAGCACACTTCCAACAGGTAGCCTTTGTGAATCCTACAGGAAAGTTAGCATCCCTCTCATTTACAATTCGAAGAGGCACAGGGAGGACTGACGACCGGTTTAACTGTAAAATGCAATTTACACAATCCTGACTGAGATCATTGCCAACTCGGTCAGGTCCGCTGTGGAATGAATGACTCACCCCGACCAAACCTGTTCTGTGCTGGGCACAACACGCTCTCAGAGTCTCGCACTCCTCAGCGATGTAATTGTCTGTGTGTGTGTCAGTGAGGTTGGAAACCTGCGTTACCAGCCTCACCAGGAAAAGGTCATTCACAGCAAATTGCACACCAACACGTGGGGCGTACTCTCCAAAATTGGCTTTTGGGATGATACCTGCAATTGGATTGGCCTGCTCTGCATCAACAGCGTTAGTGCATCTGAGCAAATGGGTAGGAATCAGAAAACTTCCCGAACAATCCTGGAATCAGGCAGCGCCGCCCATTGTCAGCTTTCCTATTTGATTATTGTCCGAAAGGTGACTGAATTAGTGTTGTGATTCATTACGATGTTTCATACTTTTTAGCCATGACCTATCCACTGAGATCTCATTCCACGTTTCCCCATTTATGCATCAATTCCTTCTTCTTCTTCTTCGTTAGCTTCGTGGGTCTGAGTATCAAATTCAATTTATTCCTTCTCTAACTTAATAAACAATTTGAGCATTTTATGGTCATTCTTCCCAAATACAGTAATATTGTGACATAATGCTATCTCATTCTGTTCATACTTTTTGCAAATATGTAACAAGTTGCTGCATGCTTACATCTGTGCTCCTGTGTCAATCCAATTCTGTGAGATGTAATAAATTTTCCTTTCAATGTACATTCTGGCTTTAGGTTCTCGGGCGGTTGTGAACTGTTCAAAATATCGATGCATTCTTTCAATCTGTTTCAGAACAAATACCTCGCACTTCCTCATAAAGACAAAATTTTTAAAAATCTTTCGATAATAACTGTGTTACTTAGCACATATGTTATTGAGCATCTCCCGAAAATTAAAAAAAATAACGTGCTGGGAGTAACTCTTTCCCTAAACCTGTGAGACACGGGAGGGAAATGTTTGATCCTGAAGACGAGGTTTCAGAGGACCAAGACCTTAAGCGATCCTGAATGTGCTTCTGCTGCTTTTCGCTTTCACACATAGATTGTCTATTTCCCGTGGACAGATTAATTTCCCTCCTAAATGGGATTAATCCCAGATTCACAATCCTGTGACAGGTCTGATTATATATTCCCAACAACAGTTGCACGTCTCCCAAGCTGGGTAGCAATCCCCTTCCAATTAAAACAAAACAATCACAATGTATTCAGATTGCTGCAGCCTGAGAAACACGTCCAATGACTGAGATGCCCAAAATCCTTCCTCATGGAACAAATGTTTCCAGCCACACGATTTTCACTCAGACTCACCCATGGAATAGTTTTTCAATCTCTTTCCCGACTTTTAATTCCCACTTTCAGAAGCTTATTTTTTTCCCCTGGTAATGATTGTCATGAGGTCGGGTTGCTGGATTCTCCTGGACATGAAATCCTATACTGGGGCCATTACTCTGCGTCAGTGAGGGAGACCAGGCTGATTCTAAAGGGTAATTGTCAGGGATACTGAGTTGCTGAGTACCTGACTCAGTGACAGGCTTCTGTCAATGGCTCTGCCTTTGTAAGTAAAAAGTGATTAATGGCAGGATGCAAGTTTCTGAAGGGTTGGCGCCAATGTGGACGACGACCTCCTCATTTACCCACTTTCCTTCACCCTTCCCAGTCACAGTCCACCCCACCCCAAAAACGTGTTGTTCTCGACCCTCGGCACTTTTGAGGCAATATATCATCCTGGACTCTTTCAAGTCATGATGGATGATTCTGAAAGAGTCAATCAATTTAGCTGTCAACACTGCTGAAACGTGATGCTAAGACAGCAGCAACTGACTTTACAATTGGGAAAAAACAAAAAAAACAAGTTTTGAGTCCATGTCTATTTGAGTGCAGCATCGATTGATCAGAACGATAACTGAACAGCAAGGGTTCAATATGAGGGACAGAAATGACGAAAACCCAGGGTGAAATTCCTCAAATTTGGAAGAATCTGAAGAAAGTAAAGTTTTCAAGAGAATAATCGAAGCTACTAGCACTGAATCGAGTGGAAGGATTCCTGTTGCCTCTTGATTTACGACTGGGATAAGCATCCAAAAGTTATTGGTGGTCTGAAATCTTTCCAAGACTGAAATGGTTGAATAATTCTTCACATTTCTCGACATTATATTGCACAGACTATTTTTGTGCTCATTCACTCACTTAACCTGTCCTTCCAATTTTGAGACTTCCTCGCTCCTCCTTTACTGTCCACCTAACATTGTGCTATCAACAACGTAACATATGATCCTATCACCTCAGTCATGGATACAGATTATAAATAGCGGTGACACGAGGAATGATAATTGTGGTCCTCACTAATATTAGCCGAAGAACATGAATATGACAGATTTATTCTCGCTCTCTGTTTTCTTTACTTTATCAATCCTCACAGCAAGCCTCATTTTCCCATCAATGCAGGGCTCTTTGACAACATTTTGACCCCTTCTCAAACATTTCCAGATTTTGAACTTTTTGTACCCTTGAGTGTGCAAATCCCTCCCCAGCTTCATTCCTCCATCTCGCTTAAAACTGTTCCAATCCACCATCAGTCAGATGTTTGAAGTTTCTTCTCTGTACGTGCTCAGTACACTGCAGAGAGGAGAGCATGACTCAGGCCCATGTGCTTCTGCACAGATCAGGTATGTCTCAAAGTCAGCTCTGCAAAAAGTCCAGGCCATTCTTATCCCAGTAGGAGGATCTGTATTGATTGGAGTTTGCGTCGCCTTTGAGGGCAATTTTCTGTGCTTAATTTACTGATTTCAATTATTGCCTGCACTGGAGGAGTGATACTTGATTCTGTGCTGAATCTGTGGAGCGTGAGGAATTCAATCACCATGTTTGATTTATTAAAACGTACAAACTATCATGCCTTGACATAGCAGCTCCTGATAACCAGGGAAACCATATCCCAGTGTTGAGGAGAACATTTCTCAGAGAGACACTCAACAATCTGAATTTAATTTGCAAATGGTCAAAGGCAAGGGAAGGATGACATTGAAGTAAAATGAGATTTCAGTGTTCAACAGATGGTGTTCTGGTGTCAATGCTGGTGAACAGGTTGGCACAGTGGCTCAGTGCTTGGCTCTGCTGCCGCACAGGGACAGCGGGTGGGTCTGGGTGGGATAGTCTTTGCAGGGCCTGTGTGGACTCGATGGGTACATTGGCCTCCTTCCACATTGTAAAGATTCTATGATTTTCTTCAATATGCATTTTCCAATGTTTGCGATGGAGCACTTGAGATTTGCATCATCCAATAAACATCAGTTCTAAAAATATTCTGTGAGAACTCGGAACTAACTCACCGCTGTCACCTGTTTGTTCAAGTTTGTAAATAAACTGATTGAACCATATTGTAATGTAACAGTCCCACAGACGATGCCAGCAGACATAAGTGAAAGGCTTTGAAACTTTATCACCTCGGCATTGAGTACAGAGAAATTGACATCACACAGTGATTGATGAAGAAAATGACGTTTTCAGTTTATGTTGTGTGGAAAATATTTGTCACGACCGTCCGTTTGTAACAATTCCTCGTAAGTATCTTGCACCTTTCAAGTTGTGTGAATCTGTCTTAGGATTCTCTGCGGGTTCATTCTGCCATTGACATTGACTCATGGGCATATTGTGCCCAAACTTCAGACAGTGGCAGACGATCAGTTAACTAGTCTCAGATTACAGTGACCCCGTGGAATCCACATCATCGCAGATTCCACAGGAATTGCCTGGAAAAGTATTCCTCTCTTCTGGGAAACATCCAGAAATCTCCATTTCAATCAGGGACTATGAAGATTTTCGGTGTAATTCATTAAATGAATCACTTTGTGAAAATATAAGCCGTAAAGTTTGCAAAACCAGTTGGATGCATGTTGATCTGGTTTGTTGAATGAATAAGCAGTAGGCTTCTCTGTGCATCTGAAGTTGAAGTTATTTCTCCAATAACATAAATTTGTTTTAAAAGTTTGTTTTGACTTTCGGATAAATGGCTCTGTGCATGAGTGAACCTGTGTTTATTTTTGATGATTGCAACCCAGCACGTTCTTAATGGAGCCTGAAATATTTGTTGGAGAGTTCTGGAATAAGCGATGGTGGAAGAAACACATAACTGCAAAAGATTTGTTTTCACTGATATCATTATTGTCATTTCTTTTACTTCCAGTCAGACCCTTGAAAGGATTGGATGTGTAGATTTATGCTCATGCGAAGGAAATGAGAGTTTTAGGAAATTACATTACTTTCAAATGAAAATGTTATGTTGGTTCCAGACAGAAGTGTTGGGGCAAGAAAAATCTCTGAAGAGATTATGGAAACCTGAGTACATTGACACTCAGCTATGTAGTTGCTCCATAAAGGAATTCACTGCGGTTCCAGTTTACAAGTGACAGTCACAAGCATTTAACCAATTGATACTCACAGGGATTCTGGTGTGAATATTATGTGAGGGTTGTTTCTTTGTATCGACTCTGGAAGTCGTGATTTGCATAAGATGTAAGTCATGTCCTTTTGTTTCATTTATATATTGTTTTGAAGTTCATTAGAGTTGAATATTTACTGTGTGTTCATTGCCTTTGAATCTGCATAAAAAGTACGTTGTTTTGTTTATTGTATTTTATCGGGGTAAAAACAAGGACAGCAGATACTGGAAAGCAGAATCTAGATGAGAGTGGTGCTGGAAAAGCACAGCAGGTCAGGCAGCATCCGAGGAGCAGGAAATTCGACGCTTTGGGCAAAATCCCAAAGATGTGACTTAGGGGTGGACAGGACTGGCAGCTTAATGTTGCAGAATACAAAGGCTGTGGGAAAGAAAGAAAGGGGGAGCAAGAAAAGAGGAGAAGTTGTGTATTTGATAAGGGATGGCATAACGTCTGTACTTACAGGATGTTCCTCGGAATATGTACAGGGAAGTCGTTTGGGTTGAACCGAGAAATAAGAAAGGAATGATCACCTTATTAGGATTGTATTATGAACCCATCCCCACCACCAGCGGGAATTTGAGGAGAAACTTTGTAAGGAGACCTCTGATCTGTGTAAGAACAATAGAGTGGGAATGGGTCGGAATTATATCTTTCCAAACATAGACTGAGACGTCCATAGTTTGAAGGGTTTAGATGGAGAGGAATTTGGTAAGTGTGTACAAGAACATTTCCTGATTCTGTATGTGGATGGGCCTACTAGAGAACGCACAAGACATGATCTACTCATAGCAAATAAGGCAGGGCAAGTGACTGAGGTGTGAGATGGGGTGCACTTTGGAACCACCGATCATAATTCTCTTAGTTTTAGTACACTGATGGAAAAGCATCGACCGGGTCTAAAAGGTCAAATTGCATAAAAGCCAATTTTTATGGTTACGTGCAAGAACATTCAAACGTTGACTGGGGACAGATGTTCTCAGGTAAAGGGACTGTGGAGAATGGGAAATCTTAAAAATGAGACAACGAGAGTCCAGAGACAGCATCTTCCTGTTCAGATGAAAGGCAAGGCTGGTAAGTGTATGGAATGCTGAATGAAGAGTGAATTTGATGTTTTGGTAAGAGAAAGAAGGACACATATGTCAGATATAGATCGCAGAGATCGCGTGAATATTTAAAAACGTGTAAAGATGTATACTTCGGAGGGAAATCAGGAGATCAAAAAGGGAACATGACATGGCTTTGGCAAATAGGTTTAAGGAGAAACCAATGGGGTCTCACAAATGCAAAAAGGACAAAAGCCAAAGAGAGAATCGGACCCTTCAAAGATCAGCAAGGCAGCAAGGAAATGCTGGGGAATTAATTGAGTATTTTTGCATCATTATTTACTGTGGAGAAAGACATGGAAGGTACAGAATGTGGGGAAATAGATGGTGATTTCTTGAAAAATATCCAGATTGCAGAAGAGGCGGCGCTGGATGTCTTAAGACGTATAAAGGTGGATAAACCCCAAGGACCTGATCAGGCGAACCCAATAACTCTTTGGGAAGCTGGGAAAGTGATTGCTGGGCGTCATGCTGAGATATTTGTATAATCGATCGTCACAGGTGAGATGCCGGAAGATTGGTGCCACTGTTTCAGAAAAGTTTTAAGGAAAATCCAGGGATCTATAGACTGTTGTACCTGATATTGGTGGTGTGCATGTTGTTGGAGGGAATCCTCAGGGAGAGGATTTACATGTATTTTAATTGACAATGATTGATTAAAGACAGTCAACATGGCCTTGTGCATAGGAAAATATATCTCACGAACTTGATTCTGGTTTTTTTTGAAGAAGTTACGAAGAGGATTGATGACGCAGAACGGCGAATGTGATCTATATGGACTTCAGGAAGGCATTCAATCACTTTCCTCATGTTGGAATAGTTAGCACATTTATATTACATTGAACTAATGGAGACCCAACCTTTTGAACAGAAGTCCCTTGAAGGTAGAAGACAGAATGTTAGAGTGAAGGTTTGCTTTTCAATTTGGAGGCCTGTGACCAGTGGTGTGCTACAAGGATCGGTGCTGAATCCACGGCGTATCCTCATTCATATACATGCTTTGGACCTGAACATTGGAGATCCAGTTGGTCAGTTTGCAGATCGCACCAAAACTAGAGTTGGAGTGGTCAGAGAATAAATATTCCTCAGTGTACACTGGGTGATGATCAGATGTGATAATTGGTTGAAGAGTGGCAGATAGAGATTAATTCAGATGAATGTGAGATGGTACATTTTAGAAAGCCAACTCAGAGCAGGACAAATAGAGTTAATGGTAATGTTCTGGAGAACGTTGCTGAAAGAGGGAGTTTAAAGAGAGTTTAAGGATTACTGTGGATTATGTCTGCCATAAATGCTTTTGGATGCGAATCTTAGCAATTCGAGTGGATCGGTAGGAGAGACAGCTGGAAGCGATGAGGAATTTGCAACAGCAACAGTATGTGATGGATGGCAGTTAGAGAAAGGGGCGAAGTCTCAGATACATTCACAGAGATAGATTAACTCCAGGAAGGGAAAGAGGGATAGGCAGCTGGAGCAGGAGTCTTTTGTGGATATACCCATTTCACCAGGTATGCTGTTTTGGAAAATGTAGGGGGTGATGGATTCTCAGGGGAACGAAGCACCAATATGCAAAGTTTTCGGTATTGATCCTAGCTCTAATGCAACGAGGGGTACGTCGGATACGAAGAGATCAATTGTGTTAGGGAATTCTGTAGTCAGAGGTACAGACAGACTTTTCTGTGGGCAGCAGAGAAAAAAACACACAGGATCAAGGGTGTCTCAGAGAGAGGGCAGAATGTTCTCACGGGGGTGAGGGGCCAGCAGGAGGTCATTGTCCATATTGGAACCAACGACATTGGAAGGGAACAGGTTGAATCTCTGAAGGGAGATTACAGAGAGTTAGCTAGTAATTTAAAAAGGAGGTCCTCAAGGGTATTAATATCTGGATTACTCCCAGTGCTACGAGCAAGAGCGGGCAGGAATAGGAGGATAGAGCAAATGAATGCATGACGGAGAAGCTGGTGTACAGGAGAAGGATTCACGTTTTTGGATCATTGGAATCTCTTTTGGGATAGAAGGTACCTGTCAAAGAAAGACGGATTGCACCTAAATTGGAAGGGGACTAATATACTGGCAGGGAAATTTGCAAGAACTGCTTGGATTAAAACTTGCAAGATATGGGCGGGGGAGGGGGGTGGAGTGGGAGGCGATTGGGGGTGGATGAGGGGTGGGACCCAGGGAGATAGAGAGGAAAGTGATCAATGGGAAACGGTTACAGCCAAGAAAAGCAGTGAGTCAAACAGTCAGGGCAGACAGGGACAAGGGAGGACTAATAAATTAAACTGCATTTATTTCAATGCAAGCGGCCGAATAGGGAAGGCAGATGAACTCAGGGCATGGGTAGAAGCATGGGACTGGGATATCACAGCAATTACAGAAACATGGCTCAGCGAGGGTCAGGAATGGCAGCTGAATGTTCCAGGATACAAATGCTACAGGAAGGATAGAAAGGGAGGCAAAAGAGGAAGGAGAGTGGCATTTTTGATAAGGGATAGCATGACAGCTGTGCAAATGGAGGATATTCTTGGAAATACATCCAGGCAAGTTATTAGGGTGGAATTGAGAAATAAGAAAGGGATGATCACCTTATTGGGATTTTATTATAGACCCTGCAATAATCAGAGGGAAATTGGGAAACAAACTTGGAAGGAGATCTCAGCTATCTGCAAGAAGAATACGGTAGTTAGGGTAGGGGATTTTAACTTTCCAAACATCTACTGGGACTACCATAGATTTCAAGGATTAGATGTAGAGGAATGTCTTAAGTGTGTACAGGACAATTTTTTGATTCAGTGTGTGGATGTACCTCCTATAGAAGGTGCATAACTTGACATTTTCTTGGGAAATAAGGCAGAGCAATGAGTGAGGTGTCAGTGGGCGAGCACTTTGGGGCTAGCGACCATAATTCTATTTGTTTATAAATAGTGATGGAAAAGGATAGACCAGATCTAAAAGTTGAAGTTCTAAATTGGAGAAAGGCCAATTTTGACGGTATTCAGCAAGAACTTTCAGAACCTGATTGGAGGCAGTTGTTCACAGGTAAAGGGACAGATAGAAAATGGGAAGCCTTCAGAAATGAGATAACAAGAATCTAGAGAAAGTATATTCCTGTCAGGGTGAAAGGGAAGGCTGGTAGGTATAGGGAGTGCTGGATGACAAAAGAATTGAGGGCTTGGTTAAGAAAAAGAAGGAAGCATATGTCAGTTACAGACAGGACAGATCGAGTGAATCCTTCGAAGAATAGTATAAAGAAAGTAGAAGTACACTTAAGAGATTGCTTTGGCAAATACAATTAAGGAGAATCCAAAGGGGTTTTACAAATATATAAAGGAGAAAAGGGTACGTAGGGAGAGAAGAGGGCCCCTCAAAGATCAGCAAGGCGGACTTCCTGTGGAGCCACAGAAAATGGGAGAGATACTAAATGAATTTTGCATCAGTATTTACTGTGGAAGAGGATAAGGAAGATATAGACTGTCGGAAATAGATGGTGATATCTTGTAAAATGTCCAGATCACAGAGGGGGACGTGCTGGATGTCTTGAAACGGTTAAAAGTGGATACATCCCCAGGACCTGATCAGGTGTATCTGAGAACTCTGTGGGAAGCGAGAGAATTAATTGCCGGGCCCCTTGCTGAGAGATTTGTATGATCGATAGTCACAGGTGAGGTGCCAGAAGACCGGAGTTTGGCAAACGTGTTGCCACTGTTGAAGGAGGGTGGTAAAGAAAAGCCAGGGAACTATATTCACCTGAGCCTGACCTCGGTGGTTGGCAAGTCGTTGGAGGGAATCCTGAGGGTCGGGATGTACATGTATTTGGAAAGGCAAGGACTGCTTAGTGACAGTCAACATGGTTTTGTGCGTGGGAAATCATGTCTCACAAACTTGATTGAGTTTTTTGAAGAAGTAACAAGGAAGATTGATTCGGGAAGAGGAGTCGATGAGCTCGATATGGACTTCGGTAGGGCGTTGGACAAGGTTCCCCATGGGAAACTGATAAGCAAGTTTAGATCTCGTGGAATACATGGGGAACAGCCATTTGGATACAGAACTGGCTCAAACGTAGAAGACAGAGGGTGGTGGTGGAGGGTTGTTTCGTTAGACTGGAGGCCTGTGACCAGTGGAGTTCCACAAGCATCGGTTGTGGGCCCTCTATTTTTGTCATTTACCTAAATGATTTGGATGCGAGCATAAGAGGTACAGTCAGTAAGTTTGCACTTGACACCAAAATTGCAGGTGTCGTGGACAGCGAAGAGGGTTACCTCAGATTACAACAGGATCTGGACCAGATGGGCCAATGTGCTGAAAAGTGGCAGTTGAAGTTTAATTCAGATAAATGCGAGGTGCTGCATTTTGGCAAAGAAAATCTTAGCAGGAATTATACACTTATGAACAGAGAGACCTTGGAATGCAGCTTCAGAGCTCCTTGAAAGTGGAGTCGCAGGTCGATAGGTTAGTGAACGCGGCGTTTGGTATGCTTTCCTTTGTTGGTCAGAGTATTGGGTGCAGGAGTTGGGAGGTCATGTTGCAGCTGTACAGGACATTGTTTAGGCCAGTGTTGGAATATTGCGTGCAATTCTGGTCTCCTTCCTATCGGAAAGATGTTGTGAAACTTGAAAAGGTTCAGAAAATATTTACAAGGATGTTGCCGGGGTTGGAGGTTTGGAGCTATAGGGAGAGGCTGAACAGGCTGTGGCTGTTTTCCCTGGAGCATTGGAGTCTGAGGGGTGACCTTATAGAGGTTTACAAAATTATGCGGGGCATGGAAAGGATAAATTGGCAAAGCGTTTTCCATGGAGTCGGGGAGTCCAAAACTAGAGGCCATAGGTTTTGTATGAGAGGGGAAAGATATATAAGAGACCGAAGGGGCGACTTTTTTACGAGATTGTGGTAACTGTTTGGAATGAGCTGCCAGAGGATGTGGTGCAGGCTGGTACAGTTGCAACAGTTAAGAGGCATTTGGATGGTATATGAATAGGAAGGGTTTGGAAGGATATGGGCTGGATGCTGAGAGGTGGGAAGAGATTGGGTTGGGATCTATGGTCGACATGGACGGGTTGAACCGAAGGGTCTGTTTCCATGCTGAACATCTCTTTGACTCTATGACTCAAAGAGATATTGGAGTGCAGGTTCATTGATCCTTGAAAGTGATGTCTCAGTTAGCTAGGGTGGTGAAGAAGACGGTTAGTATAGTTTCCTTGATTGGTCAGAGCACTGAGTATTGGAATTGAGAGATCATGTTGTGTCTGGACAGAACTTTGGTTCGGCCACTTTTAGAATATAGTGTGCATTTCAGGTCTTCCTCCAAAAGGGAGGATGTCTTGAAACTTGCAACAGTTCGAAAAAGATGCATTAGGATGTTGCCAGGATTGGAGTATTTGAGCTACGCGGAGATGCTGAAGAGGTTGCGGTTGTTTTCCCTGGAGTGTCGGAGGCTGAGTGGTGACGTATAGATGTTTACAAAACCATAAGGAGCTTGGCCAAGGTAAGTAGAAAAGTTCTTTTCCATGGGTTTTAGGAGTCCAAAACTCGAGCGGAGAGGTTTAGGGTGAAAGGGGAAAAACTAAAAGGGACCTAAGGGGTAACCTTTTCATGCAAAGGTTGGTGCATGTGTGGAATGAGCTGCGAGACGATATGATAGTGGCTGGTACAATTACATTTAAAAGTAATCTGGATATGTAAACGTTTAGAAAGATTTTAGACAGATGTTAGGACAGATGAGACAAGAGTAATTTAGGATATATGGACTGTATGAACAATTTGGTCTAAAGGGCCTGTTTCTGTACTGTACATCTTTATGACTCTAACTGTGGCTGGTAAGTGAATAGCAGTTTACTAAATGTACCATTTTTAGGTGAATAACACCACTTTCAATGACAATTCTCTGTTAGAAATAAATCCCTATGTTTTTGGTTGAAATGATAGGATCTTGCGTGCGAAGAAACATGAGATGATGTTTTGAGTTCAATGATCCATGTTAGATGAAAATGCTCTGATTAACAGTGATTCCATTAACTCTGTTTCTCTCCCCACAGATTCTGCCATACCTGTTGGGTTTTGCCAGTTATACCTCATTCAGTTTCATGTTTTCAGCATTCAAATCCCTTTCATTTATTGCATTAAAATGCTTCACTTCCAAATCATCCCCCAGAAGTAATTCTCAGAAAAATAAAATCCAACGATACCGAAGAGGTGCTTCGTGCCACTCAGTTTGTGCTATAAAATCGACACGAAATCTATACCCGCCCCAGCTTCTAGCACTATGCACTTAGTCTCAAATACTATGACGCTTCAAGTGTTCATACAAGTAGTTTTTAAAGTTTGTGAGGTTTCTTGCTTTACCACCCTCCAGGGATGAATTACCACACCCTCACCATTCTCTGGGTGAAAACACCTTGCACAGACCCCCTCTAAACCTTTTCCCTTTCATCTTTAAAAGATGCCCTCTACCATCTGTTGATTGCCTGCCCACAAGTACTGAAACACAGGATAGAGCTGCTTCAAAAATTGTGTCAGGCCATTGAAGATGTCATATTCAAACTCGACATCTGAACACTTCCAGCTGGCCCAGTTAGGCGCTGAGATCTTCTATTGCTCTCTGAACCGACGCAGAGAACGTTTGATCATTAATTTCTGATTTGCAGTTTACCTCCCGTGTCTTTCAGTTAATTTGCTGGCGGTTTTGGTTCTCGCATGGGAAAAATGCGACCTCTCTAACTGCACAATGCTTTGGCCATGGCAACATCGGATCTCCTGTTCATTCTCACTGAGATCATGATGTGGCAATTCAAATACATTTACTACCGAGGATCTTTCCTGAACATGACTCTTGTGTGCAGTGCTGTCTATGCCTTACCTCGAGCAGCAACAGACTGCTCCGTCTGGTTCACTGTCCTTTTCTCCTTTGAACGTTTTGTGGCCATTTCCTGTCTGAAACTGAAGAGAAAATATTGGACAGAGAAAGCCTTGGCTGTGGCTCTGGCTGCAACCAGCATTCTATTCTGTTCAAAAAACATTCCCTACTATTTTCGGTTTCAACCTGGGAGGATAATTGACAATGTTCAGTGGTATTGTCGAACAAAGTCAAGTTATTTTACTGATCCCAGGTGGCTGGGGTTGAAGTGGTTCGATATCATTTTGATCGCTTTAATCCCATCCGTGGTAATTCTGTGGATGAATACTCTCACGGTCAGGCACATTTTAGTGGCCAGTCGAGTACGCAAGAGTCTGATGGGTCCGTGGAAGGGAGACAGTCACAAAGATGCAGAGATGGAGATCCGGAGGAAGTCGGTAATTTCCCTCTTCACCATATCCATCAGCTTCATTCTTCTGAAGTTCATGCACGGTGCAAATGTCTTGTTCAATATCATTAAAAGTGGGAATTATTGGAGGTACAGTCCTGTCATCAGTGTTCCATACACTGGAGAAATGCAGAAGGATTTCAGCTGCAGCACAAACACATTATTTTATGCAGCGAATCTGCACAAGTTCAGAGCGAAGTTCAGGAATGCAGTGCACCAACTGGTCATGTAAATTCATCACTTAATGAACTAGCAAAACAACTGAGAGAGCTCCAGAGGCAGCCGCAGTGTTCCCAGTGCAGGAATTGCAGATGTACAGCCAGGATTCCATCAGCACAAGCACATGGATTTGAGTATAACACCCAGTGTTGGATGGGGAGGGCAGTAACAGGATGGATCACCATTCACCATGCGCAGGAGCATGCTGCTATCCTTGATTGACTGACGGATTGACGCACACTGGGGCACACAATGAGCAGCAAGAGGCTATTCAGCCCTTCGTGTCTGATTGCTCTGCCAGCCCAGAAAATCGTGATTGATGCAATTGTACCATCACTCCCGCATTTCCCTGTACACCTGAACACCTCTCCCACATCATTCCTCAAAACATTTGCAATACTTTATCTGCATTCCTTTCAATGATACTGAAGGTTATGACAAAAGGACAGCAGGTAACAGGGGAAGAGGTAACTATCTGGGGCAGGGTAGGATGGAAAGAGGCTGCAAGAGTGATTCCAAATGAAGGAAAGGCTGTGAGTGATGGGTTCAGCTGGAACATTGAGTGTTCACGGACAACCCTGTAGGTGAGTGTCAATGACTGTGGCAGGAGGGGTCTCTGAATTTTCCTTGCAGAGGTGGAGGGGGAGGGACAGGAACAGTCCCTCCTGCACCATAACTGTCAGCGTCTCTCTGTTCAGCTCACAACAAACACTTTATTACAACAAGGGAAATGTTCTGGGTACTGGTGATCTCCTCATCTGAATGGGATGTTGTTACGTGCACATTTGTATTTGAGTGTGTTTATTGCGTCCACTTTTTGTCTACTTCATTCATAAGACTATTTCAGACTCTCCTTCTCTGCCTCTTTCTGTCTGTCTTTGTCTGTTCCTCTCTTCCTCTCTCGCGCTGTGCCCCATCTCTCATCTAAATGCTCTCCCTCTCTCTCTGTCCCACTCTGTATGTGTCCATGCCTGCATCGTTCTATCTCTGTCTCTTTCTCTCTACCTATCTGCCGGTCTGTCAGTCGTTCTGCGTGAGGGTGACTGTGTAACTCTCTGTGGTGCAGAGGGGACTTCATTTCCTTTGTGGCGATCTCCATCTATGTATGTGTGTGTGGGGGGGTGGGTGAGGTGGCTTCATTGCCTTTGTGGGAATCTCCCTGTGTGTAGGCCGGAGGGGTTTTTATTGCCTTTATGAGGATCTGCCTCCGTGTTGGGGACGGGGCAGGGGGCTTCATTGTCTTTGTGGGGATCTTTGTGTGTGTCTGGAGAGGGAGGTGGCTTCATTGCCTTTGTGGGAATTAAATGTGTGTGTGGTAGGGGGCTTCATTGCCTTTGTGGGGATCTCCCTGTGTGTGTGTGTGTGTGTGTGTGTGTGTGTGTGTGTGTGTGTGTGTGTGTGTGTGTCTCAGTAATTGTCCTCGAAAACGTCCCTGAGTGTGACACATTATGACTGTCTTTATGAATGTTAGTGTGGCTTTCCCATTGTTTGTGTTGGTAAGTATTTCGACTCAAGCGTCCACGTGTTTGGGAATGTTATTCAGTCTGTCTGAGATCGTTTCTGTGAAGGTGGGCGATTTTATGTTGGCGTATGTTACTGTACCTCTGTGATTGCGTATCTGTCTCTGTTTTCCACATGTGCATCTGTTGTGTTTGTGCCTGTGTGTGTGTTGCTTGTGTGATTGCATTTCAATGATGATGTGGTTTTGCGTGTGTGTGTTCTGTGATTTGATATGTGCGTGTCTCTGAGTGTCATTATATTAATGTGGGAATGGGAAGTGTGTTTTTGCCTGGCTGTGCTCGTGTTTAAGCAGGTGAGTATGTTGTTCAGACTGTTTTTGGCTGCCTGTCCGTGTGTCACGATATTTCTGTGCCCCCAAAAGGATCTCTGTGTGTTTTTTTTCTGTGTGTCACTCTGTCTATATCTAATTGTGGCGATGGTTCTGTAACTGTGTTCGAATGTGTTTTTGTGTATGTCCAAGAAGTTGCTGTCATTCTTGCAGGTTGGTGTGTCATGTCTCTTAATCTGAGGTTGTTAATGTAAGTGTGTGGAGGTGTGAGTGTGATTCTGAGTCTGCGTTCTTATGTCTCAGTATGACTATTTCTTTGTATGTAGACATGTGTGCATTCTGACCATACGTGGGTGTGTTCCTAACTGTCTTAGTATACCTGTTTTCATGTGTTTGAGTGTGTGTGCACGTGCGCGCATGAATGCTCAAGCCAATGTGAGTAGCTTTTCCCCATTCAGGACTCTGATTGCTTTCCTATGTGTGTTGTGAAGGTATATTTCTTTACTCTTTGGAAAGGAGTGTTCTCACATTTCAGTTGGACTGTGTTATTGTGCATGTGTGTATGTTTGTGAGTTGAATGTGCGCACGTGTATGTGTTTTTATTTGTCAGTAAGTCCCTATATAATACTTTGCATTTCTGTGTGCTGGTGTGCTTCTGTTTGCATGTGCACATGTGTATGTGATGGTGTGGGCGTGTTTCTGTGTCCCTCTGGGTGTGGTTCTGTCTCTGTCTGATCATGAGACTTCCTCCCCTGAAAAAGGACAGGTGAAACCTTCAGCAGGTGATGTTGCACAGATTGGTCTCAATGATGCATTTCGGCAACCTGGGAAATATCTAGTATCAGTATCTGTATCTCCTGCACTCTGTTTGCGGAAATGTTACATCAGTTCAAGGACCTAAGACTAATGAAAAAAAAAGACAGGGAAATATTCAATGAAAGGCAGTAGTTTCTTCCATGTTTGAACCAAGGATGCAATACATACACTTTTTTCATGTTGGAGCTGTTTGTGTCCGTCCATAAATGTTGTTATAGACTGGATCATTACACCATACCATGCATCAGCTGAATAGGGTCATTTAGCCCATTGAGAGTGCTCTGTCATTTGATCATGAATGATTTGTTTCTCAATTCTATTCTCCGGCTTTCTCCACACTCCTTTTGATTCCCCTATCAACCAGGAACCCATCTTTCACTGTGTTTAATGCAATTTTTCTGGAGCAGACCCTCTAAAAGCATTTTAAGATGGAAGCCCAGACCCTAACGTTTCTATTCGTTTTGTTCATGTGTAAAGTGGATATTCCAGGATTGATGGAGCAGGTAAGCATTCATCGGTTTAAGTGAAGCAAAGTTTATATACAGAGCATCGAATGAAACATATACAAATGAAAACAGAAGACTGCATAACTTCACCCATCAGAAAACTCAACAGACTGTCCCAACTGAATGATTGTTCAAAATTCCTCCCACAACCTCCATAATCACCCAATGTCAAAATAGGTAAAATCAAACAGAGGGTCTTGCAGAAGAGATGTCAGAGAGAGATCAGCATGGAACAACTTCTTCCTTTTCGCTGTTCCTTTTACCAGCAGTTTAAAAATCTGACAACTTGCAAACACCAACCCAAATTAAACCAAACCAGAGATAATCAGAGGTGGGAGAATTGACCACACCCCTTTCATTGCAGATGGTTTTATATTTGAATGCCTTTCTGCCTGAAACAGTTTCTGTTAGCTATCATGAAATTGTCTCTGCAACCCATCCAAACTCAACATCCAAGAACCAATGCATTTACAAACACACTAAGAATAAAACCAAGGGCACACGACCTTGGTAATGGGGCATCATCATCACGCACTCAAACTTTTGAACTCCACACCACTCTGAAGAAGTGATTTCCACAGATGAAGCACACTTTGCCTGAAGAAATTAATTCTAGTCTCAGTTCCAAATGTCGCCCCTTTATTCTGAGGCTATGTTCTCTGGTCCTAGTCTCTCCTACATGTAGAACCACCTCACAAACAGGTGATGAAATGAAAGGACTGCTTATGGAAGGAAGTACAATGCTGGTCTGAGGCTGGGAATGACAATCTCTGGGGCTGTTTGTAATTGGTGGACTGGGCCATGTTAAAGTACTCAGTGGAAATCCTGGATGAGCAAACCACCACCATCACAGACATCATGGTCAAATGCATGGAGGACTGCTGAGTGAAGAATGAAATCCGAGTGTTCCCCAAGCGTCAACCTTCAGTGAATCAGGAAATCCTCTCCCGCTGAAGACCAGTTGAACAACTTTCAAATGGGAAGACCCTGACTTATAAAGGGAATCTAGATCTGACTTCCGCTGGGCTATCAGGGATGCGAAGAGGGAGGACCAGACCACATAAGAGGTCCATACCTACTAAACAGATTCCTGCTCCCTATGGCAAGGCTGAAAGAACATTTGAGGATGCAAAATGAAGCAGAGCAAGATTGCGGACAAAGACACATCCCTCCCTGAGGCGCTTATTACTTTCTCTGCTTGGATTGAGCAGAATGCCAGTGGCGCCGTGACTCCTGCCCCAACAGCCCCAGACACACTTGTTCCCTCGTGCACCGCTGCACACGTCAGAACAGTTATCCTGAGAGTCAACCCAAGGAAAGTATTGGGCCTGGATGGAGTCCCTTGCCGTGCAATTAGATCTTGAATGGAAGAACTGGCTGGGGCACTCACTGACATCTTCAAACTCTCCCTCCAACACGGTGAAGACCCACTCTTCTTCAAGAGGACCACCACCATCCCCCCACACACATTCTCTCTCTCAAGCACACACTCATTCTCTCTCTCTCACATATACATGCATTCTCTCTCTCACGTGCACAAGCATTCTCTCTCTCACGTACACTCATTATCTCTCTCACGTACATACTCATTCTCTCTCTCATATACACATGCATTCTCGCTCTCTCACACACTCATTCTCTCTCTCACGTCCGCACTCATTCTCCCTCTCATGCACACACTCATTCTCTCTCTCGCTCATGCACACACGCATTCTTTCTCACATACACACGCATTCTCTCTCTCACATACACATGCAATCTCTCTCACGCACACTCATTCTCTCGCTCACGCACACGATCATTCTCTCTCACGCACACATGCATTCTCTCTCTCATGCACACACTAATTCTCTCTCTTAAGCACACACTCATTCTCTACTCGCATGCACACACACATTCTCTATCTCACGCACACACTCTTTCTCTCTCTCTCACGCACACACTCATTCTCTCATTCATGTACACATGCGTTCCCTATCTCATGCATACATGCATTCTCACTCTCATGTGCACATGCATTTTCTGTCTCAAGCACATGCACATTCTCTCTCATGCACACACTCATTCTCTCTCTCATGCACACGTGCATTCTCTCTCACACACACATTCTCTCTCTCATGATCACACTGATTCTTTCTCTCACGTACACACACATTGTATCTCTCTCGCACGCATGCATTCTATGTCTCACACAGGCTCATTCTCTCTCACACACATGCAAGCATTCTCTCTCACACACACACATTCTCTCTCACGCGCACACGCATTCTCTCTCTCATGCACACAAACATTCTCTCTCACACACACATTCTCTCTCTCACGCACACATTCTCTCTCTCACGCATGCACACATTCTATCACTCGCACACATGCTCATTCTCTCTCTCATGCACACACGCATTCTCTCTCTCACGCACACATTCTCTTTCTCACGCACTCATGCCCTCGATTTCCCTCACACACACACTCAGTCTTTCTTGCACCCACACACACTCTCGCACACATGCACTGTCTTTCTCTTTCACACACACTCACTCTTTCTTGCACCCACACACTCTCACAACCCCTCACAAACACTCGCTTGCATTCACTCGCACTTACTCAATATTTCACACACACTTTCTCTGTCATGTGCGCACATCCTCTCTTTCTGTCTCTCTCTGTCCCGCTATTTCACTGTCGCTCTCTCTCTGTCGCTCTCTCTCTCTCTCTGTCCCTGTATCTCTCGTGGTCTCTCTCTTTCTCTCTGTATGTCTGACTCACGCTCTCTGTCTGTCTCTCTGTCTCTCTTTCTCTGTCTCTCTGTCTCTGTCTGTCTGACTCTCTCTCTGTCTGTCTCTTGGTTTTTCTCTCTCTGTCTGTCTGCCTCTGTCTCTGTCTCTCTCTCACACTCCATCTCCCTCTCTCACTGTTTCTCTCTCCCTCTGTCCCTCTCTCTCTCCCTCTGTCCCCCTCTCTCTCCGCCCGTCTCTCTGTCCCTCTCTTTCCATCTCCCTCTGTCTCTCCGTCTCTGTCCCACTCTCTCCCTCTGTGTCCCTATCTCTGTCACTCTGTAACTCTCTCTCTGTCTCTCTATCCCTCTCTCTCTCTGTTTCTCTGTACCTCTCTCTGTCTCCCTGTCCCTCTCTTTCTCTCTGTCCCTCTCTCTCTATCTCTCTGTCCCTCTCTTCTGCCTCTCTCTCTCTCTCCGCCCTCTCTCTCCCTTTCCCTCCGTCTCTCTTTGTGTCCGTCTCTCACTCTGTGTGTCCCTTTCCCTCTCACTGATTCCCCCTCACTCTGTGTACCCCACTGGGTCCCTCTCACTCTCTGTTCCCCCCCCTCTCTCTCTCTCTCTCTCTCTCTCTCTCTCTGTGTACCCCTCTCTCTCTCGGTCTGTTTCTCTCTGTCCCTCTCTTTCTCCCGATGTCTCTCTCTCTGTATCCCCTTCTCTCTCTCCGTCTCTCTGTCCCTCTCACTCTATCTCTCTCTGTCCCTCTCTTTCTCTGTCTCTCGCTGTCTTCCCCCTCTCTGTCTCTTTCCATCCGTGTCTCTCTGTGTCCCTCTCTCTCTGTGTCCCTCTCTCTTTCTGTCTCGCCCTCACTCTCTCACCCCTCTCACTCTCTGTCCCCGTTCTCTCTCTCTCTCTGTACCCCTCTCTCTCTGTGTCCCTCTCTCTCTGTCTCCTCCTCTCTGTCTCTTTCCTTCCGTCTCTCTCGCATACCTCTCTCTCTGTCGCTCTCTCTTTCTGTCTCCCCCTCACTCTCTGTCCCCCTCTCTCACTCTTTGTCCCCTATCTCTCTCTCTATTTCCCTCTCTTTCTCTGTGTACCTCTCTCTCTCTGTCCCTCTCTCTGTCCCCCTCTCTCTCTGTCTTTGTGTCCCTCTCACTCTCTCTCTGTCTTTCTGTCCCTCTCACTCTCTCTGTCTCCCTGTCGGCCCCCGTCTCTCTGTCCCTCTCTCTCTCTCTCTCTCTGTCCCTCTCTCTCTCTGTCCTCTTTTCTCCCTGTGTGTCCCTCTCTATCTCTGTGTCCCTCTCTCTCTTTGTCTCTCTCTCTCTCTGTCCCTCTCAATCTATCTCTCTGTCCCTCTCTCCCTGTCTCTCTCTGTCTCCACACTCTCTCTCTCTGTCTTTCCCTCCGTCTCTCTCTGCATCCCCCTCTCTCTCTCTGTCTCTCTCTCTCTCTCTCTCTCTCTCTCTCTCTCTCTCTCTCTCTCCCCTCCCTCTGTGTACCCCTCTCTGTCTCTGGTTCCCTCTCACTCTCCGTCCACCCCTCACTCCCTGTCACCCTTTCTCTGTCTCTCTCTCTCTGTCCCTCTCTTTCTCTGTGTACCTCTCTCACTCTGTTCCCCTCTTTCTCACTGTCTTCATGTCCCTCTTTCTCTGTCTCTGACCTTCTCTCTCCCTGTTCCTCTCTCTCTGTCACCCTCTCTCTCCCTCTGTTTCCCTCTCTCTCTCACGCTGTCCCTGTGTCTCTGTCCCTCTCTCTATCTCCCTGTCCCTCTCTCTTTGTCTCCCCCTCTCTGTCTCTTTCCCTCCGTTTCTCTCACGTACCTCTCTCTCTGTGTCCCTCTATATTTCTGTCTCCCCCTCACTCTCAGTCCCCCTCTCTCAATCTCTGTCCCCTTTTTCTCTCTGTGTGTGTGTTTCCCTCTCTTTTTCTGTGTAACTGTCTCTCTCTGTCTCCACCCCTCTCTCTCTCTGTTCCTCTCTCTCTGTCACCCTGTCCCTGTCTCTCTCTCTCTCTGTGTGTTTCTCTGTCCCTCTCACTCTATCTCTCAGTGCCTCTCTCCCTGTCTCTCTCTCTGTCTCCACACTCTCTCTCTCTGCCTTTCCCTCCAACTCTCTCTGTGACCCCTCTCTCTCTGTGTCCCTCTCTCTCTCTGTCTCCCCCCTTTCTCTGTGTACCCATCTCTCTCTATCTGGGTCCCTCTCACTCTCTCTCACCCTCTCTCACTCCCTGTCACCCTTTCTCTCTCTCACTCTCTCTGTCTCTCTGACCCTCTCTCTCTGTTCCTCTCTTTCTGTACCCCTCTCTGTCCCTCTGTGTCCCTCTCTCTCTGTGTGTCTTTGTCCTTCACAGACTGGAGTGAGTTACAGACTGGAATCGAATCAAGGGGTTCAGGGTGGTTCAGATACAGAATAACAGATAGCCCTGCGTGAGATACATTCTGGAATCTAATGGAGGGATATGCGAAGCTTTTTATGTGGAATAACTTGTAACTGGGAGAAAGTCACGAAGTGCACTATCGGCCAAGTGCTTTCAAATCTTGTCTCGACTTAAACGTAATGCAGTCACAAACTACACGACTTTACTGACTCCCCACGGATCCATGGGGACATTAGACTGACCCCACTGCTTTTCCGTTGCTGACACCTGGAGACATTAGTCTGACCCCACTCTGTCTCTGTCACTGACCCCTGGGGACATAAGACTGACTCCACTGTGACTCTTTCACTAACCCGAGGGGACATTAGACAGGCCCCACTGTGTCAGTATCACTGACCCCTGGTGACATTAGACTGCCCACACTGGTCTCTGTAACTGACCCCACCAGGGGACAAATGACTGACCCCACTGTGGCTCTGTCACTGACCCCTGGGGCATTAGATTGACCCCACTGTGTCTCTGTCACGGAACCCTGGAGGCATGAGACTGACTCCACAGTGTCTCTGTCTCTGACTCCTGGGTATATTAGATTGATCCCTCAGTGTCTCTGTGACTGACCCCAGGGGACATTAGACTGAACCCACTGTGTCACTGTCACTAACCACTGGGGACATTCGATGACACTTTTGTGTCTTTGTCTCTGACCCCCTGGGTCATTAGACTGTCCCCACTGTGTCTCTGTCACTGACCCCTAAGGGCAATAGACTTACCACACTGTGTCTCTTTCACTGACCCCAGGGGGCATTAGTCAGACCCCACTGTGTCTCTGTCACTGAACCCTGGGTACATTAGACTGACCCCACTGGGTCATTGTCACTGACCCCTGGGAACATAGGCAGAACTCACTTTGTCATTGTCACTGACCACTGGAGACATTCGATGACACCATTGTGTCTCTGTCTATGACCCCCAGGGTCATTAGAATATCCCCACTGTGTCTTTGTCACAGACCCCTGGGGACGTTAGACTTAACCCACTGTGTCACTGTCACTGATCCCTGGGCACATGAGGCTGAATCCACTGTGTCTCTGTCACTGACGCCTGGCGACATCAGACTGACCCCACTGTGTCACTGTCACTGAACCCTTGGGTCATTAGACTGAACCAACTGTGTCACTGTCACTGAAACTGGGGACAATATACTGGTAGCACAGTATCTCTGTTACTGACCCCTGGGGGCATTAGACTAACCCCACTGTGTCTCTGTCACAGACCCTGGGGGAATTAGACTGACCCCACTCTTTCTCTGTCACTGTCTCCTGGGTACATTAGACTGACCATGCTGTATCTCTGTCACTGACCCAAGGAGACATTAAACTGATCTCACTGTGTCGCTCTCACTGACTCTTGGGTACATGAGACTGACCCCACTGAATCTCTGTCACTGACCTCTCGGCACATTAGGCTGAGCCCACTGTGTCACTGTCACTGACCACTGGAGACATTCGATGATAACATTGTGTCTCTGTCTCTGACCCCCAGGGTCATTAGACTTTCCCCATTGTGTCTCTGTCACTGACTCCTGGCGACATTAGATGGACTCCAATGTGTCACTGTCACTGACCCCGGGGGACATTAGACTGAACCCACTGTGTCACTGTCACTGAACCCTGGTGACATTATACTGATACCACAGTGTCTCTGTCACTGACCCCTGGGGGCATTAGACTGACCCCACTGTGTCTCTCTCACTGACCACTGTCGTCATTTGTCTGACCCCACTGTTTCTCTGTTACTGTTTCCTGTGAACATTAGACTGACTGCGCTGTGTCTCTGCCACTAACCCCAGGGGACATTAGACTGATCCCACTGTGTGTCTCTCACTGTCCCCTGGGGACACTAGACTGAATCCACTGTTTCTCTATCACTGACCACTGGGGGCATTCAAATTAACCTATGTGTCGCTGTTACTGACCCGCAGCTACTTTGACTGACCCCACTGTGTCCCTGTCACTGACCCCTGGGGACATTAGACTGACTCCACTGTGACTCTTTCACTGACCTTTGGGGACATTCGACTGATCCGACTGTGTCTCTGTCACTGACCCCTGTGGACATTAGTCTAACCCCATAGTGTCTCTGTCACTGACCCCAGGGGATATTTGTCTGACACCCCTGTGTCTCTGTCACTGACCCCTGGGGCGTTAGACCGACACCACTGTGTCTCTGTCACTGAGCCCAGGGCACAGTAGACTCACCCCACTGTGTCTCTGTCACTGACCCCTGGGGAATTAGACTGACACCACTGTGTCTCTATCACTGACCCCTGTGGACATTAGACTGACCCCACTGTGTGTCTGTCCCTCACCCAGTCACTATTGCCCTGCAGGGTCCTTCTCTCACCACAGCTCGGCAACTGGTGAGTTTAGCGTCGGGCCCCCACAGGGTTGGGAAGGCAATACCTTTGGATGGCCTCGGCCTGTATGGGGTAACACAGCTCCTGCTGTTAGCTCTGAATTACAAAGCATCCATCCAGCTAACTGAGAGTCTGAGAATCTCTGCCGTTTATATGAAGACTATTTGGCCCATTGAGGCTGCACTGCCCCTCCGAAGATCATCCCAACCAAACACACCCCCTACCCTGTCGCTGTAACCTGCATTTCCCATGACCAACCCACTCGAGCCCGCTCCTCCCTGGACACTATGGTGAATAATGTGAAACATTGCCATCCTTCTGTGGTTCCTAACAATTACACTCGTATTGTATTAAGGTATTGAAGTAATTCATGTTGGTATTTCAAAGGCTGTGTGCTGCCTTGTTACAGGATGGTGCAAGGATAAGTGAGGACCCAGCGGAAGATTTCTGTTAAAAAATAAACTCGTTTCATTCATTCAGACAGTCTCTACTATTCCTGCTCCTGGCCACCAGAGGGATGCACTCCTCCTCCCCCTCACGGCCCAATTCCTCCTTGTCAGCACTTCTCTGTCGGGGAAGCTTCCTCCACCACTTGGTCACCACCTGCCAGCCTTGCATGTGTCCTACACCTCTGCGTTGCAGCGGTGACATCGACCGCCTCAATTTCTCCACCCCCTCACCACCTCCACCCTCACCCCCTCTGAATGTGCAGTAGTTCACTCTCTCTGCACCAAACCCCTTGTTCACTATCAAACCCGCTGACAAAGGTAAGGCTGTGGGCGTCTGGAGAATGGTCCTCTATGTCGCAGAGGCCGATTGCCAACTCTCCGACATCACGCCTGAATTCCCCCTTTCCCATGACCCCACCGTGACCAATCAGGCCAAATCACTCACACTCTCCATGCCGTCATTGCTTCCAATGATTCCCCCATCCACTGTCCCCAAAATCATAATTCCCCGGCCCATACTGCACGGTTCTACCTGTTCCCCAAGTTCCACAAGCCTAACTACCCTGGCCAACCCATCATGTCAGAATGCTCCTGCCTGACTGAACTCATCTCATCCTTACCTCGAATCCATCCTCTCCCCCTTAATTCAGGCACTTCCCAGCTACATATTCAACACCAACCACGCCCTCCATCTCTTGAGCAACTTCCAGTTCCCCGCTCCCAGTGCTTTTTCTTCACAATGGATGCGCAGTCCATATAAACATTCATACTCTACAAGGATAACCTCCAGGCCCTCTGCTTGTTCCTCTCGAATGGACCCATTCAGTCTCCCTCCACCAATACCCTCCTCCACCTTCCCGAACTGGTCCACACCCTTAATATCTTTTCCTTTAACTCCTCCCATTTCCTCCAAATCCAGGGTTTTCCATGGGTACCCGGATCAGCCCCAGCTATGCCTCCCTCTGACGGCTATATCCACAGTTCCTCCTCTGAACTTGTACAGGCACTGTGCCCCAATCCTTCTACTGTTCCATCGATTACGGCATCCTGCACCCAGGCTGAACTGCAGCAGTTCATCGATTTCACCCACAATTTCCACCCCGCCCTCAAATTGACATGGTCCATCTCAGACACCTCCCGCCGCTGTCTTGTCCTCACTATTTCCATCTCCAGTGACAGTCTCCAGATGGACGTTTACTGCAAAACCACAGACTCCCATAACTACCTGGACTGCACCTCCTCCAACCCAGTACCCTGAAAGAACTCCATCCCATTCTCTGGATTCCTCTGCCTCCGCTGCAACTGTTCAGTGTGGAGACATTCCAATCGTGAGCATCCCAGATGTCCACCTATTTCACACAGCGTGCTTTTCCTCCCTCTGTCATCTCGATAGCCCTCCCCCATACCACCGCCATTACCTGCTCTAATAGTCTAAACCCACTAATGGGTTTACGAATAACAAAAAGATGGGGTACTGGGCTAATGGTCGGATACTTGGTAGTGTGGAAGAGCAGAGGGATCTTGGTGTCCATGTACACAGATCTCTGAAAGTTGCCACCCAGGTAAATAGTGCAGTGAAGAAGGCATATGGCGTACTGGCTTTTATTGGTAGAGGAATTGAGTTTCGGAGTCCTGAGGTCATGCTGCAGTTGTATAAGACTCTGGTGCGGCCGCATCTGGAATATTGTGGGCAGTTTTGGTCGCCATACTATAGGAAGGATGTGGAGGCACTGGAACAGGTGCAGAGGAAGTTTACCAGGATGTTGCCTGTTATGGTAGGAAGATCCTATGAGGAAAGGCTGAGGCATTTGGGGTTGTTTTCATTGGAGAAAAGAAGGTGACTTGATAGAGGTGTACAAGATGATTAGGGGGTTAGATAGGGTTGACAGTGAGAACCTTTTTCCACGTATGGAGTCAGCTATTACAAGGGGGCATAGCTTTAAATTAAGGGGGGTGGTAGATATAGGACTGATGTTAGGGGTAGGTTCTTCACTCAGCGAGTCGTAAGTTCATGGAATGCCCTGCCAGTAGCAGTGGTGGACTCTCCCTCTTTATGGGTATTTAAGCGGGCATTGGATAGGTATATGGAGGATAGTGGTTTAGTGTAGGTTAGGTGGGCTTTGATCGGCGCAACATCGAGGGCCGAAGGGCCTGTACTGCGCACTTATTCTTCCATGTTCTATGTTCTATGTTCTAATGCAATAAAGACAGAGTTCCTCCTTATCCTCAGCTCACATCCCACTAGTCTACGCATGCAAAAAATCATCCTCAAACACTTCCACCAACTCCAACAAGATCTGACCACCAAGAAGACCTTCCCCTAACCACCCCCTCTCCCTTCTGCAAGGGCCATTCCCTTCGACAATCCTTGGTTTGTGCCAATCTCCTCGATGAACCCCGATTCCCCGGTACCTTCCCCGACAACGGGGAAAAAATGAAACACCTGCCGTTACACCCCCTCCCATACTCCTTCCAGGTGAGACAGATGTTCACCCGCCCCTCTTCCATCCTGCTTTCCGGCATCAGATGCTCCCGATGTGGTCTTCTCGAGATCACGGACACCGAACGTAGACTTAGGGAATGGCTCACCGAGCATCAGAGCTGGGTCCACAGCGGCTGACCGGACGTCTCAGTATCGGCCCATTTCAATTCCCTTTCCAACTCCGTTTCGAACATGACCATCCTTGGCTCCTCCATTGCCACAATGAAGCTCGGCACAAATTGGAGGAACAACACCTCAACTTCCACCTGAACAGCCTAGAGCAGGGAAAGCTCCACATTGAATTTTCCCATTTCAATCAAACTGGTTCTCCAACCCCTACCCCCTTCCCAGCCACTCTCCCCTCACTGCCACTGCTCCCTGCCACCAACCGGATTCGTTTCGCTAAATAACCCTCTACATTTCTTCACCTATCACCAATTCACCACACTGTCCCCCTCAGCCCATTTATCCGCAGCTCCCCCCACACCCACACCCTAGTCCTGAAGAAGGGTTACACCAGGAGCATTGACTTGTCTACCTCCTGATGCTGCCTGGTTACTGTGTATTTCCAGCCTCCTGCCTGTCTACGTTGCTATTTCAGAAGGCAGTTAAGAGTCAACCACAGTGCTGTGTGTCTGGAACCAAATGTAGGAGACCAGGTGAGGATGGCAGACATCTGTGAACCAAAAGGATTTTTCTGACAATCGACACCAGAAAAATACAATTTGTCGAGCAGAATACTGAGATACAGGCCACTAGATTGGATGGGATTGAGGCTCACAAGGAGGAGGTGTTAGCAATTCTGGAATTTGAAAGTCGCCTGGTACGGTGGGATTTATATGAGGATTCTCTGGGCAAGCCAGATCGGAGATTGGCGAAACTTTGGTTTTGATCTTTATGTCATCATTGTTTGCACGAATAGTGCCAACAGACTGAAGGATGAAGAAGGTGAGTAGAGACAATCCTGGTAATTATAGACCAGTGATCCTTATTTCAGGTGTGGGTAAAGTGTTGGAAAATTATATAAGAGATAAGATTTATAATCATTGAGACTGGAATAGGTTGATTACGGATAGTCAACACGGTTTTGGGAAGAGTAGGTCATGCCTCACAAATGATATTGAGTTCTTTGAGAAGGTGAACAAACAGGTGGATGAGGGTAAAGCGGTTGATGATGTGTACATGGATTTCAGTAAGGTGTTTCATAAGGTTCCCTCCGGGAGGCTATTGCACAAAATATGGAGGCATGGGATTGAGGTTGATTTAGTAGTTTGGATGAGAAATTGGCTAGCTGAAATACAAAGGGTGTTCGTTGATGGGAAATGTTCATCCTGGAGTTCAGTTATAGTGGGGTTTTGCAAAGATTTGGGTCCACTGATTTTTTTTCCGTTTGTATAAATGACCCGGACGAGGGCGTAGAAGGATAGATTGGTAAATTTGTGGATGACACTAAGGTCGGAGGAGCTATGGATAGTGTTGAAGGATGTTGTTGGTTACAGAGATACATAGATAAACTGCAGAGCTGTGCCAAAAAGTGGCAAATGGAGTTTATTGCGGAATGCAGATAACTGGACTATGGTAAGATACTTGGTAGCGGATATGAGCAGAGAAATCTCGGTGTTCATGTACATAGATCCCTGAAAATTGTAACCCAGATAGGGTCATTAAGAAGGCATATGGTGTGTTAGCTTTTATTGGGAGCGAGATTGAGTTTTGGTGCCATGAGGTCATGTTACAGCAGTACAAAACTCTGGTGCGGCCGTGAGAAGTTAAGTGTTTCTTCCACCATCGCTTATTCCAGAACTCTCCAACAAATATTTCAGGCTCCATTAATAATATGCTAGGTTGCAAGCATCAAAAATAAATACAGGTTCACTCATGCACAAAGCCATTTAGCCGAAAGCCAAACCAAATTTTTAAAACAAATTTATGTTCTTGCAGAAATAACTTCAACTTCAGATGCACAGAGAAGCCTACTGCTTATTCATTCAACAAACCAGAACAACATGCAACCAACTGGTTTTGCAGTGATTTTCACAAAGTGATTCATTTCATCAATTCCACCGAAAATCTTCATCGTCTCTGATTGAAATGGAGATTTCTGGTTGGTTCCCAGAAGAGAGGAATAATTTTGCAGCCAATTCCTGTGAAATATGCGATGATGTGGATTAAACGGGGTCCCTGTCATCTGAGACTAGATTACTGCTCGTCTGCCACTGTCTGAATTTTGGGCACAATATGCCCATGTGTCAATGTCAGTGGCAAAGTGAACCCGCAGAGAATCCTCAGGCAGATTCTCACAAATTCAATGTTGCAATGCACTTACCAGGAATTGTTACAAATGGAAGGGTCGTGACAAATATTTTCCACACAACATAAACTGAAAACGTCATTTTCTTCATCAATCTCTGCGTGATGTCAATTTCTCTGTACTCAATGCCGAGGTGATAAAGTCTCAAATCCTTTCATTTATGTCTGGTGGCATCGTCTGGGGGGCTGTTACATAACAATATGGTTCAATCAATTTATTTACAAAATTAAACAAAAAGGTGACAGCGATGTGTTCACTCTCAGTTCTCACAGAGCATTTTTAGAACTGATATTTATTGGATGATACAAATCTCAAATAGTCGACAGCAAACATTGGAAAATGCATATTGAAGAAAATCATAGAATCCTTACAATGTGGAAGTAGGCCGATGTGCCCACCGAGTCCACACAGACCCTGCAAAGACTATCCCGCCCAGACCCACCCGCTATCCCTGTGCGGCAGCAGAAATAAGCACTGAGCCACTGTGCCAATCTGTTCACCAGCATTGACACCACAACACCATCTGTTGAACACTGAAATCTCATTTGACTTCAATGTCATCCTTCCCTTGCCTTTGACCATTTGCAAATGAAATTCGGATTATTGAGTGTCTCTCTGAGAAATGCTATCCTCAACACTAGTACGTGGCTTCCCTCATTTTCAGGAGCTGCTCTGTGAAGGGATGATAGTTTGTCCGTTTTAACAAATCAAACATTTTGATTGAATTCCTCACCCACCACAGATTCAGCGTCTGAAACAAGTATCACTCGTCCAGTGCAAGCAATAATTGAAATCAGTACATGAAGCACAGAAAATTGCCCTCAAAGGCTATGCAAACTCCAATCAATACAGATGCTTCTACTGGGATACGAATGTCCTCGACTGTTTGCAGAGCTGACTCTGAGACTCACTTGATCTGTGCAGAAGCACATGGGCCTGAGTCATTCTCTCCTCTCTGCAGTGTACTGAACATGTACAGAGAAAAAACTTCAAACATCTGACTGACGGTGGATTGAAATATTTTCAAGCGAGATGGAGGAATGAGGCTGGGGAGAGATTTGCACACTCAAGGGAACAGAAATTTCAAAATCTGGAAATGATTGAGAAGGGATCAATGTTGTCAAAGAGCCCTGCAGTGATGGAAAAATGGGTCTTGCCGTGAGGACTGATAAAGTACAGAAAACAGAGAGCAGGAATAAATCTGTCATATTCATGTTCTTCGGCTAATATTAGTGAGTACCACAATTATCATTCCTCGTGTCACAGCTATTTATAATCTGTATCCATGACTGAGGTGATAGGATCATATGTTCCGTTGGTGATAGCACAATGTTCGTTGGACAGTAAAGGAGGAGAGAGGAAGTCTGAGAAAGGGAAGGACAGGTTCAGTGAGTGAATGAGCACAAAAATAGTCTGTGCAATATAATGTCGAGAAATGTGAAGAATTATTCAACCATTTCAGTCTTGGAATAATTTCAGGCCACCAATAACTTTTGGATGCTTATCCCAGTCGTAAATCACAGGCAACAGGAATCCTTCCGTTCTATTCAGTGCTAGTAATTTCGATTATTCTCTTGAAAACTTTACTTCCCTCAGACCCTTCCAAATCTGAGGAATTTCATCCTAGGTTTGTGCCATTTCTGTCCCTCATTTTGTACCCTTGCTGTTCAGTTATCATTCTGGTCAATCGATGCTGCACTCAAATAGACATGGACTCAAAACTTTTTTTTTTGTTTTTTCCCACTTAAAATGTCAGTTGCTGCTGTGTTAGCATCACGCTTCAGCAGTGTTGGCATCTAAATTGATTGACTCTTTCAGAATCATCCATCCTGACTTGAAAGAGTCCAGGATGGTATATTGCCTCAAAAATGCCGAGGGTCGAGAACATCACACGTTTTTGGGCTGGACTGTGAGTGGGCAGGGTGAGGGAAAGTGGGGAAATGAGGAGGTCTTCGTCCGCATTGGCAGCAACCCTCAGAAACTTGCATCCTGCCATTAATCACTTTTTATTTACAAAGACAGAGCCTTTGACGGAAGCCTGCCACTGAGTCAGGTACTCAGCATCTCCGTAACCCTGACATTTACCCTTTCGAATCAGCCTGGTCTCCCTGACTGACACAGAGTAAAGCCCCCATTCAGGGATTTCATATCCAGTATAATCCAGCTACCCGACCTCATAACAATCATTACCAGGGGGCAAAAATGAGTTTCTGAAAGTGGGAATTAAAAGTCGTGAAAGAAACTGAACAACAATTCCATGGCTGAGTCTGAGTGAAAAACGTGTGGCTGGAAACATTTGTTCCATGAGTAAGGATTTTGGGCATCTCAGTCATTGGAAATGTTTCTCAGCCTGCAGCAAACTGAATACATTGTGATTGTTTTGTTTTAATTGGAAGGGGATTGCTACACAGCTTGGGACACGTGCGACGTTTGTTGGAGAATATTTAATCAGACATGTCAGAGGATTGGGAATCTGGAATTAATCTCATTTAGGAGGGAAATGATTATGTCCACGGGAAGTCGACAATCTGTGAGTGTAAGAGAAAAGCAGCAAAAGCGCTTTCGGGATCACCTAAGATCTTGTGCGTCTGAAACCTCGTCTTCAGGATCAAACATTTCCCTACCGTGCCTCACAGGTTAAGGGACAGAGTTATTCCCAGCACGTTACTTTTTAATTATCGGGAGATTCTCAATATCATATGTGATAAGTAATAAAGTTCCTATCGAAAGATTTTTTAAAATTTTGTCTTTATGATGATGTGTGAGGTATTTGTTCTGAAACAGACTGAAAGAATGCATCGATACATTGAACAGTTCATTACTGCCCAAGAACCGAAAGCCAGAATGCACATTGAAAGGACTAATTTATTACATCTCAAAGCATTGGATTGACACAGGAGCACAGATGAAAGCATGCAGCAACTTGTTATATATTTCCAAAAATTACGAACACAATGAAAAAGCATTATGTCACAATATTACTGTATTTGGGAAGAATGACCATAAAATGCTCAAATTGTTTATTAAGTTTGAGAATGAAAAAATTGAATTTGAAACTCAGAGCCATGAAGCTAACGAAGAAGAACAGAAAGGAATTGATGCATAAATGGGCAAACGTGGAATGAGTTCTCAGTGGATAGGCAATGGCTAAAAAGTATGAAACACTAATTCAGTCACCTTTCGGGCAATAATCAAATAGGAAAGGTGACAATGGGCGGCGCTGTCTAATGTCAGGACTGTTCGCGAAGCTTTCTGATTCCTACCCATTTACTCAGATGCACTAACGCTGTTGGTGCAGAGCAGGCCAATCGAATTGCAGGTATCATCCCCAAAGCCAATTTTGGAGAGTACGCCCCACGTGTTGGTGTGCAATTTGCTGTAAATGACCTTTTCCTGGTTAGGCTAATAAGGCAGGTTTCCAACCTCACTGACACACACAGAGACAATTACATAACTGAGGAGTGCGAGACTCTGAGAGATTGTTCTGCCCAGCACAGAACAGGTTTGGTCGGGGTGAGTCATTCATTCCACAGCAGACCTGACCTAGTTGGCTACGATCTCAGTCAGGATTTTGTAAATTGCATTTTGCAGTGAAACCGGTCGTCAGTCCTCCCTGTGCCTCTTCTAATTGTAAATGAGAGGAATGCAAACTTTCCTGTTGGATTCACAAATGCTACCTGTTCGAGTTGTACTATTGTCCACTTCCAGAACGTCCAGGTCAGTCAAGTGCCACGGGGTTAAAACCACGCAAGTGAAAAGCCATCACTTCTGGAAGCTGTGTGCTTTCCTGAGGACTTCAGGGCCTTGTTGAGCTCATCCAGAGATAACTGCTGGTACAGACTTTAGAGTCTTCTGTCGTCTAATGTCTCCGTGATAGAGGAGACGAATACCTGAGAGGCATTACTGCCTGTGGGCTTCGTTTCATATCGACTGGCATAAAATGGTCGCTCTGTCAGTTCAAATAATGCAAAGAACAAGAAGTCAATGAAGGTTCTATCAACTCCACTCCCCATGATTTCTGCTGTATAGTTCACCTTCTCCTGGAGGAATTTTCGATATGGATAAGAATAGGAAGGTTATCGGTGGATTTGGGACAATTGGCACAATTTAGGATAATTGACGGGTACGGATGAGTTCGATTTGATTCAATTTGTTTGATTTTTTGTCACATGTACCAAAGTGCAGTGAAACACTTTATTTATGAGCAGTACGGGCCGATGATGCGCAGCAATGATATGCAGAACAAGAAATAATTAAAGAGAGGCATACAGGCCACATTGCAGAGGGCGTACAAGAGAGACCCGTGTAAGCGAGGTCAGCATTACTTGAGTCAAGAGAGTCCATTCAATCGTTTCATAACGGCTGTGCGGAAGCTGTTCCTGGAACTGGTGTGTGTGCGTGTGTGTGTGTGTGTTCAGACCTCTGTACCTTCTGCCTGACAGAAGAAGTTTTTGGGAATCTTTACAAGTGTGGGAGGGGGATCTAATGGAGTCAATCGATGCAAATTTGGCTCGCAGAATGGCCTGAGTTGTCAGGATGTCAGACTAGGATGAGGTAGGTGATTGATGGTGAAGATGAATTGATTGAATAAACAACAATTTCTGTTTTCGTTGCTTATTTCCAGCGTTCACAGATTGTTGGGATTTACTCAGCCCTGTCTCTAGCCTGTTACATTAGAGGAGGCCATTCAGCAGATGTCGGAGATAGCTAGTGGAATTATCACTCGAATGTTAACCCAGAGACCCAGGTAATGTTCTGGGGACCCAGACACAGCAGATGGCGGTATGTGAATTCAATAATAGTCGAGAATTAAAGAGGCTCATGATGACCGATTGCCGGTTCAGTCATACCATTTCGAGAGGGAAACTGCTGTCCTTCTCTGGTCAGTACTACATGTACACTCCAGACTCACAACAACGTGGTTGCAACGTCACTGCCCTCTAGGCAATTAGGGATGGCAATTAATGCTGGTGCGAGCCAGCAACGCCCTCATCCCCGAATGTATGAAAGGAAAACCGCTCCTTCAAACGATAACAGAGGAATTGGAGGAGGGAGTTTAATTTATTTTGAGATGACAAAGGGGGAGCAGCAGACGTCCATTCATCCCCTCTCATGTGAGTACAAACGTGGGCATTACGTCAGTCCACACTGATCGATTGAAAAAGAAGGCTCGCGGGAAAGGGAATGTGTGAGGGAGATCTAATCTTGTTAATCAGTCTGTCATGGCGAACATTGTCTGAACCCTTACTGAAGTCCACATAGATCAGCTCCCCCGTTCTGCCCTCATCAACCCTCTTTGTTACTTCTCTAAAAGGAACTCAATCCAGTTTGTGAGACTTGATTTCCCACGCACAAAGCCATGTTAATTATCCCTAATCAGCTTTTGCCTTTCGAAACACATGTACATCCTGTCCCTTAAGATTCCCTCCAACAACCTTTACACCAATGACTCACTGTCTATAGTTCCGTCACCTGTCCTTACCACCCATCTTAAACATTGGCACCACGTTAGCCAACCTCTAGTCTTCATACACCTCACTTGTGTCTATACAATGACACAGTAACATGCCCAGCAATCACTTCTCGAGCTTCCCACATTGATCGAGGTTACATCTGGTCAGGTCCTGGGGATTTATCCACTATTACGCACTTCAAGACATCCAGCTCTTCCTCCTTTGTCATATAAACATTTTTCAAGATGTCATCATCTATTTCCCCACATTCTATATCTTTCATGTCATTTTTCCACAGTAAATACTGATGCAAAATGTAGGTTTAGTATCACCACCATCTCCTGCGGCTCCACACAAAGGCGGCCCTGCTGATCTTTGAGTGGCCCTATTCTTTCCCCCGTTACCCTTTTGCCCTTAATGTATTTGTAAACAACCCTTTAGATTCTCCTTCATTCTATTTGCCAAAGCTATCTCATGTACCTCTTTTTCCCTCCTGATTTCTTTCTTAAGTATACTCCCATTTCCTTTATACTCTTCTGAGCATTCATTCGATCTATCTTGTCGGTATCCGGCATATGCTTCCTTCTTTTTCTTACTCAAACCCTCAATTTCTTTTGTCATTCAAAAATCTTTTCACCTACCAGCCTTTCCTTTCACCCCAACGTGTATACCCTGTCTCTGGACTCTCGTTATCTCATTTCTGAAGGCGTCCCATTTTCCAGCCACCCCTTTACATGCAAACATCTGCCCCCAATCAGCTTTTGAAAGTTCTTGCCTAAGACTGTTAAAATTAGCCTTCCTCGATTTTCGAAATTCAACTCTTAGATCTGGTCTATTCTTTTCATTCAAAATTTTAAAACTAATTTAATTATGGTCGCTGACCCCAAAGTTCTCCCCCACTGACAACTCTATCACCTTCCCTTCATTACTTACCAGGTTTTGCACCTTCTCCCATAGGTACATACAGATATAAAATCGGAAAATCATTCTGTGCACACTTTATATTTGTTTTCTATCTAAACCCTATTATTCTCTATTACTGTGAATTTCATCATTTCTCTATTACATATTTTTAATCACGTCGATTATCCTGAATGTCATTCAGTCTCTTCCAGCGTTTCCTTCTCTCCCAATTTCTCTTTCTTCCACTTTTTCTGTATCTCTCTCTCTTGATTTAAGCTTGTATTAGAACTCCATCCCCTTTGTTCACTACCTTGTATTTACTCCTCTCCCGAATAGTCTGTACTTAGACTCCACTGATATTCTTATTCAACCTGATCGTTATCTGTATTTGATCTTCTCTATTTCCCTGTAGTTATCCATCCCACTTCCTTTGTATTAAGACCTTTCCCTGTTATTCTCTTTTGAGTCCTTTTCCTAATACTCTCCGTTTAGACTCCTCACAATTACTCTCTATTGCACCTGCTATATTTAAACCGAACACATGACAATCGTTAATCTTGACTCTGTATTCAACTTTCTCCATATTACACTCAAATTAGCACTCTCACTATTGTTCGTCATTTATTCCCCCCCATTCTGGACATAATCCTTTCCGTTCCCCTGCATTTAACCCTGTCCCTGTAATTCTATGTTCAACGTGCTTCTCATTCCTCTCTATTTATTTTTCCTGTTACTCTGTGTAAACTCGCCTTCCTTTTCACCATACCTGGACATTTCCGGTACTCCCCTGTATTCAACATTCTCCTTACTACTCTGTATTATATCCTCTCCAGTTCCACAACTATGGTAACCCATCAAGTCACTCTGCATTTATACTTGCATATGACCTGACACAGAAACAGCGAGCACAAATCTGGTTCCTCGAGTGAACAGAACTCTTGACACCACTGTTTATATCTATCGGCCAGGACACCCTGTTTGTATCAGGTTAATAGGCGAATCGGAGAGCTCATGTTCAAAGAGATTCTTCCGGCTGACCTCATAAGAATCACTCCAGCTTCCCCTGTATTAACCCTGTCCCTGTGTCCCTGCAATCAGGACAGCCCCTTATTCCTTATATAATTCTTTTGTTATTTTCTGTTAAACCCTCTCCCTTTCTGTCTGCAACACTCCCCCTTTTCCTGCACTCAGCTCTCTTCTTTGTACGCTTCACTTAGCCCTCTCATATTGTCTATATTATTCTCAACCCATTATTCTCGATTGAATCCTCTCCCTTTTACATTCTTCAGTTCAATCTCTCTGTGTATTTAAACCTCTCTGTTTCCCCAGTGCTCTTTAATGATTGCCCTCCACACCCACCTACCCCTATTACTGGATCTGTGTTTACTCTCTACAATAACCAGAAACCAGGAGTCCCGGACGGAGCAGACCCAACAGTCGCCAACACCGGACCGCCCCTGCTCTGTGCTACCACCCCTCTGGGCGGCGTTGGGACTGCAGATCCATCCCAAGGTACTGCAGGAGTTCAGCAGCAGCCCCACATGGTCAGACACTAAATTACTGATGGACGAAGATCGACACAAAGTCAATATAATCTAATACAGTGTTTGGTGTAAAAATAGTAAAAGCTACAATACACGACAGGATTTACTTTAAAACGTGAACATCTCTATTATATAACTATATCTATAATCTCAAACATACCTGACACAAACAATATTTAAATTCCAATGCACAATAATATTACATGTAAACACAATCAGCTCTAATACACGACAATATTTGTCCAGACACAAATAGTTACAATATACAACAACACATAAAACATGACGTAACGTGTTTATGAAGGACCTTTGGGAAGGAGGTGAATGTACTGTTGCGAAATTTGCAGATGACAGAAAGAGTAGGTGGGAAGTTAAGTTGGAACATTGCATGTGATTTTTTTGGGCCGGGGATGGTGTTGGTCTTCTTGAAGAAGATAGGGTCCTCAGCTTGGTGGAGGGAGAGGTTGACAATATTGGTGAATACTCCCACCAATTGTTCCATACAAGATCTAAGTGCATGGCCAGGGAGTTCATCCAGGCACATTGCTTTCCTTGGGTGGACTCTCAGGAAAAGAGTTGTGAAGTGTGCATCAGTGATTGATGTAAGAGGTGTGTCTGAGTCTGTGGGGCAGGAGTCACTGCACCACTTGCATTCTACTTAAACCGAGCAGAGAAAGCATTGAGCGCACGAGGGAGGAATGTGTCTTTCTCCGCGATTTGTTCTGCATCATTCTGCACCCTGTACATGGTCTTTAGGCCTTGCCATAGGCGGTGGGAGTTTATTTGGTTTGTATGGCCCTCTTATGTGGTTTAGTCCTCCCTCTTGACATTTCTGTTGGCCCTGCGGAGGGCAGACCTGTATTCCCTGTATACGTCTGTCTCTTTCCATTTGAATGTTGCCCGTCTGATCTTCAGTAGGGAGTGGAGTTCCAGATTCACACAAGGTTTACGCTTGGGGAACACTATCACTGCATTCATCACTCCGCAGTACTCCATGCAATTGGCCAGGATGTCTGTGATGGTTGTGGTGTACTCTTCCAGGTTTTCCTCTTTCAGTCCATCAATTCCAAGCAGTCCCAGAGACCAGCATTATACTTCCTTTTGTGAAGAGTCCTCCCATTTCAGCTTCTGCTTGTAAGCTGTTTCCACATGTCGGAGAAACTAGGACCTGAGGGCACAGCCTCAGAGTGACCGGACGACCTTTGAAGCTGAGAAGAGGATGCATTTCTTCAGACAAAGTTTCGTTAATCGATGGAAATCGTTGTCGCAGAGGGCTGTGGAGGCCAGCACGTTGAGTGTGTGAAATGCTTCAACTTTAACAAGGTTGTGTCTTCCCTGTTTTTGTTGTAGAATATTTGTTCATGCAGTGATTCTGGGGTGTCTAGCTTGGATGTGTTGCATGTCTAATTACATGATAACTAAAATTTACTACCTCAAGTAAAAGGCTTTCAAGTTTTGAAATAAAAACTCTTTTGCAGTGAAAGGGGTGTGACCAGTTCTTCCAGCTCAGGTTTCCTCTGGTCCAGTTTGGTTTATTTTGGGTAGTTTTTCAGCTGCTGGAAAATGAAACGGCTACAGGGAAGAAGGTATTCGACACTGAGTCTCTGTCTGACATCTCTCCTGTTAGTCCCGGTGTTGATTTTACGTTTAAAGTGATGGGCGTTAATGTTGAAAATTGCAGGAATTTGGAACAACATCATTAAGTTTTGATAATCCGTTTGGTGTTTGGATAGGTTAAGTTACTCTGTAGTTTGTTCGCTTCTGTTTCTGTTTCATTCTGTACTCTGTAAATAAGTTCTGATTGGTTGAAAAATGAGTGGTTTTGAGTAGGTCCACCACTCCCGGAATATCCACTTTATACCTGCTCAAAGCAACTAGAAATGTTTCAGTCTGGGCTATCTTCTTGAAATGATTTGAGCGTGCCTGGCCTGGTCCACAACAGATTGAGTCTCCTCCGGGATGTGTTCTATATTTCCTATTTGTGACTGTTGTTGAAGGACTCGCAGGCAGTGAGTGGTAATTGTTAGTTCTGGGAGTTGATTTTGGTTAGTTTAAACAGTGTGTGGTATGACGATGGCATATTCAGTCACTGAGATTTTCTGGGGGTGGAAGAAGTTGACATTGGGGGTTTTAACCTTGCGTGAACAAGGAAATCCTGTTTGAATTGGCAGTCATTTGGAGTTGTAGCTAACTCCTTCCTTGAAGAAAGGAGATTTAATTACAGCAATAGCTCAGAAATAAATTTGTTGGAAACACCATCAGAATCTTTAGAGATTGCAACAATTCAACTGGAAATGAAGCTGGTTTAGTGAGCAGCAAAAGAAAAGGAAAGGACAAATGCAACAAAACTGTTGCAATAACAATTTAAAACAGAGAAAAGAGCAAAAGAACGAACCGCTTTTGCAGAACAAAAAGGAAAGGAGAGGGAAAGAGAGAGTTAAGAAAGGCAAATAGAGAGAGAGAAGAGAGGCAGGAAGAGACAGTTCCAACTTCAGAAATTGGCACTGAGATTGTAAAGTCAGCTGAAAATGATGGAGATGAAGGTTGAAGGTGAGCTTAGTCAGGAAGACAGTGAAGATGAGCAAAGCCATGCATACCAAAGGCCTGATGAGAGTGTGTTTAAATATATTCACGGTTTGCCTAAATTTGATGAGAAAGATGTGGAAGTGTTTTTCATCTCATTTGAGAAGGAGGCTAAATAAATGAAGCGGTCAGTGACAATGTTGGTTTTCTTGATCCAAGCCAGATTTATCGGTGGAGATCATGAGGTATTTCGGGTGTGTGAGTCATTGAGGAATGTTCTCTTCAGTGCATATGAGCATGTGCTCCACGCCGACAGGTAACGTTTCATGAATGGAAGGAGCAATCCTCGTCAAACTTTCATTGAGAGTGGAAAGAATCCAACAAAGCAAGTTTGAAAGGAGAATGAGGCCATTACAAATAGAATAATTCTATGATGCTCGTATTTTATTTTAGAGGAGCTCAAAACTTCACTTCCTGTTGTAATGAGAACTCATGAGGAAGAGCAGAGAATTAAAGGTTAACAGCTGAAGTGACTGATGATTATGAGTGAGTTCATAAATCCAAGTTTGCCTTCCAACATCACTTTCAAACTGTGATCAATAGAATTTGGGGGAAAAAAAGTCCTCAGAAGGAAAGGGAAAAGGTGAAGACCACAAGGATAACTTCCCGCAGTGTGAAATGGCAAACCTTGAAGGGAAAGAGAAGTTAAAAGGTTCCAGTGTTTTCTGAGCAATAAGTCAGACTACATGAAATTACCATTGTTGGTTTGGGAAAGACACTGGGAATCTAGATGAAGGAAAACAGGATAAGCCAGTGAATTTTGTTGGATTGCTATCAGAAAGCATAGTGGAGACTAGAAAGCTGAAACAGAATGTACAACCTGGTTGGAGGTTGGTTAAGGAGGAAGTCCCAGATCTTCTTAAACCATATACATGCAAAGGTAAACTTTAATCGCATAGACCAGGAGCATTATGTAAAGATGTTCAAATGTTAAGAGGAACGGGATCCTCCCGTCTTTGATGTCGAAAGATGTACATCTGAAGAATTATTACAGAAAATAAGCTAGTAATGGGAATTCATGGTTTCCTAAAAAGCACTGAATGATGTAGAGTGAAGGTAGAATGTCCAATGAAGAGTAGAGAAGTTGCGGATGTAGGTTGCTCGCTGAACTCCAAGGTTGATATCCAGAACCTCCCAGCTCAGCGAGCAAATCAATATTGAAAACCTCAACCTGAGTAACCACTATTCTCAAACCTGGAGAAGTTGTGATAGGAGAGCAGTACATATTCTCAGCTCCAGAAATTCAATGTGCCCTTGCTGATGATATCGCTGATTCACAGGTAAGAGTGTGGTCTTCTGTGGTTAAAACGCCAATGGATACTGAGGCAACTAAACCATGGGAGGACACATATCCTGGGTTTTTTTGTTTCCTGCTTTGCGGAAACAAGGTCACAAAGTCACCAGTTCAAATAGGAAAAATCAAAGAGTACAGATAAGGAAGTTGACGTGGAATTAGCAGACACCCTGTTTGATAATATGGTTTACACAAACCAGGTGCAAACAGGACAAAGCAGGCATCAATAATCCAGAGACATGAACGGAATTACAGCAGAAAGATGAGAAACCTAACAATTTGTTTCAGAAATTTTAAATGGAGAAAGAATCTAAATATATCCCGGTGTCCAACTTTTTCAAAAATGATGTATTAATGAGGAAATGGAGATCATTACGTTTTCAGGCAGCTGAGAAATTGCTGTAAGTTCTTCAAGTTGTATTGCCAGTGTATGTGGAAATGTGCGCGGTGCGTGAACGGCCAGTAGGTGGTCATTCAGATGTAAGAAAATTCCAAGCTAAAATACAGATTCGATTTTCCTGGCATGGAATCCACGAAGATGTTGTTGATTTTTATTAGACATGTCATACAGGCAACACCAACAACTTTAATCGCCTTTCCTGCACTTGAGGAATCTTTTACAAATGACTTAATTGATCACGGAGGAGCCCTACCTAAAATAAAAAATGACAATCATTATTCGTTAACTATAAAGATGTTCCACTTGATTTCCAGATGTCATTTCATGATGCAATATCACAGCCAGAAGGATTGCAGACGAGTTACTCAATGTTTTCATTAGATATGGACTACCCACAGAAATACAAGCAGATCAAGGTTCAAACTTTATATCAAACTTATTCAAGCAAGCTATACCGTTTGGGACTAAACCAATTCAAATCTACCGCATACTATCCATAATCGCAGAGAGTGGGAGAAAGGTGGCATCAGACTTTAAAACCAATATGAGTGTTTATAGTCAAGACTAATCAGATGATTGGAATAAAGAAATTCCATTTGTTCTTTTTGCGATCAGAGATGCACCAAATGAATCGACCAAATTCAGTCCATTTGAATTACTTTTTGTGCAAGAAGTGAGAGTACAGTTACAATTGATTAACGAGAATTGATAAGTCAAAATTCAGAGTCCACTTATTTAGACAATGTGTCAGAATTTGTGGAACGATGAAATAGAATGGGGGAGTTGGTGAAACAGCATTTAAAAGTTATCACAGCAGACAATGAAGCAGGAAACATAAATGCAATCAAAAACTTGCAATTTTGTTATTGGAGCTGTTCGTGTTGCTTCTGGTGACAGCTAAACATTTTAAAACAAATTTCTGTGAATCTTACCAATTCAAGGAGATTGATTGAGGTACACTTCTGATAAGGACTCCTGACAGAGTCTTCAACAGAGTGTGTCTTGTGAATATGCTCAAAAGGCATTTTGACAGGGGGAGGAAAGTCAATGGAGACTGTGTTATTGATGATAACAATGATCGAAGAACCAAGTTCAGAGGATTCTGAATTTTAAATTCGTCACATTAAATTAGGCCATGACATCGTTGTCAGAAATTTGGATAAGTTATTAAATTACATTTTGGATGAAAATGGAAACGATCTGAAGCATTTATGACAATCGCATTGGGAGATATGTGGAAATAAGCTGGGAAGTACGAACCTAAGTCTACATGATGTAGATAGAGGAAACACTCATCGGATTCAACGACATCCGTATAAACATAATACCTAAAAGTTGGCATGGGTTTTACATGAAATTGAAGATGTGCTCTGAGATGGCATAATCAAAGTGAGTTTAAGTTACTGGAGCTCACACATAGTAATGGTGTCCAAAGTGAATGGTACCCATCAGTTCTGTGTGGACTATCACAAAGGCGGGACAGTTACAAAGACTGATGCGTGTCCGACTGCACTTTTAGAAGACCGTGTTGAAAAGCTGAAACAAGCAACTTATATTTTGATCTTGGACTTCCTCAGAGGATACTCTTGGTCTGAAAGAGTGAAGACAGTTTCAGCTTTCGTAATGCAAAATGACCCTTATCAATATTAAGTCATACTATTTAGTATGAAAAATGTGCCAGCCACATTTCAGAGCCGAACCAATAAGGTTATTTCTGTATTACCCATTGTGTCAGATATATAGATGACCAAGCGATTTTTCGTCACACATGGAAGAAACATTTGCAACATTTATCAGAATGGTTACATTGACTTTGGGAGACAGGTGTGGTGATGAAACTGACTAAACGTGAATGTGTCACCTTCTAGGTTCATGTTATTTGGAGTGGACAAACGACCACATGGAATTAAAATCAAAGGTAAAAAGGGAGTTTCCCATACCATCAACAAAAACAGCAATACTAAACTTCCTGGGATGGAATGGGTTTGACTGGAAATTCACACCAAATTTAGCAGTCTGTATTCTCCACTCACTGAATTACTAAAGAACCGCAAGAAGATATCATTGACAGGGAACTATCAGAAAGCATTTGACAGTCTGAAAGTTTTGTTGACAACTGCTCCAGTGTTAGACATCCCAAATAATCCAAATCTATTCAAGGTGGCTATCGATGCGTGTGATCTGGATGTTCGTACTGTGCTCTTATAGGAAGATGATGAGAAGATTGAAAGACCTATCAGGTATTTCAGCAGGAATTTGAACATAAGTCAGCAGAATTACTCGAACGTGCTGGGGGCACAGATAGATCTTGACACACGAACAGACAGCCAAACACAGTCTGAACAACACACTCACCTGATTAAACAAGAGCACAGCCAGGCAGATACACACCCCGCACTCCCACAATAGTACACTAACACTCAGAGAGACACACACTGAGTCACAGAACAATCATGACATGCTGACAGTGAAACACACACACACACACGCGCACGCACACATTCAGTCATAGGAATGTACTCCACAAACAGCATATACACCGGCACAAACACAACAAAAGCACATATGTAAAACACGCACATTTATGCAGTCACAGAGGCACAGTAATATAGACCCACATAAAAAAAGACTGACTTCACAGGAAGACTAGCATACAGAGTGAATAATATTTTCACAGAAATACACACAAAGCAAAACCCACACTCAGATGCATAATCACATTCATAATGTGAAACATTCAGGGACATATCCAATGACAAAAACCAAAGGGCACACACACAGAGTGACATCCCCACAAAGGCAATGAGCTCCCCGCAACACACACACACACATACACACAGACACCGTCACGCACTGAAAGGGAAACGCATGAACACACTTCCCACCAAGCCACAGGGATAGGAAAGGGAGATGACCAAACTCCAACCAACTTACATACAGTAACGTGTCAAGTTATTGCTGGCTATACCTGTGCACTTTGTACTTTGCAAAATCACTTCCTGTGGAAAGATCATTGAACGGAGTGATCGGGAAGTGAGGTCAGTCAATGCACGTGAGCATGTGCTGAACTGAGACAACAAGTGTCTGGCATGGTCAATGTGAGAAAAAGATACAGAGACTGAGAGGGAGAGACAGAGAGACAGAGAAAGAGATCGACAGAAAGACATTGTGGGTGGCACGGTGGAACAGTGGTTAGCACTGCTGCCTCACAGTGCCAGAGACCCGGGTTCAATTCCCGCCTCAGGCGACTCTCTGTGTGGAGTTTGCACATTCTCCCCGTGTCTGCGTGGGTTTCCTCCGGGTGCTCCGGTTTCCTCCCACACTCCAAAGATGTGCAGGTCAGGTGAATTGGCCATGCTAAATTGCCCGTAGTGTTCGGTAAGGGGTAGATGTAGGGGTAATGGGTGGGTTGCGCTTCGGCGGGGTGGTGTGGACTTGTTGGGCCGAAGGGCCTGTTTCCACACTGTAAGTAATCTAATCTAAAGAAGGATAGATAGAATGAGACGGAGAGAAAGACAAACTGATGAAAAGGTGGAGAGAGAGAGAACGATACAAACAGGGAGGGCGACACAGAGCGAGACAGAGAGCTAGAGAAAGAGAATGCGCAGGATTCTGAGAGATAGGGACCGTGGAGAGAGGTGGAGAGGAACAAACACAGACAGAAAGAGGCAGAGAGAGAGTAAGCAAAGACCCCTTGAAGAGAGTAGGCGGGAGGTGGACTGAATAAACTCTCTTTCAATAAAAATGCACATCTCCAATCGCCAATCAGATGAGAGGATCATCAACACCCGGAGCCTTTCCATTGTTGTAATGAAGTGTTTATTGCGAGCTGAATATGGAGAGTCTGACAATCATCGTTGTGCAGGAGGGTCCGTTTCTGTCCCTCTTCCTCTTCCCCTGCAGGTGGAAAGCAGAGACCACATCTTGCCGGTCTATAACACTCATCCAAATGGCAGTCCATGAAGATGCAATGTTCGAGCTGAACCGATCACTCACAGCTAGTCCATCATATCAAATCTCTCTACCAGCATCTTCCTATCGTCATTCCATCCTAAGTGAAAAATTTACGTGACCAGTTGCTGCATCGCATTCCTAAACTTATCTCGAAACTTGGGCACAGTCACTGCATAAAATAATGTGTTTGTGCTGCAGCTGAAATCCCTCAGCATTACACCGGCCCAAAAAATGTGAAATGTCCTCCAAATACCTATTTCTGTAATGATGAAGTATATGCTGCTTGCACTGTTCACTCCCCAAAGAAGTATGAAGCTGATGGATATGGTGACGAGGCAAATCACCGAATTCTTCAGGTTTTTCATTTCTGTGTCTTTGCGACTCTCTCCCTTGCTCTGACCCATCAGGCTCTTGCGGACTCGACTGGCCACTAAAATGTACCGGACCATCAGAGTGTTCATCAACAGAATCAACATGAATGGAATGAAAGGCGTTAAAATGATATCAAACCACTTAAACGCTTGCCACCTAGGATCAGTAAAATAACTTGACTTTATGTAGCAGTACCTTGGAACATTGTTAATTATCCACCCAGGTCGAAACCGAAAATAGAAGGGAATGTTTTTTGAACAGAGTAGAATGGTGGTTGCAGCCAGAGCAACAGCCAAGGCTTTGTCTGTCCAATATTTTCTGTTCATTTTCAAGCAGCAAATAGCAAAAAAACGATCAAAGGTGAAAAGGACAGTGAACCAGACGGAACAGTCTGTGGATGCACGAAACAGGACATAGACAGCACTGCACACAGGGGTGATGTCCAGGAAATAACCTTTGAAGTAAATTTCTTTCAATCGCCGCAGTATGACGTCAACAAAGATGAACAGTAGATCGGAGGCTGCCATAGCCAGCAGGCAGCGGGTTGTGCAGTTTGAGAGGCCACACTTTCCCCGAGAGAGAACCAACATCAGCAGGGCATTAACTGAAAGGGACAGAATATAAAATATAAGTCGGAAGTCCCTGATCAAGCATTCTCCACTTCTGCCCAGAGAGCTATGGAAGATCTCCATATCTAACTGGGACAGGGAATTGACAGATGGCAAAAGGACATAAATTTTAAGGTGAACACCAAAAGGTTTGCAGGGGATTTGAGGAAAGGTCTTTCACTCAGAGAGTGGTGCGTGTTCTGACAATTCAGTGCTTGGGATGGATGTTGATGTAGGAAACCTCACAACCTTTAACAACTACCTGATACAAGACCAGATTTCATCAAGCCTTGAACGCACAAGCTTGATGACTGATGTACCTCTTCAGAACAGTCGGGTTCCACAATTCTAAGAAGAACTTCTGGGAAGTAGTTTGGTTAGTAAAATATTTTCACAAAATAAATAAAAGAGCAGTTGAATACCAGAAATATAAAAAAGAAACAGAAATCACAGGCGAAGCTCAACAGCTATTGCAGCATCTGTGGAGAGAGAAACATCAATAAAGCAATCATTCTTGACCAGAACCCATCCCTCTGAACATTTGTCAATTATATCCAAACGTCAACTCGGTTTTCTCCTCTCACAAGGCCCCAACATTGCAAACAAAGGACGGGGATTGATTTTGAAAAGAGAATTGAGAATCATGGTGTTTAAATTTATCTATGATGGAACATTTCTTCGATTGCTGCGACCATGCTGGGCGTAGTTAGAGTCATAGTCTCTATGACTCTAATACCACCGTGGATGTATTCCCAGGAATAATCTGCCTAAGTCCAACTGTAATGTTATCCCTTATCAAAAAACAACTCGTCTTTTTTCTTGACACCTTTCTTTACTTCCGATAGCATTTCTAACCTGCAATTGTCAGCTGCCAGTCCTGTCCATCCCTGAACCACATCTGTGTAATTGTATGATATCCAAGCCCCATATTCCTCACCACAAGCATCTGTTTCCCCTGTTTGGCATCTTGTGTAGAAATACACGAAATTTAATTTGTCAGTCTTGCCTCATTCTCTGCTTTGAGTCTGCCTGACAATTGGACTTACTCGTTTTACCTTCTGTGTCAGTCCCAGGCTGATTTCTTTCCTACTATCAGTCTGATCACGCGACCCCACCCACGCTCACCCAACCTTACCGTAATCCAGATACTACTACCCTCAAGGACCTCCTTTCATTTTCCAGTCTAACCTCATACTCTCCCTTCAGACTTTCGTCCTTATTCGTTCTTGTGTCGTTAGGTCCAATGTACACAATGACCTTCTATTGATCCCACTTCCCTTTGAAAATATTCTACACGGTCTCTGTGATATTCTTGATACTGGCAACAGTGAGGCAACAGACTGTCTGTGCCTCTGTTGAGAGTGTCCCCTATCACAATTCGTCCCTTGGAACCTGGCGTAGCAGTCGTTAGATTTGAACCAGTCTTTTTGCCAGTACTTGGCTGTTCATGATACATTCCCCTAACAGTCCATCACACCCTACATTTTCCAAAACGATATATCTCTTTAAAATGTGGATAGACACAGGAGACCCCTGCACTACGTATCTCCCTCTCTTGCTTTTCCTGGAGGTAACCTGTCTATTTGGTTATGTCTGCTTTTGTTGTCTCTTCTTTTTGCTGCCATTCATCAGACCCCTTAACTCCTGAAAATTCCTCATTGACTCGACATTCCTCACTGCTGCTCCAACCTATACAAGTGATATGATAGGATTCACGATCAAACATACTTACTCCAGACATATTGATAAGTAACACGTAAGCTCCACTACATCTGGCAGGAAGAGTACATCGCTCCTCTAAAGGCCATCTTTGCAACTTAACAATCTACACACCCAGAACAAACTACAGCCTTACACTGTAAAGGACTCTGCCACCGGCTAATGTAGTGCAGATGTTTTATATTTTTACATTTTAATTAAGAGACAGATCTCAATAAAACCTGTAAACAAATATTACTCATTCTACTGAATATTGCAGATATACATCAAAAACTCAGCAAGACTACACTTAAAAAGTATAAACGTACCTGCTCCTGTGCTGTGACCTCTCCCAATCAGTTTCCTACTTGATTTTACATTGTGTTGCTTTGATCTTTCTTATCCACAAATTTCCAAAACTATGTGACATCACATGGAAAAAATTATTCTTCCAGCATTTTTTTAACATCAGCGCTGACACCCGAACTATCTCAAAAAAATGAGCCGCTCTTACAGTCACAATTATTTCCCTTTCTCCAATTTGGGTTACCTCGAAACGGCTGGTCACTATATTACAAAACCATTGCTTGTTAAATTTGTGAAGATGCATCTGTTTGATGTTCAATGCTAACAGAGCTGAGAGAGGTTTGTTTCATCATTACAGGTGTAATCCATGATCTGAGCCCTTTCTGTGATGATGGAATGAAGATCTGTTAACTCACTGAATCCCAAATAGTTTAGTTTGGAAAGTGAACAATTCCCTGTCAAGTTTAGCAAATGTTCTAATTTCGCTGACATTCAGCCAGCAAATAATACAAAATGCAAATAGGGAGCTGTGACATTTTTTATTGCATTCTCTGCACTACCTGACTCAAATAGTTTTTGGAAGGTGCTTGTTAATATATTATGAATAAGCTATACAATGCGAATCAAAACAGACAGTTCCCTACTGCATTTTCTGAATGTGACAGCTCCCATCCAATGTATAATAAAATATGATAAAAAAATCACGTCTCTCTGACTGTCTCTTGCGTTCTATCATGTCGGTGCAATTAATGTTTAAATTGATGATGTGAATACTCATCCGTTCATCGACAATACAAGACTTCATAATCCTTCTTTTCTAAATCTTTAAATTGTAATGAGACAACGAAACAAGGTAAGTAACATAAATTTCATGATTTGGTAAATTCTCATGCTCTCCCTTTAATTAATAGTATTCCTCCCCATGCAAAATTGATTTATGCATTTTAATGTTATGAAGCTCCAAACACTTTTTCTGGGAACAACTGGAATATGGACACAACCTTGTGAAGTTCACTTTAACAATCCACAGTGTTGTTGTGGTGAAAATGGAAAACATAGAAACAGGCCATTTAACCGACCAAGTGAATTCACTTCAAAACTCCTCGGTCTTTCTGCAATAGCACAGAAATGCACGAAAGTTATCGCACTGAAAGAGGTCATTCATGTCTGCATCAATTGAAAAAACGAACAAGCTGCTCTGATCCCCCTTTCTGGCACCTGGTCCGCAGCGTTGAGGGTGCTTCCAATTAAACCTGTTGGACTATAACCTGGTGTTGTGTGATTTTGAACGCCGGAATTTCCACACACTAACACCATTCTTGTAAATATCTTCTCTACTCTCCTCAGAGTAATTCTGTCCTCACTGCTCGGTGATGACCTGTACTGTGCACAAAACCGTATGTGCGTGAGCCAACCAGCGTCTCATGCAGTTGCAGTCTTACTGATCTGGCAGGGACTGAGGGAATTTATTTTGAGTTGGCTCTGGTGCAGAGTGAGAGAGTAATAACTTTGTGATGAGTGATAAGGTATTAAACTCAGTGTAAATTACTGATCAGGCTTTGGGCCATAAAATGGATCTGGATAGATATAGTTGAAGCGCAAAATGTACGAAGAGTGGGGTTAGTTTATCAGTTCTTCAGGAGTTAGTATTAGTCTATAATCGCCTCACTTCTGTTCTGATACCAGCTGCTTAGTTACAGAACAAGTCAGATCCTAAACACAAATCCAGTTTGATGGATGATAACCTTACTTGTTTTGATTTAACAATGTGATCTCTTGCTTAATCGCAAACACACAATGCTGCAAATATTATTTCTACAACAAAACAAAAATTTATTGCACAAGGAAAAAACGATCAAGTAGAATGAATCAAACTACTTACATAAAACGCAGATTAAAAAGCAATGAACACGGATGAACTGTATGATTCTTATTACCGTCAAAACATCCATAAATGAAAGAAAACCCGTGAACTTGATATATCTTACAAAACACGACTCCCAGTACCGTTTTAAAAAAACAATTCTCACGTAATATTTACACGAGAATCCCTGTATCTATCACTTGGTGAAATGAATTGTCACTGTCACTTCTAAATAGGAACCGCAGGAAATTCCTTCATGGAGCTACCAGAGTGTCAACGTGCTGAGCTTGAAACAATCTCTTCAGAGATTTTTCTTGTCACAAAACTTTTGTCTGAGACTAATACAACATTTTCATTCCAAGGCAATATAATTCACTAAAACTCTCATTTCCTTCACATGAGCACGGATCCAAACACTCACTCAATTCCAGAGTCTTACAGGAACAGAAAGAAATGAAAAAATGATTGAAGTGAATGTAATGCTTTCTCAGTTCAGGCTTTGTTCCTTATTCGCAAATTCCAGAACTCTTTAATAAATCTTTCAGGCTCCATTAATGCCATGCTGGGTTGCAAGCATCAAAAATAAACAAAGATTCACTGTAGCCAAACATCAAATGCAATATTGAAAACAATTGTTGTGATTTCAGAAATAACTTGAAATTAACCATAACCTTCAGATGCACAGAGAAGCCTACTGATAATTCACTCAAAAAAAACCCAGATACAAACTTAAACTAAATGAGATTGCACTCTCTACTTTAGAATACCACCGCTTATATTTTGCCAAAGTGTTTCCTTTTCTTAATTCCACCGAAACTGTCCATAGTTTCCAATTGAAATTGAGATTTCGGGAACGTTCCAAGAAGAGTTGAATAATTTCCAAAGCAATTCCTGCCGAATCTGCAAGATAGGGTTTCCACAGGTTCTCTGAAATCTGAGACGAAATGACTGATCATCTGCCACTATGTGACTTTGGGCACAATATGCCATTGTATAATTTTCAGCTGCAAAGTGAACCCGCACACAATCCTCAGACCGATTCACACGAACTCAAGGTACTTACCAGGAATTGTTACAAATGGAAAGGTCGTGTAAAATATTATCCGCACATTACGAAATGAAAGCGTCATTTTCTGCCTGAATCTCTTTGTGCAGACAATCTCTCTTTACTCAATACCGAAGAGATACAATCGAAAGCCTTTCATTTATACCTGCTGACATCACTTGGGGGACTGCGACATTTCAATGTGGTTCAATTCATTTATTTACCGACTTGAACAAACAAGTGATACCAGTGAGTATACTCCCAGCTGTCACATTCTATTTTAAACCTGCGGTTTATTGAATGAGACAAATCTAAATCGGTCAGTAGGAAACATTGGAAAAAGGCATGTGGAATAAATTCATAGAATTCTTACAAAGTCGAAGTAGATCAGTGGGCCCATCCAGTCCAAACCTGCAAAGGCTATCCCACCCACACCCACCTGCTGGCCTTGTGAGACAGCAGGGCAAACTACTGAGGGTCTATGCCACCCTGTATACCAGCTTTGACACCCCAACTCCATCTATCAAATCTCATTTCATATCAGTATTCTTCCCTCGCCTTTGACCATTTCGAAAGTAAATTCCGGTTGTTAAGTGTCTCTCTGAGAAATGTTCTCCTCACGAGAGGAATGTGGCTTTCCTGGTTCCTTGTTCTGTGAAGGGATGATAGTTGGTTAATGGAGACAACACATTGTAGTTTTTCAAAAATCTAAAGTCACAATAGAATTCCTCATCTTGCAGGGATACAGCTTCTGAATCAAATATAACTTTTCCAATTCATGCAATCATTGATACAAGTAAAATGAGCCACTGAAAAATACCCTCAAACGTAGGATAAGTTCCAATCAATACTGATCCTCCGACTAGTAATTGAGTGTCCTGGACATGTTTCAGAGCTGACTCTGAGACACACGATCTGTGCAGCACCACATGGGGATGAGTTATTCTCTGTTCCCTGCAGTGTACTGCTCATGTCCAGAGTAGATACTGAAAACATCTGACTGAGAGGGGATGGATCAGCTTCAAGCGAGATAGTGGAGTGAGGCCAGGAGGGATTTGCAAAAGCAAGGATGTAGGAATGTCAAATTTGGAAACATTTCAGCGGGTATCAATGCTACCAATGACTCCTGCACTGATGGGGAAATGGGACTTGGCTGTAGGACTGATTTAGAACAGAAAGCAGAGAGAAGGAATAAATCTGTCATCTTCATGTTGTTGGGCTGGTATTAGTGAGTGCCACAAGGACCATTTCTCCAGACACAACCCTTTATTATCTGTCAATGACTGAGATGGTGGGATCATGTGCGACGTTTGTTGATAGCAAAATGTTAGTTGGACAGTAAACTTCAAGGTGAGCGGGAAGGACAGTTTCAATTAGTGAATTCACGCACAATATTCAGTGCACTATAATATAGAGAAATTTGTGGCATTTTTCATTCATTTCTCACTTGGAAAGATGTCAGTACACCCATAACCATTTAGATGCTTGTCGTATTCATAAGTCAAGAGACAAGAAAAAGCCATTAGGTCCATTTAGTGCCAGTAGTTTCCATTATTCTCCTCAAAGATTTACTCATCTCGGACACTTCTAAGTTTGTGCAATTCAAACCTAGGTTTTCGTCATTTCACTCCCTCATCACTGAAGTCTTGCTGCCCAGCTCTATTATGGTCAATCAATCCTGCGCTCAAACAGACATGAATTCTCAACTCAGCAGTTTTTTTTTTTGCTTTTCAGTATCTATAATGTCAGATTGTTGATGATTTAACATCAAACGGCAGATGTGGACAAACATAAAGTGACTGAGTGACTCTATCAGAATCATCATTCCTGACTTGACAGGAGCCTGGAACGTACATTGCTTCAAAAGTGCCTCGGTCTGGAACATCACAGAAAAACTTCAACATATCTTAAGGTGCGGGGTTTACTGGGTAGAGACAGAAGCAGGAAAGAGAAAGTGTTGAAACTGAGGAGCCCGTGGTCCTGGTGCACATTTACACCAGTAATATCTGGTCGTGAGAATACGCTTCAGAGGTCGGCATCCTGTCATGAATCTCCCAGTTATTGCAAATGAATCTCCTTTGACAGTTGCGTCTTACTGAGTCAGTTGTTCAGCATCTCAATATTCCTGACATTCATCCTTTTAATTCAGACCGGGCTCCATGATTCGATCAGTTTCAGAGCTCCAATCAGGGAACTCATGCACTATGAGGTTCAGCTGGCTGATCGAATGACAAGAGCAGGGAGAAACCGTCATTCATCCCAATCAGTAAAATGTGGCACATCAAGCAAGACACTGAAAGGCTGATCCCGTTGTTATTCTGAGTACACACTAGGCCGATGAAAATGCGTCTGGAAGCATTGGTTGAAGGAGGAAGTGCTTTGGATGTATCGATGATTTGTGAGGGTTCTGGTGCTGGTGCGATCAGGTATATATTGGAAACGTGGGTTTTGCTTTAATTTGTTGGGGATTCTCCTGTTCTGGAGAATCACACTACAGACATTGTGGAATACTTGTTCAATTTTTGTCAGAGTGTTGGGAACCTGGACTGAAGCTCAGTCAGCAGGGAGATGAAACTGCCCACTTGAAGTAGTAAATCTGTGAGTGAAAGACAAAAGTAACAAAAACATGCTCCGAATCCATGAAAATGATCTGCTTCAGAATCCGAATCTTCAGAATCAAACCCTTCCCTCACATGTCTCACAGATTCGGGGACAGAGTTCTTTCTGGAGCTCGACTTTCTCATTTTTAGGGATATTCTCAATAATGTATGCATTACTTTATACAGTTACTATCAAGATCTCATCTTTATTTGTTATTGCTTATGATGATGCTTGCTGTATTTGGACAGAAATACCACTTTAAAAGAGTTAACTTCTTAAATCTCAGGTTTGAACTGATACAAGAGAACAGATATAAGCATGCAGCAAGTTAATTTGTTTACTCTAAAACAAACAGGCACAATGAAATAACATGAATTTACAATATTATTGTATTGGGGAAGAGTGATCTTCAAAGTCTTCAATTGTTTATTAAGACGGAGTATAACCCGTTTCAGTCTGAAACTCGGGTCCTGGATCTAAATAGCGATTTGATGTATAAATGACCAATAGTGGATTGAGGAACCTTTGTTCAGAGGTTCTCAGTGGAATTGACGTTTGCTGAAGAGGAACAAATGACTGAATGGTTTTCAACAGTGACTCAGGTGCCTTCAGGTCAACAAAACAACAGGAAAGGTGAGATTGGGCAGCCCTGACTGACTGTAGATCTGATCGAGAAGCTTTCTGTTTGCCAACCATTGATTGAGGTTACATTCAAAATGTTGGTGTAGACTAGTATGGTTCATTTGTAGAATCCCTCTCCAAAGCCGACTTTGGAGAGAACATCCCACATAGATGTGTGTAAGATCGTGTCAAGGACCTCCTGGTGCAGGCTGATGAGGCTGGTTTCCAACTCCCCTGTCCTGTACAAAAGTGATTCTATCCGTCAGAATTGTCAGGCTGCCTGTACAGATCAGATTTGCTCGGGTGAATCACTAATCCCAGAGTAGAACTGACCCAAATGGGTGATTACCTTATTCAGAACAACTTAATTTACATTCGTCAATTAAATTGGTCATCAGTCGTCCCTGGAGAAAGTGAGGACTGAAGATGCTGGAGATCAGAGCTGAAAATGTGTCTGCTGCAAAAGCGCAGCAGGTCAGGCAGCGTCCAATGAGCAGGAGGAGCGACGTTTCAGGAATGAGCCCTTCATCAGTCGTCCCTCTCCACTTCTGATTGCAGATGACGGGATGATACCTTTCCACATGGATTGACACGAACTACCTGTTAGAAGCTTTATGTCATCCTCTTCCAGCAGGTCCTGGCCAATCAAGTCACACAGAAGTGAATACAATTCGGCTGGTAGGCCGTCACTTCCTGGTGTCTTACTCTTTCCTGACGACTCGAGGTAATTGGTCAGCATACCCAGAGATAGCGGCTGTTGCAGCCTCTACCGATTGCTGTCGTCCTAGACCTACCAGATAAGGAGGAATGACCGAGAGGCTGCGCTGGCTATGGGCTTCCTGTCACATAGTCCGGCATGAAAGGATTTGCTGATCTTTAGAATGTTAGGTTGGGATAGCCTAAAAGATTCACCTTTTCCCTTCTGGCTCTGAGAACAGAGCACTCTTTTTGCAACTTCTCACATTACAAACATGAGCACGTCTATCCTGCTCCATGATGTGGGCCCTGGACAAGGATATTACCTTGGAGACTTCGAATTAAAGAGCGAGGCTTGCTGGATGTTCACCTCCTGTTGATCCTCCATGACATCAACCCACATCGTTTGCAGCAGGTGTACGTTCTGCATACTTTTCTGGAGTTTTCACAGATCTCCCCCGTTGCTTTCTCACCTTCAGAATACCTTTGACAATGAAGATCATCTTGATGTTCCCCTCACTGTTTCCCAAAGGTCTGAGTTAGACTCAAAGTGGGGTTTCACGTATCTCCAACCTGTGGAACGCCTTTTGAGATATTCCATGTTTAATGGGATCAGAAGTTTCATATTCAGTTTCCCTGCTGACCAGCAAGAGTCAGTGGTCAGAGAAGAACACCGGCTTGATATCAGTGAATTTGACCGAAACAAATCCCAGTCTCACTTCACATGTGAATCACTCGAGCCCTGGTGAACCTCCCTCGTACCATTCTGCATGTTTTTTTTTGGTTTTAGATTGCGGAATTGGCAGAGTCCTCGGCCCATTTGGTTCCAATCACCAGACCTGTCGCATCTTTCTTTCATCTTTGCTGTCTCATCTTCTTCTTGGTCTTCTGTTCCTTCTGGTGGTGACAGTTGAGGAAGGTGGCATCTATGGTGTCTGCAGCAGCAGTGTTGTGAACCAGGAATAGGAATCCTGGTGCCGGAAGGGGCGTCGGTTTGGTAGGCCCATGTACACAGTCTCATTATCTTAACTGATTACAGTAAATCAGTGTTCATGAGACAGTGGAATTGAGATATAAAACCAGGTAGTTTGAAGCATTCACTGTCAAATTCAATCAAGCCTGACAGATATGCAGGTCTTCACCTTGAATGATCATCGAATGAGTTCTTGATAAGACATTGCCACAAGGTCTTAAATATCCTGTACTGTTTTATGAAATATAATTCCTGGGATAGAAACTAAATTTAAAGTATGCGAATGACATTGTTACAGCAAACTGCAGCTAAGTGACTTCCATCGGAAATGACATGGATAACGAGCTAAAAGAAGGTCAGAAGTCACATAAAAGCATCTGATTTCAAGTAACCCGAGTGGACGATAACCTAGTGTCGTGTGACTTCAGACCTTGCCCACCTCAGTTCAACACTGGCACCTCCACATTACAGCTAAAAGAAGCCTCTTAAGTCAGAGAGATCCCACACACCTTCCAGAATATATCAGGACAAAGAAGCAGGTACCTTGGGAGTAGGAAGAATAGCCCCAAACCCAGATCGAAGAGTTGTAATTGGAAATTTTAAACTAGTGTGTGGGCAGACATTTCATTCTGGAATATTACTGGGGATAGTGGAGGAAAAGACAGATTTTTTCAAATGTTGTGCATTGACAAACATATATTCCTTTTAAAAGATAATAAACCACATCTCATTATTAGTGTTAAACGAGGTCCACTAACTAAGCAAGTAGATTAGTACATACTGTTATGAGGGTTTCGGTGTGTACTGTATCTTTAAGAGAGAATGTACATTTAAGAGAGACTGGAAGCTGGTATGAACTTAGAGTGGCACATAGTGTGCTGAAATAATTCAGAATGTAATATTTGACTGTGAAACCAACACTGCAATTGTGTTGCCATGGTAAACAACAAATTCGAATTTGGCTAATCAGTTAAAACAAAGCCACAAGATTTCAAAATACAATCAAATTTGAATTTAATGTTTTATTGACTTCAAACCAATGAAATAATCTGATGTTCTGGGGTATATAACCGGACATTTTGAACATTTAGTGGAGAACAGAACAGAGCAGCCCCAAGCATCAACAGCCTGCTGTCCGAATTACACTCTGGAAGATACCTGTCTATAAGGAACTTGTGCAGTAGAACACCAAAGCTGATCTAGAGAAATCTACAGAGAAAGTTTGACATCCGAAGATGCCAACTGCATTTGAAAGTGATTTTCCGTAAATATCGGACCAGCATTATAGTGTGTAATGCAAAAGTTGGTTTTCAGAAAAGGAGTTATAAATAGTGGCTTGAATGTCCTCTGGTGGACTTAAAGAATAGAATTATCATTTTTTTCTTGAAACAGTGAAATCTGGGATAGTTAGGAAGTGAAACTGAACAATTTAGGCCTCGCTTCTCTATAACTTAGGACACAGGGTATAAAAAGATAAACTATTTTCGCTGTTTGGGGATTCGAACACAAAGGGGCACATTCTGCGATGGAGGGTTATTGTGTTCAGGAGAGATGCTAGGAAGCACTTCCACACAGAAATGTTGGGGGATGTTTAGCATTCTTTTCCACAAACAGGACTGGATGCTGGATTAGTTGTTAATTTTCATTCTGAGACAGATTTGTTTTTGTTAAATTTAGGTGTTAAGGGATAAAGTACAAATGCAGGTATATGGAGTTAGGCTTCAGATCAGCCATTGAATGTCAGAACGAGCTCTCACGGGGAGGGGGTGTGAATGGCCTGTTCCTATATCCCTATGATTATTAATCTCGTCCTATAATCTACCCCAGGCATTGACATGTTTCCTAAAGTGTCGTGTTCAGAAGTGGGAAGAGCTCAATTTTAACATAATGCAAGGCATTTGATTTTCAAGAGTTCAACTCCAGTCTGTTTCCCCCAACTGTGGTTGAAACAGTCAATTATAAAGGTTTGATAACATTTCACTTCTGTTTATATCCTAATGCCAATTTATGCGTTTACTTTGTTACAAACCTGCCCAACCTGCCCAATCACTTCCAAAGAGAAGTGTACACCTCCAAGTCTTGATAATATTATGCCTCGTCCAGAATTCGGACATTTCATGAATATTATCTCTCTTCAGAAAAAATAATGAATCTTTCTCACTTCCTACATGATCTGCTAATTATCTGCCCGTTACACTGGGAAACGGTATAAAATGCCTCTAGAAATATCCCACTAAATCACGAATAGAGATTTGCTGCACTATTTGGAAAACTGCAAACAGCCTTCATTTAAAATATTGCTCAACGGGAGAACAGAAAGGCAGAGAATTTAACATTTCACGGACATGTTTTTAAATTCAATGGAATGAGCTTTGCTGTTGGCAGAGACACACCCAACAGCACAGCAAATGTAGAACGCTGCTCAGCTCTATCTCCAACCTTTATCCTGGAACAGGAGGCCATTCACCCCTGTATTTTATCATCTCGATTGTGTATTGTTCCGCTCCATTTCCCGGCATTTCAACAATTATATTTGCCTGCATGCAAACCTTTTGCTTTTAATCGTCTCTCTGATCCCTTGTACGTAGGCCACACTGTTCCCCACTGTTTCATTCTCTTCTGATTTCACCTTCTCTCCCTTTGTATTTAAACCGCTCCCTTTTACTCTGCATTTAAGCCATTCGGCATAATGCAGTCCTCTCTGTTAACTGTCCAGTATTTAATCCTGTTTGTAATTAGTAAATCATATAATTCTTACCTTGCTGTCCATTAACCCCCTGAAGATCATCGCACCTAAACCCATTCCCCCACCCTATTGCTCATCGTTTCCCACTGACTAATGTACCTAATGTACACTTCTTTGAAAAGTATGGGCATGTAGGCATGGCCAATTCACCTGACCTGCACATTTTTGGATTATGCAAGGAAACCTGAGCACTTGGAGGGAGCCCACAGAGACACAGGGAGAATGTATAAACTCCACACAGACAGTCAACAGAGGCTGGGATCGAACCCGAGAGCATGGTGCTGTGAGGCAGCAGTATAAAACACTGAGCCATAATGTGTCCTACCGTATTGATCTTTACTTAATCCTGTCTTTATCTGCATTCGATCCTCTCTGTTCACCTGCACGTAACCATTTTCCTCTTACACTGTTTTCAATCCTTTTCCTGATAATCTCTATTTAATCGTGTCCTTTTTTTGCATTTAGTACTCACACACCTACCCTCCACTGAACGCGCTCGATATAAATCCCAACAATCACAGTCTTCAGCCATCTCTATATTCTGTGTTCTTGCCATTGCTCCATAATTTGCCCTCTCACTACTACTTTTTGTTTATTCCTCTCCACTGTCCTCTTCCCCTTGACTTAATTCTCCTCCTATACTCCTTTATTCAAACATCACATCACTATATGGTCTGTATTAAGACCTCTCCCTTTCTCCTGTATTTAACTGCCACCCTGCTCCACTGCATTCAACACCATCCCTATTATTCTATATTTTCTCTTCTTCCTATTAAGCTGTTACACTCTCTCCCCTTCCACATAAACTGACAACCCATCACCAACATTCGCAATCAGAGAAGCCGCAGATTCAATGATATCCACCTCATTACAATTCCTACAGCTTTCTCTGTTTTCGACCTATCTCTGTGCTCCTGCAATAAGAACACTTCCTCTTAAACTCCACGTACTTCTCTTCAATTACTTCACATTAATTCCGTTCCCTTCTCTGTATTCAACTCTCGCCCAATTGCACTCTTTTCAATTTTCTCCCTATTAGTTTTGTGAAGAGAGTTGAAGGCATGTACGGTACCTTTAAGAGAGAGAGAAGCCTGTTGGAGCAGTGTGAGTTTGCAGACACCTGTCATGTGAATGAATCGCAGTCTCAAAGTGAAGTGGAAAACTGAAAATATGCAACATTTGGTGCGATGTTCACACCAGTTCAAATTTAAGCCATCAGTTTTCATGATGCCCCAGAATTCTAAACCCCATTCGAATTTGAATTTTACTGTTTTGACAACATTGAACCAATGAGAAGATCCAAGGTTTAGAGAATAAAAAAGCCCGCATTTTGGACAGTTAGCGAGAGAGAACGACCAATTGCCATCATCAGAATATCTGCTAGCAAAACACTTGCTACCAATGGAACTTTTTCATAAGAAGCATCTTTAGAATAAAAGACCGTAGATGACCCAAGGAGCTGTTGAGTTGAAAGAAGACAGACACCGACGCCAACAGCTGCTTTCTTGTTTTGAAAATGAAGTTGATTCAGTTTAAAATAGGGGCTTTTATTGGATCAAAATATTGTCATAGCGTTGAATGTAGATTACAGATCTTTAAGAGGAAGGACGTTCAGACTTGTATGCATTTGTTGTTTAATATTCACTTTTAGAGTTAAAGAATAAAATTGATACTTTTCATTAAGTAGTGGAATTTGGAGAGTTCTCTGTCACTCATACATGAACAGATTGTGAGTTGAGGTGAGCTTTTCTCTGTGTTTGTTTTAATTAGCAGAAGGATTCACTGCCATGTCATAACACTCCCATTTCCACTATCTCTATTCCTTCATATTGAACTCTCTTCGCGTTATTCCCTACTTAATCCTAAACCTGCTCCTTGATATTAAATCCTCTCTCCTTCCATGTAGTTAATCATTTCTTCAATCTATTATATTCAATCTTCTTCCAATAAAGCTCCATTTTCATCTTTCCTTATTACCTTGCTTTAACTCCCATCCCGTTATGCAGTATTGAATCCTCTTCCTATTACTCTCTGTATAACCCTCTCATTGTTACCGTCTATTCACTAGCACAATTATTCTGAATTGAATTCGCTCCCTATTAAAATATTGCATCCCCTCTGTAACTCTCTGTATCTTCCACGATCCTGTTAAATTATTGTTCACTATTCCAGAATATGCATCTACTCTACTAAAAACAGAGAACAGGACTCCCTGCCGGATCATACTCCACGACCGCGAGCACGTGACCTCTGCTGAAACCCGTGTTGCCGCCCCAATGGTCAGCGCTTGAATTGCAAATTTATTCCAAAGCTCGACAGGGGCACAGCAGCAGAACCCCATGTTAGACACAGGACTGTTCATCAATAGGAGGCAGGCATAACTTCAACGTACACTCATATTTACATATAAATAGCAACAGCTCCAATACATAACAATATTTATGTACAAACTGGAGCAGTTCCAATATAAAGTAATCCTAATACATAAACTGCAACATTTCCAATTTACAACTTTTATATATGAACTGAACCAGCTCCAGCACACTTCAACTTTTACATATAGCCAAGAACGATTCTAATCTACCATATTTAAATATGAACATGGTCAGTTCTAAGACACAATTTCAAGACACGAAATATGAACAGTTTCATTACATCTCCTGCGGAAAGATTGACGTATAAACGTAAATACTTCAAAAATGGAAAAATTATTCCACATAAACATGTGCATCTGCAACTCACAACAGGTTCATATGAAATAGAGCACAGTTCTGAGATACAGCAATACTTATATGCAAGCATGAACACCTCCGAAACTAAAAAGGAAATGAATACAAATATGAACACTTTCCAGACTCAACAATATTTATACTTACAAATGAACAGTCCTAATGCTCAACTATATTTATATAGAAGCTGAAGCATCTCCGATGCAAAAGAATATTTCAATATAAACACACATAGTTACAATGCACATTAATCTTTGCACGTAAACATGATCTGCTTCTATACATGGTAATATTCGGACAGACACATAGCTCCAATATATACTAATCCACGTACTTTAATATTGTGCATATGAATGACATGGATGAAGTAAGCCAATGTGGTGTTGCCAATTTTGCAGATGACACAAACATAGTTGGGAAGGTTGCATCGGGTTCAGAGAGAGTGTCAACGGTCCTGAAGCTGTGACTCTGATTTCACTGCATGGATGTTGCCAGATCTATTGAACCTTTCCAGAAATTAATGGGGTTTTTTCAGTTTATCAATATATCGGTACTTCAAAGATGGACAAAGAACTGAATTCCAGACGTGAGGTGAGAGGGACATCCGTGTGTCCCTCACAAAATGACAATCAGCGGCACACTCCCAACGAGCTGATGTCATGTCTGGCACATTGGAAGATGGTTGTGGTTGTTGGAGGTCAGTCATCTCAGCTCCAGGACAGCTGAGCAGGAGTACGACAGGACTAGACACAACCAACTTCAGCTGCTTCATCAATAACTATCTGTTCATAACGAATTTAAATATTATTGTTCCAAGTGCAGATCAGAGGCTCGGAATACTACGGCGAGTAACTCACCAGCTGTCTCTCCAAAGACAAGGTAAAATTAAGATGTGTAATGGAATACTGCCCACGTGCCTGAATGGATATAGCTTCATCGACACTCAAGAAGCTTGACACCATCGTGGAAAAAGCAGCCCGCTTGATTTACATCACATCCACAAGCATCCACTTCCTCCACCATTGACAGTAGCAACTACCAGATGCACGGCATAAAACCACCAAGGCTTCTGGGCAGTAGCAATGCTAAGCGAATCAGCTCTGTTGGAGACAATGTGAGCTGAATATTTGTTTTCCCAATAATAAGAGGAGACTGATATCCTTTTTGGATAGAACCATTTTTGGACCTTTACTTACAAGAGATTATCTCCACTCTTACATAGTTGACCTGTTCCCCATATTAAACTCTGTCAAACTTCCCATCCCTCGTCAGCGTTTTGAAGATTGATGTGTTTCTGTGAGGGTATAAATTCCTATCATGTTTTGACCAGAACTGTACACAATACTTCTGCAGGATTCTCACCAAATTCATGTAAATCCCCACAAAACCTCCCTGTTCCTTTCATCTGCACCACGACTGATCAAGGTATGTTTTGTCACATGTGCCTTCTTAATAATCTACTAACGTGTCATGCCACCTTCAAATATCTGTGGGGAAACATCCCAAGATCCAACTGTTTCTATGAGCTTCCTGGTGCCTTGCTTCTCATTGTATATTCCCTTGTCTTGTTTAGCTAGTTAGACAATAGGTCTTAAAACAAGTGTAACAGGTTTCAAAACACCCACTTTCACACAACATACACACAGACACAGACACAGAGACATACCCACACGCACACGTACAGTCAAATTAAGACATAGGAATTTTCTGATAAACAGAAACAGAAACACATCGGATCGCCCATCACAAAACATCAACACACACAGAAACAGAATCAAAGTGAGATATGGGAAGCCAACTGCAAACCGAGTTAGAAACACACCCTCACTCTCGCACACACACAGAGGAAAACAATCAGACTGCAGTATGTGACCAAACTACACAGTGATACATTAACAGACACACACTTCACACACACACACGCACGCACAAAAACCTAAATACAGTCATGCTGAAATGTACGACTAGACCAAAACACAGAAACAGAACACAGATAAACAAGTAAAAACATTATCCTGCCATAAATAAACACATTAGCACACAGACAAGAATTACACCTGCATCCCCACACACATAACGAAGAGAAATGATATTGACAGACATTGCACATCCAAATGCAAAGAATTGCAGAAACATTCGTATACACACATGAGCACACGAAAATACAGTCACACAACCACACATACAATAAGGTACAGACAGAGAGTGACACTCAGAAACAAACGTAGAGAAATACGCACAGAGAGGTGCAGAGAGTTCCTGCAGGGGGCACAAAGATCTTGACACAAGGGTAGGTAGCCAAACACAGTCTGAACACTTAGAAGCTTAAACAAGAGGAGAGCCCGGCAGAGGCACAACCCATACTCCCACAATAATGCACCGACAATCAGACACACACCAATATAGAGTCACAGAACAATTTTGACATATGAGAGTTAACACATACACACACACACACAGCTGATACACAGACACAAACACAACAGATGAATGTATCAAAACACACACATTCACACTGGTACAGTAACAAAGAGCCACACAAATATACTCACCATCACAGAAACATTCTAGCCACAAAAAGTCACGACCGTCTCTCCCTCGTAGCCCTACACACGTAGGAAAAAAAACATTTCAATTAGGAAAACACATCTGTCTTGGGACAGGCGAAGCAAAGACATGCCAGAGAATCCTAGTGGCCTGGCACTCCAACCACAACGCCATAAACAAACACATGGATCTAGATACCATCTAACAACCTCTCAGAAAACGAACAGGAAATGACATCACCACAAACCCAGGAACCACATCCAGGAAAAACCTATAAATAGAAAGCAGGAGACAACAGCTTCCCCTGACTTGGAAGTCGCCACTGATGATGATTCCTAGTCAGGTAACGAAACGTCTGGATATCAACCCTACAGCTCAGCAATAAGACCTACACCCTAAACCTCAACCCAAGGTACAAACCTTCACAAACCTTATCGAAAGGCTCTCACACACCAAATGAGAAATACGCAAATTCAAACTCCATGATAGTGACAAGGAGAGAGAAGGAGACAATCAAAGTGCGGGAGATGGAGGGGCAGTTCATTGACCGAAATGTAATTATTATTACGTTAATGAATTGATGATTTTGTTTGTGGATTTTGTATTTTGCAAGAATCACCTCATCGGGTAAAATCAGTGAATGAAGACATGTGGAAGTGATTTCAGCCAATTCATGTGAGCATGTGTTTAACTGAAACAACATGTGCCTGATGTAGAGACAGTTAGGACGACAGATACTGGAGACCAGTTCGAAAGTGTCGTGTTGGAAAACGCAGCAGATCAGGCCGCATCCGAAGTGCAGGAGAGTCGACGTTTCAGGCAGAAGCCCTTCTTCAGAAAGGGGCCTGATGTGGTCAATTTGAGAAAAAGAAACAGTGGGTGAGGCACAGACAGAGAGAAACAACATGAGATAGAGACAAAAACAGGCAGAGGGACAGAGATCGAGGGAGACAGAGACAGAGAGAGAGAAACAGCAGGAAACCTAGAAATTGAGGGTCAGAGGTACAGACATTGCGAAAGTGAGTTTGAGAGAGCGAGCAACACAGGAACAGAGGCAATGACATGGAGAAAAAGGTAGGGCGACAGAAGGCAATATCTTTGTGATGTAAGTATACAGGATGCGGACTCAAGAATCAAGGTGAATTTTTTTAAAAAATCGACCATGAAATAGTAAGCAAATCAGATGAAGGTATAACCAGCACTCGGAGGCATTTTTAAAATTTTAACAAAGTGTGTATCAAGAGTTGGACAAAGGGAATCTGGCAATCATTAGGTTGTTTCTGTTTCTGTTCCTCGCCATCCTCTGATATTACTGATGAAGAGCTTTTTCCCGAAACATCGATTTTCCTGCAGCTCGGATGTTGCTTTACCTGCTATGCTTTTCCAGCACCACGCTATTCTTGCTCTAAAAAAGACACTGCTCCAGGCTTACTTCGTGCCTATGTGTTGTATTTTTAAATTTTAATCGAGAGACATATCTCAATAATATGACAATCAATGACAATCCAGCCACTCACTACTGCAGATTTACAAAAAAAATCTGTAAGGTAAGACTTAAAAACCATGCGCTGATTCCGTGCTGTGAGCTTTTCCTCCTTCAAGGTCACCTATGAAGTTTGCTGTTGGTTACGTTGTCTCAAGTGCACTCCGATGCTCAGATATACATGAGCTCAAAATGCAAAGACAGAAGCTGTGCAGATTCATTGCTGTGTCAGACAGCAGTGTATATTTCTTTCTCTCTCTGTCTCTGACCATGTGGTCCCGACCTTTGTGTCTCTTCCTCCTTTTTAAAGAGCTGCTGTTCCGATTTTTCACCTGCAACAATCCGCAAAAAAGCAACAGCTTGTAAGATAATAATTACTGCCCGTGGAATTCAAGAGAATCAGCTCCAAAATCTAAAATCGCTCAGAAAAGGAGCACTTGTATGAGCCACATTTATTTTCCGTCCTTCATCTAGGATTATCCAAAATCATCTGGTCACAATATTAAAGAAATGTCAGTTGTTGCATTTGAGAAGATGTAATCATTCCATGGAGAATGCTAGTTCTGAGAAAGTTTTGTTTCATCAATGACGTTACAAGGTGTTATCTAAGCTCTCTGTGATGATAAACTGAGGAACTCTTAACTCAATGAGCCTCTCATCGCTTGGTATGGAAAGTTTGGAATTCTTTGTCATTAGAGCAAATGTTCTAAGTTTACTTGTACATCGAGTCAGCAAAGAGTGTAAAATTCAAACAGGGAACTGCGACTTTCTTTCAGCATTCTCCAAATTGTCTGACTCATGTAGTTTCGGAATGTGCTTGTTTATATTTCATAAGTAACCTACATAATTCAAAACTAAAAAGGTCAACGCTGCAATTATTGAACACGGATGCTGCAATTCATGTACAATCAACTGTAATATAGTAAAAATCGGGTGTCTCTGACTCTCTGTTGTGTTCTGATCATGTCAGGGGCAACTCATATTTAAACTGTTCAACTAATATATAGCACTTCATACAGAGAACAAGCTTTCACAATCCTTCTTTAAAACAAAAACGCTTCACTTGATGATGAGAATAACTAAACAAGGAAAGCAAGATCAACCTAATGATCCATTTCATTTATTCTTCTGCTCCAATCTTCGTTAAAATTATTCCTCCCTATGAAAAATCACTTTGTGCATTGTAGAAATTGCGAATCGACAATCATTCCTTCAGGGAACGACTGGAAGACAGTCACAGCCCTCCGGAACTCACTTTAACACTCTGCACTATTCCACTGATACTTTAGAATTCGCGGAAATGTACAGCACAGGTGGCCATTCAGCCCACTGAGTGAATTCACTTAAACACTCCTCAGTCTTTCTGAAATGCCATAGTATTACGGGAACGTTAGGGAACAAAAAACGATGTTTCATGTCTGCATCAATTGCATAAACAAGCCCCTGTTCTGCTCCCAATTTCCAGCACCTGGTCCACAGGTTTGCAGGTTACTTCATTTCAGGTACAGATCCAGGTTTCCTTTCCATGTGTTGTAGGTTGCCACTTCAAACACTTACCAAATGGGATGTTAATTGCAGGCACACCATGAGTGAAAGGGATCGTCCTTATGCCCGCTGTAAACCTTCCATCAAATGTTCTCACACTGTGTGTCCTGGTAAATTTGTCCTGAGTTTGCAGTGACATGCCTCCATCCAAGATCGGGAATAGTTTGGACACCTAAATCACATCAGCTCCCAGTCTGATCAGTTGTAGAGAAAATGACATCATCCATGTTACCTCAATGTTGAAGTAATTTTCACGAAATTCTTTTCAATCTGTTTTATTGTCTCCTCAGATGTCACAACGAGGTGATGACCAGTACGATGCACATAATCCGCAGCTGTGATCCACCCAGTGTCTAATGTAGTTCCAGTGTGACAAGCCTGGCAGGGAAAGTGATAATTTGTTCTGAACTGGGACTGGCGCAGGCTGAGAGATCAGGAACCCTGGAAGGGGCAATATGGCATTACATCTCAGTATGGATATCTGATCAGGATCCGATGCGCATAATGGATCTGGTTGGGTATATTTCGGGCATAGTCTGATTGAAGTGTGGTTATAGATTATCAATTACCAAGGAGTTCGATGATGCGTTTAATAGGCACATGTCTGTTCTGATACCAACTGATGTAATTCCAGAACAAGCCCAACGCCAGATACGAATCCGGTCTGATTGACATCAACCTTATTTCTTTTGATTTTAAAAAAAATGTTCTCTTCCTGAACAATAAACACACAAATCTGCAAATACTGCTTCCACAACAAAACAGAAGGTTATTACAAATCAAATGATGACAAAATAGGATAAGTCAAATTCCGAATTTATTTCACAGATGAGAAGATAATTAACACGGAGTAAATGTATAATCTCATCCATCTCAAAACAACACTTAAACAAAATGAAAGAAAACGATTTTTAGGTATTACACCACGCCTGGTGGCATTCCAAATCTAAAACACCCTCTGTGTAATATTCGCACCAGATTCCCTGTACATACAGTTGGATAAAGACTTGTGACCGCCACTTTTAAACTGGAACTGCAGTCAACATCTTTCAAGAACTACCTCACAGCTTTGTGTCAATGTACTCGGCTTAAAGTAACCTCTTCAGAGGCTTTTTTAAATTATCTAAACACTTTCGTCTGGGATCAACACGAAAATTTCACAGTAATGTAATATATTTAATGAAGTTTCTGATTCCCTTCTCCTCAGCACAGGTCTATGCATTCACTCAGTACCAGGTCTTACAAGGACGAAACGAAATGACAAAAATGACAAAAGTTAAACCAAAGGTTTGTCAGTTCAGGGATTATTCCCTCTTTCAGATAGTAGAACACTCCAGCAATTCTTTGAAGCTCCGTTAATACCATGTGGGTTGCAAACGATTAAAAATAAACTGAAGTTCATTATTGCACAAAACCATTCAGCCAACAACCAGACTTCCAAAGCAGTTTTAAAAACAATTCACTGTGATTACAGAAATACTGAAATGTTCACTATTAACTTCAGAAGCACAGCGAACCCTGCAACTTATTCACTCAAAATTCATAACAAATCTCTCTCAACATGCTATTGCACTCTCTACATAAAAATACGATCTTTTGTATTAAACCAAGGTGATTACCGTAAATACACGTGTATAGTTCGAATTGTTAATACTATTTTAAAAGATCAATTTGGTGGTTCAACTCATACACGAGCACAAACGTTGAGGGACTGAAGAGCATGCTGCAGTTAGAAATATCCCACTATTAGCAAAAGTCAATTTAATTGCACAATTAATCCAAGCAAGGAAGAAAATGCCATCAAGTATGGGAATGGCAATGACTGATAAAAGCAAGAGACACGTACGAATGTTTAACGTGGCAAAGATTCATTTAAATTTTGCAAATCACACTATTCAATATCTTCATGACATAATTCAGTGGCGCACTTAACTTGAAACACTTATTAAACTCAGAATGTATATGTGTCTCGAACTTTCCCGCCAAATTCATCTGTTTCCCTCCCATTTACTCTTGTATGCTATGAAACTCTGCAACATTAACCCATTTGTCAAAAAATTAAAGATATGTCAGTAGGTAGCTAATATATCTCACTTTTATTCAGATATCATGGCAAAAATTGAAATTAAGAACTTTTTTAACGAGATTAACTTTTGGATGTGTACTGAACAAAGTGTGACAAGTACCGATAGACTTACGACTGGTCTGAATAAATGAATGAATCAAAACATGCTGTAGTAAACCAACTGCGGTAATTATAATTATCAATGAATAAATGCATGTATGCATAAAGCTGCAGTGTAGCAAACAAGGAGAGATGAGTAGAGTTACAGGTATAAATGAACGAATGCGATTTTGTGTAAGCAGGTAAATTGATAAAATGCAGATTCCTTTGTGAGGGATTTGTAATATGATATCGTTGAGTCTACTTATACATGAGATGTATGGAAATACACGATGTTTTTCATCAAAAATGAGAGGTCGACCTGCACATGAGATTCACCTAATCACAGCATAAGCATAAATATATTCCTTAATTCAGAAGAGAATGAAACACTGGGGAACAGTGTTAACGAACATACAAGGGATCAGAGATACAATTAATTGCAGTAGGTTTGTATACAGCTGTGTTTAAACTAAGTAGAGTGGGGGGAGGGGACACACTGGAAGTTTAAGAAGGAAATTGAAGGGAAAGTTAGAACAAGGGAAGTTAGGAAAGACAACGGTATCAATGAAGCAGAAAACTCAAAGAGGGATCATGCCGTAAGGTTGAGTGAAATAGGGGTTGATAGGAAGGGTGAGGGCAGTAACAAATTAAAAATACTACATATGAATGCACGAAGTATTAAAAATAAGATGGATGAGCTTGAGGCTCTTTTGGAAATTGGCAGGTACGACATTGTGTGGATAACTGAGACGTGGCTTCAAGTGACAGCGCTTGGGAAATTCATATTCAAGGCTATACGTGCTATCGTAATGACAGATTGATGGGAAGAGGGAGTGGGGTGGCCCTGTTGGGATGAGGTTCAGTCCCTTGCGCGGGGATCTAGAATCAGGGGACGTAGAGTCAGGGTGGATAGAGCTGAGGAATTCTTAGGGTAGAAAGACCCTCTTGAGAGTTATCTGCAGGCCCCAAACAGGAGTGTGGATGTAGGGTGTATGTTGGATAAGGAGCTGAAAAAAACCTGACGCAAAGATGTCACTACAGTTGTTATGCGGTATTTCAACATGCAGGTAGACTGGGAGAATCGGTATGGTATTGGACTTCAAGAATGAGACTTTGTGGAGTGCCTCAGAGATAGATTCTTAGAACAGCTGGTACTGGAGCCCACCAGGGAGAAGGCAATTCTGGATCTGGTATTGTGCAACGAACCAGAATTTATCAGGGACCTCGAAGTGAAGGAGCCATTAGGAGGTAGTGACCATAATACAATCAGCTTCAATCTGCAATTTGAAAGGGAGAGGGTACAGTCGGTAGTAACAATATTTCAGTTGAATAAAGGGAACGATGGAGCTATGAGGGAGGAGCTGGCCAAAGTGCAATGGTGCAATACCTTAGCAGGGTTGACAGTGGAGGAACATTGGCAGATATTTCTGAGTATAATGCAGAGTATGCAGGATCAGTTCATTACAAAAAAGAAGAAAGATCCTATGAGGAGGAAGGGGTGGCCATGGCTGATGAGGGAAGATAAAAATTATATCAAGTCAAAAGAGAAACAATATAACATAGCAAAGTTGAGTGCGAAAACTGAGGACTGGGAAGCTTTTAAAGAACAACAGAGGATTACTAAGAAGGAAATACGCAGAGAAAAAATGAGGTATGAAGGTAAACTGGCCACAAATATAAAGGAGGATAGTAAAAGCTTTTTTAGGTTTGTGAAAGGGGAAAAAATGGTTAAGAGTAAAATTGGGCCCTTAATGACAGAAACGGGGAATACATTACAGGGAACAAAGAAATGGCAGAAGAGTTGAATTGGTACTTCAGATCTGTGTTTACTGGGGAAGGCACAAGCAATATCCGCGAGGGAACAGTGGCTGAAGGACCTGAACTGAAGGGATTTTATACTTGCCAGCAATTTGGTGATGGAGAGACTGTTAGGTCTAAAGGTTGATAAGACCCCAGGGCCTGATGGTCTACATCCCAGGGTACAGAAGGAGGTGGCTCTAGAAATCATGGATGCGTTGATGATAATTTTCCAGAGTTTGATAGATTCAGGATCAGTTCCTGTGGATTGGAGGGTGGCTAATGTTGTACCACGTTTTAAGAAAGGAGCGAGAGAGAAAGCAGGAAATTATAGAACAGTTAGTCTGACCTCAGTGATGAGAAAGATGCTGGAGTCAATGATAAAGGATGAAATTACGACACATCTGGATCGTAGGAACAGGATAGGTCATAGTCAGCATGAATTTATGAAGCGGAAATCATGCTTGACTAATCTTCTGGAAATTTTTGAGCATGATAAAGTACTACATAGGAGGTTAGTGACCAAACTTAGGGCACATGGTATTGGGGGCAAAGTACGAATTGGATTGAAAATTGGTTGGCTGACAGGCAACTGAGAGTAGTGATAAACGGCTCCATTTCAGAATGGCAGGCGGTGACCAGTGGAGTACCACAGGGATCAGTACTGGGACCGCAGCTTTTTACAATATATATTGATGATGGAGAAGACGGTATTAATAGTAACATTAGCAAATTTGCTGATGATACTAAGCTGGGTGGCAGGGTGAAATATGAGGAGGAAGTTAGGAGATGACAAGGTGACCTGGACAGGTTATGTGAGTGGAGAGATGCATGGCAGATGCAGGTTAATGTGGATAAATGTATGGTTATCCACTTTGGTGGCAAGAACAGGAAGGCAGATTACTTCTTGAATGGAGTCAAGTGAGGTAAAGGGGCAGTACAAAGAGGTCTGGATGTTCTTGTACACCTATCAATGAAGGCAAGCATGCAGGTACAGCAGGTAGTGAAGAAAGCATGCTAGCTTTCATAACAGGAGGGATTGAGTATAGAAGCAAAGAGGTTCATCTGCAGCTGTACAGGGCCCTGGGGTGAGACCGCACCTGGAATACTGTGTGCAGTTCTGGTCTCCAACTATGAGGAAAGAAATCCGGCAATTTAGAGAGTGCAGCTTAGGTTCATAAGGTCAATTCCTGGAAAGGCGGAACTATCTTATGTTGAAAGATTGGAGCCACTGGGCTTGTATACCCTTGGGTTTAGAAGACTGAGACGAGATCTGATTGAGACATATAAGATTACTAAACGATTGGACCCTCTGGAGGCAGAAAATATGTTTACGCTGATGTGTGAGTGCCGAACCAGAGAACACAGCTTAAAAATAAGGCGTAGGCCATTTAGGACAGAGATGAGGAGAAACGTCTTCACCCAGAGAGTGGTGGGTGTCTGGAATGCTCTGCCCCAAAAAGCAGTGGAGGCCCAGTCTCTGGATTCGTTTAAGAAAGTGTTGGACAGCGCTCTCAAGGTTAGTGGAATCAAGGGTTATGGAGATAAGGCAGTAATAGGATACTGATTGAGGATCATCAGCCATGATCTTAATGTATTGTGGTGCAGGCTCGAAGGGCAGAATGCCCTACCCCTGCACCTATTGACTATTGTCTACAGGCAAATATAAACGCATAACTGCACCGAAATGGAGCAGAACTAATAGACAATCGAGATGATTAAATACAGGGTCATTGTGACCATTTAATCAATTTGGGTGAGAGGTGGCATTGGGCAGTACCCTCCTTTCAAATTTCCTGACATCAACATTGTACCTTGGCTCTCACTGTGTCCATTCCCATAATTAGTTACCTCCATGTTATACTGCCTCCCAGGACAAGCTCTCTCCTTCTGACCGACTGCTCCCTCATTCTCATTCCAATTGTCATTACACCTCATACAACCTCCTCACAGAAAGCATAGAAAGCAGGAGACAACAGCTTTGCTTCACTTGGAGGTCGCCACTAGCCAGGTAATGAAATGCCTGGATATTAAACATAAGCTCAGCGAGCAAACCTACACCCGACAATCCCATCTCCTCACACCTTCCCGTTCCCTCCTACCTTCGCCTTTTCACGGAGGCCAGTGTGGACTGACGTTTTGCCACTCTGATATTCTTGTGCTCACGAATGGGACTGAATGGCCTTCTGTTATACAAGTTTACCATCTCAGAATGAGCTAAATTGCCTCCTCCACTTCCTTCATATCATTCTCAAGAAGGCTTCTGTTATTCAGTCTGGGATGAGGGCATTGCTGGAAAGCGCCAATATTTATTTCCCATCCTTAATTGCCTTCGATGGGTGTGAAGTGTCAATCATATTGTTGTTGTTGTGTGGTCACGTGTAGTCGTGACCAGGAAAGGATAGTCATTTCCCTCTGTAAAAGGCATGAGCAAACAGAGAAACATTCTGGGTTCATCATTAGACTCTTTAATTCCAGAAAATCATTGAATTGAAATTCCATCATCTGCCACAGTGGGATTTCAAGCAATGCCCCGAGAACATTACTTGGGTGCGTGGATGAGCAGTCCAGTCATAATTCCCATCCTGCTGTGGCCTCCTGCTGTATCAAAGACTGGAGAAGGGACTGAATATGAAATGGAAGTACTGAGGATGTTCTCAATCAGAAATAATAACACAAATTCCTGGAAAAACTGAACATGTCTGACAGCATCTGTAGAGAGAAATTAGAGGTGAATGGCATCCTGTTCCCGAAATAAAAGGTTGGAGAAAGAGCTGATGAGCAATCTACTTTTGCTGTGCTGCTGGGTGCGTCTATGCCAACTGCAAAGCTCAGTCCACTGAATTAAAAAAGAATTTCCGTGAAATTGTCAAGTCTCTGACTTTCTGTTCTCCCGTTGAGCAATATTTTAAACGAAGACTGTTCGCAGAATTTCAAATAGTGCAGCTATTCTCTATCCATTAGTGGGATATTTCTGAATGCATTTTATCCCTCTATCCAGTGAAACGGGCAGGCAAATAACAGATCTTGTAGAAAGTGAGAAAGCGAGATAAGAAAGATTAACTGGCCTAATTCTGGAGGAGGCATAATATGATCAAAACTTGGAGGTGTACACTTCTCTTTGGGAAAGTGATTGCGCTGGATGAGCAGATGTGTAAAAAGAAAGCGTACAAATTGGAATTCGAATGTAAAGAGAAGTGAAATGTATTCAAACCTTTATAATTGACCGTTTCAGCCACAGTTGTGGGAAGCAGACTGGATTTGAACTCTTGAAAGTCAAATGCCTCACATTGTGTTAAAATTGAGCTCTGTCCACTCCTGAAAACGACACTTTAGGAAGAATGTCAATGCCTTGGATAGGTTATAGGAGGAGATTAAACATCATTGGGATATAGAAACAGGCCATTCTCCCCCAGTGAGAGCTCGTTCTGACAGTCAATGGCTGATATGTAGCCTAACTCCATATTCATGCATGTGTACCTTATCCCTTAACACCTACGTTTAACAAAAGAAAATCTGTCTCAGAATGAAAATTAACAAATTATCCAGCATCCAGTCCTCTTTGTGGAAGAGAGTGCTTAACATCCCCGACCCTTTCTGTGTGGAAGTTCTTCCTAACATCTCTCCTGAACACAATGACCCGACTTCGCCTGCTATGTCCCTTTGTGCTAGAATCCCCAAACAATGAAAATAGTTTATCTTTTTACACCCTGACTCCTTAGTTGTAGAGAAACAAGGTATAAATTGTTCAGTTTTATCTCATAGCTAAACCGCTAAACTCCAGTTATCATTCTTACAATTCTACACTGTACTTACTCCAAGGCTAATGTGTCCTTCTTAAGGTGCGGTGCTTGGATCTACTCACAGTTCTCCAAGTGAGAACTAACCAGGGTTTTGTATAACTACAGCATAACTACTGCGGCCTTATGTGGGATGAGAGCAACCCAGGCTCGGACTGCATTTTTTCCCCATCCCAAACCGCAGTCAAGAGTCAACCACATTTCTTCAGTTTCGAGTCATATATCAACCTGACCAGATGAGGACATCAATTTTTTTCCCAAAAGGATATGCGTGAAAGTTCACTTGTTGATTTAATTTTCCTCAAAAGCACTGAGGCAAAATAATTAATCGGTATGTTGGATATTTCTCTATACCCATTGACAATATCCATCGTAAGTTTCATTTTTGGATTGTTACTACGGGGGGAAACACCTCTGCTAATTTCAAGCAAACACAAAGAGGAGCTCACGTCGCATCATAATCTGTTAAATTTCGAGATGCAAGTAACTCTCCCAGATTTCAGTATTTAAAGAAAAAATAATAATTCTATCCTTTAAGTCCACCAGAGAACATGAAAGCCACTATTTACAACTCCTTACTTGAAAACTATCTTTTACCTTACACTCCATAATACTGGTCCGATATTTACGGCAAATCACTTTCAAATGCAGTTGGCATCTTCGTATGTCAAACTTTCTTTGTAGATTTCTGTAGGTCGGCTTCGGTGTTCTATTGCACAAATTCCTAATGGACAGGTATCTTCCAGAGTATACTTTGGACAGCAGTCTGTTGGTTTTTGGGGATGCTCTTTTCTGTTCTTCCCTAACTGTTCAAAACATCAGGTTTTATACCCCACACCATCAGATCATTTCATTGCTTTGATGTCATCAAAACATTAAATTCAAATTTGATTGAATTTGGTATCTTGGGGCTTAATTTAAACTGAGTGGCCAAATTCGAATTTGTTGTGTGCCATGGCAACCCAATTGCACTATTGGTTTCACACTCAAATGTTATGTTATGAATTATTTCAGCAAACTCGGTGCCTCTCTAAGTACATGCCAGCTTCCAGTCTCTCTTAAACGTACATTCTCTCTTAAAGGCACAGTACACACCGATAACCTCATTACTGTATGGACTGATTGACTTGTTTCGTTAGTGGAACTCGTTTAACACTAATAATGAGATGTGGTTTATTATCTTTGAAAAGCAATATATCAATGTACAATCATTAAAACAAATCAGACTTTTCCTCCATGATCCCCAGTAATCTTCCAGTCTGAGATGTCTCTGCCCACACACGAGTTTCAAATTCCCAAATGCAGCTCTTCGTACTCGAGTTGGAGCTCTTCTCTCTACTCCAAAGATACCTGCTTCTTTGTCCTGATATCTTCTGGAATGTGTGTGGGATCTCTCTGATATAAGTGGCTTCTTTCAGCATTCATGTGGAGGTTCCGGTGTTGAACTGAGGTGGGCAAGGTCTGAAGTCACACGACACCAGGTTACCGTCCAATAGGTGTAATTGAAATCAGAAGCTTTTGTGTGACTTCTGACCTTCTTTTAGCTAGTTATCAAGGTCATTTCCGATGGCAGTGGCTTAGCTGTAGTTTGTTTTAAGAATATCATTGGCATAAATTAAATTTAGTTTCTATCCAGGAAGGATATTACATAAAACAGTACAGGATATTTAAAACCTTGTGGCAATGTCATGTGCAGAACCCATTCAATGTTCAGCCAAGGTGAAGGCTTCCATATCTGTTATCTGGCATGATTGAACTTGACAGTGAATGCTGCAAGCGTCCTGGTTTTCTATCTCAGTTCCATTGTCCCATTAACACTGATTCAATGCAATCAATCAAGATAATGGCATTGAGTACCGGGTCCTACCACACCAGCGCCATTACCTACACCAGGATTCCTATTCCAGGTTCACAACGCTGTTTCTGCAGACACCATTGATGCCACTTTCCTCCCCCGTCACCACCAGAAGGAATAGAAGACCAAGATGAAGATGAGACAGCAAAGATGAAAGAAGGATGCGACCGGCCTGTTGATCGGAACCAATGAGACCAGGACCCAGTCAATGCCGCAATCTTAAAACAAACACAATCATGCAGAATTGTACGAGGGATGTTCACCAGGGCTCAAGTGATGCACCTGTGAAGTGAGACTGGAGAGACTGGGAGTGATTTCGGGAAATTCACCGATATCAAGCCGGTGTTCTTCTCTGACCACTGACTCTTGCTGGTCAGCAGGGAAATTGAATATGAAACTGCTGATCCCATTAAACATGGAATATCTCTAAAGGGGTTCCACCAGTTGGAGAAATGTGAAACCCCACTTTGAGTTTACTTCAGACTTTTTGCAAACAGTCAAAGGGAACATAAAGATGATCTTTATTCTCAAAGGTTTCTGAACGTGACAGAGAAACGGGGGAGAACTGTTAAAACTCCAGAAAAGTGTGCAGAACTTACACCTGCTGCAGACGATGTGGTTTGATGTCATGGAGGATCGAAAGAATGTGAACATCCAGCAAGCCTCGCTCTTTACCTTCGAAGCCTCCAAGGTAATTTCCTTGTCCAGGGTCCACAACGTGGAGGAGGATTAGATGTGCTCATGCTTATTCTTTGAAAAGTTGCTCTGTTCTCAGAGCCTGAAGGGAAAAGGTGGCGCTGCAAGCCTGACATCCTGAGGATCAGCGAATCCTTTCATGACGGACTGTGTGACAGGAAGCCCACAGACAGCACAGCCTCGTGGTCATTCCTCCCTATCTGGTAGGCCTTAGGCAACAGCAACTGGGACAGGCTACACCAGCCGCTAACTCTGGGTGTGCTGGCCAAGGTTTTCGTGTCCTCTGGAAAGAGTAATACACCAAGTAGTTAGTATAAGTCCATGAGGAAAAGTATCATGCCCTCCTCTGCAATCAGAAGAGGGAGAGGGGTGACTGACGACCAATTTAATTGATGAACATAAATTAAAATGTCCTGAATAAGGTCGTCACCATCTGGGTCAGTTCTGCTTTGGATCAGTGATTCACCCCGAGCAAATCTGATCTGTACAGGCAGCCTCATAATTTTCAAGGATAGGATCACCTCCGTGCAGGACAGGGGAGTTGGAAACCTGCCTCATCAGCCTGCACCAGGAGGTCCTTGACACGATCTTACACAAATCTATGTGGGATGTTCTCTCCAAAGTAGGCTTTGGAGACGGATTCTACAAATGAACCATGCTACTCGACACCAACATTTTGAATGCAGCCTTAGTCAATGGTTGGGAAACAGAAAGCTTCTTGATCAGATCGACAGTCAGGCAGTGCTGCCTCATCTCACATTTCCTGTTGTTTTGTTGACCTGAAGGCACCTGAGCCATTGTTGAAAACCATTCAGGCATTTCTTCCTCTTCAGCAAATGTCAATCCACTGAGAACCTCTGAACTGAGGTTCCTCAATCCACCATTGCTCATTTTTACATCAAATCGTTGTTTAAATTCAGGACCCGAGTTCAGACTTAAATTCTTTATTCTCCATCTTAATGAACAATTCAACTTTTTTTAAGGTCACTCTCCCCCATTGCAATAATATTGTAAATTAATGCTATTTTATTGTGTCTGTTTGTTTTGGAGTAAGCAAATTAACTTGCTGCATGTTTTCATCTGTTCTCTCGTATCACTTCAAACCTGTGAAATTAAAGAAGTTAATCCTTTTCAAGTGCTATTTCTGTCCAAATAGAGCAATCATCATCATAAATAATAACAAATATAGGTGAGATCTCGACAGTAACTGTATTACGTAATGCATAAATTATTGAGAATATCCCTAAAAATGAGAATGTAGCTCTCCAGAAAGAACTCTGTCCCCGAATCTGTGAGACATGTGAGGGAAGGGTTTGATCCTGAAGATTGGGATTCTGAAGCAGATCATTTTCATGGTTCCAGAGCGAATTTTGTTGCTTTTCTCTTTCACTCATAGATTTAGTACTTCAAGTGGCCAGTTTCATCTCCTTGCTAACTGAGCTTTATTCCAGGTTCCCAACACTCTGACAAAGATTGAACAAATATTCCACAATGCCTGTGGTGTGATTCCCCAGAACAGGAGCAATCCCCGTCCAATTAAAGCAAAACCCACGTTTCCAATGTATTCTGATTGTACGAGGCCCAGAACCCTCACAAATCAACGATACATCCAAAGCAGTTCGTCCTTCAACCAATGCTTCCAGCCGCATTTTCATTGGCCTAATGTGTACTCAGAATAACAAGGGGATCATCCTTTCAATGTCTTGCGTGATCTGCCACATTTTACTGATTGGGATTAATGACTGTTTCTCCCTGCTATTGTCATTCGATCAGCCAGCTGAACCTCATCGTGTATGAGTTCCCTGATTGGAGCTCTGAAACTGATCGAATCAGGGAGCCCGGTCTGAATTAAAAGGATGAATGTCAGGAATATCGAGATGCTGAACACCTGACTCAGTAAGATGCCACTGTCAAAGGATATGCATTTGTAATAAATGGGAGAATAATGACAGGATGCCGGCCTCTGAAGTGTGATTTCACGACCAGATATTGTTGGTGTAAATGTGCACCAGGCCCACGGGCTCTTCAGTTTCAACACTTTCTCTTTCCTGCTTCTGTCCCTACCCAGTAAACCCCGCACCTTAAGGTATGTTGAAGTTTTTCTGTGATGTTCTCGACCTAGGCACTTTTGAAGCAATATACCTTACAGCCTCCTGTCAAGTCAGGAATGATGATATTCTGATAGATTCACTCAGTCACTTTATGTTTGTCCACATCTGCCATTTGATGTTAAATCAGCAACAATCTGACCTTATAGATACTGAAAAGCAAAAAAAAAACTGGTGAGTTGGGAATTCATGTCTGTTTGAGCGCAGGATTGATTGACCATAATAGAGCTGGGCAGCAAGAGTTCAGTGATGAGGGAGTGAAATGACGAAAACCTAGGGTTGAATTGCACAAAGTTAGAAGTGTCCGAGATGAGTAAATCTTTGAGGAGAATAATGGAAACTACTGGCACTAAATGAACGTAACGGCTTTTTGTTGAATCTTGACTTATGAATAGGATAAGCATCTAAATGATTATGGATGTTCTGATATCTTTCCAAATGAGAAATGAATGAACAATGCCACAAATTTCTCTATATTATAGTGCATTGACTATTGTGTGTCAATTCACTCACTGAAACTGTCCTTCCCGCTCTCTTTGTGTTTTACTTTCCATTTTGCTATCAACAAACGTCGCACATGATCCCACCATGTCAGTTATTGACAGATAATAAATGACTGTGTCCGGAGAAATGGACCTTGTGGCACTCACTAATACCAGCCCAACAACATGAAGATGACAGATTTATTCCTTCTCTCTGCTTTCAGTTCTAAATCAGTCCTCAAGCCAAGTTCCATTTCCCCATCACTGCAGGCGTTATTGGCAGCATTGATACCCGCTGAAATGTTTCCATTTGACATTTCTACATCCTTGCTTTTGCAAATCCCTACTGGCCTCACTCCACTGTCTCGCTTGAAGCTGATCCATCCCCTCATCAGTCAGATGTTTTAGGTATCTACTCTGGACATGTGCAGTACAGTGCAGGGAACAGAGAATAACTCATCCCCATGTGCTGCTGCACAGATCGTGTGCCTCAGAGTCAGCTGTGAAACATGTCCAGGATACTCAAGTACTGGTCGGAGGATCAGTATTGATTTGAAATTCATGTAACTTTTGAGGTTATTTTTCAGTGACTCATTTTACTTGTTTCACTTATTGCCAGAATTGGAGAAGTTATTATTGATTCAGAAGCTGTATCCATGCAAGTTGAGGAATTCTATTTTGACTTTAGTTTTTGAAAAAACTACAATGTGTTGTCTCCATTAACCAACTATCATCCTTTCACAGAACAAGGAACCAGGGAAGCCACATTCCTCTCGTGAGGAGAACATTTCTAAGAGAGACACTTCACAACCGGAATTTAATTTCGAAATGGTCAAAGGCGAGGGAAGAACACTGAAATGAAATGAGATTTGATAGATGGTGTTGGTGTGTCAATGCTGGTATACAGGGTGGCACAGACCCTCAGTCGTTAGCCCTGATGTCTCACAAGGCCAGACAAGTGGGTGTGGGTGGGATAGCCTTTGCAGGGTCGGTTTGGACTGGATGGGCCCATTGACATGCTTCCACTTTCTAAGAATTCTATGAATTTATTCCACATGCCTTTTTCCAATGTTTCCTACTGACTGATTTATATTTGTATCATCCAATAAACATCAGGTTTAAACTAGAATATGACAGCTGGAAGTATACTCACTGGTAACACTTGTTTGTTCCAATTGTTAAATAAATGAATTGAACCACATTTAAATGTCGCACTCCCCCAGGTGATGTCAGCAGGTATAAATGAAAGGCTTTTGATTGTATCACCTCAGTATTGAGTACAGAGAGATTGCCTGCACAAAGAGATTCAGGCAGGAAATGACGCTTTCATTTAGTCATGTGCGGACAATATTTTACACAACCTTTCCATTTGTAACAATTCCTGGTAAGTGCCTTGAATTTGTGTGAATCGGTCTGAGGATTGTGTGCGGGTTCACTTTACAGCTGACAATCATACATGGGCATATTGTGCCCAAAGTCACACAATGGCAGATGATCAGCCATTTCGTCTCAGATTTCAGAGACCCTGTGGAAACCATATCTTGCAGATTCGGCAGGAATTGCTTTGGAAATTATTAATCTCTTCTTGGAACGTTCCTGAAATCTCCATTTCAATTGGAAACTATGGAGAGTTTCGGTGGAATTAAGAAAAGGATACACTTTGGCAAAATATAAGCGGTGGTATTCTAAAGTAGAGAGTGCAATATCATTTAGTTTGAGTTTGGTTCTGGGGATTTTTTAAGTGAATAATCAGTGGGCTTCTCTGTGCATCTGAACTTTATAGTTAACTTCAAGTTATTTCTGAAGTCACAACAATTATTTTAAAAATTGCATTTGATGTTTGGCTACATGAGCCTTTGTTTATATTTGATGCTTGCAACCCAGCATGGCATTAATGGAGCCTGAAAGATTTGTTGAAGAGTTCTGGAATTTGCGAATAAGGAAGAAACCCTTAACTGAGAAAGCATTACTTTCACTTCAATCATTTTTGTCATTTCTTTCAATTCCTGTAAGACCCTGGAACTGAGTGAGTGTATGGATTCGTGCTCATGCGAAGGAAATGAGAGTTTTAGTAAATTATATTGCCTTGGAATGAAAATGTTGTATTAGTTCCAGACAAAGGTTTTGTGACAAGAAAAATCGCTGAAGAGATTGTTTCAAGCTCAGTACGTTGACTTTCTGGTAGCTCCATGAAGGAATTTACTACAGTTCCAGTTTAGAAGTGACAGTGTCAAGTCATTTCACCAAATGAAAGATACAGAAATTCTCGTGTAAATATTATGTGAGTGTTTTGTTTGGAACGGTACTGAGAGTCGTGTTTTGTAAAATATATCAAGGTCACGTGTTTACTTTCATTTATGGATGTTTTAAGGGTAATGAGAATGATACAGTTCATCCGTGTGCATTGCTTTTGAATCTGCGTTCTAAGTAAGTAGTTTGATTCATTGTGCTTAATGGTATTTTCTTGTGCAATAAATTTCTGTTTTGTTGTAGAAATAATATTCGCAGCATTATGTATTTACGATTGAGCAAGATATCACATTGTTAAATCAAACAAGGAAGGTTATCATACATCAAACCGGATTTGTGTTTCGGATCTGGCTTGTTCTGTAACTAATCAGCTGGTATTAGAACAGAAGTGAGGCGATTAAAGACTAATACCCTCTGCTGAGGAACTGATAAACTAACCCAACTCTTCATATAAATTGCGCCTCAACTATATCCATCCAGATCCATTATATGGCCCAAAACCTGATCAGTCATCCACCCTGAGTTTAATACCTTATCATTCATCACAAAGTTATTTCTCACTCACTCTGCAGCAGAAATAACTCAAAATAAATTCCCTCTCTCCCTGCCAGATACGTAAGACTGCAACTGCATGAGACACTTGTTGGCTCACACACAAGCGGTTTTGCGCACAGTGCAGGTCATCACCGAACAGTGACGACAGAATTATTATGAGGAGAGTAGAGAAGATATTTACAAGGATGGTGTTGGTATGTGGAAATTCCGGCGTTCAAAATCACACAACACCAGCTTATAATCCAACTGGTTTATAGACCCACAGGTTACAGTCCAACAGGTTGGAAGCACACTCAACACTGTGGACCACGTGCCGGAAATGGGGATCAGAGTAGCTTGTTCGTTTTTTCAATTGATGCAGACATGAATGACCTCTTTCAGTGCCATAACGTTCGTTCATTTCTGTGCTATTGCAGAAAGACTGAGGAGTGTTGACGTGAATTACTTGGTTGGTTAAATGGCCTGTTTCTATGTTCTCCATTTCCACCACTGCAACACTGTGGATTGTTAAATGAACTCCACAGGGTTGTGTCCAACTTCCTGTTGTTCCCTGAAGAAGTGTTTGTAGCTTCATAACTTTAAAATGCATAAATCAATTTTGCATGGGGAGGAAATCTATTAATTAAAGTTAGAGCATCAGCATTTGCCAAAATTGCATTCAGAAATTGCAGTAGGGAACTGTCTGTTTTGATTTGCATTGTGTAGTTTATTCGTAAAATGTCAACAAGCACCTTCCAAAAAATATTTGAGTCAGGTAGTGCAGAGAATGCAATAAGAAATTTCACAGCTCCCTATTTGCATTTTGTATTCTTTGCTGACTGAATGCCAGCGAAATTAGAACGTTTGCTAAACTTGACAAGGAATTGTTCACTTTCCAAACCAAACTGTGTGGGATTCAGTGAGTTAACAGACCCTCAGTTTTCCATCAGAGAGAGGGCTCAGATCATGGATTACACCTTTAATGATGAAACAAACCTGTCTCAGCTCTGTTAGCATTGAATATCAAACAGATGCATCTTCACAATTGTAACAAGCAATGGTTGTGTAATATAGTGACCAGCCGTTTCGAGGTAACCCAAATTGGAGAAAAGGAAATAATTGTGACTGTGAGAGCGGCTCCTTTTTTGAGATAGTTCGGGTGTCAGCGCTGACTTCCAAAAAATGCTGGAAAAGTTTTTTTTTGTTATGTGCTGTTACATTGTTTTGGAATTTTGGGGTAAAGAAAGATTAAAGCAACACAATGTAAAAAAAGAAGGAAATTGTGTGGGAGAGTTCACAGCACAGGAGCAGGACGTTTATAGTTGTTTTCAGTATAGTTTTGCTGATTTTTTGCTGTATATCTGCAATATTCAGTAGAATTAGTTATTTTTGGTTGCAGGTTTTATTGAGATCTGTCTCTTGATTAAAATGTAAAAATATAAAACATCAGCACTACATTTGCCAGTAGCAGTGTCCTTTACAGCAGTAAGGCTGTTGTTTGTTCTGGGTGCGTAGATTATTAAGTTGCAAAGATGGCCTTTAGAGGAGCGATGTACTCTTCTTGTCAGATGTGGTAGAGTTTACGTGTTACTGATCTATATGACTAGAGTATATGTTTGATCAATATGTTTGATCGTGAATCCTGTCATATCACTTGTATTGGTTGGAGTAGCAGTGAGGAATGTTGAGGCAATGAGGAATTTTCGGGAATTAAGCGGTCTGATAGATGGCAGCTAAAGGAAGAGAGAACAAAAGCAGACATAACCGAGTAGACAGGTTACCTCCAGGAAAGGCAGGCGAGGGAGATAGGTAGTGCAGGAGTCTCCTGTGGCTATCCCCATTTTAAAGAGTTAACTTGTTTTTGATAATGTAGGGTGTGATAGACTCTGAGAGGAATGTATCATGAACAGCCAAGTACTGGCACAAAGACTGGTTCAAATGTAACGACTGCTACGCGAGTTTCCAAGAGACCAATTCTAATAGGGGACGCTCTCAACAGTGGCACAGACAGACTGTTGCCTCATTTTTGCCAGGATCAAGGATATCTCAGAGAGCGTGCAGAATATTCTCAAAGGGGAGTGGGATCAGCATAAGGTCATTGTGTACATTGGAACTAACAACACAGGAAAGAATAAGGACGAAATTCTGAAGGCAGAGTATGTGGTTAGAATGGAAAATGAAAGGAGGTCCTTAAGGGTAGGAGTATCTGGATCATTCTCAATGCCACGAGCTAGTGAGCGTAGGAATTGGAGGATAGAGCAGATGAATGTTTGGCTGAGGAGTTGGTGCAGGGCACAATGCTTCACATTTTTGCATCATTGGCATATTTCTTGGGGAATAAGTGATCTGTATAACAAGGACAGATTGTAACTGAATTAGAAAACAAACGAAATTACTGGCAGGGAGATTTGCTCGAGATGCTCAGGAATATTGAAACTCGTAAGGTTGGAGTGGGGATTACGGTAATGGTGGGTGAGTGGGGGTGTGGTCGCGTGATCAGACTGACAGTCAGGAAAGAAATCAGCCTGAGACTGACCCAGAGGGGAAAACGAGCAAGACCACTTGTCAGGCAGACTCAAAGCAGAGAATGAGGCAAGACTGACAAATTAAATTTCATTTATTTCTACACAAGATGCCTCACAGGGGAAACAGATGAACTGAGCTTGTGGTGAGGAATATGGGGCTTGGATATCATAACAATTACACAGATGTGGTTCAGGGATGGACAGGACTGGCAGCTGACAATTACAGGATAGAAATGCTGTAGAAAGTAAAGAAAGGTGTCAAGAAAAAAGACGAGTTGCTTTTTGATAAGGGATAATATTACAGTTGGACTTAGGGAGAATACTCCCGGGAATACTTCCACGGTAGTATCAGAGACATAGTTTCTTTGAATCTAACTACGCCCAGCATGATCGGAGCAGTCGCAGAAATGTTCCATCATCGATAAATATCAACACGATGATTCTCAATTCCCTTTTCAAAATCAATCCCCGTCTTTTGTTTGCAATGTTGGGGTCTTGTGCGAGGAGAAAACCGAGTTGACGTTTGGATATCATTGACAAATGTTCAGAGGGATGTGTTCTGGTCAAGAATGGTTGCATAAACGATGTTTCTCTCTCCACAGATGCTGCCAGAGCTGTTGAGCTTCTCCTGTGATTTATATTTCTTTTTTTATATTTCTGGTATCCACAGCACTTTTATTTATATTGTGAAAATGTTTCACTTCCCAAACTACTTCCCAGAAGTACTTCTTAGAATTGTGGAACCCGACTGTACTGAAAAGGTACATCAGTCGTCAAGCTTGTGTTGTCAAGGCTCGATGAAATCTGGTCTGGTCCCAGGTAGTTGTAAATGATTGTGAGGTTTCCTAAATCAATAACTCTTCCAAGCACTGAATTATCAGAAAACACACCACTGTCTGAGTGAAAGACCTTTCCTCAAATCCCCTCCAAACCTTATGCTGTTCACCTTAAAATATTTGCCCTTTTGCCATCTGCCAATTCCCTGTCCCAGTTAGATATGGAGATCTTCCATAGCTCCCTGGGCAGAAGTGGAGAATGCTTGATCAGTGACTTCCAATTTATATTTTATATTCTGTCTCTTTCAGTTAATTTCCTGCTGATGTTTGTTCTCTCTCGGCGAAAGTGTGGCCTCTCGAACTGCACAACCCGCTGCCTGCTGGCTATGGCAGCCTCAGATCTACTGTTCATTTTTGCTGAGATCATACTGTGGCGATTGAAAGAACTTTACTACCCAGGGTGCTTCCTGGACATCACCCCCGTGTGCAGTTTTGTCGATGTCCTGCTTCGTGCATCCACAGACTGTTCCGTCTGGTTCACTGTCCTTTTCACCTTTGATCGTTTTGTAGCCATTTGCTGCTTGAAAATGAACAGAAAATATTGGACAGACAAAGCCTTGGCTGTGGCTCTGGCTGCAACCACCATTCTACACTGTTCAAAAAACATTCCCTTCTATTTTCGGTATGAGCCTGGGTGGATAATTAACAATGTTCCAAGGTACTGCCGAATAAAGTCAAGTTATTTTACTGACCCTAGGTGGCTAGGGTTAAAGTGGCTTGATATCATTTTAACGCCTTTCATCCCATTCGTGTTAATTCTGTTGATGAACACTTTTACGGTCTGGTACATTTTAGTGGCCAGTCGAGTCCGCAAGAGCCTGATGGGTCAGAGCAAGGGAGAGAGTCGCAAAGACACAGAGATGGAGAGCCTGAAGAAGTCGGTGATTTGCCTCTTCACCATATCCGTTAGCTTCATACTTCTTTGGGGAGTGCACAGTGCAAACATCTTATACTTCAACATTAAAGCAACAGGTCGTGGGAGTAAAATTCACTTTTCATGGGCCGGAGAAATGCTGAGGGATTTTAGCTGCAGCACAAACACATTATTTTATGCAGTGACTGTGCCCAAGTTTCGAGATAAGTTCAGGAATGCGATGCGGCAACTGGTCACGTAAATTCTTCACTTATGGTGCAAAGAGGATGGAAAGAGGCTGGTAGAGAGATTTGATATGATGGACTGGCTGTGAGTGATTGGTTCTGCTCGAACATTGCATCTTCACAGACTGCCCTTAGTATGAGTGTTATTGACCGGCAGAATGTGGTCTCTGCATTCCCCCTGCAGGGGAAGAGGGAGAGAAACAGAAACGGACCCTCCTGCACCACGATTATTGTCAGACTCTCCCTATTCAGCTCCTAATAAACATTTAATTACAACAAAGGAAAGGCTCCGAGTGTTGGTGATCCTCACATCTGAATTGGCAACGAGCATTATAATTGAAAGAGAGTTTATTCAGTCCACCCCCTGTCTACTGTCTTCAAGGGATGTTTGCTTACTCTCTCTCACTCTGCCTCTTTCTGTCTGTGTTTGTTCCTCTCTAACTCTCTCCACTGTCATTATCTCTCAGAATCCTGCTCAGTTTCTCTCTCTTCTTCTTTCTGTCTGTGTTTGTTCCTCTCTAACTCTCTCCACTGTCATTATCTCTCAGAAACCTGCTCAGTCTCTCTCTCTCTCTCTGTCTCGCTCTGTGTGGATCTCCCTGTCTGTATCGTTCTCTCTCTCTCTCCACTTTTTTATCTTTTTGTCTGTCTCTCCATGTCCCTCTATCTATCCTTCTTTGTCTTTCTGTCGATCTATTTTCCTGTCTCTCTGTCTCTCCCTCTCGCTCTATGTGTCTTTTTCTCACATTGACCATGCCAGACAATTGTTGTCTCAGTTCAGCACATTCTCACGTGCATTTACTGACCTCACTTCCTGATCACTCCATTCACTGATCTTTCCACAGGCAGTGATTTTGCAAAGTACAAAGTGCACAGATACAGCCAGGAATACCTTGACACATTACTGTAAGTAAGTCGGCTGGAGTTTGATCATCTCCCTTTCCTATCCCCGTGGCTGGGCGGGAAGTGTGTTCATGCGTTTCCCTTTCAGTGCGTGACGGTGTCTGTGTGCGTCTGTGTGTGTTGCGGGGGTTTCATTGCCTTTGTGGGGATGTCACTCTGTGTGTGTGTCCCTTGGTTTTTGTCGTTGGATATGTCCCTGACTGTGACACATTATGAGTGTGTTTATGCATCTGAGTGTGGGTTTCCCTTTGTGTATATTTCTGTGAAAATATATTCATGCGTTTATGTCTTTGGGAATGTTATTCACTCTGTATGCGAGAGTACTTCTGTGAAGTGAGTGTTTTCTTATGTGGGTCATTCGTACTGTGCCTCTGTGACTGCAGAAATGTGTGTGTTTTAGATATGTGCATCTGTTGTGTTTGTGCCTGTGTATATGCTGTTTGTGGAGTTACATTCCTATGACTGAGTGCGTGCATGTGCGTGTATGTGTGTTTCAATGTCAACATGTCATGAATTTTCTGTGACTCCGTGTGTGTTTCTGTGAGTGTCAGTGTACTATTGTGGGAGTGCGGGGTGTGTATCTGCCTTGCTGTGCTCTTGTTTAAGCAGGTGAGTGTGTTGTTCAGACTGTGTTTGGCTGTCTGTTCATGTGTCAAGATCTTTCTGTGCCCCCAGCGGGATCTCTCTGTGCCTCTTTACGTTTATATCTCTGTTTGTTTCTGAGTGTCGCTCTGTCTGTGTCTAATTGTGGTTGTGTTTCAGAAACTGTGTATAAATGTGCTTGTGTGTATGTATAAGAAGTTTCTGTCAATATTTGCAGATTGGTGTGTAGTGTCTCTTACTCTAAGTTCGCTTCTATGCACGTGAGGGTGAGGGTGTGATTCTGTGTCTGCGTGAAGATGTGTTCTTATATCACCGCATGAATGTTTTTGTGTGCGTAATGTGTGCGCGTTCAGCTAGATATTTGTGTGTTCCAATATGTCTAAGCATGTCTTTTTCTGGTTGCGTGTGTGTGCATGCATGCATGTGTGAGTAGGTGTGTCTCCCTTCAGCACTCTGATTGTATTCTTGTATGGGTTAAGAGAGTGTGTGAATGTTCCTGCGGTCTTTGTGCGGGTGTGTTCCCACATTTTGGTTTTACTGTATTATTGTGCGTGATTGCATGTTTGGGTTTGTGCGTGTATGTTTGTCTTTGTTCATCAGTACGCTCATGTTTGACTGTATTGCTGTGGATGGGTGTGCTTCTTCGTGTCCGCCTACGTGTGAGGATGTGGGTGTGTTTGTGTGTTCCTCTACGTGTGGTTCTATCTTTGTCTGAGAACCTCTCCTGTAAAATGACTCGAGAAACCTAGAGTAGGCCACGCTTTACAAATTGCTCTCAGCGGCGTTTTTCTGGAAGGCTGTGAAATATCTCAATAAAAGTATGGCTGCCTCTTGCACCCTGAAAGCTGAACTGTTACTTCCGTTCAAAGAACTTAGCCTAATGAACGAAACAAGACAGTGGAATGTTCGATGAAATTAAGGGTGCCAGTTCTTTCTGATTAGGCCTTACAATGTAGGAACAGAATTAGACCATTCAGCCTACTGAGCCTGTTCTGCCATTTGATCATGAAAGATCTGTTTTTTTCAATTCTATTCTCCTGCCTTCTTTTCATAAATATCACTTACTAATCAGGAAACAATAAATTACAAATTTAAATGCATTTGTAATGAATCAGGCAGATACTCTCCAAACATTTCAAGATGGCAATCCAGACTCTAAATTTTCTACTTGTTTTGAACAGGTGGAGAGTCGATATTCCAGGAGTGATGCAGCTGGTCAGAACTCCTTGTTTTCAAGTAAACAGAATTGATTTACAGAGTACTGAACGAAACACAAACAAAAGAGAACAGAATACAGAAAAACATTAATTGATCTCATCCAAAACCCAACAAACTATCCCAACTTAATGATTGTTGCACATTGCTCCAACAATCCACATAAACACCCCATGGCAAAACGGGTAAATTCAAACATGGCGTCTAACAGAAGAGAAGTCAGAGAGAGATTCAGCATGGCACAACTTGTTCCATGTTGCTGTTCCTTCTCCCAAAAGTCTTAACAAAGCTAACTGTTAACTTACACCAAACCAAACTGAACTAATCCAGAGGTAGATTGAGCTAGGTGAACTGGCCACTTCCCTTTCATTGTGTAAGTGCTCCTTTTTGCGCACTGGAAAGCCTAATACCCGAGGCATTATCTGTTAGATATAATCAAATTGGTCCTACAACCCATCCAAACTAGACACCCCTGAACCCCAGTGTTTCTGACCACACTAAAAAACATAAGGACAACACAACCGTGGGCGGCACGATGGCACAGTGGTTAGCACTGCTGCCTCACAGTGCCTGAGACCCGGGTTCAATTCCCGCCTCAGGCGACTGACTGTGTGGAGTTTGCACGTTCTCCCCGTGTCTGCGTGGGTTTCCTCCGGGTGCTCCGGTTTCCTCCCACATTCCAAAGATGTGCAGGCCAGGTGAATTGGCCATGCTAAATTGCCCATAGTGTTAGGTAAGGGGTAAATGAATATGTAGATGTAGGGGTATGGGTGGGTTATGCTTCGGCGAGGCGGTGTGGACTTGTTGGGCCGAAAGGCCTGTTTCCACACTGTTAGTAATCTAATCTAATCTAAATACAACCTGATGAAAGTAGCAGCATCATAACATCTCCCCTTTCCAAACAAGTGAGCCATCAATATCCAAAAATGGCTTCTTTATACAAGCCCTTAATCTTTAACTGTTTGCACACAACAACACCCATGTGCATTACATTGACAATAACCATGCAAACATTCACTACGATTTTCTGGTTCAATCTGTTTCACTCCTACCATTGAGCACTCTGTTTCTCTTTCAAGTCTCGACAATCACATTTTCCCGTCCTGTCACATACACGTTTTCAAACTGAATTTCTGCAATAACAAGCTCCCTAAAAACAGTCTGGAATTTTTGTCCTTAAATTTCAGTGCGGACTTCAATGAGTTATGATCAGTGCGTATATTTGACTCAGGCATGTTAATGGTAACAGGAAAGTTGAATCGATTTAAAGCAAACACCAATCTCAAAGTCTCCTTCTCAATGTTTGATTCTGCTGACGTATGTTCAAATTCCTGCTGAAATACCTGATAGGTCTTTCAATCTTTTCGTCATCTTCCTATAAGAGCACAGTACGAACATCCAGATCACACGCATCGATCGCCACCTTGAATGGATTTGCATTATTTGGGATGTCTAACACTGGAGAAGTGGTCAACAAAACTTTCAGACTGTCAAATTCTTTCTGACAGTTTCCTATCAAAAAAAAACGTCTTGCCGTTCTTTAGTAATTCAGTGAGTGGAGAATCCACACTGCTAAATTTGGTGTGAATTTCCAGTAAAACCCATTCCATCCCAGGAAGTTTAGTATTGCTCATTTTGTTGATTGTATGGGAAACTCCCTAATTATTTTTGCTTTTAATTCCATGTGGTCGTTTGTCCATGCCAAATAACATGGACCAAGGTGACTTGGGCTTTGCTACATTCACTTTTAGCCAGTTTCATCACCACACCTGCCTCGCAAAGTCAATGTAACAATTCTGATAAATGTTATAAATTTTTCTTCCATGTATGACGAAAAATCGCTAGATCGTCTAGATATATGACACAATTGGTAAGACAGAAATAACCTTATTGGTTAGGCTCTGAAATGTGGCTGGCACAGTTTTCATACCAAATGGTATGACTCTAGATTGATAAGGGTCAGTTTGCGTGACGAAAGCTGAAACTGACTTCACTCTTTCAGACCAAGAGTATCCTAGGAGCAAGTCCAAGTTCGAAATATAAGTTGCTTGTTTCACCTTTTCAGCACAGTCTTCTAAACGTGCAGTCGGATATACATCAGTCTTTGTATTTGCACCGCCTTTGTGATAATCTACACCGAAGTGATGGGTACCATTTATTTTTGACACCATTTCTATGGGTGAGCCCCAGTAACTTAAACTCACTTTGATTATGCCATCTCAGAGCACATCTTCAATTTCATGTAAAACCCGTGCCATCTTTTGGGCATTATGTTTATAAGGATGTCGTTTAATCCGAAGAGTGTTTCCTCTATCTCCATCATGTATAGTTAGGTTCGTACTTCCCAGCTTATATCCACATAGCTCCCAATGCAATTGTCATAAATTCTTCAGATCATTTCCATTTTCCTCCAGAAATTAACTTAATAATTTATCCAAATTTCTGACAACTACGTCATGGTCAAATTTAATTGGAGGAACTTAAAATTCAGAATCCTCTGAACTTGGTTCTTCGATCATTGTTGTCATCAAGAACACAATCTCCCTTGACTTTCCTCCCCTGTCAAAATGCCTTTTGAGCATATTCACATGACACACTCTGTGAAAGTCCTTATCAGTTGTGTACCTCACTCAATCTCCTTGAATGGTAAGGTCCACTGAAATTTGCTTTTAAAGGTTTACGAACAGCTCCAATAATAAAATTGCGAGTTTTTGATTGCATTTATCTTTCCTGTTTCAATGTCAGCTGTGATACTTTTTAAATACTGTTTCTCCAATCCCCCATTCTATTTCATCGTTCCAGAAATTCTGACACATTGCCTAAATATGCGGCCTCTGAATTTTGCCGTATCAATTTCGGTTAATCAATTGTAACTGTCCTCTCACTTCTTGCACAAAAAGTAATTCAAATGGACTGAATTTGGTCGAATCATTTGGTGCATCTCTGATCGCAAAAAGTACAAATGGAATTTCTTTATTCCAATCATCTAATTAGTCTTGACTATGAACTCTCAACATGGTTTTAATGTCTGATGCCACCTTTCTCCCACTCCCTGCGATTCCGAATGGTATGCGGTAGATTTGAATAGGTTTAGTCCTAAACTGTATAGTTGCTTGAATAAGTTTGATATAAAGTTTGAACCTTCATCTGATTGTATTTCTGTGGGTAGTCCATATCTAATGAAAAAATTGAGTAACTCCTCTGCAATCTTTGTGGCTGTGATATTGCATAATGAAATGTCATCTGAAAATCTAGTGGAACATCTATTATTGTTAACAAATAATGATTGCCATTTTTTATTTTAGGTAGGGCTCCTCCGTGATCAATTGAGACTCTTGTAAAAGGTTCCTCAAGTCTAAGAAAGGCTATTAAAGTTGTCGGTGTTGCCTGTTTGACATGTCTGGCAAAAATCAACAACATCTTCGTGCAATCCACGCCAGGAAAATCGCTTCTGTATTTTAGTTTGGATATTTCTTCCATCTGAATGACCACCTACTGGTCGTTAACACACCGCGCACATTTCCACACACACTGGCAATACAACTTGAAGAACTTGCAGCAATTTCTCAGCTGTCTGGATATGTGATGGTCTCCATTTCCTCATTAAGACATCAGTTTTGAGATAGTTGGACACCAGGATATATTTAGAGTTTTTTTCCATTTACGGTTTCTGAAACAATTTGTTAGGTTTCTCATCTTTCTGCTGTAATTCCGTTAATTTCTCTGACTTAATGATGCCTGCTTTGTCATGTCTGCAACTGTTATGTGTAAACCATATTATCAAACAGGGTATCTGCTAATCCCACGTCAACTTCCTTGTCTGTACCCTTTGATTTTTCCTGTTTCAACTGGTGACTTTGTGACCTTGTTACCGCAAAGCAAAAAAAAAAAATACCCAGGATATGTGTCGTCCCATGGTTTAGTTGCCTGAGTATCCATTGGCGTTTCAACCACAGTAGACCACACTCTTACCTGTGAATAAGCGATATTATCAGCAAGGGCAAATTGAATTCCTGGAGCTGAGAGTTTGTCCTATCACTACTTCTCCAGTTTGAGAAGATTTGTTACACAGGTTTAGGTTTTAAATGTCGGTTTGCTCGCTGAGCTGGGAGGTTCTGGATATAAACCTTGCAGTTCAGGGAGCAACCTACTTCCACAACTTCTCTACTCTTCATTTGACTCTCTATCCTCACTCTACGTCTTTCAGTGCATTTTGTCACACCATGAATTCCCATTACTAGGTTCTTTTCTGTAATAATTTTTCAGATGTACATCTTTCAACATCAAAGATGGGAGGATCCCGTTTCTCTTAAGATTTGAACCTCTTTACATGCTGCTCCTGGCTGATACGATTAAACTTCACCTTTGCAGGTATATGGTTTAAGAAGATCGGGGACATCCTCCTTAACCAAACTCCAACCAGGTTGTACATTCTGGTTCGGCTTTCTAGCCTCCACTATGCTTTTTATTACCACTCCAACAAAATTCACTGGCTTATCCTGTTTTCCTTCATCTGGATTCCCAGTGCCTTTCCCAAACCACCAATGGTAATTTCATGTAGTCTGACCTATTGCACTGAAAACACCGGAACTTTTTAAGTTCTCTTTCCCCTTCAAGGTTTTCCATTTCACACGTGGTAAGTTATCCTTGTGGTATTCATCAAGTCTACTTTTCCCTTTCCATGTGAGGATTTCTCTTTTCCCCAAATTCTATTGCTCACAGTTTGAAAGTGATGTTGGAAGGCAAACTTGGATTTATGAACTAGCTCATAATCATTAGTCACTTCAGCTGCTAACCTTTAATTCTCTGCTCTTCCACATGAGTTCTCATTACATCAGGAAGTGAAATTTTGAGCACCTCTGAAATAAAATACGAGCAGCATAGATTTGTAATGGCCTCATTCTCCTTTCAAACTTGCTTTGTTTGATCCTTTCCACTCTCAATGCAAGTTTGACGATGATTGCTCCTTCGACTCCTGTAGCGTTACCTGTCGGCTTTTAGCACAAGCTCATATTATTCGGCATTGGAATTTAAATATTGTTTGTGTCGGATATGTTTGAGATTATATAAATATAGTTATATAATAGAACTGTTCACGTTTTTATGTAAATCCTGTCGTGTGTTGTACCTTTTACGATTTATACACCAACACTGTGTTAGTTTATGTTGACGTTGTGCCCATCTTCTTCCCATCAGTAATTTCGTGTATGACCATGTGGGGCTGCTGCTGAACTCCTGCAGCACTTTGGGATGGATCTGCAGTCCCAGCGCCGCCCAAAGGGGTGGCAGCACAGAGCAGCGGCGGTCCCGAGTTGGCGGATGTGGGGTCTGCTCAGTCAGGGACTCCTGGTTTCTGGTTATTGTCGTGAGTAAACACATATCCTGCAATAGGGGTAGGTGGGATGGAGGGTAATCATTAAAGAGCACTGGGGAAACAGAGAGGTTTAAATACAAAGAGAGATTGAACTAAAGATTGTAAAAGGGAGAGTATTCAATCGAGAATAATGGTTTGAGAATATTATAGACAATCGGAGAGTTCTAAGTGAAGCGTAATAAGAAGAGAGCTGAGTGAAGAAAATGGGGGAGTGTTACAGACAGACAGGGAGAGGAATATAAGAGAAAATAACAAAACAAGAATTATTTAATGAATAAGGGGGAGTGTCCTGATTGCAGGGACACAGGGAGAGGGTTAATACAGGGGAAGTTGGAGTGATTCGACTGAGGTCAGCCAGAAGAAACTCTTTGAAGATGAGCTCTCCGATTCGCCTATTAACCTGGTACAAATAGGGAGTCCTGGCCGATAGATATAAACAGTAGTGTCTAGCGTTCTGTTCACTCGAGGAACCAGCTTTCTGCTCGCTGGGTCAGTGTCAGGTCCTTTGCAAGTATAAATGCAGAGTAACTTGATGGGTTACCACCTTTGTGGAACTGGAGATGACATAATACAGAGTAGTAAGGAGAACGTTGAATACAGGGGAGTCCCGGAAATGCCCAGGTATGGGGAAAAGGAAGGCGAGTTTACACAGAGTAATAGGAAAAATAACTAGAGAGTAATGAGAAGCGCGTTGAACACAGCATTACAGGGACAGGGTTAAATGCAGGGGAATGGAAAGGATTAAGTCCAGAGTGGGGAGGAATAAATGACGAACAATAGTGAGAGGGATAATTTGAGTGCAATATGGAGAAAGTTGAATACAGAGTCAAGGTGAACGTGTGTCATGTGTGCGGTTTTAATATAGCAGGAGCAATAGAGAGTAATTTTGAGGAGTCTAAATGGAGAGTATTAGGAAAAGGACTCAAAAGAGAATAACAGGGTAAGTGCTTAATACAAAGGAAGTGGGATGGGTAACGACAGGGAAATAGAGAAGAACAAATACAGATAACGATGAGGTTGGTAAAGAATAACAGTGGAGTCTAAGAACAGACTAATAGGGAGAGGAGTAAACAAAAGGTAGTGAATAGAGGGGATGGAGTACTAATACAGGCTTAAATCCAATGAGAGATACAGAAAAAGTGGAAGAAAGAGTAATCGGGAGAGAAATAAACACTGGGGAAGAGACTGAATGATATGCAGGATAATCGACATGATTACAAATTTGAAGTAGACAAATGATGAAATACACAGTAATAGAGAATAATAGTGTTTAGATAGAAAATAATTTATTCAGTGTGCACAATAATTTTCTGATTTAATATCTGTATGTACCGATGAGAGAAGGTACAAAACTTGGGAAGTAAGGCAGGGTAGGTGATAGAGTTGTCAGTGGGGGAGAACTTTGGGGTCAGCGATCATAATTAAATTAGTTTTAAAATAGTGAATGAAAAGAATAGACCAGATGTAAGAGTTGAAGTTCGAAATTGGAGGAAGGCTAATTTTAACAGTCTTAGGCAAGAACTTTCAAAAGCTGATTGGGGGCAGATGTTTGCACGTAAAGGGGTGGCTGGAAAATGGGACGCCTTCAGATATGACATAACGAGAGTCCAGAGACAGGGTATACACGTTAATGTGAAAGGAAAGACTGGTAGGTGAAAAGAATTTTGAATGACAAAAGAAATTGAGGGTTTGATTAAGAAAATGAAGGAAGCATATGCCGGATATTGACAAGATAGATCGAATGAATGCTCAGAAGAGTATAACGGCAATGGGAGTATACTTAAGAAGGAAATAATGAGGGAAAAAGAGGTACCTGAGATAGCTTTGGCAAATAGAGTTAAGGAGAATCGAAAGGGTTGTTTACAAATACATTAAGGACAAAAGGGTAACTAGGGAGAGAATAGGGCACCTTAAAGATCAGCAGGACCGCCTTTGTGTGGAGCCGCAGGAGATGGTGGTGATACTAAACCTGTATTTTGCATCAGTATTTACTGTGGAAAAGGACATGCAAGATATAGAATTTTGGGAAATTGATGTTGACATCTTGAAAAATGTTTATATGACAGAGCAGTAAGAGCTGGATGTCTTGAAACGCATAATAGTGGATAAATCCCCAGGACCTGACCAGGTGTAACCTCGATAAATGTGGGAAGCAAGAAAAGTGATTGCTGGGCCCGTTGCTGTGTCATTGTATCATTGATAGTCACAAGTGAGGTGTACGAACACTAGACGTTGGCTAACGTGGTGCCAATGTTTAAGATGTGTGGTAAGGGCAGACCACGAAACTATAGACCGTGTGTCATTGGTGCAAAAGTTGTTGGAGGGAATCCTAAGGGACAGGATGGACATGTATTTCGAAAGGCAAAAGCTGATTCGGGATAGTTAACATGACTTTGTGCGTGGGAAATCAAGTCTCACAAACTTGATTGAGTTCCATTTAAAGAAGTAACAAAGAGGGATGATGAGGTAAGAACGGTGGAGTAGATCTATATGGACTTCAGTTAGGCTTTAGACAAGGTTCCCCATGGCAGACGGATTAATAAGGTTAGATCTCCCTTTCCAGCGAGCCTTCTTTTTCAATCGATCAGTGTGGACTGACGTAATGCCCACGCCTTGTACTCACATGAGAGGAGATGAATGGACGTCTGCTGTTCCCCCTTTGTCATCTCAAAATGAATTAAATTCCCTTCTAAAATTCCTCTGTTGTCGTTTGAAGGAGCGGTTTTGCTTTAATACATTCGGGGATGAGGGCGTTGCCGGCTAGCACCAGCATTAATTGCCATCCCTAATTGCCTAGAGGGCAGTGACGTTTCAACCACGTTGTTGTGAGTCTGGAGTGTACATGTCATACTGTATTGGGAAGGACAGCAGTTTCCCTCTCTGACGGGTATGACTGACCGGCAATCGGTCATCATGAGCCTCTTTAATTCTCGACTATTATTGAATTTACATAACGCCATCTGCTGTGTCTGGGTTCCCAGAACATTAACTGGGTCTCTGGGTTAACCGTCGAGTGATAAATCCACTAGGCAATCTCCGACATCTGCTAAATGGCCTCCTCCGATGTAACAGGCTAGAGACAGGGCTGAGTAAATCCCAACGAGCTGTGAACGCTGGAGATAAGCAACGAAAACAGAAATTGATGTCTATTCAATCAATTCATTTTCTGCATCAATCACCTACCTCATCCCAGTCTGACATCCTGACAACAACATGCGTCGATTGACTCCATTAGATCCCCAAACAACCCTGGGAAAGATTCCCAAAAACTTCACACACACACACACACACACACACACACACACACACACACACACACACACACACACACACACACACACACACACACACACACACACACACACACACACACACACCAGTTCCAGGAACAGCTTCTGCAGAGTCGTTATAAAAATATTGAAGCGACTCTCTTGACTCAAGTAATGCTGACCTTTCTTACACGGATCTTTCTTCTCCGCCCTGTGCAATATGACTTGTATGCCTCGCTTTAATTATTTCTTGTTCAGCACATCATTGCTGCGTATGATCGGCTGGTACTGCTCACAAATAAAGTGTTTCACAGCACTTCGGTACATGGGACAATAAATTAAACAAATTGAATAAAATCAAAATCAAACTCATCCGTGCCCGTCAGATATCCTAAATTGTGCCAATTGTCCCAAATCAATCGATAACCTTCCTATTCTTACCATATCGAAAATTCCCTCAGGAGAAGGTGAACTATACAGCAGAAATCATGGGGAGCAGAGTTGATAGAACCTTCATTGACTTCTTGTTCTTTGCATTATTTGTATTGACAGAGCGACCATTTTATGCTAGTCGACATGAAATGAAGCGCACAGACAGTAATGCCTCTCAGGTAATCGTCTCCTCTATCACGGAGGCATTAGACGACAGCAGACACTAAAAACTGTACCAGCAGTTATCTCTGGAGGAGTTCACCAAGGCCCTGAAGACCTTAGGAAAGCACAAAGCTTCCAGAAGTGATGGCTTATCACTTGCGTGGTTTTAACCCCGTGGCACTTGACTGACCTGGACATTCTTGAAGTGGATAACAGTACACTTCGAACAGGTAGCCTTTGTGAATCCAACAGGAAAGTTATCATCCCTCTCATTTACAATTAGAAGAGGCACAGGGAGGACTGACGACCGGTTTCACTGCAAAATGCAATTTTCAGAATCCTGACTGAGATCATCGCCAAGTAGGTCAGGTCTGCTGTGGAATGAATGACTCACCCCGACCAAACCTGTTCTTTGCTGGGCAGAACAATCTCTCAGAGTCTCGCACTCCTCAGCGATGTAATTGTCTCTGTGTGTGACAGTGAGGTTGGAAACTTGCCTTACCAGCCTCACCAGGAAAAGGTCATTGACAGCAGATTGCACACCAACACGTGGGGCGTACTCTCCAAAATTGGCTTTGGGAATGATACCTGCAATTGGATTGACTTTCTCTGCACCAACAGCGTTAGTGCGTCTCAGTAAATGGGTGGGAATCAGAAAGCTTCCCGAACAGTCGTGGAATCAGGCAGCGCCGCCCATTGTCACCTTTACTATTTTATTATTGTCTGAAAGGTGATTGAATTAGTGTTGCGATTCGTTGAGATGTTTCATACTTTTTAGCCATTACCTATCCACTGAGAACTCATTCCACGTTTGCCCATTTGTGCATCAATTCCTTGTTGTTCTTCTTCGTTAGCTTCGTGGATCTGAGTTTCAAATGCAATTTATTCCTTCTCCAACTTAATAAACAATTTGAGCATTTTATGTTCATTCTTCCCAAATACAGTAATATCGTGACATAATGCTATCTCATTGTGTTCGTAATTTTGGGAAATATATAACATGTTGCTGCATGCTTACATCTGTGCTCCTGTGTGAATCCAATGCTGTGAGCTGTAATAAATTAGTCCTTTGAATGTGCATTCTGGCTTTAGGTTCTTGGGTGGTTGTGAACTGTTCAAAATATCGATGCATTCTTTCAGTCTGTTTCAGAACAAATAACTCGCACACCATCATAACGACAAAATTTTAAAAAATCTTTCGATAGTAAATGTGTTACTTAACACATATGTTATTGAGCATCTCCTGAAAACTAAAAATAACGTGCTGGGAATAACTCTGTCCCTAAACCTGTGAGGTACGGTAGGGCAATGTTTGATCCTGAAGACTAGGTTTCAGACGCACAGGATCTTAGGCGATCCAGAATGTGCTTCTGCTGCTTTTCTCTTTCACTCACAGATTGTCTACTTCCCGTGGACAGATTCATTTCCCTCCTATATGAGATTAATCCCAGACTGTCAATCCTGTGACAGGTCTGCTTAAATATTCCCCAACAACATTCGCAAGTCTCCCAAACTGGGTAGTAATCCCCATCCAATTAAAACAAAACAATCACAATGTATTCAGATTGCTGCAGCCTGGGAAACATTTCCAATGACTAAGATGCCCAAAATCCTTCCTCACGGAACAAATGTTTCCAGCCACACGTTTTTCACTCAGACTCACCCATGGCATAGTTTTTCAATTTCTTTCCCGACTTTTACTTCCCACTTTCAGAAACTCATTTTTTTTCCCCTAGTAATGATTGTCATGAAGTCGGGTAGCTGGATTATACTGGACATGAGATCCCTGTATGGGGCCATTACTCTGTGTCAGTCAGGGAAACCAGGTTGATTCCAAAGTGTAAATGTCAGGGATACTGAGATGCTGAGTACCTGACTCAGTGACAGGCTTACATCAAAGGGTCTGCCTTTGTAAATAAAAAGTGAATAATGGCAGGATGCAAGTTTCTGAAGGGTTGGCACCAATGTGGACTAGGACTTCCTTATTTCCCAATTTCCCTCACCCTGCCCACTCACAGTCCACCTCACCCCAAAAACGTGTGACATTTTTGACCCTCGGCACTTTTGAGGCAATATATCATCCCGGACTCTTTCAAGTCAGGATGTATAATTCTGGAAGAGTTAATCAATTTAGCTGTCAACACTGCTGAATCCTGATGCTAACACAGCAGCAACTGAATTTGTAATTGGGAAAAAACAAAAAAAAAAGTTTTGAGTCCATGTCTTTTTGAGTGCAGCATCGATTGACCAGAATGATAACAGAAGAGCAAGGGTTCAATTTGAGGGAAAGAAATGACGCAAACCCAGGGTGAAATTCCTCAAATTTGGAAGGGTCTGAGGGAAGTAAAGTTTTCAAGAGAATAATCGAAACTACTAGCACTGGATGGAACGGAATGTTTCCTGTTGCCTCTTGATTTACGACTGGGATAAGCATCCAAAAATTATTGATGGTCTGAAATCTTTCCAAGACTAAAATGGTTGAATAATTCTTTACTTTTCTCGACATTACATTGCACAGACTATTTTTGTGCTCATTCACTCACTGAACCTGTCCTTCCCTTTCTCAGACTTCCTCACTCCTCCTTTACTGTCCACCTAACATTGTGCTAACAACAACTTAACATATGATCCTATCACCTCAGTCATGGATACAGATTATAAATAGCCGTGACACGAGGAATGATAATTGTGGTCCTCACTAATATTAGCCGAAGAACATGAATATGACAGATTTATTCCTGCTCTCTGTTTTCTGTACTTTATCAGTCCTCACAGCAAGCCCCATCTTCCCATCACTGCAGGGCTCTTTGACAACATTGACCCCTTCTCAAACATTTCCACATTTTGAAATTTCTGTACCCCTGAGTATGCAAATCCCTCCCCAGCCTCATTCCTCCATCTCGCTTAAAACTTTTGCAATTCACCATCAGTAAGATGTTTGAAGTTTCTTCTCTGTACATGCTCAGTACACTGCAGAGAGGACAGAATGACTCAGGCCCATGTGTTTCTGTACAGATCAGGTGTGTCTCAGAGTCAGCTCTGCAAACCGTCCAGGCCATTCTTATCCCAGTAGAAGGATCTGTATTAATTGGAGTTTGCATCGCCTTTGAGGGCAATTTTCTGTGCCTAATTTACTGATTTCAATTATTGCCTGCACTGGAGGAGTGATACTTGTTTCAGACGCTGAATCTGTGGAGGGTGAGGAATTCAATCACCATGTTTGATTTATTAAAACGTACAAACTATCATCCCTTCACAGAGCAGCTCCTGATAACCAGGGAATCCACATCCCAGTGTTGAGGAGAACATTTCTCAGAGAGACAATCAACAATCGGAATTTAATTTGCAAATGGTCAAAGGCAAGGGAAGGATGACATTGAATTAAAATGAGATTTCAGTGTTCAACAGCTGGTGTTGTGGAGTCAATGCTGGTGAACAGGTTGGCACAGTGGCTCAGTGCTTGGCTCTGCTGCCTCACCGGGACAGCGGGTGGGTCTGGGTGGGATAGTCTTTGCAGGGTCTGTGTGGACTCGATGGGCACATTGGCCTACTTCCACATTGTAAGGATTCTATGATTTTCTTCAATATGCATTTTCCAATGTTTGCTGTCGACCATTTGAGATTTGCATCATCCAATAAAGATCAGTTCTAAAAATGTTCTGTGAGAACTGGGAGTTAACTCACCGCTGTCACCTGTTTGTTCAATTTTGTAAAGAAACTGATTGAACCATATCGTAATCTAACACTCCCCCAGACGATGCCCGCAGACATAAGTGAAAAGCTTTGAGACTTTATCACCTTGGCATTGAGTACAGAGAAATTGACATCACACAGTGATTGATGAAGAAAATGACGTTTTCAGTTTATATTGTGTGGAATTTATTTGTCACGACCCGTCCGTTTGTAACAATTCCTCGTAAGTATCTTGCACCTTTCAATTTGTGTGTCTCTGTCTGAGGATTCTCTGCGGGTTCACTCTGCCACTGATATTGACACATGGGCATATTGTGCCCAAAATTCAGACAGTGGCAGAAGATCAGTAATCTCGTCTCAGATTACAGGGACCCCGTGGAATCCACATCATCGCAGATTCCACAGGAATTGCCTGGATAATTATTGCTCTCTGCTGGGAAACATCCATAAATCCACATTTCAATCCGAGACTATGAAGATTTTCGGTGGAATTGATGAAATGAATCACTTTGTGAAAATCTAAGCCGTAAAGTTTGGAAATCCAATTGATTGCATGTTGTTCTGGTTTGTTGAATGAATAAGCAGTAGGCTTCTATGTGCATCTGAAGCTGAAGTTATTTCTGCAATAACATAAATTTGTTTTCAAATTTTGGTTTGACTTTCGGCTAAATGGCTTTGTGCATGCGTGAACCTGTGTTTAGTTTCGATGATTGCAACCCAGCATGTTATTAAGGGAGCCTGAAATATTTGTTGGAGAATTCTGGAATAAGCGATGGTGGAAGAAACACTTAACTGCAAAAGATTTGTCTTCACTGATCTCATTTTTGTCATTTCTTTCAGTTCCACTCAGACCCTGAAAATGATTGGATGTGTAGATTTATGCTCATGTGAAGGAATTGAGAGTTTTTGTAAATTACATTACTTTCAAATGAAAATGTTATGTTGGTTCCAGACAGAAGTGTTGGGACAAGAAAAATCTCTGAAAAGATTATTGAAACTTGAGTACATTGACACTCAGCTATGTAGTTGCTCCATAAAGGAATTCACTGCAGTTCCAGTTTAGAAGTGAGAGTCGCAAACATTTAACCAATTGATACGAACAGGGATATTCTGGTGTGAATATTATTTGAGGGTTGTTTCTTTGTATCGACTCTGGAAGTCGTGATTTGCATAATATGTAACTCATATCCTTTTGTTTCATTTATATATTGTTTTGATGTTAATGAGAGTTGTACGTTTACTGTGTGTTCATTGCCTTTGAATCTGCATAACAAGCACGTAGTTTGGTTTATTTTATTTTATCGGGGAAAAACAAGGACTGCAGACACTGGAAAGCAGAATCTAGATTAGAGTGGTGCTGGAAAAGCATAGCATTTCAGGCAGCATCCGAGGAGCAGGGAAATCGACATTTTGGGCAAAATCCCAAAGGTGTGACTGAGGGGTGGAGAGGACTGGCAGCTAAATGTTGCAGAATACAAAGGCTGTGGGAAAGAAATAAAGGGGGAGCAAGAAAAGAGGAGAAGTTGTATATTTGATAAGGGATGGCATGACGGCTGTACTTACAGGATGTTCCTCTGAATATGTACAGGGAAGTCGTTTGGGTTGAACCGAGAAATAAGAAAGGAATGATCACCTTATTAGGATTGTATAATGGACCCTTCCCCACCACCAGCGGGAATTTGAGGAGAAACTTTGAAGGGGAACTCTGATCTTTGTAAGAACAATAGAGTGGCAATGGGAAGGAATTTTAACTTGCTAAACATAGACTGAGACGTCCATAGTGTTAAGGGTTGAGATGGCGAGGAATTTGGGAAGTGGGTACAAGAACATTTCCTGATTCTGTATGTGGATGGGCCTACTAGAGAACGCACAAGACATGATCTACTGACAGGAAATAGGACAGGGCAGGTCACTGAGGTGTGAGATGGGGAGCACTTTGGAACCACCGACCATAATTCTCTTAGTTTTAGTACAATGATGGAAAAGCATCGACCAGATGCAAAAGTTCAAATTGCATAAAAGCCAATTTTGATGGTTACGTGCAAGAATATTCAAACGTTGACTGGGAACAGATGTTCACAGGCAAAGGGACTGTGGAGAATTGGAAATCTTAAAAATGAGACCACGAGAGTCCAGAGACAATATCTTCCAGTTCAGATAAAAGGCAAGGCTGGTAAGTGTAGGGAATGCTGAACGACAAGAGAATTTGATGTTTTGGTAAGAGAAAGAAGGACACATATGTCAGATAAAGATCGCAGAGATCGCGTGAATATTTAAAAACGTGTAAAGATGTATACTTCGGAGGGAAATCAGGAGATCAAAAAGGGAACATGAGATGGCTTTGGCAAATAGGTTTAAGGAGAAACCAATGGGGTCTCACAAATACAAAAAGGACAAAAGCCAAAGAGAAAATAGGACCCTTCAAAGATCAGCAAGGCAGCAAGGAAATGCTGCGGATGGAGGAAAAATTAACTGAGTATTTTTGCATCATTATTTACTGTGGAGAAAGACATGGAAGGTACAGAATGTGAGGAAATAGATGGTGATTTCTTGAAAAATATCCAGATTGCAGAAGAGGCGGCGCTGGATGTCTTAAGACGCATAAAGGTGGAGAAACCCCAAGGACCTGGTCAGATGAACCGAATAACTCTTTGGGAATCTGGGAAAGTGATTGCTGGGTCTCTTACTGAGATATTTGTATAATCGTTCGTCACAGGTGAGATGCCAGAAGATTGGAGTTTGACTAACGTGGTGCCACTGTTTCAGAAAGGCTTTAAGGAAAATCCAGGGATCTATAGACTGTTGCACCCGATGTTGGTGGTGTGCAGGTTCCTGGAGGGAATCCTCAGGGAGAGGATTTACATGTATTTTAATTGACAATGAATGATTAAAGACAGTCAACATGGCCTTGTGCATAGGAAAATATATCTCACGAACTTGATTCTGTTTTTTTTGAAGAAGTTACGAAGAAGATTGATGACACAGAACGGCGAATGTGATCGATATGGACTTCAGGAAGGCATTCAATCAGTTTCCTCATGGTAGAGTAGTTAGCAAATTTATATTACATTGAACTAATGGAGACCCAAACTTTTGAACAGAAGTCCCTTGAAGGTAGAAGACAGAATGTTAGAGTGAAGGGTTGCTTTTCAGTTTGGAGGCCTGTGACCAGTGGTGTGCTGCAAGGATCGGTGCAGAATCCACGGCGTTTCGTCATTCATATACATGCTTTGGAGCTGAACATTGGAGATCCAGTTGGTCAGTTTGCAGATGGCACCAAAACTAGAGTTGGAGTGGTCAGCGAATAAATATTCCTCAGTGTACACTGGGTCATGATCAGATGTGATAATTGGTTGAAGAGTGGCAGATAGAGATTAATTCAGATGAATGTGAGATGGTACATTTTAGTAAGCCAACTCAGAGCAGGACAAATAGAGTTAATGGTAATGTTCTTGAGAACGTTGCTGAAAGAGGGAGTTTAAAGAGAGTTTAAGGATTACTGTGGATTATGTCTGCCAAAAATGCTTTTGAATGCGAATCTTAGCAGATCGAGTGGATCGGTAGGAGAGACAGCTGGAAGTGATGAGGAATTTGCAACAACAACAGTATGTGAAGGATGGCAGTTACAGAAAGGGGGGAAGTCTCAGATACATTCACATGGATGGATTAACTCCAGGAAGGGTCAGAGAGATAGGCAGCGAGAGCAGGAGTCTTTTGTGGATATAGGTAGGAGGAGTGACATAGGTAGGAGGAGTGCTGAGGATGTTAGACAGGCTTTTAGGGAGCTAGGTTGGAAGCTCAGAGTTAGAACGAACAGAGTTGTTGTCTCTGGTTTGTTACCCGTGCCACGTGATAGAGAGTCGAGGAATAGGGAGAGAGAAGAGTTAAATGCGTGGCTACAGGGATGGTGCAGGAGGGAGGGATTTCGGTACTTGGATAACTGGGGTTCTTTCTGGGGAAGGTGGGACCTCTATAAACAGGATGGTCTGCACCTGAACCTGAGGGGCACCAGTATCCTTGGGGGGAGGTTTGCTAGTGCTCTTGGGGGGGGTTTAAACTAACTCTGCAGGGGCATGGGAACCCAGACTGTAGCTTTAGGGTGCAGGACCTGGAGTGTAGGGAGGTTAGGAATATGGCATCAATCTTAAAGGAGGGTGCCTGTAAACAGAAGAGTGGCTTGAAGTGTGTATACTTTAATGCCAGAAGTATACGAAATAAGGTAGGTGAACTCGCAGCGTGGGTTGGTACCTGGGACTTCGATGTTGTGGCTATTACGGAGACGTGGCTAGATCAGGGACAGGATTGGCTGTTGCAGGTTCCAGGGTTTAAATGTTTTAGTAGGGTCAGAGGTGGGGGCAAAAGAGGGTGTGTGTGGCTTTGCTTGTCAAAGATAGTATTACAGCGGTGGAAAGGAAGATGGACGAAGATTTGCCATCTGAGGTAGTTTGGGTTGAGGTTCGGAATAGGAGAGGTGAGGTCACCCTGTTAGGAGTCTTTTACAGGCCTCCTAATAGTCCTAGAATCGTTGAAGAAAGGATTGCGAAGATGATTCAGGAGAAGAGTGACAGTAATAGGGTGATTGTTATGGGAGACTTTAACTTTCCTGATATTGATTGGGAAAGCTATAGCTCAAGTTCGTTAGATGGGTCAGTGTTTGTGCAATGTGTGCAGGAGAGTTTCCTGACACAATATGTAGATAAGCCAACAGGAGGTGAGGCCATACTGGATTTTGTTCTGGGTAACGAACCAGGCCAGGTATTAGAACTAGAGGTAGGTGAGCACTTTGGGGACAGTGACCACAATTCGGTGATTTTTACTCTAGTGATGGAGAGGGATAAGTGTGTACTACAGGGCAAGAGTTATAGCTGGGGGCAGGGAAATTATGATGCGTTGAGGCATGACTTAGGAGGTGTGGATTGGAAAAGTAGATTCCAAGGCAAGAGCGTAATTGATATGTGGAACTTGTTCAAGGAGCAACTATTGAGTGTCCTTGATAAGTACGTACCTATCAGGCACGGAGGAAAGGGTCGTGTGAGGGAGCCGTGGTTTAATAAGGAGTTGGAATCCCTTGTTAAATGGAAGAGGGCGGCCTTTGTAAAGATGAGGCGTGAAGGTTCAATAGGGGCAATTGAGAGTTATAAGGTAGCCCGGAAGGACCTGAAGAGAGAGCTAAGAGCAGCAAGGAGCGGACATGAAAGGTCCTTAGTTGGTAGGATTAGGGAAAACCCTAAGGCTTTCTATAGGTATGTTAGGAATAAAAGAATTACTAGGGAAGGAATAGGTCCAATCAAGGATTGTAATGGGAAGTTGCGTGTGGAGGCTGAAGAAATTGGGGAGGCGCTGAATGAATACTTTTCGTCAGTATTCACTCAGGAACAGGACATTGTTGTCGATATGAATACTGAGGCACGAATAAGTAGAATGGATGGCTTTGAGATATGTAGAGAAGAGGTGTAGGAAATTCTGGCAAGGATGAAAATAGATAAGTCCCCTGGGCCTGATGGCATTTATCCTAGGATTCTCTGGGAAGCAAGGGAGGAGATTGCAGAGCCATTGGCCTTGATTTTTGTATCCTCTTTGTCGACAGGAGTAGTGCCAGAGGACTGCAGACTAGCAAACGTGGTTCCCTTGTTCAAGAAGGGGAGTAGGGATAATCCTAGTAACTATAGGCCAGTGAGTCTCACTTCTGTTGTGGGCAAAGTCTTAGAGAGAATTGTAAGGGATAGGATTTATGCACATCTGGATAAGAATGATGTGATCAAGGATAGTCAGCATGGTTTTGTGAAGGGCAGGTCGTGCCTCACAAACTTTATTGAATTCTTTGAGAAGGTGACGAAGGAGGTAGATGAGGGGAAAGCGGCAGATGTGGTATATATGGATTTTAGTAAGGCGTTTGATAAGGTCCCCCATGGTAGGCTACTGCAGAAAATACAGAGATATGGCATTGAGGGTGAGTTGGAGGTTTGGATTAGGAATTGGCTCTCTGGAAGAAGACAGAGGGTAGTAGTTGATGGCAAAGGTTCATCTTGGAGTGCCGTCACTAGCGGTGTTCCACAAGGATCTGTTTTGGGACCATTGCTGTTTGTCATTTTTATAAATGACCTGGAGGAAGGGTTAGAAGGTTGGGTGAGCAAGTTTGCGGATGATACGAAAGTCGGAGGAGTTGTAGACAGTGAGGAAGGATATGGCAGGTTACAGCGGGATATAGAGAAGCTGCAGAGCTGGGCAGAAAGGTGGCAAATGGAGTTCAATGTAGCTAAGTGTGAAGTGATTCACTTTGGTAAGAGTAATAAAAAGATGGATTACTGGGCTAATGGTAGACTACTTGGTCGTGTGGAAGAGCAGAGGGATCTTGGTGTCCATGTACACAGATCTCTGAAAGTTGCCACCCAGGTAAATAGTGCGGTGAAGAAGGCATATGGCGTACTGGCTTTTATTGATAGAGGAATTGAGTTCCGGAGTCCTGAGGTCATGCTGCAGTTGTATAAGACTCTGGTGCGGCCGCATCTGGAATATTGTGGGCGGTTTTGGTCACCATACTATAGGAAGGATGTGGAGGCACTGGAACGGGTGCAGAGGAAGTTTACCAGGATGTTGCCTGGTATGGGAGGAAGATCCTATGAGGAAAGGCTGAGGCACTTGGGGTTGTTTTCATTGGAGAAAAGAAGGTTTAGGGGTGATTTGATAGAGGTGTACAAGATGATTAGGGGGTTAGATAGGGTTGACAGTGAGAACCTTTTTCCACGTATGGAGTCAGCTATTACAAGGGGGCTTAGCTTTAAATTAAGGGGGGGTAGATATAGGACTGATGTTAGGGGTAGGTTCTTCACTCAGCGAGTCGTAAGTTCATGGAATGCCCTGCCAGTAGCAGTAGTGGACTCTCCCTCTTTATGAGTATTTAAGCGGGCATTGGATAGGTATATGGAGGATAGTGGGTTAGTGTAGGTTAGGTGGGCTTTGATCGGCGCAACATCGAGGGCTGAAGGGCCTGTACTGCGCTGTATTCTTCTATGTTCTATGTTCTATACCCATTTCAAACAGGTATGCTGTTTTGGAAAATGTAGGGCGTGATGGATTCTCAGGGGAACGTAGCACCAATATGCAAAGTTTCTGGTATTGACCCTAGCTCTAATGCAACGAGGGGTACGTCGGATACGAAGAGATTAATTGTGTTAGGGGATTCTGTCGTCAGAGGTACAGACAGACTTTTCTGTGGGCAGCAGAGAAAAAAACACAATGGTGTGTTGTTTCCCTGGTGCCAGGATCAAGGATGTCTCAGAGAGAGGGCAGAATGTTCTCACGGGGGTGAGGGGCCAGCAGGAGGTCATTGTCCATATTGGAACCAACGACATTGGAAGGGAACAGGTTGAGTCTCTGAAGGGAGATTACAGAGAATTAGCTAGTAATTTAAAAAGGAGGTCCTCAAGGGTATTAATATCTGGATTACTCCCAGTGCTACGAGCTAGTGCGGGCAGGAATAGGGCGATAGAGCAAATGAATACATGACGGAGAAGCTGGTGTACAGGAGTTGGATTCACGTTTTTGGATCATTGGAATCTCTTTTGGGATAGAAGGTTCCTGTCAAAGAAGGACGGATTGCACCTAAATTGGAAGGGGACTAATATACTGGCAGGGAAATTTGTAAGAACTGCTTGGATTAAAACGAGCAAGATATGTGCGGGGGAGGGCGGTGGAGTGGGTGGCGGTTGGGGGTAGTGAGGGGTGGGACCCAGGGAGACAGAGAGGAAAGTGATCGATGTGAAACGGTTACAGCTAAGAACAGAAGTGAGTCAAACAGTCAGGGCAGACAGGGACAAGGTAGGACTAATAAATTAAACTGCATTTATTTCAATGCAAGCGGCCGAATAGGGAAGGCAGATGAACTCAGGGCATGGTTAGAAGCATGGGACTAGGGTATCATAGCAATTACAGAAACATGGCTCAGCGAGTGTCAGGATTGGCAGCTGAATGTTCCAGGATACAAATGCTACAGGAAGGATAGAAAGGGAAGCAAAAGAGGAAGGAGAGTGGCATTTTTGATAAGGGATAGCATGACAGCTGTGCAAATGGAGGATATTCTTGGAAATACATCCAGGCAAGTTATTAGGGTGGGATTGAGAAATAAGAAAGGGATGATCACCTTATTGGGATTGTATTATAGACCCTGCAATATTCAGAGGGAAATTGGGAAACAAACTTGTAAGGAGATCTCAGCAATCTGCAAGAAGAATAGGGGAGTGAGGGTAGGGGATTTTAACTTTCCAAACATCTACTGGGACTACCATAGATTTCAAGGATGAGATGGAGAGGAATGTCTTAAGTGTGTACTGGACAATTTTTTGATTCAGTGTGTGGATGTACCTCCTGTAGAAGGTGCATAACTTGACATTTCCTTGGGAAATAAGGCAGAGCAATGAGTGAGGTGTCAGTGGGCGAGCACTTTGGGGCTAGCGACCATAATTCTATTTGTGTATAAATAGTGATGAAAAAGGATAGACAAGATCTAAAAGTTGAAGTTCTAAATTGGGGAAAGGGCAATTTTGACGGTATGAAGCAAGAACTTTCAGAACCTGATTGGAGGCAGTTGTTCACAGATAAAGGGACAGATGGAAAATGGGAAGCCTTCAGAAATGAGATGACAAGAATCTAGAGAAAGTATATTCCTGTCAGGGTGAAAGGGAAGGCTGGTAGGTATAGGGAGTGCTGGATGACAAAAGAATTGAGGGTTTGGTTAAGAAAAAGAAGGAAGCATATGTCAGGTACAGACAGGATAGATCGAGTGAATCCTTCGAAGAATAGTATAAAGAAAGTAGGAGTATACTTAAGAGATTGCTTTGGCAAATACAATTAAGGACAATCCAAAGGGGTTTTACAAATATATAAAGGAGAAAAGGGTACGTAGGGAGAGAAGAGGGCCTCTCAAAGATCAGCAAGGCGGCCTTCCTGTGGAGCCACAGAAAATGGGAGAGATACTAAATGAATTTTGCATCAGTATTTACTGTGGAAGAGGATAAGGAAGATATAGACTGTCGGGAAATAGATGGTGATATCTTGTAAAATGTCCAGATTACAGAGGAGGAAGTGCTGGATGTCTTGAAACGGTTAAAAGTGGATACATCCCCAGGACCTGATCAGGTGTATCTGAGAACTCTGTGGGAAGCGAGAGAATTAATTGCCGGGCCCCTTGCTGAGATATTTGTATGATGGATAGTCACAGGTGAGGTGCCAGAAGACCGGAGGTTGGCAAACGTGTTGCCACTGTTGAAGAAGAGTGGTAAAGACAAGCCAGGGAACTATATTCAGCTGAGCCTGACCTCGGTGGTTGGCAAGTCGTTGGAGGGAATCCTGGCTTTGTGCGTGGGAAATCATGTCTCACAAACTTGATTGAGTTTTTTGAAGAAGTAACAAAGAAGATTGATTCGGGAAGAGGAGTTGATGAGCTCGATATGGACTTCGGTAGGGCGTTCGACAAGGTTCCCCATGGGAAACTGATAAGCAAGTTTAGATCTCGTGGAATACATGGTGAACAGCCATTTGGATACAGAACTGGCTCAAAGGTAGAAGACAGAGGGTGGTGGTGGAGGGTTATTTCGTTCGACTGGAGGCCTGTGACCAGTGGAGTTCCACAAGGATCGGTGCTGGGCCCTCTATTTTTGCCATTTACATAAATGATTTGGATGCGAGCATAAGAGGTACAGTCAGTAAGTTTGCACTTGACTCCAAAATTGCAGGTGTAGTGGACAGCGAAGAGGGTTACCTCAGATTACAACAGGATCTGGACCAGATGGGCCAATGGGCTGAAAAGTGGCAGTTGAAATTTAATTCAGATAAATGCGAGGTGATGCATTTTGGGAAAGAAAATCTTAGCAGGAATTATACACTTAATGGTAAGTTCCGAGGAAGTGTTGCTGAACACAGAGACCTTGGAATGCAGCTTCAGAGCTCCTTGAAAGTGGAGTCGCAGGTAGATAGGCTAGTGAAGAAGGCGTTTGGTATGCTTTCCTTTGTTGGTCAGAGTATTGGGTGCAGGAGTTGGGAGGTCATGTTGCAGCTGTACAGGACATTGGTTCGGCCAGTGTTGGAATATTGCGTGCAATTCTGGTCTCCTTCCTATCGGAATGATGTTGTGAATCTTGAAAAGATTCAGAAAAGATTTACAAGGATGTTGCCAGGGTTGGAGGTTTTGAGCTATAGGGAGAGGCTGAACAGGCTGTGGCTGTTTTCCCTGGAGCATTGGAGTCTGAGGGGTGACCTTATAGAGGTTTACAAAATTATGAGGGGCATGGAAAGGATAAATTGGCAAAGTGTTTTCCCTGGAGTCGGGGAGTCCAAAACTAGAGGCCATAGGTTTTGCATGAGAGGGGAAAGATAGATAAGAGACCGAAGGGGCGACTTTTACACGAGATTGTGGTAACTGTTTGGAATGAGCTGCCAGAGGATGTGGTGGAGGCTGGTACAGTTGCAACAGTTAAGAGGCATTTGGATGGTATAAGAATAGGAAGGGTTTGGAGGGGTATGGGCTGGATGCTGAGAGGTGGGACTAGATTGGGTTGGGATCTCTGGTCGACATGGACGGGTTGAACTGAAGGGTCTGTTTCCATGCTGAACATCTCTTTGACTCTATGACTCAAAGAGATTTTGGAGTGCAGGTTCATTGATCCTTGAAAGTGATGTCTCAGTTAGCTAGGGTGGTGAAGAAGACGGTGAAGTTTCCTTGATTGGTCAGAGCACTGAGTATTGGAATTGAGAGATCATGTTGTGTCTGGACAGGACTTTGTTTCGGCCACTTTTAGAATATAGTGTGCATTTCAGGTCTTCCTCCAAAAGGGAGGATGTCTTGAAACTTGCAACAGTTCGAATAAGATGCATTAGGATGTTGCCAGGATTGGAGTATTTGAGCTACGCGGAGATGCTGAAGAGGTTGCGGTTGTTTTCCCTGGAGTGTCGGAGGCTGAGGGGTAACGTATAGATGTTTACAAAACCATAAGGAGCATGGCCAAGGTAAGTAGAAAAGTTCTTTTCCATGGGTTTTAGGAGTCCAAAACTCGAGCGGATAGGTTAAGGTGAAAGGGGAAAAACTAAGAGGGACCTAAGGGGTAACCTTTTCATGCAAAGGGTGGTGCATGTGTGGAATGAGCTGCTTGACGATATGATGGTAGCTGGTACAATTACATTTAAATGTAATCTGGATATGTAAACGTTTAGAAAGATTTTAGACAGATGTTGGGACAGATGAGACAAGAGTAATTTAGGATATATGGACTGTATGAACAATTTGATCTAAAGGGCCTGTTTCTGTGCTGTAAATCTTTATGACTCTAACTATGCCTGGTAAGTGAATAGCAGTTTACCAAATGTTCCATTTTTAGGTGAATAACACCACTTTCAATCACAATTCTCTGTTAGAAATAAATCCCTATGTTTTCGGTTGAAATGATAGGATATTGCGTGCGCAGAAACATGAGATGATGTTTTGAGTTCAATGATCCATGTTAAATGAAAATGCTCTGATCAACAGTGATTCCATTAACTCTGTTTCTCTCCCCACAGATTCTGCCATACCTGTTGGGTTTTGCCAGTTATATCTCATTCAGTTTCATGTTTTCAGCATTCAAATCCCTTTCATTTATTGCATTAAAATGCTTCACTTCCAAATCATCCCCCAGAAGTAATTCTCAGAAAAATCAAATCCAACGATACTGAAGAGGTGCTTCGTGCCACTCAGTTTGTGCGATAAAATCGACACGAAATCTATACCCGGCCCAGCTTCTTGCACTATGCACGTAATCTCAAATACTTTGACGCTTCAAGTGTTCATACAAGTAGTTTTTAAAGTTTGTGAGGTTTCCTGCTTTACCACCCTCCAGGGATGAATTACCACACCCTCACCATTCTCTGGGTGAAAACACCTTGTCTGATTGCTCTGCCAGCCCAGAAAATCATGATTGATGCAATTGCACCATTACTCCCGCATTTCCCTGTACACCTGAACACCTCTCCCACATCATTCCTCAAAACATTTGCAATAATTTATCTGCATTCCTTTCAATGATACTGAAGGTTATGACAAAAGGACAGCAGGTAAGAGGGGAAGAGGTAACTATCTGGGGCAGGGTAGGATGGAAACAGGCTGCAAGAGTGATTCCAAATGTTGGAAAGTCTGTGAGTGATGGGTTCAGCTGGAACATTGAGTGTTCACGGACAACCCTGTGGGTGAGTGTCAATGACTGTGGCAGGAGAGGTCTCTGAATTTTCCTTGCAGGCGTGGAGGGGGGAGGGACAGAAACAGTCCCTCCTTCACCATGATAACTGTCAGCGTCTCTCTGTTCAGCTCACAATAAACACTTTATTACAACAAGGGAAATGTTCTGGGTACTGGTGATCTCCTCATCTGAATGGGATGTTGTTACGTGCATATTTGTATTTGAGTGTGTTTATTGCGTCCACTTTTTGTCTACTTCATTCATAAGGCTATTTCAGACTCTCTTTCTCTGCCTCTTTCTGTCTGTCTTTGTCTGTTCCTCTCTTCCTCTCTCGCGCTGTGCCCCATCTCTCATCTTAACGCTCTCCCTCTCTCTCTGTCCCACTCTGTATGTGTCCATGCCTGCATCGTTCTATCTCTGTCTCTTTCTCTCTAGCTATCTGCCGGTCTGTCAGTCTTTCTGCGTGAGGGTGTCTGTGTCACGCTCTGTGGTGCAGAGGGGGCTTCATTTCCTTTGTGGCGATCTCCATGTGTGTATGTGTGTGTGGGGGGGGTGGGTGAGGTGGCTTCATTGCCTTTGTGGGAATCTCCCTGTGTGTCGGCCGGAGGGGTTTTTATTGCCTTTATGGGTATCTCCCTCCGTTTTGGGGACGGGGCAGGGTGCTTCATTGTCTTTGTGGGAATCTGTGTGTGTGCCTGGAGAGGGAGGTGGTTTCATTGCCTTTGTGGGGATTTCCTTGTGTGTGTGTGTGTGTGTGTGTGTCTCAGTAATTGTCCTTGAACATGTCCCTAAGTGTGACACATTTTGACTGTCTTTATGAATGTTAGTGTGGCTTTCCCTTTGTTTGTGTTGGTAAGTATTTCGATTCATGCGTCCATGTGTTTGGGAATGACATTCAGTCTGTCTGAGATCGTTTCTGTAAAGGTGGGCGTTTTTATGTTGGCGTATGTTACTGTACCTCTGTGATTGCGTATCTGTCTGTGTTTTCCACATGTGCATCTGTTGTGTTTGTGCCTGTGTGTATGCTGCATGTCGGATTGCATTTCAATGATGATGTGGTTTTGCGTGTGTGTGTTCTGTGATATGATATGTGTGTGTCTCTGAGTGTCATTATATTAATGTGGGATTGTGGAGTTAGTTTTTGCCTGGCTGTGCTCTTGTTTAAGCAGGTGAGCATGTTGTTCAGACTGTTTTTGGCTGCCTGTCCATGTGTCACAATATTTCTGTGCCCCCAAACTTTTGTCTCTGTGTTTTTTTCTGTGTGTCACTCTGTCTATATCTAATTGTGGCGATGGTTCTGTAACGGTGTTCGAATGTGTTTTTATGTATGTACAAGAAGTTGCTGTCATTCTTGCAGGTTGGTGTGTAATGTCTCTTAATCTGAGGTTGTTAATGTAAGTGTGTGGAGGAGTGAGTGTGATTCTGAGTCTGCGTTCTTATATCTCAGTATGACTATTTCTTTGTGTGTGGACATGTGTGCATTCTGACCATACGTGGGTGTGTTGCTAACTGTCTTCGTATGCCTGTTTTCATGTGTTTGAGTGTGTGTGCACGTGCGCGCATGAATGCTCAAGCCAATGTGAGTAGCTGTTCCCCACTCAGGACTCTGATTGCTTTCCTATGTGTGTTGTGAAGGTATATTTCTTTACTCTTTGGAAAGGAGTGTTCTCACATTTCAGTTGGACTGTGCATGTGTGCATGTTTGTGAGTTGAATGTGCACACGTGTATGTGTTTTTATTTGTCAGTAAGTCCCTATATCATACCTTGCATTTCTGTGTGCTGGTGTGTTTCTGTTTGCATGTGCACATGTGTATGTGATGGTGTGGGCGTGTTTCTGTGTCCCTCTGGGTGTGGTTCTGTCTCTGTCTGATCATGAGACTTCCTCCCCTGAAAAAGGACAGGTGAAACCTTCAGCAGGTGATGTTGCACAGATTGGTCTCAATGGTGCATTTCAGCAACCTGGGAAATATCTAGGTATCAGTATCTGTATCTCCTGCACCCTGTTTGCGGAAATGTTACATCAGTTCAAGGACCGAAGACTAATGAAAAAAAAAGACAGGGAAATATTCAATGAAAGGCAGTAATCCAGTTGTTTCTTCCATGTTTGAAGCAAGGATGCAATACATACACTTTTTTCATGTCGGAGCTGTTTGTATCCGTCCACAAATGTTGTTATAGACTGGATCATTCCACCATACAATGTATCAGCTGAATAGGGCCATTTAGCCCATTGAGAGTGCTCTGTCATTTGATCATGAATTATTTGTTTCTCAATTCTATTCTCCGGCCTTCTCCACACTTCATTTGATTCCGCTATCAACCAGGAACCCATATTTCACTGTTTTAATGCAATTGTTCTGGACCAGACCCTCTAAAAGCATTTTAAGATGGAAGCCCAGACCCTAACGTTTCTATTTGTTTTGTTCATGTGTCAAGTGGATATTCCAGGATTGATGGAGCAGGTAAACATTCATCGGTTTTTTTTTAAGCAAAGTTTATATACAAAGCATCGAATGAAACACATACAAATGCAAACAGAAGACTGCATAACTTCACCCATCCGAAAACTCAACAGACTGTCCCAAATTAATGATTGTTCAAAATTCCTCCCACAACCTCCATAAGCACCCAATGTCAAAACGGGTAAAATCAAACAGAGGGTCTTGCAGAAGAGATGTCAGAGACAGATCAGCATGGAACAACTTCTTCCTTGTCGCTGTTCCTTTTACCAGCAGTTTAAAAATCTGACAACTTGCAAACACCAACCCAAATTAAACCAAACCAGAGAAAATCAGAGGTGGGAGAATTGGCCACACCCCTTTCATTGCAGATGGTTTTATATTTGAATGCCTTTTTGCCTGAAACAGTTTCTGTTAGCTATCATGAAATTTTCTCTGCAACCCATCCAAACTCAACACCCAAGAACCAATGCATTTACAAACACTCTAAGAATAAAACCAAGGACACACTACCTTGGTAAACATCATCACGCACTCAACCTTTTCAACTCCACACCACTCTGAAGCAGTGATTTCCACAGATGAAGCACACTTTGGCTGAAGAAATTAATTCTAGTCTCAGTTCCAAATGTCGCCCCTTTATTCTGAGGCTATGTTCTCTGGTCCTAGTCTCTCCGACATGCATAAACACCTCACAAACAGGTGCTGAAATGAAAGGACTGCTTATGGAATGAAGTACAATGCTGGTCTGAGGCTGGGAATGACAGTCTCTGGGGCTGTTTGTAATTGGTGGACTGGGCCATGTTAAAGTCCTCAGTGGAAATCCTGGATGAGCAAACCACCACCATCACAGACATCATGGGCAAATGCATGGAGGACTGCTGAGTGAAGAATGAAATCCGAGTGTTCCACAAGCATCAACCTTCAGTGAATCAGGAAATCCTCTCCCGCTGAAGACCAGTTGAACAACGTTCAAGTGGGAAGACGCTGACCTACAAAGGGAATCTAGATCTGACTTCCGCTGGGCTATCAGGGATGCGAAGAGGGAGGACCAGATCACATAAGAGGTCCATACCTACTAAACAGATTCCTGCTCCCTATGGCAAGGCTGAAAGAACATTTGAGGATGCAAAATGAAGCAGAGCAAGATAGCGGACAAAGACACATCCCTCCCTGATGCGCTTATTCCTTTCTCTGCTTGGATTGAGCAGAATGCCAGTGGCGCCGTGACTCCTGCCCCAACAGCCGCAGACACACTTGTTCCCTCGTTCACCGCTGCACACGTCAGAACAGTTATCCTGAGAGTCAACCCAAGGAAAGTATTGGGCCTGGATGGAGTCCCTTGCCGTGCAATTAGATCCTGAATGGAACAACTGGCTGGGGCACTCACTGACATCTTCAAACTCTCCCTCCAACACGGTGAAGACCCTATCTTCTTCAAGAGGACCACCACCATCCCCCCACACACATTCTCTCTCTCATGTACACACGCATTCTCTCTCTCAAGCACACACTCACTCTCTCTCTCTCACATATACATGCATTCTCTCTCTCACATGCACAAGCATTCTCTCTCTCACGTACACTCATTATCTCTCTCACGTACACACTCATTCTCTCTCTCATATACACATGCATTCTCGCTCTCTCACACACTCATTCTCTCTCTCACGTACGCACTCATTCTCCCTCTCATGCACACACTCATTCTCTCTCTCGCTCATGCACACACGCATTCTTTCTCACATACACACGCATTCTCTCTCTCACATTCACATGCAAACTCTCTCATGCACACTCATTCTCTCGCTCACGCACACAATCATTCTCTCTCACGCACAAATGCATTCTCTCTCTCATGCACACACTAATTCTCTCTCTTAAGCAGACACTCATTCTCTACTCGCATGCACACACGCATTCTGCATCTCACGCACACACACATTCTCTCACTCATGTACACACGAGTTCTCTCTCTCATGCACAAACTCTTTCTCTCTCTCTCACGCACACACTCATTCTCTCATTTATGTATACATGCGTTCCCTATCTCATGTGCACATGCATTTTCTCTCTCATGCACATGCACATTCTCTCTCATGCAGACACTCATTCTCTCTCTCATGCACACCTGCATTCTCTCACACACACACATTCTCTCTCTCATGCTCACACTCATTCTCTCTATCATGCACACACTCATTCTCTCTCTCACGTACACATACATTTTATCTCTCTTGCACGCATGCATTCTATGTCTCTCACAAGCTTATTCTCTCTCACACACATGCAAGCATTCTCTCTCTCACACACACATTCTCTCTCACGCGCACACGCATTTTCTCTCTCATGCACACAAACATACTTTCTCACACACACATTCTCTCTCTCACGCACACATTATCTCTCTCACGCATGCACACATTCTATCACTTGCACACATGCTCATTCTCTCTCTCATGCACACACGCATTTTCTCTCTCACGCACACATTCTCTCTCTCACGCACTCATGCCCTCGATTTCCCTTACACACACACACACTCAGTCTTTCTTGCACCCACACACACTCTCGCACACATGCACTGTCTTTCTCTTTCACACACACTCACTCTTTCTTGTACCCACACACTCTCACAACCCCTCACACAGACTCGCTTGCATTCACTCGCACTTACTCAATATTTCACACACACTTTCTCTGTCCTGTGCGCACATCCTCTCTTTCTGTCTCTCTCTGTCCCGCTATTTCACTGTCGCTCTCTCTCTGTCGCTCTCTCTCTCTGTCCCTGTATCTCTCGTGCTCTCTCTCTTTCTCTCTGTCTGTCTGACTCACGCTCTCTGTCTGTCTCTCTGTCTCTCTTTCTCTGTCTCTCTGTCTCTGTCTGTCTGACTCTCTCTCTCACTCCATCTCCCTCTCTGTCTGTTTCTCTCTCCCACTGTCCCTCTCTCTCTCTCTCCCTCTGTCCCCCTCTCTCTCCGCCCGTCTCTCTGTCCCTCTCTTTCAATCTCCCTCTGTCTCTCCGTCTCTGTCCCACTCTCTCCCTCTGTGTCCCTCTCTCTGTCACTCTGTAACTCTCTCTCTGTCTCTCTATCCCTCTCTCTCTCTGTTGCTCTGTACCTCTCTCTGTCTCCCTGTCCCTCTCTTTCTCTCTGTCCCTCTCTCTCTCTGTCCTTCTGTTCCACTCTCTCTGTGACCCTCTCTCTCTGTGTCTCTCTCTGTCCCTCTCTCTCTGCCTCTATCTCTCTCTGTCTCTCTGTGCCTCTCTCTCTCTCTAATGTCCCTCTCTCTCTCTGTGTCCCTCTCTCTCTGTCCCTCTCTCTCTATCTCTCTGTCCCTGTCTTCTGCCTCTCTCTCTCTCTGCCCTCTCTCTCCCTTTCCCTCCGTCTCTCTCTGTGTCCCTCTCTCACTCTGTCTGTCGCTCTCTCTCTCTCTGATTCCCCCTCTCTCTGTGTACCCCTCTCTCTCTGGTTCCCTCTCACTCTCCGTCCCCCTCTCTCACTCCCTGTCACCCTTTCTCTGTCTCTCTCTCTCTGTCCCTCTCTTTCTCTGTGTACCTCTCTCACTCTGTTCCCCTCTTTCTCTCTGTCTTCGTGTCCCTCTTTCTCTGTCTCTGACCTTCTCTCTCCCTGTTCCTCTCTCTCTGTCACCCTCTCTCTCCCTCTGTTTCCCTCTCTCTCTCACGCTGTCCCTGTGTCTCTGTTCCTCTCTCTAGTTCTCTGTCCCTCTCTCTTTGTCTCCCTCTTTCTGTCTCTTTCCCTCCGTTTCTCTCGCGTACCTCTCTCTCTGTGTCCCTCTATATTTATGTCTCCTCCTCACTCTCAGTCCCCCTCTCTCAATGTCTGTCCCCTTTTTCTCTCTCTCTCTCTCTGTTTCCCTCTCTTTTTCTGTGTAACTGTCTCTCTCTGTCTCCACCCTCTCTCTCTCTCTGTCCCTCTCTCTCTGTCACCCTGTCCCTGTCTCTATCGCGCTCTCTGTTTCTCTGTCCCTCTCACTCTATCTCTCTGTCCCTCTCTCCCTGTCTCTCTCTGTCTCCACACACTCTCTCTCTCTCTGTCTGTCTTTCCCTCCGTCTCTCTCTGTGTCCCCCTCTCTCTCTCTCTGTACCCATCTCTCTCTATCTGGGTCCCTCTCACTCTCTCTCACCCTCTCTCACTCCCTGTCACCTTTTCTCTCTCACACTCTCTGTCTCTCTGACCCTCTCTCTCTGTTCCTCTCTTTCTGTCCCCCTCTCTCTTCCTCTGTGTCTTTGTCCTTCACAGACTGGAGTGATTTACAGCCTGGAATCGAATCAATGGGTTCAGGGTGGTTCAGATACAGAATAACAGATAGCCCTGAGTGAGATACATTCTGGAATCTAATGGAGGGATATGCGAAGCTTTTTATGTGGAATAAATTGTAAATGGGAGAGAGTCACAAAGTGGACTATAGGCCAAGTGCTTTCAAATCTTGTCTCGACTTAAATGTAATGAAGTCACAAACTACACGACTTCACTGACTCCCCACGGATCCATGGGGACATTAGACTGACCCCACTGTGTTTCTGTTGCTGACACCTGGAGACATTAGTCTGACCCCACTCTGTCTCTGTCACTGACCCCTGGGGACATAAGACTGACTCCACTGTGACTCTTTCACTGACCCCAGGGGACATTAGACAGGCCCCACTTTGTCAGTGTCACTGACCCCTGGGGACATTCGACTGCCCACACTGGTCTCTGTAACTGACCCCACCAGGGGACAAATGACTGACCCCACTGTGGCTCTGTCACTGAACCCTGGGGCATTAGATTGACCACACTGTGTCTCTGTCACGGAACCCTGGAGGCATGAGACTGACTCCACAGTGTCTCTGTCACTGACCCCACGGGATATTAGACTGAACCCACTGTGTCACTGTCACTAACCACTGGGGACATTCGATGACACTTTTGTGTCTTTGTCTCTGACCCCCTGGGTCATTAGACTGTCTCCACTGTGTCTCTGTCACTGACCCCTAAGGGCAATAGACTTACCACACTGTGTCTCTTTCACTGACCCCAGGGGGCATTAGTCAGACCCCACTGTGTCTCTGTCACTGACCCCTGGGTACATTAGACTGACCCCACTGGGTCATTGTCACTGACCCCTGGGGACATAAGGCAGAACTCACTTTGTCACTGTCACTGACCACTGGAGACATTCGATGACACCATTGTGTCTCTGTCTATGACCCCCAGGGTCATTTGACTATTCCCACTGTGTCTCTGTCACAGACCCCTGGGGACGTTAGACTTAACCCACTGTGTCACTGTCACTGATCCGTGGGCACATTAGGCTGAATCCACTGTGTCTCTGTCACTGACGCCTGGCGACATCAGACTGACCCCACTGTGTCACTGTCACTGAACACTTGGGTCATTAGACTGAACCAACTGTGTCACTGTCACTGAACCTGGGGACATTATACTGGTAGCACAGTATCTCTGTTACTGACCCCTGGGGGCATTAGACTAACCCCACTGTGTCTCTGTCACAGACCCTGGGGGAATTAGACTGACCCCACTATTACTCTGTCACTGTCTCCTGGGTACATTAGACTGACCATGCTGTATCTCTGTCACTGACCCAAGGAGACATTAAACCGATCTCCCTGTGTCGCTCTCACTGACTCTTGGGTACATGAGACTGACCCCACTGAATCTCTGTCACTTACCGCTCGGCACATTAGGCTGAGCCCACTGTGTCACTGTCACTGACCACTGGGGACATTCGATGATAACATTGTGTCTCTGTCTCTGACTCCCAGGGTCATTAGACTGTCCCCATTGTGTCTCTGTCACTGACTCCTGGCGACATTAGATGGACTCCACTGTGTCACTGTCACTGACCCCGGGGGACATTAGACTGAACCCACTGTGTCACTGTCACTGAACCCTGGTGACATTATACTGATACCACAGTGTCTCTGTCACTGACCCCTGGGGGCATTAGACTGACCCCACTGTGTCTCTCTCACTGACCACTGTCGTCATTTGCCAGACCCCACTGTTTCTCTGTCACTGTTTCCTGTGAACATTAGACTGACTGCGCTATGTCTCTGCCACTGACCCCAGGGGACATTAGACTGATCCCACTGTGTGTCTCTCACTGTCCCCTGGGGACACTAGACTGAATCCACTGTTTCTCTATCACTGACCACTGGGGGCATTCAAATTAACCTATGTGTCGCTGTTACTGACCCGCAGCTACTTTGACTGACCCCACTGTGTCCCTGTCACTGACCCCTAAGGGCAATAGACTGACCACACTGTGTCACTGTCACTCACCCCTGGGGAAATTAGACTGACTCACTGTGACTCTTTCACTGACCTCAGGGGACATTAGACTGATCCGACTGTGTCTCTGTCACTGACCCCTGTGGACATTAGACTGACCCCATAGTGTCTCTGTCACTGACCCCACGTGATATTTGTCTGACACACCTGTGTCTCTGTCACTGACCCCTGGGGCGTTAGACTGACCCCACTGTGTCTCTGTCACTGAGCCCAGGGCACATTAGACTCACCCCACTGTGTCTCTGTCACTGACCCCTGTGGACATTAGACTGACCCCACTGTGTGTCTGTCCCTCACCCAGTCACTATTGCCTTGCAGGGTCCTTCTCTCACCACAGTTCGGCAACTGGTGAGTTTAACGTCGGGCCCCCACAGGGTTGGGAACGCAATACATTTGGAGGGCCTCGGCCTGTATGGAGTAACACAGCTCCTGCTGTTAGCTCTGAATTACAAAGCATCCATCCAGCTAACTGAGAGTCTGAGAATCTCTGCCGTTTAGATGAAGACTATTTGGCCCATTGAGGCTGCACTGCCCCTCCGAAGATCAACCCAACCAAACACACCCCCTACCCTGTCGCTCTAACCTGCATTTCCCATGACCAACCCACTCGAGCCCGCTCCTCCCTGGACACTATGGTGAATAATGTGAAACATTGCCATCCTTCCGTGGTTCCTAACAATTACACTCGTATTGTATTAAGGTATTGAAGTAATTCATGTTGGTATTTCAAAGGCTGTGTGCTGCCTTGATACAGGATGGTGCAAGGATAAGTGAGGACCCAGCGGGAGATTTCCGTTAAAAAATAAACTAGTTTCATTCATTCAGACAGTCTCTACTATTCCTGCTCCTGGCCACCAGAGGGATGCACTCCTCCTCCCCCTCACGGCCCAATTCCTCCTTGTCAGCACTTCTCTGTCGGGGAAGATTCCTCCACCACTTGGTCACCACCTGCCAGCCTTGCATGTGTCCTACACCTCTGCGTTGCAGCGGTGACATCGGCCGCCTCAATTTCTCCACCCCCTCACCACCTCCACCCTCACCCCCTCCGAATGTGCAGTAGTTCACTCTCTCTGCACCAAACCCCTTGTTCACTATCAAACCCGCTGACAAAGGTAAGGCTGTGGGCGTCTGGAGAATGGTCCTCTATGTCGCAGAGGCCGATTGCCAACTCTCCGACATCACGCCTGAACTCCCCCTTTCCCATGACCCCACCGTGACCAATCAGGCCAAATCACTCACACTCTCCATGCCGTCATTGCTTCCAATGATTCCCCCATCCACTGTCCCCAAAATCATAATTCCCCGGCCCATACTGCACGTTTCTACCTGTTCCCCAATGTCCACAAGCCTATCTACCCTGGCCAACCCATCATGTCAGAATGCTCCTGCCTGACTGAACTCATCTCATCCTTACCTCGAATCCATCCTCTCCCCCTTAATTCAGGCACTTCCCAGCTACATATTCAACACCAACCACGCCCTCCATCTCTTGAGCAACTTCCAGTTCCCCGCTCCCAGTGCTTTTTCTTCACAATGGATGTGCAGTCCATATAAACATTCATACTCTACAAGGAAAACCTCCAGGCCCTCTGCTTGTTCCTCTCGAATGGACCCATTCAGTCTCCCTCCACCAATACCCTCCTCCACCTTCCCGAACTGGTCCTCACCCTTAATATCTTTTCCTTTAACTCCTCCCATTTCCTCCAAATCCAGGGTTTTCCATGGGTACCCGGATCAGCCCCAGCTATGCCTCCCTCTGACGGCTATATCCAACAGTTCCTCCTCTGAACATGTACAGGCACTGTGCCCCAATCCTTCTACTGTTCCATCGATTACGGCATCCTGCACCCAGGCTGAACTGCAGCAGTTCATCGATTTCACCCACAATTTCCACCCCGCCCTCAAATTGACATGGTCCATCTCAGCCACCTCCCGGCCCTTTCTTGTCCTCACTATTTCCATCTCCAGTGACAGTCTCCAGATGGACGTTTACTGCAAAACCACAGACTCCCATAACTACATGGACTGCACCTCCTCCAACCCAGTACCCTGAAAGAACTCCATCCCATTCTCTGGATTCCTCTGCCTCCGCTGCAACTGTTCAGTGTGGAGACATTCCAATCGTGAGCATCCCAGATGTCCAACTATTTCACACAGCGTGCTTTTCCTCCCTCTGTCATCTCGATAGCCCTCCCCCATACCACCGCCATTACCTGCTCTAATAGTCTAAACCCACTAATGGGTTTACGAATAACAAAAAGATGGGGTACTGGGCTAATGGTCGGATACTTGGTAGTGTGGAAGAGCAGAGGGATCTTGGTGTCCATGTACACAGATCTCTGAAAGTTGCCACCCAGGTAAATAGTGCAGTGAAGAAGGCATATGGCGTACTGGCTTTTATTGGTAGAGGAATTGAGTTTCGGAGTCCTGAGGTCATGCTGCAGTTGTATAAGACTCTGGTGCGGCCGCATCTGGAATATTGTGGGCAGTTTTGGTCGCCATACTATAGGAAGGATGTGGAGGCACTGGAACGGGTGCAGAGGAAGTTTACCAGGATGTTGCCTGTTATGGTAGGAAGATCCTATGAGGAAAGGCTGAGGCATTTGGGGTTGTTTTCATTGGAGAAAAGAAGGTTTAGGGGTGACTTGATAGAGGTGTACAAGATGATTAGGGGGTTAGATAGGGTTGACAGTGAGAACCTTTTTCCACGTATGGAGTCGGCTATTACAAGGGGGCATAGCTTTAAATTAAGGGGGAGGGGGGTAGATATAGGACTGATGTTAGGGGTAGGTTCTTCACTCAGCGAGTCGTAAGTTCATGGAATGCCCTGCCAGTAGCAGTGGTGGACTCTCCCTCTTTATGGGTATTTAAGCGGGCATTGGATAGATATATGGATGATAGTGGTTTAGTGTAGGTTAGGTGGGCTTTGATCGGCGCAACATCGAGGGCCGAAGGGTCTGTACTGCGCTGTATTCTTCTATGTTCTATGTTCTATGTTCTACAGGGCATTAGACAGCACGTCGTCCTGTTGGCCCAGAAACGAATGGGGAATAGACAGGAATGGAGATAGTCGAAGCTGCCATATTCGCTCCAACATTGCAGTCGAATTAGACATATGCATCACATTGTACACAGGAGGCCATTCAGCCCTTTGAGTGACATACTCGCCTTTCGTGCATAAGATCTTTTAATAAAAATGTATCAATATCAAATTTAAATCTGTCAACATGTCCAACGCCCACTGTTGTTTGTAGAACAGACCTCGCCCACCCTTTGTGAGCAAAAACGCTTCCTAATTGTCTGGCTCTGATGCACCCATGTTCTAAAATCTCTAAACAATGGAAACTGTTTATCTTTATCTGCACTGTGTGGTTTTCCTGTTCGTATCTTGGAGACGTACACACTGAGGAATCTATGCAGAAATCAATCATAGAATCCCTACACTGGTGACAGAGGCAATTTGGCCCAAGCACTAACCACCTGAAGAGCATTCTCCCCAGACTTTCTACCCCCAGCCTATCCCTATATCCGCGCATTCACTACAGCCAATCTGCTTCACCTGTGCATCCGTAGTCACGACGAGCTAATTTAGCTTAGTCAATCCACCGAATTTTCACATCTCTGGACTGTGGGAGAAATCCGGTGTACTCAAAGGAACCCACACAACACGGGGAGAATATGCAAACCCCACTGGAACATGCCCAAAGTTAGAACCGGAGCCCAACCCCTGGTGCTGTGGGGAGCAGTGCTGACCACTGAGCCATTGTGCTTCCTCATCAGTAATGTACTGATTATTGCACTGGCCCTCATTTCTCCTGATATATTTTCTGTTAAACCCAACAAAGTCTGCTTGCCCTTGTAATTCCATACGTTGATCTCTATGATTCTGCATATTCCTATGCAAGATCGTTTCTTGCTTTTTTAATTGCTCCAGCTCAGACTGAATATACTCCACTACCCTTTCCTTCCTACGTGTCTTTTTGTAAAGACACATAAACCACAATATTTCGAACAGTCTTTCATATTCCAGTCGCTGAAGACCAAGAGAACAGACTGACACCCATATGGTCATCATCAACTGTGAATGGTAAAACATGCATTTTCTCTTTGAGTCCTGACTGCAGAATGAACCTTTTCAAGAGGAAATAACCACCCCCCCCCCCAACACTCCTGCCCTACTCCTCCCCACCAGTCTGCCAGAATAAACATCATTTATTGTTTTTGCAGTTCGAAGGAAGGGTCGCTCGACTCGAAATATTAACTAGATTTCTCTGTCAACCGGTGTTGCCTGACCTGCTGAGTTTCTCCAGCTACTCTCTGTGTTTGATCCAGAAGGAAATTCCGTTTTAGCGGATGTCGCACAAAAAATACATGGAGAAGAAGCGATTGCTGAGGACTGATCCTTTTAACAAGAAGAGCCACTTTCAGTCCCAATGTGAAGTATACATGCAAAGATCTGAAAATTGTTAAAATCTAAAATGATAACAAGAGAGAGCTGGAGAAACTCAGCAGATCTGGCCGCGTCAGTCGACAGAGAGAAACAACGTTAACGTTTTGACGTTTACGTAAATTGAGTCACAGAGACGCACAGCATGGAAACTGGCCCTTTGGTCCAACTCATTCATGCTGAACGATACCCGAACCTAATTTCCCCCCATTTGCCAACACTTGGCCCATATCCCTCTGAACGTTTCCTATTCATATACTCATCTAGATACCTTTTAAATATTGCAACTGTACGAGAGTCTACCACTTCCGTTGGGAGCACATCCCATACAGGCACCACCCTCTGAGTGAAAACGTTGCCCCAATTGTCCCATGGATGTCTTTTCCCTCTCACCCTAAACATATGCCCTCTAGTTCTGGACCAGCCCGCTCCTGGGAAAAAAAAAACTTATCTAATTATCCCAGCCATGCCTCTCGTGATTTTAGAAACCTCTATAAGTTCACCACTCATTCTCCAATGATCCAGGGAAAACAGCCCCAGCCTGTTCAGCCTCTCCCTGTAGCTCAAATACTCCAACCCTGGCAAAATCCTTGTAAACTTTTTCTGAACCCTTTCAAGTTTCACAACATCCTTCCGAAAGGAAGGAGACCAGAATTGCATGCAATATTCCAAAGTTGCCTCGTCATGTCATTGTCCAGCCTCAGCATGACTTCCCAACTCCGATCCTCAATGGTCTGACCAAGAAAGGAAAGCATATCAAATGCCTTCTTCACTAAACTATCACCCTGCGATTCTAATTTCGAGAAACTATAAACCTACACTCCAAGGTCTCTTTGTTCAGCAGCACTGCCCAGAACCTGAACACTAAGTGTAAAAGTCCTGCTCTGATTCTTTACAAAGCATGGAAGATTCTCATTGCACACAAGAGCACGGGAAGAAATTGAGCTTTATGTTGGACGCAAAATTTTGCAGTGTTTATTAAATGCATTGACCATTGTCAAGAAAAGCGTCCAAAGGAATGCAACACTTTATGTAGCTCTGACCTGAACTTAGTTTGCGTCATTGCATAGATGCATGTGTTTGCACAAGAACTCAAATGGGTGAGCAGATACCCAGTCTCAGTGGCAATGTATGGGGAGGAAATATAATGTATTTGATCAAGCACAGCCAAGGTGTTGACCAAAGAAGTGACTGCAGATGTCATATTTAGCAGTATAAAACTGGCCGACACCATAAAGAGAAGAAGAATCGATTTTCTTCGAGTGTTAATCTCTGGATCGCTCTGCTTTTTAGACTGCTGAGCCTGAAGTCTTCTGCGACGAATATTGCTTACTACAATGTGTCTGGCAGTCAAAGCATTAAATAGTAATATCAAAAAGAAAAGAATCCATGTAACTAAAAGATTTTGCAACTTCTCATAAGCTGCACCTGTTGTTGATTTGAGAAAATTCATACTGGGACGGTATCCCCAGTGAATATTGTTAATTGTGCGTTGATGTTCATATGCAAACCAAAATGGAATGTTCTCTAAGTACACCAGCACCGTGACAATTATTATGACCGTAGATGCAGTTCTCACTGTGCTATACTTGGTTTTATGCTTCGCACAGCATATAGCTATAAATCGGTCAAAGGTGAAGCAGACTGTGTACCACACCGACAGATACACATTAGTGCAGCTCATGTCCAATATAAGTTTGATGACCACAGTGTAGGAGAGGAATGAATATGGAAACGTCTGCTCAAAATTTGAAATAAAATAACGTTAATGAGCATGACCAGCAGATCTGCTGTCACCATCGCCAACATGTAGATTGAAATACATTTGGAAAGGCCACAATTTCCTCTCAAGAGAATCACAGTTGGCAGGAGGTTTGCTGCAGGTAAAGAAGAAAAATACGTAAGTTAGCGAACACAGAACAATAGAATAGATGATGGACCGAGCAACATTATCACCAAGTTATTAATTCAGAAATCCAAATAATAATTTAGGGGTTTTGGCTCAAATCTGAATTAGACGTTTTAATTTGAATTCGTATAGTTTGAATTCAATAAACATCGAGAGCTACTAATGTAATGATGAAAATGGAATAATTGTCAATTGTCAGAGGAAATCCCATTTGATTCAGTAATGTCCTTTAAAAAGAAACTGCTGCTCTTACCTGTGATTCAGGGCCATAACAATATGGTTGATTCACAACTGCTTTCTGGGCTCTGAGGAATGGGCAATAAATGCTTGCCTATCTTGTGGCACACACCTCCCATGTGGAATAAAATATTAGATTTATTGACATTTCACCTGCCAATGTGTAGATGCTGTCCAGTGTATTATGAATTGTGGGTGTCCTTTTGTCATAACCAAAATTATTAACGATAATCCTTTTGAAGCAACGCATTGTGGATTGAATTTGCTTGGCGGACGGCAAGGATTCTTCCCAGAGTTTGGAGATGCACCCCATAGAAAGCATTCTACCTGGATGCATCACAGCGCGGTGTAGCAACTGTTCTTTGCAAACTACAAGAACTACTAGGAGACATGATGACAGCCCAGCCCATCATGATGACACACGCTTTCCACCCATTGACTCGAAATTTACTTTCCACTGCCTCAGCAAAACAACTAACGTTATCAAAGTCTCCTCCCATCACAATTCTACTATCTTCCAACATCTTCCGTCGGGAAGAAGTCATAAATGTCTGTAATAAGTGCAAATAGAAACAGAATTATTTTCTTCCCAGTTGTTCTCAGACTTCTAATAGACCTCATAATTGCTACATTTATTACAGAATCTAGAATCGCTACTGTGGGGGGTAAGGCCATTGGGCACAACCAGTCCACACCTGCTCTATGAAGAGCGCCCCACCCAGAATCACCCTACGGCCTTATCCTTGCAACCTTGCATTTCCCATTTCCAAACCATCTACCCTGAGTTCTGTTGGTCTTGCTCTCTGTGAAACTTCTCTGCAGCTGTATTCTTTGCTCTGTTAAATTGCCCTTTGCAATGTTAACGGTATGACCTGCCTGCATTGCATGCAAAACAAAGCTTCTCACTTTACCTAGTCACATTTGACAATAATAAATCAAATCAAATCAAATCAAATCAATGGTTTAGTAAGGAAGCTCAGCACCAGTTTCTCAAGGTCAATCTTGATAAATAACAAAGATTGACTCACTCCCCTGGAAAGCAGGAAGAAACAACATAGAGCGATAGATGAATCCATTCTGAAGAAACGATAATCCTGGCTTGGGCGTTAGTTTTCCGCAATACATCAATAAACAGGTCCCATAGCCGAATGCACATCTCACTTTTTTGTATGAACGTATGAAACAGGAACAAGAGTAGTGTTTACGACCTCTCGAGCCTGCTGTGACTTTAAATACAATCGTGCTGTTCTGTCTGCATTTTGAACTCCACATTCCCATCGACCCAAGACAGCCCTGGATTGATCAGCTATACATGAATCTATCAACACCAGTTTGGAAAAGTATTGAAGAATTCTGCCTCCATCACCTCCTGATGCAGTTAAACTAAATTCACATAACACCCCAGAGAGCGAGAGAGAAAAAACAAACTGGCATTCACTTTCTCAAACGGTGACCCCCAACTTTAAAGCAATGAAATCAGACATTAGGATTCATTTCTTTTCAAAACGGGAGGGAGAGGTTTGGAAATCCCTCCCAATCTCTGCATTTGGCAATCCATGAGTTGTTCAATTTCAATCAGAAATCAACAATTGTTCTCTTAAACTAAAGTATTGAGTAATACTGGCCAAAGGTAAGTCAATAGACTTAGGTCACAGCTCATTGACAGGCAGAACAGGCTCGATGGGCTGAATGGCCTATTTCTGTCCCTATGTGCATTGTTACATGACGATCCACAATGTGTTCAAATGTAATTATAAATGTTGCCCTTTGCTGGACTCCCCACACCACTGCACATGGATTGGTGGTGGGTAAAAATTGTCTGAATCAGTCTGACAGACACAGGGAGAGCGAGGCCAGCACAATCAACACAGATACACCCACACACATGATCACAAACATACAGAAGCTCACACAGAGGCATTTATCTGCACACAAACAGGCACATGCGCAATCACACACACATACACACACACACACACACACACACACAAACACACACACACACGCACACACACACGCACACACACACGCACACACACACGCACACACATACATACAAGGCTGGAGTAGAGTTGCTAACAATTGTGCTGAGGTCTCTCAGTCAGTGAAAACACTCAGGGGAGCAAGGTTTGTGATTCCTCTGCAGTGAGGTATGGTTTGTCTTTAAGCAGCGTTCCTGAAATAATAGACATGAAATAGAGTATTTCTGCTTTAATTGTATGCAAGAACCTTGGAGTGAATCGTCTCTTCAGGAGACTATGGTGAATTTTATAACACTTTCTGCAGGTGTGTTCTGATGCAAATCGTAAAATCTAAGTGAGAACTGATACAAAATTGGAGTGGATAAAAATATTCATCTTCTTCTCCTCATGTCTCAGGGACAATATCGCACAACTGATTTGTGTTTCCAAAGAAATACTTTGTAGAACGGAACAAACATGCAGTGTGAGAGATTCACACAGCTTGATCGTTTCTCTGAGCAAAGTCTGATTTTGCTATGGCGTGGGGAGTCCAGTTGAGGATGGCACTATTTAACTGAAAACAAATGGACAGCCAGACGGAGAGAGAGAGAAAGTCCGAAACTTCGATTAACAACATTTTGATTAATTCATTCAAATCTCCATTGGAAAAAAAAGGAATTCCCATTGCGCACACATGCAAATAAGCATATACAAGTACAGAGAGACAGAGACACACAAACTTATACAAGCACACATCATCATCAGCATCAATTTACCACCTTAAACACAATCGTGACACAGACAGACGGTTTTGAACCCCAGTTCAACGGCTTCACTTCCAAAACAACAGAGACGCTACTGCAGAGACATACAGTCACAGAGATACACACGGAAATATAAACGTAGTCATATTAACACACTGAAGGCACAAACATTTAGATGGTGTCAGAAGTCACATGTTGTAGAGCAACAGTTTTATTTGTAAGCTTGTGATTTTTCATAAATTTTTTTGGACTCTGACCTGCTTTAGTGCGACTTATTATCTTGTCCACCTCAGTCCAACACTGGCACAGACACAGAGATAGACTGTGATACATATACACAAGCAAAGAAACGCACTGTAATAGACACACTTCTATACACTGAAACACGCACATGCACCTCTGTCATGCACACAAATACATCAACAGAAACATGCAGATCGATAGCGAGGGAGATACACATATGCGCAGACACAGACACTCACATATACAGAGAGATGTCTAGAGATGGATGCATAAACAGAGAGAGAAAAACAGGCGGACACAGAGACACCCACACACAAAAGCAACACACAGAGACACACACTCGCATATATGCACTCACAATCACATGTATACGCACACAGATACTCAGACATGTGCTCACCGACAGTCAGAGGCACACATGCATGTAGAAACACACTATCATACATGTCCTCGAATTGTGAAGGCTGGCATGAGAACACATGGTTTTAAATTGAGGAGTGATGTTTATAGGAAAGATATCGGAGGTAGGTTATTTACTCAGAGATTAGAAAGGACATGTAATGCCATGCCTGCAGCAGTGACAGACTTGCCAATTTTAAGGGCATGGAAATGATCATTAGATAAACATGTGAGTGATAATGGAATAGTTTAGGTTAAGTGGACTTGAGATTATTTTCAAAGGTCGGTGTAACATCGAGGGTCGAAGCGCCTGTAATGTTCTCTGTTCCATTAATTGCTTTTCTTTCCAATAACTAAATTAGAAATTAGTCGATTTTTTTATGAATATGTACGTTTGATGGAAAGTTTTGCATAATCTCAGGTTGTGAGTTGTGCCATTAAAACAATTTGTGAAGAAACCAAGCAAAACTTGCCCGGTGAGTAGAATGCGAGACTGCCTTTGTGGGGATGAAGGGAATTTGAATCAAAGGGCCCAATGTCGCCATCCGTGAGCTTTACAGAGTTTTCAAATGGCAGTTCATGCTGTTGACTTGGGGCTGAGTGCTGTCATGTTCTAGGATAATGAATCTGAGATAGAGAAGTTCATAGTGTTTGACTCTTGGCAAGAATGCACATCTTAGGAAAACACGTCCCGGAGAAATAGAAGATTTAGGATTGCCGTTGGCTGTTCAATACCAAGAGGTCTAAGCCCAACTGGGAAAAATAAAATGCGAAGTTACACTGAACAGAATCCACTGGCCTTCATTGAAAACTTTCCAACAAAAAATACAAAACAATTTAGGTGGATCTATTCAATATAAAGATCATGCACCTTATTGGAACACATAATGTAATGGCCAATGCATTGTCTCATGTGTCAAATTCTGAAATAAACGAAAGATATAAGGAACCCTGATCGTTAAACATTGTCAGATGGGAGAAAAAATAAATGGATTCTAGTCTGATGTTTTATTATTGTACATCATATACTTTGTACGGAAATGCTTTTTGAATGGCATTTCAGTTTCATAAGTGCTGAATCATATGAAAAGCATTCTTTTCGACATCTGGATTTTAATTGTTGACTGAAATGAGAAGAGATCTACTTCAAAACCAGAGGTCCAGTGGAGGATTGATGCATGATTCAGAACCAATTCACTTGTCAGTGAGAGTGACCCAATGGCTGAATGTTTGCAGATGAACAGAGGTACTTACAGATAGAGCCTTGGTTAAGAACAAAGAGTTGCTTGGTTTGTAAACCACCGACAGATTATCAATACCAAAGGCCTTCTCACTGGCTGCAGTGACGTGATTGTTTCTAAAACAGCTGAACCACTTGGGGCTCTGAATTAAATCCAGTGAAGCCTCAGACCTCCACCTGATAGGAGGTCTCTCTCTGTTCCCTGCAGTAACGTTTTCCTTCCGCAGTTCATGGGAGCTCAGCCGTTTAATGAGGATGACAGAGAGTATTTCCAGCTGTGAATCAGTCTTCGTTCCTTTTGTATTTCAATAAGAGCATTGAGAGAAGGAAGACTGTGAAACAACATTTTGACCAGAAGAGAATCAATACAAATAAATATTTTTCATTGTGAAGAGGAGTTCGGACTTCCTTCTTAGTTCTTCCCGCCATCCACGACATTATTTCTTTTTATCTCATCTGTGTGTGTGTGTGTGTGTATGCATGCGCGTGTCAATGTGTGCATATCTGTTTGCATGTGTGTGTGTGCATGCATGTGTGTGTGTGTACGTGCATGTGCATGTGTGTGTGTGCATGTGTGTGTGTGTATGTGTGTGTGCGTGTGTGCGTTTGCGTGCATGTGTGTGTGCGCGTGCATGTGTGTGTGCATGCATATGCGTGTCAATGTGTGCATATCTGTTTGCTTGTGTTTTTGTGTGTATATGTGTGTGTGCCTCTGTTTGCACGTGCATGTCTGCGTGTGAGAGTATATGCATGTGGGTGTGTCTCTGTGTGTGTGTCAGTTTACATGAGCGAGTGTGCATTTGAGTGTGTCGGGGTATGTGCAAGACTGTGACTCGAAGGGAATTGCACATGTAATTTATTGGGTATAGACTGATGGCCAATAAAAGTCTGGCTGTTTCTGGAGTCTAATTATTAACACAAATAGGAGGCTCCACGCAGTGCAGATGACTGGTCAATACATTCTGTTAATCTTAGTCGGAGAAAATTGTAAATTCTATATACATTGTTTCATCAAAAACTTTTGTAACAACTGCATGAAGAGCGGGTAATGATTTCCAGTGCTCAGCCCCATACAGGTACCGCCTTCTAAATTGCCTTGGAAACATTGAGACACAGGCTCCTGAAGAAACGAGACCGGATTGCAAAGACGGTTTTCCTTCATTCTATTGTATGAAGAAGCTTATTAAATATGGATTTTTATAAAATGATTAAACATTGAGTTCGGATTGTCCTGTCACAATTATTTAAATTCTGTTTTATTGTTTTCATTGATTTCTTTTTAATCCAAAAATACATTTTATGAATTTTAAAAAAGATCTTTATATATGAATAATCACAAAGGCAATACAGTTCTGTACAATAGCATAACAAGAAAACTAACCAAACAAACAAAGATGCATCTTAGACAAAAAAAAAATTAAATAGACTTGGGACACTGGAACCTTTCGATAATTGAACAGAGGTTCATAGTGCATTAGTTGAAAAAACTTAAATTGTGATCTTTTCCCACTGCACTTTGGAGGCAACTGCCCCAAGATTGAGTGTATCCCGGAGCACATAACCCTGGCTCTTTGAATGGGTCAGTCTGCAACACTCGGTCGGTGTCAACCCATTGTTCTGGAAGTCCACATTTTTCAGTCAGACCAAACAGTGTCTATCACCGGGTAAATGGGCCTCGATGTGCAGTCAATGTTTTTCTTGGTGTGTATCCCAGGGAACAGGACCATGAAGCACAGATTCCTGCGTCACGGAACTGCTCAGGAAGAACCACGATAAAAACCACTGCATCTTCCCCCAGATTCCGTTTGCAAAGGCATATTGCAGAAGGAGGTGTGTGACAGCCTGTATCAACACGCAGACACGTTGTTGGCAGTGTGTGCCGACAGGGCATATGGGAAGGACCTCACAGGGACTTCACTTCTCACCAACAGCCAAGTGGAGCATTGACACTTATTGGAAAGTTTTGGAGATGAGGCGTTCTTCCAAATGCCTTTGACAGCCTGCACAGGGAACCATACAGACGGCCCACCCTCTCCTTTTCCCGCAGCGTCTCGAGAACAATACGAGATGACCACTTCCTGACGGACTGTGTCCAAAGGTGCTTTATCTTTGCAAATTTCTTGATGCAGGACAGATGATACAGAACAGTCTAATTACACGGAGAGTCCAGCTAGATCAAGGCCTGCTCCATCCTTCACAACACCGGGGATAATTAGATCTGTAGTACATAATGACGCTTGGAGATTGTGTACCAAAGGTCCACGCTGACCTTGATGCAGCCACACTAAAAGATGGCTATAAGGATGAGGGTAGAGCTAAGTTCGGTCTTACCACGGCCTTATTCAGAGTTATGTTCATGAAGTCCCAGCAGACACGGTCTATCTTCGACATCCAGATGAATTGGAAGGTGATTCGGGTAACTGCAACAGTGCAGGTCCATGGAATTAGTCAGAATGGCACAACTTAAAACAACAGAGAGAGAGTGCCGAAGTATGTGGGGAATGGACACACAACTTCGGTTGTGCCCCCTCGTTCTGGAGACCTCTATAATCAGTGACATCCGTCTTGCATTGATCCCGTTTGGTCCTCTTCGAGATTAATATGGTCTTGGATAATTAGTTGTATTGTCGTTGGATGTGTTGGGAGGGATGGAAGTTAAACACAGATAACTACTCCAGAACTGCATTAATTCCGACTTGGATTTCTTTCTAGCACGTCTTTAATTTGCTATTTTCTCTACGTTAAACATTCAAATTACATCAGTGACATACCAATCCCCCCTTAGGAACCGTCCTATGAAGTGACATTGAGGACACGTGCCCTACAGTCTCAGGATTTCAAAGAATGAGAGGACATCATCTTGAGGAATATCAGGTTATGAATGGTATTAGCAAAGTAGACACACAGAGTATGTATGCTAATGTGGGCCAATCGAGAATGCGAGTTCACTGATTGAGGATAAGGATTAAGCAGATTTAAACAGAGATGCGGAGGAAATATTCCTCTCAAAAGGATCATGCATCTGCAGAACTCACTCGCTCAGAGATTGGTCGACTCAAGGACATTGAGTAAATTTGAAGGGAACATGGATAGGTTTTTGATCAACAAGGGCTTGAGGGACGACAGAGCGGACAGTAAAGTGGAGTTCTGTTTAACTTCATATTAATTGTGATTGTAAGGGTTGGTGCAGCAGGCTTAGAGTCATAGAGTCATCAAGGAATACAGCAGGGAAACATACCCTTCAGCCCAACACGTCCACACAGTCCAGATATCCTAACCCAATCTAGTCCAACATGCCAGCACCCGGCCCATATCCCTCCAAACCCTTCCTATTCATATACCCATCCAAATGCCTCTTAAATATTGCAATTGTACCAGCCTCCACCAATTCCTCTGGCAGCTCAGTCCAGACACGTACCACCCTCTGTGTGAAAGATTGGCCTCTAGGTCTCTTTTATATCTTTCCCCTCTCACCTTAATCCTATGCCCTCCAGTTCTGGACTCTCCCACCCAGGGAAAAGACTTTGTCTATTTGTCTTATCCATGCCCCTCATAATTGTGGAAACCTCTATAAGGTCACCCTCAGCCTCCGACACTCCAGAGAAAACAGGCCCAGCCTGTTCAGCCTCTCCCTGTAGCTCAGATTCTCCAACCCAGGCAACATCCTTGTAAATCTTTTCTGAAAACTTTCAAGTTTCACAACATCTTTCTGATAGGAAGGAGACCAGAATTGCATACAATATTCCAACAGTAGCCGAACCAAAGTCCTGTACAGCTGCAACATGATCTCCGAACTCCTGTACTCAATATTCTGACCAATGAAGGAAAGCATACCAAACGCCTTGTCCACTATCTTATGTACCTGCGACTCCACTTTCAAGGAGCTATGAACCAGCACTCCAAAGTCTCTTTGTTCAGCAACACTCCCAGGAACTTACCATAAAGTGCAAAAGTCTGCTAAGATTTGCTTTCCCAAAATGCAGCGCCTCGCATTTATCTGAATTAAACTCCATCAGCTACTTCTCAGCCCATTGGCCCAACTGGTCCAGATCGTGTTGTAATCTGAGGTAACCCTCTTCGCTGACCACTACACCTCCAATTTTGGTGTCATCTAAGCTTACTAACTGTACCTCTCATGCTCGCATCGAAATCATTTATGTAAATGACAAAAAGTAGAGGACCCAAGCACCGATTCTTGTGGCACTCCACTGGTCACAGGCCTCCAGTCTGAAAAACAACTGGCTACCACCATCCTCTCTTCTACCTTTGAGCCAGTTCTGTATCCAAATGGCTAGTTCTCCCTGTATTCCATGGGATCTAACCTTTCTAATCAGTCTCCCATGGGGAACCTTGTTGAACGCCTTACTGAAGTCCATATAGGTCACATCTCCTGCTCTGCCCTCATCAATCTTCTTTGTTACCTCTTCAAAAAACTCAATCAAGTTTCTGAGACATGATGTCACATGCACAATGCCATGTTGACTATCCCTAATCAGTCCTTGCTTTTCCAAATACATGTACATCATATCTCTCCGGATTTCCTCCAACTATCTGCCCACCACCGAGGTCAGGCGCACTGGTCTATAATTCCCTGGCTTGTCTTTACCGCACTTAAACAGTGGCACCAAGTTTGCCAACCTCCAGTCTTCCAACACCTCATCTTGGACTATGGATGATACAAATTTCTCAGCAAGAGGCCCAGAAATCACTTCTCTAGCTTCTCACAGTGTTCTCGGGTACACCTGATCAGGTGTCGGGGATTTATCCACCTTTAACCGTTTCATGACATCCAGCACGTCCTCCTCTGCAATCTGGACATTTTCCAAGATGTCACCATCTGTTTCGCTGCAGTCTATATCTTCCATATCCTTTTCCACAGGAAATACTGATGCAAAATATTTATTTTGTATCTCCCCCATTTTCTGTGGCTCTACACAAAGGCCGCCTTGCTGATCTTTGAGGGGCCCTATTCTCTCCATAGTTACGCTTTTGCTCTTAATATATTTGTAAAAATCCTTTGGACTCTCCTTAATTCTACTTGCCAAAGCTATCTCCTGTCCCCGTTTTGCCCCCCTGATTTCCCTCTGAAGTATACTCCTAATTTCTTTATACTCTTCTAAGGATTCACTCAATCTATCCTGTCTATACCTGACATATGCTTCCTTCTTTTTCTTAACCAAACCCTCATTTTCTTTAGTCATCAAGCATTCCCTATACCTCCCAGCCTTCCCTTTCACCCTGGCAGGAATATACTTTCTCTGGAGTTTTGTTATCTCATTTCTGTAGTCCTCCCATTTTCCAGCCGTCCTTTTACCTGTGAACATCTGCCTCCAATCAGCTTTCAAAAGTTCTTGCCTGATATCGTCAAAAGTGGCCTTTCTCCAATTTCGAACTTAAACTTTTAGATCTGGTTTATCCTTTTCCATCACTATTTTAAAACGAAGAAAATTATTGTCGCTGGCCACAAAGTGGTCCCCCACTGACACCTCAGTCACATGCCCTGCCTTATTTCCCAAGAGTAGGTCAAGTTTTGCACCTTCTCTCGTACGTACATCCACATACTGAGTCTTGAGGGGACAAATGGCCTACTGCTGCGCCTAGCTCTAATACTGTTGTGAATCACAAACCTTGCAAAAATTATTGTGTTCTGTTCCGGAGTCAATAAAGTCTTGGAAGGTCGAGAGTGAGGTGTTCGAAAAACACAGCAGCTCAGACAGAATCCAAGAAAGATGAGAATCAACGCTTCCGGCAAGAGCTCTTCATCAGGAATATACCCGAAACGGCGCCTCTCCATCTCCTTGGATGCTGCCTGTTCTTTTCCAGCAACATGCCGTCAACACTCATCTCCAGAATCTGTAGTCCTCACTTTTTCGTGGAGTCTTGGAAGGTGACCATCAATGCATCTATTACTCTTTGAGCTACTTCCTTAAATAATCTGGGAGGCCAGTAATTCGATCTGAGGGATTTATCTGCCTTCAATCTCATCAGTTTGCCCAGCACCATTTTCTCTCTCATCCTGATGTCATTCTCACTCGCCCTGATGTAATTCACTCACTCTTTAGAGCAGAGAATATCGAAGAAGTCCTGGTTGCTGTCTTCTCATAGGCTCCTTCCTACAAATGTTTTAAGAGGAGTCTGGCCTGGTCCATAACACACTGGTTTGTCTATATCGATGCTGCCAGACCTGCTGAGCTTTTCCTGCCGTTAATGTTCAATTAGTCGATTTAAAGCATTTGCAGGTCTTTTGGATTTATTTGCTTACTGCCTTTATTGAAGGATTGATGTACATTCACATGCTGATATATTATTATTTTGTGTTATTCAGTGATAGTCACCATCGTCCCACCCAGCAACAGTCCTATTGTTTCACTTCAGAGAGAGATTATTAGATGTGGTTTAACCTTAGGATCACGACATATCAAATGAGGGGCGAAATTGAGGAAGAGAATCCTTCATGGTAAACTCGGACGATGTAGGGTGTTGAACCCACATGTTTGGTGTTCTTCTTCATCAGAGATCAACCTTTGAGTCACCAGAGTCTAGCTGAACACTTTGCTTAGTCAAGTATGCTTAGTAAGTTACGAAAACAGAAATTGTGAAGAAACTCAGTGCGTCTGGCAGCATCTGTGGACATAGAGAGAAAGCAGAGCTAATGCTACGAGTCCAGTGACCCTTCTTTGAAATCATCCTTGGAGTTCTAAGCAAGGGTCACTGACCTCGAGACGTCCACTCTTTTTTCCTCTTCGTCCACAGATACTGTTGGACCTTTTCAGTTTCTCTGCCAACTCCTTTGTTTTGGTTTTAGATCTCCTGCATCTTCATTTCTTTGTTTTATCCTGAATTAATAACCCTTTGCTATAACCTCGATTATTTGTCTCGATTTCATTTCTGAACACGAGTCCTGTGTCTCACACACTTGGCCAATTCTCCAAATCGTTGATGTCTGCAGCAGTGCGCACTATTGATTCTGATTTACTGTGGCCAAAAGTTATTTTAAGGAACTTTCCAGAACGGGGCACCTGGGGATGTTGGGAAGGTAAACTACTCATTTAATGGATGGGCTTGCTCCAATCCGTGGTTGTTTGGTTCCTGTAGTAGGTCATTGAATGTAATTCCCACGGGTAAGGAGGATCGACTGCATCTTTCTCCAACAAGAAATCAGCTCCATGATCTGGAAAGACTACGATGACAAGGATTCTTTTAATACAATAATTATTAGAATTAGGCCTACCTAATCAGAATGTTTATCTGCATGGCCACTCCCATGGTGAGACGATGCTGATCCCTCCCTCTCCTGATTCAGTTCATAAGCAAAACAGAGCCTATTGAGAAAATTTGGAACTGTGACTTAGATGTCTAAATATCTGATTATACTCAGCCAATGGTTAAACGTGCTAAATTCAACCCAAATATGTCAGCTCTTGAACAGAAATTCCTTTGTGACTAATTTCTTTTATTCTATCACTCGTTCTTGCAGTCAATGTCATAGCGATTATAATCTTGTCTCGGCAGAAGTGTGGTCTGAGCAACTGCATTACGTGTTATCTCATCGCGATGGCAGTAGCAGATCTATTGCTCATTATCTTCCGGGTCATATCGAGACAAATTCATGTTGATTATTTCCCATTATGTTTCTTGGACATCACTCCTGTCTGTAGCAATCTGTGTCCTCAGTTGTGCTGACACAGATTGTTCGGTCTGGTTCACTGTCACTTTCTGCTTTGATCAATTTATGTTCATCTGCTGCCAGAAGATTAAAACTAAATATTATACTGAGAAAACCGCAGTTTTGGTTATAGCAATAACATTCATTCTACTGTTAATGAAAAACATTCCTTTCTACTTTGTATATGAACCTTCATAATTAATTCGCAATGTACCATGGTTGTGTTCTGTAAAGCCTAGTTATTTTAATGAGCCTGGGTGGGGGGTGTTTTCTCGATTCAATGCCATTTTAACACCAATACTCCCATTTGTTTTAATAATATTGTTCGACGCACTGACAGTCAAACACATTTTATTGACAAGTCGAGTCCGCACAGGACTGAGGAGTGTCAATAAGGGCAATAATCCCAGTGACCCAGAAATGCCGAACAGAAGGAAATCTGTGATTTTGCTCTTTGCTATTTCCAGAAGCTTCATACTTTTGTGGCTTGTACATGTCTTTAAAAATTTAATGCTGTATATTACTAAAACGATAATTCAGCCAATATTTTCGAAAACGTTGGGTTTCTGCTGCAAAACATCAATTACTGCACAAACACTTTTATTTACATGGCAACTCAATTCAAGTTCAGAGACCATTTGCAGAGTATTGTGAAATATCTATTCGCGCCAATTATTCTGTTAACTAATAGGCAGAAAATATGTTAGCGTCCTTTTGTGGTGGCACTCCGGCTGAGGAAGGAGACCGGGCATCAATCCAACCTTCTCCCAAAGTATCGTTTAACATCTTTGAAGTGGGCGGCACGGTGGCACAGTGGTTAGCACTGCTGCCTCACAGCGCCTGAGACCCGAGTTCAATTCCCGCCTCAGGCGACTGACTGTGTGGAGTTTGCACGTTCTCCCCGTGTCTGCGTGGGTTTCCTCCGGGTGCTCCGGTTTCCTCCCACAGTCCAAAGATGTGCAGGCCAGGTGAATTGGCCATGCTAAATTGCCCATAGTGTTAGGTAAGGGGTAAATGTAGATGTAGGGATATGGGTGGGTTACGCTTCGGCGGGGCGGTGTGGACTTGTTGGGCCGACGGGCCTGTTTCCACATTGTAAGTAATCTAATCTAATCTAATCTAAATGTTGCCGCAAAAGTTAACCGAGGACAGAGCAGCAGTAAGTCTGAGTGATTCTATGCATTTACCATAAACCTTCATCAACGATTCACCATTGGCACTGGTGTCTTGATGGACAAAACTAATTTTACACCAAATATGAATGGTGGTGATGGGACATATAGGGCCGAGTCAGAGTGTGACAGAAGAGATGTTTGGGAATAAAAAGCCTAATTCCAATATTTACTGTGGTCAGTGAATCAATTGGTGAGGAAACTCTAAGTGAATGGCTCGCCAATTGGTACTTAGCAGACATAGACTGGAAGCCAGAGAAGTTGTTCTCTGCCCAGTTCCCCATAGTCACGTCCCAGCTCTGCATGGATGTCCCGAGTTCCGTCAACATAATTGTCCAGATTAGTGATTGGATAATGAATGATATTGAACTCCATTCAGACTCTGTAAAACCCCCAATAGAGTTTTTACTGATCTTATTTTCATACCCTGTATGTTCATCTCCATGATCCACACAGCGACGGACAGAGTTATGACTAATTCTCAGTTTTCTGTCGTACCTGAAGATTTAACTCTTTGAAAGATGTGGGAACGCATTCAACAGTTACAGGGTCCATTCAGCAATATTGCGTTTCTCAATGTCACAACTGATTATTTCCATCTAATTTGGAAAGCATTCTCTATGGTCTTCAGTAATTCCAAGAATGTCATAGAACTTTCTAGTCCAGGTGGAGGCCATTGAAACCATCGTGACTGTACCAGCTACAGGAAGAACTGCACAGGTAGTTCCACTCTCCAACGCTCCCACAGTGGCCTTCCAAATTCATCACTTTCAAATGTATATCTTGTTCTCTTTCAAAACACGGTATGGAATCTGCCTCCACAACTCTCGCAGACCATGCTTTCCACATCCCAAAATTTCCCGGAGCAAAGGAGTTTCTGCTCATCTCACTGCCTTGTTCAAAATTTTTAAATTATGACACCGAGTTCCTGGCATAACAGCCAGTGGAGACGGAATATCCTTCTTGAGCCAGTCAAAATTCTTCGTCGTTTTCAACATCACAATAAAGTCTTCTCTTAATCTTCTCTGCTCCAAGGAGAATGTGGCCAGATTCTCTCATCTTTTATGAAAATCCCCTCATTCCTGGCATCATTCCAGTAAATGTTCTTTGAAATCTCTTTACGTTTTTAACATCCTTCATTAACGAAGGTGCCCATAAATGAACATAATGCCTCAAATGTCGTCTGACCAATGGTATGTGGAGGTGTAGCATCACTGGCTAGTTCTTTTTTACTCTCTCCCTCTGTTTATAAACGCCAGGATAGGATAAGCCTTCTTAACAACTGTTACAAATTAACCCCTCAGGGAATTGTGCACTTAACTCCATATATTCTCTGCTCCCATACTCCCCTCAAAGTTGGTACAATTCAGCCTGTATTCTCTCTCTGCGTTTCTTCTCCAAAAGTGTATCAATTCACATTTCTCTGTATTGAAATTCAGGTGCCAGTTGTCTCCCCATTTGTACAGCTTGTCAATAACTCCCTGACGTTTCTCAAAGCCATCCTCATAATTCACCATTCTCCCAAGTTTCGTACCATCTGCAAATTAGTCCCCGATAAGTATCTCCTAATCCCTTATCTAAATCCGAAAAGGCAAGAATTCCAGCACCAAAGTCCATGGAATGCTAATTTCAACTCGCCTCCAGGCTGAGAAATGCATATTCACACATTTGTCCCCTATTTCCTGTATGTTAGACAACTGCCAATCCATGCTGCTAAAGTATAATCCTGAACAAACAACTAACTTGCTAACCTAATGCAATGAGACACCATATTAAATGTTTTCTGAAACCTCAATCATATCACATTCGCAGCACTATCCTCATCCACCACCTGTGTCAAATTGCTAACGATATCAATTAAATATGCCAGAAATGATACATCTTGACAAAGCCATGCTTTTTCTTGTAGCATCCCGAGAGAGTGGTAACAGGTCATTCAGTCTAAGAAGTCCACAACAACGCTCTGAAGAGTAAACCACCCAGGCCCATTCCCTATATTTACCCCTGACAAATGCAGCTAACTGGCATGTTCCTGCATAATTTCCCATTGTCAATTCACTCATCCTCTGATGTTGGAGGAAACTCACACTGAAATGGGAAGAACATGGAAACACTGCTCATCCAGTCACCTGAGAATGGACTCGAACCCAGATGCTTGGCACTGGGGGACAGCAGTGCTGACCACCAAGCTATCATGCCACTCCGCTGACTGGTATTAGCCTATTTTTCCGTACGAGTATTTTTGCTTATCCTGTATTATTGTCTGCAGCTGTTTCTCCAGTTTTGATATCAAGCTGAGAAGTCTGTAGTTTCCAGGGTTATCATTTGTCCTTCTCTTAAAAAGCAGTGTCACACTTACAGTCCTCCAATCGCATGGGATTAGACCTGTGTTCAGTGAAACGTGGAAAATGTCCGTCAATGACCAACCAATTTGAATCCGTTACCTCTCTCGTCAATCCAGAATACAGCCCATCTGGTGATTTCTTTACCTAGCTTCCCTCCAGCCTTTGTAGTATCACTTCTTCATCTCACTTGATACTACTGAGAGGCTCAGCTGCTACATTTCCAGTTGCACGATTATCAGCTTCCTTGATCATTGCATTACCGTTGATTACCAGTCATCCTTGGATTTTTAAAAGTGCTGTGGTAAACTTTGTTGAAGGTTTCTGCTTTTTTACTTTTGCCTGTAATCTACCTCATCAGTTGGACATATAACAGCAGCTCAGGGTGACTGTCTGCTTCCTGTCTTGAAGTTGAGGATATCCTGTTCACAATCTGATCTGCACCAGCAACAAGGTTCACATTACGTATGATAGCAAATGCAACACCTTCGCTATTACTTTGTAATTATTATTGCTGCTATGTATGTCGAGAATGTGCTGATGGAAAAGCACAGCAGGTTTTGCAGCATCCAAGGAGCAGGAGTATAGACATTTCGGGCCAAGGCCCTTCATCAGGAATAAGGCTGGGAGTCGAGCGGATGGTGAGTTAAAGTGGAGGGGCTGGGGCTGGGCGCAAGGTAGCTGAGAGTGCGACACTTGGATGGAATTGGGGGTAAAGGTGATAGGTCAGAGGGAGTGTGGACCGGATAAGTGGGATGGAAAATGGATAAATGGGACAAGTCAGGAGGGTTGTGCTTAACTGGGAGATTGTATCTAGGAAAATGTAGGGGAAGAGGAAATGAGGAAACTGGTGAAATCCACATTGATGCCATGGTGGTGAAGGGAGTCAGAAGATGTGGCGTTCTTCCTCGAGGTGCTGGGTGGTAAGGGAGTGGCGATTGAGAAGGCTCAGGATCTGTATGTCCTCCGCGGAGTGAGAGGGGGAATTGACGTGTCCAGCCACAAGGCAGTGGGGTTGGTTAGTGGGGGTATCCTGGAGATGTTCTATGATTCACACGGCAAGAAGGTGCCCTGTCTCCCCAATGTGGAGAAGACATCTTCGAGAGCAACAGATACAGTAAAGGACGACTGGAAGTGCAGGAAAATTCTGATGGATGTGCAAGACTCCTCTGGATTCATGGATGGAAGTGAGTAAAGATGTGTGGGCGCATGTATTGTAATTCCTGCGGTGGCAGGGAAAGCTGCTGGGAGGAGAGTGGAGGGTGTTTTTATTTATCTTTACCATTTTTATCTTAAATTGTAAAGAATCAAATTGATTTTGAATTCCACCATAGCAGGTGATGACATTCACATGTAATAAAAGTTTTACCACGTCAACAGTTTCAGTCTGGTCCAGGGAAAGTAATCTACCATCTTTCATTGATGTGGCCGATATGTGACTCCAGACACACAGCAACATGGTGTATTTGAGCTTCCCTTTGGAGGAACTACAGCGGCGGTCTCAGGAATGAAAACAAAAGCCTAAAACATCACCCCTATACAAATGCATTCATTTCCCTCGCAAAAAATCATAGTGTTCTATCAGAACTTACAAACTGGGAGCAGGAGCAGGAAACTCAGCCCCTCCAGGCTGTTCCCCCATTCAATGCAATCATGCCTGATCTCAACTTCAACCGAATATCCATGTGATCAAAGAACTGAGGCCATGAGAGATGTCTCACTTTCGGAGTCCTGCAGTAAGTAAATCCCTCCACCACCAATGCAAATAACCAGCAGCGTGTTCCATTCAAGATTTGCAGAAGGACTTATAGATCGAGTGTCAGTTGTCACATTGTGGTTTACCAAGCTGGGAAGTTGATTTGCAGACGTTCCATCTCCCGCCTAACTGACATCTTCGGTGCGATGGAGCCTTCTGCAAAGCGCAGCTTGGTTCCATTCCTCTTACTTCTGGTTGCTGGTGCCAGTTGTTTCTTATAGTGGCCGGTATAATGGGTCGAGGTCAATGTGCTTATTGATGGAGTCCGTGGATGAGTGCATGCTTCTGGTCGTCCTCTGTTTAGCTTGTCCTACGATCGTTGTGTTGTTCCAGTCGATTTTGTGATCCTTGTCATCTGTGTGCATGGCTACTAGGGACAGCTGGTCGTGGTGTTTAGTGGTTGTTTGGTGTTGGTGGATGTGGTTTGCACGTTTGCTGCCAGTTTCTCCATTCTCGTGTGACGTGCAGTCTTTGCATGGAACCCTGTAAATTACATTCGTCTTGCACATGACGGGTACAGCTAATTCATTCTGGTGAGTTGTTGTCTGAGCGTGGCTGTTGGTTTATGGGCTGTCATGAATCCCAGTGGTCAGAGAGGTTTGGCTTTTAGTTCCAAGACTTTTTTTTTTATGCGAGGTAGCATGGACAGTGAATTTGGTCATGGCTCATTGCATTGTTTGTTCGGCATGTTAGGCAGGGATATCCATACTTCGTGAAGACTCTGTACATGTGGATTCCTTCTTCTCTTCGCAGGTCGGGAGTGATACAATGTGATGTATCCCTTTTGGACATGGTCCTAATGCAGCGTGAATACTGTGGAATACGTCAAGCATTTTACTCCGTGAATTGGTCTGTAGTGTCGCATCCGAATGTATTAAAATTGAGGCATGAAATTAATGCAGCCTCGGATTTATATCTGCGGGAAGTCTATAGGGAATTTAAGGCTGTAACACGTCTTTGATTTTAATCCAAGAAAAAAACATACGTAGTGGTTAAAAATATTTTAAAAACTCACCCGACTTGAGGATTGGGAGCAGTTTAGTTTTCAGCAAGGGAGAACAAATGAGTTGATTAAGTAGGAGAGAGGCAGAGAATGAGTGTGAGCTTGCAGAGAACAAAAACAAGATTGTTAAATATTCTTTAGGAATAACAAGAGAAAAGAATTAATGGCTAGATTACATACAGTGTAGAAACAGGCCCTTCGAACCAACCAGTCCACACCCACCCATCTCCCCCTAACTAATGCACCTGACACTATGGGAAATTTAGCACAACCAATTCACCTGACCTGCACATCTTTGTATCGTGGGAGATACCCAAACAGACACAGGGAGCAAACTCCACACAAACAGTCGCCCAAGGGTGGGATCGAAGCCAGGAACCTGGTGCTGTGAGGCAGCAGTGCTAAGCACTGAGCGACCATACCACCCGAATCAAGTAACAAATTCAATTGCAAATAATCGGAAACAAAATTAAATACATACTTTACTTCGGTCTTCACAAAGGAAGACACAAAAAAGTCTCAGATAATATAGGGAGACAGAGTGTCCAATGAGAGGGAGAAACCATAGAGGCCCTTCAGCCCATCGAGCTATTAGTGAAAACAAATTGCCCTCGAACTACGCAATCCCACTTTCCACCATTTGGCCCATATCCTTGATTCATATAGCATTTGAGTGCTTCCCCAAATACGTGTTAAAGCTGGTTAGATTTCTGTCTCCACTAACCTCTCAGTGCATTTCAGACCCCCGCCACAATTTGGCAGAACAGATTCTGTGAAATCCCCTTTAAAACTCCGGATTTTCACTTTAAAATCACCCCAGTTGTTACTGACCCTTCAGTGAGGGAACAGTTGAAGAAAACCTCACCCAGGTCTCCTTCGACCCTCTCTATTCGAAACTGAAATTGAATTACATCAGAGTTAGTGAGAATGACATCAGGGTGAGTGAGAAAATGGTGTTGAGCAAACTGATGAGATTAAAAGCAGATACATCCCTGAGGCCCAGTAACTGATATCCCAGAGTATTAAAGGAAATGACCCAAACAGTAATAGATGCATTGGTGGTCACCTTACAAGACTCCAGCAAAAAGTGAGGATTGCGGATGCTGGAGATTAGAGTCGACAGTGCGGTGCTGGAAAAGCACAGCGGGTCAGAAAGCATCCAAGGAGAAGGAGAATTCACGTTTCAGAGAAGAGCCCTTCATCCTGATGAAGGGTTTATGCCGAAACGTCGACTGCCCTGCTCGTCGGATTGTGCCTGACCTGCTGTGCTTTTTCAGCCCCACACTCTCGATCCTCCAAGAATCTAACGACTCTGGAACGTCACAACTCAAGAATATTACAGCTAGGAGCAGCAGTAGGCCATTCAGCCCTTCGATCCCTTCCATATGATCACAGTTGATCGCAGGTTGGCCTCAACCCCACTTTCCTATCCGTTCTGTGGCCCCTCAAGCCATTGCTGATGAAACAACCTATCCATTTCCTCCTGAAAATTACTCAATGTCCCTGCATCCACCAATCTCTGAGACAGTGAATTCTGCAGATGCATGATCTGTTGAGAGGAATAGTTCCTCCACATCTCTAATTTAAGTCTGCTAAACCCTTATCCTCTATCAGCGAACTCTCATTCTCCACTGGCACACATGAGGAAACATCCTCTGTCCGTCTACTTTGCCAATGCCCTTGAGCATCTAAAATTCCTCAGTTTGATCTCCTTCCTTCTTTAAAACCCGGAGACTGTCAGCTTAAACTCCTCAATCTCTCTTCACAGGACAATCCCTGAAGTGGGAACTGGTGGGTCAGTGATGTAATTTGAATATTTAAAGTGAGAAAACACTTGATTAAAGACCAATTAGAATGTCGTCCGAATCGGTACCAATGCACTTCTGCAGTTTTTCTATGTGTTTAATTTCCATCCCTCTTCAGACATCCAATGACAGTTCAAGTCTGTGCTCCATGTCCCTGTTCCCCAGGACGTACACCGACAAAAACATCGACTCCACCTGGAGGAACATTAACCCGGTGTTAGATGCTCTTTGGTCTAACCGAAACAGGTCGTCTTCCAGAACAATGAGTTGACACCGACCGAGTGTTGCAGACTGGCCCATTCGAAGGGGTAGGATTATATGATCTGGGATGCATGAAAGCTCGCAGCACTTGCCTCCAAGGTGTAGACGGGAAAGATCACCAGTTAAGGTCTATCAGCCAATACACAAGGAGAAGCTGTTCAATTATCAAGACATTCCAGTGCCTCAAGTCCTTTTAAATATAAGCTTTGTGTGTAAGATGTGTCTTGGGTGATTTTAGATATATTCAAACTCCTACGATTTAGTTTTCTTGTTATGCTATTGTACAGAACTGTATTGCATTTATAACTCGTAATATTTAAGCATCTTTTTAAATAAATAAGATATATTTTTGTTAAGTTTTTAAATGCAATAGATGGAAGGGAAACTTTTCTTGCAGTCGCATCTAATTTCTTTAGAATACCTTTGTCTCAATTTTTTCCAAGGTGATTTAGTGATACCCCACCTCTCTGGGTCTGTGCACTGGAAATGATGACCCGCTCTTCTTTCAGTTGTTACAAAAGTTAGTGATTAAAAAAATGCACATAAAATTTGCCATTCCCTTCGACGAAGGTTAACAGAACGCATTGACCAGTCATCTGAACTGTATGGTACTTGCAATTTATGTTAAGTAATTAGACTCCAGAACAGCCAAACTATTATTGGCCATCAGTCTTTACCCAACAATTAATTCTCTAAACCCCTTCGAGACGCGGTTTTCTACACACACAAACACACTCATACGCACACACGTGCACACACATGCACACTAGAATAAAAAGAGTGTTTCGGATGATGGAAACACCTGTGAAGAAAGTTCGAATTCCACTTCACATTGAAAATGATTTGATTGTATTGATTCTCTGTTGATCAGAATGCTGAATCACAGTCTTCCCTCTTCGTAGGCTCCTATGGATTTACAAGAGGCAAGAGGTCAGATTCACAGTTACACACACACTGTCCATCAACCTCATTAAACGGCAGAGCTCACAGAACTACAGAAGTAAACATTAACCAGGTTTCTTCTGGCTTAAAGGAACTTTTCCTGCAGAGAACGCAGAGAGATATCGTATCAGCTGGAGGTCAGAGGCCTCTCTGGATATAGTTCAGTGCCCGAAGTGGTTCAACCGACTGAGAAACAATCAAGTCGCTGTCGGCATTGTCGGTGGTTTACAAACCAAGCAACTACATGCTCTAAATCAGGGGTCTATCCGTTTGTACCTGTTTATTTGCAAGCACTTCAATCATTGGGTCACTCTCATTGTCAGATGAATTTCCTCTGAACCATGCAAAAACCCTCCACCAAACCTCTCTTTTTAATTTTTTTTTCTCATTTTAGTCAACAATTAAACTCCAGATTTCGAAAAAAAACGCTCTTCATATGCTTCCGTCTTTATAAAAGTGAAATGCTTTTCAAAAATGCATTTCCTTACAAAGTAAATGATGAACAAATATAAAACATCAGATTGAAATCCATTTATTCTTTCTCCCACCTGACAATGTTTAACAATTAGCGTTCCTTATACCGTTCACTTACTTCAGAATTTGACACTTGAGGCAATACATTGGCACATGAATTACGTGTTCCAGCAACGTGTATGATCTTTACATTGAATGGATCCAACTGAATTTTCTTGCATTTTCTGTTTGAAAGTTTTCAGTGAAGGCCAATAGATTCTGATGAGTGTAAGTTCGCATTTCATTGTTCCTTGTTGAATATCGACTTCATAGTATTTAAGAGCCAGCAGCAATCCTAAAGCTTCTATTTCTCTGGAAAATAATTTTACGATGATGCGTATTCTTTTCAAGAGTCGAACGTTATGAGCATCTCTATTCCTGATTCATTGTCTTGTAACACGACAGCACACAGCCCCAAGTCACCAGCATGAACTGTCATTTGAAAACTCAGGAAAACTCAGGGATGGCCGATATTGGTTCTGTGATTCAAATTCCCTTCATCCTCACAAAGGCAGTCTCGCATTCTGCTAACCAGACCACGTTTGTTTGGTTCCTTCACAAATTTGTTCATGACACAACTCTCCAGCTAAGATTATGCACAATTTTCCACCATAACGTACATTCCTAAAAATCTACTAATTTCTCATTTAGTTTTAGGCAAAAAAGAAATTCTTGAAACGGAGAATATTACAGCGCAGATTCTGGATTAGTGGTGCTGGAAGAGCACAGCAGTCCAGGCAGCATCCAAGTAGTTGCGAAATTGACGTTTTGGGCAAAAGCCCTCGTCGATTTCGAAGCTACTTGGTTGCTGCCTGAAGTCCTGTGCTCTTCCAGCACCACTAATCCAGAATCTGGTTTCCAGCATCTGCAGTCATTGTTTTTACCCCAATGTTACTGCGCAGTACAACCCCTTCAACTCTCAATGTTGCACCAACCTCTGAAAACAATTGTAAGCCCATGTATCCTACACTATTCCATTCTCGTCCAGATGTCTATCAAATGGCCATTTAAATACCCTTAATGTTGGCAAATCTGCTATTGCTGCAGGCATTGCATTCCACGCTCCCACTACTCTCTGAGTAAAGATCCTACCTCTGACATCTGTTCTATATCAATCACTCCTCAATTTAAAGCTATGTCCCCTCGTGATAGCCAACACCATCTGAGGAAAAAAGGCTCTCAGTGTCCATGCTTTCTAATCTTCTGATCATCTTGTATATCTCTATTAAGTCTCCTCTCAACCCTGTTGTCTCTAACAAAGACATCCTGCTAAATGTCATCTGCAACCTTTCCGATGCTTCTACATCCTTGTTATAATGTTGCGACCAGACCTGCATGCAATATTTCAAGTGTGGCAGCACCAAGAGTTTTGCACAGCTGCAACATGACTTCATTGCTCCAAAACCCAATCCCTATCAACCTATCCACACTTCAAGAATCTTACCATTAGCGCAGTACTCTGTGTGCTTGTTACTCCTTCCAAAGTGAATCATCTCACACTTCTCCACATTAAACTCCATTTTCTACCTCTCAGATCAGCTTTGCAGCTTATCTATGTCCCCCTGTAACCTGTAACATCCTTTGCCACTATCCACAATTCCATCAACCTTAGTGCCATTCTATTAGACCCTTCACATTGGCTGTCATTCGCATTTTTTTTGTGCTGCTCCAGGTATGCCTGCGTTTTCCTCTATGCATGTATGTCTCTGAGTGTCTGTCTGTGAGTATATGTCTGAGTATCTGTGTACATGTGATCGTGAGTACATGCATGCGAGTGATTGTGTGTCTCTATGTGTTGCCTTTGTGTGTGAGTGTGTCTCTGTGTCTATCTGTCTGTGTTTCTGTCTCCCTTATGCATGCATCTCTGGGCATTTCTTTCTGTTTCTGTGCGTGTCTGTGCCTGTGTGTATGTGCACCACCCTCTGAGGCTAGCTGTATGTTTCCGTCAATTAATCTGTGTGTTACTATCTATACGTGCCTATCGGTATGTGTGTGTGTGTGTGTGTGTGTCAATGTATATAAGTGTGTCTTTTATAGTGCGTGTCTTTGCTTGTGCGTATATCTTGGTGTCTATCTCTGTGTCTGTCGGTGCCGTTGTTTGACTGGGATGGACAAGATAAGATATGACACAAAACCAGATCAGAGTACAAGAAGTTTATTTGAAATCACAAGCGTTCAAATAAAACTGTAGAATTACAACATGTGGCTTCTGATGCCGTCACATGCTTGTGCCTTTTGTGCGTTAACATGACAGTACTTTTGTATTTTGGTGTATATCTCTGTGTAGTGGGGTCTGTGCTGTTTGGAGGTGAAGCCATTGAAGTTGGGATAAAAACCATGTCTCTGTGTGACTGTTGTGTTTATGGTGGTACATTGATGCTGTTAATGATTATGTCCATCTATACGTATGTGTGCGTGTCTGTCTCTCTACACTTGTTTATACCTGTGTGCATGTGCGTGTGGGTTCGTGCGTGCATGTGTGTGTGTGCGTGTGTGTGTGTCCATCTCTAGCCGCAATGAGAATTACCTACTTCCAATGAAGATTTCTATGAATTATTTTAAATGTGGTGAATCAGAGGCTCAGGCTTTCTTTCTCTCTGTCTGGCTGTCCATCTTCTGTTTAAAGTGAAACAGTGCTATCCTCTGCTGGACTCCCCATGTCACTGCAAAGACAGCAGATTTTGCTCAGAGTAATTATCAAGCTTTCTGAATCTTTCACATTGCATGTTTGTTCCGTTCTTCAAAGAATGCCTTTGGAAACACAAATCAGTTTTGGTGATCCCTTGTGATATTGTCCGAGAGACTTGAGGAGAAGGAGATAAATATACTAAGTGTATGTCTTATCCTCTCCACTTTTGAATCATTTCTCACTAAGAATTTGACGGGTTATATTAGAACTGAGCTGCAGAAATTGTAATAAAATTCACCATAGTCTCCTGAGGAGTCGATTCACGCCAAGGTTCTTGGGTACAGTTGCAACAGCAAATACTCTATTTCATGTCAATTATTTCAGGAATGGTGTTCAAAGATAAATCATACCTCACCACAGAGGGAACACAAACATTTCTCCACTGAGTGTGTTGCACACTAAGGTAGCTCAGTGGAATTGTGACCATCTCCACACCAGCCTTGTGTTGTGTGTGTGTGTGTGTGTGTGTGTGTGTGTGTGTGTGTGTGTGTGTGTGTGTGTGTGTGTGTGTGTGTGCGCACGCATTTGTGGATATACCCGTGTTCATTGTGCTGTCCTCGCTCTTTCTGTGTCTTTCTGATTGCATCAGGCAGGTTCTACCCTCCACCAACCCATGTATAGTGGTGTGGAGAGTCCAGCAGAGGGTAGCATTGTCTCACTTTCAACAAAAGTGACGTTCATTGTTCTCATTTGACTCTTCACTACATGACAGGAAATTCCTGCTAGATACTTCATTGAAGTATGACCCCACTGGGAGCTGTAATCATTCACAAGTTCTATTTATTTTTAATGCCCATAGTCCATGGAACTACATTATTTACAACAGTACTGAACTTCCCACTGAACCTAACAATGTCAATGCACAAATAAATGTTTGATGATTGGTTCTGACATTGTCATGTAATCACCTGTCACAAATACTCACTTTGAAACTGGTCATAGTTGGCTCTTTGTGACGTTAGTATGGAGTCTGTTTAATTGGTACTTAGGAGTGAGACCACGTATTTAATCGTCAAATATTTTCTGAAAAACTGTGTTATATGGATACATCCGATCCATTTGAAGGATATGATTTTGTTAGAGACTTAGAGAGGGTTCCAATCTGATAGGGGTTACACAGTTGGAAATTCCAATTCCTGGACAATTCCGTTGGATTGTGCTGCATTAGCAAATCCGTAAGTTCCCAGCTGAACTCCCTCCCTGCATTGGGATAAGGGCGCACTTCAAGGCATGCAATGGAATACTCCACACTTGCCCTGGATAGAGTCAACTCCCACAACACTCAAGAAGCTCGACACCAACCAGGACAAAGCAGCCCCCTCTTGATTGGCACCACATTCTCAATCATCCCCTCCCTCCCCACCGACGCTTGGTCGCAGTCGTGTGTATCAGCTCCAATATGCAGCTCAGAAATTCACCAAACTTCCTCAGTGAGCAATTTCCAAACACACGCCCAATTCCCATCTGGAAGGAAAAGAGTCCTGCTCTCCATCTCTTTGTCTCTGTGCTTCTCTCCTTTGCTCACACTTTTCAGTCTCTTCTGGACTCAACTTGTCACTAAAATGTGTCTGACTGTCAGGGCATTGAGCAACATAATTAAAGAAAATGACAGATACATGAGGATGCGACCTCACTGCAAATTTCCAAAGAAGCCCCTTAATGTTCCGTCTTGAAAATGTATCATGTTCCTTCAGTGTTGCTTGTTCAAAATTCATGAAATCCCTCGCTCAGGGCATTGTGGGTCGGCCCACAGCACATGGACTGCAATGTATCAAGAATACAGCTCACCCCCCTCTTCTCGGGGGGGCGGGGAGCGCAACTAGCGGTGGGGCAATAAATTCTGACACAACCAATGATGCACACATCCCGTACAAGCATTGAAAATGTCATTCCATAGTCTGGAACCAATTGAATCTTTCTTTTGGATTCAAGCAGGAGTTGTATTTGTTTATAATGCAAGAACTTAGTGCAACCAGGTATTTTGCTGTGTTACTGATGTTCACTGTGAACCTAGACAATGATGTTGCCTAAATGGATGTATTTGTGCAACAACGCCACCTCTGCAGCATGTATCCAATAAAACCTAAGCGACAATGAGAAGGCGAGTAATCATAAGTATGGCTTCCTTGAATGACACAACGTAAGAACTATACAAGAACAATTAACCACAGGAGGATGAACCTCCCAGATAATGCGAAGAACAAAGTCACAGACTTCGTTTTGCTCTCCATCTCTGGGTCTCTGCGATTGTTTCCTTTCCTCTCACCTTTCAGCCTCTTCTGGACACGAATTGTCACAAAAATGTGTCTGACTGTTGAGCATTGAGCAACAGAATTAAAGCGAATGGCAGGAAACGGTGCAAAACTGTAACAAGCCAAACTAATGCTGCCCACCTCGTCTCAGGAAAATAGAAGATTTTGTTTTATAGCAGAAGAGCACATTGTTGATTAACAACTGATGTTAATACTGAAAATGGAAGGGGGTGTTTTCAAACAGAACAGGGTGCAGGTTGTTTCGAGAAACGCAGTCGCCGTTTTCTCAGTGCAATATTTTGTTTTCAGCTTCTGACAACAAATGGACAAAAGTCTGTCAAAGGCGAAAGTGTCAGTGAACCCGACAGAGCAGTCAGTGGCTACACGAGACACGATCCCAATAACACTGCACACTGGAGTGATGAACAAGAAAGACCGCGAGGAGGAATAAAAGTAAAGTCAGTGATAATGACCAACAGATCGGCAGCTTCCATAACTACCAGGCAGTGAATAGTACAAGGGGAAACACCGCACTTTCCCGGGAAGTAATAAACATCGCCAGCAAATGAACTGTGGAAGACAAACGAGGAAAATACTCAATGAATTATTGATTATAAATTCCTTTGACTCTCCCAGACAGCAGCAATAACATTTCACCACAGCACCCGGAAGCTGAAGTGGTTGGGGTTGAGTGAGTTTAAAATTCGAGAACTTCTCATCCACCTCAGATTGACATCCTGCCCGACTGCGTCAGATATTATGGAGTTTGGACAGAGACTGAAATCATGGTTCCTCCGAGGAGAACAGAAGGAAGTCTGGCTTTTTTTTTGGATCAAAGGGAACAATTTGAATGACAGCGAATGTTTCTTACGGTTCTCAGTTCTAACAGTGAGCATGTGCAGAAGCCCATTATGTGCATCGATCCCAATACAGTCATAAGCAAAAATGACTAATGGTATAATTCAGAAACAAAAACAGAAACTGCTGGAGAAGCTCAGCAGCTCCTGTCACTATTTGAATTACATGACGGGCGTGGCTGAGGAGGACAGGATTCCAGAACGCATGGTAGTTGGATGAAGTTTTACAAATCAAAACGGTGTGCATCTTCCTCATTTCCTTTGTTCAGCAAAAACAAATCTCAGAATGAAAATGAACAACTGATCCTTTTTTGGAAGAGAGTTCCCAACCTCTCTCACATTTTGTTTCTGGATGTGCCCCTTGATATCGCTGCTAAATAGCCTGGTCCTCGTTCTCAGACGATGCTGCCTTATTACCAAATCCCCAACCAGTGGAAATCACTAATCTTTCCTTATTTTCTCATGTTAATAACTTGTTGCGCTTTGCTTAGATAACGCTTCAACCTTCTAAACAAGCCTCATGTGTATAACAAAACAGAAATTGTTCAGCAGGACTGGCAGCATCTATGGAGAGAAAGGAAAGTTACCGTTTCGAATCCAGTGACCCTTCTTCAGAACTAACTAGCTTGATTTCTCCTCATACCTTCCAACCATCTGAAACTGTAACAGATGCCACAACACTGAGACCAGAAAATGCTGCAGCAGCAGTGAAGGTGGGAGTCTCTGGCAGTGGAGAATTGTGCTGAGAACACCGCTCAGTGAATTACTGTCACTGTTGCGATATCTGGATAAGACTGACCTGTCAGTGAGCTGGAGATGTTATTGTTTAAATGGTAAACCAGAGAGCAGATCAGCAGCAAATGAAAACAAGGTAAATTATCAAAATGCCCATACCAGGAATACTAATAAAGGCAAGAGTAGTATCCTACACCTTCTCTACTTGATTAATTGGTAAAGTTATTTCTCTATCCCATCAGTCAGCTGACAAGTTCCTAGTTTGAAACTCTGAGCCGATGCATTCCCAGAGACACAGATTTCTACTGTGTCAAAGTTCTTTGCGGAGATCGAGTTGACAGAATTACTCAGCTTTGTTACTGTTTTTCAAAATTCTGGAAATGACCAAATTCATTACAATAATCAGTTTAATCTTAAAATATGAAGGAGCGTTACTGTTCAGAACATCATAACAAAATAACAAAAACTGAATCTGTCCAATCAAGCTGATCCCAAATCACACAGCAATTTACCGAAATGTGGGACAATCCATCCTTGCACAACACGGGCACATTTATTCTATTGCACCAGTCAGGGTTGGGGAATCAAGAATCGATGATAATTGAATAATTTGAACACTTTCTGAAGTCAGGCAGAGCATGATGCCCAGTATTAGACCAAGATATTAACAGAAAATGCTCCCTGTTCAGAAAGTGCACTGGAGCAGCTACTCCAAAACAGCGATAAGGCCTTTATCACACGTATTGCTTCCTGGCTATCAGCTTTATGTTGACTTAACGCGAAGATGTAGCATGGCCACAAGGGATAAGAATGTGTCCAGTATCCCTGTGGAACGACCATGGTGTGTGTAGATTCGACCTTGTGAATCCACCCTATGATATTGGGGCTGCTCAAATGAAACCACCAGTGTATGGCGTATAGGAAACCACATACACACATGCACGTGCTTGCGCACACACACGTGCATGCATGCATGCACACATACATAAACAAGCGGACACATGTGCGCGCACACACACATGTACACAAATACGCATGTACACATGCATGCACGTACATACACACAGACCTGGCAATGGACCATTCATTAAATTCACAGGTAAAATCTTTTCGAAAACGTTCACCAGGAAGTGATGTCAATCATAATGGATCTTAGCGAGTTTTGAGAAGATGTGTAGCTCAACTTGAGGTCCTGGATGTAGGTTTGCTCGCTGAGCTGGAATATTGATTTTCAGACGTTTCGTCACCCTACTAGGTAACGTCTTCATTGAGCCTCCGGATGAAGCTTGATTCAGAGGCTCACTGAAGGTGTAACCTATTATGGTGATGAAATATCTAAAAATGATCCTTGCAGCTCAGCGAGCCAACCAAAAATCATAATACGTCTATCAGAAACACAGGGACTGCATTGCTTTCATTCTGGTTTTACATGATTACATTTGCATGTTGTCTGTAGAATAATGAAATGAGGGACGTGGATATATGAGAAAATGACACAGGTCAGCAGTTAATGGAGAAATAATGATCTTATCACAACATATGGGGCAGGAATGTTACTGGTCAATACCCTCAATTTGGAAAATAAACCCATAATCCTGGCTCAACGAGTCAAACGAGCCCAAGAAGGACTGAAGTATAAGCAATTAACAGGAGACCACATGATAACGACACAGAGTGAGGCTAGCCGCCGCCATGCTTGATGGTCAGGCCACAATAATTAACCAGATCATCCAAGGTCCAATCAGGGATGACGTTGAACAACAAAAGCATACTCTGTGCATTCTCTATGGTAACTGGGATGATGGAACAGCTGAGGGAGGAGCTCAGGCAGGTTAGCCAATAGAAAGTCCCTTCCTGGATTTGTGACAAACAACCTGAAACATTTGTTCCAGGAGAGGACCAACACCAACATCTCTCACTGTCAGTGACAGCAGCTCACTTATACTGGATTAATGACAGCTGCAGGGACACTCAGTGAGGCACTGGGCCTGGTGCTCAGCATTCCAATTATCCCGAAGGACAAGGGATTGGAGTCGAAAATATCAGAATTATATAAAAAGGGTATTTGGATGTACTACCATGATGTCCTTACACACACTGCAAAAAGACTGGGAATATAAACAGGGATCAGTCTTAAGTAAATGTGAGCAAACAGGAAATATGGCCGGAGCTTGCCATTCATGAATTAGGCTCCTCTTATATCAGGCTGTAGACGTATTGCTCTCACCTTGATATATATCAGGATATTAGTTGCTATGATTGCTGGCTGGAAATGACAGATATCCCACTAAATGGGTGCGAACATTATAAATAATACACACAGGGGCTATAAGATAGATGGAACACCATGGGTTATCACTTTATTTTTATTAACTTACAGAGCAGAAATGAGGTAAAAATGCAAGGAGGGATTGACAAAAAGACGTCAATTGTTTTTGATATAGGGCTGCTAAAGAAGTCAAGAGATTTGCTTCAGTGGATCAGCACCTTTCATTTATTTCATTCCAACCAGACATATATGCTATGAACATATCAAAATATCCATAACTAGTTTGGAGTTTATGTTCAGATCAGCAATCAGAATTTCTAACTTCAGATTGTCGACCCGATAGTTGTGTGCCTGTTCTGATGTATAGGGCATTAGACAGCACATCGTCCTGTTGGCCCAGAAACGAATGGGGAATACACAGGAATGGAGAAAATCGAAGCTGCCATATTCGCTCCAACATTGCAGTCGAATTAGACATATGCATCACATTGTCCATAGGAGGCCATTCAGCCCTTTGAGCGACATACTTTCCTTTGGTGCATAAGATTTTTTAATAAAAATGTATCGATCTCAAATTTAAATCTATCAACAGATCCAGTGTCCACTGTTCTTTGTCGAAGAGACCTCGCCCATCCTTTGTGAGCAAAAACGCTTCCTAATTGTCTGGCCCTGATGCACCCATGTTCTAAAATCCCTAAACAATGGAAACTGTTTATTTTTATCTGCACTGTGTGGTTTTCCTGTTAGTATCTTGGAGACGTACACACTGAGGAATCTATGCAGATATCAATCATAGAATCCCTACACTGGTGACAGAGGCAATTTGGCCCAAGCACTGACCACCTGAAGAGCATTCTCCCCAGACTTTCGAACCCCAGCCTATCCCTGGATCTGCGCATTTACTACAGCCAATCTGCTTCACCTGTGCACCCCTAGTCACTACGAGCGAATTTAGCTTAGCAAATCCACCTCATTTTCACATCTCTAGACTATGGGAGAAATCCGGTGTACCCAAAGGAACCCACGCAACACGGGGAGAATATGCAAACCCCACTGGAACAGTTGCCCAAAGGTAGAACCGGACCCCAGCCCCTGGTGCTGTGGGGAGCAGTGCTGACCACTGAGCCATTGCGCTTCCTCATCTGTAATACACTGATTATTGCACTGGCCCTCATTTCTCCTGATATATTTTCTGTTAAACTCAACAAAGTCTGCTTGCCCTTGTAATTCCATACGTTGACCTCTATGATTCTGCATATTCCTATGCAAGATCATTTCTTGCTTTTTTACTTGCTCCAGCTCAGACTGAATATACTCCACTACCCTTTCCTTTCTACGTGTCTTTTTGTCAAGACACATAAACCACAATATTTCGAACAGTCTTTCATATTCCAGTCGCTGAAGACCAAGAGAACAGACTGACACCCAGATGCTCATCATTAACTGTGAATGGTAAAACATGCATTTTCTCTTTGAGTCCTGACTGCAGAATGAAAAGTTTCAAAAGGAAATAACCACCCGCCCCCTCAACACTCCTGCCCTGACCCTCCCCACCAGCCTGCGAGAATAAACATCATTTATTGTTTTCGCAGTTCTAAGGAAGGGTCACTCGACACGAAATATTAACTCGATTTCTCTGTCAGCCGGTGTTGCCTGACCTGCTGAGTTTCTCCAGCTACTCTCTGTGTTTGATCCAGAAGGAAATTCAGTTTTAGCGGATGTTGCACAAAAAATACATGGAGAAGAAGCGATTACTGAGGACTGATCCTTTTCACAAGAAGAGCCACTTTCAGTCCCAATGTGAAGTATACACGCAAAGATCTGAAAATTGTTAAAATCTAAAATGATAACAAGAGAGAGCTGGAGAAACTCAGCAGATCTGGCCGCGTCAGTAGACAGAGTGAAACAACGTAAACGTTTTGACGTTTACGTAAATTGATTCACAGAGACGCACAGCATGGAAACTGGCCCTTTGGTCCAACTCATTCATGCTGAACGATACCCTAACCTAATTTCCCCCCATTTGCCAACACTTGGGCCATATCTCTCTGAACATTTCCTATTCATATACTCATCTAGATATCTTTTAAATATTGCAACTGTACGAGAGTCCACCACTTCCATTGGGAGCACATTCCATACACGTACCACCCTCTGAGTGAAAAAGTTGCCCCAATTGTCCCATGGATGCCTTTTCCCTCTCACCCTAAACATATGCCCTCTAGTTCTGGACTAGCCCACTCCTGGGAAAAAAAACTTATCTATTTATCACAGCCATGCCTCTCATGATTTTAGAAACCTCTTTTAGGTCACCACTCATCCTCCAATGATCCAGGGAAAACAGCCCCAGCCTGTTCAGCCTCTCCCTGTAGCTCAAATCCTCCAACCCTGGCAACATCCTTGTAAACCTTTTCTGAACCCTTTCAAGTTTCACAACATCCTTCTGATAGGAAGGAGACCAGAATTGCATGCAATATTCCAAAGTGGCCTATCATTTCATTGTCCAGCCTCAGCATGACCTCCCAACTCCGATCCTCAATGGTCTGACCAAGAAAGGAAAGTATATTAACTGCTTTCTTCATTAAACTCTGCGATTCTAATTTCGAGAAACTATAAACCTACACTCCAAGGTCTCTTTTTTCAGCAGCACTGCCCAGAACCTGAACACGAAGTGTAAAAGTCCTGCTCTGATTCTCTACAAAGCATGGAAGATTGTCATTGCACACAAGAGCACGGGAAGAAATTGAGCTTTATGTTGGACGCAAAATTTTGCAGTGTTTATTAAATGCATTGACCATTGTCAAGAAAAGCGTCCAAAGGAATGCAAACACTTTATGTAGCTCTGACCTGAACTTAGTTTGCGTCATTGCATAGATGCATGTGTTTGCACAAGAACTCAAATGGGTGAGCAGATGCCCAGTCTCAGTTGCAATGTATGGGGAGGAGGTATAATGTATTTGATCAAGCACAGACAAGGTGTTGACCAAAGAAGTGACTGCAGATGTCATATTGAGCAGTATAAAACTGCCCGACACCACAAAGAGAAGAAGAATCGATTTTCTTCGAGTGTTAATCTCTGGATCGCTCTGGATTTTAGACTGCTGAGCCCGAAGTCTCCTGCGACGAATATTGCTTCCTACAATGTGTCTGGCAGTCAAAGCATTAAATAGTAATATCAAAAAGAAAGGAATCCATGTAACTAAAAGATTTTGCAACTTCTCATAAGCTGCACCTATTGTTGATTTGAGAAAATTTATACTGGGGCGGTATCCCCAGTGAATATTGTTAATTGTGTGTTGGTGTTCATACGCAAACCAAAATGGAATGTTCTCTAAGTACACCAGCACCGTGACAATTATTATGACCGTAGATGCAGTTCTCACTGTGCTATACTTGGTTTTATGCTTCGCACAGCATATAGCTATAAATCGGTCAAAGGTGAAGCAGACTGTGTACCACACCGACAGATACACATTAGTGCAGCACATATACAATATAAGTTTGATGACCACAGTGTAGGAGAGGAATGAATATGGAAACTGTCTGCTCAAAATTTGAAACAAAATAACGTTAATGAGCATGACCAGCAGATCTGCTGTCACCATCGCCAACATGTAGATTGAAATACATTTGGAAAGGTCACAATTTCCTCTCAAGAGAATCACAGTTGTCAGGAGGTTTGCTGCAGGAAAAGAAGAAAAAAATACGTAAGTTAGCGAACACAGAACAATAGAATAGATGATGGACCGAGCAGCATTATCACCAAGTTATTAATTCAGAAATCCAAATAATAATTTAGGGGTTTTGGTTCAAATCTGAATTAGACATTTGAATTTGAATTCGTAAAGTTTGAATTCAATAAACATCGAGAACTAATAATTTAATGCTGAAAATGGAATAATTGTCAATTGTCAGAGGAAATCCCATTTGGTTCAGTAATGTCCTTTAAAAAGAAACTGCTGCCCTTACCTGTGATTCAGGGCCATAACAATATGGTTGATTCTCAACTGCTTTCTGGGCAGTGAGGAATGGGTAATAAATGCTTGCCTATCTTGTGGCACACACCTCCCATGTGGAATAAAATATTAGATTTAATGACATTTCACCTGCCAATGTGTAGATGCTGTCCAGTGTATTATGAATTGTGGGTGTCCTATTGTCATAACAAAAATAAGTAACGATAATCCTTTTGAAGCAACTCATTGTGGATGGAATTTGCTTGGCGGACTGCAAGGATTCTTCCCAGTGTTTGTAGATGCACCCCATAGAAAGCATTCTATCTGGATGCATCACAGCGCGGTGTAGCAACTGTTCTTTGCAAACTACAAGAACTACTACGAGACATGATGACAGCCCAGCCCATCATGCACACCCGCTTTCCACCCATTGACTCTAAATTTACTTTCCACTGCCTCAGCAAAACAACTAATGTAATCAAAGACCCCTCCCATCACAATTCTACAATCTTCCAACATCTTCCGTCGGGAAGAAGTCATAAATGTCTGTAATAAGTGGGGGATAAGGCCATCGGGCACAACCAGTCCACACCTGCTCTATGAAGAGCACCCCACCCAGAATCACCCTGCGGTCTTATCCTTGCAACCTTGCATTTCCCATTGCCAAACCATCTAGCCTGAGCTCTTTTGGTCTTACTCTCAGTGAACCTTCACTGCAGCTGTATTCTTTGCTCTGTTAAATTGCCCTTTGCAACGTTAACGGTATGACCTGCCTGCATTGCATGCAAAACAAAGCTTTTCACTTTACCTAGTCACATTTGACAATAATAAATCAAATCAAATCAAATCAATTATTAAGGAAGCTCAGCACCAGTTTCTCAAGGTCAATCTTGATGAATAACAAAGATTAACTCACTCCCCAGGAAAGCAGGAGGAAACAATATAGAGCGATAGAGCAATCCATTCTGAAAAAAAGATAATCTTAGCTGGGGCGTTAGTTTTCCGCAATACATCAATAAACAGGTCCCATAGCGGAATGCACATCTCACTTGTTTGTATGAACGTATGAAACAGGAACAAGAGTAGTGTTTACGACCTTTCGAGCCTGCTGTGCCTTTAAAAACAATCGTGCTGTTCTGTCTGCATTTTGAACTCCACATTCCCATCGACCCAAGACAGCCCTGGATTGATCTGCTACACATGAATCTGTCAACACCAGTTTGGAAAAATATTGAAGAATTCTGCCTCCATCACCTCCTGATGCAGTTAAACTAAATTCACATAACACCCCAGAGAGCGAGAGAGAGAAATAAAACTGTCATTCACTTTCTCAAACGGTGACCCCCAACTTTAAAGCAATGAAATCAGGCATTAGAATTCATTCCTTTTCACAACGGGAAGGAGAGGTTTGGAAATCCCTCCCAAAATCTGCATTTGACAATCCATCAGTTGTTGAATTTCAATCAGAAATCAACAATTGTTCTCTTAAACTAAAGTATTGAGTAATACTGGCCAAAGGTAAGTCGATAGACTTAGGTCACAGCTCAAACGTTATGTCATTGACAGGCAGAACAGGCTCGATGGGCTGAATGGCCTATTGCTGTTCCTATGTGCAGTGTTACATGACGATCCACAATATGTTCAAATGTAATTATAAGGAAGTGAGATACATTAATTAATTAGAATGAAGTGCTGCAGAAGCTGGAGATATGAATCAAACAAACAAAAGTAGCTGGAGAAACTCATCCTGTATGGCCGCACCCGTGGAGAGAGAAACACTGTTAACGTTTAAATCTTTTTTCAGAAAATACCTGGAACACCAAAGGCTGCGAGCACAGGATAGAAGATATCCTTTGTCAGTAAAATTATTGGTTGCACCATTGTTTAGAAGAACTCAGTCATTATGCCTTGTTGTATCTTTTCGCTGAGAATGGATAGGAGATTCACGAAGGCTTCCCTTTTATAGCACAGTTGGTGACCAAGCATGAAATGAGTTTGCATAATGTGAGTCCTTAATTAGTTCATTAAAAGACAGTTCAGTTCAGGCAGACTGGCAGTCCATGAAAGCTTTGCAATCAAAATTCATCACACGGAAAAACATTGGAGAATAAGCATTGAATTAAAATGTGAGAATCAATCACAAAACTCATAAAACTCATAGATTAATATTAAAACCAATCTACTTGGTGAATTGGAAACAGCTATAACTGTTCTTGCAGATTCACCCTTCTTGACGTCTGGGGTAGAGACAATTATTGAGGAAAAGCCAACGATGGGGGATTGAAGTTTGAGGAAGAGAGGATGAGAGAGAGAGAGAGAGAGAGACAGACAGACAAAAGGTAGAATTGCAAAAGTTTGAAGAGTTGAAAGAGAGAAAGAGATGAGTGTGAGTTCTAAAATGACAGAGAGAGAGCAAGAAAGAGAGAGATAGAGAGAGAATGGTCAACGAAAGAAGCAGAATCTGCAATCTGTCACCGATGCTACCCACTCTAACATCATGAACCACGTCCGGAAATCGCAAATTATTACAACAGGTATATCACTGACCTCATTCTTTCTGAAATTGTGCATCCAGTTATATCACTAAACGTGCAATAAAATTAATCAGGAAATGATAACATAGCTTTCTGTTATTATAATATATTTGCAGATGAATTGAGAAGATTAGTGAAGGATAGTGTGGGGGGCTTTCAAGAAAATGTTATGGTGGAGATACTAAATTAATACTTTGCTTCTGTCTTTACTAAATTAGAGTATGGTGACATTGGTCCAGTTGAAACTATGATTGTTTAACAACTGAACAGTACAGAATTGGATAAAACAGAGATTCCAAATAGTCTGGCAGCACTCCAAACGTCCAAACTTCAGGTCGGCCTGAAAGGGATACTTCCGAGATTGCTGCGAGAGAGAAGGGAGCAGATCACAGAGACATTGATGGAAATTGTACAGACCTCTCCAAGCATGAGATAATTGCTGTTGGACTATAGGCTTTGACTGTGGCATTTGATTTCTGAAAGGGATGGAGAGAGAGAGAGAGAGAGAGAGAGAGAGAGAGAAAAGGGAAAGAGATACAGCGACAGAGAGAAAAGGGACGGAGAGAGAGAGAAAAAAAAGGGGAAGAGGGAAAGGAAAGGGATGAGAGAGAGGAAAAAATGGACGGAGAGAGAGAGAAAAGGGACGGAGAGAGGGAGAGAGAGAGAGAGAGAGAAAAGGGGCAGAGAGAGAGAAGGGACAGGGAGAGAGAAAAAAGACAGAGAGAGAGAAAAAAGAGGACAGAGAGAGAGAGAAAAAAGAGACGGAGAGAGAGAGAAAAAAAAGGGACGGAGAGCAAGAGAGGGAAAAGGGACACAGAGAGGGAGAAAAAATGGACGGAGAGAGAGAGAAAAGGGAAACAGAGAGAGAAAAGGGAAAGAGAATGAGAAAAGGGACGGAGAGAGAGAGAGAGAAAAGGGAAAGAGAGAGAAAAAGGACAGAGAGAGAGAGAGAAAAAAAGAGGAGAGAGAGTAAAAAGGGATGGAGAGTAAGAGAGTGAGAGAAAAGGGACGGAGAGAGAGAGAGAAAAGGACAGACAGAGAAAAACAGGGATAGAGAGAGAGAGAGAAAAGGGAAGAAGAGAGAGAGAGAAAAGGGACGGAGAGAGAGAGAGTGAGAGAGAGAGAGAAGGGACGGAGAGAGAGAAAAGGGACAGATAGAGGGCAAATAAAGGACACAGAGAGATAAAAGGGACAGAGAACGAGAGACAGAAAAGGGATGGAGAGAGAGAGAAAGAAAAGGGATGGAGTGCGAGAGTGAAAAGGGACAGAGAAAGAGAGAAAAGTGACAGAGAGAGAGAGAGATAAAAGTTCACACAGTAAGCATTGATAATGACTGTAGAGTTGCCTTCAGAGTTATCCATAGTTTTTGCCCACTCTGGAAACAGAGAGGCTTCATCTCCTCAGCAGGGAGGCCTCGACAACACGCTGCACTGGTCTCTAACCCCCTGGAAGCTGTCTTTGTACCCTCCGCCCTAATGATGAAAAAATGCCCTGCACATCCCTCTTGCAATGACTGTGTCACCCTGGGGAATGCCTCAGCCGATCCAGCAGCCTGGGAGGGCCACACTGCCCCCCCCCCCCCCACCACTCACCTCCGGCCCAGCCCAGAATAGTGAAGGCCCCAGTATTGCCTGACTCTATGGACGCCGTGCGAGCTGCTCAACAGGCTGCTCCACCGCAAGGAAAGGAGAGTTGGGCCCCGCATTGGGACCATGCAGTCTCCTTCCCTACAGCTGCTCAGACATCCGGATGGCTGCATCATTTACCCAAGCACCCACCTCCACTCACTGACCCTCGCAGCCCATGGCATTGGCCACATGGGCAAGAGGGGCATGATGCACACAGTAATGCAGTGCTGGCATGCACCGGGTATTGCTGCTACTGCACTGCTAGATTATGTTCAGGCCCTTAGCAGCAATATTAGTGTTACACACGACCAGGTCAGAGGTTGGAGCAAAACATTGCCAGGGTGGGATGGATCTTTGAGAATGCTGGCGGCCTTTCCTGGACAGCAGGCCTGGGTAGATGGATTCTACAGACAGGAGGCTGGCCTTTGTGATTGTCCGGGCGGAGTTCACCACTCTCTGTAACCGTCTCCGATCATGAATGCTACAGTTTCCATACCAGGCAGTGATACACCCAGACAGAATGCTCTCGATGGCGCACCTATAAAAGTTGGCAAAGTTATTCACCGTCCTGCCAAATTTTCTCAGCTGCCTGAGGGAGAAAAGTTATTGCTGAACCTTTGTAACCAGTGTGTCCACATGATGAGTCCAAGAAAGCTTGTTGTGGATGACCACACCCAGGAGCTTGATATTCTCCACTCGTTCCACCTCTGTGCTGTTAATGTGTAGGGAGGTCGATCAGTAACATCCCGCTGAAAGTCAATAATGAGTTCCTTGGTTTTGGCGACATTGAGAGCGAGGTTGTTCTCAGTGCAACATTTTTCTAGGTTTCCACCTCCTCTCTGTAGTCTGTTTCAGTGCCATCTGAGATTCGACCGACTATGGTGGTGTCATCAGCGAACTTGTAAATGACATTAGTCTGGTATTTGGCGACACAGTCTTGGGTATACAGTAAGTACAGTAGGGGGCTGAGTGCAGACCCCTAAGGGCTCCAGTGTGGAGTGTGAGTGAGGATGAAATATTGCACCCACTCTTTACTGATTGTGGCCTGTGGGTCAGGAAAATGAGGATCCAGTTCCAGACAGTGGGGTTCAGTCTGAGATCACTAAGTTTAGGAATCAGTCTCCAGGAAATAATAGTGTTGAAGGCTGAACTGTAGTCAATGAGTAGGATCCTTACGTAGCTGTTCTTAATGTCAAGATGTTCTAGAGAGGAGTGAAGGGCAAGTGATATGGCATCTGACGTGGATTTGTTGGTCCGATAGGCAAATTAGAATGGCTCAAGTGTAGTGGGGAGGCTGGAGTTGATTAATGCCATGACCAGCATTTCAAAGCACTTCATGACCACTGAAGTTCGGGCCACTGGGCGGTAGTCATTGAGACATGCTGCATGAGCCTTCTTCGGCACAGGGATGATGTTAGCCCTGTTGAAATAGGCAGGCACAGTGGCCTGTTGCAGGGAGAGGCTGAAGATGCTCAGGAAGACCTCTGCCAGTTGATATGTGCGTGCTCTGAGTGCATGGCCTGCTACTCTGTCTGGTCCCATCGCTTTCCTTGCATTCACACGAAGGAAAATTGATGTGACCTCTGATGCAGTGACTGTTGAGATAGGTTCGTCAGGACTTGTCAGAATAGGTGTTATCTCTCCGCCGAAATTCTACTCAATGCGAGAGTAGGAGTCGTTGAGACGATCTGGGAGGGATGTGTCATCGTCTGCTATCTTGTCCCTTATAAAATAAATGTAAAATAAATTGGGATTCTGAAAGCAACATTGGCCAATTGAATGGCCTGCTGGGAAAACTGGATAACTGAGGTTGGATCAGGCCAGACCAACAGGTATGCACACCTGTTAGCCTGATTGATGATATGGAATAGGTTTTAATAGGACAGTGGGAACTGCAGTACGAAGGCAGGAAGCTTGCAGCATTCACTTGGATCAAGTCAGACAGATATACAGACTATTCAACATGATTGATTGAACAGCTGTTGACAGGACAATGCTGCAAGGTTTCGGGTGGAACGGTAGATCTGAGTTTTATTCGAACGGCTATCGAGACAGTTTGGCTCCTCGGGTCCGCTCAGTCAATCGGGAAATTACAATATCCGAGACTGTCTTTTGTAACAGCCATCCCGAGATAGAATGTCAACTAACATCAAGTTATTAATTTATGCAAATTATATTCTTACAACAAACCGTTGCTGCCCAACAGTACTCGGAGGTGACCCAGATAACTAGTTAAAAGCCTAGTCCTGATGAAGGGTTAGACCCGAAACATTGACTTCTCCACCTCCTGATGCTGCCTGGCTTGCTGTGTGCTTCCTGCCTGTAAACGAGTTAAATAAAGCAACTCAGATCAGAGGGGTCCCTCACGCACTCCAGAGAGAACATCCACACCAAGAATTAGAAACCTTGGGAGCTTGAAAAACAGCCTGATCTTCAGTTTTACCCATTATAATCGGGGTCGTATTAACCTCTTTATCACCTTCTGAAAATGCAATCTTGTACAAAGAAGAGATGCCTTTTCTTTGTTGATTAGATTAAAACTCCGATGTTTATTAGTTTCTTTGATATGCTGATGTACCCTGCGTTTGTGATAAAACATATATATGTGAAGACATTTTCATGATTAAAGTATAAATTTTAAAATTGAAAATTATCTTGCGCTCTCAAAGCCAGAGGGCACAGGCATCACAGAACTGTAAAGTTGCTCTGGAAATTAGAAGGACAGGCGGGGTTTATAGTAGTGCGACATGGGAGCAGCATGGTGGCTCAGCGGTAAGCACTGCTGTCTCACAGCGCCAGGGCTGCGGGTTTACTTCCAGTCTCGCACAACTGTGCAACGTGTGCACGCTTTCCGGCGTGGGTTTGCTCCGGATTCCTCGCACGGTCCAAAGAGGTGTAGGTGAAGTGAACATGCTAAAATTGCTGGCTGCATTATTCAGATGGGAAATGGTTCTGGGTGGATGACTCTTCTCAGGGCCTGTGTGTACTTGTTGGGCTGAAGAGCCTGTTTCCACACTTAGGTGATCTAATCTTGTAAAACACGTATCAATATTATTGCAAGTAAATCAAATACATATGAAAATAATATTGACATTTGAATCACAGGCGAGTGTTTTCGATACAACAGAGGGTGTTGAAAACATGCAATGTGCATCCAGAGAAGGTGGTGCCCCCAGTTTAATGTGACATCCAAACGAAGTTGAGAAATATTTACTTGTGCCTGGTTCCTTAATCTTAACTATGAGATCTCCTGAAGGAATTGATCTGCAACTGGTGCAATACAGACGGTAGGAGATTGCAAGCCTGCTGTTTCATAAAAAGAAGATTTGTTCAATTTGTAGGGATTAGGATGAAAGTGATTTCAAAATATCGTTCAAGTTTCACCAGCAAAGCTTAAAAATAGCTTTTATTGGCGTTCACCTCCATTGTGATCAGTGTTTGACAGCAGAGAGCTTCAAATGTCTGATACATTATTGGGGCTTTGTTCTGGTGAAACAGGAGGCAGCCTGAAGGGCTGGGGAAAGACCACCGTGTTACATATGCCTGTCTAAGAAGAACAGGGGGCGCACGCAGCCATTTAGGCTCTGCTGACGTCTCACGTAAATATATGGACATGAGTGATAAGCGTACAGATCTGTATATACAAATGATAAATTCTGACCTCTGTATGCAAATGTTTATGTACGTGTGGCATGACCAACTGTACAGACCATCAAATTATTTTATGAATAAAGTATATTTTTGACATAAATAAAAGTAGTTCTCCCAGGACGAGGCTATCCCATTGCAATTTGTGTGTGTTGACGCTTGTGATATCCACAAATGTGGGATACTCGACTGCAAACTTTGTGGTAGTGGGGCACTGCGTTCATGCTCTCCCCTGGTATACAAGCAAAAAGCAGATGTTCCACTCGATGGCGCTCACTTGTGTTTCCCACAGCTTCCTTGTGTACCGCCCGTCTCTGTTCAACAAGTTGACAGATATATGCTGCACATCTTACTTCATCCTGCTATAAACCACTATGTTAAACCTTTTGACAAGAGCAACAAGCCAAGCCTTCAAATTACCAAATCTATTTCACTCTATTTACTGCCTTTTGCTCAAAATGCCTCTTTAAACAATTTATCAGAGAGAGGGAAAACAGTCCAGCCTATTAAGCCTCTCCTTGTATCTCAAATCCTCCAACCCTGGCAACTTCCTTGTCAGTCTTTTCTGAATCCTTTCATGTTTCAACACATCCTTCCAATGGAGACCAGATTGCACGGGTGATGTCCGGGGAACAACCCTCGGTAGTAAAGTACTTTCAATCGCCACAGCAGAATGTTAGTGAGAATGAAAAGTAGATCTGATGTTGCCTTCGCCAAAAGACAGAGCCTTGTGCAGTGAGAGAGGTCACACATTCCTCATGCGAGAACCAAAATCAGGAGGAAATTAACAGAAAGAGACAGAAGGTAAAATACAAATCAGAACTTAATTGATCCAACATCCTCCACATCTGCCAACAGAGCAATGGAAGAACTTCACATCTAACTGAGTCAGGGAATTAACAGATGACAAAGGGCCATCGTTTTAAGGTGAAAGGCAAAAGTCTGGTGGTGATTTGAGGAAAAGGCTTTCACTCAGATAGTGGTGGGGTTCTTGTAATTCAGTGCTTGGAGGCTAGTTGAGGTGGGAAACATCACAACTTTTATAAACTACCTGGGACGAGACTAGATTTCATCTAGCTTTGGTAGCACAAGCTTGATGGACCTTTTCTGTATAATGGTCATAGAGTCGTAATCATTGAGAGGTACAGCATGGAAACAGACCCTTCAGTCCACCCCGTCCATGCCGACTTCTGGGAGATAAGTTGGAAGGGAACAATTTTCCTGAAATAAATCAAAGCCTGTGCATACTGGGAATTTGAAACAAAAACAGAAATAGCTTGCGAAACCCAACAGGCTCTGTCGGATCTGTGGAGACAGAAACAGAATTAATGAAATCATTCTTCATCTGAAGACATTCGTCTGAATATTTGTCAAGGAACTCGAAATACCAACTTGGTTTTCTCCTCACTCCAGGCCCTGTCATTGCAAATGGATTGATTTCCAATAGGGAATTGAAATTTCTAGTGTTGATATTTATCGGCTTTGAAGCATTTGTTTGTCAACTCTAAGCATACGGGGCTCGATTGGGGTCATCTATATATAGAGCATGGAAACAGGCCCTTTGGTCCAAATCGTCCATGCCGACCAGATATTCTATCATCATCTACTCCCATTTGGCTCCATATCCCTTGAAACATTTCCCCTTCAATTACCCATTCAGTTGCTTTGTAAATTTTGTAATTTCATCATTCTCCATCATTTCCTCTGGTATTTCATTCCATGCATGTGCTACCCTTTGTGTGAAAGAAGTTTTACCCTTTAAATCTATCCTGTCCCACTCTAAATCTATGCTCACTACCTCTGGACTCCCACACACCAGGGAAAAGACCTTGTCTATTTGCAATATCCATGACCTTGGGATTTTATAAACCTCTATAAGGTCACCCTAGCCTCCAAAGCTTCATTAAGACCAGACCTATTCAACGTTTACCAATAGTTCAAACCCTCCAAACCTGGCAGCATCCTTGCAAATATTTAATGAACCGTTTGAAGTTTTACACCGTGCTTCCTTTCGAAGTGAGACCAGAATTACACACAGTTTTCCCAAAAGTGACCTAACTAATGTCCTGTACAGCTGCAACATGACCACAACACACATAATAAATGTTCTGACTAATAAAGGAGCAGATATTGAACATCTTCTTCACTATTGCACCTACCAAAGTCTCCACTTCCAAGGAACTATGAAACTGCACTTGAAGGTCTCTTTATTCAATAACACTCCCCAGCATCTTACCATGAAGTTAGTGAGATGTGATTTCCAATGTACAGAACCATGTTGAAAATCTCTATTCAGACCTTGCCTATACAAATGCAGGGTACATATAAATTCGTCAGGCTTCCCTCCAACACTTGCCGACCACAAATGTAACACTCATTGATCTATAGTTCCCCGACTTTTCCTTACCACCTTTTTTGAAATAGTGGTACTACATTAGCCAACCTCCAGTCTTCCGACACCTCATTTGTGACTATTGATTATCCAATTATTTTCACAATGGGTCAGCAATCACTTCCCTAGCTTCCCACAGATTTCGAGTGTACACCTGATCAGGTACTGCGGATTTTTCCAACTTGATGTATTTTATGACATCTATCACTTCCTCAAGTGTTATATGGAAATGCTTTAAGATGCCACCATCTATTTCCTCCCATTCTATACCCTCCATGCCTTTCTCCACACGAAACACTGATGCAAAATCCGCGTTTCGTATTCCCCCCCACCATCTCCTGCAATTCCACACAGAATTCTCTCCTTAAAAGCCCTTTTGTCCTTAATGTATTTATGAAATCCCCTTAGATTCTCCGTAACCGTATTTGTTAAATTTATCTTATATCCCCTTTTGTAATCCTGCTGTTCCTCTTAAGTACACCCCTGCTCTTCAATGGATTCACTCAACCTCTGCTAACTACACTTGATGTATGCTTCATTCTTTTTCTGAACCAAAAACTAGACCTACCAGCTTTACCTTTGCCCAAACAGGAACATTCTCTTTCTGGACTCTCGTTATCTCGTGTATGAAGGCTTCTCATTTTCCAGCTGTTTCTTTTCGTGAGAACAGCGTCCTTCAATTAACTTTTGAAATTTCTTGCCTAATGGTCTTCCTCCAATTTTGAACTTGAACATTTAGATTCAGTCGATACTTTTCTGTCATTATTTTAAACTAACAGAACTCAAGTCTCTGACCCCAAACTGCCCCCCCAACTATCCCTCGGTCACTTGCCCTGCCTTCTTTGGAGGTCAGGTTTTGTACGTTCTCTTGAAAATACATCCACATTCTGAATCAGAAAAAATTAATAGGCAAACTTAACAAATTCTTTTTCATCGAAGCCCTCAATAAAGTGGAAGTCCTACTCTATCTTTGGAAAGTTAAAATCACCTCCAATTACCACACTACTATTCTTACAATTAACTGAGATCCCTTTACAAATGTGTTTCTCTATTTCCTACTAACTCTTGAGGGGTCTGTCGTACAGTACCAAGAAGGTAATCAGTTCAATTTTATTTCTCATTTTCAAACAAATAACTAGATGTATTCCCAAGAATATCTTCGCTAAGGGCAGCCAAAATGTATTCACTAATCAAAAAGCAAATCCCCATCTTCTCTTGTATCCTTTCTTTCCTTCCTACAGGATTTCTATCTTGCAAATTAATCTGCCGGCCATATCCATCCCTGAACCACATCTTTGTAATTGCTATGACATTCCAATCTCATGTTTCTAACAACACCCTCAGTTAATCTATCTTCCCTGTTGGGCATCTTGTCTAGAAATAAATGCAATTTAATTTGTCAGTCCTGCTTCATTCTCTGCTTTTTTCCTGCCTGCCCTGAATTTTCCCAGCTGTACCAATCTCAGTCTGTTCTCTTTCCTCACTATCTCCCTGTCCACAACCAACGACCCATTCCTCCCCCAACCCCCCCCCCCCCCCCAGATGCACAACGTCCTTGCATGCCCCACTCCATCCTTAATAGTTAAATATTCCCGAGCAGCTCTCGCAAATCTGCCTGAGAGTTAATTAGTTCTCTTCCAATTCATGCGCAATATGTCCTCCTTGTACTGGTCACTACAGCAGAGAAAAGTTTCCAAATATCCAAAAATGTGAACTCTTCTCCCCTGCATCAGCTCCTTAGCTACGTATGCATCGGCTCTATCCTGCTATTCCTACACTCAGTTGCCCGTGGCAACTAGAGTAATCCAGATATTACAAACCTCAAGGCTCTTCTTTCAATTTCATGCCAATCCTCTTACACTCGCCCTTCAGAATTTCATCCGTTTTCCTTTCTAAGTCGTCAGTTCCAATGTACAAAAAGACCTACTGTTTGTTCTACTCCTCTTTGAGAATATTCTGCATCCTCTCCGAGATATCTTTGATCCTGGCACCAGTGAGGCAACATGTGCTCTTGGGCACAGAAACGTCTGTCTGTTTCTCTGACGAGAGAGTCCACTATCACAGTCGATCAGTACCTGACGTTACTCTTTTTACATTCAAACCAGTCTTGATGCCAGAAACGTGGCTGTTCATGCTCCATTCCCCTCAGAGTCCATCATCCAGTACGTTTTCAAAAACAGCATATCTATTCAAGATATGGATAGCCACATTAGAATCCTGCACTACTTATCTCCCTCCCCTAGCTGTCCTGGAGCTAACCCATCTACCTGACTGTATCTGTGGTTTTTCACTCTTCCTGAAACGGCCATCCATCTCACAGCCCAGCTCCTGAAAATTCCTTATCACTTCAAACTGCTGCTTCAACTGATCCATGCAGTCTGATCGGATTCGCAACCAAACACACTTACTGAAGCCATAATCATGAGTAACATGGAAGCTACAGCGAACTTTGGTAAGGATCTAGCAGAAGTATTGTGTACAGTTCTGGTCAACACATGATAGGAATGTAAACACTCACAGAAACGCATCAATCTTCAAAACGCTGATGAGAGATGGGAAGAGCGACGGAGTTTAATATGGGGAAAAGGTTAACTATGAAAGAGTGGAGATAATCCCGTGCAAGTAAAGGTCCAAAAATGGTTCTCTCCAAAAAAGGATATCAGTCTCCACTTACTATGGGGAAAGCAAATATTCAGATCACATCATCTTCAGCAGAACTGAAGCACGACGCATTTATACAGTCCAGCAAGCCTTGATAGTTTTCTGCGATGCATCTGGTATTTGCTACACATGTCTGCTACTGTCAGTGGTGGAGGAAGTGGATGCTTGTGGATGTAATGCCAATCAAGCGGGCTGCCTTTTCCTGGATGGTGCTGAAAATGTGTTGCTGGAAAAGCGCAGCAGGTCAGGAAGCATCCAAGGAACAGGAGAATCGACGTTTCAGGAGAATCGAACCTCATTCCTGAAGAAGGGCTTATGCACGAAACGTCGATTCTCCTCTTCCTTGCATGCTGCCTGACCTGCTGCGCTTTTCCAGCAACACATTTTCAGCTCTAATCTCCAGCATCTGCAAACTTAGAACTGTTCATGTTCATATTTAAGTATTGTATATTAGAACCGTTCTTGTCTATATGTAAATATTGAAATGTGCTGGAGCTGTTTCAGTTAATATATAAAAATTGTGAATTGAAACTATTCCAGTTTATGTTCAAATATTACTTATATTTGAGCTGCGGCAGTTAGTACATAAACATTACTGTGTATTGGAGCTGTTGCTGTTAAATGTAAATGAGTGTATGTTGAAGTTATGCCTACCTCCTGTCGATCAGCAAGAGTGGATCTAATGTGTGGTTTGGCTGCTGAGCCCCTCCAGAGCTGTGGGATGGATTTGCAATTACAGCGCTGGCCAGAGGGGCGGCAACACAAAGCAGCAGCAGTCACGTGTTAGGGGTAGTGGGGAATGATCAGGCAGGGAATCCTGGTCTCTGTTTATTGTAGTGTAAACACACATTCTGGAATTGGGGACAGTAATTGAAAAGCACCAGGGGAAGATAGAGAGAGTTAGAGAGGGACTCAAGATTGCAATAGGGAGAGAATTCAATACAGAATAATGTTGATAGGATTGAATAGACAGTAACAATGAGAGGGTTTAATAGGGAGTCATAGGGAGAGGGTTAAATACAGATGACGGGACGGGTTTTTTAAAAAAAAGGAATAAGGAAAGGTGGAAAATGGAACTATATTGGAAGAAGATTGAATATAATTGAGGGACGAAAGGGTTAACTACAGTGAAAGGGAGAGGATTTAATATCAAGTAGCATGGAGAGGATTAAACAGGGAATAACGCAAAAAGAGTTCATTATAAAGGAATAGATATGCTGGAATAAGAAGCGTTATGATACAGCGGAGAATCTTTCTGCTAATTAAACTAAGCACAGAGAAAAGCTCACCTCAACGCATAATCTAGTAAATTATGAGTGACAGAGAACTTCGCAAATTCCAATATTTGAAGAAAACATTCAATAGTATTCTATAGCTCGAAAGGGAATATTAAACAACAACTATTTACAAGTCTGAGCCTCCTTACTCTTAAAGATCTGTTATCTCCTTTCAAATCGGTGACAATATTTTGATACAATAAAAGCCCCTATTAAAACTGCGTCAGCTGAATTTTCAGAACAAGCCACCGTCTGTTGGTGTCGGTGCCTGTCTTATTTCAGCTGAAGATCGCCCTGCGTCATCTTCGGTCTTTTGTTCCAAAGATGGTTCCTATGAAAAGGTAACTTTGATAGATTCTGTTTTGCTTGCAGATACTCTGATGATGGCAGTTGGTCGCTCTCGCTTGCTAACTGTCCAAAATGCCGGCTTTTTTATACTACAAAACATCATATATTCTCATCAGTTAAAATATTGTCAAAACAATAAAATTAAAATTTGATTGGAGTTTAGAAACTTGGAGAATCATGGAAACTGTATGATTAAATTTGAACTGGTGTGAACATAGCAATCAAATGTTAGGTATTTTCAATGTTCCAGTATCCTCTGAGACTGGTAGTTATTCACATGACAGTTGTCTGCAATACTGTTGCACTAAGTGTTCTGCCATTCTTGTTTTTTTCTTGCTTCCCGCCTTTTTAAATAGTTTGGTTACTCTTACCACCCTCCAATCCATTCGACCTTCTCCTGAGTTGTCAGAAGTTTGGAAGATGATCACTGGAATTCAATATTACCAAGGGCACTGTATTTAACACTCTCCGGGGGAATTATCATGGCCTGGTGATTTCACAGCGTTTAACCACTTTAATTTCCCAATAATAACCCTTCTTTTTACATTTGGCCCTTTAACTAAAGCCTTCACAACTGAACATTTCTGGGACGTTATTTGTGAAGCAAAAGCCACATATATATGCTTAATTCTTCTCCCATTTCAGTTTACCTCTCCTTTATACTTTCCCCTCATTCTGAATTAAAGGGATTCACCTTTGAAATCACATTTGTCTAAAATGTCACACATCGTCAAAAACTTTACAGTCATTGTCTTTCGGTCCCTGTACGTTTATTCTCACGTTAGATTGCTCCACTCTTGACAAATCTTTTCATCTTCTCTTTCTGACTTCTGAACTGCTCCTCAAGCTGAGGCTTGTCTTTTTTGTGAACATTTTAGACATTCCCTCTTTGGATTCAATAGTATTCATGATGTCTTTTGCAATCTCTAGCCGAGATACCTTTCCCCTCTTCAAATCAAAAATAACAAAAACGTCATACGCATATGTAGGCGCTGAAGGAGAATAGTTACTTAAAATATCATATGAAAAGAAACAAACATTTGAGTTTGAGCCTATCGAGCAAACAAACCAAAGGCATTTCTTATTTGCAGAAAATTATATGTCCATACAATTGAGACATCAGGAGAGAGAGAGATAGAGAGAGAATAGGTTTTATTTGTCAATTCTACCATTTCCAATGATACAGTAAAAACGAAACAGCGTTCCTGCAAGACCGACGGTGCTAAACGAACAGCACAATCTACACAATCGTACACGGCATAAAGTGCATAAGAAATGCAAAACACGAAAGCTAGAAGAATGAAAAATAATCGACTTTTTCTAGCAGCAACTTGAAGCCGTGCAAAGAATTTCAGATGGAAAAGAGTCCAGTCATACTGTGTTAAGGAGCCTGGTGGCTTGTGGGAACGAACTGTTGCAAGTCTGGCCGCGAGAGACTGAATGCTTCGGTATATTCTGCAAGCAGGAGGGTGAAGAGTGAACGATAGGTGTGTAGGAGCATCCATAATGCTCTGAGCCTGTTGGACGCAGCGTTTTCCGTAAAAATCTGGAATGGAGTGAAGGAGTTGCGACAACTGAACGGTCCTTCATTAACACAAAGACTTTGGACGTTAGTATTCCCCTATTCTGCTTTGACTGCAAATGCCTAATTCTTACTGCACTCCTGAGCACATTGTCCTGATATTTATGTCACACTAGTTCGAGGTCAACTCCTTGCTCTGGAAATTCTATCAAATTCTGGCAAAGAGCGTCTTTCACTGAGTTCTTCATTTTTCAGGCAGTATTGATATTTTCTTGACCTGCATCCAGGGGGAACAAGGTGATGAACACAGAATCCTGCTCACGGAACTGCTCAGAATGAACCTCACAAGTGATATCTTGGTTCTTGTTTCAAACTCCTAGTGATGAGGAATTCTGCCAGGAGACTTTGACACTTTCCTGTTTTATTGCTGCTCCAGACAGAAATGATTAATTATTTCACTTCATGTGCATATTCCCTCCATATTAGCCATTGCTTATCCTCTGCCAATTCTTTTAGAAAGGTATTATTGCCAACTTATTCATCAATTCCTCCTTGTTCTCTTCATTTAGATTCTGGATCGCAGTTTCAGGTTTAATTTCTTCACTGTCCTGCTGAATAAACAATTCTACCATTTTAAGTCACTCCTTAAAATGTACCCCAAACAATAAGATTGTAAATTAATACCATATCATTCCATATAACCACTCCACGACATACTCTTCTCCTGGTTCTTGCTCTACATGTTGGTCTAAACAACATCCGATAAAGACTTCAGGATATTGTCCTATTTATAGTTTGGTTTGTCAAACAAATATACATATCACAGTCAATCATGATTGCAGTTGTATAGTACATGCATGGTGTTAAATGCCTTCCTGGATGTCCCCAGTACTGTTTGGACCCTATAGACAAACCCCATCAGCACATACTGTTGTTTGGGACTCCCTCCCACCAACCATACAGGTTCTACTAATTCTGTGCATGTTAACATAGGGCAGTAGGGTGCAAGAAATCTGCTTCACTTATTTATTGGAGGAGAGACAGGAGGAGATTGCTGTATCAGGGTAGATGGAATTAAAGGGATTTATTCTTTGTTTTAATGGGGACATTCTTTGGAATTCTGGAGCAGAAGTGTCTTCGGCGTTGCAGTTCAAAATCTTGTTGAGTTTAGCAAGCACGGTTCAGTTGACAGTTTGGAAGAGCATCTGCAATCTTCGTATTTGTCACAAGAGGGCTAGAATATACGAGCAGGGGCGTATTGCTGAAACTGTATTTGGCTCTGGTCAGAATACATTCGGAATATTAGGAGCAGCTGTGGAATCCATAGCTATGGAAGCATGTGCTGGCTTTCCAAGCTGTTCAGAGAATGTTTCCAAGAAGGAGTCCAGGGAAGAAGGATTTGTGATATCAGGTGCAGTTGAGGACCCTGGGTCTGCACTCAGTGGAGTTCAGAAGGATTGGGGAGGGAAATCTCATGAAGCTTGCAGAATACTGGGAAATCTGGATACATTGGACATGGAGAAGATGATTCCACTGGTAGGAGAGAGTAAGAATCAAAGACAAAGCCTCATAGTGAAGGGACGTCTCTTCTGGATTACAATGAGGAGGAATTTCTTTAAACAGTGATTGGGGAAATTGTGGAACTGGTTGTCGCAGAAGGCTGTCAGGCCCAAGTCACTGACTGCACGAAGGGCAGAGATAGATCGGCAAAAACTGAAAGACATGAGGATGCGGTGAACTAGAATCAAAAGCAGAAGTGGCATGAAATCGGTTTTTCGGTCAAAGTCAGAGTTTTGAACAGTAAATAAATTAACATTTATGGTGACTGTTACAGTCAATGGAGCTGAGTCCATAAGAAGATCAGTCATGATCGTAATTAATGCAGGAGCCGGCTTAAAGGGTCAGATAGAATGCTCCTCTTTCTTGTGTTCACATGATGGAGTGCTGGGGCAGACTTGATGGAGCTAACGTTTTAATTCTGCTCCGATATCCAATGGGTAGAAAATGGACAACAGGGTGAAGAATCAGGGAGGCTGCAAGGATCGAAAGAATACATTGCGAGTAAGGGCAGAGTGAAGGATGGGGCAAGGACTGGAGAAGGATCTAAAGGTGTGTCATGGAAATCAGGAGCCAGGATCGCTGGAAATCGTTGAGTAAAGTAATTCATTGGAAGTTTCTTTGTGAGACAGCTTTTGTTCCAAAGTTACAATATCTGGCTTGCAGGGGAATATCGATTGTTCTCATGAACACTTGATCAATTGTTACATTTAAATTTAAACTTGAGACCTGTGATGAGCTAAGAAGTTTTCAACTGCTTCGTTGAAATCTTCCTGGTTTGCGAATGTTCATTGGAAATGCATTCACTGTGATCCTATTCTATCGAAAACGTGTTTAGGATGACGGCTTTCTCTGTGCAGAAGTGTGTCTGTGGTTTTTGGTGAAAGAATAATAAATTGCTGCATTTTATCATCTGAACTCTTGTATCAAATAAATGCTGCAAGATACAAAACATTGGTCCTCTAACGTGTGTTATGACATCAAGTTCTTGGTCTTGCATCGGTGAAGATGTTAATGTATTCTGTTTCTGCCCAAATACCTTGCGGGCAATCACAAAGAATATAAGGTCATGTTTTGACATCAACTGTACAATGAAGTGCACATGTTACTGACGATCGTCCCAAACTCAAAGCTAGTATTCCAGAAAAAAAAAACCCTCCTGGCATAAAATCAATGAACTTTCAAGTTGTACAAATCAGAATTATTCCTAGAGTACAAAACCTCCTTGCGACCAAATATTATAAATTAATCTCGTTCCATTTGCCAGCTTTGGGCCTATAACCTCATATCTTTCTATTTATACACACATCCTGATACCATTGAAATTTCGTAAAGACCTCGGCTATTTATCTTTTCTAGGTCCTTCTGTAAACGTTTGCAATTCACCTCTCACCCTGCAATGCAGGTGGTTGGTCATGGCATGACGGCTGCTGAAGAGGTATTTCACAACGAAACGTTGTTTGTGCCAATCTGGACTGGGACTACCGTGTCTTTATTTTCCATAGTTTCCCGTTCTGGTCCCTGCTCCAAATCCCCTTCTCCCCACCCGTTCCACCCACACCTCACCCACCCTCCACCACCACCGCACTCCCTACTCCAAATGTCCTGAAGGTTGACGCCTGCACTTTTGAAGCATTATGCCATTGTGGGTTCCGTCAAATCAGGATTAATCATTCAGAATGAGACAGTTAGCCATTTTAGTTTATCCACTGCTGCTGCTTGATGCTAACAAAGCAAGACGTTGAATTTATAAACAGGGAAAAAAACAAGAAAACGTGTGACTTCGCTGTCCTTCCCTGGTGAGTGCAGCACAGTTTCATCAGAATAATAGCTGGTGTATAATTGTTCAATGACGAGGGAGTGAAATGACAGAAAGCCCAGTGTTGCATATCTGAAATTTGTAAGAAGCTGAGAGGAGTAAAGTTACCAGGAGAATAAGGAAACATGCTGAAATGAATGGGCAGAAAGACCTCCTGCTCCTTTTTGAACCAAAACTAGGATCATCATCTCTAAGTTTAACAATCGTCAGAAAACCTTTCAAGACTAATTGGAAGGAAAAAAAATCATAATTCTCTGCATTATGATCTACAGACTATTTCTTACTTACGCACTCACTCACTGAAATTATCCTTCCCCTTTTCAGCATTCTATGGCATTTTTCTATTTTATTGTCACACTCCGTGCTGTGTTATTTATAAACGATGCACATAATCCATCATTTCAATCGTTGATAGGCATTACAAAGAGCTGTATTTCGAGTAACAATTCTTGTGGCACCCACTACGACCAGCCTGATAACCTGAAAATGGCATGTTTATTCTCAGATTCTTCTTTTCTCCTTTATCTGTCCTCACAGCAAGCTCTATATCCCCATCACTGCCTGGGCTCACGAACAAAGCTAATCACCTCCCGTATGAACAGTAAAAACATTTGACAATTCTGCATCCTACTAAGTGTAACTCCTTACCTGGCCTTACCTCTTCCATGTCCCGTCAAGCTCTTCCATCCCATTATCAGTCAGTTGTGTTCGGTCTAATCACTGTACATGTCCAGTACACTGCAGATAATCAAGTATTGTTCACTCCAGCCTGCTTCTGTACATATTGTGCGTGTCGCGATCAGCCTCTGTACATGTCCAGTGCACAACGGGTGACATAGAATGTTTCATTCCCTTTCCAGCTGTACAGTTCATGTGTAACTCAGAGTCAGCTCTGGCACATTGAGGCTTCATCCTGGTAGGAGGAACTGTATTAATTGGAGCTTATGAAACTATTGAGGATGTATTTCAGTGTACTACCTAACAAGGTGAGGAATTGTATTACGAAGTTGGATTTGTTAAAAACTGCAATGTGTTATCTCAATTAATTTACTAACATTCCTTCACGGAACAGCCAGTTGGTATGCAGGATGTGGAGGTTGAAGTGTAGAACGGGGGTGGACAAAGCGAAAAATCACACAACACCAAGTTGTTGTCCAACATGTCTATTTGGAAGTATTGGATTTCACAGTGCTGCTCCTTCATCAGGTAACTTGTGGGACAGTATCACAAGACACAGAATGTGAAGCAAAAGATCACTGAGTTATGCAATTAAATCAAAATATTGAACACTCACACCCACGTAGCACACTCTCACAGGCTTTTCCACCATCACATTCAGGCTCACATTCTACCAAATACAAACGCACACAAACGCACACTGACTCGCATGCACACTCCCTCTCTTTCTTTCACTCTCCCTCTCTCTCTCTCTCTCTCTCTCTCTCACACACACACACACACACACACACACGTCTATGGGACGAATTTCCATTTGCAAATACATTTTATTTATGCTCAAAAAGCACACAGCCTGCAGGTAGTCAATTCATATAGCGTTTTAGCCAATTTGGAAATAGAACCTATCTGACTCAAGATTGGCATACAGACAGATTCTAACTTCACAACTTTCCTACATTTTCTGGGCTGAAATGTCTCTTCTTTAAAAAGAAACCTTCAATTATCTCGAGAATGAGATTTAAAAGAAGGTCTGGACCTTTACATATTAATGAACCGACGCATCCAAACCATTGTAAATGATTAAAGACTTGTCACTAATCTAGGTTCGTTCAAGATATTGATTGAATTGTATGATACTGTGATCTTTTGCTATAAATTCTGTGAGTCACGATTTTATCCCACCAATTACCTGATTGAAAAGCAGCACTCTGAATCTTAGTACTTCCAAATAAACTTGTTGGATGAAAACCTAGCGTTGTGCGATTTTTAACACTGTCACAAGAGGAAGCCAAATTGAGGAAAACAGTTCTCAGATAGACTATTAACAACCAGAATTTCATTACCAAATGGCCAGAGTTTAGAGAAAGTCGACACTGAAATGAGATCTCAGCATGGGACGGATGGTGTTTTGTATCAATGATGGCAGATATGCAATTTTCAATGTTTGTTATTAACCGAATGAGGCTCACATAATCCAATAAACTCCAAAAAAAATCTGTGTCAACTGTGGTTTAAGTCACTTTCCCATCTGTTTTTCCAAATTCTTGAAAAGGAATTGGGACGTGATGTGACAGTCCCCCAGGCAATGCCAGCAGTTAAACAGGAAAGGCTTTGGGAAATATTGAATCATTTTTTAAAACGGGGGGAGATTGCCTGACAAAAATATTTTTGCCAAAAATGCACCTTCTAATTAAGACACCACAAAAAATATTTTACATCGTCCTCCCGATTGTAACAATTCCTGATGAGTGCCTTGTATCATTGAATTTGTGTAAATCTGTCTTGAGGATTCCATGCAGTTTTGTTATGCAATTCACAGCGATACATGGACATGTGGCTACTCTCACACACGGGTAGATGATCGGTAATCTAGTCTCAGATTACAGATGACCTTGTCGAATCTCCATCACTGCAGGCTAAGCAGGATTTGCCTGGGCAATTGAAATTTCCCTTTGGTTAATCATTTTGTCTGGCAACCTTCTAAACATCTGCATTCCAATCGGAGATTAGAGAGAGTTTCGTTGGTGGAAGTAAAATATTCACTTTGGTTTTCTCGTGTGAATAACCGTTAGGTTTCTTCTGTTGTCTGAAGATAATAGTTAACTTGTAGGCATTTTTGCAACCACAAACTTTTTTTAAAAAAGTAAACAATTTTATGCACTGGCACGAGGCATTAATGTGTTTGTGCAACAATAAACTTCGGTCCTTTTTTTCCGATTGTATGCAACCCAGCTTTTTGGAATCAGATTTCAAGTAAAACACGCTTCACACGGAAGACTTTAATTTCATTTTTAACTGTGAGTCACTTCTTGAGGCCCTTGGAACACCCTGCAACCGGGTGGATGTATAGATAGATCTGTGCTCAGAGACTGAGTCAATTAGATTACTTTGAAGAGAAAGGTTCGCGTTGGGATTTAAAATAAAACAGAATAGACTACGTAAAGCTGAGTATATTGACCCAGGTGTGTGCTAGATCCAGAAAAAACGTCATTGCAGTTATGTTTTAAAAGTGGAAATCACAACTGACTTAACCAAGCGTTAAATACAGGTATTCTGGTGTCAGTATGATACAAGGGATGGTTTTTGGAACTGCACCAGAAATGGTGTTCGGTATACTCCATAAAATCTATTTTCATTAAGTATCTTGCTGAGCTGGAAGATTTGTTTTCAGATGTTTGGCCACCGAAGACATCAGTCAAACTAACTGGAAACTTGCCACCAGGAGACATGAACATCAAATAACCAGCAAATGTTGCGACCCACGATCTGTAGTTTCCATACATAAAGACAAAGAAGGACACCACATTGACTGGAAAAGCACACACATGCTAGTACTGACAAAACAGAGACACACATGAGAATTCTTAGAGGCATGGCATTCTAACCGGAACTCTATCAATAAATATGTCGACTTAGATCCCATCTACCTTACCTTGAAATAATAGCCAGAAATGAAATCACCCACCTCAAGAAACCAACACTTATAAATAGAGAGGCGGGATATCTCAGCAGCCCTTCACCGAGACTGAAACAGATGATTTTATCGAACCATGGTGACGAAACACCTTAAAATTAACCTTCCAGCTCAACGAGGTGCAGTCTCAATAATCGCTGACCTGTTTTCTTTCTTTCCAATTTATAGGGTAGGCTTGGATTAATTCCTTTACAAATTGTGTGTTCAATGCCTCTGAATCTGTGTCATGAGTACACAGTTTGTATTATTCTATCTTATCATCATTTGTTTTGTCATGAACTGATGTCATAGAGTCATAAAGATGTACACGTCTTGGGAATTTATGCACCTTTAACCGTTTCAAGATATCCAGCACTTGCTCCTCTGTAATCTGGACATTTGGCAAGGTGTCACCATCTATTTCCCTACAGTCTACATTTTCCATATCCTTTCCTACAGTAAATACTGATGCAAAATATTCATTTTGTATCTCCTCTATTTACTGTGGCTCCACACAAAGGCCACCTTGCTGATCTTTGAGGGGACCTATTCTCTCCCTAGTTACCCCTTTGTCCTTAACATATTTGTAAAATCCCTTTGTATTCTACATAATTCTACTTGCCAACGCTATCTCATGTCCAGTTTTTGCCCTCCTAGTTTCCCTCTTAAGTATAATTCTACTTCCTATATACTCTTCCAAGGATTCACTCGATCTATCCTGTCTGTACCTGACATATGCTTCCTTCTTTTTCTTAACCAAACCTTCAATTTCTTTAGTCATCCAGCGTTCCCTATACCTACCAGGCTTCCCTTTCACCCTGCCAGGAATATACTTTCTCTGGATTCTTGTTATCTCATTTCTGAAGGCTTCCCATTTTCCAGCCGTCCCTTTACCTGCGAACATCTGCCTCCAATCAGCTCTCGAAAGTTCTTGCCCAATACCGTCAAAATTGGCCTTTCTCCAATTTAGAACTTCAAATTAAGATCTGGCCTATCCTTTTCCATCACGATTTTAAAACGAATAGAATTATGGTCGATGGCCCGAAAGTTTTCACCCACTGACAGCTCAGTTACCTGCCCTGCCTTATTTCCCAAGAGTTGATCGCGTTTTGCACTTTCTCTAGTAGGTACATCCACATACTGATTCAGAAAATAGTCTTGTATGCACTTATGAAATTCCTCTCCATCTAAACCTTTAACACTATGGCAGTCCCAGTCGATGTTTGGAAAGTTGAAATCCTCTACCATAACTACCCTATTATTCTTACAGATAGCTGAGATCTCCTTTCAAGTTTGTTTCTTAATTTCCCTCTGACTATTCGGTGGTCTATAGTACAATCCCAATAAGGTGATCATCCCTTTCTTATTTCTCAGTTCCACCCAAATAACCTTCCGGGAATATCTTCCCTCGGCACAGCTGTAATGCTATCCCATATCAAAAATGCCACTCCCCCTCCTCTCTCGCCTCCGTTTCTATACTTTCTGTAGCATTTGTATCCTGGAACATTAAGCTGCCAGTCCTGCCCATCCCTGAGCCATGTTTCTGTAATTGCTATGATATCCCAATCCCATGTTCCTAACTATGCCCTAGGTTCATCTGCCTTCCCTGTTAGACCCCTTGCATTGAAATAAATGCAGCTTAATGTACTAGTCGTTCCTTAGCCCTGCCTGCCCTGAATGTTTGATTCACTTCTGTTCACAACTGTACCAGTCTCAGATCGATCTCTTTCCTCAACTATTTCCCTGGGTCCCACCCCTTCCCCACCCCCCCACCCCCACCACCGTACTAGTTTAAATTCTGCCAAGCATTTCTAGCAAATCTCCCTGCCAGTGTATTAGTCCCCTTCCAATTTAGGTGTAATTCATTCTTCTTGTACAGGTCACTTCTACCCCAAAATAGATTCCAATAATCCAAAAATGTGAATACTTCTCCCATACACCAGCTCCTCAGCCATGCATTCATATGCTCTATCCTCCTATTCCTGCCCTCACTAGCTCGTAGCACTGGGAGTAATCCAGAAATTACTAACCTTGAGAACCTCTTTTTTAAATTTCTGTATAACTCTCTGTAATCTCCTTTCAAAATCTGAACATTTTGTCTTCCTATATCGTTGGATGCAATGTGGATAATGACCTCTTGCTGATCCCTTTCCCCCGTGAGAACATGCTGCACCCTCTCTGAGACATCCTTGATCCTGGCACCAGGGAAATGACACACCATTCTGCTTTTTCTCTGCTGGCCACAGAAACTACTGTCTGTACCTCTGACTACAGAATCCCCGAACACAATTGATCTCTTGGAAGCCGACGTACCCCTCGTTGCATTAGAGCCAGTCTCAATACCAGAAACTAGGCTGTTCGTGCTTCGTTCCCCTGAGAATCCATCACCCCCTACATTTTCCAAAACAGTATACCTGTTTGAAATGGGTATATCCACAAAATACTCCTGCCCTAGTTGCCGACCTCTCTCACCCTTCCTGGAGTTAGCCCATCTATGTGACTGTAACTGAGACTTCCCCCCTTTTTGTAACTGCCATCCATCACATACTGTTGCTGTTGCAAATGCCTCATCGCTTCTATCTGTCTCTACAACCTATCCACTCGATCTGACAAGATTCACATCCAACAGCATTTATGGCAGATATAATCCGCAGTAACTCTTAAACTCTCTTTAAACTCCCACATCTGACAAGAAGTACATATCACTGCAAAGGCCATTTTTGCTCCTTCACAATCTGCAGACCCAGAAAATAACACCGTGTTACTCCTCTACAAAGCACTGCACCAGGTTAAATTAATAGCTATAGCTTATATTTTAAGTTTAATCAAGAGACCTATCTCCAGAAACGTATAATCAAGAAAGAACCGACTGTATTAACTAAAACAGCCTTTCTCTTGGACAGACGTAAAACAAAAATTAACTTATCTGATTCTGTGCTGTGAATTTCGCTCAAACCAGTTCCTCCAAGATTATTTGTGAAATTCTCTGTTTGTTAATTTTCCCAGATGCACTCTGATGTCCAGCGAAATACGAATTCAAAAACAGCAAAGGCAGTAACTGTGCAGGTTCTCTCTCTCTCTCTCTCTCTCTCTCTCTCTCTCTCTCTCTCTCTCTCTCTCTCTCTCTCTCTCTCTCCGGCACTGTCCTCACCATGTCCTTCCGTTCATTCAAGTAAAATTTGCAACGTTGTGTCTTTCTGATTTGACAAGAGATCACGTTGTTCAAAACCAAAACAAATAGAGTTCTAATCTATCACAACGTATTAGGGTCGAGCTTCCGATTTGTTCTGTAGTTACATCAGCTCATATCCGACTGAAGGAATGCTATTAAACCCAAAGCCTAATTTGTGAGGAACTGATTAACTGATCCCACAATAGATCAGACACACCCAGCTCCAGTCATCCAGATCAATGTTACGGCCCCTTGGCGAGACATCTACGCTGGGAATTAAATCCATATTAACTCTTCCCTAAACGATTCCTCTCTCAATCCGGACCTCATCCAAACTGAAATAAAATTTCCCCGCCCGTTCAAGACTTGTCGTCGTGCTACTACACAAGTAAGTGGGTGGATTACAGCTGCAATGCTGTGCACAGTGCTGTTCACCACTTAACAGGAAGAACACAATTACACTGGGATGAACACAGAAGAGACTTACAATCAAATTACTAGAGCTTGGAAATTACAGCAGCGTTGAGGGACAGGATACAGCTTGTTTTCTGGAGAACAGAGGTGAATGAGAGATGATGCAGTTGAGGTGCACAAACCCACGAGGATTTTCATACAGACCTGTTACCAAGAACGGAAAGGAACATTTACCACGGGACACACAGTGAGGCTCTTTGCTGAAGGATTATATGATTCTTGAGGGCTAACCCCTCCATCCAGATGGTGGTGGTGTGTCTGGACGTCATTTCCTACTTTGGGGTCTTCAGGTGGCAATTCTCAATTCATTTAAAGGCAATCAGGATCTTGAACTGAAATGAATTTGCTTTCAAGACTGTAGACTAGGTGTTGGAAATTGGAGTGCGAACAGGGAGCCGGTTCAGATTTGTTTGAGCAAGTAGCACCTGTCCTAAGTTTGCAAATTTAAGTTCTTGTCTACGGAGAAAACAGAAGAATTTTTTCGGTGAAGAGTGGTTTCAGACAGGAATTTCTCCACCAATGCTGCCATACTTCTTGTGTTCCGCAAGTTGCTTTTGTTTCAGTTCTACGTGTCCATGAAAAAAAAACTATTTGATTTATAGTTACAACATTTAAAATCCTAACCAGCCTCTCAGTAGCAATTCCTAGAATCATAGAAGCCCACCACACAGAAGAGATGATTCGGTCCATCAAGCGTATGCTATCAAAGCTACACTGAAGGTACACTTGTCCAATGCTATTGTGCAGTTGGATGAGAGAACAAAATGAGACATCATTTTTTTACCTGGGTGAGGAAAGGCTTATCCCTCAAATTAAGCAAATGTTTTGTTCAGGTTGATTAAACGTTTTTTCTAAATTAACACAAGATTATTCCACCTACTTATGGAAAGTATTTGCACAAAGTCACACACATTTGTCCAAATGAATGCCGCACTTTTGGCCCAAAATGAACACTAATTTAGTTCACAGATTAATATAGGATTTTTGCGCAGATTAATTGAAACCACAGTGCGCCAGTGTAGTCAGCTTGCTGAGTTTGAGTTTTATCCGAATGAGGATATACCTTCTACAAATAAACAAGGCATCTTCACAATTCGACATTGGAAAAGGATTACAAAAAGGGACAGAGAGGATGGTCCTGACTTGAGCTGACAACTCAGAAGAAACATGCATCAGAATTCACTCAATGAAAAAACAGCTGACTATCTGATATTGATATGTAAGAAGGCAAATCTCTATGTTCGTCACCATCAAATCCTGAATGTCATCAAATTCTGAATAGTTCAGAACTAACCCAATGCTCCAAATGACAACATCAAACAAGCAAATGATGAGAATTCTGCATAAAGCAACTTCGCAGCCCTGTAGCCATTCCACAGCGATCCCAGCGTTCCCCCGAACTCCACCCACCCTCCTCACTCAGTGTTACAATTCAGGACCTGATATCGACATCAATGTAACTATTAGCTTAGCGATCAATAACTTGCTTTCTCTTATTGCAGGTGAGCTGCAGTGGCTCAGAAAATAGACCAAATGTTTTTTTTCCAGTTTAAACAAATGAAGTAATTTTAAAAATATATTTGCTCGGAAAGATGAAACAATCTACGATGCACACACACACGCACACGCACACACACAAACACACACACACACACACATACACACATATATGCATACATACATATATACACACACCTCTAATTCCATTCATTTGTTTGCATTTATTTGCAATGTGTACAATTTAGAAACAATACAATAACCAGCAGACAGGAGCAAATGCTCTAATACATCAATCACTGCAATGGCGAGGGGAAGCCACCGGAGGGTGCCAATGTTTCACATTAAAGAGATAAGAGGACCTCTCTCCAGGCCACTCTGGCCTAATTCCCAGACTATCCTCCCTTGTTCCAGAATTCCCAACCAGTCGTACTGCCCCTGCCTCTTTTCCTGATTGAACAGACCAGCAGTCCAACACAGAAAACCCGCCCACTGACCCAGTGCCTTTCCCTGGTTGTATACCTTGTCACCACCCTTTTTCCATGGCTTGTGGAAGGTCAGTGTTTATTCACGGCTGTTCCCCACCTGAGCCAGTCGACTATGGAGTGAAGCACGGATCTTGCTGTCCAATGCTATTGTGCAGTTGGATGAGAGAACAAAATGTAATATCCTAAAATTTGCAGATGATACCAAGCTGGGTGGGTGGGTGAGCTGTGATGAGGATGTCGAGATATTCCATCATGATCTGGGCAGGGTGGTTGAGTGGGCAAACCAATGGCAGTTGCAGCATAATTTCGATAAGTACAATGTTTTCACTTTGAGTGCAAAAACATGAACCTGAATGGGTGTAAAATGGGGGAGGGGAGTGTACAGTTGGACCTGGGTCTCCCCATGCACTAGTTAATGAAGGTAAGCATGCAGGTGCAGCAGGCAGTAAACAAGGCAAATGCGATGTTGGTTTTCATTGCAAGAGGCTTCGAGTACAGGTGCAGGGCTGTGTCGTTGCAGTTATACAGGGCCTTGGTGAGGCTACCCCAAGAATGTTACAGGCAGTTTTGGTCTCCATTTCTCAGAAAGGGTGCTCTTGCTCTAGAGGAAGGGAGTGTAGGGAAGGTTTACCCACACTCATTCCGGAGATGGTGGGATTGACGTATGAGGAGAGATTGACCCAGTTCGGAATGCTGTCATTGGAGTTCAGACGAATGGGGGCGGGGGGAGGTGTGGGGTGGTTTGCATCCCATAGAGACTTGTACAACTCTAACAGGACTAAACAGGGTAGATACAGGAAGGATATTCCAGTTAGTGGATGCGTCCAGAAACAGGGTTTATAGTCTGAGGTTTCGGGGTGGACCATTTAGGACGGAGCTGGGAATGACATTTCTTCTCCCAAAGAGTGGTGAGCCTGTGGAATTCGTTGCCACAGGAAGTAGTTGCTGCAAAAAAACTAAATGTATTGAATAGGCGGCTCGATATAGCGCTTGAGTCGAATGGGACCTAATGTTATGGGGAGAAAGAACACGATAGTGATCAGATATGATCATGATGAATGATGGGGCAGGCTCAAAGGTTCGAACGGCCTCCTCCTGCTCATATCTTCTCTGCTTCTATGTTTCTGACTTTCTGACTTACTGACTGCTGCCGAATTGCTTTATCATTCAGTTTGTTGGATTAACTGTGTGCAATTGGCTGCCTTTTTGTGTGTAACTGGTTCTATTCTTGTTCGAATATAATTGCATTGATATAGAATATCTGGAGGACACATTATGAATGTACTTTCTGGTTACACATTTTCCTTTATGTTGGCATGTCACCATCTGTCAAATACAGTTTAGGCACTTCTTGTGGCATTTGTAGATGTTTGACCCCGGTAACAACTAACGTTGGAGCATATTTGTTCAGGAGTCTATGCATAAATGAAGTGCCTCCTTTTCTGCCCCATTGAGGGTGGTAGATTAGTTATGTGCATTTGACATGTTTGTACTGTGGTGCACAATAGCACACAAAAGCAATTGTAGATGTATTTTTATTGGCCAGGCTAAATTGTCCATAGTGTCCAAGGACGTGCAGGTAAGTTGGGTTAACTGTGCTAAATGGAGGTCAGTGGGATAGGGTGGTAATGGATGCTTTTTGAAGCGTTGGTGTGGACTTAAGGGGCTGAATGCCCTGCAACTGTAAGTGGTGGCTCAGTGGCTCGCATTGCTACCTTACAGTGGCAGGGTCCTAGGTTCAGTATCATCCAGATGGGCCTGCTTCAACCCTGCAGGGATTCTATTCTATGATTCATTTGGGAATGGCTCAACTTAATTTCTGATGCCCGCTGAGTGATGTTTCCTCATATTCGAAATCTGGCTGTTGAGCCTAAAGGGGGCTTCTGAAATGTAGGGGGCAAATGAGGTTCATTTGCAATTCTTTACGTAAGTTTGGTACTTGGATTAAAGACCACATCCCTCCAAACTTTTCCTAATCATGTGTCTATCTATGTGTCTTTTAAACATTGTAACTGTGTCCTCGTGCACCACTTCGTCAGGAATCTCACTCCGAATACAAACCACCATGGTAAGATTTACGACATTAGAGTGGTTCTACTTCGAGGACAGAGGTTGTCAGGAGGTTGGAAAGAGTTGTTCAAAATACATAGGGTAAATGGAAGGAAACTTATGATGGTTTCGCGTGAGGGTCAGAGGTTGAAATACAACCTGACAGGATTATTTCAAATTTATGAGGTGCGTAGATAGTTTGGATAGTTGGAGCCTTTTTCTCAGACTGGAAGTATCAAACACTGTCGGGCATAGTTTTAGGGTGAGAGGGGGAAAGGTTAAAGGAGATGTGCAAGGCGGGGTTTTACACAGACGGTAGTAGTTGCTTGTAATGTGCTGCCTTGGGGTGAACAAATTAAACTTTTGAATTAGAAAAAGGATGATTTTTCAAGAACATTCTGAATGTGACTAACTAGCTTTCATTGTGGAGCATATCATAGTGCTGAACTGAGCTGGTTTGTTCAATTAATTCTTCACTTAATGACGTCTCATGGGAATAGAATCTCCTGAATGGATGCTTTCAAACTGTTTAAAGTGAGAGCGCGCTTTCTCAGTGTCAGGTGAATCATTTTGGTTCTCTTGAATGAGAGGGATCCTTGTGTAACGAATCCATGGAGAGATGTCAAGCAGCAGAACAGAAGATACTCGATATACTTTATTCCGTAGAAAAGATTTATTTTCCTCTCCTGGCTGTTTTCGGTATTCCAGGTGAGTTCCTCTGTACTGTTGTGAAATCAATTCATATTTAATCATGGTCTGATGTCTTCGAACCGATGATAAGTGTTTTTTAAATATATTCCAGATATCTCTGTCACTGCGCTATGAATTCAGATGGATCAATCAAATGATAATTTATGTTTGCGGTTTAAATTGCACTGCAGAAGTGTTGTCATAAAAATGAATCACAAGTTGAGCGATTAACACACATTGAGCATTATTCATCAGGAAAGTGATGGAAGGTGTCAGCAACAGTGCTATCAAGCAGCACCTGCTCAGCAATAACCTGCTCAGTTACTGTTCCACCAGGGCCAATCAGCTCCTCACCTCACTGCAGATAAAAGAGCTGTATTGCAGAGGGGATATGAGATTGATAGCCCTTGACCACAGACTGCATTCGACCGAGTGTGGCATCAAGGAGCCGGGCAAAACTAAAACCAATGGGAATCAGGGGGCAAACGTTCCGCTATTTGGAGTCATACCTGATATATAGGAAAATATACTTGTTGGAGGTCAGTCATCTCAGCTCCAGGACAGCTCTGCAGGGTTCCTCAGGGAAGTGTGCTAGACCCCAACTACCTTCAGCTGCTTCATCATAAGGTCAGAAGTATGGATGTTCCCCATTGATTGCAAAATGTTCAGCATCATTCGCGACGCTTCGGATACTGAAGCAGTCCATGTCGAAACACAACAAGATCTGGACAATTTCCAGGCTTGGACTGACAACTGGTGAGGAACATTCACGCCACCCAAACACCAAGCTATGACCAGCTCCAATAAGAGACAATGTGACCACTGCCCTTTGACATTCAATGGTGTTACCATCACTGAATCCCCCACTATCAACATTCTGCGGGGTACTCATTGAACAGAAACTAACTGGGCTAGCCATATAAATGCAGTAGCTACAAGAGGAGATTAGAGACTGGGAATCTTCCAACACGTAACTCACCACCTGACACCCCCATCATAGACAAGGCACGAGTCAGGAGGATGAAGGAATATTTCCCACTTGCCTGGATGGGGACAGCTCCAACAGCTCTCAAGAAACTCGACACCATCCAGGACAAAGCAGTCCCCGCTTCATTGGCACATCATCCACAAACACCCACTCTCACTATCGCCACCATGTGGTAGCAGAGAATACTATCTACAAGATGCACTGCAGAAATTCACTAAAGTTCCTTACATAGCATCTTTCAAAATCATGACCACTTCCATCTCGAAGGATGAGGGCAGCAAATAGATGGGAATCCCAACTGCTACATGTTCCCCTCCGAGCCACTCACCATCCTGACTTGGAAATATATCGCTGTTCCTTCACTGTCGCTGCATCAAAATCCATTAATTCCCTCCTGAACTAGATTGTGGGGCAACCCACAGCACATATACTGCAGCGGTTGAAGAAGGCAGCTCACCCAACCTTCTCAGGGGCAGCTAGGGATGGGCAATAAACGCTGGTCGCAACCAGTCACACCCATGACTCACAAATGAATTTAGAATATTAAGTCCAAAATTGGCACTGGATTAAAAATATTTTCCTTTGTAGTTGTAGTTCATTTATAACAGCTGATCAAGTTAGAGGCATAATGGACATTGATTTGAAATGTTTGGCAAACTTTCTCTTTGTCGCTTTATAGTTATACATGAATAAATTTTAATGGTATAGTATGTAGGTTTGCTAATCGATGTAGATTTACAAATGTCTAGCACTGGAGAAAGGAGATCACTGTAATTTTTAGCTTTTATAATGCTACCCTTCACTAATTTTTTTAATGTGACTATTTGATTTCTTTCCTTTACAGCAAATCTAGTCACAACTGTGATTCTCTTTCGGGGTAAATGTGGTCTCTCTAAGTGTGTCACCAGCTATCTGATGGGCATGGCTCTGGCAGATCTCCTGGTTGTTATCATTGATCTGATACTAAGACACATTCCAGTTGTGTATTGGCTGCAATTCATGTTCCTATGGTATGTGCCTGCATGTAATATACATGCTGTCTTCCTCTATGCTGCCACAGATTGCTCCGTCTGGTTCACCGTTACTTTTACATTTGACCGATTTGCAGCTATTTGCTGTCAGGAGTTCAAAACAGTGTGTTGCACAGAGAAAACTGCAGCTGTTGTTCTTGGAACAATCACTGTGCTACTCTGTTCAAAGAACATTTTCTGGTATTTTCTGTACTCGGGAGAATATCTGCTTGCTAATTATCCCTGGTTTTGCTTCATACCAAGCAGTTTACTTTTCTCAGAGGTCTGGATAATAATTGAATTCCTCCATTATATTTTAAACCCATTAATTCCATTTGTCCTTGTTCTGCTGTTCAACATATTGACAGTCAGGCATATTGTAGTGGCCAGCAGATCCCGAAAGAAACTGAAGGGTCACAGCAGCTCTGAGAGAGTCTGGGACCCAGAGATGAACAATCGAAGGAAATCAATGAAATTGCTGTTTATTATATCTGGGAATTTTGTTCTATTATGGGCGGTGTTTCTTATTTATTTTGTTTGGAGACGTATGTGGTATTTAGGATATAAATCTGTACGGATGCACGCATTAGTTAGAGAAATTGGATTCATGCTTCAGCTCCTGAGTTGCTGCACAAATACCTTTACTTATGCTATGACCCAGGTTAAATTCCGAGAACAGTTGCAGAATGGTTTGAAATATCCATTTAATCTAATTGCGAAAATATTTAAGTCATCAGATGGAATAAAAGCGTCCTGCAGCTAAATTGCATCAATTTCTCCATTGGTCTTTGGAGCTGGTTATTGAACAAGTAAACAGAAAACGGAAAAGCTACTGCAGGTCATCTGTCAGGTGGGATACACTCGTGTTTATTTTGATAATAGGTCACCCACACCACGCAATGTTTATGGTTTGTGCAAATACCATGTTCTGACATTACCAGTCCCAAAATAGGACTGGAAATCTAACAAAACTAAACTGCCACACACGAAATCAGTATGCCCAGCACAAGACACGACAACGATTTTGAGAAAGGTTATAAGAAAGTGAAAACGTGCTCCATTAGTGAAATTGCACAACAGTGAGTTCTGTGATGTTCTGAAACTGGGCGATAGTTCTGCTGTTCTTTGCTACAATGAAACAAATTTGTGAAACACATAAATCACCTTCAGCAAAATTTTCTTTAAATCTGCACTCCAGGATTGTCAAAGGTTCACCTGATGGGTAGTGATATCTCTCGCATACGATAATGCATCATTGAAGCTGTTGAAATAATTGTATAAGTTAAGGTGTTTCATTATGTAAAGGAGGCAGAAAAGAAAATGTGAGACACCTCCAGGAAGCTGTTTAGTGCAATTTCTAGAACGGTCCAATAAAAAGCGATTTGAGCAGGTTTATATTTGCTGTCAATTATTGTCGAGATCATGTATGCCTCAAAGCTGCTCAATGTTTAATTGGTTCAAAGTATGTTTTTCAACTGGCCGAGAATTACGTAAGTCAAGTGAAGTTTATCCATCCTTCCTCTCACTCTTAGCATCTCTTTCCATCTATCCCTCCCTCAATCGGTGTCTCTCACTATCTATCCACACCCTCACTCTGTGCGTCTCTCACGATCTATCCTGCCTCACTCTGTGCGTCTCCCACTATCCATACCCCATCACTCTGTGCATGCCTCACTATGTATTACCCTCTCACTCTGTGCATCTTTCTCTATATATCCCACCCTCACTCTGTGCGTCTCTCACGATCTATACCCTCTCACTCTGTGCGTCTCTCACTATCTATCCAACCCCTCACTCTGTGCATCTTTCACTGTCAATCCCACCCTCATTCTCTGCATCTTTCACTATCTTGACTCATTCTGGGCGTCTCTCACTATCTATAGCCTCCTCCCCCCCCCACTCAGTTCATCTCTCACCATTTATCCCTCTCTAGCTCTATACATCTCGCACTACCTATCCCACCTCACTCTACGCGTCTTTCACTGTCTATCCCACCCTCATTCTCTGCATCTTTCACTATCTTGACTCATTCTGGGCGTCTCTCACTATCTATAGCCTCCCCCCCCCACTCAGTGCATCTCTCACCATTTATCCCTCTCTAGCTCTATGCATCTTGCACTACCTATCCCACCTCACTCTGCGCGTCCCTCACTGTATATCCCAGCCTCATTCTGTGCATCTCTCCCTCTCTATATCCCCTCCCTCTGTGCATCCCCCACTCGCTATACTCGCTTGCTCTATGCATCTCTTACTATCTATCCCACCATCACTCTGCATGTCTTTCACTGTCTATCCCACCCTCATTCTCTGCATGTCTCACTATCTGACCCTCCCTCACTCCGTGCATCTCTCACTATCTATCCACACCCACACTCTGCACATCTCTCATTATCTATCCCCGCTCACTCTGTGCGTCTCTCACTCTCTATCACCCCTCACTCAGTGCGTCTCTCACTATCTATTCCCCTCACTCTGTGCGTCTCTCACTGTCTATCCCCCGCACTCTGTGCGTCACCCACACTCTATACCCCCTTACTCTGTGCGTCTCTAACTATCTATCCACCCCCTCACACTGTGCATCTCTCACTCTGTGCGTCTCTCACTGTCTATCCCACTCTAACTCTGTGTGTCTCTCATTGTCTATCCCAACGTCACACTGTGTTTCTCTCACTATTTATCCTACCTCACTTTGTGCATCTCTCACTATCTATCTTGCCTCATTCTGGGCGTCTCTCACTATCTATAGCCCCCCTCCCCACTCAGTGCATCTCTCACCATCTATCCCTCTCTAGCTCTACGCATCTCTCACTACCTATCCCACCTCACTCTGTGCGTCTCTCACTGTATATCCCAGCCTCATTCTGTGCATCTCTCCCTATCTATACCCCCTCACTCTGTGCATCCCCCACCAGCTATACTCGCTTGCTCTATGCATCTCTTACTATCTATCCCACCCTCACTCTGTTTGTCTCTCACGGTCTATCACACACTCATTCTGTGTTTCTCTCACTCTCTGTAAACCTTCACTCTGTTCGTCACTCACTATGTACCTCCCTTCATTATATGTGTCTCTCACTATCTATACCCCCTCACTCTTTGCGTCTCTCACTATCTATACCCCGTCACTCTGTGCATCTCTCACTATCTTTCCCCTCTCACTCTGTGTGTCTCTCATTATCTATCCACTCTCACTCTTTGCGTCTCTCACTATTTATCCACCCTAACTCTGTGTGTCTCCCACTATCTCTCCCGCCCCATTCTGTGCCTCTCTCACTATTTAACCCACGCTCATTCTGTGCATCTCTCACGATCTATCTCACGCTCACCTTATGCGTCTCTCACTATCTAGCCCCCTCACCCTGTCTCTCACTATCCATCGCCCCTCACTATCTATTCGACCCACACTCTGTGCATTTCTCACTATCAGTCCTGCCCTTACTCTATGCGTGTCTTACTATCTATTTCCCCTCACTCTATTCGTCTCTCACTATCTCCCCTCATTCTGTGCGTCTCTTACTATTTCTACCCCCTCACTCTTGGCGTATCTCACTGTCTATTATGCCATCTCTCCGTGCATCTGTTACGATCTATCCCGCCCACTCTGTGCGTCTCTCACTATCTATCCACCCCCTCGCTCTGTGCGTCTTTCACTTTCAATTCCCCTTCATTCTGTGTGTCTCTCACTATCTATCCTCCTTCTCATTTTTTGCATCTTTCACTATCTATCCTCCTTCTCAGTCTCTGAGTCTCTCACTATCGGTCACCCTCACTCTTTGCTCTCTCACTATCTGTCTCCCCTCATTCTATACGTCTCTCACTATCTATCTCCCCTCATTCTATACGTCTCTCACTATCTATCCACCCTCAGTCTGTGCGTCTCTCATGATCTATTCCACCTCACTCTGTGCATCTCTCACCATCTATCCAACCCTCACTCTATGCATCACTCACTATCTATACCCCATACTCTGCATCTCTCACTATCTATTAATCTCCACTCATTCTCTGCATCTCTCACTCTTTATGTCCCCTCACTCTGCGCGTCTCTCACTGTTTATCCACACGCTTTCTCTGCGCATCTTTCACTATCTATCCCATCCTCACTCTGTGCATCACTCACTTTCAATTCCCCTTCACTCTGTGCGTCTGGCACTATCTATGCACCCTCTCATTTTTTTCAGTCACTCACTTTCTATCCTCCATCTCACTCTGTGTGTAACTCACTATTGATCCCCTTCACTCTGTATTTCTGACACTATCTATTCCCCAACTTTGTGCGTCTCTCGCTATCTATACCTGCTCGCTCTGTGCGTCACTTACTATGAATCCCAACCTCACTCTGTGCTTCTCCCACTGTCTATCCCTCCCTCACTCTGTGCGTCTCTCACTATCCATCCTACCTCACTCCGTGTGTCTCTCACTATCTATCCCACCCTTACTCTGTGCGTCTCTCACTATCCATCCTACCTCACTCCGTGCGTCTCTCACTATCTATCCCACCCTTACTCTGTGCGTCTCTCACTATGTATCCCATGCTCACTCTGTGTGTCTCTCACTATCTATCCACCCTCACTCTTGTTTCTCGCACTATCTATCCCCTTCACTCTATGCATCTCTCACTATCTCTCCTGGCTCACTCTGTTCGTCTCTCACTGTCTATCCCAAGCTCATTCTGTGCGTGTCTCACTATCTATCCCATCCGCACTCTCTGCGTCTCTCACTATCTATCCCACCATCTCTCGGTGCATCTGTCACTATCTATCCCCTCACCTTATGCGTCTCTCTCTATCTATCACCCTCACTCTGTGCATCTCTCACTGTTTACTCACACCCTTAATCTGTGCATCTCTGACTATTCCATCCTCAATCTGTGCATCTCTCACTTTCAATTGCCCTTCACTCTGTGCATCTCGCATTATTTATGTACCCTCTCATTTTTTGGGTCACTCACTATCTATCCTCCATCTCACTCTGCACGTCTCTCACTATCGATCCACTTCACTCTGTATTTCTGTCACTATCTATCCCCTCACATTCTGCGTCTCTCGCTATCTCTACCCTCTCGTTCTATGCATCACTTCCTAAGAATCCCAACCCCACTCTGTGCTTCTCCCACTGTCTATCCCACCCTTACTCTGTGCGTCTCTCACTATCTATCCCCCCTCAGTCTGTGCATCTCTCACTACCTATCCCCCTCATCTGTGCATCTCTCACTATCTATCCCTCATACTCTATGCGACTCTCACTATCTTTCTCCCTTCATTCTATGCATTTCTCATGATCTATACGCCCTCGCCGTGTGTGCGTCTCACTATCTATCCCGCCTCACTCTGTGCCATCTCTCACTATCTATCCCACCATCACTCTGTGTGTCTCTCACTATATTTCCCCCTCCCTCTGTTCATCTCTCACTATCTGTCCTCCCTCAATCTGCGTGCCTCTCTCTATCTATCTGACACTCACGCTTTGCGTCTCTCTCTATCATCCCTCACACTTTGCATGTCTCACTATCTATTTCCACTGATTCTTAGGGACTCTCGCTGCCTATTCCCACTGACTCTTAGCGTCTCTCACTGTCTATTCCCCTTCACTCTCTGAGTCTCTCACCATCAATCCCACCCTCACTCTGAGCGTCTCTCACTTTCTATATCCCCTCACTCTGTGCGTCTCTCACTATCTATCTCCCCTCATTCTATGCTTCTCTCACTATCTATGCCCCCTCACTTTGTGCGTTTATCACTATCTATCATCCACCTCACTCTTTGTGTCTCTCACTATCTATCCCTCCCTCGCTCTATGCACCTCTCACTATCTACATCCGTTAATCTCTGCGTCTCGCACAATCTATCCCCTTCCCTCTGTGTGTTTCTCACTATCTATCCCACCCTCACCCTGTGTGTCTCTCACTATCTGTCCTTCGACTGACTCTGTGTGCCTCTCACTATCTATCCACCCCACTCTATGCGCCTCTCACTATTTACACCCTGTTACTCTGGGCATCTCGCACAATCTATCCCCTTGCCTCTGTGTCCCTCTCACTATCTATCCAACCCTCACCCTGTGCGTCTCTCACTACGTATCCCACTTAACTCTGTGCGTCTCTCTCTATCCATATCCCCTCACTCTGTGCGTCACTCATGATCAATCCCACCCTCACTCTGTGCATCTCTCACTATCTATCCCACCACCATCTGTGTGTCTCTTCCAATGTGTACCTCTCACTCTGTGCGTCTCTCACAAGTAATGCTCGCTAACTCTGTGAGTTTCTCACTACCTATCCTCCCACATTCTGTTTGTCTCTCACTATCTATACGCCCACACTGTGCGTCTCACTATCTATTTCCCATCATTCTATGCGTCTCTAACTATCTATACGCCCTCACAGTGTGTGTCTCTCACTATCTATCCGCCTCACTCTGTGCATCTCTAATTATCTATCCCACCCTCACTCTGTGCATCTCTCTCTATCGATCGTCTATCACACTTTGCATCTGTCACAATCTACGCCCACTGACTCTGTGCATCTCTCACTGTCTATTCACCCTCACTCTATGCTTCTCTCACCATCTATCCCACCCTCACTCTGTGCGTCTCTCACTATTAATCATGCTCACTCTGTGCGTCTTTCACTATCTATATCCCCTCACTCTGTGCGTCTCTCACTATCTATCTCCCCTCACTATGTGCATCTCTCACTATCTATCCCACCCTCACTCCGTGTGTCTCTCACTATATTGCCCCCTCACTCTGTGTGTCTCTCACAATCTGTCCTCCCTCACACTGTGTCTTTCACTACCTATCCCACGCTCACTCTTTGCGTCTCTCCCATTCTATTCCCCTCACTCTGTGCGTCTCTCTCTATTTATCATCCCTCACACTTTGCATCTCTCACTATCTATGCCCATTCACTCTTTGCGTCTCTCACTGTCAAAACCCTCTCACTTTCTGCGTCTCTCACTACCTACCCCACCCTCACTCTGTGCATCTCTCACTACTAATCCCCCTCACTCTGTGTGTCTCTCACCATCTATCTCCCCTCATTCTATTCTGCTCTCCCCATCTATACCACCACACTGTGGGTGTCTCTCACTATCTCTCCACCTAATCACTCGGTGTGTCTCTCACTGTCTATCCACCCTACTCGGTGCGTCTCTCACTAATCTATACTCCGTCACTCTGTGTGTCTCGCACAATCTATTCCCTTCCATCTGCTTGTCTCTCACTATCAATCCCGTCCTAACTCTGTGGATTTCTCACTATCTATCCCTGATTCGCTCTATGTGTCTCCTACTATCTATCCCACCCTCACTCTGTCTGTCTCGCACTATATTGCCCCCTCACTCTGTGCGTCTCTCACTATCTATCCTCCCTCGTTCTGTGTGTTTCTTAGTATCAATCCGACACTCACTCTTTGAGTCTCTCTCTCTCTCTATCGTCCCTCACATTATTGATCTCTCACTATCTATGTCCAATAACTCTTCGCATCTGTCACTATTTCCCTCACTCTCTCCATCTCTCACCATCTAACCCACCCGCACTCTGTGTGTCTCTCACTGTTAATCCCCGTCACTCTGTGCGTCTGTCACTATTAATACCCCTCACTGTGTGCGTCTCTCACTCGCAATATCCCCTCACTCTGTGCGTCTCTCACTGTCTATCTCACCTCAATCGATGCTTCTCTCACTATCTATACCCCCTCACTTTTGGCGTCTCTCACTATTTATCCTCCTATTCACGCTATGCGCCTCTCACTATCTATCCCTCCCTCACTCTATGTGTCGCTCACTATCTATATCCCATTACTCTGTGTGTCTCTCACTATCTATTCCACCCTCACCTTGTGCGTCTCTCAGTATCTGTACCCCCTCAATCTGTGGGTATCTATCTATACACCCTCGCTCTCTGCATCTCTTACTGTCTATTCAACCCTCACTCTGTGCATCTCTCACTATTATTCACCCTCATGCTGTGCGTCTCTCACTATGTACATCCCCCCTCTCTGTGCGTTTCTCAGTATCTATCACCTCTCACTCTGTGTATCTCTCACTATGTATCCCACACTCACTCTGTGTGTCTCTCACTATTTCTCACGCCTCACTCTGTGTGTCTCTCACTATCTATCTCCCCTCATTCTATGCTTCTCTCACGATCTATACCCCCTCACTATGGGGGTCTCTCACTATCTATCCTCCTACACACTCTGTGTGTCTCTCACTATCTATCCCTCCCTCGCTCTATTCGTCTCTCACTATCTATACCCCATCACACTGTGCATCTCGCACAATCTATCCCCTTCCCTCTGTGTGTCTCCCACTATCTATGGCACCCTCACTCTGTGTGTATCTCACTATCTGAACCCCCTAAATCTGTGTGTCTCTCACTACCTATGCACCCTCGCTCTCTGTGTCTCTCACCATCTATCCCACCCTCACTCTGTGCATTTCTCACTACTAATCCCCCTCACTCTGTGTGGCTCTCACTATCTATCTCCCCTCATTCCATGCTTCTCTCACTATCTATATCCCCTCACTGTGGGCGTCTCTCACGACATATCCTCCTACACAGTCTGTGTATGTGTCTCACTATCTATCCCTCCCTCGCTCTATGCATCTCTCACTTTCTATACCACGTCAATCTGTGCATATTACACAATCGATCCTTTCCCTCTGTTTGTCTCTCACTATCTATCCCACCCTCATTCTGTGCGTCTCTCACTATCTATCCCACACTCACTCTGTGTGTCTCCCACTATTTCTCCCGCCTCACTCTGTGCGTCTCTCACTACGTATCCCCCCTCACTCTGTGGGTCTATCTCTATCCATATCCCCTCACTCAGTGCATCGCTTACGAACAATCACACCCTCACTCTGTGCAACTCTCACTAAATATCTCACCACAGTCTGTGCGTCTCTTCCAATCTGTACCCCTCACTCTGTGAGTCTCTCACTATTTGTACTCGCTCACTCTGTGCGTTTGTCACTATCTATCTTCCCTCATTCTGTGTGTCTCTCACTATCTAGACCCCCACTCTGTGCATCTCTCACTATCTATCCCCCATACACTGTGCGTCTCTCACCATCTCCCCACATTCTATGCGTCTCTCACTATCTATACGCCCTCACAGTGTGTGTCTCTCACTATCTATCCCACTTCACTCTGTGCGTTTCTTACTATCTATCCCTCCTCACTCTGTCTGTGTCTCACTATCAATACCCCTCACTCTGTGCATCTCTCACTATCTATTCCACCCTCACTGTGTGCATCTCTCACTATCAATCCCCGTCACACTGTGCGTCTCTCACTACGCATCCCACCTCACTCTGTGCGTCTATATCTATCCATATCCCCTCACTCAGTGCGTCACTCACGATCAATCCCACCTTCACTCTGTGCATCTCTCACTATCTACACTCGCTGAATCTGTGCGTTTCTCACTATCTATCCGCCCTCATTCTTTGTGTCTCTCACTATCTATCCCCCCACAGTCTGAATATCTCTCACGATCTATCCCACTCTCACTCTGTGCATCTCTCACTATCAATCCCTCATTCGCTCTATGCGTCTCTCACTATGTATCTCACCTCACTCTGTGTGTCTCTCACCATATTGCCCCCTCACTCTGTGCGTCTCTCACAATCTGTCCTCACCCACATGGTGTGTCTCTCACTTCCTATCCCACGCTCACTCTTTGCGCCTCTCCCATTCTATTCCCCTCACTCTGTGCATCCCTCACTGTCTATCTTCCCTCATACTATGCTTCTCTCACTATCTATATCCCCACACTGTGGGCGTCTCTCACTATCTATTCTCTCAAAACCTATACTCGCTCAATCTGTGCGTTTCTCAAAATCTATCCTCCCTCATTCTGTGTGTCTCACAGTATTTATACCCCCACTCTGAGTATTTCTCACTATCTATACGCCCTCACAGCGTTTGACTCTCACTATCTAACCCCTTCACTCTGTACATCTCACTATCTATACCACCCTCATTCTGTGCGTCTCTCACTATATACCCCACATTTGCTCTATGTGTTTCTCACTATCTGTCCCAACCTGTAGGGAATCTAATAAATAAAAGTCGCAATTTTGCTGTCGGAGGTAAGGTGTTCGTGTCATTTCCAGAGACAGGTGAAACTTTAAAGCAAATTGCATTGGACCTTATCAAGTTAAGGAGATTGAGTGAAGTGAACTGTTTTTTTTAAGGAATCCAGTCAGAATCTTTCACAGAGCGTGTCTTGTGAATATGCTAAAGAAGTATTAAAAGCAAAGGCAGTTAGGGATTTTCCCATGCCATCAACTAAAAGAGCAAAACTACAATTCCTGGGATGGAAAGGGTTTACTGGAAATTCACACCAAATGTTAGCAGTGTGGATTCTCACTCACTGAATTACTAAAGAACGGCAAGAAGTTTTCATGGGCAGGGAAATGTCAAAAAGGTTTTGACAGCCTGAAAGTTTTGTTGACCACTGCTCCAATGTTAAACATCCCAAATAATGCAAAACCATTCAAGGTGGCTATTAATGCGAGTGATCTGGATGTTCGTATTGTGTTCTTACAGGAAGATAACGAGAAGATCGAAAGACCTATCAGGTATTTCAGCAGGAAATTGAAAATCTGTCGGCAGAATGAATCGAACGTTGAGAAGAGGACTTTGAGATTGGTGTTTGCTTTAAATCATTTCAACTTTTATGTTACCATTAATGAGTCTGAGTCAAATATACGCACTGATCATAACCCATTGAAGTCTGCACAGAAATTTAAGGCCAAAAATTCAAGACTGTTCGGATGGAGTCTGTTGTTGCAGATATTCAGTTTGAAAATTGTGTATGTGACAGGATGGGAAAATGTGATTGCTGACGCATTGTCAAGGCTTGAATGAGAAACAGAGGGCTCAGTAGAAGGATTGAAATAGATTTAAACAGAAATTCATAGTGAATGTTTGCATGGTTATTGTCAATTTCATGCTCATTGGTGTTCTAGTGTTCAAACAGTTACAAACTAAGCGTTTTTAAAATGAAGCCATCTGTGGATATTGATGATTCACTTTTTTGGAAGGATAGAGATGTAATGATGCTGTACCTTTCATAAGGTTGTGTTGTCCTTGACTTTTTTAGTGAGGTCGCAAACTCTGGGGATAAGGGGTGTCTAGTTTGGATGGGTTGTAAGACCAATTTGATTGTTTCTAACAGATAGTGGCTCGGATATTAGTCTTTCAAATGTGTGAAAAAATACTTACGCAATGAAAGGAAAGTGGCCAGTTCTCCTACCTCAGCCTACCTCTGCTTTGGTTCAGCTTAGTTTGGTGTTAGCACGCAGTTAGTTTTTTTTTAGACGACTGGTAAAAGAAGAAGCTACATGGAACAAGTTGTTCCATGCTGAATCTCTCTATGACATCTCTTCTGTAAGTCGCCATGTTTGATTTTACCCGTTTTGTCGTGGGTTTTTTATGGGGAATGTTGGAGGAATGTGCAACAGTTACTAAGTTGGGATAGAGTGTTGGGTTTTAGGATTAGATCAGTTAATCTTATTCTGTATTCTGTTCTCTTTTGTTTGTGTGCATTTGGTACTCTTTAAATAAACTATGTTTGCTTGAAAACAAGGGGTTTTGACCAACTGCATCACTCCTGGAAGATTGACTCTGCACTGCTCAAAAGAAGTAGAAAAGTAAGGGTCTGGGTTGCCATCTTGAAATGTTTGGAGAGGGTCTGTCCTGATTCATAACAAATATATTTAAAACAGAAAAATATTGGTTCCTGATTAGTAAGTTGATCGATAGTTATGAAGGGAAGGCAGGACAATTGAATTGAAAAACAGAAACATCATAATCAATTGCAGAACTGGCTCAGTGGGCTGAATATTCTAATTCTGCTCTCACATTGTAAGGTCTAATGAGAAAGAACTGGAATCCTAAATTTAATTCAATATTCCCCTGTCTTCTTTTGTTCATTAGGCTAAGGTCTTTGAACTGAAGTAACAGTTCAGTTTTCAGGGTGCAAGAAGGAGAGATACCTATATTGAGTTATTTCCAGGCTGCCAGAAATACGCCATTGGCAGTCATCTGTGCAACGTGAACAGGTTCTAGGGTTCACTCGTTCTTTTACAGGAGAGGGTCTCGGATGGAGACAGAACTACACATAGAGGAACACACAAACACACCCACATCCTCACACATTGGCGGACAGGAAGAAGCACACCCACCGACAGCAACACAGTCAAATATGCGCATACTGACGAACAAAGACACACATACACGCACAAACCCACACATGCAATCTTGTACAATAACACATTCAAACCAAAATGTGGGAAAACACGTACACAAAGACTGCAGAAACATTCGCACACCCTCGCAACACACACAAGAATACAATCAGAGCGCAGAAGGGAGACACACTTACTCACACGTGCGTGCATGCAAACACGTGCACAACCAGTAAAAGACGTCCTGAGGCATACAGGAACACACCCACATGCAGATGAATGCACACACATCACATAAACAAAAACAATAATGCTGTGATATAAGAACACATCAACACTCAGACACAGAATCACACCCTCATCCTCACGCTCATAGAAGTGAACTCAGAGTAAGAGACAATGCACACCAACCTGAAAATATTGACAGAAACTTCTTATACATACACACAATCACATTCAAACACAGTTACTGAAACACAACCATAATTAGATACAGACAGAGCGACAAACAAACAGAGATCTAAACAGAGAGGCACAGAGAGATCGTCCTGGAGCCACAAATGGATCTTGACACAGGAACAGAAAACCAAACAGTCTGAACAACACACTCACCTGGTTAAACAAGAGCACAGCCACGCAGCTACACACCCCACACTCCCGCAATAGTACACTGACACTCAAAGAGACACGCACATGGAGTCACAGAACAATCATGATATGCTGACAGTGACACACACAGACACCAACACAGAGTAATAGGAATGCAACCCCCCAAACAGCATATACACAGGCACAAACACAACAGATGCACGTATGTAAAATATACACAGGTACGCAGTCACACAGGCACAGTAATATAGACCCACATAAAAAAACTCATCTTCACAGAAACACTCGTATACAGAGTGAATAGCATTTCCAAAGACATAAACACATTAATGTGTCGTCACAGATACACACACAAAGCGAAACCCGCACTCAGATGCATAAACACACTCATAATGTGTGACACTCAGGGACATATCCAACGACACACACAGAGAGTGACATCACCACAAAGACAATGAACAGCCCCAACACAGAGACACTCTGAGACCCTCACTCACTCAAAGGGAAGCGCATGAACACACTTCCCGTCCAGCCACAGTGAGAGGAAAAGAAGATGCTCAAACTCCAGCAGACTTACATTCAGTAATGTGTCAAGGTATTGCTGGCTGTACCCGTGCACTTTGTACTTGGCAAAATCCCTGCCTCGGGGTTGATCAGTGAATGAAGGGATCAGGAAGTGAGGTGAGTCAATGCAAGTGAGCATGTGCTGAATTGAGACAACAAGTCTGACATGGCCAATCTGAAAGAAATGACACAGAGACCGCGAGGGAGAGACAGGGAGACAGAGAAAGATATAGACAGAGAGACAAAGGATAGTGACGGAGGGAGACAGAGATACAGACAAACAGATAAAAAGATAGAAAGAGAGAGAACGACACAGACAGGGAGTGACACACAGAACGAGACAAACAGGAGGAGAGAGAGATTGAGCAAGCTTTTGAGAGATGGGGACAGCGCGAGAGAGGAAGAGACGAACAAAGACAGACAGAAAGAGGCATAGAGAGTGAGAGACAACAATATCACCTGGAACGTAGTAGACAGGAGGTGGAGTCAACAAACTCTCGAAAAAACAAATATCCATCTCCAATAACCAATTCAGATGAGGGGATCACCAGCATGTGGAGCCTATATTTTGTTGCAATGAACGGGTTAATGCGAGCTGAATAGAGTCTGACAAGGAACGACTGTTTCTGCCCTTCTCCCTCCTCCCCTGCAGTGGGAAATCAGAGACCCGTCTTGCTGGTCTGAAACACTCATTCACAGGGCGGTCCATGAAGAGACAGTGTTCCAGCTGAAACCATCATTTACAGCCTGTTCGTCATATTAAAACTCTCCTCCATCCTCTCTCCATCCTCTGAAGGATTTACGTGACCAGTTGGTGCACCGCATTCCTGAACTTCTCTCTGAACTTGGGCAGAGTAACTGTATAAAATAATGTGTTTGTGCTGCAGCTGAAATCCCTCAGCATTTTTCCGCCCATGAAAAGCGAATTTTCCTCGAATGACCTGCGAATTTAATGTTGAAGTAGAAGATGTTTGCACCGTGCACTCCCATAGAAGTATGAAGCTGATGGATATGGTGAAGAGACAAATCACCGACTTCCTCAGGCTCTCCATCTCTGTGTCTTTGTGACTCTCTCCCTTCCTCTGACCCCTGAGGCGCTTGAGGACACGACTGGCCACTAAATTGTACCTGACCGTCAGAGTGTTCATCAACAGAATCAACAGAATCAAAGGCGTTAAAATGATATCAAGCCACTTAAACCCCAGCCGCCTAGGATCAGTAAAATAACTTGTCTTTGTATAGCAGTACCTTGGAACATTGTTAATTATCCTCCAAGGTTTACACCGAAAATAGAAGGGAGTGTTTTTTGAACAAAGTAGCATGCTGGTTCCAGCCAGAGCCACAGCCAAGGCTTTGTCTGTCCAATATTTTCTGTTCATTTTCAGGCAGCAAATGGCTACAAAACGATCAAAGGTGAAAAGGACAGTGAACCAGACAGAACAGTCTGTGGCTGCAGGAAGCAGGACATCGGCAGCACTGCACACAGGGGTGATATCCAGGAAACACCCTGGGTAGTAAAGTTCTTCAATCGCCACAGCATGATCTCAACCAAAATAAGCAGTATATCTGATGTTGCCATAGTCAGAAAGCAGCGGGTTCTGCAGTTCGAGAGGCCATAATTTCCCCATGAGGGAACCAGCATCAGCAGGAAATTAACTGAAAGAGACAGAATATAAAACATAAATCTGAAGTCACTGATCAAGCATTGTCCATGTCTTCCCAGAGAATAATGGAAGATCTTCAAGTCTAACTGCGACAAGGAATTGACAGATGGCAAATGGGCATAATTGTTAGGTGTATAGCACAACGTTTGGAGGGGATTTGAGGAAAAGGCTTTCACTCAGAGAGTGGTTGGGTTCTGATAATTCAATGCTTGGGAGGGTTGTTGATGCAGAAAACCTCAAAACCTTTAACAACTACCTGGGATGAGACCAGACTCGTCGAGCCATGATAGCACAAGCCTGATGATTGGTGCACCTCTTCAATACAGTTGGGTTCCAAAATTCTATGAAGTGTTTCTGGAAAGTAGATTGGGAAGTGAAACAGTTTCATAAAATAAATAAAGGTGCTGTGGATACCAGAAATATGAAAAAGAAGTAGAAATGGCAGATGAAACTGAACAGCTAAGGCAGCATCTGTGGAGAGAGAAACAGTCAATGCAATCATTCTTCATCAGAACACACTCCTCTGAACATTTGTCAAGGAAATCAAACATCAACTCGGTTTTCTCCTCGCACAAGGCCCTATCATTGCAAACAAAGGACGGTGATTGACTTCTAAAAGGGAATTGAGATGGAATTGATATTTATCTATGATGGAACATTTGATGGAGTGCTCCGAGCATGCTGGGCGTAGTTTGAGTCACGGAGATGAAGGGCAAGGAAACAGACGCATTGATATAAATCATCCTTTTACACCAGATATTCTATAATAATATAGTCCCATTTGCCTCCATATCCTTCTCAACCTTGCCCCCAATTTACACATCCGGTTGCTTTTGTTGAATGTTGCAATGTATACGCCTCCACAATTTCCTCAGTCAGTTCATTCCATGCATGCACCACCCTATGCATGAAAAAAAGTCTTCCATTAGGTACCTTTTAAATCTTTCCCCTGCCAACGTAAAACTATGCTCTCTGTCTCTGGACTCCCCCATCCCTAAAGGAAAGTCCTTCCCTGTTTATTTTGTCCATGCTCCTCACGATTTTATAAACTTCAGTAAGATCTTCCCTCCGCCTCTAATGCTCCATTAAAAACAGACAGTCTACTCGGCGTTACCCTATTACTCAAACACACCAAACCAGACAACATCCTTGTAAATCCTTTACGAACCCTTTCATCTTTCACACCATCTTTCTGAAAGGAGGGCGAGCAGGACTGCACACAACTGTTCCAGAAGTGACTTAACCAATATCCTGTCTGGCCGCGACATGACCTCACAACTCCTCTAATCAATGTTCTGAACAATGAAGGAGCATATCCCAAACGACTTCTTGACTGTCCTATCTACTGAAGTCACCACTTCCAAGTAACTATGAAACTGCACTCCAAAGCCTCTTTGTTCGGGAACACTCCCCAGGATCTTACCACGAAGTGTACAGATCCTGCCCAGATTTGCCTTTCCAAAATGCAGCACTTCACATTTATCTAAATTAAACTCCATCTGCAAATCCTCAACGCATTGGCTTATCTGATCAAAATCACGTTATACATTGAGGTATGTTTCTTCACGGCGCGAAACTGAGGACTGTCGATGCAGGAGATTATAATCATGATTAAAGTGGTGCAAGAAAAGCACAGCAGGTCAGGCAGCATCCTAGGAGCAGGAAAATCGATGTTTCGAGCAAAGGCCCTTCACCAGGAAGGGCACCTGTCTGAAAGGTTGATTTTCCTGCTCCTTGAATGCTGCCTGACCTGCTATGCTTTTGCAGCACCATTCTAACTTTCTTCACTGTCTAATCCACTTCCAATTTTATTGATATTTGCTAACTTACTAACCATACGTCCCATATTCGCACATAAATCATTTGTTTTTATGACGAAATGCAATGCTCCAGCACTAATCCTTGTGGCACACCATTGGTCACAAGCCTCCAGTCTGAAAAGCAACCTCTACCACCATCCTCTGTCTTCTACCTTCGAGCCAGTTGTGTATCTCGACAGCTAGTTCTCCCTCTATTCCATGTAGTCTAACCTTCTTAACCATGAGGAACCTTGTCAAACCCATTACTGAGGTCCATATAGGTCACGTCTACCACTCTGCCTCATCAATCCTCTTTGTTACGGGCTCAAAAATCTCAATCAATTTAGTGAGACATGATTTCCCACGTGCAAATCCCTGTTGACAAACACTAATTAGTCCTTGCCTATCCAAATATGGACGACATATAAATCCTGTCCCTGAAGTTCTCCCTCGAACAACTTGCCCACCAGCAATGTCAGACTCATCTGTGTAAAGTTTGCTGGGATTTCCTTACCACCTTTCGTAAGTAGTGGCACACACGAGGCAACCTCCAGTCTTTGTGAACCTCACCTGTGACTATTCGTGATCCAAGTATTTCCACAAGGGTCCAGCAATTACTTCCGTAGCTACCCACAGATCAGATCCTCGGGATTTATCAAACTTTATGCATCATTGGACATCCAGCACATCCTGCTCGTAATATGAACATTTTCAAGATGTCACTATCTCTTTCCCTACATTGTATATCTTCCAGGTCTTTCTCCACAGTGAACAATGATGCAAACTATTCTTGTAGTATCTTTCCCATCTTCAGCTGTTCAACACGTCGGCTGCCTTGCTGCTCTTTGAGGCGACTTTTTCTCACCTTAGATATCTTTTTGTTCTGAATGTATTTATGAAATCTCTTTGGATAATCCACCACCCGATTGGACAAAACTATCTTATGTCCCATTTTAGCCCTCCTGATTTCCTTCTTAAGCATATTCCTACTGTCTTTACACTCTTTTAAGGATTCATTCGATCTCTGATGACTATACATGATATATGCTTCCTTCATTTTCTCCATAAAAACTTATATCTACCAACCTTGCCTTTCACACGAACAGGAACATATTCTTTCTGCACTCTGGTTATCTCATTTTTGAAGGCTTCCCTTTTTTCAGCAGTCCCTTTACATGAGAACATCCACCCCCAATCAACCTTTGAAAGATCTTGCCTAATCCCCTTCTTCCAATTTCGAAGATAAACTTTTAGATCAGGTCTATTCTTTTCCGCCATTATTTTAAATTCATAGAATTCAATCCTCTGATCCCAAAGTGCTTCCCCAACTTCACCTCAGTCACTTGCCTGCCATATTTCCCAAGAGAAGGTGAGGTTTTGTTGGTTCTCTAAAAGTTACATCCACATAATGAAACAAAATGCAACCCCTCTGTTTTCTTGATGCATTTATTCCCTTCCTGCAGCGTTTCTGTCCTGAGACTGTCAGCTGCCAATCCTGTCCATCCCAGAGCAACATCTGAATACTTGCTATGATATCCCAGCCCCATGTTCCGAATCACGACCTCCGTTCTTCTGCCTTTCCTGTTAGGCATCTTGTGTAGAAATAAATGAAATTTAATTTTTCCATCTTGCCTCATTCTGTGCTTTGTGCCTGCGTGCTCTGAATATTGGACTTGCTCCTTTACCCTTCTGTGTCAGTCTCAGACTGATTTCTTTCCTCACTATCTGCCTGGTCACGCCACCCCACCACCGCGCATCCACCATTCCCATACTCCCCACTCCAACCTTACTAGTTTCAATATTCCTGAGCATCTTGAGCAAATCTTCCTGTCAGTAAATTGGTTTTATTCTAATTCAGGTGCAATCATTCCGTGATATATAGGTCGAGTCTACCCCAAGAAGTATTCCCATGATGTAAACATGAGAATCCTTCGTCCCTGCACCAGCTCCTCAGCCACACAGTCAATCTGATCTATCCTCTTAGTGCGACGCTCACTCGATCGTGGCATTGAGAGTGATCCAGATATTACTACCATCAACCACCTCCTTTCAAGTTCCTTCTTAACCTCATATTCTCCCTACCGAATTTCATTCTTTTTCTTTCCTGTGTCATTCCTGCCAATGTACACAATAATCTGCTGGTCCCACTCCACTTTGTGAATATTCTGCACCCTTTCTGAGTTAGCTTTGTTCCTCACACCATTGAGGACTCTGGGACAACAGACACTCTTGGCCGCAGAAAAGTCTGTTTGTGCCTCTCACGGGAGAGTCCCTTATCACAAGTGATCGCTTGGAACCTGGCGTACTAATCGTTTTATTAGAGCCAGTCTTAGCACAAAAATTTGGCTGTTCGTGCTACATTGCCTTAAGGGTCCATCACACCTTACATTTTCCAAAATAACCTATCTCGTTAAAATGGTGACAGCCACAGGAGACACCTGCACTACTTATCACCCTCGCCTGTCTTTCCTAGAGGTAACCTGTCTACTTGGTTGTGTCTGCTTTTGTTTTCTCTTCCTTTCGCTGTCATCCATCAGACCCCTAAATCTTGAAAATTCCTCATTGTCTCAAAATTCATCACTGCTGCTCCGACTGATCCAAGTGATATGACAGGATTCACTAGCAAACATATTTACTCTAGTCACATTGATCAGTAACATGGAAGCTCTCCCATATCTGACAGGAAGAGTGCTTCACTCTACCAAAGGCCACCTTTCCAAATTAATAATCTACACACCCAGGAAAAAAAAACACAGCCGTACTGCTGTAAAAGATACTGCTACCAGCTAATGTAGTGCCGATGCTTTATATTGCTATATTTTAATAAAGAGACAGATCTCAATAAAACCGAAAACCAAAAAGAATACATTCTCCTGAATATTGCAGATCGACAAAACAACTCAGTAAGACTGCACTTAAAAACCATAAACGTACCTGCTCATGTGCTGTGAACTCTCCCACAGAGTTTCCTCCTTGTTTAAATTATATTTTTAAATCGGGTTTTCCCGAAATTTCCAAAACAATGCATTAGTACATAAAATAACAACTACTCTTCCAGGATTTTTGGAAGTCAGCGCTGACACCCAAACTACCTCAAAAAAGGAGCAGCTCTCACAGTTACAATCGCTTCCCAGCCCCCAATTAGGATTACCTCGAATCGTATGGTCACGATATGGCAAAACCATGAGTTGTTACTCTTGAGAAGATACAATTGTTTGATGAATAATGCTAACAGAGCTGATAAAGGTTTGTTTCATCATTAACGGTGAAAACCATGATCTGAGCCCTCTCTGTGATGATAAACTGAGGATCTGTTAATTCACTGAATCCCACAGAGTTTGTTTTGGAAAGTGAACAATTCCTTGTCAAGTTTAGCAAATGTTACAATTTAGCTGATATTCAGTCAGCAAATAATACAAAATGCAAATAGGGAGCTGTGACTTTTTAATTGCATTCTCTGCACTACCTGACTCAAATAGTTTTGGAATGTGCTTGTTGATATTTTATGAATAAACAATACAATTTGAATCAAAACAGGCAGTTCACTATTGCAATTACTGAATGTGACAGCTCCAATCCTTTGTATAATAAAATATGATAAATGTAAGGCATCTCTGACTGTCTATTGTGTTCGATCATGTAGGGGCAATTAACATTTAAGTTGATCATCTGAATACTCAGCAGTTCATCGACAAGACAAGATTTGATCATGCTTCTTTTCTAGTGCGCTACATTGTAATGAGACGATGAAACAAGGAAGCAATATTAATCTCATGAATTGATAAGTTCTTATTTTCTAACCTTAGTTAATAGTATTCCTCCCCATGTAAAATTGATTGATGCAGTGTAAAAATTATGAAGAGACAAAACTTTCTTCAGGGAACAACTGGAAGGTGGACACAGCCCTGTGGAGTTCAATTTAACAATCCAGTGTTGCAGTGATGGAAATGGAAAACACAGAAACAGGCCATTTAACCGACCAAGTGAATTCACTTCAACACTCCTCAGTCTTTCTGAAATGCACGAAAGTTATGGCACTGAAAGAGGTCATACATGTCTGCATCAATTGAATAAACAAGCAAGCTGCTCTGCTCCTACTTTCCAGCACCTGGTCTACAACATTGAGAGTTTCTACACCTCACGTGAAGTTCCATGTTCCCGGGAAATGAGTTAAAGTTGTTCACCTCAATCCGTCATTAGGACTGGGCAGTGAATTCAAGTCGCAACATCTACTTCTGAATGAAATTGTAGGCTTCATGTCCTTGGTAATCCTCCCAATAATTTTTCACACTCTGTGTCTCCTGGGAAATATTTCGACGTTCGGGGAGACATGTCCCCAATCACGACCCTGATTATTTTGTACATCCCAATCACATCAAATCTCATGCACCTCTCTTTATGGAAAATGAAACTACCCTCAGCATATTTCATCAAAGCTGCGGAAACTTGCATGATTTGGAGATACCGGTGTTCGACTGGGGTGAACAAAGTTAGAAACCACACAACACCAGGTTAGAGTCCACATGCACACACACACACACACATATAAGTTTGAGGTGTATTGTGCTTGCAGAGTTACATTGTTCTTTGCTCAAACACTGCATCAATCTATGTAATGTTCTGTTAATTCATTTTTAACATTAGAATCAGTCTAAACATTATGGCACGGACAGCAGCACAAAGGGATCTAACACATTCAACATATTATCCGATAATTGTTTAAGTTGAACTGCGAATTTAAGTTTTGAAAAAGGTTTTGTAATTTACATATGGAAGAAGTGAAACTAACGTGGTTATTCTAACAGATGAGACACGTAACAAATAATCAAGGTATTGTTCAATGCATACTTTCAGTTACATCGCACTGTGAACTTTTGCTATAGATGCTGTGTCTTACAACTATGTACTTCACAACTACCTTACGAAGGAACAACGCTCCGAAATGTAGTGCCTCCAATTAAACCTGTTGGACTATAACCTGCTGTTGTGTTATTATGAACGCCGGAATTTCCACATACTTACACCATTCTTGTGAATATCTTCTGCACTCTCCTCAGAGTAATTCTGTTCTCACTGCTCGGTGATGACCAGTACTGTGCACAAAACCGCATGTGTGTGTGTGCTAACCAGTATCTCATGCAGTTGTAGTCTTATGGGTCTGGCAGGGACTGAGAGAATTTATTTTGTGTTGGCTGTGATGCAGAGTGAGATTGTAGTAACTTTGGGATGGGTATAATGGTATTAAACTCAGTGGGGATGTCTGATCAGGCTTTGGGCCATACAATGGATCTGGATGGACATAGGTGAGGTGCAATCTATATGAAGAGTGGGGTTAGTTTATCACTCTCTAAGGAGTTAGTATTAGTCTTTAATCGCCTCATTTCTGTTCTGATATGAGCTGATTAATTACAGAACAAGCCAGATCCTAAACAAAAATCCAGTTTGATGGATGATAACCTAACTTGTTTTGATTTAATAATGTGATCTCTTGCTCAATCGCAAACACACAATGCTGCAAATATTATTTCCACAACAAAACAGAAGTTTATTTCTGAAGAAATGAAGATAAAGAAGAATGAAACTAACTATTTACATATAGCGCAGATTCAAGAGCAATGAACATGGAGGATATGTGTAATTCTCATTACCCTCAAAACATCCATAAATGAAAGAAAAAGACATGACCTTTATATATTTTGCAAAACACGACTCCCAGTGCCGTTCCAAATCAAACAACTCTAACATAATATTTACACGAGAATCCCTGTTAACTTGGTTAAATGACTTGTGACTGTCACTTCTAAATTGGAACTGCAGTAACTTTCTTCATGGAGCTACCATAGTGTCAACGTACTTAGCTTCAAACAATCTCTTCAGAGCTTTTTCTTGTCACAACACTTTTGTCTGGGACGATAACAACATTTTCATTCCAAGGCAATATAATTTACTAAAATTCTAATTTCATTCACACGAGCACGGATCTATACATCCATTTAGTTCCAGGGACGTAGGAACTGAAAGAATTGACAAAAAAACGATTGAAGTGAAAGTAATGCTTTCTCAGTTAAGGGTTTCTTCCTTAATCGCAATTCCAGAACTCTCAAACAAATGTTTCAGTCTCCATTAACACCATGCTGAGTTGCAATCATAAAAAATAAACAAAGATTCACTATAGCCAAACATCAAACGCAATTTTTAAAACAAATTGCTCTGATTTCAGAAATAACTTCAAGTTAACCATAACCCTCAGATACACAGAGAAGCCCATTGCCTACTCACTTAAAAATAAAACATAACCAAACTCAAACTAAATTATATTGCACTCTCTACTTTAGAATGCCACAGCTTATATTTTGCCAAAGTGATTCATTTTCTTAATTCCACCGAAATTCTCCATGGGCTCCGATTGAAATGGAGATGTCGAGAAGGTCCCTACAAGAGATGAATAATTTCCGAAGCAATTCCTGCCGAATCTGCAAGACAGGGTTTCCGCAGGGTCTCTGAAATCTTTGATTAAATGACTGATCGTCTGTCACTGTTGGACTTTGGGTACAATATGCCCATGTATCATTGTCAGTGGCAAAGTGAACCCACATAAAATCCTGAGACCGATTCAAACAAATTCAACGGTGCAAGGCACTTACCAGGAATTGTTACAAATGGAAAGGTCGAGTAAAATATAGTATGTACGTGACGAAATAAAAGCGTCATTTTCAGTCTGAGTCTCATTGTGCAGGCAATCTCTCTGTACTCAATACCGAGGTGATACAATATCACCTTTCATTTATACCTGCTGGCATCACCTGGTGGACTGTGACAATACAATGTGGTTCAATTCATTTATTTACGAATTTGAACAAACAGGTGACCCTGGTGAGTTTACTCGCAGTTGTGACAGACTATATTTTAGAACTGAGGTTTATTGGATTACACAAATCTCAATCGGTCAGTAGGAAACATTGGAAAATGCATGTGGAATAAATTGATAGAATTCTTACAATGTGGAAGCAGATCAATGGGCCCATCCAGTCCAAACCGAAACTGCAAAGGCTATTCCACCTACACCCACCTACTGGCTCTGTGAGACAGCAGGGCTAACTACTGAGCCACTGTGCCACCCTGTATACCAGTATTGACACCCCAACACCATGTATCAAACACTGAAATCTCATTTCATTTCAGTGTCTTCCTCCCTCAACTTTGACAGTGTGGAAGTTAAATTCCTCTTGTTAAGTATCTCTCTGAGAAATGTTCTACTCATCAGAGGGATGTGGCTTCCCTCGTTCCCTGTTCTGTGAAGGGATGATAGTTGGTTAATGGAGACAACATATTGTAGGTTTTCATAAATCTAACGTCATAATAGAATTCCGTACCATGCATGGATACAGCTTCTGAATCAAATTTCACTTCTCCAATTCGGGTAATAATTGAAACAAGTAAAATGATTCACTGAAGAATACCCTCTAAGGTTACATAAGTTCCAATCAATACTGATCCTCCGACCCGGATTTGAGTGTCCTGGACATGCTTCAGAGCTGACTATGAGACACACGATCTGTGCAGCACCACATGGGGTTGAGTTATTCTCTGTTCCCTGCAGTGTACTGCACATGCCCAGAGAAGATACATAAATCATCTGACTGATGATGGAATGGTTCAGCTGTAAGCGAGAGAGTGGAGTGAGGTCAGGGAGGGATTTGCACACGCAAGGATGTAGAAATGTCAAATTTGAAAAAATGTTAGCGAGTATCAATGCTGTGAATGACTCCTGCAGTGATGGGGAAATGGGACTTGGCGTAAGGACTGATTCAGAACAGAAAGCAGAGAGAAGGAATAAATCTGTCATCTTCCTGTTGTTGGGCTGGTATTAGTCAGTGCCACACGGACCATTTCTCCAGACACAGCCATTTATTATCTGTCAATGACTGAGATGGTGTGATCATGTGCGACGTTTGTTGATATAAAAATGTCATTGGGACAGTAAAATACAAGGAGAACATAGTAACGCTTTAAGGGGGAAGGACAGGTTCAGCGAGTGAATGCACACACAATAGCCTGTGCACTATAATATAGAGAAATGTGGGGCATTGTTCATTCATTTCGCTCGGAAAGATTTCAGGCCATGCATATACATTTAGATGCTTATCCTAGTCATAAGTCAAGAAGCAACAAAAAGCCTTTAGGTCCATTTAGTGCCAGCAGCTTCCATTATTGTCTTTCAAGATTAACTCATATCCGGCACTTCTAACTTGGTGCAATTCAACCCTCAGTTTGCGTCATTTCACTCCCTCATCATTGAACCCTTGTTGTCCAGCTATATTATGGTGAATTAATCTGTAGGACATGGACTCCGAACACACCGTTTTTTTTTGCTTTTCAGTATTTATGAAGTCAGATTGTTGCTGAGTTAAAATCAAATGGCAGCCGTGGACAAACAAAGTGACTGAGTGAATCGATCAGAATCATCATTCCTGACTTGACAGAAGCCTGGAAGGTATATTGTCTCAACAGTGCCGAGGTCGAGGATATCACAGAACAACTTCAGCACATCTTGGGGTGCGGAGTTTACTGGGGAGGGACAGAAGCAGGAATGGGAAAGTGTGGAAACTGAAGAGCACGCGTTCCTGGAGCACATTTACACGAACAATATCTGGTCGTGAAATCACACTTCAGAGGCCGGCATTCTGTCATTATTCTCCCATTTATTACAAATGCATCTCCTTTGACAGTAGCGTCTTACTGAGTCAGGTGTTAAGCATCTCAATATACCTGACATTCATCCTTTTAATTCAGATCGGGCTCCCAGATTGGATCAGTTTTAGAGCTCCAATCAGGGAACTCAGACATTATGAGGTTTAGCTGGCTGATCGAATGACAAGAGCAGGGAGAAACAGTGATTAATCCCAATCAGTAAAATGCACAAATCAGTCAAGACATTGAAAGACTGAACCCGTTGTTATTCTGGGTACACATTAGGCCAATGAAAATGCGGCTGGAAGCATTGGTTGAAAGAGGAAGTGCTTTGGATGTATCAATGACTTGTGAGGTTTCTGGGTTTGGTGCGATCAGAATACATTGGAAACTGGATTTTGCTTTAATTGGATGGGGATTGCTCCTGTTCTGGCATTGTGGAATATTTGTTCAATCTTTGTCAGAGTGTTGGGAACCTGGAATAAAGCTCAGTTAGCAGGGAGATGAAACTGGCCACTTGAAGTACTAAATCTGTGAGTGAAAGAGAAAACTAACAAAAACACGCTCTGGATCCATGAGGATGATCTGCTTCAGAATCCGAATCTTCAGGATCAAACCCTTCCCTCACATGTCTCACAGAATCGGGGACAGAGTTCTTTCTGGAGAGCTACATTCTCATTTTTAGGGATATTCTCAATAATGTATGCGTTACGTAATACAGTTACTGTCCAGATCTCACCTATATTTGTTATTATTTATGATGATGGTTGCTCTATTTGGACTTAAATAGCACTTTAAAAGGATTAACTTCGTTAATCACACAGGATGGATCTGATACGAGAGAACAGATGTAAACATGCAGCAAGTTAATTTGCTTACTCCAAAACAAACAGCCACAATAAAATAGCATGAATTTACAATATTATTGCAATGGGGAAGAGTGATCTTAAAATACATGAATTGTTCATTTAGATGGAGAATGAAGAATTTAAGTCTGAACTTGGGTCCTGAATTTAAACAACGGTTTGATGTACAAATGAGCAATGGTGGATTGAGAAACTTTATTTCAGAGGTTCTCAGTGGATTGACATTTGCTGAAGAGGAAGAAATGTCTGAATGGTTTTCAACAATGATTCAGGTGCCTGCTGGTCAACAATACAACAGGAAAGGTGAGATGAGGCAGCCCTCCTTGTCTGTCAATCTGATCAAGAGGCTTTCTTTTGCCCAACCATTGACTAAGGCTGCATTCATAATGTTGGTGTAGACTAGTATGGTTCATTTGTAGAATCCCTCTCCAAAGCCTACTTTGGAGAGAACATCCCACATAGATGTGTGTAAGATCGTGTCAAGGACCTCCTGGTGCAGGCTGATGAGGCAGGTTTCCAACTCCCCTGTCCTGCACGGAGGTGATCCTTTCCCTGAGAATTGTCATGCTGCCTGTTCAGATCAGATTTGCTCGGGGTGAATCACTGATCCCAAAGCAGAACTGACCCAGATGGTGACGACCTTATTCAGGACATTTGAATTTATATTCATAAAATTAAATTGGTCGTCAGTCACCCCTCTCCCTCTTCTGATTGCAGACGAGAGTATGATACTTTTCCTCATGGAGTTATCCTAACTACCTGGTGTATTACTCTTTCCTGAGGACACGAGAGCCTTTGTCAGCACACCCAGAGTTCGCGGCTGGTGCAGCCTGTCCCAGTTGCTGTCGCCTAAGACCTACCAGATAGGGAGGAATGACCACGAGGCTGCGCTGTCTGTGGGCTTCCTGTCACACAGTCCGTCATGAAAGGATTCGCTGATCGTCAGGATGTCAGGCTTGCAGCTCCACCTTCTCCCTTCAGGCTCTGAGAACAGAGCAGTCCTGTGCAACTTTTCAAAGAACAAGCATGAACACGTCTCATCCTCCTCCACGTTGTGGACCCTGGACAAGGATATTACCTTGGAGGCTTCGAAGGTCAAGAGCGAGGCTTGCTGGATGTTCACATTCTTTCAATCCTCCATGACATCAAACCACATCGTCTGCAGCAGGTGTAAGTTCTGCACACTTTTCTGGAGTTTTAACAGTTCTCCCCCGTTTCTCTGTCACCTTCAGAAATCCTTTGAGAATAAATATCATCTTTATGTTCCCCTTGACTGTTTATCAAAAGTCTGAAGTAGACTCAAAGCGGGGTTTCACGTTTCTCCAACCTGTGGAACCCCTTTTGAGATATTCCATGTTTAATGGGATCGGCAGTTTCAGATTCAGTTTCCTTGCTTACCAGCAAGAGTCAGTGGTCAGAGAAGAACACTGGCTTGATATCTGTGAATTTTCCGAAATCACTCCCAGCCTCTCCAGTGTCAATTCCCAGGAGCATCACTTGAGCCCTGGTGAACCTCCCTCATACAATTCCGCATGATTTTTTTTTGTTTTAATATTGCGGCATTGACTGGGTCCTGGACCCATTTGGTTCCGATCACCAGGCCGGTAACATCCTTCTTTCATCTTTGCTGTCTCATCTTCATCTTGGTCTTCTCTTCCTTCTGGTGGTGACGGGGGAGGAAGGTGGCATCAATTGTGTCTGCAGCAACAGCGTTGTGAACCTGGAATAGGAATCCTGGTGTCGGTAATGGCGCCGGTGTGGTAGGACCCGGTACTCAATGCCATTATCTTGATTGATTGCATTGAATCAGTGTTAATGAGACAATGGAACTGAGATATAAAACCAGGAAGCTTGCAGCATTCACTGACAAGTTCAATCAAGCCAGACAACAGATATGCAAGCCTTCACCTTGATTGAACATTGAATGAGTTCTTCACATGACATTGCCACAAGATTTTAAATATCCTGTACCGTTTTCTGTAATATCCTTCCTGGATAGAAACTAAATTTAATTTCTGCCAATGACATTGTTACAACAAACTGCAGCTAAATCACTGCCATCGGAAATGACCGTGATAACTCGCTAAAAGAATGTCAGAAGAAACACAAAAGCTTCTGATTGCAATTACACCTATTGGACGGTAACCTGGTGTCATGTGACTTCAGACCTTGCCCACCTCAGTTCAACACCGGCACCTCCACATTAAAGCTAAAAGAAGCCACTTAAGTCAGAGAGATCCCACACACATTCCAGTAGATATCAGGACAAAGAAACAGGTATCTTGGGAGTAGAGAGAATAGCTCCAACTCCAGTTCGAAGAGCTGTATTTGGGAATTTTAAACTCGTGTGTGGGCAGAGACGTTTCGGACTGGAAGATTACTGGGGATAGTGGAGGAATAGTCTGATTTTTTAAAAGATTGTATATTGATATATTGCTTTTCAAAGATAATAAACCACATCTCATTACCAGTGGCAAACAAGTTCCACTAACGAAACAAGTCAATCAGTCCATACTGTAATGAGGTTATCGGTGTGTACTGTACCTTTAAGAGAGACGATACGTTTAAGAGAGACTGGAAGCTGCCATCATCTTAGAGAGGCAACGAGCGTGCTGAAATAATTCAAAAACATAACATTTGAGTGTGAAACATATAGTGTAATTGGATTGCCATGGTATACAACAAATTCGAATTTGGCCAATTAGTTTAAATTAAGCCCCAAGTTACCAAATTCAATCAAATTTGAATTTCATGTTTTGATGACATCAAACCAATGAAATGATCTGATGGTGTGGGGTATAAAACCGGACGTTTTGAACAGTTAGGGAGGAACAGAAAAGAGCAGCCCCAAACACCAACAGACTGCTTTCCGAATTATACTCTGGAAGATACCTGTCCATTCGGAACTTGTGCAATCGAACTCCAAAGCTGACCGACAGAAATCTACAAAGAAAGTTTGACATCCGAAGATGCCAACTGCATTTTAATGTGATTTGCCGTAAATATCGGATCAGTATGATGGAGTGTAAGATAAAAGATAGTTTTCAAATAAGCTGTTGTAAGTAGTAACTTGCATGTTCTCTGGTGGCCTTAAAGGATAGAATTGTTTTTTTGTTTTATTTAAATACTCAAATCTGGGAGAGTTACTTGCCTCTAGAAATTTAACAGATTATGATGCGACGTGAGCTCCTCTGTGTGTTTGCTTTAAATTAGCAGAGGGGTTTGCCCCATGCCGTACCAATCCAAAAATGAAACTTACGATGGATATTGTCAATGGGTATAGAGAAATGTCCAATATACTGATTAATCATTTTGCCTCAGTGTTTTTGAGGAAAATTAAATCAATACGTGAACTTTCACTCATATCCTTTCGGGAAAAAAATTGACGTCCTCATCTGGTCAGGTTGATATATGACTCGAAACTGAAGAAATGTGGTTGACTCTTGACTGCGGTTTGGGATGGGGAAAAAATGCAGTCCGAGCCTGGGTTGCTCTCATCCCACATAAGGCCGCAGTAGTTATGCTGTAGTTATACAAAAACCTGGTTAGTTCTCACTTGGAGAACTGTGAGTAGATCCAAGCACCGCACCTTAAGAAGGACACATTAGCCTTGGAGTAAGTACAGTGTAGATTTGTAAGAATGATAACTGGAGTTTAGCGGTTTAGCTATGAGATGAAACTGAACAATTTATGCCTTGTTTCTCTACAACTAAGGACTCAGGGTGTAAAAATATAAACTATTTTCACTGTTTGGGGATTCGAGCACAAAGGGACATAGTCTGCGAAGTCGGGTCATTGTGTTCAGGAGAGATGTTAGGAAGAACTTCCACTCAGTAAGGGTGGGGGATGTTAACACTCTCTTCCACAAACAGGACTGGATGCTGAATTATTTGTTAATTTTCATTCTGAGACAGATTTTTTTTTGTTAAACATAGGTGTTAAGGGATACGGTACAAATGCAGGTGTATGGAGTTAGGCTACAGATCAGCCATTGATTGTCAGAACGAGCACTCACTGGGGGTGAATGGCCTGTTTCTATATCCCTATGATGTTTAATCTCCTCCTATAGCCTATCCAAGGCATTGACATCCTTCCTAAAGTGTCGTGTTCAGGAGTGGACAGAGCTCAATTTTAACCCAATGCAAGGCATTTGACTTTCAAGAGTTCAAATCCAGTCTGTTTCTCCCAACTGTGGCTGAAACGGTCAATTATAAAGGTTTGATAACATTTCACCTCTCTTTACATTCTAATCCCAATTTGTACGTTTTCGTTTTACAAATCTGCCCATCCTGCGCAATCACTTTCCCAAAGATAAGTGTACACCTCCAAGTTTTGATAATATTAAGCCTCCTCCAGAATTAGGCCAGTTAATTTATATTATCTCGCTTTCTCACTTTCTACAAGATCTGCTCTTTGTCTGCCCGTTTCACGGGATAGAGGTATAAAATGCATCTAGAAATATCCCACTAATGGATAGTGAATAGCTGCACGATTTTGGAATTCTGCAAACAGACTTCGTATAAAATATTGCTCAACGGGAGAACAGAAAGTCAGAGACTTGAAAATTTCACGGAAATTCTTTTTTCATTCAGTGGACTGAGCTTTGCCGTTGGCATAGACGCACCCATCAGCACAGCAAAAGTAGAACGCTACTCAGCTCTTTCTCCAAACTTTTATTTCGGGAACAGGATGCCATTCCCCCCTAATTTCTCTCTACAGATGCTGTCAGACATTTTCAGTTTCTCCAGGAATTTCTGTTATTGTTTCTGATTGAGAACATCCGCAGTACTTCCATTTCTTATTCAGTCCCTTCTCCAGCCTTCTATACAGCAGGAGGCCACAGCAGGGCGGGAATTATGACTGGACTGCTCATCCACGCAACCAAGTAATTTTCTAGGGGCATTGCTTGAAATCCCACTGTGGCAGATGATGGAATTTCAATTCATTGATTTTCTTAAATTTAAGAGTCTAATGATGAACCCAGAATGTTTCTCTGTTTGCTCATGCCTTTTAGAGAGGGAAACGACTATCCTTACCTGGTCACGACTACACGTGACCACAGACCAACAACAATATGGTTGACACTTAACACCCCTCCAGGCAATTAAGGATGGGCAATAAATATTGGCACTGTCCAGCAACGCCCTCATCCCAGACTGAATAACAGAAGCCATCTTGAGAATGATACGGAGGAAGTGGAGGAGGCAATTTAGCTCATTCTGAGATGGTAAAGTGGAATAACAGAAGGCCATTCAGTCCTATTCGTGAGCACAAGAATATCAGAATGGCACAACGTCAGTCCCCACTGGCCTCCGTGTAAAACCGAAGGGAGGAGGGAACGGGAAGGTGTGAGGAGATGGGGTTGTAGGGTGTAGGTTTGCTCGCTGAGCTTATGTTTCATATCCAGGCATTTCATTACCAGGCTCGGTAACATCATCAGTGGCGACTTCCAAGTGAAGCAAAGCTGTTGTCTCTTGCTTTCTATGCTTTCTGTGAGGAGGTGGAAGGACAATTGGAATGAGAATGAGGGAGCAGTCGGTCAGAAGGAGAGAGCTTGTCCTGGGAAGCTGTGTAATATGGAGGCATTTAATTATGGGAATGGACACAGTGAGAGCAAAGGTACAATGTTGATGTCAGGAAATTTGAAAGGAGGGTACTTCCCAACATCACCTCTGACCCAGATTAATGGAAATAGTCACTGTTACCCTGTAATAAATCATCTCGATTGTCTATTAGTTATGCTCCATTTCGCTGTAGTTAAGCGTTTATATTTGCCTGTCGACAATAGACAATAGACAATAGGTGCAGGTGTAGGCCATTCTGCCCTTCGAGACTTCACCACCATTCATTATGATCATGGCTGATCATCCTCAATCAGTATCCTGTTACTGCCTTATCTCCATAACCCTTGATTCCACTATCCTTGAGAGTGCTATCCAACACTTTCTTAAACGAATCCAGAGACTGGGCCTCCACTGCTTTCTGGGGCAGAGCATTCCACACACCCACCACTCTCTTGGTGAAGACGTTTCTCCTCATCTCTGTCCTAAATGGCCTACCCCTTTTTTTTAAGCTGTGTTCTCTGATTCGGCACTACACATCAGCGGATACATGTTTCCTGCCTCCAGATTGTCCAATCGTTTAATAATCTTATATGTCTCAATCAGATCTGCTCTCAGTCTTCTAAACTCAAGGGTATACAAGCCCAGTTGCGCCAATCTTTCAACATAAGATAGTTCCGCCTTTCCAGGAATTGACCTAATGAACCTACGCTGCAGTCCCTAAATTGCCAGAATTTCTTTTCTCATATTTGGAGACCAGAACTGCACACAATATTCCAGGTGAGGTCTCACCCCAGGGCCCTGTACAGCTGCAGAAGAACCTCTTTGCTTCTATACTCAATCCCTCTTGTTATGAAAACCAGCATGCTTTCTTCACTACCTGCTGTACCTGCATGCTTGCCTACATTGACTGGTGTCCAAGAACACCCAGATCTCTTTGTACTGCCCCTTTACCTAACTTGACTCTATTCAAGTAGTAATCTGCCTTCCTGTTCTTGCCACCAAAGTGGATGACCATACATTTATCCAAATTAAACTGCATCTGCCAAGCATCTGTCCAAAAACTTAACCTGTGCAGGTCACCCTGTAATCTCCTAAATTTCTCTTCACATTTCACCCTGCCACCCAGCTTAGTATCATCAGCAAATTTGCTAATGTTACTATTAATACCGTCTTCTACATCATTAATATATATTGTAAAAAGCCGCGGTTGCAGTACTGATCCCCGCGGTACTCCACCGGTCACAGCCTGCCATATCGAAATGGAGCCGTTTATCACTACTCTCTGTTGCCTGTCAGCCAAACAGTTTTCAATCCAATTAGTACTTTGCCCCCAATACCATGTGCCCTAATTTTGCTCACTAACCTCCTATATGGTACTTTATCATGCTCAAAAATTTTCAGAAGATTATTCAAGCATGATTTCCCTTCATACATCCATGCTGACTCTGACCTATACTGTTATGACTATCCAGATGTGTCGTCATTTCACCCTTTATAATTGACTCCAGCATCTTTCCCATCACTGAGGTCAGACTAACTGTTCTATAATTTCCTGCTTTCTCTCTCGCTCCTATCTTAAAACGTGGTACAACATTAGCCACTCTCCAATCTGCAGGAACGGATCCTGAATCTATTGAACTCTGGAAAATTATCATCAACGCATTCACGATTTATAGAGCCACCCCCTTCAGTACCCTGGGATGTAGACCATCAGGCCCTGGGGACGTATCAACCTTTAGACCGAACAGTCTCTCCATCACCAATTCCTGTCAAATATAAATTCCCTTCAGTTCAGATCCTTCAGCCACTGTTCCCTCTCGGAGATTGCTTGTGCCTTCCCCAGTGAACACAGATCTGAAGTACCAATTCAACTCTTCTGCCATTTCTTTGTTCCCTGTACGACATTCCCCTGTTTCTGTCTTCAAGGGCCCAATTTTAGTCTTAACCTTTTTCTTTTCCTTTTCACATACCTAAAAAAGCTTTTACTATCCTCCTTTCTATTTTTGGCCAGTTTACCTTCATACCTCATTTTTTCTCTGCGTATTTCCTTCTTAGTAATCCTCTGTTGTCCTTTAAAACCTTCCCAGTCCTCAGTTTTCGCACTCAACTTTGCTGTGTTATATTTTTTCTCTTTTGACTTTATATGATTCTTAACTTCCCTCATCAGCCACGGCCACCCCTGCCTCCTCATAGGATCTTTCTTCTGTTTTGTAAAGAACTGACCCTGCATATTCTGCATGATACCCAGAAATATCTGCCATTGTTCCTCCACTGTCAACCCTGCTAATGTATTGCACCATTGAACTTTGGCCAGCTCCTCCCTCATAGCTCCATCGTTCGCTTTTTTCAACTGAAATATTGTCAATACCGATTGTACCCTCTCCCTTTCAAAATTGCAGATTGAAGCTTATTGTATTATGGTCACTACCTCCTAATGTCTCCTTCACTTCGAGGTCCCTGATAAATTTTGGTTCGTTGCACAATACCAGATCCAGAATCACCTTCTCCCTGGTGGGCTCCAGCACCAGCTGTTCGAAGAATCCATCTCGGAGGCACTCCACAAAGTCTCTTTCTTGAGGTCCAATACCATACTGATTCTCCCAGTCTGCCTGCATGTTGAAATCCTCCATAACAACTGTAGTGACATATTTGGGACAGGCCAATTTCACCTCCTTATCCAACTTACACCCTACATCCACACTACTGTTTGGGGCCTGGAGATAACTCTCAAGAGGGTCTTTCTACCCTGAGAATTCCTGAGCTCTATCCATCCTGACTCTACATGCCCTGATGCTAGGTCCCCCCGCGCAAGGGAATGAACATCATCCCAACAGGGCCACCCCACCTCCTCTTCCCATCAGTCTGTCCTTACGATAGTACGTGTCGCCTTGAATATTCATTTCCCAAGCGCTGTCCACTTGAAGCCACGTCTCAGTTATCCCCACAATATCGTAGCTGCCAATTTCCAAAAGAGCCTCAAGCTCATCCATCTTATTTCTAGTCCTTCGTGCATTCCTATGTAGTATTTTTAATTTGTTACTGCCCTCACCCTTCCGATCAACACCTATTTCACTCAACCTTACGGCATGATCCCTTTTTGACTTTTCTGATTCATTGATACCGTTGTCTTTCTTGACTTCCCTTGTTCTAACTTTCCTTTCAATTCCCTTCTTAAACTTCCAGTTTGTACACTCCCCCCGCTCTATTTAGTTTAAACACAGCTGTATGCAAACCTATTGCTATTAATCGTATCTCTGATCCCTTGTATGTAGGCCATACTGTTCCCTAATGTTTCATTCTCTTCTGAATTAAGGAATATATTTCTGCTTATGCCGTGATACGGTGAATCTCATGTGCAGGTCGAACTCTCATTTTTGGTGAAAAACATCTTGTTTTTCCATACATCTCATGTATAAGTTGACTCAACTATATCATATTACAAATCTCTAACAAAGGAAACTGCATTTTATCAATTTACCTGCTTCCACAAAATCGGATTCATTCATTTATACCTGTAACTCTACTCATCTCTCGTTGTTTGCTACACTGCAGCTTCATGCAGACATGCATTTATTCATTGATAATTATAATTACCGCAGTTGGTTTACTACAGCATGTTTTGATCGATTGATTCATTCAGACCAGTACTAAGTCTATCGGTACTTATCACACTTTGTTCAGTACACATCCAAAAGTTAATCTCATTAAAATAGTTCTTCATTTCAATTTTTGCCATTATATCTAAATAAAAGTGGGATATATAAGCTACCTACTGACATATCTTTATTTTTTTGAAAAATGGGTTAATGTCGCTGAGTTTCATTGCATACAAGAGTAAATGGGAGGGAAATAGATTAATTTGGCGAGAAAGTTCGAGACGCATAAACATTCTGAATTTAATAAATGTTTCAAGTTAAGTGCGCCACTGAACTATGTCATGAAGATATTGAATAGTGTGATTTGCAGAATTTCAATGAATCTTTGCCACGTTAAACATTCGTACGTGTCTCTTGCTTTTATCACTCATTGCCATTCAAATACTTGATGGCATTTTCTTCCTTGCTTGGATTAATTGTGCAATTAAATTCACTTTTGCTAATAGTGGGATATTTCTAACTGCAGTATGCTCTTCAGTCCCTCAACGTTTGTGCTCGTGTATCAGTTGAACCACCAAATCGATCTTTTAAAATAGTATTAACAAATCGATGTATACACTTGTATTTACGGTAATCACCTTGGTTAAATGCAAAAGATCGTATTTTTATGTAGAGAGTGCAATAGCATGTTGAGAGAGTTTTGTTATGAATTTTGAGTGAATAAGTTGCGGGGTTCGCTGTGCTTCTGAAGTTCATAATAAACCTTTCAGTATTTCTGAAACCACAGTAAATTGTTTCAAAAACTGCTTTGGAAGTCTGGTTGTTGGCTGAATGGTTTTGTGCAATAATGAACTTCTGTTTATTTTTAATCGTTTGCAATCCCACATGCTATTAACGGAGCCTCAAAGATTTGTTGGAGTGTCCTACTATCTGAAAGAGGGAATAATCCCTTAACTGGCAAACTCTTAGTTTCACTTTTGTCATTTTTGTCATTTCTTTTCGTCCTTGTAAACCTGGTACTGAGTGAATGCATCGATCTGTGCTGATGAGAAGGGAATCAGAAACTTCAATAAATATATTACATTACTGTGAAAATTTCGTGTTGATCCCAGACGAAAGTGTTTAGATAATTTAAAAAAGCCTCTGAAGCGGTTACTTTAAGCCGAGTACATTGACACAAAGCTGTGTGGTAGTTCTTGGAAGATGTTGACTGCAGTTCCAGTTTAAAAGTGGCGGTCACAAGTCATTATCCAAATGTATGTACAGGGAATCTGGTGTGAATATTACACAGAGGGTGTTTTAGCTTTGGAATGGCACCAGGTGTGATGTAATGCCTAAAAATCGTTTATGTATTGTTTTGAGATGGATGAGATTATACATTTACTCCATGATAATTACCTTTGAATCTGTGTAATAAATTCGTAATTTGACTTATCCTATTTTGTCATCATTTGATTTGTAATAAACTTCTGTTTTGTTGTGGAAGCACTATTTGCAGATTTGTGTGTTTATTGTTCAGCAAAAGAACATTTTTTTTAAATCAAAAGAAATAAGTTTGAGGTCAATCAAACTTGATTCCTATCTGGGGTCTGGCTTGTTCTGGAATTACATCAGTTTGTATCAGAACAGACATGTGCCTATAAAACGCATAATCTAACTCCTGGGTAATTGATAATCTAACACCACACTTCAAAAAGACTATGCCCGAAATATACCCAACCAGATCCATTATGTGCATCAGATCCTGATCAGACATCCCGACTGAGATGTAATTCCATATTGCCCCTTCCAGGGTTACTGTTCTCTCACCCTGCACCAGTCCCAGTTCAGAACAAATTCCCTCATCCCCTGCCAGGCTTGTCACACTCGAACTACATTAGACACTGGGTGGCTCACAGCTGCGGGTTCTGTGCATCGTACTGGTCATCACCTCGTTGTGACATCTGAGGAGACAATAAAACGGATTGAAAAGAATATCGTGGCAATTACTTCAACATTGAGGGAACAAAGATGATGTCATTTTCTCTAGAAAGGATCAGAATGGGTGATGATGTGATTGAGGTGTCCAAACTCTTCCCGATCTTGGATGGAGGCTTGTCACCCCAAACTCAGGACAAATTTACCAGGACACACAGTGTGAGAAAATTTGATGGAGAGTTTACAGCGGGCATAAGGACGATCCCTTTCACTCATGGTGTGCCTGCAATTCACATCCCATTTGGTTAGTGTTTGAAGTGGCAACGTACAACACATGGAAAGCAAACCTGGATCTGCATCTGAAATGAAGTAATCTGCAAACCTGTGGCCCAGGTGCTGGAAATTGGGAGCAGAACAGGGGCTTGTTTATTCAATTGATGCAGACATTAAACATCGCTTTTTGTTCCCTAACTTTCCCGCAGCACTATGGCATTGCAGAAAAAACTGAGGAGTGTTAAAATGAATTCACTCAGTGGGCTGAATGGCCACCTGTGCTGTACATTTCCGCCAATTCTAAAGTATCAGTGGAATAGTGCAGAGTGTTAAAGTGAGTTCCGGAGGGCTGTGGCTACCTTCCAGTCGTTCCCTGAAGGAATGATTGTCGATTCGCAATTTCTACAATGCACAAAGTGATGTTTCATATGGAGGAACAAATTTAACGAACATTGGAGCAGAAGAATTTATGAAATGGATCATTAGGTTAATATTGTTTTCCTTGTTTAGTTATTCTCATCATCAAGTGAAGTGTTTTTGTTTTAAAGAAGGATTATGAAAGCTTGTTCTATATATGATTTGCTATGTAATCAGTTGAGCAGTTTAAATATGAGTTGACCCTGATATGATCAGAACACAACAGAGAGTCAGAGAGATCCGATTTTCACTCTGTTATAGTTGATTGTACATGGTTTGCAGCATCCGTGTTCAATAATTGCAGCGTTGCCCTTTTTAGTTTTGAACCATGTTGGTTATTTATGAAATTTCAACAAGCACATTCCAAGACTACATGAGTCAGACAATGTGGAGAATGCTGAAAAAACGTCTCAGTTCCCTATTTGAATTTTACACACTTTGCTGACTCGGTGTATAAGTAAAATTAGAACATTTGCTCTAATGACAAAGCATTCCAGACATTCCAAACCAAGCTATGACAGGCTTATTGAGTTAAGAGTTCCTCAGTTTATCATCACAGAGAGAGCTTAGATAACAGCTTGTAATGTAATTGATGAAACAAAACTTTCTCAGAACTAGAATTCTCCATCGAATATTTACATCTTCTCAAATGGAACAACTGACATTTCTTCAATATTGTGACCAGATGATTTTGAATAATACTAGATGAAGGACTGGAAATAACTGTGGCTCATACAGATGCTTCTTTTCTGAGCAATGTTAGATTTTGGAGCTGAGTTTCTTGAATTCCACGGGCAGTAATTATTATTTTCCAAGCTTTTGCTTTTTTGCGGATTGTTGCAGGTGAAACATCGGAACAGCAGCTCTTTAAAAAGGAGGAAGAGACACAAAGGGCGAGACTACATGGTCAGAGACAGAGATAGAAAGAAATATACACTGCTGTCTGACACCGCAATGAATCTGCACAGCAGCTGCCTTTGCATTTTGAGTTCATGTATTTCTTAGCATCGGAGTGCACTTGAGAAAACTTAACCGACAGTAAACTTCATTGCTGACCTTGAAGGAGGAAAAGCTCACAGCACAGGATCAGCTCATTGTTGTTAAGTCTTACCTTACTGATTTTTTTTTGTAAAACTACAGTAGTGAGTGGCTGGGTTGTCATTGATTGTCTTATTATTGAGATATGTCTCTTGATTAAAATTTAAAAATACAACACAAAGCCGCGAATTTAGCCTGGGACAGTGTTTATTTTTAGGGCAAGAATAGCGTGGTGCTGGAAAAGCACAGCAGGTCAAGCCACATCCGAGCTGCAGGAAAATCGACGTTTCGGGCAAAACCGCTTCATCAGAGGAGGGCGAGGAACAGAAACAGAAACAACCTAATGATTGCCAGATTCTCTTTGTTCAACTCTTGATAAACACTTTATTAAAATAGAAAAAAGTCTCTGAGTGCTGGTAATCCCTTCATCTGATTTGCTTACTATTTCATGCACGATTTTTTTTTACTGTTCACCGTGTTTCTTAAGTCCACATCCTGTATACTTACATCACAAAGATATTGCCTTGTGTCGCTCTCCCTCTTTCTCCACGTCATTGCCTCTGTTCCTGTGTTCCTCTCTCTCTCTCTCACACTGTCTTTCGCAATGTCTGTATCTCTGACCCTCAATTTCTAAGTTTCTTGCTGTTTTTCTCTCTCTCTGTCTCTTTCTCCCTCCACCTCTGTCCCTCTCTCTGTTTTGTCTGTATCTCATACTGTTTCTCTCTGTCTGTGCCTCACCGTCTGTTTCTTTTTCTCAAATTGACCACATCTGGCCCCTTTTCTGAAGAAGGGATTCTGCCTGAAACGTCGACTCTCCTGCTCTTCGGATGCGGCCTGACCTGCTGTGTTTTCCAGCACCACACTTTCGAACTTGTCTCCAGTATCTGTCGCCCTGTCTCTGCATCAGGCACATGTTGTTTCAGTTTAACACATGCTCACATGAATTAGCTGAAATCACTTCCACATCTCTTCATTCACTGATTTTACCCGATGAAATGATTCTTGCAAAATACAAAATTCTCAAACACAATCAGCAATTCATTAACGTAATATTAATTACATTACTGTCAATGAACTGCCCCTCCATCTCCCGTAAATTGATTGTCTCCTTCTCTCTCCTTGTCACTATCATGGAGTGTGTGTTTGCATGTTTCTCATTTGGTGTGTGAGCGCCTTTCTACAAGGTTTGTGAAGGTTTGCAGCTCAGGTTGAGGTTTAGGGTGCAGGTTTGCTCGCTGAGCTGGAGGTTTGATATCCAGACGTTTCGTTACCTGGCTAAGAAACATCATCAGTGGCGACCTTCAAGTGAAGCGAAGCTGTTGTCTCCTGCTTTCTATTTATATGATTTTCCTGGATGTGGCTCCTGCGTTTGTGGTGAAGTCATTTTCTGTTCGTTTTCTGAGGGGTTGATCGATAGTATCTAGATCCATGTGTTTGTTGATGGCGTTGTGGTTGGAGTGCCAGGCCTCTAGGAATTATCTGGCATGTCTTTGCTGAGCCTGTCCGAGGAGAGATGTGTTTTCCAAGTCGAAATGTTTTTTTCCTACGTGTGTAGGGCTACGAGAGAGAGAGGGTCCTGTCTTTTTGTGGCTAGAATGTTTCTGTGATGGTGAGTATATTTGTGTGGCTCTTTGTTACTGTGCCAGTGTGAATGTGTGTGTTTTGATATCTACATCTGTTGTGTTTGTGTCTGTGTATCAGCTGTGTGTGTGTGTGTGTGTGTGTGTGTGTGTGTGTGTGTGTGTGTGTGCGGGTGTGTATGTGTTAACTCTCACAAAAAATAGTTCTATGACTCGATATGGGTGTGTGTGTGACTGTCGGTGCATTATTGTGGGAGAATGGGTTGTGCCTCTGCCTGGCTTTCCTCTTGTTAAATCTTCTAAGTGTGTTGTTCTGTCTGTGTTTGGCTACCTACCTTTGTGTCAAGATCTTTGTGCCCCTTGCAGGTACTCTCTTTACCTCTGTTACAGTTTATGTATAAATACTACTTTATATTGGAGCTGCTCCAGTTTGTACATAAATATTGTTATGTACTAGAGTTGTTGCTATTTATATGTAAATATGAGTGTACGTTGAATTTATGCCTGCCTCCAATTGATGAACAGTCCTGTGTCTAACATGGGGTTCAGCTGCTGTGCCCCTGTAGACCTTTGGAATAAATTTGCATTTCAAGCGCCGGCCAGAGGGGCGGCAACACAAGGCAGCAGCGGTCACGTGTTAGCGGTCGTGGCGGATGATCCGACAGGGACTCCTGTTCTCTGTTTTTAGTAGAGTAGACGCATATTCTGGAATAGGGAACAACAATTGAACAGCATCGTGGAAGATACAGAGAGTTACAGAAGGGACGCAATATTTTAATAGGGAGAGAATTCAATTCAGATAATTGTGATAGTATTGAATAGACGGTAACAATGAGAGGGTTAAACAGGGAGTAATAGGAAAAGGATTAAATACTGGATAACGGGATGGGATTTAATGCAACGTAATAAGGAAAGGTGAAAATGGAGCTTCATTGGAAGAATATTGAATATAATTGATCGAAGAAATGGTTAACTACAGGGAAGGAGAGAGGATTTAATATCAAGGAGCAGGGATAGGATTAAGAAGGGAATAACGCGAAGAGAGCTCAATATGAAGGAATAGAGATGGTGGAATGGGGAGTGTTATGACATGGCAGTGAATCCTTCTGCTAATTAAAACAAACACAGAGAAAAGCACACCTCAACTCACAATCTGTTAAAGTATGAGTGACAGAGAACTCACCAATTTCCACTACATAAAGAAAAGTATCAATTTTATTCTTTAACTCTAAAAGTGAATATTAAACAACAAATACATACAAGTCGGACGGTCCCTCCTCTTCAAGATCTGTAATCTACATTCAACTTTATGACAATATTTTGATCCAATAAAAGCCCCTATTTTAAACTGCATCAACATCATTTTCAAAACAAGAAAGCAGCTGTTGGCGTCGGTGTCTGTCTTCTTTCATCTGAACAGCTCCTTGGGTCATCTATGTTCTTTTATTCTAAAGATGCTTCTTATGAAAAAGTACCTTTGATAGCAAGTGTTATGCGAGCAGATAATCTGATGATGGCAGTTGGTCGCTCGCTCTCGCGAACTGTCCAAAATGTGGGCTTCTTTATTCCCAAATCCTTGGATCTTCTCATTGGTTCAATGTTGTCAAAACAGTGAAATTCAAATTCGAATGCGGTTTAGAATTCTGGGGCATTATGTAAACTGATGGCTTAAATTTGAACTGGTGTGAACATCGCAGCCAAATGTTGCATATTTTCAGTTTTCCACTACACTTTGAGACTGCTCGTCATTCACATGACAGGTATCTGCAAACGCACACTGCTAAAACAGCCTTCTCTCTCTCTTTAAGGTAACGTACATACCTTCAACTCCCATAACAAGTGTAATAGGGAGAAAATTAAAAAGAGGGCAACTGGGAGAGAGTTGAAGACAGAGAAGGGAAATAAGTTAATGTTACATATTTGAACAGAAGCACGTGGAGTTTAAGAGGAAATGTGCTGATTGCAGGAGCACAGAGATAGAGCGAATACAGAGAAAGCTGTAGGAATTGTAATGAGGTAGATCTCATTGAATCTGCGTGTTCTCTGATTGCGAATGTTAACCTGGTCCACTGAGGAGTCCTGGCTGATAGATATAAACAGAAATGTCAGAGTTTCAGCTCACTCTAGGAATCAGTTTTGTCAGTGTAATATCCTCTGCGCCTGTAACTGCAGGGTGAGTTGGTGATGGGTTACCAGGTTAGGTGGAAGGGGAGAGAGTGTAACAGCTTAATAGGAAGAAGGGAAAATAGAGACTAATAGTGATGGTGTTGAATGCAGTGGAGCAGGGTGGCAGTTAAATACAGGAGAAAGGGAAAGGACTTAATACAGACCATATAGTGATGTGTTGTTTGAAGACAGGAGTGTAGAAGGAGGATTATGTCAAGGGCAAGAGGACAGTGGAGAGGAATAAACAGAAAGTAGTCGTGAGAGGGCTAATTATGGAGCAATAGCAAGAACACTGAATATAGAGATGGCTAAATACTGTGATTGTTGGGATTTAAATGGAGCGCGTTCAGTGGAGGGTAGGTGTGTGTGTACTAAATGCAAAAAAAGGACACGATTAAATCGAGATTATCAAGAAAAGGATTGAAAACAGTGTAAGAGAGAAATGGTTACGTACAGGTGAACAGAGAGGATCGAATGCAGATAAAGACAGGATTAAGTAATGAGTAATAGGGTAGGACACAGTAGGCCTCAGTGTTTTATACTGCTGCCTCACAGCACCATGCTCTCCGGTTCGATCCCAGTCTCGGTCGACTGTCTGTGTGGAGTTTATACATTCTCCCCGTGTCTCTGTGGGCTCCCTCCAAGTGCTCCGGTTTCCTTGCATAATCCAAAAATGTGCAGGTCAGGTGAATTGGCCATGCTAACATGCCCATATTTTTCAGATAAGTGTAGTTTAGGCGCATTAGTCAGTGGGAAACGTAGAGTAATAGGGTGGGGGGATGGGGTTGGGTGCGATGATCTTCAGGGGGTTGGTGTTCAGTTGTTGGACATCAAGGTAAGAATTCTATGATTTACTAATTACTAACATATAGAAACAGGATTACATACTGGACAATTAACAGAGAGGACTGAATTATGATGAATGGCTTAAATGCAGAGTAACAGGGAGTGGCTTAAATACAAATGGAGAGAAGGTGGAATCAGAAGGGAATGAAACACTGGGGAACAGTGGCCGACATACAACGGATAAGAGAGACGGTTAACAGCAAAAGTTTGCATGCAGGCAAATATAAATGTTTAAATTCCGGGAAATGGAGACGAACAAATAAACAATCGAGATGATAAAATACAGGGTAATAGTGACTATTTCCAGTTGTAATAAATTTGGGTGGTAGGTCGTATTGGGCAGGACCCTCCATTCAATTTTCTAGACATCAATATGAAGCGTTGACTCTCACTGTGTCCATCCCCATAATTAATTGCTTCCATGTCTCACTGCCATCCATGACAAGGTCTCTGAATCTGACCGACTGTTCCCTCATTTCCAATCCAATTGTTGTTACACTTCACTCAAAACTCTTTCCTCACACCTTCCCGTTCCCTCATTCCTTCCCTTTTTCATGGAAACCAGTGTGGACTGACGTTGTGCCATTCTGATATTCTTGTGCTTACGAGTGGGACTGAAGGACCCTCTGCTGTTCCACTTTACCATCTCAGAATGAGCTAAATTCCTTCCTCCACTTCCTCTTTATCACTCTCAGAAAGGCTTCTGTCATTCAGCCATGGGATGAGCGCATTGCTGGATAGCGCCAATATTTATTGCCCATCCTTAATTGTATGAAGGGGTGTAAAGTGTCAACCACATGGCTGTGGGTCTGGAGCCACGTGCAGTCCTGAGCAGGCATGGATGGCCGTTTCCCTCTGTAAAAGGCATGAGCCAACAAAGAAACATTCTGGGTTCATCATTAGACTCTTTAATTTATGAAAATCATTGAATTGAAATTCCATCATCTGCCACAGTCAAGGGGCAGATTGCAGCAATGCCCCGAGAACATGACTTGGTTGCGTGGATGAGCAGTCTCGTCCGAATTCTCGCACTCCACCTGCTGAATGCCTTCCTGCTGTTTGGAAGGCTGGAGAAGGGACTGAATTAAAAAAGGAAGTACTACGGATGTTCTCAATCAGAAACAAAAACAGAAATTCCTGGAAAACCTGAGCATGTCTGACAACATCTGTAGAGAGAAATTAGAGGTGAATGGCCTCCTGTTCCAGGAAAAACGTTGGAGATAGAGCTGAGCAGCGTTCTACTTTTGCTGTGCTGTTGGGCGTGTCTCTGCCAACAGCAAAGCTCAGTCCATTGAATTTAAAAAACATGTCCGTGAAATGTTAAATTCTCTGCCTTTCTGTTCTCCCATTGAGCAATATTTTAAATGAAGGCTGTTTGCAGTATTCCAAACAGTGCAGCTAATCACAATTCATTAGTATGATATCTCTCGATGCATTTTATACCGTTACCCAGTGAAACGGGCAGACAATTTGCAGATTATGTAGGAAGTGAGAAAGATGCATTTTTTTAAAAAGAGAGATAATATTAATTAACTGGCCTTATTCTGCACGAGGCATAATATTATCAAGACTTGGAGGTGTACGCTTCTCTTTGGAAGTGATTGGGCAGGTGGGTAGGTTTGTAAAAAAAGTGAACGCATAATATGGAATTAGAAAATAAACAGAAGTGAAATGTTATCAAACCTTTATAATTGACCGTTTCATCCACAGTTGGGGGAAACAGACTGGATTTGAACTCTTGAAAATCAAATGACTTGTATTGTGTTAAATTGAGCTCTGCCCACTTCGGAACACTACACTTTAGGAAAAATGTCAACACCTTGGGTAGATTATAGGACGAGATTAATAATCATAGGGATGTAGAAACAGGCCATTCACCCCCCGTCTCCGTGAGAGCTAGTTCTGACATTCAATGGCTGATCTGAACCTTAATTCCATAGACCTGCATTTGTACTTTATCCCTTAACATCTACGTTTAACAAAAAAAATCTGTTTTAGAATGAAAATTAATAACAAATCCAGCATCCAGTCCCGTTTGTGGAAAAGAATGCTAAACATCCCCAAACCTTTCTGTGTGGAAATGCTTCCTAACATCTCTCCTGAACACAATGACCCTACTTCGCAGACAATGCCCCTTTTTGTTCGAATCCCTAAACAGAGAAAATAGTTTATCTTTTTACACCATGTGTCCCAGGTTGTAGGGAAACAAGGCCTGACGTGTTCAGTTTCACCTCATAACTATCCTAGATTTCACTGTTTAAAGAAAAAAAACAATTCTAGTCTTTCAGTCCACCAGAGATCATTCCTGCCACTATTTATAACTCCTAATCTGAAAAATATCTTTTACCTTACACTCCATAATACTGGTCTGATATTTACGGCAAATCACTTTCAAATGGAGTTGGCATCTTCGGATGTCAAACTTTCTTTGTAGATTTCTCTAGATCAGCTTTGGTGTTCTACTGCACAAGTTCTTTATGGACAGATATCTTCCAGAGTGTAATTCGGACAGCAGGCTGTTGATGCTTGGGGCTGCTCTTTTCTGCTCCCCCCTAAATGTTCAAAACGTCCGGTTTTATACCCCAGAACATCAGATCATTTCATTGGTTGAAGTCACCAATTCATTAAATTCACATTTGATTGATTTTTCAAATCTTGTGGCTTAGTTTAAAATGATTGGAGAAATTCGAATGTGTTGTTTACCATGGCAACACAATTGCAGTGTTGGTTTCACAGTCAAATGTTACATTTTGAATTATTTCAGGACACTCTGTGCCACTCTAAGTTCATACAAGCTTCCAGTCTCTCTTCAATGTACATTCTCTCTTACAGGTACAGTACACACCGAAACCATCATAACAGTATGGACTAATCTACTTTCTTCGTTAGTGGACCTCCTTTAACACTAAGAATGAGATGTGGTTTATTATCTTTTAAAAGCAAGATGTATATCAATACACAACATTAAAACAATCAGTCTTTTCCTCCACCATCCCCAGTCATCTTCCAGACTGAAATGTCTGCCCACACACTAGTTTAAAATTTCCAATTATAGCTCTTCGAACTGGGGTTGGGGCTATTCTTCCTACTCCCAAGGCACCTGCTTCTTTGTCCTGATATCTTCTGGAATGTGTGTGGGATCTCTCCGACTGAAGTGGCTTCTTTTAGCGTTAATGTGGAGGTGCCGGTGTTGAACTGAGGTGGGCAAGGTCGAAAGTCACACGACACCAGGTTATCGTCCACTCAGGTTACTTGAAATCAGATGCTTTTGTGTGACTTCTGACCTTCATTTAGCTCGTTATCCAGGTCATTTCCGATGGCAGTGGCTTAGCTGCGGTTTGCTGTAACAATGTCATTCGCATACTTTAAATTTAGTTTCTATCCCAGGAAGGATATTACATAAAACAGTACAGGATATTTAAAACCTTGTGGCAATGTCTTATCAAGAACTTAAGACCATAAGACCATAAGACATAGGAGTGGAAGTAAGGCCATTCGGCCCATCGAGTCCACTCCGCCATTCAATCATGGCTGATGCGCATTTCAGCTCCACTTGCCAGCGTTCTCCCCGTAGCCCTTAATTCCTCTCGACAACAAGAACCTATCAATCTCGGCCTTGAAGACATTTAGCGTCCCGGCTTCCACTGCACTCCGTGGCAATGAATTCCACAGGCCAACCACTCTCTGGCTGAAGAAATGTCTCCGCATTTCCGTTCTGAAATGACCCCCTCTAATTCTAAGGCTGTGTCCACGGGTCCTAGTCTCCTCGCCTAACAGAAACAATTTTCTAGCATCCACCTTTTCAAAGCCATGTATTATTTTGTACGTCTCTATTAGATCTCCCCTTAATCTTCTAAACTCCAACGAATACAATCCCAGTATCCTCAGCCGTTCCTCATATGCTAGACCTGTCATTCCAGGGATCATCCGTGTGAATCTCCGCTGGACACGTTCCAGTGCCAGTATGTCCTTCCTGAGGTTTGGGGACCAAAACTGGACACAGTACTCCAAATGGGGCCTAACCAGAGCTTTATAAAGTCTTAGTAGTACATCTCTGCTTTTATATTCCAACCCTCTTGAGATAAGAGACAACATTGCATTCGCTTTCTGAATCACAGACTCAACCTGCATGTTTACCTTTAGAGAATCCTCGACTAGCACTCACAGATCCCATTTTGCTTTGGCTTTATTAAGTTTCTCACCATTTAGAAAGTAGTCCATGCTTTTATTCTTTTTGCCAAAGTGCAAGACCTCGCACTTGCTCATGTTAAATTCCATCAGCCATTTCCTGGACCACTCTCCCATCCTGTCTAGATCCTTCTGTAGCCTCCCCACTTCCTCAGTACTACCTGCCTGTCCACCTAACTTCGTATCATCGGCAAACTTCGCTAGAATGCCGCCGGTTCCCTCATCCAAATCATTAATATATATTGCGAACAGCGGTGGCCCCAGCACCGAACCCTGCGGGACACCGCTCGTCACCGGCTGCCATTCTGAAAAAGAACCTTTTATCCCAACTCTCTGCCTTCTGTTAGATAGCCAATCCTCAATCCATCCCAGCAGCTCACCTCGAACACCATGGACCCTCACCTTGCTCAGCAGCCTCCCGTGTGGCACCTTATCAAAGGCCTTTTGAAAGTCCAGATAGACCACATCCACTGGGTTTCCCTCGTCTAACCTATTTGTTACCTCTTCAAAAAATTCCAACAGGTTTGTCAGGCATGACCTCCCTTTACTAAATCCATGTTGAATTGTTCTAATCAGACTCTGCTCTTCCAAGAATTTAGAAACCTCATCCTTAATGATGGATTCTAGAATTTTACCAACAACCGAGGTTAAGCTGATTGGCCTATAATTTTCCATCTTTTGCCTTGATCCTTTCTTGAACAAGGGGGTTACTACAGCCATCTTCCAATCATCCGGGACCTTATCAAACTTATTCGATGTTCAATCAAGGTGAAGACTTGCATATCTGTCAGGCTTGATTGAATTGGACAGTGAATGCTGCAAACTTCCTGGTTTTATATCTCAACTCCACTGTCTCATGAACACTGATTCACTGTAATCAGTGTAGATAATGAGACTGTGTACATAGCCCTACCACACCGGCGCCCCTTCTGGCACCAGGATTCCTATTCCAGGTTCACAACACTGCTGCTGCAGACACCATTGGCGCCACCTCCCTCAACTGTCACCACCAGAAGAACAGAAGACCAAGATGAAGATGAGACAGCAAAGACGAAAGAAAGATGAGACCGGCCTGGTGATTGGAACCAAATGGGCGTAGGACTCTGCCAACGCCGCAATCTAAAAACAAAAAAAAATGCAGAATTGTACGAGGGAGGTTCACCAGGGCTCGAGTGATGCACCCGTGATGTGAGACTAGAGAGGCTGGGATTGGTTTCGGTCAAATTCACTGATATCAAGCCGATGTTCTTCTCTGACCACTGACTCTTGCTGGTCAGCAGGGAAACTGAATATGAAACTGCTGATCAGATTAAACATGAAATATCTCAAAAGGGATTCCACAGGTTGGAGAAACGTGAAACCCCACTTTGAGACAACTTCAGAATTTTAGTAAACAGTAAGGGGAACATCAAGATGATTTTCATTGTCAAAGGTATTCTGAAGGTGAGAAAGCAACGGGGGAGAACTGTGAAAACTCCAGAAAAGTGTCCAGAACATACACCTTCTGCAGCCGATGTGGGTTGATGTCATGGAGGATCAACTGGAGGTGATCATCCAGCAAGCCTCGCTCGTTACCTTAGAAGTCTCCAAGGTAATATCCTTGTCCAGGGTCCACACCGTGGAGCAGGATAGACATGCTCATGTTTGTAATTTGAAAAGTTGCACAAGGAGTGCTCTGTTCTCAGAGCCAGAAGGGAAAAGATGGATCTGTTAGGCTACCTCAACTTGACATTCTAAAGATCAGCAAATACGTTCATGCCAAACTATGTGACAGGAAGCCCAAAGCCAGCGCAGCCTCTCGGTCATTCCTCCTTATCTGGTAGGTCTTAGACGACAGCAACCGGTAGAGGCTGCAACAGCTGCTATTTCTGGGTGGGCTGACCAATGACCTCGAGTCGTCTGGTAAGAGTAATACACCAGGAAGTGACGGCTTACCAGCCGAATTGTATTCAATTTTGTGTGACTTGATTGGCCAGGACATGCTGGAAGAGAACAACATGAAGCTTCTAACAGGTAGTTAGTGTAAATCGATGTGGAAAAGTATCATCCCCTCATCTGCAATCTGAAGTGGAGAGGGACGACTGATGAAGTGCTCATGCCCGAAACGTCGATCCTCCTGCTCATTGGATGCTGCCTGATCTGCTGCGCTTTTCCAGCAGACACATTTTCAGTTCTGATCTCCAGCATCTGCAGTCCTCACTTTCTCCAGGGACGACCGATGACCAATTTAATGGATGAATGTAAATTAAATTGTACTGAATAATGTCATCACCCATCTGGGTCAGTTCTGCTCTGGGATCAGTGATTCACCTCGAGCAAATCTGATCTGTATAGGCAGCCTGACAATTCTCAGGGATAGAATCACCTCTGTGCAGGACAGGGGATTTGGAAACCTTCCTCATCAGCCTGCACCAGGAGGTCCTTGACATAATCTTACACACATCTATGTGGGATGTTCTCTCCAAAGTAGTCTTTGGAGAGCGATTCTAGAAATGAACCATACTAGTCTACACCAACATTATGAATGTAATCTCAATCAATGGTTGGCTTCTCGATCAGATCAACAGTCAGTCAGGGCTGCCCAATCTCACCTTTCCTGTTGTTTTGTTGACCTGAAGGCACCTGAGTCACTGTTGAAAACCATTCAGGGATTTCTTCCTCTTCAGCAAATGTCAATTCCACTGAGAACCTTTGAACTAAGGTTCCTCACTCCAGTATTGCTCATTTATACATCAAATCGCTATTTAGATCCAGGACCCGAAATTCAGACTGAAACGGTTTATTCTCCGTCTTAACAATCAATTAAAATCTTTTATGATCAGTCTTCCCCAATAGAAAAATATTGTAATTTCATGTTATTTCTTGGTGTCTGTGTATTTTGGAGTAAACAAATTAACTTGCTGCATGCTTATATCTGTTCTCTGGAATCAGTTCAAACCTGAGATTTAAGAAGTTAATTCTTGTAAAATGCTATTTCTGTTCAAATACAGCAAGCATCTTCATAAGCAGTAACAAATAAAGATGAGATCTTGATAGTAACTGTATACCGTTACGCATACATTACGTTGAATATCTCTAAAAATGAGAAAGTCTGTCCCCGAATCTGTGAGACATGTGAGGGAAGGTTTTGATCCTGAAGATTCGGATTCTGAAGCAGATAATTTTCATGGATCCAGAGCGTGGTTTTGTTACTTTCCTCTTTCACTCACAGATTTAGTACTTCAAGTGGCCAGTTTCATCTCCTTGCTAACTGAGCTTTATTCCAGATTCCCAACACTCTGACAAAGATTGAACCAATATTCCACAATGTCTGTGGTGTGATTCCCCAGAACAGGAGCAATCCCCATCCAATTAAAGCAAAACCCACGTTTCCAATGTATTATGATCGTACCAGCCCCAGAACCATCACAAATCATCAATACATCCAAAGCACTTCGTCCTTCAACCAATGCTTCCAGCCGCATTTTCATTGGCCTAATGTGTACTCACAATAACAACGGGATCATCCTTTCAATGTCTTGCAATCTGCCACATTTTACTGATTGGGATTAATGACTGTTTCTCCCTGCTCTTGTCATTCGATCAGCCAGATGAATCTCATCGTGTATGAGTTCTCTGATTGGAGCTCTGAAACTGATCGAATCAGCGAGCCCGGTCTGAATTAAAAGGATGAATGTCAGTAATATTGAGAGATTGAACACCTGACTCAGTAAGATGCTACTGTCAAAGGAGATGCATTTGTAATAAATGGGAGAATAATGACAGAATGCCGGCCTCTGAAGTGTGATTTCAAGACCAGATATTGTTGGTGGAAATGTGCACCAGGACCACGGGCTCTTCAGTTTCAACACTTTCTCTTTCCTGCTTCTGTTCCTACCCAGTAAACCCAGCACCTTAAGATATGTTGAAGTTTTTCTGTGATGTTCCAGACCTGGGCACTTTTGAAGCAACAAAACCTTACAGGCTCCTGTCAGGTAAGGAATGATGATATTCTGATAGATTCACTCAGTCACTTTATGTTTGTCCACATCTGCCATTTGATGTTAAATCAGCAACAATCTGAGTTTATAGATACTGAAAAGCAAAAAAAAACCTGCGGAGTTGGCAATTCATGTCTGTTTGAGTGCAGCATTGATTGACCACAATATAGCTGGGCAGCAAGGGTTCAGTGATGAAGGAGTGAAATGAAGCAAACCTACGTTTGAATTGCACAAAGTTAGAAGTGTCTGAAATGAGTAAATCTTTCAAGAGAATAATTGAAACTACTGGCACTAAATGGACCTAACGGCTTTTTGTTGCCTCTTGACTTATGAATAGGATAAGCATCTAAATGATTATGGATGTTCTGATATCTCTCCAAGTGAGAAATGAATGAACAATGCCACAAACTTCTCTGTATTATAGTGCATTGACTATTGTGTGTCAATTCACTCACTGAACCTGTCCTTCCCGCTCTCCTTGTATATTACTGTCCAACTAACATTTTGCTATCAACAAACGTTGCACATGATCCCACCATCTCAGTTATTGACAGATAATAAATGGCTGTGTCTGGAGAAATGGTCCTTGTGGCACTCACTAATACCAAACCAACAACATGAAGATGACAGATTTATTCCTTCTCTTTGCTTTCTGTTCTAAATCAGTCCTCAAGCCAAGTCCCATTTCCCCAGCACTGCAGGCGTGATTGGCAGCGTTGATACCCGCTGAAATGTGTCCAAATTTGACATTTATACATCCTTGCTTCTGCAAATCCCTCCTGGCCTCACCCCACTATCTCGCTTGAAGCTGATCCATCCCCTCATCAGTCAGATGTTTTCGGTTTCTACTCTGGACATGTGCAGTACACTGCAGGGAACAGAGAATAACTCATCCCCATGTGATGCTGCACAGATCGTGTGTCTCAGAGTCAGCTGTGAAACACTCAAGTACTGGTCGGAGGATCAGTACTGATTTGAAATTTATGTAACTTTTGAGGGTATTTTTCAGTGACTCATTTTACTTGTTTCAATTATTGCCAGAATTGGAGAAGTTATTATTGATACAGAAGCTGTATCCATGCAAGGTGAGGAATTCTATTGTGACTTTAGATTTTTGAAAAACTACAATGTGTTGTCTCCATTAACCAACTATCATCCCTTCACAGAAGAAGGAACCAGGGAAGCCACATTCCTCCAGTGAGGAGAACATTTCTCAGAGAGACACTTAACAACCGGAATTTAATTTCGAAATGGTCAAAGGCGAGGGAAGAACACTGAAATGAAATGAGATTTGATAGATAGTGTTGGGGTGTCAATGCTGGTAGACAGGGTGGCACAGACCCTCAGTAGTTAGCCCTGATGTCTCACAAGGCCAGCAGGTGGGTGTAGGTGGGATAGCCTTTGCAGGGTCGGTTTGGACTGGATGGGCCCATTGACCTGCTTCCACTTTTTAAGAATTCTATGAATTTATTCCACATGCCTTTTTCCAATGTCTCCTACTGACCGATTTATATTTGTATCATCCAATAAACATCAGGTTTAAAATAGAATATGACAGCTGGAAGTAAACTCACTGGTATCACTTGTTTGTTCCAATTGTTAAATAAATGAATTGAACCACATTTAAATGTCGCAGTCCCCCAGGTGATGTCAGGAGGTATAAATGAAAGGCTTTTGATTGTATCACCTCGGTATTGAGTACAGAGAGATTGCCTGCACAAAGAGATTCAGGCAGTAAATGACGCTTTCATTTCGTCATGTGCGGAAAATATTTTACACAACCTTTCCATTTGTAACAATTCCTGGTAAGTGCCTTGAATTTGTGTGAATCGGTCTGAGGATTGTGTGCGGGTTCACTTTACAGCTGACAATCATACATGGGCATATTGTGCCCAAAGTCACACAATGGCAGATGATCAGCCATTTCGTCTCAGATTTCAGAGACACTGTGGAAACCATATCTTGCAGATTCGGCAGGAATTGCTTTGGAAATTATTCATCTCTTCTTGGAACGTTCCTGAAATCCCCATTTCAATTGGAAACTATGGAGAGTTTCGGTGGAATTAAGAAAAGGATACACTTTGGCAAAATATAAGCAGTTGTATTCTAAAGTCGAGAGTGCAATATCATTTAGTTTGAGTTTGGTTCTGGGGTTTTTTAAAGTGAATAATCAGTGGGCTTCTCTGTGCATCTGAACTTTATACTTAACTTCAAGTTATTTCTGAAGTCACAACAATTATTTTAAAAATTGCATTTGATGTTTGGCGACATGAACCTTTGTTTATATTTGATGCTTGCAACCCAGCAAGGCATTAATGGAGCCTGAAAGATTTGTTGAAGAGTTCTGGAATTTGCGAATAAGGAAGAAACCCTTAACTGAGAAAGCATTACTTTCACTTCAATCATTTTTGTCATTTCTTTCTGTTCCTGTAAGACCCTGGAACTGAGTGAGTGTATGGATCCGTGATCATGTGAAGGAAATGAGAGTTTTAGTAAATTATATTGCCTTGGAATGAAAATGTTGTATTAGTCCCAGACAAAGGTTTTGTGACAGGAAAATCGCTGAAGAGATTGTTTCAAGCTAAGTACGTTGACTTTCTGGTAGCTCCATGAAGGAATTTACTGCAGTTCCAGTTTAGAAGTGACAGTGTCAAGTCATTTCACCAAGTGAAAGATACAGGAATTCTCGTGTAAATATTATGTGAGTGTTTTGTTTGGAAAGGTACTGAGAGTCGTGTTTGTAAAATATATCAAGGTCACGTGTTTTCTTTCATTTATGGATGTTTTGAGGGTAATGAGAATGATACAGTTCATCCGTGTTCATTGCTTTTGAATCTGCGTTCTAAGTAAGTAGTTTGATTCATTGTGCTTAATGGTATTTTCTTGTGAAATAAATTTCTGTTTTGTTGTAGAAATAATATTCGCAGCATTGTGTTTTTGCGATTGAGCAAGAGATCACATTGTTAAATCAAACAAGTAAGGTTATCATACATCAAACCAGATTTGTGTTTAGGATCCGGCTTGTTCTGTAGCTAATCAGCTGGTATTAGAACAGAAGTGAGGCGATTAAAGACTAATACCAACTGCTGAGGAACTGATAAACTAACCCAATTCTTCATGTAAATTGCGTCTCAACTATATCCATCCAGATCCATTATATGGCCCAAAACCTGATCAGTCATCCACCCTGAGTTTAATACCTTATCATTCATCACAAAGTTATTACTCACTCACACTACAGCAGAAATAACTCAAAATAAATTCCCTCAGTCCCTGCCAGATACGTAAGACTCCAACTGCATGAGACGCTGGTTGGCTCACACACAAGCGGTTTTGCGCACAGTGCAGGTCATCACCGAGCAGTGAGGACAGAATTACTCTGAGGAGAGTAGAGAAGATATTTACAAGGATGGTGTTGCTATGTGGAAATTCCGGCGTTCAAAATCACACAACACCAGTGTATAATCCAACAGGTTTATCGACCAACAGGTTACAGTTCAACAGGTTGGAAGCACACTCAACGCTGCGGACTAGGTGCCGGAAATGGGGATCAGAGCAGCTTGTTCGTTTTTTCATTGATGCAGACATGAATGACCTCTTTCAGTGCCAACACTTTCGTTCATTTCTGTGCTATTGCAGAAAGACTGGGGAGTGTTGAAGTGAATTACTTGGTTGTTTAAATGGCCTGTTTCTATGTTCTCCATTTCCACCACTGCAACACTGTGGATTGTTAAATTAACTCCACAGGGTTGTGTCCATCTTCCTGTTGTTCCCTGAAGAACTTTAAAATGCATAAATCAATTTTGCATGGGGAGGAAAACTATTAATTAAAGTTAGAGCGTCAGCATTTGCCAAAATTGCATTCAGAAATTGCAGAAGGGAACTGTCTGTTTTGATTCGCATTGTATAGTTTATTCGTAAAATGTCAACAAGCACCTTCCAAAAAGTATTTGAGTCAGGTAGTGCAGAGAATGCAATAAAAAATTTCACAGCTCCCTATTTGCATTTTGTATTATTTGCTGACTGAATGCCAGGGAAATGAGAACGTTTGCTAAACTTGACAAGGAATTGTTCACTTTCCAAACCAAACTGTGTGGGATTCAGTAAGTTAACAGATCCTCAGTTTACCATCAGAGAGACGGCTCAGATCATGGATTACACCTTTAATGATGAAACAAACCTATCTCAGCTCTGTTAGCATTGAATATCAAACAGATGCATCTTCACAATTGTAACAAACAATGGTTGTGTAATATAGTGACCAGACGTTTCGAGGGAACCCAAATTGGAGAAAGGGAAATAATTGTGACTGTGAGAGCGGCTCCTTTTTTGAGATAGTTCGGGTGTCAGCGCTGACTTCCATAAAATGCTGGAAAAGTATTTTTTTTTTTGTTATGTGCTGTTACATTGTTTTGGAATTTTGGGGTAAAGAGAGATTAAAGCAACAGAATGTAAAAAAAGAAGGAAACTGTGTGGGAGAGTTCACAGCACAGGAGCAGGACGTTTATAATTGTTTTAAGTATAGTTTTGTTGATTTTTTGCTGTATATCTGCAATATTCAGTAGAATTAGTTATTTTTGGTTACAGGTTTTATTGAGATCTGTCTCTTGATTAAAATGTAAAAATATAAAACATCAGCACTACATTTGCCAGTAGCAGTGTCCTTTACAGCAGTAAGGCTGTTGTTTGATCTGGGTGTGTAGATCATTAAGTTACAAAGATGGCCTTTAGAGGAGCGATGTACTCTTCCTGTCAGATGTGGTAGAGCTTACGTGTTACTGATCTATATGACTAGAGTATATGTTTGATCAATATGTTTGATCGTGAATCCTATCATATATTTCGGGGGTTAAGGGGTCTGATAGATGGCAGCTGAAGGAAGAGAGAACAAAAGCAGACATAACCAAGTAGACAGGTTACCTCCAGGAAAGGCAGGCGAGGGTGATAGGTAGTGCAGGAGTCTCCTGTGGCTATCCCCATTTTAAAGAGATAACTTGTTTTTGATAATGTAGGGTGTGATAGACACTGAGGGGAATGTATCATGAACAGCCACGTACTGGCACAAAGACTGGCTCAAATGTAACGACTGCTACGCTCGGTTCCAAGAGCCCGAAATTGATAGGGGACGCTCTCAACAGAGGCACAAACAGACTGTTGCCTCACTGTTGCCAGGATCAAGGATATCTCAGAGAGCGTGTAGAATATTCTCAAAGGGGAGTTGAATCAGCAGAAGGTCATTGCGTACATTGGAACTAACGACACAGGAAAGAATAAGAACGAAATTCTGAAAGGAGTGTATGAGGTTAGGCAGGAAAATGAAAGGAGGTCCTTAAGGGTAGTATTATCTGGATCATTCTCAATGCCACGAGCTAGTGAGCGTAGGACTAGGAGGATAGAGCAGATGAAGGTGTGGCTGAGGAGCTGGTGCAGGGCAGAATGCTTCACATTTTTGCATCATTGGCATATTTCTTGGGGCATAAGTGATCTGTATAACAAGGACAGATTGTGACTGAATTAGAAAACAAACTAATTTACTGGCAGGGAGATTTGCTCGAGAAGCTCAGGAATATTGAAACGAGTACGGTTGGAGTGGGGATTACGGTAATGGTGGGTGAGCGGGTTTGGGGTCGCGTGATCAGACCAACAGTGAGGAAAGAAATCATCCTGAGACTGACACAGAAGGGAAAACGAGCAAGTCCAATTGTAAGGCAGACTCAAAGCAGAGACTCAGGCAAGACTGACAAATTAAATTTCATTTATTTCTACACAAGATGCTTAACAGGGGAAACAGATGAACTGAGCTCGTGGTGAGGAATATGGGGCTAGGATATCCTAGCAATTAGACAGATGTAGTTCAGGGATGGACAGGACTGGCAGCTGACAATTGCAGGATAGATATGCTGTAGGAAGTAAAGAAAAGTGTCAAGAAAAAAGACGAGTTGCTTTACGATAAGGGAATACATTACAGTTGGCCTTAGGGAGAATATTCCTGGGAATACATCCACGGTAGTATTAGAGTCATATCAGTGACTTCCAATTTATATTTTATATTCTGTCTCTTTCAGTTAATTTCCTGCTGATGTTTGTTCTCTCTCGGGGAAAGTGTGGCCTCTCGAACTGCACAACCCGCTGCCTGCTGGCTATGGCAGCCTCAGATCTACTGTTCATTTTTGCTGACATCATACTGTGGCGATTGAAAGAACTTTACTACCCAGGGTGCTTCCTGAACATCACCCCCGTGTGCAGTTTTGTCTATGTCCTGCTTCGTGCATCCACAGACTGTTCCGTCTGGTTCACTGTCCTTTTCACCTTTGATCGTTTTGTAGCCATTTGCTGCTTGAAAATGAACAGAAAATATTGGACAGACAAAGCCTTGGCTGTGGCTCTGGCTGCAACCACCATTCTACTCTGTTCAAAAAACATTCCCTTCTATTTTCGGTTTCGACCTAGGTGGATAATTAACAATGTTCCAAGGTACTGCTACATAAAGTCAAGTTATTTAACTGATCCTAGGTGGCTAGGTTTTAAGTGGTTTGATATTATTTTAACGCCTTTCATCCCATTAATGTTGATTCTGTTGATGAACACTCTGACGGTCAGGTACATTTTAATGGCCAGTCGAGTCCGCAAGAGTCTGATGGGTCAGAGCAAGGGAGAGAGTCGCAAAGACCCAGAGATGGAGAGCCTGAAGAAGTCGGTGATTTGCCTCTTCACCATATCCGTTAGCTTCATACTTCTTTGGGGAGTGCACAGTGCAAACATCTTATACTTCAACATTAAAGAAACAGGTCGTTGTAGTAAAATTCACTTTTCATGGGCCGGAGCAATGCTGAGGGATTTCAGCTGCAGCACAAACACATTATTTTATGCAGTGACTGTGCCCAAATTTCGAGATAAGTTCAGGAATGCAATGCGGCAACTGGTCACGTAAATTCTTCACTTATCGTGGAAAGAGAATAGAAAGAGGCTGGTGGAGAGATTTGATATGGTGGACTGGCTGTGCGTGATCGGTTCAGCTCGGACATTGCATCTTCATGGACTGCCCTTTGTATGAGTGTTATAGAGCGGCAGAATGTGGTCTCTGCATTCCCCCTGCAGGGGAAGAGGGAGAGAAACAGAAACGGATCCTCCTGCACCACGATTATTGTCAGAATCTCCCTATTCAGCTCCTAATAAACATTTAATTACAACAAAGGAAAGGCTCCGGGTGTTGGTGATCCTCTCATCTGAATTGGCAGCGAGCATTTTTATTGAAAGAGAGTTTATTCAGTTCATCTCCTGTCTACTCTCTCAAGGGGTGTTTGCTTATTCTCTCTCACTCTGCCTCTTTCTGTCTGTGTTTGTTCCTCTCCAACTCTCTCCACTGTCATTATCTCTCAGAATCCTGCTCAGTCCCTCCCACTGCTTCTTTCTGTCTGTGTTTGTTCCTCTCTTCCTCTCTGCACTGTCCCTATCTCTCAGAAACCTGCTCAGTCTCTCAGTCTCTCTCTCTCTGTCTCGCTCTGTGTGGATCTCCCTGTCTGTATCGTTCTCTCTCTCTCTCCACCTTTTGATCTTTTTGTCTGTCTCTCCGTCTCCCTCTATCTATCCTTCTTTGTCTTTCTGTCGATCTCTTTTCCTGTCTCTCCCTCTCGCTCTATGTGTGTTTTTCTCACATTGACCATGCCAGACACTTGTTGTCTCAGTTCAGCACATGCTCACGTGCATTTACTGACCTCACTTCCCGATCACTCCGTTCACTGATCTTTCCACAGGCAGTGATTTTGCAAAGTACAAAGTGCACAGATACAGCCAGGAATACCTTGACACATTACTGTAAGTAAGTCGGCTGGAGTTTGATCATCTCCCTTTCCTTTCCCCGTGGCTGGGCGGGAAGTGTGTTCATGCGTTTCCCTTTCAGTGCGTGACGGTGTCTGTGTGTGTCTGTGTGTTGCGGGGGTTTCATTGCCTTTGTGGGGATGTCACTCTGTGTGTGTGTCCCTTGGTTTTTGTCGTTGGATATGTCCCTGACTGTGACACATTATGAGTGTGTTTATGCATCTGAGTGTGGGTTTCCCTTTGTGTATATTTCTGTGAAAATATATTCATGCGTTTATGTCTTTGGGAATGTTATTCACTCTGTATGCGAGAGTACTTCTGTGAAGTGAGTGTTTTCTTATGTGGGTCATTCGTACTGTGCCTCTGTGACTGCAGAAATGTGTGTGTTTTAGATATGTGCATCTGTTGTGTTTGTGCCTGTGTATGTGCTGTTTGTGGAGTTACATTCCTATGACTGTTTGCGTGCGTGTGCGTGTATTTGTGTTTCAATGTCAGCATGTCATGAATTTTCTGTGACTCCGTGTGTGTCTCTCTGAGTGTCAGTGTACTATTGTGGGAGTGCGGGGTGTGTATCTGCCTGGCTGTGCTCTTGTTTAATCAGGTGAGTGTGTTGTTCAGACTGTGTTTGTCTCTCTGTTCGTGTGTCAAGATCTTTCTGTGCCCCCAGCGGGATCTCTCTGTGCCTCTCTACGTTTATATCTCTGCTTGTTTCTGAGTGTCGCTCTGTCTGTGTCTAATTGTGGTTGTGTTTCAGAAACTGTGTGAAAATGTGCTTGTGTGTATGTATAAGAAGTTTCTGTCAATATTTGCAGATTGGTGTGTATTGTCTCTTACTCTAAGTTCGCTTCTATGCGCGTGAGGGTGAGGGTGTGATTCTGTGTCTGCGTGTAGATGTGTTCTTATATCACCGCATGAATGTTTTTGTGTGCGTAATGTGTGCGCGTTCAGCTAGATATTTGTGTGTTCCGATATGTCTAAGGATGTCTTTGTCCGATTGTGTGTGTGTGCATGCATGCATTTTTGAGTAGGTGTGTCTCCCTTCAGCACTCTGACTGTATTCTTGTGTGGGTTAAGAGGGTGTGTGAATGTTTCTGCGGTCTTTGTGCGGGTGTGTTCCCACATTTTGGTTTTACTATATTATTGTGCGTCATTGCGTGTTTCGGTTTGTGCGTGTATGTTTGTCTTTGTTCATCAGTACACTCATGTTTGACTGTATTACTGTGGATGGGTGTGCTTCTTCGTGTCCGCCTATGTGTGAGGATGTGGGTGTGTTTGCGTGTTCCTCTATGTGTGGTTCTATCTTTGTCTGAGAACCTCTTCTGTAAAATGACTCGAGAAACCTAGAGTAGGTCACGCTTTACAAATTGCTCTCAGTGGCGTATTTCTGGAAGGCTGTGAAATATCTCCATATAAGTATGGCTGCCTCTTGCACCCTGAAAGCTGAACTGTTACTTCCATTCAAAGAACTTAGCCTAATGAACGAAACAAGACAGTGGAATGTTCGATGAACTTAAGGGTGCCAGTTTTTTCTGATTAGGCCTTACAATGTAGGAACAGAATTAGACCATTCAGCCTACTGAGCCTGTTCTGCCATTTGATCATGAAAGATCTGTTTTTTTCAATTCTATTATCCTGCCTTCTTTTCATAAATATCACTTACTAATTAGGAAACAATAAATTACAAATTTAAATACATTTGTAATGAATCAGGCCAGACCCTCTCCAAACATTTCAAGATGACAATCCAGACTCTAAATTTTTTACTTGTTTTGAACAGGTGGAAAGTCGATATTCCAGGAGTGATGCAGCTGGTCAAAACTCCTTGTTTTCAAGTAAACAGAATTTATTTACAGAGTACTGAACGAAACACAAACAAAAGAGAACAGAATACAGAATAACATTAATTGATCTAATCCAAAACCCAACAGACTATCCCAACATAATGATTGTTGCACATTGCTCCAACAATCCCCATAAACACCCCATGGCAAAACGGGTAAATTCAAACATGGCGTCGTACAGAAGAGACGTCAGAGAGAGATTCAGCATGGCACAACTTGTTCAATGTTGGTGTTCCTTCTCCCAAAAGTCTAAACAAAGGTAACTGTTAACTTACACCAAACCAAACTGAACTAATCCAGAGGTAGGTTGAGCTAGGTTAACTGGCCAATTCCCTTTCATTGTGTAATTGCTCCTTTTTGCGCACTGGAAAGCCTAATACCGGAGGCATTATCTGTTAGATATAATCAAATTGGTCCTACAACCCATTCAAACTGGACACCCCTGATCCCAGTGTTTCTGACCACACTAAAAAATATAAGGACAAGACAACCTTATGAAAGAAGCAGCATCATAACATCTCCCCTTCCAAAAAAGTGAGCCATCAATATCCAAAAATGGCTTCTTTATACAAGCCCTTAATCTTTAACTGTTTGTACACAACAACACCCATGTGCATTACTTTGACAATAACCATGGAAACATTCACTGCGATTTTCTGGTTCAATCTGTTTCACTCCTGCCATTGAGCACTCTGTTTCTCTTTCAAGTCTCGACAATCACATTTTCCCGTCCTGTCACATACACGTTTTCAAACTGAATTTCTGCAATATCAAGCTCCCTACAAACGGTCTGGAAATTTTGTCCTTAAATTTCAGTGCGGACTTCAATGGGTTATGATCAGTGCGTATATTTGACTCAGACATGTTAATGGTAACAGGAAAGTTGAATCGATTTAAAGCAAACACCAATCTCAAAGTCTCCTTCTCAACGTTTGATTCTGCTGACGTATGTTCAAATTCCTGCTGAAATACCTGATAGGTCTTTCAATCTTCTCTTCATCTTCCTATAAGAGCACAGTACGAACATCCAGATCACACGCATCGATCGCCACCTTGAATGGATTTGCATTATTTGGGATGTCTAACACTGGAGCAGTGGTCAACAAAACTTTCAGACTGTCAAATTCTTTCTGACAGTTCCCTGTCAACGAAAACGTCTTGCTGTTCTTTAGTAATTCAGTGAGTAGAGAATCCACACTGCTAAATTGGGTGTGAATTTCCGGTAAAACCCATTCCATCCCAGGAAGTTTAGTAATGCTCTTTTTGTTGATGGTCTGGGAAACTCCCTAATTGCCTTTGCTTTTAATTCCATGTGGTCGTTTGTCCATACCAAATAACATGGACCAAGGTGACTTGGGCTTTGCCACATTCACTTTTAGTCAGTTTCATCACCACACCTGCCTCGCAAAGTCAATGTAACAATTCTGATAAAGGTTATAAATGTTTCTTCCATGTATGACGAAAAATCACAATTGGTAATACAGAAATAACCTTATTGGTTAGGCTCTGAAATGTGGCTGGCACAGTTTTCATACCAAATGGTATGACTTCAGATTGATAAGGGTCACTTTGCATGACGAAAGCTGAAACTGACTTCACTCTTTCAGACCAAGAGTATCCAAGGAGTAAGCCCAAGTTCGAAATATAAGTTGCTTGTTTCACCTTTTCAACGCAGTCTTCTAAACGTGCAGTCAGACATGCATCAGTCTTTGTAATTGCACCGCCTTTTTGATAATCTACACAGAAGTGATGGGTACTATTTAGTTTTTACACCATTTCTATGGGTGAGCTCCAGTAACTTAAACTCACTTTGATTATGCCATCTCAGAGCACATCTTCAATTTCATGTAAAACCCGTGCCATCTTTTGGGCATTATGTTTATAAGGATGTCGTTTAATCCGAAGAGTGTTTCCTCTGTCTACTTTCCAGCTTATATCCACATATCTCTCAATGCGATTGTCATAAATGCTTCAAATCATTTCCATTTTCCTCCAGAAAGTAACTTAATAATTTATCCAAATATCTGACAACTACGTCATTGTCTAATTTAATGTGACGAATTTAAAATTCAGAATCCTCTGAACTTGGTTCTTCGATCATTGTTGTCATCAAAACACAGTCTCCATTGACATTCCTCCCCTGTCAAAATGCCTTTTGAGCATATTCACATGACACACTCTGTGAAAGACTCTGTCTGAAGTCCTGATCAGTTGTGTACCTCACTCAAACTCCTTGAATTGGTAAGGTCCACTGAAATTTGCTTTAAAAGGTTTACCTATCACCGGAAGCAACACGAACAGCTCCAATAATAAAATTGCGATTTTTTGATTGCATTTATGTTTCCTGTTTCTTTGTCTGCTGTGATACTTTTTAAATGCTGTTTCACCAACTCCCCCATTCTATTTCATCGTTCCAGAACTTCTGACACATAGCCTAAATATACGGCCTCTGAATTTTGCCTTATCAATTATCGTTAATCAATTGTAACTGTCCTCTCACTTCTTGCACAAAACGTAATTCAAATGGACTAAATTTGGTCGATTGATTTGGTGCATCTCTGATCGCAAAAAGAACAAGTGGAATTTCTTTATTCCAATCATCTGATTAGTCTTGACTATCAACTCTCAATATGGTTTTAAAGTCTGACGCCACGTTTCTCCCACTCCCTGCGATTCTGGATGGTATGCGGTAGATTTGAATAGGTTTAGTTCTAAATTGTATAGCTTGCTTGAATATGTTTGATATAAAGTTTGATCCTTGATCTGATTGTATTTCTGTGGGTAGTCCATATCTAATGAAAAAATTGAGTAACTCCTCTGCAATCTTTGTGACTGTGATATGGCATAATGAAATGTCATCTGGAAATCTAGTGGGACATCCATTATAGTTATCAAATAATGATTGCCATTTTTTATTTTAGGTAGGGCTCCTCCGTGCTCAATTAAGACACTGGTAAAAGGTTCCTCAAGTGCAGGAAAGGCTATTAAAGTTTTCGGTGTTGCCTGTTTGACATGTCTGGCAAAAATCAACAACATCTTCGTGCAATCCACGCCAGGAAAATCGCTTCTGTATTTTAGTTTGGACATTTCTTACATCTGAATGACCACCTACTGGTCGTTCACACACCGCGCACATTTCCACACACACTGGCAATACAACTTGAAGAACTTGCAGCAATTTCTCAGTTGTCTGGATATGTGATGGTCTCCATTTCCTCATTAAGACATCATTTTTGAGATAGTTGGACACCAAGATATATTTAGAGTTTTTTTTCCATTTACGCTTTCTGAAACAATTGGTTAGGTTTCTCTTCTTTCTGCTGCATTTCCGTTAATTTCTCTGACTTAATGATGCCTGCTTTGTCATGTTTGCACCTGTTTTGTGTAAACCATATGATCAAACAGGGTAACTGTTAATCCCATGTCAACTTCCTTGTCTGTACTCTTTGATTTTTCCTGTTTCAACTGGTGATTTGTGACCTTGTTACCGCAAAGCAGGAAAAATACCCACAATATGTGTCCTCCCATGGTTTAGTTGCCTGAGTATCCATTGGCGTTTCAACCACAGGAGACAACATTCTTACCTGTGAATCGGCCATATCATCAGCAAGGGTAAATTGAATTCCTGGAGCTGAGAGTTTGTCCTATCACAACTTCTCCAGTTTTGAGAAGATTTGTCACACAGGTTGAGGTTTTGAATGTAGGTTTGCTAGCTGAGCTGGGAGGTTCTGGATATAAACCTTGCAGTTCAGCGATCAACCTACATCCACAACTTCTCGACCCTTCATTGGACTCTCTACCCTCACTGTCCTTCATTCAGTGCTTTTTGTCATACCATGAATTCCCATTACTAGGTTCTTTTCTGTAATAATTCTTCAGATGAACATCTTTCAACATCAAAGACGGGAGGATCCCGTTTCTCTTAAGATTTGAACCTCTTTACATGCTGCTCCTGGTTGATACGATTAAACTTCACCTTTGCAGGTATATGGTTTAAGAAGATCTGGGATATCCTCCTTAAACAACCTCCAACCCGGTTGTACAATCTGGTTCGGCTTTCTAGCCTCCAATATGCTTTTTATTACCACTCCAACAAAATTCACTGGTTTATCCTGTTTTCCTTCATCTGTATTCCCAGTGCCTTTCCCAAACCACCAATGGTAATTTCATGTAGTCTGATTTATTCCGCTGAAAACACCGGAACGTTTTAACTTCTCTTTCCCCTTCAAGATTTTCCATTTCACACTGTGGTAAGTTATCCTTGTGGTCTACACCAAGTCTACTTTTCCCTTTCCATGTGAGGATTTCTCTTTTCCCCAAATTCGATTGCTCACAGTTTGAAAGTGATGTTGGAAGGCAAACTTGGATTTATGAACGAGCTCATAATCATCAGTCACTTCAGCTGCTAACCTTTAATTCTCTGCTCTTCCACATGAGTTCTCATTACATCAGGAAGTGAAATTTTGAGCACCTCTGAAATAAAATACGAGCAGCATAGATTAATCTATTTGTAATGGCCTCATTCTCCTTTCAAACTTGCTTTGTTTGATCCTTTTCACTCTCAATGCAAGTTTGACGATGATTGCTCCTTCGACTCCTGAATCGTTACCTGTCGGCTTTAAGCACAAGCTCATATGCACTGAAGAGAACATTCCTCACTGCCTCACACACCCCAAATACCTCATGATCTCCAGCGCCAAGTGTGGCTCGGATCAAGGAAACCCACATGGTCATTGATCACTTCATTTATTTAGCCCCCCTCTCAAATGAGATGAAAAACACTTCCACATCCTTCTCATCAAATTTAGGCAAACCGTGAATATATTTAAACAGACTCTCATCAGGCCTTTGGTATGCATGGGTTTGCTCATCTTCACTGTCTTCCTGACAAAGCTTACCTTCAAACTTCATCTCCATCCTTATCAGCTGACTTTTCAAATTCAGTGCCAATTTCTGAAGTTCAAACTGCCTCTCTTCCTGCCTTTCTTCTCTCTCTGTATTTGCCTTTCTGAACTCTCTCTTTCCCTCTCCCTTTCTCTTTGTTCTGCGAAAGCGGTTCGTTCTTTTGTTCTTTTCTCTGTTTTTAATAGTTATTGCAACAGTTTCGTTGCCTTTGTCCTTTCCTTTTCTTTAGCTGCTAACTAAACCAGCTTCATTTTCAGTTGAATTGTTGCAATCTCTAAAGATTCTGATGGTGTTTCCAACAAATTTCTTTCTGAGCTATTGCTGGAATTATCTCTCCTTTCAAGAAGGTAGCCCAGACTGAAAAATTTCTAGTTGTTTTGAGCAGGTATAAAGTGGATATTCCAGGAGTGATGGACTTGCTCAAAACCACTCATTTTTAAACCACTCAGAACTTATTTACAGAGTACAGAATGAAACAGAAACAGAAGCGAACAAAGTACGCAGTAAATTAACCTATCCAAACACGCAACGGATTTCAACACTAAATGATGTTGTTCCAATTCCTGCAACTTTCCCCATCAACGCCCATCACTTCAAACGTAAAATCAACACAGGGTTTAACGGGAGAGATGTCAGACAGAGACTCAGTGTGGAATACCTTCTTCCATTTAGCAGTTTCTTTTTCCAGTAGCAGAAAATCTAACCAAAACAAACCAGACTAGACCAGAGGAAACCTGAGCTGGAAGAACTGGTCCCACCCCTTTCACTGCAAAAGAGTTTTTATTTCAAAACTTGAAAGCCTTTTACCTGAGGCAGTGACTTTTAGTTATCATGTAATTAGATCTGCAACACATCCAAGCTAGACACCCCAGAATCACTGCATTAACAAATATTCTAAAACAAAAACAGGTAAGACACAATCTTGTAAAAGTAGAAGCATCTCACACACTCAACGTGCTGGCCTCCACAGCTCTCTCTGCGACAACGATTTCCATCGATTAACAACACCTTGTCTGAAGAACTTCATCCTCTTCTCAGCTTCAAAGGTCGTCCGGTCACTCTGAGGCTTTGCCCTCAGTTCCAAGTCTCTCCTCAATGTGGAAACAGCTTACAAGCAGAAGCTGAAATGGGAGGACTCTGCACCAAAGGAAGTATAATGCTGGTCTGAGGCTGTGACTGACAGTCTTTGGGACTGCTTGGAATTCGTGGACTGAAACGTGTCCAGGTATTAAGTGGAAAACCTGGATGGGTACACCACAACCATCACAGACATCATGGGCAATTGCATGGAGTACTGCGGAGTGAAGAATGCAGTGCAAGTGTTCCCCAAGCGTAAACCTTGTGTGAATCAGGAAATCCACACCCAACTGAAGATCAGACGGGCAACATTCAAATGGAAAGAGCCAGACCTATACAGGGAATCAAGATCTGCCCTCCGCAGGGCCAGCAGAAGTGTCAAGAGGGAGGACCAGACCAATTAAGAGGTCCATATAAACCAAACAAACTCCCACCGCCGAAAGCAAGGCCTAAAGATCATTTACAGGTTGCAAAATGAAGCAGAACAAATAGCGGAGAAAGACACATTCCTCCCTCAGACGCTCAATGCTTTCTCTGCTCGGTTTGAGCAGAATGCAAGTGGTGCAGTGATTCCTGCCCCACCAGCCCTAGACACAACTCTTCCCTCAATCACCGATGCACACTTCAGAACTGTTTTCCTGAGAGGCAACCCAAGGAAAGCGATGGGCCTGGATGAAATCCCTGGCCATGCACTTAGATCTTGTATGGACGAACTGGCGGGGGTATTCACCCAAATTTTCAACCTCCCCCTCCAAGACGCTGAGGACCCTATCTTCCTCAAGAAGACCACCACCATCCCCGGCCCAAAAACAATCACATGCAATGTCCTAACTTAACTTGCCACCTACTCTTTATGTTATCTGCAAATTGCGCAATAGTACATTCACCTCCTTCCCAAAAGTCCTCCATAAACACGTTATTTCATGTTTTATGTGTATAATATACATTGTGTATTGTTGCATATTGTAACTGTTTGTGTCTGGACAAATATTGCAGTGTATTCGAGCTGATTGTGTTCACATGTAATATTATTGTGCATTGGAATTTAAATATTGTTTGTGTTGGATATGTTTGAGATTATATAAATATTGTTATATAATAGAACTGTTCACGTTTTTATGTAAATCCTGTCGTGTATTGTACCTTTTACGATTTATACACCAACACTGTATTAGTTTATGTTGACGTTGTGCCTATCTTCTTCGCATCAGTAATTTCGTGTCTGACCATGTGGGGCTGCTGCTGAACCCCTGCAGCACTTTGGGATGGATCTGCAGTCCCAGCGCCGCCCAGAGGGGTGGTAGCACAGAGCAGCAGCGGTCCCGAGTTGGCGGATGTGGGGTCTGCTCAGTCAGGGACTCCTGGTTTCTGGTTATTGTACAGAGTAAACACATATCCTGTAATAGGGGTAGGTGGGATGGAGGGTAATCATTAAAGAGCACTGGGGAAACAGAGAGGTTTAAATACAAAGAGAGATTGAACTAAAGATTGTAAAAGGGAGAGTATTCAATCGAGAATAATGGTTTGAGAATATTATAGACAATCGGAGAGTTCTAAGTGAAGTGTAATAAGAAGAGAGCTGAGTGCAGGAAATGGGGGAGTGTTACAGACAGACAGAGAGAGGAATATAAGAGAAAATAGCAAAAGAAGAATTATTTAAGGAATAAGGGGGAGTGTCCTGATTGCAGGAACACAGGGAGAGGGTTAATACAGGGGAAGCTGGAGTGATTCGACTGAGGTCAGCCAGAAGAAACTCTTTGAAGATGAGCTCTCCGATTCGCCTATTAACCTGGTACAAACAGGGAGTCCTGGCCGATAGATAAAAACAGTAGTGTCTAGCGTTCTGTTCACTCGAGGAACCAGCTTTCTGCTCGCTGGGTCAGTGTCAGGTCCTTTGCAAGTATAAATGCAGAGTAACTTGATGGGTTACCACCTTTGTGGAACTGGAGATGACATAATACAGAGAAGTAAGGAGAACGTTGAATATAGGGGAGTCCCGGAAATGCCCAGGTATGGGGAAAAGGAAAGCGAGTTTACACAGAGTAATAGGAAAAATAACTAGAGAGTAATGGGAAGCGCGTTGAACACAGCATTACAGGGACAGGGTTAAATGCAGGGGAATGGAAAGGATTAAGTCCAGAGTGGGGAGGAATAAATGACGAACAATAGTGAGACCGATAATTTTAGTGCAATATGGAGAAAGTTGTATACAGAGTCAAGGTGAACGTGTGTCATGTGTGCGGTTTTAATATAGCAGGTGCAATAGAGAGTAATTGTGAGGAGTCTAAACGGAGAGTATTAGGAAAAGGACTCAAAAGAGAATAACAGGGTATTTGCTTAATACAAAGAAAGTGGGATGGGTAACGACAGGGAAATCGAGAAGAACAAATCCAGATAACGATGAGGTTGGGTAAAAAATAACAGTGGAGTCTAAGAAAAGACTAATAGGGAGAGGAGTAAATACAAGGTAGTGTATAGAGGGGGTGGAGTACTAATACAGGCTTAAATCCAGTGAGAGAGACAGAAAAAGTGGAAGAAAGAGTAATCGGGAGAGAAGTAAACACTGGGGAAGAGACTGAATGATATGCAGGATAATCGACATGATTAAAAATTTGTAGTAGACAAATGACGAAATACACAGTAATAGAGAATAATAGGGTTTAGATAGAAAATAATTTATTCAGTGTGCACAATAATTTTCTGATTTAATATCTAATATGTACCGATGAGAGAAGGTACAAAACTTGGTAAGTAAGGCAGGGTAGGTGATAGAGTTGTTAGTGGGGGAGAACTTTGGGGTCAGCGATCATAATTAAATTAGTTTTAAAATAGTGAATGAAAAGAATAGACCAGATCTAAGAGTTCAAGTTCGAAATTGGAGGAAGGCTAATTTTAACAATCTTAGACAAGAACTTTCAAAAGCTGATTGGGGGCAAATGTTTGCACGTAAAGGGGTGGCTGGAAAATGGGACGCCTTCAGATATGAGATAACGAGAGTCCAGAGACAGGGTATACACGTTAATGTGAAAGGAAAGACAGGTAGGTGAAAAGAATTTTGAATGACAAAAGAAATTGAGGGTTTGATTAAGAAAAAGAAGGAAGCATATGCCAGATATTGACAAGATAGATCGAATGAATGCTCAGAAGAGCATAACGGCAATGGGAGTATACTTAAGAAGGAAATCATGAGTGAAAAAGAGGTACCTGAAATAGCTTTGGCAAATAGAGTTAAGGAGAATCTAAAGGGTTGTTTACAAATACATTAAGGACAAAAGGGTAACTAGGGAGAGAATAGGGCACCTTAAAGATCAGCAGGGCCGCCTTTGTGTGGAGCCGCAGGAGATGGTGGTGATACTAAACCTGTATTTTGCATCAGTATTTACTGTGGAAAAGGACATGAAAGATATAGAATTTTGGGAAATAGATGTTGACATCTTGAAAAATGTTTATATGACAGAGCAGAAAGAGCTGGATGTCTTGAAACGCATAATAGTGCATAAATGCCCAGGACCTGACCAGGTGTAACCTCGATCAATGTGGGAAGCTAGAAAAGTGATTGCTGGGCCCGTTGCTGTGTCATTGAATCATTGATAGTCACAAGTCAGGTGTACGAACACTAGAAGTTGGCTAACGTGGTGCCAATGTTTCAGATGCATGGTAAGGGCAGACCACGAAACTATAGATCGTGTGTCATTGGTGGAAAAGTTGTTGGAGGGAATTCTAAGGGACAGGATGGACATGTATTTCGAAAGGTAAAAGCTGATTAGGGGGAGTTAACATGGCTTTGTGCGTGGGAAATCAAGTCTCACAAACTTGATTGAGTTCCTTTTAAACAAGTAACAAAGAGGGATGATGAGGGCAGAACGGTGGAGTTGATCTATATGGACTTCAGTTAGGCTTTAGACAAGGTTCCCCATGGCAAACGGATTAATAAGGTTAGATCACCCTCACACATTCCCTTTCCCGCGAGCCTTCTTTTTCAATCGATCAGTGTGGACTGACGTAATGCCCACGTCTTGTACTCACATGAGAGGAGAAGAATGGACGTCTGCTGTTTCCCCTTTGTCATCTCAAAATGAATTTAATTCCCTTCTCCAATTCCTCTGTTATCATTTGAAGGAGCGGTTTTCCTTTAATACATTCGGGGATGAGGGCGTTGCTGGCTCGCACCAGCATTAATTGCCATCCCTAATTGCCTAGAGGGCAGTGACGTTGCAACCACGTTGTTGTGAGTCTGGAGTGTACATGTAGTACTGTATTGGGAAGGACAGCAGTTTCCCTCTCCAAAGGGTATGACTGACCGGCAATCGGTCATCATGAGCCTCTTTAATTCTCGACTATTGTTGAATAGACATACCGCCATCTGCTGTGTCTGGGTTCCCAGAACATTAACTGGGTCTCTGGGTTAACCGTCGAGTGATAAATCCACTAGGCCATCTCCTACATCTGCTGAATGGCCTTCTCCGATGTAACAGGCTGGAGACAGGGCTGAGTAAATCCCAACTAGCTGTGAACGCTGGAGATAAGCAACGAAAACAGAAATTGATGTCTATTCAATCAATTCATTTTCCGCATCAATCACCTCCCTCATCCCAGTCTGACATCTTGACAACAACATGCGTCGATTGACTCCATTAGATCCCCCACCAATCCTGGGAACGATTCCCAAAAACTTCTTCTGTCAGGCAGAAGGGACAGAAGTCTGAACAGACACACACACACAGACACACAGACACACACACACACACACACACACACACACACACAAACACACACACACACACACACACACACACAAACACACACACACACACACACACACACACACACCAGTTCCAGGAACAGCTTCTGCAGAGCCGTTATAAAAATATTGAAGCGACTCTCTTGACTCAAGTAATGCTGACCTTTCTTACACGGATCTCTCTTCTACGCCCTGTGCAATGTGACTTGTATACCTCGATTCAATTATTTCTCGTTCAGCACATAATTGCTGCGTATCATCGGCCCGTACCGCTCATAAATAAAGTGTTTCACAGCACTTCGGTACATGGGACAATAAATTAAACAAACTGAATAAAATCAAACTCATCCGTGCCCGTTAGATATCCTAAATTGTGCCAATTGTCCCAAATCCATCGATAACCTTCCTAGTCATTACCATATCGAAAATTCCCTCAGGAGAACGCGAACTATTCAGCAGAAATCATGGGGAGCGGAGTTCATAGAACCTTCACTGACATTTTGTTCTTTGCATTATTTCGACTGACAGAGCGACCATTTTATGCCAGTCGATTTGAAACGAAGCGCACAGACAGTAATGCCTCTCAGGTAATCGTCTCCTCTATCACGGAGGCATAAGACGACAGCAGACACGAAAGTCTGTACCAGCAGTTATCTCTGGAGGACTCACCAAGGCCCTGAAGTCCTGAGGAAAGAACAAAGCTTCCAGAAGCGATGGCTTATCACTTGCGTGGTTTTAACCCCGTGGCACGTGACTGACCTGGGCATTCTGGAAGTGGACAACAGTACACTTCGAACAGGTAGCCTTTGTGAATCCAACAGGAAAGTTATCATCCCTCTAATTTACAATTAGAAGAGGCACTGGGAGGACTGATGACCGGTTTCACTGCAAAATTCAATTTACACAATCCTGACTGAGATCATCGCCAAGTAGGTCAGGTCTGCTGTGGAATGAATGACTCACCCCGTCCAAACCTGTTCTGTGCTGGGCAGAACAATCTCACAGAGTCTCTCACTCCTCAGCGATGAAATTGTCTCTGTGTGTGACAGTGAGGTTGGAAACCTGCCTTACCTGCCTAACCAGGAAAAGGTAATTTCCAGCAAATTGCCCACCAACACGTGGGGCGTACTTTCCAAAATGGCTTTGGGAATGATACCTGCAATTGGATTGACTTTCTCTGCACCAACAGCGTTAGTGCGTCTGAGTAAATGGGTGGGAATCAGAAAGCTTCCCGAACAGTCGTGGAATCAGGCAGCGCCGCCCATTGTCACCTTTACTATTTTATTATTGTCTGAAAGGTGACTGAATTAGTGTTGCGATTCATTGAGATGTTTCATACTTTTTAGCCATTACCTGTCCACTGAGAACTCATTCCACGTTTGCCCATTTATGCATCAATTCCTTGTTGTTCTTCTTTGTTAGCTTCGTGGATCTGAGTTTCAAATTCAATTTATTCCTTCTCCAACTTAATAAACAATTTGAGCATTTTATGGTCATTCTTCCCAAATACAGTAATATTGCGACATAATGCTATCTCTTTGTGTTCGTAATTTTGGGAAATATATAACATGTTGCTGCATGCTTACATCTGTGCTCCTGTGTGAATCCAATGTTGTGAGCTGCAATAAATTAGTCCTTTCAATGTGCATTCTGGCTTTAGGTTCTTGGGCGGTTGTGAACTGTTCAAAATATCAATGCATTCTTTCTGTCTGTTTCAGAAAAAATAACTCGCAAATCATCATAAAGACAAATTTTTAAAAAGTCTTTCTATAGTAAATTTGTTACTTAACCCATATGTTACTGAGCATCTCCTGAAAATTAAAAATAACGTGCTGGGAATAACTCTGTCCCTAAACCTGTGAGGCACGGTAGGGAAATGTTTGATCCTGAAGACTAGGTTTCAGATGCACAGGATCTTAGGCGATCCAGAATGTGCTTCTGCTGCTTTTCTCTTTCACTCACAGATTGTCTACTTCCCGTGGACAGATTCATTTCCCTCCTATATGAGATTAATCCCAGACTCCGAATCCTGTGACATGTCTGCTTAAATATTCCCCAACAACAGTCGCAAGTCTCCCAACCTGGGTAGTAATCCCCATCCAATTAAAACAAAACAATCACAAAGTATTCAGATTGCCGTAGCCTGGGACACATTTCCAATGACTAAGATGCCCGAAATCCTTCCTCATGGAACAAATGTTTCCAGCCACACGTTTTTCACTCAGACTCACCCATGGAATAGTTTTTCAATTTCTTTCCCGACTTTTACTTCCCACTTTCAGAAACTGATTTCTTTCCCCCTTGTAATGATTGTCATGAAGTCGGGTAGCTGGATTATACTGGACATGAAATCCCTGAATGGGGCCATTACTCTGTGTCAGTCAGGGAAACCAGGTTGATTCTAAAGGGTAAATGTCAGGGATACTGAGATGCTGAGTACCTGACTCAGTGACAGGCTTACGTCAAAGGGGTTGCCTTTGTAAATAAAAAGTGAATAATGGCAGGATGCAAGTTTCTGAAGGGTTGGCACCAATGTGGACGAGGACCTCCTAATTTCCCCACTTTCCCTCACCCCACTCACAGTCGATCTCACCCCAAAAACGTGTGATGTTCTTGACCCTCGGCACTTTTGAGGCAATATTTCATTCTGGACTCTTTCAAGTCAGGATGTATGATTCTGGAAGAGTTAATCAATTTAGCTGTCAACACTGCTGAAACGTGATGCTAACACTGCAGCAACTGAATTTGTAATTGGGAAAAAACAAAAAAAAAACAAGTTTTGAGTACATGTCTATATGAGTGCAGCATCTATTGACCAGAATGATAACTGAACAGCAAGGGTTCAATATGATGGACAGAAATGACGCAAACCCAAGGTGAAATTCCTCAAATTTGGAAGGGTCTGAGGGAAGTAACGTTTTCAAGAGAATAATACAAACTACTACCACTGGATGGAATGGAAGGTTTCCTATTGCCTCTGGATTTACGACTGGGATAAGCATCCAAAACTCATTGGTGGTCTGAAATCTTTCCAAGACTAAAATGGTTGAATAATTCTTCACATTTCTCGACATTACATTGCACAGACTATTTTTGTGCTCATTCACTCACTGAATCTGTCCTTCCCTTTCTCAGACTTCGTCGCTCCTCCTTTAGTGTCCACCTAACATTGTGCTATCAACAACTTAACATATGATCCTATCACCTCAGTCATGGATACAGATTATAAATAGCCGTGACACGAGGAATGATAATTGTGGTCCTCACTAATATTAGCCGAAGAACATGAATATGACAGATTTATTCCTGCTCTCTGTTTTCTGTCCTTTATCAGTCCTCACAGCAAGCCCCATCTTCCCATCACTGCAGGGCTCTTTGACAACATTGACCCCTTCTCAAACATTTCCATATTTTGAAATTTCTGTACCCTTGAGTGTGCAAATCCCTCCCCAGCCTCATTCCTCCATCTCGCTTAAAACTGTTACAATTCACCATCAGTAAGATGTTTGAAGTTTCTTCTCTGTACATGCTCAGTACACTGCAGAGAGGAGAGAATGACTCAGGCCCATGTGTTTCTGTACAGATCAGGTGTGTCTCAGAGTCAGCTCTGCAAAACGTCCAGGCCATTTTTATCCCAGTAGAAGGATCTGTATTAATTGGAGTTTGCATCGCCTTTGAGGGCAATTTTCTGTGCTTAATTTACTGATTTCAATTATTGCCTGCACTGGAGGAGTCATACTTGATTCTGAGCTGAATCTATGGAGGGTCAGGAATTCACTCACCATGTTTGATTATTTAAAACGTACAAACTATCATCCCTTCACAGAGCAGCTCCTGATAACCAGGGAATCCACATCCCAGTGTTGAGGAGAACATTTCTCAGAGAGACACTCAACAATCGGAATTTAATTTGCAAATGGTCAAAGGCAAGGGAAGAATGACATTGCATTAAAATGAGATTTCAGTGTTCAACAGATGGTGTTGTGGTGTTAATGCTGGTGAACAGGTTGTCACAGTGGCTCAGTGCTTGGCTCTGCTGCCTCACCGGGACAGAGGGTGGGTCCGGGTGGGATAGTCTTTGCATGGTCGGTGTGGACTCGATGGGCACATTGGCCTACTTCCACATTGTAAGGATTCTATGAATTTCTTCAATATGCATTTTCCAATGTTTGCTATCGACCATTTGAGATTTGCATCATCCAATAAAGATCAGTTCTAAAAATGTTCTGTGAGAACTGGGAGTTAACTCACCGCTGTCACCAGTTTGTTCAATTTTGTAAATAAACTGATTGAACCATATTGTAATGTAACAGTCCCCCAGACGATGCCAGCAGACATAAGTGAAAGGCTTTGAGACTTTATCACCTTGGCATTGAGTACAGAGAAATTGACATCACACAGTGATTGATGAAGAAAATGACGTTTTCAGTTTATGTTGTGTGAAAAATATTTGTCACGACCCGTCCGTTTGTAACAATTCCTCGTAAGTGTCTTGCACCTTTCAATTTGTGTGAACCTGTCTGAGGATTCTCTGCGGGTTCACTCTGCCACTGATATTGTTACATGGGCATATTGTGCCCAAAATTCAGACAGTGGCAGACGATCAGTAATCTAGTTTCAGATTACAGGGACCCCGTGGAATCCACATCATCGCAGATTCCACAGGAATTGCCTGGAAAAGTATTCCTCTCTTCTGGGAACCATCCAGAAATCTCTATTTCAATCAGAGACTATGAAGATTTTCGGTGTAAGTGATGAAATGAATCACTTCGTGAAAATATAAGCCAAAAAGTCTGCAAAACCAGTTGGTTGCACGTTGTTCTGGTTTGTTGAATGAACAAGCAGTAGGCTTCTCTGTGCATCTGAAGTTGAAGTTATTTCTCCAATAACATAAATTTGTTTTAAAAATTTGTTTTGACTTTCGGCTAAATGGCTTTGTGCGTGAGTGAACCTGTATTTATTTTTGTGATTGCAACCCAGCATGTTATTAATGGAGCCTGAAATATTTGTTGGAGAGTTCTGAAATAAGCGATGGTGCAAGAAACACTTAACTGCAAAAGATTTGTTTTCACTGACATCATTATTGTCATTTCTTTTAGTTCCAGTCAGACCCTGGAAATGATTGGATGTGTAGATTTATGCTCATGCGAAGGAAATGAGAGTTTTAGTAAATTACATTACTTTCAAATGAACATGTTATGTTGGTTCCAGACAGAAGTGTTGGGACAGGAAAAATCTCTGAAGAGATTACTGAAACCTGAGTACATTGACACTCAGCTATGTAGTTGCTCCATAAAGGAATTCACTGCGGTTCCAGTTTACAAGTGACAGTCGCAAGCATTTAACTAATTGATACTAACAGGGATTCTGGTGTGAACATTATGTGAGGGTTGTTTCTTTGTATCAACTCTGGAAGTCGTGATTTGCATAATATGTAAGTCATGTCCTTTTGTTTCATTTATATATTGTTTTGAAGTTAATGAGAGTTGATCATTTACTGTGTGTTCATTGCCTTTGAATCTGCATAACAAGTACATAGTTTGGTTTATTGTATTTTATCGGGGTAAAAACAAGGACAGCAGATACTGGAAAGCAGAATCTAGATTAGAGTGGTGCTGGAAAAGCACAGCAGGTCAGGCAGCATCCGAGGAGCAGGAAAATCGACGTTTTGGGCAAAATCCCAAAGATGTGACTTAGTGGTGGACAGGACTGGAAGCTTAATGTTGCAGAATACAAAGGCTGTTGGTGGGAAAGAAAGAAAGGGGGAGCAAGAAAAGAGGAAAGTTGTGTATTTGATAAGGGATGGTATAACGTCTGTACTTACAGGATGTTCCTCGGAATATGTACAGGGAAGTCGTTTGGGTTGAACCGAGAAATAAGAAAGGAATGATCACCTTATTAGGATTGTATTATGAACCCATCCCCACCACCAGCGGGAATTTGAGGAGAAACTTTGTAAGGAGACCTCTGATCTGTGTAAGAACAATAGAGTGGGAATGGGTCGGAATTTTAACTTTCCAAACATAGACTGAGACGTCCATAGTTTGAAGGGATTAGATGGAGAGGAATTTGGTAAGTGTGTACAAGAACATTTCCTGACTCTGCATGTGGATGGGCCTACTAGAGAACGCACAAGACATGATCTACTCGTAGCAAATAAGGCAGGGCAAGTGACTGAGGTGTGAGATGGGGTGCACTTTGGAACCACCGATCATAATTCTCTTAGTTTTAGTACACTGATGATAAAGCATCGACCGGATCTAAAAGGTCAAATTGCATAAAAGCCAATTTTTATGGTTACGTGCAAGAACATTCAAACGTTGACTGGGGACAGATGTTCTCAGGTAAATGGACTGTGGAGAATGGGAAATCTTAAAAATGAGACAACGAGAGTCCAGAGACAGTATCTTCCTGTTCAGATGAAAGGCAAGGCTGGTAAGTGCAGGGAATGCTGAATGAAGAGAGAATTTGATGTTTTGGTAAGAGAAAGAAGGACACATATGTCAGATATAGATCGCAGAGATCGCGTGAATATTTAAAAACGTGTAAAGGTGTATACTTCTGATGGAAATCAGGAGGTCAAAAAGGGAACATGACATGGCTTTGGCAAATCGGTTTAAGGAGAAACCAATGGGGTCTCACAAATACAAAAAGTACAAAAGCCAAAGAGAAAATAGGACCCTTCAAAGATCAGCAAGGCAGCAAGGAAATGCTGGGGAATTAATTGAGTATTTTTGCATCATTATTTACTGTGGAGAAAAACATGGAAGGTACAGAATGTGGGGAAATAGATGGTGATTTCTTGAAAAATATCCAGATTGCAGAAGAGGCGGCGCTGGATGTCTTAAGACGTGTAAAGGTGGATAAACCCCAAGGACCTGATCAGGTGAACCCAATAACTCTTTGGGAAGCCGGGAAAGTGATTGCTGGGCCTCTTGCTGAGATATTTGTATAATCTATCGTCACAGGTGAGATGCCGGAAGATTGGAGTTTGACGAACGTGGTGCCGCTGTTTCAGAAAGGTTTTAAGGAAAATCCAGGGATCTATAGACTGTTGTACCTGAGATTGGTGGTGTGCAGGTTGTTGGATGGAATCCACAGGGAGAGGATTTACATGTATTTTAATTGACAATGACTGATTAAAGACAGTCAACATGGCCTTGTGCAAAGGAAAATATATCTCACGAACTTGATTCTGTTTTTTTGAAGAAGTTACGAAGCGGATTGATGACACAGAACGGCGAATTTGATCTATATGGACTTCTGGAACGCATTCAATCACTTTCCTCCTGGTAGAGTAGTTAGCAAAGTTATATTACATTGAACTAATGGAGACCCAACCTTTTGAACAGAAGTCCCTTGAAGGTAGAAGACAGAATGTGGTAGTGAAGGGTTGCTTTTCAGTTTGGAGGCCTGTGACCAGTGGTGTGCTGCAAGGATCTTTGCTGAATCCACGGCGTATCCTCATTCCTATATATGATTTGGACCTGAACATTGGAGATCCAGTTGGTCAGTTTGCAGATGGCACCAAAACTAGAGTTGGAGTGGTCAGCGAATAAATATTCCTCAGTGTACACTGGGTCATGATCAGATGTGATAATTGGTTGAAGAGTGGCAGATAGAGATTAATTCAGATGAATGTGAGATGGTACACTTTAGAAAGCCAACTTAGAGCAGGACAAATAGAGTTAATGGTAATGTTCTGGAGAACGTTGCTGAAAGAGGGAGTTTAAAGAGAGTTTAAGGATTACTGTGGATTATGTCTGCCGTAAATGCTTTTGGATGCGAATCTTAGCAATTCGAGTGGATCGGTAGGAGAGACAGCTGGAAGTGATGAGGAATTTGCAACAGCAACAGTATGTGATGGATGGCAGTTAGAGAAAGGGGCGAAGTCTCAGATACATTCACATAGATGGATTAACTCCAGGAAGGGAAAGAGAGATAGGCAGCTAGAGCAGGAGTCTTTTGTGGATATACCCATTTCAAACAGGTATGCTGTTTTGGAAAATGTAGGGGGTGATGGATTCTCAGGGGAACGAAGCACCAATATGCAAAGTTTCTTGTAATGAACCTAGCTCTAATGCAACGAGGGGTACGTCGGATACGAAGAGATTAATTGTGTTAGGGGATTCTGTAGTCAGAGCCACAGACAGACGTTTCTGTGGGCAGCAGAGAAAAAAACACAATGGTGTGTTGTTTCCCTGGTGCCAGGATCAAGGATGTCTCAGAGAGAGTGCAGAATGTTCTCAATGGGGTGAGGGGCCAGCAGGAGGTCATTGTCCATATTGGAACCAACGACATTGGAAGGGAACAGGTTGAGTCTCTGAAGGGAGATTACAGAGATTAGCTAGTAATTTAAAAAGGAGGTCCTCAAGGGTATTAATATCTGGATTACTCCCAGTGCTACGAGCTAGTGCGGGCAGGAATAGGGCGATAGGGCAAACGAATGCATGACGGAGAAGCTGGTGTACGGGAGAAGGATTCACGTTTTTGGATCATTGGAATCTCTTTTGGGATAGAAGGTACCTGTCAAAGAAGGACGGATTGCACCTAAATTGGAAGGGGACTAATATACTGGCAGGGAAATTTGCAAGAACTGCTTGGATTAAAACTAGCAAGATATGGGCGGGGGAGGGCGGTGGAGTGGGTGGCGGTTGGGGGTGGGTGAGGGGTGGGACCCAGGGAGATAGAGAGGAAAGTGATCGATGTGAAACGGTTACAGGTAAGAACAGAAGTGAGTCAAACAGTCAGGGCAGACAGGGAAAAGGTAGGACTAATAAATTAAACTGCATTTATTTCAATGCAAGCGGCCGAATAGGGAAGGCAGATGAACTCAGGGCATGGTTAGAAGCATGGGACTGGGATATCATAGCAATTACAGAAACATGGCTCAGCGAGGGTCAGGATTGGCAGCTGAATGTTCCAGGATACAAATGCTACAGAAAGGATAGAAAGGATGGCAAAAGACGAAGGAGAGTGGCATTTTTGATAAGGGATAGCATGACAGCTGTGCAAATGGAGGATATTCTTGGAAATACATCCAGGCAAGTTATTAGGGTGGAATTGAGAAATAAGAAAGGGATGATCACCTTATTGGGATTGTATTATAGACTCTGCAATATTCAGAGGGAAATTGGGAAACAAACTTGTAAGGAGATCTCAGCTATCTGCAAGAAGAATAGAGTAGTTAGGGTAGGGGATTTTAACTTTCCAAACATCGACTGGGACGACCGTAGATTTCAAGGATTAGTTGGAGAGGAATGTCTTAATTGTGTACAGGACAATTTTTTGATTCAGTGTGTGGATGTACCTCCGATAGAAGGTGCATAACTTGACATTTCCTTGGGAAATAAGGCAGAGCAATGAGTGAGGTGTCAGTGGGCGAGCACTTTGGGGCCAGCGACCATAATTTTATTTGTTTATAAATAGTGATGGAAAAGGATAGACCAGATCTAAAAGTTGAAGTTCTAAATTGGAGAAAGGCCAATTCTGACGGTATTAAGCAAGAACTTTCAGAACCTGATTGGAGGCAGTTGTTCACAGGTAAATGGACAGATGGAAAATGGGAAGCCTTTCAGAAATGAGATAACAAGAATCTGGAGAAAGTATATTCCTGTCAGGGTGAAAGGGAAGGCTGGTAGGTATAGGGAGTGCTGGATGACAAAAAAATTGAGGGCTTGGTTAAGAAAAAGAAGGAAGCATATGTCAGGTATACACAGGAAAGATCGAGTGAATCCTTCGAAGGATAGTATAAAGAAAGTAGGAGTATACTTAAGAGATTGCTTTGGCAAATACAATTAAGGAGAATCCAAAGGGGTTTTACAAATACATAAAGGAGAAAAGGGTAAGTAGGGAGAGAAGAGGGCCCCTCAAAGATCAGCAAGGCGGCCTTCCTGTGGAGTCACAGAAAATGGGAGAGATACTAAATGAATTTTGCATCAGTGTTTACTGTGGAAGAGGATAAGGAAGATATAGACTGTCGGGAAATAGATGGTGATATCTTGTAAAATGTCCAGATTACAGAGGAGGAAGTGCTGGATGTCTTGAAACGGTTAAAAGTGGATACATCCCCAGGACCTGATCAGGTGTATCTGAGAACTCTGTGGGAAGCGAGAGAATTAATTGCCGGGCCCCTTGCTGAGATATTTGTATGATCGATAGTCACAGGTGAGGTGCCAGAAGACCGGAGGTTGGCAAACGTGTTGCCACTGTTGAAGAAGGGTGGTAAAGACAATCCAGGGAACTATAGTCAGCTGAGCCTGACCTTGGTGGTTGGCAAGTCGTTGGAGGGAATCCTGAGGGTCGGGATGTACATGTATTTGGAAAGGCAGGGACTGCTTCGTGACAGTCAACATGGCTTTGTGCGTGGGAAATCATGTCTCACAAACTTGATTGAGTTTTTTGAAAAAGTAACAAAGAAGATTGATAAGGGAAGAGGAGTCGATGAGCTCGATATGGACTTCAGTAGGGCGTTCGACAAGGTTCCCCATGGGAAACTGATAAGCAAGTTTCGATCTCGTGGAATACATGAGAAACAGCCATTTGGATACAGAACTGGCTCAAAGGTAAAGACAGAGGGTGGTGGTGGAGTGTTGTTTCGTTAGACTGGAGGCCTGTGACCAGTGGAGTTCCACAAGGATCGGTGCTGGGCCCTCTATTTTTGTCATTCACATAAATGATTTGGTGCGAGCTTAAGAGGTACAGTCAGTAAGTTTGCACTTGACACCAAAATTGCAGGTGTAGTGGACAGCGAAGAGGGTTACCTCAGATTACAACAGGATCTGGACCAGATGGGCCAATGGGCTGAAAAGTGGCAGTTGAAGTTTAATTCAGATAAATGCGAGGTGCTGCATTTTGGGAAAGCAAATCTTAGCAGGAATTATGCACTTAATGGTAAGTTCCGAGGAAGTGTTGCTGAACAGAGAGACCTTGGAATGCAGCTTCAGAGCTCCTTGAAAGTGGAGTCGCAGGTAGATAGGTTAGTGAAGAAGGCGTTTGGTATGCTTTCCTTTGTTTGTCAGAGTATTGGGTGCAGGAGCTGGGAGGTCATGTTGCAGCTGTACAGGACATTGGTTAGGCCAGTGTTGGAATATTGCGTGCAATTCTGGTCTCCTTCCTGTCGGAAAGATGTTGTGAAACTTGAAAAGGTTCTGAAAAGATTTACAAGGATGTTGCCAGGGTTGGAGGTTTTGAGCTATAGGGAGAGGCTGAACAGGCTGTGGCTGTTTTCCCTGGAGCATTGGAGTCTGAGGGGTGACCTTATAGAGGTTTACAAAATTATGAGGGGCATGGAAAGGATAAATTGGCAAAGTGTTTTCCTTGGAGTCGGGGAGTCCAAAACTAGAGGGCATAGTTTTTGCATGAGAGGGGAAAGGTATAGAAGAGACCGAAGGGGCGACTTTTTCACGAGATTGTGGTAACTGTTTGGAATGAGCTGCCAGAGGATGTGGTGGAGGCTGGTACAGTTGCAACAGTTAAGAGGCATTTGGATGGTATATGAATAGGAAGGGTTTGGAGGGATATGGGCTGCATGCTGAGAGGTGGGATCTCTGGTCGACATGGACGGGTTGAACCGAAGGGTCTGTTTCCATGCTGAACATCTCTTTGACTCTATGACTCAAAGAGATTTTGGAGTGCAGGTTCATTGATCCTTGAAAGTGATGTCTCAGTTAGCTAGGGTGGTGAAGAAGACGGTTAGTATAGTTTCCTTGATTGGTCAGAGCACTGAGTATTGGAATTGAGAGATCATGTTGTGTCTGGACAGAACTTTGTTTCGGCCACTTTTGGAATATAGTGTGCATTTCAGGTCTTCCTCCAAAAGGGAGGATGTCTTGAAACTTGCAACAGTTCGATAAAGATGCATTAGGATGTTGCCAGGATTGGAGTATTTGAGCTATGCGGAGATGCTGAAGAGGTTGTGGTTGTTTTCCCTGGAGTGTCGGAGGCTGAGTGGTGACGTATAGATGTTTACAAAACCATAAGCAGCATGGCCAAGGTAAGTAGTAAAGTTCTTTTCCATGGGTTTTAGGAGTCCAAAACTCGAGCGGATAGGTTTAGGGTGAAAGGGGAAAAACTAAAAGGGACCTAAGGGGTAACCTTTTCATGCAAAGGTTGGTGCATGTGTGGAATGAGCTGCTAGACGATATGACGGTGGCTGGTACAGTTACATTTAAAAGTAATCTGGATGGGTAAACGTTTAGAAAGATTTTAGACAGATGTTGGGACAGATGAGACAAGAGTAATTTAGGATATATGGACTGTATGAACAATTTGGTCTGAAGGGCCTGTTTCTGTGCTGTACATCTTTATGACTCTAACTATGCCTGGTAAGTGTATAGCAGTTTACCAAATGTTCCATTTTTAGGTGAATAACACCACTTTCAATCACAATTCTCTGTTAGAAATAAATCCTTATGTTTTTGGTTGAAATGATAGGGTCTTGCGTGTGCAGAAACATGAGATGATGTTTTGAGTTCAATGATCCATGTTAAATGAAAATGCTCTGATTAACAGTGATTCCATTAACTCTGTTTCTCTCCCCACAGATTCTGCCATACCTGTTGTGTTTTGCCAGTTGTATCTCATTCAGTTTCATGTTTTCAGCATTAAAATCCCTTTCATTTATTGCATTAAAATGCTTCACTTCCCAATCTTCCCCCAGATGTAATTCTTAGAATAATAAAATCCAACGATACCGAAGAGGTGCTTCGTGCCACTCAGTTTGTGCTATAAAATCGACACGAAATCTTATACCCGCCCCAGCTTCGAGCACAATGCGCGTAGTCTCAAATAAAATGACGCTTCAAGTGTTCATACAAGTAGTTTTTAAAGTTTGTGAGGTTTCCTGCTTTACCACCCTCCAGGGAATGAATTACCACACTCTCACCATTCTCTGGGTGAAAACACCTTGCAAAGACTTCCTCTAAACATTTTCCCTTTCATCTTAAAAAAGATGCCCTCTGCCATCTGTTGATTGCCTGCCCACAAGTAGTCAAACATAGGATAGAGCTGTTTCAAACAATGCGTCAGGCCATTGAAGATGTCATATTCAAACTCGATATCTGAACACTTCCAGCTGGCCCAGTTAGGTGCTGAGATCTTCTATTGCTCTCTGAACCGACGCAGAGAATGCTTGATCATTAATTTCTGATTTGCAGTTTACCTCCTGTGTCTTTCAGTTAATTTGCTGGCGACTTTGGTTCTCGCATGGGAAAAATGCGGACTCTCCAACTGCACAATGCGTTGGCCATGGCAACATCGGATCTCCTGTTCATTCTCACTGAGATCATTCTGTGGCAATTCAAATACATTTACTACCCAGGATCTTTCCTGAACATGACTCCTGTGTGCAGTGCTCTCTGTGCCTTACCTCGAGCAGCAACAGACTGCTCCGTCTGGTTCACTGTCCTTTTCTCCTTTGAACGTTTGGTGGCCATTTCCTGTCTGAAACTGAAGAGAAAATATTGGACAGAGAAAGCCTTGGCTGTGGCTCTGGCTGCAACCAGCATTCTACTCTGTTCAAAAAACATTCCCTACTATTTTGGGTTTCAACCTGGGAGGATAATTTACAATGTTCAGTGGTATTGTCGAACAAAGTCAAGGTATTTTACTGATCCCAAGTGGCTGGAGTTTAAGTGGTTCAATATCATTTTGATCGCTTTAATCCCATCCGTGGTAATTCTGTGGATGAATACTCTCACGGTCAGGCACATTTTAGTGGCTAGTCGAGTACGCAAGAGCCTGATGGGTCAGAGGAAGGGAGACAGTCATAAAGATGCAGAGATGGAGAGCCGGAAGAAGTCGGTAATTCCCCTCTTCACCATATCCATCAGCTTCATACTTCTGTAATCCATGCACGGTGCAAATGTCGTGTTCAATATCATTAAAGGAGGGAATTATTGGAGGTAGAGTCCTGCCTGGAGGTAGAGCAATGACACTGCAGAAATCCTGAAGGATTTCAGCTGCAGCACAAACACATTATTTTATGCAGCGATTCTGCCCAAGTTCAGAGCGAAGTTCAGGAATGCAGTGCACGAACTGGTCATGTAGATTCATCAGTTCATAAAATACAAAACAACTGAGAGAACTCCAGTGGCAGCCGCAGTGTTCCCAGTGCAGAAATTGCAGATGTTCGGCCAGGATTCCATCAGCACAAGCACATGGATTTGAGTATAACACCCAGTGTTGGATGGGGAGGGCAGTCACAGGATGGATCACCATTCACCATGCTCAGGAGCATGCTGCTATCCTTGTTTGACTGACGGATTGACACACACTGGGGCACACAATGAGCAGCAAGAGGTTATTCAGCCCTTCGTGTCTGATTGCCCTGCCAACCCAGAAAATCGTGATTGATGCAATTGTATCATCAATCCCGCATTTCTCTGTACACCTGAACACCTCTCCCACATCATTCCTCAAAACATTTGCAATAAGTTATCTGCATTCCCTTTCAATGATACTGAAGGTTATGACAAAGGGACATCAGGTAATAGGAGAAGAGGTAACTATCTGGGGCAGGGTAGGAAGGAAAGAGGCTGCAAGAGTGATTCCAAATGATGGAAAGGCTATGAGTGATGGGTTCAGCTGGAACATTGAGTGTTCACGGACAGCCCTGTGGGTGAGTGTTAAAGACTTCGGCAGTAGGGGTCTCTGAATTTTCCTTGCAGGGGTGTAGGGGAGAGGGACAGAAACAGTCCCTCCTGCACCATGATGACTGACAGACTCTCTCTGTTCAGCTCACAATAAACAGTTTATTACAACAAGGGAAATGTTCTGGGTACTGGTGATCTCCTCATCTGAATGGGATGTTGTTACGTGCACATTTGTATTTGAGTGTGTTTATTGCGTCCACCTTTTGTCTACTTCATTCATAGGGCTATTTCAGACTCTCCTCTGCCTCTTTCTGTCTGTCTTTGTCTGTTCCTCTCTTCCTCTCTCGCGCTGTGCCCCATCTCTCATCTTCATGCTCTCCCTCTCTCTCTGTCTTACTCTGTACATGTCCATGCCTGCATCGTTCTCTCTCTGTCTCTTTCTCTCTACCTATCTGCCGGTCTGTCATTCTTTCTGCGTGAGGGTGTCTGTGTATTTCGCTGTGTGGTGCGGAGGGAGCTTCATTCCCTTTGTGGCGATCTCCATGTGTGTATGTGTGTGTGTGTGGGCGGGGGGGGGGGGGTGAGGTGGCTTCATTGCCTTTGAGGGAATCACCCAGTGTGTGGGGCAGAGGGGTTTTTATTGCCTTTATGGGGATCTCCCTGCGTGTTAGGGACGGGGTACAGGGCTTCATTATCTTTGTGGGTGGGGATCTCTGTGTGTGTGTGGGGAGGGAGATGGCTTCATTGCCTTTGTGGGAATTTCCTTGTGTGTGTGGTAGGGGGCTTCATTGCCTTTGTGGGAATCTCCCTGTGTGTGTGTCGGGGGGAGGGGCGCAGAGGTGGCTTCATTGCCTTTGTGGAGATCTCCCTGAATGTGAGTGTGTGTGTGTATATGTCCCTCAATAATTGTCCTTGAACATGTCCCTGAGTGTGACACATTATGACTGTCTTTATGAATGTTCGTGTGGCTTTCCCTTTGTTTGTGTTGGTAAGTATTTCGATTCATGCGTACATGCGTTTGGGAATGTTATTCAGTCTGTCTGAGATCGTTTCTGTCAAAGTGGGCGTTTTTATGTTGGCGTAAGTTACTGTACCTCTGTGATTGCATATCTGTCTGTGTTTTGCACACGTGCATCTGTTGTGTTTGTGCCTGTGTGTGTGGTGTTTGTGAGATTTCATTTCAATGACGATGTGGTTTTGCGTGTGTGTGTTCTGTGATACGATATGTGTGTGTCTCTGAGTGTCATTGTATTAATGTGGGATTGGGGAGTGTGTTTTTGCCTGGCTGTGCTCTTGTTTAAGCCGGTGAGAATGTTGTTCTGACTTTTTTTGGCTGCCTGTCCGTGTGTCACGATATTTCTGTGCCCCCAAAAGGATCTCTCTGTGTTTTATTCTGTGTGTCACTCTGTCTATATCTAATTCTGGCGATGGTTCTTTAACTGTGTTCGAACGTGTTTTTGTGGATGTACAAGAAGTTGCCGTCATTTTTGCAGGTTGGTGTGTAATGTCTCTTAATCTGAGTTTGTTAATGTAAGTGTGTGAAGGTGTGAGTGTGATTCTAAGTCTGCGTTCCTATATCTCAGTATGACTGTATTTCTTTGTGTGTGGACATGTGTGTATTCTGACCATACGTGGCTGTGTTCCTAACTGTCTTAGTAAGCCTGTTTTCATGTGTTTGAGTGTGTGTGCGCGTGCGCGCATGAATGCTCAAGCCAATGTGAGTCGGTGTTCCCCATTCGGGAATCTGATTGTTTTCCTGTGTGTGTTGTGAGGGTATATTTCTTTACTTTTTGGAAAGGAGTGTTCTCACAATTCAGTTGGACTGTATTATTGTGCAAGTGTGCATGTTTGTGAGTCGAATGTGTGCACGTGTATGTGTTTTTATTTTTCAGTCAGTCCCGATATCATACTTTGCATTTCTGTGTGCTGGTGTGCTTCTGTTTGCATGTGCACATGTTTATGTGATGGTGTGGGCTTGTTTTGTGTCCCTCTGGGTGTGGTTCTGTCTCTGTCTGATCATGAGACTTCCTCCCCTGAAAAAGGACACGTGAACACTCAGCAGGCCATGGTTCACAGATTGCTCTCAATGGTGCGTTTCAGCAACCTGGAAATATCTAGGTATCAGTATCTGTACCTCCTGCACCCTGTTTGCGGAACTGTTACGTCAGTTCAAGGACCTAAGACTAATGAAAAAAAGACAGCGAAATATTCAATGAAAGGCAGGATTCCAGTTGTTTCTTCCATGTTTGAACCAAGGACGCAATACATACACTTTTTCAGGTTGGAGCTGTTTGTGTCCGTCCATAAATGTTGTTATAGACTGCATCATTCCACCCTACAATGTATCATCTGAATAGGACCATTTAGCCCATTGCGACTGCTCTGTCATTTGATCATGAATGATTTGTTTCTCAATTCTATTCTCCGGCCTTCTCCACACAACTTTTGATTTCCCTATGAACCAGCTCCCCGTCTTTCACTGTTTTTAATGTAATTGTTCTGGACCAGACCCTCTAAAAGCATTTTAAGATGGAAGCCCAGACCCTAACGTTTCTATTTGTTTTGTTCATGTGTAAAGTGGATATTCCAGGATTGATGGAGCAGGAAAATATTCATCGGTTGAAGTGAAGCAAAGTTTATATACTTTGCATCGAATGAAATACATAGAAAAGAGAACAGAAGACTGCATAACTTCACCCATCCGAAAACTCAACAGACTGTCCCAACTTAATGATTGTTCAAAATTCCTCCCACAACCTCCATAAGCACCCAATGTCAAAACAGGTAAAATCAAACAGAGGGTCTTGCAGAAGAGAAGTCAGAGAGAGATCAGCATGGAACAACTTCTTCCTTGTCGCTGTTCCTTTTACAAGCAGTTTAAAAATCTGACAACTTGCAAACACCAACCCAAATTAAACCAAACCAGAAAAAATCAGAGGTGGGAGAATTGGCCACACCCCTTTCATTGCAGATAGTTTTATATTTGAAAGCCTTTTTGCCTGAAACAGTTTCTGTTAATTATCATGAAATTGTCTCTGCAACCCATCCAAACTCAACATCCAAGAACAAATGCATTCACAAACACACGAAGAAAGAAAACCAAGGACACACTACCTTGGTAAAGGGGCAGCGTCATCACGCACTCAATCTTTTGAACTCCACAACACTCTGAAGCAGTGATTTCCACAGATGAAGCCCACTTTGGCTGAAGAAATTAATTCTAATCTCAGTACCAAATTTCGCCCCTTTATTCTGTCGCTATGTTCTCTGGCCCTACTCTCTCCTACATGTAGAAACACATTACAAACAGGTGCTGAAATGGAAGGACTGCTTATGAAAGGAAGTACAATGCTGGTCTGAGGCTGTGAATGACAGTCTCTGTGGCTGTTTGGAATTGGTGGACTGGGCCATGTTAAAGTACTCAGTGGAAATCCTGGATGAGCAAACCACCACCATCACAGACATCGTGGGCAAATGCAAGGAGGACTGCTGAGTGAAGAATTCAATCCGAGTGTTCCCCAAGCGTCAAACTTCAGTGAATCAGGAAATCATCTCCTGCTGAAGACCAGACGAACAACTTTCAAATGGGAAGACCCTGATCTATAAAGGGAATCTAGATCTGACTTCCGCTGGGCTATTAGGGATGCCAAGAGGGAGGACCAGACCACATCAGAGGTCCATACCCACTAAACAGATTACTGCTCCCTATGGCAAGGCTGAAAGAACATTTGAGGATGCAAAATGAAGCACAGCAAGATAGCGGACAAAGACACGTCCCTCCCTGAGGCGCTTATTGCTTTCTCTGCTTGGATTGAGCAGAATGCCAGTGGCGCAGTGACTCCTGCCCCAACAGCCCCAGACACATCTGTTCCCTCGTTCACCTATTCACACGTCAGAACAGTTATCCTGAGTGTCAACCCAAGGAAAGTTTTGGGCCTGGATGGAGTCCCTTGCCGTGCAATTAGATCCTGAATGGAAAAACTGGCTGGGGTACTCACTGACATCTTCAAACTCTCCCTCCAACACGGTGAAGACCCTATCTTCTTCAAGAGGACGACCACCATCCCCCCACACACATTCTCTCTCTCAAGTACACACGCATTCTCTCTCTCAAGCACACACACATTCTCTCTCTCACACATACACAAGCATTCTCTCTGTCATGTACATATGCATTCTCTCTCTCTCACACACTCATTCTCTCTCTCACGTACACACTCATTCTCCCTCTCATGCACACACTCATTCTCTCTCTCGCTCATGCACATGCACGTTCTTTCTCACATAGACATGCATTCTCTCTCTCACGTCCACGTGCAATCTCTCTCACGCACCCTCATTCTCTCGCTCATGCACACAATCATTCTCTCTCTCTCACGCACACAAGCATTCTCTCTCTCATGCACACACTCATTCTCTCTCTTAAACACACATTCATTCTCTCTCTCATGCACACACGCATTCTCTATCTCACGCACACACACATTCTCTCTCTCATGTACACATGCGCTCTCTATCTCACACATACATGCATTCTCTCTCTCTTGCACACGTGCATTCGCTCTCTCACACACACATTCTCTCTCTCACGCATGCACACATTCTATCACTCGCACACATGCTCATTCTCTCTCTCATGCACACACGCATTCTCTCTCTCACGCACATATTCTCTCTCTGACGCACTCATGCCCTCGCTTTCCCTTACACACACACACGCCCTCTTTCTTGCACCCACACAGTCTCGCACATATGCACTCTCCTTCTCTCATCGAGGTACACAATCGCCCTCTCTCTCACAACCCCTCACACACACTCGCTTGCGTTCACTCGCACAAACTCAATTGTTCACACACACTTTCTCTGTCATGTGCGCACACCCTATCTTTCTGTCTCTCTCTGTCCCGCTATTTCACAGTCGCTCTCTCTCTGTCGTTCTCTCTCTCTGTCCCTGTATCTATCGTGCTCTCTCTCTTTCTCTCTGTCTGTTTGACTCAGGCTCTCTGTCTGTCACTCTGTCTCTCTTTCTCTGTCTCTCTGTCTCTGTCTGTCTGACTCTCTCTCTGTCTCTCTCTTGGTTTTTCTCTCTCTCTGTCTGTCTCTCTCTCTCACTCCATCTCCCTCTCTCTTTGTTTCTCTCTCCCTCTGTCTCTCTCTTCCTCTGTCCCTCTCTCTGTCACTCTGTCCCTCACTCTCTGACTCTCTGTCCCTCTTTCTCTGTCCCTCTCTCTCTCTGTTTCTCTGTCTCCCTGTCCCTCTCTTTCTCTCTGTCCCTCTCTCTCTCTGTCCTTCTGTTCCACTCTCTCTGTGACCCTCTCTCTCTGTGCCTCTCTCAGTCCATCTCTCTCTGTCCCTCTCTATCTCTCTATCTCTCTGTCCCTCTCTCTTTCTAATGCCTCCCCCCTCTCTCTGTCCCTCTCTCTCTCTGTCCCTCTCTCTCTATCTCTCTGTCAGTCTCTTCTCTCTCTCTCTCTCTCTCTCTCTCTCCGCCCTCTCTCTCTTTCCCTCCGTCTCTCTCTGTGTCCCTCTCTCACTCTGTGTGTCCCTCTCTCTCTCTCTGATTCCCCCTCTCTCTGTGTACCCCTCTGGGTCCCTCTCACTCTCTGTACCCCTTTCTCTCACTCTCTCTCTCTCTGTGTACCCCTCTCTCTCGGTCTGTCTCTCTCTGTCCCTCTCTTTCTCCGGTGTCCCTCTCTCTCTGTATCCCTTTCTCTCTCTCCGTCTCTCTGTCCCTCTCACTCTATCTCTCTGTCCCTCTCTTTCTCTGTCTCTCTCTGTCTTCTCCCTCTCTGTCTCTTTCCCTCCGTCTCTCTCTGCGTCCCCCTCTCTCTCTGTGTCCCTCTCTCTCTGTCTCTCCCCCTCTCTCTGTGTACCCATCTCTCTCTCTGTGGGTCCCTCTCACTCTCTCTCTGTCTCTCTGACCCCCTCTCTCTCTCTGTTCCTCTATCTCTGTCCCCCTCTCTCTCCCTCTGTTTCCCTCTCTCTCTGTCTCTGTCTCTCTCTCCCTGTCCCTCTCTCTCTCTGTCTCTCTGTCCCTCCCTCTCCCTCTGTGTTCCTCTCTCTCTGTGTGTCTTTGTCCTTCACAGACTGGAGTGAGTTACAGCGTGGAATCTAATCAATGGGTTCAGGGTGGTTCAGATACAGAATAACAGATAGCCCTGAGTGAGATACATTCTGGAATCTAATGGAGGGATATGCGAAGCTTTTTATGTGGAATAACTTGTAACTGGGAGAGAGTCACAAAGTGGACTATAGGCCAAGTGCTTTCAAATCTTGTCTCGACTTAAACGTAATGCGGTCATAAACTACATGACTTTACTGACTCCCCACGGATCCATGGGGAAATTAGACTGACCCCACTGTGTTTCTGTTGCTGACACCTGGTGACATTAATCTGACCCCACTCTGTCTCTGTCATTGACCCCTAGGGACATAAGACTGACTCCACTTTATCTCTGTTACTGACCCTGGGTTTATTAGACTGACCCCGCTGTGTCTCTGTCAGTTAACACTGGGGAAATTGGACTGACTCGACCGTGTCTCTGCTTTGGATCCATGGGAACATTATACTAACCACACAGTGTCTCTGTCACTGACCCCTTGGGACATATGACTGACTCCACTGTGTCTCTGTCACTGACCCATGGGTACATTAGACTGACCCCACTGTGTCTTTGTTACTGACCCCTGGGTACATTAGTCTGACACGACAGTGGCACTGTCACTGACCATTGGATGCATTAGACTGACCCCTCTGTGTCTCTCTCACTGACAGCTGGGCACATTAGACTGATCTCACTGTGTCTCTATCACTGACCTCGAGGGCATTAGACTGACCCCACTGTGTCTCTGACACTGACCTCTGGGAACATTGGACGAACCCCACTGTGTCTTTGTCACTGAAGCCTGTGCACATTAGATTTATCTTACTGTGTCTCTGTCACTGAACTCTGGGGACATTCGACTGACCCCACTGTGCCTCTGTCACTGACCTCTGGGGACGTTAGACTTACCCACTGTCTCTCTGTCACTGACACCTGGGAACGTTCTCCTGACCCCACTGTGTCTCTGTCACTTACCACTGTGGGCATTAGACAGACCCCACTGTCCCTCTGTCACTGACCACTGGGGACATGAGTCTGACCCCACTGTGTCTCTGTCACTGAACCCTGGGGATATTAGACTGAACCCCCTGTGTCTTTGTCACCTACCTCTGGGGTCATAAGACTGAGCCCACTGTGTCTCTCTCACTGACAACTGGGAACATTTGACTAACCCCTCTGTGTCTTTGTCACTGAAGCCTGTGTACATGAGACTTATCCTACTGTGTCTCTGTCACTGACCTCTGGGGACATTAGACTTACCCACTGTCTCTCTGTCACTGACCCCTGGGGGCATTAGACTCACCCCACAGCATCTCTGTCACTGACCCTTGGAACATTAGACTGAGCCCGCTGTGTCTCTGTCAATGACACCTGCCGGCATTAGACTGACCCCACTGTATCTCTGTTGCTGAACCCTGAGGGCATTAGACTGAACCCACTGTGCGTCTGTCACTGAACCCTGGGAATATTCGACTGAACCCACCGTGTCTCTGTCTCCGACCCCTGGGAACATAGTCTAACCCCACTGTGTATCTGTCACTGACCTCTGGGGGCATTAGACTGACCCCACTGTGTCTCTGTCACGGACCCCTGGAGACATTAGACTGACCCCACTCTGTCACTGTCACTAACCCCTGTATGAATTGAACTGACCCCTGTGTGTCTCTATCACTGACCTCTGGGCACATTCGTCTGACCCCACTATGTCTCCATTGCTGACCCATGCGGGAAGTAGACTGACCCCAAAGTGTCTCTGTCATTGACCTCTGGGGACATTAGTCTGACCCTACTTTATCTCTGTCACTGAAATCTGGGGACATTAGACTGACCAAACTGTTTCTCTGTTACTGACCCCTGGGGGTATTAGACTAACCCCACTGTGCCTCCATCGCTGACCCCTCTGTGTTTGATCGGCATGTTGTTTGATATTGTCTGCCAGGTTCATGATACCCTCCGAGTTTTCTGGAAAGTACAGCACTCATGACCAACAACAGCACACGGTCCTCCAGGTGAGGCTAGCAGATAATGCAAATCCATTCGATTCTGCAATTCCATGGTCCAGCCAGCCACAAGCTCATCTGAGACCTCAATCAGTGCTTGTCCACTTGCCCTGGCCTCTGAAACAGTCTCATCGGCCACGTGTTCCAATGCTGAACCCATGTGAATCAATTCAAAGGATGGCCAGCCCATTCAATACACGAGAAAGGACATCATGAGGAAATGGTCTGTTTTGGAAGTGGCTCCTTTGGCTCGTAGATGGTATTGCTTAAGGGATGATGCACGTCAGCAAGCACACAACCCGTATAGCAGCATCCCAACGAAATGGTTGGAAGCCATGGGTAAGCTCTGTTGTTGTATATAAAGTATATGCCATTATAATCTGTAAAATCATAAGCCAATATCATCCAAGGTTATAGGGCAGAACAGACCAATAGACTATTAGAAGTTATATTCCATACTCTGGACGAATTACAGTAAAACATTGCACTGTCAGAAATGTTCACTACTGGGCCTTGCCAGTCAAATGAGAGGTCACATCTGCTTTGCCCCATCAACCTTCCCTTTACTCATTTCTAAAACATAAGGAATCTGTAACGTTACTTGAAAGGACTGTAAGGGAAGGAGGAACTGTGTCATGATTATATGCGGGCTGACACCATGTCGAAAATTTAGTCATTTCTTAACCTGCCGATTCCCATATTCTCATGTCCCCATTAACTCCTGTGTGATTCCGACGTAACACCCACTCAACTGCTGCTGGTGGAACGAAAAGGAGGAATTGAAGAGATATTCCTTCCCTTGAATAGATGAGGACATGGGTACAAAACCAGCGCTTACTTATATTAAAATTTTCAGCATACATTCATGGCATATGTCAGTTAGTATTTGCATGCTGTTACCGAGTAGGCCAGTTCTTCAATATCAAATGGCCACCGACGTTAAAGAATTCAGAATGTTCAAAGAGTACTAAAAAGGTCTTCACGCGATATTCATTCCTGTTTGAGGTGCAATCTTCTTACAATCAGATTGGTGGACCCAGTTCGAGTGTCCTTCAATCTTGACAGAAGTTGATGTGAGTAAGACTTGAAAGGGGCCGGAACAGCATTGTCCCAATTTGTTCCTTTCCCAATTATTAACCAATACATAATCCCCTTGGTTTGCTTTTGGATATTAGGAGGCGATTGTCCCTTCCTGAACTGGGCAATGCGACTTTTGGCCTGCGATTGAAGAAACTTTAGAGAAAGTGGCAAATGTTTCAAGTAATTCTGCATTTGCTCACCCATTACAAGGGGATCCACGCCCTCAGGGGGTTTATCGTGCGCAATCCACAGCGTCCTCATTGGCCGACTGTAAGCTATCTCTTCAACTGACAGTCCAGTCTGCGAATGTGGAGACACTCACATGTACAGTCCTGCCAAGGGCAATACTTGGAGACACTTTATTTGACCATTTTAGATAACCTCTCTTTTAAAGTATGATTGGCCTGTTCCACAATCCCTGCTGCCTGCGGGCGATATGCACAGTGCAGTTGCTGTTCAATGGAGAGTGAGTCACATATTTAAGGAATAAATCGAGGCATGAAATGTTAGTTTCAGCAGCAGGAAGCACAGGAGCATTGACCAGGGGGCTGACGGGAAGGTGAAGCACTGATTTAAGAACTTACTGAGAACGTCTGGACCCTCTATTTATGTTTCAGCAGCAAAAAGTGTGGGAGCGTTGACAAGGGCGCTGATGAGAAGGTGAACCACAGATTTAAAAACCTATCTAGTAAATAGGCGGACCGCAAGCTGAGCAGGAGCGGACACAGCACTGCTGAGTAAGAGAAGTAATGTATTTGGATGGCTGCGTTACCTGAAGCACTAATTAGGTAGTGGCTCCCACCCATCCTCCTCCTCGAACCAAAAAGAATGTTCTGTGTGCTGGATTGGTAAGATAACTTGCTTTAAAAATAATATTTATTGGGAATTTAAAATAGTGGAAATGGCGGTTAGGAACATTGATGTTCCTCCTGCAGAATGTGGGAGGTCAGGGTCACCAATAGTGTCCCTGCTGACTTCATTTGTGTGACGTGCACCCAACCCCAGCTCCTAAGAACCTCTGTTAGGGAACTGAAGCTGGAGCTGGATGAACTTCGGAAGTGGAGGGTGTTATTGAGAAGAGTCACAGGAAGTAGTCAGACCTCAGGGACAAGAAAAATGTAGATGGGTTCAAGTCAGGTGACGGAAAGGGATCCCCTGTGGCCATGGATTCTGTTGGGGTGGTGGGAACGACTGACCAGGCGAAAGCCACGAGATACAGGTCTCTGGCACAGAGTCTGTCGCTGTTGTGCAGAAAGGAAGAGGGGAGATGAGCAGAGCATTAGTCATTGGGGACTCCATAGTTAAGGGGACAGATAGCATATTCTGTTGGAATTTTTGGTGTGTTACCTCCCAGTTTCCAGGGTTCCTGATGTCTCTGATTGTGTTGTCCGGATCTTCGCGGGGGAGGGGGAGCAGCCCCAAGTTGTGATCCACATCAGAACCAATAACATAAGTAAGAAAAGGAATGGGGATACAAGGCTGAAACTCAAGGAGCTCGGGTAGACGTTCAGAGCTGGACCAAACAAAGTTGATATCTCTGATTTGATGCCCATGTTTATTGCTCGTGAGGCAAGGAATAGGGAGAGAGAGATGTTGAACATGTGGCTGCAAGAATGGTGCAGGCGGGAGAGTTCAGATATCTGTCAAATTGGTGCTCATTGAGGGGGTGGTGGGAGATCTACAAACAGGAAGGTCTACACCTGAATCAGAGGGGTACAAGTATCTGGGGATAGGGTTGGGGGCAGCGGGGGGATATTTTCATGCTGGGGAGGATTTAAACCATATCAACAGGAGGATGGGAACCTGAACTGTTATTCCAGTGTACAGGAGATTGAGTGTAGTGAGGTCAGAAACATAGTTTCAAGGTCGCAAGAGAAAACCAGAAGGAGGAAGATCGTTTGAAATATGTCTACCTCAACGCCAGGAGATTCCAGAATAAGGTGGGTGAACCTGCAGTATGAGTTGGTACATGAGACTTCGATATTGTGGCCATTTCGAAGACATGGGTAGAGCCGGGACAGGAATGTTTGTTGCTGGTTCTAGGGTATAGATGTTTCAGTAATAACAGGGAAGGTGGTATAAGAGGGAGTTGATGTGGTACTGTTTATCAAGGACGATTGAGCTAAGGACGTTTGAGGACTCATCCACTGAGGTAGTATAGGCTGAGGTTAGACACAGGAAAGGAGAGGTCACCCTGTTGGAGGTTTTCTATAGGCCTCTGAATAGTTCCATAGATATAATGGAAAGGATAGCAAAGATGATTCTGGATAGGAGTGCGAGTAACAGCGTAGTTGCTATGGGGGACGTTAACTTTCCAAATATTGACGGGAAATACTATAGTTTGAGTATTTTAAATTGGTCAGGTTTTGTTCAGTGTGTGCACGATGGTTTCAGGACACAGTATGTAGACAAGCTAACAAAGGTTGTTTTGGATTTGGTACTGGGGAATGAACCAGCCAGGTGATAGGTTTAGAGGTAGGTGAGCACTTTGGTGATCGTGACCACAATTCAGACATGTTTACTTTAGTGATGGAAAGGGGTAGGTACACACCACAGGGCAAGAGTTGTAGTTGGGCATAAGGAAATTATGATGCGATTCGGCAAGATTTAGGATGCCTAGGATGGAGAAGGTAACTGCAGGGGTTGGGCACAATTGAAATGTGAAGCTTGTTCAAGTAATAGCTACTGCCTATCCTTGATAAGTATATTCCTGTCAGGCAGGGAGGAAGTGTTCGTGTGAGTGAACCGTGGTTTTCAAAAGAAGTTGAAACTCTTGTCACGAGGAAGAAGAAAGCTTGTTTTAGGATGAGATGTAAAGGCTCAGTTAGAGCGCTTGAGAATCCCAAGTTAGCCAGGAAAGACCTAAAGAGAGGGCGAAGAAGAGCCAGGAGGGTACATGAGAAGTTATTGGTGGATAGGATCAAGGAAGACCCGAAGGTTTTCTATAGCTATATCAGGAATAATAGAATGACTAGAGTAAGATTAGAAACAATCAAGTTATGATAGTGGGAGGTTGTGCATGAACACCGATGAGATAGGGGACGCGCTAAATCAATATTGGCAGTATTCACACTGGAAAAAGACAATGTTATTCAGGAGAATTTGAGATGCAGGCGACAAGATGGGACTGAGGCGCACAAGGAGGAGGTTTTCGCAATTGTGGAAAGTGTGAAAATAAATAGGTCCCATAGGATTCTCTGGGAAACTAGGGAGGAGATTGGATGGTCTTTGGCTTTGATCTTTATGTCGTCATTGTCAACAGAAACAGAGCCAGAAGATTGGAGGATAGCAAATGTTGTCCCTTTTTTCAAGAAGGGAATAGAGTCAACTCTGACACTATTAGACCAGTGAGCCTTACTTCGATTGTGGATGAAGTGTTGAAAAAAGTTAGAAGAGATAGGAATTTGAATAATCAATAGAGGAATAAGTTGATTAGGGGTACTCAAAACCGACTTGTGAAGGATAGGTCGTGCCTCACAAACCTGATTGAGTTCTTTAAGAAGGTGGCCAAACAGGTAGATGAGGGTGAAGTGGTTGAAGTGGTGTATATGGATTTCCATAAGGCATTTGATAAGGTTCTCCACGATAGGCTATTGCACAAAATACAGAGGCATGGATTTGAGGGTGATTTAGCAGTTTGGATCAGAAATTGGTTAGCTGAAAGAAGATAAGGTGGTGGTTTATGGGAAATGTCCATCTTGGAGTTCAATTACTAATGGTGTACCGCAAGGATCTGTTTTTGGTAACTGCTATTTGTCATTTTTATAAATGATCTAGGTGAGGGCATGGAAGGATGGGTTAGTAAATTTGCGAATGACACAAAGGCTGGTGGAGTTGGCGACAGTGCCGAAGAATGTTGCAGGTTACAGATGGACACAAGTAAACTGCAGAAATGGGGTAAGAGGAGTCAAATTGAATTATTGAGGAAAATTGCGATGTGATTCACTTTGGAAGGAGCAACAGGAATAAAGAGTACTGGACTAATGGTTAGATTTTTGGTGGTGTAGATGAGCAGAGAGATGTCAGTGTCCATGTACACAGATTTCTAAAGTTGCGACACAGGTTGAGTGTTTCGATAAGAAGGCATACGGTGTGTTAGCGTTTATTGGCAGAGGGATTGAGTTTCGGTGCCACGAGGTCTTGCTGCAGCTATACAAAAAACTGGTGTGGCCATACTTAGAGTATTGTGCACATTTCTGGTCACCATAATATAGGAAGGATGAGGAAGCTTTTGAAAGGGTGCAGTTACGATTTACTAGGAGTTTACCTGGAATGGAGGGTATATCTTATATCGAAAGGCTGAGGGACTTGAGTCTGTTTTTGTTAGCGATAAGACGTTTGTGAGGTGACTTATTTGAGACATATAAGATAATCAGATGATGAGACAGGATGGATAGTGAGAACCTTTTTCCTCAGCTGGTGATGGCGAGCACGATGGGTCACAGCTTTAAATTGAGGGGATGATAGATATAGGACAGACGTCAGAGGTAGCTTCTATACTCAGAGAGTAGGAGGGGAGTGGAGTGGACTGCCTGCAACAGTACTAGACTCTCCGACTTTGAAGGCATTTGAATTGTCATTGGATAAACATATGGTTGAAAATGGAATTGTGTCGGATCGATAGGCTTCAGAATGGTTCCACACGTTGGTGCAACATCGAAAGCTGAAGAGCCTGCCCTGTGCTGTAATGTTCTATATTCTACATGGCCCATTGTCAGATTTCATCCTTTTAGGCAACCCAAAGAGGGGAATTACTTTAGTCAACAATATTTTGTCGACTGTATGTGCAGTGCACTTAGTAGAGGGGAAGGCTTCAATTCATTTGCTAAATTCATCGAACATGAACAAACAGTATTTATAACATTGTACTTTAGGATTTTGTTTTGTTCGCTGAGCTGCAAGGTTCACTTTCAGACGCTTCGTCACCGTACTAGGAAACATAATCAGTCAGTCTCTCATTAAGCACTGGCGTTATGGCCCACTTTCTATTTATGTCTTTCGTTTTCCTTGGGTTGATGATGTCATTTTCTGTGCTGGTGATGTCATGGTGATAGCATCTGAAAATGAACCTTGCAGCTTAGCGAGCAAACATATATCTAGAACCTCCATCTGAGCGCTGAATCTTGTCCAAACTCACTTACATCTCCGGGGACAATCCACTAAAACTAGCACAAAGATTGGAAACCAATGACCGCTGTTAGAGCTCCACCCACAAATACCTGTACTTCCTGCATGAATGCCAAAAGAAACAGGTCCTATCTCAATACCTCAAAAACATACCTCCCTTAACACACCTCTATCCAAATGAACAGCAAAGCAAAACAGCTGAAGAATGCTTAGGGAAATGTTTAATGATGGCCACCACAGACTCCTTAAATACAACTGGGAAATACAGTGAAAAAACCTCTACTTCCTCATGCAACAAAGCACAAATGAGCAGACACAGTACAACAAGCCATAGACATGAGACAGCGGCTAACACAGAAAATGAAGAAAAAAAAAACTACACCTGCAGAAACAAAACAAGACAAACTCACGCAAAGTAACACCGGAGGCGGCATAGAACCTATCTGCCCAACAAATAACAGACACTGATAAAGCTGTCTCAGTAACAGGATTAAGTTACAGTTTCTGGGATGCAGACCATAAAAATTTTTAAAGCATAAGAAACAATACTGAAAGAAACCAAACTCACAGAAGAAACCATCATTAAGTGGGGAAAAGGAAGAACACTCAATAAACAAGAAAGGAAAACACTAGAAGGACTCAAGAAAGATAAAACATTGTTATCCTACCTGCAGACAAAGGACGCCTTACAGACATTTAAAAGCGGACAGACTATATTGAGAAAGCAAACACACTGCTTGCAAATACCGACACTTACCACTAGGTGGCGATTGGCCCAAAGCAAAAACGAGAAAACCAAATCACATCCTTACTCAAAAAACTCCAGAGATCTGGAGAATTAAACAAGGCAGACTTCCAAAAGATGGAACCAGATGGATCCGACACACCACGACTCTACGGATTATCCAAAATTCACAAGCCAGGAGCGTTCCTCTGACCCATAGTCTTGCTACCTGGAACGCAAACATACAGCATGGCCAAGGAACTACACCAAAGACTAAAAAAAGTAGAAGAATCATGCACCTCCATTCACTCCCCCCCAAAATTTCTGAACAACATCATGGACACCAAGATAGAAGAGGATGAAAGTATAGTCTCTCACATAACAGCCCTGTTCACATCCATTGATATCAACCTGGCCAAGGAAACAATGATGACACTATTTGAAGAACCAAAGACACAAAGACTGGACACGACCAGCTTCATCAGCAAGGACATTATCATCAAGTTAGGGGACCTATGTATTACCCCCCCCCCCACTTCACCTTCAACAACAAAACCTACAGACCAACCAATGGAACACATATGGGATCTTAGATATCAGGGCTTTTAGCAGAGGCAGTAATGCAGAAACTCGAACAAACAGCGCTGCTAATCATCCAACCTAAACAGTGGGTCTGCTACAGGGATGAGACTTTGGCCATCACTCAACTGAACAAATTAGAGGAAACCTTCAAGACCATCAATAATACCGTTACAGGCAAAAAATTCACAAAGTTGGATGAAAACAACAACAGACTCCAATTCCTTGATGTCACAGTAGAGCGAGCAGCCAATGAGGAACATTAAACCAGCGTCAACAGGAAAACAACACTTATGGAACAAATACTGAACTGCAGAAGCAATCATCCCAACACCCACCAACGAAGCTGCATCAGAACTTTATTTCACTGAGCCACCACACACACTGCAGCTCAGATGAATTGTGAAGTACAGAACAAAACCAACTACACAGCATATTCAAAATGAACGGGTACCCAATGATTGCATTCCGTTGATTTCTCAGCAACAGAAACAAATAAGCAGACAAAACATTCCCAAAAAACCCGAGCTGCTCTCCCCTGAAACAAATAATTCTCAGAAATGACTGCCAGTCTACTCAGACCCCTTGGCAGCCCACAGACCCACCAACGTCAAATCAGCAGGTAATGTATTTGAAATACTCTATACAGACAACAAGCAAAAGAAACGCCAATTACAAAATACCTGGCAAGAACTGCAACACACACGACATTGGACAAACAGGCGAAAGTTAACCACAAGGGTAGGCATGACCCACTATCACTAGTATCTTTGCATACAGATGAGGAAAGAAACCAATTTGACTGGAACGACACATCAAACCTAGGACAAGCCAAACAGAGACATGCACGAGAATTCCTCGAAACATAGCATTCCAACCGGAATGCTATCAACAAACACATCGATTTGGACCCCATCTACCACCCTCTGAGAAAAAGAGCAGGAAATCACATCACTTCAGGTAACGACATCACCAACCCAAGGATATCTGAATACATAAATAGATAGCGGGCCATAATGCCAGTGCTTCACAGGATGCTCAGTAATGATGTTACCTAGCATGGTGCCGAAATATCTGAAAATGAATCTTCCAGCTAATCAAGCAAACCTACATCCAGAATCTCAATCTGAGCTACAAATCTCTCCAAATTGTACTTTAGGTAATTCAATAGAATGAAGCTGTATCCAGAAAAAATGATCATCTTGCATGTGTGTTGTCCCAGAAGGGTATTTAATAGCTTTACCATTATTATTATACGTGCAAATAAGGCACATTTCCAGCCACATTTGACGTGCTGTATTAAAATCGGGGTGCCACCATGTTTTTAAAATTCGCTGTACCATTCCTTCCTTGCCAAGATGGGTACAAGTATGCAAGTCATCAATAAGCACTGGGAACAAAGAATCAGGAATACAGACTTGACCCACTGGTGTTAGCCAGAGGTATCGTGTCGAGGAGTGCGAACACCAATCGACTTCCAAAGTGGGTGTTCAGATTCGGAGGCATCCTTCTGTCAAGTTTGAATCGCAGTTAGATCTGGCCTGCCCTTGTCCCTGAAGTAGCTGCTTGAATTGAAGCCTAATTCCCGACATGTGTAACAACGAAAATGGCTGATGCAGCCACCACCTTAGCAGTTGTATCAGCACGGGAATTTCGCCATTTTACGAAGTGTCCCTCCTTTGTGTGCAGTACTTTTAATAACAGCTAATGGACGAGGAAGCAGAATAGCATCGAGGAGATTCTTAACCCAAAGAGCATTCTGAATGGGAGTTCCTGCAGGAATAGGGAATCCTCGTTGATGCCAGAGGCGACTAAAATCTTGCGCTACACTGATTGCAGACGTGGAATCGGGGTTAATGTTAGCAATTTTATCAGTGGCTGGAATACAAGGTCTGGTAGGGGCTAAAAGCTCGGCTTTCTGTGCAGGGACAGGGGTCTGAAAGGCAGCAGATTCCTGAACAGCAGTGTATGTTGCTATAGCATCGCCTGATTGCCAGACACTGTCTGGGGAAACAGAGGAACCACCATCAACATAAAACCTGAGGTCAGGATTCTCACCTGGAAGGAATGTCAAGTCCAAAAGAAGAGAAATAAGGAAATGATGTGGCGGGGGTGGAGAAGAGTTCAGGAAGATCGCCAGGATGTTTAGGAAAGATGTGGAAGCTTTGGAGAGGGTGCAGAGAAGATTTACCAGGATGTTGCCTGGAATGGAGAGTAGGTCGTATGAGGATAGGTTGAGAGTTCTCGGCCTTTTCTCGTTGGAACGGCGAAGGATGAGGGGTGATTTGATCGAGGTTTATAAGATGATCAGAGGAATAGATAGAGTAGACAGTCAGAAACTTTTTCCCCGGGTACAACAGAGTGTTACAAGGGGACATAAATTTAAGGTGAAGGGTGGAAGGTATAGGGGAGATGTCAGGGGTGGGTTCTTTACCCAGAGAGTGGTGGGGGCATGGAATGCGCTGCCCGAGGGAGTGGTAGAGTCAGATTCATTGGCGACCTTCAAGCGGCATTTGGATAGGTACATGGATGGGTGCTTAATCTAGGATAGAAGTTCGGCACAACATCGTGGGCCGAAGGGCCTGTTCTGTGCTGTATTGTTCTATGTTCTATGTTCTATGATGTTGCTCAAGGAATGTACTAGGGTGTGAGGTGGAGCACTAATGAAACAAGAGGTAACGGTTCTGTAACAACGAGACCTCGTAGCAGCTCAGATGAGCTTGGTAGAGGTCCTGGGTCTACTGAGATGTGAGGAGGACCATTGGCAACAGGATCCAATTTAGTGGAATAATCGACCACCGGGCGATGACGGTCACCATGCTGCTGAGGGACGACACCAGTGGCATCTTCATCGATGACACGAACATCCAAATGCAAGGGTCTGCCATACAGTGAGCACCCGAGCACTGGGGCTGTAGCCAAGGCATCTTTGAGGGCAGAAAATGATTGTTTTGCCGAATCAGCCAGCTAACAATTCAGGGGAGCATTCGGAGAGGAATATGGAATTAGGTCTTGAGTAAAAATTGTAATGTCTGAAGCCACTGCCTGCAAAAGCTGACCAGTCCCAAAAAGGTCCTCATCCATTTGGGTGAGGAAGGGGGTAGGGTTTGGAAGGTGGGAATAATGCATTCCTGAGTAAGGGAACGGTCAGTAGCATTGATCAAAATATCCAAAACTTTCACTTGTGATTGACCTTTATGAACCCTAGTGGGTGGGACAACACATCCCCATGAATGGAGACATATGAGGAGGTAAAGAGTGTCCTGCTAGTTATTAATCAAATCAGGGCTAGCAAGGAGTATCTTTCTCAGCCTTAGTTTCTTTATGCTTCATTTCCTGTTTCCTTTTTCACCTTCTGTCGACCCATCCACAATCAGCCTAACATGCATCTACCACCTCATTACATATATTATTCCCCCAACTGGCCAGTTAGGTACCTTTCATTCACTATCTACTTTATCTTCCCATTCTTCAATTAATAATTTTCGCTTTTTCGCATAATTTGTCTCCCAGATTAAGTTTACTGCCTGCTCATAAAAGGCTATATCACAGGTCCCTAGATTCCTGACCTACACAGAGGGTACGGACCAGTCATCTCACACATAGTTGCAACCTGGTTACAAAGGCACTTACAAGGGCAAGGAACCAGCATCTACTTCAATACCTGAATCTCGAGCAACATCCCCCTCGCATCTTCACCAGTTTTCTCAGATTTTAGAACCACATTTCCACAACTCCAATTTTCACAAACTGCATGTGCAATGAGAAAACTGTATCATCTGGAATTAATGATTAGCTTAAATGTTGAATTCGTATTTGGAAATTCACTCTGGACAGAAAACGAAACTTCAGACATGATCAATTCGAACATGATAATTTTAACCATTCGTTACAACCCAATTTTTCTTTTGATGAACCTTTCCTAGCATGGCTCAATTTAAGTCAGGACAGAAAGTCCCTCAAAGGGAAATAACATTCACCAGGCACGATCTAAAGTAATAAACGGCACAGTCTACACTTTAAAATCACCATGGAATTCCAACATGCAGACTGAAATCAAAACATTCCCGGATCTCCAGTTCTTGGGGATAAAGAAAACAAATTATACATAAGACCACATGTAACCACCAATGAACAAAGTTTGATTCATAACAAACCACTGAGTTAACACTCAGTCAAGTGACAGCAAGAACCAGAAGTCTGTCACCCCACATCCCGCTCCTTTTTCATATTCAAAGGGATTTCTAAAAAATATTCTGCTGATTGTTCTATGTGATCGCAACTAAAAGTGCCATCAGGTAAAAATGGCTTGTCAGTTCGATGTGTCCATGCCACCCCTTTGTTGACAATGTCATCGTTTGGGAATCAATTCTCCATTCTATTCAAAGCTTAAACTGCACGCACCATCACAATCGCCCAGAACTGTTAACTGGATGTCCTTTAATTCGTATCTAACGATTTACCAAGTTGGTCAAATCCCATAAAGAGTTTACTGAAGTATCAATCTCTCACAGAGACCTTGAACCCATATAACCATTTTCCTGATCAGGTATTTTCTCACACATAGGCCACCTCCCTAACTGCATAGAGGGACCTTCTGACTCCTTGCTTTGCTATAAACAAATATCTCCCAGCCATATCAGTACCACGGTATCAGTACCACGGTATCAGTACCACGGTAAAAGTTACTGATCCTGTCCTCCATGTCATACAGGAGGAATACAGAATAGTCAATGCCACTCCGCAGCAATCTTGAGCAATTGTCCAAAAACTCATTGCACTTGAAAGGACCGGGGAGTTAGCGTGGGTTTGTGAGAAATGTTTAGAGGTAGTGAAGGCTGTCTGCTGAGTACTTGAACTCTGGACCGCTTTCGAGGCAACAGACGAGCCCTGGTGAAGTGGCCCCACTTTCCGACAGGCGCTATGGGAAGGCAATCCTTGTGGAGAAGCGCAGGTGTCAGCAGGAAATAATCTGTGCCTTGCTGGACGGACAGTGGGCCACTATTAATCACAGCTCCTGGTGTCTGAAACCTTATCAGATTTGAATGAACCACTCTGCTTGGTTATCAGCAGCAGCCATGGGATTGATACCAGACCGAAGTGGACAATTGGCAGGGGTTGGCAGCAGAGGGAGGGGCTCTTTGTCCCCAGGCTGACAGAAATATTACGAAGGATCTGATCTAGGGACGTGCAGGGCTGGTATTCCGATGAGAGATCAAGAGGAATCTAGTGCAGTGAGTCACAGGCTAGAGAGTAGCTGTAGTGGATGTAGAAGTTAGGGCCGTGGCTGCGGGGCTGGGAGGATGAGGGGAGTGTTAATGTTTCCTCCTTAGCTGTATCACTTCAATCAGGAAACATTGACATGCCAGAACAACCGGGACGATCCTCCTGTGTTGTCCCTTTCCTGTCAGACCCACAAAAGCCATCCAGACAAAGCAGCCCGTTTGATTAGCACCACATCCAAAAGCATCCACTCCCATCACTCGCGATGCTCGCAATTCCTCAGATACTGAAGCAGTCTGTAATCAAATGAAACAAGAGCTGGATAATATCCAGGTTTGGGCCAACAAGTGGTAAGTGACACTCACGCCACACAAATGCCAGACAATGTCCATCACTAATAAAGACACTGTAACCACATTCAACGGTATTACCATGACTTAATCCCCCACTGTCAACATCCTTGGGGTTACCAATGACCGGATCCTCAACTGGACTCACCATATCAACACAGTGGCTGCAGATTCAAGTCAGGGACTAGGGATACTCAACGCCTGACACCCCAAAAATCTATCTGCGGCAAGTAACTCACCTCCTGAAACCCCAAAATCCAACTGCCCTCTACAAGGCACATGTCAGGAGTGTGATGGAATACGCTCCACCTGTATGGATGGGTGCAGTTCCAATAACACTCAAGAAGCTTGACACCATCCAGGACAAAGCAACCCTCTTGATGGGCACGACATCTTCAAGCATTCAAACCCTCCATCACCAGAACTCAGTAGCAGCGGTGTGTACTATCTACAAGATATACACCAAAAGATCATCAGCCATTACATTCCATAAATCATGAACACTTTTATTTCAGAGGACAAGGGTGCAGGTAAATAGGAACACCAGCCCCTGCAAGATGGCCTTCAAACCACTCACCATCCTGAATAGACACATGTCACTATTCCTTCATTGCCGCTCGATGAAAGTCCTGGAATTCCCTCCCTTACATTTTGTTTCTGCCGACAGCACAAACACTGCAGTGGTTGAAGAAAGCAACTCACCACCACTTTATCAGGGGGAACTAATGTGGGTAATAATGGTGTCCCAGACAATGATGCCCATGTCCCACTAGTGTATAAGAAAAATATTTCATGATCTGGAAACAATAGGATCGTCCTGTGTGGTTCACTGAGGAGTTTCATTTATTCATAACACAAGGAAATCGTGTAACCAGGTATTTTGATGCATTATTGATCATTGCTCTGAACCCAGACAATGTTGCTGCATAAGTAAACGTGGTTGTGCAACAGCTTACGTTCTGCAGCATGTAACCAACACAATTAAGGTGAAATAGGAAAGGCGGGTAATTGGCAGTATTGATTCCTTGAGTGACATAATATAAGAAATCTGCAACAACGATTAACCACAAGAGGATGAAACTCCCAGACACAGTGAAGAGTAAAATCACAGACTTCCTTCTGCTCTCCATCTCTGGGTCTCTGCGATTATCTCCTTTGCTCTCACCCTTCAGCCTCTTCCGGACTCTACTGGTTACCAAAATGTGTCTGACTGTGAGAGCATTGAGCGACAGAATTAAAGCAAATGGCAGTAAAGGGGTCAAAACTGTATCAAGCCAACCTAATGCCACCCACCAAGTCTCAGTAAAGTAACTTGACATTGTATCACAATAGAATGGCACATTGTTCATATTGAAAATAGAAAGGAATGTTTTTCAGACAGAACAGGGTGCAGGTTGGTGGTAGAACCAGAGTCGCAGTTTTCACAGTGCAATATTTTGTTTCAGCTTTTGACAACAAATAATCACAAACCGGTCAAAGGAGAAAGTGACAGTAAACCAGACAGGGGGTAATTTTGATATTTGTAGGGGCTTTCACAAGGCAGTCCCCACTCACCAAATACATATGACGTTGGCAATTGAACAGCTGGCAGAGGTGATCCGTAGGGATCATAATAAAGTCACCCCTAAAGTAAGATCTAAGTCGCATAAATGCCATTATATGCAGAAGATGTTTTGTTTTTTTCTGCTGGATCCACACGTTTCTGTATCCCATCTTATGCAATACATCAACTCATTTGGCTCCTTTACAGGTTACAAGATTAATTTCTTAATATCGGAGGCTATGCCTATGGAGGGAGGGTTGTGGGGGGTCTCAGAAGAATATCTGAGGTGTGGGGTGAACTAAAGTTCACTTTCAAATGGTCACAGGAGGATGTATCATATTTAGGCATCTTTATTACTCTTATTTTGATCAGTTGTTGCAGGCCAATTTTGCTCTCTTGCTTGACAGGATGAACCAAGATTTTCAACGATGGGAAGCACTTCGAATATCCGAGCTAGGCAGGGTGTCTCTTATCGAAATGAATGTTCTCTCCCATTTGCTCTATCCTATACAAATGCTCCCAGTGACTTTCCCAAGGCAACTATTCGAGATACCAAATGGAGTGTTTGGCTCTTTTATTTGGCGCCATAGGCAGTTTCCTATCAAGTTGTCCAAACGACAGTTGTCTCGTGGTTGCGGGGAGTGGCTTTCCCAGATATTAGACGATATCATTAAGTTCTCCGCTCTCGTTTGTTCGTGATTGGGCTTGTGAAGACCCGACATCAATATGGCTAGATATTGAGGCCTCCCAGTCAAAATGTCTCCTCATCAGCCTTTTATTCTTGGATAAAATGAAGAGAGTCATGAAATATTGCCATAATCTGATTGCTATTAATACGTTTAAGGCATGGAGGAGAATGCAGCTGAAGAAGGGTAATATGTCCAAATCATCATTTCTGACCCTGGGCAGCGAGGGGAATCTACTGTTTGGCCGATTTATTTCAAATTGAAATAACGATGTCGTTTAACCAAATAATTTGTAAAAATGGTCAAGTTAGCAAAGACCTTTTCCACTTTTTTCAGGTCCGGGATTATATTCCGAAAGGGACCATGCCCTTGACCAACCGCTGCGGATCTACTATGGCGATGAGGGTACTTTATGCTGAAAGTACTCTCTTCATTAGTATGCTTTCTCATATCCTGGGGGACCATCCTTCAAAAGACGATAAGCAGCTTGGCGAGGTTTGGGAGACAGAATTAGGGGTTGAGATTTCTATTTTAGCATGGTGACACATTTGTGAAAATGTGAGGAACATCTCTATTAATAGGACCGATGCCATACTGCTAAAGATTTTGCATCTGATCCATTCGGCCAAATGCAATGTCTCGAAGTTTAGCATCCTCCTTTAGTCCTATGTGTAAGGTAAACATCGGTACTCTCACTCATTGTTTATAGTGTGCCACTGGCTCCATGTATATTGAAGTTCTGTGGCAGGGTTCATAGAGAGGGCCTTGAAGGCTGAGGTTAAGATGGATCCCTATCTATCTGCTCGTTGGCCTACCCAATATACTCTCTTTGGATGCACATGGGAAATGAATTGCAATATCCTCACTTTCTGTGCTCGGAAAAATATTTTTATGTGTCGGTTTTGTGACCACCACACCACACCCCAACCCTCCACCCCCCACCCGGGTCGATTGTGTTTATATAGGCTTGTTATGGAAAGTCTCTACCCTGGACCTTTTTCACAAATATCGTACACCGCAAAACAGAACATTTTTGTAGGATATGGCATCCTTTTCTGGCCTGCTCGGATGCAGATTTATCAGTCATTTTAACAAGGGCTTTTCCTGTAGCCACGCCATTCTGATTGAGTGCACTAGATGTCTTTGAAGGAAAAATTCGGAATGTGTTGTGTGCAATACTTAGTACTCACAGAAGTCGAGAGGTATTTTTTTTGTGCGGAGCTATTTTGCTTGTTTATTTATTAACTACCTTTATTGTTTTTTTTTCTGTTTTGCGCATGAGTATACTTGTATTTTGGTATATATTGTTCTCGTTGTTGTGGGTTTTCTTTTCTTCCTTTTTTTGTTGTTATTTGTATATAGAGTAATGTTCGCTGGTGTTGTAACTTATTTGCTTTTTATAGTTTTTTAAGAAAATAAATGTTTCACAAAAATATATATAACACAGGACAACACAGATCGAGATTCAATTTATTGGCCTAAGGAATGACAAATGCCTAATGATAATTTCTGTCGACTATTGATATATTTTTAAGTCTAAAAAGCTTGTCTTTCTCTCTGTAAAGCGCGAAACGTGATAGAGAAATTGAGAATAACTTGTACCTGTCCCTGTCCCAAGTTTTAGCCAAAACCGCGGCAGTACTATTATCAATAAAAAATTGTTTTACTTTTGAGTATTGTTGATTTTTTTTATCTCACAAGTCCCGGATCTTTTAGCTAATTTTAATCCAATTCCACAGGTTCCCCGTTTTTAGGCATCAAACTGCCTGATTAGAATGGGCTGCTACTCCAATTAGGGTCTAATCAGAAATTTTCTATCGCCGGGTGAAGAGTCAAAATCGTGCCATCAAGTTCCTTTGTGCTAAAAGTGCTCTGCTGGTCTCCCAACACCACTGCACAGCAGGTGGTTTGGGGTGAAAACACTCGAGGATTCAGAAAGGGAGAGAGGGAGGGAAACAGCTCACAGAAGCATCCAAACTGACAGTACCCTCAACGCAGAGCAACACACAGACACACATAACTACACAACACTGGTGAGAAAATGTTTGGATTTTAATTAAGGTCTCTCAGTGTAGAACATATTGGAAAAATGTCATGTTACCTCTGCAACGTGGAAATGATTTGGCTTTGAACACTATTCCTAACATTATACACATTAAACATGATGCTTCTACATTGAAAACAATGCTTCACTTGTATCCAGACACCTTCGAGTGAACCGTTTCATAACGAGACAGGGTGAATTTCATTGCACGTTCTGCAGGTTACAATGTTTTCTGATGTTCTCTCGCAAATTTTAAGTGAGAAAGAATTCAAAGGTGGAAGGTATGAGATTACAATGGGCATGTTCACCTCATTGTCCTCATATCTCAGGGACAATATCGTAAGGGATCGGGCAAGACCGCTCTGTGAAAGACAGTTTTTGAAGAAGGAAACAAATGTGCAATGTGAGACATTAAAAAACTTTGATGTGTTGCCCCCCCCCCCCCCACCCCAGAAAAGAATCTTCTGCCTGTGCAATTGCATGGGGAGTCCAGAAGAGTGTGGTATTGTACCATTTAAGACACAAGGTGGACAGAGACCCCAATTGGACAAAGACACAGATATACTCTGAATCATAGAGAGACGTGGATACATTCTCAGGCTGAAGCAAACCCCTGGAAGAGGTTCTGTCTCTCATGGGAGACAGTGAGTATGACAAACCATCGAGGGAGCTGCGACCAACAGGAATACTAAGTTTCACTCCTTCAGCCTGCCCAACTGTAAACTTGTGTTTCTTTTTGTCTGACTGTTCCTCTTCTATCCTGCATTCTCTGTCATTCTCTGTCTCTTCTTGTCTCGCTTCCCTTGTCTTCGTCTCTCCTCTCTCTCTCCCGCTTTCTCTCTCTTTCTCCTTCGACCTCCATTTCTTCCTCTCTTTTTCTCCGTTTCAAACCTGAAAGTGCCCAACAAATGTTGAACCCCACTCAAAAATATTTCATCCTAAATTCTCACTCTGCTCCTAAACTTACGACGTTCCCCAAATATTTGCCTCTCTAAATGTGCACTCACAAATATTTTGCTCGCCCCGACATTGCATTGAGCCCCATTCCCTGATGCAGAGGCAAGTAAGTCTGTGTGTACTGACTGGCCTGTGACTGATTGCTTTAATGCCCAGCAAGATCCCAATGCCATAATTGCTGAAGTTTTACGTACTAGAGCGAGTTATTTCAGCCCGTCATGCCTGCATGCCTCCCTTCATTAAATGTTCCTTGACCTGTCCAGCTCCTCAGGATTTGTCCAAATGACATTATTTAGTCCACTTCCTGTTGAGACTGTCCCTCTACTCTATCTCACACTCTGCCTCTTCTGCTGTCCCTCCTCTATCTGTCTCTCCTACAACAGCCCCTCCCTCTTCTCCACTCAAAACAACCTGGAAGACACTCCGCTTCTCTCAGGCCTCTCACCTTTGACCACTCTCCTGCTCAGAAATTTAAGGGCATGGCCACTGTCTCATTGACCTCTCGTCCTCTCCCCTCGCAGACCCACAGCCCCTGGGCTGAAGGACATGGTGCAGAGGTAACTGCATTTTTGCAGGCTACTATAAAACACAGCAAGCTTCCAGTCTGCAGATATCCCCTGACCGCGCAATTAATGAGAAACATACTTCATGCCCCTGCCACTCCCCTGTATAAGTTTTACCGCCCGGATACAAGACTCAGGCAAGTATTTGAATAGTCCAAAAACAACCTTTATTTAATCACACATGGAGAGAGGTACAATAAACATATATAGGACGCATCTCCAAACAGTTATTCAAATTACAGTCTTTTATAACAACAGTTTGTGTGTTTCGGGTTGTGCTCGTGTGAGAGAAATGCAGTATACTTCAAAGTGTGTGTGTATGTGAGTCAGTCTATATTAGTGTGCGTGTATGTGCGAGAGAGACAGTGTACATCAGAGTATGTGTGTGTGTGTGCAAGACAGTGTCCATCAGAGCGTGTCCGTTTGAGAGTGATGGTGTACATCTCTCTCCGTGTTATGGAGAAAAGAGTGTACGTGAGAGAGTGTGCGTTTGATCGACAGTGAAAGTCACAGCGTGTGTGCGTATGAGTGAAACAGCGTACATCACAGCATGTGTGTGTGAGAGCGACAGTGTATGTCTGTGTGAGTGTCTACATCAGAGAGGCCGTGTACATCGCAGTGTGCATGAAAAGAGAGGGACAGTGTTGGTCATAATCTGCGTGTGAGGGGTAGAGAGAATGTACAGTTCAAGGTATGTGTGGGAGAGAGAGAGAGAGACAAACAGTATACATCCTAGTCTGTGCATATGTGCGAGTTTGTGTGTAAGAGAGAGAGTGCGTGAGAAGGGTTTGACCCCCGTGCATGTTGCGTGTATTCAATGCAGCTCAGCTGTGCAAGCTGCAGCATCTGGATTCAGAATGCATTTACTCTCTTCTTGTTTTAACGTCTCTACTTCTGTGTTCGTCTCTACCTCTTTGATTTCCATTGCACTCCTTACTTTTCTCCATGTCCTTCCCTCTCCCTGGCACCTCCTCTCCATGTCTCTCTTTCTCTGTCTGTATCTTTGTCTCTTTCTCTCTCTCTCTCTCTCCCTTTCTTTCCCCCCGACAGTCTCTCACACTTGCACCTTCGATTAGAATGATACTCACATTCAAATAATGTCCCATTTGCCATTTCTGGGAGAGAACACCAATTCACAGACGGTTAAAATCGCGATACAGCCAACAATCAGGAGGACAATTTTTGTGAATTTTTGTGATGCCATGTAATACAGTGTTTGGAGTCATAAAGTGCGGAAGTCTTGTTGTAATTGTACATGGGTTTTGGGGGTGGGGGGGAAACCCACCATGGACCAACACAAACGTGACAAACTGCTGTATGTGGAGGTTTCTATGTGTTCTGAAAGATGGCAGAGAAACAGGCAGATACTCACAAAAATGAACGACAGTAAGGAAAGGTCAGAACGTCACTTAGTTTTTCTGAGCATCGTCTGAGCAGGACAGGCTCAGATTGTACACATGGTTTGTCAAAATTGGCCAAGTACGTTCTGAAGAGGAGATGAATGGTTATCAAATTTCAGAGCAAAAACACAGCAATTTAATATCCCGGTTTAGTCAACATGATGAAAAATGGTGTGTGAGCAGTTCTTATCATGGACCGGAGGAGGATAGTGAGGAAAATACATCAGATTATTGCAACTCAGCACGGGAATATTAAAATTGAGCTGGCCTCATTGGAGGCCCTTGAATCTGCCCATTGTGTGATTTTTGTCCAGACTATGGGACTCCATTCCTACTTTTCACCCCTTGACGTTTTCCCCATACCTCTGACGTCATGTCCCATGTGGGGTGGGGGATGTGCAGAGGTGTGGTGGGGGATGATACGAAGGTTTACGGATGACACAAATATTGACCATTTATTTCACAGTGCTGAAAATAGTCTCTGGTCGGAAAGACATAGACAGATTAGTCAGACAGGCAAATCAGTGGCAGGTGAAATTTAACTCTGACAAATACATGGTGATGCACTTTAGCAGAAGCCATAAGACAAGAATGTGATCAATAAATATTGGCACAGTAGGAATGTGAGGTATACATGAAAATCTTGGGATCTTTATTATTGTTATTTTGTTGGCATTGACATTTCAGTCATGAAAAACCTGGGTACACTTTTAGACTAATTTACAGCAACTCCATAGTGCTGTATTGTGAACTTCAATATGATAACCCAGTGATTTTGCCACTAGTTTACTAAACCCATGAACCGGATAATGTTCACAGGGCATGGGTTCGAATCCCACCACGGCAGATGCTGGAATTTCAAGTTAACAAGTATCTGGAATTAAGAGTGTCATGATGACCATGACCTATCTGTCAGGGAAAAACAAAATGGGCACTATTCACTGTGGAAACTGCCATTCTTACGTGGTCTTGCCCGACATCTGACTCTCGACCCAGAGCATTATGGTTGACGCTTAATTGCCGTCTAGGCATTAAATGTAGAGGGTCAGCGATGCACACATAATGAACACAGAAAAGAAACAAGTTACTCTGTCAACTTTATGAAACCTGTGTTATTGTACTTGGCTGAAAAGGCTCAGAATGGTGGAGGTTGGGTGATGCAAAAGGATAGTTCTCTAATGTAAATCAAGTTCGTTTGGAGGGACTGATGTGTGGTTTAACATATTTGATATTGTTGTGTTGCTCCGAGGCTCCAATCATGATTAAGATCACCTGGCCAAGCGGACTGAAAATCTGCTCGGCTGTTATGACATCCATTTGACTTGATGCTTAGCATTGAGCGACTCAGTGAGTTAGAAATGAAATCAGTCCAACCAGTTAATTCGTGATCTATTAGCAGAAAATTCCTAAAAGAACATGAATCATCGATCGCCCCTGAATTACATAATGGTGTGTGCCTCATGGTGTGTGGCATTATTGCACCTATTGTCACACAGGATGTCTGTCCAAATAGTGATGATGATTTAGAATGCAGAGACAGATTCTTTTCATATATAAATTCCAACAATTATCATGTGGCTTGCTGCAGTTGCATCAATACAGTTCATGATCTCGCTGGTCAATTTTAGCCAATCTGAACCTTAGAAATGTTGTCAAATCTTCCTTGCACTATGAAGGATTGGAAAGCAGAGATGAGTTGGATTGAACGCTGATTGTGTTGATTTTATGGGACAGTGTTCATGACTGGACTCTATGTGGGTTGACAATGGTCATTCATGGAAATGACCACAGACAGGGCAGTTCAGTATTTTTAGCTCTTTCTGCTTGGATGATATCTTTCATGTGAGTTGAATCACTGCACTAAGGCAAGGTGGTTTATTGGAGTTCAAATTTAGATGCTGAGTAAACCCAGTCTTTTGTGTCCAGTGAGGGATGGAATGTGTGTTGAGGGTTGTAGTGAGATAGTATTGAAGGGAATCATTGTTGCCAGCTAACACTCGGAAGTTGACAACTTTTCACAGTAACAATAACACCGAGTTGAAGATTTCCTCCATACATTGTAAATGTCTGGGCTGCTGCATGAACACTGTTGGCTGGGACATATCTCGCTCACAGTTTTACATCAGGTGAGAAACGAAGTGGATCAAACACTTTGATGCAATAACTTCACGTTTGTTTCAGTTAAATATGGTTCACCTGAAGGAAACAGTTATTGCTGGAATTTTGGGTGGCAAGATATCAAATGAATTTCATTTGGCATCCGGTAAGACTTTGGAAGATTCGGAGAGGACGTGTTCTACCAGACCGACAGAGGTTTATGCAATACAAAATATGAAGCCTTCTCTGGCAGGATCCTTCTCTGAGGGCTCTCTTCCTTTTTTTTTATTCTTCTCTTGATGTTCAGTCTTTGCTTCTCCTAATGATCCGACTAACTGATTTCGCGTGCTGTCTGAATGCTGATCCAGTCCTTTGTAGAACGGATACATTTACCCCTTAACTTACTGGAGACTGGAAGTGGCCAGTACGAGTAAGAGTTGTGTGAAATCAATGCACAAAGTTAACATTTCCAAACTAATTCTATGTTGTAATTCTTTAAATAAGAAAAAAATAAACTTAGTCTGTACCTCACAGGCCCGCTGCTTTCCCCAGTGATTGACTGGGATGTCGCGTAAAGTTGATCCAGCTCTTCAGAAATCACTCTGAGTCTCGGAATTCCTGAAAGTGGAATTGCACTGAATGGGAATCATAAACCTCCGACTGGACCATTTCATTGCTGTGGCTTCATGCTGCTTGGAGAATATATCATGAGTAAGTTCGACTGAGGGTGGGAAACTGCTCAAATAGAACTTTTGACCTATTATTCTTGCTTTTCTGCATGTTCTGTAAAGGCAGCATTGTAGTGAGTGTGGGGCAACAGCAGGCAATTAAGCGTGACTCCAATTGCTATTTTATTGGGAATATCTTTCATTGTATGACTGTCTTGCCTGTGGAACAACAATCTAAAAGGATCACCCAGATGCAGAGACAATGCGACTCAGTGACATCTTGCAAATACAATTTTACCAAATGTGGGTTCGAGCCAAAGTGGGACAATAGACACCAGTTTGATAGTGTTATTGGTAACATCTCTCAAAGTAAAGTTACGCTGACTGATAGTTACTAAGCGGAGAGGAACAACTTACCCCAGTGGCCTTGTGCAAGGAGCAGTATCCCTGACGATAGAATTTACTTGTTTGTGGGGAACTGAATGAAATGGAATACCTGACCAAAGTGGTGACGAAGATTATGACGGCATAAACCATGTGGTGCTTCACTTACATGATATTCATTATTTCTGTTCTGTCCACTGATGAAACAGTTAACTTAGTTTGCAAATAAACACTGGATTGCAAATGGAAAAGTTGTTGTAAACTGGTCGTTAATATTTGCTACGAAGTTTACAAAGGAAAATGTCCTCTTGGAGGTCAAGAGATGTGATATTTTTCCTAAAATGAAAATGGCAGAACAATATTGTTATTGCAATATAACTCCCTATAGACTTATTATGTTGGTACAAATAATATTTTGGTACGAATTTATCTTCTAGCAAGTTCGGACAAGTTGTGGGCCGTGGCTATACTAATTTATGATCTGAACGTTAGCAAGGATGGATATCAAACCAGAAATATTATTATGATTCGCGTCTGATTCTGATTAGATTTATTCTAACTATTTTTAAAATCCATAATGCATAATCTTTGCACATTTCATTTTCCAGAGACCTCTACTTTTGGCTTTATGTTTGGCAAGCTCTTTTGGAGGAAGAAGCTTTGAAGACGAATGTACATCAGTCAGTTTTAAGGCAATATATAAAATAAAAAATACTAAGCAGAGTGGGAATAAAATGACTGTTTCAACTTCGAACAATGTTTAGTACCTGGAAAAGTATGACTATGGCTAACAATCGAGTTGAGCAGAAATGACAGAACACTATACAGAACATTTAACATGTTACTTTAATATACCGTGGAAGCCTCTCCCATTACGATGGGTTCTAACTGTTATTTAGTATTTCATGTCAGTGAACTCCTGTCGCAATCTTTTTCATAAGTGGAAATATTATACCCACATTTCTATTACAAAGTGCTGTATACTCTCTGAACATTTGTGGCCTGTTTGTTACTAACAAAGCTCAGTAATCCAACCACCAGAATTGTGAGCATTTCTCTTTGAGTGTGATAACGACAAATATTCTGACACTGCTAAGAGCCCATGCTCTGTCATTGTTGCTTGTTTTTTGTACCTTAACCTCTGACCTTCCAACACAACCACACGTTAACTCGCCAATGCACCAAACTCAGCATTGTTTGTTTTTCATTTAGAGAACCGCTGATTATCAGTTTCTTAATTAATTGCGCCGATTTTTGCAAAACTTTAATTCCTGAAATTAAATATTCAGCTCTTAAATATATTAATTATGACCAGAGGTTCACAACATGGAGCCCTCAAATACCTCGGGCCAGTGAGATTACAACAGTCTTTGTTTCCATTCTGAGTACAAGTGAAGATGATCCTGGCTGTTAAAGGGCAGTGATCTCAGTTGTCATCCATCCCCACCGGAATTCTGCAAGATCATGTGCTCGGCACCAACTCTGTAGATGCCTCATCCGTGCCCTCCACCGTAATTTCAAAATGAGAGATACTTTCTTAAGATTGCACAATGTTTAGAACCATTAATGACTCATTAGGCAATGAAGAGGTGCGTGCCCAGTGCAACATCCAGCTTGGAAAGTGTATGGAAAAGTAGCATTGGTGTCACACAAGCACCAGGAAACGAACATCGCAAAAAGCGAGAATCTGCCAATCTCCCATTGCCTCACTATGACATTACCATCACTGAATGCATGCCTATCAACAATGTGGCTCAACCACTGACAGGGAAAAGACCTCGTCCAACCATGCAAGTGCTGTAGCCACCGGAATGTATCAGACACTCTGATTACTACCGCAATAAATGCCCTACCTGCCTCTACAATTAATTTGCATCATCCAAACAGCATAGTTCACGGGTGGGTTGGGATTCTCTCCATGTATCGGGCTGACAGCAGCTCAAATGTAACACTAAGTACAACATTCACTGGACATGCAGCTACTTCATCGGCGTGTATATCACCACAATGAGTCCTCACTCCCTTCACAAACAACATGCGTGATGAGCAAAAGATAGCTTTCACAGGAAGTAAAAAACTTGCACTCTGAGTCCGTTTCAGCAGCACCTTGCAAATCCCTGAACTCCAGTACCACGAAAACGAGAGCAGCAGATGCAAAGAAACGATACCACATACAATTTCCTATTCAAACCAGACTTCATTCTGACATGGCAATGTATTGTCATTCCATCACTCTTGCTGTGTTCAGATTCTGCAACTCTGACCCAAAACCAGAGTGGCCTACCTCCACCCCAAAGAATTTAGATGCTCATAAAGGTGTATGTCCAACACTGCAAGGACGAGTACATCGGGCTGGGGAATGCACATTTCCCGAGATACTAATGCTCACAATCGGAGTGCAAGTTCGAAAATAATCACAATTCCCTAATCTGCAAGAGCGTTCCTCTGAACACAAGCAGTGGTGAGTGTTCAAGAGAATGTTCCAGAAAGCAGAGAGAAGGAGAAATGTTCAAGGCGAAAGGCTAAGTGCTTGCTGCTGAGGTTCTGCCGAATTTTGGGCATCAGCTATGATATCAGATAATCCGTCTCATAGCTTATTTTGCTGAGTCAAATGAATTCCCCAACTGCTGCTGGTCTCAAAGCCAGAGACAGCTCCATTTGCCACAGTTATCTGTGCTGGGTACTGGTTGGTGCGTTGGTCTTCCCTACTGCATTGAATCACAGGGAGAATGCCATGTCTTCAAATTTGGAGAAGATCATTTCATAGTTGTGACAATGTTCTCAGTGCAGGAGTATCTAAACGAAGGGACTGGTCTAAAAAGGGAAATGTCATGTGCACTGGGGAGTTGGCTGTGCAAGGAGAGCTCCATTTTCTTTTAGACATTGAAAACATGTGGGTGTCACTTGCTTGGCCAACACTTCCCAGCCTTCCATAATTGTGCAGAGGACAGGTAGGAGTCTTCCACATTGTTCTGAGTCTGGAGTCACATCTCAGTCTGACCAGGTAACGATGACAAAAAACCTTCCCTAAAGGATATCAGTGATCGAAATGACTACCCTTTCCTGATAATTGATATCCATTTCATCTTCACCATTAGAATCTTGAGGCCACATTTCTATTTTAAATCAAATACCAACATCCGCCATTGTGAATGTCAACCGCAGCTTCCCACATTATCTCACTTTTTGCATTAACAGTATATTTATAAAACCATTCAGCCATCGTCTCCCATAATCTTGAGCATTGACCTGAATCCGTAAGAATAACGGTGGCACTGTGATTAGTAACAGACACCCAAGTTTAATTTCAGTCTTGAACAACTGTCTGCGTGGAATTTGCACCCTTATCCTGACCTGTCATGATTAAAATGAAAAACAGCCTTGAGGGTGGTGGCGGTGGGGGCTATTGGTGGTGCGCTCCTCGGAGGATCGGGACAGACTAAAAAGGCAGCATGGACTTTCTCTGTTCTGCACCATTCTGGTGATCTCCATGGAGAATGCTGTTTTAACCAAGAGGTTTTCAATGCTCCATTGTGTGCCCCAAGTTTGAGAGGGCGATCTCTATCGCTATGGGCAGAACCTCGGAGAGGATCTTGGTGCCTGAGCCCGGAGACATGTCGGAAAGTTTTGGTAACCTCACATAAAGTGTCTGATTACGTAAACGGAAATTTGAAGTGATCAATGCTGCATAGGTACAGATATAATTTGGGTGAAGGCTTTAGTATACAATCTGGACAGGTGCCAAGTTTTGCCATACTTCTGATTTTGATTACTATCCATGGTGGTTTTTGCATTCACTGCGAAATACCTTAATTGATCGGATTGTCACTATGTTCAATAATGTAAACGAGGGAGGGATTCAATGCCGATCATTTGTTCATTGATATTGTGGCAGATATCAATGTTTGGAGACAGTGGAGTGATTCAGTACCCTTTGAAAAAGGTTCATACAGCGTGACCTTGCAACTCTGGATGCAATCAGAGCTATGGAAACCCTGAAAACGCATACAGAAATTTTATAATCAATGTCCGTGTTAGATGTCTACCCTTCTTCGTTTTCCTCATCCCAGTTGTCATTGTGGGGATGTTGTGGTCTTATTGCAAGCTCCACTCAGTCTGAATAACTTATAAAGCAGATGAAATCAACCACTGCCGAGCCCAAAACAATGTTGAGGAAAATACCAGGTTTCTGTCAGCAATCTGCTACACATGTTCTTCCCTTCATATCTTAAAACCTGCAAAAATATTAATAGAGAGAGTGTTTGCTGGTACAGTTCAGAAATGTTAAAGGTGAGATGAAATGGAACAACAATTTTCTTTCTGTTATTGCTAACAGACTGGCTTCAGCCACAGATAATGTTTGATCAGCAACATTTTAAAAAAATATATCTTTAAGTTACTCTCGTCCTAGTTGCATTCCTGGCTTGGGTAGGTGTGTCTTTCTAAATTCACCACTCGTTATCTGGTGACGATGGCAGCGTCTGATCTGCTGTTCATTGTTTTTTATGCCGTATTATTCAAATTTTCACGTTATATACTGTACAATGTTTCCTGGACATGACTCTGTTTGTAGTCTTATCTATGCCCCGAGCTGCTTGGATATTGATTGTTTTGTGTGGTTCACTGTTGCCTTTTCTTTTGATCGATTTGTCGCCATTTGTGTTCATCAGATGAAAACTGAGTATTGCACAGAGAAAACGTCGACGAGAGTTCTCGCACCAATCTGCATTTTCTTTGCTTTGAAAAGCATTCCCAACTACTTTCGATTTAAATCGGGAGCTATCAGCAACAACGTTCCATGGTACTGTTATACCACATCCAGTTATTATAATGACCCTCGGTGGAAAAGTTTTCAATATTTTGAACAATTTTTAACACCATTTCTCCAATTAACTTTTATTCTCTTTATTAATGTTCTGACTGTCAGACACATCTTCAATGCTATTGAGGTGCGTAAGGGACTGAGAGGTCAGCGGAAAATAGACAATGATCCAGCTATGGAGAGCAGACAAAATTCCTTGGTTTTACTCTTTGCCATATGTGCCAGCTTCATATTTCTCTGGTTAGTTTTTGCTTCAGTATTTTAATGTTGCTTATTCCTTGAATTCTGGTGCTGCTTCTCTCTTTCAACAAGTTGGATATATGCTGCGGGACTTAAATTGCTGCACAAACGCATTCATTTCTGTGGTGAAACAGATAAATTTCAGAGACCAGTTGAAGCACACCGTGAAATATCCAGTAATGAAAATAATTCAGTTGATGGACTCGAAACGTTAACTTTGTTTCTGTGTATACAATGTTAGCTGATCAAGTGTACTTTATGCACATGGAAAACTGGTTAATAGTCAGAGTTTTAGAAAATGAAGTTGGGCTGAATAAATTACAGCTATCAAACACATTTTTCAACAGAAGTATGAATTCGATAAGGAGCTGAGAAATACACTTTAATTCAAGGTGCAGTCGACAGCGAAGAAGGCGCGCTCAGAGCACAACTGGATCTTGATCAGGTGGGCCAATGGGCCCAGACGTGACAGATGGGGCTTAATTTAGATGATTGTGAACTGCTGCATTTTGGAAAGGCAAATCAGCACATGAATTATACAATTAATGGGACGCTCATGGGGAGCGTTATGACCAAATATACATTCGGTTGCAATTGCATAGTTTCTTGAAAGTGGACTCGCATTTAAAGAGGATAGCAAAGAAGGTGTTTGGCATGATTTCTTTTATTGGACAGTGCAAAACGTATACAGTTTGGGAGATCATGTTACAGCTGTACAGGACATTGGTTAAGCCACTTTTGGATTATAGCATGCAGTACTGTTCTCCATGCACTAGGAAGGAATTTCAGAAAAATTATAAGGTAAAAAACATGATTTTTAAGTATATTGCCAAGTTTGGAGAGATTGAGTTGGAAGGAGTGGCTGAATTGGGTGGGGCTTTTTTTCCCCTGGATTGTCAGAAGCTGCAGTGTACCCTTATGGAGGTCTACAAAAACATGAGGGGCATGGGTGTAGTGAAGAGACAAGGTCTTTTCCTGGGGTGGGGAGTCAAAATCAAGAGGACATAAGTTTAAAGTGAGGGAGGAAAGACAAGAAAAATGTTACTGAAGGGGCAGCAGTTTGAAGCAGAAGATGTGTTTGGAATGAGCTGCCTGAGAAAGTGGTCGAAGAAGGTATAACTATAATGATTAAAAAGTATTTCGATGTGTATATGAGAACCAAGGCTTCAGAGGGTTTGGGATCAAATGCTGGCAAATGGGCTTAGACTAGTTCAGGATATGTGATTAGCGTGGATACGTTTGATTGAAGGTTTGTTTCCATAGTACATCTCTGACTGTATGTTCATGTAGTTATAATTCAACATCTCTTTTCCTCAAACTGGTTCGAATTTCCCACAGGAGTAAACTGCTCAAGATATGAAGGTGTCAACAATCGCCGTTGAACATGTATTCCCCGTTTATCTCATTTGCTCGGTAGAGGATACAGTTTGTATGCTGGTTACATGGATGTTTCGCTGACTGGCAATCTCATAAATCTCTCAGTGAACACTATATGTTAACGACCATATTAAGCTGAATATACTTCAGAGGGAAAAGGACCAAACAAAAAGAATGAACTGTTCCAGCTAATGTATTTGCATCAGAATGAAGGAAGGTGGAAATGCAAGAGTTAAGCCAGGAGTGTGGGGAATTGCAAAATGTTCAGAATGTCTGTGAGCCGATCTCTGAACATTTATTTCTATCTGTGTGTGTGTATGTCAATATGTGTGTGTGAATAGCTCTGCCTTCAATGGGACACAATTTGAATGAATTAGAAGTGATTGAACAAAAATCTCCAATTCTGTCTCTTTGCCTGTTTCTCTTGTGTTGAGAGCGATGCAGTGTCAGCCTCCATTGGACTCCCCATTATCTGTACAATCACTGTTTTTTCGGAGAAATCATCAAATCCTCTGAATATGTGACCTTGCTCTCGGGTATCACAAAGTGACAGGGTCATATAAGTGTCCAGCATGAAAACAGTCCCTTCTATCCAACTCGACAATGCTGATCAGATTCCGAAACTAATCTAGGCCCATTTGGCAGCACTTGACCCATATCACACAAATCCTTCCTCTTCAGATACACAAGCAGATTCAGTTTAAATGCTGAAATTGTACCTGCCTCCACTACGTCCTCTGGCAGGTCATTCCATCAACTCAACACCCTTTTCGTGAAAACGTTGCCCCTTGGATCCCTTTTAAATCTTCACCCCTCAGCATCTCAACATGCACTCGAGTTCTGTTCTCACTCACCCCGGGGATAAGACCTTGTCTATTTACCCTATCAATGCTCCTCTGTCGGGTCACCCCTCAACCTCTGACATTCCACGAAAAATAGTCCCAGTTATTTCGGCTTCTCTCTGTAGCTTAAACCCTCCAACCTTGACAGCATCGTTGTAAATGTTTTCCGAGCCCTTTCATTTTTCACAACATTTTTCCAAGTGTACAGAGACCAGCATTGCACACAACATCGCAAAAATGTCATAATCTCTGTCCAGTGCCAGGTTATGGTTCAACGAGTTTTTTTTGAAGCACTAGCTTTAGGAGCGCTGCTCCATCATCGGGTAATTGTGGAGTATAAGATCATAAGATACAGCATTTAAAGCCTTACGGTTTTAGAATCATATACTCCACAACGACCTGATGAGGAAGCAGCGCTCGGAAAGCTCGTACTTCCAAGTAAACCTGTTGGAGTATAACCTGGTGCTGAGTGTTTTATTTTTACTTTTGCACCCCAGTCCAAACCTGGTACCTCCAAATAATGTCCTATCCAGCCGCAACATGACCTTTCAACTCCTATACTCCATGCTCTGACTTACAAAGGAAAGCATGCCCAATGACAACTTCACTATCCCATTTATCTCCGACTCCGACCATCAAGGAACTATGAAACTGCATTCCAAAGTCACTTTGTTCAGCAACACTGTCCTGGAACTTACTATTATGTCATGCAAGGTATTTAATGAATCCAACATCTTTGCGAGCAGTCGATGATCTGGGGGATAGATGTTAACTAATTTCATCTTGTCAGCGTCAATGTCTATGGTTATGTTCTATGTGGAACCAAATGTTCCATTTCTGGGTTCGGCCTATTTATCTGCATGAGATTTTGTTGGAAGTCGTCTTCATGCTGAAGCTTCTTCGTTGCTGTACAAACAGCACAATTTCTGTTGCGACACATTCAAAATTATACAGCAGCTGGAGAACATGCTCAAATATCTCTTTACCCAAATGAATCAATCAGTTAAATACAAAAAAAATCAATCAACCAAAATATTCTCATTTCAATTCAGATTTGTATTCCTGAAGCAGCTTGTTGCAACGGTGACAGGCCGAGGGTAGTGCTGGCATCTCCAACCTGATCACACATTAAATGGTTCTTTCCATATAAGGGACACAGAGATGATTTCAGGGAGATGTGAACAAGGGACAACAATAACACGCATCGTTTCGAGACAGCGTTTCAATTACTTTTTCATACAAATACATTGTAAATAATTAAAAACAAAATGTCCATTAAAACATGCCAAGCAGCAGAACTAAATAATTGTGTTGTGCATTTACTTGAGAGGTCAGAGGTTTAGCCAGAGGTTCCCTTGATTGAGGAATCCCGGTCTCACATTGTGCTGCTTTGGCATAGTATCCCAGCGCGGACAGAAACAGTCTGGAAAAACAAAACAGAAATTTCGGGAAAAGCTCAGCCGGTCGGGCAGCATCTCTGGAGAGAATTCAGAGCGAGCATTTCAGGTTAACAGCGAACAATGTCACTTCAGTTACCAAATTTCACTTTCTCTGAAACCTTCTTCCAGCACCACACGCTTTCCTAACTCTGCAACCTCCTGCAGCTCTTAAGCCCATCTATATCTCTGAAAATCATTTCAGACCCGACACCACTCCTTATCTCAATGACCTCTACCAGTCCATAGACTCATCCCGATGTCTATACCATCCTCCAACTCATGCAACCCTCTCTATCTCTTTAACATCCTCCAGTACATACAGCCCTGCCTATCTCTGCAATCACCTCCAGCCTCTGCTCCACTCACTTTCTCTGTCAACTCCTCCAGTCGCTACATCACTCTCTACCTCTCTAACATCCACCAGTCCCTAAACGTCTTCCTATCTGTCCAACCTCCTCCAGTGACTGCAACTTTCGCTATCTGTGTATCTTCCTCCAGGTCCTGCACCTCACACGACACACTCCTTATGTCTGTAAACTCCTCCAGTCCCTGCATCCCTCACTAAATCTGTAACCTCCTCCAGCCCATACACCATGCTCTCTCTGTAACCTTCCAATGGTTAGTTGGAAGGGGTTTCACGTCGACAAATTTTAGACATCAATGACAAACAAATTGTTCAATTCAGAAATCGCCCAATATAACAGTCTCCTGAAGGAAAGGGCCCATCACAGAGAGCATATTTCCCACTGCATCGGGGTTAAATCAGAATTTCTATTAAACCAATGAATAGGCTGCTTCAATCCAGGTCTGTTTTCAGCAGCAAGATGTTTCACACCTGAGAGTAACTAGTCATAGGCGAGTAAATGATGAGATACCAGACATAATTCATTCAGAATCTGAGAGTAAACGTGGATTCTGCAGATAACGATGGTGATTTTAACAGAATATTTCACTTTCTTACCAGAGTCTCATTTTGATTGCTGTCAGACAACGGTTTGTGAGGATGATGTCATTCACGCCCCTCTTTTTTTCTTCTCTTCTCCCATTTCGCCCCAAATCAGTCTTTCCACCTGGTGGTCCTTATTGTCACTCTGTCATCTAAGTCTCTCTGCCCTCCAACCTGTCAGAGACTTTCCCTTCTGCTCTTTGTTCCATGTTCTACTGGAGATACAAGGAGCAAAGCAGGCAGTTCCTTCTCACACACAGTAGACACATTGTCACTCACAGAGATACAGAGAACAGAACCGTCATCAATCCGACAGGCTCAGAAAGAGAGAGTGTTTGGTCCTATTCCAATTCCAAGTTCTGGGGGAATATTTTAATATTTACACGAAAACAGCGGTGGCCAAGTTGTTCAGCGAATCCTGAGGGACAGGATGTACATGTATTTGGAAAGGCAAGGACTGATTCAGGAAAGTCAATATGGCTTTGTGGTGGGAAATCATGTCTCACAAAATTGATTGAGTTTTTTGAAGAAGTAAAGAAGAAGAATGATGAGGGCAGAGCAGTAGATGCAATCTTTATGGACTTCAGTATGGCGTTCTATAAGGTTTCCCATGGGAGACTGATTAACAAGGTTAGATCGCATGGAATACAGGGAGAACCAGCCATTTAGATACAGAACTGGCTCATGGATAGAAGACAGTTGGTGGAGGGCTGTTTTTCAGACTGGAGACCTTTAACCAGTGGAGTGCCACAAGGATCGCTTCTGGGTCCTCTACTTTTTGCAATTAAAATAAATGATTTGTATGCAAGCATAGGAGGTACAGTTAGTACGTTCGCAGATGACACCAACATTTGAGGTGTAGTGGTCAGCGAAGAGGGTTACCTCAGATTACAAAAGGATCTGGACCAGATGGGCCAATGGTCTGAAAAGTGGCAGATGGAGTTTAATTCAGATAAGTACAAGGTGCTGCATTTTGGGAAAGCATATCTAAGCAGGACTTATACACTTAATGGTAACGTCCAAGGGAATGTTGGTGAATAAAGAGACCTTGGAGTGAAGGTTCTAGATCCTTGAAAGTGGAGGCGCAGGGTGATAGGATAGTGAAGGCGGCGTTTGGTATGCTTTCGTTTATTGGTCATAGTATTGACTACAGGAGTTGGGATGTCATGTTTCGGCTGTACAGGGCATTGGTTAGACCACTGTTGTAATATTGCGTGCAATTCTGGTCTCCTCCCCATCGGAAAGACGTTGTGAAACTTGAAAGGGTTCAGAAAAGATTTACAATGATGTTGCGAGGGTTGGAAGATCTGAGCTACAGGAGAGGCTGAACAGGCTGGGGCTGTCTTCCCTAGAACGTCGGAGGCTGAGGCGTAACCTTATAGAAGTTTACAAAATTATGAGGGGCATGGATAGGATGAATATGCAAAGTCTTTTCCCTGGGGTCGGGGAGTCCAGAGCTAGAGGGCATAGGTTTAGGGTGAGAAGGGAAAGATATAAAAGAGACCTACGGGGCATCATTTTCACGCAGAGGGTGGTACGTGTATGGAATGATCTGGCAGAGGATGTGGTGGAGACTGATACATTTGCAACATTTAAGAGGCATTTGGTCCAGGTGCTGGAAGGTGGGACGAGATAGGTTTGGGATATTTGCTCGGCATGGACGGTTTGATCGAAGGGTCTGTTTCCATGTTGTAGATTTCTCTGACTCGTTTACTCTGTATAGAGTTTGAAAGTGGTGTAATCCAGGTGCTGGGAACGTTAAACTCTCTCCTGTACGTGTGTAACAGTATATGCTTGTGTGAATGACTGAATGTGGTGTGCGAGGGCATGTGTGTGTACACATTCGAGAGGGCGAGTGAATGAGAATGAGGGACTCACTGAATAAGTTCTAATTTGTTTCTAACTGAGCGGTATTAACCAGCTACATCAGAAGTAGCAATGTTAGGATCTGGTCTGCCTTCTTTAAATATTTTGAGGGGCTCTTGTGTGATCCATAAAAGATTGGGTGTTCTTCCGGGATTTGTTGTATGTTTATGATTTGGGGTTGCATTTGCTGGACTCAAAGGCACCGAGTTGTGGGTGTTAGTTTCGCCTGGATTAAATAGTGTGTGGGAAAACAATGGCTTTTTCAATCACGAAATGTTTTATGGGGGTGGAAGAAGTTGCCTTTAGGAGATTTAGAGACGTTGAACACAGAAAAGCTGCTGGAATTAGCAGTCATTTGAAATTGTACCTATCTTCTTCCATGAGGAAGGGAGAGATCATTAGAGTAATAGCTCAGCACTTATATATGCTGGAAATGTCATCAGACCCTTTAGAGGTTACGACAGTTCAACTAAAAATCAGTTGCTTTATTTTTCAGGAAAAGAAAATGAAAGGTCAAAAATAATGACACTGTTGTAATTACGATTAAAAACTGAGAAAAGTCTAAAAGAACGAATCGATATTACAGAACAAAAAGAAAAGAAGTGACAAAGAGAGAAAGAAGAGAGAGCAAGAGAGATAAAGATAGAGGGAGAAGAAAAGAAGGAAGAGCGGGAGTTGGAACTTCAGGAATTGACAGACCAAAATCAGGCTGAATGGAGGGAGATGAAGGCTGAAGGTAAGCTTAGTCAGGAAGAGAGTGAGGATGTGCAACAGATGGTTACTATAGAACTGGTGAAATTCTGTTTGTACGCTTTGCCGAAATTTGATGGAATTTGTGGAAGTGATTTACATGACATTGGTGTATGTGAGGCAGTGAAGAAAGACATTTTCGGTGCATATGAGCTCTTGACAGAAGCCTACCGATAACAATTCAGGAATCGAAGGAGGGGACCTGGTCAAACCTGAATTGAATTTGAAAGGACCAAGCAAAGCAATTTTAAACGGCGATGAGATCATGAAAAATTAAACAAATTGATGACATTCTTAGAGAAACGATTATTTCGGACGAGTTCATAAATTAACTTGCTGAAGTAATCAGGACTCATGTGGAAGGACAGAGAGTTAAAATGGCAAAATTAACAGTTGAAATGCATCATAATTATGAGCTGGTTCATAATTCAAACGTTGGCTTCCAAAATCTGTTTCAAACCGTGAGGATTAGAAATTGGGGAAAAGAGAAAACCTCACGTGGAAAGGAAAAAGTAGATCTCGGTGAAGACCATGCAGATAACGGAGCAGAAGATGAAAGTGAAACCCTTGGAGGGGAAAGAGAAGTTAATAAGCTCCGGTGTTATCTCCGAAATAAAGTAGGCCATATGAAATCACACTGTTGATGGTTTGCGAAAGGCACTGGGAAGCCAGATGCAGGAAAATACGAGAAGTCAGTGAATTTTGTGGAACATCATCGGATGCTAGAAATCTGCACCAGAATGAACAATATGTTTGGATGTTGGTTAAGGAGGAAATTCCAGATCTTCTTAAAAGATATACCTGCAAAAATAAAGTTAGCTCACTTAAGCCAGGTGCAGCAGGTAAAGAGGGATAAATTTTAAGAGTTACAGTATCCTCCATGAAAGATAAGGAAATGTATCGTTGAACAAATATTATACAAAATATGTGAGTAACAGGCATTCACGGTGAGATGAAAAGTGCTCAATTATGTCAAGTGTGGTTGCATTGCCCCGTTAAGAGTGGAGAGGTTGTTGTAGAAGTATTGGACAAAGTGTCAGCTCCAGCAATAGTATTTGACCTTACTAATACGATAGCTCATTCACAGGTGAGATTGCTGTCAACTCTGTTTGAAAAGCCAATAGAAACTCAGGAAACAAAGCTAATGCAGGACACATATCCCGGAATTTCTCCAGACTGTGTGGTTACGAGGTCACAAAGTCACGAGTTGAAACAAGAGGGATGACAGAGTACGGGAATGAAAGTTGAAATTAAATTAGCAGAGATCTGATTTGAACAACTGGTTGACTCAAAACAGGAGCAGTTTTACATCAAAACGCCAATTATATCAAAAAGCCAATGCAAGAAAAATCTAAATGTATTTAAATCTAAATCGATGAACATGGAATAGTGTATGTTAGATTAGCTTCAGATTTGTATGACAGGTCGGCGTAAAATCGAGGGCGAAGGGCCTGTACTGCGCTGCAATGTTCTATGTTCTGTATGTTCTATGCATCCTGGTGTATGACGATCTTAAAAAATGATATTTCTATGAGGAGAGGGAGAACATCACGTATCCAAGCAGATATGAAATGGACACATGTTCCTTAAGTCGTATTGAGAGTGGATTACAGAAATGGGTGTACTGCGTAAACTACCATAAGGGGACATTTACGGGTAAAAAACACTTCAAGCAAATATACAGAAACAGTTTTACAGGACTGGATTGCACAAGGATGTCTTTGAATTTTGCCAGACGTGAAAAATATCTAGTAAAACCTGCAGCTTTATTTCACTGTGGAGTGTGACGAAGCTACTCCTTTAACAAGGTTATGCAGTCCTTGCTTTCTTCTTCAGTGAGGTCATACACGTCACAGACACTTGAAAAATGAGGACTGAAGGGTTTTAGTGCCAGTTTGGTAACAGCCGACACACACCTTTTTAGGCAGAACGATTCCAATGTGTGTAAAATGACGTTAGAGTGTCAGACGAAGAGTGAAGAATTTGTGGTTGGAGAAGTGGATAAACTCGCAGCTCCAGGAATATAATTTGTGCTTTCTAATGATATAGTTCCTTTACCGGTAGGAGTGCTCCCTAGTATGGTCAAAACGCCAGTGGTTACTCAGGAAGTTTAACTATTGCAGGTCATATATCCTGGACCTTTTACTGCCTATGTGATAACGAGGTCACAAAGTCATCAGGTGAATCAGGAGAGATCAAAGATTACCAGTAAGAAAGTTGGAATGGAAGTAGCAGAGATTATGTTTCATCAGATTGTTGAGATAAACCCAGAGCAGACAGATTACAATGCAGACATCTTTAACTCAGATAAATTAATTGAGTTACAGCAGAAAGATGAAAATTTAAAGCAATTGTATAAAACGGCAGACACAGAGAAGGAATCTGAATGTATCCTTGAATGTTATCATCCTTAAATGATGGCTTAATGAGGAAACATTGAGAATCAAATATACTGGCAGATAGAAAATGGGCAGAAATTCATCAAATAGTAATGCCAGTGGGGTATAGAAAGGAAGTGTTACGAATGACGCATGAACAACCATTTGGAATTCATTTCAGAGTGAGGAAAATACAAGATAAAATCCAAAACATGTTACGGGCCAGGACTGTACAGGGGTGTCGTTGAGTTTTGCCAGACATGTCATATCTGTCGAGTAATTTGAAAACCACAAGCGGTGATAAAACCTGCACCTTTAATACATTTTCCTGCATTTGAGTAACTTTCAGAAGAATATTAATTGATTGTGTAGTTCTCCTGCATCAAACTAAAAGTTGGAATCAGTCGTTGTCATCTCTCGTGTCTCTATCCACTAGAATTCCATAGGATGTTCCATTCTGTAATATCACAGCTAAAAGGATTATAGAGGAAATACTCAAATGTTTAACGAGATATGGACGACTGAGAGAGATACAGCCAGATCAAGGCTCAAAGCTCGCATCAAAATTATTCAAGGAAGTCATAGAAGCAGTGATATAAAAGAATTCAAATCTGTTGCATACCATTCAGAATCGCAGTGAGCTCGAGAAAGGTGGCATCAGACAGAAAGACCATGTTGAAGGCACATAGTCAAGATGATGCAGATGATTGGAATAAGGGAATATTGTGCTGTTTGAGATCAGAGTCGTACTAATTGAATCAACCAAATTCAGTATAATTCAATTCGGTTTTGTGTCTGAAGTGAGAGGACAGTTAAAAACGATTGAGAAATTAGTAAGTCAAAAATAAGAGACCACATACTTCACTTTGTGTCACATTTTAAGGCACGATTAAAGAGAGATTGGAACTTGGCTACACAACATTTAAAGATATCACAGCATGAAATGAAACACGAAGCAGGCAATAAATAAATAAAAATCAAATTTCAATATCGGCAATATGGTATGAGTGTCACTTCAAGTGATACTTGAATCTTTAAAAGCAAGGTTTGGTTGACCTTTTCAAGTTGAAAGGAAATTGAGTGAGGTGAACTATGGTAGGGACTCCAGACAGAAAGAATTCTCACAGCGTGTGCCATATGCATCTGCTTTGAAGGTATTTAGGCAGGGAAGGACTGCACGAGGAGAATGCGTTGTTGATGACAACAGAGAGGGATGAATCAAATTCATATGAATGTGAATTTCTCATTACTCAAATTAAATTTGAGAATGGGGAAGTTTATTGAGTTAACTTTCAGAAGAAAATCGAAATGACCTAAAAGAGTTGTTAATATTACATGGGGAGCCAAGTTGAAATAATCTGGAAAGCTTTGACCTAATTGTGAACGATGTTGAAAGCGGAGATGCTGTTACAATAAAACAACATCATTATTGGCATTACCCTCTCAAGTTGGCACAAGTCCAAACGGAGATTGGATGCATGTTCTGAGATAACATATCGATGTCAGTCACAGTTACTGGAACTAACCCATAGTAATGGTGCCAAAACCAGATGGCACCCAATGGTCATGTGTGGACTATCGCAAATTAAACGCATTTACAAAGACTGATGCATGTCTGATTCTATTTTTGGAAGACTGTGTTGAGAAGTTGGGTCAAGCAACCTGTATTTTTAAGTTGGACTTGCTTAAAGGATACTGGTGGGTGACTTTGTCATAAAGTGCAAAGGCAGTTCGGCTTTTCTAACGCTGACTGCATATTATTAATTTAAAGACATGCAATTTGATCTGAAAAAAACGCGCCAGCCACATTTCAGAGACGAATAAGGTTGCCAGGTTATCCAACTGTGTCATTTATATTAATGACCTGGTGATCTTTCGTCACAGATGGAAGGAACATATGCAACATTTATCAGACTTGTTTGATCGACGTCGGAAGGCATGTTTGTTGATAAACCTCATGGTAAGGGCATTTGCTAAAGCCCAAGTTATCTTCCTGTGCCATGTTATTCGACACGGACACATTCCCATACCGTTGACAAAAAGAGCAGTACTATGGTTCCTGGGATTGCGTGAAATTTATCGAAAATCTGTCCCACATTTTCGCAGTGTGGCTACTCCACTCACTGAATTGCGAAGGAAAGGCAAGACGGTTTCGTGGACAGCAGACTATCACAAAGTGCTTCACAGCCTGAAAGTATTAACTTCTCCCCTGATACTCGCCAAATCTAATTCGGCAACGCCATTCAAGTTGTCTATTGATGCAAGTGTCGGTGTGGTGCTCTTGCAAGAAGATGAAGAGAAGGTACAGAGTCGTATCGGGTATTGCTCGAGAAAGTACAAATTTCATCAGCAAATATATTCGACAGTTGAGAATGAGTCTTTGGGCGAAATGGTGAAATTACAGCATATCAGTGTTGATGTTACCAGCAACATATCTGAGACAATCATCGAAACTGATCATAACCCATTGAGGTTTTTGGAGACAGTTAAGGACAAAACAAAAGAGTCTGTTTAGATGGAGCTTGTTGTCATTGCAATTCAATTTGAAAAATGTGCGTGTGGCAGAAAGCGAAAACATGACTGCTGATTCATTGTCGAGACGCGAATGTGAAATGGCAGCATTTGGCGGCAGGAATACGACAGATTGAAACGATGTATGGTTGTGCATGTTTGTACAGTTATATTCAATGCAATGAAAATTAGTGTTTTGCAGTACCAACAATTTTTAACGCGTTTTAAATGAATTCATCCTTGGATATTGATCGTTCACAATTTTTTAAATGGGGAGGTGTGACGAAGCTGTTCCTTTAACAAGGTTATGGAGTCCTTGATGTTTCTTCAGAGAGGCCGCAATCAACATCCCGACTCTGAAGAACTCGAGGGTGAAAGGTTTCAAACCAGTTTGATAACACCTAACAGGTACTGCCTCAGGCAGAAGCCTTTCAAGTTAAAAACAACACTTGCACAATAAAAGGGGAGTGGCCAATTCTCACATATCACTGTTTGTCTGGTTTGTGGTTTTTTTTAGCCGTCGTGTATGGAAAGGCTGCTGGACTCACAGAAGCAGGTACTGGCTGGTATTCTCTCTCTCTGACTTTGATGCAATCAGACTTTCTTTCATTTTCCCTTTTGTGCCAAGAGATATTTATGTGAATTGTTGCAAGGATCTGTCACAGCATTATTAAGTTTGAATAGTCTGTTGGGTCTTAAGGGAGGACAGGTTATTTAGTAATCTATTTTCCATTCTTTGCGCTTCATTCAGGAACCTTGCCAGTAAATTTGATTTTACTGAAAACTAAGTGGTTTGACAAACTGATTCTTTCCTGGAATACTGACTTTAAAGTTGCTTAAAACAACGAGCAAAGTTATGGTCTGGCAAACTTCTTGAAGTGTTCTAAGAGTTCTGCCTTGTACTAAAAAGGAGTTACTCAATTTTTTCACAAGATATGGATTACGCACAGAAATAAAATCAGAACAAGTGACAAAATTTACATCAAAATTATTCAAGGAAGTATGAACAGTTTAGTAATAAAAGAATTCAAATCCACTGCATACCATCCAGAATCGCAAAAAGAACACGAAAATTGGCGTCAGATATTAAAGAAAATGCTGAAGTTTTATCGTCAAGAGTAATGCGATGACTGAGATTTCTACCTTTTGTGATCTGAGAAGCACCAAATGACTTGACCAAATGCACTCAATTTGAATCAGTTTGTGGGTAAAAATTGAGAGCACCATTGAAATTGATTCAGCAGAAGTTGATAATTCAGAATTCAGAGACCACATATTTGGACTCTGTGTCAGATTTTCAGAAATGATTCCGTAGCGTCGGGGAGTTGTCTAGACAGCATTTAAAATGATCACAGCATTCAATAAAACGAGAAGCGTATTAGCAATCAAAAACTCACAATTTTGCTGTCCTCGATAAGGTGTAGGGTTACTTTTAGTGATGGGATAACCTTATAAAGCAACGTTTAGTGCACCTTACCAAGGCGAACGGATTATGAGTGAGGTGAACTATTTGATAAGAACTCCACAGAGAGTCTTTCACAACTTACGTCATGTGACTACAGTAAAAATGTTGAAGGTGATTCCTGTATCTTTAAGAGACAGTGAAAACTATTTTGACAGTGCAAGTTTGCAGGCAACTGTCATGTTACTGACTTGCAGTCTCATTATGTAATGGAAAATGGAAAATACCTAACTTTGGCCAAAAACTGGATATCCCAGTTCTTTTGACCAACATCTGAATTTAATCAATGATTTTAAATAATGCTTTTGGATACGAAAACCCAATCGAATTTAAAATTTGCTATTTTGACATCATTGAACCAATGAGACGATCCGATGTTTGGGGTATGAAAAAAGGAAGTTTGGACCGTTGGTCAGAAAGAGCGCCAACTGCAACTGAAAGACTGCTGTTCAGCAAATTCTCTGTAAAATGCACATTTTTAATGTGAAACTTCTTTGTTACATAAGACTGAAGACAACCAATGGAGGTCTACAAACGGAGAAAAATTGACGGCGGAGAGGACAGCCACTGTCTGCTTTTGAAATGTAAGTTGATTTAAACTTAATACAGGCTTTATTCGATCAGTGCATTGTTATAGAGGAGGAGGAAGATAAACAATCTTTAAGATAGAGGAGGCTCAGGGTTGCAAATAGTTGTTTCATATTGACTTTTAGACATTAATTTTTTGTTGGTAAATAGTAGAATTTGCCTACTACTCTGTCACTCATACTTTAAAAGATTACGAGACGATCTCAGCTTTTCTGTGTCTCTTGTTTCATTAGCAGAATGTTTTAGCGCCGAATTATAAGAAAAGACAATTGGAGGAAAGCCAATGGAGACTGTGATACTGAAAAGAACACAGAGTGAAGAAACAAGTTCAGAGGAATTCTGAATTGTGCATTCCACATATTCAATTGGACAATGAAGAAGTTGTCAAATATTGGGTTAAATTATTGAGTTACCTTCCAAAGAAAACGGAAATGATATGAAGGAGTTTTTTCTTTGTCGTATTGGCTGATATATGGAAAATCGTACCAAATGTTAGTAATATGTATGCTCCACTCACTGAACAACAGAAGAATTATAAGAAATTTTAATGTACAGCAAACCGTCAGAAGTCATTCGCCAGCTTGAACGTTGTGCTCACCTTTGTCACAGTATTAGCCATGCAACATTTTAGGAACATGGGACTGGGATATCATAGCAATTACAGAAAAATGGCTCAGGGTTGGGCAGGCCTGGCAGCTTCATGTTTCAGAATAAAAATGCTCAAGGAAGGATAGAAATGGATTCAAGAGAGGAGGGGAACGGCGTTTTTGATTGGGGACAGCATTACATCTGTGCTGAGGGAGGATATTCCTGTAAATACATCCAGGGAAGTTATTTGGGTAGAACTGTGAAACAAGAAAGGGATGATCACCTTATTGCGATTGTATTATAGACTAGTGAGAAGGAAATTGAGAAACAAACTTGGAAGAAGATGTCAGCTATTTTAACAATAATAGGGTGGCTATGGTAGGGAATCTTAACTTTCTAAACATAGACAGGGAAGTCCTTACTGTTATGGATTAGACGGAGAGGAATTTCTTAAGTGTGTAAAAGAACATTTTCTGATTCAGTATGTGGATGCACCTACGAGTGAAGATGCAAAACTTGACCTACACTTGGGAAATAAGGCAGGGCAGGTGACTGAGGTGTCAGTGGGGGAGCACTTTGGGTCCATCGACCACAATTCTATTAGATGTAAAATAGTGATGAAAAAGGATAGACCAGGTGTCAAAGTTGAATTTCTAAAATGGGGAATGGACAGTACTGACGGGATTAGGCAAAATTTTCAAAAGCTGATTGGGGGCAGATGTTCGCAGGTAAAGGGAGAGCTGGAAAATGGGAAGCCTTCGGGAATGAGATCACGAGAATCCAGAGAAAATAGATTCCTTTTAGGGTGAAAGGAATGGCTGGTATGTACAGGGAATGCTGAATGACGAAAGAAATTGATTTTGGTTCACAAAAAGTAAAAAGTATATGTAAGGTATCGACAATATAGATCGAGTGAATCCTTCGAAGAGTATAAAGGCAGTAGGAGTATACTTAAGAGGGAAATCAGGAGTGCAAAAAGGGGACATGAAATAGCTGTGGCAAATAGAATTAAGGAGAATACAGAGTTTATACAAATGCATTAAGTACACAGGGTCACGAGGGTGAGAATTGGTCCCCTCAAAGATCAGCAGGGTGGCCTTTGCGTGGAGCTGTAGAAAATGGGGAAGATTAAAAACGAGTATTTTGCATGAGTATTTACTGTGAAAAAATGGATGGAAGATATAGAATGTAGGGAAATAGATGGTGACTCCTTTCAAAGTGTCCACATCACAGAGGAGAATATGCTGGATGTCTTGAAACGCAAAAAGGTGGAGAAATTCCCAGGTCCTGATCAGGTGAAGCCCAGAACTCTGTGGCAAAGTAGTGAAGTGATTGCTGGGCCTCTTGCTGAGATATTTGCATCATCAACAGTCACAGGTGAGGTTCCAGAAGACTGGAGATTGGCTAACGTTGTGCCACCATTAAAGAAGCGTGGTAAGACAAGCCAGGGAACTTTCGGCCATTGAGCCTGAAGTCGGTGGTGGGCAGGTTGTTGGAGGGCATCCTGGGGGACAGGATCTACATGCTTTTGGAAAGGAGAGGCCTGATTAGGGATAGTCAGCATTGCTTTGTGCATCGGAAACCATGTCTCCCAAACTTGATTGAGCTTTTTGAAGATGTAACAAAGAGGATTGGTGAGGGCAGATTGGCAGATGTGGTCTAAAAGGTCTTCAGTAATGCGTTTGACAAGATTCCCCATGGGTGATTAGTTAGCAATGTGAATTCTCACGGAATACAGGGTGAACGAGCCATTTGGATATAGAACCGGCTCAAAGTCGATGACAGAGGGTGGTGGGGGAGGATTGTTTTTGGTGTGCTTTCTTTTATTGATCAGAATATTGAGTACATGAATAAGATGTCATATTGCGGCTGTACAGGACATTGGTTACGCCATTGTTCGAATATTGTGTGCAATTGTGGTCTCCTTCCTATCGGAATGATGCTGTGAAACATGAAAGTGTTCAGTTAAGTTTAACAAGGATGTTGCCAGGGTTGGAGGATTTGAACTGGAGGGAGAAGCTGAACAGGCCAGGGCTACTTTCCCTGGACCGTCAGAAGTTGAGGGATTACCTTATTGAGAATTAAAAGAAATCATTAGGGGTATGGATAGTATATTTAGACCAAGTCTTTTCCCTGGGATCAGCGAGTCCAGAATTAAAGGGTATAGATTGAGGTTGAGAGCGGAAAGATATAAAAGAGACCTAAGAGGCAATGTTTTCACTAAATGGGTAGTACATGCATGGAATGAGCAGCGGAGGAAGTGTTTCAGGCTGGTACAATTGCAACATTCTCGAAGCATTTGGATGGGTCTGTGAATAGTCAGGGTTTGGAGAGATACGGGTCCGGTGCTGGCAGGTGGGACGAGTTGGGCTTGGGATATTTGATTGTTTGGACGGGTTTCACTCCATGTCTAATTACTCAAAGCCATTCAAAGTGGTGAGTGATCTTAATGGTCACCCTGACCTTCCAAGAAGAAAACGAGAAGGTAGAAAGACTGATCAGGTATTTCAGCAGCAGATTGAAAATGCATCAGCAGAAATATTCGACAATGGAGAAGGAGACTTCGCGCTTGTTGTTGGCTTTGAAACATTTCAACCTTTATGTTACCAGTAACGTGTCTCAGTTAATCATATAAATTGATCATGACCCATTGAAGTTTGTGGAGAAATGTAAGGACAAAAATTCCAGACGTTTTGGTTCGAGCTCCTTCTCACAGGCATTCAATTTGAAAGTTGTGTATGTGCCAGAATGCGCAAACATGATTGCTGACGCATTATCAAGGCTTCAATAAGAAACAGACGCATTCAGTGGATGGAGTAAAACAGACTGAAACAGAAAGAGTAGTGCATGTTTGCATCGTTATTGCCAGTGTAATGTACAGATGTGTTGTAGTTCACTGACAGTTTCACATAAAATGATTTTAAAATGAAGCCATCATTGGATATTTCATATTTCATATTTTTGTACGGCAGGAGGAGTACTGATGCTCATTTTTTTTACAAGGTTGTGCTGTCTTTTGTTTTTAACATTGCTGTGAACGCAGATGATTAGTGATGTTGCCTCAGACAAAAGGCTTTAAACTGTAAAAAAAAACAATGAAAGGGGTGTCGGCAGATTTGCCAGCTCAGCCTTTCTCGGTTTTGGTCGACTTTGGCTTGGTGTTCGAAAGCAGTCAGTGTTTTTACACTGCTGCGAAAAGGAACATGTACATGGAAGATGTTGTTCAAAGCTGCATATCTCTCTGACCTTTCTTATGTCAGACCCTGTGGTTGATTTTTCCTGTTTTGCCAAAGTGTGTTTATGAGGATTGTTGCAGGAATTTGGAACATTCCTTAAGTTGTCAAAGTCTGTTGCATTTTTGAATAAGTTAACTTCAATTGAATTCCAATATTTTGTTTTGTTTGTGTTTCATTCAGTACTCTGAAAATAAATTCTGTTTTATTTAAAAACGAGAGGTTTTGACAAGCGACATCACTCCTGGAATATCGACTGTACACCTGCTCTGAAACAAGTAGAATGGTTCGTGTCTGGGCTACAATCTTAAAATGGATTGAGTGATTGTGGCCTGGTCCAGAACAAATGTATTTAAAACAGAGTTACATGCGTTTCTGACTGGTAAGGTGTTCAAATGTTTTGGGGAGAAGGGCAGGAGAATAGATTTGAAAAACTGTCATGATCAAATGAACAACTTACTTGATGGGCTGAATGGCCTTATGCTGCTGTTACATTGTAAGTCATATTGATCCAATATAGAGCAATATTTATATGTGGACACAAACAACTCCAGCATGAAAAAACATATATCTATATTGCATTCTTGTTTCAAATGGCCGAGGTCTTACATTATATAGTCTAATGAGCCAATAAAGAACAATATTTATATATTGACACAAAGAGTTCCAACATGAAAATGAAAATTCTATATTGCATTCTTGGTTCAAACAGAGATTAAGAAGTGGACTCCTGCTTTTCATGAATTATTCCCCTGTCTTAACTCGTTCATTACGCGTCGGTCTTTTAGATGATGTAACAGTTCAACTTTCAGGCTGCAGGAGGTACGGATATGATATTTATATATTGCCCAGTTTGTCAGAAATATGCGATTGCGAGCAATCTGTGCACAGTTACCTGCTGTAAGAATCATTTGTCCTTCTGCAGGAGAGGAGTTTCATGATCAGTCAAAACCATAAGCACACCCAGAGGGACACAACAACACATCCACACCGATATACACCGACACACACCCACACACCGCCCCTCACCACGCACGCACGCAGAGTGAGAAACAGAGATATTGAGACACATAAGAAGATAACCATGTACAGACAGAATGCACACACATCATGTGCGCACACACACACACACAAAACATGCCATGAAAGAGCAACGCATCTCTGCACAGACACCAAACCAATCGGAGCCACACTCTCACGCTCATGTAGAAATGAACTCAGAGTGAGTGGCTTTGCACAAAAACCTGTAAGATCTGACAGAGACGTCTGTTACACACGCACACACAAGTACATTCAAATGCATTTACTGAGGCACAACTACAATTAGATATAGACAAAGAGAGAGACTCAGAAACGAAAAGAGACACATGTATAGAGAGGTACAAAGTGATCCGGCTGTGGGCACAGAAAGATCTTAACACACTGTCAGACAGCTCAACAAACTACTCACCTGCTTAAACATGAGCACAGTCAGGCAGAGACGCACTCCACACTCACACAATAATATATGAATACTCAGAGACGCACACATATGAAATCACAGAACAATCATGACATGCTGACAGTAACAGCCATACACCCATACACCCCACACCACAAAGTCATCGGAAGGTAACTCCTGAAACAGCATACACACCCACACACCGCCCCTCACCACGCACGCACGCAGAGTGAGAAACAGAGATATTGAGACACATAAGAAGATAACCATGTACAGACAGAATGTACACAACAGTTGCGTGTGTGCAAAACAGACACCGGAAGACAATCACAAAGGCACAGACATGTACACAGACATAAAGGCACTCAACTTCACAGAAACACTTTCATACACACTGAATAGCATTCCCAAATACATCGCTGACAGGAGAGATGAATGGCCTGCTGCTGCTAATTGACTATGTGACACCGTATTTGTCAATCTGTCAGTCAATCAAAGATAGAAGCCTGTTTATCGCTGACACCTCCCTCCCCTTCCTGGACCTCTACATCTCCATTAATGACGACCGACTTGACAATGACATTTTTTACAAAGCCACCGACTCCCACAGCTACCTGGATTACACCTCTTCCCACCCTCCCTCTTGCAAAAATGCCATCCCGTATTCCCAATTCCTCCGCCTCCACCGGATCTGCTCCCAGGAGGACGAGTTCCAACACAGAACTCAGCAGATGGCCTCCTTCTTTGGAGATCACAATTTCCCTTCCCACGTAGTTAAAGATGACCTGCAACGCATCTCGTCTACATCCCGCACCTCCGCCCTCATACCACACCCCTCCAACAGTAACAAGGACAGAAGGCCCATGGTACCCACCTTCCACCCTACCAAACTTCGCATAAACCAAATAATCCGCCAACATTTCCGCCACCTCCAAACTGACCCGACCACCAGGGATAAATTTCCCTCTCCACCCATTTCCGACTTCCACAAAGACTGTTCCCTCCGTGACTAACTGGTCAGGTCCACGCCCCCCCTACAACCCACCCTCCCATCCTGGCACTATCCTCTGCCACCGCAGGAACTGTAAAACCTGCGCCCACATCTCCTCCCTCACCTCTTTCCAAGGTCCTAAAGGAGCCTTCCACATCCATCAAAGTTTTACTTGCACATCCACTAAGATCATTTATTGCATCTGTTGCTCCTGATGCGGTCTCTTCTACACTGGGGAGACTGGGCGCATCCGAGCTGAGTGCTTTAGGGAACGTCTTCAGGAAACCCGCACCAATCAGCCACACCGCCCCGTGGACCAACATTTCATCTCCGCCTCCCAAACTGCCGAGGACATGGACGTCCTGGGCCTCCTTCACCGCCGCTCCCTCACCACCAGACGCCTGGAGGAAGAACGCCTCATCTTCCGCCTCAGAACACTTCAACCCCAGGGCATCAATGTGGACTTCAACAGTTTCCTCATCTCCTCTTCCCCCACCTCACCCTAGTTCTAAACTTCCAGCTCAGCACTGTCCCCATGACTTGTCCGGACTTGTCCTACCTGCCTATCTCCTTTTCCACCTATCCTCTCCATCCTCTCCTTCCTGACCTATCGCCTTCATCCCCTCACCCACTCACCCATTGTACTCTCTGCTGCTTTCTCCACACCCCCACCCTCCTCGAGCTTACCTCTCCACGCTTCAGGCTCACTGTCTTTATTCCTGATGAAGGGCTTTTGCACGAAACGTCGATTTTGAAGCTCCTTGGGTGCTGCCTGAACCGCTGTGCTCTTCCAGCACCACTAATCCAGATTCTGGCTTCGAGCATCTTCCATCAACGTTTTTACACCGTGATGAATGGTGACCCATTCTGCTTCCCCCGTCCCCATCAATCCCTGGGTATTATACTGAGATCCATGTGATTATACTGATGGGATCCTGGGGAAACATATGCAATTCCTGCGCTGGCAACACTGCAGCGGCCAACGAACTTGACTCAGTTGTTTTGCTGAATGACTAAGTGAAGAATTTCCTTGACCAGTTGTTGCGCTGCATTCCTGAACTTCTCTCTGTACCTGGGCAGAGTCACTGCATAAAATAATGTGTTTGTGCTGGAGCTGAAATCCTTCAGCATTTCTGCAACAAATGTAAACTGGATTCTAAGCCTGTTCCTCCAACTATTTCCTCCTTTAATCTGGAAGTATAAGATATTTGCACTGTACGCTAACCACAAAATTATGAAGCTGATGGGTATGGTGAAGGGGTAAATAACTGACCTCCTCCAGCTCTCCATCTCTGCATCTTTGTGACTGTCTCCCCTCCTCTGACCCTTCAGGCTCTTGCGGATTCGACTGGCCACTAAAATGTACCTGACCGTCAGAGTGTTCATCAACAGAATTAACATGAATGGGATGAAAGGGGTTAAAATGTAATCAAACCACCTAAATCCCAGATACCTGGTATCAGTAAAATGATTTGACTTTATATAGCAGTGTATTGGAACATCGTCAACTATCCTCCCAGGTTTGTACCGAAAATAAAAGGGAATGTCCTTTGAAAAGAGCAGAATGCCGGTTGCAGCCAGAGTCACAGCCAAGGCCATCTCTCTCCAACATTTCCTCTTCATTTTCAGGCAGGAAATTGCTACAAAACGATCAAAGGAGAAAAGGACAGTGAACCAAACAAAACAATCTGCCGCTGTACGAGCCGGGACAGCGACAGCACTGCACACAGTTCAGGAAACATTTTGGGAAGTACAAGTAATTGAATCGCCACAGCATGATGACTGTGAGAATGAATACTCGATCTGATGTTGTCATAGACAACAGGCAGTGTCTTGTGCAGTTGGAGAGGCCGCATTTTCCACTTGCGAGAACTAAAATCACCCGGAAATTGACGAAAGGAGTCGATAAAATGGAAATCAGAAATTAGGTAAAAACCTGATGAGGGACTTTTTCCCGAAAAGTTTACAGCTCTTCGGATGCTGCCTGAACTGCTGTGCTTTTCCAGCACCACTCGAATCGCAAATTAGAAATTGCCATCGTGGCCGAATTTGTTAGATGAAAGGGAAGGGGTTTAGAGTAAATGTGAGGAAGAGGTGTTCACCCAAAGCATGGTGGGGGTCTGTTAATTAAGTTCCTGGGAGGGTAGTGGAATCAGGAAACCTCACAAACTTTTAAAAGTACCTGGATGAATAATTGAAACTTCATAACATACGAGGCTACGAGCATGTTGCTGGAAGCCAGGACGATCGTAGATTTTGTGTAGCGTTGATCGCACAAACTTCATTGTCCGAACGAAATATTCTGTCTTTTTTTTAATGATTCTGAGAAGCACTTCAGGGAGGCAGGTTGGGAAGTGAACAATTTTAATGAAATAAATGTCAGGGCTTTGAATGCTGAAAACATGTGATGGCACTCATCCACAGATTCAATCAGTGAGCACATCAACCTGGACCCAATATACCGGCCACTGCAGTGGACAGCTGGACCTGACAAGCAGAATCGGCAGATACAAATCACGATAACCGCCGGACGAAGCATCACAGAAGCGCTTCACAGGAGGCGCCAAGCACTAAGGATGTCACCTCGAGAGGGGACGAAACGTCAGCAACACAAATTCCCAGCTCGGCGAACAGAACCACAACAATTAGTAAATGCAGTACTCCAATCCATGTAAAATAAGATCCAACATAATAAAAATCTAGTATCTGACTCTCTCTTGTGTTCTGATTATGTCAGGGGCAATTAACATTTCAAGTGATAATGTCATTACCCAGCAGGTCAAAAACAGTGAAACCTTTCACAACATTTGCTTTTAAAAAACATGTTTTAATAATTAGAATAACTAAACAAGGGTGCTGCCTGAACTGCTGTAATAATCTAAATGATTAATTCCTGATTTCTAAACCTAGTTAAAAATCATTCCTCCACAAGAATTACTTCATGCATTGTAAAAACTATAGAGATACAAACACTTCTTCATGGAACAAATGGAAGGTCGTCATAGCACTCTGGAATTCACTTTAACACTCCACAGTATTGCAATTTTCCTTCAAGTCCAGATCCAGGTTCCCATTAAATGAGTTGTGGTTTGATACCTCAAGCTCCCAGCGAAACTGGGCAGTGAGTTCAAGACACCCCATCACCTTTTGAATGAAACGGTCGGTCTCGTGTACCCTATAATCCTTCCATAAATTTGTATTACTCTGTTTCTCCTGATAAATGTTCCTGTGTTCGGCGTGATAGGTCTCCATCTATGACCCTGATTATTTAGATGACTTCAATCACATCACCTCTCATTCACCTCTGCTCAAAGGAAAATGACTCAAACACTATCCATCTTTCCTTAATTCTACAGTAATTTCCACATAATGGCAACATTTTTGTAAATCTCTTCGAAACTGCTGCAGTGCATTTCTGTCCTCACTGCGAGGTGGTGACAAAGTATTGTTCATAAAACCATACGTGTGAGCCACCCAGTGTCTCACGTAGTTCTAGTGCTACAAATCTTGCGGCGGTGAGGGAATTTGTATTGCATTGGCTCTGTTGCAGTGTGAGAGATTCCAATTTTGTTAGAGGTAATATGCAATTTCATCTAAGTCTGGATGTGTGATCGGTAGCGTAAAATGGATCTGGAGAGATATAGTTGGGGCATAGTCTGAGTGAAGTGTGGTGCCAGTTAATCAGGCGTTAGGATATGTGGTTAGTAGCCTCACTTCTGTTCTGATATCAACTGATTAATTACAATACAAGCCAGACCACCAGAACGAAATCCAGTTTGATGGATTATAATTTTATGTCTTTTCATTTAACAAAGTGATCTCTTGCTGAATAGTAAACGCAAAGTGCTGCAAATATTGCGCCCACGTCAAAAACAAAGTTTATTTCAAAAGAAATGATAAAATATTAGAAAGTAAACTCTAGACTTATACCACAGATTCAAAGAAAATGATGATGCAGTGTGTATAATTCCCATTAACTTCTAAACAATGCATAGATGAAACGAAAGAAAGCAGCTTGTTACTTAATATACAACTGCTCTGTCTTTCCTCGTGTAATATTCACACCAGGGTCCCTGGATCTAACATTTGCTCAAATGACTTGTGCCTGCTACTTTTAAAATGAAGCTGCAGTGAACTTCTTTCTGGAACTATCACAAAGTTGAGTGTGAATGTACTCAGCGTTAAGTAATCTCTTCAGAGCATCTTTTCTCCCAACAAATCTGTCTCGGATGAACAGAAATGTTCACTCCAAGGTACGAAAGCAGACTAATTTTCTCATCCCCTTCTCATGAGGAAAAATTTGTGTATCCACCCAGTCTCAGGAAATAAAAATGACTCAAACAAATGAGAAAAATGATAAAAATTAAGCGATTTATTCTGAATCTCATGTTGCTGATCTCTCCAGCCAACCTGTAGATACCATTGATACCATGCTGAGTGATAAACAATAATTTAAAAAAAAACAATGTGGACTCGTGCACAAAGCCATTCAACCCACGGCCAGACTTTTAAAAAACGGTTTTGAAACAAATTGCTGTGGTAACAGGAATACCTCGAAGTTTAATGTTAGCATCAGAAGGACAGAGTATCCGACAGATTATTCGTTCAAAAAACAGAAAATAAAACTCTCCCGATTTTTTCTTCTATTCTCGACATAAAAATACCACTGCATATATTTTTTTCAAAGAGACTCGCTTCCTTAATAACATCGAAATTCAGCGTAGTCTCCGCTTGAATTGAGATTTCTGCAGGCTTGCCACAAGAGATTAATCATTACACCACGGAAAGTTTAATTTCCTGGGCAATTCCTGCAGTGTGTGCAATTCCTACCCATGCGTCATTCTGAGTAATAGCATGAATCCTCAGAAAGACTCAGACAATGTCAGATGTGTAAGGCACTTACCAGAAATTATTCCAATCGGAATGTTCATGTAAATGATTTTCCACATCTGATGAATTGAAAAAGTCATTTTCTACAAAAATTTTTTTGTACAAGCAATCTCTCTGTACGAAATTCCTAGGTGATATAGTCCCGAAGTCTTTCCTTTATACCTGCTGATACCTCTGGGGGACAATGACATGACAACGTGTTTCCAATCATTTATTTAAGAATTTGAACAAACAGGTGACAGCGGTGTGTTAACTCCGAGTTGTGATCGTTCATTGTTAGAACTGAGGTTTATTCGATGATTAAAATACGAATCGGTCAATAGGAAACATGGGAACATGCATGTTGAGCCATTTATTGGAATCTCTACAGTGTGGAAGCGGGTTAATCGGCTCATCGAGTCCACACTGACCGTACAAAGTGCATCCAACGCAGACGTACCCGCTGGCGCTGTGAGGCAGCAGAGTTAATCAATCAGACCTTGTGGCACGCTATTTACTAACATTAACACCCCAATTCTATCCATCCAACTTGGAAATCTTATTTTACATCATATTGTTATTAACTTGACATTGACATTTGGCAATTAATTCCGGTTGAGAGTTTCTCAGTGAAATGTTCTCCTCAACAATGGGTTGTGGCTTCCCTGTTTAATAGCAGCTGTATCATGAAAGAAAAATAGCTGGTTACCGGAGACGACACATTGTAAGTCTTAACAAACTCAACAGAATTGAAGCGGGAAAGTGAAGAAAATGAAGAACCACAGGTCCTGCTCAACATTGACATCAACAATGTTAAGTGGTGAAATAGCCCTTCAGAGGTCAGAATCCAACATTAATCATTCCTCATTTACAAAAGCACAGCCTGTGACAATCGTCTCTCACTGACTTAGGCATTCAACATCTCCATATCCATGACATTCATCCTTTTTATCTCAGCAAGGACTCACTGTTTGAGACATATTAATAGCCACAATCAGGGAACTCATATCCGATGAAGTCCAGTTGGCTGACCTCATCACAAATATTACCAGAAGGAAAAGCTTGGGATTTCTGAAAGTTGAATTGAGCAAATCAGGCAAGAAATTTAACAGCTGATCCTTGGGTTACTCCAAGTGCTTAGTTGATTATTGCATGTGTGGCTGGAAATATTAGTTCCAAGGGGAAGAGCGTCGGACATTTCATTTATTGGTTCGGGTTCTGGGCCTGATGCGATCTGAATACATTGGAAGCGTGGTTTGCTTTTCATTGAATGTTACTTTTCTAGCCAGATCCTCAATAACGTATGCGTGGTCGGCTCGGTGGCACAGTGGTTAGCACTGCTGCTCCCTCAGCGCCAGAGACCCGGGTTCAATTCCCGCCTTAGGTAACTGACTGTGTGGAGTTTGCATGTTCTCCCCGCGTCTGCGTGGGTTTCCTCCGGGTGCTCCGGTTTCCTCCCACAGTCCAAAGATGTGCAGGGTAGGTGAATTGGCCATGCTAAAATTCCTGTAGTGTTAGGTAAGGGGTAAATGCATGGGTGGGTTACACTGCGGCGGGTCGGTGCGGACATGTTGGCCTGAAGGCCCTGTTTCCACACTGTAATGTAATCTAATCTAATCTTAAAGTGATAAGTTAGTTTTGAAACCTCACCTTTATAACTTATTATTTATGATGATGTGTTCGGTATTTGGACAAAGATACCACTTTGAAAGAATTAACTTATTACTTCTCACAGTCTTGAATTGATACAAGAGCACAGATGGAAACACGCAGCAATGAAATATGCTTTCTTGAAATACTACGTACACAATGCAAAAGCATGATTTTGCAATTTTATTGTATTGGGGAAGAGTGATCTCAACATACTCGAAGTATTTGCCAACATGGAGAATGAAGAAACTTGCGTCCTGATTCTAAATAGAGAGTTGATGTATAAATGAGCAATGCTGGACTGAGGAACATTAACAAAGACGTTCTCAGTTGAGAGGCAATGGCAAAAGAGGGAGAAATGTCTGAATGCATTGCAACAATTATTCAGGTGCTTCGGGATCAGCAAGAAAACAGGATAGGTGAGAATGGGCAGACCTGCCTGACTCTGGATCTGGTCAGGAAGCCCTCTGATTCCCAGCCATTGATGGCAGAAGCAGTAAGAATATCTGTTTCCATGCTGTACATCTCTATGACTCTACGACCTGTCGAATTCATTTGCTGATTCCTCCCCAAAACTCAATGTGGAAAGCACATCTCAGACTTAGCTGTACAATATCCTGTCAAAGGTCTTCTCCTGGTCCAGGCTGATGAGGCAGGCCTCCAACTCCCCTGTCCTGTACTTAGGTGATCATGTCCCTCAGGAGAAAAATGCTGTCATTGCTAGCGCAGCCCACTACAGGACAGGTTTGATCGGTTTAAATCACTGATCCCAGAGTATATCTGACCTGGTTGGTTATTACCTTAGTTAGGATTTTTTAATGTGCAGTCAGCAATGAAACAGGTTACCAGTCCTCCAACTTGTTTCGAATTGTAGATGAGGGGCGAGATACCTTTTCTTGTGCATTATGCATTGGTCCTGGCCAATCATGTCCCACCGATTTGACCACAATTTGGTGGGAAAGCAGTGACTGCTGGGAGTTTTACACATTTCTGAGTACTCAAAAGCCTTGTCAGCTCATTCAGGGAGAATGGCTGCTGTCGCATCTCCCTGGTGCTCTTGTCTAAGACCTCCGTGATATTGGGCAGGAACGACTGGGAGATTTGCAGTGATAGTTGGCTTCATATCGTAGAGTCCAGCAGAAAAGGACTTGCTAATCCTCAGAATGTCATTTTGATAGGACATTACCGAGCCACCTTCTTCTTTCAAGCTGCTGATCACTGATCTCCCGCTGCCCATTTTCTGAAAGAACTATAATGCGCAGGACTCACCCTGCGTTGTGGATGATGGACCAGGAAGTTACCTTGAAGGCTTCTGATGTAAAGAGTAAGGCTTATTAAAGATTGGTCAAAACATCGATCTCCATCGCCGGCAGTAGGTGTAGGTTCGGCATGCTCTTTTGGATTTTGGACAGTTTTCCCTGCTAAAGATCCTCTTTATATTTTCCTTGACTATTTCCCACAAGTCCGAGATAGACTGAAAGTGGGATGTCACAGTTCTCCAAACTGTGGAATCCCTTTTGAGCTCCTCTGTGTTCTCTTGGTTCAGCAATTTCACCATCAGGTTACACGTTCCCTTGCTGGCCAGCAGGAGGCAGTGGTCATGGAGGAACACCGGGTTGACGTCGGTGAATCTGCCCAAAACCGATCCAAGTCTCTTCAATCTGACCTCACAGGTGAAACGTTCCAAGCCTGCGCAATTCCCCTTCAACCTTCCTTGTGATCGTTTCAAAAGCGTTCATGCTGTTGTGTCCATTTGCTTCCAGGTTGGTTGCAACCTTCTTTATTCTTTGCTCTCTCGTTTTCATCTTTACTTTCGTTTACTTTTGGCCATGACGGTTGCTGAATATGGTATCAGTGGTGTCTACAGCAGCAGCTTTATGAACTGGAACATGAAACCTGGTGTTGGTCGGGGTAGGCCCAGGTACACAATCCCATTATCTTGACCGATGACATTGAACTGGTGTTAATGAGACAATGGAACTGAGATGTTAAACCAGGAAACTTGTCCCTTTGCCTGTCAAATTCAATCAAGCCAGACAGATATGCAAGTCATCATTTTGACTGAAAATTGAATGGATTGGTGATGAGACATTACCACAAGGTTTCGGATTGAAAAATAGTTCTGAGTTTAAGTAGAACTTTTCTTGAGATCGTTAATTTAAAAAGATGACATCAAAATATTAAATGCTATTTACGTCCCACACTTTCTATGATAGAAACTCAATTTAAATTACGTTAAGTACATTGTTACTTCAAACGGCTTCTAAACAATTCTGACCGAACATGACCTGAATGAGTAGCTAAATAAAGGTCAGAAATCACACGAAAGCTTGTGTTTTCAACTGGACCTGTTGAACAATAGCTTGGTATCATGTGACCTCTGACATTGTCTCCCCCATATTAATGCTGGCACCTCCACATCACAGCTAAAAATAAAAGGCAGCTCAAATCAGAGTGTTCCCACACACACTGCAGAGAATCTCAGGACAAAGAAGCAGTGACCTTGGGAGTGGGAGGAACAGCTCAAACTCCAATTCAACAAGCCGTGATCAGGGTTTCTAACCTCGTGCCTGGAAAGACATTTCAGAACTGAAAAATTCCCCGGGCTTTTATAGGGAAAAATTGGGTTTGTAAAGCTGCATACTTCTCGAACCTGTATATCAAAGATAATAAATCACGTCTCGTTATTGGTTTATGACGAGGCCCACTAAGTGAGCAGATCGACCAGACCATATGAGAACAAACCTTACAGGTGAAATTATGAATGTCTACAGGGAAATGGCCTACATAGCGATTAATCCTTTTGCCTTAGAATTTTTCAGGCAGAAAAACCAATAAGTAAAATTTCACTCATGTCGTTTAGGGAATGAAAATGGAATCCTGACTTGGTCTGGCCTGTACTTGACTCCAGACCGACTGCAATATGCTTGACTCTGAACTGCCAAGAATTGGCAATAAATGCTGTTTTGACCAGTGATACTGTCATCTCACAAAATACCAGAAATGTTACGGCTGCAATGAAACAAATCCCTGGTTAGATCTCACTTGGTGAAATGTGAACAGATCCAGCAACCACACCTTAGTTTGGATACAATGGCATACAATGGGAGGGAACACAGTACAGATTTGCAAGAATGAGAGCTTAACTTTAGGGATTTAGTTATAAGGAGAGGCCGGACAAATGTGGCCTTGTTTCTGTCGAAATTGAAGACAGGGTGGATGAAGGTAAACTGTTTCCATTGGTTGGGGATTCAAGCACAAAGGAACAAAGTCTGCAAATTAAGGCCTGTGTGATCACGAGAAATGTTAGGAAGCATTTGCACACAGAGAGGGTTTTTGGAAATCTTTACGACAAACGACTGTGTATTAGGTGTTCATTTTAAATCCGAGGTGGATTTTCATTTTTGGTAAACGTAGGTATTAAGTGAAAGATACAAATAGAGGTGCATGGCGTTCTGCTGCAAATCAACTATTGAATGGTAGAACTCGCTCGCGTGGGCTGATTGACCTTTTTCTATGTTCCTATGACTATTAGCCCAGAGCTTATCCAAGGCATTGACTTCCTTCCAAAAGGAGTAGCGTTGAGAAGTGGGCAGAGCTCCATTTCAACCCATCACAATCCATTCACTTTTCAAGAATTCAGATTTGATCGGTGTCCCCCCCCCCCCAACTGTGTCTGAAACAATGAATTGTAAAGATTTAATAATATTTTCCTTAACTTTGTATTCCATCTCGACTTTGTACGGTTTTTTTTCAAGCCTGTTCAAACTGCCCAGACACTTCCCAGAGAAATAAAGTGTACACCTCCAAGCCTTGATGTTCTTATGCCACCTCCTGAATTAGGTAATTTAATTTACAGCATATCACTTCTACAGAAAGTTTAATGGTTTCTCACTTCTTACATTATCTGCTATTTCTCTGCCTCCTTCACTGGTTTACAGTATAAAATGTGTGTAGAAAGATCCCACTAATGGACAGCGATTAGCTGAAATTTTGGAATACTGCAAGCAGCCGTTATCTAAAATATTGTTCAATGTTCGAACAATTAGCCAGAGAATTGAACACTTCACTGACGGATTTTGCTTTTAATTCAATAGATAAAGCATTGCTCAGTTTTCAATGAGTGTGCTGCTGTCATAGACACACCCAGTAACAATAGAATAAGTGGAGACTATTCATCTCATTCCCTTGCGTGTACCACAGGAACTGGAGGAGGCCATTCAGCCCCTTCTACAGCCTGTTGTACTGGAGCAGGAGGGCATTCAGCTCTGAATTCTCTAACACAATTGCTGGCAGACGTGCTGAATTTTTTTCCCCAGCAAGTTCGGCTTTTCTTGCTGATTTGTCGCATCCACAGTTCTTTTGGTTTTGTTCAGCCCCACCTCCAGCATGTGACATAGAAGGAAGCCATTCAGCATGTGGACGCAGTGTCATATTGGAATTATCACCGGACTGTCAATCCAGAGATCCAGGTAATGTTCTGGGGAACCGGATTCAAATGCTACTATATGTCGGATGGTGACAGTTGAATTCAATAAAACTCTGGAATTGAGGAGTCTCATGAACAAAAGTCCGATTGTCGGTTGATTCGAGTCCTTTACACAGAGAAAAATGACCATTCCCATTTTGTCAGGACCACAATGATTTCAGGCATACAACAATGTGTTTGTCACTCATCTGTCCTCTAGGCAATTAATGATTGGCAAGAACCTGTTGGCTCTGACCAGTGACTGCTTCATTCCCATGAATTAATTTTAAAAAGCCCAGTTTGGGACTGCTACGAAGGAAGTGGAGGAGGTAGTTTAGCTCATTTTGAGTGTGTAAAGAGAAACAACGCAATGCCATTCATTCCCTCTCATGTGAGTACAAGACCAGGAGAAGGGAATTACATTAGTCCACACTGCTCTAAATAAAAAGTAGTGAGCAGCTGGGAGAGGGAGGTGTGAGGTGCCAAGACTGAGTAGTCAGTGAAGTGGAGAAATGTGATCTTGTGAGACAATGCAGTGTAGGAGGGCAGTAATTGTGCAGATGAAAGGAATGACTTAATCTTGTGGTTTGGAAATCTGAAGAAATCAGAACATTTACTGGAAGCCAATTGGAAGGCTATGCCCATTTTCACCAACAATAACTAAAACAGGAAAACATTTCTGTTGAGTAATATTTAATCCTTTACCTAATCCACAGGAGTTAAACAACTCTCTTATTCGCTATGCAATCCAATCTCTTCCCTGGTGTTAAATTCTCTCCAGGATACTCTGTCTTTCACCTTCTCGCTCTCTCTCTCTTGAACTGTATTTAAGCCATTATCTGAATTCACTCCTCCCTATCCACTCCCCTGTATTTCACAATTTTTCTATTAGTCTGCATTTAATCCTCCCCAATTCATCTTTAATTGCCCCAATGTTGTTCTGCGTTTGATTCTCTCTATTCGCATGTACTTAACCATTTCCCTCTTCCCCTATATTTAACCTACGTCCTATTCCTCTCTGTTCAATCCTGTCACTGTTACTTTACATTTCATATTCTTACAATTATTCTGCACTACACAATTTTATTTAAATTGCACACATGACAATCTTTAGTCCTCTCGTTTCATTCAGCTTTCTGCACATTGCTCTCCAATTAACTCACATACTATTAGTCTTCATTTAATCCTCTGCGCTCTGTGTGTACATGTCTTCTTTCCCCCTGTGTTTCCCCTATCCCTGCTATCCTGTATTCAACCTTCTCCTCATAGCACTCTTGGTAGTTTATTCTCAATTACGCTGTAATAACTGTTCTCCATCTTCCTCTTCACATAATTCTCACACTGCTCCCCTGTCATCACCTCTGTTCTGATTACTCTGTATTTAATCCACCCACGTGTCACAGAGGCCAGGAACCCGTCATCAAGTCACTGCATTTACGCTTACGTAGTATCTGTAACTGACCCAGCTACCACAATACTGCTTCCTAGAGTGTGCAGAATCCCCAATGTTCCTGTTTGTATCTGACAGCCAAGACTCCCTGAAGGTAATAGGTTTAGAGCCCCCGTCAGGGAACTCATTCAATTTGAGCCATCTAGCTGAACACATTATTTTTTTTCCCCAGCTCCCCCTGTACTTACCCTCTCCCTGGACCACTGTAGTCAACACTGTTTCTGCCGACACATTTCTACCCTATCATTTTCTGTCAAATCCCTCTTCTTCTTCTGTCTTTAACATTCCCCCATTCCCCTGTATATTGCTCTCTCCTTATTCTTCTCAACTTGCCCTCATGTCCATTTAATCGTCTCCCCATTCTTCTCAATTGAATTCTCTGTCTGGTACAATATTCAAAGTTCGCTGTATCTTTATTTAACACACTGTCTGTCCCCAGTGCTCTTCAATTATTGTCACCACCCCTTCCAGAACATGAGGTCCGCCCAAGAATAACTCGACCTCGGTGACCTGCGTAATCATTCCTCACACCTGCTAACACAAAACCATCGCTTCTCATTACTTCCGCTGCTCTGGCTGGTGCTGGGACTGCAGATCCATTCCAAGGTCCTGGAGGAGCTTTGCATCAGCCCCACACGGTCAGACACTGTATTACTAATGGGTAAGATAGAGGCACAACATCATCATGAACAATACTGTATTGACGCATGAATAGAAACAGTTCCAAGAAACAACAGTATTTACATATAAACATGAGCAGCTCTGATAGACGACACAATTTTTATGTGCACTGCGACAGATCCAACGCAAAATAATATTTTACATCAACACAAAAAGTTCCTTTGAACAATGATACGAACGTGTAAACGCAATCAACTCTAATACACAACAATATTTGTACAGACCCAAACAGCTTCAGCATGCAACATTACATAACATAGATTATGCATGTAATATGTAAAACTGTATTTATATCAAAAATGTTGTGCTGGAAAAGCACACCAGTTCAGGCAGCATCTGGAGCAGGAGAATCATGTTTCAGTCAGAAGTCCTTCATCGTCCATGATGAACAGCCTTAGCCCAAAAATGTCGATTCTCCTGCACCTTGGATGCTGCCTGACTTACTGTGCTTTTCCAGCACCACGCGGTCGACTCTGAACTCCTGCATCTGCAGTCATCGCTTTCTACAAATTCTCTATTTTTGAATAACTTGAATGAAGAAAGGGAATGTCCTATTGCCTAATTTGCAGATGAGACAAAAATAGGTGGAATTCAAGTTGGCACATTTCATGCGCTTTCTTCGGTTTAGGGATAGTCATGCTATTCTTCAAGCAGGTGGGGATTTCGTCTTGTTGGAGGGAGAGGTTGAAGATGTCGGTGAATACTCCACCAGTTGGTTCACACAGCATCTCTGTGCTCACCTTGTGATTCCGTGTAGGTCCACTGCTTTCGTCGGGTTTTCTCTCAGAAAGACTGATCAGAAATCTCCAGTGGTGAACAAAAGAACAGGAGTGTCAGGGGATGTTCGGGCCGGGGTCACTGCAACGCTGGCATTCAGCTCAAACCAAACATAGAAAGCACTGAGTGTGTCAGGGAGGGATATGTCTTTGTCTGCAATCTTGCTCTGCATCATTTGGTATCCGTAATGTTGTTTAGGCCGTGCCATGGGCGGTTGGTGTCTGGTTGGTGGTATTAGCCTTTAACTTGATCCAGTAGTCACTCCATTTTGGTGGTCATATCTGGATTCGCTGCGTTAGTCGGTGTTGTCCGCCTTATATTCTGCCCATATGGTCTTTTGGAGGGAGTGTATTTCTTAGTTCATCCAAGGTCCACGATTGGAAAATACTCGGATTGACTTATGTGGCATGCAGTCCTCCATGCATTAGGTAATGAAGTCTATGACGTTGGTATCATAATCATCCAGGTATTCTGCCGATACATGAACACGGTCAAAGACAATGATTCCAAGCAGTCCGAGAGACTGTCTTCCATAGCCTCAGACCAAAATCAGACCTCCATTTGTGCATGGTCTTTTCATTTCAGCTTCTGTGTGTAAGCTGTTTCCACATGTAGGAGAGACTAGGACCTGAGTGAAGGGACAAAATTTGGAACATAGATGAGGATGAATTTCTTCAACCAATGAGTCGTTATTCTATGGAAATCATTGCTGCAGAGAGCTGTGGAGGCGAGACCATCAAGTGTGTTTAAACAGAGATACATGGGATTTAAAAGGATGCCTTTGGTTAAGGGGAGAGTGGGATTGATAAACAGATCATTCATGATTAAATTACAGAGCTGACTGGGTGGCCTGAACGGCCTGATTCTGCTCTTACATCGTATGGTCTAATGATCCAATGTCTAACAATATTTGTAAATGCACACAAATCGCTCTAACCTCAAACGGTAATAAAATATCATAGCCTTGGTTCAAACATGGGCAAAAGAGCTGCTGTCCTGCATTTTACTGAGTATTCCCTCCCTTGCTTAGTTCGTAAGACTTAGGTCTTTGAATTGAAATAACAGCTTATCTTTCAAGGTTTCTGGGGTAAAGATACTGATATTTACATCTTTTCCAGTTTCCCATAAATACTGTATTGAGAGAAATCAGTGCACCGTGACCCACTGAAGACTTCAATTGTCATTGTAAAGGAGAGGGAGATTCATGATAATACAGAGAGATAAACACAACCAGCAGGAAACAGAAACCCCTCCCCCGACACACACTTAGATACACACATGCACACATACACAGAAAGTTAAAAATCACACAACACCAGGTTATAACCGAACAGGGTTAATTGGAAGCACTAACTTTCTGAGCGCTGCTCTTTCATCAAGCGGTTTTGGAGAACACAATTTTAAGATACAGAATTTACAGCAAAAGTTTACAGTGTGATGTTACTGAAATTATACATTGAAAAAACATTAATTATTTATTGTGGCTTTCATCTGTTAGAACACTGTGATAGTTTCACTTCTTTCATGTGTAAATCACAAAACCTTTGTTTTAAAGTTGTATTCTCCGGTTAACTGGAACAATGGGTGTTTGCTACAAAATTTTGAAGGTGTTAGCCCCCGTGTTCTCTGTCTTTGTCATAATGTTTAGACTGATTGTAAGCTAAAAATGTGAAATCACAGAGTTTAAATTCATTCATGCAATTTCTGTGCAAAGTAAAATGTAACTCTGCATTATGGTCAGTCTCCTGCGAGTGTAAATTTTGGTGCTGGGAAGAAAGGCTTTGGACGTTTTGATTGTTGGTGAGGTGTCTGGGACTGTTGTGATCTAAACACATTGGAAACATCGGTTTCTTTTCCGTTGGATGAGGATTGTTTAACCTTCTGGAGCAATATGCCGGCCATTATTGTGGAATATTTAATCCAACCTGTAAGAGGGTTGGAGAACTGGGAACAAACACATTTAGGAGGCAAATGAAGCTACCACGGGAGGTAGACAATCTTGAGTGAGAAAGGAAAGCAGCTGAAACACATCCTAGATCTGTAATGTCATTGTGGTTCTGAATCCTGGTCTTCAGGATCAAACACTCCACTTATGCATCTCACATATTCAGGTACAGGGTTCTTTCTCGAGCATTACTTTTGAGTTTTGGGAGATCCTCAATAACATATGCATGAAGTGATGCAGCTACTGACGAAATCTCACCTTTTCCATTTAGTCTTTGTGATGATGCATGATGTTTTTTTTTCAAAAACAGATTGGAAGTGTACATCAGTATCTTGAACTGTTTGCAACCGGCCACAATGCATTCTTTAATGAATATTTTATTACACCTCGCAGCATTGAACTGACACAAGAGCGCAGATGTAAGAATGCAGTGATTTCTTACCCTTTCCACAAGAATTACGGACACAATGAGTTAGCATTATTGAACAATATCAGTGTACTGGCGATCAGTGACCATAAAATCTTGAATTTATTATTCAGGTGGAGAATGAATAAATTAAGCAGAAACGTGATTCCTCAATTGAAATAAAGAGAACAATGAAGGCTTCGTGCAGAAATAGGCAATGAGAGAGAAAGCAATCGTATTAAAAAATGTAGTTCGTTGATTGACAATGGCGAAACAGTAAGCAATGCCTGAATGAATTACAATAATTCACCCCTCTCTTGTGCAACAAGAAAACAGAAAAGGAAAGAGTGGGAAGCATCGCTTGAATCCCAATCTTATCAGGAAGCTTTGTGATTCTGAACCATTTATTGAGACTGCACTTGGTGTAGAGTTGTGAGATCAAATGTGGCTTCCCTCCCCAAAGCCGACTTGGAGAATACATTCCACATGTAACTGTGCGATATCATGTGAAAAGCCTGCCCCTGCTCCAGGCCGGTGAAGTTGGCGTCCACCAGGCCCAGTTTCCCACGATCGTGTCCCTGAGGAGAGTGAGGCTTTCAGAGATCATTCTGTTCAGTAAAGCGCAGGTTGATCGGCATCATAAACACTTCCAGAGCAGTGGTTGGCGATGACCTTAGAAACGATTGTGTAATCTGCATTCAGCAGTGAAACTGGTCAACAGACTTCCCTCATCCCTTGCAATTGCAGAATGGTGGGGTTGTGGAGAAAATTTTCTGCATGCATTTACACATGCTAACTCCATGAACGTATAAGAATATTGCCAGTCTTGGAGTGTTTCAGCTAAAGGGAGAGTATGAATTGTGTGAGCTTCTTTTCGCCATAGCCTCAGAGGTTGAGGTGTCACCATGTCAAAGATTATAAATCATGAGGGTCAGAGATAGGGTAAATAGCCAAGGACGTTTCCCCAGCAGAATGGAGTCCAAACCTACAGATAATAGGGTTGTGTTAGAGAGGAACATTTTAAAAGGGACCCAGCAGGCATCTTTTTCACACAGAGGAAGGTGCATGCTTGGAATGAACTGTCAGACGCAGTGGTGGAGGCTGGTGCAATTTCAACATTTAAAAGGCATCTGAATGAGCAACCGTAGTGGTTTACAGGGTTTCGAGACATATGCTGGTAAATGGGACTGGATTCCTTTGGATAGCTGGTTAGCAGAATAAGTTTGATTTGATTTCATTTGATGGATTTATTATCAGTTGCACCAAAGTACAGCGAAAAGCTTTGTTTATGAGCAGTACAAGCAGATCATCGGATGTGAGGGTGTTCAGAACAAAAGATTTAGACTGAGGTATTCAGGTTACATTTCACAGTGTGTACAACAGAATCAACATTTGGAAGATCAGCATTACTTGAGGCAGGATAGTCGATTCGATAGTCTAATAACATTCCAGAAGAAGCTGTTTATGAATCTGCTGTTGCGCATGCTCAGGCCTCTGTATTTCTGCATGACCAAACACGTTGGAGGAGAGCATTTCCGAGTTGTGGAGAGTCTTTTATGATGGTTACAACCTGTCCATAGCAGTGGGCTGCGTAAAAGGAATCCATGCTTGGAAGCTTGATTTCCATGGTGGACTCGGCTGTGCATACAACCTTGTGCAGTTTCTGATGGTCCTGGGTGGAGCAGTACCATACTATGCTTTTGGGAGCCCAGAACGAATTCTCTCACAAATGCACCTGTAGACGTTGGTGAGGGTTCTTACGGACTCTCGAATTTCATGGAAAATAGGATTGTTTCTGTTCTGTATGTCTCTATGACTCCGTGACTCAAAGAATTCATTTACTTTGCCAGTAATTTCCATTCTCCCCCGTTTAAATTTTCCTGCTTGTGACTGAAAGGGGCTTCTGTCAGATTTCACCATTTTGTTTTCTTTATGACACTTATATGGAAACTTATACGTGGTTATGCCATCTGCAACCTTAATCTCATATGCTACTTTCCCCTTCTGAATGAAACACTTGACCCTCCTTTAAAGACTTTGAAAGTGCCACCAATCCTTACAGCCCTTCCTTTTTTGCATCGAATACTAACTCTAACTCCCCTCGTAAGCCATGGCTTGGCCATAGTTCTGTTTGCCAGACAGGAATAGACACCTTTTGTAATTTAACAATCTTGTAGCTCAGGTGACTGGCACTGGGGTTGAAATTGGAAAGAGGAAGATGAGGAATGATTCATCACAGAGGTGCAATCAGACTCAGGATGGCATTGAGAAATGTAATTCTTGTCTCATTAATCTATCCTGTCCACGCTGTCTTTAATCTCTCTTTTTACCTGTATTTACCCCTCTTCCTGCTATCATGTATTCAACTCTCTTTTCATGACTCTCGGTTTTGTCCCTTCTCTTTTACTCTGTCCTAACACCCTCCCTTTCCTGTTACTGTAATGCTAGCCCTTCTCCCCTGTAATCAACACCATCCTTATTACTTTGCATTAAATCCTCTCCCCTTTCACAAATGCTGTTTACCCGTCATCAAGTCACACTGTGTTTATATTGCATAGTATTGACGTTCACCCAGTTAACACAAAGATTGTTCCGAGTGAGCAGTAGTCCAGTTTTTCCTTTTTATATTTTTTATGTATTTTTTTCTTCAACCTTGCCTAAACTTCAGTCGTGTTTACTTTTCCCCAGCCCCCATGTTGTGTGTGCACAGGTGTGAGACAAAGTGAATTACACAAGGTGGACGAATCTTTATTCAGTTTACACCAACAGGAAGAAAAGAAACACCCGAGTGGCCAGTGACAAGCAATGCCCTTCACATCAATGGGCAATGCTGTGTGATCAAACAGTGAAGGGGAGGAAACCCTGGTTAACCTTTTTATCTTTTTAATTAGTGCTTGAATTAGGCAGTGCTTGTTATAAGGTCTTTAAGAAACAACTCCATAGAGGCCATTATCCCATCACCAAGTTACCATTTATTCACTCATAGACATTTCTTGACACGGGTCCACCTCCCTCAGAGCCAGCTCTCAGAGTGAACAGGACCATTGACACTCCTATTTATTTATTTTTCTTTCGTTTTTTGCAAAACCGGTGACACTCCAGTTTACTTTTTTCCCTTGTGCTTAATTTTTCCCCAGCTCCCATGCTGCTTGTGTAGGTGCGAGACACAGTGAAAGACACAAGGTGAACAAATCTTTATTCAAATTTCCACCAATAGGAAGAAAGGAAACCACCCGGGTGGCCAGTGACAAAGAAACCCTTCACATCAAAGGGCAATGCTGTGTGATCAAACAGTGAAGGGGAGGGCAGAGATTAAATCAAAATAGAGTTGGAGGGTGAAATAATGCACTCCACCCACTGTGGCGCCCACCTCTCCTTGAAAAAACTCCAGGGTGTTGGTGGACACCGCGTGCTCCTTCTCCAAGGACACCCGGGCCCTAACGTAACCGCAGAAGAGGGGCAGGCAGTCAGCCTTAACGACCCCCTCAACGGCCCGCTGCTTGAACCTGTTTATGGCCAGTTTGACCAGGCCCAGGAGCAGACCCACGAGGAGGTCTTCAGACCTGCCCTCCCTCCTCCGTACCAGTGCCCGAAGATCAGGAGTGTTGGACAGAAGTGGAACCAAAAGCAGAGGAGGAGGTTTTTAAGAAAACCAAAAAGGGAGTGCAAACGCCCACACCCAATATACACGTGGTCCACGGACTCCACAGTGCCACAGAACAAGCAGTTGGGTTTGGCGTCCATGAAACACCGCAATCAGTGGTTGCAGGGGACCACTGCATGCAGCACCCTCCACCACAGATCCCCGAGAGAAAGGGGGAGGAATACATCGTAGAAAGCCCTCCACTGGGGGTCCCCACCACTTGGTGGCAAATGGGCACGCCAAGGCGTGTTCTGACGGTGGATGAGGGAACGAGGTGGACAGTGTGCAGCAGCAGTCTATACAGGGCCCGCCATTTTACCGCTGAAAGGGAAAAAAATTAAAATTCCGGAGGTGGCTCAGGTTGAAGGACACAGGGTCCTGCGGGAAGTACGGGACCTTGGGGCCAATGTGAAATTCCGTCCGGGATGGGGTGATAGCGGACGGGATCCCATCGCACACGTGAGCGTCCTCCAACTGGTGCACTACGTCGGGTACGAGCACCGCCGTTTTAAGGCGTCGGATGGCTCTAGCCACGTCCCGGATGTCTACCGCTGCCCTTCTCGATATGTATTGCGGCAGCGTCCAGCCCAGGCCCCTGGCACTCAGCACAACCCCGACCCTGCTCACCCTCACCACCATGGCCCTCCCCTCCGACAGCTAATCGAACCTGTGAGGACGGAGGTGCGGATTCCTGTGCAACGGCTCTCTGATGACATCCGCGATTTCTGCCAGAGGGTAGGCACGGCGTAGTTCGACCATTCCAGGCAGTGATCATGTCCTGGTAAAAGACAGGCAGCGTGTGAATAGCGACATCCAAACCATCACGGTTGATGAACAGGAGGGACGTGTCGTAGTTGAGGTTACACACCTGGCGGAAAAATATACATCGCCAGGGTGCACCACGTAGGAGGAGGCTCGATGTAAAGGTGTCGCTGCAAGTTCTGAAGGCAGAACATCGCGACCTGGGTGCGGATGAACACCAGCGACTGATCGCCCTCCTCAATCGGGAGACTCAGGACCTGCGCAGTGCCCCAGTGCATCTTTTTGTCACAGAAGAAGTCGACCAACGTTTTCTGGATGTCAGCGACAAAGCCAGGAGGAGGGACCAAAGTGACCAGCCAGTACCACATCATAGCGGGCACCAGCTGGTATATGACCAGCATTCGACTCCTGTAAGACAGCAATCAGAGCAGTCCTGTCCAGCGGCCGAGGCGAGCTGAGACTATGGCCTCCAGCTCCTGCCAGTTGGTCAGACAGGATTCCTCAGCCAGCCTGAGGTAGACCCCCATGTAGAGGAGATGGGTGGCACTCCAGCTGAACCCTCGTAACTCCTCTGCCAGAGAGTCCACCCGCCACGGACCGACCAGTAGTCCGGTACATTTGGCCCATTTGATCCTGGTGGAAGATGCTACCGAGTTCATGGCCTGGCACTCGCACATGCTCCCCAGGTCAGCCGGGTCGGTGAAAGTGTGGAGTATGTCATCGGTGTAGGCCGAGATGACACCCCCCGGTGCGCGCCGTGTAGAACCAGCCCTGACAACCTCCTCTGCAAGTGGCGCATGAAAGGCTCCATGCACAGGGAATACAGATGGCCGGACGGGGGCAGCCTTGATGTACTCCTCTCCTGAAGCTAAGGGGTTCCGTCAGGGACCCGTTAACTTTAATCTGACACTCTGCGGCAGCGTACAAAATTCGAATCAGGGCGATGAACCTAGTCCCGATCCCGAATGCCCGCAGAGTCCCGAGCAGGTACTCATGTTTGACCCTGTCGAACGCCTTCTCCTGGTGGAGAGACAGGAAGGCACTCGACAGACCAGCCCGTCGACTGAAATGAATCAGGTCCCGGACAAGGTGGACGTTGTCATGTATCCTTTGGCCGGGATCATGTTGGACTGGTCCGGGTGAATCATGTGGGCCTGCACGGAAGCCAGGCGGGAAGACAGCACCCTGGTGAAGATTTTGTTGTCCGTGCTGTGGACTTGTCGTCCGTCCGATCTGATCCAGAAGATTTCTGATTGCCACCCATTGATTAAGGCTGCAATGCCGATGTTGGTGCGCAGCAGTTGGATTCATGTGCGGATTTCGTCCCAAAGACCGCTATAGGGAGCACATCCCACATGTAGGTGTGCGATATCTTGGCAAAGGCCTTTTCCTGGTCCAGCTTGATGAAGCAGACCTGTCCTGCCCATAGGTGAGCATATCCTTAAGGAGTGTAAGGATCTCAAATGTCTTTCTGCACGATACAGAACAGTTTGGTCAGTGTGAATCACGTATCACAATGAAGACCTGATCAGGTTGGCGATGACTTCAGTCAGACTTTCGGTATCTGCGTTCAGCGTAAGATTTGTCCTTCGTCATCCATCTAAACATTGTGATTGGAGGTGAAGGGGTGAGAACTTCCCTTATGGATTCACACAAGTTACCTGTCGGCAGCATGCTGTCATTCACTTCCAGCAGGGAATCGCCGAACAAATCTAACAGAGTTGCTCATAACTTGACTGGTGAGCCATCACTTCGAGGAAATTTACTCGTTTTTAAGGATTGGAGGGCTTTGGTCAGTTCATCCAGAGATAACAGCTGATGCAGCCTCTGTCTTTTGCTGCCGTCTCAGACCTCTACGATAGCTAACAGAAACTAATGGGAGGTCTCAGTGTCAGTGGGCTTTGCATCATAGAGTCCAGCATAAAAGCAATTGTTGATCCTCAGGATGTCAGACTGGGATGACGTTAGCGAGCCATCTTCTTCCTTCTGGTGGCTGAGTACAGAGATCTCCATTTGTTCCTTCTGAGGATCAAAAGTGAGTACGTCTCATTCCATTCCACGTTATGGACCCTGGACCGGGTGATAATCTCAGAGGCTTCCAAAGAAAAGAGCAAGGCTCGCTGCCCCTTCACCTCCTGGGTTTCCTCCCTGACATTGAGCCCCTTTGAGGACAGCGGGGTTGGTTCTGCATACTCTGGTGTACATTCGCCAGTTTTCCCTGTTACTCTATTGTTAGAAGACATTTGAAATGACTGATCCTCTTGATGCACCCCTTGACTGTTTCCTGGATACTTGAGGAAGACTCAAATTGGACCTTCACTCTTCTCCAACCAGTCTAATCGTTTTGACCAGCTCCTTGTTTTGTGGGCTTGGCAGTTTCACATTCAGACTCCACCTCCCCTTGCTGGCCAGCAGGAGGCAATGGTAAGAGACGAACACCGGCTTGATGTCAGTGGATCTGAATGAAACGAATCACAGACTCTCTCATGTCACCTTGCAGCTGAAACGTTCTCGTCCTGGTACATCTTCCTATACTGTTCCTTGTGGCAGAGCAGGCCATGTTCATGCTGTTTGCTCGATTCGATTTCCAGCACCAGGTCAGTCATATCCTTTGATCTTCTTTATTCTCATCCTCATCACTGTCTTCTCGTGCTTTTTGTGGTGATGGTGGAGCAAGATGGCATCACTGGTGTCTACAGCAGCAGCGTCGTGAACCTGTAAGAGAAATCCTGGTGTCGACTGTGGTGTTGGTGTGATAGACACAGGTACGCCAGCTAATTGATTTGATTGATCACATTGAACTATTGTTCATTGGACAGTGGAACTGAGATATTAAGCCAGCAAGTTTGCAGCATCCTCTGTCAAACTGAATCAACTCAGAGAGATATGCAAGCCTTCACCTTGATTGATAATTGAGGGGTTGTTGATCAGATATTGCGACAAGCTTTCGGTTGGAATAAAAAACCTGAATTTCTGTAGATATGCTTTTGAGACCGGTCCATGTCAAAGGGGTATTTAAATATCGAATGCTGTCTCATGTAACACCCTTCCTGTAATAGAAGCTGAATTTAAATTATACCAATTACATTATTACATCAAACTACTGCTAAGCCACAGCAGTCGGACATGTCCTGGACAACAAACTAAATTGTCAGAGCTCACGCCAAATCTTGTGATTCCAATTATACCTGTTTGATGAGAACGTGGTTTCATGTAACTTCTGACATTGTCCACTCCAGTCCAACATCAGCACCTCCACATCAAAGGAGAAAGAAGCCATTCAAATCAGAGAGCTCCCAAATGCACTCCAGAGAACATTAGGACTATGAAGCAGAACCATGTGAGAAGGAAAACAACCCCAACTCTAGTTCGACAAGCTGTGCATTTCAAGTGCATAAACACGATTGAATACGCATCAAGCACGAACATATCTTAAGCTAGTGTATGGATATAGATATTTCAGAACTGTAAGGTTACTCTGGATATGAAAGGGAAAGACTGCTTTTGTAAAGTTGTATATTTCTCTATCTGTCTTACAAAAATAATTTGCATATCTCTTTATAAATGTAAAACCAGACCCACTAAGTAAGCAGGTAGATCAGACCATACGAAAAGGAAGCCAGCAGTGGACTCTGCCGATGTCTGCAGGGAAATGGTCAACTCGTTGATTAATCGTTTTGCCTTAGCAATGTCCCAGTGGAAAAAAATAATTCAACAAGTAAAGTTTCATTCACGGCCTTTCAGGAGGGTATCTGCCATCTTTACCTGGTCTGGCCTAGATGTGACTCACAACCCACAGCAATGTGGTGGTCTCTTAACTGCTCTCTGGAGAGGGCAATGAATGCTCTCGAAAGCGGGAGTAGTTCATCTATCATAAAGCCGAAGAAGTTATGCTGCAGCTTTGAATGGCCCTGCTTAGATCTCACTGCGAGTACAGGGAGCAGATCCCAGTATCACACTTTCAGGAGGATATATTGCCCTTCGAGCAAGTGCATGTTAGATTTTCAAGAATGATAATTGCACATTTAGGGTTAGACATGAGGCCAGACTGAACGAATTCATCCCATTCCCTTTCGAAATGAGAGTTCAGGTCTGATAACGATAAACCTTCTCCCCTATTTCGGGTTTCGCGGTTAAAGGGAAGTAGTTTATTAATTGTGGTCAGTGCGTTCAGCAGAGATATTAAGAAGCACTTTCACACAGAAAAGGTAGCGGATGTTTGGAAGTCTCTTCCACAAACGGCAGTGAATGCTGGACCGGTCATTCATTTTAAATCTGAGATAGATGCTTGTTTTTATGCATACTTATTTTGGGATAAGTCACAAACATAGCTGCATGAAGTTACCTTACAAATCAACCAGTGAATGGCAGATTAGGCTTGAGGGAGCTGAATGGCCAGTTGCGATATTCCTGTGACTATTTATCTTTGGATGTGTGTAGATTTGTTTCTATATCACAGTGTGGCTGTATTTCTATTTGTGTGTGTGTGTGTATCTGAGAGAGAGAGAAAGAGATAGAGAAAGGAGAGCGAGAGAGGGAGAGAGAGTGCGAGGGGTTGTGTTATTGTGTCAGTGCGCAGTGTCTTCTGGAAGCAAGTGGGGAACTCAGCTATATGGAGAGAGTGTTGCAACATATCAGTAAACACATCCGCCTGTTTGTCCATGCAGGATGAAAGTGCATGGCCAGGGACTCCATTATGGCTCATTGCTTTGCTTGGGTTGACTCTCAAGAAAAATGTTCTGATGTGTGCAGTGGTAACTGAGGGAGTAGATGCGTCAGCGGATGTTGGAGCAGATATCACTGCACCACTCGCATTCTGCTTAAACCAAGCAGAGCATTAATCCCTTCGGGGAGGGATGTGTCTTCGTCCGCTGTCTTTCTCTGCTTCAGTTTTCATCCCGTCATATTGTTTAGGCCTTGCCAGAGGTGGCTGGATTCTGTTTGGTAGGGTTGGGCCTCTATCTTGGTCTGGTACTCTCCTTTGGCATCCTGATGGCATTGGGGAGGTCATCTTCACTTTCCCTGTTCTGGATTGCGACTCGAATGCTGCTTGCGTGGCATTCAGTTGGGAGTAGATTTCCTAGTTTATCCAAGGTCTACGATTGGGGGACTCTCAGATTGATTTCTTTGACAAGCAATCCTCCACATATTTGCTTTTGAAGTCTGTGACGGTGGCGGTGAACTCAAACAGGTTTTCTGCTCCGTACTTGGACACGTCTCGTCCACCAAATCCAATCTGACCTCGGAACCGTTTTCCAACGCATCAGAAACAGCATCGTCCTGCCTTTGTGAAGTGTTATCCCATTTCAACTTCTGTTTGTTTCCAGGAGCGGAGGAAACAGGCTTAGACCTTAAAATGTAGATGAGAATGAATTTCTTCAGCCTATCTCTGGTTAATCTATGGAAATCGTCGTAACATACGCCTGTGGAGACCAGGTCATTGGATGTATTTAGGACAGAGATATATGGATTTGTTATTTGTTTGGGGATCAAAGACTGCGGAGATAAGGCAGGAAAATGGGATGGAGAAATAGAGCGTTCATGATTAAATTGTACAGCTGACTCGATGGGCTGAATGCCCTAATTATGCTCCAACATCATAAAAATATTGATGTATGGACACAAGCAGTGCTAACATAAAACAATATTTATATATTGCATGTGTGGTTGAAACATACAACAAAGTGCTGACATCCAGCTTTTTATAAAGTCTTCCCCTGACTTGTTCAGTTCGTAACACAGGTGTTTGAACAGAAGTAACCGTTCAGGTTTCAGGGTTCAGGAAGTAGAGGTAATAATATTTGGATCTTTCACAATTTCCCAGAAATGCACCACTGTGGGCAATTTGTGCTCCATGTCCTGCTCTATGGTCCACTTGCCTTTTTTCATGAGAATCTCATGCTGATGGAAAAATATATCCACACTGGGAGGGCCACGGAGCCACACCCACATCCTCACACACCCACCAACACAGAGACACACAAACACACCCACGCACAGAAATTCAGTCAAAGTGAGATAGAGGAACATAGTGACAAAGAGAAACAGGACCACACCCAATCTCACATACACACTTACACATCCAAAAAAAAAATCAAATGAAATGATGGAACATACTTAAGCACCAACTGCAGAAACAGTCTCAAACCCTCAGAAACATACACAACAAAACAATCAGACTGCAGTTTGCGATCACACCAATACACTGACACATTAATGCAGCCACACCCACACAGACAGACACACACCCACACAAACAGGCATACTGAGAGATATAGGAACATACCAATAGACAGGCAGGATGCACACGCACAGAATTGCAGTCATATTGAGATATAGAAATAAATTTACACACACTCACACAAAACAGTCATGCTTTGACATGGGAACACATGTGTACACAGGTACAGAATCAAAGCCACATCCTCACATATTGACATGAATTCAGAGTAAATGACATTATACACCAAACAGCAAGAACTGACTGAATCATTTTGAGATACATGCATTAGCACATTGAAGCGTTTTTAGAGAACCACAAACGTAAATACATACAGGCAAAGAGTGACATTCAGAAACAAAGTGATGCAACAACAGACAGGCAGAGAAAGATACTGGTTGGGGAACAGAAAGATCTCAGCACACATCAACCAGCCAAACACAATCTCAATAACACATTCACGGTGGTAAACAGGAGCACAGCCAGGCAAAAACGCACACGTAATCCCACAATAATACACCTAAATTCAATGACAAACACACAAGGAGTCGCAGAACCATCATGACAATATGACAGTAACACACAGAATCACAGTCGTACAGCCATAACATTGTATCCCTGAAAGCTGAACAAACAGCATTCACACAGGCAGAACACAGCAAACACACATGTGCAAAACACACAGATTCACAATCACACAGGCACAATAACAGACACATTAAAACACTCAAATTCAAAGAAGCAACCTCATGCAGACTGAATAACATACTCAAATAAATGAACACAGTAATGAAAACTAAATGAATTAATTGCAATACACATAAGTGGAATCGCACACACTGTCACACCGAGGGACATACCCAAGCACAAAAACCAGGGACAAACATAGAGTAACATTCCCACAAAAGCAATGAAGCAAAAACAACAGACACAAAAAAGGACCCACGAATACTGAAAGGGAACTTCATGTAGAACATAGTTGTCACAGGTGTAGGGGGAAAGAGAGAGAAAGAGGGAAGCTATTAATGTTCAGGAGTTGGAGGGAGATTCATTCAAATAAATGTAATGATTGTTTGATCAAGGTACAGCCAGTTGTGTCTGCACGTTTTGTATTTTCCAAAATCACCTCCCGGGGTGAAAAAAATCACTGAAGAGAGTGAGTGAAGGGTTGTGAGCTAATGCAAGTGGGCATATGCTAAACTGAGACAGCAATTGTCTGTCATGTTGAATGTGAGAAAATGAGACAGTGCGCAAAGAGAGGGAGAGTCAGAGAATGATGGAGACAGCGTGACAAAGAAAGTTTGACATAGAAGGAGATGGACAGACAGACCGATAAACAGATAGAGAGAGAGAGACAAACAGAGCAATACAGACAGTAGAGACACGGTGCTAGACAGACATCGAGAGACAGAGAGAGACTGAGCGAGAATCTTTGATATTGGGAAGTGTACAAGACAGGGTTGAGAGGGACATAGACATTGTCTGAAAGAGCTGGAGTGAGAGAACGTAATATCCTTGTGATGGGAGTAGACAGGCAGTGAACTCATCGAACTCTCTCAAAAGCAAATGTGCAAGAAATAGTAACCCATTCAGGTGAGGGGATAAATAGCACATGGAGCCTTTCACTCGTTGTCATAACCTGTTTATTGAGATGAGAAAAATCAGAATCTGACAATTATCATTATGTTACAATTGAATAAGCTGCGATTTTCTGGAAGAGTGAGTGAACCAGGTATGAAGGGCTCAACGGCCTGCTGCTGCTCATTGTCTGGGTGTCCGCGTGTGCCTCCAACCGTCAGTCAATCAGGGATAACGGCATGTTCCTGAGCATAGTGATTGGTAACCCATACTGCTTCCCCCTTCCGGTACACCGCTGGTGCTATCGTCAGATCCATATCATTGCACTGATGGAATCCTGGCCATACATGAACAATTCCTACACTGGGAACACTCTGGCCACGTCTGAACATCTCTTTGTTGTTTTGCAGGGTCATGAAGTGAACAGTTTACGTGACCAGCTGTTGCACCACGTTTCCGTACTTTGCTCGGAAATTGGATAGTCACTGCATAAATTAATGTGTCACTGCACCTGAAATCCTTCAGCATTTCTCCGATGTACATAAAAATGACGAGCGAGCCATACCTTCTGCGAATTGTTCCTTTAATGCGGAAATATAAGTTGTTTGCAACGTACACTGTCCACAGAAGGATGAAACTAATGGATCTGGTGAAGAGGGAAATCACCGACTTCCTCTGACTCGCAATCTCTGCATCGTTGTGACTCTCTGCCGTACTCAGGCCCCTCAGAGTCTTGCGGACTCGACTAGACACCAAAATGTATCTGACAGCCATACTGCTCATCAACAGAGTTAACACGAATTGGATTTAAAGAGTTGAAATGTTCTCAAATCAGTTAATCTCCAGTCTCCTGGGATCAGTAATTAACTTCAGTTTACATGGCAGTACCATGGAACGTTGTCAACTACCCTCCTAGATTAAAACTGAAAATCGACGTGATTTATATTTTTGGGACAAAGCAGAATACCAGTTTTTGCTAGAACCACAGCCAAGACTTTGTCTGCCCAAAATTTTCTCTTAGCTTTCGGAAGCAAATGTAATGTTCAGAAAACATATTGGGAAGTCAAATTGTTTCAGTAGACTGAATATGCTGTTAGTGAGAATGAACAGGAGACCCGACATTGTCATAGCCAACAGGCAGGGCGTTGTGCAGTTGGAGAGGCCACACTTTCCCGGGAAGAACCAAAATCACCAGGAAATTAACGAAAGAGGCAGCAAGTGAATTGGAAATCGGAAATTTCTGCTCAAACATTATCCATGTCTGCTCAGAGAGCAATGGAAGATCTTAGCACCTAATTGGGTCTGTTGGAAGTATTCCGATATCAAGTTTAAACAGGACAGCTCCTCGCCTGGCTCATTTCAATGCGGCTCAGTCCAGGATTGAGGACAGGAATTTGAAAGACGAGAAGTGATCGTCAATTTTACAATGAGAGATAAGAGGTTTAGAGGAGATTGGAGTAAAAGGCTTTCAACCAGAGAGTGAGGGGATCTTGCTATTCAGTGCTTCGGTCTTTAATAGGATAAACACTTGAAGTATTGCAACATTCATGATGAGGATTATCGTTTTGAAACCTGGGACAAGTCTTGATTTAGTGCAGCTTTGTAAACACAAACTTGATGCACTGAAGGACCTCTTCTGTCTGGTCGGGTTCTATGATTCGAAGAATTGCTCCTGAGAGGCAGGTTGGGAAGAGAATTAAATTAAGCAAAGATTGTGGATGCTGTAAACATGAAATAGAAACAGAAGTAAATGGCGAAACTCAGCAGGTATGCCAGCATCTGTGGAAAGACAAATAATATTACCGAAATCACGTAATTAGATCATCTTCATCGTAACGTGGGTCACTGGAAACAAAACACCAACACAGTTTACTCCTCGCACAAGATCCTATCAGTGCAAACAAGAGATGGGGTTGAGAATCAAAGTGTTGACATTCATCCACTATGGAACATTTATTAGACTGTTGTTTGCATACCGACGTTTTTCCTGGCGATGTATTACAAAAGAAGTGACTGGTTGCACTTGAGAAGATGGAATTATTCGATGGAAAATGCCTACAGAGCTGACAAAGTTTTGTTTCATTATTCAAAGCATCAACTATATGTGCCCTCTCTTATCTGGTAAACTGCGGATTTGCAAACTTACCATGTCCCTCGTGGTTTGTTTTGGAAAGTCAACAACTCCTTTTCATGTTTCGCAAGTATTCTAATTTTGAATGTCCATTGAATCAGCAAAGAATGCACATTTCAACTTGAGAAATGTGAGCTTTTTAATCAATTCGCTGCATTGTCGAATTCAGTTTTAGAATGTGCGTGTTGACGTTTTAAGAAAAAGGTCAACAGGGAAGAACAAAAGAGATACATTTCTCTATTTCAATTAGTGGACGTGGCTGCTTTAATCTGAGTACAATAAACATAATATAATAAAAATCCGACCTGTCTGACTCCCTGGTGTGTTCTGATCATGTCAGTGGTAACTACAATATTTCTTTAAAACCGATTTATAATGCGAATAACTAAACTAGGCGAGCAATATTAACCTAATGATCAAATTGATAACACCCCTCAGTCACTCTGAAATCCCAAAGAAGCTCAGATCAGTTCCGGCATTGAAAAAAGGTCATTCATATCTGGGTCGACTGAATAATCTATGTAACTGTCCAATCCCACTTTCCAGCATATTGTACCTTGAAGATCACCTCAAGTGCAGATCCAGGTATCCTTTAAGTGAGTTGAACGTTGCAGCTGAAGCAGTCACCCAACCACAGCACCCCACTCCTCCAAAACTGGGAAGTGAATTCCAGACAAACTACTACCCTCTGGATGAAATGGTCAGTCCTCAAGTCCCCGATAACCCTTCAATGAATTAGTATCCCTCTTGTTCACTGCTCAATGATCATTCGTTCAGGGTGACAGGTCTCCATCCAAGACGTTAGTTGTTTGGACACATGAATCACATTTTTTTCTCTTTCTCCTCTGGGGAAAATGAACCTAAGGTGTCCAGCTTTCCTCAACGCTGCAGTAATTTCCATATTATTAGCAATATTCTTGTATATCTTTTCTACATTCTTCTCAGTGCAAGACTGTCTTGATGGTTAGGTGGTTATCAGAACTGTGCACAAACGGCAGCTATGAGCGATCCAATTTCTAATTTATTTTCAGTATATCTGGCAGGGGTGAGGGAATTTGTTTTGTGTTGCCTCTGGTGCAGGGTAACGGGGTAGTAATTTGGCGATGGGGGTCATATGACACGATATCTTAGTTCAGGTGTCCGGTCAGGATTGAGCGTATAAATGGAAGTGGAGGGGTATAGTTGGAGCACAGTGTGATCAAAGTATAGGATTAGTTAATCAGTTCCTCACGAGTTCGACGATGTGTTTAACAGCTTCACCTCTTTTCTGATACCAGCTGATATAAACACAGAACAATGCAGACCCCAGACCCCAGCTTGATGTATCACCACCTTATTTATTTTGATTAATCAAAGGAATCTCTTCCTGAATTGTACATAACCAATGCTGTAAATATTGCTTCAGCAAAAAGACAGAAGTTTACTATCAATGAAATACAATAGAAAAACCGAGCTATGTACTTATAACACAGTTTCAAAGGCAATGAACATGCAGTCAATAGATAATCGTCAATCTAAAAGCAATGCATAAATCAAAAGAAAAAAAAGGTATTTTATCGGTGGGACGAAACAATAGCAAGGGTGCGATTACAAACAGAATATTCCTCGAACAATGATCACAACAGAATCCGTGTATGTAACACTTGGTTAAGTCACTTGTGAATTCAACTATTAAAGTGGTACTCCAGTAAACCTCTTCCTGAATCTTCCACACAGCTAATTGTCAATTGACTTAGCTTTAAGTAATCTATGCAGAGCTTTCTTTTAAACCAACATTTCTGGTCTGCGGTGAACAGGAACTGTTGGCTCCACAGTAAAGTGATTGACTAAATCTATCATTCACTTCAAATCAGCACACATCTAATATTCCACTCAGTTACAGGAAATTAAAAGGACTAAAAGTAATGACAAAATTGAAAAAAGTGAAATAAAAGTTGTACTATTCCTAATCTCAGATTCCAGAACACGCAAATAAATCTTTGGGTCCATTTTAATGCCATGTTGGGTTACAACAAATAATAAACAAAGTTCTTTTTTTTTAGCCTAGAGCCAAACTTCAAAAGCAGTTTTAAAAACAAAGTGTTGTGATTACGTAAATACCTACAAGTTAACTGTTAACTTCAGAAGCACAGAGAAGCCCACTGCTTATTTACTCAATAGCCAGAACCAAACTCACTCGAAATATTATTGAAATCTATACATAAAAATATCATCGTTTTTAATTTTCCAACATGATGGCTTTGCTCAATTCCACGGTAGTCTTCAACTGAAATGGAGATTCCCAGAATAGATGAATAGCTTGGCAGACGAAAGTTCAATATCCCAGGCAATTCCTTCGCTATCTGTGATAGTGGGGAATCTGCAGCGCCCCTGCAATTTGAAACTAAATCAGTCATCCGCCCCTGTATAAGGTGATCACAATATGCGCATGTACCATTGTCAGTGGCAGTAAACTGAAGAGAATCTTCAGCCAGATGCACATAAATTCAGTTGTACAAGTCAATTATGCAAGAGAATTACCTGGAATTGCACATGCTGAAAATAAAACATCATTTTCTGCATGAAGCTCTTTGTGCAGGCAATATCTCTGAACTCAATGCTGATGTGATTCAATCTCAAATCCAAGCCTTCCTTTATACTTGCTAACATTACCTGGGGGACTGTAACATTACACCGTGATTCATTTCATTTCTTAAAGAATTTGAATGGCCAGGTGATGACGGTGAGTGAACTCCCAATTGTGGCAGAATATTTTTCAAACTGAGGTTCATTGAATGACTCCAATCTCAATCCATCAATAGCAGACATTGGAAAACACATATTGAGTTATTTCATAACATCCCTACAGCGTACATGGAGGCCAATCGGCCCATTGAATCGACTCAGACCCTGCAAAGTGCATCCCACTCAGACCCAATCCCTGGAACTGTCAGGCAGCAGAGCTAACCACCGTGCCACCCCACATGCCCGCATTGGCAAAGCAACACCATTGAGCCCACTTTGAAATCTCCTTTTAATTCATCTTACCCTTGACTTTGACCATTTGGAAATTAAATTCTAGTTGTTAAGTAGCTCTCTGAGAACTTTCTCCTCAACACTGTGACGTCGCTTCCCCGTTTAACAGCAGCTGCGACCGTGAAGAAATATTATTTGAGAAATGGAGACGACACATTTCAGGTTTTAACACATGCAACATCGAAATAGAATTGCTCACCTTGCATGGATACAGCGTCTCAATCAAATATAACTTCTTCAATGAAGGCAACGTTTGAAACAAGTAAAATATTCACAGAAAACTGCCTTCAACCGTTACGTAAGCTCAAATCAATAGAGATCCTCATACCATGATGAGACTATCCTGGAGATAGCTGAGATCTGACTCTGATGCACACATGATCTGTACAACAGCAGATGGGCACGAATGGTACCCACATGTATTGTGAAGAAAACGAAAACATTTGGCTGATGATGCGATGACACAGTTTGAAGGAAGATGGACAGATAAGCCCAGTGGGGAATTTGCACACACAAGGGTGCAAAAAATTTCAAATTCCAGAAATGTGTGTTCGGAAGTTAATATTGTCTACGTGCCCTGTAGTGATGGTGAAATGGGACTTGGTGTGAAGACTGATAAGGGACAAAAAACAGCGACCAGAAGAAACATATGCCATAATCAGTTTGTCACGTTGGTATTAGCAAGTCCACAAGGAGCATTACTTGAGATACAGCCATTGAAAATTTCTATCAATGACAGAGATCATGTGATCATGTGTTACATTGGCGAGCATAATGTTACGTGGGACAGTAAAATACAAGGATGACATCGGAACGCTGAAAAGGGGAAGACATGTTCAGTGAATGAATGAGCACCACATAGATTGTGTCATATAATGTAGAGAATGTGATACATTGTTCCTTCATTTCCGTCTTGGAAATATTTCAGGCCGTCAATTAACTTATAAACGCTTAACCTAGTCATAAATCTAAAGCCAAAAAGTAGCATTTCTGTCCATTCAATGATTGCCATTGGCATTATTCTCTTGAACATTTTACTTCTCTCAGATCTCTCTAAATTTGAGGTACAAACATTGGTTTGTGACATTTCACTCCATCATCATGGAACCCTTGCTCTCTTGCTGTCATTCTGGTCATTCAATGCTGCACTCAAAAGGACATCGAACCTCAACTCCCCAGTATATTTTTCGGTTTTTCCTTTTTTATACAGTCAATGTCGGTGCTATGTTAAAAATCAAATGGCAGCAGTGGACAAACGTAAAATGGCTGTCTGACTCAGAATCATCAGTCCTGGCTTGACAGATCCAAAATGGTATGTTGCCTCGACAGTTCCCAGTGTCAAGCACATCCCAGAACAACTTTAGCCCTTCCTGGATGTGGTATGGGCTTGAGGTGGGACAGAGGCAGGCGTTGGATAGCGTGGTAAGTGAAGACACAGAGGTCCTGGTCCACATTGACGAAAACAATACTTGACAGCGAAATAGCGACTCGAAAGCTGGCATCCTATCATTACGCACGCTTTTGATACAAGTGCATAAACTTTGACAAAAGCCTGTCACTGAGCCATGCCGTCAGCATCTCAATATCCCTGATATCACCCGTTGACATCAACGATGCTTCCCTCATCGGTCCCAATTAACAGCCCCAGTCGGGGAACTCATGCCCCATATTGTGCAGCTGGCTGACATCATTACCTTCCAGAAATCCATATTGATAAAGCCATCATCATCTGCCATCATCAGTCCACTTTGATATTTCTTCAAAATGCTCAATTAATTTTGTGAGACATGATTTCCCTCGCGCAAAACCATGTTGACTATCGCTAATCAGTCCTCACCTTTCCAAATACATGTATGTCCTGTCCCTCAGGATATTTTCCAAAAACGTGCCTACCACTGACGTCAGATTCACTGGTGTATAGTTCTCTGGCTTGTCTTTACCGCCCTTCTTAAACAGTGGCACCACGTTTGCCAAACTCCAGCCTTCCACCACCTCACCTGTGACTATCAATGATGCAATCATCTCAGCAAGAGGCCCAGCAATCACTTCCCACAAAGTTTCCGTGGACACCTGCTCAGGTCTTGGGGACTTATATTCTTCTATGCGTTTTGAGACATCCAGCACTTCCTCCTCTGTATTATCGACATTTTTCAAGATGTCACTATCTTTTTCCCAACATTCTATACCTTCCAAGTCATCTTCTAGAGTAAACACAGATGCAACATTCTCGTTCCGTCCCTCCCCCATCTCCTGTTGCTCAAAGGCCACCGTGCTGATCTATGAGGTGCTCTGTTCTCTCCTTAGTTACCCTTTCGTCCTTAATGTATTTGTGAAATTCCTTTGGATTCTCCTTAACTCTGGTTGCCAAACTGTTCTCATGTCCCCTTTATGCCCTTCTGATTTCCCTCTTAAGTATACTCCTACTGCCGTTATACCCTTCTCAGGATTCACTCGATCTATCCTGTCTATACCTGACATATGCTTCATTCTGTTTCTGAACCTTCAATTTCTTTAGTCACCCTGCATTCCCTGTACCTACAAGATGTTCCCTTCACCCTGACAGGAATATACTGTCTCTGGACTCTCATTAACTTATTTCTGAAGGCTTCCAATTTTCCATTCGACCCGATTCTGTGAACGTCAGCCTCGTCAGCGTTTGAAAGTTCTTGCCTAATATCATCAAAATTAGCCCACCTCCAATTTCGAACTTTTTCCCTCTTGCATCACTATTTTGTAACTATTAAAATTATAGTCACTGGCACCAAAGTGCTCCCCCACTGACACACCAGTCACTTACCCTGCATTATTTCCCAAGAGTAGGTTAAGTTTCCCACCTTTTCTCGTCGGTCCGTCCGCATACTGAAGAAGAAAATTTTCTTGTACACGCTTAACAAATGCTTCTGCATCTAAACACTATTACTCTCTATTATTCTGCATTTCATCATTTCTCTATTACCCGTTATTTTCCTCATACTTTCCATTTAATCTTTTTACAATTACTCTCCATTGCAGCCACTCTGCTTCAACCACCACTCTGTACTCAACATTCTCCATATTACTCTCTAATTAGTACTCTCACTATTGTTCTTCGTTTAATCCTCCGTACTCTGGACTTAACCTTATCCGTTCACATGCATTTATCGCTGTCCCTGTTGTGGTGTATACAACTTTCTCTTCATTACTCTCTATTTCGTTCTTTTTCTATCACTCTGTTTATCTCTCCTTCCTTTTCCCCTTAACTGAACACTCACGTTACTCCCCTGTATTGAACAATCTCCTTAGTACTCTGTATTATTTCCTCTCAATTTCTACAAATGTGGTAACCCCTCATCAAGTCACTCTGCATTCAAACTTGCTTAGTGCATGACATTCACCCAGCTCGCACAAAGCTGTTTCCTAAAGTGAGCAGAACCCTTGACACTCCCCTTTATATCCTGTCAGCCAGGACTCCCTGATTGTACCAGATTAACAGCCCCACTCAGGAAACTCATATTTAATGAGATCCATCTTGCTGACCAAATTACAATCCCTCCAAATTTTCCTGCATTAACCCTCTCCCTGTGCCCCTGTAATCAGGATTGCCCCACTTGTTCTTTATGCACTTCTTCCTCTGTTATTTTCTCTTAAATCCTCACCCTTTCTGTCTTTAAACCCCACCAATTGTCCTGTATCCAGCTTTCTCGCTATTACTCTCCTATTGTCTACCTTTTCCTCTTCCCATTATTCTATACTGAATTCTCTCCCTTTTACAATCTTTAACGCTTTCTCTATCTGTATTTAACCCTGTCTCTTTCTCCAGGGCTCTTTAATTAATGTCTCCATCCACTCCCCCCATTCCAGATTAAGTGTTTTTTCCTCTGCAATAATCAGAGACTGAGTCTCCCTGCCTGAACATTGCCCACAGCCGCTAAACTGGAACCACTGCTGCTCTGTGCTGCCGCCCGTCTGGCCAACGCTGGGACTGCAGATTTATCCCAGAGTGCTGGAGGAACTCAGCACCAGCCCCACATGGTCAGAGACAGTGTCGCTGTTTGAAGAAGAAAAGTACAACTTTAACATGAGCTAATACAGTATTGATGTAAAAATAGGAACAGCTATAATACACAACAACATGAACATATAAGTTTGAACAATTCTAATATGCAACAATATATAGCGATAAACTCGAACATCTCCAATACAACCAATATTTAAGTTCCAATGCACAATAATATTACATGTAAACACAATCAGCTCTAATGCAAAATGATATTTGTATAGACACAAAGACCTCCAACACATAACAATACATAATGTATATTAGATACATAAACATGTAATAATGTGTATATGAATGTCTTGTAGGAAGAAAGTGAAGGCACTGCTGCGAAAGTTGCAGATGGCACAAAAATAGGAGGAATGGCAAGTTGGGACATTGCATGTGCTTTCTTAGGTACGGGGATGGTGGTGGTCTTCTTGAAAAAGATAGGGTCTTCAGCTTGTTGGTGGGAGAGTGTAAAGATGTCGGTGAGTACCTCCACCGGTTTGGCCGTACAGAATCTAATTGCACGGCCAGGGACTCCATCCAGGCCCGTCGCTTTCCTTGGGTTGACTCTCAGGAAATCTCATCTGACATGTGCAGTGGTGAATGATGGACCAGGCGTGCCTGGGGCTTTTGGAGCAGGAGTGACTGCGCTACTGGGATTCTGCTCAAACCGAGCAGCGAAAGCATTGAGCACCTCAGCGAGGGACGTGCTTTGTCTGCTATCTCTCTCTGCTTCAGTTTACATCCCATAATGTTCTTTGGGCTTTTCCATAGGCTGCGGGAGTCTGTTTGGTTTGTATGGCCCTCTTATGTCGTCTGGTCCTCCCTTTTGGCATCCCCGATGGCCCAGCAGAGGTCAGATCTGGATTCCCTGTATAAATCAGGCTCTTCCCAGTTGAATGTTGCTCATCTGGTCTTCAGTAGGGAGTGGATTTCCTGATTCACTGAAGGTTTTCGCATGGGGAACATTGGATTCAATTCTTCACTCTGCAGTCCTCCATGCATTTACCTGTGATGTCTGCGATGGTGGTGTTGTCTTCATCCAGGATTTCCACTGAGTACTTGAACACGGTCCAGTCCACCAATTCCAAACAGTCCCAGTGACTGTCATTCATAGCCTCAGACCAGCATTGGATTTCCTTTTTTACAGGGTCCTCCCATTACAACTTCTGCTTGTAAGCTGTTTCCACATGTCGAAAAACTAATACCGGAGGACACAGCCTCAGAGTGAAGGGGCGACGTTTGGAACTGAGACTGGAATTAATTTCTTCAGGTGATTCATCTGTGGAAATAATTGTTTCAGAGTGTTGTGGAGGTCAAACATTGAGTGCATGATGGTACTGCCCCTTTATCAATGTCGTGTGTCCTTGGTTTTTTTCCTTCGTGTATTTGTAAATGCAATGGTTCTAGGATGTTGAGATTGGATGGGTTGCAGAGCCCATTTCATGTTAGCTAACAGAAACTGCCTCAGGCCAAAAGGCTTTCAAATGTAAAATCATCTGCAATGAACGTGGTGTGGTCAATTCTCCCACCACTGATTATCTCTGGTCTGGTTTAGTTTGGGTTGGTGTTTGCAAGTTGTCAGATTTTGAAACTGCTGGTAAAAGGGACAGCTACAAGGAAGACGTTGTTCCATGCTGAATATCTCTCTGACGTCTCTCCTGCATGACCTGGAGTTCGATTTTATCTGTTTGGACATTGGGTGCATATGGAGGCTGTTGGAGGAATTTTGAACAATCATTAAGTTGGGACAGTCTGTTGGGTCTTCAGATGAGTGAAGTGATTCAGTCTTTTGTTCTCTTTTGTTTGTGTTTGATTCGATACTCTGTATATAAACTCTGTTTTATTTAAACCAATGAATGTTTACCTGCTCCATCAAACCTGGAATAACCACTTTACACATGCATAAAACCAGCAGAAACGTTAGGGTCTGCCGGCTACCATCTTAAAAAACTTTTAGAGGGTCTGGTCCAAAACAATTGGATTAAATATAGTGAAATATGAGTTTCTGGTTGGTAAGTGAATCACAAGTTGTGGGAAGAGGGCCAGAGATCATTCATGATCAAATGACAGAGCAGAGACGATGGGATGAATGTTCCTATTCAGCTACTACATTGTATCGCAGAATGATCCCGTCTATGACAAAATTTATGGACGGACACAAACAGCTCCAACATGGATAAAGTGTGTGTATCGCTTCCTTGGTTAAACATGGAAGAAACAACTGGAATCCTGCCCTTCATTGAATATTTCCCTGTCTTTCTTTTTCATTTGTCTTAGGTCCTTGAACTGACGTAACAGTTCTGCAAGCAGGGTGCAGGAGGTACATATATTGATATTTTGTTTTTTTCCCAGGTTGCCGAAATGTACCTTTTAGAACAATATGTGCACAGTGACCTGCCATAGAGTTCACTTCTCCTTTTTCAGGAGAGAGAGTCTCATGATCAGACAGAGACAGAACCACACCTAGAGGGACACAGGAACACGCCCACAGCCTCACATAAACACATGGACATGCAAGCAGAAGCACATCCACACACAGAAATGCAGGCAAAGTAAGATATAGGAACATACTGACAAGTAAAAACACATACACGCGCACACATTCAGCTCACAAACATGCACACGTGCACAATAACACAGTCGAACTGAAATGTGAGAACACACCTATACAAAGACGAATTAAATATTGCCATACCCTCATAACACCCAGGAATACAATTACAATCCAGAATGGGGCACACATGCTCACATTGGCTTAAGCATGCACACGCACATGCACACACACACACAGAAACAAATGAAAACAGGCATACTATGACAGATAGGAACACACCAACGTTTGGTCAGAATGGATACACGTCCCCACACAAAGAAATGCAGTCATACTTAAAGAATTAAACAAAACTACACACGCATACATGCACACACATGCATACAGATATACTCACAGAGAAAGGAATGCACCCATGTACATACCGAACGCACGCATATCCACACACACAGAAATACTGAGATACAGGAGCGCAGGCACAGAATCACACCCACACCCTCACACACTTACATTAACAAACTCAGAGAAAAAGGCATTACACACCAACCTGCAAGAATGACAGCAACTTCTTGTGCATATGCTAAAACACATTCAAACACAGTTACATTACTATCGCCAAAACTAGATATAGACAGAGTGACACACAGAAACAAACGCAGAGAGATCCTGACTTACGGACAGACAGCCAAACAGAATCTGAACAACACACTCATTTGCTTAAACAAGAGCACAGCCAGGCAGAAACACACTTCCCAATCCCACTATAATCTAATGACACTCAGAGACATCGTTTCACAGAACATACACACACACAAAACCATATAGTCATTGAACTGCCATCCCAAAAACAGCATACCTACGAAGGCACAAACACAACAGATGCATATGTGCAAAACACAGACAGATATGCAATCGCTCAGGTACAGTAACATACGCCAATATAAAAACACCCACTGTCACAGAAACGATCTCAGACAGACTGAATGACATTCACAAACACATGTGCACATGAATCGAAATACTTCTCAACACACACAATGGAAAAGTCACTCTGACATTCATAAAGACAGTCATAATGTGTCACACTCAGGGACATGTCCAAGAACAAATACTGAGGGTCTCAAACACACACAGGGAGATCCCCACAAAGGCAATGAAGACCCACACCTCACACACACACACGGAGATCCCCACAAACGCAATTAACCCCCCCTCCCCCAACCACACACACAGGGAGATACCCACAATGGCAATGAAGCTTCCTCTCCTAACACACACTCAGGGAGATCCCCACAAAGGCAATGAAGCACCCCTCCCACCACCCCACACACACAAGGAGATCCCCTCAAAAAGAAATGAACCTTCCTCCCCTCGCCCTACATACAGTAAGATCCCCACAAAAGGAAATGAAGCCCCCTGCCCCCACACACAGGGAGATCCCCACAAAGGCAATGAAGACCCACACCTCACACACACACATGGAGATCCCCACAAACGCAATTAACCACCCCTCCCCCAACCACACACACAGGGAGATACCCACAATGGCAATGAAGCTTCCTCTCCTAACACACACACAGGGAGATCTCCACAAAGGCAATGAAGCACCCCACCCACCACCCTACACACACAAGGAGATCCCCTCAAAAAGAAATGAACCTTCCTCCCCTCGCCCTACATACAGTAAGATCCCCACAAAAGGAAATGAAGCCCCCTGCCCCCACTCACAGGGAGATCCCCACAAAGGCAATGAAGCCCCCCTTCCCCCCCCCACACAGGGGGATTTCTACAAAGTAAATGAAGCCCCCTCCCCCAACACATACAGAGAAATCCGCACAAAGGCAATGAAGCCCCCTTCCCTCAATCCACACACACATGGAGATCCCCACATAGGTAATGAAGCACCCTCTCCACACCACACACACAGGTCGATCCCCACAAAGGCAATTAAGTACGCTCACCCCATCCCCTCACTCACCAGGAGATCCCCACAAAGGCAATGAAGCCCCCTCCCCGCCACATACACACACAGGGAGATCCACACAAAGGCAATGTGGCCGCCCCCTGACACAGGGAGATTCCCAGCAATGCAATGACGTCCCCTCCCCCCCACACACAGGGACATACCCACAAAGGCACAGAAGCCCCCACGCCCCGACCAACACACACATGGACATCTTCGCAAAGGTAATTAAGCCCCCTGCCACCCCCCACAAACTGAGGGAGATCCCCAAAAAGGCAATGAAGCCCCCTCCCTCCACACACACATACACAAGGAGATCCCCACAAAGGCAATGAAGCCACCTCTCCCCCAACACACACAGGGAGATGCCCACAAAGGCAATGAGCCCCCCCCCCTCCCCGCTCCCACAGACACACACAGATACACAAGCACCCTCACACACAGAAAGGGAAACGCATGAACACACTTCCCGCCCAGCCACAGGGAGAGTAATGTGAGATGACCAAACTCCAGCCGACTTACTTACAGTAATGTTTTAAACTATTGCTGGCTGTAGCTGTACACTTCGTATTTTGCAAACCACTGTCTGGAGAAAGATCAGTGAATGAAGGGATTGGAGTCAATGCAAGTGAACATGTGCTGAACAGAGACAACATGTGTCTGAGATGGTCAATGTGCGAAAAAGACATAGAGAGCGCGTGAGAGAGACAGAGACAGAGAGACAAGAAGGATAGATTTAGAGGAAGACAGTGAGACTGACAGGCAGACAGATAGCTGGAGAGAGAGAGAGAGAGAGAGAGAGAGAGAGAGAGAGAGAGAGAGAGAGAGAGACAGAAATGGACGATACAGGCAGGGGCACATACAGATTGAGACAGAGAGAGAGAACAAGAAGCAGAGAGATGGGGACAGCACGATAGAAGAAGAGAGGAACAGACAAAGACAGACAGAAAGAGAACGAGAGGGAGAGACAGAAATAACCTTATGAATGAAGGAGACAGAAGATGGATGCAATAAACACATTCAAATACAAATGTGCATGGAACAATAACCCATTCAGATGAGGCAATCACCGGCCCACAGAACTTTTATCTTGTTGTAATAAAGTGTTTATTGTGAGCTAAACAGAGAGAGGCTGTCAGTCATCATGGTGCAGGATGGACTGTTTCTGTCCCTCCCCACTGTAGGGGGTAGTGTAATTTTTAAACGGTTAGCTGCCTTTTGGTCTTTTCTACCTCATAGTAAACACAAGCAGACACTCGAAACTGTTGCCGGACCTCCCCCACGTTTATATGAATGAAACAGTTGTAACAGCTTTCCTCGATAGTTGAGAGGCCGCCCTTAACCACAGTTGTACAACATCATCCATATAAGGGAAGAATGGGAAGCTCAAACACTGATTGGCCAAGTGAATGATAAAAGAATCGCAGGCACCAGAACCCAAAAAAGGAAAACAGTGCGGAATCCGAGCACTCGTTGGTCAAGGCAGCAGTAGTAAACCCAGCCCACATATACATGTATATAATGTGTGGAGATTACTATGCGTGTGTGTGTGTACCTTTGGGAACAGCACCCGACTTTGCAAAGTTGAATGAAAAGTTTTGGACTGACTCCTCCGTGTCTTTGTTCCTGGGAAGGGAAATGAAAAGTGCCGTAGATGGGGCTGGATAGCCACCTATCTCGCACAATTGGGGGCTCCTCCGGGATGAAATAATTATTGCCGGGGGGGGGCAGTCTCTTCGGCTCACGGATCAAGCCTGATTACAACAAAGACGCGTCTAGTATATATTTATACTTCTCACTGATCGGCTTGGTCCGTTGGCCGTCGGCCAAGGGACGATGTGACCCGGCTCATTTAAAAATAATTTTGAATCCTGGAAAAGGAACACACGGACGAGTGCTGGGACGACCGGTTAGTGACTATACACGGGGGTACACACATTTAAAAAGGCCAGACAACTCCGTGCACGGATCAAGGTAAGAGATTCTTTCGTTCTTCCTTGTTGGCCGCGTGGTTTTGATGGTCATCTGTGAAAACGCTTTGGGCGTTTAAGACCAGGACTGAAGATAAACCACGGGAAATTGTGGTTTTGACGGTCATCTGTGAAAACGCTTTGGGCGTTTAAGACCAGGACTGAAGATAAACCACGGGAAATTGTGGTTTTGACGGTCATCTGTGAAAACGCTTTGGGCGTTTAAGACCAGGATCGAAGATAAACCATGGGAAATCAGACTTCTAGATTTACTAAGGAAAAGTCAGGGAAGACTGCAAATGGGAAAGAAATACCCCCCGATAGTCCATTAGGTCGGAAGTTAAGTCTATGGACGGACAGTAGTAGAACGAAGGACTTAAAGAAAGAGACCATGATAAAATATTGTTGTTTTATATGGACCAAAGAACCTATCCGCGCCCCCTCGGTAGTTTGGCCCGAGTATGGGTCTGATGAAGACTGGGTGTGTCAAATCCTAAATGTATATGTTAACAGAAAACAACCGTTTGACCCAGAGGAGAGCAAATATGCCGCCGCCTGGTTGGCGGGCGACGGCGAGAGTCCCACGCGTCTCTATCCTCTGACTCCCCAAACAGACCCGAGGAAGCCCCAGAAGTCTTGGGACATCCTCACCGACGGTTTGCCACCGTCTTCCCCGCCCCCGTATATACCACCCGTGCACGACCAGGCGTCCAGCGCGGACCTCCCTCCTGCGATGGATTATTCCGAGTCCCAGCAGGCTACGACCAGTGAGGAAGGGACTGCTGGGGGGTGTACAGGAGGGGGCACAGAACTCACCCCAGGCACTAGGAAATCAGTCCGACTCGAGATGCGGAGAGGTCGAGAAGAGGGATTGAGAGCTGGGAGGAGTGATAATATTGAACAGCTGAACCCCTTACGAGAGGTGCCGTTTGGGAACGAACGGACCGGGTTTGTAGTACAACCTTTAAATTCTGGGGATATCCGGCATCTCCGTAATGAACTACCCCGTCTACTGGACGACCCCATCAGTGTGGGAATACAACTGGACCAATTTCTGGTGCCCAGTATATACACATGGGCTGAACTGCAGGCCATGATGAGAATACTATTTAATTACGATGAAATTGTTATGATCCGGAATAGTGCAATGGCCATTTGGGATAGGGAGCATCAGGACGGCCCTCAGCGTGGAGAGCAGAAGTACCCCTTAGAGGACCCCCGGTGGGATCATAACGACGCGGGGGGAAGGGCCAATATGACAGACCTCAGAAGCCTTATAATCAGGGGGATCCAAACCTGCGTGCCCAAACAGCGGAATTTAGCAAAAGCATTTGAAGTTGGACAGAAAAAGGATGAATCCCCGAGTGAGTTTTTAGACCGTTTGCGGGAGTCCATGCGAAAGTATTCAGGTATAGACCCCGATGGGGAAATAGGCAAGAGCATGCTTAAGGTGCACTTTGTGACTAAGTCATGGCCTGACATTCAGAAGAAATTACAGAAAGTGGAGGATTGGGCTGAAAAGGATGTTGCAGAATTATTACGGGAAGCACAGAAGGTGTACGTTCAGAGGGATGTAATAAGGGAGAAACATAAGACAAAAATGATGGTGGCAGCCGTACGGGAAGCTTGTAAGTCCACCGGAATGGGGGAGGGAGATTATGGGGTGGAAAGAGGAACGTCGAAGAAAAGTTGGAGAGGGAGAGAAGCGAGACGGGGCAGAAGTGAGAGAGGAGGATCTTATGGAATTGAGCGCCCTCAGAAGGCTGGATGTTACCATTGCGGGAAACTGGGACACTTCAAAAGGGATTGTCCCGAGTTTAAAAGGGAAAGAGAAGGGATGTATGAAATGGAGTGTGAACAAATGGATTAGGGAAGTCAGGGGAGGATCGGAACACGGGCCTACCAAGAACCCTTGGTAAATTTACGGGTGGGCCCATTTAGACAAGATGTTACCTTCTTAGTTGACACAGGCGCTGGCAGGTCCTCAATTCCCCTCCATCCAAGGGGGGTTGACTTCCAAGCTAAAACATTAAACATTTCAGGAGTTAAGGGTGGGGTTTTTAGTGCGAAAATATTCGAACCACAACCCTTGCGGCTGGAGGAGGAGGAGCTCCAGGTGGAACTCCTTCACCTCCCCCATCTTCCCTATGGGTTGTTGGGACGGGATTTGATAGTCCGTTTCGGATTGCGAATAGAAGTGGGAGAAGAGGAAGAATTAGCCGTTACCATGTCATACCTTAGTGAGTCCCGATTGACAGAGATAGACCCTCGGGTTTGGGTCGCCAAAGGGAACCGGGGGGGACTCGCAATTCGACCTGTGGAGGTAAAATTAAAGCCCCAGAGCCCCGACGTCAGAGTGCGCCAATACCCCATCTCTTGGGAAGGGAGGCAGGGCCTGAAGACAGTTATGGAAGACCTAATAAAAGATGGATTGGTAGAGCCCTGTATGTCACGATACAATTCCCCAATCCTGCCGGTCCGGAAGTCGGATGGGAGCTACCGAATGGTCCAAGACCTAAGGGAGGTAAATAAAATTGTCCAAGTACGGCACCCTGTGGTACCGAACCCATACACTATTCTGGGGCGAATTCCCCCGGACCACGGCTGGTTTAGTGTTATAGACTTAAAGGATGCCTTCTGGGCGTGTCCCCTGGACAAGGACAGTAGGGATCTTTTTGCTTTTGAATGGGAGGATCCTGATACTGGCAGAAAACAACAGTACAGGTGGACCGTACTCCCCCAAGGATTCACTGAGTCCCCGACTCTGTTCGGGCAGATTCTGGAACAATTATTGGAGGGACTAACCTTGTCCCCGTCCCTTAAGCTTATACAATATGTGGATGATCTCCTTTTATCCGGACCGGCGGAGGAGGACGTCCTACTTGGGACTAATGCCCTGTTAAATTACCTAGCTGAGCAGGGTTTAAGAGTGAGTCAGAAGAAGCTCCAATATGTTGAGAAAGAGGTTAAGTACCTGGGACACTTGATAAGCCAGGGACAGAAACGAATAAGTCCGGAAAGAGTGCGGGCAATAATCGAACTAGGCCTCCCAACGACCAAGAGGGAGTTGCGGAAGTTCTTGGGACTCTTAGGCTATTGTCGGTTATGGATAGACGACTATGCCCCCCTTACTAAAGACTTGTATCTAAAACTCATTGAGGAGGCACCCAACAGAATAAAATGGGAGGAGGAGGAGAAAAAGTTAATTGAAATCCTAAAAGGAAAATTGATGGCCGCACCTGTTTTAAGCTTGCCGGATTTTAGTAACCGCTCTTGGAGTATTGACCCAGGACTGGGGGGGTAAAAGGAAGCCCGTGGCTTTCCTGTCAAAAATTCTGGATCCAGTCTCCCGAGGGTGGCCGGAGTGTGTCCAAGCGGTGGCAGCCACGGCAAAGCTGGTAGAGGAAAGCAGGAAGTTGACTTTCGGGGCCCCCTTGACAGTCACTACTCCCCACCAGGTTAGAACTATCCTGAATCAGAAGGCCGGGAGGTGGCTGACTGACTCGAGAATTCTGAAATATGAAGCCATATTGTTAGACCGAGAAGACCTCCGAATAGAAGTCGGGGGCTGCCAGAACCCGGCGGACTTCCGTTGGAAAGGGGAGGGCGAGGAGGAACTGGAACACTGCTGTTCAGACATAATAGAGTACCAGAGTAAAGTGAGGGAAGATCTGAGGGATACCCCCTTACATGCAGGAAGGCGGTGGTACATTGATGGGTCCTCTCGAGTGATAGATGGGAAGAGACACAACGGTTATGCAGTCATTAGTGAGACTGGTTGGGAATTAGTGGAAAGTGGACGGCTACCGAATGCCTGGTCCGCACAAACGTGCGAATTGTACGCCTTGCACCGAGCTCTGAGGAATTTAAAGGGAATAGCCGGGACAATCTACACTGACTCTAAGTATGCCTTTGGGGTAGTACACACCTTTGGGAAGATCTGGAAAGAAAGGGGAATGATAAATAGTAGAGGAAAGGAGTTGGTCCACGAGGAACTAGTAGCCATGATCTTGCAGGATTTGTTGCTGCCACAAGAGATTGCTATAGTACATGTGAAAGGACACCAGAAAGACGATAAAATAGAGACCCTGGGGAATCAATTGGCAGATGAACAGGCAAAATTGGCTGGGATGGGGAAGGAAGTAATAAACTGCCTGGTAAGGATTCCACAGATATCCGAAATTACCGAAGTGCCCACGTTTACTGACAAAGAAGAAACTCTTCTCGCGTCTCTGGGGGGTACAAAGGATAGGGAAGGCAAGTGGACCTTACCCGATGGCCGCCAGCTACTAAATCGACCGTTGACGCGGGACATTATTGCCCGTTTACACCAAGGGGGTCACTGGGGCGCCCAGGCACTGTGTGATGCCTTCCTGCGCCGATATGCTCACCCTGGTCTGTACACGGTAGCCAAGCAGGTCACAGGAGATTGCATAACGTGTCGAAAGATTAACAAAAGGGGGCTGCGGCAGCATGCAAGACAAGGGGGTAGGAGTCCGGCCTATAGGCCGTTTGAGTATATCCAGGTAGATTACACTGAGCTCCCCGCCATAGGTCGACTGAAGTATCTATTAGTAGTGGTAGATCACCTGACAGGATGGGTGGAAGCTTTCCCCACTACCACGGCAACGGCAACTCAGGTTAGCAAGATTCTACTCGAGCAAATCATCCCACGATTTGGGCTACCCCGCGCTATTGACTCTGACCAGGGGAGCCACTTCACCTCGACCATCCTCCAGAATGTAGTGCAAGCAATGGGGATTGACTGGGATTTGCACACCCCCTGGCATCCCTCCTCCTCGGGCAAGGTCGAAAGAATGAACCAGACCATCAAAAAGCAGCTAACCAAACTCACTAGTGAAATCGGCCTGCCTTGGACCAAATGCCTACCCCTTGCCCTGTTGCAAATTCGCACCCAGCCAAGGCGGGATTTGGGCGTCTCCCCTTTCGAAATGTTATTTGGCCTCCCGTTCCATGGGCCGAAGGGGGAACCTCCTGTATTTGAGTCTCGGGATATGTTTGTGCAAAAATATGTGGTGGCTCTGGGGTCTGCTCTATCTCGTTTACGCCAACAGGGACTTTTGGCACAGACGCCGCCCCTCGAGTTTGCGGTGCACACCGTCAAGCCAGGTCAGTGGGTCCTGATTAAAAGCTGGAAGCAACGTACCCTCGAACCAACTTGGGACGGTCCCTTCCTGGTACTTTTGACGACCGAAACGGCTGTCCGTACGGCCGAAAAGGGCTGGACACATTACACTCGAGTCAAGGGACCAGTGCCACAACCGACGGAGGACGAACGAACCTCTCTGACAAAGGCATCTAAGGAACAGAGACTCTGAGAACGAACTAATCGGACTTTGGCGAGTCTAAAGGAACTGTGCCCTCGGGCTACGGGTGTCGCGACAAAATGCGGTCAATCGTATTGTTAACTTGCTATGCCATTATCCTTGGGCTGGGTCATAGTGTGCGTGTTACCCAATTTGGCCTCCGGATGAAACAAATAGAGGACCGTCAGTGGTTCACCATCTCCGTGCTTGCCAACCAATCAACACAGACACTTAGCTTAGACCTATGTGAGTTGGTGCCCTGTAGGACTAAAAGTCAACTGAATCAAACTAAGCAGAATCTAGAGAGAGAAAGGGGATTCCAGGGTCAGACGTTAGTATTACAATTGCATGGTAGGGAAGGCCTAAGTAGGCCTCCAGCCCCCGGGGTCCAGGCTATGGTGTCAGTTGTCCGTGATCCCATCACCCCTGGACGGGATTGTGGGCAGAATCAGTGCAATCCGCTCTATCTGACCATAAAGAACTTGGAAAAGAACGAGGCGAGACTTAATAGATCAATACTGGGTATTAGAGTTGGGGGCCAGGCAGGATGGGGGGGAATGCAGCTGTGCTGCACGTATATCACGGTCATTGAAGCTGAGTCTGGGGGCTCATCCACCACTGATAAGCAGGAAAAGGTTAGAATAATTGAGACAACGGATTTGGAAAAGACCTTTGAAATAGAAACGGGATACGGGGAGGCGAATGCCTGGATGGAATGGGTCAAATATACTGTGAGGAGCATAAAAAAGAGTGATTGCTACGCATGCACGAGTGCCCGCCCTAACCCTCAGGTGGTCCCATTCCCGCTGGGATGGGAGAAACACCCACGAGCCATAGACTGCATGATAAGGCTGTACCAGGACCGAGAGGCCTGGAACGACCCCACTTGTCGACCCTTGAGTTTGAAGTTTCCCCCCGTCAGGACTGAGGGGGCGCCCCGCCCGCCATCATTCTCAGGGGTAACGGGTACGCACCAGGCCTGCGTCTCTCGGACGGGACTACAGTGGGACGACGATGTGGGGACATTTGACAAGTGCAGTGGATCAATCCGGCTGGTCAATGAAACTACCGGGGGCGGGAATTACTCCCACATTCATGTACCTAGGGCAGACCTCTGGTGGTACTGTGGTGGGAGGGTTCTGAGACCGACCCTGCCCCAAAAATGGACGGGCACTTGTGCGATCGTTCAATTGGCCATCCCATTCACCCTGGTATTCGAAAAACAAGAGCGACCCCGTTCTAGTGGAAGAACTGAGAGAGCTTTGGAGACCTCTTTCGATGATAACATATATTTAGATGCCATAGGGGTCCCCAGGGGTGTTCCTGACGAATACAAGGCGAGGAACCAGATAGCGGCGGGTTTTGAGTCGTCACTGTTCTGGTGGGTGACCATCAATAAGAATGTGGATTGGATTAATTATATTTACTACAATCAGCAGAGGTTCATTAATTATACCCGGGATGCAGTGAAAGGAATAGCAGAACAACTGGACGCCACTAGTAGGATGGCGTGGGAAAATAGGTTGGCCTTAGACATGATGTTGGCAGAGAAGGGGGGTGTTTGTGTCATGATAGGCACTCAGTGCTGCACTTTCATCCCCAACAACACAGCCCCTGATGGGTCCATCACCCGCGCCCTGGATGGACTCACCACATTGGCGGACGAACTGGCCGAAAACTCGGGCATCGACTCTGGCCTCACGGACTGGTTGGAAGCTTGGTTCGGTAAATGGACGGGGGTGGTCGTTCCCTTTCTTGTCTCATGTATAGTGGTGGCAGGGGTACTCACTGCCCTTGCGTGTTGCGTTATTCCCTGTGTCCGGGGATTAACTCAACGACTGATCGAAACCGCCCTTACTAAGAAAGATGTTCCCTATGGGCAGGTTGAACGAATAAATCTCGAGATGGAACAACGTGAATCCCTCTTGGGCGGGGGTAGTATTAGAGAAGGGCAGTTTGATGAACAAGCTCGGGAGTTATTAAATGCCCTGGAGAAGAAACTTACGGTTGAAAAATTACAGGCCGTAAGAAAAGACACGGGGGATTTGTAGGGGGTAGTGTAATTTTTAAACGGTTAGCTGCCTTTTGGTCTTTTCTACCTCATAGTAAACACAAGCAGACACTCGAAACTGTTGCCGGACCTCCCCCACGTTTATATGAATGAAACAGTTGTAACAGCTTTCCTCGATAGTTGAGAGGCCGCCCTTAACCACAGTTGTACAACATCATCCATATAAGGGAAGAATGGGAAGCTCAAACACTGATTGGCCAAGTGAATGATAAAAGAATCGCAGGCACCAGAACCCAAAAAAGGAAAACAGTGCGGAATCCGAGCACTCGTTGGTCAAGGCAGCAGTAGTAAACCCAGCCCACATATACATGTATATAACGTGTGGAGATTACTATGCGTGTGTGTGTGTACCTTTGGGAACAGCACCCGACTTTGCAAAGTTGAATGAAAAGTTTTGGACTGACTCCTCCGTGTCTTTGTTCCTGGGAAGGGAAATGAAAAGTGCCGTAGATGGGGCTGGATAGCCACCTATCTCGCACACCACTACGCCCCTGCAAGGAAAATTCAGAGACCCCGCCTGCCACAGTCTTTAACACTCATCCACAGGGCAGTGCATGAAGACCAAATGTCCCAGTCTGAACCCATCACTCACAGCCTGTCCATCACTTGGAATCACTCTTGCAGACTCTTTCCATCCTACCCTGCCCCGGATAGTCACCACTTGCCCCATTACCTGCTGTTCCTTTGTCATAACCTTCAGCATCATAGAAGGGGAATGCAGATAAATTATTGCTAATGTTTTGAGGGATGATGTGGGGGGGTGCTCAGGTAAAAAAAGAAAATGCGGGTTTGATGGTACAGTTGCATCAATCGCGATTTTCTCTCTCTCAGGGCAATCAGAAATGAAGGGCTGAATGGCCTCTTGATGCTCATTGTGTGCTCCCATGTGTGTTAATCCGTCAGTCAATCAGGGGTAACCGCATGGTCCTGAGCATGGTGAATCGTAATCCATCCTGTTACTGCCCTCCCCATTCTCCTCTGAGTGTTATACTCAAATCCATGTGCTTGTGCTGATGGAATCCTGGCCGTACATCTTCAATTCCTGCACTAAGAACACTGCAGCTGCCTCTGGAGCTCTCTCAGTTGTCTTGCTAATTCATTAAGTGATGAATTTACATGACCAGTTGGTGCACTGCATTCCTGAACTTCGCTCTGAACTTGGGCAGAGTCGCTGCATAAAATAATGTGTTTGTGCTGCAGCTGAAATCCTTCAGCAGTTCTGCAATGTATGAAACACTGACGACAGGACCGTAGCCCCAACGAAACCCTCCTTTAATGTTATAGTACAACTCGTCTGCACCATGCATTAACCACAGAAGTATGAAGCTGATGGATATGATGAAGAGGGAAATCATTGACTTCCTCCGGCTCTCCATCGCTGCATCTTTCTGATTGTCTCCCTTCCTCTGACCCATCAGGCTCCTGCGTGCTCGACTGGCCACTAAAATGTGCCTTACCGACAGAGTGTTCATCCACAGAATTAACACGAATGGGATTAAAGGGGTTAAAATGATATCGAGCCACCTAAACCACCACCACCTGGGATCAGTATAATAACTTGACTTTTTTTGACAATACCACTGAACATTGTTAATTATCCTCCGAGGTTGAAACTGAAAATAGTAGGGAATGTTTTTTGAACAGAGTAGAATGCTGGTTGCAGCCAGAGCCACAGCTAAGGCTTTCACTGTCCAATATTTTCTCTTCAGTTTCAGGCAGGAAATGGCCATAAAACGTTCAAAGGAGAAAAGGACAGTGAACCAGACCGAACAGTCTGTGGCTGCTCGAGCTAAGGCACAGACAGCACTACACACAGGAGTGATATTCAGGAAAGACATTGTGAGGTAAATGAATCTGAATTTCCACAGAATAATCTCCGTGAGAATGAACAGGAGATCCGATGTTGCCATGGCCATCAGGCAGTGCTTTGTGCAGTTGGAGAGGCCGCATTTTCCCCGTGCGAGAACCACAACCACCAGGAGATTAACTGAAAGACACAGGAGGTAAAAAGCAATTCAGAAATTAATGATCAAACATTCTCTGTTTCGGTTCAGAGAGCAATAGAAGATCACAGCACCTAACAGGGGCAGCTGGAAGTGTTCACATATGGAGTTTGAATATGACATCTTCAATGGCCTGACGCATTGTTTGAAGCAGCTCAATCCTGTATTTGATTAATTGTGGACAGGCAATCAACAGATGACAGAGGGCATCTTTTTTAAGATGAATGGTAAGAGGTTAAGAGGGGGTCTCAGCAAGATGTTTTCGCCCAGAGAGTGGTGAGGGCGTGGTCATTCATTGTCTGGGAGAGTCGTGGAAGCAGGAAGCCTCACAAACTTCAAAAACGACCTGGATGAACACTTGTAGCGTCACCGTATTTGAGACTACATGTCTCGTGGTAGAAGCTGGGGCGGGTATAGATTTCGTGCAGCTTTTATAGCACAAAGTGGGTGGAACGAAGGACCTATTCGGTATGGTTGGATTCCATTATTCTAAGAATTACTTCTGTGGGAAGACTGGGTAGTGAAGCAATTTAATGTAATGAGTGAAAGGGATTTGAATGCTTAAAACATGAAACAGAATCAGATATAAATGGCAAAAACCAACAGGTATGGCAGCATCTGTGGGGACAGAAACAGTTAGTGGAATCACTGTTCATCAGAGCATTTTCATCTAAACATGGGTCATTGAAATCAAAACATCGTCTCAGGTTTCTGCCGACACTATCATTTCAACCAAAAACACAGGGATTCGTTTCTAACAGGGAAATAAGGTTGAAAGTGTTGATATTCAACTACAATGGAACATTTGGTAAACTGCTCTTCACTTACCGGGTATAGTTGGAGTCATGAAGATGTACAACACAAAAACAATTTGGAGCCCAAATTGTTCATATAGTTCAGATATCCTAAATTAATCTGTCTCGTATGCCCCTATCTCTCTCTAAAATCTTTCTAAACATTTACCCATCCAGATAACTTTTAAATGTAATTATACCAGCCACCATCACGTCCTCCAGCAGATCATTCCATACATGCACCACCGTTTGCATGAAAAGCTTCCCCTTTCGGTCCCTTTTAATTTTTTCCCCTCACACTCTCAATCTATCCGCTTTAGTTTTGAACACCCGCAACCCATGGAAAAGAACCTTTCCACGTACCTTATCCATGCTCGTTATGGTTTTATAAACATCTAAAATTTACCCCTCAGCCTACGAAACTCCAGAGAAAACAGACCCAACTTACTCAGCATTTCCCCATAGCTCAAATATTCCAATCCAGGCAACATCTTTATGAATCTTCTCCGAACTGATTCAAGTGTCAAGACATCCTCCCTTTTGGAGGAAGACCAGAAATGCACACAATATTCCAAAAGGGGCCTGCATATACACAACATACTCTCCCAATTCCATAAGACCATAAGACATAGGAGTGGAAGTAAGGCCATTCGGCCCATTGAGTCCACTCCGCCATTCAATCATGGCTGATGCGCATTTCAGCTCCACTTACCAGCGTTCTCCCGGTAGCCCTTAATTCCTCTAGACAACAAGAATCTATCAATCTCGGCCTTGAAGACATTTAGCGTCCCGGCTTCCACTGCACTCCGTGGCAATGAATTCCACAGGCCCACCACTCTCTGGCTGAAGAAATGTCGCCGCATTTCTGTTCTGAAATGACCCCCTCTAATTCTAAGGCTGTGTCCACGGGTCCTAGTCTCCTCGTCTAACGGAAACAATTTCCTCGCATCCACCTTTTCCAAGCCATGTATTATTTTGTACGTTTCTATTAAGACTCCCCTTAACCTTCTAAACTCCAACGAATACAATCCCAGTATCCTCAGCCGTTCCTCATTGCTCGACCTGTCATTCCAGGGATCATCCGTGTGAATGTCCGCTGGACACGTTCCAGTGCCAGTCTGTCCTTCCTGATGTGTGGGTACCAAAACTGGACACAATACTCCAAATGGGGCCTAACCAGAGCTTTATAAAGTCTTAGTCGTACATCTCTGCTTTTATATTCCAACCCTCTTGAGATAAGAGACAACATTGCATTCGCTTTCTTAATCACAGACTCAACCTGCATGTTTACCTTTAGAGAATCCTCGACTAGCACTCCCAGATCCCTTTGTGCTTTGGCTTTATTAATTTTCTCACCATTTAGAAAGTAGTCCATGCTTTTATTCTTTTTTCCAAAGTGCAAGACCTCGCACTTGCTCACGTTAAATTCCATCAGCCATTTCCTGGACCACTCTCCCAACCTGTCTAGATCCTTTTGTAGCCTCCCCACTTCCTCAGTACTACTTGCCTGTCCACCTAACTTCGTATCATCGGCAAACTTCGCGAGAATGCCCCCGGTTCCCTCATCCAAATCATTAATATATAATGCGAACAGCTGTGGCCCCAGCACCGAACCCTGCGGGAAACCGCTCGTCACCGGCTGCCATTCTGAAAAAGAACCTTTTATCCCAACTCTCTGCCTTCTGTTAGACAGCCAATCCTCAATCCATCCCAGCAGCTCACCTCGAACACCATGGGCCCTCACCTTGCTCAACAGCCTCCCGTGTGGCACCTTATCAAAGGACTTTTGAAAGTCTAGATATACCACATCCACTGGGTTTCCCTGGTCGAACCTACATGTTACCTCTTCGAAAAATTCCAACAGGTTTGTCAGGCATGACCTCCCTTTACTAAATCCATGTCGACTTGTTCTAATCAGACTCTGCTCTTCCAAGAATTTAGAAACCTCATCCTTAATGATGGATTCTAGAATTTTACCAAAAACCGAGGTTAAGCTATAATTTTCCATCTTTTGCCTTGATCCTTTCTTGAACAAGGGGTTTACAACAGCCATCTTCCAATCATCCGGGACCTTTCCTGACTCCAGTGACTCTTGAAAGATCTCAACCAATGCCTCTGCTATTTCCTCAGCCACCTCTCTCAGAACTCTAGGGTGTATCCCAACGGGGCCAGGAGATTTATCAATTTTAAGACTTTTTAACTTTTCTAGCACTATCTCTTTCGTAATGGCAACCATACTCAACTCAGCCCCGTGACACCCTTTAATTTTTGGGATATTACCCATGTCTTCCACTGTGAAAACTGACGCAAAGTACTTGTTAAGTTCTCCTGCTATTTCCTTATCTCCCATCACTAGGCTTCCTGCATCAGTTTGAAGTGGCCCAATGTCTACTTTTGCCTGTCGTTTTTTTCTTATGTACTGAAAGAAACTTTTACTATTATTTCTAATATTACTGGCTAGCCTACCTTCATATTTGATCCTCTCATTTCTTATTACACTCTTTGATATCCTCTGTTTGCTTTTGTATCCTTCCCAATCTTCTGATTTCCCACTGTTCTTAGCCACTTTATAGGACCTCTATTTTTCTTTAATACATTTCCTGACTACCTTTGTCAGCCAAGGTTGTCTCATCCCTCCCCGGTTAATCTTTCTTTGCTTGGGAATGAACCTCTGTACAGTGTCCTCAATTCTCCCTACAAACTCTTACCATTTTTGCTCTACTGTCTTCCCGGTTAGCCACTGCTTCCAGTCTATTTTAGTCAGTTCCTCTCTCATGCCATCATAATTACCTTTATTCAACTGTAACACCATTGCATCCGATTTTGCCTTCTCCCTTGCAAACGCCAGACTGTACTCTACCATATTATGGTCGCTACTTCCTAAGGGTTCCCTTACCTTAAGATCTTTTATTGAGACTGGTTCATTGCAAAGCACTAGGTCCAGAATAGCCTGCTCTCTTGTGGGCTCCAGGACAAGATGTTCCAAAAAGCCATCCTGTAAGCATTACATGAATTCCCTTTCTTTAGATCCACTAGCAACATTATTTACCCAGTCCACCTGCATATTGAAGTTTCGCATGATCAATGTAACCTTGCCTTTCTGACATGCCTTCTCTATTTCCCGGTACATGTTGCGTCCCTGGTCCTGACCACTGTTAGGAGGTCTATACACAACTCCAATTATGGTTTTTTTTGCCTTTGTGGTTCCTCAATTCCACCCACACAGACTTCACATCATCCGACGCTATGTCATTCAATACCATAGATTTAATTTTGTTCTTAACTAACAAGGCAACCCCACCCCCTCTGCCCACCTCTCTGTCTTTCCGATAAGTTGAAAAACCATGGAGGTTTAACTGCCAGTCCTGACCCCCCTGTAACCAAGTCTCTGTGATGCCTACTACATCATAATCATTCACTATTATCTGTGCCATTAGTTCATCGGCTTTGTTATGAATGCTACGAGCAATCAGGTAAAGTGCCTTAATGCTAACTTCCTTATCATTAGAGATGTTGGAAGTCATATGTCCTAGGTTATCCTTGCTTTTTTCTGCATTCTCAGTCTGCCTCAATTTTAACTCCGCCTGGAAACATGCTATCCTGCTGCTTATCTTTCCATTTACCTCCATACTCCCTGTCGCTTTCACTTTCCCTTCCCCCCAACTCAGAAGTTTAAAGTCCGACTGACCACCCTATTTATCCTCTTCGTGAGAACATTGGTACCTGATCGGTTCAGGTGGAGACCGTCCAAACAGTACAGATCCCCCCTGTTCCAAAACTGATGCCAATGCCCCATGAAGTGGAATCCGTCTTTCCCGCACCAATCCCTTAGCCACGTGTTTACTTGCCTAATTTTCTTGTCCCTCTGCCAATTGGCACGTGGCTCGGGCAGTAATCCGGAGATTATGACCCTTGAGGACCTGTGCTTCAATTTCCTGCCTCGTGCTTTGTAATGCCCAAACAGGTCCTCCATCCTAGTCTTGCCTATATTGTTGGTACCAACATGGACCACAACAACTGGATCCTCCCCCTCCCGCTCCAATATCCTTTCAATCCGGTCATAGATGTCTCGCACTCTGGCAGCGGGCAGGCAACACACCATGCGAGACTCCTGATCCGTCTTGCAAAGGATACTATCTGTCCTCCTAATTATAGAATTCAAATACTAAGTGGTCTGAACAATAAAGGAAAGTATAGCAAACGTCTTCTTCACCATCCTATCTATTTGAGACATCATGTTCAAGGATCAATGAACCTGCACTCCTTAATCACTTCTTTCACTAACATTCTCCAGGACCTTACCATTAACTGTACATGTCCTGCTCTGATTTGCTTTTCCAAAATGTAGCAGCTCACATTCATCTGAATTAAAATCTACCTGCCTATCCTCAACCAATCTGCCTATCCTCTGGTCAAGAACCGTTGAAGACTGAGAAAAATGTTTTGCTGACCAATCCAACTCTAATTTTGGTGGCATCTGCAAACTTACCAACTGTATCTCCAATGTTCACATCCAAAGCATGCATATGAATGAGGAGACGCAGTGGATTCAGCACCGATCTTTGTGGCACACCACTGTCCACAGGCCTCCAATCTGAAAAGCAACCCTTCACTACCAGATTCCGTCTTCGACCTTCAAGGGACTTCTGTTCAAAATGTTGTGTCTACATTGGTTCAATGCAATCTAATCTTGCTAACTACTCTACCATGAGGAAACCTTTTGAATGCCTTCCCGAAGTCCGTATAGATCATATTCGCCGTTCTGTGTCATCAATCCTCTTCGTAACTTGTTCAAAAACAGAATCAAGTTCGTGAGTTATATTTTCCCATCCACAAGGCCATGTTGACTGTCTTTAATCAGTCATTGCCAATTAAAATACATGTAAATTCTCTCCCAGAGGATTCCCTCCAATAACTTCCCCACCAGCAATATCAGATACACCAGTCTATAGATCTCTGGCTTTTCCTTACTACCTTTCTTAAATCTACATGTGAAGGTTTGTTTCATCATTAAAGGTGTAATCCATGATCTGAGCCCTTTCTGTGATGATGGAATGAAGATCTGTTAACTCACTGAATCCCACATAGTTTGGTTTGGAAAGTGAACAATTCCCTGTCAAGTTGAGCAAATGTTCTAATTTCGCTGACATTCAGCCAGCAAATAATACAAAATGCAAATAGGGAGCTGTGACATTTTTTATTGCATTCTCTGCACTACAACACTCAAATAGTTTTTGGAAGGTGCTTGTTGATATATTATGAATAAGCTATACAATGCGAATCAAAACAGACAGCTCCCACCTGCAATTTCTGAATGTGACAGCTCCAATCCATTGTATAATACAATATGATTAAAAAAATCTCGTCTCTCTGACTGTCTTTTGTGTTCTATCATGTCGGGTCAATTAATGTTTAAATTGATGATCTGAACACTCAGCAGTTCATCGACAATACAAGGTTTCATAATACTTGTTTTCTAAATCTTTACAGTGTAATGAGACAACTAAACAAGGTAAGTAATATTAACTTCATGATTTGGTAAATTCTTATGCTCTCACTTTAATTAATAGTATTCCTCCCCATGCAAAATTGATTTATGCATTTTAATGTTATGAAGCTACAAACACTTCTTCTGGGAACAACTGGAAGATGGACACAACCTTGTGGAGTTCACTTTAACAATCCACAGTGTTGTTGTGGTGGAAATGGGAAACATAGAAACAGGCCATTTCACCGAAAAAGTGAATTCACTTCAAAACTCCTCAGTCTATCTGCAATAGCACAGAAATGCACGAAAGTTATGGCACTGAAAGAGGTCATTCATGTGTGCATCAATTGAGAAAACGAACAAGCTGCTCTGATCCCCCTACTGGCACCTGGTCCGCAGCGTTGAGGGTGCTTTCAATTAAACCTGTTGGACTATAACCTGGTGTTGTGTGATTTTGAACGCCGGAATTTCCACATACTAACACCATTCTTGTAAATATCTTCTCTACTCTCCTCAGAGTAATTCTGTCCTCTCTGCTTGGTGATGACCTGTACAATGCACAAAACCGTATGTGTGTGAGCCATCCAGCGTCTGATGCAGTTGCAGTCTTACGGATCTGGCAGGGACTGAGGGAATCTTTTTTGAGTTGGCTCTGGTGCAGAATGAGAGAGTAATAACTTTGTGATGAGTGATAAGGTATTAAACTCAGTGTAAATTACTGATCAGGCTTTGGGCCATATAATGGATCTGGATGGATAAAGTTGAAGCGCAAACTATATGAAGAGTGGGGTTAGTTTATCAGTTCTTCAGGAGTTAGTATTAGTCAAAAATCGCCTCTCTTCTGTTCTGATACCAGCTGATTAGTTACAGAACAAGTCAGATCCTAAACACAAATCCAGTTTGATGGATGATAACCTTACTTGTTTTGATTTAACAATGTGATCTCTTGCTCAATCGCAAACACACAATACTGCAAATATTATTTCTACAACAAAACAAAAATTTATTGCACAAGGCAAAAACGATCAAGTAGAATGAATCAAACTACTTACATAAAACGCAGATTCAAAAGCAATGAACACGGATGAACTGTATAATTCACATTACCGTCAAAACATCCATAAATGAAAGAAAACCCGTGAATTTGATATATTTCACAAAACACGACTCCCAGTACCGTTCCAAACGAAACAATTCTCACGGAATATTTACACGAGAATCCCTGCATCAATCACTTGGTGAAATGACTTGTCACTGTCACTTCTAAACTGGAACCGCAGTAAATTCCTTCATGGAGCTACCAGAGTGTCAACGTACTTAGCTTGAAACAATCTCTTCAGAGATTTTTCTTCTCACAACACTTTTTTCTGGGACTAATACAACATTTTCATTTCAAGGCAATATAATGTACTAAAACTCTCATTTCCTTCACGTGAGCACGGATCCATACACTCACTCAGTTCCAGGGTCTCACAGGAACTGAAAGAAATGACAAAAATGTTTGAAGTGAAAGTAATGCTTTCTCAGTTAAGGGTTTCTTCCTTATTCGCAAATTCCAGAACTCTTCAAAAAATCTTTCAGGCTCCTTTAATGCCATGCTGGGTTGCAAGCATCAAAAATAAACAAAGATTCACTGTAGCCAAACATCAAATGCAATATTGAAAACAATTGTTGTGATTAAAGAAAAACTTGAAATTAACCATAACCTTCAGATGCACAGAGAAGCCCACTGATTATTCACTCAAAAAAACCCCAGATACAAACTCAAACAAAATGATATTGCACTCTCTACTTTAGAATACCACCGCTTATATTTTGCCAAAGTGTTTCCTTTTCTTAATTCCACCGAAACTGTCCATAGTTTCCGATTGAAATGGAGATTTCAGGAACGTTCCAAGAAGAGTTGAATAATTTGCAAAGCAATTCCTGCCGAATCTGCAAGAACGGGCTTCCACAGAGTCTCTGAAATCTGAGACGAAATGGCTGATAATCTGACACTGTGTGACTTTCGGCAAAATATGCCCATGTATCATTTTCAGCTGCAAAGTGAACCCGCACACAATGCTCAGACCGATTCACACGAATTCAAGGTACTTACCAGGAATTGTTACAAATATAAAGGTCGTGTAAAATATTGTCCGCACATGAATAAATGAAAGCCCCATTTTCTGCCTGAATCTCTTTGCACAGACAATCTCTCTTTACTCAATACCGAGGAGATACAATCAAAAGCCTTTCATTTCGACCTGCTGACATCACTTGGGGGACTGTGACATTTCAATGTGGTTCAATTCATTTATTTAACGATTTGAACAAACAAGTGATACCAGTGTGTATACTCCCAGCTGTCACATTCTATTTTAAGCCTGAGGTTTATTGGATGATACAAATCTAAATCGGTCAGTCGGAAACATTGGAAAAAGGCATGTGGAATAAATTCATCAGATTCTTACAAAGTGGAAGTAGATCAGTGGGCCCATCTAGTCCAAACCTGCAAAGGCTATCCCACCCACACCCACCTGCTGGCCTTGTGAGACAGCAGGGCAAACTACTGAGGGTCTGTGCCACCCTGTATACCAGCATTGACACCCCAACGCCATCTATCAAATCTCATTTCATATCAGTGTTCTTCCCTCGCCTTTGACCATTTCGAAAGTAAATTCCGGTTGTTAAGTGTCTCTCTGAGAAATGTTCCCCTCACGAGAGGAATGTGGCTTTCCTGGTTCCTTGTTCTGTGAAGGGATGATAGTTGGTTAATGGAGACAACACATTGTAGTTTTTCAAAAATCTAAAGTCACAATAGAATTCCTCATCTTGCAGGGATACAGCTTCTGAATCAAATATAATTTCTGCAATTCAGGCAATCATTGAAACAAATAAAATGAGCCACTGAAAAATATCCTCAAAAGTTGCATAAGTTCCAATCAATACTGATCCTCCGACTAGTTCTTGAGTGTCCTGGACATGTTTCAGAGCTGAATCTGAGACACGCTATCTGTGCAGCACCACATGGGGATGAGTTATTCTCTGTTACCTGCAGTGTACTGCACATTTCCAGAGTAGATACCTAAAACATCTGACTGATGAGGGGATGGATCAGCTTCAAGCGAGACAGTGGAGTGAGGCCAGGAGGGATTTGCAAAACCAAGGATGTAGAAATGTCAAATTTGGAAACATTTCAGCGGGTATCAACGCTGCCAATGACTCCTGCACTGATGGGGAAATGGGACTTGGCTGGAGGACTGATTTAGATCAGAAAGCAGAGAGGAGGAATAAATCTGTCATCTTCATGTTGTTGGGCTGGCATTAGTGAGTGCCACAAGGACCATTTCTCCAGACACAGTCATTTATGATCTGTCAATGACAAAGATGGTGGGAAAATGTGCGACGTTTGTTGATCGCAAAATGTTAGTTGGACAGTAAAATTCAAGGAGAGCGGGAAGGACAGTTTCAGTTAGTGAATTGAAACACAATATTCAGTGCACTATAATATAGAGAAATATGTGGCATTGTTCATTCATTTCTCACTTGGAAAGATTTCAGTTCACCCATAATCATTTCGATACTTATCCAATTTAGAAGTCAAGAGGCAACAAAAAGCCGTTAGGTCCATTTAGTGCCAGTAGTTTCCATTATTCTCTTCAAAGATTTACTCATCTCAGACACTTCTAAAGTTGTGCAATTCAACCCTAGGTTTGCTTCATTTCACTCCCTCATCACTGACCTCTTGCTGCCCAGCTCTATTGTGGTCAATCAATCCTGCGCTCAAACAGACATGAATTCCCAAACTCCCCAGTTTTTTTTTGCTTTTCAGTATCTATAAAGTCAGATTGTTGCTGATTTAACATCAAATGGCAGATGTGGACAAACATAAAGTGACTGAGTGACTCTGTCAGAATTATCATTCCTGACTTGACAGGAGCCTGGAAGGTACATTGCTTCAAAAGTGACTCGGTCTGGAACATCACAGAAAAACTAATACACATCTTAACGTGCGGGGTTGACTGGGTAGGGACAGAAGCAGGAAAGGGAAAGTGTTGAAACTGAAGAGCCCGTGGTCCTGGTGGACATTTACACCAGCAATATCTGGTCGTGAAAATACGCTTCAGAGGCCGGCATCCTGTCATTAATCTCCCATTTATTGCAAATGAATCTCCTATGACAGTTGCGTCTTACTGAGTCAGTTGTTCAGCATCTCAATATCCCTGACATTCATCCTTTTAATTCAGACCGGGCTCCATGATTCGATCAGTTTCAGAGCTCCAATCAGGGAACTCATGCACTATGAGGTTCAGCTGGCCGATTGAATGACAAGAGCAGGGAGAAACCGTCATTAATCCCAATCAGTAAAATGTGGTAAATCAAGCAATACACTTAAAGTACACATTAGGCCAATGAAAAAGTGGCTGGAAGCATTGGTTGAAGGAGGAAGTGCTTTGGATGTACCGATGATTTGTGAGGGTTCTGGGGCTGGGACGATCAGAATACAATGGAAACGTGGGTTTTGCTTTAATTGGATGGGGATTGCTCCTGTTCTGGGGAATCAGACCACTGGCATTGTGGAATATTTGTTCAATCTTTGTCAGAGTGTTGGGAACCTGGAATAAAGTTCAGTTAGCAAGGAGATGAAACTGGCCACTTGAAGTACTAAATCTGTGAGTGAAAGAGAAAAGTAACAAAAACACGCTCCGAATCCATGAAAATGATCTGCTTCAGAATCCGAATCTTCAAGATCAAAACCTTCTCTCACATGTCTCACAGATTCGGGGACAGAGTTCTTTCTGGAGCTAGACCTTCTCATTTTTAGGGATATTCTCAATAATGTATGCATTACGTTATACAGTTACTGTGAAGATCTCATCTTTATTTGTTATTGCTTATGATGATGCTTGCTGTATTTGGACAGAAATAGCACCTTAAATGAGTTAACTTCTGAAATCCCAGGTTTGAACTGATACAAGAGAACAGATATAAGCATGCAGCAAGTTAATTTGTTTACTCTAAAACAAACAGACACAATGAAATAGCATGTATTTACAATATTACTGTATTGCGGAAGAGTGATCTTAAAAGACTTCAATTGTTTATTAAGACGGAGAATAAACCGTTTCAGTCTGAAACTCGGGTCCTGGATCTAAATATCGATTTGATGTATAAATGCGCAAGAGTGCATTGAGGAACCTTTGTTCAGAGATTCTCAGTGGAATTGACGTTTGCTGAAGAGGAAGAAATACCTGAATGGTTTTCAACAGTGACTCAGGTGCCTTCAGGTCAACAAAACAACAGGAAAGGTGAGATTGGGCAGCCCTGACTGACTGTTGATCTGATCGAGAAGCTTTCTGTTTGCCAACCACTAATTGAGGTTGCATTCACAATGTTGGTGTAGACGAGTATGGTTCATTTGTAGAATCCTCTCCAAAGCCTACTTTGGAGAGAACATCCCACATAGATGTGTGTAAGATCGTGTCAAGGACCTCCTGGTGCAGTCTGATAAGGTTGGTTTCCTACTCCCCTGTCCTGTACAAAAGTGATTCTGTCCCTGAGAATTGTCAGGCTGCTTGTACAGATCAGATTTGCTCGGGTAAATCACTGATCCCAGAGTAGAACTGACCCAAATGGGTGATTACCTTATTCAGTACAACTTATTTTACATTCATCAATTAAATTGGTCATCAGTAATCCCTGGAGAAAGTGAGGACTGCAGATGCTGGAGATCAGAGCTGAAAATGTGTCTGCTGGAAAAGCGCAGCGGGTCAGGCAGCATCGAATGAGCAGGAGGATCGATGTTTCAGGAATGAGCTCTTCATCAGTCGTCCCTCTCCATTTCTGATTGCAGATGAGGGGATGATACCTTTCCACATGGATTGAAACGAACTACCTGTTAGAAGCTTTATGTTATCCTCTTCCAGCAGGTCCTGGCCAATCAAGTCACACAGAAGTGAATACAATTCGGCTCGTAAACCGTCACTTCCTGGTGTATTACTCTTTTCTGACGACTCGAGGTCATTGGTCAGCACACCCAGAGATAGCGGCTGTTGCAGCATCTACCGGTTGCTGTCGTCTAAGACCTACCAGATAAGGAGGAATGACCGAGAGGCTGGGCTGGCTATGGGCTTCCTGTCACATAGTTCGGCATGAAAGGATTTGCTGATCTTTAGAATGTCAGGTTGAGATAGCCTAAAAGATCCACCTTTTCCCTTCTGGCTCTGAGAACAGAGCACTCCTTTTTCAACTTCTCAAATTACAAACATGAGCACGTCTATCCTGCTCCATGGTGTGGACCCTGGACAAGGATATTACCTTGGAGACTTCGAATTAAAGAGCGAGGCTTGCTGGATGTTCACCTCCTGTTGATCCTCCATGACATCAACCCACATCGCCCGCAGCAGGTGTAAGTTCTGCACACTTTTCTGGAGTTTTCACAGTTCTCCGCTGTTGCGCTCTCACCTTCAGAATACCTTTGACAATGTAGATCATCTTGCTGTTCCCCTTACTGTTCCCCAAAAGTCTGAAGTAGACTCAAAGTGGGGTTTCACGTTTCTCCAACCTGTGGAACCCCTTTTGAGATATTCCATGTTTAATGGGATCAGAAGTTTCATATTCAGTTTCCCTGCTGACCAGCAAGAGTCAGTGGTCAGAGAAGAACACCGGCTTGATATCAGTGAATTTGACCGAAACCAATCCCAGCTTCTTCAGTTTCACTTCACAGGTGAATCACTAGAGCCCTGGTGAACCTCCCTCGTACAATTCTGCATGATTTTCTTTTGTTTTTAGATTGCGGAATTGGCAGAGTCCTCGGCCCATTTGGTTCCAATCAGCAGACCGGTCGCATCCTTCTTTCGTCTTTGCTGTCTCACCTTCATCTTGGTCTTCTGTTACTTCTGGTGGTCACAGTTGAGGAAGGTGGCATCTATGGTGTCTGCAGCAGCAGTGTTGTGAACCTGGAATAGGAATCCTGGTGCCGGAGGGGCGTCGGTGTGGTAGGCCCATGTACACAGTCTCATTATCTTGACTGATTACAGTGAATTAGTGTTAATGAGACAGTGGAATTGAGATATAAAACCAGGTAGTTTGCAGCATTCACTGTCAAATTCAATCAAGCCTGACAGATATGCATGTCTTCACCTTGATTGAACATCGAATGAGTTCTTGATAAGACATTGCCACATGGTCTTAAATATCCTGTACTGTTTTATGGAATACCCTTCCTGGGATAGAAACTAAATTTAAAGTATGCGAATGACATTGTTACAGCAAACTGCACCTAAGTCACTGACTTCGGAAATGACCTGGATAACGAGCTAAAAGAAGGTCAGAAGTCACACAAAAGCATCTGATTTCAAGTAACCCGAGTGGACGATAACCTAGTGTCGTGTGACTTCAGACTTTGCCCACCAGTTCAACACCGGCACCTCCACATTTCAGCTAAAAGAAGCCACTTAAGTCAGAGAGATCCCACACACATTCCAGAAGATATTAGGACAAAGAGGCAGGTACCTTGGGAGTAGGAAGAATAACCCCAACCCCAGATTGAAGAGTTGTAATTGGAAATTTTAAACTAGTGTGTGGGCAGACATTAACAGCAAAAGGTTTGCATGCAGGCAAATATAATTGTTGAAATGCCGGGAAATGGAGCGGAACAATACACAATCGAGATGATAAAATACAGTGTAACAGTGACTATTTCCAGCTTTAATCAATTTGGGTGGTAGGCCATGTTGGGCAGGACCCTCCATTCAAATTTCTCGACATCAATATTAGGCGTTGCCTCTCACTGTGTCCATTCCCGTAATTAGTGGCCTCCATGTTTCACTGCCTCCCAGGACAAGCTCTCTCCATCTGGCCGACTGTTCCCTCATTCCAATTCCAATTGTTATTACACTTCATTTAACCCCCTTTACTCACAACTTCCAGTTCCCTCGTCCCTTCCCTTTTTTAATGGAAACCAGTGTGGACTGACGTTGTGCCATTCTGATATTCTTGAGCTTACGAGTGGGACTGACTAGGTAAGGATTATCTTTTCCATCTGTTAAAGGCATGAGGTAACAAAGAATCATTCTAGGTTCATCATTAGACTCTTAAATTTAAGAAAATCATTGAATTGAAATTCAAGCATCTGCCACAGTGGGATTTGAAGCAATGCCCGAGAACATGAGTTGGTTGCGTGGATGAGCAGTCTAGTCCGAATTCTCGCACTCCACATGCTCAATGCCTTCCTGCTGTTTGGAAGGCTGGAGAAGGGACTGAATTAAAAATGGAAGTACTACGGATGTTCTCAATCAGAAACAAAAACAGAAATTCCTGGAAAACCTGAGCATGTCTGACAGCATCTGTAGAGAAAATTAGAGGTGAATGGCCTCCTGTTCCAGGATAATGGTTGGAGATAGAGCTGAGCAGCGTTCTACTTTGGCTGTGCTGTTGGGTGTGTCGCTGCCAACAGCAAAGCCCAGTCCATTGAATTTAAAAACATGTCCGTGAAATGTTAAATTCTCTGCCTTTCTGTTCTCCCGTTGAGCAATATTTTAAATGAAGGCTGTTTGCAGTATTCCAAATAATGCAGCAAATCACTATTCGTTAGTGGGATATTTCTAGATGTATTTTATACTGTTACCCAGTGAAACAGGCAGATAATTAGCAGATCATGTACGAAGTGAGAAAGATTCATTATTTTTTCTAAAGAGAGGTAATATTCATGAAGTGTCCTAATTCTGGACGAGGCATTATATTATCAAGACTTGGAGGTGTACACTTCTCTTTGGAAGTGATTGGGCAGGTTGGGCAGGTTTGTAAAAATGTGAACGCATAAATTGGAATTAGAATATAAACAGAAGTGAAATGTTATCAAACCTTTATAATTGACGATTTCATCCACAGTTGGGGGAAACAGACTGGATTTGAACTCTTGAAAATCAAATGCCTTGCATTGTGTTAAAATTGAGCTCTGCCCACTTCTGGAACACGACACTATAGGAAACATGTCAATGCCTTGTGTAGATTATAGGACGAGATTAATAATCAGAGAAATACAAACAGGCCATTAACACACCCTCCCCATGAGAGCTCGTTCTGACATTCAATGTCTCATCTGAAGCCTAACTCCATATCCTGCATTTGTACTTTATCCCTTAACAGCTACATTTAACAAAAAAAAAATCTGTCTTAGAATAAAAATTAACAACTAATCCAGCATCCAGTCCTGTTTGTGAAAAAGAATGCTAAACATCCCCCAACCTTTCTGTGTGGAAGTGCTTCCTAACATCTCTCCTGAACACAATAACCCGACTTCGCAGAATGTGCCCCTTTGTGTTCGAATCCCCAAACAGCGAAAATCGTTTATCTTTTTATACCCTGTGTCCTAAGTTGTAGAGAAACAAGGCCTAAATTGTTCAGTTTCACCTCATAACTATCCCAGATTTCACTGTTTAAAGAAAAAAATGACAATTCTCTTCTTTAAGTCCACCACAGAACATTCAAGCCACTATTTATAACTCCTTATCTGAAAACTATCTTTTACCTTACACTTTATCATACTGGTCCGATATTGACGGAAAATAACTTTCAAATGCAGTTGGCATCTTCGGATGTCAAACTGTCTCTGCAGATTTCTCTAGATCAGCTTCGGTGTTCGACTGCACAAGTTCCTTTTAGACAAGTATATTCCAGAGTGTAATTCGGACACCAGGCTGTTGATGCTTGGGGCTGCTCTGTTCTGTTCTCCGCTAAATGTTCAAAATGTCCTGTTTTATACCCCAGAACATCAGATTATTTCATGGGTTTGAAGTCACCAAAACATTAAATTCAAATTTGATTGATTTTTTAAATCTTGTGGCTTAGTTTAAACTGATTGGCCAAATTCGAATTTGTTATTTACCATGGCAACACAATTGCAGTGTTGCTTTCACAGTCAAATGTTACATTCTGAATTATTTCAGCACACTCTGTGCCACTCTAAGTTCATACCAAGCTTCCAGTCTCTCTTAAATGTACATTCTCTCTAAAAGATACAGTACACACCGAAACCCTCATAACTGTATGGGCTAATCTCCTTGCTTAGTTAGTGGACCTCGTTTAACACTAATAATGAGATGTGGTTTATTGTCTTTTAAAATCTATATATATATATATATATATATATATATATATATATATATACATATATATCAAGACACAACATTTAAAACAATCAGTCTTTTCCTACACTATTTGTGGATATTTCCGTGTTCATTGTGCTGTCCTCGCTCTTTCTGTGTCTTTCTCATTGCATCAGGCATGTTCCACTCTCCACCAACCCACGTGTAGTGGTGTGGAGAGTCCTGCAGAATGTAGCATTTTCTCACTTCCAACAAAAGTCACGTTCATTGTTCTCATTTGACTCTTCACTACATGACAGGAAATTCCTGCTAGATACTTCATTGAAGTATGACCCCACTGGGAGCTGTAATCATTCACAAGGTCTATTTATTTATAATGCCCATAATCCATGGAACTCCATTATTTACTACATTACTGAACTTCCCACTGAACCTAACAATGTCAATGCACAAATAAATGTTTGATGATTGGTTCTGACATTGTCATGTCATCACCTGTCACAAATCCTCACATTGAAACTGGTCATAGTTGGCTCTTTGTGACGTTAGTATGGAGTCTGTTCAATTGGTACTCAGGAGTGAGACCACGTATTTAATCGTCAAATATTTTCTGAATAACAGTGTGAAATAGTTTCATCAGATCCATTTGAAGGATATGATTTTCTTGGAGACTTAGAGAGGGTTCCAATCTGATAGGGATTACACAGTAGGAAATTCCAATCCCTGGACAATTCCGTTGGATTGTGCTGCATTAGCAAATCCGTAAGTTCCCAGCTGAACTCCCTCCCTGCATTGGGATAAAGGCACACTTCCAGGCATGCAATGGAAAACTCCACACTTGCCCTGGATAGAGTCAACTCCCACAACACTCAAGAAGCTCGACACCAAACAGGACAAAGCAGCCCCCTCTTGATTGGCACCACATTCTCAATCATCCCCTCCCTCCCCACCGACGCTTGGTAGCAGTCGTGTGTACCAGCTACAATATACAGCTCAGAAATTTACCAAAGATCCTCAGTGAGCAATTTCCAAACACACGCCCAATTCCCATCTGGAAGGAAAAGAGTTCTGCTCTCCATCTCTTTGTCGCTGTGGTTCTCTCCTTTGCTCACACTTTTCAGTCTCTTCTGGACTCAACTTGTCACTAAAATGTGTCTGAATGTCAGGGCATTGAGCAACATAATTAAGGAAAATGACAGATAGATAAGGATTCTACCTCACTGCAAATTTCCAAAGAAGCCCCTTACTGTTCCGTCTTGAAAATGTATCATGTTCCTTCAGTGATGCTTGTTCAAAATTCTGGAATTCCCTCCCTCGGGGCATTGTGGGTCGGCCCATAGCACATGGACTGCAGTGTATCAAGAATGCAGCTCACCGCCCTCTTCTCGGGGGTGCAACTAGGGGTGGGGCAATAAATTCTGACACAACCAGTGATGCACACATCCCGTACAAGAACTGGAAATGTCATTCCATAGTTTGGAAAAATTTGCATCTTTCTTTTGGATTCAAGCAGGATTTGTATTTGTTCATAATGCAAGAAATTCGTGCAACCAGGTATTTTACTGTGTTACTGATGTTCACTATGAACCTAGACAATGATGTTGCCTAAATGGATGTATTTGTGCAACAACACCACCTCTGCAGCATGTATCTAATAATAACTAAGCGACAAAGAGAAGGCGAGTAATCATAAGGATGGCTTCCTTGAATGACACAACGTAAGAACTATAAAAGAACAATTAACCACAGGAGGATGAACCTCCCAGATAATGCGAAAAACAAAGTCACAGACTTCGTTCTGCTCTCCATCTCTGGGTCTCTGCGATTATTTCCTTTCCTCTCACCTTTCAGCCTCTTCTGGACATGAATTGTCACAAAAATGTGTCTGACTTTTGAGCATTGAGCAACAGAATTAAAGCGAATGGCAGTTAAGGGTGCAAAACTGGAACAAGCCAAACTAATGTTGCCCACCAAGTCTCAGTAAAATAGATGATTTTGTTTTTTAGCAGAACAGCACATTGTTGATTAACAAGTGATGTTAATACTGATAATAGAAGGGGGTGTTTTCAAACAGAACAGGGTGCAGGTTGTTTCGAGAAACACAGCCGCCGTTTTCTCAGTGCACTATTTTGTTTTCAGCTTCTGACAACAAATGGACAAAAGTCTGTCAAAGGCGAAAGTGACAGTGAACCCGACAGAGCAGTCAGTGGCTACACGAGACACGATCCCAATAACACTGCACACAGGAGTGATGAACAAGAAAGACCGCGAGGAGGAATAAAAGTAAAGTCAGTGATAATGACCAACAGATCGGCAGCTTCCACAACTACCACTTAGTAAGTAGTACAAGGGGAAACGCCGCACTTTCCCGGGAAGGAATAAACATCGCCAGCAAATGAACTGAGGAAGACAAACGAGGAAAAGACTCAATGAATTATTGATTATAAATTCCTTTGCCTCTGCCAGAGAGCAGCAATAACATTTCACCACAGCACCCGACACACCCTATCAGTGGAAGCTGAAGTGGTTGGGATTGAGTGAGTTTAAAATTCGAGAACTTCTCATCCACCTCAGATTGACCTCCTGCCCTACTGCGTCAGATATTATGGAGTTTGGACAGAGACTGAAATCACGGTTCCTCCGATGAGAACAGAAGTAAGTCTGGACTTTTTTTTGGATCAAAGGGAACAATTTGAATGACAGCAAAAGTTTCTTACGATTCTCAGTTCCAACTCTGAGCATGTGCAGAAGCCCATTACGTGCATCGATCCCAACACAGTCATAGGCAAAAATGACTAATGCTATAATTCAGAAACAAAAACAGAAACTGCTGGAGAAGCTCAGCAGCTCCTGTCAGTATTTGAATTACATGACGGGCGTGGCTGAGGAGGACAGGATTTCCAGAACGCATGGTAGTTGAATGAAGTTTTACAAATCAAAACGGTGTGCATCTTCCTCATTTCCTTTGTTCAGCAAAAACAAATCTCAGAATGAAAATGAACAACTAATCCTTTTTTGGAAGAGAGCTCCCAACCTCTCTCACATTTTGTTTCTGGATGTGCCCCTTGATATCGCTGCTAAATAGTCTGGTCCTTGTTCTCAGACGATGTGCCTTATTACCAAATCCCCAACGAGTGGAAATCACTTATCTTTCCTTATTTTCTCATGTTAATAACTTGTTGCGCTTTGCTTAGATAACGCTTCAACCTTCTAAACAAGCCTCATGTGTATAACAAAACTGAAATTGTTCAGCGGGACTGGCAGCATCGATGGAGAGAAAGGAAAGTTACCATTTCGAATCCAGTGACCCTTCTTCAGAACTAACTTGCCTGATCTCTCCTCATACCTGTCAACCATCTGAAACTGGAACAGATGCCACTACACTGAGATCAGAAAATGCTGCAGCAGCAGTGTAGATGGGAGTCTCTGGCAGTGGAGAATTGTACTGAGAACACCGCTCAGTGAATTACTGTCACTGTTGCGATATCTGGATAAGACTGACCTGTCAGTGAGCAGGAGATGTTATTGTTTAAATGATAAACCAGACAGCAGATCAGCAGCAAATGAAAACAAGGTAAATTATCAAAATGCCCATACCAGGAATACTAATAAAGGCAAGAGTAGTGTCCTACACCTTCTCTACTTGATTAATTGGTAAAGTTATTTCTCTATCCCATCAGTCAGTTGACAAGTTCCTTGTTTGAAACTCTGAGCCGATGCATTCCCAGAGACACAGTCTTCTACTGTGTCAACGTTCTTTGCGGAGATCGAGTTGACAGGATAACTCAGCTTTGTTACTGTTTTTCAAAATTCTGGAAATGACCAAATTCATTACAATAATTAGTTTAATCTCAAAATATGAAGGAGCGTGACTGCTCAGAACTTCATAACAAAATAACAAAAACTGAATCTGTCCAATCGAGCTGATCCCAAATCACACAGCACTTTACCGCATGTGGGACAATCCATCCGTGCACAACACGGGCACATTTATTCTATTGCAGCAGTCAAGGTTGCAGAATCAAGAATCGATGATAATTGAATAATTTGAACACTTTCTGAAGTCAGGCAGAGCATGATGCCCAGTATTAGACCAAGATATTTACAGAAAATGCTCCCTGTTCAGAAAGTGCACTGGAGCAGCTTCTCCAAGACAGCGATAAGGCCTTTATCACACGTATTGCTTACTGGCTATCAGCTTTATGTTGACTTAATGCGAAGATGTAGCATGGCCACAAGGGATAAGAATGTGTCCAGGATCCCTGTGGAACGACCATGGTGTGTGCAGATTGGACCTTGTGAATCCACCCTATGATATTGGGGCTGCTCAAATGAAACCACCAGTGTATGGCGTATAGGAAACCACATACACACATGCACGTGCTTGTGCACACACACGTGCATGCATGAACACATACATAAACATGAGGACACACGTGGGCGCACACACACACATGTACACACATACGCATGTACACATGCATGCACGTACATACACACAGACCTGGCAATGGACCATTCATTAAATTCACAGGTAAAATCTTTTCGAAAACGTTCACCAGGAAGTGATGTCAATCATAATGGATCTTAGCCAGTTTTGAGAAGATGTGTAGCTCAACTTGAGGTTCTGAATGTAGGTTTGCTCGGTGAGCTGGAAGATTGATTTTCAGACGTTTCGTCACCCTAGTAGGTAACGTCCTCATTGAGCCTCCGGATGAAGCTTGATTCAGAGGCTCACTAAAGGTGTAACCTATTATGGTGATGGAATATCTAAAAATGATCCTTGCAGCTCAGCGAGCCAACCAAAAACTATAATACGTCTATCAGAGACACAGGGACTGCATTGGTTTTCAATCTGGTTTTACATGATTACATTTGCATGTTGTCTGTAGAATAATGAAATGAGGGACGTGGAAATATGAGAAAAAGACCCAGGTCAGCAGTTAATGGACAAATAATGATCTTATCACAACATCTGTGGCAGGAATGTTACTGGTCAATACCCTCAATTTGGAAAATAAAACCATAATCCTGGCTCAACAAGTCAAACGAGCCCAAGAAGCACTGAAGTATAAACAATTAACAGGAGACCACATGATAACGACACAGAGTGAGGCGAGCCGCCACCATGCTTGATGGTCAGGCCACAATAATTAACCAGATCATCCAAGGTCCAATCAGGGATGACGGTGAACAACAAAAGCACACTGTGTGCAGTCTCTATGGTAACTGGGATGATGGAACAGCTGAGGGAGGAGCTCAGGCAGGTTAGCCAATAGAAAGTCCCTCCCTGGATTTGTGACAAACAGCCTGAACCATTTGATCCAGGAGAGGACCCACACCAACATCTCTCACTGTCAGTGACAGCAGCTCACTTATACTGGATTAATTACAGCTGCAGGGACACTCAGTGAGGCACTGGGCCTGGTGCTCAGCATTCCAATTATCCCGTAGGACAAAGCTGAATTGGAGTCAAAAATATCAGAATTATATAAAAAGGGTATTTGGATGTACTGCCATGATGTCCATACACACACTGCAAAAAGATTGGGAATATAAACAGGGATCAGTCTTAAGTAAATGTGAGGAAACATGAAATATGGCCGGAGCTTGCCATTCATGAATTAGGCTCTCTTATATCAGGCTATACGCGTATTGCTCTCACCTTGATATATATCAGGATATTAGTTGCGATGATTGCTGGCTGGAAATGACAGATATCCCACTAAATGGGTGCGATCATAATGATCACACAGGGGCTATAAGATAGATGGAACACCGTGGGTTATCACTTTATTTTTATTAACTTACAGAGCAGAAATGAGGGAAAAATGCAAGGAGGGATTGACAAAAAGTAGTCAATTATTTTTGATACAGGGCTGCTAAAGAAGTCAAGAGATTTACTTCAGTGGATCAGCACCTTTCATTTATTTCATTACAACCAGAAATACATGCTATGAACATATTAAAATATGCATAACTAGTTTGGAGTTTACGTTCACATCAACAATCAGAATTTCTAACTTCAGATTGTAGTCCCGATAATTGTGTGCCTGTTATGATGTACAGGCTGGCTGGAAGAAGACAGAGGGTAGTAGTTGATGGCAAAGGTTCATGTTGGAGTGCCGTTACAAGCGGTGTTCCGCAAGGATCTGTTTTGGGACCATTGCTGTTTGTCATTTTTTTCAATGACCTAGAGGAAGGGTTAGAAGGTTGGGTGAGCAAGTTTGCGGATGATACGAAAGTCGGAGGAGTTGTAGACAGTGATGAAGGATGTGGCAGGTTACAGCGGGATATAGAGAAGCTGCAGAGCTGGGCAGAAAGGTGACAAATGGACTTCAATGCAGCTAAGTGTGAGGTGATTCACTTTGGTAAGTGTAACAAAAAGATGGGGGACTGGGCTAATGGTCGGATACTTGGTAGTGTGGAAGAGCAGAGGGATCTTGGTGTCCATGTACACAGATCTCTGAAAGTTGCCACCCAGGTAAATAGTGCAGTGAAGAAGGCATATAGCGTACTGGCTTTTATTGGTAGTGGAATTGAGTTCCAGAGTCCTGAGGTCATGCTGCAATTGTATAAGACTCTGGTGCGGCCGCATCTGGAATATTGTGTGCAGTTTTGGTCGCCATCGGAAGGATGTGGAGGCACTGGAACGGGTGTAGAGGAAGTTTACCAGGATGTTGCCTGGTATGGTGGGAAGATCCTATGAGGAAAGGCTGAGGCACTTGGGGTTGTTTTCATTGGAGAAAAGAAGGTTTAGGGGTGACTTGATAGAGGTGTACAAGATGATTAGGGGGTTAGATAGGGTTGACAGTGAGAACCTTTTTCCACGTATGGAGTCAGCTATTACAAGGGGGCATAGCTTTAAATTAAGGGGGGGGGGGCGTAGATATAGGACTGATGTTAGGGGTAGGTTCTTCACACAGCGAGTCGTAAGTTCATGGAATGCCCTGCCAGTAGCAGTGGTGGACTCTCCCTCTTTATGTGTATTTAAGCGGGCATTGGATAGGTATATGGAGGATAGTGGTTTAGTGTAGGTTAGGTGGGCTTTGATCGGCGCAACATCGAGGGCCGAAGGGTCTGTACTGCGCTGTATTCTTCTATGTTCTATGTTCTATGTTCTACAGGGCATTAGACAGCACGTCGTCCTGTTGGCCCAGAAACGAATGGGGAATAGACAGGAATGGAGAAAATCTATGCTGACATATTCGCTCCAACATTGCAGTCGAATTAGACATATGCATCACATTGTACATAGGAGGCCATTCAGCCCTTTGAGTGACATACTCGCCTTTCGTGCATAAGATATTTTAATAAAAATGTATCAATATCAAATTTAAATCTATCAACATGTCCAGCGCCCACTGTTGTTTGTAGAACAGACCTCGCCCACCCTTTGTGAGCAAAAACTCTTCCTAATTGTCTGGCTCTGATGCACCCATGTTCTAAAATCTCTGAACAATGGAAACTGTTTATCTTTATCTGCACTGTGTGGTTTTCCTGTTAGTATCTTGGAGACGTACACACTGAGGAATCTATGCAGAAATCAATCATAGAATCCCTACACTGGTGACAGAGGCAATTTGGCCCAAGCACTGACCACCTGAAGAGCATTCTCCACAGATTTTCTACCCCCAGCCTATCCCTATATCCGCGCATTCACTACAGCCAATCTGCTTCACCTGTGCACCCGTAGTCACGACGAGCTAATTTAGCTTTGTCAATCCACCGAACTTTCACATCTCTGGACTGTGGGAGAAATCCGGTGTACCCAAAGGAACCCACGCAACACGGGGAGAATATGCAAACCCCACTGGAACAGTTGCCCAAAGGTAGAACTGGACCCCAACCCCTCGTGCTGTGGGGAGCAGTGCTGACCACTGAGCCATTGTGCTTCCTCATCAGTAATGTACTGATTATTGCACTGACCCTCATTTCTCCTGATATATTTTCTGTTAAACTCAACAAAGTCTGCTTGCCCTTGTAATTCCATACGTTGATCTCTATGATTCTGCATATTCCTATGCAAGATCGTTTCTTGTTTTTTTAATTGCTCCAGCTCAGACTGAATATACTCCACTACCCTTTCCTTCCTACGTGTCTTTTTGTAAAGACACATAAACCATAATATGTTGAACAGTTTTTCATATTCCAGCCGCTGAAGACCAAGAGAACAGACTGACACCCATATGGTCATCATCAACTGTGAATGGTAAAACATGCATTTTCTCTTTGAGTCCTGACTGCACAATGAACCTTTTCAAAAGGAAATAACCACCCCCCCCCCCAACACTCCTGCCCTGACCCCTCCCCACCAGTCTGCCAGAATAAACATCATTTATTGTTTTTGCAGTTCTAAGGAAGGGTCACTCGACTCGAAATATTAACTAGATTTCTCTGTCAGCCGGTGTTGCTTGACCTGCTAAGTTTCTCCAGCTACTCTCGGTGTTTGATCCAGAAGGAAATTCCGTTTTAGCGGATGTCGCACAAAAAATACATGGAGAAGAAGCGATTGCTGAGGACTGATCCTTTTCACAAGAAGAGACACTTTCAGTCCCAATGTGAAGTATACACGCAAAGATCTGAAAATTGTTAAAATCTAAAATGATAACAAGAGAGAGCTGGAGAAACTCAGCAGATCTGGCCGCGTCAGTAGACAGAGAGAAACAACGTTAACGTTTTGACGTTTACGTAAATTGAGTCACAGAGACGCACAGCATGGAAACTGGCCCTTTGGTCCAACTCATTCATGCTGAACGATACCCGAACCTAATTTCCCCCCATTTCCCAACACTTGGCCCATATCCCTCTGAACGTTTCCTATTCATATACTCATCTAGATACCTTTTAAATATTGCAACTGTACGAGAGTCCACCACTTCCGTTGGGAGCACATTCCATACACGTACCACCCTCTGAGTGAAAACGTTGCCCCAATTGCCCCCTGGATGTCTTTTCCCTCTCACCCGAAACATATGCCCTCTCGTTCTGGACTAGACCGCTCCTGGGGAAAAAAAAACTTATCTACTTATCCCAGCCATGCCTCTCATGATTTTAGAAACCTTGATAAGTTCACCACTCATCCTCAAATGATCCAGGGAAAACAGCCCCAGCCTGTTCAGCCTCTCCCTGTAGCTCAAATACTCCAACCCTGGCAAAATCCTTGTAAACTTTTTCTGAACCCTTTCAAGTTTCACAACATCCTTCCGATAGGAAGGAGACCACAATTGCATGCAATATTCCAAAGTTGCCTCATCATGTCATTGTCCAGCCTCAGCATGACTTCCCAACTCCGATCCTCAATTGTCTGACCAAGAAAGGAAAGCATATCAAATGCCTTCTTCACTAAACTATCGCCCTGCGATTCTAATTTCGAGAAACTATAAACCTACACTCCAAGGTCGCTTTGTTCAGCAGCACTGCCCAGAACCTGAACACTAAGTGTAAAAGTCCTGCTCTGATTCTTTACAAAGCATGGAAGATTCTAATTGCACACAAGAGCACGGGAAGAAATTGAGCTTTATGTTGGACGCAAAATTTTGCAGTGTTTATTAAATGCATTGACCATTGTCAAGAAAAGCGTCCAAAGGAATGCAAACACTTTGCAAACACTCTGACCTGAACTTAGTTTGCGTCATTGCATAGATGCATGTGTTTGCACAAGAAGTCAAAGGGGTGAGCAGATACCCAGTCTCAATGGCAATGTATGGGGAGGAAATATAATGTATTTGATCAAGCACAGCCAAGGTGTTGACCAAAGAAGTGACTGCAGATGTCATATTTAGCAGTATAAAACTGGCCGACACCATAAAGAGAAGAAGAATCGATTTTCTTCGAGTGTTAATCTCTGGATCGCTCTGGTTTTTAGACTGCTGAGCCTGAAGTCTTCTGCGACGAATATTGCTTACTACAATGTGTCTGGCAGTCAAAGCATTAAATAGTAATATCAAAAAGAAAGGAATCCATGTAACTAAAAGATTTTGCAACTTCTCATAAGCTGCACCTATTGTTGATTTGAGAAAATTCATACTGGGACGGTATCCCCAGTGAATATTGTTAATTGTGCGTTGGTGTTCATATGCAAACCAAAATGGAATGTTCTCTAAGTACACCAGCACCGTGACAATTATTATGACCGTAGATGCAGTTCTCACTGTGCTATACTTGGTTTTATGCTTCGCACAGCATATAGCTATAAATCGGTCAAAGGTGAAGCAGACTGTGTACCACACCGACAGATACACATTAGTGCAGCTCATATACAATATAAGTTTGATGACCACAGTGTCGGAGAGGAATGAATATGGAAACCGTCTGCTCAAAATTTGAAATAAAATAACGTTAATGAGCATGACCAGCAGATCTGCTGTCACCATCGCCAACATGTAGATTGAAATACATTTGGAAAGGCCACAATTTCCTCTCAAGAGAATCACAGTTGGCAGGAGGTTTGCTGCAGGTAAAGAAGAAAAATACGTAAGTTAGCGAACACAGAACAATAGAATAGATGATGGACCGAGCAACATTATCACCAAGTTATTAATTCAGAAATCCAAATAATAATTTAGGGGTTTTGGCTCAAATCTGAATTAGACATTTTAATTTGAATTCGTAAAGTTTGAATTCAATAAACATCGAGAGCTACTAATCTAATGATGAAAATGGAATAATTGTCAATTGTCAGAGTAAATCCCATTTGGTTCAGTAATGTCCTTTAAAAAGAAACTGCTGCCCTTACCTGTGATTCAGGGCCATAACAATATGGTTGATTCTCATCTGCTTTGTGGGCTGTGAGGAATGGGCAATAAATGCTTGCCTATCTTGTGGCACACACCTCCCATGTGGAATAAAATATTAGATTTATTGACATTTCACCTGCCAATGTGTAGATGCTGTCCAGTGTATTATGAATTGTGGGTGTCCTTTTGTCATAACCAAAATTATTAACGATAATCCTTTTGAAGCAACGCATTGTGGATTGAATTTGCTTGGCGGACGGCAAGGATTCTTCCCAGAGTTTGGAGATGCACCCCATAGAAAGCATTCTATCTGAATGCATCACAGTGCGGTGTAGCAACTGTTCTTTGCAAACTACAAGAACTACTAGGAGACATGATGACAGCCCAGCCCATCATGCACACCCGCTTTCCACCCACTGACTCTAAATTTACTTTCCACTGCCTCAGCAAAACAACTAACGTAATCAAAGTGTCCTCCCATCACAATTCTACTATCTTCCAACATCTTTCGTCGGGAAGAAGTCATAAATGTCTGTAATAAGTGCAAATAGAAACAGAATTATTTTCTTCCCAGTTGTTCTCAGACTTCTAATAGACCTCATAATTACTACATTTATTACAGAATCTAGAATCGCTACAGTGGGGGATAAGGCCATTGGGCACAACCAGTCCACACCTGCTCTATGAAGAGCGCCCCACCCAGAATCACCCTGCGGTCTTATCCTTGCAACCATGCATTTCCTATTGCCAAACAATCTAGCCTGAGCTCTTTTGGTCTTACTCTCTGTGAACCTTCTCTGCAGCTGTATTCTTTGCTCTGTTAAATTGCCCTTTGCAATGTTAACGGTATGACCTGCCTGCATTGCATGCAAAACAAAGCTTTTCACTTTACCTCGTCACATTTGACAATAATAAATCAAATCAAATCAAATCAATGGTTTAGTAAGGAAGCTCAGCACCAGTTTCTCAAGGTCAATCTTGATGAATAACAAAGATTGACTCACTCCCCAGGAAAGCAGGAGGAAACAATATAGAGCAATAGAGGAATCCATTCTGAAAAAAAGATAATCTTGGTTGGTGCGTTAGTTTTCGGCAATGCATAAATAAACAGGTCCCATAGCGGAATGCACATCTCACTTTTTTTGTATGAACGTATGAAACAGGAACAAGAGTAGTGTTTACGACCTCTCGAGCTTGCTGTGCCTTTAAATACAATCATGCTGTTCTGTCTGCATTTTGAACTCCAAATTCCCATCGACCCAAGACAGCCCTGGATTGATCAGCTACACATGAATCTATCAACACCCGTTTGGAAAAATATTGAAGAATTCTGCCTCCATCACCTCCTGATGCAGTTAAACTAAATTCACATAACACCCCAGAGATCGAGAGAGAGAAAAAAAAACTGTCATTCACTTTCTCAAACGGTGACCCCCAACTTTAAAGCAATGAAGTCAGACATTAGGATTCATTCCTTTTCACAACGGGAGGGAGAGGTTTGGAAATCCCTCCCAAAATCTGCATTTGACAATCCATCAGTTGTTCAATTTCAATCAGAAATCAACAATTGTTCTCTTCAACAAAAGTATTGAGTAATACTGGCCAAAAGTAAGTCAATAGACTTAGGTCACAGCTCAAACGTTATGTCATTGACAGGCAGAACAGGCTCGATGGGCTGAATGGCCTATTTCTGTTCCTATGTGCAGTGTTACATGACGATCCACAATGTGTTCAAATGTAATTATAAGGAAGTGAGATACATTAATTAAATAGAATGGAGAGCTGCAGAAGCTGGAGATCTGAATCAAACAAACAAAACTGGCTGGAGTAACTCAGCCTGTATGGCCGCACCTGTGGAGAGAGAAACACAGTTAACGTTTAAATCTTTTTTCAGAAAAAAGCTGGAACACCAAAGGCTGCGAGCACAGGATAGAAGATATCCTTTATCAGTAAAATTATTGGCCGCACCATTGTTTAGAAGAACTCAGTCATTATGCCTTGTTGCATCTTTTCGCTGAGAATGGATAGGAGATTCACGAAGGCTTCCCTTTTTTGCACAGTTGGTGACCCAGCATGTAATCAGTTTGCGTAATGTGAGTCCTTAATTCGTTCATTAAAAGACAGTTCAGTTCAGGCAGACTGGCAGTCCATGAAAGCTTTGCAATCAAAATTCATGACAAGGAAAAAAACATTGGAGAATAATCATTGAATGAAAATGTGAGAAACAATCACAAAGCTCATAAAACTCATAGATTAATATTAAAACCAATCTACTTGGTGAATTGGAAACAGCTATAATTGTGCCTGCAGGTTTACCCTTCTTGACGTCTGGGGTAGAGAGAATTATTGAGGAATAGCCAACGATGGGGTATTGAAGTTTGAGGAAGAAAGGATGAGAGAGAGAGAGAGAGAGACAGACAGACAGAAGGTAGAATTGCAACAGTTTGAAGAGTTGAAAGAGAGAAAGATGAGTGTGAGTTCTAAAATGACAGAGGGAGAGCAAGAAAGACGGAGATAGAGAGAGAATGATGAACGAAAGAAGCAAAATCTGCAATCTGTCACCGATGCTACCCACTCTAACACCATGAACCTCATCCGGAAATCGCAAGTTATTACAACAGGTACATCACTGATCTCATTCTTTCTGAAACTGTGCATCCAGTTATATCACTAAACGTGCAATAAAATTATCAGGAAATGATAACATAGCTTTCTGTTATTATAAGATATTTGCAAATGAATTGAGAAGATTAGTGAAGGATAGTGTGGGGGGCTTTCAAGAAAATGTTATGGTGGAGATACTAAATTAATACTTTGCTTCTGTCTTTACTAAATTAGAAGATGGTGACATTGGTTCAGTTGAAACTATGATTGTTGAACAACTGAACAGTACAGAAATGGATAAAACAGAGATTCCAAATAGTCTGGCAGCACTCCAAACGTCACTAGGCCTGAATGGGATACTTCCGAGATTGCTGCGAGAGAGAAGGGAACAGATCACAGAGACATTGATGGAAATTGTACAGACCTCTCCAAGTATGAGATAATTGTTGTTGGACTATAGGATTTGACTGTGGCATTTGATTTCTGAAAGGGACGGAGAGAAAGAGAGAGGGAAAAGGGAAAGAGATACAGCGACAGAGAGAAAAGGGACGGAGAGAGAGAGAGAGAGATAGAAAAGGGAAAGAGGGAGAGAAAAGGGATGGAGAGAGGAAAAAAATGGACGGAGAGAGAGAGAGAAAAGGGATGGAGAGTGAGAGAGAGAGAGAGAGAGAAAAGGGACGGAGAGAGAGGAAGGGACAGAGAGATAGAAAAAAGACAGAGAGAGAGAAAAAGGAGACAGAGAGAGAGAAAAGAGACGAAGAGAGAGAGAGAGAGAGAGAGAGAGAGAGAGAGAGAGAGAGAGAAAAGGGACGGAGAGAGAGGAAGGGACAGAGAGATAGAAAAAAGACAGAGAGAGAGAAAAAGGGGACAGAGAGAGAGAAAAGAGACGAAGAGAGAGAGAGAGAGAGAGAAAAGGGACGGAGAGCGAGAGAGGGAAAAGGGACACACACCCGAGAAAATGGACGGATTAAGAGAGAGAGAAAAGGGAAAGAGAGAGAGAAAAGGGAAAGAGAATGAGAAAAGGGACGGAGAGAGAGAGAAAAAAGGGAAAGAGAGAGAAAAGGGACACAGAGAGAGAGAGAAAAAAAGGACGGAGAGAGAGTAAAAAGGGATGGAGAGTAAGAGAGAGAGAGAAAAGGGACGGAGAGAAAGAGAGAAATAGACAGACAGAGAAAAACAGGGTCAGAGAGAGAGAAAAGGAAAGAAGAGAGAGAGAGAGAAGGGACAGAGAGAGAGAGTGAGAGAGAGAGAAGGGACGGATAGAGAAAAGGGACAGAGAGAGAGGAAAAAAGGACACAGAGAGATGAAAGGGACAGAGAAGGAGAGACAGAAAAGTGACGGAGAGAAAGAGAAAGAAAAGGGATGGAGAGCGAGAGTGAAAAGGGACAGAGAAAGAGAGAAAAGGGACAGAGAAACAGAGAGAGAGAAAAGTTCACACAACAAGCATTGATAATGCCTGTAGAGTTGCCTTCAGAGTTATCCATAGTTTTTGCCCACTCTGGAAACAGAGAGGCTTCATCTCCTCAGCAGGGAGGCCTCGACAACACGCTGCACTGGTCTCTAACCCCCTGGAAGCTGTTTTGGTACCCTCCGCCCTAGTGATGAAAAAATGCCATGCACATCTCTCTGGCAATGACTGCGTCACCCTGGGGAATGACTCAGCCGATCCAGCAGCCTGAGAGGGCCACACTGCCCCTCCACCACTCACCTCCAGCCCAGCCCAGAATAGTGAGTGCCCCAGTATTGCCTGACTCTATGGAGGCCGTGCGAGCTACTCAACAGGCTGCTCCACCGCAAGGAATGGAGAGTTGGGCCCCACATTGGGATCATGCAGTCTCCTTCCCTACAGCTGCTCAGACATCCGGATGGCTGCATCATTTACCCAAGCACCCACCTCCACTCACTGACCCTCGCAGCCCATGGCATTGGCCACATGGGCAAGAGGGGCATGATGCACACAGTAATGCAGTGCTGGCATGCACCGGGTATTGCTGCTACTGCACTGCTAGATTATGTTCAGGCCCTTAGCAGCAATATTAGTGTTACACACGACCAGGTCAGAGGTTGGAGCAAAACATTGCCAGGGTGGGATGGATCTTTGAGAATGCTGGCGGCCTTTCCTGGACAGCAGGCCTGGGTAGATGGATTCTACAGACAGGAGGCTGGCCTTTGTGATTGTCCGGGCGGAGTTCACCACTCTCTGTAACCGTCTCCGATCTTGAATGCTACAGTTTCCATACCAGGCAGTGATACACCCAGACAGAATGCTCTCGATGGCGCACCTATAAAAGTTGGCAAAGTTATTCACTGTCCTGCCAAATTTCCTCAGCTGCCTGAAGGAGAAAAGTTATTGCTGAACCTTTGTAACCAGTGTGTCCACATGATGAGTCCAAGAAAGCTTGTTGTGGATGACCACACCCAGGAGCTTGATATTCTCCACTCGTTCCACCTCTGTGCTGTTAATGTGTAGGGAGGTCGATCAGTAACATCCCGCTGAAAGTCAATAATGAGTTCCTTGGTTTTGGCGACATTGAGAGCGAGGTTGTTCTCAGTGCAACATTTTTCTAGGTTTGCACCTCCTCTCTGTAGTCTGTTTCATTGCCTTCTGAGATTCGACCGACTATGGTGGTGTCATCAGCGAACTTGTAAATGACATTAGTCTGGTATTTGGCGACACAGTCTTGGGTATACAGTAAGTACAGTAGGGGGCTGAGTGCAGACCCCTAAGGGCTCCAGTGTGGAGTGTGAGTGAGGATGAAATATTGCACCCACTCTTTACTGATTGTGGCCTGTGGGTCAGGAAAATGAGGATCCAGTTCCAGAGAGTGGGGTTCAGTCTGAGATCACTAAGTTTAGGAATCAGTCTCCAGGAAATAATAGTGTTGAAGGCTGAACTGTAGTCAATGAGTAGGATCCTTACGTAGCTGTTCTTAATGTCAAGATGTTCTAGAGAGGAGTGAAGGGCAAGTGATATGGCATCTGCCGTGGATTTATTGGTCCGATAGGCAAATTAGAATGGCTCAAGTGTAGTGGGGAGGCTGGAGTTGATTAATGCCATGACCAGCCTTTCAAAGCACTTCATGACCACTGAAGTTCGGGCCACTGGGCGGTAGTCATTGAGACATGCTGCATGAGCCTTCTTCGGCACAGGGATGATGTTAGCCCTGTTGAAATAGGCAGGCACAGTGGCCTGTTGCAGGGAGAGGCTGAAGATGCTCGGGAAGACCTCTGCCAGTTGATATGTGCGTGCTCTGAGTGCATGGCCTGCTACTCTGTCTGGTCCCATCGCTTTCCTTGCATTCACACGAAGGAAAATTGATGTGACCTCTGATGCAGTGACTGTTGAGATAGGTTCGTCAGGACTTGTCAGAATAGGTGTTATCTCTCCGCCGAAATTCTACTCAATGCGAGAGTAGGAGTCGTTGAGACGATCTGGGAGGGATGTGTCATCGTCTGCTATCTTGTCCCTTATAAAATAAATGTAAAATAAATTGGGATTCTGAAAGCAACATTGGCCAATTGAATGGCCTGCTGGGAAAACTGGATAACTGAGGTTGGATCAGGCCAGACCAACAGGTATGCACACCTGTTAGCCTGATTGATGATATGGAATGGGTTTTAATAGGACAGTGGGAACTGCAGTACGAAGGCAGGAAGCTTGCAGCATTCACTTGGATCAAGTCAGACAGATATACAGACTATTCAACATGATTGATTGAACAGCTGTTGACAGGAAAATGCTGCAAGGTTTCGGGTGGAACGGTAGATCTGAGTTTTATTCGAACGGCTATCGAGACAGTTTGGCTCCTCGGGTCCGCTCAGTCAATCGGGAAATTACAATATCCGAGACTGTCTTTTGTAACAGCCATCCCGAGATAGAATGTCAACTAACATCAAGTTATTAATTTATGCAAATTATATTCTTACAACAAACCGTTGCTGCCCAACAGTACTCGGAGGTGACCCAGATAACTAGTTAAAAGCCTAGTCCTGATGAAGGGTTAGACCCGAAACATTGACTTCTCCACCTCCTGATGCTGCCTGGCTTGCTGTGTGCTTCCTGCCTGTAAACGAGTTAAATAAAGCAACTCAGATCAGAGGGGTCCCTCACGCACTCCAGAGAGAACATCCACACCAAGAATTAGAAACCTTGGGAGCTTGAAAAACAGCCTGATCTTCAGTTTTACCCATTATAATCGGGGTCGTATTAACCTCTTTATCACCTTCTGAAAATGCAATCTTGTACAAAGAAGAGATGCCTTTTCTTTGTTGATTAGAGTAAAACTCCGATGTTTATTAGTTTCTTTGATATGCTGATGTACCCTGCGTTTGTGATAAAACATATATATGTGAAGACATTTTCATGATTAAAGTATAAATTTTAAAATTGAAAATTATCTTGCGCTCTCAAAGCCAGAGGGCACAGGCATCACAGAACTGTAAAGTTGCTCTGGAAATTAGAAGGACAGGCGGGGTTTATAGTAGTGCGACATGGGAGCAGCATGGTGGCTCAGCGGTAAGCACTGCTGTCTCACAGCGCCAGGGCTGCGGGTTTACTTCCAGTCTCGCACAACTGTGCAATGTGTGCACGCTTTCCGGCGTGGGTTTGCTCCGGATTCCTCGCACGGTCCAAAGAGGTGTAGGTGAAGTGAACATGCTAAAATTGCTGGCTGCATTATTCAGATGGGAAATGGTTCTGGGTGGATGACTCTTCTCAGGGCCTGTGTGTACTTGTTGGGCTGAAGAGCCTGTTTCCACACTTAGGTGATCTAATCTTGTAAAACACGTATCAATATTATTGCAAGTAAATCAAATACATATGAAAATAATATTGACATTTGAATCACAGGCGAGTGTTTTCGATACAACAGAGGGTGTTGAAAACATGCAATGTGCATCCAGAGAAGGTGGTGCCCCCAGTTTAATGTGACATCCAAACGAAGTTGAGAAATATTTGCTTGTGCCTGGTTCCTTAATCTTAACTATGAGATCTCCTGAAGGAATTGATCTGCAACTGGTGCAATACAGATAGTAGGAGATTGCAAGCCTGCTGTTTCATAAAAAGAAGATTTGTTCAATTTGTAGGGATTAGGATGAAAGTGATTTCAAAATATCGTTCAAGTTTCACCAGCAAAGCTTAAAAATAGCTTTTATTGGCGTTCACCTCCATTGTGATCAGTGTTTGACAGCAGAGAGCTTCAAATGTCTGATACATTATTGGGGCTTTGTTCTGGTGAAACAGGAGGCAGCCTGAAGGGCTGGGGAAAGACCACCGTGTTACATATGCCTGTCTAAGAAGAACAGGGGGCGCACGCAGCCATTTAGGCTCTGCTGACGTCTCACGTAAATATATGGACATATGAGTGATAAACGTACAGATCTGTATATACAAATGATAAATTCTGACCTCTGTATGCAAATGTTTATGTACGTGTGGCATGACCAACTGTACAGACCATCAAATTATTTTATGAATAAAGTATATTTTTGACATAAATAAAAATAGTTCTCCCAGGACGAGGCTATCCCATTGCAATTTGTGTGTGTTGACGCTTGTGATATCCACAAATGTGGGATACTCGACTGCAAACTTTGTGGTAGTGGGGCACTGCGTTCATGCTCTCCCCTGGTATACAAGCAAAAAGCAGATGTTCCACTCGATGGCGCTCACTTGTGTTTCCCACAGCTTCCTTGTGTACCGCCCGTCTCTGTTCAACAAGTTGACAGATATATGCTGCACATCTTACTTCATCCTGCCATAAACCACTATGTTAAACATTTTGACAAGAGCAACAAGCCAAGCCTTCAAATTACCAAATCTATTTCACTCTATTTACTGCCTTTTGCTCAAAATGCCTCTTTAAACAATTTATCAGAGAGAGGGAAAACAGTCCAGCCTATTAAGCCTCTCCTTGTATCTCAAATCCTCCAACCCTGGCAACTTCCTTGTCAGTCTTTTCTGAATCCTTTCATGTTTCAACACATCCTTCCAATGGAGACAAGATTGCACGGGTGATGTCCGGGGAACAACCCTCGGTAGTAAAGTACTTTCAATCGCCACAGCAGAATGTTAGTGAGAATGAAAAGTAGATCTGATGATGCCTTCGCCAAAAGACAGAGCCTTGTGCAGTGAGAGAGGTCACACATTCCTCATGCGAGAACCAAAATCAGGAGGAAATTAACAGAAAGAGTCAGAAGGTAAAATACAAATCAGAACTTAATTGATCCAACATCCTCCACATCTGCCAACAGAGCAATGGAAGAACTTCACATCTAACTGAGTCAGGGAATTAACAGATGACAAAGGGCCATCGTTTTAAGGTGAAAGGCAAAAGTCTGGTGGTGATTTGAGGAAAAGGCTTTCACTCAGATAGTGGTGGGGTTCTTGTAATTCAGTGCTTGGAGGCTAGTTGAGGTGGGAAACATCACAACTTTTATAAACTACCTGGGACGAGACTAGATTTCATCTAGCTTTGGTAGCACAAGCTTGATGGACCTTTTCTGTATAATGGTCATAGAGTCGTAATCATTGAGAGGTACAGCATGGAAACAGACCCTTCAGTCCACCCCGTCCATGCTGACTTCTGGGAGATAAGTTGGAAGGGAACAATTTTCCTGAAATAAATCAAAGCCTGTGCATACTGGGAATATGAAACAAAAACAGAAATAGCTTGCGAAACCCAACAGGCTCTGTCGCATCTGTGGAGACAGAAACAGAATTAATGAAATCATTCTTCATCTGAAGACATTCGTCTGAATATTTGTCAAGGAACTCGAAATACCAACTTGGTTTTCTCCTCACTCCAGGCCCTGTCATTGCAAATGGATTGATTTCCAATAGGGAATTGAAATTTCTAGTGTTGATATTTATCGGCTTTGAAGCATTTGTTTGTCAACTCTAAGCATACGGGGCTCGATTGGGGTCATCGATATATAGAGCATGGAAACAGGCCCTTTGGTCCAAATCGTCCATGCCGACCAGATATTCTATCATCATCTACTCCCATTTGGCTCCATATCCCTTGAAACATTTCCCCTTCAATTACCCATTCAGTTGCTTTGTAAATGTTGTAATTTCATCATTTTCCATCATTTCCTCTGGTATTTCATTCCATGCATGTGCTACCCTTTGTGTGAAAGAAGTTTTACCCTTTAAATCTATCCTGTCCCACTCTAAATCTATGCTCACTACCTCTGGACTCCCACACACCAGGGAAAAGACCTTGTCTATTTGCAATATCCATGACCTTGGGATTTTATAAACCTCTATAAGGTCACCCTAGCCTCCAAAGCTTCATTAAGACCAGACCTATTCAACGTTTACCAATAGTTCAAACCCTCCAAACCTGGCAGCATCCTTGCAAATATTTAATGAACCGTTTGAAGTTTTACACCGTGCTTCCTTTCGAAGTGAGACCAGAATTACACACAGTTTTCCCAAAAGTGACCTAACTAATGTCCTGTACAGCTGCAACATGACCACAACACACATAATAAATGTTCTGACTAATAAAGGAGCAGATATTGAACATCTTCTTCACTATTGCACCTACCAAAGTCTCCACTTCCAAGGAACTATGAAACTGCACTTGAAGGTCTCTTTATTCAATAACACTCCCCAGCATCTTACCATGAAGTTAGTGAGATGTGATTTCCAATGTACAGAACCATGTTGAAAATCTCTATTCAGACCTTGCCTATACAAATGCAGGGTACATATAAATTCGTCAGGCTTCCCTCCAACACTTGCCGAACACAAATGTAACACTCATTGATCTATAGTTCCCCGACTTTTCCTTACCACCTTTTTTGAAATAGTGGTACTACATTAGCCAACCTCCAGTCTTCCGACACCTCATTTGTGACTATTGATTATCCAATTATTTTCACAATGGGTCAGCAATCACTTCCCTAGCTTCCCACAGATTTCGAGGGTACACCTGATCAGGTACTGCGGATTTTTCCAACTTGATGTATTTTATGACATCTATCACTTCCTCCGGTGTTATATGGAAATGCTTTAAGATGCCACCATCTATTTCCTCCCATTCTATACCCTCCATGCCTTTCTCCACACGAAACACTGATGCAAAATCCGCATTTCGTATTCCCCCCCACCATCTCCTGCAATTCCACACAGAATTCTCTCCTTAAAAGCCCTTTTGTCCTTAATGTATTTATGAAATCCCCTTAGATTCTCCGTAACCGTATTTGCTAAATTTATCTTATATCCCCTTTTGTACTCCTGCTGTTCCTCTTAATTACACCCCTGCTCTTCAATGGATTCACTCAACCTCTGCTCACTACGCTTGATGTATGCTTCATTCTTTTTCTGAACCAAAAACTAGACCTACCAGCTTTACCTTTGCCCAAACAGGAACATTCTCTTTCTGGACTCTCGTTATCTCGTGTATGAAGGCTTCTCATTTTCCAGCTGTTTCTTTTCGTGAGAACAGCGCCCTTCAATTAACTTTTGTAATTTCTTGCCTAATGGTCTTCCTCCAATTTGGAACTTGAACATTTAGATTCAGTCGATACTTTTCTGTCATTATTTTAAACTAACAGAACTCAAGTCTCTGACCCCAAACTGCCCCCCCAACTATCCCTCGGTCACTTGCCCTGCCTTCTTTGGAGGTCAGGTTTTGAACGTTCTCTTGAAAATACATCCACATTCTGAATCAGAAAAAATTAATAGGCAAACTTAACAAATTCTTTTTCATCGAAGCCCTCAATAAAGTGGAAGTCCTACTCTATCTTTGGAAAGTTAAAATCACCTCCAATTACCACACTACTATTCTTACAATTAACTGAGATCCCTTTACAAATGTGTTTCTCTATTTCCTACTAACTCTTGAGGGGTCTGTCGTACAGTACCAAGAAGGTAATCAGTTCAATTTTATTTCTCATTTTCAAACAAATAACTAGATGTATTCCCAAGAATATCTTCGCTAAGGGCAGCCAAAATGTATTCACTAATCAAAAAGCAAATCCCCCTCTTCTCTTGTATCCTTTCTTTCCTTCCTACAGGATTTCTATCTTGCAAATTTAAGCTGCCGGCCATATCCATCCCTGAACCACATCTTTGTAATTGCTATGACATTCCAATCTCATGTTTCTAACAACACCCTCAGTTAATCTATCTTCCCTGTTGGGCATCTTGTCTAGAAATAAATGCAATTTAATTTGTCAGTCCTGCTTCATTCTCTGCTTTTTTCCTGCCTGCCCTGAATTTTCCCAGCTGTACCAATCTCAGTCTGTTCTCTTTCCTCACTATCTCCCTGTCCACAACCAACGACCCATTCCTCCCCCAACCCCCCCCCCCCCCAGATGCACAACGTCCTTGCATGCCCCACTCCATCCTTAATAGTTAAATATTCCCGAGCAGCTCTCGCAAATCTGCCTGAGAGTTAATTAGTTCTCTTCCAATTCATGCGCAATATGTCCTCCTTGTACTGGTCACTACAGCAGAGAAAAGTTTCCAAATATCCAAAAATGTGAACTCTTCTCCCCTGCATCAGCTCCTTAGCTACGTATGCATCGGCTCTATCCTGCTATTCCTACACTCAGTTGCCCGTGGCAACTAGAGTAATCCAGATATTACAAACCTCAAGGCTCTTCTTTCAATTTCATGCCAATCCTCTTACACTCGCCCTTCAGAATTTCATCCGTTTTCCTTTCTAAGTCGTCAGTTCCAATGTACAAAAAGACCTACTGTTTGTTCTACTCCTCTTTGAGAATATTCTGCATCCTCTCCGAGATATCTTTGATCCTGGCACCAGTGAGGCAACATGTGCTCTTGGGCACAGAAACGTCTGTCTGTTTCTCTGACGAGAGAGTCCACTATCACAGTCGATCAGTACCTGACGTTACTCTTTTTACATTCAAACCAGTCTTGATGCCAGAAACGTGGCTGTTCATGCTCCATTCCCCTCAGAGTCCATCATCCAGTACGTTTTCAAAAACAGCATATCTATTCAAGATAGGGATAGCCACATTAGAATCCTGCACTACTTATCTCCCTCCCCTAGCTGTCCTGGAGCTAACCCATCTACCTGACTGTATCTGTGGTTTTTCACTCTTCCTGAAACGGCCATCCATCTCACAGCCCAGCTCCTGAAAATTCCTTATCACTTCAAACTGCTGCTTCAACTGATCCATGCAGTCTGATCGGATTCGCAACCAAACACACTTACTGAAGCCATAATCATGAGTAACATGGAAGCTACAGCGAACTTTGGTAAGGATCTAGCAGAAGTATTGTGTACAGTTCTGGTCAACACATGATAGGAATGTAAACACTCACAGAAACGCATCAATCTTCAAAACGCTGATGAGAGATGGGAAGAGCGACGGAGTTTAATATGGGGAAAAGATGAACTATGTAAGAGTGGAGATAATCCCGTGCAAGTAAAGGTCCAAAAATGGTTCTCTCCAAAAAAGGATATCAGTCTCCACTTACTATGGGGAAAGCAAATATTCAGATCACATCATCTTCAGCAGAGCTGAAGCACGACGCATTGATACAGTCCAGCAAGCCTTGATAGTTTTCTGCGATGCATCTGGTATTTGCTACACATGTCTGCTACTGTCAGTGGTGGAGGAAGTGGATGCTTGTGGATGTAATGCCAATCAAGCGGGCTGCCTTTTCCTGGATGGTGCTGAAAATGTGTTGCTGGATAGGGGAACAGGTCAGGAAGCATCCAAGGAACAGGAGAATCGACGTTTCAGGAGAATCGAACCTCATTCCTGAAGAAGGGCTTATGCACGAAACGTCGATTCTCCTCTTCCTTGCATGCTGCCTGACCTGCTGCGCTTTTCCAGCAACACATTTTCAGCTCTGATCTCCAGCATCTGCAAACTTAGAACTGTTCATGTTCATATTTAAGTATTGTATATTAGAACCGTTCTTGTCTATATGTAAATATTGAAATGTGCTGGAGCTGGTTCAGTTAATATATAAAAATTGTGAATTGAAACTATTCCAGTTTATGTTCAAATATTACTTATATTTGAGCTGCGGCAGTTAGTACATAAACATTACTGTGTATTGGAGCTGTTGCTGTTAAATGTAAATGAGTGTATGTTGAAGTTATGCCTGCCTCCTGTCGATCAGCAAGAGTGGATCTAATGTGTGGTTTGGCTGCTGAGCCCCTCCAGAGCTGTGGGATGGATTTGCAATTACAGCGCTGGCCAGAGGGGCGGCAACACAAAGCAGCAGCAGTCACGTGTTAGCGGTAGTGGGGAATGATCAGGCAGGGAATCCTGGTCTCTGTTTATTGTAGTGTAAACACACATTCTGGAATTGGGGACAGTAATTGAAAAGCACCAGGGGAAGATAGAGAGAGTTAGAGAGGGACTCAAGATTGCAATAGGGAGAGAATTCAATACAGAATAATGTTGATAGGATTGAATAGACAGTAACAATGAGAGGGTTTAATAGGGAGTCATAGGGAGAGGGTTAAATACAGATGATGGGACGGGTTTTTTAAAAAAAAGTAATAAGGAAAGGTGGAAAATGGAACTATATTGGAAGAAGATTGAATATAATTGAGGGAGGAAAGGGTTAACTACAGTGAAAGGGAGAGGATTTAATATCAAGTAGCATGGAGAGGATTAAACAGGGAATAACGCAAAAAGAGTTCATTATAAAGGAATAGATATGCTGGAATAAGAAGCGTTATGATACAGCGGAGAATCTTTCTGCTAATTAAACTAAGCACAGAGAAAAGCTCACCTCAACGCATAATCTAGTAAATTATGAGTGACAGAGAACTTCGCAAATTCCAATATTTGAAGAAAACATTCAATAGTATTCTATAGCTCGAAAGGGAATATTAAACAACAACTATTTACAAGTCTGAGCCTCCTTACTCTTAAAGATCTGTTATCTCCCTTCAAATCGGTGACAATATTTTGATACAATAAAAGCCCCTATTAAAACTGCGTCAGCTGAATTTTCAGAATAAGCCACCGTCTGTTGGTGTCGGTGCCTGTCTTATTTCAGCTGAAGATCGCCCTGCGTCATCTTCGGTCTTTTGTTCCAAAGATGGTGCCTATGAAAAGGTAACTTTGATTGATTCTGTTTTGCTTGCAGATACTCTGATGATGGCAGTTGGTCGCTCTCGCTTGCTAACTGTCCAAAATGCCGGCTTTTTTATACTACAAAACATCATATACTCTCATCAGTTAAATGTTGTCAAAACAATAAAATTAAAATTTGATTGGAGTTTAGAAACTTGGAGAATCATGGAAACTGTATGATTAAATTTGAACTGGTGTGAACATACCAATCAAATGTTAGGTATATTCAATGTTCCAGTATCCTCTGAGACTGGTAGTTATTCACATGACAGTTGTCTGCAATACTGTTGCACTAAGTGTTCTGCCATTCTTGTTTTTCTCTTGCTTCCCGCCTTTTTAAATAGTTTGGTTACTCTTACCACCCTCCAATCCATTCGACCTTCTCCTGAGTTGTCAGAAGTTTGGAAGATGATCACTGGAATTCAATATTACCAAGGGCACTGTATTTAACACTATCCGGGGGAATTATCATGGCCTGGTGATTTGACAGCGTTTAACCACTTTAATTTCCCAATAATAACCCTTCTTTTTACATTTGGCCCTATAACTAAAGCCTTCTCAACTGAACATTTCTGGGACGTTATTTGTGAAGCAAAAGCCACATATATATGCTTAATTCTTCTCCCATTTCAGTTTACCTCTCCTGTTATACTTTCCCCTCATTCTGAATTAAAGGGATTCACCTTTGAAATCACATTTGTCTAAAATGTCACACATCGTCAAAAACTTTACAGTCATTGTCTTTCGGTCCCTGTACGTTTATTCTCACGTTAGATTGCTCCACTCTTGACAAATCTTTTCATCTTCTCTTTCTGACTTCTGAACTGCTCCTCAAGCTGAGGCTTGTCTTTTTTGTGAAAATTTTAGACATTCCCTCTTTGGATTCAATAGTATTCATGATGTCTTTTGCAATCTCTAGCCGAGAGACCTTTCCCCTCTTCAAATCAAAAATAACAAAAACTTCATACGCATAGGTAGGCGCTGAAGGAGAATAGTTACTTAAAATATCATATGAAAAGAAACAAATATTTGAGTTTGAGCCTATCGAGCAAACAAACCAAAGGCATTTCTTATTTGCAGAAAATTATATGTCCATACAATTGAGACATCAGGAGAGAGAGAGATAGAGAGAGAATAGGTTTTATTTGTCAATCTACCATTTCCAATGATACAGTAAAAACGAAACAGCGTTCCTGCAAGACCGACGGTGCTACACGAACAGCACAATCTACACAATCGTACACGGCATAAAGTGCATAAGAAATGCAAAACACGAAAGCTAGAAGAATGAAAAATAATCGACTTTTTCTAGCAGCAACTTGAAGCCGTGCAAAGAATTTCAGATGGAAAAGAGTCCAGTCATACTGTGTTAAGGAGCCTGGTGGCTTGTGGGAACGAACTGTTGCAAGTCTGGCCGCGAGAGACTGAATGCTTCGGTATATTCTGCAAGCAGGAGGGTGAAGAGTGAATGATAGGTGTGTAGGAGCATCCATAATGCTCTTAGCCTGTTGGACGCAGCGTTTTCCGTAAAAATCTGGAATGGAGTGAAGGAGTTGCGACAACTGAACGGTCCTTCATTAACACAAAGTCTTTGGACGTTAGTATTCCCCTATTCTGCTTTGACTGCAAATGCCTAATTCTTACTGCACTCCTGAGCACATTGTCCTGATATTTATGCCACACTAGTTCGAGGTCAACTCCTTGCTCTGGAAATTCTATCAAATTCTGGCAAAGAGCGTCTTTCACTGAGTTCTTCAGTTTTCAGGCAGTATTGATATTTTCTTGACCTGCATCCAGGGGGAACAAGGTGATGAACACTGAATCCTGCTCACGGAACTGCTCAGAATGAACCTCACAAGTGATATCTTGGTTCTTGTTTCAAACTCCTAGTGATGAGGAATTCTGCCAGGAGACTTTGACACTTTCCTGTTTTATTGCTGCTCCAGACAGAAATGATTAATTATTTCACTTCATGTGCATGTCCCTTCCATATTAGCCATTGCTTATCCTCTGCCAATTCTTTTAGAAAGCTATTATTGCCAACTTATTCATCAATTCCTCCTTGTTCTCTTCATGTAGATTCTGGATCGCAGTTTCAGGTTTAATTTCTTCACTGTCCTGCTGAAGAAACAATTCTAACATTTTAAGTCACTCCTTAAAATGTACCCCAAACAATAAGATTGTAAATTGATGCCATATCATTGCATATAACCACTCCACGACATACTCTTCTCCTGGTTCTTGCTCTCCATGTTGGTCTAAACAACATCCAATAAAGACTTCAGGATATTGTCCTATTTATAGTTTGGTTTGTCAAACAAATATACATATCACAGTCAACCATGATTGCAGTTGTATAGTACATGCATGGTGTTAAATGCCTTCCTGCATGTCCCCAGTACTGTTTGGATCCTATAGACAAACCCCATCAGCACATACTGTTGTTTGGGACTTCCTCCCACCAACCATACAGGTTCTACTAATTCTGTGCATGTTAACATAGGGCAGTAGGGTGCAAGAAATCTGCTGCACTTATTTATTGGAGGAGAGACAGGAGGAGATTGCTGTATCAGGGTAGATGGAATTAAAGGGATTTATTCTTTGCTTTAATGGGGACACTATTTGGAATTCTGGAGCAGAACTGTCTTCAGCGTTGCAGTTCAAAATCTTGTTGAGTTTAGCAAGCACGGTTCAGTTGACAGTTTGGAAGAGCATCTGCAATCTTCGTATTTGTCACAAGAGGGCAAGAATATACGAGCAGGGGCGTATTGCTGAAACTGTATTAGGCTCTGGTCAGAATACATTCGGAATATTAGGAGCAGCTGTGGAATCCATAGCTATGGAAGCATGTGCTGGCTTTCCAAGCTGTTCAGAGAATGTTTCCAAGAAGGAGTCCAGGGAAGAAGGATTTGTGATATCAGGTGCAGTTGAGGACCCTGGGTCTGCACTCAGTGGAGTTCAGAAGGATTGGGGAGGGAAATCTCATGAAGCTTGCAGAATACTGGGAAATCTGGATACATTGGACATGGAGAAGATGATTCCACTGGTAGGAGAGAGTAAGAATCAAAGACAAAGCCTCATAGTGAAGGACGTCTCTTCGGGATTACAATGAGGAGGAATTTCTTTAAACAGTGATTGGGGAAATTGTGGAACTGGTTGTCGCAGAAGGCTGTCAGACCCAAGTCACTGACTGCACGAATGACAGAGATAGATCGGCAAAAACTGAAAGACATGAGGATGCGGTGAACTAGAATCAAAAGCAGAAGTGGCATGAAATCGTCAGAAAATCTGGCGGCACTCGTGTCGGGAAATCTGAGTTACCATTTTGGATCGAGTAATACTTCCTCATGAAGCTTCTCAGGAGAAGAGCGACAGATTCTTGATTGGTAACGGGATGGAGGTTTATATGGAGAAGGCAGAAGAATCCGGTTTTATCAAACACGATACGTTTTCTTTTTTAACTTATTTGAGTATGGGCAAATTGGCACTAGACTGGGGTGGCTTATGAGGACAGATTGAGCCCACTGTAATTGTACTAATTGGAATTGAGAATAATGAAGGAGGGATCTTATGGAAACATTTTAAAATATGACGGTAACAGATAAGACAGAAATAGGGAGATTATTTCCACTGGCAGAGGAAACTGCATCTTGGGGTCATAGCCTCGAAACAAGTGGAGCCGATTAGCATATTAGTTGAGGAGAAACGTCTTCGCAAAATGTTTGTGAATCGATCGTAACCACTGCCCAGTATAGTAGCTGAGATTACCTCATTGCATGTTTTTCGGTCAAAGTCAGAGTTTTGAACAGTAAATAAATTAACATTTATGGTGACTGTTACAGTCAATGGAGCTGAGTCCATAAGAAGATCAGTCATGATCGTAATTAATGCAGGAGCCGGCTTAAAGGGTCAGATAGAATGCTCCTCTTTCTTGTGTTCACATGATGGAGTGCTGGGGCAGACTTGATGGAGCTAACGTTTTAATTCTGCTCCGATATCCAATGGGTAGAAAATGGACAACAGGGTGAAGAATCAGGGAGGCTGCAAGGATAGAAAGAAGACATTGCGAGTAAGGGCAGAGTGAAGGATGGGGCAAGGACTGGAGAAGGATCTAAAGGTGTGTCATGGAAATCAGGAGCCAGGATCGCTGGAAATCGTTGAGTAATGTAATTCATTGGAAGTTTCTTTGTGAGACAGCTTTTGTTCCAAAGTTACAATATCGGGCTTGCAGGGGAATATCGATTGTTCTCATGAACACTTGATCAATTGTTACATTTAAATTTAAACTTGAGACCTGTGATGAGCTAACAAGTTTTCAACTGCTTCGTTGAAATCTTCCTGGTTTGTGAATGTTCATTGGAAATGCATTCACTGTGATCCTACTCTATCGAAAACGTGTTTAGGATGACGGCTTTCTCTGTGCAGAAGTGTGTCTGTGGTTTTTGGAGAAAGAATAATAAATTGCTGCATTTTATCATCTGAACTCTTGTATCAAATAAATGCTGCAAGATACAAAACATTAGTCCTCTAACGTGTGTTATGGCATCAAGTTCTTGGTCTTGCATCGGTGAAGATGATAATGTAATCTGTTTCTGTCCAAATACCTTGCGGGCAATCACAAGTAATATAAGGTCATGATTTGACAGCAACTGTATAGTGAAGTGCACATGTTACTGACGATCGTCCCAAACTCAAAGCTAGTATTCCAGAAAAAAAACCCTCCTGGCATAAAATCAAAGAACTTTCAAGTTGTACAAATCAGAATTATTACTACAGTACAAAACCTCCTTGCGACCAAATATAAATTAATCTCGTTCCATTTGCCAGCTCTGGGCCTGTAACCTCATATCTTTCTATTTATACACACATCCTGATACCATTCAAATTTCGTAAAGACCTCGGCTATTTATCTTTTCTAGGTCCTGCATGATTATGTAAACGTTTGCAATTCACCTCTCACCCTGCAATGCAGGTGGTTGGTCATCGCATGACGGCTGCTGAAGAGGTATTTCAGAACGAAACGTTCTTTGTACCAATCTGGACTGGGACTACCGTGTCTTCATTTTCCATAGTGTCCCATTCTGGTCCCTGCTCCAAATCCCCTTCTCCCCACCCGTTCCACCCACACCTCACCCTCCCTCCACCACCACCGCACTCCCAACTCCAAATGTCCTGAAGGATGACGCCTGCACTTTTGAAGCATTATACCATTGTGGGTTCCGTCAAATCAGGATTAATCAGTCAGAATGAGACAGTTAGCCATTTTAGTTGATCCACTGCTGCTGCTTGATGCTAACACAGCAAGACGTTGAATTTATAAACAGGGAAAAACACAAGAAAACGTGTGACTTTGCTGTCCTTCTCTGGTGAGTGCAGCACAGTTTCATCAGAATGATAGCTGGTGTAAAATTGTTCAATGACGAGGGAGTGCAAAGAAAGAAAGCCCAGTGATGTACATCTGAAATTTGTAAGAAGCTGAGAGGAGTAAAGTTACCAGGAGAGTAATGAAACATGCTGAAATAAATGGGCAGAAAGACCTCTTGCTTCGTTTTGAACCAAAACTAGGATCATCATCTCTAAGTTTAACAATCGTCAGAAAACCTTTCAAGACTAATTGGAAGGGAAAAAAAAACATAGTTCTCTGCATTATGATCTACAGACTATTTCTTACTTACGCACTCACTCACTGAACTTATCCTTCCCCTTTTCAGCATTCTATGGCATTTTTCTATTTTATTGTCACACTCCGTGCTGTGTTATTTGTAAACGTTGCACATAATCCATCATTTCAGTCGTTGATAGGCATTACAAAGAGCTGTATTTCGAGTAACAATTCTGGTGGCACCCACTATTACCACCCACTACTACTAACCTGAAAATGGCATGTTTATTCTCAGATTCTTCTTTTCTCCTTTATCTGTCCTCACAGCAAGCTCTATATCCCCATCACTGCCTGGGCTCACGAACAAAGCTAATCACCTCCCGTATGAACAGTAAAAACATTTGAAAATTCTGCATCCTACTAAGTGTAACTCCTTACCTGGCCTTACCTCTTCCATGTCCCGTCAAGCTCTTCCATCCCATTATCAGTCAGTTGTGTTCGGTTTAATCACTGTACATGTCCAGTGCAGATAATCAAGTATTGTTCACTCCAGCCTGCTTCTGTACATATTGTGCGTGTCACGATCAGCCTCTGTACATGTCCAGTGCACAACGGGTGACAGATAATGTTTCATTCCCTTTCCAGCTGTACAGTTCATGTGTAACTCAGAGTCAGCTCTGGCACATTGCAGCTTCATCCTGGTAGGAGGAACTTTATTAATTGGAGCTTATGAAACTATTGAGGATGTATTTCAGTGTAGTACCTAACAAGGTGAGGAATTGTATTGCGAAGTTGGATTTGTTAAAAACTGCAATGTGTTATCTCAATTAATTTACTAACATTCCTTCACGGAACAGCCAGTTGGTATGCAGGATGTGGAGGTTGACGTGTCGAACGGGGGTGGACAAAGCTAAAAATCACACAACACCAAGTTGTTGTCCAACATGTCTATTTCGAAGTATTGGATTTCACAGTGCTGCTCCTTCATCAGGTAACTTGTGGGACAGTATCATAAGACACAGAATGTGAAGCAAAAGATCACTGAGTTATGCAATTAAATCAAGATATTGAACACTCACACCCACGTAGCACACTCTCACAGGCTTTTCCACCATCACATTCAGGCTCACATTCTACCAAATACAAACACACACAAACGCACACAGACTCGCATGCACACTCCCTCTCTCTCTTTCACTCTCTCTCTCTCTCTCACTCTCTCTCTCTCTCTCACTCACACACACACACACACACACACACACACACACACACATGTCTATGGGACGAATTTCCATTTGCAAATACATTTTATTTATGCTCAAAAAGCGCACAGCCTGCAGGTAGTCAATTCATATAGCGTTTTAGCCAATTTGGAAATAGAACCGATCTGACTCAAGATTGGTATACAGACAGATTCGAACTTCACAACTTTCATACATTTTCTTGGCAGAAATGTCTCTTCTTTAAAAAGAAACCTTCAATTATCTCGAGAATGTGATTTAAAAGAAGGTCTGGGCCTTTACATATTAATGAACCGACGCATCCAAACAATTGTAAATGATTAAAGACTTGACACTAATCTAGGTTTGTTCAAGATATTGATTGAATTGTATGATACTGTGATCTTTTGCTATAAATTCTGTGACTCACGATTTTGTCCCACCAATTACCTGATGAAAAAGCAGCACTCTGAATGTTAGTTCTTCCAAATAAACTTGTTGGACGAAAACCTAGCGTTGTGCGATTTTTAACACTGTCACAAGAGGAAGCCAAATTGAGGAAAACAGTTCTCAGATAGACTATTAACAACCAGAATTTCATTACCAAATGGCCAGAGTTTAGAGAAAGTCGACACTGAAATGAGATCTCAGCATGGGACGGATGGTGTTTTGTATCAATGATGGCGGATATGCAATTTTCAATGTTTGTTATTAACCGAATGAGGCTCACAGAATCCCATAAACTCCAAAAAAAAATCTGTGTCAACTGTGGTTTAAGTCACTTTCCCATCTGTTTTTCCAAATTCTTGAAAAGGAATTGGGACGTGATGTGACAGTCCCCCAGGCAATGCCAGCAGTTACACAGGAAAGGCTTTGGGAAATATTGCATCATTTTTTAAAACGGGGGGAGATTGCCTGACAAAAATATTTTTGCCAAAAATGCACCTTCTAATTAAGACAGCACAAAAATTTTTTTACATCGTCCTCCCGATTGTAACAATTCCTGATGAGTGCCTTGTATCATTGAATTTGTGTAAATCTGTCTTGAGGATTCCATGCAGTTTTGCTATGCAATTCACAGCGATACATGGACATGTGGCTACTCTCACACACGGGTAGATGATCGGTAATCTAGTCTCAGATTACAGATGACCTTGTCGAATCTCCATCACCACAGACTAAGTAGGATTTGCCTGGGCAATTGAAATTTCCCTTTGGTTAATCATTTTGTCTGGCAACCTTCTAAACATCTGCATTCCAATCGGAGATTACAGAGAGTTTCGATGGCGGAAGTAAAATATTCACTTTGGTTTTCTCGTGTGAATAACCGTTAGGTTTCTTCTGTTGTCTGAAGATAATAGTTAACTTGTGGGCATTTTTCAAACCACAGACTTCTTTTTAAAAGAGTAAACAATTTTATACACTGGTGCGAGGCTGAATGTGTTTGTGCAACAATAAACTTCGGTCCTTTTTTTCCGATTGTATGCAACCCAGCTTTCTGGAATCAGATTTCAAGTAAAACACGCTTCACACGGAAGACTTTAATTTCATTTTTAACTGTGAGTCACTTCTTGTAGCCCTTGGAACACCCTGAAACCGGGTGGATGTATAGATAGATCTGTGCTCAGAGACTGAGACAATTAGATTACTTTGAAGAGAAAGGTTCGCGTTGGGATTTAAAAAAAAAACCCGAATAGACTACGTAAAGCTGAGTATATTGACCCAGGTGTGTGCTAGATCCCGAAAAAAACGTTATTGCAGTTATGTTTTAAAAGTGGAAATCACAACTGACTTAACCAAGCGTTAAATACAGGTATTCTGGTGTCAGTATGATACAAGGGATGGTTTTTGGAACTACACCAGAAATGGTGTTCGGTATACTCAATAAAATCTGTTTTCATTAAGTATCTTGCTGAGCTGGAAGATTTGTTTTCAGATGTTTGGTCACCAAAGACATCAGTCAAACTGGAAACTTGCCACCAGGAGACATGAACATCAAATAGCCAGCAAATGTTGCGAACTGTAGTTTCCATACATAAAGACAAAGAAGGACACCACATTGACTGGAAGAGCACACGCATGCTAGTACTGACAAAACAGAGACACACATGAGAATTCTTAGAGGCATGGCATTCTAACTGGAACTCTATCAATAAATACGTCGACTTAGATCGCATCTACCTTACCTTGAAATAATAGCCAGAAATGAAATCATCCACCTCAAGAAACCAACACTTATAAATAGAGAGGCGGGATATCTCAGCAGCCCTTCACCGAGACACTCACAGATGATTTTATCGAAGCATGGTGACGAAACACCTGAAAATTAACCTTCTGCTCAACGAGGTGCAGTCTCAATAATCGCTGACCTGTTTTCTTTCTTTTCAATTTATAGGGTAGGCTTGGATTAATGCCTTTACAAATTGTGTGTTCAATGCCTCTGAATCTGTGTCATGAGTACACAGTTTGTATTATTCTGTCTTATCATCATTTGTTTTGTCATGAACTCATGTCATAGAGTCATAAAGATGTACACGTCTTGGGAATTTATGCACCTTTAAAAGTTTCAAGACATCCTGCACTTGCTCCTCTGTAATCTGGACATTTGGCAAGGTGTCACCATCTATTTCCCTACAGTCTACATTTTTCATATCCTTTCCTACAGCAAATACTGATGCAAAATATTCATTTTGTATCTCCCCTATTTACTGTGGCTCCACACAAAGGCCACCTTGCTGATCTTTGAGGGGCCCTATTCTCTCCCTAGTTACCCCTTTGTCCTTAACATATTTGTAAAATCCCTTTGTTTTCTACTTAATTCTACTTGACAACGCTATCTCATGTCCAATTTTTTGCCCTCCTAGTTTCCCTCTTAAGTATACTTATACTTCCTATATACTCTTCCAAGGATTCACACGATCTTTCCTGTCTGTACCTGACATATGCTTCCTTCTTTTTCTTAAGCAAACCTTCAATTTCTTTAGTCATCCAGCGTTCCCTATACCTACCAGGCTTCCCTTTCACACTGCCAGGAATATACTTTCTCTGGATTCTTGTTATCTCATTTCTGAAGGCTTCCCATTTTCCAGCCGTCCCTTTACCTGCGAACATCTGCCTCCAATCAGCTCTCGAAAGTTCTTGCCCAATACCGTCAAAATTGGCCTTTCTCCAATTTAGAACTTCACATTAAGATCTGGCCTATCCTTTTCCATCACGATTTTAAAACGAATAGAATTATGGTCGCTAGCCCGAAAGTTTTCAGCCACTGACAGCTCAGTTACCTGCCCTGCCTTATTTCCCAAGAGTAGATCGCGTTTTGCACCTTCTCCAGTAGGTACATCCACTTACTGATACAGAAAATCGTCTTGTACGCACATATGAAATTCATCTCCATCTAAACCTTTTACACTATGGCAGCCCCAGTCAATGTTTGGAAAGTTGAAATCGTCTTCCATAACTACCCTATTATTCTTACAGATTGCTGAGATCTCCTTTCAAGTTTGTTTCTCAATTTCCCTCTGACTATTAGGTGGTCTATAGTACAATCCCAATAAGGTGATCATCCCTTTCTTATTTCTCAGTTCCACCCAAATAACCTTCCGGGAATATCTTCCCTCGGCACAGCTGTAATGCTATCCCATATCAAAAATGCAACTCCCCCTCCTCTCTCTCCTCCCTTTCTATCCTTCCTGTAGCATTTGTATCCTGGAACATTAAGCTGCCAGTCCTGCCCATCCCTGAGCCATGTTTCTGTAATTGCTATGATATCCCAATCCCATGTTCCTAACTATGCCCTAGGTTCATCTGCCTTCCCTGTTAGACCCCTTGCATTGAAATATATGCAGCTTAATGTACTAGTCGTTCCTTAGCCCTGCCTGCCCTGAATGTTTGATTCACTTCTGTTCTCAACTGTACCAGTCTCAGATCGATCTCTTTCCTCAACTATTTCCCTGGGTCCCACCCCTTCCCCACCCCCCCCCACCCCCACCACCTTACTAGTTTAAATTCTGACAAGCAGTTCAAGCAAATTTCCCTGCCAGTGTATTAGTCCCCTTCCAATTTAGGTGTAATTCAAATTTCTTGTACAGGTCACTTCTACCCCAAAATAGATTCCAATAATCCAAAAGTGTGAATACTTCTCCCATACACCAGCTCCTCAGCCATGCATTCATATGCTCTATCCTCCTATTCCTGCCCTCACTAGCTCGTAGCACTGGGAGTAATCCAGAAATTACTAACCTTGAGAACCTCCTTTTTAAATTTCTGTATAACTCTCTGTAATCTCCTTTCAAAATCTGAACATTTTGCCTTCCTATATCGTTGGATGCAATGTGCACAATGACCTCTTGCTGATCCCTCTCCCCCGTGAGAACATTCTGCACCCTCTCTGAGACATCCTTGATCCTGGCACCAGGGAAATGACACACCATTCTGCTTTTTCTCTGCTGGCCACAGAAACTTCTGTCTGTACCTCTGACTACAGAATCCCCGAACACAGTTGATCTCTTGGAAGCCGACGTACCCCTCGTTGCATTAGAGCCAGTCTCAATACCAGAAACTAGGCTGTTCGTGCTTCGTTCCCTTGAGAATCTATCACCCCCTACATTTTCCAAAATAGTATACCTGTTTGAAATGGGTATATCCACAAAATACTCCTGCCCTAGCTGCCGACCTCTCTCACCCTTCCTGGAGTTAACCCATCTATGTGACTGGAACTGAGACTTCCCCCTTTCTTGTAACTGCCATCCATCACATACTGTTGCTGTTGCAAATGCCTCATCGCTTCTATCTGTCTCTACAACCTATGCACTCGATCTGACAAGATTCACATCCAACAGCATTAATGGCAGATATAATCCGCAGTAACTCTTAAACTCTCTTTAAACTCCCACATCTGACAAGAAGTACATATCACTGCAAAGGCCATTTTTGCTCCTTCACAATCTGCAGACCCAGAAAATAACACCGTCTTACTCCTCTACAAAGCACTGCACCAGGTTAAATTAATAGCTATGGCTTATATTTTAAGTTTAATCAAGAGACCTATCTCCAGAAACGTATAAGAAAGAAAGAACCCACCGTATTCACTAAAACAGCCTTTCTCTTGGACAGACGTAAAACAATAATTAACTTATCTGATTCTGTGCTGTGAATTTCGCTCAAACCAGTACCTCCAGGATTATTTGTGCAATTCTCTGTTTGTTAATTTTCCCAGATGCACTCTGATGTCCAGCGACACACGAATTCAAAAACATCAAAGGCAGTAACTGTGCAGGTTCTCTCTCTCTCTCTCTTTCTCTCCTGCACTGTCCTCACCATGTCCTTCCGCTCATTCAAGTAAAATTTGCAACGTTGTGTCTTTCTGATTTGACAAGAGATCACGTTGTTCAAAACCAAAACAAATAGAGTTCGGATCCATCACAACGTATTCGGGTCAAGCTTCCGGTTTGTTCTGTAGTTACATCAGCTCATATCCGACTGAAGGAATGCTATTAAACTCAAAGCCTAATTTGTGAGGAACTGATTAACTGATCCCACAATAGATCAGACACACCCAGCTCCAGTCATCCAGATCCATGTTACGGCCCAGACCTTGGCGAGACATCTACGCTGGGAATTAAATCCATATTAACTCTTCCCTAAACGATTCCTATCTCAATCCGGACCTCATCCAACCTGAAACAAAATTCCCCCGCCCGTTCAAGACCTGCCGTCGTGCTATTACACAAGTAAGTGGGTGAATTACAGCTGCAATGCTGTGCACAGTGCTGTTCACCACTTAACAGGAAGAACACAATTACACTGGGATGAACACAGAAGAGACTTACAATCAAATTACTAGAGCTTGGAAATTACAGCAGCGTTGAGGGACAGGATACAGATTGTTTTCTGGAGAACAGAGGTGAATGAGAGATGATGCAGTTGAGGTGCACAAACCCACGAGGATTTCCATCCAGACCTGTTACCAAGAACGGAAAGGAACATTTACCACGGGACACAGAGTGAGGCTGTTTGCTGAAGGATTATATGATTCTTGAGGGCTAACCCCTCCATCCAGATGGTGGTGGTGTGTCTGGACGTCATTTCCTACTTTGGGGTCTTCAGGTGGCAATTCTCAATTCATTTACAGGCAATCAGGATCTTGAACTGAAATGAATTTGCTTTCAAGACTGTAGACCAGGTGTTGGAAATTGGAGTGCAAACAGGGAGCTGGTTCAGATTTCTTTGAGCAAGTAGCACCTGTTCTAAGTTTGCAAATTTAAGTTCTTGTCTACGGAGGAAACAGAATGAACATTTTGAGACCAGTAACCCTTCAGAAGAATTTTTTCGGTGAAGAGTAGTTTCAGACAGGAATTTCTCCACCAATGCTGCCATACTTCCTGGGTTCCGCAAGTTGCTTTTGTTGCAGTTCTCCGTGTCCATGAAAAAAAACTATTTGATTTATGATTACAACATTTAAAATCCTAACCAGCCTCTCAGTAGCAATTCCTAGAATCATAGAAGCCCACCACACAGAAGAGATGATTCGGTCACAAGAGTGTGTGCTATCAAAGCTACACTGAAGGTACACTTGCCCCAGTTTCCATAACCAGGCTCATGACCTGGAATGTTATGACACTGCAAATCCTCATCCAAGTCGTCCTTAAAGGTTGTGAGGTTTGTTGCCTCAGGTACCATCCAAGGCAGTGCATTCCACATCCCTACCACGCTCTAGACATCATTTTAAGATCTGACATCTGAACCCTCCCAGCTGACGCATTCAGCTGCTAAGTACTTCTATTGCTCTCCGTGTGGACAGAGATAATGTATGTTCAGTAATTTCCAATTCCCGTTTTACCTTCCGTCTCTTAGAGTTAATTTCCTGGTGGTTTGATTCTGACAGGAGGAAAATACAGACTCTGTATGTGTGCAACACGCTGCCTGTTGGCTGTGGCATCATTGGATTTGCTGTTCATTGTCATAAATATCATACGAAGGTGACTCAATATGTGTTACTTCGGACCATCTCTCCTGGACATCACCCCTGTATGCATTATTTTCTTTGCCTTGGCTCGTGCAGCCACAGAGTGTTCTATCTGTTTCACTGTCGTTTTATCCTTTGATCGTTTTGTTCAACATGCATTCCTTTTTATTTTGTGTTTAAACTTTGAAAGATAATTAACAACATTCCATGGTTCTGCCGAATGAATTCAAACTATTTTATTGATCCCAGTTGGCTGCGCTTTAAGTGGTTTGATGTCATGTTAACCACTTTCATCCCATGTGTGTTAATTGTTTCGGTGAGCACTCGGATACGAAGGCATGTTTTGGTGATTCTGCAAGACACTGTGGGGTCTTAACAAGAGAGAGAATCAGAAACACGTGGAGACAGAGAGCCAAAGGAAGTCAGTGATTTCCCGCTTCACCATATCCGTCAGATTTATAGTTCTGTGGTTAATGTGCGGTATAACCTTCTTATCCAAGGCTTTAACGGAACAAGAGACTGGTTTGGGGAGACTAATGTTTTACTGTATTGCGGGGATATGCTCAAGGACTTCAGCTGCAGCACCAATACATTACTTTATGCAGTGACTGTGTCCACGTTCAGAGAGAAGTTAAGAAATACTGTGCAACAACTGGTCAAGTAAATCTTCACTTCCGGTGTCAGCAAAGCAACTGAGAGAGGTACAGAATTGGCGGCAGTATTCCCAGTTCAGGATTAGAGTATGTGTGGCCAGGATACCATCAGGACAAAGTGAGGACTGCAGATGCTGGAGATCAGACTCGAGAGTGTGGTGCTTGAAAAGCACAGCAGGTCAGGCAGCATCAGAGGATCAGCAGAGTAGATATTCCAGGGATTATCTCTACATCAGGAATGTAGCGTTAATGCCTGAAACGTCGATTCTCCGGCTCCTCGGATGCTGACTGACCTTTTGGGCTTTTCGAGCACCACATTTAGGATTCCATCAACACAATTAAGTGGATCTGAGTATAACAGTAAGCGGTGGATGGTTGTGGGGGGGGGGGGGGGGTGGAGGTGGGGGAGCAGGATGGGTCACCATTTACCACACTCAGGCGCACGCTGTTATTCCTCAATGACTGACGGATTGACACCCACGGGAACACAGACAGTGAGCAGCAGGAGGCCATTTATCCCAATGAGTCTGGTTGACGCATAGTCAGGAGAGGGAAAGACAGAGAGAGAGAAAGACAGAGAGAGAGAGACAGAGTTCGAGACAGAGTAAGAAAGAGAGCAACAGACAGAGAGAGATAAAGAGAGAGAAAGACTGACAGAGAGAGAAAGAAAGACAGGCAGAAAGGTGGATGGAGAGAAACAGACAAACTGATACAAGAAAGACTGACAGGCTCAGAGAGAGAGAGAGAGAGAAACAGAGAGGGGAACGGAGAGGGAAGAAGGAAAAGTGAGGCAGAGACAAAGTTGAGAGAAGGAGACACACGGAGAGGGAAACGAGACTAAAGTCACCACTCCAGTGGTCCCAGCTCCATCTCCCTGTGGTTTCTCGCTCTCACTCTCTATGTGTCCCATCAGGGACAGAGCGTGCTTTGGGGAAGCTCAAATGATGCAGATTCAAACATAGCTCACACACTCACTCACACACAGACAGACCGAGTGAGAGAGACAGTGACTCTCCCCCCGATCACTCCACATGGCAAAAGACCAATGGCTGCCTAAGCCAGGTTTACCAACATAGGTCTGTTACTCAAACCCCATCTGCTCCCAAATCCCAGTTCATTCAGTCAACCCCCAACTCTCACTATCTAGAGGACGCCTCCCACTGATTTGGAACACACCAACCGTCATCTTTGCGTGATTACAGAGGGGATGGCCTGAGGAAAAGCAGCAGATGAATGGTTAGGCCAGGATTGTACCAGTCTATCCATGTCCTTCCCTCAAAACCACACACTGGGCCCAGCCTGGGAATACACACACAAACAACACACACACACAAACACATACAAACACACACAAAAAAACACACACACCACACACATTTTCACACACACACACACAAAAATACTCACACTCACATAAACGCACACCCACATAAACGCACACACACACAAACACACACACCACACACACACTCACACACACACACAAAACACACACACTCACATAAACGCACACAAACATAAACGCACACACACACAAACACACAGACACGCACAAAAACACACACACAAACACACACAAACACACACAACACTCACAAACACAAACATACACACACAAACACCCACACGAACACGCACACAAACACACACACACACAAATACACACACACAAACACACACACACCTGCAGGTTCAAACCCTGAGAAGCCCCAGAGACACACTCACGACACAAACAATCATCAGTGTACTCCATAAACTAACACAAGATGTTTGCACAACCTAACAAATGCTTTGTACAATTTGAGACATCATTTTTTACCTGGGTGAGGAAAGGCTTGTCCCTCAAATTAAGCAAGTGTTTTGTTCAGGTTGATTAAACGTTTTTCCCAAATTAACACAAGTTTATTCCCTCCTACTTATGCAAAGTATTTGCACAAAGTCACACACATTTGTCCTAATGAATGCTGCATTTTTGGCCCAAAACGAACACTAATTTATTTCACAGATTAATGCAGGATTTTTGCACAGATTAATTGAAACCACAGTGCGCCAGTGCAGTGTTCAAGCTTGCTGAGTTTGAGTTTTATCCGAATGAGGATATACCTTCTACCAATAAGCAAGGCATCTTCACAATTCGACATTGGGAAAGGATTACAAAAAGGGACAGGGAGGATAGGCCTGACTTGAGCTGACAACTCAGAAGAAACATGCATCAGAATTCACTCAATGAAAGAACAGCTGACCATCTGATATTGATATATAAGAAGGCAATTCTCTATGTTTGTCACCATCAAATCCTGAATGTCATCAAATTCTGAATATTATCAGAACTAACCCAATGCTCCAAATGACAACAGCAAACAAGCAAATGATGAGAATTCTGCATAAAGCAATTTCGAAGCCCTGTCGCCATTCCATAGCAATCCCAGGGTTCCCCCGAACTCCACCCACCCTCCTCACTAAGTGTTACAATTCAGGACCTGACATCGACATCAACGTGACTTTTAGCTTAGGGATCAGTAACTTGCTTTCTCTGTATTGCAGGTGAGCTGCAGTGGCTCAGAAAATAGAGCAAACGTTTTTTTTTCCAGTTTAAACAAATGAAGTAATTTTAAAAATATATTTGCTCAGAAAGATGAAACAATCTACGATGCACACACACACACACGCACACACACAAACACATACACACATATATGCATACATACATATATACACACCTCTAATTCCATTCATTTGTTTGTATTTATTTGCAATGTGTACAATTTAGAAACAATAAAATAACCAGCAGATAGGAGCAAATGCTCTAATACATCAATCACTGCAATGGCGTGGCGAGGCCATCGGAGGGTGCCAATGTTTCACATTAAAGAGATAAGAGGACCTTTCTCCAGGCCACTCTGGCCGAATTCCCAGACTATCCTCCCTTGTTCCAGAATTCCCAACCAGTCGTACTGCCCCTGCCTCCTTTCCTGATTCAACAGACCAGCAGTCCAACAAAGAAGCCCCGCCCACCGACCCGGTGCCTTTCCCTGGTTGGATACCCTGTCACCATCCTTTTTCCATGGCTTGTGGAAGGTCAGTGATTATTCACGGCTGTTCCCCACCTGAGCCAATCGACTATGGAGTGAAGCACGGATCTTGCTGTCCAATGCTATTGTGCAGTTGGATGAGAGAACAAAATGTAATATCCTAAAATTTGCAGATGATACCAAGCTGGGTGAGTGGGTGAGCTGTGATGAGGATGTCGAGATTCTCCATCATAATCTGGGCAGGGTGGTTGAGTGGGCAAACCAATGGCAGTTGCAGCATAATTTCGATAAATACAATGTTTTCACTTTGGGTGCAAAAGCACGAACCTGAATGGGTGTAAAATGGGGGAGGGTGGTGTACAGCTGGACCTGGGTCTCCCTATGCACCAGTTAATGAAGGTAAGAATGCAGGTGCAGCCGGCAGTAAAGAAGGCAAATGTGATGTTGGCTTTCATTGCGAGAGGCTTCGAGTACGGGAGCAGGGATGTGTCGTTGCAGTTATACAGCGCCTTGGTGAGGCTACCCCAAGAATGTTACAGGCAGTTTTGGTCTCCATTTCTTAGAAAGGGTGTTCTTGCTCGAGAGGAAGGGAGTGCAGGGAAGGTTTACCCACACTGATTCCGGAGATGGTGGGATTGACGTGTAAGGAGAGATTGACGCAGTTAGGAATGCTGTCATTGGAGTTCAGATGAATGGGGGGGGGGAGGTGTGGGGTGGGGTGGATCTCATAGAGACTTGTACAACTCTAACAGGACTAGACAGGGTAGATACAGGGAGGATATTCCAGTTAGTGGATGCGTCCAGAAACAGGGTTTATAGTCTGAGGATTCGGGGTGGACCATTTAGGACGGAGCTGGGAATGACATTTCTTCTCCCAAAGAGTGGTGACCCTGTGGAATTCGTTACCATAGGAAGTAGTTGCTGCAAAAAAATTAAATGTATTGAATAGGTGGCTAGATATAGCGCTTGAGTCGAATGGGACCTAATGTTATGGGGAGAAAGAACGCGATAGTGATCAGATATGATCATGATGAATGATGGGGCAGGCTCAAAGGTTCGAACGGCCTCCTCCTGCTCATACCTTCTCTGCTTCTATGTTTCAACTACTTTCTGACTTTCTGACTGCTGCCGAATTGCTTTATCATTCAGTTTGTTGGATTAACTGTGTACAATTGGCTGCATTTTTGTGTGTAACTGGACCTACTCTTGTTCGAATATAATTACATTGATATAGAATATCTGGAGGACACATTATGAATGTGCTTTCTGGTTACACATTTTCCTTTAGGTTGGCATGTCACCATCTGTCATATACAGTTTAAGCACTTCTTGTGGCATTTGTACATGTTTGACTCCTGTAACAACTAACATTGGAGCATATTTTTTCAGGAGTCTATTCATAAATGAAGTGCCTCGTTTTCTGCCCCATTGAGGGTGGTAGGTTAGTTATGTGCATTTAACATGTTTGTACTATGGTGCACAATCGCACACAAAAGCAATTGTAGATGTATTTTTATTGGCCAGGCTAAATTGTCCATAGTGTCCAAGGATGTGCAGGTAAGTTGGGTTAACTGTGCTAAATGGAGGTCAGTGGATAGGGTGAGAATGGATGCTCTTTGAAGCGTTGATGTGGACTTAAGGGGCTGAATGCCCTGCACCTGTAAGTGGTGGCTCAGTGACTCGCATTGCTACCTTACAGTGCCAGGGTCCTAGGTTCAGTACCATCCAGATGGGCCTGCTTCCACACTGCAGGGATTCTATGCTATGATTCATTTGGGAATGGCTAAACTTAATTTCTGATGCCCGCTGAGTGATGTTTCCTCATATTCGAAATCTGGTTGTTGAGCCTGAAGGCGGCTTCTGAAATGTAGGGGGCAAATGAGGTTCATTTTCAATTCTTTACGTAAGTTTGCTTTTGGATTAAAGAGCATATCCCTCCAAACTTTTCCTAGTCATGTGTCTATCTATGTGTCTTTTAAACATTGTAACTGTGTCCTCGTGCACCACTTCGTCAGGAATCTCACTCCGAATACAAACCACCATGGTAAGATTTACGACATTAGAGTGCTTCTACTTCGAAGACAGAGGTTGTTAGGAGGTTGGAAAGAGTTGTTCAAAATCCACAGGGTAACTGGAAGGAAACTTATGATGGTTTCGCGTGAGGGTCAGAGGTTGAGAGACAACCTGACAGGAGTATTTCAAATTTATGAGGTGCGTAGATAGGTTGGATAGTTGGAGCCTTTTTCTCAGACTGGAAGTATCAAGCACTGTCGGGCATAGTTTTAAGGTCAGAGGGGGAAAGGTTAAAGGAGATGTGCAAGGCGGTGTCTTTACACAGACGGTCGTAGTCGCTTGTAATGTGCTGCCTGGGGGTGAACAAATTAAATATTTGAATTAGAAAAAGGATGATTTTTCAAGAACATGCTGAATGTGACTAACTAGCTTTCATTGTGGAGCATATCATAGTGCTGAACTGAGCAGGTTTGTTTAATTAATTCTTCATTTAATGACGTCTCATGGGAATAGAATCTCCTCAAGGGATGCTTTCAAAGTGTTTAAAGTGAGAGTGCGTTTTCTCAGTGTCAGGTGAATCATTTTGGTTCTCTTGAATGAGAGGGATCCTTGTGTGACGAATCCATGGAGAGATGTCAAGCAGCAGAACAGAAGATACTCGATATACTTTATTCCGTAGAAAAGATTTATTTTCCTCTCCTGGCTGTTTTTGGTATTCCAGGTGAGTTCCTCTGTCCTGTTGTGAAATCAATCCATATTTATTCATGGTCTGATGTCTTCGAACCGATGATAAGTGTTTTTTAATATATTCCAGATATCTCTGTCACTGCGCTATGAATTCAGATGGATCAATCAAATGATAATTTATGTTTGCTGTTTAAATTGCACTGTAGAAGTGTTGTCATAAAAATGAATCACAAGTTGAGCGATTAACACACATTGAACTTTATTCATCAGGAAAGTGATGCAAGGTGTCAGCAACAGTGCTATCAAGCAGCACCTGCTCAGCAATAACCTGCTCAGTTACGGTTCCACCAGGGCCAATCAGCTCCTCACCTCACTGCAGATAAAAGAGCTGTATTGCAGAGGGGAGATGAGATTGATAGCCCTTGACCACAGACTGTATTCGACCGATTGTGGCATCAAGGAGCCGAGCAAAACTAAAACCAATGGGATTCAGGGGGCAAACGTTCCGCTATTTGGAGTCATACCTGATATATAGGAAAATATACTTATTGGAGGTCAGTCATCTCAGCTCCAGGACACCTCTGCAGGGTCCCTCAGGGTAGTGTTCTAGACCCCAACTACCTTCAGCTGCTTCATCATAAGGTCAGAAGTGTGGATGATCGCCATTGATTGCAAAATGTTCAGTATCATTCGCGACGCTTCGGATACTGAAGCAGTCCATGTCGAAACACAACAAGATCTGGACAATTTCCAGGCTTGGGCTGACAACTGGTGAGGAACATTCACGCCACACAAACACCAGGCTGTGACCAGCTCCAATAAGAGACAATGTGACCACTGCCCTTTGACATTCAATAGTGTTACCATCACTGCATCCCCCACTATCAACATCCTGCGGGGTATTCATTGAACAGAAACTAACTGGGCTCGCCATATAAATGCAGTAGCTACAAGAGGAGATGAGAGACTGGGATTCTTCCAACAAGTAACTCACCTCCTGACACCCCAAAAGCCTGTCCATCATAGACAAGGCACGAGTCAGGAGGATGAAGGAATATTTCCCACTTGCCTGGATGGGGACAGCTCCAAAAGCTCTCAAGAAACTCAACACCATCCATGACAAAGCAGTCCCTGCTTCATTGGCACATCAACCACAAACACCCACTCTCACTATCGCCAGCATGTGGTAGCAGAGAGTACTATCTACAAGATGCACTGCAGAAATTCACTGAAGTTCCTTTACATAGCATATTTCAAAATCATGACCACTTCCATCTAGAAGGATGAGGGCAGCAAATAGTTGGGAATCCCAACTGCTGCATGTTCCCCTCCGAGCCACTCACCATCCTGACTTGGAAATATATCGCTGTTCCGTCACTGTCGCTGCATCAAAATCCATTAATTCCCTCCCAACGAGATTGTGGGTCAACCCACAGCACATATACTGCAGCGGTTCAAGAAGGCAGCTCACCTAATCTTCTCAGGGGCAGCTAGGGATGGGCAATAAACGCTGGTCGCAACCAGTCACACCCATGACTCACAAATGAATTTAGAATATTAAGTCTAAAATTGGCACTGGATTAAAAATATTTTCCTTTGTTGTTGTAGTTCATTTATAACAGCTGATCAAGTTAGAGGCATAATGAACATTGATTTGAAATGTTTGGCAAACTTTCTCTTTGTCTTTTTATACTTATACATGAATAACTTTTAATGGTATAGTATGTAGGTTTGCTAATCGATGTAGATTTACAAATGTCTAGCACTGGAGAAAGGAGATAACTGTAATTTTTTGCTTTTGTAACGCTACCCTTCACTAATTTTTTTAATGTGACTATTTGATTTCTTTCCTTTACAGCAAATCTAGTCACAACTGTGATTCTCTCTCGGGGTAAATGTGGTCTCTCTAAGTGTGTCACCAGCTATCTGATGGGCATGGCTCTGGCAGATCTCCTGGTTGTTATCATTGATCTGATACTAAGACACATTCCAGTTGTGTATTGGCTGCAATTCATGTTCCTATGGTATGTGCCTGCATGTAATATACATGCTGTCTTCCTCTATGCTGCCACAGATTGCTCCGTCTGGTTCACCGTTACTTTTACATTTGACCGATTTGCAGCTATTTGCTGTCAGGAGTTCAAAACAGTGTATTGCACAGAGAAAACTGCAGCTGTTGTTCTTGGAACAATCACTGTGCTATTCTGTTCAAAGAACATTTTCTGGTATTTTCTGTACTCGGGAGAATATCTGCTTGCTAATTATCCCTGGTTTTGCTTCATACCAAGCAGTTTACTTTTCTCAGAGGTCTGGATAATAATTGAATTCCTCCATTATATTTTAAACCCATTAATTCCATTTGTCCTTGTTCTGCTGTTCAACATATTGACAGTCAGGCATATTGTAGTGGCCAGCAGATCCCGAAAGAAACTGAAGGGTCACAGCAGATCTGAGAGAGTCTGGGACCCAGAGATGAACAATCGAAGGAAATCAATGAAATTGCTGTTTATTATATCTGGGAATTTTGTTCTATTATGGGCGGTGTTTCTTATTTATTTTGTTTGGAGACGTATGTGGTATTTAGGATATAAATCTGTACGGATGCACGCATTAGTTAGAGAAATTGGACTCATGCTTCAGCTCCTGAGTTGCTGCACAAATACCTTTACTTATGCTATGACCCAGGTTAAATTCCGAGAACAGTTGCAGAATGGTTTGAAATATCCATTTAATCTAATTGCGAAAATATTTAAGTTATCAGATAGAATAAAAGCGTCCTGCAGCTAAATTGCATCAATTTCTCCATTGGTCTTTGGAGCTGGTTATTGAACAAGTAAACAGAAAACGGAAAAGCTACTTGCAGGTCATCTGTCAGGTGGGATACACTCGTGTTTATTTTGATAATAGGTCACCCACACCACGCAATGTTTATGGTTTGTGCAAATACCATGTTCTGACATTACCAGTCCCAAAATAGGACTGGAAATCTAACAAAACTAAACTGCCACACACGAAATCAGTATGCCCAGCACAAGACACGACAACGATTTTGAGAAAGGTTATAAGAAAGTGAAAACGTGCTCCATTAGTGAAATTGCACAACAGTGAGTTCTGTGATGTTCTGAAATTGGGCGATAGTTCTGCTGTTCTTTGCTACAATGAAACAAATTTGTGAAACACATAAATCACCTTCAGCAAAATTTTCTTTAAATCTGCACTCCAGGATTGTCAAAGGTTCACCTGATGGGTAGTGATATCTCTCGCATACGATAATGCATCATTGAAGCTGTTGAAATAATTGTATAAGTTAAGGTGTTTCATCATGTAAAGGAGGCAGAAAAGAAAATGTGAGACACCTCCAGGAAGCTGTTTAGTGCAATTTCTAGAACGGTCCAATAAAAAGCGATTTGAGCAGGTTTATATTTGCTGTCAATTATTGTCGAGATCATGTATGCCTCAAAGCTGCTCAATGTTTAATTGGTTCAAAGTATGTTTTTCAACTGGCCGAGAATTACGTAAGTCAAGTGAAGTTTATCCATCCATCCTCTCACTCTTAGCATCTCTTTACATCTATCCCTCCCTCAATCGGTGTCTCTCACTCTCTATCCACACCCTCACTCTGTGCGTCTTTCACTGTCTATCCCACCCTAATTCTCTGCATCTCTCACTATCTTGCCTCATTCTGGGCGTCTCTAACTATCTATAGCCACCACCACCCCCCCCCCCCCCAGTGCATCTCTCACCATTTATCCCTCTCTAGCTCTATGCATCTCGCACTACCTGTCCCACTTCACTCTGTGCGTCTCTCACTATGTATCCCAGCCTCATTCTGTGCATCTCTCCCTAGCTATACCCCCTCATTCTGTGCATCCCCCACTAGCTATGATCTCTTGCTCTATGCACTCTTACTATCTATCCCACCATCACTCTGCGTGTCTTTCACTGTCTATCCCACCCTCATTCTTTGCATTTCTCACTATCTGACCCTCCCTCACTCCGTGAATCTCTCACTATCTATCCACACCCACACTCTGCACATCTCTCATTATCTATCCCCGCTCACTCTGTGCGTCTCTCACTCTCTATCACCCCTCACTCAGTGCGTCTCTCACTATCTATCCCCCTCACTCTGTGCGTGTCTCACTGTCTATCCCCCGCACTCTGTCCGTCTCCCACACTCTATACCCCCTTACTCTGTGCGTCTCTAACTATCTATCCACCCCTCACACTGTGCATCTCTCACTCTGTGCGTCTCTCACTGTCTATCCCACTCTAACTCTGTGTGTCTCTCATTGTCTATCCCAACGTCACACTGTGTTTCTCTCACTATTTATCCCACCTCACTTTGTGCATCTCTCACTATCTATCTTGCCTCATTCTGGGCGTCTCTCATTATCTATACCCCCCCCCCCCCACTCAGTGCATCTCTCACCATCTGTCCCTCTCTAGCTCTACGCATCTCTCACTACCTATCCCGCCTCACTCTGTGCGTCTCTCACTGTATATCCCAGCCTCATTCTGTGCATCGCTCCCTATCTATACCCCCTCACTCAGTGCATCCCCCCACCAGCTATACTCGCTTGCTCTATGCATCTCTTACTATCTATCCCACCATCACTCTGTGTGTCTCTCACTGTCTATCACACCCTCATTCTGTGTTTCTCTCACTCTCTATACACCTTCACTCTGTTCGTCACTCACTATGTACCTCACTTCATTATATGTGTCTTCACTATCTATACCCCGTCACTCTGTGTGTCTCTCACTATCTTTCCCCTCTCACTCTGTGTGTCTCTCATTATCTATCCACTCTCACTCTTTGCGTCTCTCACTATTTATCCACCCTAACTCTGTGTGTCTCCCACGATCTCTCCCGCCCCACTCTGTGCATCTCTCACTATCTATCGCACGCTCACCTTGTGCGTCTCTCACTATCTAGCCCCCTCACCCTGTCTCTCACTATCCATCGCCCCTCACTCTCTATTCGACCCACACTCTGTGCATTTCTGCCCTTACTCTATGCGTGTCTTACTATCTATTTCCCATCACTCAATTCGTCTCTCACTATCTCCCCTCATTCTGTGCGTCCCTTACTATTTATACCCCCTCACTGTGGGCGTCTCTCACTATCTATCATGTCATCTCTCCGTGCATCTGTTACTATCTATCCCGCCCACTCTGTGCGTCTCTCACTATCTATCCACCCCTCGCTCTGTGCGTCTCTCACTTTCAATTCCCCTTCATTCTGTGTGTCTCTCACTATCTATCCACCTTCTCATTTTTTGCATCGTTCACTATCTATCCTCCTTCTCAGTCTGTGAGTCTCTCACTATCGGTTACCCTCACTCTTTGCTCTCTCACTATCTATCTCCCCTCATTCTATACGTCTCTCACTATCTATCCACCCTCAGTCTGTGCGTCTCTCATGATCTATTCCACCTCACTCTGTGCATCTCTCACCATCTATCCAACCCTCACTCTATGCATCTCTCACTATCTATCCCCCATACTCTGCGTCTCTCACTATCTATTAATCTCCACTCATTCTATGCATCTCTCACTCTTTATGTCCCCTGACTCTGTGCATTTCTCACTGTTTATCCACACGATTTCTCTGCGCATCTCTCACTATCTATCCCATCCTCACTCTGTGCGTCTCTTACTTTCAATTCCCCTTCACTCTGTGCGTCTCGCACTATCTATGCACCCTCTCATTTTTTTCGGTCACTCACTATGTATTCTCCATCTCACTCTGTATGTAACTCACTATTGATCCCCTTCACTCTGTATTTCTGACACTATCTATTTCCCAACTTTGTGCGGCTCTCACTATCTATACCTGCTCGCTCTATGCATCACTTACTATGAATCCCAACCTCACTCTGTGCTTCTCCCACTGTCTATCCCTCCCTCACTCTGTGCGTCTCTCACTATCTATCCACCCTCACTCTTGTTTCTCGCACTATCTATCCCCCATCACTCTATGTGTCTCTCACTATCTCTCCCAGCTCACTCTGTTCGTCTCTCACTGTCTATCCCAAGCTCATTCTGTGCGTGTCTCACTATCTATCCCATCCGCACTCTCTGCGTCTCTCACTAGTTATCCCACCATCTCTCCGTGCATCTGTCACTATCTGTCCCCCTCACCTTATGCGTCTCTCACGATCTATCACCATCACTCTGTGCATCTCTCACTGCTTATTCACACTCTTAATCTGTGCATCTCTCACTATCCCATCCTCAATCTGTCCATCTCTCACTTTCAATTGCCCTTCACTCTGTGCGTCTCGCATTATCTATGTACCCTTACATTTTTTCGGTCACTCACTATCTATCCTCCATCTCACTCTGCACGTCTCTCACTATTGATCCCCTTCACTCTGTATTTCTGTCACTATCTATCCCCCTCACATTGTGCGTCTCTCGCAATCTATGCCCACTAGTTCTATGCATCACTTACTAAGAATCCCAAACTCACTCTGTGCTTCTCCCACTATCTATCCCACCCTTACTCTGTGCGTCTCTCACTATCTATCCCCCCTCAGTCTGTGCATCTCTCACTACCTATCCCCCTCATCTGTGCATCTCTCACTAACTATCCCTCATACTCTATGCGACTCTCACTATCTATCTCCCTTCATTCTATGCATTTCTCATGATCAATACGCCCTCGCCGTGTGTGCCTCTCAATATCTATCCCACCTCACTCTGTGCCATCTCTCACTATCTATCCCACCAGCACTCTGTACGTCACTCTCTATCTATCATCCCTCACACTTTGTATCTCTCTTTATCTATGCCCACTGACTCTTTTTGTCTCTCACTGACTATTCCCCCTCAGTCTCTGTGTCTCTCACCATCTGTCCCACCCTCACTCTTTGCGTCTCTGACTATTAATCCCCCTCACTCTGTGCATCTCTCACCATCTATATCCCCTCACTGTGTGCATCTCTCACTATCTATCCTCCTACTCACTCTGTGCGTCTCCCACTATCTATCCCAACCTCACTCTGTGTGTCTCTCACCATATTGCCCCCTCCCTCTGTGGATCTCACTATCTGTCCTCCCTCACTCTGCGTGCCTCTCAGTATCTATCCAACACTTACTCTTTGCGTCTCTCCCTATCTATCATCCCTCACACTTTGCATGTCTCACTATCTATTCCCACTGACTCTTAGCGTCTCTCACTGTCTATTCCCCCTCACTCTCTGAGTCTCTCATCATCTATCCCACCCTCACTCTGTGCATCTCTCACGACTAATCCCCCTCACTCTGAGAGTCTCTCACTATCTCTATCCCCTCACTCTGTGCGTCTCTCACTATCTATCTCCCCTCATTCTACGCTTCTCTCACTATCTATGCCCGCTCACTTTGTGCGTCTCTCACTATCTATCATCCACCTCACTCTTTGTGTCTCTCACTATCTATCCCTCCCTCGCTCTATGCACCTCTCACTATCTACATCCCGTCACTCTGCGTCTCGCACAATCTATCCCCTTCCCTCTGTGTGTTTCTCACTATCTATCCCACCCTCACCCTGTGTGTCTCTCACTATCTGTCCTTCTACTGACTCTGTGTGCCTCTCACTATCTATCCACCCCACTCTATGCGCCTCTCACTATGTACACCCTGTTACTCTGGGCATCTCGCACAATCTATCCCCTTGCCTCTGTGTCCCTCTCACTATCTATCCCACCCTCACCCTGTGCATCTCTCACTATGTATCCCACCTAACTCTGTGTGTCTCTCTCTATCCATATCCCCTCACTCTGTGCGTCACTCACGATCAATCCCACCCTCACTCTGTGCATCTCTCACTATCTATCCCACCACAATCTGTGTGTCTCTTCCTGTGTGTACTCCTCACTCTGTGCGTCTCTCACTAGCAATGCTCGCTCACTCTGTGAGTTTCTCACTACCTATCCTCCCACATTCTGTCTGTCTCTCACGATCTATGCGCCCACACTGTGCGTCTCACTATCTATTTCCCATCATTCTATGCGTCTCTAACTATCTATACGCCCTCACTGTGTGTGTCTCTCACTATCTATCCGGCTAACTCTGTGCATCTCTAATTATCTATCCCACCCTCACTCTGTGCGTCTCTCTCTATCTATCGTCTCTCACACTTTGCATCTGTCACAATCTACGCCCACTGACTCTGTGCATCTCTCACTGTCTATTCACCCTCACTCTATGCTTCTCTCACAATCTATCCCACCCTCACTCTGTGCATCTCTCACTATTAATCATGCTCACTCTGTGCGTCTTTCACTATCTATATCCCCTCACTCTGTGCGTCTCTCACTATCTATCTCCCGTCACTATGCGCATCTCTCACTATCTATCCCACCCTCACTCTGTGTATCTCACTACCCATCCCTCATTCGCTCTATGCGTCTCTCACTATCTATCCCACCCTCACTCCGTGTGTCTCTCACTATGTTGCCCCCTCACTCTGTGCGTCTCTCACAATCTGTCCTCCCTCAAACTGTGTCTTTCACTACCTATCCCACGCTCACTCTTTGCATCTCTCCCATTCTATTCCCCTCACTCTGTGCGTCTCTCTCTATTTATCATCCCTCACACTTTGCATCTCTCACTATCTATGCCCATTTACTCTTTGCGTCTCTCACTGTCTATTCCCTCTCACTTTCTGCGTCTCTCACTACCTACCCCACCCTCACTCTGTGCGTCTCTCACTATCTGTACCCCCTCACTCTGTGTGTCTCTGACTATCTATACTGCCTCGCTTTCTGGGTCTCCCACCATCTATCCCACCCTCACTCTGTGCGTCTCTCACTACTAATCCCCCTCACTCTGTGTGTCTCTCACCATCTATCTCCCCTCATTCTATTCTGCTCTCCCCATCTATACCACCACATTGTGGGTGTCTCTCACTATCTCTCCACCTCATCACTCGGTGTGTCTCTCACTATCTATCCACCCTACTCGGTGCGTCTCTCACTAATCTATACTCCGTCACTCTGTGCGTCTCGCACAATCTATTCCCTTCCATCTGCTTGTCTCTCACTATCAATCCCGTCCTCACTCTGTGGATTTCTCACTGTCTATCCCTGATTCGCTCTATGTGTCTCCTACTATTTATCCCACCCTCACTCTGTCTGTCTCGCACTATATTGCCCCCTCACTCTGTGCGTCTCTCACTATCTATCCTCCCTCGTTCTGTGTGTTTCTTAGTATCAATCCGTCACTCACTCTTTGAGTCTCTCTCTCTATCGTCCCTCACTTTATTGATCTCTCACTATCTATGTCCAATAACTCTTCGCATCTGTCACTATTTCCCTCACTCTCTCCGTCTCTCACCATCTAACCCACCCTCACTCTGTGTGTCTCTCACTATTAATCCCCGTCACTCTGTGTGTCTGTCACTATTAATACCCCTCACTGTGTGCGTCTCTCACTCGCAATATCCCCTCACTCTGTGCGTCTCTCACTGTCTATCTCACCTCAATCGATGCTTCACTCACGATCTATACCCCCTCACTGTTGGCGTCTCTCACTATTTATCCTCCTATTCACGCTGTGCGCCTCTCACTATCTATCCCTCCCTCACTTTATGTGTCGCTCACTATCTATATCCCATCACTCTGTGTGTCTCTCACTATCTATTCCACCCTCACCTTATGCGTCTCTCAGTATCTGTACCCACTCAATCTGTGGGTCTCTATCTATACACCCTCGCTCTCTGCATCTCTTACTGTCTATTCAATCCTCACTCTGTGTATCTCTCACTATTATTCACCCTCACGCTGTGCGTCTCTCACTATGTTCATCCCCCGTCTCTGTGCATTTCTCAGTATCTATCACCTCTCACTCTGTGTATCTCTCACTATCTATCCCACACTCACTCTGTGTGTCTCTCACTATTTCTCACGCCTCACTCTGTGTGTCTCTCACTATCTATCTCCCCTCATTCTATGCTTCTCTCACTATCTGTACCCCCTCACTATGGGGGTCTCTCACTATCTATCCTCCTACACACTCTGTGTGTCTCTCACTATCTATCCCTCCCTCGCTCTATTCGTCTCTCACTATCTATACCCCATCACTCTGTGCATCTCGCACAATCTATCCCCTTCCCTCTGTGTGTCTCCCACTATCTATGGCAGCCTCACTCTGTGTGTCTGTCACTATCTGAACCCCCTAAATCTTTGTGTCTCTCACTACCTATGCACCCTCGTTCTGTGTCTCTCATCATCTAGCCCACCCTCACTCTGTGCATTTCTCACGACTAATCCCCCTCACTCTGTGTGGCTCTCACTATCTATCTCCCCTCATTACATGCTTCTCTCACTCTCTATATCCCCTCACTGTGGGCGTCTCTCACGACCTATCCTCCTCCACAGTCTGTGTATGTGTGTCTCAATATCTATCCCTCCCTCGCTCTATGCATCTCTCACTTTCTATACCACGTTAATCTGTGCATATTACACAATCGATCCTTTCCCTTTGTTTGTCTCTCACTATCTATCCTACCCTCACCCTGTGCATCTCTCACTATCTGTACCCCTCACTCTGTGTTTCTCTCACTATCTATGCACCCTCGCTCTCTGTGTCTCTCACCATCTATCCCACCCTCATTCTGTGCGTCTCTCACTATCTATATCCCCTCTCTCTGTGTGTCTCTCAGTATCTATCACCCCTCACTCTGTGCATCTCTCACTATCTATCCCACACTCACTCTGTGTGTCTCCCAATATTTCTCCCGCCTCACTCTCTGTGTCTTTCACTACGTATCCCCCCTCACTCTGTGGGTCTATCTCTATCCATATCCCCTCACTCAGTGCATCACTTACGAACAATCCCACCCTCACTCTGTGCAACTCTCACTAAATATCTCACCGCACTCTGTGCGTCTCTTCCAATCTGTACCCCTCACTCTGTGAGTCTCTCACTATCTCTACTCGCTCACTCTGTGCGTTTGTCACTATCTATCTTCCCTCATTCTGTGTTTCTCTCACTATCTAGACCCCCACTCTGTGCATCTCTCATTATCTACCCCCATACACTGTGCGTCTCTCACCATCTCCCCTCATGCTACGTGTCTCTCACTATCTATACGCCCTCACAGTGTGTGTCTCTCACTATCTATCCCACTTCACTCTGTGCGTTTCTCACTATCTATCCCTCCTCACTCTGTCTGTGTCTCACTATGAATACCCCTCACTCTGTGCATCTCTCACTATCTATTCCACCCTCACTGTGTGCATCTCTCACTATCAATCCCCGTCACACTGTGCGTCTCTCACTACGCTTCCCCCCTCACTCTGTGCGTCTATATCTATCCATATCCCCTCACTCAGTGCGTCACTCACGATCAATCCCACCTTCACTCTGTGCATCTCTCACTATCTACACTCGCTCAATCTGTGCGTTTCTCACTATCTATCCTCCCTCATTCTGTGTGTCTCTCACTATCTATCCCCCCACAGTCTGAATATCTCTCACTATCTATCTCACTCTCACTCTGTGCATCTCTGACTATCTATCCCTCATTCGCTCTATGCGTCTCTCACTATCTATCTCACCTCACTCTGTGTGTCTCTCACCATATTGCCCCCTCACACTGTGCGTCTCTCACAATATGTCCTCCCCCACATGGTGTGTCTCTCACTTCCTATCCCACGCTCACTCTTTGCGCCTCTCCCATTCTATTCCCCTCACTCTGTGCATCCCTCACTATCTATCTTCCCTCATACTATGCTTCTCTCACTATCTATATCCCCACACTGTGGGCGTCTCTCACTATCTATTCTCTCAAAACCTATACTCGCTCACTCTGTGCGTTTCTCGTTATCTATCCTCCCTCATTCTGTGTGTCTCTCAGCATTTGTACCCCCACTCTGAGTATTTCTCACTATCTATACGCCCTCACAGCGTTTGGCTCTCACTATCTAACCCCTTCACTCTGTACATCTCACTATCTATCCCACCCTCATTCTGTGCGTCTCTCACGATATATCCCTCATTTGCTCTATGTGTTTCTCACTATCTATCCCATCCTGTAGGGAATCTAATAAATAAAAGTCGCAATTTTGCTGTTTAAGGTGTTAGCGTCATTTCCAGAGACAGGTGAAACTTTAAAGCAAATTGCATTGGACCTTATCAAGTAAAGGAGATTGAGTGAAGTGAACTGTTTTGTTAAGGAATCCAGCCAGTATCTTTCACAGAGCGTGTCTTGTGAATATGCTCAAAAAGTATTAAAAGCAAAGGTAATTAGGGAGATTCCCATGCCATCAACAAGAAGAGCAAAACTACAATTCCTGGGATGGAAAGGGTTTTATTGGAAATTCACACCAAATGTTAGCAGTGTGGATTCTCACTCACTGAATTACTAAAGAACGGCAAGAAGTTTTCATGGACAGGGAAATGTCAAAAAGGATTTGACAGCCTGAAAGTTTTGTTGACCACTGCTCCAATGTTAAACATCCCAAATAATGCAAAACCATTCAAGGTGGCTATTAATGCGAGTGATCTGGATGTTCGTATTGTGTTCTTACAGGAAGATAACGAGAAGATCAAAAGACCTATCAGGTATTTCAGCAGGAAATTGAAAATCTGTCCGCAGAATGAATCGAACGTTGAGAAAGAGACTTTGAGATTGGTGTTTGCTTAAAATCATTTCAACTTTTATGTTACCGTTAATGAGTCTGAGTCAATTATACGCACTCATCATAACCCATTGAAGTCTGCACAGAAATTTAAGGACAAAAATTCCAGACTGTTCGGATGGAGTCTATTGTTGCAGACATTCAGTTTGAAAATTGTGTATGTGACAGGATGGGAAAATGTGATCGCTGACGCATTGTCAAGGCTTGAATGAGAAACAGAGGGCTCAGTGGAAGGATTGAAATAGATTGAAACAGAAATTCCAAGTGAATGTTTGCATGGTTATTGTCAATTTCATGCTCATTGGTGTTCTAGTGTTCAAACAGTTACAAACTAAGCGTTTTTAAAATGAAGCCATCTTTGAATATTGATGATTCACGTTTTTGGAAGGAAAGAGATGTAATGATGCTGTACCTTTCATAAGGTTGTGTTGTCCTTGACTTTTTTAGTGTGGTCGCAAAATCTGGGAATCAGGGGTGTCTAGTTTGGATGGGCTGTAAGACCAATTTGATTGTTTCTAACAGATAGTGGCTCGGATATTAGGCTTTCAAATGTGTGAAAAAATACTTACGCAATGAAAGGAAAGTGGCCAGTTCTCCTCTCTCAGCCTACCTCTGCTTTGGTTCAGCTTAGTTTGGTGTTAACACGTAGTTAGTTTTTTTTTAGACGACTGGTAAATGAAGAAGCTACATGAAACAAGTTGTTCCATGCTGAATCTCTCTATGACATCTCTTCTGTAAGTCGCCATGTTTGATTTTACACGTTTTGTCGTGGGTTGTTTATGGGGATTGTTGGAGGAATGTGCAACGGTAACTAAGTTGGGATAGAGTGTTGGGTTTTTGGATTAGATCAGTTAATCTTATTCTGTTCTGTTTTCTTTTATTTGTGTGCATTTGGTACTCTTTAAATAAATTATGTTTGCTTAAAAACAACGGGTTTTGACCAACTGCATCACTCCTGGAAGATCGACTCTGCACTGCTCAAAAGAAGTAGAAGAAGTTAGGGTCTGGGTTGCCATCTTGAAGTGTTTGGAGAGGGTCTGTCCTGATTCATAACAAATATATTGAAAACAGAAAAATATTGGTTCCTGATTAGTAAGTTGATCGATAGTTATGAAGAGAAGTCAGGACAATTGAATTGAAAAACAGAAGCTTCATAATCAATTGCAGAACTGGCTCAGTGGGCTGAATATTCTAATTCTGCTCCCACATTGTAAGGTCTAATGAGAAAGAACTGGAATCCTTAATTTCATTGAATATTCCCCTGTCTTCTTTCGTTCATTAGACTAAGGTCTTTGAACTGAAGTAACAGTTCAGATTTCAGGGTGCAAGAAGGAGAGATACCTATATTGAGATATTTCCAGGCTGCCAGAAATACGCCATTGGCAGTCATCTTTGCAGCGTGAGCAGGTTCACTCGTCCTTTTACAGGAGAGGGTCTCGGATGGAGACAGAACTACACATACAGGAACACACAAACACACCCACATCCTCACACAGAGGCGGACAGGAAGAAGCACACCCACCGACAGCAGTACAGTCAAATATGCGCATAATAACGAACAAAGACACACATATACGCACAAACCCACACATGCAATCTTGTACAATAACACATTCAAAGATAAATTTGGGAAAAGACGTACACAAAGACTGCAGAAACATTCGCACACCCTCGCAACACACACAAGAATACAATCAGAGCGCAGAAGGGAGACACACTTACTCACACATGCATGCATGCAAACGCGCACAACCAGAAAAAGACGTCCTGAGACATACAGGAACACACCCACATGCAGATGAATGCACACACAACACATACACAAAAACAATCATGCTATGATATAAGAACACATCTACACTCAGACACAGAATCACACCCTCACCCTCACGCTCATTGAACCGAACTCAGAGTAAGAGACAATGCACACCATCCTGAAAATATTGACAGAAACTTCTTATAAATACACACAAGCACTTTCATACACAGTTACTGAAACACAACCATAATTAGATACAGACAGAGCGACACTCAGAAACAAATAGAGATCTAAACAGAGAGGCACAGAGCGATCGTCCTGGAGGCACAGATGGATCTTGAAACAGCAACAGAAGACCAAACAGTCTGAACAACACACTCACCTGGTTAAACAAGAGCACAGCCACGCAGCTACACACCCCACACTCCCACAATAGTACACTGACACTCAAAGAGACACGCACATGGAGTCACGGAACAATCATGATATGCTGAAGGTGACACACACACACCAACACTGAGTAATAGGAATGCAACCCCACAAACAGCATATACACAGGCACAAACACAACAGATGCACGTATGTAAAATACACACTGATACGCAGTCACACAGGCACAGGAATATAGACCCACATTAAAAAAAACTCATCTTCACAGAAACACTCGTATACAGAGTGAATAGCATTCCCAAAGACATAAACACATCAATGTGTCGTCACAGGAACACTCACAAAGCGAAACCCGCACTCAGATGCATAAACTCATAATGTGTGGCACTCAGGGACATATCCAACGACACACACAGGGAGTGACATCCCCACAAAGACAATGAACGCCCCCAACACACAGACACACTGAGACCCTCACTCACTCAAAGGGAAGCGCATGAACACACTTTCCGTCCAGCCACAATGAGAGGAAAAGAAGATGTTCAAACTCCAGCAGACTTCTATTCAGTAATGTGTCAAGGTATTGCTGGCTGTACCCGTGCACTTTGGACTTGGCAAAATCACTGCCTCGGGGTTGATCAGTGAATGAAGGGATCAAGAAGTGAGGTGAGTCAATGCAAGTGAGCATGTGCTGAATTGAGACAACAAGTCTGACATGGCCAATCTGAAAAAAATGACACAGAGACCGCGAGGGAGAGACAGGGAGGCAGAGAAAGAGATAGACAGACAGACAAAGAAGGATAGTGACGGAGGGAGACAGAGATACAGACAAACAGATACAAAGATAGAAAGAGAGAGAACGATACAGACCGGGAGTGACACACAGAACGAGACAAACAGGAGGAGAGAGAGATTGAGCAACCTTTTGAGAGATGGGGACAGGGCGAGAGAGGAAAAGAGGAACAAAGACAGACAGAAAGAGGCATAGAGAGTGAGAGACAACAATATCACCTGGAAGGTAGTAGACAGGAGGTGGAGTCAACAAACTCTCGAAAAAACAAATATGCATCTCCAATAACTAATTCAGATGAGGGGATCACCAGCATGTGGAGCCTTTATTTTGTTGCAATGAAGGGGTTAATGCGAGCTGAATAGAGTCTGACAAGGAACGACTGTTTCTGCCCTTCTCCCTCCTCCCCTGCAGTGGGAAATCAGAGACCCGTCCTGCTGGTCTGTAACACTCATTCACAGGGCGGTCCATGAAGAGACAGTGTTCCAGCTGAAACCATCATTTACAGCCTGTTCGTCATATCAAAACTCTCCTTCATCCTCTCTCCATCCTCTTTCCACCAAAACTGAAGGATTTACGTGACCAGTTGGTGCACCGCATTCCTGAACTTCTCTCTGAACTTGGGCAGAGTAACTGCGTAAAATAATGTGTTTGTGCTGCAGCTGAAATCCCTCAGCATTGCTCCGCCCATGAAAAGCGAATTTTCCTCGAATGACCTGCGAATTTAATGTTGAAGTAGAAGATGTTTGCACCGTGCACTCCCATAGAAGTATGAAGCTGATGGATATGGTGAAGAGACAAATCACCGACTTCCTCAGGCTCTCCATCTCTGTGTCTTTGTGACACTCTCCCTTCCTCTGACCCCTGAGGTGCTTGAGGACACGACTGGCCACTAAAATGTACCTGACCGTCAGAGTGTTCATCAACAGAATCAACATGAATGGGACGAAAGGCGTTAAAATGATATCAAGCCACTTAAACCCCAGCCACCTAGGATCAGTAAAATAACTTGTCTTTGTATAGCAGTACCTTGGAACATTGTTAATTATCCTCCAAGGTTTACACCGAAAATAGAAGGGAGTGTTTTTTTTGAACAAAGTAGAATGCTGGTTCCAGCCAGAGCCACAGCCAAGGCTTTGTCTGTCCAATATTTTCTGTTCATTTTCAGGCAGCAAATGGCTACAAAACGATCAAAGGTGAAAAGGACAGTGAACCAGACAGAACAGTCTGTGGCTGCATGAAGCAGGACATCGGCAGCACTGCACACAGGGGTGATATCCAGGAAACACCCTGGGGAGTAAAGTTCTTCAATCGCCACAGCATGATCTCAACCAAAATAAGCAGTATATCTGATGTTGCCATAGCCAGAAAGCAGCGGGTTGTGCAGTTCGAGAGGCCATAATTTCCCTATGAGGGAACCAGCATCAGCAGGAAATTAACTGAAAGAGACAGAATATAAAACATAAATCTGAAGTCACTGATCAAGCATTGTCCATGTCTTCCCAGAGAATAATGGAAGATCTTCAAGTCTAACTGCGACAGGGAATTGACAGATGGCAAATGGGCATAATTGTAAGTTGTATAGCAAAACGTTTGGAGTGGATTTGAGGAAAAGTCTTTCACTCAGAGAGTGGTTGGGTTCTGATAATTCAGTGCTTGGGAGGGTTGTTGATGCAGAAAACCTCAAAACCTTTAACAACTACCTGGGACGAGACCAGATTCGTCGAGCCATGATAGCACAAGCTTGATGATTGGTGCACCTCTTCAATACAGTTGGGTTCCAAAATTCTATGAAGTATTTCTGGAAAGTAGATTGGGAAGTGAAGCATTTTCATAAAATAAATAAAGGTGCTGTGGATACCAGAAATATGAAAAAGAAGGAGAAATGTCAGATGAAACTCAACAGCTAAGGCAGCATCTGTGGAGAGAGAAACAGTCAATGCAATAATTCTTCATCAGAACACACTCCTCTGAACATATGTCAAGGAAATCAAACATCAACTCGGTTTTCTCCTCGCACAAGGCCCTATTATTGCAAACAAAGGACGGTGATTTACTTCTAAAAGGGAATTGAGATTGAATTGATATTTATCTATGATGGAACATTTGATGGAGTGCTCCGAGCATGCTGGGCGTAGTTCGAGTCACGGAGATGAAGGGCAAGGAAACAGACGCATTGGTCTAAATCATCCTTTTACACCAGATATTCTATAATAATATTGTCCCATTTGCCTCCATATCCTTCTCAATCTTGCCCCCAATTTACACGTCTGGTTGCATTTGTTGAATGTTGCAATGTATACGCCTCCACCATTTCCTCTGTCAGTTCATTCCATGCATGCACCACCCTATGCATGAAAAAAGTCTTGCATTAGGTAACTTTTAATTCTTTCCCCTGCCAACGTAAAACTATGCTCTCTGTCTCTGGACTCCCCCACCCTAAAGGAATGTCCTTCCCTGTATATTTTGTCCATGCTTCAGTAAGATCTTCCCTCCGCCTCCAATGCTCCATTAAAAACAGACAGTCTACTCGGCGTTTCCCTATTACTCAAACACTCCAAACCAGACAACATCCTTGTAAATCTTTTACGAACCCTTTCATCTTTCACACCATCTTTCTGAAAGGAGGGCGAGCAGGACTGCACACAACAGTTCCAGAAGTGACTTAACCAATATCCTTTCTGGCCGCGACATGACCTCACAAATCCTCTAATCAATGTTCTGAACAATGAAGGAGCATATCCCAAACGACTTCTTGCCTGTCCTATCTACTGAAGTCACCACTTCCAACTATGAAACTGCACTCCAAAGCCTCTTTGTTCGGGAACACTCCCCAGGATCTTACCATGAAGTGTACAGATCCTGCCCAGATTTGCCTTTCCAAAATGCAGCACTTCACATTTATCCAAATTAAACTCCATCTGCAAATCCTCAACGCATTGGCTTATCTGATCAAAATCACGTTATACATTGAGGTATGTTTCTTCATGGCGCGAAACTGAGGACTGTAGATGCAGCGGATTATAATCATGATTAAAGTGGTGCAAGAAAAGCACAGCAGGTCTGGCAGCATCCTAGGAGCAGGAAAATCTATGTTTCGAGCAAAAGCCCTTCACCAGGAAGGGCACCTGTCTGAAAGGTTGATTTTCCTGCTCCTTGAATGCTGCCTGACCTGCTATGCTTTTGCAGCACCATTCTAATCCTAACTTTCTTCACTGTCTAATACACTTACAATTTTATTGATATCTGCTAACTTACTAACCATACATCCCATATTCGCACATAAATCATTTGTTTTTATGACGAAATGCAATGATCCAGCACCAATCCTTGTGGCACACCATTGGTCACAAGCCTCCAGTCTGAAAAGTAACCTCTACCACCATCCTCTGTCTTCTACTTTCGAGCCAGTTGTGTATCTCGACAGCTAGTTCTCCCTCTATTCCATGTAGTCTAACCTTCTTAACCATGAGGAACCTTGTCAAACCCATAACTGAGGTCCATATAGGTCACGTCTACCACTCTGCCTCATCAATCCTCTTTGTTACGTGCTCAAAAATCTCAATCAATTTCGTGAGACATGATTTCCCACGTGCAAATCCATGTTGACAAACACTAATTAGTCCTTGTCTATCCAAATACGGAGGACATATAAATCCTGTCCCTGAAGTTCTCCCTCGAACAACTTGCCCACCAGCAATGTCAGACTCATCTGTGTAAAGTTTGCTGGGATTTCCTTACCACCTTTCATAAGTAGTGGCACACACGAGGCAACCTCCAGTCTTTGGGCACCTCACCTTTGATCCAAGTATCTCCGCAACGGTCCAGCAATTACTTCCGTAGCTACCCACAGATCAGATTCTGGGGATTTATCAAACTTTATGCATCATTGGACATCAGCACATCCTGCTCGTAATTTGAACATTTTTAAAATGTCACTATCTCTTTCCCTCCATTGTATATCGTCCAGGTCTTTCTCCACAGTAAACAATGATGCAAACTATTCTTGTCGTATCTTTCCCATCTTCAGCTGTTCAACACGTCGGCTGCCTTGCTGATCTTTGAGGCGACTTTTTCTCACCTTAGATATCTTTTTGTTCTCAATGTATTTATGTAATCTCTTTGGATAATCCACCACCCGATTAGACAAAACTATCTTATGTCCCATTTTAGCCCTCCTGATTTCCTTCTTAAGCATATTCCTACTGTCTTTACACTCTTTTAAGGATTCATTCGATCTCTGATGACTATACATGATATATGCATCCTTCATTTTCTCCATGAAAACTTATATCCACCAACCGTGCGTTTCACTCGAACAGGAACATATTCTTTCTGCGCTCTGGTTATCTCATTTTTGAAGGCTTCCCTTTTTCCAGCAGTCCTTTCACATGAGAACATCCACCCCAATCAACCTTTGAAAGATCTTGCCTAATCCCCTTCTTCCAATTTCGAAGTTAAACTTTTAAATCAGGTGTATTCTTTTCTGCCATTATTTTAAATTCATAGAATTCAATCCTCTGATCCCAACGTGCTTCCCCAACTTCACCTCAGTCACTTGCCTGCCATATTTCCCAAGAGAAGGTGAGGTTTTGTTGGTTCTCTAAAAGTTACATCCACATAATGAAACAAAATGCAACCCCTCTGTTTTCTTGATGCATTTATTCCCTTCCTGCAGCGTTTCTGTCCTGAGACTGTCAGCTGCCAATCCTGTCCATCCCAGAGCAACATCTGAATACTTGCTATGATATCCCAGCCCCATGTTCCGACTCACGACCTCCGTTCATCTGCCTTTCCTGTTAGGCATCTTGTGTAGAAATAAATGAAATTTAATTTTTCCGTCTTGCCTCATTTTCTGCTTTGCGCCTGCCTGCTCTGAATATTGGACTTGCTCCTTTACCCTTCTGTGTCAGTCTCAGACTGATTTCTTTCCTCACTATCTGCCTGGTCACGCCACCCCACCACCGCGCATCCACCATTCCCATACTCCCCACTCTAACCTTACTAGTTTCAATATTCCTGAGCATCTTGAGCAAATCTCCTTGTCAGTAAATTGGTTTTATTCTAATTCAGGTGCAATCATTCCGTGATATATAGGCCGAGTCTACCCCAAGAAGTATTCCCATGATGTAAACATGAGAATCCTTCGTCCCTGCACCAGCTCCTCAGCCACACAGTCAATCTGATCTATCCTCTTAGTGCGACGCTCACTCGATCGTGGCATTGAGAGTAATCCAGATATTACTACCATCAACCACCTCCTTTCAAGTTCCTTCTTAACCTCATATTCTCCCTACTGAATTTCATTCTTTTTCTTTCCTGTGTCATTCCTGCCAAGGTACACAATAATCTGCTGGTCCCACTCCACTTTGTGAATATTCTGCACCCTTTCTGAGTTAGCTTTGTTCCTCACACCATTGAGGACTCTGGGACAACAGACACTCTTGGCCGCAGAAAAGTCTGTTTGTGCCTCTCACGGGAGAGTCCCTTATCACAAGTGATCGCTTGGAACCTGGCGTACTAATCGTTCTATTAGAGCCAGTCTTAGCACAAAAATTTGGCTGTTCATGCTACATTGCCTTAAGGGTCCATCACAGCTTACATTTTCCAAAATAACCTATCTCGTTAAAATGGTGACAGCCACAGGAGACACCTGCACTACTGCACTACTTATCACCCTCGCCTGTCGTTCCGAGAGGTAACCTGTCTACTTGGTTGTGTCTGCTTTTGTTTTCTCTTCCTATAGCTGTCATCCATCAGACCCCCAAATGTTGAAAATTCCTCACTGTCTCAAAATTCATCACTGCTGCTCCGACTGATCTAAGTGATATGACAGGATTCACTAGCAAACATATTTACTCTAGTCACATTGATCAGTAACATGGAAGCTCTCCCATATCTGACAGGAAGAGTGTTTCACTCTACCAAAGGCCACCTTTCCAAATTAATAATCTACACACCCAGGAAAAAAACCACAGCCGTACTGCTGTAAAAGATACTGTTCCCAGCTAATGTAGTGCCTATGCTTTATATTGCTATATTTTAATCAAGAGACAGATCTCAATAAAACCGAAATCCAAAAACAATACATTCTCCTGAATATTGCAGATCTACAAAAAAGCTCAGTAAGACTGCACTTAAAAACCATAAACGTACCTGCTCATGTGCTGTGAACTCTCCCACAGAGTTTCCTCCTTGTTGAAATTGCATTTTTAAATCGGGTTTTCTCGAAATTTCCAAAAGAATGCATTAGTACATAAAATAACAACTACTCTTCCAGGATTTTTTGGAAGTCAGCGCTGACACCCAAACTACCTCAAAAAAGGAGCAGCTCTCACAGTTACAATCGCTTCCCAGCCCCCAATTAGGATTACCTCGAATCGTATGGTCACGATCTGGCAAAACCATGAGATGTTACTCTTGAGAAGATACAATTGTTTGATGGACAATGCTAACAGAGCTGATAAAGGTTTGTTTCATCATTAACGGTGAAAACCATGATCTGAGCCCTCTCTGTGATGATAAGCTGAGGATCTGTTAATTCACTGAATCCCACATAGTTTGTTTTGGAAAGTAAACAATTCCTTGTCAAGTTTAGCAAATGTTGCAATTTGGCTGATATTCAGTAAGCAAATAATACAAAATGCAAATAGGGAGCTGTGACTTTTTAATTGCATTCTCTGCACTACCTGACTCAAATAGTTTTGGAATGTGCATGTTGATATTTTATGAATAAACAATACAATTTGAATCAAAACACGCAGTTCACTATTGCAATTACTGAATGTGACAGCTCCAATCCTTTGTATAATAAAATATGATAAATGTAAGGCATCTCTGACTGTCTATTGTGTTCGATCATGTTGGGGCAATTAACATTTAAGTTGATCATCTGAATACTCAGCAGTTCATCGACAAGACAAGATTTGATCATGCTTCTTTTCTAGTGCGCTACATTGTAATGAGACGATGAAACAAGGAAGCAATATTAATCTCATGAATTGATAAGTTCTTATTTTCTAACCTTAGTTAATAGTATTCCTCCCCATGTAAAATTGATTGATGCAGTGTAAAAATTATGAAGAGACAAAACTTTCTTCAGGGAACAACTGGAAGGTGGACACAGCCCTGTGGAGTTCAATTTAACAATCCAGTGTTGCAGTGATGGAAATGGAAAACACAGAAACAGGCCATTTAACCGACCAAGTGAATTCACTTCAACACTCCTCAGTCTTTCTGAAATGCACGAAAGTTATGGCACTGAAAGAGGTCATACATGTCTGCATCAATTGAATAAACAAGCAAGCTGCTCTGCTCCTACTTTCCAGCACCTGGTCTACAACATTGAGAGTTTCTACACCTCACGTGAAGTTCCATGTTCCCGGGAAATGAGTTAAAGTTGTTCACCTCAATCCGTCATTAGGACTGGGCAGTGAATTCAAGTCGCAACATCTACTTCTGAATGAAATTGTAGTCTTCATGTCCTTGGTAATCCTCCCAATAATTTTTCACACTCTGTGTCTCCTGGGAAATATTTCGACGTTCGGGGAGACATGTCCCCAATCACGACCCTGATTATTTTGTACATCCCAATCACATCAAATCTCATGCACCTCTCTTTATGGAAAATGAAACTACCCTCAGCATATTTCATCAAAGCTGCGGAAACTTGCATGATTTGGAGATACCGGTGTTCGACTGGGGTGAACAAAGTTAGAAACCACACAACACCAGGTTAGAGTCCACATGCACACACACACACACACACACACATATAAGTTTGAGGTGTATTGTGCTTGCAGAGTTACATTGTTCTTTGCTCAAACACTGCATCAATCTATGTAATGTTCTGTTAATTCATTTTTAACATTAGAATCAGTCTAAACATTATGGCACGGACAGCAGCACAAAGGGATCTAACACATTCAACATATTATCCGATAATTGTTTAAGTTGACCTGCGAATTTAAGTTTTGAAAAAGGTTTTGTAATTTACATATGGAAGAAGTGAAACTAACGTGGTTATTCTAACAGATGAGACACGTAACAAATAATCAAGGTATTGTTCAATGCATACTTTCAGTTACATCGCACTGTGAACTTTTGCTATAGATGCTGTGTCTTACAACTATGTACTTCACAACTACCTTACGAAGGAACAACGCTCCGAAATGTAGTGCCTCCAATTAAACCTGTTGGACTATAACCTGCTGTTGTGTTATTATGAACGCCGGAATTTCCACATATTTACACCATTCTTGTGAATATCTTCTGCACTCTCCTCAGAGTAATTCTGTTCTCACTGCTCGGTGATGACCAGTACTGTGCACAAAACCGCATGTGTGTGTGTGCTAACCAGTATCTCATGCAGTTGTAGTCTTATGGGTCTGGCAGGGACTGAGAGAATTTATTTTGTGTTGGCTGTGATGCAGAGTGAGAGTGTAGTAACTTTGGGATGGGTATAATGGTATTAAACTCAGTGGGGATGTCTGATCAGGCTTTGGGCCATACAATGGATCTGGATGGACATAGGTGAGGTGCAATCTATATGAAGAGTGGGGTTAGTTTATCACTCTCTAAGGAGTTAGTATTAGTCTTTAATCGCCTCATTTCTGTTCTGATATGAGCTGATTAATTACAGAACAAGCCAGATCCTAAACAAAAATCCAGTTTGATGGATGATAACCTAACTTGTTTTGATTTAATAATGTGATCTCTTGCTCAATCGCAAACACACAATGCTGCAAATATTATTTCCACAACAAAACAGAAATTTATTTCTGAAGAAATGAAGATAAAGAAGAATGAAACTAACTATTTACATATAGCGCAGATTCAAGAGCAATGAACATGGAGGATATGTGTAATTCTCATTACCCTCAAAACATCCATAAATGAAAGAAAAAGACATGACCTTTATATATTTTGCAAAACACGACTCCCAGTGCCGTTCCAAATCAAACAACTCTAACATAATATTTACACGAGAATCCCTGTTAACTTGGTTAAATGACTTGTGACTGTCACTTCTAAATTGGAACTGCAGTAACTTTCTTCATGGAGCTACCATAGTGTCAACGTACTTAGCTTCAAACAATCTCTTCAGAGCTTTTTCTTGTCACAACACTTTTGTCTGGGACGATAACAACATTTTCATTCCAAGGCAATATAATTTACTAAAATTCTAATTTCATTCACACGAGCACGGATCTATTCATCCATTTAGTTCCAGGGTCGTAGGAACTGAAAGAATTGACAAAAAAACGATTGAAGTGAAAGTAATGCTTTCTCAGTTAAGGGTTTCTTCCTTAATCGCAATTCCAGAACTCTCAAACAAATGTTTCAGTCTCCATTAACACCATGCTGAGTTGCAATCATAAAAAATAAACAAAGATTCACTATCGCCAAACATCAAACGCAATTTTTAAAACAAATTGCTCTGATTTCAGAAATAACTTCAAGTTAACCATAACCCTCAGATACACAGAGAAGCCCATTGCCTACTCACTTAAAAATAAAACATAACCAAACTCAAACTAAATTATATTGCACTCTCTACTTTAGAATGCCACAGCTTATATTTTGCCAAAGTGATTCATTTTCTTAATTCCACCGAAATTCTCCATGGGCTCCGATTGAAATGGAGATGTCGAGAAGGTCCCTACAAGAGATGAATAATTTCCGAAGCAATTCCTGCCGAATCTGCAAGACAGGGTTTCCGCAGGGTCTCTGAAATCTTTGATTAAATGACTGATCGTCTGTCACTGTTGGACTTTGGGTACAATATGCCCATGTATCATTGTCAGTGGCAAAGTGAACCCACATAAAATCCTGAGACCGATTCAAACAAATTCAACGGTGCAAGGCACTTACCAGGAATTGTTACAAATGGAAAGGTCGAGTAAAATATAGTATGTCATTTTCAGTCTGAGTCTCATTGTGCAGGCAATCTCTCTGTACTCAATACCGAGGTGATACAATATCACCTTTCATTTATACCTGCTGGCATCACCTGGTGGACTGTGACAATACAATGTGGTTCAATTCATTTATTTACGAATTTGAACAAACAGGTGACCCTGGTGAGTTTACTCGCAGTTGTGACAGACTATATTTTAGAACTGAGGTTTATTGGATTACACAAATCTCAATCGGTCAGTAGGAAACATTGGAAAATGCATGTGGAATAAATTGATAGAATTCTTACAATGTGGAAGCAGATCAATGGGCCCATCCAGTCCAAACCGAAACTGCAAAGGCTATTCCACCTACACCCACCTACTGGCTCTGTGAGACAGAAGGGCTAACTACTGAGCCACTGTGCCACCCTGTATACCAGTATTGACACCCCAACACCATGTATCAAACACTGAAATCTCATTTCATTTCAGTGTCTTCCTCCCTCAACTTTGACAGTGTGGAAGTTAAATTCCTCTTGTTAAGTATCTCTCTGAGAAATGTTCTACTCATCAGAGGGATGTGGCTTCCCTCGTTCCCTGTTCTGTGAAGGGATGATAGTTGGTTAATGGAGACAACATATTGTAGGTTTTCATAAATCTAACGTCATAATAGAATTCCGTACCATGGATGGATACAGCTTCTGAATCAAATTTCACTTCTCCAATTCGGGTAATAATTGAAACAAGTAAAATGATGCACTGAAGAATACCCTCTAAGGTTACATAAGTTCCAATCAATACTGATCCTCCGACCCGGATTTGAGTGTCCTGGACATACTTCAGAGCTGACTGTGAGACACACGATCTGTGCAGCACCACATGGGGTTGAGTTATTCTCTGTTCCCTGCAGTGTACTGCACATGCCCAGAGAAGATACATAAATCATCTGACTGATGATGGAATGGTTCAGCTGTAAGCGAGAGAGTGGAGTGAGGTCAGGGAGGGATTTGCACACGCAAGGATGTAGAAATGTCAAATTTGAAAAAATGTTAGCGAGTATCAATGCTGTGAATGACTCCTGCAGTGATGGGGAAATGGGACTTGGCGTAAGGACTGATTCAGAACAGAAAGCAGAGAGAAGGAATAAATCTGTCATCTTCCTGTTGTTGGGCTGGTATTAGTCAGTGCCACACGGACCATTTCTCCAGACACAGCCATTTATTATCTGTCAATGACTGAGATGGTGTGATCATGTGCGACGTTTGTTGATATCAAAATGTCATTGGGACAGTAAAATACAAGGAGAACATAGTAACGCTTTAAGGGGGAAGGACAGGTTCAGCGAGTGAATGCACACACAATAGCCTGTGCACTATAATATAGAGAAATGTGGGGCATTGTTCATTCATTTCGCTCGGAAAGATTTCAGGCCATGCATATACATTTAGATGCTTATCCTAGTCATAAGTCAAGAAGCAACAAAAAGCCTTTAGGTCCATTTAGTGCCAGCAGCTTCCATTATTGTCTTTCAAGATTAACTCATATCCGGCACTTCTAACTTGGTGCAATTCAACCCTCAGTTTGCGTCATTTCACTCCCTCATCATTGAACCCTTGTTGTCCAGCTATATTATGGTGAATTAATCTGTAGGACATGGACTCCGAACACACCGTTTTTTTTTGCTTTTCAGTATTTATGAAGTCAGATTGTTGCTGAGTTAAAATCAAATGGCAGCCGTGGACAAACAAAGTGACTGAGTGAATCGATCAGAATCATCATTCCTGACTTGACAGAAGCCTGGAAGGTATATTGTCTCAACAGTGCCGAGGTCGAGGATATCACAGAACAACTTCAGCACATCTTGGGGTGCGGAGTTTACTGGGGAGGGACAGAAGCAGGAATGGGAAAGTGTGGAAACTGAAGAGCACGCGTTCCTGGAGCACATTTACACGAACAATGTCTGGTCGTGAAATCACACTTCAGAGGCCGGCATTCTGTCATTATTCTCCCATTTATTACAAATGCATCTCCTTTGACAGTAGCGTCTTACTGAGTCAGGTGTTAAGCATCTCAATATACCTGACATTCATCCTTTTAATTCAGATCGGGCTCCCAGATTGGATCAGTTTTAGAGCTCCAATCAGGGAACTCAGACATTATGAGGTTTAGCTGGCTGATCGAATGACAAGAGCAGGGAGAAACAGTGATTAATCCCAATCAGTAAAATGCACAAATCAGTCAAGACATTGAAAGACTGAACCCGTTGTTATTCTGGGTACACATTAGGCCAATGAAAATGCGGCTGGAAGCATTGGTTGAAGGAGGAAGTGCTTTGGATGTATCAATGACTTGTGAGGTTTCTGGGTTTGGTGCGATCAGAATACATTGGAAACTGGATTTTGCTTTAATTGGATGGGGATTGCTCCTGTTCTGGCATTGTGGAATATTTGTTCAATCTTTGTCAGAGTGTTGGGAACCTGGAATAAAGCTCAGTTAGCAGGGAGATGAAACTGGCCACTTGAAGTACTAAATCTGTGAGTGAAAGAGAAAACTAACAAAAACACGCTCTGGATCCATGAGGATGATCTGCTTCAGAATCCGAATCTTCAGGATCAAACCCTTCCCTCACATGTCTCACAGAATCGGGGACAGAGTTCTTTCTGGAGAGCTACATTCTCATTTTTAGGGATATTCTCAATAATGTATGCGTTACGTAATACAGTTACTGTCCAGATCTCACCTATATTTGTTATTATTTATGATGATGGTTGCTCTATTTGGACTTAAATAGCACTTTAAAAGGATTAACTTCGTTAATCACACAGGATGGATCTGATACGAGAGAACAGATGTAAACATGCAGCAAGTTAATTTGCTTACTCCAAAACAAACAGCCACAATAAAATAGCATGAATTTACAATATTATTGCAATGGGGAAGAGTGATCTTAAAATACATGAATTGTTCATTTAGATGGAGAATGAAGAATTTAAGTCTGAACTTGGGTCCTGAATTTAAACAACGGTTTGATGTACAAATGAGCAATGGTGGATTGAGAAACTTTATTTCAGAGGTTCTCAGTGGATTGACATTTGCTGAAGAGGAAGAAATGTCTGAATGGTTTTCAACAATGATTCAGGTGCCTGCTGGTCAACAATACAACAGGAAAGGTGAGATGAGGCAGCCCTCCTTGTCTGTCAATCTGATCAAGAGGCTTTCTTTTGCCCAACCATTGACTAAGGCTGCATTCATAATGTTGGTGTAGACTAGTATGGTTCATTTGTAGAATCCCTCTCCAAAGCCTACTTTGGAGAGAACATCCCACATAGATGTGTGTAAGATCGTGTCAAGGACCTCCTGGTGCAGGCTGATGAGGCAGGTTTCCAACTCCCCTGTCCTGCACGGAGGTGATCCTTTCCCTGAGAATTGTCATGCTGCCTGTTCAGATCAGATTTGCTCGGGGTGAATCACTGATCCCAAAGCAGAACTGACCCAGATGGTGACGACCTTATTCAGGACATTTGAATTTATATTCATAAAATTAAATTGGTCGTCAGTCACCCCTCTCCCTCTTCTGATTGCAGACGAGAGTATGATACTTTTCCTCATGGAGTTATCCTAACTACCTGGTGTATTACTCTTTCTTGAGGACACGAGAGCCTTTGTCAGCACACCCAGAGTTCGCGGCTGGTGCAGCCTGTCCCAGTTGCTGTCGCCTAAGACCTACCAGATAGGGAGGAATGACCACGAGGCTGCGCTGTCTGTGGGCTTCCTGTCACACAGTCCGTCATGAAAGGATTCGCTGATCGTCAGGATGTCAGGCTTGCAGCTCCACCTTCTCCCTTCAGGCTCTGAGAACAGAGCAGTCCTGTGCAACTTTTCAAAGAACAAGCATGAACACGTCTCATCCTCCTCCACGTTGTGGACCCTGGACAAGGATATTACCTTGGAGGCTTCTAAGGTCAAGAGCGAGGCTTGCTGGATGTTCACATTCTTTCAATCCTCCATGACATCAAACCACATCGTCTGCAGCAGGTGTAAGTTCTGCACACTTTTCTGGAGTTTTAACAGTTCTCCCCCGTTTCTCTGTCACCTTCAGAAATCCTTTGAGAATAAATATCATCTTTATGTTCCCCTTGACTGTTTATCAAAAGTCTGAAGTAGACTCAAAGCGGGGTTTCACGTTTCTCCAACCTGTGGAACCCCTTTTGAGATATTCCATGTTTAATGGGATCGGCAGTTTCAGATTCAGTTTCCTTGCTTACCAGCAAGAGTCAGTGGTCAGAGAAGAACACTGGCTTGATATCTGTGAATTTTCCGAAATCACTCCCAGCCTCTCCAGTGTCACTTCCCAGGAGCATCACTTGAGCCCTGGTGAACCTCCCTCATACAATTCCGCATGATTTTTTTTTGTTTTAATATTGCGGCATTGACTGGGTCCTGGACCCATTTGGTTCCGATCACCAGGCCGGTAACATCCTTCTTTCATCTTTGCTGTCTCATCTTCATCTTGGTCTTCTCTTCCTTCTGGTGGTGACGGGGGAGGAAGGTGGCATCAATTGTGTCTGCAGCAACAGCGTTGTGAACCTGGAATAGGAATCCTGGTGTCGGTAATGGCGCCGGTGTGGTAGGACCCGGTACTCAATGCCATTATCTTGATTGATTGCATTGAATCAGTGTTAATGAGACAATGGAACTGAGATATAAAACCAGGAAGCTTGCAGCATTCACTGACAAGTTCAATCAAGCCAGACAACAGATATGCAAGCCTTCACCTTGATTGAACATTGAATGAGTTCTTCACATGACATTGCCACAAGATTTTAAATATCCTGTACCGTTTTCTGTAATATCCTTCCTGGATAGAAACTAAATTTAATTTCTGCCAATGACATTGTTACAACAAACTGCAGCTAAATCACTGCCATCGGAAATGACCGTGATAACTCGCTAAAAGAATGTCAGAAGAAACACAAAAGCTTCTGATTGCAATTACACCTATTGGACGGTAACCTGGTGTCATGTGACTTCAGACCTTGCCCACCTCAGTTCAACACCGGCACCTCCACATTAAAGCTAAAAGAAGCCACTTAAGTCAGAGAGATCCCACACACATTCCAGTAGATATCAGGACAAAGAAACAGGTATCTTGGGAGTAGAGAGAATAGCTCCAACTCCAGTTCGAAGAGCTGTATTTGGGAATTTTAAACTCGTGTGTGGGCAGAGACGTTTCGGACTGGAAGATTACTGGGGATAGTGGAGGAATAGTCTGATTTTTTAAAAGATTGTATATTGATATATTGCTTTTCAAAGATAATAAACCACATCTCATTACCAGTGGCAAACAAGTTCCACTAACGAAACAAGTCAATCAGTCCATACTGTAATGAGGGTATCGGTGTGTACTGTACCTTTAAGAGAGACGATACGTTTAAGAGAGACTGGAAGCTGCCATCATCTTAGAGAGGCAACGAGCGTGCTGAAATAATTCAAAAACATAACATTTGAGTGTGAAACATATAGTGTAATTGGATTGCCATGGTATACAACAAATTCGAATTTGGCCAATTAGTTTAAATTAAGCCCCAAGTTACCAAATTCAATCAAATTTGAATTTCATGTTTTGATGACATCAAACCAATGAAATGATCTGATGGTGTGGGGTATAAAACCGGACGTTTTGAACAGTTAGGGAGGAACAGAAAAGAGCAGCCCCAAACACCAACAGACTGCTTTCCGAATTATACTCTGGAAGATACCTGTCCATTCGGAACTTGTGCAATCGAACTCCAAAGCTGACCGACAGAAATCTACAAAGAAAGTTTGACATCCGAAGATGCCAACTGCATTTTAATGTGATTTGCCGTAAATATCGGATCAGTATGATGGAGTGTAAGATAAAAGATAGTTTTCAAATAAGCTGTTGTAAGTAGTAGCTTGCATGTTCTCTGGTGGCCTTAAAGGATAGAATTGTTTTTTTGTTTTATTTAAATACTCAAATCTGGGAGAGTTACTTGCCTCTAGAAATTTAACAGATTATGGTGCGACGTGAGCTCCTCTGTGTGTTTGCTTTAAATTAGCAGAGGGGTTTGCCCCATGTCGTACCAATCCAAAAATGAAACTTACGATGGATATTGTCAATGGGTATAGAGAAATGTCCAATATACTGATTAATCATTTTGCCTCAGTGTTTTTGAGGAAAATTAAATCAATACGTGAACTTTCACTCATATCCTTTCGGGAAAAAAATTGACGTCCTCATCTGGTCAGGTTGATATATGACTCGAAACTGAAGAAATGTGGTTGACTCTTGACTGCGGTTTGGGATGGGGAAAAAATGCAGTCCGAGCCTGGGTTGCTCTCATCCCACATAAGGCCGCAGTAGTTATGCTGTAGTTATACAAAAACCTGGTTAGTTCTCACTTGGAGAACTGTGAGTAGATCCAAGCACCGCACCTTAAGAAGGACACATTAGCCTTGGAGTAAGTACAGTGTAGATTTGTAAGAATGATAACTGGAGTTTAGCGGTTTAGCTATGAGATGAAACTGAACAATTTATGCCTTGTTTCTCTACAACTAAGGACTCAGGGTGTAAAAATATAAACTATTTTCACTGTTTGGGGATTCGAGCACAAAGGGACATAGTCTGCGAAGTCGGGTCATTGTGTTCAGGAGAGATGTTAGGAAGAACTTCCACTCAGTAAGGGTGGGGGATGTTAACACTCTCTTCCACAAACAGGACTGGATGCTGAATTATTTGTTAATTTTCATTCTGAGACAGATTTTTTTTTGTTAAACATAGGTGTTAAGGGATACGGTACAAATGCAGGTATATGGAGTTAGGCTACAGATCAGCCATTGATTGTCAGAACGAGCACTCACTGGGGGTGAATGGCCTGTTTCTATATCCCTATGATGTTTAATCTCCTCCTATAGCCTATCCAAGGCATTGACATCCTTCCTAAAGTGTCGTGTTCAGGAGTGGACAGAGCTCAATTTTAACCCAATGCAAGGCATTTGACTTTCAAGAGTTCAAATCCAGTCTGTTTCTCCCAACTGTGGCTGAAACGGTCAATTATAAAGGTTTGATAACATTTCACCTCTCTTTACATTCTAATCCCAATTTGTACGTTTTCGTTTTACAAATCTGCCCATCCTGCGCAATCACTTTCCCAAAGATAAGTGTACACCTCCAAGTTTTGATAATATTAAGCCTCCTCCAGAATTAGGCCAGTTAATTTATATTATCTCGCTTTCTCACTTTCTACAAGATCTGCTCTTTGTCTGCCCGTTTCACGGGATAGAGGTATAAAATGCATCTAGAAATATCCCACTAATGGATAGTGAATAGCTGCACGATTTTGGAATTCTGCAAACAGACTTCGTATAAAATATTGCTCAACGGGAGAACAGAAAGTCAGAGACTTGAAAATTTCACGGAAATTCTTTTTTCATTCAGTGGACTGAGCTTTGCCGTTGGCATAGACGCACCCATCAGCACAGCAAAAGTAGAACGCTACTCAGCTCTTTCTCCAAACTTTTATTTCGGGAACAGGATGCCATTCCCCCCTAATTTCTCTCTACAGATGCTGTCAGACATTTTCAGTTTCTCCAGGAATTTCTGTTATTGTTTCTGATTGAGAACATCCGCAGTACTTCCATTTCTTATTCAGTCCCTTCTCCAGCCTTCTATACAGCAGGAGGCCACAGCAGGGCGGGAATTATGACTGGACTGCTCATCCACGCAACCAAGTAATTTTCTAGGGGCATTGCTTGAAATCCCACTGTGGCAGATGATGGAATTTCAATTCATTGATTTTCTTAAATTTAAGAGTCTAATGATGAACCCAGAATGTTTCTCTGTTTGCTCATGCCTTTTAGAGAGGGAAACGACTATCCTTACCTGGTCACGACTACACGTGACCACAGACCAACAACAATATGGTTGACACTTAACACCCCTCCAGGCAATTAAGGATGGGCAATAAATATTGGCACTGTCCAGCAACGCCCTCATCCCAGACTGAATAACAGAAGCCATCTTGAGAATGATACGGAGGAAGTGGAGGAGGCAATTTAGCTCATTCTGAGATGGTAAAGTGGAATAACAGAAGGCCATTCAGTCCTATTCGTGAGCACAAGAATATCAGAATGGCACAACGTCAGTTCCCACTGGCCTCCGTGTAAAACCGAAGGGAGGAGGGAACGGGAAGGTGTGAGGAGATGGGGTTGTAGGGTGTAGGTTTGCTCGCTGAGCTTATGTTTCATATCCAGGCATTTCATTACCAGGCTCGGTAACATCATCAGTGGCGACTTCCAAGTGAAGCAAAGCTGTTGTCTCTTGCTTTCTATGCTTTCTGTGAGGAGGTGGAAGGACAATTGGAATGAGAATGAGGGAGCAGTCGGTCAGAAGGAGAGAGCTTGTCCTGGGAAGCTGTGTAATATGGAGGCATTTAATTATGGGAATGGACACAGTGAGAGCAAAGGTACAATGTTGATGTCAGGAAATTTGAAAGGAGGGTACTTCCCAACATCACCTCTGACCCAGATTAATGGAAATAGTCACTGTTACCCTGTAATAAATCATCTCGATTGTCTATTAGTTATGCTCCATTTCGCTGTAGTTAAGCGTTTATATTTGCCTGTCGACAATAGACAATAGACAATAGGTACAGGTGTAGGCCATTCTGCCCTTCGAGACTTCACCACCATTCATTATGATCATGGCTGATCATCCTCAATCAGTATCCTGTTACTGCCTTATCTCCATAACCCTTGATTCCACTATCCTTGAGAGTGCTATCCAACACTTTCTTAAACGAATCCAGAGACTGGGCCTCCACTGCTTTCTGGGGCAGAGCATTCCACACACCCACCACTCTCTTGGTGAAGACGTTTCTCCTCATCTCTGTCCTAAATGGCCTACCCCTTTTTTTTAAGCTGTGTTCTCTGATTCGGCACTACACATCAGCGGATACATGTTTCCTGCCTCCAGATTGTCCAATCGTTTAATAATCTTATATGTCTCAATCAGATCTGCTCTCAGTCTTCTAAACTCAAGGGTATACAAGCCCAGTTGCGCCAATCTTTCAACATAAGATAGTTCCGCCTTTCCAGGAATTGACCTAATGAACCTACGCTGCAGTCCCTAAATTGCCAGAATTTCTTTTCTCATATTTGGAGACCAGAACTGCACACAATATTCCAGGTGAGGTCTCACCCCAGGGCCCTGTACAGCTGCAGAAGAACCTCTTTGCTTCTATACTCAATCCCTCTTGTTATGAAAACCAGCATGCTTTCTTCACTACCTGCTGTACCTGCATGCTTGCCTACATTGACTGGTGTCCAAGAACACCCAGATCTCTTTGTACTGCCCCTTTACCTAACTTGACTCTATTCAAGTAGTAATCTGCCTTCCTGTTCTTGCCACCAAAGTGGATGACCATACATTTATCCAAATTAAACTGCATCTGCCAAGCATCTGTCCAAAAACTTAACCTGTGCAGGTCACCCTGTAATCTCCTAAATTTCTCTTCACATTTCACCCTGCCACCCAGCTTAGTATCATCAGCAAATTTGCTAATGTTACTATTAATACCGTCTTCTACATCATTAATATATATTGTAAAAAGCCGCGGTTGCAGTACTGATCCCCGCGGTACTCCACCGGTCACAGCCTGCCATATCGAAATGGAGCCGTTTATCACTACTCTCTGTTGCCTGTCAGCCAAACAGTTTTCAATCCAATTAGTACTTTGCCCCCAATACCATGTGCCCTAATTTTGCTCACTAACCTCCTATATGGTACTTTATCAAGCTCAAAAATTTTCAGAAGATTATTCAAGCATGATTTCCCTTCATACATCCATGCTGACTCTGACCTATACTGTTATGACTATCCAGATGTGTCGTCATTTCACCCTTTATAATTGACTCCAGCATCTTTCCCATCACTGAGGTCAGACTAACTGTTCTATAATTTCCTGCTTTCTCTCTCGCTCCTATCTTAAAACGTGGTACAACATTAGCCACTCTCCAATCTGCAGGAACGGATCCTGAATCTATCGAACTCTGGAAAATTATCATCAACGCATTCACGATTTATAGAGCCACCCCCTTCAGTACCCTGGGATGTAGACCATCAGGCCCTGGGGACGTATCAACCTTTAGACCGAACAGTCTCTCCATCACCAATTCCTGTCAAATATAAATTCCCTTCAGTTCAGATCCTTCAGCCACTGTTCCCTCTCGGAGATTGCTTGTGCCTTCCCCAGTGAACACAGATCTGAAGTACCAATTCAACTCTTCTGCCATTTCTTTGTTCCCTGTACGACATTCCCCTGTTTCTGTCTTCAAGGGCCCAATTTTAGTCTTAACCTTTTTCTTTTCCTTTTCACATACCTAAAAAAGCTTTTACTATCCTCCTTTCTATTTTTGGCCAGTTTACCTTCATACCTCATTTTTTCTCTGCGTATTTCCTTCTTAGTAATCCTCTGTTGTCCTTTAAAACCTTCCCAGTCCTCAGTTTTCGCACTCAACTTTGCTGTGTTATATTTTTTCTCTTTTGACTTTATATGATTCTTAACTTCCCTCATCAGCCACGGCCACCACTGCCTCCTCATAGGATCTTTCTTCTGTTTTGTAAAGAACTGACCCTGCATATTCTGCATGATACCCAGAAATATCTGCCATTGTTCCTCCACTGTCAACCCTGCTAATGTATTGCACCATTGAACTTTGGCCAGCTCCTCCCTCATAGCTCCATCGTTCGCTTTTTTCAACTGAAATATTGTCAATACCGATTGTACCCTCTCCCTTTCAAAATTGCAGATTGAAGCTTATTGTATTATGGTCACTACCTCCTAATGTCTCCTTCACTTCGAGGTCCCTGATAAATTTTGGTTCGTTGCACAATACCAGATCCAGAATCACCTTCTCCCTGGTGGGCTCCAGCACCAGCTGTTCGAAGAATCCATCTCGGAGGCACTCCACAAAGTCTCTTTCTTGAGGTCCAATACCATACTGATTCTCCCAGTCTGCCTGCATGTTGAAATCCTCCATAACAACTGTAGTGACATATTTGGGACAGGCCAATTTCAGCTCCTTATCCAACTTACACCCTACATCCACACTACTGTTTGGGGCCTGGAGATAACTCTCAAGAGGGTCTTTCTACCCTGAGAATTCCTGAGCTCTATCCATCCTGACTCTACATGCCCTGATGCTAGGTCCCCCCGCGCAAGGGAATGAACATCATCCCAACAGGGCCACCCCACCTCCTCTTCCCATCAGTCTGTCCTTACGATAGTACGTGTCGCCTTGAATATTCATTTCCCAAGCGCTGTCCACTTGAAGCCACGTCTCAGTTATCCCCACAATATCGTAGCTGCCAATTTCCAAAAGAGCCTCAAGCTCATCCATCTTATTTCTAGTCCTTCGTGCATTCCTATGTAGTATTTTTAATTTGTTACTGCCCTCACCCTTCCGATCAACACCTATTTCACTCAACCTTACGGCATGATCCCTTTTTGACTTTTCTGATTCATTGATACCGTTGTCTTTCTTGACTTCCCTTGTTCTAACTTTCCTTTCAATTCCCTTCTTAAACTTCCAGTTTGTACACTCCCCCCGCTCTATTTAGTTTAAACACAGCTGTATGCAAACCTATTGCTATTAATCGTATCTCTGATCCCTTGTATGTAGGCCATACTGTTCCCTAATGTTTCATTCTCTTCTGAATTAAGGAATATATTTCTGCTTATGCCGTGATACGGTGAATCTCATGTGCAGGTCGAACTCTCATTTTTGGTGAAAAACATCTTGTTTTTCCATACATCTCATGTATAAGTTGACTCAACTATATCATATTACAAATCTCTAACAAAGGAAACTGCATTTTATCAATTTACCTGCTTCCACAAAATCGGATTCATTCATTTATACCTGTAACTCTACTCATCTCTCGTTGTTTGCTACACTGCAGCTTCATGCAGACATGCATTTATTCATTGATAATTATAATTACCGCAGTTGGTTTACTACAGCATGTTTTGATCGATTGATTCATTCAGACCAGTACTAAGTCTATCGGTACTTATCACACTTTGTTCAGTACACATCCAAAAGTTAATCTCATTAAAATAGTTCTTCATTTCAATTTTTGCCATTATATCTAAATAAAAGTGGGATATATAAGCTACCTACTGACATATCTTTATTTTTTTGAAAAATGGGTTAATGTCGCTGAGTTTCATTGCATACAAGAGTAAATGGGAGGGAAATAGATTAATTTGGCGAGAAAGTTCGAGACGCATAAACATTCTGAATTTAATAAATGTTTCAAGTTAAGTGCGCCACTGAACTATGTCATGAAGATATTGAATAGTGTGATTTGCAGAATTTCAATGAATCTTTGCCACGTTAAACATTCGTACGTGTCTCTTGCTTTTATCACTCATTGCCATTCAAATACTTGATGGCATTTTCTTCCTTGCTTGGATTAATTGTGCAATTAAATTCACTTTTGCTAATAGTGGGATATTTCTAACTGCAGTATGCTCTTCAGTCCCTCAACGTTTGTGCTCGTGTATCAGTTGAACCACCAAATCGATCTTTTAAAATAGTATTAACAAATCGATGTATACACTTGTATTTACGGTAATCACCTTGGTTAAATGCAAAAGATCGTATTTTTATGTAGAGAGTGCAATAGCATGTTGAGAGAGTTTTGTTATGAATTTTGAGTGAATAAGTTGCGGGGTTCGCTGTGCTTCTGAAGTTCATAATAAACCTTTCAGTATTTCTGAAACCACAGTAAATTGTTTCAAAAACTGCTTTGGAAGTCTGGTTGTTGGCTGAATGGTTTTGTGCAATAATGAACTTCTGTTTATTTTTAATCGTTTGCAATCCCACATGGTATTAACGGAGCCTCAAAGATTTGTTGGAGTGTCCTACTATCTGAAAGAGGGAATAATCCCTTAACTGGCAAACTCTTAGTTTCACTTTTGTCATTTTTGTCATTTCTTTTCGTCCTTGTAAACCTGGTACTGAGTGAATGCATCGATCTGTGCTGATGAGAAGGGAATCAGAAACTTCAATAAATATATTACATTACTGTGAAAATTTCGTGTTGATCCCAGACGAAAGTGTTTAGATAATTTAAAAAAGCCTCTGAAGCGGTTACTTTAAGCCGAGTACATTGACACAAAGCTGTGTGGTAGTTCTTGGAAGATGTTGACTGCAGTTCCAGTTTAAAAGTGGCGGTCACAAGTCATTATCCAAATGTATGTACAGGGAATCTGGTGTGAATATTACACAGAGGGTGTTTTAGCTTTGGAATGGCACCAGGTGTGATGTAATGCCTAAAAATCGTTTATGTATTGTTTTGAGATGGATGAGATTATACATTTACTCCATGATAATTACCTTTGAATCTGTGTAATAAATTCGTAATTTGACTTATCCTATTTTGTCATCATTTGATTTGTAATAAACTTCTGTTTTGTTGTGGAAGCACTATTTGCAGATTTGTGTGTTTATTGTTCAGCAAAAGAACATTTTTTTTAAATCAAAAGAAATAAGTTTGAGGTCAATCAAACTTGATTCCTATCTGGGGTCTGGCTTGTTCTGGAATTACATCAGTTTGTATCAGAACAGACATGTGCCTATAAAACGCATAATCTAACTCCTGGGTAATTGATAATCTAACACCACACTTCAAAAAGACTATGCCCGAAATATACCCAACCAGATCCATTATGTGCATCAGATCCTGATCAGACATCCCGACTGAGATGTAATTCCATATTGCCCCTTCCAGGGTTACTGTTCTCTCACCCTGCACCAGTCCCAGTTCAGAACAAATTCCCTCATCCCCTGCCAGGCTTGTCACACTCGAACTACATTAGACACTGGGTGGCTCACAGCTGCGGGTTCTGTGCATCGTACTGGTCATCACCTCGTTGTGACATCTGAGGAGACAATAAAACGGATTGAAAAGAATATCGTGGCAATTACTTCAACATTGAGGGAACAAAGATGATGTCATTTTCTCTAGAAAGGATCAGAATGGGTGATGATGTGATTGAGGTGTCCAAACTCTTCCCGATCTTGGATGGAGGCTTGTCACCCCAAACTCAGGACAAATTTACCAGGACACACAGTGTGAGAAAATTTGATGGAGAGTTTACAGCGGGCATAAGGACGATCCCTTTCACTCATGGTGTGCCTGCAATTCACATCCCATTTGGTTAGTGTTTGAAGTGGCAACGTACAACACATGGAAAGCAAACCTGGATCTGCATCTGAAATGAAGTAATCTGCAAACCTGTGGCCCAGGTGCTGGAAATTGGGAGCAGAACAGGGGCTTGTTTATTCAATTGATGCAGACATTAAACATCGCTTTTTGTTCCCTAACTTTCCCGCAGCACTATGGCATTGCAGAAAAAACTGAGGAGTGTTAAAATGAATTCACTCAGTGGGCTGAATGGCCACCTGTGCTGTACATTTCCGCCAATTCTAAAGTATCAGTGGAATAGTGCAGAGTGTTAAAGTGAGTTCCGGAGGGCTGTGGCTACCTTCCAGTCGTTCCCTGAAGGAATGATTGTCGATTCGCAATTTCTACAATGCACAAAGTGATGTTTCATATGGAGGAACAAATTTAACGAACATTGGAGCAGAAGAATTTATGAAATGGATCATTAGGTTAATATTGTTTTCCTTGTTTAGTTATTCTCATCATCAAGTGAAGTGTTTTTGTTTTAAAGAAGGATTATGAAAGCTTGTTCTATATATGATTTGCTATGTAATCAGTTGAGCAGTTTAAATATGAGTTGACCCTGATATGATCAGAACACAACAGAGAGTCAGAGAGATCCGATTTTCACTCTGTTATAGTTGATTGTACATGGTTTGCAGCATCCGTGTTCAATAATTGCAGCGTTGCCCTTTTTAGTTTTGAACCATGTTGGTTATTTATGAAATTTCAACAAGCACATTCCAAGACTACATGAGTCAGACAATGTGGAGAATGCTGAAAAAACGTCTCAGTTCCCTATTTGAATTTTACACACTTTGCTGACTCGGTGTATAAGTAAAATTAGAACATTTGCTCTAATGACAAAGCATTCCAGACATTCCAAACCAAGCTATGACAGGCTTATTGAGTTAAGAGTTCCTCAGTTTATCATCACAGAGAGAGCTTAGATAACAGCTTGTAATGTAATTGATGAAACAAAACTTTCTCAGAACTAGAATTCTCCATCGAATATTTACATCTGCTCAAATGGAACAACTGACATTTCTTCAATATTGTGACCAGATGATTTTGAATAATACTAGATGAAGGACTGGAAATAACTGTGGCTCATACAGATGCTTCTTTTCTGAGCAATGTTAGATTTTGGAGCTGAGTTTCTTGAATTCCACGGGCAGTAATTATTATTTTCCAAGCTTTTGCTTTTTTGCGGATTGTTGCAGGTGAAACATCGGAACAGCAGCTCTTTAAAAAGGAGGAAGAGACACAAAGGGCGAGACTACATGGTCAGAGACAGAGATAGAAAGAAATATACACTGCTGTCTGACACCGCAATGAATCTGCACAGCAGCTGCCTTTGCATTTTGAGTTCATGTATTTCTTAGCATCGGAGTGCACTTGAGAAAACTTAACCGACAGTAAACTTCATTGCTGACCTTGAAGGAGGAAAAGCTCACAGCACAGGATCAGCTCATTGTTGTTAAGTCTTACCTTACTGATTTTTTTTTGTAAAACTACAGTAGTGAGTGGCTGGGTTGTCATTGATTGTCTTATTATTGAGATATGTCTCTTGATTAAAATTTAAAAATACAACACAAAGCCGCGAATTTAGCCTGGGACAGTGTTTATTTTTAGGGCAAGAATAGCGTGGTGCTGGAAAAGCACAGCAGGTCAAGCCACATCCGAGCTGCAGGAAAATCGACGTTTCGGGCAAAACCGCTTCATCAGAGGAGGGCGAGGAACAGAAACAGAAACAACCTAATGATTGCCAGATTCTCTTTGTTCAACTCTTGATAAACACTTTATTAAAATAGAAAAAAGTCTCTGAGTGCTGGTAATCCCTTCATCTGATTTGCTTACTATTTCATGCACGATTTTTTTTTACTGTTCACCGTGTTTCTTAAGTCCACATCCTGTATACTTACATCACAAAGATATTGCCTTGTGTCGCTCTCCCTCTTTCTCCACGTCATTGCCTCTGTTCCTGTGTTCCTCTCTCTCTCTCTCACACTGTCTTTCGCAATTTCTGTATCTCTGACCCTCAATTTCTAAGTTTCTTGCTGTTTTTCTCTCTCTCTGTCTCTTTCTCCCTCCACCTCTGTCCCTCTCTCTGTTTTGTCTGTATCTCATACTGTTTCTCTCTGTCTGTGCCTCACCGTCTGTTTCTTTTTCTCAAATTGACCACATCTGGCCCCTTTTCTGAAGAAGGGATTCTGCCTGAAACGTCGACTCTCCTGCTCTTCGGATGCGGCCTGACCTGCTGTGTTTTCCAGCACCACACTTTCGAACTTGTCTCCAGTATCTGTCGCCCTGTCTCTGCATCAGGCACATGTTGTTTCAGTTTAACACATGCTCACAGGAATTAGCTGAAATCACTTCCACATCTCTTCATTCACTGATTTTACCCGATGAAATGATTCTTGCAAAATACAAAATTCTCAAACACAATCAGCAATTCATTAACGTAATATTAATTACATTACTGTCAATGAACTGCCCCTCCATCTCCCGTAAATTGATTGTCTCCTTCTCTCTCCTTGTCACTATCATGGAGTGTGTGTTTGCATGTTTCTCATTTGGTGTGTGAGCGCCTTTCTACAAGGTTTGTGAAGGTTTGCAGCTCAGGTTGAGGTTTAGGGTGCAGGTTTGCTCGCTGAGCTGGAGGTTTGATATCCAGACGTTTCGTTACCTGGCTAAGAAACATCATCAGTGGCGACCTTCAAGTGAAGCGAAGCTGTTGTCTCCTGCTTTCTATTTATATGATTTTCCTGGATGTGGCTCCTGCGTTTGTGGTGAAGTCATTTTCTGTTCGTTTTCTGAGGGGTTGATCGATAGTATCTAGATCCATGTGTTTGTTGATGGCGTTGTGGTTGGAGTGCCAGGCCTCTAGGAATTATCTGGCATGTCTTTGCTGAGCCTGTCCGAGGAGAGATGTGTTTTCCAAGTCGAAATGTTTTTTTCCTGCGTGTGTAGGGCTACGAGAGAGAGAGGGTCCTGTCTTTTTGTGGCTAGAATGTTTCTGTGATGGTGAGTATATTTGTGTGGCTCTTTGTTACTGTGCCAGTGTGAATGTGTGTGTTTTGATATCTACATCTGTTGTGTTTGTGTCTGTGTATCAGCTGTGTGTGTGTGTGTGTGTGTGTGTGTGTGTGTGTGTGTGTGTGTGTGTGCGGGTGTGTATGTGTTAACTCTCACAAAAAATAGTTCTATGACTCGATATGGGTGTGTGTGTGACTGTCGGTGCATTATTGTGGGAGAATGGGTTGTGCCTCTGCCTGGCTTTCCTCTTGTTAAATCTTCTAAGTGTGTTGTTCTGTCTGTGTTTGGCTACCTACCTTTGTGTCAAGATCTTTGTGCCCCTTGCAGGTACTCTCTTTACCTCTGTTACAGTTTATGTATAAATACTACTTTATATTGGAGCTGCTCCAGTTTGTACATAAATATTGTTATGTACTAGAGTTGTTGCTATTTATATGTAAATATGAGTGTACGTTGAATTTATGCCTGCCTCCAATTGATGAACAGTCCTGTGTCTAACATGGGGTTCAGCTGCTGTGCCCCTGTAGACCTTTGGAATAAATTTGCATTTCAAGCGCCGGCCAGAGGGGCGGCAACACAAGGCAGCAGCGGTCACGTGTTAGCGGTCGTGGCGGATGATCCGACAGGGACTCCTGTTCTCTGTTTTTAGTAGAGTAGACGCATATTCTGGAATAGGGAACAACAATTGAACAGCATCGTGGAAGATACAGAGAGTTACAGAAGGGACGCAATATTTTAATAGGGAGAGAATTCAATTCAGATAATTGTGATAGTATTGAATAGACGGTAACAATGAGAGGGTTAAACAGGGAGTAATAGGAAAAGGATTAAATACTGGATAACGGGATGGGATTTAATGCAACGTAATAAGGAAAGGTGAAAATGGAGCTTCATTGGAAGAATATTGAATATAATTGATCGAAGAAATGGTTAACTACAGGGAAGGAGAGAGGATTTAATATCAAGGAGCAGGGATAGGATTAAGAAGGGAATAACGCGAAGAGAGCTCAATATGAAGGAATAGAGATGGTGGAATGGGGAGTGTTATGACATGGCAGTGAATCCTTCTGCTAATTAAAACAAACACAGAGAAAAGCACACCTCAACTCATAATCTGTTAAAGTATGAGTGACAGAGAACTCACCAATTTCCACTACATAAAGAAAAGTATCAATTTTATTCTTTAACTCTAAAAGTGAATATTAAACAACAAATACATACAAGTCGGACGGTCCCTCCTCTTCAAGATCTGTAATCTACATTCAACTTTATGACAATATTTTGATCCAATAAAAGCCCCTATTTTAAACTGCATCAACATCATTTTCAAAACAAGAAAGCAGCTGTTGGCGTCGGTGTCTGTCTTCTTTCATCTGAACAGCTCCTTGGGTCATCTATGTTCTTTTATTCTAAAGATGCTTCTTATGAAAAAGTACCTTTGATAGCAAGTGTTATGCGAGCAGATAATCTGATGATGGCAGTTGGTCGCTCGCTCTCGCGAACTGTCCAAAATGTGGGCTTCTTTATTCCCAAATCCTTGGATCTTCTCATTGGTTCAATGTTGTCAAAACAGTGAAATTCAAATTCGAATGCGGTTTAGAATTCTGGGGCATTATGTAAACTGATGGCTTAAATTTGAACTGGTGTGAACATCGCAGCCAAATGTTGCATATTTTCAGTTTTCCACTACACTTTGAGACTGCTCGTCATTCACATGACAGGTATCTGCAAACGCACACTGCTAAAACAGCCTTCTCTCTCTCTTTAAGGTAACGTACATACCTTCAACTCCCATAACAAGTGTAATAGGGAGAAAATTAAAAAGAGGGCAACTGGGAGAGAGTTGAAGACAGAGAAGGGAAATAAGTTAATGTTACATATTTGAACAGAAGCACGTGGAGTTTAAGAGGAAATGTGCTGATTGCAGGAGCACAGAGATAGAGCGAATACAGAGAAAGCTGTAGGAATTGTAATGAGGTAGATCTCATTGAATCTGCGTGTTCTCTGATTGCGAATGTTAACCTGGTCCACTGAGGAGTCCTGGCTGATAGATATAAACAGAAATGTCAGAGTTTCAGCTCACTCTAGGAATCAGTTTTGTCAGTGTAATATCCTCTGCGCCTGTAACTGCAGGGTGAGTTGGTGATGGGTTACCAGGTTAGGTGGAAGGGGAGAGAGTGTAACAGCTTAATAGGAAGAAGGGAAAATAGAGACTAATAGTGATGGTGTTGAATGCAGTGGAGCAGGGTGGCAGTTAAATACAGGAGAAAGGGAAAGGACTTAATACAGACCATATAGTGATGTGTTGTTTGAAGACAGGAGTGTAGAAGGAGGATTATGTCAAGGGCAAGAGGACAGTGGAGAGGAATAAACAGAAAGTAGTCGTGAGAGGGCTAATTATGGAGCAATAGCAAGAACACTGAATATAGAGATGGCTAAATACTGTGATTGTTGGGATTTAAATGGAGCGCGTTCAGTGGAGGGTAGGTGTGTGTGTACTAAATGCAAAAAAAGGACACGATTAAATCGAGATTATCAAGAAAAGGATTGAAAACAGTGTAAGAGAGAAATGGTTACGTACAGGTGAACAGAGAGGATCGAATGCAGATAAAGACAGGATTAAGTAATGAGTAATAGGGTAGGACACAGTAGGCCTCAGTGTTTTATACTGCTGCCTCACAGCACCATGCTCTCCGGTTCGATCCCAGTCTCGGTCGACTGTCTGTGTGGAGTTTATACATTCTCCCCGTGTCTCTGTGGGCTCCCTCCAAGTGCTCCGGTTTCCTTGCATAATCCAAAAATGTGCAGGTCAGGTGAATTGGCCATGCTAACATGCCCATATTTTTCAGATAAGTGTAGTTTAGGCGCATTAGTCAGTGGGAAACGTAGAGTAATAGGGTGGGGGGATGGGGTTGGGTGCGATGATCTTCAGGGGGTTGGTGTTCAGTTGTTGGACATCAAGGCAAGAATTCTATGATTTACTAATTACTAACATATAGAAACAGGATTACATACTGGACAATTAACAGAGAGGACTGAATTATGATGAATGGCTTAAATGCAGAGTAACAGGGAGTGGCTTAAATACAAATGGAGAGAAGGTGGAATCAGAAGGGAATGAAACACTGGGGAACAGTGGCCGACATACAACGGATAAGAGAGACGGTTAACAGCAAAAGTTTGCATGCAGGCAAATATAAATGTTTAAATTCCGGGAAATGGAGACGAACAAATAAACAATCGAGATGATAAAATACAGGGTAATAGTGACTATTTCCAGTTGTAATAAATTTGGGTGGTAGGTCGTATTGGGCAGGACCCTCCATTCAATTTTCTAGACATCAATATGAAGCGTTGACTCTCACTGTGTCCATCCCCATAATTAATTGCTTCCATGTCTCACTGCCATCCAAGACAAGGTCTCTGAATCTGACCGACTGTTCCCTCATTTCCAATCCAATTGTTGTTACACTTCACTCAAAACTCTTTCCTCACACCTTCCCGTTCCCTCATTCCTTCCCTTTTTCATGGAAACCAGTGTGGACTGACGTTGTGCCATTCTGATATTCTTGTGCTTACGAGTGGGACTGAAGGACCCTCTGCTGTTCCACTTTACCATCTCAGAATGAGCTAAATTCCTTCCTCCACTTCCTCTTTATCACTCTCAGAAAGGCTTCTGTCATTCAGCCATGGGATGAGCGCATTGCTGGATAGCGCCAATATTTATTGCCCATCCTTAATTGTATGAAGGGGTGTAAAGTGTCAACCACATGGCTGTGGGTCTGGAGCCACGTGCAGTCCTGAGCAGGCATGGATGGCCGTTTCCCTCTGTAAAAGGCATGAGCCAACAAAGAAACATTCTGGGTTCATCATTAGACTCTTTAATTTATGAAAATCATTGAATTGAAATTCCATCATCTGCCACAGTCAAGGGGCAGATTGCAGCAATGCCCCGAGAACATGACTTGGTTGCGTGGATGAGCAGTCTCGTCCGAATTCTCGCACTCCACCTGCTGAATGCCTTCCTGCTGTTTGGAAGGCTGGAGAAGGGACTGAATTAAAAAAGGAAGTACTACGGATGTTCTCAATCAGAAACAAAAACAGAAATTCCTGGAAAACCTGAGCATGTCTGACAACATCTGTAGAGAGAAATTAGAGGTGAATGGCCTCCTGTTCCAGGAAAAACGTTGGAGATAGAGCTGAGCAGCGTTCTACTTTTGCTGTGCTGTTGGGCGTGTCTCTGCCAACAGCAAAGCTCAGTCCATTGAATTTAAAAAACATGTCCATGAAATGTTAAATTCTCTGCCTTTCTGTTCTCCCATTGAGCAATATTTTAAATGAAGGCTGTTTGCAGTATTCCAAACAGTGCAGCTAATCACAATTCATTAGTATGATATCTCTCGATGCATTTTATACCGTTACCCAGTGAAACGGGCAGACAATTTGCAGATTATGTAGGAAGTGAGAAAGATGCATTTTTTTTAAAAGAGAGATAATATTAATTAACTGGCCTTATTCTGCACGAGGCATAATATTATCAAGACTTGGAGGTGTACGCTTCTCTTTGGAAGTGATTGGGCAGGTGGGTAGGTTTGTAAAAAAAGTGAACGCATAATATGGAATTAGAAAATATACAGAAGTGAAATGTTATCAAACCTTTATAATTGACCGTTTCATCCACAGTTGGGGGAAACAGACTGGATTTGAACTCTTGAAAATCAAATGACTTGTATTGTGTTAAATTGAGCTCTGCCCACTTCGGAACACTACACTTTAGGAAAAATGTCAACACCTTGGGTAGATTATAGGACGAGATTAATAATCATAGGGATGTAGAAACAGGCCATTCACCCCCCGTCTCCGTGAGAGCTAGTTCTGACATTCAATGGCTGATCTGAACCTTAATTCCATATACCTGCATTTGTACTTTATCCCTTAACATCTACGTTTAACAAAAAAAATCTGTTTTAGAATGAAAATTAATAACAAATCCAGCATCCAGTCCCGTTTGTGGAAAAGAATGCTAAACATCCCCAAACCTTTCTGTGTGGAAATGCTTCCTAACATCTCTCCTGAACACAATGACCCTACTTCGCAGACAATGCCCCTTTTTGTTCGAATCCCTAAACAGAGAAAATAGTTTATCTTTTTACACCATGTGTCCCAGGTTGTAGGGAAACAAGGCCTGACGTGTTCAGTTTCACCTCATAACTATCCTAGATTTCACTGTTTAAAGAAAAAAAACAATTCTAGTCTTTCAGTCCACCAGAGATCATTCCTGCCACTATTTATAACTCCTAATCTGAAAAATATCTTTTACCTTACACTCCATAATACTGGTCTGATATTTACGGCAAATCACTTTCAAATGGAGTTGGCATCTTCGGATGTCAAACTTTCTTTGTAGATTTCTCTAGATCAGCTTTGGTGTTCTACTGCACAAGTTCTTTATGGACAGATATCTTCCAGAGTGTAATTCGGACAGCAGGCTGTTGATGCTTGGGGCTGCTCTTTTCTGCTCCCCCCTAAATGTTCAAAACGTCCGGTTTTATACCCCAGAACATCAGATCATTTCATTGGTTGAAGTCACCAATTCATTAAATTCACATTTGATTGATTTTTCAAATCTTGTGGCTTAGTTTAAAATGATTGGAGAAATTCGAATGTGTTGTTTACCATGGCAACACAATTGCAGTGTTGGTTTCACAGTCAAATGTTACATTTTGAATTATTTCAGGACACTCTGTGCCACTCTAAGTTCATACAAGCTTCCAGTCTCTCTTCAATGTACATTCTCTCTTACAGGTACAGTACACACCGAAACCATCATAACAGTATGGACTAATCTACTTTCTTCGTTAGTGGACCTCCTTTAACACTAAGAATGAGATGTGGTTTATTATCTTTTAAAAGCAAGATGTATATCAATACACAACATTAAAACAATCAGTCTTTTCCTCCACCATCCCCAGTCATCTTCCAGACTGAAATGTCTGCCCACACACTAGTTTAAAATTTCCAATTATAGCTCTTCGAACTGGGGTTGGGGCTATTCTTCCTACTCCCAAGGCACCTGCTTCTTTGTCCTGATATCTTCTGGAATGTGTGTGGGATCTCTCCGACTGAAGTGGCTTCTTTTAGCGTTAATGTGGAGGTGCCGGTGTTGAACTGAGGTGGGCAAGGTCGAAAGTCACACGACACCAGGTTATCGTCCACTCAGGTTACTTGAAATCAGATGCTTTTGTGTGACTTCTGACCTTCATTTAGCTCGTTATCCAGGTCATTTCCGATGGCAGTGGCTTAGCTGCGGTTTGCTGTAACAATGTCATTCGCATACTTTAAATTTAGTTTCTATCCCAGGAAGGATATTACATAAAACAGTACAGGATATTTAAAACCTTGTGGCAATGTCTTATCAAGAACTTAAGACCATAAGACCATAAGACATAGGAGTGGAAGTAAGGCCATTCGGCCCATCGAGTCCACTCCGCCATTCAATCATGGCTGATGCGCATTTCAGCTCCACTTGCCAGCGTTCTCCCCGTAGCCCTTAATTCCTCTCGACAACAAGAACCTATCAATCTCGGCCTTGAAGACATTTAGCGTCCCGGCTTCCACTGCACTCCGTGGCAATGAATTCCACAGGCCAACCACTCTCTGGCTGAAGAAATGTCTCCGCATTTCCGTTCTGAAATGACCCCCTCTAATTCTAAGGCTGTGTCCACGGGTCCTAGTCTCCTCGCCTAACAGAAACAATTTTCTAGCATCCACCTTTTCAAAGCCATGTATTATTTTGTACGTCTCTATTAGATCTCCCCTTAATCTTCTAAACTCCAACGAATACAATCCCAGTATCCTCAGCCGTTCCTCATATGCTAGACCTGTCATTCCAGGGATCATCCGTGTGAATCTCCGCTGGACACGTTCCAGTGCCAGTATGTCCTTCCTGAGGTTTGGGGACCAAAACTGGACACAGTACTCCAAATGGGGCCTAACCAGAGCTTTATAAAGTCTTAGTAGTACATCTCTGCTTTTATATTCCAACCCTCTTGAGATAAGAGACAACATTGCATTCGCTTTCTGAATCACAGACTCAACCTGCATGTTTACCTTTAGAGAATCCTCGACTAGCACTCACAGATCCCATTTTGCTTTGGCTTTATTAAGTTTCTCACCATTTAGAAAGTAGTCCATGCTTTTATTCTTTTTGCCAAAGTGCAAGACCTCGCACTTGCTCATGTTAAATTCCATCAGCCATTTCCTGGACCACTCTCCCAACCTGTCTAGATCCTTCTGTAGCCTCCCCACTTCCTCAGTACTACCTGCCTGTCCACCTAACTTCGTATCATCGGCAAACTTCGCTAGAATGCCGCCGGTTCCCTCATCCAAATCATTAATATATATTGCGAACAGCGGTGGCCCCAGCACCGAACCCTGCGGGACACCGCTCGTCACCGGCTGCCATTCTGAAAAAGAACCTTTTATCCCAACTCTCTGCCTTCTGTTAGATAGCCAATCCTCAATCCATCCCAGCAGCTCACCTCGAACACCATGGACCCTCACCTTGCTCAGCAGCCTCCCGTGTGGCACCTTATCAAAGGCCTTTTGAAAGTCCAGATAGACCACATCCACTGGGTTTCCCTCGTCTAACCTATTTGTTACCTCTTCAAAAAATTCCAACAGGTTTGTCAGGCATGACCTCCCTTTACTAAATCCATGTTGAATTGTTCTAATCAGACTCTGCTCTTCCAAGAATTTAGAAACCTCATCCTTAATGATGGATTCTAGAATTTTACCAACAACCGAGGTTAAGCTGATTGGCCTATAATTTTCCATCTTTTGCCTTGATCCTTTCTTGAACAAGGGGGTTACTACAGCCATCTTCCAATCATCCGGGACCTTATCAAACTTATTCGATGTTCAATCAAGGTGAAGACTTGCATATCTGTCAGGCTTGATTGAATTGGACAGTGAATGCTGCAAACTTCCTGGTTTTATATCTCAACTCCACTGTCTCATGAACACTGATTCACTGTAATCAGTGTAGATAATGAGACTGTGTACATAGCCCTACCACACCGGCGCCCCTTCTGGCACCAGGATTCCTATTCCAGGTTCACAACACTGCTGCTGCAGACACCATTGGCGCCACCTCCCTCAACTGTCACCACCAGAAGAACAGAAGACCAAGATGAAGATGAGACAGCAAAGACGAAAGAAAGATGAGACCGGCCTGGTGATTGGAACCAAATGGGCGTAGGACTCTGCCAACGCCGCAATCTAAAAACAAAAAAAAATGCAGAATTGTACGAGGGAGGTTCACCAGGGCTCGAGTGATGCACCCGTGATGTGAGACTAGAGAGGCTGGGATTGGTTTCGGTCAAATTCACTGATATCAAGCCGATGTTCTTCTCTGACCACTGACTCTTGCTGGTCAGCAGGGAAACTGAATATGAAACTGCTGATCAGATTAAACATGGAATATCTCAAAAGGGATTCCACAGGTTGGAGAAACGTGAAACCCCACTTTGAGACAACTTCAGAATTTTAGTAAACAGTAAGGGGAACATCAAGATGATTTTCATTGTCAAAGGTATTCTGAAGGTGAGAAAGCAACGGGGGAGAACTGTGAAAACTCCAGAAAAGTGTCCAGAACATACACCTTCTGCAGCCGATGTGGGTTGATGTCATGGAGGATCAACTGGAGGTGATCATCCAGCAAGCCTCGCTCGTTACCTTAGAAGTCTCCAAGGTAATATCCTTGTCCAGGGTCCACACCGTGGAGCAGGATAGACATGCTCATGTTTGTAATTTGAAAAGTTGCACAAGGAGTGCTCTGTTCTCAGAGCCAGAAGGGAAAAGATGGATCTGTTAGGCTACCTCAACTTGACATTCTAAAGATCAGCAAATACGTTCATGCCAAACTATGTGACAGGAAGCCCAAAGCCAGCGCAGCCTCTCGGTCATTCCTCCTTATCTGGTAGGTCTTAGACGACAGCAACCGGTAGAGGCTGCAACAGCTGCTATTTCTGGGTGGGCTGACCAATGACCTCGAGTCGTCTGGTAAGAGTAATACACCAGGAAGTGACGGCTTACCAGCCGAATTGTATTCAATTTTGTGTGACTTGATTGGCCAGGACATGCTGGAAGAGAACAACATGAAGCTTCTAACAGGTAGTTAGTGTAAATCGATGTGGAAAAGTATCATCCCCTCATCTGCAATCTGAAGTGGAGAGGGACGACTGATGAAGTGTTCATGCCCGAAACGTCGATCCTCCTGCTCATTGGATGCTGCCTGATCTGCTGCGCTTTTCCAGCAGACACATTTTCAGTTCTGATCTCCAGCATCTGCAGTCCTCACTTTCTCCAGGGACGACCGATGACCAATTTAATGGATGAATGTAAATTAAATTGTACTGAATAATGTCATCACCCATCTGGGTCAGTTCTGCTCTGGGATCAGTGATTCACCTCGAGCAAATCTGATCTGTATAGGCAGCCTGACAATTCTCAGGGATAGAATCACCTCTGTGCAGGACAGGGGATTTGGAAACCTTCCTCATCAGCCTGCACCAGGAGGTCCTTGACATAATCTTACACACATCTATGTGGGATGTTCTCTCCAAAGTAGTCTTTGGAGAGCGATTCTAGAAATGAACCATACTAGTCTACACCAACATTATGAATGTAATCTCAATCAATGGTTGGCTTCTCGATCAGATCAACAGTCAGTCAGGGCTGCCCAATCTCACCTTTCCTGTTGTTTTGTTGACCTGAAGGCACCTGAGTCACTGTTGAAAACCATTCAGGGATTTCTTCCTCTTCAGCAAATGTCAATTCCACTGAGAACCTTTGAACTAAGGTTCCTCACTCCAGTATTGCTCATTTATACATCAAATCGCTATTTAGATCCAGGACCCGAAATTCAGACTGAAACGGTTTATTCTCCGTCTTAACAATCAATTAAAATCTTTTATGATCAGTCTATCCCAATAGAAAAATATTGTAATTTCATGTTATTTCTTGGTGTCTGTGTATTTTGGAGTAAACAAATTAACTTGCTGCATGCTTATATCTGTTCTCTGGAATCAGTTCAAACCTGAGATTTAAGAAGTTAATTCTTGTAAAATGCTATTTCTGTTCAAATACAGCAAGCATCTTCATAAGCAGTAACAAATAAAGATGAGATCTTAATAGTAACTGTATAACGTTACGCATATATTACGTTGAATATCTCTAAAAATGAGAAAGTCTGTCCCCGAATCTGTGAGACATGTGAGGGAAGGTTTTGATCCTGAAGATTCGGATTCTGAAGCAGATAATTTTCATGGATCCAGAGCGTGGTTTTGTTACTTTCCTCTTTCACTCACAGATTTAGTACTTCAAGTGGCCAGTTTCATCTCCTTGCTAACTGAGCTTTATTCCAGATTCCCAACACTCTGACAAAGATTGAACCAATATTCCACAATGTCTGTGGTGTGATTCCCCAGAACAGGAGCAATCCCCATCCAATTAAAGCAAAACCCACGTTTCCAATGTATTATGATCGTACCAGCCCCAGAACCATCACAAATCATCAATACATCCAAAGCACTTCGTCCTTCAACCAATGCTTCCAGCCGCATTTTCATTGGCCTAATGTGTACTCACAATAACAACGGGATCATCCTTTCAATGTCTTGCAATCTGCCACATTTTACTGATTGGGATTAATGACTGTTTCTCCCTGCTCTTGTCATTCGATCAGCCAGATGAATCTCATCGTGTATGAGTTCTCTGATTGGAGCTCTGAAAATGATCGAATCAGCGAGCCCGGTCTGAATTAAAAGGATGAATGTCAGTAATATTGAGAGATTGAACACCTGACTCAGTAAGATGCTACTGTCAAAGGAGATGCATTTGTAATAAATGGGAGAATAATGACAGAATGCCGGCCTCTGAAGTGTGATTTCAAGACCAGATATTGTTGGTGGAAATGTGCACCAGGACCACGGGCTCTTCAGTTTCAACACTTTCTCTTTCCTGCTTCTGTTCCTACCCAGTAAACCCAGCACCTTAAGATATGTTGAAGTTTTTCTGTGATGTTCCAGACCTGGGCACTTTTGAAGCAACAAAACCTTACAGGCTCCTGTCAGGTCAGGAATGATGATATTCTGATAGATTCACTCAGTCACTTTATGTTTGTCCACATCTGCCATTTGATGTTAAATCAGCAACAATCTGAGTTTATAGATACTGAAAAGCAAAAAAAAACCTGCGGAGTTGGCAATTCATGTCTGTTTGAGTGCAGCATTGATTGACCACAATATAGCTGGGCAGCAAGGGTTCAGTGATGAAGGAGTGAAATGAAGCAAACCTACGTTTGAATTGCACAAAGTTAGAAGTGTCTGAAATGAGTAAATCTTTCAAGAGAATAATTGAAACTACTGGCACTAAATGGACCTAACGGCTTTTTGTTGCCTCTTGACTTATGAATAGGATAAGCATCTAAATGATTATGGATGTTCTGATATCTCTCCAAGTGAGAAATGAATGAACAATGCCACAAACTTCTCTGTATTATAGTGCATTGACTATTGTGTGTCAATTCACTCACTGAACCTGTCCTTCCCGCTCTCCTTGTATATTACTGTCCAACTAACATTTTGCTATCAACAAACGTTGCACATGATCCCACCATCTCAGTTATTGACAGATAATAAATGGCTGTGTCTGGAGAAATGGTCCTTGTGGCACTCACTAATACCAAACCAACAACATGAAGATGACAGATTTATTCCTTCTCTCTGCTTTCTGTTCTAAATCAGTCCTCAAGCCAAGTCCCATTTCCCCAGCACTGCAGGCGTGATTGGCAGCGTTGATACCCGCTGAAAAGTGTCCAAATTTGACATTTATACATCCTTGCTTCTGCAAATCCCTCCTGGCCTCACCCCACTATCTCGCTTGAAGCTGATCCATCCCCTCATCAGTCAGATGTTTTCGGTTTCTACTCTGGACATGTGCAGTACACTGCAGGGAACAGAGAATAACTCATCCCCATGTGATGCTGCACAGATCGTGTGTCTCAGAGTCAGCTGTGAAACACTCAAGTACTGGTCGGAGGATCAGTACTGATTTGAAATTTATGTAACTTTTGAGGGTATTTTTCAGTGACTCATTTTACTTGTTTCAATTATTGCCAGAATTGGAGAAGTTATTATTGATACAGAAGCTGTATCCATGCAAGGTGAGGAATTCTATTGTGACTTTAGATTTTTGAAAAACTACAATGTGTTGTCTCCATTAACCAACTATCATCCCTTCACAGAAGAAGGAACCAGGGAAGCCACATTCCTCCAGTGAGGAGAACATTTCTCAGAGAGACACTTAACAACCGGAATTTAATTTCGAAATGGTCAAAGGCGAGGGAAGAACACTGAAATGAAATGAGATTTGATAGATAGTGTTGGGGTGTCAATGCTGGTAGACAGGGTGGCACAGACCCTCAGTAGTTAGCCCTGATGTCTCACAAGGCCAGCAGGTGGGTGTAGGTGGGATAGCCTTTGCAGGGTCGGTTTGGACTGGATGGGCCCATTGACCTGCTTCCACTTTTTAAGAATTCTATGAATTTATTCCACATGCCTTTTTCCAATGTCTCCTACTGACCGATTTATATTTGTATCATCCAATAAACATCAGGTTTAAAATAGAATATGACAGCTGGAAGTAAACTCACTGGTATCACTTGTTTGTTCCAATTGTTAAATAAATGAATTGAACCACATTTAAATGTCGCAGTCCCCCAGGTGATGTCAGGAGGTATAAATGAAAGGCTTTTGATTGTATCACCTCGGTATTGAGTACAGAGAGATTGCCTGCACAAAGAGATTCAGGCAGTAAATGACGCTTTCATTTCGTCATGTGCGGACAATATTTTACACAACCTTTCCATTTGTAACAATTCCTGGTAAGTGCCTTGAATTTGTGTGAATCGGTCTGAGGATTGTGTGCGGGTTCACTTTACAGCTGACAATCATACATGGGCATATTGTGCCCAAAGTCACACAATGGCAGATGATCAGCCATTTCGTCTCAGATTTCAGAGACACTGTGGAAACCATATCTTGCAGATTCGGCAGGAATTGCTTTGGAAATTATTCATCTCTTCTTGGAACGTTCCTGAAATCCCCATTTCAATTGGAAACTATGGAGAGTTTCGGTGGAATTAAGAAAAGGATACACTTTGGCAAAATATAAGCAGTTGTATTCTAAAGTCGAGAGTGCAATATCATTTAGTTTGAGTTTGGTTCTGGGGTTTTTTAAAGTGAATAATCAGTGGGCTTCTCTGTGCATCTGAACTTTATAGTTAACTTCAAGTTATTTCTGAAGTCACAACAATTATTTTAAAAATTGCATTTGATGTTTGGCGACATGAACCTTTGTTTATATTTGATGCTTGCAACCCAGCAAGGCATTAATGGAGCCTGAAAGATTTGTTGAAGAGTTCTGGAATTTGCGAATAAGGAAGAAACCCTTAACTGAGAAAGCATTACTTTCACTTCAATCATTTTTGTCATTTCTTTCTGTTCCTGTAAGACCCTGGAACTGAGTGAGTGTATGGATCCGTGATCATGTGAAGGAAATGAGAGTTTTAGTAAATTATATTGCCTTGGAATGAAAATGTTGTATTAGTCCCAGACAAAGGTTTTGTGACAGGAAAATCGCTGAAGAGATTGTTTCAAGCTAAGTACGTTGACTTTCTGGTAGCTCCATGAAGGAATTTACTGCAGTTCCAGTTTAGAAGTGACAGTGTCAAGTCATTTCACCAAGTGAAAGATACAGGAATTCTCGTGTAAATATTATGTGAGTGTTTTGTTTGGAAAGGTACTGAGAGTCGTGTTTGTAAAATATATCAAGGTCACGTGTTTTCTTTCATTTATGGATGTTTTGAGGGTAATGAGAATGATACAGTTCATCCGTGTTCATTGCTTTTGAATCTGCGTTCTAAGTAAGTAGTTTGATTCATTGTGCTTAATGGTATTTTCTTGTGAAATAAATTTCTGTTTTGTTGTAGAAATAATATTCGCAGCATTGTGTTTTTGCGATTGAGCAAGAGATCACATTGTTAAATCAAACAAGTAAGGTTATCATACATCAAACCAGATTTGTGTTTAGGATCCGGCTTGTTCTGTAGCTAATCAGCTGGTATTAGAACAGAAGTGAGGCGATTAAAGACTAATACCAACTGCTGAGGAACTGATAAACTAACCCAATTCTTCATGTAAATTGCGTCTCAACTATATCCATCCAGATCCATTATATGGCCCAAAACCTGATCAGTCATCCACCCTGAGTTTAATACCTTATCATTCATCACAAAGTTATTACTCACTCACACTACAGCAGAAATAACTCAAAATAAATTCCCTCAGTCCCTGCCAGATACGTAAGACTCCAACTGCATGAGACGCTGGTTGGCTCACACACAAGCGGTTTTGCGCACAGTGCAGGTCATCACCGAGCAGTGAGGACAGAATTACTCTGAGGAGAGTAGAGAAGATATTTACAAGGATGGTGTTGGTATGTGGAAATTCCGGCGTTCAAAATCACACAACACCAGTGTATAATCCAACAGGTTTATCGACCAACAGGTTACAGTTCAACAGGTTGGAAGCACACTCAACGCTGCGGACTAGGTGCCGGAAATGGGGATCAGAGCAGCTTGTTCGTTTTTTCATTGATGCAGACATGAATGACCTCTTTCAGTGCCAACACTTTCGTTCATTTCTGTGCTATTGCAGAAAGACTGGGGAGTGTTGAAGTGAATTACTTGGTTGTTTAAATGGCCTGTTTCTATGTTCTCCATTTCCACCACTGCAACACTGTGGATTGTTAAATTAACTCCACAGGGTTGTGTCCATCTTCCTGTTGTTCCCTGAAGAAGTGTTTGTAGCTTCATAACTTTAAAATGCATAAATCAATTTTGCATGGGGAGGAAAACTATTAATTAAAGTTAGAGCGTCAGCATTTGCCAAAATTGCATTCAGAAATTGCAGAAGGGAACTGTCTGTTTTGATTCGCATTGTATAGTTTATTCGTAAAATGTCAACAAGCACCTTCCAAAAAGTATTTGAGTCAGGTAGTGCAGAGAATGCAATAAAAAATTTCACAGCTCCCTATTTGCATTTTGTATTATTTGCTGACTGAATGCCAGGGAAATGAGAACGTTTGCTAAACTTGACAAGGAATTGTTCACTTTCCAAACCAAACTGTGTGGGATTCAGTAAGTTAACAGATCCTCAGTTTACCATCAGAGAGACGGCTCAGATCATGGATTACACCTTTAATGATGAAACAAACCTATCTCAGCTCTGTTAGCATTGAATATCAAACAGATGCATCTTCACAATTGTAACAAACAATGGTTGTGTAATATAGTGACCAGACGTTTCGAGGGAACCCAAATTGGAGAAAGGGAAATAATTGTGACTGTGAGAGCGGCTCCTTTTTTGAGATAGTTCGGGTGTCAGCGCTGACTTCCATAAAATGCTGGAAAAGTATTATTTTTTTGTTATGTGCTGTTACATTGTTTTGGAATTTTGGGGTAAAGAGAGATTAAAGCAACAGAATGTAAAAAAAGAAGGAAACTGTGTGGGAGAGTTCACAGCACAGGAGCAGGACGTTTATAATTGTTTTAAGTATAGTTTTGCTGATTTTTTGCTGTATATCTGCAATATTCAGTAGAATTAGTTATTTTTGGTTACAGGTTTTATTGAGATCTGTCTCTTGATTAAAATGTAAAAATATAAAACATCAGCACTACATTTGCCAGTAGCAGTGTCCTTTACAGCAGTAAGGCTGTTGTTTGATCTGGGTGTGTAGATCATTAAGTTACAAAGATGGCCTTTAGAGGAGCGATGTACTCTTCCTGTCAGATGTGGTAGAGCTTACGTGTTACTGATCTATATGACTAGAGTATATGTTTGATCAATATGTTTGATCGTGAATCCTATCATATATTTCGGGGGTTAAGGGGTCTGATAGATGGCAGCTGAAGGAAGAGAGAACAAAAGCAGACATAACCAAGTAGACAGGTTACCTCCAGGAAAGGCAGGCGAGGGTGATAGGTAGTGCAGGAGTCTCCTGTGGCTATCCCCATTTTAAAGAGATAACTTGTTTTTGATAATGTAGGGTGTGATAGACACTGAGGGGAATGTATCATGAACAGCCACGTACTGGCACAAAGACTGGCTCAAATGTAACGACTGCTACGCTCGGTTCCAAGAGCCCGAAAGTGATAGGGGACGCTCTCAACAGAGGCACAAACAGACTGTTGCCTCACTGTTGCCAGGATCAAGGATATCTCAGAGAGCGTGTAGAATATTCTCAAAGGGGAGTTGAATCAGCAGAAGGTCATTGCGTACATTGGAACTAACGACACAGGAAAGAATAAGAACGAAATTCTGAAAGGAGTGTATGAGGTTAGGCAGGAAAATGAAAGGAGGTCCTTAAGGGTAGTATTATCTGGATCATTCTCAATGCCACGAGCTAGTGAGCGTAGGACTAGGAGGATAGAGCAGATGAAGGTGTGGCTGAGGAGCTGGTGCAGGGCAGAATGCTTCACATTTTTGCATCATTGGCATATTTCTTGGGGCATAAGTGATCTGTATAACAAGGACAGATTGTGACTGAATTAGAAAACAAACTAATTTACTGGCAGGGAGATTTGCTCGAGAAGCTCAGGAATATTGAAACGAGTACGGTTGGAGTGGGGATTACGGTAATGGTGGGTGAGCGGGTTTGGGGTCGCGTGATCAGACCAACAGTGAGGAAAGAAATCATCCTGAGACTGACACAGAAGGGAAAACGAGCAAGTCCAATTGTCAGGCAGACTCAAAGCAGAGACTCAGGCAAGACTGACAAATTAAATTTCATTTATTTCTACACAAGATGCTTAACAGGGGAAACAGATGAACTGAGCTCGTGGTGAGGAATATGGGGCTAGGATATCCTAGCAATTAGACAGATGTAGTTCAGGGATGGACAGGACTGGCAGCTGACAATTTCAGGATAGATATGCTGTAGGAAGTAAAGAAAAGTGTCAAGAAAAAAGACGAGTTGCTTTACGATAAGGGAATACATTACAGTTGGCCTTAGGGAGAATATTCCTGGGAATACATCCACGGTAGTATTAGAGTCATATCAGTGACTTCCAATTTATATTTTATATTCTGTCTCTTTCAGTTAATTTCCTGCTGATGTTTGTTCTCTCTCGGGGAAAGTGTGGCCTCTCGAACTGCACAACCCGCTGCCTGCTGGCTATGGCAGCCTCAGATCTACTGTTCATTTTTGCTGACATCATACTGTGGCGATTGAAAGAACTTTACTACCCAGGGTGCTTCCTGGACATCACCCCCGTGTGCAGTTTTGTCTATGTCCTGCTTCGTGCATCCACAGACTGTTCCGTCTGGTTCACTGTCCTTTTCACCTTTGATCGTTTTTTAGCCATTTGCTGCTTGAAAATGAACAGAAAATATTGGACAGACAAAGCCTTGGCTGTGGCTCTGGCTGCAACCACCATTCTACTCTGTTCAAAAAACATTCCCTTCTATTTTCGGTTTCGACCTAGGTGGATAATTAACAATGTTCCAAGGTACTGCTACATAAAGTCAAGTTATTTAACTGATCCTAGGTGGCTAGGTTTTAAGTGGTTTGATATTATTTTAACGCCTTTCATCCCATTAATGTTGATTCTGTTGATGAACACTCTGACGGTCAGGTACATTTTAATGGCCAGTCGAGTCCGCAAGAGTCTGATGGGTCAGAGCAAGGGAGAGAGTCGCAAAGACCCAGAGATGGAGAGCCTGAAGAAGTCGGTGATTTGCCTCTTCACCATATCCGTTAGCTTCATACTTCTTTGGGGAGTGCACAGTGCAAACATCTTATACTTCAACATTAAAGAAACAGGTCGTTGTAGTAAAATTCACTTTTCATGGGCCGGAGAAATGCTGAGGGATTTCAGCTGCAGCACAAACACATTATTTTATGCAGTGACTGTGCCCAAATTTCGAGATAAGTTCAGGAATGCAATGCGGCAACTGGTCACGTAAATTCTTCACTTATCGTGGAAAGAGAATAGAAAGAGGCTGGTGGAGAGATTTGATATGGTGGACTGGCTGTGCGTGATCGGTTCAGCTCGGACATTGCATCTTCATGGACTGCCCTTTGTATGAGTGTTATAGAGCGGCAGAATGTGGTCTCTGCATTCCCCCTGCAGGGGAAGAGGGAGAGAAACAGAAACGGATCCTCCTGCACCACGATTATTGTCAGAATCTCCCTATTCAGCTCCTAATAAACATTTAATTACAACAAAGGAAAGGCTCCGGGTGTTGGTGATCCTCTCATCTGAATTGGCAGCGAGCATTTTTATTGAAAGAGAGTTTATTCAGTTCATCTCCTGTCTACTCTCTCAAGGGGTGTTTGCTTATTCTCTCTCACTCTGCCTCTTTCTGTCTGTGTTTGTTCCTCTCCAACTCTCTCCACTGTCATTATCTCTCAGAATCCTGCTCAGTCCCTCCCACTGCTTCTTTCTGTCTGTGTTTGTTCCTCTCTTCCTCTCTGCACTGTCCCTATCTCTCAGAAACCTGCTCAGTCTCTCAGTCTCTCTCTCTCTGTCTCGCTCTGTGTGGATCTCCCTGTCTGTATCGTTCTCTCTCTCTCTCCACCTTTTGATCTTTTTGTCTGTCTCTCCGTCTCCCTCTATCTATCCTTCTTTGTCTTTCTGTCGATCTCTTTTCCTGTCTCTCCCTCTCGCTCTATGTGTGTTTTTCTCACATTGACCATGCCAGACACTTGTTGTCTCAGTTCAGCACATGCTCACGTGCATTTACTGACCTCACTTCCCGATCACTCCGTTCACTGATCTTTCCACAGGCAGTGATTTTGCAAAGTACAAAGTGCACAGATACAGCCAGGAATACCTTGACACATTACTGTAAGTAAGTCGGCTGGAGTTTGATCATCTCCCTTTCCTTTCCCCGTGGCTGGGCGGGAAGTGTGTTCATGCGTTTCCCTTTCAGTGCGTGACGGTGTCTGTGTGTGTCTGTGTGTTGCGGGGGTTTCATTGCCTTTGTGGGGATGTCACTCTGTGTGTGTGTCCCTTGGTTTTTGTCGTTGGATATGTCCCTGACTGTGACACATTATGAGTGTGTTTATGCATCTGAGTGTGGGTTTCCCTTTGTGTATATTTCTGTGAAAATATATTCATGCGTTTATGTCTTTGGGAATGTTATTCACTCTGTATGCGAGAGTACTTCTGTGAAGTGAGTGTTTTCTTATGTGGGTCATTCGTACTGTGCCTCTGTGACTGCAGAAATGTGTGTGTTTTAGATATGTGCATCTGTTGTGTTTGTGCCTGTGTATGTGCTGTTTGTGGAGTTACATTCCTATGACTGTTTGCGTGCGTGTGCGTGTATGTGTGTTTCAATGTCAGCATGTCATGAATTTTCTGTGACTCCGTGTGTGTCTCTCTGAGTGTCAGTGTACTATTGTGGGAGTGCGGGGTGTGTATCTGCCTGGCTGTGCTCTTGTTTAATCAGGTGAGTGTGTTGTTCAGACTGTGTTTGTCTCTCTGTTCGTGTGTCAAGATCTTTCTGTGCCCCCAGCGGGATCTCTCTGTGCCTCTCTACGTTTATATCTCTGCTTGTTTCTGAGTGTCACTCTGTCTGTGTCTAATTGTGGTTGTGTTTCAGAAACTGTGTGAAAATGTGCTTGTGTGTATGTATAAGAAGTTTCTGTCAATATTTGCAGATTGGTGTGTATTGTCTCTTACTCTAAGTTCGCTTCTATGCGCGTGAGGGTGAGGGTGTGATTCTGTGTCTGCGTGTAGATGTGTTCTTATATCACCGCATGAATGTTTTTGTGTGCGTAATGTGTGCGCGTTCAGCTAGATATTTGTGTGTTCCGATATGTCTAAGGATGTCTTTGTCCGATTGTGTGTGTGTGCATGCATGCATTTTTGAGTAGGTGTGTCTCCCTTCAGCACTCTGACTGTATTCTTGTGTGGGTTAAGAGGGTGTGTGAATGTTTCTGCGGTCTTTGTGCGGGTGTGTTCCCACATTTTGGTTTTACTATATTATTGTGCGTCATTGCGTGTTTCGGTTTGTGCGTGTATGTTTGTCTTTGTTCATCAGTACACTCATGTTTGACTGTATTACTGTGGATGGGTGTGCTTCTTCGTGTCCGCCTATGTGTGAGGATGTGGGTGTGTTTGCGTGTTCCTCTATGTGTGGTTCTATCTTTGTCTGAGAACCTCTTCTGTAAAATGACTCGAGAAACCTAGAGTAGGTCACGCTTTACAAATTGCTCTCAGTGGCGTATTTCTGGAAGGCTGTGAAATATCTCCATATAAGTATGGCTGCCTCTTGCACCCTGAAAGCTGAACTGTTACTTCCATTCAAAGAACTTAGCCTAATGAACGAAACAAGACAGTGGAATGTTCGATGAACTTAAGGGTGCCAGTTCTTTCTGATTAGGCCTTACAATGTAGGAACAGAATTAGACCATTCAGCCTACTGAGCCTGTTCTGCCATTTGATCATGAAAGATCTGTTTTTTTCAATTCTATTATCCTGCCTTCTTTTCATAAATATCACTTACTAATTAGGAAACAATAAATTACAAATTTAAATACATTTGTAATGAATCAGGCCAGACCCTCTCCAAACATTTCAAGATGACAATCCAGACTCTAAATTTTTTACTTGTTTTGAACAGGTGGAAAGTCGATATTCCAGGAGTGATGCAGCTGGTCAAAACTCCTTGTTTTCAAGTAAACAGAATTTATTTACAGAGTACTGAACGAAACACAAACAAAAGAGAACAGAATACAGAATAACATTAATTGATCTAATCCAAAACCCAACAGACTATCCCAACATAATGATTGTTGCACATTGCTCCAACAATCCCCATAAACACCCCATGGCAAAACGGGTAAATTCAAACATGGCGTCGTACAGAAGAGACGTCAGAGAGAGATTCAGCATGGCACAACTTGTTCAATGTTGGTGTTCCTTCTCCCAAAAGTCTAAACAAAGGTAACTGTTAACTTACACCAAACCAAACTGAACTAATCCAGAGGTAGGTTGAGCTAGGTGAACTGGCCAATTCCCTTTCATTGTGTAATTGCTCCTTTTTGCGCACTGGAAAGCCTAATACCGGAGGCATTATCTGTTAGATATAATCAAATTGGTCCTACAACCCATTCAAACTGGACACCCCTGATCCCAGTGTTTCTGACCACACTAAAAAATATAAGGACAAGACAACCTTATGAAAGAAGCAGCATCATAACATCTCCCCTTCCAAAAAAGTGAGCCATCAATATCCAAAAATGGCTTCTTTATACAAGCCCTTAATCTTTAACTGTTTGTACACAACAACACCCATGTGCATTACTTTGACAATAACCATGGAAACATTCACTGCGATTTTCTGGTTCAATCTGTTTCACTCCTGCCATTGAGCACTCTGTTTCTCTTTCAAGTCTCGACAATCACATTTTCCCGTCCTGTCACATACACGTTTTCAAACTGAATTTCTGCAATATCAAGCTCCCTACAAACGGTCTGGAAATTTTGTCCTTAAATTTCAGTGCGGACTTCAATGGGTTATGATCAGTGCGTATATTTGACTCAGACATGTTAATGGTAACAGGAAAGTTGAATCGATTTAAAGCAAACACCAATCTCAAAGTCTCCTTCTCAACGTTTGATTCTGCTGACGTATGTTCAAATTCCTGCTGAAATACCTGATAGGTCTTTCAATCTTCTCTTCATCTTCCTATAAGAGCACAGTACGAACATCCAGATCACACGCATCGATCGCCACCTTGAATGGATTTGCATTATTTGGGATGTCTAACACTGGAGCAGTGGTCAACAAAACTTTCAGACTGTCAAATTCTTTCTGACAGTTCCCTGTCAACGAAAACGTCTTGCTGTTCTTTAGTAATTCAGTGAGTAGAGAATCCACACTGCTAAATTGGGTGTGAATTTCCGGTAAAACCCATTCCATCCCAGGAAGTTTAGTAATGCTCTTTTTGTTGATGGTCTGGGAAACTCCCTAATTGCCTTTGCTTTTAATTCCATGTGGTCGTTTGTCCATACCAAATAACATGGACCAAGGTGACTTGGGCTTTGCCACATTCACTTTTAGTCAGTTTCATCACCACACCTGCCTCGCAAAGTCAATGTAACAATTCTGATAAAGGTTATAAATGTTTCTTCCATGTATGACGAAAAATCACAATTGGTAATACAGAAATAACCTTATTGGTTAGGCTCTGAAATGTGGCTGGCACAGTTTTCATACCAAATGGTATGACTTCAGATTGATAAGGGTCACTTTGCATGACGAAAGCTGAAACTGACTTCACTCTTTCAGACCAAGAGTATCCAAGGAGTAAGCCCAAGTTCGAAATATAAGTTGCTTGTTTCACCTTTTCAACGCAGTCTTCTAAACGTGCAGTCAGACATGCATCAGTCTTTGTAATTGCACCGCCTTTGTGATAATCTACACAGAAGTGATGGGTACTATTTAGTTTTTACACCATTTCTATGGGTGAGCTCCAGTAACTTAAACTCACTTTGATTATGCCATCTCAGAGCACATCTTCAATTTCATGTAAAACCCGTGCCATCTTTTGGGCATTATGTTTATAAGGATGTCGTTTAATCCGAAGAGTGTTTCCTCTGTCTACTTTCCAGCTTATATCCACATATCTCTCAATGCGATTGTCATAAATGCTTCAAATCATTTCCATTTTCCTCCAGAAAGTAACTTAATAATTTATCCAAATATCTGACAACTACGTCATTGTCTAATTTAATGTGACGAATTTAAAATTCAGAATCCTCTGAACTTGGTTCTTCGATCATTGTTGTCATCAAAACACAGTCTCCATTGACATTCCTCCCCTGTCAAAATGCCTTTTGAGCATATTCACATGACACACTCTGTGAAAGACTCTGTCTGAAGTCCTGATCAGTTGTGTACCTCACTCAAACTCCTTGAATTGGTAAGGTCCACTGAAATTTGCTTTAAAAGGTTTACCTATCACCGGAAGCAACACGAACAGCTCCAATAATAAAATTGCGATTTTTTGATTGCATTTATGTTTCCTGTTTCTTTGTCTGCTGTGATACTTTTTAAATGCTGTTTCACCAACTCCCCCATTCTATTTCATCGTTCCAGAACTTCTGACACATAGCCTAAATATACGGCCTCTGAATTTTGCCTTATCAATTATCGTTAATCAATTGTAACTGTCCTCTCACTTCTTGCACAAAACGTAATTCAAATGGACTAAATTTGGTCGATTGATTTGGTGCATCTCTGATCGCAAAAAGAACAAGTGGAATTTCTTTATTCCAATCATCTGATTAGTCTTGACTATCAACTCTCAATATGGTTTTAAAGTCTGACGCCACGTTTCTCCCACTCCCTGCGATTCTGGATGGTATGCGGTAGATTTGAATAGGTTTAGTTCTAAATTGTATAGCTTGCTTGAATATGTTTGATATAAAGTTTGATCCTTGATCTGATTGTATTTCTGTGGGTAGTCCATATCTAATGAAAAAATTGAGTAACTCCTCTGCAATCTTTGTGACTGTGATATGGCATAATGAAATGTCATCTGGAAATCTAGTGGGACATCCATTATAGTTATCAAATAATGATTGCCATTTTTTATTTTAGGTAGGGCTCCTCCGTGCTCAATTAAGACACTGGTAAAAGGTTCCTCAAGTGCAGGAAAGGCTATTAAAGTTTTCGGTGTTGCCTGTTTGACATGTCTGGCAAAAATCAACAACATCTTCGTGCAATCCACGCCAGGAAAATCGCTTCTGTATTTTAGTTTGGACATTTCTTACATCTGAATGACCACCTACTGGTCGTTCACACACCGCGCACATTTCCACACACACTGGCAATACAACTTGAAGAACTTGCAGCAATTTCTCAGTTGTCTGGATATGTGATGGTCTCCATTTCCTCATTAAGACATCATTTTTGAGATAGTTGGACACCAAGATATATTTAGAGTTTTTTTTCCATTTACGCTTTCTGAAACAATTGGTTAGGTTTCTCTTCTTTCTGCTGCATTTCCGTTAATTTCTCTGACTTAATGATGCCTGCTTTGTCATGTTTGCACCTGTTTTGTGTAAACCATATGATCAAACAGGGTAACTGTTAATCCCATGTCAACTTCCTTGTCTGTACTCTTTGATTTTTCCTGTTTCAACTGGTGATTTGTGACCTTGTTACCGCAAAGCAGGAAAAATACCCACAATATGTGTCCTCCCATGGTTTAGTTGCCTGAGTATCCATTGGCGTTTCAACCACAGGAGACAACATTCTTACCTGTGAATCGGCCATATCATCAGCAAGGGTAAATTGAATTCCTGGAGCTGAGAGTTTGTCCTATCACAACTTCTCCAGTTTTGAGAAGATTTGTCACACAGGTTGAGGTTTTGAATGTAGGTTTGCTAGCTGAGCTGGGAGGTTCTGGATATAAACCTTGCAGTTCAGCGATCAACCTACATCCACAACTTCTCGACCCTTCATTGGACTCTCTACCCTCACTGTCCTTCATTCAGTGCTTTTTGTCATACCATGAATTCCCATTACTAGGTTCTTTTCTGTAATAATTCTTCAGATGAACATCTTTCAACATCAAAGACGGGAGGATCCCGTTTCTCTTAAGATTTGAACCTCTTTACATGCTGCTCCTGGTTGATACGATTAAACTTCACCTTTGCAGGTATATGGTTTAAGAAGATCTGGGATATCCTCCTTAAACAACCTCCAACCCGGTTGTACAATCTGGTTCGGCTTTCTAGCCTCCAATATGCTTTTTATTACCACTCCAACAAAATTCACTGGTTTATCCTGTTTTCCTTCATCTGTATTCCCAGTGCCTTTCCCAAACCACCAATGGTAATTTCATGTAGTCTGATTTATTCCGCTGAAAACACCGGAACGTTTTAACTTCTCTTTCCCCTTCAAGATTTTCCATTTCACACTGTGGTAAGTTATCCTTGTGGTCTACACCAAGTCTACTTTTCCCTTTCCATGTGAGGATTTCTCTTTTCCCCAAATTCGATTGCTCACAGTTTGAAAGTGATGTTGGAAGGCAAACTTGGATTTATGAACGAGCTCATAATCATCAGTCACTTCAGCTGCTAACCTTTAATTCTCTGCTCTTCCACATGAGTTCTCATTACATCAGGAAGTGAAATTTTGAGCACCTCTGAAATAAAATACGAGCAGCATAGATTAATCTATTTGTAATGGCCTCATTCTCCTTTCAAACTTGCTTTGTTTGATCCTTTTCACTCTCAATGCAAGTTTGACGATGATTGCTCCTTCGACTCCTGAATCGTTACCTGTCGGCTTTTAGCACAAGCTCATATGCACTGAAGAGAACATTCCTCACTGCCTCACACACCCCAAATACCTCATGATCTCCAGCGCCAAGTGTGGCTCGGATCAAGGAAACCCACATGGTCATTGATCACTTCATTTATTTAGCCCCCCTCTCAAATGAGATGAAAAACACTTCCACATCCTTCTCATCAAATTTAGGCAAACCGTGAATATATTTAAACAGACTCTCATCAGGCCTTTGGTATGCATGGGTTTGCTCATCTTCACTGTTTTCCTGACAAAGCTTACCTTCAAACTTCATCTCCATCCTTATCAGCTGACTTTTCAAATTCAGTGCCAATTTCTGAAGTTCAAACTGCCTCTCTTCCTGCCTTTCTTCTCTCTCTGTATTTGCCTTTCTGAACTCTCTCTTTCCCTCTCCCTTTCTCTTTGTTCTGCGAAAGCGGTTCGTTCTTTTGTTCTTTTCTCTGTTTTTAATAGTTATTGCAACAGTTTCGTTGCCTTTGTCCTTTCCTTTTCTTTAGCTGCTAACTAAACCAGCTTCATTTTCAGTTGAATTGTTGCAATCTCTAAAGATTCTGATGGTGTTTCCAACAAATTTCTTTCTGAGCTATTGCTGGAATTATCTCTCCTTTCAAGAAGGTAGCCCAGACTGAAAAATTTCTAGTTGTTTTGAGCAGGTATAAAGTGGATATTCCAGGAGTGATGGACTTGCTCAAAACCACTCATTTTTAAACCACTCAGAACTTATTTACAGAGTACAGAATGAAACAGAAACAGAAGCGAACAAAGTACGCAGTAAATTAACCTATCCAAACACGCAACGGATTTCAACACTAAATGATGTTGTTCCAATTCCTGCAACTTTCCCCATCAACGCCCATCACTTCAAACGTAAAATCAACACAGGGTTTAACGGGAGAGATGTCAGACAGAGACTCAGTGTGGAATACCTTCTTCCATTTAGCAGTTTCTTTTTCCAGTAGCAGAAAATCTAACCAAAACAAACCAGACTAGACCAGAGGAAACCTGAGCTGGAAGAACTGGTCCCACCCCTTTCACTGCAAAAGAGTTTTTATTTCAAAACTTGAAAGCCTTTTACCTGAGGCAGTGACTTTTAGTTATCATGTAATTAGATCTGCAACACATCCAAGCTAGACACCCCAGAATCACTGCATTAACAAATATTCTAAAACAAAAACAGGTAAGACACAATCTTGTAAAAGTAGAAGCATCTCACACACTCAACGTGCTGGCCTCCACAGCTCTCTCTGCGACAACGATTTCCATCGATTACCAACACCTTGTCTGAAGAACTTCATCCTCTTCTCAGCTTCAAAGGTCGTCCGGTCACTCTGAGGCTTTGCCCTCAGTTCCAAGTCTCTCCTCAATGTGGAAACAGCTTACAAGCAGAAGCTGAAATGGGAGGACTCTGCACCAAAGGAAGTATAATGCTGGTCTGAGGCTGTGACTGACAGTCTTTGGGACTGCTTGGAATTCGTGGACTGAAACGTGTCCAGGTATTAAGTGGAAAACCTGGATGGGTACACCACAACCATCACAGACATCATGGGCAATTGCATGGAGTACTGCGGAGTGAAGAATGCAGTGCAAGTGTTCCCCAAGCGTAAACCTTGTGTGAATCAGGAAATCCACACCCAACTGAAGATCAGACGGGCAACATTCAAATGGAAAGAGCCAGACCTATACAGGGAATCAAGATCTGCCCTCCGCAGGGCCAGCAGAAGTGTCAAGAGGGAGGACCAGACCAATTAAGAGGTCCATATAAACCAAACAAACTCCCACCGCCGAAAGCAAGGCCTAAAGATCATTTACAGGTTGCAAAATGAAGCAGAACAAATAGCGGAGAAAGACACATTCCTCCCTCAGACGCTCAATGCTTTCTCTGCTCGGTTTGAGCAGAATGCAAGTGGTGCAGTGATTCCTGCCCCACCAGCCCTAGACACAACTCTTCCCTCAATCACCGATGCACACTTCAGAACTGTTTTCCTGAGAGGCAACCCAAGGAAAGCGATGGGCCTGGATGAAATCCCTGGCCATGCACTTAGATCTTGTATGGACGAACTGGCGGGGGTATTCACCCAAATTTTCAACCTCCCCCTCCAAGACGCTGAGGACCCTATCTTCCTCAAGAAGACCACCACCATCCCCGGCCCAAAAACAATCACATGCAATGTCCTAACTTAACTTGCCACCTACTCTTTATGTTATCTGCAAATTGCGCAATAGTACATTCACCTCCTTCCCAAAAGTCCTCCATAAACACGTTATTTCATGTTTTATGTGTATAATATACATTGTGTATTGTTGCATATTGTAACTGTTTGTGTCTGGACAAATATTGCAGTGTATTCGAGCTGATTGTGTTCACATGTAATATTATTGTGCATTGGAATTTAAATATTGTTTGTGTTGGATATGTTTGAGATTATATAAATATTGTTATATAATAGAACTGTTCACGTTTTTATGTAAATCCTGTCGTGTATTGTACCTTTTACGATTTATACACCAACACTGTATTAGTTTATGTTGACATTGTGCCTATCTTCTTCGCATCAGTAATTTCGTGTCTGACCATGTGGGGCTGCTGCTGAACCCCTGCAGCACTTTGGGATGGATCTGCAGTCCCAGCGCCGCCCAGAGGGGTGGTAGCACAGAGCAGCAGCGGTCCCGAGTTGGCGGATGTGGGGTCTGCTCAGTCAGGGACTCCTGGTTTCTGGTTATTGTACAGAGTAAACACATATCCTGTAATAGGGGTAGGTGGGATGGAGGGTAATCATTAAAGAGCACTGGGGAAACAGAGAGGTTTAAATACAAAGAGAGATTGAACTAAAGATTGTAAAAGGGAGAGTATTCAATCGAGAATAATGGTTTGAGAATATTATAGACAATCGGAGAGTTCTAAGTGAAGTGTAATAAGAAGAGAGCTGAGTGCAGGAAATGGGGGAGTGTTACAGACAGACAGAGAGAGGAATATAAGAGAAAATAGCAAAAGAAGAATTATTTAAGGAATAAGGGGGAGTGTCCTGATTGCAGGAACACAGGGAGAGGGTTAATACAGGGGAAGCTGGAGTGATTCGACTGAGGTCAGCCAGAAGAAACTCTTTGAAGATGAGCTCTCCGATTCGCCTATTAACCTGGTACAAACAGGGAGTCCTGGCCGATAGATAAAAACAGTAGTGTCTAGCGTTCTGTTCACTCGAGGAACCAGCTTTCTGCTCGCTGGGTCAGTGTCAGGTCCTTTGCAAGTATAAATGCAGAGTAACTTGATGGGTTACCACCTTTGTGGAACTGGAGATGACATAATACAGAGAAGTAAGGAGAACGTTGAATATAGGGGAGTCCCGGAAATGCCCAGGTATGGGGAAAAGGAAAGCGAGTTTACACAGAGTAATAGGAAAAATAACTAGAGAGTAATGGGAAGCGCGTTGAACACAGCATTACAGGGACAGGGTTAAATGCAGGGGAATGGAAAGGATTAAGTCCAGAGTGGGGAGGAATAAATGACGAACAATAGTGAGACCGATAATTTTAGTGCAATATGGAGAAAGTTGTATACAGAGTCAAGGTGAACGTGTGTCATGTGTGCGGTTTTAATATAGCAGGTGCAATAGAGAGTAATTGTGAGGAGTCTAAACGGAGAGTATTAGGAAAAGGACTCAAAAGAGAATAACAGGGTATTTGCTTAATACAAAGAAAGTGGGATGGGTAACGACAGGGAAATCGAGAAGAACAAATCCAGATAACGATGAGGTTGGGTAAAAAATAACAGTGGAGTCTAAGAAAAGACTAATAGGGAGAGGAGTAAATACAAGGTAGTGTATAGAGGGGGTGGAGTACTAATACAGGCTTAAATCCAGTGAGAGAGACAGAAAAAGTGGAAGAAAGAGTAATCGGGAGAGAAGTAAACACTGGGGAAGAGACTGAATGATATGCAGGATAATCGACATGATTAAAAATTTGTAGTAGACAAATGACGAAATACACAGTAATAGAGAATAATAGGGTTTAGATAGAAAATAATTTATTCAGTGTGCACAATAATTTTCTGATTTAATATCTAATATGTACCGATGAGAGAAGGTACAAAACTTGGTAAGTAAGGCAGGGTAGGTGATAGAGTTGTTAGTGGGGGAGAACTTTGGGGTCAGCGATCATAATTAAATTAGTTTTAAAATAGTGAATGAAAAGAATAGACCAGATCTAAGAGTTCAAGTTCGAAATTGGAGGAAGGCTAATTTTAACAATCTTAGACAAGAACTTTCAAAAGCTGATTGGGGGCAAATGTTTGCACGTAAAGGGGTGGCTGGAAAATGGGACGCCTTCAGATATGAGATAACGAGAGTCCAGAGACAGGGTATACACGTTAATGTGAAAGGAAAGACAGGTAGGTGAAAAGAATTTTGAATGACAAAAGAAATTGAGGGTTTGATTAAGAAAAAGAAGGAAGCATATGCCAGATATTGACAAGATAGATCGAATGAATGCTCAGAAGAGCATAACGGCAATGGGAGTATACTTAAGAAGGAAATCATGAGTGAAAAAGAGGTACCTGAAATAGCTTTGGCAAATAGAGTTAAGGAGAATCTAAAGGGTTGTTTACAAATACATTAAGGACAAAAGGGTAACTAGGGAGAGAATAGGGCACCTTAAAGATCAGCAGGGCCGCCTTTGTGTGGAGCCGCAGGAGATGGTGGTGATACTAAACCTGTATTTTGCATCAGTATTTACTGTGGAAAAGGACATGAAAGATATAGAATTTTGGGAAATAGATGTTGACATCTTGAAAAATGTTTATATGACAGAGCAGAAAGAGCTGGATGTCTTGAAACGCATAATAGTGCATAAATGCCCAGGACCTGACCAGGTGTAACCTCGATCAATGTGGGAAGCTAGAAAAGTGATTGCTGGGCCCGTTGCTGTGTCATTGAATCATTGATAGTCACAAGTCAGGTGTACGAACACTAGAAGTTGGCTAACGTGGTGCCAATGTTTCAGATGCATGGTAAGGGCAGACCACGAAACTATAGATCGTGTGTCATTGGTGGAAAAGTTGTTGGAGGGAATTCTAAGGGACAGGATGGACATGTATTTCGAAAGGTAAAAGCTGATTAGGGGGAGTTAACATGGCTTTGTGCGTGGGAAATCAAGTCTCACAAACTTGATTGAGTTCCTTTTAAACAAGTAACAAAGAGGGATGATGAGGGCAGAACGGTGGAGTTGATCTATATGGACTTCAGTTAGGCTTTAGACAAGGTTCCCCATGGCAAACGGATTAATAAGGTTAGATCACCCTCACACATTCCCTTTCCCGCGAGCCTTCTTTTTCAATCGATCAGTGTGGACTGACGTAATGCCCACGTCTTGTACTCACATGAGAGGAGAAAAATGGACGTCTGCTGTTTCCCCTTTGTCATCTCAAAATGAATTTAATTCCCTTCTCCAATTCCTCTGTTATCATTTGAAGGAGCGGTTTTCCTTTAATACATTCGGGGATGAGGGCGTTGCTGGCTCGCACCAGCATTAATTGCCATCCCTAATTGCCTAGAGGGCAGTGACGTTGCAACCACGTTGTTGTGAGTCTGGAGTGTACATGTAGTACTGTATTGGGAAGGACAGCAGTTTCCTTCTCCAAAGGGTATGACTGACCGGCAATCGGTCATCATGAGCCTCTTTAATTCTCGACTATTGTTGAATAGACATACCGCCATCTGCTGTGTCTGGGTTCCCAGAACATTAACTGGGTCTCTGGGTTAACCGTCGAGTGATAAATCCACTAGGCCATCTCCTACATCTGCTGAATGGCCTTCTCCGATGTAACAGGCTGGAGACAGGGCTGAGTAAATCCCAACTAGCTGTGAACGCTGGAGATAAGCAACGAAAACAGAAATTGATGTCTATTCAATCAATTCATTTTCCGCATCAATCACCTCCCTCATCCAAGTCTGACAACTTGACAACAACATGCGTCGATTGACTCCATTAGATCCCCCACCAATCCTGGGAACGATTCCCAAAAACTTCTTCTGTCAGGCAGAAGGGACAGAAGTCTGAACACACACACACACACACACAGACACACACACACACACACACACACACACACACACACACACACACACACACACACACACACACACACACACACACAAACACACACACAAAAACACACACACACACACCAGTTCCAGGAACAGCTTCTGCAGAGCCGTTATAAAAATATTGAAGCGACTCTCTTGACTCAAGTAATGCTGACCTTTCTTACACGGATCTCTCTTCTACGCCCTGTGCAATGTGACTTGTATACCTCGCTTTAATTATTTCTCGTTCAGCACATAATTGCTGCGTATCATCGGCCCGTACCGCTCATAAATAAAGTGTTTCACAGCACTTCGGTACATGGGACAATAAATTAAACAAATTGAATAAAATCAAACTCATCCGTGCCCGTTAGATATCCTAAATTGTGCCAATTGTCCCAAATCCATCGATAACCTTCCTAGTCATTACCATATCGAAAATTCCCTCAGGAGAACGCGAACTATACAGCAGAAATCATGGGGAGCGGAGTTCATAGAACCTTCACTGACATTTTGTTCTTTGCATTATTTCGACTGACAGAGCGACCATTTTATGCCAGTCGATTTGAAACGAAGCGCACAGACAGTAATGCCTCTCAGGTAATCGTCTCCTCTATCACGGAGGCATAAGACGACAGCAGACACGAAAGTCTGTACCAGCAGTTATCTCTGGAGAACTCACCAAGGCCCTGAAGTCTTGAGGAAAGAACAAAGCTTCCAGAAGCGATGGCTTATCACTTGCGTGGTTTTAACCCCATGGCACGTGACTGACCTGGGCATTCTGGAAGTGGACAACAGTACACTTCGAACAGGTAGCCTTTGTGAATCCAACAGGAAAGTTATCATCCCTCTAATTTACAATTAGAAGAGGCACTGGGAGGACTGATGACCGGTTTCACTGCAAAATTCAATTTACACAATCCTGACTGAGATCATCGCCAAGTAGGTCAGGTCTGCTGTGGAATGAATGACTCACCCCGTCCAAACCTGTTCTGTGCTGGGCAGAACAATCTCTCAGAGTCTCTCACTCCTCAGCGATGAAATTGTCTCTGTGTGTGACAGTGAGGTTGGAAACCTGCCTTACCTGCCTAACCAGGAAAAGGTAATTTCCAGCAAATTGCCCACCAACACGTGGGGCGTACTTTCCAAAATGGCTTTGGGAATGATACCTGCAATTGGATTGACTTTCTCTGCACCAACAGCGTTAGTGCGTCTGAGTAAATGGGTGGGAATCAGAAAGCTTCCCGAACAGTCGTGGAATCAGGCAGCGCCGCCCATTGTCACCTTTACTATTTTATTATTGTCTGAAAGGTGACTGAATTAGTGTTGCGATTCATTGAGATGTTTCATACTTTTTAGCCATTACCTGTCCACTGAGAACTCATTCCACGTTTGCCCATTTATGCATCAATTCCTTGTTGTTCTTCTTTGTTAGCTTCGTGGATCTGAGTTTCAAATTCAATTTATTCCTTCTCCAACTTAATAAACAATTTGAGCATTTTATGGTCATTCTTCCCAAATACAGTAATATTGCGACATAATGCTATCTCTTTGTGTTCGTAATTTTGGGAAATATATAACATGTTGCTGCATGCTTACATCTGTGCTCCTGTGTGAATCCAATGTTGTGAGCTGCAATAAATTAGTCCTTTCAATGTGCATTCTGGCTTTAGGTTCTTGGGCGGTTGTGAACTGTTCAAAATATCAATGCATTCTTTCTGTCTGTTTCAGAAAAAAATAACTCGCAAATCATCATAAAGACAAATTTTTAAAAAGTCTTTCTATAGTAAATTTGTTACTTAACCCATATGTTACTGAGCATCTCCTGAAAATTAAAAATAACGTGCTGGGAATAACTCTGTCCCTAAACCTGTGAGGCACGGTAGGGAAATGTTTGATCCTGAAGACTAGGTTTCAGACGCACAGGATCTTAGGCGATCCAGAATGTGCTTCTGCTGCTTTTCTCTTTCACTCACAGATTGTCTACTTCCCGTGGACAGATTCATTTCCCTCCTATATGAGATTAATCCCAGACTCCGAATCCTGTGACATGTCTGCTTAAATATTCCCCAACAACAGTCGCAAGTCTCCCAACCTGGGTAGTAATCCCCATCCAATTAAAACAAAACAATCACAAAGTATTCAGATTGCCGTAGCCTGGGACACATTTCCAATGACTAAGATGCCCGAAATCCTTCCTCATGGAACAAATGTTTCCAGCCACACGTTTTTCACTCAGACTCACCCATGGAATAGTTTTTCAATTTCTTTCCCGACTTTTACTTCCCACTTTCAGAAACTGATTTCTTTCCCCCTTGTAATGATTGTCATGAAGTCGGGTAGCTGGATTATACTGGACATGAAATCCCTGAATGGGGCCATTACTCTGTGTCAGTCAGGGAAACCAGGTTGATTCTAAAGGGTAAATGTCAGGGATACTGAGATGCTGAGTACCTGACTCAGTGACAGGCTTACGTCAAAGGGGTTGCCTTTGTAAATAAAAAGTGAATAATGGCAGGATGCAAGTTTCTGAAGGGTTGGCACCAATGTGGACGAGGACCTCCTAATTTCCCCACTTTCCCTCACCCCACTCACAGTCGATCTCACCCCAAAAACGTGTGATGTTCTTGACCCTCGGCACTTTTGAGGCAATATTTCATTCTGGACTCTTTCAAGTCAGGATGTATGATTCTGGAAGAGTTAATCAATTTAGCTGTCAACACTGCTGAAACGTGATGCTAACACTGCAGCAACTGAATTTGTAATTGGGAAAAAACCAAAACAAACAAGTTTTCAGTACATGTCTATTTGAGTGCAGCATCTATTGACCAGAATGATAACTGAACAGCAAGGGTTCGATATGATGGACAGAAATGACGCAAACCCAGGGTGAAATTCCTCAAATTTGGAATGGTTTGAGGGAAGTAACTTTTTCAAGAGAATAATACAAACTACTACCACTGGATGGAATGGAAGGTTTCCTATTGCCTCTGGATTTACGACTGGGATAAGCATCCAAAACTCATTGGTGGTCTGACACTGAACCTGTCCTTCCCTTTCTCAGACTTCGTCGCTCCTCCTTTAGTGTCCACCTAACATTGTGCTATCAACAACTTAACATATGATCCTATCACCTCAGTCATGGATACAGATTATAAATAGCCGTGACACGAGGAATGATAATTGTGGTCCTCACTAATATTAGCCGAAGAACATGAATATGACAGATTTATTCCTGCTCTCTGTTTTCTGTCCATTATCAGTCCTCACAGCAAGCCCCATCTTCCCATCACTGCAGGGCTCTTTGACAACATTGACCCCTTCTCAAACATTTCCACATTTTGAAATTTCTGTACCCTTGAGTGTGCAAATCCCTCCCCAGCCTCATTCCTCCATTTCGCTGAAAACTGTTGCAATTCACCATCAGTAAGATGTTTGAAGTTTCTTCTCTGTACATGCTCAGTACACTGCAGAGAGGAGAGAATGACTCAGGCCCATGTGTTTCTGTACAGATCAGGTGTGTCTCAGAGTCAGCTCTGCAAAACGTCCAGGCCATTCTTATCCCAGTAGAAGGATCTGTATTAATTGGAGTTTGCATCGCCTTTGAGGGCAATTTTCTGGGCTTAATTTACTGATTTCAATTATTGCCTGCACTGGAGGAGTGATACTTGATTCCGAGCTGAATCTATGGAGGGTCAGGAATTCAATCACCATGTTTGATTATTTAAAACGTACAAACTATCATCCCTTCACAGAGCAGCTCCTGATAACCAGGGAATCCACATCCCAGTGTTGAGGAGAACATTTCTCAGAGAGACACTCAACAATCGGAATTTAATTTGCAAATGGTCAAAGGCAAGGGAAGGATGACATTGCATTAAAATGAGATTTCAGTGTTCAACAGATGGTGTTGTAGTGTCAATGCTGGTGAACAGGTTGGCACAGTGGCTCAGTGCTTGGCTCTGCTGCCTCACCGGGACAGCGGGTGGGTCCGGGTGGGATAGTCTTTGCATGGTCGGTGTGGACTCGATGGGCACATTGGCCTACTTCCACATTGTAAGGATTCTATGAATTTCTTCAATATGCATTTTCCAATGTTTGCTATCGACCATTTGAGATTTGCATCATCCAATAAAGATCAGTTCTAAAAATGTTCTGTGAGAACTGGGAGTTAACTCACCGCTGTCACCTGTTTGTTCAATTTTGTAAATAAACTGATTGAACCATATTGTAATGTAACAGTCCCCCAGACGATGCCAGCAGACATAAGTGAAAGGCTTTGAGACTTTATCACCTTGGCATTGAGTACAGAGAAATTGACATCACACAGTGATTGATGAAGAAAATGACGTTTTCAGTTTATGTTGTGTGAAAAATATTTGTCACGACCCGTCCGTTTGTAACAATTCCTCGTAAGTGTCTTGCACCTTCAATTTGTGTGAACCTGTCTGAGGATTCTCTGCGGGTTCACTCTGCTACTGATACTGTTACATGGGCATATTGTGCCCAAAATTCAGACAGTGGCAGACGATCAGTAATCTAGTTTCAGATTACAGGAACCCCGTGGAATCCACATCATCGCAGATTCCACAGGAATTGCCTGGAAAAGTATTCCTCTCTTCTGGGAACCATCCAGAAATCTCCATTTCAATCAGAGACTATGAAGATTTTCGGTGTAAGTGATGAAATGAATCACTTCGTGAAAATATAAGCCGTAAAGTCTGCAAAACCAGTTGGTTGCACGTTGTTCTGGTTTGTTGAATGAAGAAGCAGTAGGCTTCTCTGTGCATCTGAAGTTGAAGTTATTTCTCCAATAACATAAATTTGTTTTAAAAGTTTGTTTTGACTTTCGGCTAAATGGCTTTGTGCGTGAGTGAACCTGTATTTATTTTTGATGATTGCAACCCAGCATGTTATTAATGGAGCCTGAAATATTTGTTGGAGAGTTCTGAAATAAGCGATGGTGGAAGAAACACTTAACTGCAAAAGATTTGTTTTCACTGACATGATTATTGTCATTTCTTTTAGTTCCAGTCAGACCCTGGAAATGATTGGATGTGTAGATTTATGCTCATGCGAAGGAAATGAGAGTTTTAGTAAATTACATTACTTTCAAATGAACATGTTATGTTGGTTCCAGACAGAAGTGTTGGGACAGGAAAAATCTCTGAAGAGATTACTGAAACCTGAGTACATTGACACTCAGCTATGTAGTTGCTCCATAAAGGAGCAACTGCGGTTCCAGTTTACAAGTGACAGTCGCAAGCATTTAACCAATTGATACTAACAGGGATTCTGGTGTGAATATTATGTGAGGGTTGTTTCTTTGTATCAACTCTGGAAGTCGTGATTTGCATAATATGTAAGTCATGTCCTTTTGTTTCATTTATATATTGTTTTGAAGTTAATGAGAGTTGATCATTTACTGTGTATCATTGCCTTTGAATCTGCATAACAAGTACATAGTTTGGTTTATTGTATTTTATCGGGGTAAAAACAAGGACAGCAGATACTGGAAAGCAGAATCTAGATTAGAGTGGTGCTGGAAAAGCACAGCAGGTCAGGCAGCATCCGATGAGCAGGAAAATCGACGTTTTGGGCAAAATCCCAAAGATGTGACTTAGTGGTGGACAGGACTGGAAGCTTAATGTTGCAGAATACAAAGGCTGTTGGTGGGAATGAAAGAAAGGGGGAGCAAGAAAAGAGGAGAAGTTGTGTATTTGATAAGGGATGGCATAACGTCTGTACTTACAGGATGTTCCTCGGAATATGTACAGGGAAGTCGTTTGGGTTGAACCGAGAAATAAGAAAGGAATGATCACCTTATTAGGATTGTATTATGAACCCATCCCCACCACCAGCGGGAATTTGAGGAGAAACTTTGTAAGGAGACCTCTGATCTGTGTAAGAACAATAGAGTGGGAATGGGTCGGAATTTTCCCTTTCCAAACATAGACTGAGACGTCCATAGTTTGAAGGGATTAGATGGAGAGGAATTTGGTAAGTGTGTACAAGAACATTTCCTGACTCTGTATGTGGATGGGCCTACTAGAGAACGCACAAGACATGATCTACTCGTAGCAAATAAGGCAGGGCAAGTGACTGAGGTGTGAGATGGGGTGCACTTTGGAACCACCGATCATAATTCTCTTAGTTTTAGTACACTGATGGAAAAGCATCGACCGGATCTAAAAGGTCAAATTGCATAAAAGCCAATTTTTATGGTTACGTGCAAGAACATTCAAACGTTGACAGGGGACAGATGTTCTCAGTTAAATGGACTGTGGAGAATGGGAAATCTTAAAAATGAGACAACGAGAGTCCAGAGACAGTATCTTCCTGTTCAGATGAAAGGCAAGGCTGGTAAGTGCAGGGAATGCTGAATGAAGAGAGAATTTGATGTTTTGGTAAGAGAAAGAAGGACACATATGTCAGATATAGATCGCAGAGATCGCGTGAATATTTAAAAACGTGTAAAGGTGTATACTTCTGATGGAAATCAGGAGGTCAAAAAGGGAACATGACATGGCTTTGGCAAATCGGTTTAAGGAGAAACCAATGGGGTCTCACAAATACAAAAAGTACAAAAGCCAAAGAGAAAATAGGACCCTTCAAAGATCAGCAAGGCAGCAAGGAAATGCTGGGGAATTAATTGAGTATTTTTGCATCATTATTTACTGTGGAGAAAAACATGGAAGGTACAGAATGTGGGGAAATAGATGGTGATTTCTTGAAAAATATCCAGATTGCAGAAGAGGCGGCGCTGGATGTCTTAAGACGTGTAAAGGTGGATAAACCCCAAGGACCTGATCAGGTGAACCCAATAACTCTTTGGGAAGCCGGGAAAGTGATTGCTGGGCCTCTTGCTGAGATATTTGTATAATCGATCGTCACAGGTGAGATGCCGGAAGATTGGAGTTTGACGAACGTGGTGCCACTGTTTCAGAAAGGTTTTAAGGAAAATCCAGGGATCTATAGACTGTTGTACCTGAGATTGGTGGTGTGCAGGTTGTTGGATGGAATCCACAGGGAGAGGATTTACATGTATTTTAATTGACACTGACTGATTAAAGACAGTCAACATGGCCTTGTGCAAAGGAAAATATATCTCACGAACTTGATTCTGTTTTTTTGAAGAAGTTACGAAGCGGATTGATGACACAGAACGGCGAATTTGATCTATATGGACTTCTGGAACGCATTCGATCACTTTCCTCCTGGTAGAGTAGTTAGCAAAGTTATATTACATTGAACTAATGGAGACCCAACCTTTTGAACACAAGTCCCTTGAAGGTAGAAGACAGAATGTGGTAGTGAAGGGTTGCTTTTCAGTTTGGAGGCCTGTGACCAGTGGTGTGCTGCAAGGATCGTTGCTGAATCCACGGCGTATCCTCATTCATATATATGATTTGGTCCTGAACATTGGAGATCCAGTTGGTCAGTTTGCAGATGGCACCAAAACTAGAGTTGGAGTGGTCAGTGAATAAATATTCCTCAGTGTACACTGGGTCATGATCAGATGTGATAATTGGTTGAAGAGTGGCAGATAGAGATTAATTCAGATGAATGTGAGATGGTACATTTTAGAAAGCCAACTTAGAGCAGGACAAATAGAGTTAATGGTAATGTTCTGGAGAACGTTGCTGAAAGAGGGAGTTTAAAGAGAGTTTAAGGATTACTGTGGATTATGTCTGCCGTAAATGCTTTTGGATGTGAATCTTAGCAATTCGAGTGGATCGGTAGGAGAGACAGCTGGAAGTGATGAGGAATTTGCAACAGCAACAGTATGTGATGGATGGCAGTTACAGAAAGGGGGAAGTCTCAGATACATTCACATAGATGGATTAACTCCAGGAAGGGAAAGAGAGATAGGCAGCTAGAGCAGGAGTCTTTTGTGGATATACCCATTTCAAATGGGTATGCTGTTTTGGAAAATGTAGGGGGTGATGGATTCTCAGGGGAACGTAGCACCAATATGCAAAGTTTTCGGTATTGATCCTAGCTCTAATGCAACGATGGGTACGTCGGATACGAAGAGATCAATTGTGTTAGGGGATTCTGTAGTCAAAGGTACAAACAGACTTTTCTGTGGGCAGCAGAGAAAAAAAACACAATGGTGTGTTGTTTCCCTGGTGCCAGGATCAAGGGTGTCTCAGAGATAGGGCAGAATGTTCTCACGGGGGTGAGGGGCCAGCAGGAGGTCATTGTCCATATTGGAACCAACGACATTGGAAGGGAACAGGTTGAATCTCTGAAGGGAGATTACAGAGAGTTAGCTAGTAATTTAAAAAGGAGGTCCTCAAGGGTATTAATATCTGGATTACTCCCAGTGCTACGAGCAAGAGCGGGCAGGAATAGGAGGATAGAGCAAATGAATGCATGACGGAGAAGCTGGTGTACAGGAGAAGGATTCACGTTTTTGGATCATTGGAATCTCTTTTGGGATAGAAGGTACCTGTCAAAGAAGGACGGATTGCACCTAAATTGGAAGGGGACTAATATACTGGCAGGGAAATTTGCAAGAACTGCTTGGATTAAAACTTGCAAGATATGGGCGGGGGAGGGGGGTGGAGTGGGTGGCGATTGGGGGTGGATGAGGGGTGGGACCCAGGGAGATAGAGAGGAAAGTGATCAATGGGAAACGGTTACAGCTAAGAAAAGCAGTGAGTCAAACAGTCAGGGCAGACAGGGACAAGGGAGGACTAATAAATTAAACTGCATTTATTTCAATGCAAGCGGCCGAATAGGGAAGGCAGATGAACTCAGGGCATGGGTAGAAGCATGGGACTGGGATATCATAGCAATTACAGAAACATGGCTCAGCGAGGGTCAGGATTGGCAGCTGAATGTTCCAGGATACAAATGCTACAGGAAGGATAGAAAGGGAGGCAAAAGAGGAAGGAGAGTGGCATTTTTGATAAGGGATAGCATGACAGCTGTGCAAATGGAGGATATTCTTGGAAATACATCCAGGCAAGTTATTAGGGTGGAATTGAGAAATAAGAAAGGGATGATCACCTTATTGGGATTTAATTATAGACCCTACAATATTCAGAGGGAAATTGGGAAACAAACTTGTGAGGAGATCTCAGCTATCTGCAAGAAGAATAGGGTAGTTAGGGTAGGGGATTTTAACTTTCCAAACATCTACTGGGACTACCATAGATTTCAAGGATTAGATGTAGAGGAATGTCTTAAGTGTGTACAGGACAATTTTTTGATTCAGTGTGTGGATGTACCTCCTATAGAAGGTGCATAACTTGACATTTTCTTGGGAAATAAGGCAGAGCAATGAGTGAGGTGTCAGTGGGCGAGCACTTTGGGGCTAGCGACCATAATTCTATTTGGTTATAAATAGTGATGGAAAAGGATAGACCAGATCTAAAAGTTGAAGTTCTAAATTGGAGAAAGGCCAATTTTGACGGTATTCAGCAAGAACTTTCAGAACCTGATTGGAGGCAGTTGTTCACAGGTAAAGGGACAGATGGAAAATGGGAAGCCTTCAGAAATGAGATAACAAGAATCTAGAGAAAATATATTCCTGTCAGGGTGAAAGGGAAGGCTGGTAGGTATAGGGAGTGCTGGATGACAAAAGAATTGAGGGCTTGGTTAAGAAAAAGAAGGAAGCATATGTCAGGTACAGACAGGATAGATCGAGTGAATCCTTCGAAGGATAGTATAAAGAAAGTAGGAGTATACTTAAGAGATAGCTTTGGCAAATACAATTAAGGAGAATCCAAAGGGGTTTTACAAATACATAAAGGAGAAAAGGGTACGTCGGGAGAGAAGAGGGCCCCTCAAAGATCAGCAAGGCGGACTTCCTGTGGAGCCACAGAAAATGGTAGAGATACTAAATGAATTTTGCATCAGTATTTACTGTGGAAGAGGATAAGGAAGATATAGACTGTCGGAAATAGATGGTGATATCTTGTAAAATGTCCAGATCACAGAGGGGGACGTGCTGGATGTCTTGAAACGGTTAAAAGTGGATACATCCCCAGGACCTGATCAGGTGTATCTGAGAACTCTGTGGGAAGCGAGAGAATTAATTGCCGGGCCCCTTGCTGAGAGATTTGTATGATCGATAGTCACAGGTGAGGTGCCAGAAGACCGGAGGTTGGCAAACGTGTTGCCACTGTTGAAGGAGGGTGGTAAAGCCAAGCCAGGGAACTATATTCAGCTGAGCCTGACCTCGATGGTTGGCAAGTCGTTGGAGGGAATCCTGAGGGTCGGGATGTACATGTATTTGGAAAGGCAAGGACTGCTTAGTGACAGTCAACATGGTTTTGTGCGTGGGAAATCATGTCTCACAAACTTGATTGAGTTTTTTGAAGAAGTAACAAAGAAGATTAATTCGGGAAGAGGAGTCGATGAGCTCGATATGGACTTCGGTAGGGCGTTGGACAAGGTTCCCCATGGGAAACTGATAAGCAAGTTTAGATCTCGTGGAATACATGGGGAACAGCCATTTGGATACAGAACTGGCTCAAAGGTAGAAGACAGAGGGTGGTGGTGGAGGGTTATTTCGTTAGACTGGAGGCCTGTGACCAGTGGAGTTCCACAAGCATCGGTTCTGGGCCCTCTGTTTTTGTCATTTACCTAAATGATTTGGATGCGAGCATAAGAGGTACAGTCAGGAAGTTTGCACTTGACACCAAAATTGCAGGTGTAGTGGACAGCGAAGAGGGTTACCTCAGATTACAACAGGATCTGGACCAGATGGGCCAATGTGCTGAAAAGTGGCAGTTGAAGTTTAATTCAGATAAATGCGAGGTGCTGCATTTTGGCAAAGAAAATCTTAGCAGGAATTATACACTTAATGGTAAGTTCCGAGGAAGTGTTGCTGAACAGAGAGACCTTGGAATGCAGCTTCAGAGCTCCTTGAAAGTGGAGTCGCAGGTCGATAGGTTAGTGAAGGCGGCGTTTGGTATGCTTTCCTTTGTTGGTCAGAGTATTGGGTGCAGGAGTTGGGAGGTCATGTTGCAGCTGTACAGGACATTGGTTAGGCCAGTGTTGGAATATTGCGTGCAATTCTGGTCTCCTTCCTATCGGAAAGATGTTGTGAAACTTGAAAAGGTTCAGAAAATATTTACAAGGATGTTGCCGGGGTTGGAGGTTTGGAGCTATAGGGAGAGGCTGAACAGGCTGTGGCTGTTTTCCCTGGAGCATTGGAGTCTGAGGGGTGACCTTATAGAGGTTTACAAAATTATGCGGGGCATGGAAAGGATAAATTGGCAAAGCGTTTTCCCTGGAGTCGGGGAGTCCAAAACTAGAGGCCATAGGTTTTGTATGAGAGGGGAAAGATATATAAGAGACCGAAGGGGTGACTTTTTCACGAGATTGTGGTAACTGTTTGGAATGAGCTGCCAGAGGATGTGGTGCAGGCTGGTACAGTTGCAACAGTTAAGAGGCATTTGGATGGTATATGAATAGGAAGGGTTTGGAAGGATATGGGCTGGATGCTGAGAGGTGGGACTAGATTGGGTTGGGATCTCTGGTCGACATGGACGGGTTGAACCGAAGGGTCTGTTTCCATGCTCAACATCTCTTTGACTCTATGACTCAAAGAGATATTGGAGTGCAGGTTCATTGATCCTTGAAAGTGATGTCTCAGTTAGCTAGGGTGGTGAAGAAGACGGTTAGTATAGTTTCCTTGATTGGTCAGAGCACTGAGTATTGGAATTGAGAGATCATGTTGTGTCTGGACAGAACTTTGGTTCGGCCACTTTTAGAATATAGTGTGCATTTCAGGTCTTCCTCCAAAAGGGAGGATGTCTTGAAACTTGCAACAGTTCGAAAAAGATGCATTAGGATGTTGCCAGGATTGGAGTATTTGAGCTACGCAGAGATGCTGAAGAGGTTGGGGTTGTTTTCCCTGGAGTGTCGGAGGCTGAGGGGTGACGTATAGATGTTTACAAAACCATAAGGAGCTTGGCCAAGGTAAGTAGAAAAGTTCTTTTCCATGGGTGTTAGGAGTCCAAAACTCGAGCGGAGAGGTTTAGGGTGAAAGGGGAAAAACTAAAAGGGACCTAAGGGGTAACCTTTTCATGCAAAGGTTGGTGCATGTGTGGAATGAGCTGCGAGACGATATGATAGTGGCTGGTACAATTACATTTAAAAGTAATCTGGATATGTAAACGTTTAGAAAGATTTTAGACAGATGTTAGGACAGATGAGACAAGAGTAATTTAGGATATATGGACTGTATGAACAATTTGGTCTAAAGGGCCTGTTTCTGTGCTGTACATCTTTATGACTCTAACTGTGGCTGGTAAGTGAATAGCAGTTTACCAAATGTTCCATTTTTAGGTGAATAACACCACTTTCAATCACAATTCTCTGTTAGAAATAAATCCCTATGTTTTTGGTTGAAATGATAGGATCTTGCGTGCGAAGAAACATGAGATGATGTTTTGAGTTCAATGATCCATGTTAGATGAAAATGCTCTGATTAACAGTGATTCCATTAACTCTGTTTCTCTCCCCACAGATTCTGCCATACCTGTTGGGTTTTGCCAGTTATATCTCATTCAGTTTCATGTTTTCAGCATTCAAATCCCTTTCATTTATTGCATTAAAATGCTTCACTTCCAAATCATCCCCCAGAAGTAATTCTCAGAAAAATAAAATCCAACGATACCGAAGAGGTGCTTCGTGCCACTCAGTTTGTGCTATAAAATCGATACGAAATCTATACCCGCCCCAGCTTCTAGCACTATGCACTTAGTCTCAAATACTATGACGCTTCAAGTGTTCATACAAGTAGTTTTTAAAGTTTGTGAGGTTTCCTGGTTTACCACCCTCCAGGGATGAATTACCACACCCTCACCATTCTCTGGGTGAATACACCTTGCACAGACTCCCTCTAAACCTTTTCCCTTTCATCTTTAAAAGATGCCCTCTACCATCTGTTGATTGCCTGCCCACAAGTACTCAAACACAGGATAGAGCTGCTTCAAACAATGTGTCAGGCCAATCAAGATGTCATATTCAAACTCGACATCTGAACACTTCCAGCTGGCCCAGTTAGGCGCTGAGATCTTCTATTGCTCTCTGAACCGACGCAGAGAACGTTTGATCATTAATTTCTGATTTGCAGTTTACCTCCTGTGTCTTTCAGTTAATTTGCTGGCGGTTTTGGTTCTCGCATGGGAAAAATGCGACCTCTCTAACTGCACAATGCTTTGGCCATGGCAACATCGGATCTCCTGTTCATTCTCACTAAGATCATGATGTGGCAATTCAAATACATTTACTACCGAGGATCTTTCCTGAACATGACTCCTGTGCGCAGTGCTGTCTATGCCTTACCTCGAGCAGCAACAGACTGCTCTGTCTGGTTCACTGTCCTTTTCTCCTTTGAACGTTTTGTGGCCATTTCCTGTCTGAAACTGAAGAGAAAATATTGGACAGAGAAAGCCTTGGCTGTGGCTCTGGCTGCAACCAGCATTCTATTCTGTTCAAAAAACATTCCCTACTATTTTCGGTTTCAACCTGGGAGGATAATTGACAATGTTCAGTGGTATTGTCGAACAAAGTCAAGTTATTTTACTGATCCCAGGTGGCTGGGGTTTAAGTGGTTCGATATCATTTTGATCGCTTTAATCCCATCCGTGTTAATTCTGTGGATGAATACTCTCATGGTGACACACATTTTAGTGGCTAGTCGAGTACGCAAGAGTCTGATGGGTCCGTGGAAGGGAGACAGTCACAAAGATGCAGAGATGGAGATGCGGAGGAAGTCGGTAATTTCCCTCTTCACCATATCCATCAGCTTCATACTTCTGAAGTTCATGCACGGTGCAAACGTCTTGTTCAATATCATTAAAAGAGGGAAATATTGGAGGTACAGTCCTGTCATCAGTGTTCCATACACTGGAGAAATGCAGAAGGATTTCAGCTGCAGCACAAACACATTATTTGATGCAGCGAATCTGCACAAGTTCAGAGCGAAGTTCAGGAATGCAGTGCACCAACTGGTCATGTAAATTCATCACTTAATGAACTAGCAAAACAACTGAGAGAGCTCCAGAGGCAGCCGCAGTGTTCCCAGTGCAGGAATTGCAGATGTACAGCCAGGATTCCATCAGCACAAGCACATGGATTTGAGTATAACACCCAGTGTTGGATGGGGAGGGCAGTAACAGGATGGATCACCATTCACCATGCGCAGGAGCATGCTGCTATCCTTGATTGACTGACGGGTTGACACACACTGGGGCACACAATGAGCAGCAAGAGGCTATTCAGCCCTTCGTGTCTGATTGCTCTGCCAGCCCAGAAAATCGTGATTGATGCAATTGTACCATCACTCCCGCATTTCCCTGTACACCTGAACACCTCTCCCACATCATTCCTCAAAACATTTGCAATACTTTATCTGCATTCCTTTCAATGATACTGAAGGTTATGACAAAAGGACAGCGGGTAACACGGGAAGAGGTAAATATCTGGGGCAGGGTAGGATGGAAAGAGGCTGCAAGAGTGATTCGAAATGAAGAAAGGCTGTGAGTGATGGGTTCAGCTGCAACATTGAGTGTTCACGGACAACCCTGTAGGGGAGTGTCAATGACTGTGGCAGGAGGGGTCTCTGAATTTTCCTTGCAGAGGTGGAGGGGGAGGGACAGGAACAGTCCCTCCTGCACCATATCTGTCAGCGTCTCTCTGTTCAGCTCACAACAAACTCTTTATTACAACAAGGGAAATGTTCTGGGTACTGGTGATCTCCTCATCTGAATGGGATGTTGTTACGTGCACATTTGTATTTGAGTGTGTTTATTGCGTCCACTTTTTGTCTACTTCATTCATAAGACTATTTCAGACTCTCCTTCTCTGCCTCTTTCTGTCTGTCTTTGTCTGTTCCTCTCTTCCTCTCTCGCGCTGTGCCCCATCTCTCATCTAAATGCTCTCCCTCTCTCTCTGTCCCACTCTGTATGTGTCCATGCCTGCATCGTTCTATCTCTGTCTCTTTCTCTCTACCTATCTGCCGGTCTGTCAGTCTTTCTGCGTGAGGGTGACTGTGTAACTCTCTGTGGTGCAGAGGGGACTTCATTTCCTTTGTGGCGATCTCCATCTGTGTATGTGTGTGTGTGTGGGGGGGGGGGGGGGTGAGGTGGCTTCATTGCCTTTGTGGGAATCTCCCTGTGTGTAGGCCGGAGGGGTTTTTATTGCCTTTATGAGGATCTGCCTCCGTGTTGGGGACGGGGCAGGGGGCTTCATTATCTTTGTGGGGATCTTTGTGTGTGTCTGGAGAGGGAGGTGGCTTCATTGCCTTTGTGGGAATTAAATGTGTGTGTGGTAGGGGGCTTCATTGCCTTCGTGGGAATCTCCCTGTGTGTTGGGGGGGCAGAGGTGGCTTCATTGCCTTTGTGTGGATCTCCCTCTGTGTGTGTGTGTGTGTGTGTGTGTGTGTGTGTGTGTGTGTGTGTGTGTGTGTGTGTGTGTGTGTCTCAGTAATTGTCCTCGAAAACGTCCCTGAGTGTGACACATTATGACTGTCTTTATGAATGTTAGTGTGGCTTTCCCTTTGTTTGTGTTGGTAAGTATTTCGATTCATGCGTCCATGTGTTTGGGAATGTTATTCAGTCTGTCTGAGATCGTTTCTGTGAAGGTGGGCGATTTTATGTTGGCGGATGTTACTGTACCTCTGTGATTGCGTATCTGTCTGTGTTTTCCACATGTGCATCTGTTGTGTTTGTGCCTGTGTGTGTGTTGCTTGTGTGATTGCATTTCCATGATGATGTGGTTTTGCGTGTGGGTGTTCTGTGATATGATATGTGTGTGTCTCTGAGTGTCATTATATTAATGTGGGATTGGGGAGTGTGTTTTTGCCTGGCTGTGCTCTTGTTTAAGCAGGTGAGTATGTTGTTCAGACTGTTTTTGGCTGCCTGTCCGTGTGTCACGATATTTCTGTGCCCCCAAAAGGATCTCTGTGTGTTTTTTTTCTGTGTGTCACTCTGTCTATATCTAATTGTGGCGATGGTTCTGTAACTGTGTTCGAATGTGTTTTTGTGTATGTCCAAGAAGTTGTTGTCATTCTTGCAGGTTGGTGTGTCATGTCTCTTAATCTGAGGTTGTTAATGTAAGTGTGTGGAGGTGTGAGTGTGATTCTGAGTCTGCGTTCTTATGTCTCAGTATGACTATTTCTTTGTATGTAGACATGTGTGCATTCTGACCATACGTGGGTGTGTTCCTAACTGTCTTAGTATACCTGTTTTCATGTGTTTGAGTGTGTGTGCACGTGCGCGCATGAATGCTCAAGCCAATGTGAGTAGCTTTTCCCCATTCAGGACTCTGATTGCTTTCCTATGTGTGTTGTGAAGGTATATTTCTTTACTCTTTGGAAAGGAGTGTTCTCACATTTCAGTTGGACTGTGTTATTGTGCATGTGTGTATGTTTGTGAGTTGAATGTGCGCACGTGTATGTGTTTTTATTTGTCAGTAAGTCCCTATATAATACTTTGCATTTCTGTGTGCTGGTGTGCTTCTGTTTGCATGTGCACATGTGTATGTGATGGCGTGGGCGTGTTTCTGTGTCCCTCTGGGTGTGGTTCTGTCTCTGTCTGATCATGAGACTTCCTCCCCTGAAAAAGGACAGGTGAAACCTTCAGCAGGTGATGTTGCACAGATTGGTCTCAATGATGCATTTCGGCAACCTGGGAAATATCTAGTATCAGTATCTGTATCTCCTGCACTCTGTTTGCGGAAATGTTACATCAGTTCAAGGACCTAAGACTAATGAAAAATAAAGACAGGGAAATATTCAATGAAAAGCAGGATTCCAGTAGTTTCTTCCATGTTTGAACCAAGGATGCAATACATACACTTTTTTCATGTTGGAGCTGTTTGTGTCCGTCCATAAATGTTATTATAGACTGGATCATTACACCATACCACGTATCAGCTGAATAGGGTCATTTAGCCCATTGAGAGTGCTCTGTCATTTGATCATGAATGATTTGTTTCTCAATTCTATTCTCCGGCCTTCTCCACACTACTTTTGATTCCCCTATCAACCAGGAACCCATCTTTCACTGTGTTTAATGCAATATTTCTGCACCAAACCCTCTAAAAGCATTTTAAGAAGGAAGCCCAGATCCTAACGTTTCTATTTGTTTTGTTCATGTGTAAAGTGGATATTCCAGGATTGATGGAGCAGGTAAACATTCATCGGTTTAAGTGAAGCAAAGTTTATATACTGAGCATCGAATGAAACATATACAAATGAAAACAGAAGACTGCATAACTTCACCCATCCGAAAACTCAACAGACTGTCCCAACTGAATGATTGTTCAAAATTCCTCCCACAACCTCCATTAGCACCCAATGTCAAAATATGTAAAATCAAACAGAGGATCTTGCAGAAGAGATGTCAGAGAGAGATCAACATGGAACAACTTCTTCCTTGTCGCTGTTCCTTTTACCAGCAGTTTAAAAATCTGACAACTTGCAAACACCAACCCAAATTAAACCAAACCAGAGATAATCAGAGGTGGGAGAATTGACCACACCCCTTTCATTGCAGATGGTTTTATATTTGAATGCCTTTTTGCCTGAAACAGTTTCTGTTAGCTATCATGAAATTTTCTCGGCAACCCATCCAAACTCAACATCCAAGAACCAATGCATTTACAAACACACTAAAAATAAAACGAAGGACACACTACTTTGGTAATGGGGCATCATCATCATGCACTCAATCTTTTGAACTCCACACCACTCTGAAGAAGTGATTTCCACAGATGAAGCACGCTTTGCCTGAAGAAATTAATTCTAGTCTCAGTTCCAAATGTCGCCCCTTTATTCTGAGGCTATGTTCTCTGGTCCTAGTCTCTCCTACATGTAGAACCACCTCACAAACAGGTGCTGAAATGAAAGGACTGCTTATGGAAGGAAGTACAATGCTGGTCTGAGGCTGGGAATGACAGTCTCTGGGGCTGTTTGTCATTGGTGGACTGGGCCATGTTAAAGTACTCAGTGGAAATCCTGGATGAGCAAACCACCACCATCACAGACATCATGGTCAAATGCATGGAGGACTGCTGAGTGAAGAATGAAATCCGAGTGTTCCCCAAGCGTCAACCTTCAGTGAATCAGGAAATCCTCTCCCGCTGAAGACCAGTTGAACAACTTTCAAATGGGAAGACCCTAACTTATAAAGGGAATCTACATCTGACTTCTGCTGGGCTATCAGGGATGCGAAGAGAGAGGACCAGACCACATAAGAGTCCATACCTACTAAACAGATTCCTGCTCCCTATGGCAAGGCTGAAAGAACATTTGAGGATGCAAAATGAAGCAGAGCAAGATAGCGGACAAAGACATATCCCTCCCTGAGGCGCTTATTACTTTCTCTGCTTGGATTGAGCAGAATGCCAGTGGCGCCGTGACTCCTGCCCCAACAGCCCCAGACACACTTGTTCCCTCGTTCACCGCTGCACACGTCAGAACAGTTATCCTGAGAGTCAACCCAAGGAAAGTATTGGGCCTGGATGGAGTGCCTTGCCGTGCAATTAGATCCTGAATGGAACAACTGGCTGGGGCACTCACTGACATCTTCAAACTCTCCCTCCAACACGGTGAAGACCCAATCTTCTTCAAGAGGACCACCACCATCCCCCCACACACATTCTCTCTCTCAAGCACACACTCATTCTCTCTCTCTCACATATACATGCATTCTCTCTCTCACGTGCACAAGCATTCTCTCTCTCACGTACACTCATTATCTCTCTCACGTACACACTCATTCTCTCTCTCATATACACATGCATTCTCGCTCTCTCACACACTCATTCTCTCTCTCACGTCCGCACTCATTCTCCCTCTCATGCACACACTCATTCTCTCTCTCGCTCATGCACACACGCATTCTTTCTCACATACACACGCATTCTCTCTCTCACATACACATGCAATCTCTCTCACGCACACTCATTCTCTCGCTCACGCACACGATCATTCTCTCTCACGCACACATGCATTCTCTCTCTCATGCACACACTAATTCTCTCTCTTAAGCACACACTCATTCTCTACTCGCATGCACACACACATTCTCTATCTCACGCACACACTCTTTCTCTCTCTCTCACGCACACACTCATTCTCTCATTCATGTACACATGCGTTCCCTATGTCATGCATACATGCATTCTCACTCTCATGTGCACATGCATTTTCTGTCTCAAGCAAATGCACATTCTCCCTCATGCACACACTCATTCTCTCTCTCATGCACACGTGCATTCTCTCTCACACACACATTCTCTCTCTCATGCTCACACTGATTCTCTCTCTCACGTACACACACATTTTATCTCTCTTGCACGCATGCATTCTATGTCTCACACAGGCTCATTCTCTCTCACACACATGCAAGCATTCTCTCTCACACACACACATTCTCTCTCACGCGCACACGCATTCTCTCTCTCATGCACACAAACATTCTCTCTCACACACATATTCTCTCTCTCACGCACACATTCTCTCTCTCACGCATGCACACATTCTATCACTCGCACACATGCTCATTCTCTCTCTCATGCACACACGCATTCTCTCTCTCACGCACACATTCTCTTTTTCACGCACTCATGCCCTCGATTTCCCTTACACACACACACTCAGTCTTTCTTGCACCCACACACACTCTCGCACACATGCACTGTCTTTCTCTTTCACACACACTCACTCTTTCTTGCACCCACACACTCTCACAACCCCTCACAAGCACTCGCTTGCATTCACTCGCACTTACTCAATATTTCACACACACTTTCTCTGTCATGTGCGCACATGCTCTCTTTCTGTCTCTCTCTGTCCCGCTATTTCACTGTCGCTCTCTCTCTGTCGCTCTCTCTCTCTGTCCCTGTATCTTTCGTGGTCTCTCTCTTTCTCTCTGTATGTCTGACTCACGCTCTCTGTCTGTCTCTCTGTCTCTCTTTCTCTGTCTCTCTGTCTCTGTCTGTCTGACTCTCTCTCTGTCTGTCTCTTGGTTTTTCTCTCTCTGTCTGTCTGCCTCTGTCTCTGTCTCTCTCTCACACTCCATCTCCCTCTCTCACTGTTTCTCTCTCCCTCTGTCCCTCTCTCTCTCCCTCTGTCCCCCTCTCTCTCCGCCCGTCTCGCTGTCCCTCTCTTTCCATCTCCCTCTGTCTCTCCGTCTCTGTCCCACTCTCTCCCTCTGTGTCCCTCTCTCTGTCACTCTGTAACTCTCTCTCTGTCTCTCTATCCCTCTCTCTCTCTGTTTCTCTGTACCTCTCTCTGTCTCCCTGTCCCTCTCTTTCTCTCTGTCCCTCTCTCTCTCTGTCCCTTTCTCTCTGTCCCTCTCTCTCTATCTCTCTGTCCCTCTCTTCTGCCTCTCTCTCTCTCTCCGCCCTCTCTCTCCCTTTCCCTCCGTCTCTCTTTGTGTCCGTCTCTCACTCTGTGTGTCCCTCTCTCTCTCTCTGATTCCCCCTCACTCTGTGTACCCCACTGGGTCCCTCTCACTCTCTGTTCCCCCCCCCCCTCTCTCTCTCTCTCTCTCTCTCTCTCTCTCTCTCTCTGTGTGTGTGTACCCCTCTCTCTCTCGGTCTGTCTCTCTCTGTCCCTCTCTTTCTCCCGATGTCTCTCTCTCTGTATCCCCTTCTCTCTCTCCGTCTCTCTGTCCCTCTCACTCTATCTCTCTCTGTCCCTCTCTTTCTCTGTCTCTCTCTGTCTTCCCCCTCTCTGTCTCTTTCCCTCCGTGTCTCTCTGTGTCCCTCTCTCTCTGTGTCCCTCTCTCTTTCTGTCTCGCCCTCACTCTCTCACCCCTCTCACTCTCTGTCCCCGTTCTCTCTCTCTCTCTATACTCCTCTCTCTCTGTGTCCCTCTCTCTCTGTCTCCTCCTCTCTGTCTCTTTCCTTCCGTCTCTCTCGCATACCTCTCTCTCTGTCGCTCTCTCTTTCTGTCTCCCCCTCACTCTCTGTCCCCCTCTCTCACTCTTTGTCCCCTCTCTCTCTCTCTATTTCCCTCTCTTTCTCTGTGTACCTCTCTCTCTCTGTCCCTCTCTCTCTGTCCCCCTCTCTCTCTGTCTTTGTGTCCCTCTCACTCTCCCTCTGTCTTTCTGTCCCTCTCACTCTCTCTGTCTCCCTGTCGGCCCCCGTCTCTCTGTCGCTCTCTCTCTCTCTCTCTGTCCCTCTCTCTCTGTCCTCTTTTCTCTCTGTGTGTCCCTCTCTATCTCTGTGTCCCTCTCTCTCTTTGTCTCTCTCTCTCTCTCTGTCCCTCTCAATCTATCTCTCTGTCCCTCTCTCCCTGTCTCTCTCTGTCTCCACACTCTCTCTCTCTGTCTTTCCCTCCGTCTCTCTCTGCATCCCCCTCTCTCTCTCTGTGTCCCTCTCTCTCTCTCTCCCCCCCCTCCCACTGTGTACCCCCCTCTCTCTCTGGTTCCCTCTCACTCTCCGTCCACCCCTCACTCCCTGTCACCCTTTCTCTGTCTCTCTCTCTCTGTCCCTCTCTTTCTCTGTGTACCTCTCTCACTCTGTTCCCCTCTTTCTCTCTGTCTTCGTGTCCCTCTTTCTCTGTCTCTGACCTTCTCTCTCCCTGTTCCTCTCTCTCTGTCACCCTCTCTCTCCCTCTGTTTCCCTCTCTCTCTCTCACGCTGTCCCTGTGTCTCTGTCCCTCTCTCTATCTCTCTGTCCCTCTCTCTTTGTCTCCCCCTCTCTGTCTCTTTCCCTCCATTTCTCTCACGTACCTCTCTCTCTGTGTCCCTCTATATTTCGGTCTCCCCCTCACTCTCAGTCCCCCTCTCTCAATCTCTGTCCCCCTTTTCTCTCTCTCTCTGTGTTTCCCTCTCTTTTTCTGTGTAACTGTCTCTCTCTGTCTCCACCCCTCTCTCTCTCTGTTCCTCTCTCTCTGTCACCCTGTCCCTGTCTCTCTCTCTCTCTCTCTGTTTCTCTGTCCCTCTCACTCTATCTCTCAGTGCCTCTCTCCCTGTCTCTCTCTGTCTCCACACTCTCTCTCTCTGTCTTTCCCTCCGTCTCTCTCTGTGACCCCTCTCTCTCTGTGTCCCTCTCTCTCTGTCTCCCCCCTCTCTCTGTGTACCCATCTCTCTCTATCTGGGTCCCTCTCACTCTCTCTCACCCTCTCTCACTCCCTGTCACCCTTTCTCTCTCTCACTCTCTCTGTCTCTCTGACCCTCTCTCTCTGTTCCTCTCTTTCTGTCCCCCTCTCTCTCCCTCTGTGTCCCTCTCTCTCTGTGTTTCTTTGTCCTTCACAGACTGGAGTGAGTTACAGACTGGAATCGAATCAAGGGGTTCAGGGTGTTTCAGATACAGAATAACAGATAGCCCTGCGTGAGATACATTCTGGAATCTAATGGAGGGATATGCGAAGGTTTTTATGTGGAATAACGTGTAACTGGGAGAAAGTCACAAAGTGGACTATCGGCCAATTGCTTTCAAATCTTGTCTCGACTTAAACGTAACGCAGTCACAAACTACACGACTTTACTGACTCCCCACGGATCCATGGGGACATTAGACTGACCCCACTGCTTTTCCGTTGCTGACACCTGGAGACATTAGTCTGACCCCACTCTGTCTCTGTCACTGACCCCTGGGGACATAAGACTGACTCCACTGTGACTCTTTCACTAACCCCAGGGGACATAAGACAGGCCCCACTGTGTCAGTATCACTGACCCCTGGTGACATTAGACTGCCCACACTGGTCTCTGTAACTGACCCCACCAGGGGACAAATGACTGACCCCACTGTGGCTCTGTCACTGACCCCTGGGGCATTAGATTGACCACACTGTGTCTCTGTCACGGAACCCTGGAGGCATGAGACTGACTCCACAGTGTCTCTGTCTCTGACTACTGGGTACATTAGATTGATCCCTCAGTGTCTCTGTGACTGACGCCAGGGGACATTAGTCTGAACCCACTGTGTCACTGTCACTAACCACTGGGGACATTCGATGACACTTTTGTGTCTTTGTCTCTGACCCCCTGGGTCATTAGACTGTCCCCACTGTGTCTCTGTCACTGACCCCTAAGGGCAATAGACTTACCACACTGTGTCTCTTTCACTGACCCCAGGGGGCATTAGTCAGACCCCACTGTGTCTCTGTCACTGAACCCTGGGTACATTAGACTGACCCCACTGGGTCATTGTCACTGACCCCTGGGAACATAGGCAGAACTCACTTTGTCATTGTCACTGACCATTGGAGACATTCGATGACACCATTGTGTCTCTGTCTATGACCCCCAGGGTCATTAGAATATCCCCACTGTGTCTTTGTCACAGACCCCTGGGGACGTTAGACTTAACCCACTGTGTCACTGTCACTGATCCCTGGGCACATGAGGCTGAATCCACTGTGTCTCTGTCACTGACGCCTGGCGACATCAGACTGACCCCACTGTGTCACTGTCACTGAACCCTTGGGTCATTAGACTGAACCAACTGTGTCACTGTCACTGAAACTGGGGACAATATACTGGTAGCACAGTATCGCTGTTACTGACCCCTGGGGGCATTAGACTAACCCCACTGTGTCTCTGTCACAGACCCTGGGGGAATTAGACTGACCCCACTCTTTCTCTGTCACTGTCTCCTGGGTACATTAGACTGACCATGCTGTATCTCTGTCACTGACCCAAGGAGACATTAAACTGATCTCACTTTGTCGCTCTCACTGACTCTTGGGTACATGTGACTGACCCCACTGAATCTCTGTCACTGACCGCTCGGCACATTAGGCTGAGCCCACTGTGTCACTGTCACTGACCACTGGAGACATTCGATGATAACATTGTGTCTCTGTTTCTGACCCCCAGGGTCATTAGACTTTCCCCATTGTGTCTCTGTCACTGACTCCTGGCGACATTAGATGGACTCCACTGTGTCACTGTCACTGACCCCGGGGGACATTAGACTGAACCCGCTGTGTCACTGTCACTGAACCCTGGTGACATTATACTGATACCACAGTGTCTCTGTCACTGACCCCTGGGGGCATTAGACTGACCCCACTGTGTCTCTCTCACTGACCACTGTCGTCATTTGTCTGACCCCACTGTTTCTCTGTCACTGTTTCCTGTGAACATTAGACTGACTGCGCTGTGTCTCTGCCACTAACCCCAGGGGACATTAGACTGATCCCACTGTGTGTCTCTCACTGTCCCCTGGGGACACTAGACTGAATCCACTGTTTCTGTATCACTGACCACTGGGGGCATTCAAATTAACCTATGTGTCGCTGTTACTGACCCGCAGCTAAGTTGACTGACCCCACTGTGTCCCTGTCACTGACCCCTGGGGACATTAGACTGACTCCACTGTGACTCTTTCACTGACCTCTGGGGACATTCGACTGATCCGACTGTGTCTCTGTCACTGACCCCTGTGGACATTAGTCTGACCCCATAGTGTCTCTGTCACTGACCCCAGGGGATATTTGTCTGACACCCCTGTGTCTCTGTCACTGACCCCTGGGGCGTTAGACCGACACCACTGTGTCTCTGTCACTGAGCCCAGGGCACAGTAGACTCACCCCACTGTGTCTCTGTCACTGACCCCTGGGGCATTAGACTGACACCACTGTGTCTCTATCACTGACCCCTGTGGACATTAGACTGACCCCAATGTGTGTCTGTCCCTCACCCAGTCACTATTGCCCTGCAGGGTCCTTCTCTCACCACAGCTCGGCAACTGGTGAGTTTAACGTCGGGCCCCCACAGGGTTGGGAAGGCAATACCTTTGGATGGCCTCGGCCTGTATGGGGTAACACAGCTCCTGCTGTTAGCTCTGAATTACAAAGCATCCATCCAGCTAACTGAGAGTCTGAGAATCTCTTCCGTTTAGATGAAGACTATTTGGCCCATTGAGGCTGCACTGCCCCTCCGAAGATCATCCCAACCAAACACACCCCCTACCCTGTCGCTGTAACCTGCATTTCCCATGACCAACCCACTCGAGCCTACTCCTCCCTGGACACTATGGTGAATAATGTGAAACATTGCCATCCTTCTGTGGTTCCTAACAATTACACTCGTATTGTATTAAGGTATTGAAGTAATTCATGTTGGTATTTCAAAGGCTGTGTGCTGCCTTGTTACACGATGGTGCAAGGATAAGTGAGGACCCAGCGGAAGATTTCTGTTAAAAAATTAACTTGTTTCATTCATTCAGACAGTCTCTACTATTCCTGCTCCTGGCCACCAGAGGGATGCACTCCTCCTCCCCCTCATGGCCCACTTCCTCCTTGTCAGCACTTCTCTGTCGGGGAAGCTTCCTCCACCACTTGGTCACCACCTGACAGCCTTGCACGTGTCCTACACCTCTGCGTTGAAGCGGTGACATCGGCCGCCTCAATTTCTCCACCCCCTCACCACCTCCACCCTCACCCCCTCCGAATGTGCAGTAGTTCACTCTCTCTGCACCAAACCCCAGTTCACTATCAAACCCGCTGACAAAGGTAAGTCTGTGGGCGTCTGGAGAATGGTCCTCTATGTCGCAGAGGCCGATTGCCAACTCTCCGACATCACGCCTGAACTCCCCCTTTCCCATGACCCCACCGTGACCAATCAGGCCAAATCACTCACACTCTCCATGCCGTCATTGCTTCCAATGATTCCCCCATCCACTGTCCCCAAAATCATAATTCCCCGGCCCATACTGCACGGTTCTACCTGTTCCCCAAGGTCCACAAGCCTAACTACCCTGGCCAACCCATCATGTCAGAATGCTCCTGCCCGACTGAACTCATCTCATCCTTACCTCGAATCCATCCTCTCCCCCTTAATTCAGGCACTTCCCAGCTACATATTCAACACCAACCACGCCCTCCATCTCTTGAGCAACTTCCAGTTCCCCGCTCCCAGTGCTTTTTCTTCACAATGGATGTGCAGTCCATATAAACATTCATACTCTACAAGGATAACCTCCAGGCCCTCTGCTTGTTCCTCTCGAATGGACCCATTCAGTCTCCCTCCACCAATACCCTCCTCCACCTTCCCGAACTGGTCCACACCCTTAATATCTTTTCCTTTAACTCCTCCCATTTCCTCCAAATCCAGGGTTTTCCATGGGTACCCGGATCAGCCCCAGCTATGCCTCCCTCTGACGGCTATATCCAACAGTTCCTCCTCTGAACTTGCACAGGCACTGTGCCCCAATCCTTCTACTGTTCCATCGATTACGGCATCCTGCACCCAGGCTGAACTGCAGCAGTTCATCGATTTCACCCACAATTTCCACCCCGCCCTCAAATTGACATGGTCCATCTCAGCAACCTCCCGGCCCTTTCTTGTCCTCACTATTTCCATCTCCAGTGACAGTCTCCAGACGGACGTTTACTGCAAAACCACAGACTCCCATAACTACCTGGAATGCACCTCCTCCAACCCAGTACCCTGAAAGAACTCCATCCCATTCTCTGGATTCCTCTGCCTCCGTTGCAACTGTTCAGTGTGGAGACATTCCAATCGTGAGCATCCCAGATGTCCACCTATTTCACACAGCGTGTTTTTCTTCCCTCTGTCATCTCGATAGCCCTCCCCCATACCACCGCCATTACCTGCTCTAATATTCTAAACCCACTAATGGGTTTACGAATAACAAAAAGATGGGGTACTGGGCTAATGGTCGGATACTTGGTAGTGTGGAAGAGCAGAGGGATCTTGGTGTCCATGTACACAGATCTCTGAAAGTTGCCACCCAGGTAAATAGTGCAGTGAAGAAGGCATATGGCGTACTGGCTTTTATTGGTAGGGGAATTGAGTTTCGGAGTCCTGAGGTCATGCTGCAGTTGTATAAGACTCTGGTGCGGCCGCATCTGGAATATTGTGGGCAGTTTTGGTCGCCATACTATAGGAAGGATGTGGAGGCACTGGAACGGGTGCAGAGGAAGTTTACCAGGATGTTGCCTGTTATGGTAGGAAGATCCTATGAGGAAAAGCATAGGCACTTGGGGTTGTTTTCATTGGAGAAAAGAAGGTTTAGGGGTGACTTGATAGAGGTGTACAAGATGATTAGGGGGTTAGATAGGGTTGACAGTGAGAACCTTTTTCCACGTATGGAGTCAGCTATTACAAGGGGGCATAGCTTTAAATTAAGGGGGGTAGATATAGGACTGATGTTAGGGGTAGGTTCTTCATTCAGCGAGTCGTAAGTTCATGGAATGCCCTGCCAGTAGCAGTGGTGGACTCTCCCTCTTTGTGGGTATTGAAGCGGGCATTGGATAGGTATATGGAGGATAGTGGGTTAGTGTAGGTTAGGTGGGCTTTGATCGGCGCAACATCGAGGGCCGAAGGGCCTGTACTGCGCTGTATTCTTCCATGTTCTATGTTCTATGTTCTAATGCAATAAAGACAGAGTTCCTCCTTATCCTCAGCTCACATCCCACTAGTCTACGCATGCAAAAACATCTTCCTCAAACACTTCCACTAACTCCAACAAGATCTGACCACCAAGAAGACCTTCCCCTAACCACCCCCTCTGCCTTCTGAAAGGGCCATTCCCTTAGACAATCCTTGGTTTGTGCCAATCTCCTCGATGAACCCCGATTCCCCAGTACCTTCCCCGACAACGGGGAAAAAATGAAACACCTGCCGTTACACCCCCTCCCATACTCCTTCCAGGTGAGACAGATGTTCACCCGCCCCTCTTCCATCCTGCTTTCCGGCATCAGATGCTCCCGATGTGGTCTTCTCGAAATCACGGAGACCGAACGTAGACTTAGGGAATAGCTCACCGAGCATCAGAGCTGGGTCCACAGGGGCTGACCGGATGTCTCAGTAACTGCCCATTTCAATTCCCTTTCCAACTCCCTTTCCAACATGACCCTCCTTGCCTCCTCCATTGCCACAATGAAGCTCGGCACACATTGGAGGAACAACACCTCAACTTCCACCTGGACAGCATAGAGCAGGGAAAGCTCCACATTGAATTTTCCCATTTCAATCAAACTCGTTCCCCAACCCCTACCCCCTTCCCAGTCTCTCCCCTCACTGCCACTGCTCCCTGCCACCAACCGAATTCATTTCTCTATTTAACCCTCTACCATTCTTCACCTATCACCAATTCACCACACTGTCCCCCTCAGCCCATTTATCCGCAGCTCCCCCCACAGCCACACCCCAGTCCTGAAGAAGGGTTACACCAGGAGCATTGACTTGTCTACCTCCTGATGCTGCCTGGTTACTGTGTATTTCCAGCCTCCTGCCTGTCTACGTTGCTATTTCAGAAGGCAGTTCAGAGTCAACCACAGTGCTGTGGGTCTGGAACCAAATGTAGGAGACCAGGTGAGGATGGCAGACATCTGTGAACCAAAAGGATTTTTCTGACAATCGACACCAGAAAAATACAATTTGTCGAGCAGAATACTGAGATACAGGCCACTAGATTGGATGGGATTGAGGCTCACAAGGAGGAGGTGTTAGCAATTCTGGAATTTGAAAGTCGCCTGGTACGGTGGGATTTATATGAGGATTCTCTGGGTAAGCCAGGTCGGAGATTGGCGAAACGTTGGTTTTGATCTTTATGTCATCATTGTTTGCACGAATAGTGCCAGCAGACTGAAGGATCAAGAAGGTGAGTAGAGACAATCGTGGTAATTATAGACCAGTGAGCCTTATTTCAGGTGTGGCTAAAGTGTTGGAAAATTATATAAGAGATAAGATTTATAATCATTGTGACTGGAATAGGTTGATTACGGATAGTCAACACGGTTTTGGGAAGAGTAGGGCATGCCTCAAATGATATTGAGTTCTTTGAGAAGGTGAGCAAACAGGTGGATGAGGGTAAAGCGGTTGATGATGTGTATATGGATTTCAGTAAGGTGTTTCATAAGGTTCCCTCCGGGAGGCTATTGCACAAAATATGGAGCCATGGGATTGAGGTTGATTTAGTAGTTTGGATGAGAAATTAGCTAGCTGAAAGACAAAGGGTGTTCGTTGATGGGAAATGTTCATCCTGGAGTTCAGTTATAGTGGGGTTTTGCAAAGATTTGGGTCCACTGATTTTTTTTCCGTGTGTATAAATGACCCGGACGAGGGCGCAGAAGGAGAGATTGGTAAATTTGTGGATGACACTAAGGTCGGAGGAGCTATGGATAGTGTTGAAGGATGTTGTTGGTTACAGAGATACATGGATAAACTGCAGAGCTGTGCCAAAAAGTGGTAAATGGAGTTTATTGCGGAATGCAGATAACTGGACTAATGGTAAGATACTTGGTAGCGGATATGTGCAGAGAGATCTCGGTGTTCATGTACATAGATCCCTGAAAATTGTAACCCAGATAGGGTCATTAAGAAGGCATAAGGTGTGTTCGCTTTTATAGGGAGCGAGATTGAGTTTTGGTGCCATGAGGTCATGTTACAGCAGTACAAAACTCTGGTGCGGCCGTGAGAAGTTAAGTGTTTCTTCCACCATCGCTTATTCCAGAACTCTCCAACACATATTTCAGGCTCCATTAATAACATGCTGGGTTGCAAGCATCAAAAATAAATACAGTATCACTCATGCACAAAGCCATTTAGCCGAAAGCCAAACCAAATTTTTAAAACAAATTTATGTTCTTGCAGAAGTAACTTCAACTTCAGATGTACAGAGAAGCCTACTGCTTATTCATTCAACAAACCAGAACAACATGCAACCAACTGGTTTTGCAAAGTGATTTTCACAAAGTGATTCATTTCATCAATTCCACCGAAAATCTTCGTCGTCTCTGATTGAAATGGAGATTTCTGGATGGTTCTCAGAAGAGAGGAATAATTTTTCAGCCAATTCCTGTGAAATATGCGATGATGTGGATTAAACGGGGTCCCTGTAATCTGAGACTAGATTACTGCTCGTCTGCCACTGTCTGGATTTTGGGCACAATATGCCCATGTGTCAATGTCAGTGGCAAAGTGAACCCACAGAGAATCCTCAGACAGATTCTCACAAATTCAATGTTGCAATGCACTTACCAGGAATTGTTACAAATGGAAGGGTCGTGACAAATATTTTCCACACAACATAAACTGAAAACGTCATTTTCTTCATCAATCTCTGCGTGATGTCAATTTCTCTGTACTCAATGCCGAGGTGATAAAGTCTCAAATCCTTTCATTTATGTCTGGTGGCATCGTCTGGGGGGCTGTTACATTACAATATGGTTCAATCAATTTATTTACAAAATTAAACAAAAAGGTGACAGCGATGTGTTAACTCTCAGTTCTAACAGAGCATTTTTAGAACTGATATTTATTGGATGATACAAATCTCAAATGGTCGATAGCAAACATTGGAAAATGAATATTGAAGAAAATCATAGAATCCTTACAATGTGGAAGTAGGCCGATGTGCCCACCGAGTCCACACAGACCCTGCAAAGACTATCCCACCCAGACCCACCCGCTATCTCTGTGCGGCAGCAGAGATAAGCACTGAGCCACTGTGCCAACCTGTTCACCAGCATTGACACCACAACACCATCTGTTGAACACTGAAATCTCATTTTACTTCAATGTCATCCTTCCCTTGCCTTTGACCATTTGCAAATGAAATTCGGATTATTGAGTGTCTCTCTGAGAAATGCTCTCCTCAACACTGGTACGTGGCTTCCCTCATTTTCAGGAGCTGCTCTGTGAAGGGATGATAGTTTGTCCGTTTTAACAAATCAAACATTTTGATTGAATTCCTCACCCACCACAGATTCAGCGTCTGAAACAAGTATCACTCGTCCAGTGCAAGCAATAATTGAAATCAGTACATTAAGCACAGAAAATTGCCCTCAAAGGCTATGCAAACTCCAATCAATGCAGATGCTTCTACTGGGATACGAATGTCCTCGACTGTTTGCAGAGCTGACTCTGAGACTCACTTGATCTGTGCAGAAGCACATGGGCCTGAGTCATTCTCTCCTCTCTGCAGTGTACTGAACATGGACAGAGAAGAAACTTCAAACATCTGACTGACGGTGGATTGAAACATTTTCAAGCGAGATGGAGGAATGAGGCTGGGGAGAGATTTGCACACTCAAGGGAACAGAAATGTCAAAATCTGGAAATGATTGAGAAGGGATCAATGTTGTCAAAGAGCCCTGCAGTGATGGAAAAATGGGTCTTGCTCTGAGGACTGATAAAGTACAGAAAACAGAGAGCAGGAATAAATCTGTCATATTCATGTTCTTCGGCTAATATTAGTGAGTACCACAATTATCATTCCTCGTGTCACAGCTATTTATAATCTGTGTCCATGACTGAGGTGATAGGATCATATGTTCCGTTGGTGATAGCACAATGTTCGTTGGACAGTAAAGGAGGAGAGAGGAAGTCTGAGAAAGGGAAGGACAGGTTCAGTGAGTGAATGAGCACAAAAATAGTCTGTGCAATATAATGTCGAGAAATGTGAAGAATTAATCAACCATTTCAGTCTTGGAATAATTTCAGGCCACCAATAACTTTTGGATGCTTATCCCAGTCGGAAATCACAGACAACAGGAATCCTTCCGTTCTATTCAGTGCTAGTAATTTCGATTATTCTCTTGGAAACTTTACTTCCCTCAGACCCTTCCAAATCTGAGGAATTTCACCCTGGGTTTGTGTCATTTCTGTCCCTCATTTTGCACCCTTGCTGTTCAGTTATCATTTTGGTCAATCGATGCTCCACTCAAATATACATGGATTCAAAACTTGTTTTTTTTTGTTTTTTCCCACTTAAAATGTCAGTTGCTGCTGTGTTAGCATCACGTTTCAGCAGTGTTGGCATCTAAATTGATTGACTCTTTCAGAATCATCCATCCTGACTTGAAAGAGTCCAGGATGGTATATTGCCTCAAAAATGCCGAGGGTCGAGAACATCACACGTTTATGGGCTGGACTGTGATTGGGCAGGGTGAGGGAAAGTGGGGAAATGAGGAGGTCTTCATCCACATTGGCAGCAACCCTCAGAAACTTGCATCCTGCCATTAATCACTTTTTATTTACAAAGACAGAGCCTTTGACGGAAGCCTGCCACTGAGTCAGGTACTCAGCATCTCCGTAACCCTGACATTTACCCTTTCGATTCAGCCTGGTCTCCCTGACTGACACAGAGTAAAGTCCCCATTCAGGGATTTCATATCCAGTATAATCCATCTACCCGACCTCATGACAATCATTACCAGGGGGCAAAAATGAGTTTCTGAAAGTGGGAATTAGAAGTCGTGAAAGAAACTGAACAACAATTCCATGGCTGAGTCTGAGTGAAAAACGTGTGGCTGGAAACATTTGTTCCATGAGTAAGGATTTTGGGCATCTCAGTGATTGGAAATGTTTCTCAGCCTGCAGCAAACTGAATACATTGTGATTGTTTTGTTTTAATTGGAAGGGGATTGCTACCCAGCTTGGGACACGTGCGACGTTTGTTGGAGAATATTTAATCAGACATGTCAGAGGATTGGGAATCTGGAATTAATCTCATTTAGGAGGGAAATGATTATGTCCACGGGAAGTCGACAATCTGTGAGTGTAAGAGAAAAGCAGCAAAAGCGCTTTCGGGATCACCTAAGATCTTGTGCGTCTGAAACCTCGTCTTCAGGATCAAACATTTCCCTACCGTGCCTCACAGGTTAAGGGACAGAGTTATTCCCAGCACGTTACTTTTTAATTATCGGGAGATTCTCAATATTATATGTGATAAGTAATAAAGTTCCTATCGAAAGATTTTTTAAAATTTTGTCTTTATGATGATGTGTGAGGTATTTGTTCTGAAACAGACTGAAAGAATGCATCGATACATTGAACAGTTCATTACTGCCCAAGAACCGAAAGCCAGAATGCACATTGAAAGGACTAATTTATTACATCTCAAAGCATTGGATTGACACAGGAGCACAGATGAAAGCATGCAGCAACTTGTTATATATTTCCAAAAATTACGAACACAATGAAATAGCATTATGTCACAATATTACTGTATTTGGGAAGAATGACCATAAAATGCTCAAATTGTTTATTAAGTTTGAGAATGAAAAAATTGAATTTGAAACTCAGAGCCATGAAGCTAACGAAGAAGAACAGAAAGGAATTGATGCATAAATGGGCAAACGTGGAATGAGTTCTCAGTGGATAGGCAATGGCTAAAAAGTATGAAACACTAATTCAGTCACCTTTCGGGCAATAATCAAATAGGAAAGGTGACAATGGGCGGCGCTGTCTAATGCCAGGACTGTTCGCGAAGCTTTCTGATTCCTACCCATTTACTCAGATGCACTAACGCTGTTGGTGCAGAGCAGGCCAATCGAATTGCAGGTATCATCCCCAAAGCCAATTTTGGAGAGTACGCCCCACGTGTTGGTGTGCAATTTGCTGTAAATGACCTTTTCCTGGTTAGGCTAATAAGGCAGGTTTCCAACCTCACTGACACACACAGAGACAATTACATAACTGAGGAGTGCGAGACTCTGAGAGATTGTTCTGCCCAGCACAGAACAGGTTTGGTCGGGGTGAGTCATTCATTCCACAGCAGACCTGACCGAGTTGGCTACGATCTCAGTCAGGATTTTGTAAATTGCATTTTGCAGTGAAACCGGTCGTCAGTCCTCCCTGTGCCTCTTCTAATTGTAAATGAGAGGGATGCAAACTTTCCTGTTGGATTCACAAATGCTACCTGTTCGAGTTGTACTATTGTCCACTTCCAGAACGTCCAGGTCAGTCAAGTGCCACGGGGTTAAAACCACGCAAGTGAAAAGCCATCACTTCTGGAAGCTGTGTGCTTTCCTGAGGACTTAAGGGCCTTGTTGAGCTCATCCAGAGATAACTGCTGGTACAGACTTTAGAGTCTTCTGTCGTCTAATGTCTCCGTGATAGAGGAGACGAATACCTGAGAGGCATTACTGCCTGTGGGCTTCGTTTCATATCGACTGGCATAAAATGGTCGCTCTGTCAGTTCAAATAATGCAAAGAACAAGAAGTCAATGAAGGTTCTATCAACTCCGCTCCCCATGATTTCTGCTGTATAGTTCACCTTCTCCTGGAGGAATTTTCGATATGGATAAGAATAGGAAGGTTATCGGTGGATTTGGGACAATTGGCACAATTTAGGATAATTGACGGGCACGGATGAGTTTGATTTGATTCAATTTGTTTGATTTTTTGTCACATGTACCAAAGTGCAGTGAAACACTTTATTTATGAGCAGTACGGGCCGATGATGCGCAGCAATGATATGCAGAACAAGAAATAATTAAAGAGAGGCATACAGGCCACATTGCAGAGGGCGTACAAGAGAGACCCGTGTTAGGGAGGTCAGCATTACTTGAGTCAAGAGAGTCCATTCAATAGTTTCATAACGGCTGTGCGGAAGCTGTTCCTGGAACTGGTGTGTGTGCGTGTGTGTGTGTGTGTTCAGACCTCTGTACCTTCTGCCTGACAGAAGAAGTTTTTGGGAATGTTTACAAGTGTGGGAGGGGGATCTAATGGAGTCAATCGATGCAAATTTGGCTCGCAGAATGGCCTGAGTTGTCAGGATGTCAGACTAGGATGAGGTAGGTGATTGATGGTGAAGATGAATTGATTGAATAAACAACAATTTCTGTTTTCGTTGCTTATTTCCAGCGTTCACAGATTGCTGGGATTTACTCAGCCCTGTCTCTAGCCTGTTACATTAGAGGAGGCCATTCAGCAGATGTCGGAGATAGCTAGTGGAATTATCACTCGAATGTTAACCCAGAGACCCAGGTAATGTTCTGGGGACCCAGACACAGCAGATGGCGGTATGTGAATTCAATAATAGTCGAGAATTAAAGAGGCTCATGATGACCGATTGCCGGTTCAGTCATACCATTTCGAGAGGGAAACTGCTGTCCTTCTCTGGTCAGTACTACATGTATACTCCAGACTCACAACAACGTGGTTGCAACGTCACTGCCCTCTAGGCAATTAGGGATGGCAATTAATGCTGGTGCGAGCCAGCAACGCCCTCATCCCCGAATGTATTAAAGGAAAACCGCTCCTTCAAACGATAACAGAGGAATTGGAGGAGGGAATTTAATTTATTTTGAGATGACAAAGGGGGAGCAGCAGACGTCCATTCATCCCCTCTCATGTGAGTACAAGACGTGGGCATTACGTCAGTCCACACTGATCGATTGAAAAAGAAGGCTCGCGGGAAAGGGAATGTGTGAGGGAGATCTAATCTTGTTAATCAGTCTGTCATGGCGAACATTGTCTGAACCCTTACTGAAGTCCACATAGATCAGCTCCCCCGTTCTGCCCTCATCAACCCTCTTTGTTACTTCTCTAAAAGGAACTCAATCCAGTTTGTGAGACTTGATTTCCCACGCACAAAGCCATGTTAATTATCCCTAATTAGCTTTTGCCTTTCGAAACACATGTACATCCTGTCCCTTAAGATTCCCTCCAACAACCTTTACACCAATGACTCACTGTCTATAGTTCCGTCACCTGTCCTTACCACCCATCTTAAACATTGGCACCACGTTAGCCAACCTCTAGTCTTCATACACCTCACTTGTGTCTATACAATGACACAGTAACGTGCCCAGCAATCACTTCTCGAGCTTCCCACATTGATCGAGGTTACATCTGGTCAGGTCCTGGGGATTTATCCACTATTACGCGCTTCAAGACATCCAGCTCTTCCTCCTTTGTCATATAAACATTTTTCAAGATGTCATCATCTATTTCCCCACATTCTATATCTTTCATGTCATTTTTCCACAGTAAATACTGATGCAAAATGTAGGTTTAGTATCACCACCATCTCCTGCGGCTCCACACAAAGGCGGCCCTGCTGATCTTTGAGTGGCCCTATTCTTTCACCCGTTACCCTTTTGCCCTTAATGTATTTGTAAACAACCCTTTAGATTCTCCTTCACTCTATTTGCCAAAGATATCTCATGTACCTCTTTTTCCCTCCTGATTTCTTTCTTAAGTATACTCCCATTTCCTTTATACTCTTCTGAGCATTCATTCGATCTATCTTGTCGGTATCCGGCATATGCTTCCTTCTTTTTCTTACTCAAACCCTCATTTTCTTTTGTCATTCAAAAATCTTTTCACCTACCAGCCTTTCCTTTCACCCCAACGTGTATACCCTGTCTCTGGACTCTCGTTATCTCATTTCTGAAGGCGTCCCATTTTCCAGCCACCCCTTTACGTGCAAACATCTGCCCCCAATCAGCTTTTGAAAGTTCTTGCCTAAGACTGTTAAAATTAGCCTTCCTCGATTTTCGAACTTCAACTCTTAGATCTGGTCTATTCTTTTCATTCAAAATTTTAAAACTAATTTAATTATGGTCGCTGACCCCAAAGTTCTCCCCCACTGACAACTCTATCACCTTCCCTTCATTACTTACCAGGTTTTGCACCTTCTCCCATAGCTACATACAGATATAAAATCGGAAAATCATTCTGTGCACACTTTATATTTGTTTTCTATCTAAACCCTATTATTCTCTATTACTGTGAATTTCATCATTTCTCTATTACATATTTTTAATCACGTCGATTATCCTGAATGTCATTCAGTCTCTTCCACAGTGTTTCCTTCTCTCCCAATTTCTCTTTCTTCCACTTTTTCTGTATCTCTCTCTCTTGATTTAAGCTTGTATTAGAACTCCATCCCCTTTGTTCACTACCTTGTATTTACTCCTCTCCCTAATACTCTATACTTAGACTCCACTGATATTCTTATTCAACCTGATCGTTATCTGTATTTGATCTTCTCTATTTCCCTGTAGTTATCCATCTCACTTCCTTTGTATAAAGACCTTTCCCTGTTATTCTCTTTTGAGTACTTTTCCTAATACTCTCCGTTTAGACTCCTCACAATTACTCTCTATTGCACCTGCTATATTTAAACCGAACACATGACAATCGTTAATCTTGACTCTGTATTCAACTTTCTCCATATTACACTCAAATTAGCCCTCTCACTATTGTTCGTCATTTATTCCCCCCCATTCTGGACATAATCCTTTCCGTTCCCCTGCATTTAACCCTGTCCCTGTAATTCTATGTTCAACGTGCTTCTCATTACTCTCTATTTATTTTTCCTGTTACTCTGTGTAAACTCGCCTTCCTTTTCACCATACCTGGACATTTCCGGTACTCCCCTGTATTCAACATTCTCCTTACTACTCTGTATTATATCCTCTCCAGTTCCACAACTATGGTAACCCATCAAGTCACTCTGCATTTATACTTGCATAGGACCTGACACTGAAACAGCGAGCACAAATCTGGTTCCTCGAGTGAACAGAACCCTTGACACCACTGTTTATATCTATCGGCCAGGACACCCTGTTTGTATCAGGTTAATAGGCGAATTGGAGTGCTCATGTTCAAAGAGATTCTTCCGGCTGACCTCATTAGAATCACTCCAACTTCCCCTGTATTAACCCTGTCCCTGTGTCCCTGCAATCAGGACAGCCCCTTATTCCTTATATAATTCTTTTGTTATTTTCTGTTAAACCCTCTCCCTTTCTGTCTGCAACACTCCCCCTTTTCCTGCACTCAGCTCTCTTCTTAGTACGCTTCACTTAGCCCTCTCATATTGTCTATATTATTCTCAACCCATTATTCTCGATTGAATCCTCTCCCTTTTACATTCTTCAGTTCAATCTCTCTGTGTATTTAAACCTCTCTGTTTCCCCAGTGCTCTTTAATGATTGCCCTCCATACCCACCTACCCCAATTACTGGATCTGTGTTTACTCTCTACAATAACCAGAAACCAGGAGTCCCGGACCGAGCAGACCCAACAGTCGCCAACACCGGACCGCCCCTGCTCTGTGCTACCACCCCTCTGGGCGGCGTTGGGACTGCAGATCCATCCCAAGGTACTGCAGGAGTTCAGCAGCAGCCCCACATGGTCAGACACTAAATTACTGATGGAAGAAGATCGACACAAAGTCAATATAATCTAATACAGTGTTTGGTGTATAAATAGTAAAAGCTACAATACACGACAGGATTTACTTTAAAACGTGAACATCTCTATTATATAACTATATCTATAATCTCAAACATACCTGACACAAACAATATTTAAATTCCAATGCACAATAATATTACATGTAAACACAATCAGCTCTAATACACGACAATATTTGTCCAGACACAAACAGTTACAATATACAACAACACATAAAACATGACGTAACGTGTTTATGAAGGACCTTTGGGAAGGAGGTGAATGTACTGTTGCGAAATTTGCAGATGACAGAAAGATTAGGTGGGAAGTTAAGTTGGAACATTGCATGTGATTTTTTTGGGCCGGGGATGGTGTTGGTCTTCTTGAAGAAGATAGGGTCCTCAGCTTGGTGGAGGGAGAGGTTCACAATATTGGTGAATACCCCCACCAATTGTTCCATACAAGATCTAAGTGCATGGCCAGGGAGTTCAACCAGGCACATTGCTTTCCTTGGGTGGACTCTCAGGAAAAGAGTTGTGAAGTGTGCATCAGTGATTGATGTAAGAGGTGTGTCTGAAGCTGTGGGGCAGGAGTCACTGCACCACTTGCATTCTACTTAAACCGAGCAGAGAAAGCATTGAGCGCACGAGGGAGGAATGTGTCTTTCTCCGCGATTTGTTCTGCTTCATTCTGCACCCTGTACATGGTCTTTAGGCCTTGCCATAGGCGGTGGGAGTTTGTTTGGTTTGTATGGCCCTCTTATGTGGTTTAGTCCTCCCTCTTGACATTTCTGTTGGCCCTGCGGAGGGCAGACCTCTATTCCCTGTATAGGTCTGTCTCTTTCCATTTGAATGTTGCCCGTCTGAGCTTCAGTAGGGAGGGGAGTTCCTGATTCACACAAGGTTTACGCTTGGGGAACACTATCACTGCATTCATCACTCCGCAGTACTCCATGCAATTGGCCATGATGTCTGTGATGGTTGTGGTGTACTCTTCCAGGTTTTCCTCTTTCAGTCCATCAATTCCAAGTAGTCCCAGAGACCAGCATTATACTTTTTTTGTGAAGAGTCCTCCCATTTCAGCTTCTGCTTGTAAGCTGTTTCCACATGTCGGAGAAACTAGGACCTGAGGGCACAGCCTCAGAGTGACCGGACGACCTTTGAAGCTCAGAAGAGGATGCATTTCTTTAGACAAAGTGTCGTTAATCGATGGAAATCGTTGTCGCAGAGGGCTGTGGAGGCCAGCATGTTGAGTGTGTGAGATGCTTCTCCTTTAACAAGGTTGTGTCTTCCCTGTTTTTGTTGTAGAATATTTGTTAATGCAGTGATTCTGGGGTGTCTAGCTTGGATGTGTTGCATGTCTAATTACATGATAACTAAAATTTACTACCTCAAGTAAAAGGCTTTCAAGTTTTGAAATAAAAACTCTTTTGCAGTGAAAGGGGTGTGACCAGTTCTTCCAGCTCAGGTTTCCTCTGGTCCAGTTTGGTTTATTTTGGGTAGTTTTTCAGCTGCTGGAAAATGAAACGGCTACAGGGAAGAAGGTATTCGACACTGAGTCTCTGTCTGACATCTCTCCTGTTAGTCCCGGTGTTGATTTTACGTTTAAAGTGATGGGCGTTAATGTTGAAAATTGCAGGAATTTGGAACAACATCATTAAGTTTTGATAATCCGTTTGGTGTTTGGATAGGTTAAGTTACTCTGTAGTTTGTTCGCTTCTGTTTCTGTTTCATTCTGTACTCTGTAAATAAGTTCTGATTGGTTGAAAAATGAGTGGTTTTGAGTAGGTCCACCACTCCCGGAATATCCACTTTATACCTGCTCAAAGCAACTAGAAATGTTTCAGTCTGGGCTATCTTCTTGAAATGATTTGAGCGTGCCTGGCCTGGTCCACAACAGATTGAGTCTCCTCCGGGATGTGTTCTATATTTCCTATTTGTGACTGTTGTTGAAGGACTCGCAGGCAGTGAGTGGTAATTGTTAGTTCTGGGAGTTGATTTTGGTTAGTTTAAACAGTGTGTGGTATGACGATGGCATATTCAGTCACTGAGATTTTCTGGGGGTGGAAGAAGTTGACATTGGGGGTTTTAACCTTGCGTGAACAAGGAAATCCTGTTTGAATTGGCAGTCATTTGGAGTTGTAGCTAACTCCTTCCTTGAAGAAAGGAGATTTAATTACAGCAATAGCTCAGAAATAAATTTGTTGGAAACACCATCAGAATCTTTAGAGATTGCAACAATTCAACTGGAAATGAAGCTGGTTTAGTGAGCAGCAAAAGAAAAGGAAAGGACAAATGCAACAAAACTGTTGCAATAACAATTTAAAACAGAGAAAAGAGCAAAAGAACGAACCGCTTTTGCAGAACAAAAAGGAAAGGAGAGGGAAAGAGAGAGTTAAGAAAGGCAAATAGAGAGAGAGAAGAGAGGCAGGAAGAGACAGTTCCAACTTCAGAAATTGGCACTGAGATTGTAAAGTCAGCTGAAAATGATGGAGATGAAGGTTGAAGGTGAGCTTAGTCAGGAAGACAGTGAAGATGAGCAAAGCCATGCATACCAAAGGCCTGATGAGAGTGTGTTTAAATATATTCACGGTTTGCCTAAATTTGATGAGAAAGATGTGGAAGTGTTTTTCATCTCATTTGAGAAGGAGGCTAAATAAATGAAGCGGTCAGTGACAATGTTGGTTTTCTTGATCCAAGCCAGATTTATCGGTGGAGATCATGAGGTATTTCGGGTGTGTGAGTCATTGAGGAATGTTCTCTTCAGTGCATATGAGCATGTGCTCCACGCCGACAGGTAACGTTTCATGAATGGAAGGAGCAATCCTCGTCAAACTTTCATTGAGAGTGGAAAGAATCCAACAAAGCAAGTTTGAAAGGAGAATGAGGCCATTACAAATAGAATAATTCTATGATGCTCGTATTTTATTTTAGAGGAGCTCAAAACTTCACTTCCTGTTGTAATGAGAACTCATGAGGAAGAGCAGAGAATTAAAGGTTAACAGCTGAAGTGACTGATGATTATGAGTGAGTTCATAAATCCAAGTTTGCCTTCCAACATCACTTTCAAACTGTGATCAATAGAATTTGGGGGAAAAAAAGTCCTCAGAAGGAAAGGGAAAAGGTGAAGACCACAAGGATAACTTCCCGCAGTGTGAAATGGCAAACCTTGAAGGGAAAGAGAAGTTAAAAGGTTCCAGTGTTTTCTGAGCAATAAGTCAGACTACATGAAATTACCATTGTTGGTTTGGGAAAGACACTGGGAATCTAGATGAAGGAAAACAGGATAAGCCAGTGAATTTTGTTGGATTGCTATCAGAAAGCATAGTGGAGACTAGAAAGCTGAAACAGAATGTACAACCTGGTTGGAGGTTGGTTAAGGAGGAAGTCCCAGATCTTCTTAAACCATATACATGCAAAGGTAAACTTTAATCGCATAGACCAGGAGCATTATGTAAAGATGTTCAAATGTTAAGAGGAACGGGATCCTCCCGTCTTTGATGTCGAAAGATGTACATCTGAAGAATTATTACAGAAAATAAGCTAGTAATGGGAATTCATGGTTTCCTAAAAAGCACTGAATGATGTAGAGTGAAGGTAGAATGTCCAATGAAGAGTAGAGAAGTTGCGGATGTAGGTTGCTCGCTGAACTCCAAGGTTGATATCCAGAACCTCCCAGCTCAGCGAGCAAATCAATATTGAAAACCTCAACCTGAGTAACCACTATTCTCAAACCTGGAGAAGTTGTGATAGGAGAGCAGTACATATTCTCAGCTCCAGAAATTCAATGTGCCCTTGCTGATGATATCGCTGATTCACAGGTAAGAGTGTGGTCTTCTGTGGTTAAAACGCCAATGGATACTGAGGCAACTAAACCATGGGAGGACACATATCCTGGGTTTTTTTGTTTCCTGCTTTGCGGAAACAAGGTCACAAAGTCACCAGTTCAAATAGGAAAAATCAAAGAGTACAGATAAGGAAGTTGACGTGGAATTAGCAGACACCCTGTTTGATAATATGGTTTACACAAACCAGGTGCAAACAGGACAAAGCAGGCATCAATAATCCAGAGACATGAACGGAATTACAGCAGAAAGATGAGAAACCTAACAATTTGTTTCAGAAATTTTAAATGGAAAAAGAATCTAAATATATCCCGGTGTCCAACTTTTTCAAAAATGATGTATTAATGAGGAAATGGAGATCATTACGTTTTCAGGCAGCTGAGAAATTGCTGTAAGTTCTTCAAGTTGTATTGCCAGTGTATGTGGAAATGTGCGCGGTGCGTGAACGGCCAGTAGGTGGTCATTCAGATGTAAGAAAATTCCAAGCTAAAATACAGATTCGATTTTCCTGGCATGGAATCCACGAAGATGTTGTTGATTTTTATTAGACATGTCATACAGGCAACACCAACAACTTTAATCGCCTTTCCTGCACTTGAGGAATCTTTTACAAATGACTTAATTGATCACGGAGGAGCCCTACCTAAAATAAAAAATGACAATCATTATTCGTTAACTATAAAGATGTTCCACTTGATTTCCAGATGTCATTTCATGATGCAATATCACAGCCAGAAGGATTGCAGACGAGTTACTCAATGTTTTCATTAGATATGGACTACCCACAGAAATACAAGCAGATCAAGGTTCAAACTTTATATCAAACTTATTCAAGCAAGCTATACCGTTTGGGACTAAACCAATTCAAATCTACCGCATACTATCCATAATCGCAGAGAGTGGGAGAAAGGTGGCATCAGACTTTAAAACCAATATGAGTGTTTATAGTCAAGACTAATCAGATGATTGGAATAAAGAAATTCCATTTGTTCTTTTTGCGATCAGAGATGCACCAAATGAATCGACCAAATTCAGTCCATTTGAATTACTTTTTGTGCAAGAAGTGAGAGTACAGTTACAATTGATTAACGAGAATTGATAAGTCAAAATTCAGAGTCCACTTATTTAGACAATGTGTCAGAATTTGTGGAACGATGAAATAGAATGGGGGAGTTGGTGAAACAGCATTTAAAAGTTATCACAGCAGACAATGAAGCAGGAAACATAAATGCAATCAAAAACTTGCAATTTTGTTATTGGAGCTGTTCGTGTTGCTTCTGGTGACAGCTAAACATTTTAAAACAAATTTCTGTGAATCTTACCAATTCAAGGAGATTGATTGAGGTACACTTCTGATAAGGACTCCTGACAGAGTCTTCAACAGAGTGTGTCTTGTGAATATGCTCAAAAGGCATTTTGACAGGGGGAGGAAAGTCAATGGAGACTGTGTTATTGATGATAACAATGATCGAAGAACCAAGTTCAGAGGATTCTGAATTTTAAATTCGTCACATTAAATTAGGCCATGACATCGTTGTCAGAAATTTGGATAAGTTATTAAATTACATTTTGGATGAAAATGGAAACGATCTGAAGCATTTATGACAATCGCATTGGGAGATATGTGGAAATAAGCTGGGAAGTACGAACCTAAGTCTACATGATGTAGATAGAGGAAACACTCATCGGATTCAACGACATCCGTATAAACATAATACCTAAAAGTTGGCATGGGTTTTACATGAAATTGAAGATGTGCTCTGAGATGGCATAATCAAAGTGAGTTTAAGTTACTGGAGCTCACACATAGTAATGGTGTCCAAACTGAATGGTACCCATCAGTTCTGTGTGGACTATCACAAAGGCGGGACAGTTACAAAGACTGATGCGTGTCCGACTGCACTTTTAGAAGACCGTGTTGAAAAGCTGAAACAAGCAACTTATATTTTGATCTTGGACTTCCTCAGAGGATACTCTTGGTCTGAAAGAGTGAAGACAGTTTCAGCTTTCGTAATGCAAAATGACCCTTATCAATATTAAGTCATACTATTTAGTATGAAAAATGTGCCAGCCACATTTCAGAGCCGAACCAATAAGGTTATTTCTGTATTACCCATTGTGTCAGATATATAGATGACCAAGCGATTTTTCGTCACACATGGAAGAAACATTTGCAACATTTATCAGAATGGTTACATTGACTTTGGGAGACAGGTGTGGTGATGAAACTGACTAAACGTGAATGTGTCACCTTCTAGGTTCATGTTATTTGGAGTGGACAAACGACCACATGGAATTAAAATCAAAGGTAAAAAGGGAGTTTCCCATACCATCAACAAAAACAGCAATACTAAACTTCCTGGGATGGAATGGGTTTGACTGGAAATTCACACCAAATTTAGCAGTCTGTATTCTCCACTCACTGAATTACTAAAGAACCGCAAGAAGATATCATTGACAGGGAACTATCAGAAAGCATTTGACAGTCTGAAAGTTTTGTTGACAACTGCTCCAGTGTTAGACATCCCAAATAATCCAAATCTATTCAAGGTGGCTATCGATGCGTGTGATCTGGATGTTCGTACTGTGCTCTTATAGGAAGATGATGAGAAGATTGAAAGACCTATCAGGTATTTCAGCAGGAATTTGAACATAAGTCAGCAGAATTACTCGAACGTGCTGGGGGCACAGATAGATCTTGACACACGAACAGACAGCCAAACACAGTCTGAACAACACACTCACCTGATTAAACAAGAGCACAGCCAGGCAGATACACACCCCGCACTCCCACAATAGTACACTAACACTCAGAGAGACACACACTGAGTCACAGAACAATCATGACATGCTGACAGTGAAACACACACACACACACGCGCACGCACACATTCAGTCATAGGAATGTACTCCACAAACAGCATATACACCGGCACAAACACAACAAAAGCACATATGTAAAACACGCACATTTATGCAGTCACAGAGGCACAGTAATATAGACCCACATAAAAAAAGACTGACTTCACAGGAAGACTAGCATACAGAGTGAATAATATTTTCACAGAAATACACACAAAGCAAAACCCACACTCAGATGCATAATCACATTCATAATGTGAAACATTCAGGGACATATCCAATGACAAAAACCAAAGGGCACACACACAGAGTGACATCCCCACAAAGGCAATGAGCTCCCCGCAACACACACACACACATACACACAGACACCGTCACGCACTGAAAGGGAAACGCATGAACACACTTCCCACCAAGCCACAGGGATAGGAAAGGGAGATGACCAAACTCCAACCAACTTACATACAGTAACGTGTCAAGTTATTGCTGGCTATACCTGTGCACTTTGTACTTTGCAAAATCACTTCCTGTGGAAAGATCATTGAACGGAGTGATCGGGAAGTGAGGTCAGTCAATGCACGTGAGCATGTGCTGAACTGAGACAACAAGTGTCTGGCATGGTCAATGTGAGAAAAAGATACAGAGACTGAGAGGGAGAGACAGAGAGACAGAGAAAGAGATCGACAGAAAGACATTGTGGGTGGCACGGTGGAACAGTGGTTAGCACTGCTGCCTCACAGTGCCAGAGACCCGGGTTCAATTCCCGCCTCAGGCGACTCTCTGTGTGGAGTTTGCACATTCTCCCCGTGTCTGCGTGGGTTTCCTCCGGGTGCTCCGGTTTCCTCCCACACTCCAAAGATGTGCAGGTCAGGTGAATTGGCCATGCTAAATTGCCCGTAGTGTTCGGTAAGGGGTAGATGTAGGGGTAATGGGTGGGTTGCGCTTCGGCGGGGTGGTGTGGACTTGTTGGGCCGAAGGGCCTGTTTCCACACTGTAAGTAATCTAATCTAAAGAAGGATAGATAGAATGAGACGGAGAGAAAGACAAACTGATGAAAAGGTGGAGAGAGAGAGAACGATACAAACAGGGAGGGCGACACAGAGCGAGACAGAGAGCTAGAGAAAGAGAATGCGCAGGATTCTGAGAGATAGGGACCGTGGAGAGAGGTGGAGAGGAACAAACACAGACAGAAAGAGGCAGAGAGAGAGTAAGCAAAGACCCCTTGAAGAGAGTAGGCGGGAGGTGGACTGAATAAACTCTCTTTCAATAAAAATGCACATCTCCAATCGCCAATCAGATGAGAGGATCATCAACACCCGGAGCCTTTCCATTGTTGTAATGAAGTGTTTATTGCGAGCTGAATATGGAGAGTCTGACAATCATCGTTGTGCAGGAGGGTCCGTTTCTGTCCCTCTTCCTCTTCCCCTGCAGGTGGAAAGCAGAGACCACATCCTGCCGGTCTATAACACTCATCCAAATGGCAGTCCATGAAGATGCAATGTTCGAGCTGAACCGATCACTCACAGCTAGTCCATCATATCAAATCTCTCTACCAGCATCTTCCTATCGTCATTCCATCCTAAGTGAAAAATTTACGTGACCAGTTGCTGCATCGCATTCCTAAACTTATCTCGAAACTTGGGCACAGTCACTGCATAAAATAATGTGTTTGTGCTGCAGCTGAAATCCCTCAGCATTACACCGGCCCAAAAAATGTGAAATGTCCTCCAAATACCTATTTCTGTAATGATGAAGTATATGCTGCTTGCACTGTTCACTCCCCAAAGAAGTATGAAGCTGATGGATATGGTGACGAGGCAAATCACCGAATTCTTCAGGTTTTTCATTTCTGTGTCTTTGCGACTCTCTCCCTTGCTCTGACCCATCAGGCTCTTGCGGACTCGACTGGCCACTAAAATGTACCGGACCATCAGAGTGTTCATCAACAGAATCAACATGAATGGAATGAAAGGCGTTAAAATGATATCAAACCACTTAAACGCTTGCCACCTAGGATCAGTAAAATAACTTGACTTTATGTAGCAGTACCTTGGAACATTGTTAATTATCCACCCAGGTCGAAACCGAAAATAGAAGGGAATGTTTTTTGAACAGAGTAGAATGGTGGTTGCAGCCAGAGCAACAGCCAAGGCTTTGTCTGTCCAATATTTTCTGTTCATTTTCAAGCAGCAAATAGCAAAAAAACGATCAAAGGTGAAAAGGACAGTGAACCAGACGGAACAGTCTGTGGATGCACGAAACAGGACATAGACAGCACTGCACACAGGGGTGATGTCCAGGAAATAACCTTTGAAGTAAATTTCTTTCAATCGCCGCAGTATGACGTCAACAAAGATGAACAGTAGATCGGAGGCTGCCATAGCCAGCAGGCAGCGGGTTGTGCAGTTAGAGAGGCCACACTTTCCCCGAGAGAGAACCAACATCAGCAGGGCATTAACTGAAAGGGACAGAATATAAAATATAAGTCGGAAGTCCCTGATCAAGCATTCTCCACTTCTGCCCAGAGAGCTATGGAAGATCTCCATATCTAACTGGGACAGGGAATTGACAGATGGCAAAAGGACATAAATTTTAAGGTGAACACCAAAAGGTTTGCAGGGGATTTGAGGAAAGGTCTTTCACTCAGAGAGTGGTGCGTGTTCTGACAATTCAGTGCTTGGGATGGATGTTGATGTAGGAAACCTCACAACCTTTAACAACTACCTGATACAAGACCAGATTTCATCAAGCCTTGAACGCACAAGCTTGATGACTGATGTACCTCTTCAGAACAGTCGGGTTCCACAATTCTAAGAAGAACTTCTGGGAAGTAGTTTGGTTAGTAAAATATTTTCACAAAATAAATAAAAGAGCAGTTGAATACCAGAAATATAAAAAAGAAACAGAAATCACAGGCGAAGCTCAACAGCTATTGCAGCATCTGTGGAGAGAGAAACATCATTAAAGCAATCATTCTTGACCAGAACCCATCCCTCTGAACATTTGTCAATTATATCCAAACGTCAACTCGGTTTTCTCCTCTCACAAGGCCCCAACATTGCAAACAAAGGACGGGGATTGATTTTGAAAAGAGAATTGAGAATCATGGTGTTTAAATTTATCTATGATGGAACATTTCTTCGATTGCTGCGACCATGCTGGGCGTAGTTAGAGTCATAGTCTCTATGACTCTAATACCACCGTGGATGTATTCCCAGGAATAATCTGCCTAAGTCCAACTGTAATGTTATCCCTTATCAAAAAACAACTCGTCTTTTTTCTTGACACCTTTCTTTACTTCCGATAGCATTTCTAACCTGCAATTGTCAGCTGCCAGTCCTGTCCATCCCTGAACCACATCTGTGTAATTGTATGATATCCAAGCCCCATATTCCTCACCACAAGCATCTGTTTCCCCTGTTTGGCATCTTGTGTAGAAATACACGAAATTTAATTTGTCAGTCTTGCCTCATTCTCTGCTTTGAGTCTGCCTGACAATTGGACTTACTCGTTTTACCTTCTGTGTCAGTCCCAGGCTGATTTCTTTCCTACTATCAGTCTGATCACGCGACCCCACCCACGCTCACCCAACCTTACCGTAATCCAGATACTACTACCCTCAAGGACCTCCTTTCATTTTCCAGTCTAACCTCATACTCTCCCTTCAGACTTTCGTCCTTATTCGTTCTTGTGTCGTTAGGTCCAATGTACACAATGACCTTCTATTGATCCCACTTCCCTTTGAAAATATTCTACACGGTCTCTGTGATATTCTTGATACTGGCAACAGTGAGGCAACAGACTGTCTGTGCCTCTGTTGAGAGTGTCCCCTATCACAATTCGTCCCTTGGAACCTGGCGTAGCAGTCGTTAGATTTGAACCAGTCTTTTTGCCAGTACTTGGCTGTTCATGATACATTCCCCTAACAGTCCATCACACCCTACATTTTCCAAAACGATATATCTCTTTAAAATGTGGATAGACACAGGAGACCCCTGCACTACGTATCTCCCTCTCTTGCTTTTCCTGGAGGTAACCTGTCTATTTGGTTATGTCTGCTTTTGTTGTCTCTTCTTTTTGCTGCCATTCATCAGACCCCTTAACTCCTGAAAATTCCTCATTGACTCGACATTCCTCACTGCTGCTCCAACCTATACAAGTGATATGATAGGATTCACGATCAAACATACTTACTCCAGACATATTGATAAGTAACACGTAAGCTCCACTACATCTGGCAGGAAGAGTACATCGCTCCTCTAAAGGCCATCTTTGCAACTTAACAATCTACACACCCAGAACAAACTACAGCCTTACACTGTAAAGGACTCTGCCACCGGCTAATGTAGTGCAGATGTTTTATATTTTTACATTTTAATTAAGAGACAGATCTCAATAAAACCTGTAAACAAATATTACTCATTCTACTGAATATTGCAGATATACATCAAAAACTCAGCAAGACTACACTTAAAAAGTATAAACGTACCTGCTCCTGTGCTGTGACCTCTCCCAATCAGTTTCCTACTTGATTTTACATTGTGTTGCTTTGATCTTTCTTATCCACAAATTTCCAAAACTATGTGACATCACATGGAAAAAATTATTCTTCCAGCATTTTTTTAACATCAGCGCTGACACCCGAACTATCTCAAAAAAATGAGCCGCTCTTACAGTCACAATTATTTCCCTTTCTCCAATTTGGGTTACCTCGAAACGGCTGGTCACTATATTACAAAACCATTGCTTGTTAAATTTGTGAAGATGCATCTGTTTGATGTTCAATGCTAACAGAGCTGAGAGAGGTTTGTTTCATCATTACAGGTGTAATCCATGATCTGAGCCCTTTCTGTGATGATGGAATGAAGATCTGTTAACTCACTGAATCCCAAATAGTTTAGTTTGGAAAGTGAACAATTCCCTGTCAAGTTTAGCAAATGTTCTAATTTCGCTGACATTCAGCCAGCAAATAATACAAAATGCAAATAGGGAGCTGTGACATTTTTTATTGCATTCTCTGCACTACCTGACTCAAATAGTTTTTGGAAGGTGCTTGTTAATATATTATGAATAAGCTATACAATGCGAATCAAAACAGACAGTTCCCTACTGCATTTTCTGAATGTGACAGCTCCCATCCAATGTATAATAAAATATGATAAAAAAATCACGTCTCTCTGACTGTCTCTTGCGTTCTATCATGTCGGTGCAATTAATGTTTAAATTGATGATGTGAATACTCATCCGTTCATCGACAATACAAGACTTCATAATCCTTCTTTTCTAAATCTTTAAATTGTAATGAGACAACGAAACAAGGTAAGTAACATAAATTTCATGATTTGGTAAATTCTCATGCTCTCCCTTTAATTAATAGTATTCCTCCCCATGCAAAATTGATTTATGCATTTTAATGTTATGAAGCTCCAAACACTTTTTCTGGGAACAACTGGAATATGGACACAACCTTGTGAAGTTCACTTTAACAATCCACAGTGTTGTTGTGGTGAAAATGGAAAACATAGAAACAGGCCATTTAACCGACCAAGTGAATTCACTTCAAAACTCCTCGGTCTTTCTGCAATAGCACAGAAATGCACGAAAGTTATCGCACTGAAAGAGGTCATTCATGTCTGCATCAATTGAAAAAACGAACAAGCTGCTCTGATCCCCCTTTCTGGCACCTGGTCCGCAGCGTTGAGGGTGTTTCCAATTAAACCTGTTGGACTATAACCTGGTGTTGTGTGATTTTGAACGCCGGAATTTCCACACACTAACACCATTCTTGTAAATATCTTCTCTACTCTCCTCAGAGTAATTCTGTCCTCACTGCTCGGTGATGACCTGTACTGTGCACAAAACCGTATGTGCGTGAGCCAACCAGCGTCTCATGCAGTTGCAGTCTTACTGATCTGGCAGGGACTGAGGGAATTTATTTTGAGTTGGCTCTGGTGCAGAGTGAGAGAGTAATAACTTTGTGATGAGTGATAAGGTATTAAACTCAGTGTAAATTACTGATCAGGCTTTGGGCCATAAAATGGATCTGGATAGATATAGTTGAAGCGCAAAATGTACGAAGAGTGGGGTTAGTTTATCAGTTCTTCAGGAGTTAGTATTAGTCTATAATCGCCTCACTTCTGTTCTGATACCAGCTGCTTAGTTACAGAACAAGTCAGATCCTAAACACAAATCCAGTTTGATGGATGATAACCTTACTTGTTTTGATTTAACAATGTGATCTCTTGCTTAATCGCAAACACACAATGCTGCAAATATTATTTCTACAACAAAACAAAAATTTATTGCACAAGGAAAAAACGATCAAGTAGAATGAATCAAACTACTTACATAAAACGCAGATTAAAAAGCAATGAACACGGATGAACTGTATGATTCTTATTACCGTCAAAACATCCATAAATGAAAGAAAACCCGTGAACTTGATATATCTTACAAAACACGACTCCCAGTACCGTTTTAAAAAAACAATTCTCACGTAATATTTACACGAGAATCCCTGTATCTATCACTTGGTGAAATGAATTGTCACTGTCACTTCTAAATAGGAACCGCAGGAAATTCCTTCATGGAGCTACCAGAGTGTCAACGTGCTGAGCTTGAAACAATCTCTTCAGAGATTTTTCTTGTCACAAAACTTTTGTCTGAGACTAATACAACATTTTCATTCCAAGGCAATATAATTCACTAAAACTCTCATTTCCTTCACATGAGCACGGATCCAAACACTCACTCAATTCCAGAGTCTTACAGGAACAGAAAGAAATGAAAAAATGATTGAAGTGAATGTAATGCTTTCTCAGTTCAGGCTTTGTTCCTTATTCGCAAATTCCAGAACTCTTTAATAAATCTTTCAGGCTCCATTAATGCCATGCTGGGTTGCAAGCATCAAAAATAAACAAAGATTCACTGTAGCCAAACATCAAATGCAATATTGAAAACAATTGTTGTGATTTCAGAAATAACTTGAAATTAACCATAACCTTCAGATGCACAGAGAAGCCTACTGATAATTCACTCAAAAAAAACCCAGATACAAACTTAAACTAAATGAGATTGCACTCTCTACTTTAGAATACCACCGCTTATATTTTGCCAAAGTGTTTCCTTTTCTTAATTCCACCGAAACTGTCCATAGTTTCCAATTGAAATTGAGATTTCGGGAACGTTCCAAGAAGAGTTGAATAATTTCCAAAGCAATTCCTGCCGAATCTGCAAGATAGGGTTTCCACAGGTTCTCTGAAATCTGAGACGAAATGACTGATCATCTGCCACTATGTGACTTTGGGCACAATATGCCATTGTATAATTTTCAGCTGCAAAGTGAACCCGCACACAATCCTCAGACCGATTCACACGAACTCAAGGTACTTACCAGGAATTGTTACAAATGGAAAGGTCGTGTAAAATATTATCCGCACATTACGAAATGAAAGCGTCATTTTCTGCCTGAATCTCTTTGTGCAGACAATCTCTCTTTACTCAATACCGAAGAGATACAATCGAAAGCCTTTCATTTATACCTGCTGACATCACTTGGGGGACTGCGACATTTCAATGTGGTTCAATTCATTTATTTACCGACTTGAACAAACAAGTGATACCAGTGAGTATACTCCCAGCTGTCACATTCTATTTTAAACCTGCGGTTTATTGAATGAGACAAATCTAAATCGGTCAGTAGGAAACATTGGAAAAAGGCATGTGGAATAAATTCATAGAATTCTTACAAAGTCGAAGTAGATCAGTGGGCCCATCCAGTCCAAACCTGCAAAGGCTATCCCACCCACACCCACCTGCTGGCCTTGTGAGACAGCAGGGCAAACTACTGAGGGTCTATGCCACCCTGTATACCAGCTTTGACACCCCAACTCCATCTATCAAATCTCATTTCATATCAGTATTCTTCCCTCGCCTTTGACCATTTCGAAAGTAAATTCCGGTTGTTAAGTGTCTCTCTGAGAAATGTTCTCCTCACGAGAGGAATGTGGCTTTCCTGGTTCCTTGTTCTGTGAAGGGATGATAGTTGGTTAATGGAGACAACACATTGTAGTTTTTCAAAAATCTAAAGTCACAATAGAATTCCTCATCTTGCAGGGATACAGCTTCTGAATCAAATATAACTTTTCCAATTCATGCAATCATTGATACAAGTAAAATGAGCCACTGAAAAATACCCTCAAACGTAGGATAAGTTCCAATCAATACTGATCCTCCGACTAGTAATTGAGTGTCCTGGACATGTTTCAGAGCTGACTCTGAGACACACGATCTGTGCAGCACCACATGGGGATGAGTTATTCTCTGTTCCCTGCAGTGTACTGCTCATGTCCAGAGTAGATACTGAAAACATCTGACTGAGAGGGGATGGATCAGCTTCAAGCGAGATAGTGGAGTGAGGCCAGGAGGGATTTGCAAAAGCAAGGATGTAGGAATGTCAAATTTGGAAACATTTCAGCGGGTATCAATGCTACCAATGACTCCTGCACTGATGGGGAAATGGGACTTGGCTGTAGGACTGATTTAGAACAGAAAGCAGAGAGAAGGAATAAATCTGTCATCTTCATGTTGTTGGGCTGGTATTAGTGAGTGCCACAAGGACCATTTCTCCAGACACAACCCTTTATTATCTGTCAATGACTGAGATGGTGGGATCATGTGCGACGTTTGTTGATAGCAAAATGTTAGTTGGACAGTAAACTTCAAGGTGAGCGGGAAGGACAGTTTCAATTAGTGAATTCACGCACAATATTCAGTGCACTATAATATAGAGAAATTTGTGGCATTTTTCATTCATTTCTCACTTGGAAAGATGTCAGTACACCCATAACCATTTAGATGTTTGTCGTATTCATAAGTCAAGAGACAAGAAAAAGCCATTAGGTCCATTTAGTGCCAGTAGTTTCCATTATTCTCCTCAAAGATTTACTCATCTCGGACACTTCTAAGTTTGTGCAATTCAAACCTAGGTTTTCGTCATTTCACTCCCTCATCACTGAAGTCTTGCTGCCCAGCTCTATTATGGTCAATCAATCCTGCGCTCAAACAGACATGAATTCTCAACTCAGCAGTTTTTTTTTTTGCTTTTCAGTATCTATAATGTCAGATTGTTGATGATTTAACATCAAACGGCAGATGTGGACAAACATAAAGTGACTGAGTGACTCTATCAGAATCATCATTCCTGACTTGACAGGAGCCTGGAACGTACATTGCTTCAAAAGTGCCTCGGTCTGGAACATCACAGAAAAACTTCAACATATCTTAAGGTGCGGGGTTTACTGGGTAGAGACAGAAGCAGGAAAGAGAAAGTGTTGAAACTGAGGAGCCCGTGGTCCTGGTGCACATTTACACCAGTAATATCTGGTCGTGAGAATACGCTTCAGAGGTCGGCATCCTGTCATGAATCTCCCAGTTATTGCAAATGAATCTCCTTTGACAGTTGCGTCTTACTGAGTCAGTTGTTCAGCATCTCAATATTCCTGACATTCATCCTTTTAATTCAGACCGGGCTCCATGATTCGATCAGTTTCAGAGCTCCAATCAGGGAACTCATGCACTATGAGGTTCAGCTGGCTGATCGAATGACAAGAGCAGGGAGAAACCGTCATTCATCCCAATCAGTAAAATGTGGCACATCAAGCAAGACACTGAAAGGCTGATCCCGTTGTTATTCTGAGTACACACTAGGCCGATGAAAATGCGTCTGGAAGCATTGGTTGAAGGAGGAAGTGCTTTGGATGTATCGATGATTTGTGAGGGTTCTGGTGCTGGTGCGATCAGGTATATATTGGAAACGTGGGTTTTGCTTTAATTTGTTGGGGATTCTCCTGTTCTGGAGAATCACACTACAGACATTGTGGAATATTTGTTCAATTTTTGTCAGAGTGTTGGGAACCTGGACTGAAGCTCAGTCAGCAGGGAGATGAAACTGCCCACTTGAAGTAGTAAATCTGTGAGTGAAAGACAAAAGTAACAAAAACATGCTCCGAATCCATGAAAATGATCTGCTTCAGAATCCGAATCTTCAGAATCAAACCCTTCCCTCACATGTCTCACAGATTCGGGGACAGAGTTCTTTCTGGAGCTCGACTTTCTCATTTTTAGGGATATTCTCAATAATGTATGCATTACTTTATACAGTTACTATCAAGATCTCATCTTTATTTGTTATTGCTTATGATGATGCTTGCTGTATTTGGACAGAAATACCACTTTAAAAGAGTTAACTTCTTAAATCTCAGGTTTGAACTGATACAAGAGAACAGATATAAGCATGCAGCAAGTTAATTTGTTTACTCTAAAACAAACAGGCACAATGAAATAACATGAATTTACAATATTATTGTATTGGGGAAGAGTGATCTTCAAAGTCTTCAATTGTTTATTAAGACGGAGTATAACCCGTTTCAGTCTGAAACTCGGGTCCTGGATCTAAATAGCGATTTGATGTATAAATGACCAATAGTGGATTGAGGAACCTTTGTTCAGAGGTTCTCAGTGGAATTGACGTTTGCTGAAGAGGAACAAATGACTGAATGGTTTTCAACAGTGACTCAGGTGCCTTCAGGTCAACAAAACAACAGGAAAGGTGAGATTGGGCAGCCCTGACTGACTGTAGATCTGATCGAGAAGCTTTCTGTTTGCCAACCATTGATTGAGGTTACATTCAAAATGTTGGTGTAGACTAGTATGGTTCATTTGTAGAATCCCTCTCCAAAGCCGACTTTGGAGAGAACATCCCACATAGATGTGTGTAAGATCGTGTCAAGGACCTCCTGGTGCAGGCTGATGAGGCTGGTTTCCAACTCCCCTGTCCTGTACAAAAGTGATTCTATCCGTCAGAATTGTCAGGCTGCCTGTACAGATCAGATTTGCTCGGGTGAATCACTAATCCCAGAGTAGAACTGACCCAAATGGGTGATTACCTTATTCAGAACAACTTAATTTACATTCGTCAATTAAATTGGTCATCAGTCGTCCCTGGAGAAAGTGAGGACTGAAGATGCTGGAGATCAGAGCTGAAAATGTGTCTGCTGCAAAAGCGCAGCAGGTCAGGCAGCGTCCAATGAGCAGGAGGAGCGACGTTTCAGGAATGAGCCCTTCATCAGTCGTCCCTCTCCACTTCTGATTGCAGATGACGGGATGATACCTTTCCACATGGATTGACACGAACTACCTGTTAGAAGCTTTATGTCATCCTCTTCCAGCAGGTCCTGGCCAATCAAGTCACACAGAAGTGAATACAATTCGGCTGGTAGGCCGTCACTTCCTGGTGTCTTACTCTTTCCTGACGACTCGAGGTAATTGGTCAGCATACCCAGAGATAGCGGCTGTTGCAGCCTCTACCGATTGCTGTCGTCCTAGACCTACCAGATAAGGAGGAATGACCGAGAGGCTGCGCTGGCTATGGGCTTCCTGTCACATAGTCCGGCATGAAAGGATTTGCTGATCTTTAGAATGTTAGGTTGGGATAGCCTAAAAGATTCACCTTTTCCCTTCTGGCTCTGAGAACAGAGCACTCTTTTTGCAACTTCTCACATTACAAACATGAGCACGTCTATCCTGCTCCATGATGTGGGCCCTGGACAAGGATATTACCTTGGAGACTTCGAATTAAAGAGCGAGGCTTGCTGGATGTTCACCTCCTGTTGATCCTCCATGACATCAACCCACATCGTTTGCAGCAGGTGTACGTTCTGCATACTTTTCTGGAGTTTTCACAGATCTCCCCCGTTGCTTTCTCACCTTCAGAATACCTTTGACAATGAAGATCATCTTGATGTTCCCCTCACTGTTTCCCAAAGGTCTGAGTTAGACTCAAAGTGGGGTTTCACGTATCTCCAACCTGTGGAACGCCTTTTGAGATATTCCATGTTTAATGGGATCAGAAGTTTCATATTCAGTTTCCCTGCTGACCAGCAAGAGTCAGTGGTCAGAGAAGAACACCGGCTTGATATCAGTGAATTTGACCGAAACAAATCCCAGTCTCACTTCACATGTGAATCACTCGAGCCCTGGTGAACCTCCCTCGTACCATTCTGCATGTTTTTTTTTGGTTTTAGATTGCGGAATTGGCAGAGTCCTCGGCCCATTTGGTTCCAATCACCAGACCTGTCGCATCTTTCTTTCATCTTTGCTGTCTCATCTTCTTCTTGGTCTTCTGTTCCTTCTGGTGGTGACAGTTGAGGAAGGTGGCATCTATGGTGTCTGCAGCAGCAGTGTTGTGAACCAGGAATAGGAATCCTGGTGCCGGAAGGGGCGTCGGTTTGGTAGGCCCATGTACACAGTCTCATTATCTTGACTGATTACAGTAAATCAGTGTTCATGAGACAGTGGAATTGAGATATAAAACCAGGTAGTTTGAAGCATTCACTGTCAAATTCAATCAAGCCTGACAGATATGCAGGTCTTCACCTTGAATGATCATCGAATGAGTTCTTGATAAGACATTGCCACAAGGTCTTAAATATCCTGTACTGTTTTATGAAATATAATTCCTGGGATAGAAACTAAATTTAAAGTATGCGAATGACATTGTTACAGCAAACTGCAGCTAAGTGACTTCCATCGGAAATGACATGGATAACGAGCTAAAAGAAGGTCAGAAGTCACATAAAAGCATCTGATTTCAAGTAACCCGAGTGGACGATAACCTAGTGTCGTGTGACTTCAGACCTTGCCCACCTCAGTTCAACACTGGCACCTCCACATTACAGCTAAAAGAAGCCTCTTAAGTCAGAGAGATCCCACACACCTTCCAGAATATATCAGGACAAAGAAGCAGGTACCTTGGGAGTAGGAAGAATAGCCCCAAACCCAGATCGAAGAGTTGTAATTGGAAATTTTAAACTAGTGTGTGGGCAGACATTTCATTCTGGAATATTACTGGGGATAGTGGAGGAAAAGACAGATTTTTTCAAATGTTGTGCATTGACAAACATATATTCCTTTTAAAAGATAATAAACCACATCTCATTATTAGTGTTAAACGAGGTCCACTAACTAAGCAAGTAGATTAGTACATACTGTTATGAGGGTTTCGGTGTGTACTGTATCTTTAAGAGAGAATGTACATTTAAGAGAGACTGGAAGCTGGTATGAACTTAGAGTGGCACATAGTGTGCTGAAATAATTCAGAATGTAATATTTGACTGTGAAACCAACACTGCAATTGTGTTGCCATGGTAAACAACAAATTCGAATTTGGCTAATCAGTTAAAACAAAGCCACAAGATTTCAAAATACAATCAAATTTGAATTTAATGTTTTATTGACTTCAAACCAATGAAATAATCTGATGTTCTGGGGTATATAACCGGACATTTTGAACATTTAGTGGAGAACAGAACAGAGCAGCCCCAAGCATCAACAGCCTGCTGTCCGAATTACACTCTGGAAGATACCTGTCTATAAGGAACTTGTGCAGTAGAACACCAAAGCTGATCTAGAGAAATCTACAGAGAAAGTTTGACATCCGAAGATGCCAACTGCATTTGAAAGTGATTTTCCGTAAATATCGGACCAGCATTATAGTGTGTAATGCAAAAGTTGGTTTTCAGAAAAGGAGTTATAAATAGTGGCTTGAATGTCCTCTGGTGGACTTAAAGAATAGAATTATCATTTTTTTCTTGAAACAGTGAAATCTGGGATAGTTAGGAAGTGAAACTGAACAATTTAGGCCTCGCTTCTCTATAACTTAGGACACAGGGTATAAAAAGATAAACTATTTTCGCTGTTTGGGGATTCGAACACAAAGGGGCACATTCTGCGATGGAGGGTTATTGTGTTCAGGAGAGATGCTAGGAAGCACTTCCACACAGAAATGTTGGGGGATGTTTAGCATTCTTTTCCACAAACAGGACTGGATGCTGGATTAGTTGTTAATTTTCATTCTGAGACAGATTTGTTTTTGTTAAATTTAGGTGTTAAGGGATAAAGTACAAATGCAGGTATATGGAGTTAGGCTTCAGATCAGCCATTGAATGTCAGAACGAGCTCTCACGGGGAGGGGGTGTGAATGGCCTGTTCCTATATCCCTATGATTATTAATCTCGTCCTATAATCTACCCCAGGCATTGACATGTTTCCTAAAGTGTCGTGTTCAGAAGTGGGAAGAGCTCAATTTTAACATAATGCAAGGCATTTGATTTTCAAGAGTTCAACTCCAGTCTGTTTCCCCCAACTGTGGTTGAAACAGTCAATTATAAAGGTTTGATAACATTTCACTTCTGTTTATATCCTAATTCCAATTTATGCGTTTACTTTGTTACAAACCTGCCCAACCTGCCCAATCACTTCCAAAGAGAAGTGTACACCTCCAAGTCTTGATAATATTATGCCTCGTCCAGAATTCGGACATTTCATGAATATTATCTCTCTTCAGAAAAAATAATGAATCTTTCTCACTTCCTACATGATCTGCTAATTATCTGCCCGTTACACTGGGAAACGGTATAAAATGCCTCTAGAAATATCCCACTAAATCACGAATAGAGATTTGCTGCACTATTTGGAAAACTGCAAACAGCCTTCATTTAAAATATTGCTCAACGGGAGAACAGAAAGGCAGAGAATTTAACATTTCACGGACATGTTTTTAAATTCAATGGAATGAGCTTTGCTGTTGGCAGAGACACACCCAACAGCACAGCAAATGTAGAACGCTGCTCAGCTCTATCTCCAACCTTTATCCTGGAACAGGAGGCCATTCACCCCTGTATTTTATCATCTCGATTGTGTATTGTTCCGCTCCATTTCCCGGCATTTCAACAATTATATTTGCCTGCATGCAAACCTTTTGCTTTTAATCGTCTCTCTGATCCCTTGTACGTAGGCCACACTGTTCCCCACTGTTTCATTCTCTTCTGATTTCACCTTCTCTCCCTTTGTATTTAAACCGCTCCCTTTTACTCTGCATTTAAGCCATTCGGCATAATGCAGTCCTCTCTGTTAACTGTCCAGTATTTAATCCTGTTTGTAATTAGTAAATCATATAATTCTTACCTTGCTGTCCATTAACCCCCTGAAGATCATCGCACCTAAACCCATTCCCCCACCCTATTGCTCATCGTTTCCCACTGACTAATGTACCTAATGTACACTTCTTTGAAAAGTATGGGCATGTAGGCATGGCCAATTCACCTGACCTGCACATTTTTGGATTATGCAAGGAAACCTGAGCACTTGGAGGGAGCCCACAGAGACACAGGGAGAATGTATAAACTCCACACAGACAGTCAACAGAGGCTGGGATCGAACCCGAGAGCATGGTGCTGTGAGGCAGCAGTATAAAACACTGAGCCATAATGTGTCCTACCGTATTGATCTTTACTTAATCCTGTCTTTATCTGCATTCGATCCTCTCTGTTCACCTGCACGTAACCATTTTCCTCTTACACTGTTTTCAATCCTTTTCCTGATAATCTCTATTTAATCGTGTCCTTTTTTTGCATTTAGTACTCACACACCTACCCTCCACTGAACGCGCTCGATATAAATCCCAACAATCACAGTCTTCAGCCATCTCTATATTCTGTGTTCTTGCCATTGCTCCATAATTTGCCCTCTCACTACTACTTTTTGTTTATTCCTCTCCACTGTCCTCTTCCCCTTGACTTAATTCTCCTCCTATACTCCTTTATTCAAACATCACATCACTATATGGTCTGTATTAAGACCTCTCCCTTTCTCCTGTATTTAACTGCCACCCTGCTCCACTGCATTCAACACCATCCCTATTATTCTATATTTTCTCTTCTTCCTATTAAGCTGTTACACTCTCTCCCCTTCCACATAAACTGACAACCCATCACCAACATTCGCAATCAGAGAAGCCGCAGATTCAATGATATCCACCTCATTACAATTCCTACAGCTTTCTCTGTTTTCGACCTATCTCTGTGCTCCTGCAATAAGAACACTTCCTCTTAAACTCCACGTACTTCTCTTCAATTACTTCACATTAATTCCGTTCCCTTCTCTGTATTCAACTCTCGCCCAATTGCACTCTTTTCAATTTTCTCCCTATTAGTTTTGTGAAGAGAGTTGAAGGCATGTACGGTACCTTTAAGAGAGAGAGAAGCCTGTTGGAGCAGTGTGAGTTTGCAGACACCTGTCATGTGAATGAATCGCAGTCTCAAAGTGAAGTGGAAAACTGAAAATATGCAACATTTGGTGCGATGTTCACACCAGTTCAAATTTAAGCCATCAGTTTTCATGATGCCCCAGAATTCTAAACCCCATTCGAATTTGAATTTTACTGTTTTGACAACATTGAACCAATGAGAAGATCCAAGGTTTAGAGAATAAAAAAGCCCGCATTTTGGACAGTTAGCGAGAGAGAACGACCAATTGCCATCATCAGAATATCTGCTAGCAAAACACTTGCTACCAATGGAACTTTTTCATAAGAAGCATCTTTAGAATAAAAGACCGTAGATGACCCAAGGAGCTGTTGAGTTGAAAGAAGACAGACACCGACGCCAACAGCTGCTTTCTTGTTTTGAAAATGAAGTTGATTCAGTTTAAAATAGGGGCTTTTATTGGATCAAAATATTGTCATAGCGTTGAATGTAGATTACAGATCTTTAAGAGGAAGGACGTTCAGACTTGTATGCATTTGTTGTTTAATATTCACTTTTAGAGTTAAAGAATAAAATTGATACTTTTCATTAAGTAGTGGAATTTGGAGAGTTCTCTGTCACTCATACATGAACAGATTGTGAGTTGAGGTGAGCTTTTCTCTGTGTTTGTTTTAATTAGCAGAAGGATTCACTGCCATGTCATAACACTCCCATTTCCACTATCTCTATTCCTTCATATTGAACTCTCTTCGCGTTATTCCCTACTTAATCCTAAACCTGCTCCTTGATATTAAATCCTCTCTCCTTCCATGTAGTTAATCATTTCTTCAATCTATTATATTCAATCTTCTTCCAATAAAGCTCCATTTTCATCTTTCCTTATTACCTTGCTTTAACTCCCATCCCGTTATGCAGTATTGAATCCTCTTCCTATTACTCTCTGTATAACCCTCTCATTGTTACCGTCTATTCACTAGCACAATTATTCTGAATTGAATTCGCTCCCTATTAAAATATTGCATCCCCTCTGTAACTCTCTGTATCTTCCACGATCCTGTTAAATTATTGTTCACTATTCCAGAATATGCATCTACTCTACTAAAAACAGAGAACAGGACTCCCTGCCGGATCATACTCCACGACCGCGAGCACGTGACCTCTGCTGAAACCCGTGTTGCCGCCCCAATGGTCAGCGCTTGAATTGCAAATTTATTCCAAAGCTCGACAGGGGCACAGCAGCAGAACCCCATGTTAGACACAGGACTGTTCATCAATAGGAGGCAGGCATAACTTCAACGTACACTCATATTTACATATAAATAGCAACAGCTCCAATACATAACAATATTTATGTACAAACTGGAGCAGTTCCAATATAAAGTAATCCTAATACATAAACTGCAACATTTCCAATTTACAACTTTTATATATGAACTGAACCAGCTCCAGCACACTTCAACTTTTACATATAGCCAAGAACGATTCTAATCTACCATATTTAAATATGAACATGGTCAGTTCTAAGACACAATTTCAAGACACGAAATATGAACAGTTTCATTACATCTCCTGCGGAAAGATTGACGTATAAACGTAAATACTTCAAAAATGGAAAAATTATTCCACATAAACATGTGCATCTGCAACTCACAACAGGTTCATATGAAATAGAGCACAGTTCTGAGATACAGCAATACTTATATGCAAGCATGAACACCTCCGAAACTAAAAAGGAAATGAATACAAATATGAACACTTTCCAGACTCAACAATATTTATACTTACAAATGAACAGTCCTAATGCTCAACTATATTTATATAGAAGCTGAAGCATCTCCGATGCAAAAGAATATTTCAATATAAACACACATAGTTACAATGCACATTAATCTTTGCACGTAAACATGATCTGCTTCTATACATGGTAATATTCGGACAGACACATAGCTCCAATATATACTAATCCACGTACTTTAATATTGTGCATATGAATGACATGGATGAAGTAAGCCAATGTGCTGTTGCCAATTTTGCAGATGACACAAACATAGTTGGGAAGGTTGCATCGGGTTCAGAGAGAGTGTCAACGGTCCTGAAGCTGTGACTCTGATTTCACTGCATGGATGTTGCCAGATCTATTGAACCTTTCCAGAAATTAATGGGGTTTTTTCAGTTTATCAATATATCGGTACTTCAAAGATGGACAAAGAACTGAATTCCAGACGTGAGGTGAGAGGGACATCCGTGTGTCCCTCACAAAATGACAATCAGCGGCACACTCCCAACGAGCTGATGTCATGTCTGGCACATTGGAAGATGGTTGTGGTTGTTGGAGGTCAGTCATCTCAGCTCCAGGACAGCTGAGCAGGAGTACGACAGGACTAGACACAACCAACTTCAGCTGCTTCATCAATAACTATCTGTTCATAACGAATTTAAATATTATTGTTCCAAGTGCAGATCAGAGGCTCGGAATACTACGGCGAGTAACTCACCAGCTGTCTCTCCAAAGACAAGGTAAAATTAAGATGTGTAATGGAATACTGCCCACGTGCCTGAATGGATATAGCTTCATCGACACTCAAGAAGCTTGACACCATCGTGGAAAAAGCAGCCCGCTTGATTTACATCACATCCACAAGCATCCACTTCCTCCACCATTGACAGTAGCAACTACCAGATGCACGGCATAAAACCACCAAGGCTTCTGGGCAGTAGCAATGCTAAGCGAATCAGCTCTGTTGGAGACAATGTGAGCTGAATATTTGTTTTCCCAATAATAAGAGGAGACTGATATCCTTTTTGGATAGAACCATTTTTGGACCTTTACTTACAAGAGATTATCTCCACTCTTACATAGTTGACCTGTTCCCCATATTAAACTCTGTCAAACTTCCCATCCCTCGTCAGCGTTTTGAAGATTGATGTGTTTCTGTGAGGGTATAAATTCCTATCATGTTTTGACCAGAACTGTACACAATACTTCTGCAGGATTCTCACCAAATTCATGTAAATCCCCACAAAACCTCCCTGTTCCTTTCATCTGCACCACGACTGATCAAGGTATGTTTTGTCACATGTGCCTTCTTAATAATCTACTAACGTGTCATGCCACCTTCAAATATCTGTGGGGAAACATCCCAAGATCCAACTGTTTCTATGAGCTTCCTGGTGCCTTGCTTCTCATTGTATATTCCCTTGTCTTGTTTAGCTAGTTAGACAATAGGTCTTAAAACAAGTGTAACAGGTTTCAAAACACCCACTTTCACACAACATACACACAGACACAGACACAGAGACATACCCACACGCACACGTACAGTCAAATTAAGACATAGGAATTTTCTGATAAACAGAAACAGAAACACATCGGATCGCCCATCACAAAACATCAACACACACAGAAACAGAATCAAAGTGAGATATGGGAAGCCAACTGCAAACCGAGTTAGAAACACACCCTCACTCTCGCACACACACAGAGGAAAACAATCAGACTGCAGTATGTGACCAAACTACACAGTGATACATTAACAGACACACACTTCACACACACACACGCACGCACAAAAACCTAAATACAGTCATGCTGAAATGTACGACTAGACCAAAACACAGAAACAGAACACAGATAAACAAGTAAAAACATTATCCTGCCATAAATAAACACATTAGCACACAGACAAGAATTACACCTGCATCCCCACACACATAACGAAGAGAAATGATATTGACAGACATTGCACATCCAAATGCAAAGAATTGCAGAAACATTCGTATACACACATGAGCACACGAAAATACAGTCACACAACCACACATACAATAAGGTACAGACAGAGAGTGACACTCAGAAACAAACGTAGAGAAATACGCACAGAGAGGTGCAGAGAGTTCCTGCAGGGGGCACAAAGATCTTGACACAAGGGTAGGTAGCCAAACACAGTCTGAACACTTAGAAGCTTAAACAAGAGGAGAGCCCGGCAGAGGCACAACCCATACTCCCACAATAATGCACCGACAATCAGACACACACCAATATAGAGTCACAGAACAATTTTGACATATGAGAGTTAACACATACACACACACACACAGCTGATACACAGACACAAACACAACAGATGAATGTATCAAAACACACACATTCACACTGGTACAGTAACAAAGAGCCACACAAATATACTCACCATCACAGAAACATTCTAGCCACAAAAAGTCACGACCGTCTCTCCCTCGTAGCCCTACACACGTAGGAAAAAAAACATTTCAATTAGGAAAACACATCTGTCTTGGGACAGGCGAAGCAAAGACATGCCAGAGAATCCTAGTGGCCTGGCACTCCAACCACAACGCCATAAACAAACACATGGATCTAGATACCATCTAACAACCTCTCAGAAAACGAACAGGAAATGACATCACCACAAACCCAGGAACCACATCCAGGAAAAACCTATAAATAGAAAGCAGGAGACAACAGCTTCCCCTGACTTGGAAGTCGCCACTGATGATGATTCCTAGTCAGGTAACGAAACGTCTGGATATCAACCCTACAGCTCAGCAATAAGACCTACACCCTAAACCTCAACCCAAGGTACAAACCTTCACAAACCTTATCGAAAGGCTCTCACACACCAAATGAGAAATACGCAAATTCAAACTCCATGATAGTGACAAGGAGAGAGAAGGAGACAATCAAAGTGCGGGAGATGGAGGGGCAGTTCATTGACCGAAATGTAATTATTATTACGTTAATGAATTGATGATTTTGTTTGTGGATTTTGTATTTTGCAAGAATCACCTCATCGGGTAAAATCAGTGAATGAAGACATGTGGAAGTGATTTCAGCCAATTCATGTGAGCATGTGTTTAACTGAAACAACATGTGCCTGATGTAGAGACAGTTAGGACGACAGATACTGGAGACCAGTTCGAAAGTGTCGTGTTGGAAAACGCAGCAGATCAGGCCGCATCCGAAGTGCAGGAGAGTCGACGTTTCAGGCAGAAGCCCTTCTTCAGAAAGGGGCCTGATGTGGTCAATTTGAGAAAAAGAAACAGTGGGTGAGGCACAGACAGAGAGAAACAACATGAGATAGAGACAAAAACAGGCAGAGGGACAGAGATCGAGGGAGACAGAGACAGAGAGAGAGAAACAGCAGGAAACCTAGAAATTGAGGGTCAGAGGTACAGACATTGCGAAAGTGAGTTTGAGAGAGCGAGCAACACAGGAACAGAGGCAATGACATGGAGAAAAAGGTAGGGCGACAGAAGGCAATATCTTTGTGATGTAAGTATACAGGATGCGGACTCAAGAATCAAGGTGAATTTTTTTTAAAAATCGACCATGAAATAGTAAGCAAATCAGATGAAGGTATAACCAGCACTCGGAGGCATTTTTAAAATTTTAACAAAGTGTGTATCAAGAGTTGGACAAAGGGAATCTGGCAATCATTAGGTTGTTTCTGTTTCTGTTCCTCGCCATCCTCTGATATTACTGATGAAGAGCTTTTTCCCGAAACATCGATTTTCCTGCAGCTCGGATGTTGCTTTACCTGCTATGCTTTTCCAGCACCACGCTATTCTTGCTCTAAAAAAGACACTGCTCCAGGCTTACTTCGTGCCTATGTGTTGTATTTTTAAATTTTAATCGAGAGACATATCTCAATAATATGACAATCAATGACAATCCAGCCACTCACTACTGCAGATTTACAAAAAAAATCTGTAAGGTAAGACTTAAAAACCATGCGCTGATTCCGTGCTGTGAGCTTTTCCTCCTTCAAGGTCACCTATGAAGTTTGCTGTTGGTTACGTTGTCTCAAGTGCACTCCGATGCTCAGATATACATGAGCTCAAAATGCAAAGACAGAAGCTGTGCAGATTCATTGCTGTGTCAGACAGCAGTGTATATTTCTTTCTCTCTCTGTCTCTGACCATGTGGTCCCGACCTTTGTGTCTCTTCCTCCTTTTTAAAGAGCTGCTGTTCCGATTTTTCACCTGCAACAATCCGCAAAAAAGCAACAGCTTGTAAGATAATAATTACTGCCCGTGGAATTCAAGAGAATCAGCTCCAAAATCTAAAATCGCTCAGAAAAGGAGCACTTGTATGAGCCACATTTATTTTCCGTCCTTCATCTAGGATTATCCAAAATCATCTGGTCACAATATTAAAGAAATGTCAGTTGTTGCATTTGAGAAGATGTAATCATTCCATGGAGAATGCTAGTTCTGAGAAAGTTTTGTTTCATCAATGACGTTACAAGGTGTTATCTAAGCTCTCTGTGATGATAAACTGAGGAACTCTTAACTCAATGAGCCTCTCATCGCTTGGTATGGAAAGTTTGGAATTCTTTGTCATTAGAGCAAATGTTCTAAGTTTACTTGTACATCGAGTCAGCAAAGAGTGTAAAATTCAAACAGGGAACTGCGACTTTCTTTCAGCATTCTCCAAATTGTCTGACTCATGTAGTTTCGGAATGTGCTTGTTTATATTTCATAAGTAACCTACATAATTCAAAACTAAAAAGGTCAACGCTGCAATTATTGAACACGGATGCTGCAATTCATGTACAATCAACTGTAATATAGTAAAAATCGGGTGTCTCTGACTCTCTGTTGTGTTCTGATCATGTCAGGGGCAACTCATATTTAAACTGTTCAACTAATATATAGCACTTCATACAGAGAACAAGCTTTCACAATCCTTCTTTAAAACAAAAACGCTTCACTTGATGATGAGAATAACTAAACAAGGAAAGCAAGATCAACCTAATGATCCATTTCATTTATTCTTCTGCTCCAATCTTCGTTAAAATTATTCCTCCCTATGAAAAATCACTTTGTGCATTGTAGAAATTGCGAATCGACAATCATTCCTTCAGGGAACGACTGGAAGACAGTCACAGCCCTCCGTAACTCACTTTAACACTCTGCACTATTCCACTGATACTTTAGAATTCGCGGAAATGTACAGCACAGGTGGCCATTCAGCCCACTGAGTGAATTCACTTAAACACTCCTCAGTCTTTCTGAAATGCCATAGTATTACGGGAACGTTAGGGAACAAAAAACGATGTTTCATGTCTGCATCAATTGCATAAACAAGCCCCTGTTCTGCTCCCAATTTCCAGCACCTGGTCCACAGGTTTGCAGGTTACTTCATTTCAGGTACAGATCCAGGTTTCCTTTCCATGTGTTGTAGGTTGCCACTTCAAACACTTACCAAATGGGATGTTAATTGCAGGCACACCATGAGTGAAAGGGATCGTCCTTATGCCCGCTGTAAACCTTCCATCAAATGTTCTCACACTGTGTGTCCTGGTAAATTTGTCCTGAGTTTGCAGTGACATGCCTCCATCCAAGATCGGGAATAGTTTGGACACCTAAATCACATCAGCTCCCAGTCTGATCAGTTGTAGAGAAAATGACATCATCCATGTTACCTCAATGTTGAAGTAATTTTCACGAAATTCTTTTCAATCTGTTTTATTGTCTCCTCAGATGTCACAACGAGGTGATGACCAGTACGATGCACATAATCCGCAGCTGTGATCCACCCAGTGTCTAATGTAGTTCCAGTGTGACAAGCCTGGCAGGGAAAGTGATAATTTGTTCTGAACTGGGACTGGTGCAGGCTGAGAGATCAGGAACCCTGGAAGGGGCAATATGGCATTACATCTCAGTATGGATATCTGATCAGGATCCGATGCGCATAATGGATCTGGTTGGGTATATTTCGGGCATAGTCTGATTGAAGTGTGGTTATAGATTATCAATTACCAAGGAGTTCGATGATGCGTTTAATAGGCACATGTCTGTTCTGATACCAACTGATGTAATTCCAGAACAAGCCCAACGCCAGATACGAATCCGGTCTGATTGACATCAACCTTATTTCTTTTGATTTTAAAAAAAATGTTCTCTTCCTGAACAATAAACACACAAATCTGCAAATACTGCTTCCACAACAAAACAGAAGGTTATTACAAATCAAATGATGACAAAATAGGATAAGTCAAATTCCGAATTTATTTCACAGATGAGAAGATAATTAACACGGAGTAAATGTATAATCTCATCCATCTCAAAACAACACTTAAACAAAATGAAAGAAAACGATTTTTAGGTATTACACCACGCCTGGTGGCATTCCAAATCTAAAACACCCTCTGTGTAATATTCGCACCAGATTCCCTGTACATACAGTTGGATAAAGACTTGTGACCGCCACTTTTAAACTGGAACTGCAGTCAACATCTTTCAAGAACTACCTCACAGCTTTGTGTCAATGTACTCGGCTTAAAGTAACCTCTTCAGAGGCTTTTTTAAATTATCTAAACACTTTCGTCTGGGATCAACACGAAAATTTCACAGTAATGTAATATATTTAATGAAGTTTCTGATTCCCTTCTCCTCAGCACAGGTCTATGCATTCACTCAGTACCAGGTCTTACAAGGACGAAACGAAATGACAAAAATGACAAAAGTTAAACCAAAGGTTTGTCAGTTCAGGGATTATTCCCTCTTTCAGATAGTAGAACACTCCAGCAATTCTTTGAAGCTCCGTTAATACCATGTGGGTTGCAAACGATTAAAAATAAACTGAAGTTCATTATTGCACAAAACCATTCAGCCAACAACCAGACTTCCAAAGCAGTTTTAAAAACAATTCACTGTGATTACAGAAATACTGAAATGTTCACTATTAACTTCAGAAGCACAGCGAACCCTGCAACTTATTCACTCAAAATTCATAACAAATCTCTCTCAACATGCTATTGCACTCTCTACATAAAAATACGATCTTTTGTATTAAACCAAGGTGATTACCGTAAATACACGTGTATAGTTCGAATTGTTAATACTATTTTAAAAGATCAATTTGGTGGTTCAACTCATACACGAGCACAAACGTTGAGGGACTGAAGAGCATGCTGCAGTTAGAAATATCCCACTATTAGCAAAAGTCAATTTAATTGCACAATTAATCCAAGCAAGGAAGAAAATGCCATCAAGTATGGGAATGGCAATGACTGATAAAAGCAAGAGACACGTACGAATGTTTAACGTGGCAAAGATTCATTTAAATTTTGCAAATCACACTATTCAATATCTTCATGACATAATTCAGTGGCGCACTTAACTTGAAACACTTATTAAACTCAGAATGTATATGTGTCTCGAACTTTCCCGCCAAATTCATCTGTTTCCCTCCCATTTACTCTTGTATGCTATGAAACTCTGCAACATTAACCCATTTGTCAAAAAATTAAAGATATGTCAGTAGGTAGCTAATATATCTCACTTTTATTCAGATATCATGGCAAAAATTGAAATTAAGAACTTTTTTAACGAGATTAACTTTTGGATGTGTACTGAACAAAGTGTGACAAGTACCGATAGACTTACGACTGGTCTGAATAAATGAATGAATCAAAACATGCTGTAGTAAACCAACTGCGGTAATTATAATTATCAATGAATAAATGCATGTATGCATAAAGCTGCAGTGTAGCAAACAAGGAGAGATGAGTAGAGTTACAGGTATAAATGAACGAATGCGATTTTGTGTAAGCAGGTAAATTGATAAAATGCAGATTCCTTTGTGAGGGATTTGTAATATGATATCGTTGAGTCTACTTATACATGAGATGTATGGAAATACACGATGTTTTTCATCAAAAATGAGAGGTCGACCTGCACATGAGATTCACCTAATCACAGCATAAGCATAAATATATTCCTTAATTCAGAAGAGAATGAAACACTGGGGAACAGTGTTAACGAACATACAAGGGATCAGAGATACAATTAATTGCAGTAGGTTTGTATACAGCTGTGTTTAAACTAAGTAGAGTGGGGGGAGGGGACACACTGGAAGTTTAAGAAGGAAATTGAAGGGAAAGTTAGAACAAGGGAAGTTAGGAAAGACAACGGTATCAATGAAGCAGAAAACTCAAAGAGGGATCATGCCGTAAGGTTGAGTGAAATAGGGGTTGATAGGAAGGGTGAGGGCAGTAACAAATTAAAAATACTACATATGAATGCACGAAGTATTAAAAATAAGATGGATGAGCTTGAGGCTCTTTTGGAAATTGGCAGGTACGACATTGTGTGGATAACTGAGACGTGGCTTCAAGTGACAGCGCTTGGGAAATTCATATTCAAGGCTATACGTGCTATCGTAATGACAGATTGATGGGAAGAGGGAGTGGGGTGGCCCTGTTGGGATGAGGTTCAGTCCCTTGCGCGGGGATCTAGAATCAGGGGACGTAGAGTCAGGGTGGATAGAGCTGAGGAATTCTTAGGGTAGAAAGACCCTCTTGAGAGTTATCTGCAGGCCCCAAACAGGAGTGTGGATGTAGGGTGTATGTTGGATAAGGAGCTGAAAAAAACCTGACGCAAAGATGTCACTACAGTTGTTATGCGGTATTTCAACATGCAGGTAGACTGGGAGAATCGGTATGGTATTGGACTTCAAGAATGAGACTTTGTGGAGTGCCTCAGAGATAGATTCTTAGAACAGCTGGTACTGGAGCCCACCAGGGAGAAGGCAATTCTGGATCTGGTATTGTGCAACGAACCAGAATTTATCAGGGACCTCGAAGTGAAGGAGCCATTAGGAGGTAGTGACCATAATACAATCAGCTTCAATCTGCAATTTGAAAGGGAGAGGGTACAGTCGGTAGTAACAATATTTCAGTTGAATAAAGGGAACGATGGAGCTATGAGGGAGGAGCTGGCCAAAGTGCAATGGTGCAATACCTTAGCAGGGTTGACAGTGGAGGAACATTGGCAGATATTTCTGAGTATAATGCAGAGTATGCAGGATCAGTTCATTACAAAAAAGAAGAAAGATCCTATGAGGAGGAAGGGGTGGCCGTGGCTGATGAGGGAAGATAAAAATTATATCAAGTCAAAAGAGAAACAATATAACATAGCAAAGTTGAGTGCGAAAACTGAGGACTGGGAAGCTTTTAAAGAACAACAGAGGATTACTAAGAAGGAAATACGCAGAGAAAAAATGAGGTATGAAGGTAAACTGGCCACAAATATAAAGGAGGATAGTAAAAGCTTTTTTAGGTTTGTGAAAGGGGAAAAAATGGTTAAGAGTAAAATTGGGCCCTTAATGACAGAAACGGGGAATACATTACAGGGAACAAAGAAATGGCAGAAGAGTTGAATTGGTACTTCAGATCTGTGTTTACTGGGGAAGGCACAAGCAATATCCGCGAGGGAACAGTGGCTGAAGGACCTGAACTGAAGGGATTTTATACTTGCCAGCAATTTGGTGATGGAGAGACTGTTAGGTCTAAAGGTTGATAAGACCCCAGGGCCTGATGGTCTACATCCCAGGGTACAGAAGGAGGTGGCTCTAGAAATCATGGATGCGTTGATGATAATTTTCCAGAGTTTGATAGATTCAGGATCAGTTCCTGTGGATTGGAGGGTGGCTAATGTTGTACCACGTTTTAAGAAAGGAGCGAGAGAGAAAGCAGGAAATTATAGAACAGTTAGTCTGACCTCAGTGATGAGAAAGATGCTGGAGTCAATGATAAAGGATGAAATTACGACACATCTGGATCGTAGGAACAGGATAGGTCATAGTCAGCATGAATTTATGAAGCGGAAATCATGCTTGACTAATCTTCTGGAAATTTTTGAGCATGATAAAGTACTACATAGGAGGTTAGTGACCAAACTTAGGGCACATGGTATTGGGGGCAAAGTACGAATTGGATTGAAAATTGGTTGGCTGAGAGGCAACTGAGAGTAGTGATAAACGGCTCCATTTCAGAATGGCAGGCGGTGACCAGTGGAGTACCACAGGGATCAGTACTGGGACCGCAGCTTTTTACAATATATATTGATGATGGAGAAGACGGTATTAATAGTAACATTAGCAAATTTGCTGATGATACTAAGCTGGGTGGCAGGGTGAAATATGAGGAGGAAGTTAGGAGATGACAAGGTGACCTGGACAGGTTATGTGAGTGGAGAGATGCATGGCAGATGCAGGTTAATGTGGATAAATGTATGGTTATCCACTTTGGTGGCAAGAACAGGAAGGCAGATTACTTCTTGAATGGAGTCAAGTGAGGTAAAGGGGCAGTACAAAGAGGTCTGGATGTTCTTGTACACCTATCAATGAAGGCAAGCATGCAGGTACAGCAGGTAGTGAAGAAAGCATGCTAGCTTTCATAACAGGAGGGATTGAGTATAGAAGCAAAGAGGTTCATCTGCAGCTGTACAGGGCCCTGGGGTGAGACCGCACCTGGAATACTGTGTGCAGTTCTGGTCTCCAACTATGAGGAAAGAAATCCGGCAATTTAGAGAGTGCAGCTTAGGTTCATAAGGTCAATTCCTGGAAAGGCGGAACTATCTTATGTTGAAAGATTGGAGCCACTGGGCTTGTATACCCTTGGGTTTAGAAGACTGAGACGAGATCTGATTGAGACATATAAGATTACTAAACGATTGGACCCTCTGGAGGCAGAAAATATGTTTACGCTGATGTGTGAGTGCCGAACCAGAGAACACAGCTTAAAAATAAGGCATAGGCCATTTAGGACAGAGATGAGGAGAAACGTCTTCACCCAGAGAGTGGTGGGTGTCTGGAATGCTCTGCCCCAAAAAGCAGTGGAGGCCCAGTCTCTGGATTCGTTTAAGAAAGTGTTGGACAGCGCTCTCAAGGTTAGTGGAATCAAGGGTTATGGAGATAAGGCAGTAATAGGATACTGATTGAGGATCATCAGCCATGATCTTAATGTATTGTGGTGCAGGCTCGAAGGGCAGAATGCCCTACCCCTGCACCTATTGACTATTGTCTACAGGCAAATATAAACGCATAACTGCACCGAAATGGAGCAGAACTAATAGACAATCGAGATGATTAAATACAGGGTCATTGTGACCATTTAATCAATTTGGGTGAGAGGTGGCATTGGGCAGTACCCTCCTTTCAAATTTCCTGACATCAACATTGTACCTTGGCTCTCACTGTGTCCATTCCCATAATTAGTTACCTCCATGTTATACTGCCTCCCAGGACAAGCTCTCTCCTTCTGACCGACTGCTCCCTCATTCTCATTCCAATTGTCATTACACCTCATACAACCTCCTCACAGAAAGCATAGAAAGCAGGAGACAACAGCTTTGCTTCACTTGGAGGTCGCCACTAGCCAGGTAATGAAATGCCTGGATATTAAACATAAGCTCAGCGAGCAAACCTACACCCGACAATCCCATCTCCTCACACCTTCCCGTTCCCTCCTACCTTCGCCTTTTCACGGAGGCCAGTGTGGACTGACGTTTTGCCACTCTGATATTCTTGTGCTCACGAATGGGACTGAATGGCCTTCTGTTATACAAGTTTACCATCTCAGAATGAGCTAAATTGCCTCCTCCACTTCCTTCATATCATTCTCAAGAAGGCTTCTGTTATTCAGTCTGGGATGAGGGCATTGCTGGAAAGCGCCAATATTTATTTCCCATCCTTAATTGCCTTCGATGTGTGTGAAGTGTCAATCATATTGTTGTTGTTGTGTGGTCACGTGTAGTCGTGACCAGGAAAGGATAGTCATTTCCCTCTGTAAAAGGCATGAGCAAACAGAGAAACATTCTGGGTTCATCATTAGACTCTTTAATTCCAGAAAATCATTGAATTGAAATTCCATCATCTGCCACAGTGGGATTTCAAGCAATGCCCCGAGAACATTACTTGGGTGCGTGGATGAGCAGTCCAGTCATAATTCCCATCCTGCTGTGGCCTCCTGCTGTATCAAAGGCTGGAGAAGGGACTGAATATGAAATGGAAGTACTGAGGATGTTCTCAATCAGAAATAATAACACAAATTCCTGGAAAAACTGAACATGTCTGACAGCATCTGTAGAGAGAAATTAGAGGTGAATGGCATCCTGTTCCCGAAATAAAAGGTTGGAGAAAGAGCTGATGAGCAATCTACTTTTGCTGTGCTGCTGGGTGCGTCTATGCCAACTGCAAAGCTCAGTCCACTGAATTAAAAAAGAATTTCCGTGAAATTGTCAAGTCTCTGACTTTCTGTTCTCCCGTTGAGCAATATTTTAAACGAAGACTGTTCGCAGAATTTCAAATAGTGCAGCTATTCTCTATCCATTAGTGGGATATTTCTGAATGCATTTTATCCCTCTATCCAGTGAAACGGGCAGGCAAATAACAGATCTTGTAGAAAGTGAGAAAGCGAGATAAGAAAGATTAACTGGCCTAATTCTGGAGGAGGCATAATATGATCAAAACTTGGAGGTGTACACTTCTCTTTGGGAAAGTGATTGCGCTGGATGAGCAGATGTGTAAAAAGAAAGCGTACAAATTGGAATTCGAATGTAAAGAGAAGTGAAATGTATTCAAACCTTTATAATTGACCGTTTCAGCCACAGTTGTGGGAAGCAGACTGGATTTGAACTCTTGAAAGTCAAATGCCTCACATTGTGTTAAAATTGAGCTCTGTCCACTCCTGAAAACGACACTTTAGGAAGAATGTCAATGCCTTGGATAGGTTATAGGAGGAGATTAAACATCATTGGGATATAGAAACAGGCCATTCTCCCCCAGTGAGAGCTCGTTCTGACAGTCAATGGCTGATATGTAGCCTAACTCCATATTCATGCATGTGTACCTTATCCCTTAACACCTACGTTTAACAAAAGAAAATCTGTCTCAGAATGAAAATTAACAAATTATCCAGCATCCAGTCCTCTTTGTGGAAGAGAGTGCTTAACATCCCCGACCCTTTCTGTGTGGAAGTTCTTCCTAACATCTCTCCTGAACACAATGACCCGACTTCGCCTGCTATGTCCCTTTGTGCTAGAATCCCCAAACAATGAAAATAGTTTATCTTTTTACACCCTGACTCCTTAGTTGTAGAGAAACAAGGTATAAATTGTTCAGTTTTATCTCATAGCTAAACCGCTAAACTCCAGTTATCATTCTTACAATTCTACACTGTACTTACTCCAAGGCTAATGTGTCCTTCTTAAGGTGCGGTGCTTGGATCTACTCACAGTTCTCCAAGTGAGAACTAACCAGGGTTTTGTATAACTACAGCATAACTACTGCGGCCTTATGTGGGATGAGAGCAACCCAGGCTCGGACTGCATTTTTTCCCCATCCCAAACCGCAGTCAAGAGTCAACCACATTTCTTCAGTTTCGAGTCATATATCAACCTGACCAGATGAGGACATCAATTTTTTTCCCAAAAGGATATGCGTGAAAGTTCACTTGTTGATTTAATTTTCCTCAAAAGCACTGAGGCAAAATAATTAATCGGTATGTTGGATATTTCTCTATACCCATTGACAATATCCATCGTAAGTTTCATTTTTGGATTGTTACTACGGGGGGAAACACCTCTGCTAATTTCAAGCAAACACAAAGAGGAGCTCACGTCGCATCATAATCTGTTAAATTTCGAGATGCAAGTAACTCTCCCAGATTTCAGTATTTAAAGAAAAAATAATAATTCTATCCTTTAAGTCCACCAGAGAACATGAAAGCCACTATTTACAACTCCTTACTTGAAAACTATCTTTTACCTTACACTCCATAATACTGGTCCGATATTTACGGCAAATCACTTTCAAATGCAGTTGGCATCTTCGTATGTCAAACTTTCTTTGTAGATTTCTGTAGGTCGGCTTCGGTGTTCTATTGCACAAATTCCTAATGGACAGGTATCTTCCAGAGTATACTTTGGACAGCAGTCTGTTGGTTTTTGGGGATGCTCTTTTCTGTTCTTCCCTAACTGTTCAAAACATCAGGTTTTATACCCCACACCATCAGATCATTTCATTGCTTTGATGTCATCAAAACATTAAATTCAAATTTGATTGAATTTGGTATCTTGGGGCTTAATTTAAACTGAGTGGCCAAATTCGAATTTGTTGTGTGCCATGGCAACCCAATTGCACTATTGGTTTCACACTCAAATGTTATGTTATGAATTATTTCAGCAAACTCGGTGCCTCTCTAAGTACATGCCAGCTTCCAGTCTCTCTTAAACGTACATTCTCTCTTAAAGGCACAGTACACACCGATAACCTCATTACTGTATGGACTGATTGACTTGTTTCGTTAGTGGAACTCGTTTAACACTAATAATGAGATGTGGTTTATTATCTTTGAAAAGCAATATATCAATGTACAATCATTAAAACAAATCAGACTTTTCCTCCATGATCCCCAGTAATCTTCCAGTCTGAGATGTCTCTGCCCACACACGAGTTTCAAATTCCCAAATGCAGCTCTTCGTACTCGAGTTGGAGCTCTTCTCTCTACTCCAAAGATACCTGCTTCTTTGTCCTGATATCTTCTGGAATGTGTGTGGGATCTCTCTGATATAAGTGGCTTCTTTCAGCATTCATGTGGAGGTTCCGGTGTTGAACTGAGGTGGGCAAGGTCTGAAGTCACACGACACCAGGTTACCGTCCAATAGGTGTAATTGAAATCAGAAGCTTTTGTGTGACTTCTGACCTTCTTTTAGCTAGTTATCAAGGTCATTTCCGATGGCAGTGGCTTAGCTGTAGTTTGTTTTAAGAATATCATTGGCATAAATTAAATTTAGTTTCTATCCAGGAAGGATATTACATAAAACAGTACAGGATATTTAAAACCTTGTGGCAATGTCATGTGCAGAACCCATTCAATGTTCAGCCAAGGTGAAGGCTTCCATATCTGTTATCTGGCATGATTGAACTTGACAGTGAATGCTGCAAGCGTCCTGGTTTTCTATCTCAGTTCCATTGTCCCATTAACACTGATTCAATGCAATCAATCAAGATAATGGCATTGAGTACCGGGTCCTACCACACCAGCGCCATTACCTACACCAGGATTCCTATTCCAGGTTCACAACGCTGTTTCTGCAGACACCATTGATGCCACTTTCCTCCCCCGTCACCACCAGAAGGAATAGAAGACCAAGATGAAGATGAGACAGCAAAGATGAAAGAAGGATGCGACCGGCCTGTTGATCGGAACCAATGAGACCAGGACCCAGTCAATGCCGCAATCTTAAAACAAACACAATCATGCAGAATTGTACGAGGGATGTTCACCAGGGCTCAAGTGATGCACCTGTGAAGTGAGACTGGAGAGACTGGGAGTGATTTCGGGAAATTCACCGATATCAAGCCGGTGTTCTTCTCTGACCACTGACTCTTGCTGGTCAGCAGGGAAATTGAATATGAAACTGCTGATCCCATTAAACATGGAATATCTCTAAAGGGGTTCCACCAGTTGGAGAAATGTGAAACCCCACTTTGAGTTTACTTCAGACTTTTTGCAAACAGTCAAAGGGAACATAAAGATGATCTTTATTCTCAAAGGTTTCTGAACGTGACAGAGAAACGGGGGAGAACTGTTAAAACTCCAGAAAAGTGTGCAGAACTTACACCTGCTGCAGACGATGTGGTTTGATGTCATGGAGGATCGAAAGAATGTGAACATCCAGCAAGCCTCGCTCTTTACCTTCGAAGCCTCCAAGGTAATTTCCTTGTCCAGGGTCCACAACGTGGAGGAGGATTAGATGTGCTCATGCTTATTCTTTGAAAAGTTGCTCTGTTCTCAGAGCCTGAAGGGAAAAGGTGGCGCTGCAAGCCTGACATCCTGAGGATCAGCGAATCCTTTCATGACGGACTGTGTGACAGGAAGCCCACAGACAGCACAGCCTCGTGGTCATTCCTCCCTATCTGGTAGGCCTTAGGCAACAGCAACTGGGACAGGCTACACCAGCCGCTAACTCTGGGTGTGCTGGCCAAGGTTTTCGTGTCCTCTGGAAAGAGTAATACACCAAGTAGTTAGTATAAGTCCATGAGGAAAAGTATCATGCCCTCCTCTGCAATCAGAAGAGGGAGAGGGGTGACTGACGACCAATTTAATTGATGAACATAAATTAAAATGTCCTGAATAAGGTCGTCACCATCTGGGTCAGTTCTGCTTTGGATCAGTGATTCACCCCGAGCAAATCTGATCTGTACAGGCAGCCTCATAATTTTCAAGGATAGGATCACCTCCGTGCAGGACAGGGGAGTTGGAAACCTGCCTCATCAGCCTGCACCAGGAGGTCCTTGACACGATCTTACACAAATCTATGTGGGATGTTCTCTCCAAAGTAGGCTTTGGAGACGGATTCTACAAATGAACCATGCTACTCGACACCAACATTTTGAATGCAGCCTTAGTCAATGGTTGGGAAACAGAAAGCTTCTTGATCAGATCGACAGTCAGGCAGTGCTGCCTCATCTCACATTTCCTGTTGTTTTGTTGACCTGAAGGCACCTGAGCCATTGTTGAAAACCATTCAGGCATTTCTTCCTCTTCAGCAAATGTCAATCCACTGAGAACCTCTGAACTGAGGTTCCTCAATCCACCATTGCTCATTTTTACATCAAATCGTTGTTTAAATTCAGGACCCGAGTTCAGACTTAAATTCTTTATTCTCCATCTTAATGAACAATTCAACTTTTTTTAAGGTCACTCTCCCCCATTGCAATAATATTGTAAATTAATGCTATTTTATTGTGTCTGTTTGTTTTGGAGTAAGCAAATTAACTTGCTGCATGTTTTCATCTGTTCTCTCGTATCACTTCAAACCTGTGAAATTAAAGAAGTTAATCCTTTTCAAGTGCTATTTCTGTCCAAATAGAGCAATCATCATCATAAATAATAACAAATATAGGTGAGATCTCGACAGTAACTGTATTACGTAATGCATAAATTATTGAGAATATCCCTAAAAATGAGAATGTAGCTCTCCAGAAAGAACTCTGTCCCCGAATCTGTGAGACATGTGAGGGAAGGGTTTGATCCTGAAGATTGGGATTCTGAAGCAGATCATTTTCATGGTTCCAGAGCGAATTTTGTTGCTTTTCTCTTTCACTCATAGATTTAGTACTTCAAGTGGCCAGTTTCATCTCCTTGCTAACTGAGCTTTATTCCAGGTTCCCAACACTCTGACAAAGATTGAACAAATATTCCACAATGCCTGTGGTGTGATTCCCCAGAACAGGAGCAATCCCCGTCCAATTAAAGCAAAACCCACGTTTCCAATGTATTCTGATTGTACGAGGCCCAGAACCCTCACAAATCAACGATACATCCAAAGCAGTTCGTCCTTCAACCAATGCTTCCAGCCGCATTTTCATTGGCCTAATGTGTACTCAGAATAACAAGGGGATCATCCTTTCAATGTCTTGCGTGATCTGCCACATTTTACTGATTGGGATTAATGACTGTTTCTCCCTGCTATTGTCATTCGATCAGCCAGCTGAACCTCATCGTGTATGAGTTCCCTGATTGGAGCTCTGAAACTGATCGAATCAGGGAGCCCGGTCTGAATTAAAAGGATGAATGTCAGGAATATCGAGATGCTGAACACCTGACTCAGTAAGATGCCACTGTCAAAGGATATGCATTTGTAATAAATGGGAGAATAATGACAGGATGCCGGCCTCTGAAGTGTGATTTCACGACCAGATATTGTTGGTGTAAATGTGCACCAGGCCCACGGGCTCTTCAGTTTCAACACTTTCTCTTTCCTGCTTCTGTCCCTACCCAGTAAACCCCGCACCTTAAGGTATGTTGAAGTTTTTCTGTGATGTTCTCGACCTAGGCACTTTTGAAGCAATATACCTTACAGCCTCCTGTCAAGTCAGGAATGATGATATTCTGATAGATTCACTCAGTCACTTTATGTTTGTCCACATCTGCCATTTGATGTTAAATCAGCAACAATCTGACCTTATAGATACTGAAAAGCAAAAAAAAAACTGGTGAGTTGGGAATTCATGTCTGTTTGAGCGCAGGATTGATTGACCATAATAGAGCTGGGCAGCAAGACTTCAGTGATGAGGGAGTGAAATGACGAAAACCTCGGGTTGAATTGCACAAAGTTAGAAGTGTCCGAGATGAGTAAATCTTTGAGGAGAATAATGGAAACTACTGGCACTAAATGAACGTAACGGCTTTTTGTTGAATCTTGACTTATGAATAGGATAAGCATCTAAATGATTATGGATGTTCTGATATCTTTCCAAATGAGAAATGAATGAACAATGCCACAAATTTCTCTATATTATAGTGCATTGACTATTGTGTGTCAATTCACTCACTGAAACTGTCCTTCCCGCTCTCTTTGTGTTTTACTTTCCATTTTGCTATCAACAAACGTCGCACATGATCCCACCATGTCAGTTATTGACAGATAATAAATGACTGTGTCCGGAGAAATGGACCTTGTGGCACTCACTAATACCAGCCCAACAACATGAAGATGACAGATTTATTCCTTCTCTCTGCTTTCAGTTCTAAATCAGTCCTCAAGCCAAGTTCCATTTCCCCATCACTGCAGGCGTTATTGGCAGCATTGATACCCGCTGAAATGTTTCCAAATTTGACATTTCTACATCCTTGCTTTTGCAAATCCCTACTGGCCTCACTCCACTGTCTCGCTTGAAGCTGATCCATCCCCTCATCAGTCAGATGTTTTAGGTATCTACTCTGGACATGTGCAGTACAGTGCAGGGAACAGAGAATAACTCATCCCCATGTGCTGCTGCACAGATCGTGTGCCTCAGAGTCAGCTGTGAAACATGTCCAGGATACTCAAGTACTGGTCGGAGGATCAGTATTGATTTGAAATTCATGTAACTTTTGAGGTTATTTTTCAGTGACTCATTTTACTTGTTTCACTTATTGCCAGAATTGGAGAAGTTATTATTGATTCAGAAGCTGTATCCATGCAAGTTGAGGAATTCTATTTTGACTTTAGTTTTTGAAAAAACTACAATGTGTTGTCTCCATTAACCAACTATCATCCTTTCACAGAACAAGGAACCAGGGAAGCCACATTCCTCTCGTGAGGAGAACATTTCTAAGAGAGACACTTCACAACCGGAATTTAATTTCGAAATGGTCAAAGGCGAGGGAAGAACACTGAAATGAAATGAGATTTGATAGATGGTGTTGGTGTGTCAATGCTGGTATACAGGGTGGCACAGACCCTCAGTCGTTAGCCCTGATGTCTCACAAGGCCAGACAAGTGGGTGTGGGTGGGATAGCCTTTGCAGGGTCGGTTTGGACTGGATGGGCCCATTGACATGCTTCCACTTTCTAAGAATTCTATGAATTTATTCCACATGCCTTTTTCCAATGTTTCCTACTGACTGATTTATATTTGTATCATCCAATAAACATCAGGTTTAAACTAGAATATGACAGCTGGAAGTATACTCACTGGTAACACTTGTTTGTTCCAATTGTTAAATAAATGAATTGAACCACATTTAAATGTCGCACTCCCCCAGGTGATGTCAGCAGGTATAAATGAAAGGCTTTTGATTGTATCACCTCAGTATTGAGTACAGAGAGATTGCCTGCACAAAGAGATTCAGGCAGGAAATGACGCTTTCATTTAGTCATGTGCGGACAATATTTTACACAACCTTTCCATTTGTAACAATTCCTGGTAAGTGCCTTGAATTTGTGTGAATCGGTCTGAGGATTGTGTGCGGGTTCACTTTACAGCTGACAATCATACATGGGCATATTGTGCCCAAAGTCACACAATGGCAGATGATCAGCCATTTCGTCTCAGATTTCAGAGACCCTGTGGAAACCATATCTTGCAGATTCGGCAGGAATTGCTTTGGAAATTATTAATCTCTTCTTGGAACGTTCCTGAAATCTCCATTTCAATTGGAAACTATGGAGAGTTTCGGTGGAATTAAGAAAAGGATACACTTTGGCAAAATATAAGCGGTGGTATTCTAAAGTAGAGAGTGCAATATCATTTAGTTTGAGTTTGGTTCTGGGGATTTTTTAAGTGAATAATCAGTGGGCTTCTCTGTGCATCTGAACTTTATAGTTAACTTCAAGTTATTTCTGAAGTCACAACAATTATTTTAAAAATTGCATTTGATGTTTGGCTACATGAGCCTTTGTTTATATTTGATGCTTGCAACCCAGCATGGCATTAATGGAGCCTGAAAGATTTGTTGAAGAGTTCTGGAATTTGCGAATAAGGAAGAAACCCTTAACTGAGAAAGCATTACTTTCACTTCAATCATTTTTGTCATTTCTTTCAATTCCTGTAAGACCCTGGAACTGAGTGAGTGTATGGATTCGTGCTCATGCGAAGGAAATGAGAGTTTTAGTAAATTATATTGCCTTGGAATGAAAATGTTGTATTAGTTCCAGACAAAGGTTTTGTGACAAGAAAAATCGCTGAAGAGATTGTTTCAAGCTCAGTACGTTGACTTTCTGGTAGCTCCATGAAGGAATTTACTACAGTTCCAGTTTAGAAGTGACAGTGTCAAGTCATTTCACCAAATGAAAGATACAGAAATTCTCGTGTAAATATTATGTGAGTGTTTTGTTTGGAACGGTACTGAGAGTCGTGTTTTGTAAAATATATCAAGGTCACGTGTTTACTTTCATTTATGGATGTTTTAAGGGTAATGAGAATGATACAGTTCATCCGTGTGCATTGCTTTTGAATCTGCGTTCTAAGTAAGTAGTTTGATTCATTGTGCTTAATGGTATTTTCTTGTGCAATAAATTTCTGTTTTGTTGTAGAAATAATATTCGCAGCATTATGTATTTACGATTGAGCAAGATATCACATTGTTAAATCAAACAAGGAAGGTTATCATACATCAAACCGGATTTGTGTTTCGGATCTGGCTTGTTCTGTAACTAATCAGCTGGTATTAGAACAGAAGTGAGGCGATTAAAGACTAATACCCTCTGCTGAGGAACTGATAAACTAACCCAACTCTTCATATAAATTGCGCCTCAACTATATCCATCCAGATCCATTATATGGCCCAAAACCTGATCAGTCATCCACCCTGAGTTTAATACCTTATCATTCATCACAAAGTTATTTCTCACTCACTCTGCAGCAGAAATAACTCAAAATAAATTCCCTCTCTCCCTGCCAGATACGTAAGACTGCAACTGCATGAGACACTTGTTGGCTCACACACAAGCGGTTTTGCGCACAGTGCAGGTCATCACCGAACAGTGACGACAGAATTATTATGAGGAGAGTAGAGAAGATATTTACAAGGATGGTGTTGGTATGTGGAAATTCCGGCGTTCAAAATCACACAACACCAGCTTATAATCCAACTGGTTTATAGACCCACAGGTTACAGTCCAACAGGTTGGAAGCACACTCAACACTGTGGACCACGTGCCGGAAATGGGGATCAGAGTAGCTTGTTCGTTTTTTCAATTGATGCAGACATGAATGACCTCTTTCAGTGCCATAACGTTCGTTCATTTCTGTGCTATTGCAGAAAGACTGAGGAGTGTTGACGTGAATTACTTGGTTGGTTAAATGGCCTGTTTCTATGTTCTCCATTTCCACCACTGCAACACTGTGGATTGTTAAATGAACTCCACAGGGTTGTGTCCAACTTCCTGTTGTTCCCTGAAGAAGTGTTTGTAGCTTCATAACTTTAAAATGCATAAATCAATTTTGCATGGGGAGGAAATCTATTAATTAAAGTTAGAGCATCAGCATTTGCCAAAATTGCATTCAGAAATTGCAGTAGGGAACTGTCTGTTTTGATTTGCATTGTGTAGTTTATTCGTAAAATGTCAACAAGCACCTTCCAAAAAATATTTGAGTCAGGTAGTGCAGAGAATGCAATAAGAAATTTCACAGCTCCCTATTTGCATTTTGTATTCTTTGCTGACTGAATGCCAGCGAAATTAGAACGTTTGCTAAACTTGACAAGGAATTGTTCACTTTCCAAACCAAACTGTGTGGGATTCAGTGAGTTAACAGACCCTCAGTTTTCCATCAGAGAGAGGGCTCAGATCATGGATTACACCTTTAATGATGAAACAAACCTGTCTCAGCTCTGTTAGCATTGAATATCAAACAGATGCATCTTCACAATTGTAACAAGCAATGGTTGTGTAATATAGTGACCAGCCGTTTCGAGGTAACCCAAATTGGAGAAAAGGAAATAATTGTGACTGTGAGAGCGGCTCCTTTTTTGAGATAGTTCGGGTGTCAGCGCTGACTTCCAAAAAATGCTGGAAAAGTTTTTTTTTGTTATGTGCTGTTACATTGTTTTGGAATTTTGGGGTAAAGAAAGATTAAAGCAACACAATGTAAAAAAAGAAGGAAATTGTGTGGGAGAGTTCACAGCACAGGAGCAGGACGTTTATAGTTGTTTTCAGTATAGTTTTGCTGATTTTTTGCTGTATATCTGCAATATTCAGTAGAATTAGTTATTTTTGGTTGCAGGTTTTATTGAGATCTGTCTCTTGATTAAAATGTAAAAATATAAAACATCAGCACTACATTTGCCAGTAGCAGTGTCCTTTACAGCAGTAAGGCTGTTGTTTGTTCTGGGTGCGTAGATTATTAAGTTGCAAAGATGGCCTTTAGAGGAGCGATGTACTCTTCTTGTCAGATGTGGTAGAGTTTACGTGTTACTGATCTATATGACTAGAGTATATGTTTGATCAATATGTTTGATCGTGAATCCTGTCATATCACTTGTATTGGTTGGAGTAGCAGTGAGGAATGTTGAGGCAATGAGGAATTTTCGGGAATTAAGCGGTCTGATAGATGGCAGCTAAAGGAAGAGAGAACAAAAGCAGACATAACCGAGTAGACAGGTTACCTCCAGGAAAGGCAGGCGAGGGAGATAGGTAGTGCAGGAGTCTCCTGTGGCTATCCCCATTTTAAAGAGTTAACTTGTTTTTGATAATGTAGGGTGTGATAGACTCTGAGAGGAATGTATCATGAACAGCCAAGTACTGGCACAAAGACTGGTTCAAATGTAACGACTGCTACGCGAGTTTCCAAGAGACCAATTCTAATAGGGGACGCTCTCAACAGTGGCACAGACAGACTGTTGCCTCATTTTTGCCAGGATCAAGGATATCTCAGAGAGCGTGCAGAATATTCTCAAAGGGGAGTGGGATCAGCATAAGGTCATTGTGTACATTGGAACTAACAACACAGGAAAGAATAAGGACGAAATTCTGAAGGCAGAGTATGTGGTTAGAATGGAAAATGAAAGGAGGTCCTTAAGGGTAGGAGTATCTGGATCATTCTCAATGCCACGAGCTAGTGAGCGTAGGAATTGGAGGATAGAGCAGATGAATGTTTGGCTGAGGAGTTGGTGCAGGGCACAATGCTTCACATTTTTGCATCATTGGCATATTTCTTGGGGAATAAGTGATCTGTATAACAAGGACAGATTGTAACTGAATTAGAAAACAAACGAAATTACTGGCAGGGAGATTTGCTCGAGATGCTCAGGAATATTGAAACTCGTAAGGTTGGAGTGGGGATTACGGTAATGGTGGGTGAGTGGGGGTGTGGTCGCGTGATCAGACTGACAGTCAGGAAAGAAATCAGCCTGAGACTGACCCAGAGGGGAAAACGAGCAAGACCACTTGTCAGGCAGACTCAAAGCAGAGAATGAGGCAAGACTGACAAATTAAATTTCATTTATTTCTACACAAGATGCCTCACAGGGGAAACAGATGAACTGAGCTTGTGGTGAGGAATATGGGGCTTGGATATCATAACAATTACACAGATGTGGTTCAGGGATGGACAGGACTGGCAGCTGACAATTACAGGATAGAAATGCTGTAGAAAGTAAAGAAAGGTGTCAAGAAAAAAGACGAGTTGCTTTTTGATAAGGGATAATATTACAGTTGGACTTAGGGAGAATACTCCCGGGAATACTTCCACGGTAGTATCAGAGACATAGTTTCTTTGAATCTAACTACGCCCAGCATGATCGGAGCAGTCGCAGAAATGTTCCATCATCGATAAATATCAACACGATGATTCTCAATTCCCTTTTCAAAATCAATCCCCGTCTTTTGTTTGCAATGTTGGGGTCTTGTGCGAGGAGAAAACCGAGTTGACGTTTGGATATCATTGACAAATGTTCAGAGGGATGTGTTCTGGTCAAGAATGGTTGCATAAACGATGTTTCTCTCTCCACAGATGCTGCCAGAGCTGTTGAGCTTCTCCTGTGATTTATATTTCTTTTTTTATATTTCTGGTATCCACAGCACTTTTATTTATATTGTGAAAATGTTTCACTTCCCAAACTACTTCCCAGAAGTACTTCTTAGAATTGTGGAACCCGACTGTACTGAAAAGGTACATCAGTCGTCAAGCTTGTGTTGTCAAGGCTCGATGAAATCTGGTCTGGTCCCAGGTAGTTGTAAATGATTGTGAGGTTTCCTAAATCAATAACTCTTCCAAGCACTGAATTATCAGAAAACACACCACTGTCTGAGTGAAAGACCTTTCCTCAAATCCCCTCCAAACCTTATGCTGTTCACCTTAAAATATTTGCCCTTTTGCCATCTGCCAATTCCCTGTCCCAGTTAGATATGGAGATCTTCCATAGCTCCCTGGGCAGAAGTGGAGAATGCTTGATCAGTGACTTCCAATTTATATTTTATATTCTGTCTCTTTCAGTTAATTTCCTGCTGATGTTTGTTCTCTCTCGGCGAAAGTGTGGCCTCTCGAACTGCACAACCCGCTGCCTGCTGGCTATGGCAGCCTCAGATCTACTGTTCATTTTTACTGAGATCATACTGTGGCGATTGAAAGAACTTTACTACCCAGGGTGCTTCCTGGACATCACCCCCGTGTGCAGTTTTGTCGATGTCCTGCTTCGTGCATCCACAGACTGTTCCGTCTGGTTCACTGTCCTTTTCACCTTTGATCGTTTTGTAGCCATTTGCTGCTTGAAAATGAACAGAAAATATTGGACAGACAAAGCCTTGGCTGTGGCTCTGGCTGCAACCACCATTCTACTCTGTTCAAAAAACATTCCCTTCTATTTTCGGTATAGACCTGGGAGGATAATTAACAATGTTCCAAGGTACTGCCGAGTAAAGTCAAGTTATTTTACTGACCCTAGGTGGCTAGGGTTAAAGTGGCTTGATATCATTTTAACGCCTTTCATCCCATTCGTGTTAATTCTGTTGATGAACACTTTTACGGTCTGGTACATTTTAGTGGCCAGTCGAGTCCGCAAGAGCCTGATGGGTCAGAGCAAGGGAGAGAGTCGCAAAGACACAGAGATGGAGAGCCTGAAGAAGTCGGTGATTTGCCTCTTCACCATATCCGTTAGCTTCATACTTCTTTGGGGAGTGCACAGTGCAAACATCTTATACTTCAACATTAAAGCAACAGGTCGTGGGAGTAAAATTCACTTTTCATGGGCCGGAGAAATGCTGAGGGATTTTAGCTGCAGCACAAACACATTATTTTATGCAGTGACTGTGCCCAAGTTTCGAGATAAGTTCAGGAATGCGATGCGGCAACTGGTCACGTAAATTCTTCACTTATGGTGCAAAGAGGATGGAAAGAGGCTGGTAGAGAGATTTGATATGATGGACTGGCTGTGAGTGATTGGTTCTGCTCGAACATTGCATCTTCACAGACTGCCCTTAGTATGAGTGTTATTGACCGGCAGAATGTGGTCTCTGCATTCCCCCTGCAGGGGAAGAGGGAGAGAAACAGAAACGGACCCTCCTGCACCACGATTATTGTCAGACTCTCCCTATTCAGCTCCTAATAAACATTTAATTACAACAAAGGAAAGGCTCCGAGTGTTGGTGATCCTCACATCTGAATTGGCAACGAGCATTATAATTGAAAGAGAGTTTATTCAGTCCACCCCCTGTCTACTGTCTTCAAGGGATGTTTGCTTACTCTCTCTCACTCTGCCTCTTTCTGTCTGTGTTTGTTCCTCTCTAACTCTCTCCACTGTCATTATCTCTCAGAATCCTGCTCAGTTTCTCTCTCTTCTTCTTTCTGTCTGTGTTTGTTCCTCTCTAACTCTCTCCACTGTCATTATCTCTCAGAAACCTGCTCAGTCTCTCTCTCTCTCTCTGTCTCGCTCTGTGTGGATCTCCCTGTCTGTATCGTTCTCTCTCTCTCTCCACTTTTTTATCTTTTTGTCTGTCTCTCCATGTCCCTCTATCTATCCTTCTTTGTCTTTCTGTCGATCTATTTTCCTGTCTCTCTGTCTCTCCCTCTCGCTCTATGTGTCTTTTTCTCACATTGACCATGCCAGACAATTGTTGTCTCAGTTCAGCACATTCTCACGTGCATTTACTGACCTCACTTCCTGATCACTCCATTCACTGATCTTTCCACAGGCAGTGATTTTGCAAAGTACAAAGTGCACAGATACAGCCAGGAATACCTTGACACATTACTGTAAGTAAGTCGGCTGGAGTTTGATCATCTCCCTTTCCTATCCCCGTGGCTGGGCGGGAAGTGTGTTCATGCGTTTCCCTTTCAGTGCGTGACGGTGTCTGTGTGCGTCTGTGTGTGTTGCGGGGGTTTCATTGCCTTTGTGGGGATGTCACTCTGTGTGTGTGTCCCTTGGTTTTTGTCGTTGGATATGTCCCTGACTGTGACACATTATGAGTGTGTTTATGCATCTGAGTGTGGGTTTCCCTTTGTGTATATTTCTGTGAAAATATATTCATGCGTTTATGTCTTTGGGAATGTTATTCACTCTGTATGCGAGAGTACTTCTGTGAAGTGAGTGTTTTCTTATGTGGGTCATTCGTACTGTGCCTCTGTGACTGCAGAAATGTGTGTGTTTTAGATATGTGCATCTGTTGTGTTTGTGCCTGTGTATATGCTGTTTGTGGAGTTACATTCCTATGACTGAGTGCGTGCATGTGCGTGTATGTGTGTTTCAATGTCAACATGTCATGAATTTTCTGTGACTCCGTGTGTGTTTCTGTGAGTGTCAGTGTACTATTGTGGGAGTGCGGGGTGTGTATCTGCCTTGCTGTGCTCTTGTTTAAGCAGGTGAGTGTGTTGTTCAGACTGTGTTTGGCTGTCTGTTCATGTGTCAAGATCTTTCTGTGCCCCCAGCGGGATCTCTCTGTGCCTCTTTACGTTTATATCTCTGTTTGTTTCTGAGTGTCGCTCTGTCTGTGTCTAATTGTGGTTGTGTTTCAGAAACTGTGTATAAATGTGCTTGTGTGTATGTATAAGAAGTTTCTGTCAATATTTGCAGATTGGTGTGTAGTGTCTCTTACTCTAAGTTCGCTTCTATGCACGTGAGGGTGAGGGTGTGATTCTGTGTCTGCGTGAAGATGTGTTCTTATATCACCGCATGAATGTTTTTGTGTGCGTAATGTGTGCGCGTTCAGCTAGATATTTGTGTGTTCCAATATGTCTAAGCATGTCTTTTTCTGGTTGCGTGTGTGTGCATGCATGCATGTGTGAGTAGGTGTGTCTCCCTTCAGCACTCTGATTGTATTCTTGTATGGGTTAAGAGAGTGTGTGAATGTTCCTGCGGTCTTTGTGCGGGTGTGTTCCCACATTTTGGTTTTACTGTATTATTGTGCGTGATTGCATGTTTGGGTTTGTGCGTGTATGTTTGTCTTTGTTCATCAGTACGCTCATGTTTGACTGTATTGCTGTGGATGGGTGTGCTTCTTCGTGTCCGCCTACGTGTGAGGATGTGGGTGTGTTTGTGTGTTCCTCTACGTGTGGTTCTATCTTTGTCTGAGAACCTCTCCTGTAAAATGACTCGAGAAACCTAGAGTAGGCCACGCTTTACAAATTGCTCTCAGCGGCGTTTTTCTGGAAGGCTGTGAAATATCTCAATAAAAGTATGGCTGCCTCTTGCACCCTGAAAGCTGAACTGTTACTTCCGTTCAAAGAACTTAGCCTAATGAACGAAACAAGACAGTGGAATGTTCGATGAAATTAAGGGTGCCAGTTCTTTCTGATTAGGCCTTACAATGTAGGAACAGAATTAGACCATTCAGCCTACTGAGCCTGTTCTGCCATTTGATCATGAAAGATCTGTTTTTTTCAATTCTATTCTCCTGCCTTCTTTTCATAAATATCACTTACTAATCAGGAAACAATAAATTACAAATTTAAATGCATTTGTAATGAATCAGGCAGATACTCTCCAAACATTTCAAGATGGCAATCCAGACTCTAAATTTTCTACTTGTTTTGAACAGGTGGAGAGTCGATATTCCAGGAGTGATGCAGCTGGTCAGAACTCCTTGTTTTCAAGTAAACAGAATTGATTTACAGAGTACTGAACGAAACACAAACAAAAGAGAACAGAATACAGAAAAACATTAATTGATCTCATCCAAAACCCAACAAACTCTCCCAACTTAATGATTGTTGCACATTGCTCCAACAATCCACATAAACACCCCATGGCAAAACGGGTAAATTCAAACATGGCGTCTAACAGAAGAGAAGTCAGAGAGAGATTCAGCATGGCACAACTTGTTCCATGTTGCTGTTCCTTCTCCCAAAAGTCTTAACAAAGCTAACTGTTAACTTACACCAAACCAAACTGAACTAATCCAGAGGTAGATTGAGCTAGGTGAACTGGCCACTTCCCTTTCATTGTGTAAGTGCTCCTTTTTGCGCACTGGAAAGCCTAATACCCGAGGCATTATCTGTTAGATATAATCAAATTGGTCCTACAACCCATCCAAACTAGACACCCCTGAACCCCAGTGTTTCTGACCACACTAAAAAACATAAGGACAACACAACCGTGGGCGGCACGATGGCACAGTGGTTAGCACTGCTGCCTCACAGTGCCTGAGACCCGGGTTCAATTCCCGCCTCAGGCGACTGACTGTGTGGAGTTTGCACGTTCTCCCCGTGTCTGCGTGGGTTTCCTCCGGGTGCTCCGGTTTCCTCCCACATTCCAAAGATGTGCAGGCCAGGTGAATTGGCCATGCTAAATTGCCCATAGTGTTAGGTAAGGGGTAAATGAATATGTAGATGTAGGGGTATGGGTGGGTTATGCTTCGGCGAGGCGGTGTGGACTTGTTGGGCCGAAAGGCCTGTTTCCACACTGTTAGTAATCTAATCTAATCTAAATACAACCTGATGAAAGTAGCAGCATCATAACATCTCCCCTTTCCAAACAAGTGAGCCATCAATATCCAAAAATGGCTTCTTTATACAAGCCCTTAATCTTTAACTGTTTGCACACAACAACACCCATGTGCATTACATTGACAATAACCATGCAAACATTCACTACGATTTTCTGGTTCAATCTGTTTCACTCCTACCATTGAGCACTCTGTTTCTCTTTCAAGTCTCGACAATCACATTTTCCCGTCCTGTCACATACACGTTTTCAAACTGAATTTCTGCAATAACAAGCTCCCTAAAAACAGTCTGGAATTTTTGTCCTTAAATTTCAGTGCGGACTTCAATGAGTTATGATCAGTGCGTATATTTGACTCAGGCATGTTAATGGTAACAGGAAAGTTGAATCGATTTAAAGCAAACACCAATCTCAAAGTCTCCTTCTCAATGTTTGATTCTGCTGACGTATGTTCAAATTCCTGCTGAAATACCTGATAGGTCTTTCAATCTTTTCGTCATCTTCCTATAAGAGCACAGTACGAACATCCAGATCACACGCATCGATCGCCACCTTGAATGGATTTGCATTATTTGGGATGTCTAACACTGGAGAAGTGGTCAACAAAACTTTCAGACTGTCAAATTCTTTCTGACAGTTTCCTATCAAAAAAAAACGTCTTGCCGTTCTTTAGTAATTCAGTGAGTGGAGAATCCACACTGCTAAATTTGGTGTGAATTTCCAGTAAAACCCATTCCATCCCAGGAAGTTTAGTATTGCTCATTTTGTTGATTGTATGGGAAACTCCCTAATTATTTTTGCTTTTAATTCCATGTGGTCGTTTGTCCATGCCAAATAACATGGACCAAGGTGACTTGGGCTTTGCTACATTCACTTTTAGCCAGTTTCATCACCACACCTGCCTCGCAAAGTCAATGTAACAATTCTGATAAATGTTATAAATTTTTCTTCCATGTATGACGAAAAATCGCTAGATCGTCTAGATATATGACACAATTGGTAAGACAGAAATAACCTTATTGGTTAGGCTCTGAAATGTGGCTGGCACAGTTTTCATACCAAATGGTATGACTCTAGATTGATAAGGGTCAGTTTGCGTGACGAAAGCTGAAACTGACTTCACTCTTTCAGACCAAGAGTATCCTAGGAGCAAGTCCAAGTTCGAAATATAAGTTGCTTGTTTCACCTTTTCAGCACAGTCTTCTAAACGTGCAGTCGGATATACATCAGTCTTTGTATTTGCACCGCCTTTGTGATAATCTACACCGAAGTGATGGGTACCATTTATTTTTGACACCATTTCTATGGGTGAGCCCCAGTAACTTAAACTCACTTTGATTATGCCATCTCAGAGCACATCTTCAATTTCATGTAAAACCCGTGCCATCTTTTGGGCATTATGTTTATAAGGATGTCGTTTAATCCGAAGAGTGTTTCCTCTATCTCCATCATGTATAGTTAGGTTCGTACTTCCCAGCTTATATCCACATAGCTCCCAATGCAATTGTCATAAATTCTTCAGATCATTTCCATTTTCCTCCAGAAATTAACTTAATAATTTATCCAAATTTCTGACAAGTACGTCATGGTCAAATTTAATTGGAGGAACTTAAAATTCAGAATCCTCTGAACTTGGTTCTTCGATCATTGTTGTCATCAAGAACACAATCTCCCTTGACTTTCCTCCCCTGTCAAAATGCCTTTTGAGCATATTCACATGACACACTCTGTGAAAGTCCTTATCAGTTGTGTACCTCACTCAATCTCCTTGAATGGTAAGGTCCACTGAAATTTGCTTTTAAAGGTTTACGAACAGCTCCAATAATAAAATTGCGAGTTTTTGATTGCATTTATCTTTCCTGTTTCAATGTCAGCTGTGATACTTTTTAAATACTGTTTCTCCAATCCCCCATTCTATTTCATCGTTCCAGAAATTCTGACACATTGCCTAAATATGCGGCCTCTGAATTTTGCCGTATCAATTTCGGTTAATCAATTGTAACTGTCCTCTCACTTCTTGCACAAAAAGTAATTCAAATGGACTGAATTTGGTCGAATCATTTGGTGCATCTCTGATCGCAAAAAGTACAAATGGAATTTCTTTATTCCAATCATCTAATTAGTCTTGACTATGAACTCTCAACATGGTTTTAATGTCTGATGCCACCTTTCTCCCACTCCCTGCGATTCCGAATGGTATGCGGTAGATTTGAATAGGTTTAGTCCTAAACTGTATAGTTGCTTGAATAAGTTTGATATAAAGTTTGAACCTTCATCTGATTGTATTTCTGTGGGTAGTCCATATCTAATGAAAAAATTGAGTAACTCCTCTGCAATCTTTGTGGCTGTGATATTGCATAATGAAATGTCATCTGAAAATCTAGTGGAACATCTATTATTGTTAACAAATAATGATTGCCATTTTTTATTTTAGGTAGGGCTCCTCCGTGATCAATTGAGACTCTTGTAAAAGGTTCCTCAAGTCTAAGAAAGGCTATTAAAGTTGTCGGTGTTGCCTGTTTGACATGTCTGGCAAAAATCAACAACATCTTCGTGCAATCCACGCCAGGAAAATCGCTTCTGTATTTTAGTTTGGATATTTCTTCCATCTGAATGACCACCTACTGGTCGTTAACACACCGCGCACATTTCCACACACACTGGCAATACAACTTGAAGAACTTGCAGCAATTTCTCAGCTGTCTGGATATGTGATGGTCTCCATTTCCTCATTAAGACATCAGTTTTGAGATAGTTGGACACCAGGATATATTTAGAGTTTTTTTCCATTTACGGTTTCTGAAACAATTTGTTAGGTTTCTCATCTTTCTGCTGTAATTCCGTTAATTTCTCTGACTTAATGATGCCTGCTTTGTCATGTTTGCAACTGTTATGTGTAAACCATATTATCAAACAGGGTATCTGCTAATCCCACGTCAACTTCCTTGTCTGTACCCTTTGATTTTTCCTGTTTCAACTGGTGACTTTGTGACCTTGTTACCGCAAAGCAAAAAAAAAAATACCCAGGATATGTGTCGTCCCATGGTTTAGTTGCCTGAGTATCCATTGGCGTTTCAACCACAGTAGACCACACTCTTACCTGTGAATAAGCGATATTATCAGCAAGGGCAAATTGAATTCCTGGAGCTGAGAGTTTGTCCTATCACTACTTCTCCAGTTTGAGAAGATTTGTTACACAGGTTTAGGTTTTAAATGTCGGTTTGCTCGCTGAGCTGGGAGGTTCTGGATATAAACCTTGCAGTTCAGGGAGCAACCTACTTCCACAACTTCTCTACTCTTCATTTGACTCTCTATCCTCACTCTACGTCTTTCAGTGCATTTTGTCACACCATGAATTCCCATTACTAGGTTCTTTTCTGTAATAATTTTTCAGATGTACATCTTTCAACATCAAAGATGGGAGGATCCCGTTTCTCTTAAGATTTGAACCTCTTTACATGCTGCTCCTGGCTGATACGATTAAACTTCACCTTTGCAGGTATATGGTTTAAGAAGTTCGGGGACATCCTCCTTAACCAAACTCCAACCAGGTTGTACATTCTGGTTCGGCTTTCTAGCCTCCACTATGCTTTTTATTACCACTCCAACAAAATTCACTGGCTTATCCTGTTTTCCTTCATCTGGATTCCCAGTGCCTTTCCCAAACCACCAATGGTAATTTCATGTAGTCTGACCTATTGCACTGAAAACACCGGAACTTTTTAAGTTCTCTTTCCCCTTCAAGGTTTTCCATTTCACACGTGGTAAGTTATCCTTGTGGTATTCATCAAGTCTACTTTTCCCTTTCCATGTGAGGATTTCTCTTTTCCCCAAATTCTATTGCTCACAGTTTGAAAGTGATGTTGGAAGGCAAACTTGGATTTATGAACTAGCTCATAATCATTAGTCACTTCAGCTGCTAACCTTTAATTCTCTGCTCTTCCACATGAGTTCTCATTACATCAGGAAGTGAAATTTTGAGCACCTCTGAAATAAAATACGAGCAGCATAGATTTGTAATGGCCTCATTCTCCTTTCAAACTTGCTTTGTTTGATCCTTTCCACTCTCAATGCAAGTTTGACGATGATTGCTCCTTCGACTCCTGTAGCGTTACCTGTCGGCTTTTAGCACAAGCTCATATTATTCGGCATTGGAATTTAAATATTGTTTGTGTCGGATATGTTTGAGATTATATAAATATAGTTATATAATAGAACTGTTCACGTTTTTATGTAAATCCTGTCGTGTGTTGTACCTTTTACGATTTATACACCAACACTGTGTTAGTTTATGTTGACGTTGTGCCCATCTTCTTCCCATCAGTAATTTCGTGTATGACCATGTGGGGCTGCTGCTGAACTCCTGCAGCACTTTGGGATGGATCTGCAGTCCCAGCGCCGCCCAAAGGGGTGGCAGCACAGAGCAGCGGCGGTCCCGAGTTGGCGGATGTGGGGTCTGCTCAGTCAGGGACTCCTGGTTTCTGGTTATTGTCGTGAGTAAACACATATCCTGCAATAGGGGTAGGTGGGATGGAGGGTAATCATTAAAGAGCACTGGGGAAACAGAGAGGTTTAAATACAAAGAGAGATTGAACTAAAGATTGTAAAAGGGAGAGTATTCAATCGAGAATAATGGTTTGAGAATATTATAGACAATCGGAGAGTTCTAAGTGAAGCGTAATAAGAAGAGAGCTGAGTGCAGAAAATGGGGGAGTGTTACAGACAGACAGGGAGAGGAATATAAGAGAAAATAACAAAACAAGAATTATTTAATGAATAAGGGGGAGTGTCCTGATTGCAGGGACACAGGGAGAGGGTTAATACAGGGGAAGTTGGAGTGATTCGACTGAGGTCAGCCAGAAGAAACTCTTTGAAGATGAGCTCTCCGATTCGCCTATTAACCTGGTACAAATAGGGAGTCCTGGCCGATAGATATAAACAGTAGTGTCTAGCGTTCTGTTCACTCGAGGAACCAGCTTTCTGCTCGCTGGGTCAGTGTCAGGTCCTTTGCAAGTATAAATGCAGAGTAACTTGATGGGTTACCACCTTTGTGGAACTGGAGATGACATAATACAGAGTAGTAAGGAGAACGTTGAATACAGGGGAGTCCCGGAAATGCCCAGGTATGGGGAAAAGGAAGGCGAGTTTACACAGAGTAATAGGAAAAATAACTAGAGAGTAATGAGAAGCGCGTTGAACACAGCATTACAGGGACAGGGTTAAATGCAGGGGAATGGAAAGGATTAAGTCCAGAGTGGGGAGGAATAAATGACGAACAATAGTGAGAGGGATAATTTGAGTGCAATATGGAGAAAGTTGAATACAGAGTCAAGGTGAACGTGTGTCATGTGTGCGGTTTTAATATAGCAGGAGCAATAGAGAGTAATTTTGAGGAGTCTAAATGGAGAGTATTAGGAAAAGGACTCAAAAGAGAATAACAGGGTAAGTGCTTAATACAAAGGAAGTGGGATGGGTAACGACAGGGAAATAGAGAAGAACAAATACAGATAACGATGAGGTTGGTAAAGAATAACAGTGGAGTCTAAGAACAGACTAATAGGGAGAGGAGTAAACAAAAGGTAGTGAATAGAGGGGATGGAGTACTAATACAGGCTTAAATCCAATGAGAGATACAGAAAAAGTGGAAGAAAGAGTAATCGGGAGAGAAATAAACACTGGGGAAGAGACTGAATGATATGCAGGATAATCGACATGATTACAAATTTGAAGTAGACAAATGATGAAATACACAGTAATAGAGAATAATAGTGTTTAGATAGAAAATAATTTATTCAGTGTGCACAATAATTTTCTGATTTAATATCTGTATGTACCGATGAGAGAAGGTACAAAACTTGGGAAGTAAGGCAGGGTAGGTGATAGAGTTGTCAGTGGGGGAGAACTTTGGGGTCAGCGATCATAATTAAATTAGTTTTAAAATAGTGAATGAAAAGAATAGACCAGATGTAAGAGTTGAAGTTCGAAATTGGAGGAAGGCTAATTTTAACAGTCTTAGGCAAGAACTTTCAAAAGCTGATTGGGGGCAGATGTTTGCACGTAAAGGGGTGGCTGGAAAATGGGACGCCTTCAGATATGACATAACGAGAGTCCAGAGACAGGGTATACACGTTAATGTGAAAGGAAAGACTGGTAGGTGAAAAGAATTTTGAATGACAAAAGAAATTGAGGGTTTGATTAAGAAAATGAAGGAAGCATATGCCGGATATTGACAAGATAGATCGAATGAATGCTCAGAAGAGTATAACGGCAATGGGAGTATACTTAAGAAGGAAATAATGAGGGAAAAAGAGGTACCTGAGATAGCTTTGGCAAATAGAGTTAAGGAGAATCGAAAGGGTTGTTTACAAATACATTAAGGACAAAAGGGTAACTAGGGAGAGAATAGGGCACCTTAAAGATCAGCAGGACCGCCTTTGTGTGGAGCCGCAGGAGATGGTGGTGATACTAAACCTGTATTTTGCATCAGTATTTACTGTGGAAAAGGACATGCAAGATATAGAATTTTGGGAAATTGATGTTGACATCTTGAAAAATGTTTATATGACAGAGCAGTAAGAGCTGGATGTCTTGAAACGCATAATAGTCGATAAATCCCCAGGACCTGACCAGGTGTAACCTCGATAAATGTGGGAAGCAAGAAAAGTGATTGCTGGGCCCGTTGCTGTGTCATTGTATCATTGATAGTCACAAGTGAGGTGTACGAACACTAGACGTTGGCTAACGTGGTGCCAATGTTTAAGATGTGTGGTAAGGGCAGACCACGAAACTATAGACCGTGTGTCATTGGTGCAAAAGTTGTTGGAGGGAATCCTAAGGGACAGGATGGACATGTATTTCGAAAGGCAAAAGCTGATTCGGGATAGTTAACATGACTTTGTGCGTGGGAAATCAAGTCTCACAAACTTGATTGAGTTCCATTTAAAGAAGTAACAAAGAGGGATGATGAGGTAAGAACGGTGGAGTAGATCTATATGGACTTCAGTTAGGCTTTAGACAAGGTTCCCCATGGCAGACGGATTAATAAGGTTAGATCTCCCTTTCCAGCGAGCCTTCTTTTTCAATCGATCAGTGTGGACTGACGTAATGCCCACGCCTTGTACTCACATGAGAGGAGATGAATGGACGTCTGCTGTTCCCCCTTTGTCATCTCAAAATGAATTAAATTCCCTTCTAAAATTCCTCTGTTGTCGTTTGAAGGAGCGGTTTTGCTTTAATACATTCGGGGATGAGGGCGTTGCCGGCTAGCACCAGCATTAATTGCCATCCCTAATTGCCTAGAGGGCAGTGACGTTTCAACCACGTTGTTGTGAGTCTGGAGTGTACATGTCATACTGTATTGGGAAGGACAGCAGTTTCCCTCTCTGACGGGTATGACTGACCGGCAATCGGTCATCATGAGCCTCTTTAATTCTCGACTATTATTGAATTTACATAACGCCATCTGCTGTGTCTGGGTTCCCAGAACATTAACTGGGTCTCTGGGTTAACCGTCGAGTGATAAATCCACTAGGCAATCTCCGACATCTGCTAAATGGCCTCCTCCGATGTAACAGGCTAGAGACAGGGCTGAGTAAATCCCAACGAGCTGTGAACGCTGGAGATAAGCAACGAAAACAGAAATTGATGTCTATTCAATCAATTCATTTTCTGCATCAATCACCTACCTCATCCCAGTCTGACATCCTGACAACAACATGCGTCGATTGACTCCATTAGATCCCCAAACAACCCTGGGAAAGATTCCCAAAAACTTCACACACACACACACACACACACACACACACACACACACACACACACACACACACACACACACACACACACACACACACACACACACACCAGTTCCAGGAACAGCTTCTGCAGAGTCGTTATAAAAATATTGAAGCGACTCTCTTGACTCAAGTAATGCTGACCTTTCTTACACGGATCTTTCTTCTACGCCCTGTGCAATATGACTTGTATGCCTCGCTTTAATTATTTCTTGTTCAGCACATCATTGCTGCGTATGATCGGCTGGTACTGCTCACAAATAAAGTGTTTCACAGCACTTCGGTACATGGGACAATAAATTAAACAAATTGAATAAAATCAAAATCAAACTCATCCGTGCCCGTCAGATATCCTAAATTGTGCCAATTGTCCCAAATCAATCGATAACCTTCCTATTCTTACCATATCGAAAATTCCCTCAGGAGAAGGTGAACTATACAGCAGAAATCATGGGGAGCAGAGTTGATAGAACCTTCATTGACTTCTTGTTCTTTGCATTATTTGTATTGACAGAGCGACCATTTTATGCTAGTCGACATGAAATGAAGCGCACAGACAGTAATGCCTCTCAGGTAATCGTCTCCTCTATCACGGAGGCATTAGACGACAGCAGACACTAAAAACTGTACCAGCAGTTATCTCTGGAGGAGTTCACCAAGGCCCTGAAGACCTTAGGAAAGCACAAAGCTTCCAGAAGTGATGGCTTATCACTTGCGTGGTTTTAACCCCGTGGCACTTGACTGACCTGGACATTCTTGAAGTGGACAACAGTACACTTCGAACAGGTAGCCTTTGTGAATCCAACAGGAAAGTTATCATCCCTCTCATTTACAATTAGAAGAGGCACAGGGAGGACTGACGACCGGTTTCACTGCAAAATGCAATTTTCAGAATCCTGACTGAGATCATCGCCAAGTAGGTCAGGTCTGCTGTGGAATGAATGACTCACCCCGACCAAACCTGTTCTTTGCTGGGCAGAACAATCTCTCAGAGTCTCGCACTCCTCAGCGATGTAATTGTCTCTGTGTGTGACAGTGAGGTTGGAAACTTGCCTTACCAGCCTCACCAGGAAAAGGTCATTGACAGCAGATTGCACACGAACACGTGGGGCGTACTCTCCAAAATTGGCTTTGGGAATGATACCTGCAATTGGATTGACTTTCTCTGCACCAACAGCGTTAGTGCGTCTCAGTAAATGGGTGGGAATCAGAAAGCTTCCCGAACAGTCGTGGAATCAGGCAGCGCCGCCCATTGTCACCTTTACTATTTTATTATTGTCTGAAAGGTGATTGAATTAGTGTTGCGATTCGTTGAGATGTTTCATACTTTTTAGCCATTACCTATCCACTGAGAACTCATTCCACGTTTGCCCATTTGTGCATCAATTCCTTGTTGTTCTTCTTCGTTAGCTTCGTGGATCTGAGTTTCAAATGCAATTTATTCCTTCTCCAACTTAATAAACAATTTGAGCATTTTATGTTCATTCTTCCCAAATACAGTAATATCGTGACATAATGCTATCTCATTGTGTTCGTAATTTTGGGAAATATATAACATGTTGCTGCATGCTTACATCTGTGCTCCTGTGTGAATCCAATGCTGTGAGCTGTAATAAATTAGTCCTTTGAATGTGCATTCTGGCTTTAGGTTCTTGGGTGGTTGTGAACTGTTCAAAATATCGATGCATTCTTTCAGTCTGTTTCAGAACAAATAACTCGCACACCATCATAACGACAAAATTTTAAAAAATCTTTCGATAGTAAATGTGTTACTTAACACATATGTTATTGAGCATCTCCTGAAAACTAAAAATAACGTGCTGGGAATAACTCTGTCCCTAAACCTGTGAGGTACGGTAGGGCAATGTTTGATCCTGAAGACTAGGTTTCAGACGCACAGGATCTTAGGCGATCCAGAATGTGCTTCTGCTGCTTTTCTCTTTCACTCACAGATTGTCTACTTCCCGTGGACAGATTCATTTCCCTCCTATATGAGATTAATCCCAGACTGTCAATCCTGTGACAGGTCTGCTTAAATATTCCCCAACAACATTCGCAAGTCTCCCAAACTGGGTAGTAATCCCCATCCAATTAAAACAAAACAATCACAATGTATTCAGATTGCTGCAGCCTGGGAAACATTTCCAATGACTAAGATGCCCAAAATCCTTCCTCACGGAACAAATGTTTCCAGCCACACGTTTTTCACTCAGACTCACCCATGGCATAGTTTTTCAATTTCTTTCCCGACTTTTACTTCCCACTTTCAGAAACTCATTTTTTTTCCCCTAGTAATGATTGTCATGAAGTCGGGTAGCTGGATTGTACTGGACATGAGATCCCTGTATGGGGCCATTACTCTGTGTCAGTCAGGGAAACCAGGTTGATTCCAAAGTGTAAATGTCAGGGATACTGAGATGCTGAGTACCTGACTCAGTGACAGGCTTACATCAAAGGGTCTGCCTTTGTAAATAAAAAGTGAATAATGGCAGGATGCAAGTTTCTGAAGGGTTGGCACCAATGTGGACTAGGACTTCCTTATTTCCCAATTTCCCTCACCCTGCCCACTCACAGTCCACCTCACCCCAAAAACGTGTGACATTTTTGACCCTCGGCACTTTTGAGGCAATATATCATCCCGGACTCTTTCAAGTCAGGATGTATAATTCTGGAAGAGTTAATCAATTTAGCTGTCAACACTGCTGAATCCTGATGCTAACACAGCAGCAACTGAATTTGTAATTGGGAAAAAACAAAAAAAAAAGTTTTGAGTCCATGTCTTTTTGAGTGCAGCATCGATTGACCAGAATGATAACAGAAGAGCAAGGGTTCAATTTGAGGGAAAGAAATGACGCAAACCCAGGGTGAAATTCCTCAAATTTGGAAGGGTCTGAGGGAAGTAAAGTTTTCAAGAGAATAATCGAAACTACTAGCACTGGATGGAACGGAATGTTTCCTGTTGCCTCTTGATTTACGACTGGGATAAGCATCCAAAAATTATTGATGGTCTGAAATCTTTCCAAGACTAAAATGGTTGAATAATTCTTTACTTTTCTCGACATTACATTGCACAGACTATTTTTGTGCTCATTCACTCACTGAACCTGTCCTTCCCTTTCTCAGACTTCCTCACTCCTCCTTTACTGTCCACCTAACATTGTGCTAACAACAACTTAACATATGATCCTATCACCTCAGTCATGGATACAGATTATAAATAGCCGTGACACGAGGAATGATAATTGTGGTCCTCACTAATATTAGCCGAAGAACATGAATATGACAGATTTATTCCTGCTCTCTGTTTTCTGTACTTTATCAGTCCTCACAGCAAGCCCCATCTTCCCATCACTGCAGGGCTCTTTGACAACATTGACCCCTTCTCAAACATTTCCACATTTTGAAATTTCTGTACCCCTGAGTATGCAAATCCCTCCCCAGCCTCATTCCTCCATCTCGCTTAAAACTTTTGCAATTCACCATCAGTAAGATGTTTGAAGTTTCTTCTCTGTACATGCTCAGTACACTGCAGAGAGGACAGAATGACTCAGGCCCATGTGTTTCTGTACAGATCAGGTGTGTCTCAGAGTCAGCTCTGCAAACCGTCCAGGCCATTCTTATCCCAGTAGAAGGATCTGTATTAATTGGACTTTGCATCGCCTTTGATGGCAATTTTCTGTGCCTAATTTACTGATTTCAATTATTGCCTGCACTGGAGGAGTGATACTTGTTTCAGACGCTGAATCTGTGGAGGGTGAGGAATTCAATCACCATGTTTGATTTATTAAAACGTACAAACTATCATCCCTTCACAGAGCAGCTCCTGATAACCAGGGAATCCACATCCCAGTGTTGAGGAGAACATTTCTCAGAGAGACAATCAACAATCGGAATTTAATTTGCAAATGGTCAAAGGCAAGGGAAGGATGACATTGAATTAAAATGAGATTTCAGTGTTCAACAGCTGGTGTTGTGGAGTCAATGCTGGTGAACAGGTTGGCACAGTGGCTCAGTGCTTGGCTCTGCTGCCTCACCGGGACAGCGGGTGGGTCTGGGTGGGATAGTCTTTGCAGGGTCTGTGTGGACTCGATGGGCACATTGGCCTACTTCCACATTGTAAGGATTCTATGATTTTCTTCAAAATGCATTTTCCAATGTTTGCTGTCGACCATTTGAGATTTGCATCATCCAATAAAGATCAGTTCTAAAAATGTTCTGTGAGAACTGGGAGTTAACTCACCGCTGTCACCTGTTTGTTCAATTTTGTAAAGAAACTGATTGAACCATATCGTAATCTAACACTCCCCCAGACGATGCCCGCAGACATAAGTGAAAAGCTTTGAGACTTTATCACCTTGGCATTGAGTACAGAGAAATTGACATCACACAGTGATTGATGAAGAAAATGACGTTTTCAGTTTATATTGTGTGGAATTTATTTGTCACGACCCGTCCGTTTGTAACAATTCCTCGTAAGTATCTTGCACCTTTCAATTTGTGTGTCTCTGTCTGAGGATTCTCTGCGGGTTCACTCTGCCACTGATATTGACACATGGGCATATTGTGCCCAAAATTCAGACAGTGGCAGAAGATCAGTAATCTCGTCTCAGATTACAGGGACCCCGTGGAATCCACATCATCGCAGATTCCACAGGAATTGCCTGGATAATTATTGCTCTCTGCTGGGAAACATCCATAAATCCACATTTCAATCCGAGACTATGAAGATTTTCGGTGGAATTGATGAAATGAATCACTTTGTGAAAATCTAAGCCGTAAAGTTTGGAAATCCAATTGATTGCATGTTGTTCTGGTTTGTTGAATGAATAAGCAGTAGGCTTCTATGTGCATCTGAAGCTGAAGTTATTTCTGCAATAACATAAATTTGTTTTCAAATTTTGGTTTGACTTTCGGCTAAATGGCTTTGTGCATGCGTGAACCTGTGTTTAGTTTCGATGATTGCAACCCAGCATGTTATTAAGGGAGCCTGAAATATTTGTTGGAGAATTCTGGAATAAGCGATGGTGGAAGAAACACTTAACTGCAAAAGATTTGTCTTCACTGATCTCATTTTTGTCATTTCTTTCAGTTCCACTCAGACCCTGAAAATGATTGGATGTGTAGATTTATGCTCATGTGAAGGAATTGAGAGTTTTTGTAAATTACATTACTTTCAAATGAAAATGTTATGTTGGTTCCAGACAGAAGTGTTGGGACAAGAAAAATCTCTGAAAAGATTATTGAAACTTGAGTACATTGACACTCAGCTATGTAGTTGCTCCATAAAGGAATTCACTGCAGTTCCAGTTTAGAAGTGAGAGTCGCAAACATTTAACCAATTGATACGAACAGGGATATTCTGGTGTGAATATTATTTGAGGGTTGTTTCTTTGTATCGACTCTGGAAGTCGTGATTTGCATAATATGTAACTCATATCCTTTTGTTTCATTTATATATTGTTTTGATGTTAATGAGAGTTGTACGTTTACTGTGTGTTCATTGCCTTTGAATCTGCATAACAAGCACGTAGTTTGGTTTATTTTATTTTATCGGGGAAAAACAAGGACTGCAGACACTGGAAAGCAGAATCTAGATTAGAGTGGTGCTGGAAAAGCATAGCATTTCAGGCAGCATCCGAGGAGCAGGGAAATCGACATTTTGGGCAAAATCCCAAAGGTGTGACTGAGGGGTGGAGAGGACTGGCAGCTAAATGTTGCAGAATACAAAGGCTGTGGGAAAGAAATAAAGGGGGAGCAAGAAAAGAGGAGAAGTTGTATATTTGATAAGGGATGGCATGACGGCTGTACTTACAGGATGTTCCTCTGAATATGTACAGGGAAGTCGTTTGGGTTGAACCGAGAAATGAGAAAGGAATGATCACCTTATTAGGATTGTATAATGGACCCTTCCCCACCACCAGCGGGAATTTGAGGAGAAACTTTGAAGGGGAACTCTGATCTTTGTAAGAACAATAGAGTGGCAATGGGAAGGAATTTTAACTTGCTAAACATAGACTGAGACGTCCATAGTGTTAAGGGTTGAGATGGCGAGGAATTTGGGAAGTGGGTACAAGAACATTTCCTGATTCTGTATGTGGATGGGCCTACTAGAGAACGCACAAGACATGATCTACTGACAGGAAATAGGACAGGGCAGGTCACTGAGGTGTGAGATGGGGAGCACTTTGGAACCACCGACCATAATTCTCTTAGTTTTAGTACAATGATGGAAAAGCATCGACCAGATGCAAAAGTTCAAATTGCATAAAAGCCAATTTTGATGGTTACGTGCAAGAATATTCAAACGTTGACTGGGAACAGATGTTCACAGGCAAAGGGACTGTGGAGAATTGGAAATCTTAAAAATGAGACCACGAGAGTCCAGAGACAATATCTTCCAGTTCAGATGAAAGGCAAGGCTGGTAAGTGTAGGGAATGCTGAACGACAAGAGAATTTGATGTTTTGGTAAGAGAAAGAAGGACACATATGTCAGATAAAGATCGCAGAGATCGCGTGAATATTTAAAAACGTGTAAAGATGTATACTTCGGAGGGAAATCAGGAGATCAAAAAGGGAACATGAGATGGCTTTGGCAAATAGGTTTAAGGAGAAACCAATGGGGTCTCACAAATACAAAAAGGACAAAAGCCAAAGAGAAAATAGGACCCTTCAAAGATCAGCAAGGCAGCAAGGAAATGCTGCGGATGGAGGAAAAATTAACTGAGTATTTTTGCATCATTATTTACTGTGGAGAAAGACATGGAAGGTACAGAATGTGAGGAAATAGATGGTGATTTCTTGAAAAATATCCAGATTGCAGAAGAGGCGGCGCTGGATGTCTTAAGACGCATAAAGGTGGAGAAACCCCAAGGACCTGGTCAGATGAACCGAATAACTCTTTGGGAATCTGGGAAAGTGATTGCTGGGTCTCTTACTGAGATATTTGTATAATCGTTCGTCACAGGTGAGATGCCAGAAGATTGGAGTTTGACTAACGTGGTGCCACTGTTTCAGAAAGGCTTTAAGGAAAATCCAGGGATCTATAGACTGTTGCACCCGATGTTGGTGGTGTGCAGGTTCCTGGAGGGAATCCTCAGGGAGAGGATTTACATGTATTTTAATTGACAATGAATGATTAAAGACAGTCAACATGGCCTTGTGCATAGGAAAATATATCTCACGAACTTGATTCTGTTTTTTTTGAAGAAGTTACGAAGAAGATTGATGACACAGAACGGCGAATGTGATCGATATGGACTTCAGGAAGGCATTCAATCAGTTTCCTCATGGTAGAGTAGTTAGCAAATTTATATTACATTGAACTAATGGAGACCCAAACTTTTGAACAGAAGTCCCTTGAAGGTAGAAGACAGAATGTTAGAGTGAAGGGTTGCTTTTCAGTTTGGAGGCCTGTGACCAGTGGTGTGCTGCAAGGATCGGTGCAGAATCCACGGCGTTTCGTCATTCATATACATGCTTTGGAGCTGAACATTGGAGATCCAGTTGGTCAGTTTGCAGATCGCACCAAAACTAGAGTTGGAGTGGTCAGCGAATAAATATTCCTCAGTGTACACTGGGTCATGATCAGATGTGATAATTGGTTGAAGAGTGGCAGATAGAGATTAATTCAGATGAATGTGAGATGGTACATTTTAGTAAGCCAACTCAGAGCAGGACAAATAGAGTTAATGGTAATGTTCTTGAGAACGTTGCTGAAAGAGGGAGTTTAAAGAGAGTTTAAGGATTACTGTGGATTATGTCTGCCAAAAATGCTTTTGAATGCGAATCTTAGCAGATCGAGTGGATCGGTAGGAGAGACAGCTGGAAGTGATGAGGAATTTGCAACAACAACAGTATGTGAAGGATGGCAGTTACAGAAAGGGGGGAAGTCTCAGATACATTCACATGGATGGATTAACTCCAGGAAGGGTCAGAGAGATAGGCAGCGAGAGCAGGAGTCTTTTGTGGATATAGGTAGGAGGAGTGACATAGGTAGGAGGAGTGCTGAGGATGTTAGACAGGCTTTTAGGGAGCTAGGTTGGAAGCTCAGAGTTAGAACGAACAGAGTTGTTGTCTCTGGTTTGTTACCCGTGCCACGTGATAGAGAGTCGAGGAATAGGGAGAGAGAAGAGTTAAATGCGTGGCTACAGGGATGGTGCAGGAGGGAGGGATTTCGGTACTTGGATAACTGGGGTTCTTTCTGGGGAAGGTGGGACCTCTATAAACAGGATGGTCTGCACCTGAACCTGAGGGGCACCAGTATCCTTGGGGGGAGGTTTGCTAGTGCTCTTGGGGGGGGTTTAAACTAACTCTGCAGGGGCATGGGAACCCAGACTGTAGCTTTAGGGTGCAGGACCTGGAGTGTAGGGAGGTTAGGAATATGGCATCAATCTTAAAGGAGGGTGCCTGTAAACAGAAGAGTGGCTTGAAGTGTGTATACTTTAATGCCAGAAGTATACGAAATAAGGTAGGTGAACTCGCAGCGTGGGTTGGTACCTGGGACTTCGATGTTGTGGCTATTACGGAGACGTGGCTAGATCAGGGACAGGATTGGCTGTTGCAGGTTCCAGGGTTTAAATGTTTTAGTAGGGTCAGAGGTGGGGGCAAAAGAGGGTGTGTGTGGCTTTGCTTGTCAAAGATAGTATTACAGCGGTGGAAAGGAAGATGGACGAAGATTTGCCATCTGAGGTAGTTTGGGTTGATGTTCGGAATAGGAGAGGTGAGGTCACCCTGTTAGGAGTCTTTTACAGGCCTCCTAATAGTCCTAGAATCGTTGAAGAAAGGATTGCGAAGATGATTCAGGAGAAGAGTGACAGTAATAGGGTGATTGTTATGGGAGACTTTAACTTTCCTGATATTGATTGGGAAAGCTATAGCTCAAGTTCGTTAGATGGGTCAGTGTTTGTGCAATGTGTGCAGGAGAGTTTCCTGACACAATATGTAGATAAGCCAACAGGAGGTGAGGCCATACTGGATTTTGTTCTGGGTAACGAACCAGGCCAGGTATTAGAACTAGAGGTAGGTGAGCACTTTGGGGACAGTGACCACAATTCGGTGATTTTTACTCTAGTGATGGAGAGGGATAAGTGTGTACTACAGGGCAAGAGTTATAGCTGGGGGCAGGGAAATTATGATGCGTTGAGGCATGACTTAGGAGGTGTGGATTGGAAAAGTAGATTCCAAGGCAAGAGCGTAATTGATATGTGGAACTTGTTCAAGGAGCAACTATTGAGTGTCCTTGATAAGTACGTACCTATCAGGCACGGAGGAAAGGGTCGTGTGAGGGAGCCGTGGTTTAATAAGGAGTTGGAATCCCTTGTTAAATGGAAGAGGGCGGCCTTTGTAAAGATGAGGCGTGAAGGTTCAATAGGGGCAATTGAGAGTTATAAGGTAGCCCGGAAGGACCTGAAGAGAGAGCTAAGAGCAGCAAGGAGCGGACATGAAAGGTCCTTAGTTGGTAGGATTAGGGAAAACCCTAAGGCTTTCTATAGGTATGTTAGGAATAAAAGAATTACTAGGGAAGGAATAGGTCCAATCAAGGATAGTAATGGGAAGTTGCGTGTGGAGGCTGAAGAAATTGGGGAGGCGCTGAATGAATACTTTTCGTCAGTATTCACTCAGGAACAGGACATTGTTGTCGATATGAATACTGAGGCACGAATAAGTAGAATGGATGGCTTTGAGATATGTAGAGAAGAGGTGTAGGAAATTCTGGCAAGGATGAAAATAGATAAGTCCCCTGGGCCTGATGGCATTTATCCTAGGATTCTCTGGGAAGCAAGGGAGGAGATTGCAGAGCCATTGGCCTTGATTTTTGTATCCTCTTTGTCGACAGGAGTAGTGCCAGAGGACTGCAGACTAGCAAACGTGGTTCCCTTGTTCAAGAAGGGGAGTAGGGATAATCCTAGTAACTATAGGCCAGTGAGTCTCACTTCTGTTGTGGGCAAAGTCTTAGAGAGAATTGTAAGGGATAGGATTTATGCACATCTGGATAAGAATGATGTGATCAAGGATAGTCAGCATGGTTTTGTGAAGGGCAGGTCGTGCCTCACAAACTTTATTGAATTCTTTGAGAAGGTGACGAAGGAGGTAGATGAGGGGAAAGCGGTAGATGTGGTATATATGGATTTTAGTAAGGCGTTTGATAAGGTCCCCCATGGTAGGCTACTGCAGAAAATACAGAGATATGGCATTGAGGGTGAGTTGGAGGTTTGGATTAGGAATTGGCTCTCTGGAAGAAGACAGAGGGTAGTAGTTGATGGCAAAGGTTCATCTTGGAGTGCCGTCACTAGCGGTGTTCCACAAGGATCTGTTTTGGGACCATTGCTGTTTGTCATTTTTATAAATGACCTGGAGGAAGGGTTAGAAGGTTGGGTGAGCAAGTTTGCGGATGATACGAAAGTCGGAGGAGTTGTAGACAGTGAGGAAGGATATGGCAGGTTACAGCGGGATATAGAGAAGCTGCAGAGCTGGGCAGAAAGGTGGCAAATGGAGTTCAATGTAGCTAAGTGTGAAGTGATTCACTTTGGTAAGAGTAATAAAAAGATGGATTACTGGGCTAATGGTAGACTACTTGGTCGTGTGGAAGAGCAGAGGGATCTTGGTGTCCATGTACACAGATCTCTGAAAGTTGCCACCCAGGTAAATAGTGCGGTGAAGAAGGCATATGGCGTACTGGCTTTTATTGATAGAGGAATTGAGTTCCGGAGTCCTGAGGTCATGCTGCAGTTGTATAAGACTCTGGTGCGGCCGCATCTGGAATATTGTGGGCGGTTTTGGTCACCATACTATAGGAAGGATGTGGAGGCACTGGAACGGGTGCAGAGGAAGTTTACCAGGATGTTGCCTGGTATGGGAGGAAGATCCTATGAGGAAAGGCTGAGGCACTTGGGGTTGTTTTCATTGGAGAAAAGAAGGTTTAGGGGTGATTTGATAGAGGTGTACAAGATGATTAGGGGGTTAGATAGGGTTGACAGTGAGAACCTTTTTCCACGTATGGAGTCAGCTATTACAAGGGGGCTTAGCTTTAAATTAAGGGGGGGTAGATATAGGACTGATGTTAGGGGTAGGTTCTTCACTCAGCGAGTCGTAAGTTCATGGAATGCCCTGCCAGTAGCAGTAGTGGACTCTCCCTCTTTATGAGTATTTAAGCGGGCATTGGATAGGTATATGGAGGATAGTGGGTTAGTGTAGGTTAGGTGGGCTTTGATCGGCGCAACATCGAGGGCTGAAGGGCCTGTACTGCGCTGTATTCTTCTATGTTCTATGTTCTATACCCATTTCAAACAGGTATGCTGTTTTGGAAAATGTAGGGCGTGATGGATTCTCAGGGGAACGTAGCACCAATATGCAAAGTTTCTGGTATTGACCCTAGCTCTAATGCAACGAGGGGTACGTCGGATACGAAGAGATTAATTGTGTTAGGGGATTCTGTCGTCAGAGGTACAGACAGACTTTTCTGTGGGCAGCAGAGAAAAAAACACAATGGTGTGTTGTTTCCCTGGTGCCAGGATCAAGGATGTCTCAGAGAGAGGGCAGAATGTTCTCACGGGGGTGAGGGGCCAGCAGGAGGTCATTGTCCATATTGGAACCAACGACATTGGAAGGGAACAGGTTGAGTCTCTGAAGGGAGATTACAGAGAATTAGCTAGTAATTTAAAAAGGAGGTCCTCAAGGGTATTAATATCTGGATTACTCCCAGTGCTACGAGCTAGTGCGGGCAGGAATAGGGCGATAGAGCAAATGAATACATGACGGAGAAGCTGGTGTACAGGAGTTGGATTCACGTTTTTGGATCATTGGAATCTCTTTTGGGATAGAAGGTTCCTGTCAAAGAAGGACGGATTGCACCTAAATTGGAAGGGGACTAATATACTGGCAGGGAAATTTGTAAGAACTGCTTGGATTAAAACGAGCAAGATATGTGCGGGGGAGGGCGGTGGAGTGGGTGGCGGTTGGGGGTAGTGAGGGGTGGGACCCAGGGAGACAGAGAGGAAAGTGATCGATGTGAAACGGTTACAGCTAAGAACAGAAGTGAGTCAAACAGTCAGGGCAGACAGGGACAAGGTAGGACTAATAAATTAAACTGCATTTATTTCAATGCAAGCGGCCGAATAGGGAAGGCAGATGAACTCAGGGCATGGTTAGAAGCATGGGACTGGGGTATCATAGCAATTACAGAAACATGGCTCAGCGAGTGTCAGGATTGGCAGCTGAATGTTCCAGGATACAAATGCTACAGGAAGGATAGAAAGGGAAGCAAAAGAGGAAGGAGAGTGGCATTTTTGATAAGGGATAGCATGACAGCTGTGCAAATGGAGGATATTCTTGGAAATACATCCAGGCAAGTTATTAGGGTGGGATTGAGAAATAAGAAAGGGATGATCACCTTATTGGGATTGTATTATAGACCCTGCAATATTCAGAGGGAAATTGGGAAACAAACTTGTAAGGAGATCTCAGCAATCTGCAAGAAGAATAGGGGAGTGAGGGTAGGGGATTTTAACTTTCCAAACATCTACTGGGACTACCATAGATTTCAAGGATGAGATGGAGAGGAATGTCTTAAGTGTGTACTGGACAATTTTTTGATTCAGTGTGTGGATGTACCTCCTGTAGAAGGTGCATAACTTGACATTTCCTTGGGAAATAAGGCAGAGCAATGAGTGAGGTGTCAGTGGGCGAGCACTTTGGGGCTAGCGACCATAATTCTATTTGTGTATAAATAGTGATGAAAAAGGATAGACAAGATCTAAAAGTTGAAGTTCTAAATTGGGGAAAGGGCAATTTTGACGGTATGAAGCAAGAACTTTCAGAACCTGATTGGAGGCAGTTGTTCACAGATAAAGGGACAGATGGAAAATGGGAAGCCTTCAGAAATGAGATGACAAGAATCTAGAGAAAGTATATTCCTGTCAGGGTGAAAGGGAAGGCTGGTAGGTATAGGGAGTGCTGGATGACAAAAGAATTGAGGGTTTGGTTAAGAAAAAGAAGGAAGCATATGTCAGGTACAGACAGGATAGATCGAGTGAATCCTTCGAAGAATAGTATAAAGAAAGTAGGAGTATACTTAAGAGATTGCTTTGGCAAATACAATTAAGGACAATCCAAAGGGGTTTTACAAATATATAAAGGAGAAAAGGGTACGTAGGGAGAGAAGAGGGCCTCTCAAAGATCAGCAAGGCGGCCTTCCTGTGGAGCCACAGAAAATGGGAGAGATACTAAATGAATTTTGCATCAGTATTTACTGTGGAAGAGGATAAGGAAGATATAGACTGTCGGGAAATAGATGGTGATATCTTGTAAAATGTCCAGATTACAGAGGAGGAAGTGCTGGATGTCTTGAAACGGTTAAAAGTGGATACATCCCCAGGACCTGATCAGGTGTATCTGAGAACTCTGTGGGAAGCGAGAGAATTAATTGCCGGGCCCCTTGCTGAGATATTTGTATGATGGATAGTCACAGGTGAGGTGCCAGAAGACCGGAGGTTGGCAAACGTGTTGCCACTGTTGAAGAAGAGTGGTAAAGACAAGCCAGGGAACTATATTCAGCTGAGCCTGACCTCGGTGGTTGGCAAGTCGTTGGAGGGAATCCTGGCTTTGTGCGTGGGAAATCATGTCTCACAAACTTGATTGAGTTTTTTGAAGAAGTAACAAAGAAGATTGATTCGGGAAGAGGAGTTGATGAGCTCGATATGGACTTCGGTAGGGCGTTCGACAAGGTTCCCCATGGGAAACTGATAAGCAAGTTTAGATCTCGTGGAATACATGGTGAACAGCCATTTGGATACAGAACTTGCTCAAAGGTAGAAGACAGAGGGTGGTGGTGGAGGGTTATTTCGTTCGACTGGAGGCCTGTGACCAGTGGAGTTCCACAAGGATCGGTGCTGGGCCCTCTATTTTTGCCATTTACATAAATGATTTGGATGCGAGCATAAGAGGTACAGTCAGTAAGTTTGCACTTGACTCCAAAATTGCAGGTGTAGTGGACAGCGAAGAGGGTTACCTCAGATTACAACAGGATCTGGACCAGATGGGCCAATGGGCTGAAAAGTGGCAGTTGAAATTTAATTCAGATAAATGCGAGGTGATGCATTTTGGGAAAGAAAATCTTAGCAGGAATTATACACTTAATGGTAAGTTCCGAGGAAGTGTTGCTGAACACAGAGACCTTGGAATGCAGCTTCAGAGCTCCTTGAAAGTGGAGTCGCAGGTAGATAGGCTAGTGAAGAAGGCGTTTGGTATGCTTTCCTTTGTTGGTCAGAGTATTGGGTGCAGGAGTTGGGAGGTCATGTTGCAGCTGTACAGGACATTGGTTCGGCCAGTGTTGGAATATTGCGTGCAATTCTGGTCTCCTTCCTATCGGAATGATGTTGTGAATCTTGAAAAGATTCAGAAAAGATTTACAAGGATGTTGCCAGGGTTGGAGGTTTTGAGCTATAGGGAGAGGCTGAACAGGCTGTGGCTGTTTTCCCTGGAGCATTGGAGTCTGAGGGGTGACCTTATAGAGGTTTACAAAATTATGAGGGGCATGGAAAGGATAAATTGGCAAAGTGTTTTCCCTGGAGTCGGGGAGTCTAAAACTAGAGGCCATAGGTTTTGCATGAGAGGGGAAAGATAGATAAGAGACCGAAGGGGCGACTTTTACACGAGATTGTGGTAACTGTTTGGAATGAGCTGCCAGAGGATGTGGTGGAGGCTGGTACAGTTGCAACAGTTAAGAGGCATTTGGATGGTATAAGAATAGGAAGGGTTTGGAGGGGTATGGGCTGGATGCTGAGAGGTGGGACTAGATTGGGTTGGGATCTCTGGTCGACATGGACGGGTTGAACTGAAGGGTCTGTTTCCATGCTGAACATCTCTTTGACTCTATGACTCAAAGAGATTTTGGAGTGCAGGTTCATTGATCCTTGAAAGTGATGTCTCAGTTAGCTAGGGTGGTGAAGAAGACGGTGAAGTTTCCTTGATTGGTCAGAGCACTGAGTATTGGAATTGAGAGATCATGTTGTGTCTGGACAGGACTTTGTTTCGGCCACTTTTAGAATATAGTGTGCATTTCAGGTCTTCCTCCAAAAGGGAGGATGTCTTGAAACTTGCAACAGTTCGAATAAGATGCATTAGGATGTTGCCAGGATTGGAGTATTTGAGCTACGCGGAGATGCTGAAGAGGTTGCGGTTGTTTTCCCTGGAGTGTCGGAGGCTGAGGGGTAACGTATAGATGTTTACAAAACCATAAGGAGCATGGCCAAGGTAAGTAGAAAAGTTCTTTTCCATGGGTTTTAGGAGTCCAAAACTCGAGCGGATAGGTTAAGGTGAAAGGGGAAAAACTAAGAGGGACCTAAGGGGTAACCTTTTCATGCAAAGGGTGGTGCATGTGTGGAATGAGCTGCTTGACGATATGATGGTAGCTGGTACAATTACATTTAAATGTAATCTGGATATGTAAACGTTTAGAAAGATTTTAGACAGATGTTGGGACAGATGAGACAAGAGTAATTTAGGATATATGGACTGTATGAACAATTTGATCTAAAGGGCCTGTTTCTGTGCTGTAAATCTTTATGACTCTAACTATGCCTGGTAAGTGAATAGCAGTTTACCAAATGTTCCATTTTTAGGTGAATAACACCACTTTCAATCACAATTCTCTGTTAGAAATAAATCCCTATGTTTTCGGTTGAAATGATAGGATATTGCGTGCGCAGAAACATGAGATGATGTTTTGAGTTCAATGATCCATGTTAAATGAAAATGCTCTGATCAACAGTGATTCCATTAACTCTGTTTCTCTCCCCACAGATTCTGCCATACCTGTTGGGTTTTGCCAGTTATATCTCATTCAGTTTCATGTTTTCAGCATTCAAATCCCTTTCATTTATTGCATTAAAATGCTTCACTTCCAAATCATCCCCCAGAAGTAATTCTCAGAAAAATCAAATCCAACGATACTGAAGAGGTGCTTCGTGCCACTCAGTTTGTGCGATAAAATCGACACGAAATCTATACCCGGCCCAGCTTCTTGCACTATGCACGTAATCTCAAATACTTTGACGCTTCAAGTGTTCATACAAGTAGTTTTTAAAGTTTGTGAGGTTTCCTGCTTTACCACCCTCCAGGGATGAATTACCACACCCTCACCATTCTCTGGGTGAAAACACCTTGTCTGATTGCTCTGCCAGCCCAGAAAATCATGATTGATGCAATTGCACCATTACTCCCGCATTTCCCTGTACACCTGAACACCTCTCCCACATCATTCCTCAAAACATTTGCAATAATTTATCTGCATTCCTTTCAATGATACTGAAGGTTATGACAAAAGGACAGCAGGTAAGAGGGGAAGAGGTAACTATCTGGGGCAGGGTAGGATGGAAACAGGCTGCAAGAGTGATTCCAAATGTTGGAAAGTCTGTGAGTGATGGGTTCAGCTGGAACATTGAGTGTTCACGGACAACCCTGTGGGTGAGTGTCAATGACTGTGGCAGGAGAGGTCTCTGAATTTTCCTTGCAGGCGTGGAGGGGGGAGGGACAGAAACAGTCCCTCCTTCACCATGATAACTGTCAGCGTCTCTCTGTTCAGCTCACAATAAACACTTTATTACAACAAGGGAAATGTTCTGGGTACTGGTGATCTCCTCATCTGAATGGGATGTTGTTACGTGCATATTTGTATTTGAGTGTGTTTATTGCGTCCACTTTTTGTCTACTTCATTCATAAGGCTATTTCAGACTCTCTTTCTCTGCCTCTTTCTGTCTGTCTTTGTCTGTTCCTCTCTTCCTCTCTCGCGCTGTGCCCCATCTCTCATCTTAACGCTCTCCCTCTCTCTCTGTCCCACTCTGTATGTGTCCATGCCTGCATCGTTCTATCTCTGTCTCTTTCTCTCTAGCTATCTGCCGGTCTGTCAGTCTTTCTGCGTGAGGGTGTCTGTGTCACGCTCTGTGGTGCAGAGGGGGCTTCATTTCCTTTGTGGCGATCTCCATGTGTGTATGTGTGTGTGGGGGGGGTGGGTGAGGTGGCTTCATTGCCTTTGTGGGAATCTCCCTGTGTGTCGGCCGGAGGGGTTTTTATTGCCTTTATGGGTATCTCCCTCCGTTTTGGGGACGGGGCAGGGTGCTTCATTGTCTTTGTGGGAATCTGTGTGTGTGCCTGGAGAGGGAGGTGGTTTCATTGCCTTTGTGGGGATTTCCTTGTGTGTGTGTGTGTGTGTGTGTGTCTCAGTAATTGTCCTTGAACATGTCCCTAAGTGTGACACATTTTGACTGTCTTTATGAATGTTAGTGTGGCTTTCCCTTTGTTTGTGTTGGTAAGTATTTCGATTCATGCGTCCATGTGTTTGGGAATGACATTCAGTCTGTCTGAGATCGTTTCTGTAAAGGTGGGCGTTTTTATGTTGGCGTATGTTACTGTACCTCTGTGATTGCGTATCTGTCTGTGTTTTCCACATGTGCATCTGTTGTGTTTGTGCCTGTGTGTATGCTGCATGTCGGATTGCATTTCAATGATGATGTGGTTTTGCGTGTGTGTGTTCTGTGATATGATATGTGTGTGTCTCTGAGTGTCATTATATTAATGTGGGATTGTGGAGTTAGTTTTTGCCTGGCTGTGCTCTTGTTTAAGCAGGTGAGCATGTTGTTCAGACTGTTTTTGGCTGCCTGTCCATGTGTCACAATATTTCTGTGCCCCCAAACTTTTGTCTCTGTGTTTTTTTCTGTGTGTCACTCTGTCTATATCTAATTGTGGCGATGGTTCTGTAACGGTGTTCGAATGTGTTTTTATGTATGTACAAGAAGTTGCTGTCATTCTTGCAGGTTGGTGTGTAATGTCTCTTAATCTGAGGTTGTTAATGTAAGTGTGTGGAGGAGTGAGTGTGATTCTGAGTCTGCGTTCTTATATCTCAGTATGACTATTTCTTTGTGTGTGGACATGTGTGCATTCTGACCATACGTGGGTGTGTTGCTAACTGTCTTCGTATGCCTGTTTTCATGTGTTTGAGTGTGTGTGCACGTGCGCGCATGAATGCTCAAGCCAATGTGAGTAGCTGTTCCCCACTCAGGACTCTGATTGCTTTCCTATGTGTGTTGTGAAGGTATATTTCTTTACTCTTTGGAAAGGAGTGTTCTCACATTTCAGTTGGACTGTGCATGTGTGCATGTTTGTGAGTTGAATGTGCACACGTGTATGTGTTTTTATTTGTCAGTAAGTCCCTATATCATACCTTGCATTTCTGTGTGCTGGTGTGTTTCTGTTTGCATGTGCACATGTGTATGTGATGGTGTGGGCGTGTTTCTGTGTCCCTCTGGGTGTGGTTCTGTCTCTGTCTGATCATGAGACTTCCTCCCCTGAAAAAGGACAGGTGAAACCTTCAGCAGGTGATGTTGCACAGATTGGTCTCAATGGTGCATTTCAGCAACCTGGGAAATATCTAGGTATCAGTATCTGTATCTCCTGCACCCTGTTTGCGGAAATGTTACATCAGTTCAAGGACCGAAGACTAATGAAAAAAAAAGACAGGGAAATATTCAATGAAAGGCAGTAATCCAGTTGTTTCTTCCATGTTTGAAGCAAGGATGCAATACATACACTTTTTTCATGTCGGAGCTGTTTGTATCCGTCCACAAATGTTGTTATAGACTGGATCATTCCACCATACAATGTATCAGCTGAATAGGGCCATTTAGCCCATTGAGAGTGCTCTGTCATTTGATCATGAATTATTTGTTTCTCAATTCTATTCTCCGGCCTTCTCCACACTTCATTTGATTCCGCTATCAACCAGGAACCCATATTTCACTGTTTTAATGCAATTGTTCTGGACCAGACCCTCTAAAAGCATTTTAAGATGGAAGCCCAGACCCTAACGTTTCTATTTGTTTTGTTCATGTGTCAAGTGGATATTCCAGGATTGATGGAGCAGGTAAACATTCATCGGTTTTTTTTTAAGCAAAGTTTATATACAAAGCATCGAATGAAACACATACAAATGCAAACAGAAGACTGCATAACTTCACCCATCCGAAAACTCAACAGACTGTCCCAAATTAATGATTGTTCAAAATTCCTCCCACAACCTCCATAAGCACCCAATGTCAAAACGGGTAAAATCAAACAGAGGGTCTTGCAGAAGAGATGTCAGAGACAGATCAGCATGGAACAACTTCTTCCTTGTCGCTGTTCCTTTTACCAGCAGTTTAAAAATCTGACAACTTGCAAACACCAACCCAAATTAAACCAAACCAGAGAAAATCAGAGGTGGGAGAATTGGCCACACCCCTTTCATTGCAGATGGTTTTATATTTGAATGCCTTTTTGCCTGAAACAGTTTCTGTTAGCTATCATGAAATTTTCTCTGCAACCCATCCAAACTCAACACCCAAGAACCAATGCATTTACAAACACACTAAGAATAAAACCAAGGACACACTACCTTGGTAAACATCATCACGCACTCAACCTTTTCAACTCCACACCACTCTGAAGCAGTGATTTCCACAGATGAAGCACACTTTGGCTGAAGAAATTAATTCTAGTCTCAGTTCCAAATGTCGCCCCTTTATTCTGAGGCTATGTTCTCTGGTCCTAGTCTCTCCGACATGCATAAACACCTCACAAACAGGTGCTGAAATGAAAGGACTGCTTATGGAATGAAGTACAATGCTGGTCTGAGGCTGGGAATGACAGTCTCTGGGGCTGTTTGTAATTGGTGGACTGGGCCATGTTAAAGTCCTCAGTGGAAATCCTGGATGAGCAAACCACCACCATCACAGACATCATGGGCAAATGCATGGAGGACTGCTGAGTGAAGAATGAAATCCGAGTGTTCCACAAGCATCAACCTTCAGTGAATCAGGAAATCCTCTCCCGCTGAAGACCAGTTGAACAACGTTCAAGTGGGAAGACGCTGACCTACAAAGGGAATCTAGATCTGACTTCCGCTGGGCTATCAGGGATGCGAAGAGGGAGGACCAGATCACATAAGAGGTCCATACCTACTAAACAGATTCCTGCTCCCTATGGCAAGGCTGAAAGAACATTTGAGGATGCAAAATGAAGCAGAGCAAGATAGCGGACAAAGACACATCCCTCCCTGATGCGCTTATTCCTTTCTCTGCTTGGATTGAGCAGAATGCCAGTGGCGCCGTGACTCCTGCCCCAACAGCCGCAGACACACTTGTTCCCTCGTTCACCGCTGCACACGTCAGAACAGTTATCCTGAGAGTCAACCCAAGGAAAGTATTGGGCCTGGATGGAGTCCCTTGCCGTGCAATTAGATCCTGAATGGAACAACTGGCTGGGGCACTCACTGACATCTTCAAACTCTCCCTCCAACACGGTGAAGACCCTATCTTCTTCAAGAGGACCACCACCATCCCCCCACACACATTCTCTCTCTCATGTACACACGCATTCTCTCTCTCAAGCACACACTCACTCTCTCTCTCTCACATATACATGCATTCTCTCTCTCACATGCACAAGCATTCTCTCTCTCACGTACACTCATTATCTCTCTCACGTACACACTCATTCTCTCTCTCATATACACATGCATTCTCGCTCTCTCACACACTCATTCTCTCTCTCACGTACGCACTCATTCTCCCTCTCATGCACACACTCATTCTCTCTCTCGCTCATGCACACACGCATTCTTTCTCACATACACACGCATTCTCTCTCTCACATTCACATGCAAACTCTCTCATGCACACTCATTCTCTCGCTCACGCACACAATCATTCTCTCTCACGCACAAATGCATTCTCTCTCTCATGCACACACTAATTCTCTCTCTTAAGCAGACACTCATTCTCTACTCGCATGCACACACGCATTCTGCATCTCACGCACACACACATTCTCTCACTCATGTACACACGAGTTCTCTCTCTCATGCACAAACTCTTTCTCTCTCTCTCACGCACACACTCATTCTCTCATTTATGTATACATGCGTTCCCTATCTCATGTGCACATGCATTTTCTCTCTCATGCACATGCACATTCTCTCTCATGCAGACACTCATTCTCTCTCTCATGCACACCTGCATTCTCTCACACACACACATTCTCTCTCTCATGCTCACACTCATTCTCTCTATCATGCACACACTCATTCTCTCTCTCACGTACACATACATTTTATCTCTCTTGCACGCATGCATTCTATGTCTCTCACAAGCTTATTCTCTCTCACACACATGCAAGCATTCTCTCTCTCACACACACATTCTCTCTCACGCGCACACGCATTCTCTCTCTCATGCACACAAACATACTTTCTCACACACACATTCTCTCTCTCACGCACACATTATCTCTCTCACGCATGCACACATTCTATCACTTGCACACATGCTCATTCTCTCTCTCATGCACACACGCATTTTCTCTCTCACGCACACATTCTCTCTCTCACGCACTCATGCCCTCGATTTCCCTTACACACACACACACTCAGTCTTTCTTGCACCCACACACACTCTCGCACACATGCACTGTCTTTCTCTTTCACACACACTCACTCTTTCTTGTACCCACACACTCTCACAACCCCTCACACAGACTCGCTTGCATTCACTCGCACTTACTCAATATTTCACACACACTTTCTCTGTCCTGTGCGCACATCCTCTCTTTCTGTCTCTCTCTGTCCCGCTATTTCACTGTCGCTCTCTCTCTGTCGCTCTCTCTCTCTGTCCCTGTATCTCTCGTGCTCTCTCTCTTTCTCTCTGTCTGTCTGACTCACGCTCTCTGTCTGTCTCTCTGTCTCTCTTTCTCTGTCTCTCTGTCTCTGTCTGTCTGACTCTCTCTCTCACTCCATCTCCCTCTCTGTCTGTTTCTCTCTCCCACTGTCCCTCTCTCTCTCTCTCCCTCTGTCCCCCTCTCTCTCCGCCCGTCTCTCTGTCCCTCTCTTTCAATCTCCCTCTGTCTCTCCGTCTCTGTCCCACTCTCTCCCTCTGTGTCCCTCTCTCTGTCACTCTGTAACTCTCTCTCTGTCTCTCTATCCCTCTCTCTCTCTGTTGCTCTGTACCTCTCTCTGTCTCCCTGTCCCTCTCTTTCTCTCTGTCCCTCTCTCTCTCTGTCCTTCTGTTCCACTCTCTCTGTGACCCTCTCTCTCTGTGTCTCTCTCTGTCCCTCTCTCTCTGCCTCTATCTCTCTCTGTCTCTCTGTGCCTCTCTCTCTCTCTAATGTCCCTCTCTCTCTCTGTGTCCCTCTCTCTCTGTCCCTCTCTCTCTATCTCTCTGTCCCTGTCTTCTGCCTCTCTCTCTCTCTGCCCTCTCTCTCCCTTTCCCTCCGTCTCTCTCTGTGTCCCTCTCTCACTCTGTCTGTCGCTCTCTCTCTCTCTGATTCCCCCTCTCTCTGTGTACCCCTCTGGGTCCCTCTCACTCTCTGTTCCCCTTTCTCTCTCTCTCTCTCTCTCTGTGTGTGTGTGTGTAACCCTCTCTCTCGCGGTCTGTCTCTCTCTGTCCCTCTCTTTCTCCCGATGTCTCTCTCTCTGTATCCCCTTCTCTCTCTCCGTCTCTCTGTCCCTCTCACTCTATCTCTCTCTGTCCCTCTCTTTCTCTGTCTCTCTCTGTCTTCCCCCTCTCTGTCTCTTTCCCTCCGTGTCTCTCTGTGACCCTCTCTCTCTGTCTCCTCCTCTCTGTCTCTTTCCTTCCGTCTCTCTCGCATACCTCTCTCTCTGTCGCTCTCTCTTTCTGTCTCCCCCTCACTCTCTGTCCCCCTCTCTCTCTTTGTCCCCTCTCTCTCTCTCTGTTTCCCTCTCTTTGTCTGTGTACCTCTCTCTCTCTGTCCCTCTCTCTCTCTGTCCCCCTCTCTCTGTCTTTGTGTCCCTCTCACTCTCTCTCTGTCTTTCTGTCCCTCTCACTCTCTCTGTCTCCCTGTTCCCACCCCCGTCTCTCTGTCTCTCTCTCTCTCTGTCCTCTTTTCTCTCTGTGTGTCCCTCTCTATCTCTGTGTCCCTCTCTCTCTTTGTCTCTCTCTCTCTGTCCCTCTCAATCTATCTCTCTGTCCCTCTCTCCCTGTCTCTCTCTATCTCCACACTCTCTCTCTCTGTCTTTCCCTCCATCTCTCTCTGCATCCCCCTCTCTCTCTGTGTACTTCTCTCTCTCCGCCCACCCTCCCTCTGTGTACCCCTCTCTCTCTGGTTCCCTCTCACTCTCCGTCCCCCTCTCTCACTCCCTGTCACCCTTTCTCTGTCTCTCTCTCTCTGTCCCTCTCTTTCTCTGTGTACCTCTCTCACTCTGTTCCCCTCTTTCTCTCTGTCTTCGTGTCCCTCTTTCTCTGTCTCTGACCTTCTCTCTCCCTGTTCCTCTCTCTCTGTCACCCTCTCTCTCCCTCTGTTTCCCTCTCTCTCTCACGCTGTCCCTGTGTCTCTGTTCCTCTCTCTAGTTCTCTGTCCCTCTCTCTTTGTCTCCCTCTTTCTGTCTCTTTCCCTCCGTTTCTCTCGCGTACCTCTCTCTCTGTGTCCCTCTATATTTATGTCTCCTCCTCACTCTCAGTCCCCCTCTCTCAATGTCTGTCCCCTTTTTCTCTCTCTCTCTCTCTGTTTCCCTCTCTTTTTCTGTGTAACTGTCTCTCTCTGTCTCCACCCTCTCTCTCTCTCTGTCCCTCTCTCTCTGTCACCCTGTCCCTGTCTCTATCGCGCTCTCTGTTTCTCTGTCCCTCTCACTCTATCTCTCTGTCCCTCTCTCCCTGTCTCTCTCTGTCTCCACACACTCTCTCTCTCTCTGTCTGTCTTTCCCTCCGTCTCTCTCTGTGTCCCCCTCTCTCTCTCTCTGTACCCATCTCTCTCTATCTGGGTCCCTCTCACTCTCTCTCACCCTCTCTCACTCCCTGTCACCTTTTCTCTCTCACACTCTCTGTCTCTCTGACCCTCTCTCTCTGTTCCTCTCTTTCTGTCCCCCTCTCTCTTCCTCTGTGTCTTTGTCCTTCACAGACTGGAGTGATTTACAGCCTGGAATCGAATCAATGGGTTCAGGGTGGTTCAGATACAGAATAACAGATAGCCCTGAGTGAGATACATTCTGGAATCTAATGGAGGGATATGCGAAGCTTTTTATGTGGAATAAATTGTAAATGGGAGAGAGTCACAAAGTGGACTATAGGCCAAGTGCTTTCAAATCTTGTCTCGACTTAAATGTAATGAAGTCACAAACTACACGACTTCACTGACTCCCCACGGATCCATGGGGACATTAGACTGACCCCACTGTGTTTCTGTTGCTGACACCTGGAGACATTAGTCTGACCCCACTCTGTCTCTGTCACTGACCCCTGGGGACATAAGACTGACTCCACTGTGACTCTTTCACTGACCCCAGGGGACATTAGACAGGCCCCACTTTGTCAGTGTCACTGACCCCTGGGGACATTCGACTGCCCACACTGGTCTCTGTAACTGACCCCACCAGGGGACAAATGACTGACCCCACTGTGGCTCTGTCACTGAACCCTGGGGCATTAGATTGACCACACTGTGTCTCTGTCACGGAACCCTGGAGGCATGAGACTGACTCCACAGTGTCTCTGTCACTGACCCCACGGGATATTAGACTGAACCCACTGTGTCACTGTCACTAACCACTGGGGACATTCGATGACACTTTTGTGTCTTTGTCTCTGACCCCCTGGGTCATTAGACTGTCTCCACTGTGTCTCTGTCACTGACCCCTAAGGGCAATAGACTTACCACACTGTGTCTCTTTCACTGACCCCAGGGGGCATTAGTCAGACCCCACTGTGTCTCTGTCACTGACCCCTGGGTACATTAGACTGACCCCACTGGGTCATTGTCACTGACCCCTGGGGACATAAGGCAGAACTCACTTTGTCACTGTCACTGACCACTGGAGACATTCGATGACACCATTGTGTCTCTGTCTATGACCCCCAGGGTCATTTGACTATTCCCACTGTGTCTCTGTCACAGACCCCTGGGGACGTTAGACTTAACCCACTGTGTCACTGTCACTGATCCGTGGGCACATTAGGCTGAATCCACTGTGTCTCTGTCACTGACGCCTGGCGACATCAGACTGACCCCACTGTGTCACTGTCACTGAACACTTGGGTCATTAGACTGAACCAACTGTGTCACTGTCACTGAACCTGGGGACATTATACTGGTAGCACAGTATCTCTGTTACTGACCCCTGGGGGCATTAGACTAACCCCACTGTGTCTCTGTCACAGACCCTGGGGGAATTAGACTGACCCCACTATTACTCTGTCACTGTCTCCTGGGTACATTAGACTGACCATGCTGTATCTCTGTCACTGACCCAAGGAGACATTAAACCGATCTCCCTGTGTCGCTCTCACTGACTCTTGGGTACATGAGACTGACCCCACTGAATCTCTGTCACTTACCGCTCGGCACATTAGGCTGAGCCCACTGTGTCACTGTCACTGACCACTGGGGACATTCGATGATAACATTGTGTCTCTGTCTCTGACTCCCAGGGTCATTAGACTGTCCCCATTGTGTCTCTGTCACTGACTCCTGGCGACATTAGATGGACTCCACTGTGTCACTGTCACTGACCCCGGGGGACATTAGACTGAACCCACTGTGTCACTGTCACTGAACCCTGGTGACATTATACTGATACCACAGTGTCTCTGTCACTGACCCCTGGGGGCATTAGACTGACCCCACTGTGTCTCTCTCACTGACCACTGTCGTCATTTGCCAGACCCCACTGTTTCTCTGTCACTGTTTCCTGTGAACATTAGACTGACTGCGCTATGTCTCTGCCACTGACCCCAGGGGACATTAGACTGATCCCACTGTGTGTCTCTCACTGTCCCCTGGGGACACTAGACTGAATCCACTGTTTCTCTATCACTGACCACTGGGGGCATTCAAATTAACCTATGTGTCGCTGTTACTGACCCGCAGCTACTTTGACTGACCCCACTGTGTCCCTGTCACTGACCCCTAAGGGCAATAGACTGACCACACTGTGTCACTGTCACTCACCCCTGGGGAAATTAGACTGACTCACTGTGACTCTTTCACTGACCTCAGGGGACATTAGACTGATCCGACTGTGTCTCTGTCACTGACCCCTGTGGACATTAGACTGACCCCATAGTGTCTCTGTCACTGACCCCACGTGATATTTGTCTGACACACCTGTGTCTCTGTCACTGACCCCTGGGGCGTTAGACTGACCCCACTGTGTCTCTGTCACTGAGCCCAGGGCACATTAGACTCACCCCACTGTGTCTCTGTCACTGACCCCTGTGGACATTAGACTGACCCCACTGTGTGTCTGTCCCTCACCCAGTCACTATTGCCTTGCAGGGTCCTTCTCTCACCACAGTTCGGCAACTGGTGAGTTTAACGTCGGGCCCCCACAGGGTTGGGAACGCAATACATTTGGAGGGCCTCGGCCTGTATGGAGTAACACAGCTCCTGCTGTTAGCTCTGAATTACAAAGCATCCATCCAGCTAACTGAGAGTCTGAGAATCTCTGCCGTTTAGATGAAGACTATTTGGCCCATTGAGGCTGCACTGCCCCTCCGAAGATCAACCCAACCAAACACACCCCCTACCCTGTCGCTCTAACCTGCATTTCCCATGACCAACCCACTCGAGCCCGCTCCTCCCTGGACACTATGGTGAATAATGTGAAACATTGCCATCCTTCCGTGGTTCCTAACAATTACACTCGTATTGTATTAAGGTATTGAAGTAATTCATGTTGGTATTTCAAAGGCTGTGTGCTGCCTTGATACAGGATGGTGCAAGGATAAGTGAGGACCCAGCGGGAGATTTCCGTTAAAAAATAAACTAGTTTCATTCATTCAGACAGTCTCTACTATTCCTGCTCCTGGCCACCAGAGGGATGCACTCCTCCTCCCCCTCACGGCCCAATTCCTCCTTGTCAGCACTTCTCTGTCGGGGAAGATTCCTCCACCACTTGGTCACCACCTGCCAGCCTTGCATGTGTCCTACACCTCTGCGTTGCAGCGGTGACATCGGCCGCCTCAATTTCTCCACCCCCTCACCACCTCCACCCTCACCCCCTCCGAATGTGCAGTAGTTCACTCTCTCTGCACCAAACCCCTTGTTCACTATCAAACCCGCTGACAAAGGTAAGGCTGTGGGCGTCTGGAGAATGGTCCTCTATGTCGCAGAGGCCGATTGCCAACTCTCCGACATCACGCCTGAACTCCCCCTTTCCCATGACCCCACCGTGACCAATCAGGCCAAATCACTCACACTCTCCATGCCGTCATTGCTTCCAATGATTCCCCCATCCACTGTCCCCAAAATCATAATTCCCCGGCACATACTGCACGTTTCTACCTGTTCCCCAAGGTCCACAAGCCTATCTACCCTGGCCAACCCATCATGTCAGAATGCTCCTGCCTGACTGAACTCATCTCATCCTTACCTCGAATCCATCCTCTCCCCCTTAATTCAGGCACTTCCCAGCTACATATTCAACACCAACCACGCCCTCCATCTCTTGAGCAACTTCCAGTTCCCCGCTCCCAGTGCTTTTTCTTCACAATGGATGTGCAGTCCATATAAACATTCATACTCTACAAGGAAAACCTCCAGGCCCTCTGCTTGTTCCTCTCGAATGGACCCATTCAGTCTCCCTCCACCAATACCCTCCTCCACCTTCCCGAACTGGTCCTCACCCTTAATATCTTTTCCTTTAACTCCTCCCATTTCCTCCAAATCCAGGGTTTTCCATGGGTACCCGGATCAGCCCCAGCTATGCCTCCCTCTGACGGCTATATCCAACAGTTCCTCCTCTGAACATGTACAGGCACTGTGCCCCAATCCTTCTACTGTTCCATCGATTACGGCATCCTGCACCCAGGCTGAACTGCAGCAGTTCATCGATTTCACCCACAATTTCCACCCCGCCCTCAAATTGACATGGTCCATCTCAGCCACCTCCCGGCCCTTTCTTGTCCTCACTATTTCCATCTCCAGTGACAGTCTCCAGATGGACGTTTACTGCAAAACCACAGACTCCCATAACTACATGGACTGCACCTCCTCCAACCCAGTACCCTGAAAGAACTCCATCCCATTCTCTGGATTCCTCTGCCTCCGCTGCAACTGTTCAGTGTGGAGACATTCCAATCGTGAGCATCCCAGATGTCCAACTATTTCACACAGCGTGCTTTTCCTCCCTCTGTCATCTCGATAGCCCTCCCCCATACCACCGCCATTACCTGCTCTAATAGTCTAAACCCACTAATGGGTTTACGAATAACAAAAAGATGGGGTACTGGGCTAATGGTCGGATACTTGGTAGTGTGGAAGAGCAGAGGGATCTTGGTGTCCATGTACACAGATCTCTGAAAGTTGCCACCCAGGTAAATAGTGCAGTGAAGAAGGCATATGGCGTACTGGCTTTTATTGGTAGAGGAATTGAGTTTCGGAGTCCTGAGGTCATGCTGCAGTTGTATAAGACTCTGGTGCGGCCGCATCTGGAATATTGTGGGCAGTTTTGGTCGCCATACTATAGGAAGGATGTGGAGGCACTGGAACGGGTGCAGAGGAAGTTTACCAGGATGTTGCCTGTTATGGTAGGAAGATCCTATGAGGAAAGGCTGAGGCATTTGGGGTTGTTTTCATTGGAGAAAAGAAGGTTTAGGGGTGACTTGATAGAGGTGTACAAGATGATTAGGGGGTTAGATAGGGTTGACAGTGAGAACCTTTTTCCACGTATGGAGTCGGCTATTACAAGGGGGCATAGCTTTAAATTAAGGGGGAGGGGGGTAGATATAGGACTGATGTTAGGGGTAGGTTCTTCACTCAGCGAGTCGTAAGTTCATGGAATGCCCTGCCAGTAGCAGTGGTGGACTCTCCCTCTTTATGGGTATTTAAGCGGGCATTGGATAGATATATGGATGATAGTGGTTTAGTGTAGGTTAGGTGGGCTTTGATCGGCGCAACATCGAGGGCCGAAGGGTCTGTACTGCGCTGTATTCTTCTATGTTCTATGTTCTATGTTCTACAGGGCATTAGACAGCACGTCGTCCTGTTGGCCCAGAAACGAATGGGGAATAGACAGGAATGGAGATAGTCGAAGCTGCCATATTCGCTCCAACATTGCAGTCGAATTAGACATATGCATCACATTGTACACAGGAGGTCATTCAGCCCTTTGAGTGACATACTCGCCTTTCGTGCATAAGATCTTTTAATAAAAATGTATCAATATCAAATTTAAATCTGTCAACATGTCCAACGCCCACTGTTGTTTGTAGAACAGACCTCGCCCACCCTTTGTGAGCAAAAACGCTTCCTAATTGTCTGGCTCTGATGCACCCATGTTCTAAAATCTCTAAACAATGGAAACTGTTTATCTTTATCTGCACTGTGTGGTTTTCCTGTTCGTATCTTGGAGACGTACACACTGAGGAATCTATGCAGAAATCAATCATAGAATCCCTACACTGGTGACAGAGGCAATTTGGCCCAAGCACTAACCACCTGAAGAGCATTCTCCCCAGACTTTCTACCCCCAGCCTATCCCTATATCCGCGCATTCACTACAGCCAATCTGCTTCACCTGTGCATCCGTAGTCACGACGAGCTAATTTAGCTTAGTCAATCCACCGAATTTTCACATCTCTGGACTGTGGGAGAAATCCGGTGTACTCAAAGGAACCCACACAACACGGGGAGAATATGCAAACCCCACTGGAACATGCCCAAAGTTAGAACCGGAGCCCAACCCCTGGTGCTGTGGGGAGCAGTGCTGACCACTGAGCCATTGTGCTTCCTCATCAGTAATGTACTGATTATTGCACTGGCCCTCATTTCTCCTGATATATTTTCTGTTAAACCCAACAAAGTCTGCTTGCCCTTGTAATTCCATACGTTGATCTCTATGATTCTGCATATTCCTATGCAAGATCGTTTCTTGCTTTTTTAATTGCTCCAGCTCAGACTGAATATACTCCACTACCCTTTCCTTCCTACGTGTCTTTTTGTAAAGACACATAAACCACAATATTTCGAACAGTCTTTCATATTCCAGTCGCTGAAGACCAAGAGAACAGACTGACACCCATATGGTCATCATCAACTGTGAATGGTAAAACATGCATTTTCTCTTTGAGTCCTGACTGCAGAATGAACCTTTTCAAGAGGAAATAACCACCCCCCCCCCCAACACTCCTGCCCTACTCCTCCCCACCAGTCTGCCAGAATAAACATCATTTATTGTTTTTGCAGTTCGAAGGAAGGGTCGCTCGACTCGAAATATTAACTAGATTTCTCTGTCAACCGGTGTTGCCTGACCTGCTGAGTTTCTCCAGCTACTCTCTGTGTTTGATCCAGAAGGAAATTCCGTTTTAGCGGATGTCGCACAAAAAATACATGGAGAAGAAGCGATTGCTGAGGACTGATCCTTTTAACAAGAAGAGCCACTTTCAGTCCCAATGTGAAGTATACATGCAAAGATCTGAAAATTGTTAAAATCTAAAATGATAACAAGAGAGAGCTGGAGAAACTCAGCAGATCTGGCCGCGTCAGTCGACAGAGAGAAACAACGTTAACGTTTTGACGTTTACGTAAATTGAGTCACAGAGACGCACAGCATGGAAACTGGCCCTTTGGTCCAACTCATTCATGCTGAACGATACCCGAACCTAATTTCCCCCCATTTGCCAACACTTGGCCCATATCCCTCTGAACGTTTCCTATTCATATACTCATCTAGATACCTTTTAAATATTGCAACTGTACGAGAGTCTACCACTTCCGTTGGGAGCACATCCCATACAGGCACCACCCTCTGAGTGAAAACGTTGCCCCAATTGTCCCATGGATGTCTTTTCCCTCTCACCCTAAACATATGCCCTCTAGTTCTGGACTAGCCCGCTCCTGGGAAAAAAAAAACTTATCTAATTATCCCAGCCATGCCTCTCGTGATTTTAGAAACCTCTATAAGTTCACCACTCATTCTCCAATGATCCAGGGAAAACAGCCCCAGCCTGTTCAGCCTCTCCCTGTAGCTCAAATACTCCAACCCTGGCAAAATCCTTGTAAACTTTTTCTGAACCCTTTCAAGTTTCACAACATCCTTCCGAAAGGAAGGAGACCAGAATTGCATGCAATATTCCAAAGTTGCCTCGTCATGTCATTGTCCAGCCTCAGCATGACTTCCCAACTCCGATCCTCAATGGTCTGACCAAGAAAGGAAAGCATATCAATTGCCTTCTTCACTAAACTATCACCCTGCGATTCTAATTTCGAGAAACTATAAACCTACACTCCAAGGTCTCTTTGTTCAGCAGCACTGCCCAGAACCTGAACACTAAGTGTAAAAGTCCTGCTCTGATTCTTTACAAAGCATGGAAGATTCTCATTGCACACAAGAGCACGGGAAGAAATTGAGCTTTATGTTGGACGCAAAATTTTGCAGTGTTTATTAAATGCATTGACCATTGTCAAGAAAAGCGTCCAAAGGAATGCAACACTTTATGTAGCTCTGACCTGAACTTAGTTTGCGTCATTGCATAGATGCATGTGTTTGCACAAGAACTCAAATGGGTGAGCAGATACCCAGTCTCAGTGGCAATGTATGGGGAGGAAATATAATGTATTTGATCAAGCACAGCCAAGGTGTTGACCAAAGAAGTGACTGCAGATGTCATATTTAGCAGTATAAAACTGGCCGACACCATAAAGAGAAGAAGAATCGATTTTCTTCGAGTGTTAATCTCTGGATCGCTCTGCTTTTTAGACTGCTGAGCCTGAAGTCTTCTGCGACGAATATTGCTTACTACAATGTGTCTGGCAGTCAAAGCATTAAATAGTAATATCAAAAAGAAAAGAATCCATGTAACTAAAAGATTTTGCAACTTCTCATAAGCTGCACCTGTTGTTGATTTGAGAAAATTCATACTGGGACGGTATCCCCAGTGAATATTGTTAATTGTGCGTTGATGTTCATATGCAAACCAAAATGGAATGTTCTCTAAGTACACCAGCACCGTGACAATTATTATGACCGTAGATGCAGTTCTCACTGTGCTATACTTGGTTTTATGCTTCGCACAGCATATAGCTATAAATCGGTCAAAGGTGAAGCAGACTGTGTACCACACCGACAGATACACATTAGTGCAGCTCATGTCCAATATAAGTTTGATGACCACAGTGTAGGAGAGGAATGAATATGGAAACGTCTGCTCAAAATTTGAAATAAAATAACGTTAATGAGCATGACCAGCAGATCTGCTGTCACCATCGCCAACATGTAGATTGAAATACATTTGGAAAGGCCACAATTTCCTCTCAAGAGAATCACAGTTGGCAGGAGGTTTGCTGCAGGTAAAGAAGAAAAATACGTAAGTTAGCGAACACAGAACAATAGAATAGATGATGGACCGAGCAACATTATCACCAAGTTATTAATTCAGAAATCCAAATAATAATTTAGGGGTTTTGGCTCAAATCTGAATTAGACGTTTTAATTTGAATTCGTATAGTTTGAATTCAATAAACATCGAGAGCTACTAATGTAATGATGAAAATGGAATAATTGTCAATTGTCAGAGGAAATCCCATTTGATTCAGTAATGTCCTTTAAAAAGAAACTGCTGCTCTTACCTGTGATTCAGGGCCATAACAATATGGTTGATTCACAACTGCTTTCTGGGCTCTGAGGAATGGGCAATAAATGCTTGCCTATCTTGTGGCACACACCTCCCATGTGGAATAAAATATTAGATTTATTGACATTTCACCTGCCAATGTGTAGATGCTGTCCAGTGTATTATGAATTGTGGGTGTCCTTTTGTCATAACCAAAATTATTAACGATAATCCTTTTGAAGCAACGCATTGTGGATTGAATTTGCTTGGCGGACGGCAAGGATTCTTCCCAGAGTTTGGAGATGCACCCCATAGAAAGCATTCTACCTGGATGCATCACAGCGCGGTGTAGCAACTGTTCTTTGCAAACTACAAGAACTACTAGGAGACATGATGACAGCCCAGCCCATCATGATGACACACGCTTTCCACCCATTGACTCGAAATTTACTTTCCACTGCCTCAGCAAAACAACTAACGTTATCAAAGTCTCCTCCCATCACAATTCTACTATCTTCCAACATCTTCCGTCGGGAAGAAGTCATAAATGTCTGTAATAAGTGCAAATAGAAACAGAATTATTTTCTTCCCAGTTGTTCTCAGACTTCTAATAGACCTCATAATTGCTACATTTATTACAGAATCTAGAATCGCTACTGTGGGGGGTAAGGCCATTGGGCACAACCAGTCCACACCTGCTCTATGAAGAGCGCCCCACCCAGAATCACCCTACGGCCTTATCCTTGCAACCTTGCATTTCCCATTTCCAAACCATCTACCCTGAGTTCTGTTGGTCTTGCTCTCTGTGAAACTTCTCTGCAGCTGTATTCTTTGCTCTGTTAAATTGCCCTTTGCAATGTTAACGGTATGACCTGCCTGCATTGCATGCAAAACAAAGCTTCTCACTTTACCTAGTCACATTTGACAATAATAAATCAAATCAAATCAAATCAAATCAATGGTTTAGTAAGGAAGCTCAGCACCAGTTTCTCAAGGTCAATCTTGATAAATAACAAAGATTGACTCACTCCCCTGGAAAGCAGGAAGAAACAACATAGAGCGATAGAGGAATCCATTCTGAAGAAACGATAATCCTGGCTTGGGCGTTAGTTTTCCGCAATACATCAATAAACAGGTCCCATAGCCGAATGCACATCTCACTTTTTTGTATGAACGTATGAAACAGGAACAAGAGTAGTGTTTACGACCTCTCGAGCCTGCTGTGACTTTAAATACAATCGTGCTGTTCTGTCTGCATTTTGAACTCCACATTCCCATCGACCCAAGACAGCCCTGGATTGATCAGCTATACATGAATCTATCAACACCAGTTTGGAAAAGTATTGAAGAATTCTGCCTCCATCACCTCCTGATGCAGTTAAACTAAATTCACATAACACCCCAGAGAGCGAGAGAGAAAAAACAAACTGGCATTCACTTTCTCAAACGGTGACCCCCAACTTTAAAGCAATGAAATCAGACATTAGGATTCATTTCTTTTCACAACGGGAGGGAGAGGTTTGGAAATCCCTCCCAATCTCTGCATTTGGCAATCCATGAGTTGTTCAATTTCAATCAGAAATCAACAATTGTTCTCTTAAACTAAAGTATTGAGTAATACTGGCCAAAGGTAAGTCAATAGACTTAGGTCACAGCTCATTGACAGGCAGAACAGGCTCGATGGGCTGAATGGCCTATTTCTGTCCCTATGTGCATTGTTACATGACGATCCACAATGTGTTCAAATGTAATTATAAATGTTGCCCTTTGCTGGACTCCCCACACCACTGCACATGGATTGGTGGTGGGTAAAAATTGTCTGAATCAGTCTGACAGACACAGGGAGAGCGAGGCCAGCACAATCAACACAGATACACCCACACACATGATCACAAACATACAGAAGCTCACACAGAGGCATTTATCTGCACACAAACAGGCACATGCGCAATCACACACACATACACACACACACACACACACACACAAACACACACACACACGCACACACACACGCACACACACACGCACACACACACGCACACACATACATACAAGGCTGGAGTAGAGTTGCTAACAATTGTGCTGAGGTCTCTCAGTCAGTGAAAACACTCAGGGGAGCAAGGTTTGTGATTCCTCTGCAGTGAGGTATGGTTTGTCTTTAAGCAGCGTTCCTGAAATAATAGACATGAAATAGAGTATTTCTGCTTTAATTGTATGCAAGAACCTTGGAGTGAATCGTCTCTTCAGGAGACTATGGTGAATTTTATAACACTTTCTGCAGGTGTGTTCTGATGCAAATCGTAAAATCTAAGTGAGAACTGATACAAAATTGGAGTGGATAAAAATATTCATCTTCTTCTCCTCATGTCTCAGGGACAATATCGCACAACTGATTTGTGTTTCCAAAGAAATACTTTGTAGAACGGAACAAACATGCAGTGTGAGAGATTCACACAGCTTGATCGTTTCTCTGAGCAAAGTCTGATTTTGCTATGGCGTGGGGAGTCCAGTTGAGGATGGCACTATTTAACTGAAAACAAATGGACAGCCAGACGGAGAGAGAGAGAAAGTCCGAAACTTCGATTAACAACATTTTGATTAATTCATTCAAATCTCCATTGGAAAAAAAAGGAATTCCCATTGCGCACACATGCAAATAAGCATATACAAGTACAGAGAGACAGAGACACACAAACTTATACAAGCACACATCATCATCAGCATCAATTTACCACCTTAAACACAATCGTGACACAGACAGACGGTTTTGAACCCCAGTTCAACGGCTTCACTTCCAAAACAACAGAGACGCTACTGCAGAGACATACAGTCACAGAGATACACACGGAAATATAAACGTAGTCATATTAACACACTGAAGGCACAAACATTTAGATGGTGTCAGAAGTCACATGTTGTAGAGCAACAGTTTTATTTGTAAGCTTGTGATTTTTCATAAATTTTTTTGGACTCTGACCTGCTTTAGTGCGACTTATTATCTTGTCCACCTCAGTCCAACACTGGCACAGACACAGAGATAGACTGTGATACATATACACAAGCAAAGAAACGCACTGTAATAGACACACTTCTATACACTGAAACACGCACATGCACCTCTGTCATGCACACAAATACATCAACAGAAACATGCAGATCGATAGCGAGGGAGATACACATATGCGCAGACACAGACACTCACATATACAGAGAGATGTCTAGAGATGGATGCATAAACAGAGAGAGAAAAACAGGCGGACACAGAGACACCCACACACAAAAGCAACACACAGAGACACACACTCGCATATATGCACTCACAATCACATGTATACGCACACAGATACTCAGACATGTGCTCACCGACAGTCAGAGGCACACATGCATGTAGAAACACACTATCATACATGTCCTCGAATTGTGAAGGCTGGCATGAGAACACATGGTTTTAAATTGAGGAGTGATGTTTATAGGAAAGATATCGGAGGTAGGTTATTTACTCAGAGATTAGAAAGGACATGTAATGCCATGCCTGCAGCAGTGACAGACTTGCCAATTTTAAGGGCATGGAAATGATCATTAGATAAACATGTGAGTGATAATGGAATAGTTTAGGTTAAGTGGACTTGAGATTATTTTCAAAGGTCGGTGTAACATCGAGGGTCGAAGCGCCTGTAATGTTCTCTGTTCCATTAATTGCTTTTCTTTCCAATAACTAAATTAGAAATTAGTCGATTTTTTTATGAATATGTACGTTTGATGGAAAGTTTTGCATAATCTCAGGTTGTGAGTTGTGCCATTAAAACAATTTGTGAAGAAACCAAGCAAAACTTGCCCGGTGAGTAGAATGCGAGACTGCCTTTGTGGGGATGAAGGGAATTTGAATCAAAGGGCCCAATGTCGCCATCCGTGAGCTTTACAGAGTTTTCAAATGGCAGTTCATGCTGTTGACTTGGGGCTGAGTGCTGTCATGTTCTAGGATAATGAATCTGAGATAGAGAAGTTCATAGTGTTTGACTCTTGGCAAGAATGCACATCTTAGGAAAACACGTCCCGGAGAAATAGAAGATTTAGGATTGCCGTTGGCTGTTCAATACCAAGAGGTCTAAGCCCAACTGGGAAAAATAAAATGCGAAGTTACACTGAACAGAATCCACTGGCCTTCATTGAAAACTTTCCAACAAAAAATACAAAACAATTTAGGTGGATCTATTCAATATAAAGATCATGCACCTTATTGGAACACATAATGTAATGGCCAATGCATTGTCTCATGTGTCAAATTCTGAAATAAACGAAAGATATAAGGAACCCTGATCGTTAAACATTGTCAGATGGGAGAAAAAATAAATGGATTCTAGTCTGATGTTTTATTATTGTACATCATATACTTTGTACGGAAATGCTTTTTGAATGGCATTTCAGTTTCATAAGTGCTGAATCATATGAAAAGCATTCTTTTCGACATCTGGATTTTAATTGTTGACTGAAATGAGAAGAGATCTACTTCAAAACCAGAGGTCCAGTGGAGGATTGATGCATGATTCAGAACCAATTCACTTGTCAGTGAGAGTGACCCAATGGCTGAATGTTTGCAGATGAACAGAGGTACTTACAGATAGAGCCTTGGTTAAGAACAAAGAGTTGCTTGGTTTGTAAACCACCGACAGATTATCAATACCAAAGGCCTTCTCACTGGCTGCAGTGACGTGATTGTTTCTAAAACAGCTGAACCACTTGGGGCTCTGAATTAAATCCAGTGAAGCCTCAGACCTCCACCTGATAGGAGGTCTCTCTCTGTTCCCTGCAGTAACGTTTTCCTTCCGCAGTTCATGGGAGCTCAGCCGTTTAATGAGGATGACAGAGAGTATTTCCAGCTGTGAATCAGTCTTCGTTCCTTTTGTATATCAATAAGAGCATTGAGAGAAGGAAGACTGTGAAACAACATTTTGACCAGAAGAGAATCAATACAAATAAATATTTTTCATTGTGAAGAGGAGTTCGGACTTCCTTCTTAGTTCTTCCCGCCATCCACGACATTATTTCATTTTATCTCATCTGTGTGTGTGTGTGTGTGTGTGTGTGTGTGTGTGTGTGTGTGTGTGTGTGTGTGCGCGTGTGCATGTGTGTGTGTGCGCGCGTGCATTTGCGTGTGTGTATGCATGTGCGTGTCAATGTGTGCAGATCTGTTTGCATGTGTGTGTGCGCATGCATGTGTGTGTGTACAAGCATGTGCATGTGTGAGTGTGCATGTGTGTGTGCGTGCATGTGTGTGTGCGTGTGTGTGTGTGTGTGCGTGCATGTGTATGTGCGCGTGCATGTGTGTGTGCATGTGTGTGCGTGCGTGCATGTGTGTGCGTGTGTGTGTGTGTGCGTGCATGTGTGTGTGCACGTGCATGTGTGTGTGCATGCATGTGCATGTGTGTGTGTGTGTGCATGCATGTGCGTGTCAATGTGTGCAGATCTGTTTGCATGCGTGTGTGCGCATGCATGTGTGTGTGTACAAGCATGTGCATGTGTGTGTGTGCATGTGTGTGTGCGTGCATGTGTGTGTGCGTGTGTGTGTGTGTGTGCGTGCATGTGTATGTGCGCGTGCATGTGTGTGTGCATGTGTGTGCGTGCGTGCATGTGTGTGCGTGTTTGTGTGTGTGCGTGCATGTGTGTGTGCACGTGCATGTGTGTGTGCATGCATGTGCATGTGTGTGTGTGTGCATGCATGTGCGTGTCAATGTGTGCATATCTGTTTGCTTGTGCTTTTGTGTGTATATGTGTGTGTGCCTCTGTTTGCACGTGCATTTCTGCGTGTGAGAGTATATACATGTGTGTGTGTCTCTGTGTGTGTGTCAGTTTACATGGGCGAGTGTGCATTTGAGTGTGTCGGTGTATGTGCAAGACTGTGACTCGAAGGGAATTGCACATTTAAGTTATTGCGTATAGATTGATGGCCAATAAAAGTTTGGCTGTTTCTGGAGTCTTATGATTAACATAAATAGGAGGTTCCACGCAGTGCAGATGACTGGTCAATACATTCTGTTAATCTTAGTTGGAGAAAATTGTAAATTCTATATACATTGTTTCATCAAAAACTTTTGTAACAACTGCATCAAGAGTGGGTAATGATTTCCAGTGCTCAGCCCCATACAAGTACCGCCTTCTAAATTGCCTTGGAAACATTGAGACACAGGCTCCTGAAGAAACGAGACCGGACTGCAAGGACGGTTTTCCTTCATTCTATTGTATTAAGAAGCTTATTAAATATGGATTTTTATAAAATGATTAAAAATTGAGTTCGGATTGTCCTGTCACAATTATTTAAATTCTGTTTTATTGTTTTCATTGATTTCTTTTTAATCCAAAAATACATTTTATGAATTTAAAAAAAAAGAGATCTTTATATATGAATAATCACAAAGGCAATACAGTTCTGTACAATAGCATAACAAGAAAACTAACCAAACAAAAAAAGATGCATCTGAGACAAAAATAAATAAATAGACTTGGGACACTGGAACCTTTCGATAATTGAACAGAGGTTCATAGTGCATTAGTTGAAAAACTTAAATTGTGATCTTTTCCCACTGCACTTTGGAGGCAACTGCCCCAAGATTGAGTGTATCCCGGAGCACATAACCCTGGCTCTTTGAATGGGTCAGTCTGCAACACTCGGTCGGTGTCAACCCATTGTTCTGGAAGTCCACATTTTTCAGTCGGACCAAACAGTGTCTATCACCGGGTAAATGGGCCTCGATGTTCAGTCAATGTTTTTCTTGGTGTGTATCCCAGGGAACAGGACCATGAAGCACAGATTCCTGCGTCACGGAACTGCTCGCAAAGAACCACGATAAAAACCACTGCATCTTCCCCCAGATTTCGTTTGCAAAGGCATATTGCAGAAGGAGGTGTGTGACAGCCTGTATCAACTTGCAGACACGTTGTTGGCAGTGTGTGCCGACAGGGCATATGGGAAGGACCTCACAGGGACTTCACTTCTCACGAACAGCCAAGTGGAGCATTGACACTTATTGGAAAGTTTTGGAGATGAGGCGTTCTTCCAAATGCCTTTGACAGCCTGCACAGGGAACCATACAGACGGCCCACCCTCTCCTTTTCCCGCAGCGTCTCGAGAACAATACGAGATGACCACTTCCTGACGGACTGTGTCTAAAGGTGCTTTATCTTTGCAAATTTCTTGATGCAGGACAGATGATACAGAACAGTCTAATTACACGGAGAGTCCAGCTGGATCAAGGCCTGCTCCATCCTTCACAACACCGGGGATAATTCGATCTGTAGTACATAATGACGCTTGGAGATTGTGTACCAAAGGTCCACGCTGACCTTGATGCAGCCACACAAAAAGATGGCTATAAGGATGAGGGTAGAGCTAAGTTCGGTCTTACCACGGCCTTATTCAGAGTTATGTTCATGAAGTCCCAGCAGACACGGTCTATCTTCGACATCCAGATGAATTGGAAGGTGATTCGGGTAACTGCAACAGTGCAGGTCCATGGAATTGGTCAGAATGGCACAACTGAAAACAACAGAGAGAGTGCCGAAGTATGTGGGGAATGGACACACAACTTCGGTTGTGCCCCCTCGTTCTGGAGACCTCTATAATCAGTGACATCCGTCTTGCATTGATCCCGTTTGGTCCACTTCGAGATTAATATGGTCTTGGATAATTAGTTGTATTGTCGTTGGATGTCTTGGGTGAGATGGAAGTTAAACACAGATAACTACTCCAGAACTGCATTAATTCCGACTTGGATTTCTTTCTCGCACGTCTCTAATTTGCTGTTTTCTCACTTTAAACATTCAAATTACATCAGTGACATACCAATCCCCCCTTAGGAACCGTCCTATGAAGTCTCATTGAGGACCCTCGCCCAACAGTCTCAGGATTTCAAAGAATGAGAGGAGATCATCTTGAGGAATATCAGGTTATGAATGGTTTTAGCAAAGTAGACACACAGAGTATGTATGCTAATGTGGGCCAATCGAGAATGCAAGTTCACTGATTGAGGATAAGGATTAAGCAGATTTAAACAGAGATGCGGAGGAAATATTCCTCTCAAAAGGATCATGCATCTGCAGAACTCACTCGCTCAGAGATTGGTCGACGCAAGGACATTGAGTAAATTTGAAGGGAACATGGACAGGTTTTTGATCAACAAGGGCTTGAGGGACGACAGAGCGGACAGTAAAGTGGAGTTCTGTTTAACTTCATATTAATTGTGATTGTAAGGGTTGGTGCAGCAGGCTTAGAGTCATAGAGTCATCAAGGAATACAGCAGGGAAACAGACCCTTCAGCCCAACACGTCCACACAGACCAGATATCCTAACCCAATCTAGTCCAACATGCCAGCACCCGGCCCATATCCCTCCAAACCCTTCCTATTCATATACCCATCCAAATGCCTCTTAAATATTGCAATTGTACCAGCCTCCACCAATTCCTATGGCAGCTCAGTCCAGACACGTACCACCCTCTGTGTGAAAAAGTGGCCTCTTAGGTCTCTTTTATAGCTTTCCCCTCTCACCTTAAACCTATGCCCTCCAGTTCTGGACTCTCCCACCCAGGGAAAAGACTTTGTCTATTTATCTTATCCATGCCCCTCATAATTGTGGAAACCTCTATAAGGTCACTCCTCAGCCTCCGACACTCCAGAGAAAACAGGCCCAGCCTGTTCAGCCTGTCCCTGTAGCTCAGATTCTCCAACCCAGGCAACATCCTTGTAAATCTTTTCTGAAAACTTTCAAGTTTCACAACATCTTTCTGATAGGAAGGAGACCAGAATTCCATACAATATTCCAACAGTAGCCTAACCAAAGTCCTGTACAGCTGCAACATGATCTCCGAACTCCTGTACTCAATATTCTGACCAATGAAGGAAAGCATACCAAACGCCTTGTCCACTATCTTATGTTCCTGCGACTCCACTTTCAAGGAGCTATGAACCTGCACTCCAAAGTCTCTTTGTTCAGCAACACTCCCAGGAACTTACCATGAAGTGCAAAAGTCTGCTAAGATTTGCTTTCCCAAAATGCAGCGCCTCGCATTTATCTGAATTAAACTCCATCAGCTACTTCTCAGCCTATTGTCCCAACTGGTCCAGATCGTGTTGTAATCTGAGGTAACCCTCTTCGCTGACCACTACACCTCCAATTTTGGTGTCATCTGCAAGCTTACTAACTGTACCTCTCATGCTCGCGTCGAAATCATTTATGTAAATGACAAAAAGTAGAGGATCCAAGCACCGATCCTTGTGGCACTCCACTGGTCACAGGCCTCCAGTCTGGAAAACAACTGTCCACCACCATCCTCTGTCTTCTACCTTTGAGCCAGTTCTGTATCCAAATGGCTAGTTCTCCCTGTATTCCATGGGATCTAACCTTTCCAATCAGTTTCCCATGGGGAACCTTGTTGAACGCCTTACTGAAGTCCATATACGTCACATCTCCTGCTCTGCCCTCATCAATCTTCTTTGTTACCTCTTCAAAAAACTCAATCAAGTTTGTGAGGCATGATGTCACATGCACAATGCCATGTTGACTATCCCTAATCAGTCCTTGCTTTTCCAAACACATGTACATCCTATCTCTCCGGATTTCCTCCAACCATCTGCCCACCAAGGAGGTCAGGCGCACTGGTCTATAATTCCCTGGCTTGTCTTTACCGCACTTAAACAGTGGCACCAAGTTTGCCAACCTCGAGTCTTCCAACACCTCACCTTGGACTATTGATGATACAAATATCTCAGCAAGAGGCCCAGAAATCACTTCTCTAGCTTCTCACAGTGTTCTCGGGTACACCTGATCAGGTGTCGGGGATTTATCCACCTTTAACCGTTTCATGACATCCAGCACGTCCTCCTCTGCAATCTGGACATTTTCCAAGATGTCACCATCTATTTCGCTGCAGTCTATATCTTCGATATCCTTTTCCACAGGAAATACTGATGCAAAATATTTATTTAGTATCTCCCCCATTTTCTGTGGCTCTACACAAAGGCCGCCTTGCTGATCTTTGAGGGGCCCTATTCTCTCCATAGTTACGCTTTTGCCCTTAATATATTTGTAAAAATCCTTTGGATTCTCCTTAATTCTACTTGCCAAAGCTATCTCCTGTCCCCGTTTTGCCCACCTGATTTCCCTCTGAAGTATACTCCTAATTTCTTTATACTCTTCTAAGGATTCACTCAATCTATCCTGTCTATACCTGACATATGCTTCCTTCTTTTTCTTAACCAAACCCTCATTTTTTTTTTATTCATCAAGCATTCCCTATACCTCCCAGCCTTCCCTTTCACCCTGGCAGGAATATACTTTCTCTGGAGTTTTGTTATCTCATTTCTGAAGTCTTCCCATTTTCCAGCCGTCCTTTTACCTGTGAACATTTGCCTCCAATCAGCTTTCAAAAGTTCTTGCCTGATATCGTCAAAAGTGACCTTTCTCCAATTTCGAACTTAAACTTTTAGATCTGGTTTATCCTTTTCCATCACTATTTTAAAACGAAGAAAATTATTGTCGCTGGCCATAAAGTGGTCCCCCACTGACACCTCAGTCACATGCCCTGCCTTATTTCCCAAGAGTAGGTCAAGTTTTGCACCTTCTCTCGTACGTACATCCACATACTGAGTCTTGAGGGGCCGAATGGCCGACTGCTGCGCCGAGCTCTAATACTGTTGTGAATCACAAACCTTGCAAAAATTATTGTGTTCTGTTCCGGAGTCAATGGAGTCTTGGAAGGTCGAGAGTGAGGTGTTCGAAAAACACAGCAGCTCAGACAGAATCCAAGAAAGATGAGAATCAACGCTTCCAGCAAGAGCTCTTCATCAGGAATATACCCGAAACGGCGCCTCTCCATCTCCTTGGATGCTGCCTGTTCTTTTCCAGCAACATGCCGTCAACACTCATTCGTGGAGTCTTGGAAGGTGACCATCAATGCAACTATTACTCTTTGAGCTACTTCCTTAAATAATCTGGGAGGCCAGTAATTGGATCTCAGGGATTTATCTGCCTTCAATCTCATCAGTTTGCCCAGCACCATTTTCTCTCTCATCCTGATGTCATTCTCACTCGCCCTGATGTAATTCACTCACTCTTTAGAGCAGAGAATATCGAAGAAGTCCTGGTTGCTGTCTTCTCATAGAATGAGAAGCATGGTAAGGTGGGTAGAAAGCATCTGTTCCTTCACTGAAGGATATTAACAAGCAGGGATGCATTTAAATTGAAACGCAAGAGGTTTAAAGGAGATTTGAAGGAATATTTTCTCTCAAATCGTATTGGGGGTCTGAAGTGCGCTGTCTATGAGGTTATTGGAGACAAAATCCCTCACAAGCTTGATAGACATTTGGGTTAGCACTCGAAATATTATGTCATTCAAGGCTATGGACCAAATTGTGGAATGTGGGACTTGTGTAGGTGGAGGGTAATTTGTATTCTGGGTCGAGCGCGATGGGCTGGAGGGCCTCTATCCTTTTTCTCTCATTGGAGTTTGTCCCCCAATATTATCTGAGCTTTTTTTTGTGTCCTCCTTTGTGAACACACATGCTAAGTATGCATTTAAATTTCTTCCCCATTATTTGCATTTGAATATGTAAGGGACAACCATTTGACTTCATTAATTCTTTTTTCTTTACATGCCAAAGAAATATTTAATGCAGAATTGTTTTTGTTCTCTGCAAGCTTGACTCTCTCCCATTTAATCAATCCCTTGCTTCTCCCTTGCTAAAACAGAAACTGCTTCTTAAGTCTGCTTTTTTTTTAAAGTTTTTAAGCAATGCGTTTGCTTGTTGCTTGGATCTGAAACCAACACATGTTACACATGTCAAATTCCTAAAGACCTCACGCAGCTATATATCCCAGGCTGCATTAATTTTTAACCTCAATTTTAATAGATTCGGGTGCGACACCACAGACCAATTCACGGAGTAAAATGCTTGACTTATTCCAAATTATGTCTAAAGTAGTGTACGTAATCATTGCCATCGTTTGTGTTCCTGGTTAGTCACAATAACTAGTTAATATTTGCGAATCTATTTGGGAACTGGTTGCTGCTTTTGCTCCAACAGAAATTGCAGGAAGATTTGGCAGCATTTGTGACAGAGTTCAAAGTTATATGTTTCCCCTGTGTGACGATAGTGCTCTTTTCAGTTACGTTATCTTTGTTTTTCTTTCAGAGATATTGTAAAGGACACAGACTCCGTAAAGTCTGAGATGAAGGGTTGTAGTGCCAATTTGATTATAGCTAATAGATACTGCCTCAGAAAAAAGGCATTCAAATAAAAAAAATCACTTCTATAAAAATGGGGCGGGGGCAGTTCTCCCAGTCCTGCTTCGCTCTGGTTTGGTTCGGCTTCAGCACAATAGATTTGAAAAAGGCTGCGGGACCCTAACTAAGCAGGTCCTCCTCAGTCTCTCTGACATCTCTTCTGTCAGACCACGGTTTGATTTTGCCTATTGTGCCAAGAGCTATTTACGTGGCCTGTTTTAAGTATTTAGAACAGCATCATTCATTTGGTTAGTCTGTTGCAATTTCGAAAAGGGTAAGTTATTATATTTTCTGTTCTGTTTCGTTTGTGTTTCGTTTCCAAATCTTGCAAATGAATTCTGTTTTGTTTAAAACTAAGTGTGTTGCGCAGCTGCATCTCTCCTGGAATATTTATGTTATACCTGCTTAAAACAATTGGGAAAGTTAGGGGCTAGGCTCCTTCCTACAAATGTTTTCAGAGGAGTCTGGCCTGGTCCATAACACACTGGTTTGTCTATATCGATGCTGCCAGACCTGCTGAGCTTTTCCTGCCGTTAATGTTCAATTATTCGATTTAAAGCATTTGCAGGTCTTTTGGATTTATTTGCTTACTGCCTTTATTGAAGGATTGATATGCATTCTCATGCTGATATATTATTCTTTTGTGTTATTCAGTGATAGTCACCATCGTCCCACCCAGCAACAGTCCTATTGTTTCACTTCAGAGAGATTATTAGATGTGGTTTAAACTTAGGATCACGACATATCAAATGAGGGGCGAAATTGAGGAAGAGAATCCTTTTTGGTAAACTCGGACGATGTAGGGTGTTGAACCCACATGTTTGGTGTTCTTCTTCATCAGAGATCAACCTTTGAGTCTCCAGAGTCTAGCTGAACACTTTGCTTAGTCAAGTATGCTTAGTAAGTTACGAAAACAGAAATTGTGAAGAAACACAGTTGGTCTGGCAGCATCTGTGGACATAGAGAGAAAGCAGAGCTAATGCCTAGAGTCCAGTGACCCTTCTTTGAAATCATCCTTTGAGTTCAAAGCAAGGGTCACTGACCTCGAGACGTCCAACTTTTTCTCTTCGTCCACAGATACTGTTGGACCTGTTCAGTTTCTCTGCCAACTTCTCTTTTTCGTTTTAAATCTCCTGCATCTGCATTTCTTTCTGTATCCTGAATTAATAACCCTTTGCTATAACCTCGGTTATTTGTCTCGATTTCATTTCTGAACACAAGCCCTGTGTCTCACACACTTGGCCAATTCTCCAAATCGTTGATGTCTGCAGCATTGCGCACTATTGATTCTGATTTACTGCGGCCAAAAGTTATTTTAGGGAACTTTCCAGAACGGGGCACCTGCGGGTGTTGGGAAGGTAAACTCCTCATTTAATGAATGGGCTCGCTCCAATCCGTGGTTGTTTGGTTCCTGTAGTAGGTCATGGAATGTAAATCCCACGGGTAAGGAGGATCTACTGCATCTTTCTCGAACAACAAATCAGTTCCATGATCTGGAAAGACAACGATGACAAGGATGACTTTAATACAATAATTATTAGCATTAGGCCTATCTAATCAGAACGTTTATCTGCATGGCCACTCCCATGGTGAGACGATGCTTTTCCCTCCCACTCCTGATTCAGTTCATAAGCAAAACAGAGCGTATTGAGAAAATTTGGAACTGTGACTTAGATTTCTAAATATCTGATTATACTCAGTCAATGGTTAAACGTGCTAAATTCAACCCAAATATGTCAGCTCTTGAACAGAAATTCCTTTGTGACTAATTTCTTTTATTCTATCACCCGTTCTTGCAGTCAATGTCATAGCGATTATAATCTTGTCTCGGCAGAAGTGTGTACTGCGCAACTGCATCAAGTGTTATCTCGTCGCGATGGCAGTGGCAGATCTATTGCTCATTATAATCGAGGTCATATCGAGACAAATTAATGTTTATTATTTCCCATTATGTTTCTTGGACATCACTCCTGTCTGTAGCAATCTCTGTCCTCAGTTGTGCAGGCACAGACTGTTCGGTCTGGTTCACTGTCACTTTCTGCTTTGATCGATTTATGTTCATCTGCTGCCAGAAGATTAAAACTAAATATTGTACTGAGAAAACCGCAGTTTTGGTTCTAGCAATGATATTCATTCTACTGTTAATGAAAAACATTCCTTTCTACTTTTTATATGAACCTTCAAAATTAATTCGCAAGGTACCATGGTTGTGTTCTGTAAAGCCTAGTTATTTTACTGAGCCTGGGTGGGGGGTGTTTTCTCGATTCAATGCCATTTTAACACCAATACTCCCATTTGTTTTAATAATATTGTTCGACGCAGTGACAGTCAAAAACATTTTATTGACAGGTCGAGTCCGCACAGGACTGAGGAGTGTCAATAAGGGCATGAATCCCAGTGACCCAGAAATGCCGAACAGAAGGAAATCTGTGATTTTGCTCTTTGCTATTTCCAGAAGCTTCATACTTTTGTGGCTTGTACATGTCTTTAAAAATTTAATGCTGTATATTACTAAAACGATAATTCAGCCAATATTTTCGAAAACGTTGGGTTTCTGCTGCAAAACATCAATTACTGCACAAACACTTTTATTTACATGGCAACTCAATTCAAGTTCAGAGACCATTTGCAGAGTACTGTGAAATATCTATTCGCGCCAATTATTCTGTTAACTAATAGACAGAAAATATGTTAGCGTCCTTTTGTGGTGGCGCTCCAGCTGAGAACGGAGACCGGGCATCAATCCAACCTTCTCCCAAAGTATCGTTTAACATCTTTGAAGTAAATGTTGCCGCAAAAGTTACCCGAGGACAGAGCAGCAGTAAGTCTGAGTGATTTTATGCATTTACCATAAACTTTCATCAACGATTCACCATTGGCACTGGTGTCTTGATGGACAAAACTAATTTTACACCAAATATGAATGGTGGTGATGGGGAATGTAGGGCCGAGTCAGAGTGTGACAGAAGAGATGTTTGGGAATAAACAGCCTAACTGACTGATGATTCCAATATTTCCTGTGGTCAGTGAATCAATTGGTGAGGAAACTCTAAGTGAATGGCTCGCCAATTGGTACTTAGCAGACATAGACTGGAAGCCAGAGAAGTTGTTCTCTGCCCAGTTCCCCGTAGTCACGTCCCAGCTCTGCATGGATGTCCCGAGTTCCGTCAACATAATTGTCCAGATTAGTGATTGGATAATGAATGATATTGAACTCCATTCAGACTTTGTAAAACCCCCAATAGAGTTTTTACTGATCTTATTTTCATACCCTGTATGTTCATCTCCATGATCCACACAGCGACGGACAGAGTTACGACTAATTCTCAGTTTTCTGTCGCACCTGAAGATTTAACTCTTTGAAAGATGTGGGAACGCATTCAACAGTTACAGGCTCCATTCAGCAATATTGCATTTCTCACTGTCACAACTGATTATTTCCATCTAATTTGGAAAGCATTCTCTATGGTCTTCAGTAATTCCAAGAATGTCACAGAACTTTCTAGTCCAGGTGGAGGCCATTGAAACCATCGTGACTGTACCAGCTCCAGGAAGAACTGCACAGGTAGTTCCACTCTCCAACGCTCCCACAGTGGCCTTCCAAATTCATCACTTTCATATATATATCTTGCTCTCTTTCAAAACACGGTTTGGAATCTGCCTCCGGAACTCTCGCAGGCCATGCTTTCCACATCCCAAAATTTCCTGGAGCAAAGGAGTTTCTGCTCATCTCACTGCCTTGTTCAAATTTTTAAAATTGTGACACCGAGTTACTGGCATAACGGCCAGTGGAGACGGAATATCCTTCTTGAGCCAGTCAAAATTCTTCGTCGTTATCAACATCACAATAAAGTCTTCTCTTAATCTTCTCTGCTCCAAGGAGAATGTGGCCAGATTCTCTAATCTTTTATGAAAATCCCCTCATTCCTGGCATCATTCCAGTAAATGTTCTTTGAAATCTCTTTACGTTTTTAACATCCTTCATTAACGAAGGTGCCCATAAATGAACATAATACCTCAAATGTCGTCTGACCAATGGTATGTGGAGGTGTAGCATCACTGGCTAGTTCTTTTTTACTCTCTCCCTCTGTTTATAAACGCCAGGATAGTATAAGCCTTCTTAACAACTGTTACAAATTAACCCCTCAGGGAATTGTGCACTTAACTCCATTTATTCTCTGCTCCCATACTCCCCTCAAAGTTGGTACAATTCAGCCTGTATTCTCTCTCTGCGTTTCTTCTCCAAAAGTGTATCAATTCACATTTCTCTGTATTGAAAATCAGGTGCCAGTTGTCTCCCCATTTGTACAGCTTGTCAATAACTCCCTGACGTTTCTCAAAGCCATCCTCATAATTCACCATTCTCCCAAGTTTCGTACCATCTGCAAATTAGTCCCCGATAAGTATCTCCTAATCCCTTATCTAAATCCGAAAAGGCAAGAATTCCAGCACCAAAGTCCATGGAATGCTAATTTCAACTCGCCTCCAGGCTGAGAAATGCCTATTCACACATTTGTCCCCTATTTCCTGTATGTTAGACAACTGCGAATCCATGCTGCTAAAGTATAATCCTGAACAAACAACTAACTTGCTAACCTAATGCAATGAGACACCATATTAAATGTTTTCTGAAACCTCAATCATATCACATTCGCAGCACTATCCTCATCCATCACCTGTGTCAAATTGCTAACGATATCAATTAAATATGCCAGAAATGATACATCTTGACAAAGCCATGCTTTTTCTTGTAGCATCCCGAGAGAGTGGTAACAGGTCATTCAGTCTAAGAAGTCCACAACAACGCTCTGAAGAGTAAACCACCCAGGCCCATTCCCTATATTTACCCCTGACAAATGCAGCTAACTGGCATGTTCCTGTATAATTTCCCATTGTCAATTCACTCATCCTCTGATGTTGGAGGAAACTCACACTGAAATGGGAAGAACATGGAAACACTGCTCATCCAGTCACCTGAGAATGGACTCGAACCCAGATGCTTGGCACTGGGGGACAGCAGTGCTGACCACCAAGCTATCATGCCACTCCGCTGACTGGTATTAGCCTATTTTTCCGTACGAGTATTTTTGCTTATCCTGTATTATTGTCTGCAGCTGTTTCTCCAGTTTTGATATCAAGCTGAGAAGTCTGTAGTTTCCAGGGTTATCATTTGTCCTTCTCTTAAAAAAGCAGTGTCACACTTACAGTCCTCCAATCGCATGGGATTAGACCTGTGTTCAGTGAAACGTGGAAAATGTCCGTCAATGACCAACCAATTTGAATCCGTTACCTCTCTCGTCAATCCAGAATACAGCCCATCAGGTGATTTCTTTACCTAGCTTCCCTCCAGCCTTTGTAGTATCACTTCTTCATCTCACTTGATACTACTGAGAGGCTCAGCTGCTACATTTCCAGTTGCACGATTATCAGCTTCCTTGATCATTGCATTACCGTTGATTACCAGTCCATCATAATTCGTCATCCTTGGATTTTTAAAAGTGCTGTGGTAAACTTTGTTGAAGGTTTCTGCTTTTTTTACTTTTGCCTGTAATCTACCTCATCAGTTGGACATATAACAGCAGCTCAGGGTGACTGTCTGCTTCCTGTCTTGAAGTTGAGGATATCCTGTTCACAATCTGATCTTCACCAGCAACAAGGTTCACATTACGTATGATAGCAAATGCAACACCTTCGCTATTACTTTGTAATTATTATTGCTGCTATGTATGTCGAGAATGTGCTGATGGAAAAGCACAGCAGGTTTTGCAGCATCCAAGGAGCAGGAGTACAGACATTTCGGGCCAAGGCCCTTCATCAGGAATAAGGCTGGGAGTCGAGCGGATGGTGAGTTAAAGTGGAGGGGCTGGGGCTGGGCGCAAGGTAGCTGAGAGTGCGACACTTGGATGGAATTGGGGGTAAAGGTGATAGGTCAGAGGGAGTGTGGACCGGATAGGTGGGATGGAAAATGGATAAATGGGACAAGTCAGGAGGGTTGTGCTTAACTGGGAGATTGTATCTAGGAAAATGTAGGGGAAGAGGAAATGAGGAAATTGGTGAAATCCACATTGATGCCATGGTGGTGAAGGGAGTCAGAAGATGTGGCGTTCTTCCTCGAGGTGCTGGGTGGTAAGGGAGTGGTGATTGAGAAGGCTCAGGATCTGTATGTCCTCCGCGGAGTGAGAGGGGGAATTGACGTGTCCAGCCACAAGGCAGTGGGGTTGGTTAGTGGGGGTATCCTGGAGATGTTCTATGATTCACACGGCAAGAAGGTGCCCTGTCTCCCCAATGTGGAGAAGACATCTTCGAGAGCAACAGATACAGTAAAGGACGACTGGAAGTGCAGGAAAATTCTGATGGATGTGCAAGACTCCTCTGGATTCATGGATGGAAGTGAGTAAAGATGTGTGGGCGCATGTATTGTAATTCCTGCGGTGGCAGGGAAAGCTGCTGGGAGGAGAGTGGAGGGTGTTTTTATTTATCTTTACCATTTTTATCTTAAATTGTAAAGAATCAAATTGATTTTGAATTCCACCATAGCAGGTGATGACATTCACATGTAATAAAAGTTTTACCACGTCAACAGTTTCAGTCTGGTCCAGGGAAAGTAATCTACCATCTTTCATTGATGTGGCCGATATGTGACTCCAGACACACAGCAACATGGTGTATTTGAGCTTCCCTTTGGAGGAACTACAGCGGCGGTCTCAGGAATGAAAACAAAAGCCTAAAACGTCACCCCTATACAAATGCATTCATTTCCCTCGCAACAAATCATAGCGTTCTATCAGAACATACAAACTGGGAGCAGGAGCAGGAAATTCAGCACCTCCAGGCTGTTCCCCCATTCAATGCAATCATGCCTGACCTCAACTTCATCCGAATTCCATGTGATCAAAGAACTGAGGCCATGAGAAATGTCTCACTTTAGGAGTCCTGCAGTGAGTAAATCCCTCCACCACCAATGCAAATAACCAGCAGCGTGTTCCATTCAAGATTTGCAGAAGGACTTCTAGATCGAGTGTCAGTTGTCACATTGTGGTTTACCAAGCTGGGAAGTTGATTTGCAGACGTTCCATCTCCCGCCTAACTGACATCTTCGGTGCGATGGAGCCTTCTACAAAGCGCTGCTTGGTTCCATTCCTGTTACTTCTGGTTGCTGGTGCCGGTTGTTTCTTATAGTGGCCGGTATAATGGGTCGAGGTCAATGTGCTTATTGATGGAGTCCGTGGATGAGTGCATGCTTCTGGTCGTCCTCTGTTTAGCTTGTCTTACGATCGTTGTGTTGTTCCAGTCGATTTTGTGATCCTTGTCGTCTGTGTGCATGGCGACTAGGGACAGCTGGTCGTGGTGTTTAGTGGTTGCTTGGTGTTGGTGGATGTGGATTGAGCGATTGCTGCCAGTTTCTCCATTCTCGTGTGACGTGCAGTCTTTGCATGGAACCCTGTAAATTACATTCGTCTTGCACATGACGGGGAGAGCGTAATTCATTCTGGTGAGTTGTTGTCTGAGCGTGGCTGTTGGTTTATGGGCTGTCATGAATCCCAGTGGTCAGAGAGGTTTGGCTTTTAGTTCCAAGACTTTTTTTTTATGCGAGGTAGCATGGACAGTGAGTTTGGTCATGGCTCATTGCATTGTTTGTTAGGCATCTTAGGCAGGGATATCCATACTTCGTGAAGACTCTGTAGATCTGGTTTCATTCTTCTCTTCGCAGGTCGGGAGTGATACAATGTGTTATATCCCTTTTGAACATGGTCCTAATGCAGCGTGTCTTGTGTGTGTTTGGGTGTTTGCTGGTGTAATTCAGAACTTAGTCAGTGTGTGTTGATTTCCTGTACACTGGTGTGTTGCATTCACCTTCTGTGTTCTTTGTGCCATCACATCCAAGAATAGAGTGTCGATTGTTGGTTTCCTTCTCTCTCGTAATTCTGATCCCTGTAAGCAAGATTATTCAGTGTGCGTTCTCAATTCTATTCTCTCCATGATAACAAAAGTATCATCCACGTATCTGAACCAGAATTTGGGTTGGATTTCTGGAAGTTCTGCTTTGTGGACAAGACTAAATGTATTCAGAAAGCAGAGACTTTCTGGCAGACATTGATACCTACCTTCAGAGCGAGTGAGACCCCATGCCACAGCTACCCAATAGAATAAAAAACACACTACGGAACGTACAAAAAACGGGTTAATAACCAGAACTGACCTAAAAATGATGAAAACAGAAAGCAACAAAACACCAACCAGAAACGTCCCGTCAAAGGATACAGCGTCCAAATAATTTAACCACCTTTCCTTGTGTTAAAAATGATACAATCTCATCATCTGATGCACCCCCCCCCCCCCCCCCCCCGATACTACTGGACATGTGGTGGAGAAGTGTGAAAACCCTCAGGGGAGACAGCAGTAGGGCAACAACTTACAACACCAGTCAACTGACAGCACCATCAGAGCACACACACACACACAATCAGACACACACACACACACACACACACAGTTTTGGAGAAGACTACAACTGTACTGAAATCCTGCGTGTGGAACACACTCATTGAAGAAATGTTGTGCCCTCTCTGCAATATGGGAGTAATTTGTTTTTGAGCAGTATTCCTGACATTGGACACAATGAATAGAATGTTTCCACTGCAATTGCATCCAGGCACTTTTCAGTGAAATTGTTCATGAGGAGATGAGGGTTTGAAATATGATTTAGACTGTTGTTAGAAGAAACAAATCTATGCAGGTTCTTATTAAACACAAAATAGCTTTTCCAATTAAATTTACGTAACAAAATGGCTTCAAGTTATACTTTGACAGTGTGAACCTGCATTTCTACTTTGCTGTGTCAGCTGAACTACAGGATAAAGCAGACAATATAGTCTTCATAAAATGACCACTTGTACTAACGTTGAACTGTAAGCATGAGATGATGATTTATGTAGGCAAGAACCATTTCCCAAGAAATACCATTGCATTCGTCTGCTGTCAATCACGTAGTCTGATTACATTTTATTGGTCTTTTCTTGTAATTAAGGCTGTGCTGTCTCTTTACAAAATGTATAAATGATGTTTAATTTTCGAATGTAATTGCACAAAATTTCACTATGGAACACAAAAGCTTTATCCTCTGTGATGCTGGATAAAGCTGCGCCAGGCTGCCCTATTTCATAAAACTGGTAACCTTGATTTGTACAGACAGCATTCCTGTTGATTCTTTTAAATGATCTCAAAACCGAGAGGTCCGGACTCAGATCCACATCTTCATATGGTAGCGCGAATCGTGGTTCAGCAAAGACGGATCATGGACAGCGGTGTAAGAGCCTTGGGTCCTTCACGCTTGAGTGTTGAGGAATTGGGCCAGCCAGACGTGAGTATTTTATATCCGTTTGTTTTCCTCTGATTCAAGTAGTGGTTGAACTGACCCCTCGTAGTCTATAGCCCCAATACAGCCCAAAAAGGATTGGTACTGGCAAGGGAGGGGAGAAAGGGAGAGAGAAGGAGAGAGAGAGAAAGAGAGTGAGAGAGAAGGTCGAGGACCTTTATCGAGATGAGAACTCCACAAAAGAGTGTCAGAGATAGATTATATACACGGAAAAAGGGGGGATAGTGACATCCATGGTCAGACGTTAGAAACGGATCTGAAAACAAAGTCGAGAAGCGCCTGTGGAAGTCGGAAAATTGTTGTGTGTTGATAGGCTGTTGGATAATTAGTGCTTTTCAGTCAGAACTATAAAAGGAAGTTTGCTTAAAGATGAGTAATCAATAGCTAAGATGGAAGATCCGTTCTTCACCGTTAGTAAAAATGTGTGTGATATCCAAAATCTTTTTGAAACTTTCTGGCACCTTAATTAAAGCATTGGGTGATGAGCAATGGCCACTATGTGGTTCAAAAAGTATTCAATTGATCAAATCTGCCCAGCAAATGATTTGGCAAATGAACATGAATTCCAAAGCAAAGGAACTAATTAGATGTGGAAACAATATGATGATGAAACTCATAAAGAATCAGTTTAGTGCCCATGGTAGAATACTGCCACTGAATTGGAAATTTAACGAACTGCTGATGGTGCCATGAAATCTATTGAGGTCCTCAAAAGACTCCTGAGGAGTTCGTTGATCTTTTAAACACCAGAATTACAGTTTATGATGGCAATGCCCAAGATTTTCAGTCCGTTCTTCAACAAGTCCTGACCCGCTCTGAATATGCCCGTTTTACTGAATGTATTGGTCACAATAATTTTACTGCCCTCTCTAATGCTGTAGCCCCAGCTCAGAAACAACAAGATGATATCCCTGCTGCTGCATCTGCCATACCAGCAAAGCTTATTGACTTTACTCGCATCCTTGAACTTCGCTCCACAAACAAGGAGTCTGCTGAAGACTTCCTTGAAAGTTTTGGATAACGTTATGAGTCTTATTCCAGCGACCTGGGGTTAGAATTTAAATGCTATTCGTGCCCAGTATAATTCTAGGCTATTAAACTTGCTGTCACCCTCTGTCGTCACAGCAGTCAAAACAAACAACTTGGACTGGATTGAAGCGAATCCTAATCAAGTCCGTCGTTCTCTTTGTGGAAACAGCAGAGTGAAGACAGACCACCAATCCGTGTAAAATCAGAATTTGTAGTCCAAGAGGAGCCACCTCAACAACTACCTGTGTGGCCCTGCACCCATTCGAGGCCAAGGTCGTGGGTATGGCAGAGGGACACCCGCTGCGTGTCTGCCCCCTGTCTGTTATAATTGCAACAGCCTATATCACTGGGCCCGTGACTGCCTGACTCGAAACTGCCTTACTTGCGGCAGTCCCCTCCATGTGACCTCCAATTGCCCTCGAGGGGCCACACAGGCGGACCAAGGAAGTTTTCATGAGAATAACCTCAGAACTTCTTTGACACTTGGGTAAACCTCCTGATAACACTCATTCTCCACCACAAGTCAGAGGCAAAGGACAAATCACAAGTTTTTCACAAAATGTTCGCTTTTGTCGAGTCAAACCTTCAATGATTGGCTACTCATTAGTCTTGTTGTTCATTGTGACTGTTGTACCTGTAAATTGGCTGCGTTTTTTTCTGTTCGTTTCAATGTTTGCTCTTTGTTTACCCGGGTGGCTGCTGTTCTTGTTGTGTTAAAATATATATAAGAAAGTTGACCAGTGGTACAATTCTTGAACACTTGATTAAGCACCTATCTGCCACAACCAAGATTTCTTTGACATTTGGAATGTGTGTGTGTGGGTGTGTGGGGGGGGGGGGGGGGGGCGGGGGGTGGGGTGGTGGTGGGGGATGGTGGCGGTGTTTCTGAGACTGCCTGCAGTTTGCCGAAGGTTTAATCATTCCAGATTCGGTTTGAATGCACATTTGATTGTTAGTGAGAGAATGGTGCGTTTTGTTGCTGTAGCTTGAGATCCGGGACTGTTTTGGATTCGATTTGCACTTTGAAAATTCATCATTTTAAGGTTAATGATCCTTCAATGAATACGGAATGAAATATTAACCCATGTTCTTCATGATTGCCCCACGGTCCGTTTGTAACTGACCTTTTAACCATTCATCAAAGCCAACTTTATTCAATTTCAAATCAGTTTAATACGGTAAAGACAACATTTTTTTGTTTCAGATTCGTTTGTTTCCACTTAATTTTAAGATTTCTGTGTTTCATCGGTAATTATGATGTGCCAGCCGCAGCTTTATAGAGGGATCCCCCTCCCTCAACAACGACTGAAGTTTTAATTCAACATCAAGTTCTGATAAATCATGTAACAAAATTAATATCTTATGGTTAATATCTGTGTCTTTGGATTCGACAATTATTCGTGCATTAGAAATCTTTTTTTATCATCTGAGTAAACAAGATCTTTTAAGGCAACTCCAGTCATTTCATTACACATAGCATCGCAAATGAACAATGACTAGTCAGGACCACTTAAGAAATTTAATCTTGGACTTAAATTCAGGCACTGAAACATGGTAATTATAGTGGATTTCAAAGTTAGAAACTGCATACATTTTACATATTATGTATTAAATGCTAAAAAATGAATTTCCAATTTTTATTGATGACTTTTAAAGTGTCTTAGTCAATTGTTGAGTTTCCACCCTTAATTACAAATAATTATTATTTTATTTATTTATTTTAATAATCATTTGCATTAGCCCAAATCACAAAATCAAAATTAATTGGTTGAATCGCCTGGTTTTTGCACATTGTCAGTGACCTGTCTCATTCCCTCATGGTTAATTAGAATCTTGGTTGCAAGGATTCGTTCTTAATGAAAGGATGGAAGGTTAACTTACTGCTGAGTTGAGGAAATTCTGCATGTAATTGGGTAATGATCATATATAAGATGGAACTCCCAAAAGCTTATATGAAAAAACAATAAACTGGCCATGAGAAATTGTGTAAGGCTACTAAGGTCGCGGAATATATAAACAAGGTTAAAGCATCAATATAGTAAAATTCCCGAGTCTATTTTGAGGATGAGGAATTTGTTCCTATTACCTGCTGAGCCCTTAATTTCTCCTGATTGACTCTCGCCTGAATTAGGAACCTTGTGACAATATGATGAGGGCATTGCTGCCCTCAAGGTGAAACAGGACATTTCTTTCCCTTAATATTGCACCATAATTAATGTTATCTCAGAATCCTCGAGGCTGAATACAGAAAGCTGGAACAAAGCTGTCGCCAGTCATACACCAATATTCATGTTTAAGTATTTATTGGGTAGAAAACAGTTTGGGAGATAGACCAAAGAGAAAATAATCTGACTCTTATGGAGTGGGAAGAAAATGACACGGTGCAGTTTATCCATTCGTGGGTCATAGACATCGTTATTATCCTGTTCCCAGTTGCTCCTTCAGAAGGTGCTAGTAAGCTGCCCTCTTGAATCACTGCAGTCCATGTGCCATAAGTAGACCATAATGTCCCGTAGGGAGAAAATGCCAAAATTTTGACCGAGTGACCGTGAAGGAACGGCAGTTTATTTCCAATTGCGATGGCGCATTGCTTGGAGGAAGATTACAGGGTGTGGTGTTCCCATGTATCTTCTGCGACTGACCTTCTAGAAGGAAGAACATTGAGGCACACCAGAATGGATCTTTATGCATAAAGATATTTATCGTTGACACTGCATCTTCTGGCATTTCGAATCTGATGGATATTGCCCTCGTAATATTTGCCTGGCATGAAATTGATATTATAAATATTAACAGTGTTACACTGCCACTGACTTGAGACTCCTAAGAGGGAAATTGCTTCAAAAAGTCTAATCACATTTTATTGCAATTTCTGCAGTTTTCCAATTGGATTGGTAAGTAATTCACATTCATGAATGTGATGTATCAATTATAATGTTGGAATGACAGGGGACAGAAAAGTGATCGCGTAAAACTTGAGAGAGGCTCAGGGTGAACATCATTCAGTCGATATGATGTCTTCCTGTTATTACAAAATGATGGGTCAGGAAAAGCCGGTTCATGGCAGAAATTTGGAGAATGCATTTCTGACAGGAAGAAAGATCAATTTGAATGTGGAATTTGCCCTAATCGCCACAGATGTAACAGAAATTCACTACAATACGTCATTGGTCCAATTTGGGGACATAAAATGCAGAACCTGAATCAAAATAGGCCAGGGAAGAGTCAACGAAACGCTGTCATTTGAAAAGGGATGGAGACAAAAGGCAGGTACTGACAGACCAGTTGACAAAAGGTCCATGATTGGGAAAATGTTTCAATATGTTCCAGAATGAAAGCATCGTAGAATGATAGAATTTCACACTGCAGAGAGATGGTATTTGACCCATCTTATTTGTACTGGATGGCCAATGCTCAACCCAGGTATTCCCACTCTCCTGCCCTATCTCCATCGTCCTCTATCTTTATTTCTTTAAAATGTGCATCCGGTTCTATTTTGGAACCTTTTGCAGAATTCCCCTTCCTTCTCTCCCCCCGGCTGCACATTGCAAATGTTAACACCTCTCTGAGTGAAGAAGCTTCGTCTCATCTCACACCTACCTCTCCAGCTGGCGATGTTGAAAACGTGATACCTCACCTTTTCACCTTCTCTACTTCAAGGAGAATCAAACCAATCTCTCTAATTTATCCTTGTATCTAAAATCCTTCCTTCCTGTCTTCATTCTAGTAAATCATCTTTGAATTATCTCCAGCATTTTAACATCCTTTCAACAATAACGTCCCAAGAGCTGAATGCAATACTCCAAATGTAGTCCGACCAATGATCTGTAGAGGTTTAACTTCAATTCTTTGACGTCATACTCTGTCTCTATTTATAAAACTAAAGATCCAATAGACATCTGGAAAGTTGCTTCAACCTGTCTTGCCACCTTCAGTGAATCATGTACGTATAACCTGAGGATCTCAGCTCCAGCATTCTCCTGAAGATTGTGCCATTGAGCTTCAACTGTTTCATGTGTTTCTTCTACCGAAATGCATTCCCTCATATTTCTCTGCATTGAAAATTATTTGCAAATTGTGTGCCCATTTGGCCAAATTCTCAATGTTTCTCAGTATCATCCTTGCAATTCAGTTTTCTCCCGAGCTTAACATCATCTGCAAATTTTGAGATTTTTCTCACCATGTACATCTCCAAATCATTTAAACGAATAAGACAAAAATGGGGGTCCTATCACTGATCCCTGGGGAACGCTACTTTTGACTCATCTCAAAACTCAGGAATACCCATCTAAACCTTCCTTCTGTTTCCTCTCTTGCAAACAAAATTACATTTATTTTTCCAAGAACCCTTCTGTTTCAAATGTTTTCCGAACAGCCAAATATACAACATCTACAGCACATTCCTCATCCACTACGTATGTTACCTTGTCAAAGACCTCAATTACATTTGTCAGACATGTCCTGGCCTTCATTGCATTTGCTCTCAGGAGGATCATTTCCACCATAGAAAATCTCAGATGGGCTCCTTCTTCAAAGAATGGAATTTCCCCTCCCACATCGTCGACAATGCCGTCCAGTGCATCATCTCCATTTCCTGCACTTCCGCCCATGTACCCCAACTCTCCAATCGCAACAAAGACGGAACACCCCGAGTCCACACCTTTCACCCCACAAACCTCCGGATACATCACAACATCTTCCATTTCCGCCACATAGAAACAGACCCCAACACCAGGGAGAGATAGCTCTCACCACCCCTATTTGTGTTCAGGAGAGATTATTCACTCAGCAACTCCTTTGTCAGATATACGATCTGACCTGCTTTCATCCCACTCGTGGCACTTTACCGTGCCACTGCAGAAGCGCCTAACCTGCGTGCACATCTCCCCACTCCCCTTCGTCCAGGGCCCCAAAGGATCCTTCCAGACTCGACAGAGATTTACCTGGTGTTGGAGAGACAGTATCCTGAGAAATAAATCCAACTGGACTAACATTGACCTATGAAGGGAAATAGAAGTCAGGTCAAAAGTTCTATCTGCGCTTATCACATACCTAGCAGCTCCCAGCTCGTGGGATGACAGGATATGGAGGACACACGTTATTGAGTTGGATGATCAGCCATGATCATATTGCAGGGTTGAGCAGGATCGATGGGCGAAATAGTTTACCCTTGCTCCTATTTATTTTATTTGCATCAGTAAATCCAGAAACTGGTAACAGCCAATTTGTTTTGCAATGAACGGAATTCCGACAGAGAAATAATCTGGAGAACATTTCAACATTTTGCACCCCAGCCATTCAGGGGAATGTGCAATTAGATCTGCCTTGTTTGAATATCAGTAATTGGACTCTCTTCTGATGTTAAAAAGTAGTCACTCACAAAGTTTGTGCGTACTGCAAAATCCGGAGTGCAGAAAGTGCAGTTCCATCCATAAATATTGAAATTAGTGTTTAAGTGAACTGCGCGATCACATTGTTAAAAGAAGCATAACAGGGCTACTGATATGTAAATAGCAAGCTGTTATGTATCCTGTCTGCCCAGATCATGATCTGATCTAATCTAATCTAAATTTTAAACTCCATCTGTTCTATGGTGGAGTTTAAGCCAAACTGCTTGTGTTCAAGTCTAATGATGTTAAATTAAAAACAAAACTCAGCTGGCCAGAAGGAATCCTTTGTCGCATTTCCAACCAAATTCTGGGGGACAATAGCTATCCCCTCAAACAACGTGCATGAAACATAATCTAGTTTTAAACACAAAAGAATAAGAACACTGAGCAATTACTTCTACAAGCTTTTTGATTCGCCATTTGTAAACTTTAGAAGTCCAAGTACTTTACATCTCTTCAGTTCAACCATGAAGTCACCATGGTGCTGTTAGACCACAGGATTGCTATTGTATTAGAGGACGCTGGTAGGAGTTTAATCTCAGGTACAACATGCATCATGCCATGTGAGAGGTTAAGAAGGAGAGACCTTTATGTGCAACTTAGCCGATTCAGGAATTCAACCCACGGTGTTAGAATTTTGCGATATCACCAACTGAGCTGTCAAGTGTCACTATTAAGACAAACCTTGTTGACTCGGGTCTCAGAACTGATGTGCAGTTCATTACACCCGAGAAACGAAACAGCAATTGATGTTGATACTTCCCAAACGGCCAGTAACCATAGAGTAAGTAGATCACCCAAGGCTGTGTCGATATATGAATGGGAAGAACATGATTAGAACAGTCTGAGATTTCTGAGAAATACACATTGTGGCAGGCAATCGTTTAACACAATTATAGAATAAAATGAACCCAAGCCGTGGCGAAGAGCATTTCATCAAATATATGAAATGAAGATGATTGAGCATAATTCTGATTTTCATCACTGGTGTTCCACCACCCCCCCACCCCCACTGCCTGCTCCCATAACTTCGATTACACCATTATCCCAACTGACCAGACTTTAAAATATCGAAATAAGAATTAATAGATTGGGGAACGAAGAATAATAGACAGATCTTCAGTGTAAGATTACACCCATTGAAAGGGTGTTTATTTTCTAATTCTGTCGAAGTACTCTAACTAACTCCAACGACAGCTGTGTTTTTGGATCTTTTAAAATCATCTATGGATGCAACCTCATTATGAAACAAGTCAATTAATTTACTTAGAGAAGAAGAAGCCAAAGTCATTCCCAAAAATTCATAACGAGGAAAATTTAACTTAGAACATAGAACATAGAAAAATACAGCGCAGTACAGGCCCTTCAGCCCTCGATGTTGCGCCGACCAAAGCCTACCTAACATACACTACCCCAAAAACCTCCATATGCTTGTCCAATGCCCGCTTAAATGACCATAAAGAGGGAGAGTCCACCACTGCTACTGTCAGGGCATTCCATGAACACACAACCCGCTGAGTAAAAAATCTACCCCTAACATCTTTCCTATACCTACCACCCTTAATTTAAAGCTGTGTTCCCTAGTAACAGCTGACTCCATACGCGGAAAAAGGTTCTCACTGTCAACCCTATCTAAACCCCGAATCATCTTGTACACCTCTATCAAATCTCCCCTAAACCTTCTTTTCTCCAATGAGAAAAGTCCCAAGTGCCTCAGCCTTTCCTCATACGATCTTCCTACCATGCCAGGCAACATCCTGGTAAACCTCCTCTGCACTCGTTCCAATGCCTCCACATCCTTCCTGTAGTATGGCGATCAAAACTGCACACAATACTCCAGATGAGGCCGCACCAGAGTCTTATACAACTGCAACATGACCTCAGGACTCCGGAACTCAATTCCTCTACCAATAAAGCCCAGTACACCATATGCCTTCTTCACAGCACTATTTACCTGGGTGGCAACTTTCAAAGATCTGTGTACATGGACACCAAGATCCCTCTGCTCATCCACACTGCCAAGTAGTCCACCATTAGCCCAGTAATCCATCTTGTTACTCCTTCCAAAGTGAATGACTTCACACTTAGCTACATTGAATTCTATTTGTCAACTTACCGCCCAGCTCTGCAACTTATCTATATCGTGCTGTAACCTGCCACATCCTTCTTCGCTGTCCACAACTCCACCGACTTTCGTGTCATCCGCAAACTTGCTCACCCAGCCTTCAAGCCCCTCCTCCAGGTCATTTATAGAAATGACAAACAGCAATGGTCCCAAAACAGATCCTTGTGGAACATCGCTAGTAACTGCGCTCCAAGATGAACCGATACCATCAACTACTACTCTCTGTCTCCTTCCAGCCAGCCAATTCCTAATCCAAACCTCTAATGCATCCTCAATGCCTTACTTCTGGTGTTACGTGCCCACTGACACGGTCAGATTTATACTGTCCATCCCTCATTAGTCTCGGGAGGATTTTTGTGAATTGTTGCTGCCCTTGGGATGCAGACATAGAACAGTTAGGGAAAGAATTGTAGGAGTTTGATACCTCGACAGGGAGGGAATGGTAATGTAAGGTGAAAGTGCATGACAGAGTTAGAGAGGTTTCCAGAACTGAAACGGTACCTTCGGCCCAAATTGTCGAAATCGCTCAGCTTTCTCATATAATCAAGTCGCATTCATTTTCATTTCTTCCCTATCTCCGCATGGATATCTCATCCATGGACCTATTCAAAAGTTTCTGAAATGAGAACATTGTTCTCTCCTCCATCATTACTGCTGGCAGCCTTTCCAGACAATCACCAACCTCTGTGTGAATAAATTGATTTTCGGTACACTTTCATGTCTCTACCGTCTCATCTTAAATCTATGCTCACGAATTTTAGACTCCCCAGTGGTAAGGCCACAGTTGGAGTGCTGACTGCAGTTCTTTTCACTCCAATATAGGGAGAACATGGTTAAAATACTAAGTTCTGAAAAGCTTTATTCGGATGTTATCCGAACTGGAAATGTGTGAAAAGGAGGGAAACTCGGGGTGGGCGGGGGACATTATGTTGGTCTATAAGTTCATGAAATGTGCAGGTAAGGTAGATAGCTAACAACTTTCCCCATGGTAGCGGATATTGCAGTTAACGTAACCCCCATAAAATTAAAAACGACACTGGAAATTAAAACTCTTCAAATTTACATCTATTTCCATGTCCCTCTTAATGCATTTTAAATAAGGATACAGCTATTTTGGGAACGATAATGCTCCTGCACTGTAACTAAACTTGTAAGAAGGACATCCATTCTCTCTCCAAGTGTGACTATCCTGGTGGGGAGTGAGTGAGCTGTTGATCATGCATCTACTGCCCGTACTTTTCAAGTTTCTACGCTTTTGGGTTTGGAAAGTGCTCCCCTCAGAGCATTCATGGTTTGCTTTAGTGCATCTTCGAGCTGCGAGTCTGTACTGTCCCGGTGCATAATTAGTGAAGGTCGTGAGTTCTGAAACGTCACACGTGCAGTGCCAATCAAGCTGGCCACTTTCTGCTGGATGATGCCGACTATTGAGTTTTTTGAGAGACGCATTTACCTCGGCAAGTGCGGAGTCTGCCATCGCATGCCGACATGGGTAGAATGTGCAAAGTCTATAGAGTCAGTTGTCTAATGGTGGAATCGAAAGGTGTCCCTGGCACTGTGAGGCAGCAGTGCTAATCACTGAGCCACCAACAAAATCCTTAGAAGCAACCTTGTAAAGCATGAAGTGAGGCTTATTGGATATTGCTCATGTGAAGCAGTTAATAATGTTTTGTGTTTTTATGAAGGCTATACCAATGCAAATTAATTTTGTTATCTTGATAAGGTAAGATGCTTAAGTAGAATAAAGTTGAAGTAAAGTAAAAACAATGGAGGGAGTTGTTCTGTTCCATACATGCTTCGGAGCTCCATGCACAGTAAAGTCAATGAAAGTAAGTAATTCTTTGTACTTTTTGTGTGTTTTAAGACAATACGTTTTCTATACTTGCTTTAACTATACAAGGAAATTCGAAACTTGCAGAGTCAGTTGATATTTGGGATGTACGTATTGAATTCAATAATAATAATGAATGCATCCATGATCACCATCATGACATTGGTCATATTTCTCAACGCTAGGCACGTCCGCACGTTCAAAAAGTAAGCAACAATGTACTTATATATCCAATCTCCCCGATAACCATCACATAACCATTGGCTGTTTGCGTGAAAGCAACGGAGACTAGTCCAAAGGGTGAGGATTATATTGCTGACCATTGCAATTGAAAAGTGTGCATTGTTCCAGGAGGGAGCGTTTGATATATAACAAATTGGAAGAATTGTGACGCTGCAGAAAGTGGCCATTCGGCCAATTGTGCCTGCCATGATTCTATCAGTCAGTGCCAACATCCTGTCTTTCCACCCATATCTCTCCACATCCAAATACCAATCCCGTGCTGCCTTTATCTGCCCCAAGTGAATCTGCCTCCATCACATTTCTGCGCGTTGTATTACATTCTGTAGCTACTGGTTTCATGAAATAGTACCTTTGCTGTCAAATCTGCTGCTTCGTTTGCACATCACTTTTAATCCATGGACTCTCTTGTGAGCAGGAACGACTTCTCCCTCTCTACTCTGTGCAACTCCCTCTTGACTTTGTGAACCTCTGTCCCATCTCCTTTTCAACTTTCATCTCTGCAACGTGACCAGTTCCAACCTTTTCAATCTATGCTCATCTGGAACCAATCTTGTTCATCACCCCTTCTACTGATAAAGAAAGTCTACAGTGCACGTTGAAACCATTCGGCCCAACAAGTTTGCACTGACCCTCTGAACAGCAATCCACACACACCCTAGACCTATCTCTCTAAACCTGCAATTCCCATGGCTAACCCACCCATGGTGCACATTCCTGCACTCAATAGACAAATGAGCATGGCCTACCGGACATAAACTGCATGTTACTAGACATAGGGAGGTAACCGGAGCACCCAAAGAAAACCCACGCCGATAAAGGGAGATTATGTAAACGCCATAAAATCGAGATTGGAATCAAACGTGGATCCCTAACAATATGAGGCAGCAGTACTAGGCGATGTGCCACTCCAAATCGAGTCTAGAAGCCCCAATCAAGTCTGCACTGACATTCCAAACAGCATTCCACATTGTCCCCGTAATCCCACATTTTCCATGATTAATCCATCTCAACTGCGCACCTCAGGACATCAGAGGTTAATTCACCACCTCGCTTGCCCATTGTTGGACTGAGTGGAAACCGATGCAGACGCGTGGGAGGATGTGCAAACGCAACACAGACAGCCTTCCGAGTTGAAATTCGAAACCGGTTCCCCAGCACTAAGCGGCAGCATTGTTAACTACTGAGCCACTGTCCCACCACATATAGTTCTCCAACACTTTCTATTTCCTGGAGTGTTTGTTTTCTTACGTGCCACATCTGCGATGCTTTCTTTTACATTCTTGCAAATATAACAAGATTGCACGTAAAATCAATACATCGACCTCCGATTTTAACATTCTGCATTAATGTGTCAGAAATGCAGAAGAATACACTGCAGGCGGTTCAGTACCAAACATTTTCCAGGTTTTATCCTGTCATGTGTATATTTTACTATAGTGTGATTGAACAGTGCTGCCATGACGTTGTTTGCACCTTTGACTTTATCAGCTTAGAAAAAAAATTGAACAGTAGCACAGTAATGGTAACTTTTAAAAGTTTCATACAGCAGAACTCCAGCATAGGTAAATTTACAGGGTGTGCACTTGAAATTGTTTCCAGAGTATATGAGAATGTCCCGCAGAATATAATTTGGAACGGAAAGCCGGCATATCAATTTTACTTCACCAAACGCGTTCACAATGGTACTAAGTATCTCAAACTGTGAGTTCTCCATTCCATTTTATTTCTTGGACTGTAACTCAGTTGTAACTCTCCTCAACAAACAAGAAACTGAAATTTCTGGAGAAACGCAACAAGTCTGATTACAGATAACTCTCTCCAGCATTCTCTGTTTGTGTCTTTTTTTTCAGATCTGCAGCAAAACCTGTTTCTTGTCTGTGTCGGATCACAGCAATTTCTGCTTTCTCTTTGCTCCAGATTTCCAACCATCTCTGCTTTTATTTGTTTAAAATTTGCAACAATATCTGTTGTGTTTTGTTTCATATTTGCAGCTATTCTTACTTTTATTTGCATTCAATCTCCAACAATTTCAAATCCTATTTTTCTGAGATCACCAGCAATGCTCTTTCTGTTTCAGATCTCCAGCGATTTCTCCTTTACTTTGTTTCAAATCTCCAGCAGTTTACATTTTTATTTATTTCAGTCCTCCAGCAATTTCTGTTTTACTTTGTTTCGGGTATATAGTCATTTTGTTTTTATTTGTTTCAGATATCGAGCAATTGTTTTTCTGATCTCCAGCACTTTCGGGTTTTATTTGTGTCAGATCTCCAGCAATTCTTCTTTTTATCTGTTTCAATTCTCAGGCGATTTTTTATTTCGATTGTTTCGAATTGCCAGCAGTTTTTGCATTTACTTGTTTCAGATCACCATCAGTTTTTCTTTTTAATTGTTTCTTATCTCCAGCTTTTTCTGTTTTAGTTTGCATCAGTTCTCCAGTAATTTCTGTCCTAATTTGTTTCAGATACCAGCACATTTTGATTTTAATTGTTTCAGATTTCCAGTGAGTTCTGTTTTTATTTTTTTATTTAGGTGCAAAGCAGTTTCTACATTTTGTTGTTTTGGATCTGCAGAAATGTCTGTTTTGTGTTCAGATTAGATCTTCTGTATTTTCAATTCTTCGTTTTATTTTTCTCCCTGTCTCTCAACGAAATGTCTTGAAGCAAGATGTTATTTTCTCTGTCTGGATTCTTGTCCCCAAATAGATGAAGAAATAAAGGGGCATGCGGTAAGTAACTGGGAGAAAGCATAATACTGCAGACAATGGAAACAATCCGAGTAAAGTGCAGAAACATTTTACAGAGAATGTTCCAGCACAATCTGAATGTCTTCACGGAAGTGTGGCAGGTGGAAGTAAGCTGTTTTTTTTTGGATGAGAACACGCTGACGTTTGATCAGGAAGTTCCACGATTATTTTCCAAACTGAAGTAGGAAACCATATCTCCTACCTAGCATTTTTTACACGCTTCAACAGTTCACTTCGCAAACCCAAACCAAGTTGCTTACAGATGGTTCTTGTATAACGCAATGGTTGTCTTCTTGTACAACACCTCTTATAGAAAAATCGCACATGAGAAACACCGCTTAAAATGTTGGTGATGGAAACACGTTCCAGCCAGCACACATTATAAAAGTTTATTTCCAAACAGTGCCACCAATTTGTCAATCGTGCTGCAGCGATTTCACGTTACCGAAACAAACAGGACGATATTTGGTCTCAGTAATAAAATGAGCTTCTCTTAGTTCACTGTGAATATGACACGAACAACTTGGTTTAGGGGTTTTCGAAATAAAATATTGAAACATGTGAAACAATGCCACTTACAAATATGTTTAAACTTGAAGATCACTGAGACAGAATATCACAACAGTACGTGAAGACTGCGGATGCTCAAATTCTCAAACAAGATCACAAGTAGCTGGAGAAACTCTGCTGGTTTGGCAGCATCAGTAGAAAGAAAGCAAAGTCACTGAACCCGAAAATAAGACATTGCCAAATTCGAAGATTCAACATTGAATTGAATTTCGCTACGATTTGGGATTGCCAGGGTAATCGTTGACATTTTCTCTGTGCATGAGAAACCAACATAAACATAAAAATGCTTACAAAGTGTTGGAGTTATTTCCTGCACTGAATGTCATTGTAACATCAAACATGTCATGTATTCGGTTCCAGTCTTCCCATTCCTTCTAACATTTTTTGTTTCAAATTATGAAGAAACTTACCGACAAACTGCTCCACCAATGTGTCCCGAATATCCTTGCTATGGGTAGCGTGTTCTGAAATACTGGCATGCAATTCAATTTGTACTAATGGAGTACAGCCAGCGCTCCCAAGCCAATCCTAATGACCTAAAAGACACAACATTGAGGTTGAGCAAAGTCTGTGCATTCAAAGAAGGAGTTTACTGCACGTGGGAATGAGGTGAGTAGAAGATCCCCTGACAGATACAACTCCCTGAATTCGATTAGGTTGTTGACTTAGTTAGAGTTGGCCAATGAGTCATTGCCTTCAACTTTGTCGCATGTCGGAGGCAATATATTCATATTACACAATCATTGGCAGATGAGCATCTCCAACAAAAACAAATTCAATCATCAGCCCAGCATTTCCATCCTCAAATCTACAGGTCTTCATATCCTGAGAATATCATTATGAAGCAACTGGATTGAACCATTCTATTGATACCATGCCTGGCAGAGCAGGTGAGAGTGGCTCAGAATCACTCACGTCCTCTCTCTGTAATCCCTGTCCAACATCTACAAGATCATCTCAGGAGTGTCATGAAAGCCTCTTGAATTTCTTGGATGAGCACGGCTCCAAAAACACGCGAGACAATTGGAACATACACAAATAATTGAGCCTGCTTGATTGGCAAGCGAACAGCGAAATTCAAAATTCACTACCTTCACCACTGTTGCACAGAGACACAACTGAGTAGCATTTGCAAAATGCCCTGCAGTTACACACCCAGATTTTATTATATCTCGGATTATTTAGTAGGTGTGGACATCTCTGGCTAATCCAGGTAACTGCAAAGAAAAAAACCTAAATGGGAGAAAGCAGGATGCTGTGGACAATCAAAAGAAACGCAGAACGTGCTGAGCTTTTAACTGAAAAAGTTCGAGAAGCAGCATGAAGTGTTGGACAGGACGAAATGTTTGTCGTGTGAAAAGCCGCTAGTTTTCGATCAGAAAATTCCACAGATAACTTTGTATTTAAAAAAAATTAGGAAACGAAGAACAAGAGAGGAGCAGAACAATGAATGGTACAATCCCAGGAATAACCTGCCTCTCAGTTTACCATGAACAAGGCATAAATATTTTGGTCTGTTTTCTCGAAGCAAAATGTTGGTAGAAATATGAACAGGACACGGTTGTTCGAGCCTGTACCACTATTCCGCCACGGCTGATGCGAAATTCCCAATCTCCACCATGCTGCCCTTTCCCCATAACCTTTGATTCCCTTGTTTATTGAAACTCTATCTAGCTGGGCCTTAAATATGTGACTGGGCTCTATCCCCACAGCTCTCTGGCAATGAGTTGGAACGATTTATAGCTATTAGAGAAAAGAAATTCCTCTTCATCTCAATTTTAAATTGGTGCCACGTAATTCTGACTTTATGCTTTCTGCTACTTGCCTCTCCCACGAGGGGAAACATTCTCTCAATATTTGCCCTGACGAATCCTGGGTGTTTCAAATAGTGGTGGTGAGCTCCTTTGAAAAACTGCTACGGTTCTTGGCTGTCGGGACACACATGCAGTGCGGCTATTAAGGGGTCCCCAGGATCTCGAGCCAGCTACAAAGAAAACAAAAATTGGTAACGTACATCCAAGTAGAGCTGTTGTGTGAGACTCGGAGCAGAACTTTCATGTGCTGGTCCTCGTGTCTCTCATTTATCCTCGTCCTTTGAGCTCCTGTGCAATGAGAATTGTTAAGATCTTGTCGAAGCATGATTAATGTTTTTTTATTTGTCCTCCATCTCCGCTGGGTCATGACCACCAGATGAAATGGTAACATTCTGGTCTGATCATTCACAATGGGTTTGTAGAAGTTAAAGATGAAAGTCCATCTCGATATTCTGAAAGGGACATTGGGAATAAACATTTAATATTGAGCTCAACAAAGATGCCCACCGCCAGTTTTGGTTGAGAAAGGAACAAAATATGTTTGTTCATTATTTGCTGCATTGTTGGCAATATTGAAATTATACCTGCCGGATGTTCATTGATGATGAATGGAACCAGTTTTCATATGTTGTTTTAATGGGCTTTAATGAGATTCATTGCAGCTAGAAAAGTTTTTATCGGAATGATCGCACTGAGGATAGCTGTCGATTCTCTCGTTCATCTATCTAAGTCAGGTTAAATCAAATACAAAAATTATTCAACCTTACACTTAACGTTTTCAATTTTCCCATCTTTTATTTTCCAAACGATGATGAACAACTCCTCCATTCAATCTCCCAGTGTCTTCCACTTTGCTGTACTACTGGTTTATGACAAATCCAGGTTCCGAGTTCCGTAGAGTGGCAATGTTCAAATATTGGCCGGTAAATACACCTTTAGTGAACAAAAAAAGAGTTTAATTGATGTTAAAAGGCGATCATATTCGACAATAAATTTTGTGCAATTAAACAATACAGATTGTTATGTGCCTGACTGCTAACCAAGTTCGTGAAATTACAAGCATTTTTCAATGAACGCTGAAATATGTGTTTTGGGAGTTAATTAGATTTTTAATGTATATTGTATGTAATATCCTTTGTGAAACAATTCCGTTATTCCATTTTCTTCAGAAAATGATATTGCTGATTTTGATATTTCAATTCACTAATACATTAGAGACTATATTTTTGAAAAACTATTCTACAGACGGCTGACTGGAATTGAGACTAATCGATTACATCTATTCCTTCTTACAAGCTCTATCCACCTGAGTGGCAACTTTCAAAGATCTATGAAAATAGACCCTAAGATCCCTCTGCTCCTCCACCTTACTAAGAACCCTACCGTTAACCCTATATTCTGCATTCCTATTTGGCCTTCCAAAATGGACAACCTCACACTTGACAGGTTTGAACTCCATCTGCCACTCCTCAGCCCAGCTCTGCATCATTTCTAAGTCCCTTTGCAGCCGACAACAGCCCTCCTGACTATCCACAACTCCACCAATCTTCGTATCATCTGCAAATTTACTGACCCACCCTTCGACTCTTTCTTTCAGGTCATTAATAAAAAATTCAAACAGCAGAGGACCCAGAACTCATCCCTGCGGGACTCCACTTGTAACTGGGGTCCAGGCTGAATATTTACCATCTACCACCACTCTCTGACTTCGACCGGTTAGCCAGTTTTCTATCCAACTGGTCAAATTACCCTCTATCCCATGCCTCCTGACTTTCTGCATAAGCCAACCATGGGGAATTTTAAAAATGCCTTATTAAAATCCATGTCCACTACATCCACTGCTCTACCCTCATCCACATGCTTGGTCACCTCCTCAAAGGATTCAATAAGACTAGTAAGGCAAGACCTACCCCTCACAAATCCGTGCTGGCTGTCCCTAATCAAGCAGTGTCTTTCCAGATACTCATAAAGCCTATCCCTCAGTACCCTTTCCATTACTTTGCCTACCACTGAAGTCAGACTAACTGACCTGTAATTCCAGGGGTTATCCCTATTCTCTTTTTTGAACAGGGGCACAACATTCGCCACTCTCCAGTCCCCTGGTACCACCTCCATTAACAGTGAAGACGAAAAGATAATTGCCAACGGTTCAGCAATTTCCTCTCTTGCTTCCCACATAATCCTAGGATATATGACGTCAGGCCCGGGGGACTTGTCTATCCTCAAGTTTTTCAAAATGCCCAACACATCTTCCTTCCTAACAAGTATCTCTTCTCGCTCACCAATCCGTTTGACACTCGCCTCTTCAACAATACGGTCCCTCTCATTTGTAAATACTGAAGAAAAGTACTCATTCAAGACCTCTCCTATCTCTTCTGACTCAATACACAGTCCCCCACTACTGTCCTTGATTGGACCTACCCTCGTTCTCGTCATTCTCATGTTTCTCACATTTGCATAAGATGCCTTGGGGTTATCCTTGATCCTAACCCGCCAAAGATTTTTCATGCCATCTCTTAGATCTCCTAATCCCTTTCTTCAGCTCCCTTCTGGCCATCATGCGTCTGAACCTTGTTTCCTCAACCTTATGAAAGCCTCCTTCTTACTCTTTACAAGACATTCAGCCTCCCTCGTCAACCAAGGTTCCCTCACATGACCATCTCTTTCCTGCCTGACAGGGACATACATATCAAGGACACGTCGTATTTGTTCCTTGAAAAAATTCCACATTTCCACGACATCCTTCCCTGACAGCCTATGCTCCCAACTTATGCTCCTCAGATCCTGTCTTACAGCATCCTATTTACCCTTCCCCCAATTGTAAAACCTACCCTGTTGCACGCACCTATCTCTCTCCATAACCAATGTGAAAGTCACAGAATTGTGGTCACAATCACCAAAATGCTCACCCACTAACAAGCCCATCAATTGTCCTGGTTCGTTACCAAGTACCAAATCCAATATAGTCTCCCCTCTGGTCCGACAATCTACATACTGAGTTAGAAAAGCTTCCTGGACACACTGCACAAACACCGCCCCGTCCAAACTGCTTGATATAAAGAGCTTCCAATCAATATTTGGTAAGTTGAAATCGCCCATGACTTCTACCCTGTGGCTTCTGCACCTTTCCAAATTCTGTTTCCCAATCTGTTTCTCCACATCTCTGCTGCTATTGGGAGGCCTATAGTAAACACCCAACAAGGTGACTGCTCCTTTCCTATTTATGACTTCAGCCCATACTACCTCCAGAGACACATTCCCCTCGAACTGCCTTTCTGCAGCCAATATACCATTTCTAATTAGCAACGCCACCCCCCTACTTTTTCACCACCCTCCCTAATCTTACTGAAACATGTGTAACCAGGAACCTCCAACAGCCATTCCTGTCCCTCTTCTATCCACGTTTCCGTGATGGCCACAACATCGTAGTCCCAGGTACCAATCCACGCCTTAGGTTCACCCACCTAATTTCTGATACTCCTTGTGTTGACGTATACACACTTGAACGCATCTCTGTGTCCGCAAGTATTCCCTGTCAGTGCTACCTTCTCCACAGCCTCCCTACATTCTTGGACGTCCTGACAAACAGCTAGCCTACTTGCTGGACTACAAGTCAGGATCCCATCCCCCTGCCAAATTAGTTTAACCCCCCCCCCCCCCCCGCCAAGTGTGCTAGCAAACCTACCTTCCAGGATATTGGTGCCCTTCTGGTTCAGGTGCAACCCGTTCTGCTTGTACAGGTCTCACCTTCCCCAGAATGCAGTCCAGTTGTCCAAATTCCTGAAGCCCTCCCTCCTACACCATCCTTGCAGCCACGTGTTCAACTGCACTCTCTCCCTATTCCTTGCCTCACTGTCACGTAACACCGGCAACAACCCAGAGATGTCGACTCTGTTCGTCCTAGCTTTTAGCTGCCAGCCTAACTCCCTGAGCTCTTGAATGACCTCCCCAGCCCTCTTCCTACCTATGTCGTTCGTGTCAATGTGCACCACAACTTCTGGTTGCACACCCTCCCCCTTAAGGATTCTGAAGACACGGTCCGAGACGTCTCGGACCATGGCACCTTGGAGGCAACAAACCATCCGAGAGTCTCGCCCATGTCCACAGAACCGCCTGTCTGTCCGTCTAACTATAGAGTCTCCGATAACTAGCGCTCTTCTCCTCTCCCCCTTTCCCTTCTGAGCCTCAGAGCTGGACCTCGTGACAGAGACCTGGTCACTGCAGCTTACCCCTGCTAGGCCATTCCCCCCAACAGTATCCAAAGCTGTAGACTTATTGTTGAGGGGAACGACCACAGCGGATCCCTGCACTGGCTGCTTCCTCCCCTTCCCACCTCTAACTGTTACCCAGCTACCTCTGTTCACTGGCGTAGCTATGTCCCTGTAGATTAGATTAGATTAGATTAGATTAGATTAGATTAGATTAGATTAGATTACTTACAGCGTGGAAACAGGCCCTTCGGCCCAACAAGTCCACACCGCCCCGCCGAACCGTAACCCACCCATACCCCTACATCTACATCTACCCCTTACCTATCACTACGGGCAATTTAGCATGGCCAATTCACCTGACCTGCACATCTGTAGCTTCTATCTCTCACCATCTCAGCCTCTCGAATAATCCTCAGTTCATCCAACCCCAGTTCCAGTTCCCTAACGCGTTCTGTGAGGAGCAGGAGCTGACTGCATTTCCTGCAGATGAAGTTGGCAGGAGTATCGGTGGTCACCCCTACCTCAATCATCCTGCAGGAGGAACATTCCACTTCCTGTGCTGCCATTACTCTACACTTAGTCTCCAAAACAAGAACACTGAGTAGCTTACCTGCGGACTTTAAAGTTAGGTTAGAGGAGGAGGATGGGAGCGCGGCCCTCCTTTGTAGGGCCTGACGTCTAGAACACACCCACTCAAATATCAATCACTTTCCTTTCCGACCAGCTCTGCGCTCCAAGTTCACTTCCAGCCCTCTCTGCTGTGAAAAGCAGAGATTGTTGAATACATTCCAACTTTTCTATTGTGGTTACCAAACATCACATTTACTGCAGGGTCAGTATTTAAATTCTAAAACGAAACTGACTGGATACATAGCATGTTCAAAAAACGCCTCAAAAATAAATGATGAACAAAAGCAGTACAGCACAGGAACAGGCCCTTTTACCCTCCAAGTCTGCACTGAAACATTGTGCCCCTCCATACTAAAATTGACTTCACTTACAGGAGCCTTAAGCTTCACTGCTTTGTTATTCATCCAGATGTTTCTTGAATGTTGCTATGCTTTCACGACCTCCTCTGGCAGCGTGTTCCAGCCACTCGTCACTTTTCTCGTATAACAGCGTAACGCACACATCTCTTTTAAAAGTACCTAAATCCCCTGACCTTGATCCTCTGATTCCTAGTAATCAACTCCTGCACCCTGGGCAAAAGCCTCATACTTCCTACTTTATCTATGATATTAACAATATTATAACTATCTATCAGTAAACCCCTCAAACACCTGCATTCCGGTGAAAATCAACCCACTCCATCTGAAATTTCTTCACTCTTAATATCCCCCATAGCAGGCAACGTTCTGGTAACATTTTTCTGTACTGTCTGCAAAGTGTCCATAGCCTTCTGGCAGTGTTATAATTAGAACTGTCTGCAATATTCTAAATCATAACATCACTTGTGTATCCTGACACTCAATGCCCCTTCCAATGACGACAGCTATGCAGATCAGCTTGAGAAGGAAATAAACAACAGAAATTGCAGATTTGGAAATCAAAATGCACAAAGAAGATGTTATTCAAAATAAAATAGCTCATTTAGCCACAGGCAACGCCGATGGCTTCAATTAACAAAACCTACAGATAGCACATTGTAAACAAAAGTAACATTGCAAAATAGTGGCCGGTCATTCAATATGTAACAAAATAGAATTACTGTGGAATATCAGCATCTCTGGCAGCAACTGTGGACAGTGAAACAAGCTCGATTTTTTGAGTTTGTGTATTTTATTTTAAGGTTGATCTTGTTTATCTCGTGATGGGTGCTGAAGGAGTCAACCACAACGTGTAGTGTCTGCACAGGCGGCACAGCACAGTAATGTCTTCATATTACAGACGGTACAGAGATATAATAAAATACAGCAAAGTACTGAGATGCTGGCCATCTGAAAAAAACAGAAATTTCTCGAGATCTGAGACACATAAAAGCAGAAATTGGAGGATATAATAAAGCATAGAACAGCGGAAACTGGATTTTTGTAACCAACAGAAATTGCAGTATATCTAAAACAAAAAAAAACAAAAAAAAGACTCTCTACAATAAAAGTACAAAAAGTAGAGATTGCTGGAGATCATAAACAAACAAGAACCTATATCACTGGAAATCCAAAATAGACAAGAACATATATCACTGGACACCTGGGACAAACAAAGACAGAAAGCGTTGATAAAATTCAGTAGTCTGGCAGCATCTGTGGAGAAAGAAAGTGTGAATATCCTTCGAGTCCAGCGACCCTTCTTCAGGAAGCATCTCACGTTGATTAATATTCACTCAGATCCCTTGTGGAAATTGTTCTGTTATTCCCAGGTCGAAAATTGCAACTGTGACAAAAGAACTAAATGTACACTATGAAGAATGCAAAATTTCACCTTGGGTAAATGATCACCAAAGTCCTCTTCTGGGTCAGGTTGCAGTCCGATTTTGTTCAACCTCACACAGTCTCATGGGGTGGGAGCACATCTATTTCAAATCAGAGATTGGTTTGTCAACCTTATCTGTATTGTTGACTGGTGTAAACGTAGATTCATTCAGCAGACGGGGTTGGTCACGAGAGAGTGTTCGTCACTGGTGAATATCTCAAAATACAGAGGTGAGGAGATGGTCTAATGATGTTATGTATGGAGTATTAATCCAGAGACACAGGCAATATTTTGTGGTCATCGCTTGGAATCTCCATATAGCAGGTGGTGGAAGTTGAAATCAGCATAAATCCATGAGAAAATCAATCAAAAATTAAGAGTCAAATGATGGCGACCAATCGATTGTCATAAAAACGAATCTTGTTAACTGATGTCATTTGGGGAAAGTAATGTCCATCTGTACCTTGTCTGACTGACATGCAACTCTGGACACTGATGGTTGTGGTTTTCTCTTGTTTGATTTCTGGGCAATTAGGAATGGACAATAGATTTAGAGTCAACTGCATCGCATAAACGAATTTTTAAAAATCTATCCATTGTATCAATACTTGGGAATTGCTTCTCAATCCGAAATAGAGGGAGCCAACCGAGATGTTAAGTATATGTCACAGTAATTATAGTCTGTCCTCAGCCTCCAAATTCTACTTTGCGTGCTCAGGAATAATATAGAATATGAATGTAAATATATTGTTATAGCCCAGACCAAACCTTCCCGAAATATATTCAGATGGTATAACTACTTTTTAAAAAAAATTTAAAATTAAATGTACAGTTTTGCATTCCAGATGTAATTCGATCGGTCTAACTATTAACTTTAAATAAAACTTGCTTTAACATTAAACTACAATTAACATACAGACAAAATAGAAAAAAAGACTTCGTTTAACTCTAACATTGTTGAAATTCTTACTAAAATAACATGCATATTGACTAATATTAATTTACTATTTGAATATGGTTGCATCCCATAGACAGACCCTTGGCAAAGGAAAGCTCAGAAAAATGCATTGTCTCACTTGCAAGGCTACCAACTGGAAGAGAGCTCCAGCTTTTAGCTGTAATACAGACAGTAATAATAGCTTATGTGCCCAGCTTTAAGAAACTGCAGGAAGTTAAAACTAAATCTCTTGATTGCTTGGAAGCTTGACCCCACCCATTCAGGCTGCTTCTATTGTTCAAAATTTGAATAAAAGGACTCCAGGTGCTCAGAAACTGATTAATCCTTTGGTTTTGAGCAGATTGCTCAATACGTTTGTCTCAGGCATTCTTCACAAAAACGAGAACAAAATGAATGTCTTAAAGCCACAGCATAGTCACATTATGATGCAAGACTGCGGCATGTAGAATTTCTTGGACACGTGTTCACAATGAGTAATAGGTATGCAGCAAGTACTTGAAGTTCAAGCATCTTTCCTCGGAATCTTTAAGCTGGATGATAAACCCTGGACCAAGATGAGGGAAAATGCGTGTGTCTGAATGAAAGGGTCCTTTGCCTCGGATACGGAAGTTTAATATGAGAGAGCATAATTTTTAGGTGAGAGGAGAAAGATTCAAAAAGGACGGGGGTAACGTTTTTATACAAAGTATGGTTTTTCTGTTAAATGAACTATTAGAGAAAGCGGTATGTGCAAGTACAGTTACAACGTTTAAAAGTCACTTAGTAAAGTTCATGAAGAGGGAGGTTTTGGAGGTACATGGACCAAGGCCAGGCAGGTGGGGCTAGTTTAGATTGGAATTAAGGCTCCAACAAGGACAGAACCGCCCCTGGTGCTCACCTTCCACGCTACCAACCTTCGCATAAACCAAATCGTTTGCCGACATTTCCGCCACCTCAAAACGTACCCCACCACCAGGGATATATTTCCCTCCACACCCCCTTCTCGATTCCGCAAAGGCCATTCCCTCCATAACTACCTGGTCAGAGCCATGCCACCCAACAACTCACCCTCCCGTCCTGGCACCTTCCCCTGCCACTGCAGGAATTTCAAAACCTGCGCCCACAACTCCTCCCTCACCTCCATCGAAGGCCCTAAAGGAGCCTTCCACATTCATCAAAGTTTTACCTGCACATCCACCAATATCATTGATTGTATCCATTGCTCCTGATGTGGTATCGTCGACAGAGCCCTTTAGGGAACATCTCTGGGACACCCGCACCAATCAGCCACACCGCCCTGTGATCCAACATTTCAACTCCCCTTCCCACTTTACCGAGGACATGGAGGTCATAGGCCTCCTTCACCAACGCTCCCTCACTCTGACGCTTGGAGGAAGAATGCCTCATCTTCCGCCTCGGAACACTTCAACCCCAGGGCAGCAATGTGAACTTCACCAGTTTCCTCATTTCCCCTCCCCCCTCCCCACCCCCGTTCCAAACTTCCAGCTCCGCACTGTCCCCATGTCTTGTCCTACCTACCTATCTTCATTTCCATCTATCCACTCCACCCTGCTCTCTGACCTATCACCTTCATCCCACCCCATCCACCCATTGTACTCTTTGCTACCTTCACCCACCCTCCTCCCCGTCCTATCACCTTCATCCCACCTCCATTCACCCATCGTACTCTATGCTCCTTTCTCTCACTCCCACCCTCCTCTCATTTATGTCTCCACCCTTCCGGCACTCTGCCTGTATTCCTGATGAAGGTCTTTTACCCGAAACATTGATTTTCCTGCTCCTTGGATACTGTCTGAACTGCTGTGTTTTTCCACCACCACTGTAGTCCAGATTATGGTATGCTTGGAACGGTTTGATTCAAGGGTCTGTTTTTATCCTGTGAGTCTCTGTGAGTCTTTGTCTTGAACCATGCTGAGGCTATTACTACAGCCAGTCACATGACTGAGGATGTAAACAGATTAAGTGATGTGCAAACAAAGCGGGTGAATGTGAGAAATGTTTTCACTGTGCTAGTTGATAGGGCATGCAATGCACTGCTTGGTGGAGGCAGGTTCAGTTGAGGTCGCCTATCCATATTGCAGAGACACAGAGAGAGAGAGAGAGAGAAAGAGAGAGAGGAAGTGTGTGTGTGTGTGAGAGAGAGAGACAGAGAGAGAGAGAGAGACGCGTTGGCAAGAAATTAAAGTGTCGGTATGAGACTGAAAATTAAAATTCCACCGGCTATTGAAGGACTGGATGACTACATTATTCGAAGGGACATAATGACAACTTTTTAAAAATTCCTTGAACAGCTACTTTTCTTCATGGCAACTTTTATTGTTGAAACTTGCTCATTTCTTTTGCAACTTCTCCAAAACTGAAATCGAATCATCAAACAGGGACGTGGGGATCAGAACTCACCTCCTCTGGGTTGTAAAAGGTGGACAGCGAGTTACGAACTGTTGAACCTCAATTACTACCTACTTCAACAAACAGCAGAACACATAAACATTCGTCGCCACGGCTATGAGCTCTCCGTACACAAAGTACACCTAATGTCTGTAAACGTGTTTCAGCTTCAATAAGACTCATGGGGCTGTATAAGTCGTAATATACCGGGGTATGCATCTGGGCCAAATGTGGTGAACAGCTTGTTCAGTCAACGCTTGATTTTAGCAGCACACTGTAGACTTAATTCTTCGATGAAGGAACCATACTTTGTTTTTTTCTGATACCAGAGTTGAAGCAATCAGTCCCCAGGTACTGACAGGAATCGATCTTTTCTTTTGATTTGGCATGAAAACAAAATGTTATAATAATGCCAGTATTGGACCAATGTAACAAATTGACTTCTTCTGTGCATGTAGTATTATGTAGAGCTTTTATCCCCTTACTAGAGAAGAGATGGAGTTACATTGGAGACAGTTCATTCATTTGTCTTATGAAGAGAGATTGAACAATTTAGGCCAAAACTCACTGGAGTTCAGAAGATTTGGGGGACGACCTAATTGAGATTTCTACAATGAAAAAGGAGATTAAGAACGTCGGTATAGAGAGGATGCTTTCTGATGTGGGAAATCCTAGAATGAGAGGTAATAGTACAGAATAAAACTGAGATGAGGAGGAATAGCTTCACTCAAAACGGTCGTGAATCCGTGGAATTGGCTTCTCCAGAGACCAGTGCTTCGATATTGAGTAGATTTGAGAAGGCGATAGACAGGATTTCGATTTGTAACAGGTTAAAGGATTATAGGGAGTGGGAAGGAAAGTGGAGAGGAGGGCCGAGACAAATTCAGACATGGTTGTCTTGAATTGAAGAATAGGCTGGAGAGGCTGAATGACCTAGTCCTGCTCCTGGTTCTCATTTAATTTATGCTCGGTCTGTCTAAGATTGGTCTGAACTTCGGACCAATCCATAATTTCAGCACACATAATGAGTGGCTGATATCGAGGGAAGAAATATTCACATTGACAGCATATTGTTCATTCAACCCGGTACATTGAAGACGTGCAGTTTCTAAACGAACGGGTTGTGGTTTTGTTGACATTGACAACAGGTTAAATCTACATAGACACATGCAGTACAATGTCAGTGGCAACTTCTGAAGAAATTGGATCCATTGACCAATATTGTTTGTTCGTGGCTAAACCTCAGTGGGTTATTTTATCCACTGAAACAGAGTGAAGCTTGGAACAGGAAGAAAACTGGCGCCATCTGCTGTCTCTCTTTCTCACAACATGTAGCTTTTTAATGAGAATAATTTTTACACCATTTCCCACAAGCACACAGGTCAACATAACTTCTCAAACTAAGCAGAAAGCAAGGGAAATATCTCTGAAGAGCACCAGACGACACAACAAAACCTTTAAAAAGCTGACGTTGTTAGAATACCGAGCTAATCTTTGCACTGTTCTCAATTGAATTCAATTATTTCCAGGTTTTTATTCAAGTATAAGGAGGAGCGTGGCTTGTGGTTCAGTTCTAGCACCACTAATGAGACTATCAGATCATATGAAATGGGAACAGAGGTAGGCCATTCAGCCCCTCGAGGTTGCTGCACCATTCATTAGAACATGGATGACAATACTCTCACAATACTTGTGTTCACATTCCTGCTCTTTCCTTAGAAAACTTGTTTTCCCCGACGATCATGAATCTATCTCAGCAGTACATACACACAGGACTCTCTGTGGCAAGTCGATTCCAAGTCTCACAATCCTCCGAGTGAAGAAAATCCGCCTTATCTCAGTATTAAACTAATGTTCCTTTATTCTGACACGATGTCCTTTTGTCCTTGACTCTGCCGTAGGGGAAGCATCCTATCAACATCAATCTTGTGTAGCCCCTTAATTCTGCATGGTTCAGTGAGGTCACTCCGCTATCTTTCCCGTTAGGTGAGATATTAATGTCCTTTTATATTTTAATGTTATTTTGCTTACAGTGCTGCCTCTCTGGCATTCTCATTCTCAGTGAATTCTGAACTCATTCGGATGCCTTCTCTCCAGATTTAACAGCTCCCGTATTTGATAATTCTGTATCCTGTGTTTCCAAGTCCTTCCATCTACCTTCCAACTGTTCCATCTCATCATCAGTCAGCCATTTCAAGTTTTTTCACTGTGTGCGTCCAGTATACTGTAGGTAATAGAGAATTATGCACTCCCATCTGCAGTTGTACAGCTCAACTGTGTTAGTCATGAAACATCTTCAGCTTATTAACCGTGTTTACTTCTGTATGAAACAACTTTATAAAATTTGAGTAACAAACAATTCATTTGAATAATAAACATGAGTTAGCAAGTGTCATAAATGACTGTTCATTTGCGTGATAAACTTGCATTCACTCGTGGAATAAATGTGCTATTTTTTCCGCAATAAATGTATGTTTATTAATGTAATAAAGATGTATTCATCCATATTATTGAAGTGTGTTAATTTGTTTAACAAGCTCATGAATTTTTGGGAAATACATTCTCGTTCAGATTTCCAACATCTGCTGTTCTCAGTTTTATACAGATACACAGCAATGGCATTAGCACACAATGCATTCTATCTAAATCTGTAAAGATACGAGTCCCTCAAAGCAGTTCCATCAAGGGGTTGATTCTCATCAGTGTCCCAAAATGTGTACACAAGCATGTGGACAGAATTGACAATCACTCCTCCATTCTTTTCAGTAGACAAATCATTTCATGTTGGAATCCATTCCAAACCTTTCAATACTTCCTCAGAGAATTGAATGTGTGACAATCGGAAAAAATACATCGCAAAATAATTACCAACAACGAGCAGCTTCTGAGTACGCTGTTTTTAAAAAAATAACAAGTGACTGTTTTAACTTTGCTTTAAGAAAATCTATTAGTTATCCATGAGTAATAGCCACCACGAGGCAGTACAAAGTTCACTGAAAGTGTTGTCACATTAAGACAGGAAGGCGAGGAAGGCTTATCGCACACTTGCCTTCATTGGTCACAGCTTTGAGTGCAGAGGTTGGTTTTACATAAAGATTTACAAGGATGTCACCGGGATTGGAGCGTTTGAGTGATAAGGAGAATGGCTGGGAGTTTTCTCTATGTAGTGTTGGAGGCTGATGGCTGACCATACAGAGAATAATAAAACCACGAGCAGAAATAAGGTGATTAGCCCAGGTGTTTTCCCCAGGGTAGGGGGAGTCCAAACCTATAGGACAAGGATTTATGGTGAGAGATGAAGGATTTAAAAAGGACCCGAGGTGCAATGTTTTCACACAGAGTGTGGTGCAGTCATGGAATGAGCTGCCAGAGAATGTGGTGGATGCTGCTGAAATTATACTATTTAAAATATAGTCTGACAGATTCACGGATAGGAAAGGTTTAGCCAGTTATGGGCTAAATGCAGGTAAATAGGAATAGTTCACTTTAGGATATCTTATTGGCATGGGCAAATTCGGCCAACGTGTCTGATTCCAGGCTGTATGACTCTCTGACTCTTTGTACAAAGCTGCTGAATTTTCGGCAACAAAGCCCACATTCAGTGTGACTGAAGACTCAAGTTTCAATGAATGAATGGGATGTGCTTTTGCAAAGATGAGGCGGCTCCTACCCTGAGGACTGAAGGATAGCTCTGAGACATATGTTCACAATCAGAATAAACTACCTCGATGTTGCATCGGTTGAAGAATTTGTGGGATGGAGCTCATAGTATTTGATTAGATAGCATTATTGTTGGCAGATTCCAGATTCTGCTTTTGTTCTTGCATTCTGATATATGAACAGCAACGCGCCTCCATATTTGGAATTCAGCTTGATACACTAATTAATTTGTTCATTTACAGAAATTTGAAAATAGCAACAAAGCTGAGCAATTCTGGAACTCGACCTCCCCAAGGAGCTTCCACACTGTATAAGGCAGCGACGCTAGGAATGCATTAGCTCAGAATTTCAAACAAGGAGCTTGTCAATGAAGAGACAGACACCCAGGAAAATGCTTCGACCAATTGAACATGTGGAGAAGATATTCGACACCATCCTTGCTTTTATTGGCATCCCAGGTATGGTAAAATTAAAATTAAACTAGTTTTAATCTGCTGCTGAGCTGCTCTCTGTCTTTACCATTTGAACATTTTTTTTTCCTGCTCACTGACTGGTCAGCCTTATCTAGAAACTAGACTGTGATAGCAATTCACTGAGCAGCACTGTCGGCAGAACTATCCACTGATAAACAGTCGTTGTTCAGAGAGAACAAATCTTGGCAGACTTCCCTCCTGATCCCTGTACATCGAGACATTTGCCATGTACAGATATGTCGATTATCAGTGTAACATCAGGGCAGTGCTGACGCTCACACATTGTCACTGAGCGAGCCCTGGAGGTACTGTTATGCTGCACTTGGGCGGCAGCGAGGGGAAATGTGTCTCGGTGGGTTACTCTTCGGAGGGTCGGTGTGGACTAGTTGGGGCAAAGGGTCTGTTCCCACACTTTAGGGAATTTAACCGAATCTAAATTGAGTAAGATAAATGGTGTAGTTTTGATTGAAATCTTATGCACGTTCTGATTACCCGTTTCCTGAATAAAATCCGAAAGAACTGTGAATGCTGTAAATTAGTAATGGAAGCAGATGTTGCTGGAAAGGCTCGTCAGGTCTGGCAGCATCTGTGAAGATAAATCAGAGTTAACGTATCGAATCTGGTTCTGAGGAAGGGTCAATGGACCCGAAACGCTAACGGTGATTCTTCTTCACAGATGCGTGCAGAACTGTTGAGATTTTACAGCAACATCCGATTTTGCTTTGGACATGTTTCCTTTTCCTGTTGCGGCTCCAATCAGGATTTGGTCCAACGTGAAGACTGATCACTTGAAACATGGAGAAGGGGTAAATTTGGTTGATTGACAGTCCAATCGCCAGTCTTATGACAGTGTTGAAAGCAAAGTTGCTAATAGGTTTCTGCGCTTGCCAGATTGGGTGCTGGGATCCAAAGTAATCTGTTACATTCACTCAAACAGTCACCTTAAAGTCAAGCAAATCTCAGGTCTCCTTCTGCACTCCTCGGCGGGACATGAGGTCAGTCAGGCTAAATTCCACAATCTCTAGAGTGATTGTCTTGGAAGACAATGTGAGGATGTTGTGGAAACAGTCATTTCAACCTCACTCAAATCCAATCACTTGCACTTACAGGGTGTGCCAGATTGTTTTGGTAAATTGGTATTCTTGCTCTTTGGAACAGGCAGGGAGAATAACTGAACAGAATTTCATTAGGTCTTTTCCAATTTTTCTTCCACAGTTAATTTGCTGGCAATTGCTCTCCTTTCACAGGGAAAGTGTGGTGTTTCCCCTTGCACAACTCGCTACTTGGTGGTTATGGCCTCTGCAGATCTGATGGTCATTATCAATGACATTATACTGACGAGTTTTCGCTTTTATTATTACCCACGGTCTTTCCTGTCCCTCACTCCAGTGTGTAGTGTTATTGGGGCCCTGTTTCGTGCAGCAAGAGACTGTTCTGTCTGGTTCACGGTCACTTTCTCCTTTGACCGGTTTGTGATCATCTGTTGTCAGAAGCTGAAAGCAAAATATTGCACTGAGAAAACGGCGACTGTGGTTCTCGCAACAACCTGCACTGTGTTCTGTTTGAAAAACATCCCCTTCTATTTTGCATATGAACCTTGGGTGATAATCAACAATGTGCCATTCTACTGTGAAACAAAGTCAAGTTACTATACTGAGACTTGGTCGGTGGCATTAGATTCACTTGATGTGGTTTTAACCCCTTTACTGCCATTCGTTTTAATTCTCTTGCTCAATGCTGTGACAGTCAGGCACATTTTGGTGACAAGTCGAGTCCGGAAGAGACTGAAGGGTGACAGCAATGGAAAGGATCGCAGAGACCCAGAGATGGAGAGCAGAAGGAAGTCTGTGATTTTGCTCTTCACCATATCTGGGAGTTTCATCTTCCTATGGTTAATCAATGTTGCAGATTTCTTAGTTTATGTCATTCAAGGAATCAATCCTGATGATTACCCACCCTTTCTATATCACTTCGGTATTATTGGTTTCATGCTGCAGAGGCTAAGTTGTTGCATAAACACATTTATTTATGCAGCGACATTGTCTAGGTTCAGGGCAAAAATCAGTAATTCAGTAAAGTACCTGGTTCCACGAATTCTGTGTGCTATGAATAAATAAAACTCCTCAGTGATACCTAGAGGTGGGTTCTTTTTATCCAGACCATGGAATTTTTTTTTAAAATTCACTCGTGGAATGTGGGCGTCGCTGGCTGGGTCAACATTTATTACCCACCCCTAAATGCCATCCCTTGCGAAGTTGGCATTGAGCTGCGTTTTTGAAACACTGCAGTCCACGGAATACACATCGACCAAAATTTTGATAGAGTAGAAATTCTTGGACCTTGACCCAGCAACAGTGAGTTATGGTACTATATTTCCAAGTCTATATGGTGAGTGGCTCGGAGAGCAATTTGCAGGTGTGTAGTGTTCAAGTGTAGGTGCAGCCCTTGCCTTTCTGGATGGAAGTAGTCGTGGGTTCAGTAGCTGCTGTCTCAGGATATTTGCCGAATATCTGCACTGCATCATGTAGACAGTATGCACTGCTGCTCCTGTGTGTCTGTGGTGGAAGGAGGGGATATTTGTGGATGTGGTCCCAATCAAGTGAGGGCTGCTTTTGTCTTCAATGGTATCAAGCTTCTTAAGTGCTGCTGGAGCTGTCCCGATCCAAGGCAAGTGGGGAGTGTTCCATCACACTCCTGACAGAGGTTACTTATCACAGCCCAGAGAGAGAGTTGATCTGGGAACCCATCGTATCACAATCCAAAGGAACTGTCCAGGGGAATAGAAGTTCCCACTTGATTGTCACAATCAGATTAGAACCTTCCATAAATTACCATCAAAATCTAAGACCAAGGAGGTTTCTGATTAAATTAAGTATAATAGTATATGAGAACGTGCCCCACGATAAAATGCATGGTCTCACTCCAGAGTGGCAATTCGACAGACCACATGCTAATGTCACAAATAGTTAATGATGAACGGTTTCATGTTGGGAAATTATGGCAGGTGATCACATCATGTTATGAGAACACACCCACCAAATAAATGATAGCAAATTGTTGGGCTTCCTTTTTTATCAGCGTCTGAGTGGGTTGCCTCGCCAATGCTCTCCAATGAGATATTTCGTGCCATGGGTATGAGAATCAACATCGTGCATTTTAGCTCCCTTTATGTTGGAAGTGATAAAATGCTCGCCTTTGCTGGCCACCACAAGCCACCGCACTGGAAACCCTTTGGATTCGTTCAGACAGGGAGAGAGGGAGGACAGCAGCTCACAGTACCATCCAAACTGACGGCACTATCAACATACACACACACACACACACACACACACACACGCACACTCACATGCTGGTGTGGAGAACATTCTAATTGTACTGAGGCCCCTCAGTGTGGAATATCCGCATGCGGAGAAATGTTGCATTCTCTCTACAATGTGAAAACAATTTGTCTTTGTGCAATATTGCTGATATTATTAATATTCAGTCGATCATTTCCATTCCAAATGCATCCAGGCACCTCCCAGGGAAACGTTTTTTGAGGAGACAGGGTGAACTTTGTAGCTGCCATTGTTTTCTGATGTTCTGTCACATGTTTAAAGTGATATTCAAAGTCGGAGTGATTAAGACCAGTTTTGGACCATGAGACTATAAGACATCGGAGTGAAAGCAAGGCCATTTGGCCCAACGAGTCCACACCACCATTTAGTCGTGGCTGATGCTGGTTTCAATTCCACTTACCCACACTCACCTCGTAAACCTTAATTCCTAGCGAGATTATGAATTTCTCAATCTCTGCCTTGAAGTCACCCAATGTCCCGGCCTCCACAGCGCTCCATGGCAATGAATTCCACAGGTCTACCACTCTCTTGCTGAAAAAATGTCTCCTCACTTCCGTTTAAAATTTATTCCCTCTAATTTTAAGGTTGTGCCAGCGGGTCATAGTCTCCCTGCCTGATGGAAACAACTTGCACGCGTCCACCCCTTCGAAGCCAATTTTGGGGATGCGCATTTCCAACTCTTTATATCTTAAGGACAACATCGCAAGGGATTGAATACAACTGTGCTGCATCACCATACATTTCCTGTGAAGAAGGAAACAACCGTTCAACGTAAGTAAATCACAGAATTTGATTCTGAATCCACTGCTTCTGCAGTGACTTGGCTCATCCAGAAGATGGTATCTCTTTGTATCTCTTTGTATTTCTTTAACCACATTGTATTTCTTTAACCACAAGATGGGGAGAGAAAAGATGCGGCGGATTTGGCTCTGAGCTTTTGATTCACGGCACTTAAGTTAATTCATTCACGCCCATCAGGATAAAGCCATTCACATTGTTGGGAGAGATGGGCACACGCGCTCATGCACACAAACAACACAGACACAGAGACACATATGGAGACACACATCAAAATAAGATTAACATTATGTCACCTTGTACACAAGAGGCACAGAAAGAGAGCGTGAGATACATAAATAGAGACAGACAGAGAGGGAGAGGGAGAGAATAACCGTTAGAGCAACAGAGGCCCAGTTGGACATCGACACAGTCACATGGAAGCTGACATCCCGTCATCTTGTCACCCTTTATTTACACGGACACAGTACTTGACACTGGTCTGGCTTCCTCAGCCAGCTTTCATACTTCGGACACTCCTGTTCACATGACAGCCAGGGCTTTTGTTTGGAGGTTAGCAGATCATCAATCAGGGAACTCCAATTCTATTAAATCCACTTGGCTGTCCTCAACAGGTTAACGGCATTCCTCCGCCACCTCTGTCTGTGGACGTATGTCGGTTCTTTTATCCTATAGCTTCTCACGGTAGGTCAATTCCTCCGAGACCATGTACTGTAAAAGGTGTCAGCAGCTTTTCTATTGTCGTCCTCGTGTTTGAACAAAGGACTGTATACATGGCCAACCATTTTGAGTGGGCATCAACAATGACTGAGAATGTTGACTACATGGTTAATGTGCAACCAACTCGCAACCATTTGAGCGAAGAAATTCCACCCTCAGTCTGAAATTGGTGCCCTTTTATTCTGAAGCTGTGCCCTCTAGCACAGGACCCTTCCATGTTGGGTAGCACCCTCCCAGCATTGACTCTGTCAGACCCCACTCTGTTTCTGTGACATCACCTCCCATTCTCATTCGCCACTGTGAATACGGTCCCAGCCTGTTTATCCTTTGCTCCTGAGACAATCCCTCCATCCAAGGATCATCTTGGTGACGTGCCTCCAATGGAATAATACCTTTCCTTTATTAAAGGACGGAATTTGCCCACAGTACTCCGTATGTGGCCTCCCCAGCACCTTGTACAGCTGCAGCAAGACTTCGAAACTCTTACACTCCAACTCCCCTGGAAATAAGTGCCAACTCATTCCATGACTCCTCTTTCTATCTTGCTGCCCATTAGTGTTAGCTTTCTGCACAAGTTTACCTCCAGTTGAATAATACTCTGCACTCTTTTCGAAAATGAGAAATTTGACATTTTCCCGCATTATGCTATGTTTGACCAGAAGAGGTGTTGGGTTTCTCATTAAGGCACATGCGTTCCCGGTGTCGAACCCAGACTTCTGCAGGAAGCAATGAAGGAGATTTCTGTGTAATTTCGATTGTATTCAGCCATAAGTGAAGTCCCAGAAGACTAAAGAAGACTCGATGTTGTTCCTTTGTCTAAAAAAAGGAAACGGGATATTCCAGGAATTTATAGTCTAGTGAGCCTTACATCAGTGGTAGGGAAATTACTATAGAAAATCTTTAGAGACAGGAATTATTTGCATTTGAAAAACAATGGGCTTATGAGGGATAGTCAGCTTCACGTTGTGTGAGGGAAGTCTTGTCTCGCAAAATTGTTTGAGAGCTGTGAGGAAGCGATTAGGCTGGTTGATGGGGGCAGAACAGTGGATGTTGTCTACATTGACTTCAATAAAGCATTTAGCAAGAAGATCCAGTAGATTAAGCTGGATTGGATCAAAGGGAAGCTGGAGATAGAGGGTACCAGTGGAACGGTGTTTTTTTAATGGATTGGCGAGCTGTAAGCGCAGTGTTGCACAAAGATTTGTGCACTTGCCTCTGTTGCTCACAAATACATCTCAGATAAAAATGTAGGGAATTAGTAAATTGGCAGCCGACATGAAAATTGCTGAATTTGTGGATAGTGAAGAAAATTATCAAATGACACACTAAGTTACAACAAAGAACTATGGATGCTGGGAAACTGAAAGAAAAATAGAAATTGCTGGAGAAACTCAACAGGTCTGGCATTTTCTGTAGGAAGAAATCAGAGTTAACGTTTCAAATCCGGTGACCCTTCATCAGAACTATTCTCATTTCAATGGATGCAGCAGGATGCAGATCAATTGGAAATCTGGGCAGAGAAATAGCAGATGGAGGTTAATTTGGAAATGTGTGAGGTGATACATTTGAGAACTCAAACGTTTTTGGGAAGCATACAGTAAATGGTAGGATCCTGAGGAGCAGTTATGCAAAGGGGATCTTGGGGTAACAGTCCATTGTTCTTTGGAAGTGGTGACGCCAGTTAGTAAGGTGGTTTAAAGAAAGGCATACAGCATGCATGTCTTCATTAGTTGTGGCATTGACTGGCCAATTTGGCATGTCATATTGTAGCTGTATAAGACTTCAGTTATGCCACATTTGGAGTAGTATGTGTAATGCTGGTCACGATGCTACAAGAAGGATAGAGACATTGGAGAGGGTGCAGTAGAGGTTTGCAAGGATTGTTGCCTGAATTGGAGTGTATTAGCTAAAAGTAGATATTGAATAAAGGTAAATTGTTTTCGCTAGAGAATCGGAGGCCAAGGGTCGTCCCCGATAGCAACGTATAAACTATGAGAGGCGTGGATAGGGTTGATCATCAGGCTTTTGTTCCCACTGTCGAAATGTTAAATACTAGAGGACACCGATTTAAGGTGTGAGGCGAAATGTTTAAGGGAGATTCGTGAGGAAGCGTTTTTCAGACAGAACGAAGGAGGGGTCTGGAATGTGCTGCCGGGGAGATATCCGAAACAGCTGCGAGTGAAATGTTTAGAAGACAGACGCACGAACAGGGAGGGAATAGAGGTTTATGGATCAAGAACAGGCAGATGGGATTGATGAAAAAACGGAGGTTGACCCCCTTTGAGGACTAAACCCGACAAACCCAAAATGGAACACCTCGCTCTGTAATCTGTAAAAGCATTGCGAAAAGTGGCATAACCAGCGTTTCAGCAAATCCATTGGCTAAAGAAACTAAATCCCTGTCACTCATTTAAAATCAACACGTACCAACTCAATTATCGAACTTGAACATTGAACAAATTAACTAATTCATTCACAAACCAAATAAATTCCTCAGAACTGCTAACTTTTCCTGACTAAAGCAAGATTCAAATAAAAAACAAGTCCCACCCATATAACAAAAAAGTCTTTCGAAATTACAACCAGGTTCGTGTCTTCTGGAATGATCTGTCCTTTCCACATCTCATTTTTCCATCAGGAATGCCTTCTCTGTGAGTTGTCCCTTAGTTAGTTAAATGGTGCTTTCTCTAATATATAGATGAGGATGAGAGAACCAGCAATTCTCCCTCAGGAGCTATGGCGTCTCCCCCACCTTATTCCAAATCCAATCTTCCAACTCGGCTCCACCCTCTTGACCTATCTTACCTGTTCATCTCGCACCCCAACTATCCTCTCCTTCCTCCTCTCCCTCTCCGACCCATCATCTTCAACCCTACCTTCAACTACATTTTGAATTCCCGATTACCTTCTCCCCCAGCCTCATCCCTTCCATTGATCTCTCATTCGCCTTGGCTAACAAGCCCCTTTCCTGATGAAAGACTTACGCCTGTAACGCCCATTCTCCCGCTCCTCTGATGCTGCCTGACTGTCTGTGCCTTTCCAGCACCACACTCTCGACTCTCGAGACCCGAGGGCCGTTAGCTCTGGTGGATGTCAGCTGGGACTGGGGTCTTCGTCCAAATGCCCCCTTCTTTTATAACCGTCGTGACATATCAATGATTGAACCTATGTTGTCCAAACCATCAGAATTAAATTTAATAGACTTTTGGTATCTAAGTACTTGGTTCAATTTCTTTCCTAATGAAGGGCTTATGCCAGAAACTTTGATGATCCTGCTCCTCGTATGCTGCTTGACCGGCTGTGTTTTTCCAGCAGCACATTCCTGACACTGGTTTAATTCTAAAGACTGTCATCTTGGTTAAAAAGAAATATTATTTGGCCTGCTAACTGGGCTGCACAGGAAGCTACTGAGTAAGATAATGATCCATGATGTTTGAGGCAATTTGCTACTTTGTAGGTTAGATGGGCTTCAGATTGGTATCACAGGTCGCCGCAACATCGAGGGCGGAAAGGCCTGTGGTGAGCTATAATGATCTGTGTTATATATGTTCTATGGCGAGATGTTTCGCTGTCTGGCAGAAAGCAGAGAGTGTAGTTACAAGGGTCCTTCTCAGGATGGGAGCTTATGTTTAGCGTTGTTTTTATTCATTTGCGGACTTGGACATCGCTGGCTGGCCAGCATTGATAGTCCATCCCTATTTGCCTTTCAGTAGGTGGTGGTGAACTGTCTTCTTGATTCGTGGTAGTCCACTTGCTGTGGGTGAACCCACAATGCCGGTCGGGAGGGATTGCCCGGATTTTGACCGAACAACTGCGAAGCAACGGCGTGTATTTCTAAATCTGGATGGTGAGTGGCCTGGAGGGGAACTTGCAGGTGACGGTGTTTCCAAGTATATGCAGCCCTTGTCCTTCTAGGTGGAAGTGGTCATGGGTTTGGAAGGTGCAGTCTAAGGATCTTTGGTGAACTTCTCCAGTGCATCTTGCAACTCGTACACACTGCTGTTACCTAGTGGCAGTGGTGAAGGGATTAAATGTTTGCAAGTGTGGTGCCAATCAAGCGGGTTGCTTTGCCCTGAATTGTGTCAAGCTTCTTGAGTGTTCTTGGACTTATAACCATCGAGGCCAGAGGGGAATATTCATCACACTCCTTACTTGTGCCTTGCAGATGGTGAATAAATTTTGGTGTCCCAGATGGGGTATATCGTGAGTTTCTGAACTGCTCTTGTAGCCAGTATGTGTATGTGATGAGTCCAGGTGAGTCTTTGGTCAATGTTAACTCCACGGATGTTGACAGTCGGGGATTCAGTGACGGTAATACTGTTGAATGTCTAGGGACAGTAATTCTAGAGTCTCTTATGGTCATTGTCTGGCATCTGTGTAGCGTGAGTGTTCGTAGGCACTTGGCAACCCACGCCTGGATAGTGTCCTGATCTTGACGCATTTGATCACGGACTGCTTCAATATCTGAAGAGTCGTGAATGGTATTGAACACTGTGTAATCATCGCTGAACATCGCTACTTCTGGCCTCATGCGAGAGAGAAGTTCATTGATGAGGCAGCTGAAGATTGTTGGGCCTCCGACACTATGCTAAGGGATTCCTGTTGAGATGTCCTTTAACTGAGATGACTGACCCTCCACAACCAATGCGATCTTCCTGTATGTCAGGTATGATTCTAACTAGTGGAGTGCTTGCCTCCTGATACCATTGATTCCAGTTTTGCCAGTGCTCCTTGGTGCCTTACTCTGTGAAATGCTGCCTTGATGTCGACGGCTGTCACTCTCACCTGCCCTCTGGAAATCAACTCGTTTGTTCATATGTGAATCAAGACTGTAATGATTTTAGGAGCGGAATGGCCCTGGTGAAACCCAAACTGGGCGTTATTGAATAGGTTATTCTGAGCAGGTGCTGCTTGACGTGTCAGCCTTATTTTTTGCACTGATTGCTGGGCTCCTCCAACATTGAGGATGTGGATATTTGTGGAGCCTCCTCTTCCAGTGTCTTGTCTAATTGACCATCACCAGTCACGATTGGATGTGGAAGGACTGTAGTGCATTGATCTGATCCTTTGGTTGTCGGATCGCTTAGCTCTGTCCATAACTTCCTGTTTATGCCAATTGGCGTGCAAGTAATCCTGTTTGGTAGCTTCACCAGGTTGATACCTCATTTTTAGGTATACCTGATACTGTGCTGAAAATGTGTTGCTGGAAAAGCGCAGCAGGTCAGGAAGCATCCAAGGAGCAGGAGAATCGACGTTTCAGGCATGAGCCCTTCTTCAGGAACCTGATACTGTTTCTGGCATGCCCTCCTGCGCTCTTCATTGAACAAGGTTTGTTTCCCTGGTTTGATGGTTTGATGGTAATGGCTGAGTGGGAGATATGGCAGGCCATGAGGTTACGGGATGAGCTGGAGTACAATTCCGCTGCTGTTCGTGGCTCATAGTGCCTCGTGGATTCCTACTCTTGAGCTGCTACATCGGTTCAAAGTCTGTCTTATTTAACATGGTGATTGTGCCATACAAAATGATGGAGGTTATTCTCGATGTGAAGGCAGGTCTTTGTTTCCACAAGGACAGTGTGGTGGTCACTTTTCCCTATACCGTCATGAACTGATGTTTCTGCAGTCAGCAGATTGATAAGGATGAGATCAAGTATGTTTCCTCTTACTATCAACTCTTGCTGTTTCCTTCACCCATGCCATCGATCCAGTCCAGCAGTTATATTCTTTAGTACAAGACCAACTCGATCACTAATGCTGTTGCTGAGCCACCCCTGGTGGTGGACATTGAAATCCCCCACTCAGAGTCCATTTTATGTCCTTGCCAGGCTCAGTGCTTCCTGAAAGTGTTGTTCAACATGGAGGAGCACTGTTTCAGCAGCCGAAGGAGTACTGATTCGTCAGCCGTATGTTTGAATCAACAAGAGGTTTATTTTTCACGTTTGACCTGAAGCTATGAGACTTCATTGGGTCCGGAGCTGATGTCAAGGACTCTCAGGGCAACTCTCTCGCCTCTATATACCACTGTGCTGCCATCACTCCAGACTGTGTACTGCCACTGGGACAGGAGATATCCAGGAATGGTAATGGTAACGTCTGGCATGTTAAATATAATGTATAACTCTGTACAAATGACAGTGTCAGGCTGTTGCTTGACTAGTCTGTGAGACAGCTCTCCCAATTTCGGCATTAATCTCCAGATATTGGCAAGGAGGACATGCTTGACAGGGATGTTTGTGTTTTGCCATTGTCTTTTCTGGTTCCAATTTCGATGCCAGCTTGTTTGCAATCATCAGTGTTGCAACCACACTTTCCTTTCTGCACACTAATGGTCTAAATGAAGGAACTGAGGGAATTCTGGCTAAGTTTGCCCATGCATAAAGATAGGTAGAAGGACAAGCAATATTGTGGAGGTGGGGTGGCTGCAGAAGAATTTGGCCAGGTTAGGCAGATGGAGTGCAACACGGGAAGGTTTGAAGTCATTCCCTTTGGAAGGAGGAATAGAGGCGTGGACTATTTTCCAAATAGGGAAAGCATTTCTTCTGAGAGGACTGAGCTATAAAAGCAGAGATTACGTCTCAGGGCTTCAAAAGGTTCTGGTCAGACGACATTCGGAGTCTTGTGCGCATTTTTGGGCCCATATCTCAGGAAGGATATACTAGCCCTGGAACGTGTTAAGAGAAGGTTTATGAGAATGGTCCGAGGAATAAAAAACTGAAAAAATGAGGAACGTTTGAGGACTCTGGGTTTATGCTCGACGCAGTTTGAAACTTACAGAATGGTGAATGGTCTGGACAGAGAAGATGTTGGAAAGATGTTTCCATTGGAAATAGACACTAGGACACAAGGGCCCTGCCTTAGAATAAAGGGAAGACCATTTTGAACAAAGATAAAGAGAAACCTCTTCAGCCAGAGAGTTGAGAATGTATGGGATTAGTTACCACCGAAGGCTGCGTAGGCCACGTATTTTAGTATATTTAAGACGGAGATAGACAGTGTCTTCAGCCTCAAGGGGATCAGGGGTTATGTGAGAAAGCGGGAGAATGGGGACGAGAAAGTTCTCTGCCATGATTGAATGGTAGAGCAGACTAGATGGGCGGAATGACCTAATTTCTGCTGCAATGTCTGATGGTTTTATGATGCTGCAAACCAAATAAACATAATAACCCACTGTGCCTCCTGTGTCACATGGTCCTTTTGACTAATGATGCAGCTGGCTCAGTGGGCCTGTGGAATGGGGTGAAACAGATAGCTGCATGATGGGAAAACTGGCCAACACCGGGTTGTTACAAACACTTTGACTGTTCTTTGTATGGCCCCAGAGCTGCCTGACACAACACAAGTGAAGACTATAACAAAGGTTAAAGCATTGCTAGCCAAGCAGAACTTGACATAGGCTGTGTCCATGTACATTCTGAAACCTTTGTAGACCTCGACCGAGTTTGTTCAGGCTGGGTCCACATAAATTCTGGAATGTGGACTACGCCCAGATAAAGACATTCCACAAAATCCTTTCAGCCCCAAGAAGGACGAGATTATGAGATGAGGTATGTGGCACCAGGTTTTGGGAGGACAAGGTGATAAACTTCTGAAGTAATAACACAGATCATAATTCAATGTATCGGTCTAATGGAAGAAAAGCCTCTCATGACACTTATTGATAGCTATTGATAAGTTTTAAGCATAAATATCCCTGCTATTTCCTCTGTAAGTGTGAACTTGTGAGAGACTCAGAGCTGTGATCAACGCTCTCTTTCCAAATTCAGCCACTCTGCATGCAGTTTGCCTTTTAAAAAGCACTGATTGTTTTGTCAGAACAAGGCTTATTGAACTTTTGCTGAGTGTTATCGAGTTCAGCTCTGATTATCTTGTGGCTATTTTAAATCCATTTCTGAATTTGGCACTGCTGAGCAAAAACCAAACACCCAAAGTAAATTCTGTGAGGCATCGAAGAAATCAGCGAACAATGGCCCAGAGCTGAGAAACAGATGGGCGCCAAAAAGAAGGCTTTAGCTTTGGTGTCCTGCTTTCTCTTGCTGCGACCCCTCGTACCTTGCAGTGGACGTCAACAAGTGACGATTTCCGAATCTAAATTCTAAGTTTTTTCAGTGGACTGCGATTGAAGCGCTATGGGTCAGGGATCCAGTTGATGGCTAGCCAGGAAGTGTACACAGGAGTTTTCTTTTTGTTTTTCTGATTTAGCGTCAGCGGCAATCTTACCATTCAGATTGGGTCTCGGACTCTGGTTGCTTTTGGTATCACGAATAATGACGTGTTGCAGACTATAGGGTGGGCCAAGCCTCAGACGAGACCAGCGTAATTCACGCTTGTCATATGTGTGGTCTGTATTTCCTGAGCAGGCATGTAATTTCCACCGTCTGTTCGCAACATTAAGTAACAAATTGGATAAAGACATTGGCCACCAGGGGCACATGGACCGTTGTAATTGCAGAACTGCCAGAAAGGCTGGGGGATCCAATTTGAAATCACTGAAACCAAATTGGACAAAGGAATTGATTAGGCGTCACGAGCATTCAGTTAATAAGTCGGAGGGATAATGCTCAGAAGCAGGGAATTGACGAATGCACGAATGGTAAAATCAAAGATTGGGAATCATAAAGTTTTGAGTGTGTACTATTCAGATATCAAGACCTGATATAAGCAGCAGCAAGTAACAGGCAGGGAGGGAGAGCCCAGCCGATTCAGATGAAGGAGGATCCTCCCAGTTGCTCTGGCATGCTGATGTTTCCTGATTCCGTTGATACGGACGAGGAAGATGCTCTTAGATGCGCTGTTCTCCCCACGGCTACCTCCTACTTATGATTCAGCTCACTCAGAGCCTGTTGCTTACCGCACGAGGGCCCCTGTTAAACTCACATCGATGGAAAAGCCCTGTACCTTCCTTGATCAGTCTCTCTGTAATATTACTCTTCACTTTGGGATGAGAGGTCATTTCCGCCGACGCCATCCCCAGTCAATTTCCCACTTAGCGATGTGAACAATCCCAGAACTGCTCGTCATGACCAAATGCGCCTGTCCATTGAGTTCTGACAGGTCTTCCATCTCCAGGGGCTGTGATTAATCGTGGCATACTATACAATCTGCAAGATGACCCGGAAGTGTTTATTGAATAGTTAATTAGACTGGAGGTTGGCAAACGTGGTGCCACTGATTAAGAAGGGCGGTAAAGACAAGCCAGGGAACAATAGATCAGTGAGCCTGACCTCAGTGGTGGGCAAGTTGTTGGAGGGAATACTGAGGCACAGGATGTACATGTATTTGGAAAGGCAAGGACTGATTCAGGATAGTCAACATGGCTTTGTGCGTGGGAAATCATGTCTGACAAACATGATTGAGTTTTTTGAAGAAGTAACAAAGAAGATTGATGAGGGCAGAGCAGTAGATGTGATCTTCATCAAGGCGTTCGACAAGGTTCCCCATGGCAGACTGATAAGCAAGGTTAGATCTCATGGAATACAGGCAGAACTAGCCATTTGGATAGAGAACTGGCACAAAAGTAGAAGACAGAGGGTGGTGGTGGAGGATTGTTTTTCAGACTGGAGGCCTGTGACCAGTGAATTTGCACAAGGATCGGTGCTGGGCACTGTAATTTTTGTCATTTACATGAATGATTTGGATGCGAGCATAAGAGGTACAGTTCGTAAGTTTGCAGATGACACCAAAATTGGAGGTGTAGTAGACAGCGAAGAGGGTTTCCTCAGATTACAACAGGATCTGGACCAGATGGTCCAATGGGTTGAGATGTGACAGGTGGAGTTTAATTCAGATAAATGCAAGGTGTTGCATTTTGGGAAAGCAAATCTTAGCAGGACTTATACACTTAATGGTAAGGTCCGAGGGAGTGTTGCTAAACAAAGGGACCTTGGAGTGTAGGTTCATAGGTCCTTGAAAGTGAAGTCGCAGGTAGATAGTATAGTGAAGGCAGCGTTTGGTATGCTTTCCTTTATTGGTCAGAGTATTGAGTACAGGAGTTGGGAGGTCATGTTGCGGCTGTACAGGACATTGGTTAGACCACTGTTGGAAAATTGCGTGCAATTCTGGTCTCCTTCCTATCGGAAAGATGTTGTGAAACTTGAAAAGGTTCAGAAAAGATTTACAAGGATGTTGCCAGGGTTGGAGGATTTGAGCTACAGGGAGAGGCTGAACAGGCTGTGGCTGTTTTCCCTTGGAGCTTCGGAGGCTGAGGGAGACCTTTTAGGGATTTACAAAATTATGAGGGGCATGGATAGGATAAATACACAAAGTCTTTTCCCTGGGGTGGGGGAGTCCAGATCAAGAGGGCATACATTTAGGGTTCGAGGGGAAAGATATAAAAAAGACCTAGGGGGCAACTGTTCCACGAAGAGGGTGTTACGTGTATGAAATGAGCTTACAGAGATGTGGTGGACGCTGGTACAATTACAACATTTAAGAGGCATTTGGATGGGTATATGAATAGGAAGGGTTTGGAGGGATATGGGCCGGGTGCTGGCAGGTGGGACGAGATTGTGTTGGGCTATTTGGTCGGCATCGACGGGTTGGAATGAAGGCTCTGTTTCCATTCTGTACATTTCTATAACTCTATGACTCTGCATTTATTCCTTCATCCCTCATTTCCCCCACCTTGAGAAGGTGGGGCAAGCTGCCTTTTTGAACTGCTGCAGTTAGACTGATAATGTCTATTATAGACGAACACCTATTTTCTTGGAACCCTCTGTGAGTTTCCATCAAATTAATTCCTGTGGAGTGTTTTGATTAAATTAAGTCGGATTGCTCATCAGAAAATGTTCCACTTTTGAGATCGCTGCTCAAGAAATACTCAACAGACTCAAAAGTGATAACTCAAACAGCCAACTATGAGATGTTTCGATGTGAGAAATTGTGGCACGTGATGACATGACATTATCAGAAGCCACCCACCATCAAATGCGAACAAATAGCAGAGCTCTGTACCTTTCAGCATCAATCTTCTCAATTCCCGTGGGCTGCTACTTCAATGCAATCTAACTAGAAACTCCCTGTCGAAAGGAACAGAACGAAAATAATACAATCAATACTCCATGTGTTGAAAGTGATTCAATGTCACCCTTTGCTGACCTCCTTGCTACACTGCACATATGTTGGTTGAGGGCGTAAACCCTCAGGGATTTGGTGAGAGAGTGAGAATGGGAGGACAGCAACTGACATCAACATCCAAACTGACAGCAAATCAACACACACACACACACACACACACACACAAATGCACACTTACACAAAGAAATGTACGCAAGGCTCGTGTAGAGAGGATTAAAATTGCGCTGATATCCGTCAGTGTTGAAAACACTCAGTGGACAAGTAATGTGGAGGAGGCAGCCTTGGACAGTGGTGTCAAAGTTAAAAAGCACACAACACCAACGTTCTAGTCCAACCCGCCTATTTAGAAGGACCTTATATTCCAAAACCACCTAATCAAAGATCAACGCTCCGAAATTTAGACTTTCCAAAATGTTGGAGTATAACTTGGTTTTGCATGAGTTTGTAACTCAGTCGAATAAAATTGTACTTTCCCTGCAAGGTGGAAATGATTTAACGATTTGTCTTTGAGCAGTGGTGCTGACATTGGAGACATCAGCTGCAAGTCTATCCAGGTATCTCGAACTGAAACTCTTCATGAAGAGACAGAGTGAATTTTATTGCATTTTTATAATGCTTTCCGGTTGACTATCGCAAATTCAAAGGGAGAGTGAATACAAACCCCGATTGGGTGGGTGGTGGTGGCGAGATCAACACTCGGCATGTTTTTCACTGTGTCCTCATGTCTCAGAGACAACATCGCAATGGATTAGGCAAAGCTGCTTCGTGTTACTGAAGACACTGTTTGAAGAAAGAAACAAACGTGCAATATGAGATTCATCGACATTGATGATTTCTTCAAAAATGAAACTGCTGTTGTGCAGTTGCGTGGGGAATCCAGCAGAATGTGGCATTGTATCACTTTAAACGCAAGCAGGATGCAGAGAGTGGGAGAGAGAGAGAGCAGGAAATATAGACTGTGAATTTTATTCACCATATTTTCATTCATTCATTCCAACTTCCGTGAGGAAAAAGGGGTTCCCATCGCAGGCAGAGATTGACACACAGGCCACATGCATATACACACACGAATACAGACATACAGATACTGTGATCTCTCTGTGCTGTGAACTGTAAACGATACATAACTTCGTGCTGAAATGTTACAATATCAAGTGAGAAAATATCACTGAATATTGAAGCATGGATCTTACTGTCTTCATTAGAGTTAATAACATCTTCCAACAGTTACGACACTGGGGAAATTATCCTGCTTAATTGAAAACCAGCAACACAGAAAAGATTTATCCCATGAAATAATCTCTGAAAATTCGATAGGCCAACAACCAGTTAAAGTAATATTTAACAACTTATTTTTCATAAAGTATGATAAACAATAATTAACGTACGACTACTTATTCGAACCTGTCCTTTAACTTCACTTCGTTAATATTAGACTGATAAAACTCCAGATCAGAATTTACAAAACAAAACTTCTTATTTCAAAACCAGGCAGCTTTTTCTTTCTCTGATTCGGGTTTTCTCTTCTTCTTATGGATTTCTGCTTCACAGGTTATTGAACGATAAGGTACTTTTTAAAAAGAGGATTATTTTTCAGGCAGTCTTTTTACATGGTGGAGGTTTGGCAGTTCTCCTCCCAACTGTTCAATCTTCCTCGATCTTATACCACCAAAACATCAGATTCCATCATTGCCTTTTATGATTGTCAATGTGATGTATTCAATCTGTATTGCACTTTGTAATTTTTCGGGGTACAATTTAAACCAATTGCTCTAATTCGAATCTATTTTTTTTCCAGGCAAGCAGCTAACTTAGTTTCGAACAAGTGTTACATTGTTTCCTCATTGAGAAAACGTGGTGCTGTCAGTTCACTTCACATCTTCAAAACACACCAGTGTTGCATACCCATATTTTGTTCAAATATGGCACTGATATCACACGAAGTCTCGCTATGCGACACTGACCTCACTCTTGTTATCACTGTCCATCCCGGAAAACCACTCACCTCACTGTTACTGCCAAAGGTAAACTAGGCACATCACTGACCTCACTCTTACTGTCATTGTCCACCCGGATTTCTGAATGATGTTGGGATAATTGGTTCAGGAAATGATGATCTCATGCCCTTAAGGTTTAATTACGTGGTAAGAGATTAATCGTTATCAAATCATCTTCGAAACGAGCGCTGAAACTAAGGGTATGACAGAGATACTAAATGAATATTTTTCATTTGTCTTTGCTGCATTAAAGTTGAACATTTGAGTAGAACAATGATCGATAAAAGAGTAAAAATAAAAAGGCAGGCCGCACTCCAGGTAAAGACGTCACCACACCCAGATGGGATTAATCCTAGATTACCAAGAGTGCAGAAGGAGCAAGTTGCAAAATTCTTGATAGAAATTCCGATGCTTCTCCGAACGCAGAAACAGTCCCGGATGGGGGATTGCAAATGTGACTCAGTTCTTGAATATCAATATACTACAGACCTGTTAGGTTGTTATCAACCGCGTGAAATTTGGTGAAGGCCAGAGTTCAGGACAAGATGAACATACACGAAGAAATAAAGAAGTTAATACCAAACAGTCAAAACGGCACTGTCAACGTCGGCTCCTGTCTGACGAATTTGATTGAGTGCTTTGACGAGGTCAGACTCTCAGTGAGTGAGGGTTGTGCTGTGAATGTTGTCTATTCAGACGTTCAGAAAGAATGTGATGTAACGTAATGTGAACCTTGTTGCTGGTGCTGATCAGATTGCAAACAGGCTATCCTCAACTTCATGACAGGAAGCAGACAGTCTCCCTGAGCTGCTGTTATATGTCCAACTGATGAGGTAGATTACAGGCAAAAGAAAAGAAAATCAGAAACCTTTAACAAAGTTTACCACAACACTTTAAAAATTCCATGGATGACGAATTATGATGGGCTGGTAATCAACGCCAAGGTAATGATCAAGGAAGCTGGTGATAATTGTTCAGCTGGAACTGTAGCTGCCGAGCCTCTCAGTAGTATCATGTTAGATGAAGAAGCGGTAGTACAAAGGCAGGGGGGAATCTAGGTAAAGAAATCACCAGATGGGCTGTATTCTGGATTGATGAGAGAGGTAACGGATTCAAATTGGTAGGTCATTGATGGACATTTTCCATGTTTCACTGAACACAGGACTTTTAAAAGAGATGTGTGAGTTACGTTGTTATACGAGAAAAATGACGAGTGGCTGGAACACGCTGCCAGAGGAGGTCGTGAAAGCATAGCAGCATTCAAGAAACATCTGGATGAATAACAAAGCAGTGAAGCGTAATGCTCCTGTAAGTGAAGTCAATTTTAGTATGGAAGGGCAAAATGTTTCAGTGCAGACTTGGAGGGTAAAAGGGCCTGTTCCTGTGCTATACTGCTTTTGTTCATCATTTATTTTTGAGGCGTTTTTTGAACATGCTGTGTATCAGCACCGCAGGCAGGGCGATAACCAGTCAGTTTCGTTTTAGAATTTAAATACTGACCCTGCAGTAAATGTGATGTTTAGTAAACGCAATAGAATAGTTGGAATGTATTCAACAATCCCTGCTTTTCACAGTAGAGGGGGCCGGAAGTGAAGTTGGAGCGCAGAGCTGGTCAGGAAGGAAAGTGATTGATATTAGAGTGGGTGTGTTCTAGACGCCAGGAACTACAAAGGAGGGCCGCCCTCCCATCCTCCTCCTCTAACCTAACTTTAATGTCCGCAGGTAAGCTACTCAGTGTTCTTGTTTTGGAGACGAAGTGTAGAGTAATGGCAGCACAGGCAGTGGAATGTTCCTCCTGCAGGATGTTTGAGGTAGGGGTGATCACCGATGCTCCTGCCAACTTCATCTGCTGGATGTGCAGTCAGCTCCTGCTCCTCACAGAACAGGTTAGGGAACTGGAGCTGGAGTTGGATGAACTGAGGATGATTCGAGAGGCTGAGAGGGTGATAGATAGAAGCTACAGGGACATAGTTACGCCAGAGAACAGAGGTATCTGGGTGACAGTTAGAGTTGGGAAGGGGAGGAAGTAGGCAGTGCAGGGATCCCCTGTGGTTGTTCCCCTCAACAATAAGTATACCGCTTTGGATACTGTTGCGGGGGGGATGGCCTAGCAGGGTTAAGCTGCAGTGACCAGGTCTCTGACATGAGGTCTGGCTCTGAGGCCCAGAAGGGAAAGAGGGAGAGGAGGAGAGCGCTAGTTACAGGAGACTCTATAGTTCGAGAGACAGACAGGCGGTTCTGTGGACATGGGCGAGACTCTCGGATGGTTTGTTGCCTCCTAGGTGCCAGGGTCCGAGATGTCTCGGACCGTGTCTTCAGAATCCTTAAGGGGGAGGGTGTGCAGCCAGAAGTGGTGCACGTTGGCACCAACGACATAGGTAGGAAGAGGGGTGGGGAGGTCATTCAAGAGCTCAGAGAGTTAGGCTGGTAGCGAAAAGTGAGGACGGACAGAAATCACCCATGACTACTTCCCTATGGCAGGAGCATCTCTGCGTTGTTGCCGGTGCCACGTGACAGTGAGGCAAGGAATAGGGAGAGAATGCAGTTGAACATGTGGCTGCAAGGATGGCGTAGGAGGGCGGACTTCAGGTACTTGGACAATTGGACTGCTATTCTGGGGAAGGTGGGACCTGTACAAGCAGAACGGGTTGCACCTGAACCAGAAGGGCACCAATATCCTGGGAGGTGGGTTTGCTAGCACTCTTCGGGGGGGTTTAAACTAATTTGGCAGGGGGATGGTATCCGGACTTGTAGTCCAGCAAGTAGGCTAGCTGTTTGTCAGGATATCCAAGAATGTAGGGAGGCTGTGGAGAAGGTAGCACTGACAGGGAATACTTGCAGACACAGAGATGGGCTCAAGTGTGTACACTTCAACGAAAGGAGTATCAGAAATAAGGTGGGTGAACTTAAGGCGTGGATCGGTACCTGGGACTACGATGTTGTGGCCATCACGGAAACGTGGATAGAAGGTGGACAGGTATGGTTGTTGGAGGTTCCTGCTTACAGATGTTTCAGTAAGATGAGGGAGGGTGGTAAAAAAGGAGGGGGCGTGGCGTTGCTAATAAGAAATGGTATAACGGCTGCAGAAAGGCAGTTCGAAGGGAATCTGCCTTTGGAGGTAGTATGGGCTGAAGTCACAAATAGGAAAGGAGCAGTCACCTTGTTGGGTGTTTACTATAGGTCCCCAATAGCAGCAAAGATGTGGAGAAACAGATTGGGAAACAGATTTTGGAAAGGTGCAGAAGACACAGGGTAGTAGTCATGGGCGAGTACAACTTCCCATCTATTGATTGGAAGCTCTTTATATCAAGGAGATTGGACGGGGTGGTGTTTGTGCAGTGTGTCCAGGAAGCTTTTCTAACTCAGTATGTAGATGGTCCAACCAGAGGGGAGGCCATATTGGATTTGGTACTCGGTAACGAACCAGGACAAGTGATGGGCTTGTTAGTGGGTGAGCATTTTGGTGATGGTGACCACAATTCTGTGACTTTCACCTTGGTTATGGAGAGAGATAGGTGTGTGCAACAGGGTAGGTTTTACAATTGGGGGAAGGATAAATACGATGCTGTAAGACAGGATCTGAGGAGCATAAGTTGGGAGTCTAGGCTGTCAGGGAAGGATTCGTGGAAATGTGCAACTTTTCAAGGAACAGATACGACGTGTCCTTGATATGTATGCACCGTCAGGCAGAAAGGAGATGGTCGTGTGAGGGAACCTTGGTTGACGAGGGAAGTTGAATGACTTGTAAAGAGTAAGAAGGAGGCTTTCATAAGATTGAGGAAACAACGTTCATACAGAGCGTTGGAGGGATACAGGATAGCCAGAAGGGAGCTGAAGAAAGGGATTAGGAGATCTAAGAGAGGACATGAAAAATCTTTGGAGGGTAGGATCAAGGATAACCCCAAGGCAATTTATGCATATGTGAGAAACATGAGAATGATGAGAACAAGGACCATAGTCCGATCAAGGACAGTAGTGGGAGACTGTGTATTGAGTGGGAAGAGATAAGAGAGGTCTTGAATGAGTACTTTTCTTCAGTATTTACAAATGAGAGGGACCGTATTGTTGAAGAGGAGAGTGTGTTAGGAAGGAAGATGTGTTGTGCATTTTGAAAAAATTGAGGATAGACAAGTCCCAAGGGCCTGACGGGATATATCCTAGGATTATGTGGGAAGCAAGAGAGGAAATTGCAGAACCGTTGGCAATGATCATTTCATCTTCACTGTGAACGGAGGTGGTATCAGGGGACTGGATAGTGGCGAATGTTGTGCCCCTGTTCAAAAAAAGGATTAGGGATAACCCCAGGAATTACAGGCCAATTAGTCTTACTTCGGTGGTAGGCAAAGTAATGGAAAGGATACTGAAGGATAGGATTTATGAGTATCTGGAAAGACACTGCTGGATTAGGTACAGCCAGCACGGATTTGTGAAGGGTAGGTCTTGCCTTACAAGTCTTATTGAATTCTTTGAGGAGGTGACCAAGCATGTGGATGAGGGTAGAACAGTAGATGTAGTGTACATGGATTTTAGTAAGGGATTTGATAAGGTTCCCCATGGTAGGCTCATGCGGAAAGTCAGGTGGCATGGGATAGAGTGAAATTTGGCCAGTTGGATAGAAAACTAGCTGACTGGTCGAAGTCAGAGAGTGGTGGTACATGGTAAATATTCAGCCTGGAGCCCAGTTACAAGTGGAGTTCCGCAGGGATCAGTTCTGGGTCCTCTGCTGTTTGTAATTTTTATTAATGACTTGGAAGAGGGAGTCGAAGGGTGGGTCTGTAAATTTCCAGATGATACGAAGATTGGTGGAGTTGTGGATAGTGAGGAGGGCTGTTGTCAGCTGCAAAGGGACTTAGAAATTATGCAGAGCTGGGCTGAGGAGTGGCAGATGGAGTTCATCACTGTCAAGTGTGAGGTTGCCCATTTTGGAAGGACAAATAACAATGCGGAATACAGGGTTAACAGGAGGGTTCTTAGTAAGGTGGAGGAGCAGAGGAATCTTGGAGTCTATGTTCAGAGATGTTTGAAAGTTGCCACTCAGTGGATAGAGCTTGTAAGAAGGAATAGATGTAATCGATTAGTCTCAATTCCAGTCACCGTCTGTAGAATAGTTTTTTAAAAAATATAGTCTCTAATGTATTAGTGAATTGAAATATCAAAATCAGCAATATCATTTTCTGAAGAAAATGTAATAACGGAATAGTTTCACAAAGGATATTAAACATAATATACATTAGAAATCTAATTAACTCCCAAAACACATATTTCAGCGTTCACCGAAAAATGCTTGTAATTTCACGAACTTGGTTAGCAGTCAGGCACTTAACAATCTGTATTGTTTAATTGCACACAATTTATTGTAGAATATGATCGCCTTTTAACATCAATTAAACTCTTTTTTTGTTCACTAAAGGTGTATTTACCGGCCAATATTTGAACATTGCCAACCTACGGAACTCAGAACCTGGATTGTCATAAACCAGTAGTACAGCAAAGTGGAAGACACTGGGAGATTGAATGAAGGAGTTGTTCCATCATCATTTGGAAAATACAAGATGGGAAAATTGAAAACGCTGAGTGTAAGGTTGAATAATTTTTGTAATTGATTTAACCTGACGTAGATAAATGAACGAGAGAATCGACAGCTATCCCCAGTGCGATCATTCCGATAAAAACTTTTCTAGTTGCAATGAATCTCATTAAAGCCCATTAAAACAATATACGAAAACTGGTTCCATTCATCATCAATGAACATCCGGCAGGTATAATTTCAATATTGCCAACAATGCAGCAAATAATGAACAAACATATTTTGTTCCTTTCTCAACCAAAACTGGCGGTGGGCATCTTTGCTGAGCTCAATATTAAATGTTAATTCCCAATGGTCCCTTTCAGAATATCGAGATGGAATTTCATCTTTAACTTCTACAAACCCAGTGTGAATGATCAGACCAGAATGTTACCATTTCATCTGGTGGTCATGACCCAGCGAAGATGGAGGACAAATAACAAACATTAATCATGCTTCGACAAGATCTTAACAGTTCTCATTGCACAGGAGCTCAAAGGACGAGGATAAATGAGACACGCGAGGACCAGCACATGAAAGTTCTGCTCCGAGTCTCACACACCAGCTCTACTTGGATGTACATTACCAATTTTTGTTTTCTTTGTAGCTGGCTCGAGATCCTGGGGACCCCTTAATAGCCGCACTGCATGTGTGTCCCGACAGCCAAGAACCGGAGCAGTTTTTCAAAGGAGCTCACCACCACTATTTGAAACACCCAGGATTCTTCAGGGCAAATGTTGAGAGAATGTTTCCCCTCGTGGGAGAGGCAAGTACCAGAAAGCATAAAGTCAGAATTATGTGGCACCAATTTAAAATTGAGATGAAGAGGAATTTCTTTTCTCTAATAGCTATAAATCGTTCCAACTCATTGCCAGAGAGCTGTGGGGATAGAGCCCAGTCACATATTTAAGGCCTAGCTAGATAGAGTTTCAATAAACAGGGGAATCAAAGGTTATGGGGAAAGGGCAGCATGGTGGAGATTGGGAATTTCGGATCAGCCGTGGCGGAATAGTGGTACAGGCTCGAACAACCGTGTCCTGTTCCTATTTCTACCAACATTTTGCTTCGAGAAAACAGACCAAAATATTTATGCCTTGTTCATGGTAAACTGAGAGGCAGGTTATTCCTGGGATTGTACCCTTCATTGTTCTGCTCCTCTCTTGTTCTTCGTTTCCTATTTTTTTAAAATACAAAGTTATCTGTGGAATTTTCTGATCGAAAACTAGCGGCTTTTCACACGACAAACATTTCGTCCTGTCCAACACTTCATGCTGCTTCTCGAACTTTTTCAGTTAAAAGCTCAGCACGTTCTGCGTTTCTTTTGATTGTCCACAGCATCCTGCTTTCTCCCATTTCGGTTTTTTTCTTTGCAGTTACCTGGATTAGCCAGAGATGTCCACACCCACTAAATAATCCGAGATATAATAAAATCTGGGTGTGTAACTGCAGGGCATTTTGCAAATGCTACTCAGTTGTGTCTCTGTGCAACAGTGGTGAAGGGAGTGAATTTTGAATTTAACTGTTCGCTTGCCAATCAATCAGGCTTAATTATTTGTGCATGTTCCAATTGTCTCGCGTGATTTTGGAGCAGTGCTCATCCAAGAAATTCAAGAGGCTTTCATGACACTCCTTAGATGAACTTGTAGATGTTGGACAGGGATTGCAGAGAGAGGACGTGAGTGATTCTGAGCCACTCTCACCTGCTCTGCCTGGCATGGTATCAATAGAATTGTTCAATCCAGTTGCTTCATAATGATATTCTCAGGATATGAAGACCTGTAGATTTGAGGATGGAAACGCTGGGCTGATGACTGAATTTGTTTTTGTTGGATATGCTCATCTGCCAATGATTGTGTAATATGAATATATTGCCTCCGACATGCGACAAAGTTGAAGGCAATGACTCATTGGCCAACTCTAACTGAGTCAATAACCTAATCGAATTCGGCGAGTTGTATCTGTTCAGGGGCTCTTCTCCTCACATCATTCCCACGCGCAGTAAACTCCTTCTTTGATTGCACACATTTTGCTCAACCTTAATTTTGTGTCCTTTAGGTCATTACGATTGGCTTGGGAGTGCTGGCTGTCCTCCATTGGTACAAATTGAATTGTATGCCAGTATTTCAGAACACGCTATCTATAGCAAGGATATTCGGGACACATTGGTGGAGCAGTTTGTTGGTAAGGTTCTTCGTAATTTGAAGCAAGAATTGTTAGAAGGAATGGGAAGACTGGAACCGAATAGATGACATGTTTAATGTTACAATGACATTCAGTGCAGGAAATAACTCCAACACTTTGTAAGCATTTTTATGTTAATGTAGGTTTCTCATGCACAGAGAAAATGTCAACGATTACCGTGGCAATCCCAAATCGTATTGAAATTCAATTCAAAGTTGAACCTTCGAATTTGGCAATGTCTTAGTTTCGGGTTCAGTGACTCTGCTTTCTTTCTACTGATGCTGCCAAACCAGCAGAGTTTCTCCAGCTACTTCTGATCTTGTTTGAGAATTTGAGCATCCGTAGTTCTTCACGTACTGTTGTGATTTTCTGTCTCAGTGATCTTCAAGTTTAAACATATTTCTAAGTGGCATTGTTTCACATGTTTCAATATTTTATTTCGAAAACCCCTAAACCAAGTTATTCGTGTCATATTCACAGTGAACTGAGAGCAGCTCATTTCATTACTTAGACCCAATATCGTCCTGTTTGTTCCGGTAACGTGAAATCGCTGCAACACGATTGACAAATTGTTGGCACTATTTGGAAATAAACTTTTATAATGTGTGCTGGCTGGAACGTGTTTACATCACCAACATTTTAAGCGGTGTTTCTCATGTGCGATTTTTCTATAAGAGGTGTTGCACAAGAAGTCAACCATTGCGTTATACAAGAACCATCTGTAAGCAACTTGGTATGGGTTTGCGAAGTGAACTGTTGAAGCGTGTACAAAATGCTAGGTAGGAGATGTCGTTTCCTACTTCAGTTTGGAAAATAATCGTGGAACTTCCTGATCAAGCGTCAGCGTGTTCTCATCCTAAGAAAAACAGCTTACTTCCACCTGCCACACTTTCGTGAAGACATTCAGGTTGTGCTGGACCATTCTCTGTTAATGTTTCAGCACTTTACTCGAATCGTTTCCATTGTCTGCAGTATTATGCTTTCTCCCAGTTACTTACCGCATGCCCCTTTATTTCTTCATCTATTTGGGGACAAGAATCCAGACAGAGAAAATAACATCTTGTTTCAAGACATTTCGTTGAGAGACAGGGAGAAAAATAAAACGAAAAATTGCAAATACAGAAGATCTAATCTGAACAAAAACAGACATTTCTGCAGATCCAAAACAACAAAATGCAGAAACTGCTTTGCATCTGAACAAAAAAAATAAAAACAGAACTCACTGGAAATCTGAAACAATTAAAAATAAAATTTGCTGCTATCTGAAACAAATTAGGACAGAAATTACTGTAGAACTGATGCAAACTAAAACAGAAAAAGCTCGAGATAAGAAACAATTAAAAAGAAAAACTGATGGTGATCTGAAACAAGTAAATGCAAAAACTGCTGGCAAATCGAAACAATCGAAATAAAAAATCGCTTGAGTATTGATACAGATAAAAAGAAGAATTGCTGGAGATCTGACACAAATAAAACCCGAAAATGCTGGAGATCAGAAAAACAATTGCTCGATATCTGAAACAAATAAAAACAAAATGACTATATACCCGAAACAAAGTAAAACAGAAATTGCTGGAGGACTGAAATAAATAAAAACGTAAACTGCTGGAGATTTGAAACAAAGTAAAGGAGAAATGGCTGGAGATCTGAAACAGAAAGAGCATTGCTGGTGATCTCAGAAAAATAGGATTTGAAATTGTTGGAGATTGAATGCAAATAAAAGTAAGAATAGCTGCAAATATGAAACAAAACACAACAGACATTGTTGCAAATTTTAAACAAATAAAAGCAGAGATGGTTGGAAATCTGGAGCAAAGAGAAAGCAGAAATTGCTGTGATCCGACACAGAAAAGAAACAGGTTTTGCTGCAGATCTGAAAAAAAAAGACACAAACACAGAAGTCTGGAGAGAGTCATCTGTAATCAGACTTGTTGCGTTTGTCCAGAAATTTCTGTTTCTTGTTTGTTGAGGCGAGTTACAACTGAGTCACAGTCAAGAAATAAAATGGAATGGAGAACTCATAGTTTGAGATACTTCGTACCATTGTGAACGCGTTTGGTGAAATAAAATTGATATGCCGGCTTTCCGTTCCAAACTATGTTCTGCAGGGCATTCTCATATACTCTGGAAACAATTTCAAGTGCACACCCTGTAAGTTTACCGATGCTGCAGTTCTGCTGTATGAAACTTTTAAAAGTTACCATTACTGTGCTAATGTTCAATATTTTTTTTCTGAGGTGATAAAGTCAATGGCGCAAACAACATCATCACTGTACTGTTCAGTCACACAATAGTAAAATATACACATGACAGGATAAAACCTGGAAAATGTTTGGTACTGAACCACCTGCAGTGTATTCTTCTGCATTTCTGTCACATTAATGCAGAATGCTAAACTAGGAGGTTGATGTCTTGAATTTATGTGTAATCTTGTTATATTTGCAAGAATATAAAAGAAAGCATTGCAGATGTGGCAAGTAAGAAAACAAACATTCCAGGAAATAGAAAGTGTTGGAGAACTATATGTGGTGGGACAGTGGCTCAGTAGTTACCAATGCTGCCGCATCGTGCTGGGGAACCTGTTTCGAATTTCAGCTCAGAATGCTGTCTGTGTGGCGGTTGCACATCCTCCCACGTGTCTGCATCGGTTTCCACTCAGTCCAACAATGTGCAAGCGAGGTGGTGAATTGACCCCTGATGTCCTGAGGTGTGCAGCTGAGATGGGTTAATCATGGAAAATGTGGGATTACGGGGACAATGTGGAATGCTGTTTGGAATGTCAGTGCAGACTTGATTGGGGCTTCTAGACTCGATTTGGAGTGGCACATCGCCTAGTACTGCTGCCTCATATTGTTAGGGATGCACGTTTGATTCCAATCTCGATTTTATGGCGTTTTCATAATCTCGCGTTATCGGCGTGGGTTTGTATTGGGTGCTCCGGTTACCTCCCTATGTCTAGAAACATGCAGCTTAGGTCCGGTAGGCCATGCTCATTTGTCTATTGAGTGCAGGGATGTGCACCATGGGTGGGTTAGCCATGGGAATTGCAGGTTTAGAGAGACAAGTCTAGGGTGTGTGTGGATTGCTGTTCAGAGGGTCAGTGCAAACTTGTTGGGCCGAATGGCCTCTACGTGCAATGTAGACTTTCTTTATCAGTAGAAGGTGTGATGAACAAGATTGGTTCCAGATGAGCATAGATTGAAAAGGTTGGAACTGGTCACGTGGCAGAGATGAAAGTTGAAAAGGAGATGGGACAGAGTTTCACAAAATCAAGAGGGAGTTGCACAGAGGAGAGAGGGAGAAGTCGTTCCTGCTCACAAGAGAGTCCATGGATTAAAAGTGATGTGCAAACGAAGCAGCAGATTTGACAGCAAAGGTACTATTTCATGAAACCAGTAGCTACAGAATGTAATACAACGCGCAGAAATGTGATGGAGGCAGATTCACTTGGGGCAGACAAAGGCAGCACGGGATTGGTATTTGGATGTGGAGAGACATGGGTGGAAAGACAGGATGTTGGCACTGACTGATAGAATCATGGCAGGCACAATTGGCCGAATGGCCACTTTCTGCATCGTCACAATTCTTGCAATTTGTTATATATCAAATGCTCCCTCCTGGAACAATGCACACTTTTCAATTGCAATGGTCAGCAACATAATCCTCACCCTTTGGACTAGTCTCCGTTGCTTTCACGCAAACAGCCAATGGTTATGTGATGGTTATCGGGGAGATTGGATATATAAGTACATTGTTGCTTACTTTTTGAACGTGCGGACGTGCCTGGCGTTGAGAAATATGACCAATGTCATGATGGTGATCATGGATGCATTCATTATTATTATTGAATTCAATACGTACATCCCAAATATTAACTGACTCTGCAAGTGTCGAATTTCCTTGTATAGTTAAAGCAAGCAAAAAAAAAGTATTGTCTTAAAACACACAAAAAGTACAAAGAGTTACTTACTTTCATTGCCTTTACTGTGCATGGAGCTCCGAAGCATGTATGGAACAGAACAACTGCCTCCATTGTTTTTACTTTACTTCAACTTTATTCTACTTAAACATCTTACCGTATCAAGATAACAAAATTAATTTGCATTGGTATAGCCTTCATAAAAACACAAAATATTATTAACTGCTTCACATGAGCAATATCCAATAAGCCTCACTTCATGCTTTACAAGGTTGCTTCTAAGGATTTTGTTGGTGGCTCAGTGATTAGCACTGCTGCCTCACAGTGCCAGGGACCCCTTTCGATTCCACCATTAGGCAACTGACTCTACAGACTTTGCACATTCTACCCATGTCGGCATGCGATGGCAGACTCCGCACTTGCCAAGGTGAATGCGTCTCTCACAAAACTCAATAGTCGGCATCATCCAGCAGAAAATGGCCAGCTTGATTGGCACTGCACGTGTGACGGATCAGAACTCACTACCTTCACTAATTATGCACAGGGACAGCACTGACTTGCAGCTCGAAGATGCACTAAAGCAAACCACGAATGCTCTGAGGGTAGCACTTTCCAAACGCAAAAGGGTAGAAACTTGAAAAGTATGGGCAGTCGATGCATGATCAACAGCTCACTCACTCCCCACCAGGATAGTCACACTTGGAGAGAGAATGGATGTCCTTCTTAAATGTTTAGTTATAGTGCAGGAGCATTATCGTTCTCAAAATTGTTGTATCCTTATTTAAAATGCATTTAGAGGGACATGAAAATAGACGTAAATTTGAAGATTTTTAATTTCCAGTGTCGTTTTTTAATTTCATGGGGATTACGTTAACTGCAATATCCGCTACCATGGGGAAAGTTGTTAGCTATCTACCTGACCTGCACATTTCATGAATTTATAGACCAACATAATGTCCCCCGCCCACCCCGAGTTTCCCTCCTTTTCACACATTTCCAGTTCGGATAACATCCGAATAAAGCTTTTCAGAACTTAGTATTTTAACCATGTTCTCCCTATATTGGAGTGAAAAGAACTGCAGTCAGCACTCCAACTGTGGCCTTACCACTGGGGAGTCTAAAATTCGTGAGCATAGATTTAAGATGAGACGGTAGACACATGAAAGTGTACCGAGGATCAATTTATTCACACAGAGGTTGGTGATTGTCTGGAAAGGCTGCCCAGCAGTAATGATGGAGGCGAGAACAATGTTCTCATTTCAGAAACCTTTGAATAGGTCCATGGATGAGATATCTATGCGGAGATAGGGAAGAAATGAAAATGAATGCGACTTGATTATATGAGAAAGCTGAGCGATTTCGACAATTTGGGCCGAAGGTACCGTTTCAGTTCTGGAAACCTCTCTAACTCTATCATGCACTTTCACCGTCCATTACCATTCCCTCCCTGTCGAAGTATCAAACTCCTAGAATTCTTTCCCTAACTGTTCCATGTCCGCATCCCAAGGGCAGCAACAATTCACAAAAATCTTCCAGAGACTAATGAGGGATGGACAATATAAATCTGACCATGTCAGTGGAGCACGTAACACCAGAACTAAGTTAAATTTTCCTCATAATGATTTTTTGGGAATGACTTTGGCTTCTTCTTCTCTAAGTGAATTAATTAACTTGTTTCACAATGAGGTCGAATCCATAGATGATTTTAAAAGATCCAAAAACGCAGCTGTCATTGGAGTTAGTTAGAGTACTTTGACAGAATTACAAAATAAACACCCTTTCAATGGGTGTAATCTTATACTGAAGATCTCTCTGTTATTCTTCGTTCCCCAATCTTTTAATTCTTAATTCGATATTTTAAAGTCTGGTCAGTTGGGATAATGGTGTAATCGAAGTTATGGGAGCAGAAAGTGGGGGTGGATGGGGTGGAACACCAATGATGAAAATCAGAATTATGCTCAATCATCTTCATTTTACTTATTTGATGTAATGCTCTTCGACACGGCTTGGGTTCATTTTCTTCTATAATTGTGTTAAACGATTGCGTGCAGCAATGCGTATTTCTCAGAAATCTCAGACCGTTCTAATCATGTTCTTCCCATTCATATATAGACACCGCCTTGGGTGATCTACTTACTCTATGGTTACTGGCCATATTGGAAGTATCAACATCAATTGCTGTTTAGATTCTCGGATGTAATGAACTGCACATCAGTTCCGAGACCCGAGACGTTTGTATCATTCAGATACTATTAGTAGTGACACTTAACAGCTCAGTTGGTGATATCGCAAAATTCTAACACCGTGGGTTGAATTCCTGAATCGGCTAAGTTGCACATAAAGGGCTCTCCTTCTTAACTTCTCACCTGGCCTGATGCATGTTGTACCTGAGATTAAACTCCTACCAGCGTCCTCTAATACAATAGCAATCCTGTGGTCAAACAGCACCATGGTAACTTCATGGTTGAACTGAAGAGATGTAAAGTATTTGGACTTGTATAGTTTACAAATGGCGAATCAAAAAGCTTGTAGAAGGAATTACTCAGTGTTCGTATTCGAGTGTATTTAAAACTAGGTTATTTTTCATGTTTGAGGGGATAGCTATTGTCCCCCAGAATTTGGTTGGAAATGCTACAAAGGATTCCTTCTGGCCAGCTGAGTTTTGTTTTTAATTTAACATCATTAGATTTGAACACAAGCAGTTTGGCTTAAACTCCACCATAGAGCAGATGGAGTATGAAATTTAGATTAGATTAGATCAGATCATGAGCTGGGCAGACAGGATACATAACAGCTTGCTATTTACATATTAGTAGCCTGTTATGCTCCTTTTCACAATGTGATCGCTCAGTTAACTTCAAAATTAATTTCAATATTTATGGATGGAACTGCACCTTCTGCACTCCGGATTTTGCAGTATGCACAAACTTTGTGAGTGACTAGTTTTTAACATCAGAAGAGAGTCCAATTACTGATATTCAAACATGGCAGATCTAATTGCACATTCCCCTGAATGACTGGGACGAAAACTGTTGAAATGTTCTCCAGATTATTTCTCTGTCGGAAATTCGTTCATTGCAAAACAAATTGGCTGTTACCAGTTTCTGGATTTACTGATGCAAATAAAATAAATAGGAGCAAAGGTAAACTATTTGGCCCATCGATCCTGCTCAACCCTGCAATATGATCATGGCTGATCATCCAACTCAATAACGTGTGTCCTCCATATCCTGTCATCCCATGAGCTGGGAGCTGCTAGGTATGTGATAAGCGCAGATAGAACATTTGACCTGACTTCTATTTCCCTTCATCGGTCAATGTTAGTCCAGGTGAATTTATTTCTCAGGATACTGTCTCTCCATCACCAGGTAAATCTCTGTCGAGTCTGGAAGGATCCTTTGGGGCCCTGGACGAAGGTGAGTGGGGAGATGTGCACGCAGCTTAGGCACTTCTGCAGTGGCACGGTAAAGTGCCACGAGTGGGATGAAAGCACGTCAGATCGTATATCTGACAAAGGAGTTGCTGAGTGAATAATCTCTTCTGAACACAAATAGGGGTGGTGAGAGCTATATATCCCTGGTGTTGGGGTCTGTTTCTATGTGGTGGAAATGGAAGATGATGTGATGTATCCGGCGGTTTGTGGTGTGAAAGGTGTGGACTCGGGGTGTTCCGTCTTTGTTGCGATTGGAGAGTTGGGGTACATGGGCGGAAGTGCAGGAAATGGAGATGATGCACTGGACGGCATTGTCGACGATGTGGGAGGGGAAATTCCATTCTTTGAAGAAGGAGCCCATCTGAGATTTTCTATGGTGGAATTGATCCTCCTGAGAGCAAATGCAATCAAGGCCAGGACATGTCTGACAAATGTAATTGAGGTCTTTGACAAGGTAACATACGTAGTGGATGAGGAATGTGCTGTGGATGTTGTATATTTGGCTGTTCGGAAAGCATTTGAAACGGAAGGGTTCTTGGAAAAATACTGTTTGCAAGAGAGGAAACAGAAGGAAGGTTTAGATGGGTATTCCTGAGTTTTGAGATGAGTCAGAAGTAGCGTTCCCCAGGGATCAGTGATAGGACCCCCATTTTTTTCTTATTCGTTTAAATGAGTTGGAGATGGATATGGTGAGAAAAATCTCAAAATTTGCAGATGATGCTCAGCTCGGGAGAAAACTGAATTGCAAGGATGATACTGAGGAACATTGAGAGTTTGGCCAAATGGGCACACAATTTGCAAATAAATTTCAATGCAGAGAAATATGTGGGAATGCATTTCGGTAGAAGAAGCACATGAAATTTTTGAAGCTCAATGGCACAATCTTCAGGAGAATGCTGGAGCTGAAGATCCTCAGGTTATACGTACATGATTCACTGAAGGTGGCAAGACAGGTTGAAGCAACGTTCCAGATGTCTATTGGATCTTTAGTTTTATAAATAGAGACAGAGTATGACGTCAAAGAATTGAAGTTAAACCTCTACAGATCATTGGTCGGACTACATTTGGAGTATTGCATTCAGCTCTTGGGACTTTATGGTTAAAAGAATGATAAAATGCTGGAGATAATTCAAAGATGATTTACTAGAATGATGACTGGAAGGAAGGATTTTAGATACAAGGATAAATTTGAAGAGATTGGTTTGATTCTCCTTGAAGCAGAGAAGGTTAAAAGTTTTCAACACCGCCAGCTGGAGAGGTAGGTGTGAGATGAGACGAAGCTTCTTCACTCAGAGAGGTGTTGTCATTTGCAATGTGCAGCCGGGGGGAGAGAAGGAGGCGGATTCTGCAAAAGGTTCCAAAAGAGAACCGGAAGCACATTTTAAAGAAATAAAGATAGAGGACGATGGAGATAGAGCAGGAGAGTGGGAATACCTGGGTTGAGCATTAGCCATCCAGTACAAATAAGATGGGTCACAAGGCATCTCTCTGCAGTGTGAAGTTCTATCATTATACGATGCTTTCATTCTGGAACATATTGAAACATTTTCCCAATCATGGACCTTTTGTCAACTGGTCTGTCAGTACCTGCCTTTTGTCTCCATCCCTTTTCAAATGACAGCGTTTCATTGACTCTTCCCTGGCCTATTTTGATTCGGGTTCTGCATTTTATGTCCCCAAATTGGACCAATGACGTATTGTAGTGAATTTCTGTTACATTTGTGGCGATTAGGGCAAATTTCACTTTCAAACTGATCTTTCTTCCTGTCAGAAATGCATTCTCCAAGTTTCTGCCATGAACCGGCTTTTCCTGACCCATCATTTTGTAATAACAGGAAGACATCATCTCGACTGAATGACGTTCACCCTGAGCCTCTCTCAAGTTTTACGTGATCACTTTTCTGTCCCCTGTCATTCCCACATTATAATTGATACATAAGATTCATGAATGTGCATTACTTACCAATACAATTGGAAAATTGCAGAAATTGCAATAAAATGTGATCAGACTTTTTGAAGCAATTTCCCTCTTAGGAGTCTCAAGTCAGTGGCAGTGTAACACTGTTAATATTTATATTATCAATTTCATGCCAGGCAAATATTACGAGGGCAATATCCATCAGATTCAAAATGCCAGAAGATGCAGTGTCAACGATAAATATCTTTATGCATAAAGATCCATTCTGGTGTGCCTCAATGTTCTTCCTTCTAGAAGGTCAGTCGCAGAAGATACATGGGAACACCACACCCTGTAATCCTCCTCCAAGCAATGCGCCATCGCAATTGGAAATATACTGCCGTTCCTTCACGGTCACTCGGTCAAAATTCTGGCATTTTCTCCCTACGGGACATTATGGTCTACTTATGGCACATGGACTGCAGCGATTCAAGAGGGCAACTTACCAGCACCTTCTGAAGGAGCAACTGGGGACAGGATAATAACGATGTCTATGACCCACGAATGAATAAACTGCACCGTGTCATTTTCTTCCCACTCCATAAGAGTCAGATTATTTTCTCTTTGGTCTATCTCCCAAACTGTTTTCTACCCAATAAATACTTAAACATGAATATTGGTGTATGACTAGCGACAGCTTTGTTCCAGCTTTCTGTATTCAGCCTCGAGGATTCTGAGATAACATTAATTATGGTGCAATATTAAGGGAAAGAAATGTCCTGTTTCACCTTGAGGGCAGCAATGCCCTCATCATATTGTCACAAGGTTCCTAATTCAGGCGAGAGTCAATCAGGAGAAATTAAGGACTCAGCAGGTAATAGGAACAAATTCCTCATCCTCAAAATAGACTCGGGAATTTTACTGTATTGATGCTTTAACCTTGTTTATATATTCCGCGACCTTAGTAGCCTTACACAATTTCTCATGGCCAGTTTATTGTTTTTTTCAGATAAGCTTTTGGGAGTTCCATCTTATATATGATCATTACCCAATTACATGCAGAATTTCCTCAACTCAGCAGTAAGTTAATCTTCCATCCTTTCATTAAGAACGATTCCTTGCAACCAAGATTCTAATTAACCATGAGGGAATGAGACAGGTCACTGACAATGTGCAAAAACCAGGCGATTCAACCAATTAATTTTGATTTTGTGATTTGGGCTAATGCAAATGATTATTAAAATAAATAAATAAAATAATAATTATTTGTAATTAAGGGTGGAAACTCAACAATTGACTAAGACACTTTAAAAGTCATCAATAAAAATTGGAAATTCATTTTTTAGCATTTAATACTTAATATGTAAAATGTATGCAGTTTCTAACTTTGAAATCCACTATAATTACCATGTTTCAGTGCCTTAATTTAAGTCCAAGATTAAATTTCTTAAGTGGTCCTGACTAGTCATTGTTCATTTGCGATGCTATGTGTAATGAAATGACTGGAGTTGCCTTAAAAGATCTTGTTTACTCAGATGATAAAAAAAGATTTCTAATGCACGAATAATTGTCGAATCCAAAGACACAGATATTAACCATAAGATATTAATTTTGTTACATGATTTATCAGAACTTGATGTTGAATTAAAACTTCAGTCGTTGTTGAGGGAGGGGGATCCCTCTATAAAGCTGCGGCTGGCACATCATAATTACCGATGAAACACAGAAATCTTAAAATTAAGTGGAAACAAACGAATCTGAAACAAAAAAACTGTTGTCTTTACCGTATTAAACTGATTTGAAATTGAATAAAGTTGGCTGTGATGAATGGTTAAAAGGTCAGTTACAAACGGACCGTGGGGCAATCTTGAAGAACATGGGTTAATATTTCATTCCGTATTCATTGAAGGATCATTAACCTTAAAATGATGAATTTTCAAAGTGCAAATCGAATCCAAAACAGTCCCGGATCTCAAGCTACAGGCAACAAAACGCACCATTCTATCACTAACAATCAAATGTGCATTCAAACCGAATCTGGAATGATTAAACCTTCGGCAAGCTGCAGGCAGTCTCAGAAACACCGCCACCATCCCCCACCACCACCCCACACCCCCCCCCCCCACCCACCCACACACACACATTCCAAATGTCAAAGAAATCTTGGTTGTGGCAGATAGGTGCTTAATCAAGTGTTCAAGAATTGTACCACTGGTCAGCTTTCTTATCTATTTTTTAACACAACAAGAACAGCAGCCACCCGGGTAAACAAAGAGAAACGAACAGAAAAAAACGCAGCCAATTTACAGGTACAACAGTCACAATGAACAACAAGACTAATGAGTAGCCAACCATTGAAGGTTTGACTCGACAAAAGCGAACATTTTGTGAAAAACTTGTGATTTGTCCTTTGCCTCTGACTTGTGGTGGAGAATGAGTGTTATCAGGAGGTTTACCCAAGTGTCAAAGAAGTTCTGAGGTTATTCTCATGAAAACTTCCTTGGTCCGCCTGTGTGGCCCCTCTAGGGTAATTGGAGGTCACATGGAGGGGACTGCCGCAAGTAAGGCAGTTTCGAGTTGGGCAGTCACGGGCCCAGTGATATAGGCTGTTGCAATTATAACAGACAGGGGGCAGACACGCAGCGGGTGTCCCTCTGCCATACCCACGACCTTGGCCTCGAATGGGTGCAGGGCCACACAGGTAGTTGTTGAGGTGCCTCCTCTTGGACTACAAATTCTGATTTTACACGGATCGGTGATCAGTCTTCACTCTGCTGTTTCCACAAAGAGAACGACGGACTTGATTAGGAGTCGCTTCAATCCAGTCCAAGTTGTTTGTTTTGACTGCTGTGACGACAGAGGGTGACTGGAAGTTTAATAGCCGAGAATTAGACTGAGCACTAATAGCATTTAAATTCTAAGCCTGTCGCTGGAATAAGACTCATAACTTTATCCAAAACTTTCAAGGAAGTCTTCAGCAGACTCCTTGTTTGTGGAGCGAAGTTCAAGGATGCGAGTAAAGTCAATAAGCTTTGCTGGTATGGCAGATGCAGCAGCAAGGATATCACCTTGTTGTTTCTGAGCTGGGGCTACAGCATTAGAGAGGGCAGTAAAATTATTGTGACCAATACATTCAGTAAAACGGGCATATTCAGAGCGGGTCAGGACTTGTTGAAGAACGGACTGAAAATCTTGGGCATTGCCATCATAAACTGTAATTCTGGTGTTTAAAAGATCAACGAAATCCTCAGGAGTCTGTTGAGGACCTCAATAGATTTCATGGCACCATCAGCAGTTAGTTAACTTTCCAATTCAGTGGCAGTATTCTACCATGGGCACTAAACTGATTCTTTATGAGTTTCATCATCATATTGTCTCTACATCTAATTAGTTCCTTTGCTTTGGAATTCATGTTCATTTGCCAAATCATTTGCTGGGCAGATTTGATCAATTGAATACTTTTTGAACCACCTAGTGGCCATTGCTCATCACCCAATGCTTTAATTAAGGTGCCAGAAAGTTTCAAAAAGATTTTGGATATCACACATATTTTTACTAACGGTGAAGAACGGATCTTCCATCTTATCTATGTGATTACTCATCTTTAAGCAAACTTCCTTTTATAGTTCTGACTGAAAAGCACTAATTATCCAACAGCCTATCAATACACAACAATTTTCCGACTTCCACAGACCCTTCCCGACTTTCAGATCCGTTTCTCACGTCTGACCATGGATGTCACTCTCCCCCTTTTTTCCGTGCATATAATCTATCTCTGACACTCTTTTGTGGAGTTCTCATCTCGGTAAATGTCCTCGACCTTCTCTCTCACTCTCTTTCTCTCTCTCTCTCTTTCTCTCTCCCTCTCTCCCCTCCCTTGACAGGACCAATCCTTTTTGGGCTGCATTAGGGCAATAGACTACGAGGGGTCAGTTCAACCACTACTCGAATCAGAGGAAAACAAACGGATATAAAAAGCTCACGACTGACTGGCCCAATTCCTCAACACTCAAGAGTGAAGGACCCAAGGCTCTTACACCGCTGTCCATGATCCGTCCTTGCTGAACCACGATTCGCGTTACCATATGAAGATGTGGATCCCGGTCGGGACCTCTCGGTTTTGAGTTCAGTTAAAAGAATCAACAGGAATGCTGTCTGTATAAATCAAGGTTATCAGTTTTATAAAATAAGGCAGCCTGGCGCAGCTTTATCCAGCATCACAGAGGATAAAGCTTCTGTAATCCATAGTGAAATTTTGTGCAATTACGTTCGAAAATTAAACATCATTGACACATTTTTTTAAAGAGACAGCACAGCCTTAATTACAGGTAAAGACCAATAAAATGTAATCAGACTACGTGATTGACAGCAGGCTAAGGCAATGGTATTTCTCGGGAAATGGTTCTTGTCTACATAAATCATCATCTCATGCTTACAGTTCAACGTTAGTACACGTGGTCATTTTGTGAAGACTCTATTATCTGCTTTATCTTGTAGTTCAGGTGACTCAGCAAAGTAGAAATGCAGGTTCACACTGTCAAATTATAACTTGAAGCCATTTTGTTACGTAATTTCAATTTGAAAAGCTATTTTGTGTTTAATAAGAACCTTGCATATACTTGTTGCTTCTACCAACAGCCTAAATCATATTTCAAACCCTCATCTCCTCATGAACGATTTCACTGAAAAGTGCCTGGATGCAATTGCAGTGGAAACATTCTATTCATTGTGTACAATGTCAGTAATACTGCTCAAAATCAAATTACTACCATATTGCAGAGAGGGGACAACATTTCTTCAATGAGTGTGTTCCACACGCAGGATTTCAGTACAGTTGTAGTCTTCTCCAAATCTGTGTGTGTGTGTGTGTGTGTGTGTGTGTGTGCGTGTATGTGTGTGTGTGTGTGTATGTGTCTGATTGTGTGTGTGTGTGCTCTGATGGTGCTGTCGGTTGACTGGTGTTGTAAGTTGTTGCCCTACTGCTGTCTCCCCCTGAGGGTTTTCACACTTCTCCACCACATGTCCAGTAGTATTGGGGGAGGGGGGTGCATCAGATGATGAGATTGTATCATTTTTAACACATGGAAGGGTGGTTAAATTATTTGGACGCTGTATCCTTTGACGGGACGTTTCTGGTTGGTGTTTTGTTGCTTTCTGTTTTCATCATTTTTAGGTCAGTTCTGGTTATTAACCCGTTTTTTGTACGTTCCGTAGTGTGTTTTTTATTCTATTGGGTAGCTGTGGCATGGGGTCTCACTCGCTCTGAAGGTAGGTATCAATGTCTGCCAGAAAGTCTCTGCTTTCTGAATACATTTAGTCTTGTCCACAAGCAGAACTTCCAGAAATCCAACCCAACTTCTGGATCAGATACGTGGATGATACTTTTGTTATCATGGAGAGAATAGAAATTGAGAACGCACACCAAATAATCGATATCTTGATTACAGGGATCAGAATTACGAGAGAGAAGGAAACCAACAATCGACACTCTATTCTTGGATGTGATGGCACAAAGAACACAGAAGGTAAATGCAACACACCAGTGTACAGGAAATCAACACACACTGACTAGGTTCTGAATTATACCAGCAAACACCCAAACACACACAAGACACGCTGCATTAGGACCATGTTCAAAAGGGATATAACAAATTGTATCACTCCCGACCTGCGAAGAGAAGAAGGAATCCACATGTACAGAGTCTTCACGAAGTATGGATATCCCTGCCTAACATGCCGAGCAAACAATGCAATGAGCCATGACCAAATTCACTGTCCATGCTACCTCGCATAAAAAAAAGTCTTGGAACTAAAAGCCAAACCTCTCTGACCACTGGGATTCATGACAGCCCATAAACCAACAGCCACGCTCAGACAACAACTCACCAGAATGAATTAGCTGTACCCGTCATGTGCAAGACGAATGTAATTTACAGGGTTCCATGCAAAGACTGCACGTCACACGAGAATGGAGAAACTGCCAGCAAACGTGCAAACCACATCCACCAACACCAAACAACCACTAAACACCACGACCAGCTGTCCCTAGTAGCCATGCACACAGATGACAAGGATCACAAAATCGACTGGAACAACACAACGATCGTAGGACAAGCTAAACAGAGGACGACCAGAAGCATGCACTCATCCACGGACTCCATCAATAAGCACATTGACCTCGACCCATTATACCGGCCACTATAAGAAACAACCGGCACCAGCAACCAGAAGTAAGAGGAATGGAACCAAGCTGCGCTTTGCAGAAGGCTCCATCGCACCGAAGATGTCAGTTAGGCGGGAGATGGAACGTCTGCAAATCAACTTCCCAGCTTGGTAAACCACAATGTGACAACTGACACTCGATCTATAAGTCCTTCTGCAAATCTTGAATGGAACACGCTGCTGGTTATTTGCATTGGTGGTGGAGGGAATTACTTACTGCAGGACTCCGAAAGTGAGACATCTCTCATGGCCTCAGTTCTTTGATCACATGGAATTCGGTTGAAGTTGAGATCAGGCATGATTGCATTGAATGGGGGAACAGCATGCAGGGGCTGAGTTTCCTGCTCCTGCTCCCAGTTTGTAAGTTCTGATAGAACACTATGATTTTTTGCGAGGGAAATGAATGCATTTGTATAGGGATGATGTTTTAGGCTTTTGTTTTCATTCCTGAGACCGCCGCTGTAGTTACTCCAAAGGGAAGCTCAAGTACACCATGTTGCTGTGTGTCTGGAGTCACATATCGGCCACATCAATGAAAGATGGTAGATTACTTTCCCTGGACCAGACTGAAACTGTTGACGTGGTAAAACTTTTATTACATGTGAATGTCATCACCTGCTATGGTGGAATTCAAAATCAATTTGATTCTTTACAATTTAAGATAAAAATGGTAAAGATAAATAAAAACACCCTCCACGCTCCTCCCAGCAGCTTTCCCTGCCACCGCAGGAATTACAATACATGCGCCCACACATCTTTACTCACTTCCATCCATGAATCCAGAGGAGTCTTGCACATCCATCAGAATTTTCCTACACTTCCAGTCGTCCTTGACTGTATCTGTTGCTCTCGAAGATGTCTTCTCCACATTGGGGAGACAGGGCACCTTCTTGCCGTGTGAATCATAGAACATCTCCAGGATACCCCCACTAACCAACCCCACTGCCTTGTGGCTGGACACGTCAATTCCCCCTCTCACTCCGCGGAGGACATACAGATCCTGAGCCTTCTCAATCGCCACTCCCTTACCACCCAGCACCTCGAGGAAGAACGCCACATCTTCTGACTCCCTTCACCACCATGGCATCAATGTGGATTTCACCAGTTTCCTCATTTCCTCTTCCCCTACATTTTCCTAGATACAATCTCCCAGTTAAGCACAACCCTCCTGACTTGTCCCATTTATCCATTTTCCATCCCACCTATCCGGTCCACACTCCCTCTGACCTATCACCTTTATCCCCAATTCCATCCAAGTGTCGCACTCTCAGCTACCTTGCGCCCAGCCCCAGCCCCTCCACTTTAACTCACCATCCGCTCGACTCCCAGCCTTATTCCTGATGAAGGGCCTTGGCCCGAAATGTATATACTCCTGCTCCATGGGTGCTGCAAAACCTGCTGTGCTTTTCCATCAGCACATTCTCGACATACATAGCAGCAATAATAATTACAAAGTAATAGCGAAGGTGTTGCATTTGCTATCATACGTAATGTGAACCTTGTTGCTGGTGCAGATCAGATTGTGAACAGGATATCCTCAACTTCAAGACAGGAAGCAGACAGTCACCCTGAGCTGCTGTTATATGTCCAACTGATGAGGTAGATTACAGGCAAAAGTAAAAAAAAGCAGAAACCTTCAACAAAGTTTACCACAGCACTTTTAAAAATCCAAGGATGACGAATTATGATGGACTGGTAATCAACGGTAATGCAATGATCAAGGAAGCTGATAATCGTGCAACTGGAAATGTAGCAGCTGAGCCTCTCAGTAGTATCAAGTGAGATGAAGAAGTGATACTACAAAGGCTGGAGGGAAGCTAGGTAAAGAAATCACCTGATGGGCTGTATTCTGGATTGACGAGAGAGGTAACGGATTCAAATTGGTTGGTCATTGACGGACATTTTCCACGTTTCACTGAACACAGGTCTAATCCCATGCGATTGGAGGACTGTAAGTGTGACACTGCTTTTTAAGAGAAGGACAAATGATAACCCTGGAAACTACAGACTTCTCAGCTTGATATCAAAACTGGAGAAACAGGTGCAGACAATAATACAGGATAAGCAAAAATACTCGTACGGAAAAATAGGCTAATACCAGTCAGCGGAGTGGCATGATAGCTTGGTGGTCAGCACTGCTGTCCCCCAGTGCCAAGCATCTGGGTTCGAGTCCATTCTCAGGTGACTGGATGAGCAGTGTTTCCATGTTCTTCCCATTTCAGTGTGAGTTTCCTCCAACATCAGAGGATGAGTGAATTGACAATGGGAAATTATCCAGGAACATGCCAGTTAGCTGCATTTGTCAGGGGTAAATATAGGGAATGGGCCTGGGTGGTTTACTCTTCAGAGCGTTGTTGTGGACTTCTTAGACTGAATGACCTGTTACCACTCTCTCGGGATGCTACAAGAAAAAGCATGGCTTTGTCAAGATGTATCATTTCTGGCATATTTAATTGATATCGTTAGCAATTTGACACAGGTGGTGGATGAGGATAGTGCTGCGAATGTGATATGATTGAGGTTTCAGAAAACATTTAATATGGTGTCTCATTGCATTAGGTTAGCAAGTTAGTTGTTTGTTCAGGATTATACTTTAGCAGCATGGATTGGCAGTTGTCTAACATACAGGAAATAGGGGACAAATGTGTGAGTAGGCATTTCTCAGCCTGGAGGCGAGTTGAAATTAGCATTCCATGGACTTTGGTGCTGGAATCCTTGCCTTTTCGGATTTAGATAAGGGATTAGGAGATACTTATCGGGGACTAATTTGCAGATGGTACGAAACTTGGGAGAATGGTGAATTATGAGGATGGCTTTGAGAAACGTCAGGGAGTTATTGACAAGCTGGACAAATGGGGAGACAACTGGCACCTGAATTTCAATACAGAGAAATGTGAATTGATACACTTTTGGAGAAGAAACGCAGAGAGAGAATACAGGCTGAATTGTACCAACTTTGAGGGGAGTATGGGAGCAGAGAATATATGGAGTTAAGTGCACAATGCCCTGAGGGGTTAATTTGTAACAGTTGTTAAGAAGGCTTATACTATCCTGGCGTTTATAAACAGAGGGAGAGAGTAAAAAAGAACTAGCCAGTGATGCTACACCTCCACATACCATTGGTCAGACGACATTTGAGGCATTATGTTCATTTATGGGCACCTTCGTTAATGAAGGATGTTAAAAACGTAAAGAGATTTCAAAGAACATTTACTGGAATGATGCCAGGAATGAGGGGATTTTCATAAAAGATGAGAGAATCTGGCCACATTCTCCTTAGAGCAGAGAAGATTAAGAGAAGACTTTATTGTGACGTTGAAAACGACGAAGAATTTTGACTGGCTGAAGAAGGATATTCCGTCTCCACTGGCTGTTATGCCAGTAACTCGGTGTCACAATTTTAAAAATTTGAACAAGGCAGTGAGATGAGCAGAAACTCCTTTGCTCCAGGAAATTTTGGGATGTGGAATGCATGGCCTGCGAGAGTTCCGGAGGCAGATTCCAAACCGTGTTTCGAAAGAGAGCAAGATATATATTTGAAAGTGATGAATTTGGAAGGCCACTGTGGGAGCGTTGGAGAGTGGAATTACCTGTGCAGTTCTTCCTGGAGCTGGTACAGTCACGATGGTTTCAATGGCCTCCACCTGGACTAGAAAGTTCTATGATATTCTTGGAATTACTGAAGACCATAGAGAATGCTTTCCAAATTAGATGGAAATGATCAGTTGTGACAGTGAGAAACGCAATATTGCTGAATGGACCCTGTAACTGTTGAATGCGTTCCCATATCTTTCGAAGAGTTAAATCTTCAGGTACAACATCAAACTGAGAATTAGTCATAACTCTGTCCGTCGCTGTGTGGATCATGGAGATGAACATGCAGGATATGAAAATCAGATCAGTAAAAACTCTGTTGGGGGTTTTACAATGTCTGAATGGAGTTCAATATCATTCATTATCCAATCACTAATCTGGACAATTATGTTGACGGATATCCGGACATCCATGCAGAACTGGGATGTGACTATGGGGAACTGGGCAGAGAACAACTTCTCTGGATTCCAGTCTATGCCTGCTGAGTACCAATTGGCGAGCCATTCACTTAGAGTTTCCTCACCAATTGATTCACTGACCACAGGAAATATTGGAATCATCAGTCAGTTAGGCTGTTTATTCCCAAACATCTCTTCTGTCACACTCTGACTCGGCCCGACATTCCCCACCACCACCATTCATATTTGGTGTTAAACTAGTTTTGTCCATCAAGAGACCAGTGCCAATGGTAAATCGTTGATGAAGGTTTATGGCAAATGCACCAGAATCACTCAGACTTACTGCTGCTCTGTCCTCGGGTAACATTTGCTGCGACATTTACTTCAAAGATGTTAAAAGATACTTTGGGAGAAGGTTGGATTGATGCCCGGTCTCCATTTTCAGCCGGAGCGCCACTACAAAAGGACGCTAACATTTTTTCTGCCTATTAGTTAACAGAATAATTGGCGCTAATAGACATTTCACAGTACTCTGCAAATGGTCTCTGAACTTGAATTGAGTTGCCATGTAAATAAAAAGTGTTTGCACAGCATTTCATGTCCTGCAGCAGAAACCCAAGGTTTTCGAAAATATTGGCTGAATTATCATTTTAGTAATATACAGCATTATTTTTTTTAAAGACATGTACAAGCCACAAAAGTATTAAGCTTCTGGAAATAGCAAAGAGCAAAATCACAGATTTCCTTCTGTTCTGCATTTCTGGGTCACTACGATTATTGCCCTTATTGACACTCCTCAGTCCTGTGCGGACTCGACTTGTCAATAAAATGTGTTTGACTGTCAGTGCGTCGAACAATATCATTAAAACAAATGTGAGTATTGGTGTTAACATAGCATCGAATTGAGAAAATACCCCCCACCCAGGCTCAGTAATATAACTTAGCTTTACAGAACACAACCATGGTTCTTTGCCAATCAATTCTGAAGGTTCATATACAGAGTAGAAAGGAATGTTTTTCATTAACAGTAGAATGAATGTCATTGCTAGAACCAAAGCTGCGGTTTTCTCAGTGCAATATTTAGTTTTAATCTTCTGGCAGCAGATGAACATAAATCGATGAAAGCAGAAAGTGACAGTGAACCCAAACAGAACAATCTGTGGCTGCACAACTGAGGACACTGAGAATTCTACAGACAGGAGTGATGTCCAAGAAACATAACGGGAAATAATAAGCATTCATTTGTCTCAGTATGACCCCGAAGATAATGAGCAATAGATCTGCCACTGCCATCGCGACGAGATATCACGTGATGCAGTTGCTCAGTCCACACTTCTGCCGAGACAAGATTATAATCGCTATGACATTGACTGCAAGAACGGGTGATAGAATAAAAGAAATTAGTCACACACGAATTTCTGTTCAAGAGCTGACATATTTGGGTTGAATTTAGCACGTTTAACCATTGACTGTGTAGAATCAGATATTTAGAAATCTAAGTCACAGTTCCAAATTTTCTCATTAGGCTCTGTTTTGATTATGAACTGAATCAGGAGAGGGAGTGGCCATGCAGATAAACATTCTGATTAGATTGGCCTAATGCTAATAATTATTGTATTAAAAGCATCCTTGTCATCGTAGTCTTTCCAGATCATGGAGCTTATTTCTTGTTAGAGAAAGATGCAGTAGATCCTCCTTACCCGTGGGATTTACATTCCATGACCTACTGCAGGAACCAAAACCACGGATTGGAACGAGCCCATTCATTAAATGAGGAGTTTACCTTCCCAACATCCCCAGGTGTCCTGTTCAGGAAAGTTCCCTAAAATAACTTTTGGCCGCAGTAAATCAGAATCAATAGTGCGCAATGCTGCAGACATCAACGATTTGGAGAATTGGCCAAGTGTGTGAGACACAGGGCTCGTGTTCAGAAATGAAATCGAGACAAATAACCGAGGTTATAGCAAAGGGTTATTCATTCAGGATACAGAAAGAAATGCAGATGCAGGAGATCTAAAACCAAAAAAAGGAGTTGGCGGAGAAACTGAACAGGTCCAACAGTATCTGTGGACGAAGAGAAAAAAAGAGTGGACGTTTCGAGGCCAGTGACCCTTGCTTAGAACTCAAAGGATGATTTCAAAGAAGGGTCACTGGACTCTAGGCATTAGCTCTGCTTTCTCTCTATGTCCACAGATAATGCCAGACTAACTGAGTTTCTTCACAATTTATGTTTTCGTAACTTACTAAGGATACTTGGCTAAGCAAAGTGTTCAGCTAGACTCTGGTGACTCAAAGGTTGATCTCTGATGAAGAAGAACACCAAATATGTGGGTTCAACACCCTACATCGTCCGAGTTTACCATGAAGGATTCTCTTTCTCAATTTCGCCCCTCATTTGATATGTCGTAATCCTAAGCTTAAACCACATCTAATAATCTCTCTCTGAAGAGAAACAATAGCCCTGTTGCTGGGTGGGACGATGGTGACTATCACTGAATAACACAAAAGAATAATAGATCAGCATGTGAATGTATATCAATCCCTCGATAAAGGCAGTAAGCAAATAAATCCGAAAGACCTACAAATGCTTTAAATCGACAAACTGAACATTAACAGCAGGAAAAGCTCAGCAGGTCTGGCAGCATCGATGTAGAGAAACTAGTGTGTTATGGACCAGGCCAGACTCCTCTTAAAACATTTGTAGGAAGGAGCCTAGCCCCTAACTTTCCCAATTGTTTAAGCAGGTATAACATGTATATTCCAGGAGAGATGCAGCTGCTCAACACACTTAATTTTAAACAAAACAGAATTCATTTGCAAGATTTGGAAACGAAACGCAAACGATAGAGAACAGAAAATATAATAACTTATCCTTTTCGAAATTTCAACAGACTAACCAAATTAATGATGCTGTTCCAAATACTTTGTCCAATCCCCGTAAATAGCTCTTGGCACAAAAGGCAAAATCAAACCGTGGTCTGACAGGTGAGATGTCAGAGAGAGTGAGGAGGATCAGCTTGGACTGCTGAGTTAGGGTCCAGCAGCCTTTCTCAAATCTATTGTGCTGAAGCCGAACCAAACCAGAGCAAAGCTGAACTGGGAGAACTGACCCCGGCCCGTTTTTATAGAAGTGATTTTTTTAAATTTGAATGCCTTTTTTCTGAGGCAGTATCTATTAGCTATAATCAAATTGGCACTACAACCCTTCATCTTAGACTTTACGGAATCTGTGCCTTTACAATATATCTGAAAGAAAAACAAAGATAACGTAACTTAAAAGGGCACTATCGTCACACAGGGGAAACATATAACTTTGAACTCTGTCACAAATGCTGCCAAATCTTCCAGCAATTTCTGTTGTAGCAAAAGCAGCAACCAGTTCCCACATAGATTCGCAAATATTAACTAGTTAAGGTGACTTACCAGGAGCACCAACGATGGCAATGATTACGTACAGTACTTTAGAAATAATTTGGAATACGTCAAGCGTTTCACTCCGTGAATTGGTCTGTGGTGTCGCACCAGAATCTATTAAAATTGAGGTACAAAATTAATGCAGCCTGGGATATATAGCTGCGTGAGGTCTTTAGGAATTTGACATGTGTAACGTGTGTTGGCTTCAGATCCAAGCAATAAGCAAACGCATTGCTTAAAAGCTTTTTTAAAAAACAGACTTAAGAAGCAGCAAGGGAGAAGCAAGGGATTGATTAAGTGGGAGAGAGTCAAGCTTGCAGAGAACAAAACAACTGTGTGTTAAATATTTCTTTGGCATGTAAAGAAAAAAGAATTAATGAAGTCAAATGGTCAATTTGCATATTCAAATGCAAATAATGGAGAAGAAATTTAAATGCATACTTAACATGCGTCTTCATAAAGGAGGACACAAATAAAGCTCAGATAATATTGTGGGACAAACTCCAATGAGAGAAAAAAAGTTAGAGGCCCTCCAGCCCATCGAGCTCGACCCAGAAAACAAATTATCCTCTACCTACACAAGTCCCACATTCCACCGTTTGGTCCATAGCCTTTAATGACATAATATTTCGAGTGCTTACCCAAATGTCTATCAAGCTTGTGAGGGATTTTGTCTCCAATAACCTCATAGACAGCGCACTTCAGACACCCAATACGATTTGAGAAAATATTCCTTCAAATCTCCTTTAAACCTTTTGCGTTTCAATTTAAATGCATCCCTGCTTGTTACTATCCTTCAGTGAAGGAAATGATGCTTTCTACCCACCTTACCATGCTTCTCAATCTATGAGAAGACAGCAACCAGGACTTCTTCGATATTCTCTGCTCTGAAGAGTGAGTGAATTACATCAGGGCGAGTGAGAATGACATCAGGATGAGAGAGAAAATGGTGCTGGGCAAACTGATGAGATTGAAGGCAGATAGATCCCTGAGATCCAATTACTGGCCTCCCAGATTATTTCAGGAAGTAGCTCAAAGAGTAATAGATGCATTGATGGTCACCTTCCAAGACTCCACGAAAAAGTGAGGACTACAGATTCTGGAGATGAGTGTTGACGGCATGTTGCTGGAAAAGAACAGACAGCATCCGAGGAGATGGAGAGGCGCCGTTTCGGGTATATTCCTGATGAAGAGCTCTTGCCGGAAGCATTGATTCTCATCCTACTTGGATTCTGTCTGAGCTGCTGTGTTTTTCGAACACCTCACTCTCGACCTTCCAAGACTCTATTGACTCCGGAACAGAACACAATAATTTTTTCAAGGTTTGTGATTCACAACAGTATTAGAGCTCGGCGCAGCAGTAGGCCATTCGGCCCCTCAAGACTCAGTATGTGGATGTACGTACGAGAGAAGGTGCAAAACTTGACCTACTCTTGGGAAATAAGGCAGGGCATGTGACTGAGGTGTCAGTGGGGGACCACTTTATGGCCAGCGACAATAATTCTCTTCGTTTTAAAATAGTGATGGAAAAGGATAAACCAGATCTAAAAGTTTAAGTTCGAAATTGGAGAAAGGCCACTTTTGACGATATCAGCCAAGAACATTTGAAAGCTGATTGGAGGCAGATGTTCACAGGTAAAAGGACGGCTGGAAAATGGGAAGACTTCAGAAATGAGATAACAAAACTCCAGAGAAAGTATATTCCTGCCAGGGTGAAAGGGAAGGCTGGGAGGTATAGGGAATGCTTGATGACTAAAAAAAATTGACGGTTTGGTTAAGAAAAAGAAGGAAGCATATGTCAGGTATAGACAGGATAGATTGAGTGAATCCTTAGAAGAGTATAAAGAAATTAGGAGTATACTTCAGAGGGAAATCGGGGGGCAAAACGGGGACAGGAGATAGCTTTGGCAAGTAGAATTAAGGAGAATCCAAAGGATTTTTACAAATATATTAAGGGCAAAAACGTAACTATGGAGAGAATAGGGCCCCTCAAAGATCAGCAAGGCGGCATTTGTGTAGAGCTACAGAAAATGGGGGAGATACAAAATGAATATTTTGCATCAGTATTTACTGTGGAAAAGGATATGGAAGATATAGACTGTAGGGAAATAGATGGTGACATCTTGGAAAATGTCCAGATTGCAGAGGAGGACGTGCTAGATGTCATGAAACGGTTAAAGGTGGATAAATCCCCGACACCTTATCAGGTGTACACGAGAACACTGTGAGAAGCTAGAGAAGTGATTTCTGGGCCTCTTGCTGAGATATTTGTATCATCAATAGTCAAAGGTGAGGTGTTGGAAGACCGGAGGTTGGCAAACTTGGTGCCACTGTTTAAGTGCGGTAAAGACAAGCCAGGGAATTATAGACCAGTGCGCCTGACCTCCTTGGTGGGCAGATGGTTGGAGGAAATCCGGAGAGATAGGATGTACATGTATTTGGAAAAGCAAGGACTGATTAGGGATAGTCTACATGGCATTGTGCATGTGACATCATGTCTCACAAACTTGATTGAGTATTTTGAAGAGGTAACAAAAAAGATTGATGAGGGCAGAGCAGGAGATGTGACCTATATGGACTTCAGTAAGGCGTTCAACAAGGTTCCCCATGGGAGACTGATTAGAAAGGTTAGATCCCATGGAATACAGGGAGAACTAGCCATTTGGATACACAACTGGCTCAAAGGAAGAAGACAGAGGATGGTGGTGGACATTTGTTTTTCAGACTGGAGGCCTGTGACCAGTGGAGTGCCACAAGGATCGGTGCTTGGATCCTCTACTTTTTGTCATTTACATAAATGATTTGGACGCGAGCATGAGAGATACAGTTAGTAAGCTTGCAGATGACACCAACATTGGAGGTGTAGTGGTCAGCGAAGAGGGTTACCTCAGATTCCAACACGATCTGGACCAGTTGGGCCAATGGGCTGAGAAGTAGCTGATGGAGTTTAATTCAGATAAATGCGAGGCGCTGCATTTTGGGAAAGCAAATCTTAGCAGGACTTTTGCACTTATGATAAGTTCCTGGGAGTGTTGCTGAACAAAGAGACTTTGGAGTGCAGGTTCATAGCTCCTTGAAAGTGGAGTCGCAGGTACATAAGATAGTGTACAAGGCGTTTGGTATGCTTTCCTTCATTGCTCAGAATATTGAGTACAGGAGTTCGGAAATCATGTTGCAGCTGTACAGGACTTTGGTTAGGCTACTGTTGGAATATTGTATGCAATTCTGGTCTCCTTTCTATCAGAAAGATGTTGTGAAACTTGAAAGTTTTCAGAAAAGATTTACAAGGATGTTGCCTGGGTTGGAGAATCTGAGCTACAGGGAGAGGCTGAACAGGCTGGGCCTGTTTTCTCTGGAGTGTCGGAGGCTGAGGGGTGACCTTATAGAGGTTTCCACAATTATGAGGGGCATGGATAAGATAAATAGACAATGTCTTTTCCCTGGGTGGGAGAGTCCAGAACTGGAGGGCATAGGTTTAAGGTGAGAGGGGAAAGCTATAAAGGAGACCTAAGAGGCCACTTTTTCACACAGAGGGTGGTACGTGTCTGGACTGAGCTGCCATAGGAATTGGTGGAGGCTGGTACAATTGCAATATTTAAGAGGCATTTGGATGGGTATATGAATAGGAAGTGTTTGGAGGGATATGGGTCGGGTGCTGGCATGTTGGACTAGATTGGGTTAGGATATCTGGTCTGTGTGGACGTGTTGGGCTGAAGGGTCTGTTTCCCTGCTGTATTTCTTGATGTCTCTATGACTCTAAGCCTGCTGCACCAACCCTTACAATCACAATTAATATGAAGTTAAACAGAACTCCACTTTACTGTCCGCTCTGTCGTCCCTCAAGCCCTTATTGATCAAAAACCTGTCCATGTTCCCTTTAAATTTACTCAATGTCCTTGCGTCGACCAGTCTCTGAGCGAGTGAGTTCTGCAGATGCATGATCCTTTTGAGAGGAATATTTCCTCCGCATCTCTGTTTAAATCTGCTTAATCCTTATCCTCAATCAGTGAACTCGCATTCTCGATTGGCCCACATTAGCATACATACTCTGTATGTCTACTTTGCTAATACCATTCATAACCTGATATTCTTCAAGATGATCTCCTCTCATTCTTTGAAATCCTGAGACTGTAGGGCGAGTCTCCTCAATGTCACTTCATAGGACGGTTCCTAAGGGGGGATTGGTATGTCACTGATGTAATTTGAATGTTTAAAGTGAGAAAACAGCAAATTAAAGACGTGCTAGAAAGAAATCCAAGTCGGAATTAATGCAGTTCTGGAGTAGTTATCTGTGTTTAACTTCCATCCCTCCCAACACATCCAACGACAATACAACTAATTATCCAAGACCATATTAATCTCGAAGAGGACCAAACGGGATCAATGCAAGACGGATGTCATTGATTATGGAGGTCTCCAGAACGAGGGGGCACAACCGAAGTTGTGTGTCCATTCCCCACATGCTTCGGCACTCTCTCTGTTGTTTTAAGTGGTGCCATTCTGACCAATTCCATGGACCTGCACTGTTGCAGTTACCCGAATCACCTTCCAATTCATCTGGATGTTGAAGATAGACCGTGTCTGCTGGGACTTCATGAACATAACTCTGAATAAGGCCGTGGTAAGACCGAACTTAGCTCTACCCTCATCCTTATGGCCATCTTTTTGTGTGGTTGCATCAAGGTCAGCGTGGACCTTTGGTACACAATCTCCAAGCGTCATTATGTACTACAGATCTAATTATCCCCGGTGTTGTAAATGATGGAGCAGGCCTTGATCCAGCTGGACTCTCCGTGTAATTAGACTGTTCTGTATCATCTGACCTGCATCAAGAAATTTGCAAAGATAAAGCACCTTTGGACACAGTCCGTCAGGAAGTGGTCATCTCGTAGTGTTCTCGAGACGCTGTGGGAAAAGGAGAGGGTGGGCCGTCTGTATGGTTCCCTGTGCAGGCTGTCAAAGGCATTTGGAAGAACGCCTCATCCCCAAAACTCTCCAACAAGTGTCAATGCTCCACTTGGCTGTTGGTGAGAAGTGAAGTCCCTGTGAGGTCCTTCCCATATGCCCTGTCGGCACACACTGCCAACAATGTGTCTGCGTGTTGATACAGGCTGTCACCCACCTCCTTCTGCAATATGCCTTTGCAAACGAAATCTGGGGGAAGATGCAGTGGTTTTTATCGTGGTTCTTCACGAGCAGCTCCGTGATGCAGGACTCTGTGCTTCATGGTCCTGTTCCCTGGGATACACACCAAGAAAAACATTGACTGCACATCGAGGCCCATTTACCCGGTGATAGACACTGTTTGGTCTGACTGAAAAATGTGGACTTCCAGAACAATGGGTTGACACCGACCGAGTGTTGCAGACTGACCCATTCAAAGAGCCAGGGTTATGTGCTCCGGGATACACTCAATCTTGGGGAAGTTGCCTCCAAAGTGCAGTGGGAAAAGATCACAATTTAAGTTGTTTCAACTCATGCACTATGAACCTCTGTTCAATTATCGAAAGGTTCCAGTGTCCCAAGTCTATTTATTTTTTTGTCTAAGATGCATCTTTGCTTGTTTGGTTAGTTTTCTTGTTATGCTATTCTACAGAACTGTATTGCCTTTGTGATTATTCATATATAAAGATCTCTTTTTTTAAAATTCATAAAATGTATTTTTGGATTAAAAAGAAGTCAATGAAAACAATAAAACAGAATTTAAATAATTGTGACAGGACAATCCGAACTTAATTTTTAATCATTTTATAAAAATCCACATTTAATAAGCTTCTTAATACAATAGAATGAAGGAAAACCGTCCTTGCAATCCGGTCTAGTTTCTTCAGGATCCTGTGTCTCAATGTTTCCAAGGCAATTTAGAAGGCGGTACCTGCATGGGGCTGAGCACTGGAAATCATTACCCACTCTTCATGCAGTTGTTACAAAAGTTTTTGATGAAACAATGTATATAGAATTTACAATTTTCTCCAACTAAGATTAACAGAATGTATTCACCAGTCATCTGCACTGCGTGGAACCTTCTATTTATGTTATCATTAGACTCCAGAAACAGCCAAACTTTTATTGGCCATCAATCTATACCCAATAACTTAAATGTGCAATTCCCTTCGAGTCACAGTCTTGCACATACACCGACACACTCAAATGCACACTCGCCCATGTAAACTGACACACACACAGAGACACACACACATGTATATACTCTCACACGCAGACATGCACGTGCAAACAAAGGCACACACACATATACACACACAAGCACATGCAAACAGATATGCACGCATTTACACGCACATGCATGCACACACAAACACGCACACACACACATGCACACACACACATGCACACACATACATATACTTGCACGCACACACATATAGCATGCACACACACATGCACGCACACACACACATGCACATGCACACACACACATGCATGCACACACACACATGCACACACACACATACACACACGCACACACACATGCATGCGTGCACGCACACACACACACACACACACACACACACACACACACAGATGAGATTAAAAGAAAGAATGTCGTGGATGGCGGGAAGAACTAAGAAGGAAGCCCCAACTCCTCTTCACAATGAAAATGATTTATTTGTATTGATTCTCTTCTGGTCAAAATGTTGTTTCACAGTCTTCCTTCTCTCAATGCTCTTATTGAAATACAAAAGGAACGAAGACTGATTCACAGCTGGAAATACTCTCTGTCATCCTCATTAAACGGCTGAGCTCCCAAGAACTGCGGAAGGAAAACGTTACTGCAGGGAACAGAGAGAGACCTCCTATCAGGTGGAGGTCTGAGGCTTCTCTGGATTTAATTCAGAGCCCCAAGTGGTTCAGCTGTCTGAGAAACAATCACGTCACTGCAGGCAGTGAGAAGGCCTTTTGTATTGATAATCTGTCGGTGGTTTACAAAACAAGCAACTCCTTGTTCTTAACCAAGGCTCTATCTGTAAGTACCTCTGTTCATCTGCACACATTCAGCCATTGGGTCACTCTCACTGACAAGTGAATTGGTTCTGAATCATGCATCAATCCTCCACTGGACCTCTGGTTTTGAAGTAGGTCTCTTCTCATTTCAGTCAACAATTAAAATCCAGATGTCGAAAAGAATGCTTTTCATATGATTCAGCCCTTGTAAAACTGAAATGCCATTCAAAAAGCATTTCCTTACAAAGTATATGATGTACAAAATAAAACATCAGACTATAATCTATTTATTCTTTCTCCCATCTGACAATGTTTAACGATCAGGGTTCCTTATATCTTTCGTTTATTTCAGAATTTGACACATGATACAATGCATTGGCCATTACATTACGTGTTCCAATAAGGTGCATGATCTTTATATTGAATGGATCCAACTGAATTGTTTTGTATTTTTTGTTGGAAAGTTTTCAATGAAGACCAGTAGATTCTGTTCAGCGTAACTTCGCATTTTGTTTTCCCAGTTGGGCTTAGACCTCATGGTATTGAAGAGCCAGCGGCAATCCTAAATCTTCTATTTCTCCGGGATGTATTTTCCTATGATGTGCATTCTTGCCAAGAGTCGAACAGTATGAACTTCTCTATCTCGGTTTCATCATCCTGGAACATGACAGCACTCAGCCTCAAGTCAACAGCATGAACTGCCATTTGAAAACTCTGGAAAGCACAGGGATGGCCGACAGTGGGCCCTTTGATTCAAATTCCCTTCATCCCCACAAAGGCAGTCTCGCATTCTACTCACCGGGCAAGTTTTGCTTGGTTCCTTCACAAATTGTTTTAATGGCACAACTCACAACCTGAGATTATGCAAAATTTTCCAGCAAACGTACACATTACTAAAATAAAATCTACTAATTTCTCATTTAGTTATTGGAAAGAAAAGCAATTCATGGAACAGAGAACATTACAGTGCAGTACAGGCGCTTCGACTCTCGATGTTGCAACGACCTTTGAAAATAATCTCAAGTCCACTTAACCTACACTATTCCATTATCACTCACATGTTTATCTAATGATCATTTACAGGCCCTTAAAATTGGCAAGTCTGCCACTGCTGCAGGCATGGCATTACACGTCCTTACTAATCTCTGTGTAAATAACCTACCTCCGATATCTTTCCTATAAATATCACTTCTCAATTTAAAACCATGTGTTCTCATGCCAGCCTTCACAACTCGAGGAAAAAGGCTCTCACTTTTCATCCTTTCTAATTCTCTGATTATCTTGTATCTCTCTATTAGGGCTCCTCTCAAACCCCTTCTCTCTAACGCAAACACCATGGTAAATCCCCTCTGCACCCTTTCTAATGCTTCGATATCCTTCTTATCATGCAGCGAACAGAACTGAACGCAATATTCCAAGTGCGACCGCACCAGAGTTTTGTACAGCTGCAATATGACCTCATGGCTCCGAAACTCAATCCCTGTACCGATAAAAGCTATTACACCGTAAGTCTTCTTACCAACCCTGTCAATCTGTGTCAACTTTCAGGGACCAATATACATGGACACCGATATCTCTCTGCTCATTCACACTTCAAGAATATTATTATTAGCCCAGTACTCTGTGCTCCTGTTATTCCTTCGAAAGTGAATTATCACACTTTTACGTATTAATCTCAATTTTCTACCTCTCAGCCCAGCTCTGAAGATTATCCATGTTCCTCTGTAACCTGCAACATCCTTCAACACTATCCACTACTCCACCGACATTAGTGCCATTTTATGAGACTCTTCACGTTGGCTATCATTGGAAATACCTGTGTGTTTGTACATGTATGATCGTTTCTACATGCATGTGTGCCTCTGACTGTCGGTGAGCACATGTCTGAGTATCTGTGTGCGTATACATGTGATTGTGAGTGCATATATGCAAGTGTGTGTCTCTGTGTGTTGCTTTTGTGTGTGGGTGTCTCTGTGTCCGCCTGTTTTTCTCTCTCTGTTTATGCATCCATCTCTATACATCTCTCTGTATATGTGAGTGTCTGTGTCTGCGCATATGTGTATCTCCCTCACTATCGATCTGCATGTTTCTGTTGATGTATTTGTGTGCATGACAGAGGTGCATGTGCGTGTTTCAGTGTATAGAAGTGTGTCTATTACAGTGCGTTTCTTTGGTTGTGTATATGTATCACAGTCTATCTCTGTGTCTGTGCCAGTGTTGGACTGAGGTGGACAAGATCATAAGTCGCACTAAAGCAGGTCAGAGTCCAAAAAGATTTATTAGAAATCACAAGCTTACAAATAAAACTGTTGCAATACAACATGTGACTTCTGACACCATCTACATGTTTGTGCCTTCAGTGTGTTAATATGACTACGTTTATATTTCCGTGTGTATCTCTGTGACTGTATGTCTCTGCAGTAGCGTCTCTGTTGTTTTGGAAGTGAAGCCGTTGAACTGGGGTTAAAAACCGTCTGTCTGTGTCACGATTGTGTTTAAGGTGGTAACTTGATGCTGATGATGATGTGTGCTTTTATAAGTTTGTGTGTCTCTGTCTCTCTGTACTTGTATATGCCTATTTGCATTTGTGCGCAATGGGAATTACTTTTTTTTTCCAATGCAGATTTGAATGAATTAATCAAAATGTTGTTAATCGAATTTTCGGACTTTCTCTCTCTCTCCGTCTGAAAGTCCATTTGTTTTCAGTGACACAGTGCCATCCTCAACTGGACTCCCCACGCCAAAGCAAAAGCAGACTTTGCTCAGAGAAACGATCAAGCTGTGTGAATCTCTCACACTGCATGTTTGTTCCGTTCTTCAAAAGTATTTCTTTGGAAACACAAATCAGTTGTGCGATATTGTCCCTGAGACATGAGGAGAAGAAGATGAATATTCCCGAGCTTTTTTTATCCACTCCAATTTTGTATCAGTTCTCACTTAGATTTTGCGATTTGCATCAGAACACACCTGCAGAAAGTGTAATAAAATTCACCATAGTCTCCTGAAGAGACGATTCACTCCAAGGTTCTTGCATACAATTAAAGCAGAAATACTCTATTTCATGTCTATTATTTCAGGAACGCTGCTTAAAGACAAACCATACCTCACTGCAGAGGAATCACAAACGTTGCTCCCCTGAGTGTTTTCACTGACTGAGAGACCTCAGCACAATTGTTAGCAACTCCACTCCAGACTTGTATGTATGTGTGTACGTGTGTGTGCGCGTGTGTGTGCGTGTGTGTGTGTGTGTGTGTGTGTGTGTGTTTGTGTGTGTGTGTGTGTGTGTGTGTATGTGTGTGTGATTGCTAATGTGCCTGTTTGTGTGCAGATGAATGCCTCTGTGTGAGCTTCTGTATGTTTGTGATCATGTGTGTGGGTGTATCTGTGTTGATTGTGCTGGCCTCGCTCTCCCTGTGTCTTTCAGACTGATTCAGACAATTTTTACCCACCACCAATCCATGTGCAGTGGTGTGGGGAGTCCAGCAAAGGGCAACATTTATAATTACATTTGAACACATTGTGGATCGTCATGTAACAATGCACATAGGGACAGAAATAGGCCATTCAGCCCATCGAGCCTGTTCTGCCTGTCAATGAGCTGTGACCTTAGTCTATCGACTTACCTTTGGCCAGTATTACTCAATACTTTAGTTTAAGAGAACAATTGTTGATTTCTGATTGAAATTGAACAACTCATGGATTGCCAAATGCAGAGATTGGGAGGGATTTCCAAACCTCTCCCTCCCGTTGTGAAAAGAAATGAATCCTAATGTCTGATTTCATTGCTTTAAAGTTGGGGGTCACCGTTTGAGAAAGTGAATGCCAGTTTGTTTTTCCTCTCTCGCTCTCTGGGGTGTTATGTGAATTTAGTTTAACTGCATCAGGAGGTGATGGAGGCAGAATTCTTCAATACTTTTCCAAACTGGTGTTGATAGATTCATGTATAGCTGATCAATCCAGGGCTGTCTTGGGTCGATGGGAATGTGGAGTTCAAAATGCAGACAGAACAGCACGATTGTATTTAAAGGCACAGCAGGCTCGAGAGGTCGTAAACACTACTCTTGTTCCTGTTTCATCCGTTCATACAAAAAAGTGAGATGTGCATTCGGCTATGGGACCTGTTTATTGATGTATTGCGGAAAACTAACGCCCATGCCAGGATTATCTTTTTGTCAGAATGTAATTCTCTATCGCTCTATGTTGTTTCTTCCTGCTTTCCAGGGGAGTGAGTCAATCTTTGTTATTTATCAAGATTGACCTTGAGAAACTGGTGCTGAGCTTCCTTACTAAACCATTGATTTGATTTGATTTGATTTGATTTATTATTGTCAAATGTGACTCGGTAAAGTGAGAAGCTTTGTTTTGCATGCAATGCAGGCAGGTCATACCGTTAACGTTGCAAAGGGCAATTTAACAGAGCAAAGAATACAGCTGCAGAAAACGTTCACAGAGAGCAAGACCAACAGAACTCAGGGTAGATGGTTTGGCAATGGGAAATGCAAGGTTGCAAGGATAAGACCGCAGGGTGATTCTGGGTGGGGCGCTCTTCATAGAGCAGGTGTGGACTGGTTGTGCCCAATGGCCTTACCCCCCACTGTAGCGATTCTAGATTCTGTAATAAATGTAACAATTATGAGGTCTATTAGAAGTCTGAGAACAACTGGGAAGAAAATAATTCTGTTTCTATTTGCACTTATTACAGACATTTATGACTTCTTCCCGACGGGAGATGTTGGAAGATAGTAGAATTGTGATGGGATGGGACTTTGATTACGTTAGTTGTTTTGCTGAGGCAGTGGAAAGTAAATTTAGAGTCAATGGGTGGAAAGCGGGTGTCATCATGATGGGCTGGGCTGTCATCATGTCTCCTAGTAGTTCTTGGGGTTTGCAAAGAACAGTTGCTACACAGCACTGTGATGCATTCACATAGAATGCTTTCTATGAGGTGCATCTCCAAACTCTGGGAAGAATCCTTGCCGTCCACCAAGCAAATTCAATCCACAATGCGTTGCTTCAAAACGATTATCGTTAATAATTTTGCTTATGACAAAAGGACACCCACAATTCATAATACACTGGACAGCATCTACACATTGGCAGGTGAAATGTCAATGAATCTAATATTTTATTCCACATGGACGGTGTGTGCCACAAGATAGGCAAGCATTTATTGCCCATTCCTCACAGCCCAGAAAGCAGTTGAGAATCAACCATATTGCTATGGCCCTGAATCACAGGTAAGGGCAGCAGTTTCTTTTTAAAGGACATTACTGAACCAAATGGGATTTCCTCTGAAAATTGACAATTATTCCATTTTCATCATTAGATTAGTAGCTCTCGATGTTTATTGAATTCAAACTTTATTTTATTCTATTGTTCTGTGTTCGCTAACTTACGTATTTTTCTTCTTTACCTGCAGCAAACCTCCTGCCAACTGTGATTCTCTTGAGAGGAAATTGTGGCCTTTACAAATGTATTTCAATCTACATGTTGGCGATGGTGACAGCAGATCTGCTGGTCATGCTCATTAACGTTATTTTATTTCAAATTTTGAGCAGACGGTTTCCATATTCATTCCTCTCCTACACTGTGGTCATCAAACTTATATTGTATATGAGCTGCACTAATGTGTATCTGTCGGTGTGGTACACAGTCTGCTTCACCTTTGACCGATTTATAGCTATATGCTGTGCGAAGCATAAAACCAAGTATAGCACAGTGAGAACTGCATCTACGGTCATAATAATTGTCACGGTGCTGGTGTACTTAGAGAACATTCCATTTTGGTTTGCATATGAATACCAACGCACAATGAACAATATTCACTGGGGATACCGTCCCAGTATGAATTTTCTCAAATCAACAATAGGTGCAGCTTATGAGAAGTTGCAAAATCTTTTAGTTACATGGATTCCTTTCTTGTTGATATTACTATTTCATGCTTTGACTGCCAGACACATTGTAGTAAGCAATATTCGTCGCAGAAGACTTCAGGCTCAGCAGTCTAAAAACCAGAGCGATCCAGAGATTAACACTCGAAGAAAATCGATTCTTCTTCTCTTTATGGTGTCGGCCAGTTTTATACTGCCAAATATGACATCTGCAGTCACTTCTTTGGTCAACACCCTGGCTGTGCTTGATCAAATACATTATATTTCCTCCCCATACATTGCCACTGAGACTGGGTATCTGCTCACCCATTTGAGTTCTTGTGCAAACACATGTATCTATGCAATGACGCAAACTAAGTTCAGGTCAGAGCTACATAAAGTGTTTGCATTCCTTTGGACGCTTTTCTTGACAATGGTCAATGCATTTAATAAACACTGCAAAATTTTGCGTCCAACATAAAGCTCAATTTCTTCCCGTGCTCTTGTGTGCAATGAGAATCTTCCATGCTTTGTAAAGAATCAGAGCAGGACTTTTACACTTAGTGTTCAGGTTCTGGGCAGTGCTGCTGAACAAAGCGACCTTGGAGTGTAGGTTTATAGTTCCTCGAAATTAGAATCGCAGGGCGATAGTTTAGTGAAGAAGGCAATTGATATGCTTTCCTTTCTTGGTCAGACCATTGAGGATCGGAGTTGGGAAGTCATGCTGAGGCTGGACAATGACATGATGAGGCAACTTTGGAATATTGCATGCAATTCTGGTCTCCTTCCTTTCGGAAGGATGTTGTGAAACTTGAAAGGGTTCAGAAAAAGTTTACAAGGATTTTGCCAGGGTTGGAGTATTTGAGCTACAGGGAGAGGCTGAACAGGCTGGGGCTGTTTTCCCTGGATCATTGGAGAATGAGTGGTGAACTTATAGAGGTTTCTAAAATCACGAGAGGCATGGCTTGGATAAGTAGATAAGTTTTTTTTTCCCAGGAGCGGGCTAGTCCACACTAGAGGGCATATGTTTCGGGTGAGAGGGAAAAGACATCCATGGGACAATTGGGGCAACGTTTTCACTCAGAGGGTAATACCTGTATGGAATGTGCTCCCAACGGAAGTGGTAGACTCTCGTACAGTTGCAATATTTAAAAGGTATCTAGATGCGTATATGAATAGGAAACGTTCAGAGGGATATGGGCCAAGTGTTGGCAAATGGGGGGAAATTAGGTTCGGGTATCGTTCAGCATGAATGAGTTGGACCAAAGGGCCAGTTTCCATGCTGTGCGTCTCTGTGACTCAATTTACGTAAACGTCAAAACGTTAACGTTGTTTCTCTCTGTCTACTGACGCGGCCAGATCTGCTGAGTTTCTCCAGCTCTCTCTTGTTATCATTTTAGATTTTAACAATTTTCAGATCTTTGCATGTATACTGCACATTGGGACTGAAAGTGGCTCTTCTTGTTAAAAGGATCAGTCCTCAGCAATCGCTTCTTCTCCATGTATTTTTTGTGCGACATCCGCTAAAACGGAATTTCCTTCTGGATCAAACACAGAGAGTAGCTGGAGAAACTCAGCAGGTCAGGCAACACCGGCTGACAGAGAAATCTAGTTAATATTTCGAGTCGAGTTACCCTTCCTTAGAACTGCAAAAACAATAAATGATGTTTATTCTGGCAGACTGGTGGGGAGGAGTCAGGGCAGGAGTGTTGGGGGGGGGGGGTGGTCATTTCCTTTTGAAAAGGTTCATTCTGCAGTCAGGACTCAAAGAGAACATGCATGTTTTACCATTCACAGTTGATGATGACCATATGGGTGTCAGTCTGTTCTCTTGGTCTTCAGCGACTGGAATATGAAAGACTGTTCGAAATATTGTGGTTTATGTGTTTTTACAAAAAGACACGTAGGAAGGAAAGGGTAGTGGAGTATATTCAGTCTGAGCTGGAGCAATTAAAAAAGCAAGAAACGATCTTGCATAGGAATATGCAGAATCAGAGATCAACGTATGGAATTACAAGGGCAAGCAGACTTTGTTGAGTTTAACAGAAAATATATCAGGAGAAATGAAGGCCAGTGCAATAATCAGTGCATTACTGATGAGGAAGCAAAATGGCTCAGTGGTCAGCACTGCTCCCCACAGCACCAGGGGTTGGGGTCCGGTTCTACCTTTGGGCAACTGTTCCAGTGGGGTTTGCATATTCTCCCCGTGTTGTGTGGGTTCCTTTGGGTACACCGGATTTGTCCCACAGTCCAGAGATGTGAAAATTCGGTGGATTGACTAAACTAAATTAGCTCGTCGTGACTACGGGTGCACAGGTGAAGCAGATTGGCTGTAGTGAATGCGCGGATATAGGGATAGGCTGGGATAGAAAGTCTGGGGAGAATGCTCTTCAGGTGGTTAGTGCTTGGGCCAAATTGCCTCTATCACCAGTGTAGGGATTCTATGATTGATTTCTGCATAGATTCCTCAGTGTGTACGTCTCCAAGATACTAACAGGAAAACCACACAGTGCAGATAAAGATAAACAGTTTCCATTGTTTAGAGATTTTAGAACATGGGTGCATCAGAGCCAGACAATTAGGAAGCGTTTTTGCTCACAAAGGGTGGCCGAGGTCTGTTCTACAAACAACAGTGGGCGTTGGACATGTTGATAGATTTAAATTTGATATTGATACATTTTTATTAAATGATCTTATGCACGAAAGGCGAGTATGTCACTCAAAGGGCTGAATGGCCTCCTACGTACAATGTGATGCATATGTCTAATTCGACTGCAATGTTGGAGCGAATATGGCAGCTTCGATTTTCTCCATTCCTGTCTATTCCCCATTCGTTTCTGGGCCAACAGGACGACGTGCTGTCTAATGCCCTGTAGAACATAGACCATCGAACATAGAAGAATACAGCGCAGTACAGACCCTTCGGCCCTCGATGTTGCCCCGATCAAAGCCCACCTAACCTACACTAAACCACTATCCTCCATATACCTATCCAATGCCCGCTTAAATACACATAAAGAGGGAGAGTCCACCACTGCTACTGGCAGGGCATTCCATGAACGTACGACTCGCTGTGTGAAGAACCTACCCCTAACATCAGTCCTATATCTACCCCCCCCCTTAATTTAAAGCTATGCCCCCTTGTAATAGCTGACTCCATACGTGGAAAAAGGTTCTCACTGTCAACCCTATCTAATCCCCTAATCATCTTGTACACCTCTATCAAGTCACCCCTAAACCTTCTTTTCTCCAATGAAAACAACCCCAAGTGCCTCAGCCTTTCCTCATAGGATCTTCCTACCATACCAGGCAACATCCGGGTAAACTTCCTCTGCACCCGTTCCAGTGCCTCCACATCCTTCCGATAGTATGGCGACCAAAACTGCACACAATATTCCAGATGCGGCCGCACCAGAGTCTTATACAACTGCAGCATGACCTCAGGACTCTGGAACTCAATTCCACTACCAATAAAAGCCAGTACGCTATATGCCTTCTTCACTGCACTATTTACCTGGGTGGCAACTTTCAGAGATCTGTGTACATGGACACCAAGATCCCTCTGCTCTTCCACACTACCAAGTATCCGACCATTAGCCCAGTACCCCATTTTTTGTTACTCTTACCAAAGTGAATCACCTCACACTTAGCTATATTGAAGTCCATTTGTCACCTTTCTGCCCAGCTCTGCAGCTTCTCTATATCCCGCTGTAACCTGCCACATCCTTCATCACTGTCGACAACTCCTCCGACTTTCGTATCATCCGCAAACTTGCTCACCCAACCTTCTAACCCTTCCTCCAGGTGATTTATAAAAATGACAAACAGCAATGGTCCCAAAACAGATCCTTGCGGAACACCGCTAGTGACGGCACTCCAACATGAACCTTTGCCATCAACTACTACCCTCTGTCTTCTTCCAGTCAGCCTGTACATCATAACAGGCACACAATTATCGGGACTACAATCTGAAGTTAGAAATTCTGATTGTTGATGTGAACGTAAACTCCAAACTAGTTATGCATATTTTAATATGTTCATAGCATGTATTTCTGGTTGTAATGAAATAAATGAAAGGTGCTGATCCACTGAAGTAAATCTCTTGACTTCTTTAGCAGCCCTGTATCCAAAACAATTGACTACTTTTTGTCAATCCCTCCTTGCATTTTTCCCTCATTTCTGCTCTGTAAGTTAATAAAAATAAAGTGATAACCCACGGTGTTCCATCTATCTTATAGCCCCTGTGTGATCATTATGATCGCACCCATTTAGTGGGATATCTGTCATTTCCAGCCAGCAATCATCGCAACTAATATCCTGATATATATCAAGGTGAGAGCAATACGCGTATAGCCTGATATAAGAGAGCCTAATTCATGAATGGCAAGCTCCGGCCATATTTCATGTTTCCTCACATTTACTTAAGACTGATTCGTGTTTATATTCCCAATCTTTTTGCAGTGTGTGTCTGGACATCATGGTAGTACATCCAAATACCCTTTTTATATAATTCTGATATTTTTGACTCCAATCCCTTGTCCTTCGGGATAATTGGAATGCTGAGCACCAGGCCCAGTGCCTCACTGAGTGTCCCTGCAGCTGTCATTAATCCCGAACTTGGTGAGCTGCTGTCACTGACAGTGAGAGATGTTGGTGTTGGTCCTCTCCTGGATCAAATGGTTCAGGCTGTTTGTCACAAATCCAGGGAGGGACATTCTATTGGCTAACCTGCCTGAGCTCCTCCCTCAGCTGTTCCATCATCCCAGTTACCATAGAGACTGCACACAGTGTGCTTTTGTTGTTCACCGTCATCCCTGATTGGACCTTGGATGATCTGGTTAATTATTGTGGCCTGACCATCAAGCATGGTGGCGGCTCGCCTCACTCTGTGTCGTTATCATGTGGTCTCCTGTTAATTGTTTATACTTCAGTGCTTCTTGGGCTCGTTTGACTTGTTGAGCCAGGATTATGGGTTTATTTTCCAAATTGAGGGTATTGACCAGTAACATTCCTGCCACAGATGTTGTGATAAGATCATTATTTGTACATTAACTGCTGACCTGGGTCTTTTTCTCATATTTCCACGTCCCTCATTTCATTATTCTACAGACAACATGCAAATGTAATCATGTAAAACCAGATTGAAAACCAATGCAGTCCCTGTGTCTCTGATATACGTATTATAGTTTTTGGTTGGCTCGCTGAGCTGCAAGGATCATTTTTAGATATTCCATCACCATAATAGGTTACACCTTCAGTGAGCCTCTGAATCAAGCTTCATCCGGAGGCTCAATGAGGACGTTACCTACGAGGGTGACGAAACGTCTGAAAATGAATCTTCCAGCTCACCGAGCAAACCTACATCCAGAACCTCACGTTGAGCTACACATCTTCTCAAAACTGGCTAAGATCCATTATGATTGACATCACTTCCTGGTGAACGTTTTCGAAAAGCTTTTACCTGTGAATTTAATGAATGGTCCATTGCCAGGTCTGTGTGTATGTACGTGCATGCATGTGTACATGCGTATGTGTGTACATGTGTGTGTGTGCGCCCACGTGTGTCCTCATGTTTATGTATGTGTTCATGCATGCACGTGGGCGTGCTCAAGAACGTGCATGTGTGTATGTGTTTTCCTATACGACATACACTGGTGGTTTCATTTGAGCAGCCCCAATATCATAGGGTGGATTCACAAGGTCCAATCTACACACACCATGGTCGTTCCACAGGGATCCTGGACACATTCTTATCCCTTGTGGCCATGCTACATCTTCGCATTAAGTCAACATAAAGCTGATAGCCAGTAAGCAATACGTGTGATAAAGGCCTTATCGCTGTCTTGGAGAAGCTGCTCCAGTGAACTTTCTGAACAGGGAGCATTTTCTGTAAATATCTTGGTCTAATACTGGGCATCATGCTCTGCCTGACTTCAGAAAGTGTTCAAATTATTCAATTATCATCGATTCTTGATTCTGCAACCTTGACTGCTGCAATAGAATAAATGTGCCCGTGTTGTGCAAGGATGGATTGTCCCACATGCGGTAAAGTGCTGTGTGATTTGGGATCAGCTCGATTGGACAGATTCAGTTTTTGTTATTTTGTTATGATGTTCTGAGCAGTAACGTTCCTTCATATTTTGAGATTAAACTAATTATTGTAATGAATTTGGTCATTTCCAGAATTTTGAAAAACAGTAACAAAGCTGAGTAATCCTGTCAACTCGATCTCCGCAAAGAACGTTGACACAGTAGAAGACTGTGTCTCTGGGAATGCATCGGCTCAGAGTTTCAAACAAGGAACTTGTCAACTGACTGATGGGATAGAGAAATAACTTTACCAATTAATCAAGTAGAGAAGGTGTAGGACACTACTCTTGCCTTTATTAGTATTCCTGGTATGGGCATTTTGATAATTTACCTTGTTTTCATTTGCTGCTGATCTGCTGTCTGGTTTATCATTTAAACAATAACATCTCCTGCTCACTGACAGGTCAGTCATATCCAGATATCGCAACAGTGACATTAATTCACTGAGCGGTGTTCTCAGTCCAATTCTCCACTGCCAGAGACTCCCATCTTCACTGCTGCTGCAGCATTTTCTGATCTCAGTGTAGTGGCATCTGTTCCAGTTTCAGATGGTTGAAAGGTATGAGGAGAGATCAGGCAAGTTAGTTCTGAAGAAGGGTCACTGGATTCGAAACGGTAACTTTCCTTTCTCTCCATAGATGCTGCCAGTCCCGCTGAACAATTTCTGTTTTGTTATACACATGAGGCTTGTTTAGAAGGTTGAAGCGTTATCTAAGCAAAGCGCAACAAGTTATTAACATGAGAAAATAAGGAAAGATAAGTGATTTCCACTGGTTGGGGATTTGTTAATAAGGCACATCGTCTGAGAACGAGGACCAGACTATTTAGCAGCGATATCAAGGGGCACATCCAGAAACAAAATGTGAGAGAGGTTGGGAGCTCTCTTCCAAAAAAGGATGAGTTGTTCATTTTCATTCTGAGATTTGTTTTTGCTGAACAAAGGAAATGAGGAAGATGCACACCGTTTTGATTTGTAAAACTTCATTCAACTACTATGCGTTCTGGAAATCCTGTCCTCCTCAGCCACGCCCGTCATGTAATTCAAATACTGACAGGAGCTGCTGAGCTTCTCCAGCAGTTTCTGTTTTTGTTTCTGAATTATAGCATTAGTCATTTTTGCCTATGACTGTGTTGGGATCGATGCACGTAATGGGCTTCTGCACATGCTCAGAGTTGGAACTGAGAACCGTAAGAAACTTTTGCTGTCATTCAAATTGTTCCCTTTGATCCAAAAAAAGCCCAGACTTCCTTCTGTTCTCATCGGAGGAACCGTGATTTCAGTCTCTGCCCAAACTCCATAATATCTGACGCAGTAGGGCAGGAGGTCAATCTGAGGTGGGTGAGAAGTTCTCGAATTTTAAACTCACTCAACCCCAACCACTTCAGCTTCCACTGATAGGGTGTGTCGGGTGCTGTGGTGAAATGTTATTGCTGCTCTCTGGCAGAGGCAAAGGAATTTATAATCAATAATTAATTGAGTCTTTTCCTCGTTTGTCTTCCGCAGTTCATTTGCTGGCGATGTTTATTCCTTCCCGGGAAAGTGCGGCGTGTCCCCTTGTACTACTTTCTAACTGGTAGTTGTGGAAGCTGCCGATCTGTTGGTCATTATCACTGACTTTACTTTTATTCCTCCTCGCGGTCTTTCTTGTTCATCACTCCTGTGTGCAGTGTTATTGGGATCGTGTCTCGTGTAGCCACTGACTGCTCTGTCGGGTTCACTGTCACTTTCGCCTTTGACAGACTTTTGTCCATTTGTTGTCAGAAGCTGAAAACAAAATAGTGCACTGAGAAAACGGCGACTGTGTTTCTCGAAACAACCTGCACCCTGTTCTGTTTGAAAACACCCCCTTCTATTATCAGTATTAACATCAGTTGTTAATCAACAATGTGCTGTTCTGCTAAAAAACAAAATCATCTATTTTACTGAGACTTGGTGGGCAACATTAGTTTGGCTTGTTCCAGTTTTGCACCCTTAACTGCCATTCGCTTTAATTCTGTTGCTCAATGCTCAAAGGTCAGACACATTTTTGTGACAATTCATGTCCAGAAGAGGCTGAAAGATGAGAGGAAAGGAAATAATCGTAGAGACCCAGAGATGGAGAGCAGAACGAAGTCTGTGACTTTGTTTTTCGCATTATCTGGGAGGTTCATCCTCCTGTGGTTAATTGTTCTTGTATAGTTCTTACGTTGTGTCATTCAAGGAAGCCATCCTTATGATTACTCGCCTTCTCTTTGTCGCTTAGGTATTATTAGATACATGCTGCAGAGGTGGCGTTGTTGCACAAATACATCCATTTAGGCAACATCATTGTCTAGGGTCATAGTGAACATCAGTAACACAGTAAAATACCTGGTTGCACGAATTTCTTGCATTATGAACAAATACAACTCCTGCTTGAATCCAAAAGAAAGATGCAATTGTTTCCAAACTATGGAATGACATTTCCAGTTCTTGTACGGGATGTGTGCATCACTGGTTGTGTCAGAATTTATTGCCCCACCCGAGAAGTGCACCCCCGAGAAGAGGGCGGTGAGCTGCATTCTTGATACACTGCAGTCCATGTGCTATGGGCCGACCCACAATGCCCCGAGGGAGGGAATTCCAGAATTTTGAACAAGCAACACTGAAGGAACATGATACATTTTCAAGACGGAACAGTAAGGGGCTTCTTTGGAAATTTGCAGTGAGGTAGAATCCTCATCTATCTTCCTTAATTATGTTGCTCAATGCCCTGACATTCAGACACATTTTAGTGACAAGTTGAGTCCAGAAGAGACTGAAAAGTGTGAGCAAAGGAGCGAACCACAGAGACAAAGAGATGGAGAGCAGAACTCTTTTCCTTCCAGATGGGAATTGGGCGTGTGTTTGGAAATTGCTCACTGAGGATCTTTGGTGAATTTCTGAGCTGCATATTGTAGCTGGTACACACGACTGCTACCAAGCGTCGGTGGGGAGGGAGGGGATGATTGAGAATGTGGTGCCAATCAAGAGGGGGCTGCTTTGTCGTGGTTGGTGTCGAGCTTCTTGAGTGTTGTGGGAGTTGACTCTATCCAGGGCAAGTGTGGAGTATTCCATTGCATGCCTGGAAGTGTGCCTTTATCCCAATGCAGGGAGGGAGTTCAGTTGGGAACTTACGGATTTGCTAATGCAGCACAATCCAACGGAATTGTCCAGGGATTGGAATTTCCTACTGTGTAACCCCTATCAGATTGGAACCCTCTCTAAGTCTCCAAGAAAATGATATCCTTCAAATGGATCTGATGAAACTATATAACACTGTTATTCTGAAAATATTTGACGATTAAATACGTGGTCTCACTCCTGAGTACCAATTGAACAGACTCCATACTAACGTCACAAAGAGCCAACTATGAACAGTTTCAATGTGAGGATTTGTGACAGGTGATGACATGACAATGTCAGAACCACACATCAAACATTTATTTGTGCATTGACATTGTTAGGTTCAGTGGGAAGTTCAGTAATGTAGTAAATAATGGAGTTCCATGGATTATGGGCATTATAAATAAATAGACCTTGCGAATGATGACAGCTCTCAGTGGGGTCATACTTCAATGAAGTATCTAGCAGGAATTTCCTGTCATGTAGTGAAGAGTCAAATGAGAACAATGAACGTAACTTTTGTTGGAAGTGAGACAATGCTACCTTCTGTAGGTCTCTCCACACCACTACACGTGGGTTGGTGGAGAGTAGAACATGCCTGATGCAATGAGAAAGACACAGAAAGAGCGAGGACAGCACAATGAACACGGAAATATCCACAAATAGTGTAGGAAAAGACTGATTGTTTTAAATGTTGTGTATTGATATATATGTATATATATATATATATATTGATTTTAAAAGACAATAAACCACATCTCATTATTAGTGTTAAACGAGGTCCACTAACGAAGGAAGGAGATTAGCCCATACGGTTATGAGGGTTTCGGTGTGTACTGTATCTTTTAGAGAGAATTTACATTTAAGAGAGACTGGAAGCTTGGTATGAACTTCGAGTGGCACAGAGTGTGCTGAAATAATTCAGAATGTAACATTTGACTGTGAAACCAACACTGCAATTGTGTTGCCATGGTAAATAACAAATTCGAATTTGGCCAATCAGTTTAAACTAAGCCACAAGATTTCAAAAATCAATCAAATTTGAATTTAATGTTTTGGTGACTTCAAACCCATGAAATAATCTGATGTTCTGGGGTATAAAACAGGACATTTTGAACATTTAGCGGAGAACAGAACAGAGCAGCCCCAAGCATCAACAGCCTGGTGTCCGAATTACACTCTGGAATATACTTGTCTATAAGGAACTTGTGCAGTCGAACACCAAAGCTGATCTAGAGAAATCTGCAGAGACAGTTTGACATCCGAAGATGCCAACTGCATTTGAAAGTGATTTTCCGTTAATATCGGACCAGTATGATAAAGTGTAAGGTAAAAGATAGTTTTCAGATAAGGAGTTATAAATAGTGGCTTGAATGTTCTGTGGTGGACTTAAAGAAGAGAATTGTCATTTTTTTCTTTAAACAGTGAAATCTGGGATAGTTATGAGGTGAAACTGAACAATTTAGGCCTTGTTTCTCTACAACTTAGGACACAGGGTATAAAAAGATAAAAGATTTTCGCTGTTTGGGGATTCGAACACCAAGGGGCACATTCTGCGAAGTCGGGTTATTGTGTTCAGGAGAGATGTTAGGAAGCACTTCCACACAGAAAGGTTGGGGGATGTTTAGCATTCTTTTTCACAAACAGGACTGGATGCTGGATTAGTTGTTAATTTTTATTCTAAGACAGATTCTTTTTTGTTAAATGTAGATGTTAAGGGATAAAGTACAAATGCAGGCTATGGAGTTAGGCTTCAGATCAGCCATTGAATGTCAGAACGAGCTCTCACGGGGAGGGTGTGTGAATGGCCTGTTTGTATTTCTCTGATTATTAATCTCGTCCTATAATCTACACAAGGAATTGACATGTTTCCTAAAGTGTCGTGTTCAGAAGTGGGCAGAGCTCAATTTTAACACAATGCAAGGCATTTGATTTTCAAGAGTTCAAATCCAGTCTGTTTCCCCCAACTGTGGATGAAATCGTCAATTATAAAGGTTTGATAACATTTCACTTCTGTTTATATTCTAATTCCAATTTATGCGTTCACTTTTTTACAAACCTGCCCAACCTGCCCAATCACTTCCAAAGAGAAGTGTACACCTCCAAGTCTTGATAATATAATGCCTCGTCCAGAATTAGGACACTTCATGAATATTACGTCTCTTTAGAAAAAATAATGAATCTTTCTCACTTCCTACATGATCTGCAAATTATCTGCCTGTTTCACTGGGTAACAGTATAAAATACATCTAGAAATATCCCACTAACGAATAGTGATTTGCTGCATTATTTGGAATACTGCAAACAGCCTTCATTTAAAATATTGCTCAACGGGAGAACAGAAAGGCAGAGAATTTAACATTTCACGGACATGTTTTTAAATTCAATGGACTGGGCTTTGCTGTTGGCAGAGACACACCCAACAGCACAGCCAAAGTAGAACGCTGCTCAGCTCTATCTCCAACCTTTATCCTGGAACAGGAGGCCATTCACATCTAATTTTCTCGACAGATGCTGTCAGACATGCTCAGGTTTTCCAGGAATTTCTGTTTTTGTTTCTGATTGAGAACATCCGCAGTACTTCCATTTTTAATTCAGTTCCTTCTCCAGCCTTCCAAACAGCAGGAAGGCATTGAGCATGTAGAGTGCGAGAATTCGGACTAGACTGCTCATCCACGCAACCAAGTCATGTTCTCGGGCATTGCTTCAAATCCCACTGTGGCAGATGATTTAATTTCAATTCAATGATTTTCTTAAATCTAAGAGTCTAATGATGAACCTAGAATGATTCTTTGTTACCACATGCCTTTAACAGAGGGAAAAGATAAGCCTTACCTAGTCAGTCCCACTCGTAAGCACAGGAATATCAGAATGGCATAACGTCAGTCCACACTGGTTTCCATGAAAAAGGGAAGGGACGAGGGAACTGGAAGTTTGGAGTAAAGGGGGTTAAATGAAGTGTAATAACAATTGGAATGGGAATGAGGGAACAGTCGGCCAGATGGAGAGAGCTTGTCCTGGGAGGCAGTGAAACATGGAGGCCACTAATTACGGGGATGGACACAGTGAGAGGCAACGCTTAATATTGATGTCTAGAAATTTGAATGGAGGGTCCTGCCCAACACGGCCTACCACCCAAATTGATTAAAGCTGGAAATAGTCACTGTTACACTGTATTTTATCATCTCGATTGTGTATTGTTCCGCTCCATTTCCCGGCATTTCAACAATTATATTTGCCTGCATGCAAACCTTTTGCTGTTAATGTCTGCCCACACAATAGTTTAAAATTTCCAATTAGAACTCTTCGATCTGGGGTTGGGGTTATTCTTCCTACTCCCAAGGTACCTGCCTCTTTGTCCTAATATCCTATGGAATGTGTATGGGATCTCTCTGACTTAAGTGGCTTATTTTTGCTGAAATGTGGAGGTGCCGGTGTTGAACTGAGGTGGGCAAAGTCTGAAGTCACACGACACTAGGTTATCGTCCACTTGGGTTACTTGAAATCAGATGCTTTTGTGTGACTTCTGACCTTCTTTTAGCTCGTTATCCAGGTCATTTCCGAAGGCAGTGACTTAGCTGCAGTTTGCTGTAACAATGTCATTCGCATACTTTAAATTTAGTTTCTATCCCAGGAAGGGTATTACATAAAACAGTACAGGATATTTAAGACCTTGTGGCAATGTCTTATCAAGAACTCATTCGATGTTCATTCAAGGTGAAGACTTGCATATCTGTCAGGCTTGATTGAATTTGACAGTGAATGCTGCAAACTACCTGGTTTTATATCTCAACTCCACTGTCTCATTAACACTAATTCACTGTAATCAGTCAAGATAATGAGACTGTGGACATGGGCCTACCACACCGACGCCCCTCCAGCACCGGGATTCCTATTCCAGGTTCACAACACTGCTGCTGCAGACACCATAGATGCCACCTTCCTCAACTGTGACCACCAGAAGGAACAGAAGACCAAGATGAAGGTGAGACAGCAAAGACGAAAGAAGGATGCGACCGGTGTGGTGATTGGAACCAAATGGGCCGAGGACTCTACCAATTCCGCAATCTAAAAACAAAAAAAATCATGCAGAATTGTACGAGGGAGGTTCACCAGGGCTCGAGTGATTCACCTGTGAAGTGAAACTGGAGAAGCTGGGATGGGTTTCGGTAAAATTCACTGATATCAAGCCGGTGTTCTTCTCTGACCACTGACTCTTGCTGGTCAGCAGGGAAACTGAATATGAAACTTCTGATCCCATTAAACATGGAATATCTCAAAAGGGGTTCCACAGGTTGGAGAAACGTGAAACCCCACTTTGAGTCTACTTCAGACTTTTGGGGAACAGTAAGGGGAACAGCAAGATGATCTACATTGTCAAAGGTATTCTGAAGGTGAGAGCGCAACAGGGGAGAACTGTGAAAACTCCAGAAAAGTGTGCAGAACTTACACCTGCTGCGGGCGATGTGGGTTGATGTCATGGAGGATCAACAGGAGGTGAACATCCAGCAAGCCTCGCTCTTTAATTCGAAGTATCCAAGGTAATATCCTTGTCCAGGGTCCACACCATGGAGCAGGATAGACGTGCTCATGTTTGTAATTTGAGAAGTTGAAAAAGGAGTGCTCTGTTCTCCGAGCCAGAAGGGAAAAGGTGGATCTTTTAGGCTATCTCAACCTGACATTCTAAAGATCAGCAAACCCTTTCATGCCGGACTATGTGACAGGAAGCCCATAGCCAGCGCAGCCTCTCGGTCATTCCTCCTTATCTGGTAGGTCTTAGACGACAGCAACCGGTAGATGCTGCAACAGCCGCTATCTCTGGGTGTGCTGACCAATGACCTCGAGTCGTCAGGAAAGAGTAATACACCAGGAAGTGACGGCTTACCAGCCGAATTGTATTCACTTCTGTGTGACTTGATTGGCCAGGACCTGCTGGAAGAGGATAACATAAAGCTTCTGACAGGTAGTTCGTTTCAGTCCATGTGGAAAGGTATCATCCCCTCATCTGCAATCAGAAATGGAGAGGGACGACTGATGAAGGGCTCATTCCTGAAACATCGATCCTCCTGCTCATTCGATGCTGCCTGACCCGCTGCGCTTTTCCAGCAGACACATTTTCAGCTCTGATCTCCAGCATCTGCAGTCCTCACTTTCTCCAGGGACGACTGATGACCAATTTAATTGATGAATGTAAATTAAGTTGTTCTGAATAAGGTAATCACCCATTTGGGTCAGTTCTACTCTGGGATCAGTGATTCACCCGATCAAATCAGATCTGCACAGGCAGCCTGACAATTCTCAGGTATAGAATCACTTTTGTGCAGGACATGGGAGTTGGAAACCAGCCTCATCAGCCTGCACCAGGAGGTCCTTGACTCGATCTTACACACATCTATGTGGGATGTTCTCTCCAAAGTAGGCTTTGGAGAGGGATTCTACAAATGAACCTGCGATAGTCTACACCAACATTGTGAATGTAACCTCAATCAATGGTTTGCAAACAGAAAGCTTCTCGATCAGATCAACAGTCAGTCAGGGCTGCCCAATCTCACCTTTCCTGTTGTTTTGTTGACCTGAAGGCACCTGAGTCACTGTTGAAAACCATTCAGGCATTTCTTCCTCTTCAGCAAACGTCAATTCCACTGAGAATCTCTGAACAAAGGTTCCTCAATCCACTCTTGCGCATTTATACATCAAATCGATATTTAGATCCAGGACCCGAGTTTCAGACTGAAATGGTTTATTCTCCGTCTTAATAAACAATTGAAGTCTTTTCAGATCACTCTTCCGCAATACAATAATATTGTAAATTCATGCTATTTCATTGTGTCTGTTTGTTTTAGAGTAAACAAATTAACTTGCTGCATGCTTCTATCTGTTCTCTTGTATCAGTTCAAACCTGGGATTTCAGAAGTTAACTCTTTTAAGGTGCTATTTCTGTCCAAATACAGCAAGCATCATTATAAGCAATAACAAATAAAGATGAGATCTTCATAGTAACTGTATAACGTAACGCATACATTATTGAGAATATCGCTAAAAATGAGAAGGTCTCGCTCCAGAAAGAACTCTGTCCCCGAATCTGTGAGACATGTGAGAGAAGGTTTTGATCTTGAAGATTCGGATTCTGAAGCAGATCATTTTCATGGATTTGGAGCGTGTTTTCGTTACTTTTCTCTTTCACTCCCAGATTTACGACTTCAAGTGGGCAGTTTCATCTCCCTGCTAACTGAGCTTCATTCCAGGTTCCCAACATTCTGACAAAGATTGAACAAATATTCCACAATGTCTGTAGTGTGATTCTCCAGAACAGGAGCAATCCCCAACCTATTAAAGCAAAACCCACGTTTCCAATATATTCTGATTGCACCAGCCGCAGAACTCTCACAAATCATCGATACATCCAAAGCACTTCCTCCTTCAACCAATGCTTCCAGCCACTTTTTCATTGGCCTAATGTGTACTTTAAGTGTATTGCTTGCTTTACCACATTTTACTGATTGGGATTAATGACGGTTTCTCCCTGCTCTTGTCATTCAATCGGCCAGCTGAACCTCATAGTGCATGAGTTCCCTGATTGGAGCTCTGAAACTGATCGAATCATGGAGCCCGGTCTGAATTAAAAGGATGAATGTCAGGGATATTGAGATGCTGAACAACTGACTCAGTAAGACGCAACTGTCAAAGGAGATTCATTTGCAATAAATGGGAGATTAATGACAGGATGCCGGCCTCTGAAGCGTATTTTCACGACCAGATATTGCTGGTGTAAATGTGCACCAGGACCACGGGCTCTTCAGTTTCAACACTTTTCCTTTCCTGCTTCTGTCCCTACCCAGTAAACCCCGCACCTTAAGATATGTTGAAGTTTTTCTGTGATGTTCCAGACCGAGTCACTTTTGAAGCAATGTACCTTCCAGGCTCCTGTCAAGTCAGGAATGATAATTCTGACAGAGTCACTCAGTCACTTTACGTTTGTCCACATCTGCCATTTGATGTTAAATCAGCAACAATCTGACTTTATAGATACTGAAAAGCAAAAAAAAACTGGGGAGTTTGGGAATTCATGTCTGTTTGAGTGCAGGATTGATTGACCATAATAGAGCTGGGCAGCAAGAGTTCAGTGATGAGGGAGTGAAATGAAGCAAACCTAGGGTTGAATTGCACAACTTTAGAAGTGTCCGAGATGAGTAAATCTTTGAGGAGAATAATGGAAACTACTGGCACTAAATGGACCTAACGGCTTTTTGTTGCCTCTTGACTTCTAATTTGGATAAGTATCGAAATGATTATGGGTGTACTGAAATCTTTCCAAGTGAGAAATGAATGAACAATGCCACAAATTTCTCTATATTATAGTGCACTGAATATTGTGTTTCAATTCACTTACTGAAACTGTCCTTCCCGCTCTCCTTGAATTTTACTGTCCAACTCACATTTTGCTATCAACAAACGTCGCACATTTTCCCACTATCTCAGTTATTGACAGATAATAAATGACTGTGTCTGGAGAAATGGTCCTTGTGGCACTCACTAATGCCAGCCCAACAACATGAAGATGACAGATTATAACTTCTCTGCTTTCTGTTCTAAATCAGTCCTCCAGCCAAGTCCCATTTCCCCATCAGTGCAGGAGTCATTGGAAGCATTGATACCCGCTGAAATGTTTACAAATTTGACATTTCTACATCCTTGCTTTTGCAAATCCCTCCTGGCCTCACTCCACTATCTCGCTTGAAGCTGATCCATCCCCTCATCAGTCAGATGTTTTAGGAATCTACTCTGGACATGTGCAGTACACTGCAGGGAACAGAGAATAACTCATCCCCGTGTGGTGCTGCACAGATCGTGTCTCAGATTCAGCTCTGAAACATGTCCAGGACACTCAAGTACTCGTCGGAGGATCAGTAATGATTGGAACTTATGCAACTTTTGAGGGTATTTCTCAGTGGCTCATTTTACTTGTTTCAATGATTGCCTGCATTGCAGAAGTTATATTTGATTCAGAAGCTGTATCCCTGCAAGATGAGGAATTCTATTGTGACTTTAGATTTTTGAAAAACTACAATGTGTTGTCTCCATTAACCAACTATCATCCCTTCACAGAACAAGGAACCAGGAAAGCAACATTCCTCTCGTGAGGAGAACATTTCTGAGAGAGACACTTAACAACCGGAATTTACTTTCGAAATGGTCAAAGGCGAGGGAAGAACACTGATATTAAATGAGATTTGATAAATGGTGTTGGGGTGTCAATGCTGGTATACAGGGTGGCACAGACCCTCAGTAGTTTGCCCTGCTGTCTCACAAGGCCAGCAGGTGGCTGTGGGTGCTATAGCCTTTGCAGGTTTGGACTGGATGGGCCCACTGATCTACTTCCACTTGGTAAGAATTCTATTAATTTATTCCACATGCCTTTTTCCAATGTTTCCTACTGACCGATTTAGATTTGTATCATCCAATAAACCTCAGGCTTAAAATAGAATGTGACAGCTGGGAGTATACTCACTGGTATCACTTGTTTGTTCAAATCGTTAAGTAAATGAATTGAACCACATTGAAATGTCGCCGTCCCCCAAGTGATGTCAGCAGGTATAAATGAAAGGCTTTTGATTGCATCTCCTCGGTATTGAGTAAAGAGAGATTGTCTGCACAAAGAGATTCAGGCAGAAAATGACGCTTTCATTTAGTGATGTGCGGAAAATATTTTACACGACCTTTCCATTTGTAACAATTCCTGGTAAGTACCTTGAATTCCTGTGTATCGGTCGAAGGATTGTGTGCGGGTTCACTTTGCAGCTGAAAATGATACATGGGCATATTGTGCCCAAAGTCACACAATGACAGATGATCAGCCATTTCGTCTCTGATTTCAGAGACTCTGTGGAAACCCTATCTTGCAGATTCGGCAATAATTGCTTTGGAAATTATTCAACTCTTCTTGGAACGTTCCTGAAATCTCCATTTCAATCGGAAACTATGGACAGTTTCGGTGGAATTAAGAAAAGGAAACACTTTGTCAAAATATATGCGTTGGTATTCTAAAGTAGAGAGTGCAATATCATTTTGTTTGAGTTTGTGTCTGGGTTTTTTTTCTGAGTGAATAATCAGTAGGCTTCTCTGTGCATCTGAAGGTTATGGTTAATTTCAAGTTATTTCTGAAATCACAACAATTGTTTCAATATTTCATTTGATGTTTGGCTACAGTGAACCTTTGTTTATTTTTGATGCTTGCAACACAGCATGGCATTAATGGAGCCTGAAAGATTTATTGAAGAGTTCTGGAATTTGCGAATAAGGAAGGAACCCTTAACTGAACTTTCACTTCAATCATTTTTGTAATTTCTTTCAGTTCCTGTAAGACCCTGGAACTGAGTGAGTGTAAATCCGTGCTCATGTGAAGGAAATGAGAGTTTTAGTAAATTATATTGCCTTGGAATGAAAATGTTGTATTTGTCCCAGACAAAAGTGTTGTGAGAAGAAAAATCTCTGAAGAGATTGTTTCAAGCTAAGTGCGTTGACACTCTGGTAGCTCCATGAAGGAATTTACTGCGGTTCCAGTTTAGAAGCGACAGTGACAAGTCATTTCACCAAGTGATAGATACAGGGATTCTCGTGTAAATATTACGTGAGAATTGTTTTGTTTGGAACGGTACTGGGAGTCGTGTTTTGTAAAATATATCAAGTTCACGTGTTTTCTTTCATTTATGGATGTTTTGGCGGTAATGAGAATTATACAGTTCTTCCGTGTTCATTGCTTTTGGATCTGCGTGTTATGTAAGTAGGTGGATTCATTCTACTTGATCGTTATTTCCTTGTGCAATAAATTTTTGTTTTGTTGGAGAAATAATATTTGCAGCATTGTATGTTTGCGATTGAGCAAGAGATCACATTGTTCAACCAAAACAAGTAAGGTTATCATCCATCAAACTGGATTTGTGTTTCGGATCTGACTTGTTCTGTAACTAATCAGCTGATATCAGTTCAGAAGGGAGGCGATTATAGACTAATACTAACTCCTGAAGAGCTGATAAACTAACCCCACTCTTCATATAGTTTGTGCTTCAACTATATCCATCCAGATCCATTATATGGTCCAAAGCCTTATCAGTAATTCACACTGAGTTTTGTACCTATTCACTCATCACGAAGTTATTACTCTCTCACTCTGCACCAGAGCCAACTCAAAATAAATTCCGTCAGTCCCTGCCAGATCCGTAAGACTGCAACTGCATGAGACGCTGGATGGCTCACACACATACGGTTTTGTGCATTGTACAGGTCATCACCAAGCAGTGAGGACATAATTACTCTGAGGAGAGTAGAGAAGATATTTACAAGAATGGTGTTAGTCTGTGGAAATTCCGGGGTTCAAAATCACACAACACCAGGTTATAGTCCAACAGGTTTAATTGGAAGAACCCTCAACGCTGCGGACCAGGTGCCGGAAAGGGGGATCAGAGCAGCTTGTTCGTTTTCTCAATTGATGCAGACATGAATGACCTCTTTCGTGAATTTCTGTGCTATTGTAGAAAGACTGAGGAGTTTTGAAGTGAATTCACTTGGTCGGTTAAATGGCCTGTTTCTATGTTTTCCATTTCCACCACAACAACGCTGTGGATTGTTAAAGTGAACTCCACAAGGTTGTGTCCATCTTCCAGTTGTTCCCAGAAGAAGTATTTGTAGTTTCATAACTTTAACATGCATAAATCAATTTTGTATTGGGAGGAATACTATTAATTAAAGGGAGAGCATAAGAATTTACCAAATCATGAAGTTAATATTACTTACCTTGTATAGTTGTCTCATTACACTGTAAAGATTTAGAAAAGAAGTATTATGAAATCTTGTATTGTCGATGAACTGCTGAGTGTTCAGATCATCAATTTAAACATTAATTGCCCCGACATGATAGAACACAATAGACAGTCAGAGAGACGTGATTTTTTAAATCATATTTTATTATACAATGGCTTGGAGCTGTCACATTCAGAAATTGCAGTCGGGAACTGTCTGTTTTGATTCGCATTGTATAGCTTATTCATAATATATCAACAAGCACCTTCCAAAAGCTATTTGAGTCAGGTAGTGCAGAGAATGCAATAAAAAATGTCACAGCTCCCTAATTTCATTTTGTATTATTTGCTGGCTGAATGTCAGCGAAATTAGAACATTTTCTAAACTTGACAGGGAATTGTTCACTTTGCAAACCAAACGATGTGGGATTCAGTGAGTTAACAGATCTTCATTCCATCATCTCAGAAAGGGCTCAGATCATGGATAACACATGGAATGATGAAACAAACCTATCTCAGCTCTGTTAGCATTGAACATCAAACAGATGCATGTTCGGAATTGTAACAAGCAATGGTTTTTGTAATATAGTGACCAGACGTTTCGAGGTAACCCAAATTGGAGAAAGGGAAATAATTGTGACTGTAAGAGCGGCTCCTTTTTTGGAGATAGTTCGGGTGTCATCGCTGACGTCCAAAAAAATGCTGAAAGACTAATTTTTTTCGTGTGATGTCACATTGTTTTGGAAATTTGTGGAAAAGAAAGAACAAAGCAACACAATGTAAAATAAAGGAGGAAACTGTGTGGGAGAGTTCACAGCACAGGAGCAGGTACGTTTATACTTTTTAAGTGAAGTCTTGCTGAGGTTTTTATGTATATCTGCAATATTCAGTAGAATGAGTAATATTTGGTTACAGGTTTTATTGAGATCTGTCTCTTGAATAAAATATAAAAATATAAAACATCGGCACGACATTATCTGGTGGCAGAGTCCTTTACAGCAGTAAGGCAGTAGTTTGTTCTGGGTGTGTAGATTATTAAGTTGCAAAGATGGCCTTTAGAGGAGCGACGTACTCTTCCTGCCAGATGTGGTAGAGCTTACGTGTTACTGATCAGTATGTCTGGAGTAAGTATTTTTGATCGTGAATCCTATCATATCACTTGTATAGGTTGGAGCAGCAGTGAGGAATGTTGAGTCAATGAGGAATTTTCAGGAGTTAAGGGGTCTGATGGATGGCAGCAAAAAGAAGAGACAACAAAAGCAGACATAACGAAATAGACAGGTTACCTCCAGGAAAAGCAAGAGAGGGAGATAAGTCGAGCAGGAGTCTCCTTTCACTATCCCCATTTTAAAGAGATATGTTGTTTTGTAAAATGTAGGGTGTGATGGACTCTCAGGGGAATGTATTATGAACAGCCAAGTACTGGCAAAAAGACTGGTTCAAATATAACGACTGCTACGTCAGTTTCCATGGGACGAACTGTGATAGGGGACGCTCTCAACAGAGGCACAGACAGTCTGTTGCCTCACTGTTGGCAGGATCAAGGATATCTCAGAGATCGTGTGGAATATTTTCAAAGGGGAGTGGGATCAGCTGAAGGTCATTGTGAACATTGGAACTAACGACACAGAAACGAATAAGGACGAAATTCTGAATGGAGAGTATCGGGTTAGACAGGAAAATGAAAGGAGGTCCTTGAGGGTAGTAGTATCTCGATTACGGTAAGGTTGGGTGAGCGAGGGTGGGGTCGCGTGATCAGACCGACAGAAGGAAAGAAATCAGCCTGAGAAAGACACAGAAGGGAAAACGAGCAAGTCCAATTGTCAGGCAGACTCAAAGCAGAGAATGAGGCAAGACTGACAAATTAAATTTCATTTATTTCAACACAAGATGCCAAACAGGGGAAACAGATGCTCGTGGTGAGGAATATGGGGTTGGATATCATAACAATTACATAGATGTGGTTCAGGGATGGACAGGACTGGCAGCTGACAATTGCAGGATAGAAACGCTGCAGGAAGTAAAGAAAGGTGTCAAGAAAAAAGACGAGTAGGACTTAGGCAGATTATTCCTGGGAATACATCCACGGTGGTATTGGAGTCATAGAGACTATGACTCTAACTACGCCCAGCATGGTCGCAGCAATCGAAGAAATGTTCCATCATAGATAAATTTAAACACCATGATTCTCAATTCCCTTTTCAAAATCAATCCCCGTCCTTTGTTTGCAATGTTGGGGCCTTGTGAGAGGAGAAAACCGAGTTGACGTTTGGATATCATTGACAAATGTTCAGAGGGATGTGTTCTGGTCAAGAATGATTGCATTTATGATGTTTCTCTCTCCACAGATGCTGCCACAGCTGTTGAGCTTCGCCTGTGATTTCTGTTTCTTTTTTATATTTCTGGTATTCAACTGCTCTTTTATTTATTTTGTGAAAGTATTTCACTAACCAAACTACTTCCCAGAATTACTTCTTAGAATTGTGGAACCCGACTGTACTGAAGAGGTACATCAGTCGTCATGCTTGTGCTATCAAGGCTCGATGAAATCTGGTCTTGTCCCAGGTAGTTGTTAAAGGTTGCGAGGTTTCCTACATCAACATCCCTCCCAAGCACTGAATTATCAGAACACGCACAACTCTCTGAGTGAAAGACCTTTCCTCAAATCCCCTCCAAACCTTTTGCTGTTCACCTTAAAATTTATGTCCTTTTGCCATCTGTCAATTCCCTGTCCCAGTTAGATATGGAGATCTTCCATAGCTCTCTGGGCAGAAGTGGAGAATGCTTGATCAGTGACTTCCGACTTATATTTTATATTCTGTCTCTTTCAGTTAATTTCCTGCTGATGTTTGTTCTCTCTCGGGGAAAGTGTGGCCTCTCGAACTGCACAACCCACTGCCTGCTGGCTATGGCAGCCTCCGATCTACTGTTCATCTTTGCTGAGATCATACTGCGGCGATTGAAAGAACTTTACTTCCCAGGGTGTTTCCTGGACATCACCACTGTGTGCAGTGCTGTCTATGTCCTGTTTCGTGCATCCACAGACTGTTCCGTCTGGTTCACTGTCCTTTTCACCTTTGATCGTTTTTTTGCTATTTGCTGCTTGAAAATGAACAGAAAATATTGGACAGACAAAGCCTTGGCTGTGGCTCTGGCTGCAACCACCATTCTACTCTGTTCAAAAAACATTCCATTCTATTTTCGGTTTCGACCTGGGACGAGGATTAACAATGTTCCAAGGTACTGCCACAAAAAGTCAAGTTATTTTACTGATCCTCGGTGGCAAGCGTTTAAGTGGTTTGATATCATTTTAACGCCTTTCATTCCATTCATGTTGATTCTGTTGATGAACACTCTGACGGTCCGGTACATTTTAGTGGCCAGTCGAGTCCGCAAGAGCCTGATGGGTCAAAGCAAGGGAGAGAGTCGCAAAGACACAGAAATGAAGAGCCTGAAGATGTCGGTGATTTGCCTCGTCACCATATCCATCAGCTTCATACTTCTTTGGGGAGTGAACAGTGCAAGCACCGTATACTTCATCATTAAAGAAATAGGTCTTTGGAGGAAATTTCACATTTTTTGGGCCGGTATAATTCTGAGGGATTTCAGCTGCAGCACAAACACATTATTTTATGCAGTGACTGTGCCCAGGTTTCGACATAAGTTCAGGAATGCGATGCAGCAACTGGTCACGTAAATTTTTCCCTTAGGGTGGAATGACGATAGAAAGATGCTTGTAGAGAGATTTGATATGATGGACTGGCTGTGAGTGATCGGTTCAGCTCGAACATTGCATCTTCATGGACTGCCATTTGGATGAGTGTTATAGACCGGCAGGATGTGGTCTCTGCATTCCACCTGCAGGGGAAGAAGGAGAGGGACAGAAACGGACCCTCCTGCACAACGATGATTGTCAGACTCTCCCTATTCAGCTCGCAATAAACACTTCATTACAACAATGGAAACGCTCCGGGTGTTGGTGATCTTCTCATCTGATTGGCGATTGGAGATGAGCATTTTTATTGAAAGAGAGTTTATTCAGTCCACCTCCTGTCTACTCTCTTCAAGGGGTCTTTGCTTACTCTCTCTCTGCCTCTTTCTGTCTGTGTTTGTTCCTCTCCACCTCTCTCCACTGTCCCTATCTCTCAGAATCCTGCGCAGTCTCTTTATCTAGCTCTCTGTCTCGCTCTGTGTCGCCCTCCCTGTCTGTATCGTTCTCTCTCTCTCCACCTTTTCATCAGTTTGTCTTTCTCTCCGTCTCACTCTATCTATCCTTCTTTAGATTAGATTGCTTACAGTGTGGAAACAGGCCCTTCGGCCCAACAAGTCCACACCACCCCGCCGTAGCGCAGCCCACACATTACCCGTACATCTACCCCTTACCTAACACTACGGGTAATTTAGCATGGCCAATTCACCTGACCTGCACATCTTTGGAGTGTGGGAGGAAACCGGAGCACCAGGAGGAAACCCACGCAGACACGGGGAGAATGTGCAAACTCCACACAGAGAGTCGCCTGAGGCGGGAATTGAACCCGGGTCTCTGGCACTGTGAGGCAGCAGTGCTAACCACTGTTCCAACCGCCACCCCCAATGTCTTTCTGTCGATCTCTTACTCTGTCTCTCTGTCTCTCCCTCTCAGTCTCTGTGTCTTTTTCTCACATTGACCATGCCAGACACTTGTTGTCTCAGTTCAGCACATGCTCACGTGCATTGACTGACCTCACTTCCCGATCACTCCGTTCAATGATCTTTCCACAGGGAGTGATTTTGCAAAGTGCAAAGTGCACAGATATTGCCAGCAATAACTTGACACGTCACTGTATGTAAGTTGGCTGGGGTTTGGTCATCTCCCTTTCCTATCCCTGTGGCTTGGCGGGAAGTGTGTTCATGCGTTTCCCTTTCAGTGCGTGACGGTGTCTGTGTGTATGTGTGTATGTGTGTGTGTGTGTTGCGGGGGGCTCATTGCTTTTGTGGGGATGTCACTCTGTGTGTGTGCCCTTTGGTTTTTGTCGTTGGATATGTTCCTGAATGTTTCACATTATGAGTGTGATTATGCATCTGAGTGTGGGTTTCGCTTTGTGTGTATTTCTGTGAAAATATATTCATTCGTTTATGTCTTTGGGAATGTTATTCACTCTGTATGCGAGTCTTCCTGTGAAATCAGTCTTTTTTTATGTGGGTCTATATTACTGTGCCTCTGTGACTGCATAAATGTGCGTGTTTTACATATGTGCTTCTGTTGTGTTTGTGCCGGTGTATATGCTGTTTGTGGAGTACATTCCTATGACTGAATGTGTGCGTGCGTGTGTGTGTGTGTTTCGCTGTCAGCATGTCATGATTGTTCTGTGACTCAGTGTGTGTCTCTCTGAGTGTTAGTGTACTATTGTGGGAGTGCGGGGTGTGTATCTGCCTGGCTGTGCTTTTGTTTAATCAGGTGAGTGTGTTGTTCAGACTGTGTTTGGCTGTCTGTTCGTGTGTCGAGATCTTTCTGTGCCCCCAGCACGTTCGAGTAATTCTGCTGACGTATGTTCAAATTCCTAATGAAATACCTGAAAGGTCTTTCAATCTTCTCGTCATCTTCCTATAAGAGCGCAGTGCGAACATCCAGATCACACGCATCGATAGACACCTTGAATGGATTAGCATTATTTGGGATGTCTAACACTGGAGCAGTGGTCAACAAAACTTTCAGACTGTCAAATGCTTTCTGACAGTTCCCTGACAACAAAATCTTCTTGCGGTTCTTTAGTAATTCAGTGAGTGGAGAATACACACTGCTAAATTTGGTGTGAATTTCCAGTCAAACCCATTCCATCCCAGGAAGTTCAGTGTTGCTGTTTTTTTGTTGATGGTATGGGAAACTCCCTTTTTACCTTTGATTTTAATTCCATGTGGTCGTTTGTCCTCTCCAAATAACATGGACCTAGAAGGTGACACATTCACGTTTAGCAGTTTCATCACCACACCTGTCTCCCAGAGTCAATGTAACAATTCTGATAAATGTTGCAAATATTTCTTCCATGTGTGACGAAAAATCGTTTGGTCATCTATATATCTGACACAATGGGTAATACAGAAATAACCTTATTGGTTCGGCTCTGAAATGTGGCTGGCACATTTTTCATACTAAATAGTATGACTTAATATTGATAAGGGTCATTTTGCATTACGAAAGCTGAAACCGTCTTCACTCGTTCAGACCAAGAGTATCCTCTGAGCAAGTCCAAGATCAAAATATAAGTTGCTTGTTTCAGCTTTTCAACACGGTCTTCAAAAAGTGCAGTCGGACATGAATCAGTCTTTGCAACTGCACCGCCTTTGTGATAGTCCACACAGAACTGATGGGTACCATTTAGTTTTGACACCATTACTATGTGTGAGCTCCAGTAACTTAAACTCACTTTGATTATGCCATCTCAGAGCACATGTTCAATTTCATGCAAAACCCATGCAAACTTTTAGGTATTATGTTTCTACAGATGTCGTTTAATTCGATGAGTGTTTCCTCTATCTGCATCATGTATAGTTAGGTTCGTACTTCCCAGCTTATTTCGACACATCTCCCAATGCGATTGTCATAAATGCTTCAGATCGTTTCCATTTTCCTCCAACATGTAATTTAATAATTTATCCAAATTTCTGACAACTACGTCATGGTCTAATTGAATGTGAGGAATTTAAAATTCAGAATCCTCTGAACTTGGTTCTTCGATCATTGTTGTAATCAATACCACAGTCTCCATTGACTTTCTTCCCCTGTCAAAATGCCTTTTGAGCATATTCACAAGACACACTCTGTTGAAGACTCTGTCTGGAGTCCATATCAGAAGTGTACCTCAATCAATCTCCTTGAATTGGTAAGATCCACAGAAATTTGTTTTAAAATGTTTACCTGTCACCGGAAGCAACACGAACAGCTCCAATAATAAAATTGCGAGTTTTTGATTGCATTTATGTTTCCTACTTCATTGTCTGCTATGATAACTTTTAAATGCTGTTTCACCAACTCCCCCATTCTATTTCATCGTTCCACAAATTCTGACACATTGTCTGAATATGTGGAAAATGAATTTTGACTTATCAATTATCGTTAATCAATTGTAACTGTCCTCTCACTTCTTGCACAAAATGTAATTCAAATGGACTGAATTTGGTCGATTCATTTGGTGCATCTCTGATCGCAAAAAGAACAAATGGTATTTCTTTATTCCAATCATCTGATTAGTCTTGACTATAAACTCTCAACATGGTTTTCAAGTCTGATGCCACCTTTCTCTCAATCTCTGCGATTCTGGATGGTATGCAGTAGATTTGAATTGGTTTAGTCCCAAACTGTATAGCTTGCTTCAATAAGTTTGATATAAAGTTTGAACCTTGATCTACTTGTATTTCTGTGGGTAGTCCATACCTAATGAAAACATTGAGTAACTCGTCTGCAATCCTTGTGGCTGTGATATTGCATCATGAAATGTCGTCTGGAAATCAAGTGGAGCATCCTTATAGTTAACGAATAATGATTGTCATTTTTTATTTTAGGAGGGCTCGGTCGTGATCAATTAAGACACTTGTAAAAGGTTCCTCAAGTGAAGGAAAGGCTATTAAAGTTGTCGGTGTTGCCTGTATGACATGTCTGGCAAACATCAACAACATCTTCGTGCAATCCAGGCCAGGAAAATCGCTTCTGTATTTTAGTTTGGATTTTTCTTACATCTGAATGACAACCTGGTGGTCGTTCACGCACCGTGCACATTTCCACACACACTGGCAATGGAACTTGAAGAACTTACAGCAATTTCTCAGCTGCCTGGATATGTGTTGATCTCCATTTCCTCATTAAGACATCATTTTTGAAAAAGTTGGACACCGGGATATATTTAGATTCTTTTTCCATTTACGCTTTCTGTAACAATTTGTTAGGTTTCTCATCTTTCTGCTGTAATTCCGTTAATTTCTCTGAATTATTGATACCTGCTTTGTCATGTTTGCACCTGGTTTGTGTAAACCATATGATCAAACAGGGTGTCTGCTAATTCCATGTCAACCTCCTTCTCTGTACTCTTTGATTTTTCCTATTTCAACTGGTGACTTTGTGATCTTGTTTCCGCAAAGCAGGAAAAAACCCAGGATATGTGTCGTCCCATGGTTTTGTTACCTGAGTATCCATTGGCGTTTCAACCACAGAAGACCACACTCTTACCTGTGAATTGGCGATATCATCAGCAAGGCTAAATTGAATTCCTGGAGCTGAGAGTATGTCCTGGTCTCCTACCATAACTTCTCCAGTTTTGAGAAGATTAGTTACTCAGTTTGAGGTCTTGAATATTGGTTTGCTCGCTGAGCTGGGAGGTTCTGGATATCAACCTTGGAGTTCAGCGAGCAACCTACATCCACAACTTCTCTACTCTTCATTGGACACTCTACCCTCACTCTACGTCATTCAGTGCTTTTTGTCACACCATGAATTCCCATTACTAGCTTATTTTCTGTAAAACGTCTTCAGATGTACATCTTTCAACATCAAAGACGGGAGGATCCCGTTTCTCTTTCGAATTGAACCTCTTTACATACTGCTCCTGGCCTATACGATTCAACTTTAACTTTACAGGTATATGGTTTATGAAGATCTGGGACTTCCTCCTGAACCAACCTCCAACCAGGCTGTACATTCTGGTTCTTTATAGCCTCCACTATGCTTTGTGTTAGCACTCCAACAAAATTCACTGGCTTATCCTGTTTTCCTTCATCTGGATTCCCAGTGCCTTTTCAAAACCAACAATGGTAATTTCATGTAGTCTGACCTATTGCTCAGAAAACACCGGAACCTTTTAACTTCTCTTTCCCCTTCAAGGTTTTCCATTTCACACTGTGGTAAGTTATCCTTGTGGTCTCCACCAAGTCTACTTTTCCCTTTCCATGTGAGGTCTTCTTGTTTTCCCAAATTACTCACAGTTTGAAAGTGATGTTGGAAGGCAAAGTTGGATTTATGAACTAGCTCATAATCATCATTCACTTCAGCTGCTAACCTTTCATTCTCTGGTATTCCACATGAGTTCTCATTACATCAGGAAGTGAAGTTTTGAGCTCCTCTAAAATAAAATACGAGCATCATTGATTTATTTTCTTTGTAATGGCCTCACTCTCCTTTAAACTTAGTTTGTTTGATTCTTTCCACTCTCAATGAAAGTTTGACGAGGATTGCTCCTTCGATTCCTGAAACGTTACCTGTCAGCTTGGAGCACAAGCTCATATACACTGAAGAGAACATTCCTCACTGCCTCACACACTACAAATACCTCCTGATCTCCACCGATAAGTGTAGCTTGGATCAAGGAAAGCCAAATGGTCACTGACCACTTCATTTATTTACACTCCTTCTCAAATGAGATGAAAAACACTTTTCATCCTTCTCATCAAATTTAGGCAAACCGTAAATATATTTAAACAGACACTCATCAGGTCTTTGGTATGCATGGGTTTGCTCATCTTCACTGTCTTCCTGACTAAGCTTACCTTCAACCTTCATCTCCATCCTTTTCAGCTGACTTTACAAACTCAGTGCCAATTTCTGATGTTCAAACTGCCTCTCTTCCTGCCTCTCTTCTCTCTCTCTATTTGCCTTTCTTAACTCTCTCTTTCCCTCTCCTTTTCTCTTTGTTCTGCTAAAGCCGTTCGTTCTATTGCTCTTTTCTCTGTTTTCAATAGTTATTGCAAACAGTTTCGTTGCATTTGTCCTTTCCTTTTCTTTTGCTGCTAACTAAACCAGCTTCATTTTCAGTTGAATTGTTGCAATCTCTAAAGATTCTGATGGTGTTTCCAACAATTTTATTTCTGAGCTAATGATGTAATTATCTCTCCTTTCTTCAAGGAAGGATATCGCTACAAAGACAAATGACTGCCAATTCCAGCAGGATTTCCTTTTTCACCTTTTGTAAAACCCCCAAGGTTAAATTCTTCCACCCCCAGAAAACTCTTAGTGACTGAAAATGCCATCGTCATTCCCACACACTGTTTAAACCAACCATAATCAACTCACATAACTAACAATTACCACTCACTGCATGCGAGTCCAGCAACAACAATCACAAATCGGAATTATAGAACAAATCCCGGAGGAGACTCAATCTGTTATGGACCTGGCCAGACACCCTCAAATCATTTCAAGAAGGTAGCCCAGAGTGAAACATTTCTAGTTGTTTTGAGCAGTTATAAAGTGGATATTCCAGGAGCGATGGACCTGCTCAAAACTACTCATTTTAAACTAATCAGAACTTATTTACAGGGTACAGAATGAAACAGAAACAGAAGCGAACAAACTACAGAGTAACTTAACCTATCCAAACACCCAACCGATTTTCAACACATCATGATGTTATTCCAAATTCAACCAACTTTCCCCATCAACGCCCATCACTTCAAACGTAAAATCAACACAGGGTCTGACAGCAGAGATGTCAGACAGAGACTCATTGTAGAATACCTTCTTCCATTCAGCCGTTTCTTTTTCAAGCAACTGAAAAACTAACCAAAACAAACCAAACTAGACCAGAGGATACCTGAGCTGGAAGAACTGGTCACACCCCTTTCACTGCAAAAGAGTGTTTATTTCAAAACTTGAAAGCCTTTTACCTGAGGGAGTGACTTTTAGTTATCATGTAATTAGACCTGCAACACATCCAAACTAGACACCCCAGAATCACTGCATTAACAAGTATTCTAAAACAAAAACAGGTAATACACAACGTTGTTAAAGGAGAAGCATCTCACGCACTCAACGAGCTGGTTTCCACAGCTCTCTTTGCGACAACGATTTCCATCGATTAACAACACCTTGTCTGAAGAAATTCATCTTCTTCTCAGTTTCAAAGGTCGTCCGGTCAATCTGAGGCTGTGCCCTCAGGTCCGAGTCTCTCCTACATGTGGAAACAGCTTACAAGCAGAAGCTGAAATGGAAGGACTCTTCACCAAAGGAAGTTTAATGCTGTTCTGAGGCTGTGACTGACAGTCTCTTGGACTGCTTAGAATTGGTGGACTGAAGCGTGTCCAAGTATTAAGAGGAAAACCTGGATGAGTACACCACAACCATCACAGACATCATGGGTAATTGCATGGAGTACCGCGGAGTGAAGAATGCAGTTGCAGTGTTCCCCAAGGGTAAACCTTGCGTGAATCAGGAAATCCACTCCCGACTGAAGATCAGACGGTAAAGAGCCAGACCTATACAGGGAATCCAGGTCTGACCTCCGCAGGGCCATCAGAAGTGTCAAGAGGGAGGACCAGACTACATAAGAGGGCCAAACAAACCAAACAAACTCCCACCGCCTGTTGCAAGTTGCGAGATGCGACATTCTAAAGGGTTGGTGCCAATGTGGACGATGACCTCCTCATTGCCCCACATTCCCTCACCTTGCCCACTCACAGTCCAGCCCAAAAACGTGTGATGTTCTCGACCCTCGGCATTTTTGAGGCAGTATACCATCCTGGACTCTTTCAAGTCAGGATAGATGATTCTGAAAGAGTCAATCAATTTAGATGCCAACACTGCTGAAACGTGATGCTAACACAGCAGCAACTGACTTTTTAAGTGGGAAAAAACAAAAAAAAACAAGTTTTGAGTCCATGTCTATTTGAATGCAGCATCGATTGACCAGAATGATAACTGAACAGCAAGGGTATAATATGGGGGACAGAAATGACAAAAACCCAGGGTGAAATTCCTCAGATTTGGAAGGGTCTGAGGGAAGTAAAGTTTTCAAGAGAATAATCGAAACTACTAGCAATGAATAGAACGGAAGGATTCCTGTTGCCTGTGATTTACGACTGGGATCAGCATCCAAAAGTTATTGGTGGCCTGAAATTATTCCAAGACTGAAATGGTTGAATAATTATTCACATTTCTCGACATTATATTGCACAGACTATTTTTGTGCTCATTCACTCACTGAACCTATCCTTCATTTTCTCAAACATTTTCTCTCCTCCTTTACTGTCCACCTAACATTGTGCTATCACCAACGTAACATATGATCCTAAATCCTCAGTCATGGATACAGATTATAAATAGCGGTGACACGAGAAATGATAATTGTGGTCCTCACTAATATTAGCTGTAGAACATGAATATGACAGAATTAGTCCTGCTATCTGTTTTCTGTACGTTATCAGTCCTCACAGAAAAGACCAATTTTCCCATCACTGCAGGGCTCTTTGACAACATTGACCCCTTCTCAAACATTTCCACATTTGAAATTTCTGTACCCTTGAGTGTGCAAATCCCTCCCCAGCCTCATTCCTCCATCTCTCATGAAACTGTTCCAATCCACCATCAGTCAGATGTTTGAAGTTTCTTCTCTGTACATGTTCAGTACACTGCAGAGAGGAGAGAATGACTCAGGCCCATGTGCTTCTGCACAGATCAGGTGTATCTCATAGTCAGCTCCGCAAACAGTCGAGGACATTCGTATCCCAGTAGAAGGATTAGCATTGATTGGGGTTTGCATCGCCTTTGAGGGCAATTTTCTGTGCTTAATGTACTGATTTCAATTATTGCCTGCACTGGACGAGTGATACTTGTTTCAGACGCTGAATCTGTGGAGGGTGAGGAATTCAATCAAAATGTTTGATTTGTTAAAACGTACAAACTATCATCCCTTCACCGAGCAGCTCCAGATAATGAGGGAAGCCACATCCCAGTGTTGAGGAGAACATTTCTCAGAGAGACACTCAACAATCCGAATTTAGTTTGCAAATGGTCAAAGGCAAGGGAAGGATAACATTGAAGTAAAATGAGATTTCAGTGTTCAACAGATGGTGTTGTGGTGTCAGTGCTGGTGAACAGGTTGGCCCAGTGGCTCAGTGCTTAGCTCTGCTGCCGCACAGGTATAGCGGGTGGGTCTGGGTGGGATAGACTTTGCAGGGTCTGTGTGGACTCGATGGGCACATTGGCCGACTTCCACATTGTAAGGATTCTATAATTTTCTTCATATGCATTTTCCAATGTTTGCTATCGACCATTTGAGATTTGTATCATCCAATAAATATCAGTTCTAAAAATGCTCTGTGAGAACTGAGCGTTAACACACCGCTGTCACCTGTTTGTTCAATTTTGTAAATAAATTGCTTGAACCATATTGTAATGTCACAGTCCCCCAGACGATGCCAGCAGACATAAATGAAAGGCTTTGAGACTTTATCACCTCGGCATTGAGTACAGAGAAATTGACATCACTCAGTGATTGATGAAGAAAATGACGTTTTCAGTTTATGTTGTGTGGAAAATATTTGTCACGACCCTTCCATTTGTAACAATTCCTGGTAAGTGCCTTGCACCATTGAATTTGTGAGAATCTGTCTTCGGATTCTCTGCGGGTTCACTCTGCCACTGACATTGACACATGGGCATATTGTGCCCAAAATTCAGACAGTGGCAGACGATCAGTAATCTAGTCTCAGATTACAGGGACCCCGTGGAATCCACATCATCGCAGATTTCACAGGAATTGCTTGGAAAATTATTCCTCTCTTCTGGGAACCATCCAGAAATCTCCATTTCAATCAGAGACAATGAAGATTTTCGGTGGAATTGATGAAATAAATCACTTTGTGAAAATTACTTTGCAAACCCAGTTGGTTGCATGTTGTTCTGGTTTGTTGAACGAATAAGCAGTAGGCTTCTCTGTGCATCTGAAGTTGAAGTTATTTCTGCAATAACATAAATTTGTTTCAAAAATTTGGTTTGGCTTTCGACTAAATGGCTTTGTGCATGAGTGAACCTGTATTTATTTTTGATGCTTGCAACCCAGCATGTTATTAATGGAGCCTGAAATATTTGTTGGAGAGTTCTGGAATAAGCGATGGTGGAAGAAACACTTAACTTCTCACGGCCGCACCAGAGTTTTGTACTGCTGTAACATGACCTCATGGCACCAAAACTCAATCTCGCTCCCTATAAAAGCTAACACATCATATGCCTTCTTAATGACCCTATCTGGGTTACAATTTTCAGGGATCTATGTACATGAACACCGAGATCTCTCTGCTCATATACGCTACCAAGAATCTTACCATTAGTCCAGTCCTCTGCATTATGCAATAAACTCCATTTGCCACCTTTCGGCACATCTCTGCAGCTTATCTATGTCTCTATGTAACCAACAACATCCTTCAACACTATCCATAGCTCCTTCGACCTTTTTGTTAGTGAAAGGGTCACAGTGGAGTCAGTCTTATGTCCCCAGGGGTCAGTGACAGAGACAGAATGGGGTCAGACTCATGTCACCAGGTGTCAGCAACAGAAACACAGTGGGGTCAGTCAAATGTCCCCATGGATCCGTGGGGAGTCAGAAAAGTCGTGTCGTTTGTGACTGCATTACGTTTAAGTCGAGACAAGATTTGAAAGCACTTGGCCTATAGTCCACTTTGTGACTTTCTCCCAGTTACAAGTTATTCCACATAAAAAGCTTCGCATATCCCTCCATTAGATTCCAGAATGTATCTCACTCAGGGCTATCTGTTATTCTGTATCTGAACTACCCTGAAACCCTTGATTCGATTCCAGGCTGTAACTCACTCCAGTCTGTGAAGGACAAAGACACACAGATAGAGAGGGACACAGAGGGAGAGGGAGGGACAGAGAGACCGAGAGAGAGGGAGAGAGAGACAGACAGACAGAGACAGAGAGAGAGAGCGAAACAGAGGGAGAGAGAGGGGGACAGAAAGAGAGGAACAGAGAGAGAGGGTCAGAGAGACAGAGAGAGAGAGAGACAGGGTGACAGGGAGTGAGAGAGGGGGAGAGAGAGTGAGAGGGACCAAGAGAGAGAGAGATGGGTACACAGAGAGAGGGGGGAGACAGAGAGAGGGACACAGAGAGAGAGGGGGGCACAGAGAGAGACGGAGGGAAAGACAGAGAGAGATAGTGTGGAGACAGAGAGAGACAGGGAGAGAGGGACAGAGAGATAGAGTGAGATGGACAGAGAAACAGAGAGAGGGAGAGACAGGGACAGGGTGACAGAGAGAGAGGGACAGAGAGAGAGAGAGGGTGGAGACAGAGAGAGACAGTTACACAGAGAAAGAGAGGGAAACAGAGAGAGAGAGAGAAAGGGGACAGAGATTGAGCGAGGGGGACTGAGAGTGAGGGGGAGACTGAAATAGAGAGGGACACAGAGAGAGAGGTACGCGAGAGAGACGGAGGGAAAGAGACAGAGAGGGGGAGACAGAGAGAGAGGGACAGAGAGATAGAGAGAGGGACAGAGACACAGGGACAGAGTGAGAGAAAGAGGGAAACAGAGGGAGAGAGAGGGGGACAGAGAGAGAGGAACAGGGAGAGAGAAGGTCAGAGAGACAGAGAAAGAGGGACACGAAGACAGAGAGACAGAGGGGAACAGAGTGAGAGAGGTACACAGAGAAAGAGAGGGACAGAGAGAGAGAGACAGAGAAAGGGTGACAATGAGTGAGAGAGGGGGACAGAGAGTGAGAGGGAACCAGAGAGAGAGAGGGGTACACAGAGAGAGAGTGGGGAGACAGAGAGAGAAGGACACAGAGAGAGAGGGAGACGCAGAGAGAGACGGAGGGAACGAGAGAGAGAGTGTGTGGAGACAGAGAGAGACAGGGCGAGAGGGACAGAGAGATAGAGTGAGATGGACAGAGAAACAGAGAGAGAGAGAGACAGGGACAGGGTGACAGAGAGAGAGGGACAGAGAGAGAGAGGGTGGAGACAGAGAGAGACAGTTACATAGAGAAAGAGAGGGAAACAGAGAGAGAGAGAGAGAAAGGGGACAGAGATTGAGAGAGGGGGACTGAGAGTGAGGGGGAGACAGAAATAGAGAGGGACACAGAGAGAGAGGGAGACGCAGAGAGAGACGGAGGGAACGAGAGAGAGAGTGTGTGGAGACAGAGAGAGACAGGGAGTGAGGGACAGAGAGATAGATTGAGAGGGACAGAGAGAGAGAGACAAAGAGAGAGAGGGACACAGAGATAGAGAGGGACACAGAGAGAGAAAAGAGGACAGAGAGAGATGGACAGAGAGAGAGAGAGAGAGAGACAGAGAGACGGGGAGGGGGGACAGGGAGACAGAGAGAGTGAGAGGGACAGAAAGGCAGAGAGAGAATGAGAGGGACACAAAGACAGAGAGAGAGGGGGGCAGAGAGAGACAGGGACAGAGAGAGAGGGGTACACAGAGAAAGAGAGGGAAACAGAGAGAGAGAGGGGACAAAGAGTGAGAGAGGGGGACAGAGAGTGAGGGGGAGACAGAAAGAGAGAGGGACAGAGAGAGAGGTGTGCGAGAGAGACGGAAGGAAAGAGACCGAGAGGAGGAGACAGAGAGAGAGGGACACAGAAACACAGAGAGAGGGACAGAGAGACAGGGACACAGAGAGAGAGGGGGCAGAGAGAGAGAGAGAACGGGGACAGAGAGTGAGCGGGGACAGAGAGTGAGGGCGATACAGAAAGAGAGAGGGACACAGAGAGACACGGAGGGAAAGAGACAGAGAGGGGGAGGACAGAGAGAGACAGAGAGAGAGAGGGACAGAGAGAGATAGAGTGAGAGGGACAGAGAGACGGAGAGAGAGAAGGGGATACAGAGAGAGAGGGACATCGGGAGAAAGAGAGGGACAGAGAGAGACAGACCGAGAGAGAGGGGTACACAGAGAGAGAGAGAGAGAGAGAGAGAGAGAGAGAGAGAAAGGGGAACAGAGAGTGAGATAGACCCAGAGGGGTACACGGAGAGAGGGGGAATCAGAGAGAGAGAGAGGGACACATAGAGTGAGAGAGGGACACAGAGAGAGACGGAGGGAAAGAGAGAGAGAGGGCGGAGAGAGAGAGAGGCAGAAGAGAGGGACAGAGAGATAGAGAGAGAGGGACACAGAGAGAGGGACACAGAGAGAGAGGGACATTAGAGAAAAAGAGGGACATTAGAGAGAGAGAGAGGGACAGAGTGACAGAGAGAGAGGGACAGAGAGAAAGGGACAGAGAGAGACACAGAGAGAGAGGGTCTCAGAGAGAGTGGAACAGAAGGACAGAGAGAGCGAGACAGAGAGAAAGAGAGGGACAGGGAGACAGAGAGAGGTACAGAGAAACAGAGAGAGAGAGAGGGACAGAGAGAGAGGGACAGAGAGACAGAGAGAGAGGTACAGAGTGACAGAGAGAGGGACACAGAGGGAGAGAGTGGGACAGAGACGGAGAGACAGAGGGAGATGGAGAGAGAGGAACAGAGAGACGGGCGGAGAGAGAGGGGGACAGAGGGAAAGAGAGACAGAGGGAGAGAGAAACAGAGAGAGAGGATGATGGAGTGAGAGAGAGAGAGACAGAGACAGAGGCAGACAGACAGAGAGAGAGAAACCAAGAGAGAGACAGAGAGTCAGACAGAGAGACAGACAGAGAACGTGAGTCAGACAGACATAGAGAAAGAGAGAGAGCACGAGAGATACAGGGACAGAGAGAGAGAGCGACAGAGAGAGAGCGACTATTATTCCGTTATTCCTTGTGTTAATTTTTCTGCAAGACATGTACAGTCATTAATGGAATAGAGATGCATTCGTTCATATTGTAGACGTGTGGAGATTTGTGTAACGCACTCATGTATATTTTGGTTCACATGTTCTTGTTTCAGATTTCCAACATCCACAGTTCTCGGTTTTACACAATACATTGAGCATATCACGCAGTGCATTCTGTCTAAATCTGTAAAGATACGACTCCCTCAACAGAGTCCCAAAAAGGGGTCGATTCTAATGAATATCCCCTCAATGTGTACACAAGTGTACATTCTCCTCATCCAGATAAATAATTTTATGCTGAAATGCATTCCAAACTTTTAAGTCCTTCCTCAGAGAATTGAATATGTGATAATCTGAAAAATACATAGGCAGGATGCAGAGCTGGTCTGAGAAATGGCAGATGGAGTTCAATCTGGATAAATGCGAAATGATGCATTTGGAAGGTCGGACGTGAATGTTGAATATCGGATTAAAGACAGAATGTTTGGCAGTGTAGAAAAACAGAGGGATCTTGGTGTTCAAGTGCACAAATCCCTCAAAATTGCCGGCCAAGTTGATAGGGTTGTTAAGAAAGCAATGGTGTTTTGGCTTTCATTAGGAGGGGGATCGAGTTTATGAGCTGCTAGTTTTTGCTGCAGCTCTACAAGACCCTGGTGAGACCAACCTTGGAATGTTGTGCCCAGTTCGCCAGACTATAGGAAAGATACAGAGGTTTTGGACAGAGTGCAAAGAAGGTTTCCCAGAATGCTGCCTGGACTGGAGGGCTTGTCTTCGGAAGAGAGGTTGACGAAGCTCAGACTTTTCTTTCTGGAGAGAAGGAGGAAGAGAGGTGACCTGATCGAGGTGTCCAGGCAATGAAAGGCATGGGTAGAGACAATTGCCAGAGACTGTTCCCCAGGCCACGATAAACTGGCACGAGGGGTAATAGTGTTAAGATATTAGTAGGAATGTGTAGAGGAGACGTCAGAGTTAGGTTCTTTATGCAGAGAGTTGTGAATGCTTGGAATGCGATTAAAGCGAAAGCTGAACATGCACATGGTCAGCAGTGCATTGAGGGGTGCGTCGGCCACATCGTGGGCCAAACGGCCTGTGCTGAGCTCGACTTTTCTATGGTCTATGTTTAACGTTCGAACATAATTACCAAGAAGACGTCGATGATGAGTCAGAATGCTTTTTTTTAACGAATCGGTTATTGCATTTACTGTGCTTTCAAAAACAAAATGGTAGTTATCCCTGAGCAATAGTCACCACGGGCTATTACAAGGTTCACTGAGAGTGGTGTCACATTTCGGCAGGGTGATGATGAAAGTGCCTAGCACACTTGCCTACAAAGGTGGAACTTTTGAGGGTCGGAGCGGGGATTTAAAGCAGATTTACAAGGATGTCATTGGGATTGAAGGGTTTGAGTGATAAGGATCGGCTGGATCGGTTGGGACTTTTCTCTTTGCAACGTTGTAGGCTGCAGGCTGACCTTATAGAGGTTGATAAAATCATGAGTGGCATGGATAGGGTGAATTGCCAAAGTGTTTTTTTCCGCAGGGCAGGGAGTCCAAAACTGGAGGATATTGGTGTATGGTAATGCGGAGAATATTTTTAAAAATACCTGAGGGTGACTGATTTCACATAGAATGTGGGTGGTTATTCAATGAACTGCCAGAGGATATGGTGGATTCTGGTGAAAGTATAATATTAAAAAATATTTTGACTGGTGCCGGGATAGAAAATATTTAGCAGATTATCGGAGAAATGCAGGCAACTGCGATTAGTTCAGTTCAGGATATCTGATCGGCATGGGCAAATTTGTCCAAAGCGTCTGCTTTCAGGCTGTATGACTCTCTGACTCTATGTATAAAACAACTGAAACTTCGGCAACAATGCCCACATTCAGTCTGACAGAAGAGTTACATTTCAGTCAATGAGTGAAATGTACTTGTGAAAAGTCAAGGCAGTTCCCACCTTAAATACTGATAGACAGTTCTGAGACATACGTTCTCACTCAGAATAAACTGCCTCGATGCTTCATCAACTGAAGTAATTTGTGGGATGGATCTCATGGTGTATGAGTGGACAGCATTGTTGCTGGCAGATTCCAGATTCTGCTTTTGTTGTTGCATTATGATGTACGGACAGCAACGCTCCTCCATAGTTGTGATTAAACTTGATTATTTAATTAAGTTGTTTTTTTTTAACAGAAATCTGAAAAAAACAGCAATAAAATCGATCAATTCTGTAACTCGACCTTCCAAAGGATCTTCCAGCCTGTATAAGGCAGCGTCTCTGAGAATGCATCAGCTCAGGGTTTTAAACAAAGAGCTTGTCAACTGCCTGAACGGACAGATCACCGCAAACGGGGATTAGTGTTAATCGGCTGCTGATTTGCTCCCTGTCTTTACCATTTGAACAATAATATTTCCAGCTCACTGGCTGGTCAACCTTACCCCGACACTGGAACTTTGACAGTAATTCACTGAGCAGCATTCTCGGTACAATTCTCCACTGGTAGACGCTCCAAATTTCACGGCTGCTGCAGCATTTTCTGATCTCAGTGTTCTGTCAGATTTTCTGGTTTCTTGTGGTTTGAAGATATGAGAAGGGATCATGCAAGTTAGTTCTGAGGAAGGATCACTAGAATCGAAACGTTTACCCTGTTTTCCCTCTCACAGTCGTTGCCACTCCAGCTGAGCAATTGCTGATTTTTTATGCAGATGAGAAAGGAGGCTTAGAGTTGTAAATAGTTATTGTTTAACATTAATTTTGGATTTAAAGAATACAATTGTTATTTTTTCTTTAAATAGTGGAATTTGGTTCGTTCTCTATCAATCATACTTTAACAGAATACGAGGCGACATGAGCTCTTCTGAGTGTATGGTTTAATTAATAGAAGGGTTTACATTATGTTGCAACAGTTTGCGGACACGGGTCCAGGCTTTGGATAGGTTTAGACTGATCCAGCCTGAGATATTGACAGATTTGAACAGATTTAGTTTATGCAAGATCCTAGTAAATTTAAACACTTGCCGATAAGTGTCCTAGATCATCAAATAAAATGTAAGTGAGACAATTTGTTTAATTTTGGTTGGTTAAATTACAATTTTGAAAAGAGGCTCTTAATGTTGCTGAAGAGGTTCGAGAGTTGAAGATACTTCCTAAATTTGCTCCAAAGATGAGAAGGCAAGAAAAAGGCCTGTCTTTTCGAATTAGCTAACAGCTTGGAATTAGATGTAACCAAGGACAAAAGTAAAGCTGAAATTGCAAGTGAGTTACTCAAACCGTTAGGTATGTCAGGGAAGCAATCAAGTGCAGTAGAGTTAAAAATAAAACTTCACTTATAATTGTGGAAAATCGAGTGGATGATAAACAAAGAGGGAGTCACGAAAAAGGCAGAGAGAAAGCGAAATACAGAGATTTTAAAAGACTTACAGCTCAGGTTGAGGATCTGGATGTAGGTTTGGACGCTGAGCTGGAAGGTTCATTTCCAGAAGTTTCATCACCATACTAGGAAACATCATCAGTCAGCCTCTGGGTGAAGAACCACTGATGATTCTTGCTTTCTATTTATATGTTCTGTTTCTTTGGGCGGTGGTATCATTTCCTGTGTCGATGTCATTTCCATCGAGATGTCATTTCCTGTTTTTTTTTCTCTCTCGGGTTGATAAATGGAGTGCAATCAATGTGTTCGTTGACAGAGTTTCGGTTGGAACGCCTTGCTTCTAGGAATTCCCGTACATCTCTCTGCTTGGCTTGTCCGAGGATGTATGTGTTGTCGCAGTCGAAGTGGTAGCCTTCCTTATCTGTGTGTCAGAATACTAGACAGACAGGGTCATGTCAGTTTTTGGCTAGTTGATTTCATGTGTCCTGGTGGCTACTTTCCTGACCGTTTGTTCAATATCGTGTTTGTTACAGTTCTTGTACAGTATTTTGGAAAATACATTAGTTTTTTATTGTTGCCTGTACAAGTGACTTTCAAGTTCATTAGCTGCTGTTTTATGTGTTGGTAAACTACCGTGATGCCAAGGGGTCTGAGTAGTCCAGCAGTCGTTTCCGAGATTTCTTTGATGTCGGGGAGAATGGCTAGGGCTTCTGGACGATTTAATGTAAAAATTATCAACTTTCTTTCTTGAAGTATAACAGAGAATAATTAACTAACTACCATTTTCAGTTCATTCTCCGATACAATACACATCCTATAAAAAATCCCTGATTAAGATTTACAGAAAAAGTTATTTCCTCCAAACCAGACCGCTTTCGTTCCCGTCTCTATTTTGGTCTGTTTCAGTTCTCCTTGAGGATACTATTTCACAGGTTACTGATCGACAAAGGTACATTTTCAGAGAACTATTTTACTGTGCAGAGTGCAGATGTCGTGGGCATCCTAGTTCTCCTCTCAACTGTTCAATTTTCACCGATCTGAAATCTCCAAAGTTTTTGATTGTGTGATTGGTTTTAAGATTGCCAATATACAAAATTCCAACTGGATTGGAACTGGTTATTTTTTGGGTGGAAATGTAAACTGATTGGTCTAATTCGAATCTGTTTAGTCATTTCCAGGAAATCAACTATCCCAGTAGCTGGAGCACATGTTACATTATGCCTTCTTTTTCAGAAATTTTAGTTTTTTCCGGTTTCTCTGTTGTTTTTAACGTTCTTAAAGGTAGAATAGACACCACATTTTCATAACACGCCGTTCTTAAAAGTCAAAGGATATCCCAATATACAACAAACCTATGAGCTGGTCATTGATAGTGTGAAACCTGATGGAAAAGGTGAGTGTACACTAAAAAATAAGGAAGTTAATACTAGACAGCCAGAATGGACACTATCAAGGGCAGGTGATGTCTATCAAACTTCACTGTGTTCATTGACGAGATCAGGCAGTAAGTGAGGGATGGTTGTGCTGTGGATGTTTTCTATTCAGACGTTCAGAAAGTATGTGATACAGTATCTAATGACAGGTTGGTTAGAATAATAGATATGTTTGGGATTGATAATTCATTGGCAACATGGATTAGAAGTTGGCTAAAGGACAGAAAAAAAGGAGGGTAGGTGTGGAATTGCATTTCTTACATTGGACATGAGTGGAAAGTGACTTTCCCTGGAGACTCGTGTTGCGACACTTGTTTTTTTTAATTTACGTGAACGATGTGTAGATGCGTGTTGAGGGAAAACCATTAAATTTGCAGAGGATACTAATCTTGGAAGACAGTGACCTGAAGGATGATGCTGACTGACTTCTCAGTGACATTGAGATGTTAGCCAAATCGTCAGATACCAGACAGAAAAATTTCATTGCCAAGAAATGTGAGGTGAAGCAATTTGTTAGAAGTAACAAGGAGAGACAATTTAGGCTCGATAGTCCAACTTTGAGGGACGGACCTTAGCCGAGCGATCTCATAGTGTACGTGCATAATTCACTGACGGTGGATAGACAAGTTGAAACAGTTGTTAAGACGTTTTCTCTGATCCTGAGGTCTATAAATAGATGCATAGAGTAGCCAAGCAAGGTAGTATTGTTTCACCTCGACAAAATCATTGGACAGACCACATTTGCTTCAGTTCTGTGCACTTTGTTTAAACAAGGATGATAATGCCCTGGAGAGAGTTCAGAGTGATGGAGACAAACTTTATCGGAGGTTTTAAAAGACGGGTGGATGCGTATTTAAAGGTGATGTCTCCCTGGATGATCATTGCCATGATTAAGATAATGGTGTCTAAGGATGGTCCATTCCAGGGATGTTTCTGACACATGGTACACATTGCCGGTTAGCTAAATTGTTGGAGGACTGAATTATTCATTGCAGGATTCCTCGACATTGACAAAAACGGGTGCCCTCCAAATTTCTATCGCGTGAATTTCAGTTCAAGCTGAGATTTGCTGAGATTGTTCTGAATGGAGGAGCGATCTCAGAAGAAGTGACTTCATGCCCCCGTTTTGTCAGTTCATACAGAACTAAGTGGTTCTTTGTGATGTGAGATGAATGCATTTGTGCCGAGGTTACGTTGGCAGTCAGTAGCTGATTGGTTTGCAGCCAATTGTTGATGAGCTTGTGCCTGCCCACAGGATCGTGCAATAACGAAGGGGCCCTTCAACAGATTATACCTATCCCAACGAACATACCTTACAACCTATACCAGTCGCACTGTCCCTCACCAGAACAATCGGCTGCAATGTCGTGACACCTCAAGTGCTCATCCAAGTATTACTTTATGGTTGTGACGTTTACTGCCCCAACGCCCCTCCCACGAGTGCATTCCAGACACCCACCAAACTCTGACAGTGCGAAAACCCGTCCTCAAAACAGCTCCAAACCTCCTGCATTTCAGTTTAGACTCATATATCTTTGTTACTGACACTTTGAGTGAGGGGAAAACCTGATTTCTAACACTTGTCTATTCCCCTCAGTATCTTATACACCTCCAACGTTTTCTGCCCCGAACAAAACGGATCCAGCCTCTCTGTGTTGTTGAAATGCCCCATCGCAGAGCAACATTCTGGGGCATCTCCGTGTGAACGCTTCCCCCAGTACAACTTCATCCTTCCCATAGTGTGTGGACAAGAACCACACACAGTCCTCTAGCTGTGGACTCACCAACGTCCTGTCCAGCTCCAACATCTCCTTCCTGCACTCACAATCTATACCAGGCTTTTGTCCCATATTCCTTCTTAAATCCTGCATTAACCTGTCCTTTTAAACTCAGAGAACTGTCAGCTATAATACCTCGAGATCCATCTGTTGCTCAAACCTTCCTCGTCTCCTGTTATTCACTGAGTAATCATTTGTATCATTCATTTTTCCAAACTGCATCCCTTCCATTTCTCAATGTTCATCTCCATCTGTCACTGATCTACCCATCTTAACAATCCGTGCCTATCCACCTGTAACTGAACAACTTTCTCCTCACTGTCCACACACTGGACAAACATTGTGTCATCCCAAACATACCGATCACCGTCCCACATTCCCAGCTCATCGTTTATGAACATCACCAACACTAAGGGTTCCGCATTGATTGTTGTGGAACATCACTTCACACCGGGGTCCTGTCACACACACACAGCCTTGTGCTTCCAAACTCACTTCAGTCACGGAGATTATTCTGGGTTCATCTTTCCACGTAACTCTGGAAATTGGATTTGAGACCAAGACGAGATCAGCCATGACCACAGTAATGGGTGTAGCTGAATCGAGGGACTGAATGATCTAATTCTCCTTCTACCTCTTGTGTGATTGGTTCCCATGTTGCTGAATAGTCCGTGGGTGTGAATAGTTCAGGAGGGAGCCATTTGGCCCCTTTATGTTCAAGGAGCTCCCTCTGTGCTCTGCAGTAAAAAATAAGCTCGAGCTTGAAAAGAGCGAGCTTCTTTCAGCACAGCAGTTACTACCTTCCCTCAGCATCTCAGAGACTTTGTACCTGTGTACCAGTCTCCCTGTGCCTCCTACAAGCAAGTCACATACTCTTGGGAAGGGGGAAGATTAAGGACCAGCAGATCCTGACCATTCAAAAGGAATATCCCTTCAGACTATGATGTCAAGCAAATATATAATGCCTTCCCTGTCTTTCCCTCCATCCAAAATACCCCTTTCCCCTGTATTTATTTACAACAGAGGTTTATAAGGATGTTTTTATTTTCTTTGATTGCATTCCATATTCATGATCTTGAGTCTAGCTTTCCATTCAACACTGGTTTGTATTCAGGACAGGAACCTGCTCTGTGTTTTCTAACAATCCGCCTCCCAAATGCAGATAAGCAGTGGAATATTTGGCTTTTATTGAATCATTACCGTTTTGGATGACTCCGTGAATAATGGATCTTGTTTCCGATATGCTTCCCCAGAAAGGTGCAGCAATTGACTGGATAATTAAATATACAATTGAACAAAATAATCTGCATTAGGTAAACTTGATGTGCAGAGGACTATACAGCATTTTCATCAGTTTTGTCAACAGAGATTTAATCTCGACATCTTTCCCTGATCATCGGCTGCTCTCTCACAGAAATACAATTGGTGTTTGGTTAACCAGAGTCACAATTCATCAGGTGAGGGGAGAGTCACACGGCACAGAAAGAAACCCTTCCGCCCAACCTGTCCATGCCGACCAGACATCTCAAATTAATCTCGTACCATTTGCCAGCATTTCGCCCATATCTCTCTGAAACCTTCCAATTCATGCACCCATCCAGTGAGGTTGATTTGCAGGGTCTTTTATGGTAATCTCAGCTGGTGTGGGAATCGAACCCCCGCTGTTGGTGTTAGTCTGCTGTAAAAACGGCATACTGAGCTAATCATCCCCTCACCAATACCTTCGGTGCATGACCAAATCAAAGACAGAAGAGTTCAGCATAATCTCCAGAGATAGCCGAAAGTAGATGGATCACGCGAGCTTTGTATATATTACAGAAAGACACATCTCCATCAATCTACATAGTTCGAAGTCCTCATTGATCAGGTTGCTGGTGTCTTATTCCTATTCAGGGAAAGTTGATGGGGAACCGTGAGCTGTCACTAATATTAAATCCAGAAGTGATTTAGATCAAAAGGCCATAAGACATAGGAGTGAAAGTAAGACGATTCGGCCCATATCTCCTCATTTCAGTTCGAAATTGACCCCCTCTAATTCTCAGGCTATGCCCACGGCTTCTAGATTCCTGTCTCGTGGAAACAACTTCCCAGCATCCACACTTTCTAAGCAATGCATCATCTTGGAAGTTTCTATTAGAGCTCCCCTCAACCTTCTAAACTCTCATGAATTCAATCCCACGATCCTCAGCCAATCATCGTATGTTCAAGGATCATCCCTGTGAATCGCCGCTGGACAACGTCCAGTGCGTGTTTCCAGTGCATACCAATTTCTGTTTCTGCTACACAAAGGAAATGATAAACATATTGGGTTTCAGAAACTCTCCACCACATTTGAAAGATTCACGAATCAAGGTGTCACTGATGTGTAGAACTACATGATGCATTCAGACCATTCCCTGCAATGCATTAGCTGTTTGATGTTCCACTGCATTTCATTTACAGTAGGCATCAATCCCATCTGTGTCCCAGCCACGTCATTTCCGACGATAAATTGTGTTTCTGGGGGAGGCTGAAGTAGATGGGGCTGTTTTCCCTGGAGTGCTGGAGGTTGAGGGGTTACCTTAAGAGGTTTATAAAATATTGTGTGAGGTGGATAAGTGAATAGACAATGTATTTTCCATGAATGGGTGAGTTTGAGAGTCGAGGAGTGGAGGTTTAAGGTAAGAGGGGCAAGACTTAACTGGGTCTGCAGGGGAAATGTTTTCACACAGATGGTAGCGCATGTATGTAATTAGCTGCCAGAGGAGGTTGTGGAGGCTGGTACAATTACAGCATTTAAAAGGTATTGAGATGGGAATATGAATACGACGGGTTCAGAGGAATACAGGCAAAGTGCTGGCAGATGGGACTCGATTAATTTCGGATTTCTGGTTGGCATGGATAGGTTGCACAGAAGGATCTGATTCTGTGCTGTATGTCTCCATGATTATATGTGTATGCAATACTGATGTGTTGTGAGGATGTGAGGTGTACTGACAGCACCATGTGTTATCAATAAGTTAGCAATGTCACACTTGTTCGAAAGCTAAATTAGCTGGTTGCCTGGAAAAGAACAAAACAGAATCGAATTATGCCAATCGGTTTAAATCCTAGTCCCAAAAAATCAAACTCCAATCCAGATTGAATTCATCATATTGACAAGCTTAAAAGCCAACGACAGAATCTAATGTTTTGATAGTATAACACCGGGGAAAATTAAACAGTTTGGAGAAGAACTGCCAAACCTCCAGCATGTAAAAAGACTGCCTGAAAAATAGCTCTTAAAAAAGTGCCTTATCGTTCAATAACCTGTGAAGCAGAAATCCCCAAGAAGAAGTAGAAAAAAAATCCCCAATTCAGAGAAAACAAAAGTTGCTTGGTTTTGAGATAAGAAGTTTTCCTTTGTAAATTGTGATCGAGAGTCTTATCAGACCAGTCTTATCGAAGTGAAGGTAAAGGACAGGTTCGTGTACAGACGTGTAAATCGTCGTTACTTAATTCTTGTCTGCCATACATTAAGAAACATTATGTTAAATTTCACTTCAACTAGTTCTTGACCTATTGCATCTTCAGAGATTACTGCACAGGATAAATCTTTTCTGTGTTGCTGATTTAAAATTAAGCAGAAGAGCTTACCCAGTGTCATAACAGTTGGAGGATGGTTTTAACTCAAATGCAGACAGTAAGATTTGCACTTCCAAAGGCAGCAGCATTTTCTCACTGGTTACTGTCAAATCTCAGCACGAAGCTGTTACCATTTACAGTCCACAGCAGTGGGAGTTCAGTGACGTCTGTACCTGTGTGTGTTTGTATGTGTATATGCATGCAGGCTGTGTGTCAATCTCTGCCTGAGATGGGAATCCCTTTTTCATCACGGAAGTTGGAATGAATGAGTGAAAATGTGATGAACTAAAATCTCAGTCTATATTTCCTGCTCTCTCTCGCTCACTATCTCTTCCTCTTTCTCTCTCGCCCTTTCTCTGTATTCCGTTTGTCTTTAAAGTGATACAATGTGCTGGACTCCACACACCACGAAACGAGCAGCAGTTTCTTTTTTTGAAGAAAGCATCAATGTCGGTGAATCTCTCACATTGCATATTTGTTTCTTTCTTCAAACAATTTCTTCAGTGCCATGAAGCAATCTTACTCGACTCCTTGCAATGTTGTCTCTGAAGGAGAAGGAGAAGAACATGCCCAATGTTGGTCTCATTCACCTCCCCGCTTCCCCGAGTTTTGAAATCTCTCACTTTGAATTTGTGATAGTATATCGTAAAACATTATAAAAGTGCAAAAAAATTCAGGTTGTCTCTTCATGAAGAGTTTCAGTCAGAACTACCTGGATACAATTTTAGCTGAAACACTCTATTTATGATGTAATGTCAGCAATACTGCTCAAAGACATATCATTAAATCAGTTCCACGTTGCAGAGAAAGTACAATATTTGACCATTGAGCTAAAAATCACACAAAACCAAGTTATATTTCAACATTTGGGAGGTCTAAATTTCAGAGCGCTGCTCCTTCATCAAGTGGTTGTGGACTTTAACGTAGTCCTTCTGAATAAGCCTGTTGGACTATAACCTGGAGTTGTGTGTTTTTTTACTTTGACATCACTGCCCAACACTGGCTCCTCCACATGACTTGTCCACTGAGTGTTTTCTGCACTGGGGATGTCAGTACAATTGTGATCCTCTCCACACGAGGCTTGTGTGCAATTATTGGTATGAATGAGTGTGTGTGCGCGTGTGCGCGCGAGTGTGTGCAAGCACACAAGTGTGTGTAAATATTTATTTGTTGTCAGTTTTGATGTTGATGTGAGCTGATGTTCTCTCCCCTCACTCTGATCAAATCCCTGAGGGTGTTCACCCTCAATCAAAAACATGTGTCGTGGCCATTGTATCACTTTCAAAACACTGAATGTTGATTGTATTATTTTCGTTCTGGAACCATCAACAGGGAGTTTCTGTTTTGACTGCATTGAAGTGATAGTCCACGGGAATTGGGAAGCTTGATCTGAAAAGTACAGAGCTAAGCCATTTATTGTCATGTGATGGTAGGAGGGTTCTGGTAATGTCCTGTCATCACATGTCACAATTTCTCACTACTAAATTTCTCAGTTCGGTGTTTGGGTTATCAAATTCGAGGCTGTTGAATTTTTATTGAGCAGCGAGACCACGCAGATAATAGTGAAACATTTTCAGATGAGCTATCCTATTTAATTTAATGAGAAGCCTCCTCAGGAATGAATTTGATGGAAACTCACATGATAGGTGTTAGTCAGTAGGAAATTCCATTTCCTTGGCAAATTCCTTTGGTTTGTTCCACGATAGTGAACCCGTGGATTCCCAACTCAACCCTCTCCCTGCACTGAATTCCGGAGTCAATGCCAGGACTGTGATGGAATACACACCATTTGCCCGGGATGGGGGCAGCTCCAACAACACTCAAGAATTTCGACACCATCCAGAGATCATCCAGAGATAATGCAGCCACCGCTTGATTAGCACCACGGTCAAAAACAAATACCGTCTCCTCCTAACGATGCTTAGTAGCAGCAGTGTGTAGTAACACACAGCCACTTCCACCGAGAAGGACAAGGCGCTCAGATCCATGGGTACAACACCCGTTGCAAGTTCCCCTCCGAGCCCCTCACCATCCCGACTTGGAAATCTATGGCCATTCCTTCCTGGGTCAGAATCCTGGAATGCCCTCACTTAGGGACATTATCAGTCTAACCTACAACACATGACCTACAGCAGTACAAAAAGGAAGCTCCTGCCCACCTTGTCAAGGTGGGGGCAACTAGGGATGAGGCAATAAATACGGAGACAACTAGCGATGTCTGCATCTGAAGAGGGAATATTAAAATGTCATTCCATGGTCTGTAAATGATAGAAACATCCTTATGGTTTCACTGAGGAGTTTTATTTATTCATAATGCAAGGAATTCTTGTGACCAGGTATTTCACTGAATTACTGATCTGCGCTCTAAACCTGGACAATGTTGCTGCATAAATGAATGTGTTTGTGCAACAACTTAGGTTCTGCAGCATGTATCCAATAATACTGAAATGATTCATAAAAGGCGTGTAAGTGTCAGGATCGATTACTTGAGTGACACCATATACGAAGTCTGCAACAGCGATTAACCACAGGAGAATGAAGCTTCCAGAGATGGTGAAGAGCAAAATCACCGACTTCCTTCTGCTCTCCATCTCTGGGTCTCTACAATTCTCTCCTTTGCTCTCACCCTTCAGTCTCTTCCGGACTCTACTTGTCACCAAAATGTGTCTGACTGTCAGGGCATTGAGCAACAGAATTAAAGCGAAGGGCAGTAAAGGCGTTAAAACAACGTCAAACCAATCTAATGCCACCCACCAAGTCTCAGTATAGTAGCTGGATTTTGTATCACAGTAAAATGGCACATTGTTTATTATCATCAAAGGTTCATATTCAAAATAGAAGCGGATGTTTTTGAAACACAGCAGGATGCAGGTTGTTCCTAGAACTATAGTCGCAGTTTTCTTAGTGCAATATTTTGTTTTCAGCTTGTGACAGCAAATGGTCACAAATCGGTCAAAGGAGAAAGAAACGGTGAACCAGACAGAACAGTCAGTGGCAGCACGGGTCAGGACCTCAGTAACAATACACAAAGGAGTGATGTCCAGGAAAGAACGAGGGTAATAATTAAAGCGAGAACTCGTCAGTATAATATCAGTGAAAATGACCATCAGATCGGCAGTTGCCATAACCACCAGGTAGCGAGTCGTGCAAGGGGTAACACCACATTTCCCCTGGGAAAGGATAATGATCCCCAGCAAGTTAACTGTGGACATAAATACAAAAGACGCTGTGAGTTTCGAGGTAATCAACAAAGAGTGTTGACTCCTAAAACCAGCACACCCCGTGAGTGGAATTGTTTGGGATTGACTGATTCTGAATTTTAAATATTTTACACCCATCTCACTTAGGCCCCAGCCCAGTTACTCCAGAGATTATGAAATTTAGACAAATATTTAACTCATTCCCATTCACCGTAGTGACATGAAGCTTTTGAAATTAGTACGAGGCACATATTTTTCATAAAACTGAAAGAAGCTCACATGTTGTAAAGGGTGAGAACTCACTTCCACAAATGATGGTGGATGCTGGGTCATTTGTGAATTTTAAATGTGTGAAGGAGTTTAATTATACAAAGGAATTGAAGAATATGCATCAGAAAATCAGGAGCTGCTGCAAATCTCAGCAGGTCTGGCAGGATCTGTGAAGAGAAATTAGATTTAACATTTCTGATCCATTCTGAGGAAGGGTCGCCAGACCAGAAACGTAACTTTGACTTCACTGCACATGTTATGTAAGGACTGCTGAGCTTTCCAAGGAGAGGTAACGTTTCGGGTCCAGTAACCTTCGTTCAGAATTAACTTTCCACATTTCACTTCATACCTTCAAACCGTATGGAAGCGGGACAGATGACAGAACAGTAGGATCAGAAAATGCTGCAGCAGCAGTGATGTTGGGAGTATCTGCCAATGGAGAATTGGTCCGAGTATGCTGCTCAGTTACCTGCTATGACTGTTCCCATATCTTGATAAGGCTGACCAGTCAGTGAGCTGGACACGTTATACTTGAAAAGATAAAACGAGAGAGCATATCAACAGCAGATTAAACAAGTTCAATTGTCATAATGCCATACCGGGGATGCCAATGAAAGCAAGGATGGTGTAGAACACTCTCTCCACGTGATCAATCGGACTAAGCATCTTTCTGCGCGATGTGATATGTCCCTTCAGGCAGCTGACAAGCTCCTTTTCTGAATCTATGAGCTGATGTAGTCTCAGAGATGCTGCCTTATACTGTGTGGAAGCTCCTTGGGGACATTGAGGTAACAGCATTAGGCTTTGTTATTTTTTTTTCATTTTGGGCAATGAACAAACTAATTGCAATAATGAGTTTAATCCCAGTTATGAACCATGATGCGGCTCAGAACATCACAATGAAATAACAAAAACAGAATCTGGAATCTGCCAGCAATAACACTGTCTACTCAAACACAATGATCCCCTTCCTGAGGTGACAAATTATTTCAATCAATGCGGCATTGTGACTGTTTATTGCATGTATGAAAATATCTCTCTGAGCTGTCTTTCTGTACTCGAGTATTGGAGCTGCCCTCTTTCAACAAATAACTTCACTCACTGATTGTAATGCCATTCTTCTCACACAGTGAACATGTGCATTGTTGCTGATATCAGCAATGATCTCAATTGCCCAGGATCTGGAGCTACATGAAGGATCAAGCGCGGAAAACACCCTGCCTTTCCTGGGAGAAGTGGAATCATTGATTAAGATGGCTTCCAGCAATGAATGCATCACTGACCTCACTGTTATTCTCGCTGTCCATCCAAATACATCACTGACCTCACTTTTCGGCTCACACATTCTTCAAATATGGAATTGATATCACTCGAAATGTCACTGTGCGACACTGACCTCACTCTTGTTATCACTGTACATTCAGGAAAACCACTCAACTCACTGTTCCAGGCAATCCTAAAGTAGGTACATCCCTAACCTCACTCTTATTGTCATTCTCCACGCGATTTCTGAATTATGTTGGGATAAATGGTTCAGTAAATGATGATCTAAGAACCTTCAGTTTTAAATAAATAATAAGAGTTTAATCTTTATCAATAAGTGAAGATTAACGCAAGACACATTTGAAACGAGCACTGAACATAACGATATCGCAGAGATACTAATTAAATGGTTTTCATTTTTTTTAATGCATTAAAGTTGAACATTCGAGTAGAAGAGTGATCGATAATGGAGTGATGATAAAAAAGCAGGCAGCACTCCAGGTAAAGACGTCACCAGACCCCGATAGGATTAATCCTAGATTTCTAAGAGAGCAGAGGGAGCAAGTTGCAAAGTTCTTGACAGAAATTCCCAGGCCTCTCTGAATGCATGAACAGTCCCGTTGCAATGAGGGATTCCAAATGTGACTACATTCTTGAATGTTAGATTGTTATCAACAGTGGAGGTTTTCCTTGGTGGAGATAATCGTACAGGACAAGATGAATGTACACTTAGAAATAAAGAAGTTAATACTAGACGGCTAAAAATGGCACTGTCAGCAGCGGCTCCTGTCTGACAAATTTGATTGAGTGCTTTGCGGATATCAGACTGTCAGTAAGTGAGGGTTGTGCTGTAGATATTGTATATATAGACGTTCAGAAAATATGTGATGCAGTGCCCCATGACAGCTTGGTTAGAAAATGAAATATTTTTGGAATTGAGTGTTCCTATCAAGATGGATTAGATGTTGGCGAAAGGATAGAAGACAAATGTTCGGTATAGAACGGCATTTCTTACTTTGGGGATGAGATAAAGGTTTCTTTCTGTACAGACTGGTGTTTGGACTGTTGCTTTTTCTAATTTACACGACTGATTTGGAGATGCGTGTTGACAGCAAAATCAATTAATTTGTTGATAGTGAACTGTGAGGATGAAGCCGACTGACTTCACAGGAACATTGCAAAATGGTCCAAATCGTCAGATACTGGGCAGATTTTTTTTTCCAAGAAATGTGAGGTGAAGCATTTTGTTAGAAGTAACACGGAGGCGCAATACTGGTTTGATAGTCCAACTTCGAGGGGAGTACAGCAGGCGAGGGACTTCAGTGTGAATGTGCACGGTTCTCTGATGGTGGCCAGGCAAGTTGAAACGGTTGTGAAGAAGACAGCTATGGTCCTGAGGTCGATAAATATACGCATAAAGTATCAAAATAAGGCAGTGTTGCTTCACTACTCTCAATCATTGGACCGACTATGTTTGGTTCAGTTCTGGGCACCTTGTTTAAGCAAGGACATTCGTGCCACAGAGAGAGTACATTGGAGATTTAATTAGAAGGTGGGAGTTCAGATACTATCAAGGGTTATTCACCTTGGAGCAAGAAAGGTTCGAGATGACCTTCCAAAATATCCAAACAAGGATTGTTTGTTTCCACTAGTTGGTTTGTCAGTAACTTGGGGTCACAACTTCAACATGGTAATCAAGAAAGCTCAGCGTGAGATGAGGCAAAACGTCTTTAATCAGTGGGATGTTAGGATTTGGAATGCGCTGCTGGGAGAATGGTGACGGCAGATTCTGTCAGAGGTTTGAAAACACAGCAGGATGCATATTTCAACGTGATGTCTCCTGGGATGGTCATTGCCATGATTAAGATAATGCAGTTTAAAGTCCATTCCAGCACTGTTTCTTGTACCTGGTTCCCCTTTGCTGGATGTCTGTATTGGCGGTGGAGTGATTTACTTATTGCAGGATTCCTCGACATTGGCAAATTCAGGTGCCCTGAAAACTTACATGGCGTACTTTTGAGAACAACCTGAGATTTGCTAAGACTGTATTGAATGGGGGAGCGGTCTTGGAAGAGTTGAATTCGTGCTCTTGCTTTGTAAATTCTTACAGAATACAATGATTCGTAATGCACTTGTACCCTGGATATGATTAGATTAGCTTCCCTACAGTGTGGAAACAGGGCATTTGGTCTACATCGACCCTCCAAAGAGCAACCAACCCAGACCCAGTTCTCTCTGACTGTATGGGCACCTAACACTATGGGCAGTTTCGCACGGCCAATCCACCTGACCTGCACGTCTTCAGACAGTGGGAGGAAACCGGAGCACCCAGAAGAAACCCACGCAGACACGAGGAGAATTTGCAAACTTCACACACCTGAGGCCAGAATGAAACTCGGGACTCAGTGACGCAGCACTGCAAACCACTGAGCCACTGTGCCGCCCCAGCAGCCAGTAGGTAATTGGTTTGTGGCCAATTGTTGACGACTTTGTGCCTGCCCACAGAATCACACACCACTGAAGTGGTGGGGGGGAGGGGAGCCCATCAGCCAATTGAGACTATCCCACCAAGCATGCACTACGGCCTATACCAGTCACCCTGTCACTCACCAGACCCATAGCCTGGAAAGCTGTGACATCTCAAATGCTCATCCAAGGTTATGCAGTTTACTACCTCAAATCGCTTCCCACGAGTGCATTCCAGACACCCACCAACTTCCGACAGTTTGATAACCTGCCCTCAACTCCCATTGAAACCCCCTGCATTTCCGTTTAAACTTATATTTCCACGTTAGTGACCCTTTGACTGAGGGGAATAGTTGATTCCAAACACCTGTCCATCCCCCTCAGAATCTTACGCACCTCCAAATGTCTCTGCACCACACCTATCCAGCCTTTCTCTGTTGCTGCAATGCCACATCCGACGCTAACATTCCGGGGCATCTCCGTCTGAAGACACCTCCCAGTACAACTCATCTTTCCCATAGTGTGCAGACTAAAACTGCTCACTGTCCTCCAGCTGTGGACTCACCAACGTCCTGTCCAGCTCGAACATCACCTCCCTCCTCTCACAATCTATGCCAGGCGTGCGTCCCAAATTCCCTCTTAACTCCTGCATTAACCTGCTCTGTCACCTTTAGGGATCTGTAGGCTGTCATATCAGAATAATACTCTTTCCCTTTCACCTTCCTAGTCTACTGCTATTCACTGAATTATCACTGGTATTGTTCTTTTTGCCAAATTGCACCCTCCAACTCTCCAGTCTTCATCTCCACCTGCCACTGATCTGCCTATATGAACAATCTGTTCTGATCCTCCCGTAACTGAACACCTTGCTTCTCACTGTCTACTCACGGATAATTTTTATGTCATCACCAAACATCGATTGTGAACATCGCCAACAGTAAGCATTCCACAGTGATTGCTGTGGAACATCACATCACATCAGTACCCTCTTTCCCCCTCTCTCTCTCTCTCTCTCTCTCTCTCTCTTGCGCGCGCACACACACACACACACACACACACATACACATACACACACACACACACACACACACACACACACACACATACACACACACACACACACACACACACACGCAGCCTTCTGCTAACAAACTCTGCCCCCTGCTCACGGAGATAATTCTGGATTCATCCTGCCACGTCACTATGGATCCCGTCAGCGTTTACCTACATTTTCAATCTGCCATGTGGCACCCCGTCAAAGGTTTTCATGAAATGTCGACCCAGCCACATTACATGTGGAACCCACTAGCCCAGGGTATGTAGCACCTGGGGACATTGACAAAGATGAAGGAGTCTGCAGAGATTTTGAAGGAACGACATTTTGAAGGAATTATGGAGAACGGACAGGAAAGTGGGTTTGAGACCAAGGCAAGATCTGCCACGATCGTAGTAAAGGTTCGAGGGGCTCAACGGTCTCCTACCGCTTCTGGCTCTTGTGTGATTGGTTCCCAGGTTGCTGAATAACCCGTGGGTGTGAATAGTTCAGGGGGAAGCAATTTGCCACTTTTATGTTGAAGGAGCTCCCTCTGTTCTCTGCAGTAAAAAAAAGCTCGAGCTTGAAAAGAGCGTGTTTCTTTCAGCACAGCAGTTAATGCCTTCCTACAGCACCTCAGAGACTATGAAACTGTGTACCAGTCACCCTGTAACTCCCAAAAAAAACTACCATAGCCTGGGGAAGGGGGAGGAGCAAAGGCTAGCAGATCCTTACCAGCCGAAAGTAATATCCCTTTTGACCGTGCTGACCAGGATTAATATGCTCACTTCCCAGTTTTTCCCTCCATCTGCAACATCCATTTTTCCCTTGTGTCTTTCTACAGCAGAGGAATTTTCAATTATGTTCTAATGTATTTCATGACATTCCAATATCGTGGCCCATAATTGTTTGAGTCTAGCTTTTACCTATTCCTAATGGACATTGACTCATATTCAGGATAGGATCCTGATCTGTGCATCCTAACAATCTGCGTCCTAATTGTAGATACGCTGTAGGACTGAAGGAGGATCAGGATTGGTACCTGAATACGCAAGGATATCCATCCTATCGAAAACAAAGGCAGGTGAGCACAGGGGGTAGTGTAAACTTATCAGTAAGAACTTAAATAAAATCAATAGTAAGAAACAAAGTACGGTTAGATGGTGTAGAATCTGCGTGGATAGATTTGAGGAATAGCAATGGTTAGAAAAACAACAAAATTGGAGTTATGAACAGACGTCCAAACAATAGTCTGGAGATGTGGTGCAAAATATACCAAAAGATAGAAGACAGACGAATTTGGTAAGAGTGTCGAAGAAATTTTTCTGATTCTGTATGTGCATATATCTCCGAGAGAATTGCAAAACTTTACCTTCTCTTGGGGATTAACGCAGGGCAGGTGAGTAAGGTGACAGTGAGGGAGCATTTTGGGGCTAACGACCATAATTCTATTAGATTTAAAATAGTGATGTAAAAGGATAAACCAGGTCAAAATTTGAAGTTCCAATTTGGGGAAAGGACAATTTAAAGGTGTTAAGCAATAACTTTCAAAAGCTGATTGGGGGCAAATGTTTTCAGGTAAAGGGACGGCTGGGAAATGGGAAGCCTTCAGAAATGAGATAACGAGAATCTGGAGAAAGCATATTCCTGTTGGGGTGAAATGGAAGGCTGGTAGACATCAGGAAGGTTGGATGACTCAAGAAATTGTGGGTTGGTTAAGAAAAAAGAAGGAATAATATGTCAGGTATAGACAGGAGAGATCGAGTGAAGCCTTAGAAGAGTATAAAGGCAGTAGAAGTATACTGGAGATGGAAATCAGGAGGGCAAAAAGGGAATATGAGATAGGTTTGGCAAATAGAATGAAGGAGAATCCAAAGGGGTTTTACAAATGCATTGAGAAAAAAAGGGTAACTGGGGAGAGAATAGGACCCCTGAAAGATCAGCAAGGTGGCTTTTGTGGAGCCGCAGAAAATGGGGGAGATACTAAACAAGTATCTTGCATCAGTATTTACTGTAGAAAAGGGCATGGAAGATATAGAATGTAGGTAAATAGATGGTGACAGCTTGAAAATGTCCACATTACAGAGGAGGAAGTACTGGATGCCTTGAAACGGTTAAAGGTGGATAAATTCCCAGGACCTTCCCAGGTTTTCCCTAGAACTCGGTAGGTAGCGAATGAAGTGATTTCTGGGCCTCTTGCTGAGATACTTATATCATCGATAGTCACAGGTGAGGTGCCGGAAGACCGGAGGTTGGCTAAAGTGGTGCCACTGTTTCAGAAGGGTGATATAGACAAACCAAGGATCGATAAACCAGTGAGTCTGACGTCGGATTTGGGCACGTTGTTCGAAGGAATCCTGCGGAACAGGATGTATATGCATTTGGAAAGGCAAGGATTGATGAGGGATAGTCAACGTGGCTTTGTGAATGGGAAATCATGTCGCACAAACTTGATTGAGTTTTTTGAAGATGTAGCAAAGAGAATTGATGAGGGAATATACATGTGACCTTTATGGACCTTAGTAATGTTTTAGACAAGGTTCCTCATGGAAAACTGTTTAGCAAGGTTAGATGTAATGGAATACAGGGAGAATTAGCCATTTGGATACTGAACTGATTCAAAGGTAGACGATAGAAAGTGGTTGTGGAGTGTTGTTTTTCAGCCTGGAGGCGTATGACCAGTGGAGTGCCACAAGGATCGGTGCTCGATCCTCCACTTTTCACCATTTATATAAATGGTTTGGATGTGAGCACAAGAAGTATAGTTAGCAAGTTTGTAGACAACATTAAAATTGGAGTGTAGTGGACAGCGAAGAAGGTTACCTCAGATTCCAACTGGATCTTGATCAGATGGTCGAATGGGCTGAGAAGTGGCAGAAGAAGTTTAATGCAGATAAATGCGAGGTGCTACATTTTGAGAAAGCAAATCTTAGCAGGACTTATATGCTTAATGGTAATGTCTGAAGGAGTGTTGCTGAACAAAGAGACTATAGAGTGCAGGTTTATAGCTCCTTGAAAATTTGGTCGAATGTAGATAGAATAGTGAAGAAGGCGCTTGGTTTGCTTTCCTTTATTGATCAGAGTATTGAGTACAGGAGTTTTGGCTGTACAGGACATTGGTTAGGTCACTGTTGGAATATTGCGTGTAATTCCCGTCTCCTTCCTTTCGGAAAGATGTTGTGAAACTTGAAAGGGTTCAGAAAAGATTTACAAGAATGTTGCCAGCGTTGAATGATTTGAATTATAGGGAGAGACTGGAGAGGCTGGGGCTGTTTTCCCTGAAGCGTCGAAGGCTGAGGGATGACTTCATAGAGGTTTGCAAAATTATGAGTGGCAGGGATAGGGTAAATAAACAAAGTCTTTTAACTGGGGTTGGGGAGTCCACAACTAGACGGAAAAGGTTTAGGGTGAGAGGGGAAAGACATAAAAGAGACCTGAGTGGATACCTTTTCACACAGAGGATTGAACGAGGATGGAATGTGCTGCCAGAGGAAGTGGTGGAGACTGATGCAATTGCAATTTTTAAAAGGCATTTGGATGGGTATATCAAAAGGAAGGCTTTGGAGGGATATGGGCCAGGTGCTGGCAGGTGGAAATAGATTGGGTTAGGGATATCGAGTCGGTATGTACGGGTTGATCCGAATGGTCTGTTTCCATTCTGTACAACTCTATGACTCTGTGGAATGTGCAGGAAAAGCAAAGTTACAATATTCATGGGTGATTTCAATATAAACGTGGGCTAGGAAAATTAGTTTGACAGTGGTTTGGAAGAAATCGAATTCGTGGAATGTCTACAATATGGAACAGCTTCTGGTGGAGGTCATTAGTGACAGGCAACTCTGGATTTAGTGTTTTGCAATGAGGTCGACTTGATAAGGGACATTAAGGTCAAGGCATCTTTAGACGACAGTGATCATAAAATTATTGAATTTACTGCGTAGTTTGAGGGGGAGAAGATAGAATCAGAGGTCTAGAATCAGAAGATCGAATCAAAAGATAGAATCTGAATAAAAGCAATACCAGAGGAATGAGGAAGGAGCTGGGTAGAATTGACTGGGAGTGTAACCTAGCAGGAAAGACAGTGGAACAGCAATAGCAGGAGCTTCTGGGAGCATTCAGGAAACACAGCAGAGATGCATTCCGAGAAAAAAGTATAATGGTGCAAGGAAGACATGGCAACCATGGTTGACGAGGGAAGGCAGAGATAGCATTATAGCAAAACACAAAACATATAATGTAGGAAAAGGCAGTGGGAAACCAGAGAATTGGGAAGCGTACAAAGACCAACAGAGGGTAACAATAAGAGAAATAAGGAGGGAGGAGATTCAATATGAGGTTAAGCTGGCCAGTAATATCAAGGAATACTGTACGAGATTGTTTCGATACATAAAGGCCAAAAGAGAGGCAAAAGTGGACATTGGGTCGCTGGTAAATAATGCTAGAGACAGAGTCGTGGGGAACAAAGAAATGGCTCAGGAATTGAAAATTATTTCACATCAGTCTTTACCTTGGAAGACGTGTAATATTCCCAAAATTCAAGGGAATGGGGAGGTAGAGATAAGCATGGTGACCATCGCCAAAGTGGAAGTGCTAAAAAGGTAAAAGGTATAAAAAATGATAATTTTCTGGCCCTGACCGGCTACATCCTAGAGTTCTGAGGAAGGTGGCTGAAGAAATAGCTGAGTTTGTGATCTTTCAAAAGCCACTGGAGTCATCGAATGTGCCAGATGATTGGAAGATCGCTGCTGTAACCCCCTTGTTGAAAAAAGGATAAAAAATGATGGAAAATTTATAGGCTGATTAACCTAACCAAGGTTGAAGATAAAATTCTAGAATCCACTGTTAAGGATAAGATTTCTAAATTCTTGGAAGTGCAGAGTCAGTTTAGAACAAGGCAGCATGGATTTAGTAAAGTGAAATTGTGCCTAATAAACCTGTTCCAATTCTGTGAAGAGGTACCAAGTAAGTTAGAACAAGGAAAAGCAGTGCATGTTATTGATCTAAATTTCCAAAAGTCCTTTGATAATGTGCGTCACGGGAGGTTGTTGAGTAAGGTGAAGGCTCATGATCTTCCAGGTGAGCAACTGGCATGGATTGGGGATTGGCTGACCGATAGAAGGCAGTTCGGATAAAGGTTTCGTTTTTGGAATGGCAGCTCGTAACATCTGGAGTCCTGCAGGGTTCAGTGTTGGGGCCACAGCTTTTCACTTGATAATTAGTGATCTGGATGAAGGGACTGGGAGCATTCTGGCGAAGCTCGCTGATGATATGAAGTTAGGTGGACAGGCAGGTAGTACTAAGGAGGTTGGGAACTGCAGAAAGATTTAGGCTGTTTAGGAAATTGGTCCAGGAAAGAGCTGATTAACTTCAACATGAGTACATGCGAGGTCTTGCACTTTTCGAAAAAGAATACAGGCATGGATTATTTCTTAAGGGGTGAGAAAATTCATAAAGCAAAAAAAGAACGGGATCTGGAAGTGCTAGTCCAGAATTCTCTCAAGGTTGACTTGCAGGTTGCTCCGTGGATAAGAAAGCAAACGCAATGTTCTCATGTATCTCAAGAGGCTAAGAATGTAAAAGCATCGATTTGCTTCTGAAAGTTTATAAAGATGTGGTTAGGCACCTTTAGAGGGGGTCAATTTAGAATGTAAACGAGGAAACATTTCTTCACCAGAAGGTGGTGGGCCTGTAGAAGTCATTGCCACACAGTGCAGTGGAGGTTGGGATGTTAAATGTCTTCACGGCAGAGATTGACAAATACTTGATCTCGCAAGGAATTTAGAGCGACGGGGAGAGTGTGGATAAATGGAGTTGAAATGGCATTCAGCCATAACTAAATGGCAGAGTGGATTTGTTTGGCCGAATGATCTTACATCAATCCTATGTCTTATGGTCTTTTGGTGGAATTTTGTAGATTTTCTTGAATCATTACTTTTGGATGACTTTGAATAGTGGAGCTGGTTTCCGATATGCTTCCCCAGAATGTTGCGGCAGTTGAGTATACAATTAAATATACAATTGACCAACGATACACTGCATGAGGTCGACTTCATGAATAGCGGATTACACAAAATTCTCATCCGTTTTGTCAACATGATTTGATGTCCACAGTTTTCCCTGACCATGGTGCTGCTCTCTCACAGTTGGCGCTAGTTTATCCTGAGAGAAAATATGCATCAGGATCAGTTTTTGTAAGAGTCACACGGGACAGAAACAGATCCTTCAGTCCAACCCACCCATGCAGACCAGACATCTCAAACTGATCTAGTCCCATTTTCTGCATTTGACCCATTTCCCTCGAAACCTTCCCTTCTCGTGTACCCATTCAGAGAGATTGAGAAGATAGTCATTTATGGTAATCTCAGACATTGTGGTAATCGAACCCATGTTTTCGGTGTTCTTCTACTCCCAAACCAGCTAACTGCGCTAATCAACCCCTCCCAAACAGCTTTAGTCCATGGTTGAATCAAATGCAGGCGGTTGGGCGTTACCACCAGAGATAGTTCTGAAACTAGATGGATCAATTCGACGTTGTATGGATAATAAAAAAAGAAATGTTTGCATCCATTACCTAGTTAGACGTCTTCATTGATTGGTGGTGTCATATTCATTTTGAATGAATACTGATGGGCACTGCAAAGTGTCACTCATATTAAACATAGAAGGAGACCGTGCTTTTGTTACATCAAATACATTATGCCATTTTGTGTTATAGAATAGCTACGTAACATTTCAACACCTTACTATTAAAAGTGTCGCTGAGGGACAGAAATGAGTAACGCATTTAGTTTTCCGACAAAGTATTGATTTTTTGATACTCCACTGGGTTTTCAACAGAGGAAGGCATCACTCCCAGCGATATCATTAGCAAGGATAAACTATATTTCTGCAAGACACTGAATAGACTTGCACTATTTTCCCTGGAGCATCGGAGTCTAAGGGTTATACAGCCATAAGTGTCTGGACTGGCCGAATAGACACGGTCTTTTACCGAGGCTGACGATGTCCAAAACAAGAGGGCATAGGTTTAAGATGAAGGGGAAGGATTTAAAAGGGACCAAAAGCGACAAGAGGGTTGTACATGCATTGGAAGAGCTGCCAGATGAAGGCGTGGACACTGAAATAATTACAACCTTTAAGAAGCATCTGGATTGGCATATGAACAGGAAGGGTTGAGAGGGATATGGGCCAAATGTTGACAAATGGTGCAAGATTAAGTTTGGATATCTGTTCAGGAAGGACAGGTTGTTCTGAAGAGTCTGTGTCTCTCTCTGCTGTACCACTCTGTGCAATTCTCTTGAAAGATGCTTTAGCCTCAATAAAGACAGTAAGATTCACACTTGCAGCTGCAGCGACACTTTCTGACTGGATATTGAATAATTTATACAAGAAGCTTGCTGTGACTGCCAGAATGCACGTGTGTAGAATTTAGATTTCTCTTCAGAGGAAACAATTTCTTTTTGAGGAAAACATTAAAGTCGGTGGATTGCTCACATTGTATGTTTGTTTCTTTCTTCAAATAGTGTATTTGGTGACATGAAGCAGTTTTGCTCAATCCCCAGATTTGATGTTCCTGTGACGTGAGGAGAAATAGATGAACATGCCCAGTGTTGGTCTCATCTCCTCCAGCGTTGAATTATTTCTCAATCAGAATTTGTCTGACTACATCAGAAAACATTGTAAGCAGCAGAAAGAGCAAGATAATTCACCCTGGCGCCTGATGAAACAATTCACTCAAGAGCGCCCGGATGCAATTGCCGTCAAAAAGAGCTATTCAAAGATTACCTTGTCTGGAATAGTATATATATAAAAAGCTCCCACATTGCAGGGAGAGAGCACAAAATTTCTCCAATGAGGTGTGTGTGGGTGTGTGTGTGTGTGTGTGTGTGTGTGTGTGTGTGTGTGTGTGATTGTGTCTGTGCACATGCGATTGTGCTGATGGTGCTGTCATTTTGGATGTCGTCATGTGTTGCTGCCCGACCTCTCTCTCAACCTGAGCGTTTTCAAAAGTCACCACCCCAGGTGCAGATGTGTGGGGACGCCATCAGGTGGTGAAAATGTTTCACTATCAACACAAGGACGTTCGTTTGAATTATTCTGACGCTGTATCCATTGACAGAACGTTTCTGATTGGTGTGTTGGTGCTTTCTGTTTTCATCCTTTTTAGGTCAAGTCTAGTTATTTCTCCTTGTCCGACCGTTCTGTAGCGTACTGTTTATTCTACGCTCTGGCTATGGCATGGTGTCTCACACGCTCTGAAGGTAGGTGTCAATATCTGCAAGTAGTTTCTCTGCTTTCTGAATACATTCGGTCTTGACCACAAACAGCAGTCCTACAAATCCAATCCAAACTCCAGATCAGATACGTAGATGACACATTTGTTATCATGAAGAGAACAGAAATCAAAAAAAGCACAGAGAATAATCAAACCATACTCACAGGCATCAGGATTATGAGAGGGAAGGAAACCAACAATCGACTCCCCTTCCTGGATATGATGGCACAAAGAACACAGAACGGTTCACGCAACACAAAAGTAGACAGGAAAGCAGCACACACCGACCAGGTCCAGAATTACAACAAAAATACCCAAACACACACAGGTGAAGCTGCATCATGACCCTATTCAAAAAGGCTACAACACTTTAGTACTGGCTACCTCTGAAGGGAAGAAAAAGAACACCTCTACAGAGTCTTCACCAAGAATGGATATCTCTGCAACTTCAATTACAGACAAACGTGACAAGGACTTGCCATGACCAAACTTACTATCCATGCAAAGTGACACACAAAAACGTCATGGAAAGAACAGCCACACTTTTCTGACCAATGGGATTCATGACAGCTCAGACAACAACTCACCAGAACAAAAGATACTCTCCCCGTCATGTGCAAAACAAATATAATTCACAAGATTCCATGCAAAGATTGCACGCTACACCAGAAAGGAGAAACAGGCATCAAACTCACAAAAAACCGCATCCCTCAACAGCAATCAGCCACTAAATGCCACGACCAGCTGGCCCTCGTCGAACGCAGATGAAATGAGCACAAATTCGACTGGAACAACACAACAAAGGACAAGATAAACAGAGGGCAGCCAGACAATTTCTACATGCGTGGCACACATCCACGGATTCCATCAACAAACACATTGACCTCGACTCAATATACCAGTCACTGCAACGAACGATGGAAACCAGCAACTGGAAGTAGCAGTAATGGAACTAAATACATTCCAGAAGACACAGTACTGCAGCGGTCAGAGGAGGCTCCAAAGCACTGAACATGTCACCGAGACAGGGGATGAAATATCTGCAAGGCCACTTCCCAGTTCGGCAAACCACAATATGACAACTGACACCCCAGCGACAAATCTTGATTGTTACACAATGCTGGTTGTTTGTGGTGGTGGTGGAGGGATTTACTCACGGCAGGATTCCTAAAGTGAGACATGTTCTAATGCCTCCATTCTTAGACTAGAAAACTAGAGTTGATTTCAATCTGAGATCAGCCAGTCATTGCATTGAATGGGGGAACAGGCTGGAGTAGCTGAATTCCCTGTTCCTGCTCGCGGTTTGTGTATTCGTAAAGAAGGCTATGGTTTTGCTTTTTTAACTTAGATTACTTACAATGTTGAAACAGGCCCCTGGGTCCAACAAGTCCACACCAACCCTCCAAGCGCATCCCACTCAAACCCATTCCCCTACACCTAACACTATGGTCAATTCACCTGACATGCACATTTTGGACTGTGGGAGAAAACCCACGCACACACTGGGAGAATGTGCAAACTCCACACAGTCAGTTGCCCTAGGCGGGAATTGAATCCGGGCCTCTGGCGCTTTTAGGCAGCAGTGCCAACCACTTTGCTGCCCATTTGTTGTGAGGGTGATCAATGCAATTGTATCGGGGTTATGCTTTAGGTTTCTATTTCATTGCTGAGACCGCCGCTGTTGTCCCTCCAAAGGGAAACTCATGTACACCGTGTTGCTGTGGGTCTGGAGTCGCATGTCGGGAACATCAATGAAAGTTGGTAGATTTATTTCCCTGAACCAGACTCAACTATTGGCGAGGTCAGATTTACATACCATGTGAATGTCATAATCTGCTATGGCGGCATTCAAAGCCAATTTTATTCCTTAGAAGTTAAGATATAAAATTAATCATAAATAACAACACCCTCACTTGCCCTACTGGAACCCTCCCCTGCCACTGCAGGAATTGCAAAACCTGCACCCACTCTCCTCCTTCACCTCCATCCAAGGCCCCAAAGCAGTTTTCATAGCTATCAAAGTTTCACCTGCACTTCCACACGTCATTTACTGTGTCAGTTGCTCCAAAAGCAGTCTCCTCTCTTTTGGGGAGACAGGAGGCCTACCCACACAACGCTTTAGAGATCATCTCCGTGATCCCAGCACCAACAACCACACCACCACATTGCCAAACACTTCAGCTGCCCCTCCCACTCTGCCGATGACATTCAGGTCCTGGGCCTACTGTATCATTAATCGCTCACCACATGATACCTGGAGGAAGAATGCGTCATCTTCCGCCTCAGGATCCTCCAAACATATGGCATTAATGTAGAGTTCACCAGTTCCCTCATTCCCCCACATCCCACCTTACTCCAGTTCTAACCTTCCAGATCAGCACCACCCTCATGACCTGTCCCACATGTCGATCTTCATTCCCACCGAACCACTCTACCCTTCTCTCCGACCTATCACTTTTTATCTCAAGTCCATCCATCCATCGCACTCTCAGCTCTCATCTCCACGGCCCCACACGCCTCTTATTTAGATTCCCACCCCGAGGCTCCCAGCCTCATTCCTGATGAATCGTTCCTGCCCAAAACGTCGATTCTCGTTCTTCTCGGATGGTGCCTGAACTGCTGTGCTTTTCCAGCACCACACTCTCGACATAAATAACAACCATACTAATTAAAAGTCAACAGCAACAGTGTTGCGTTTGCTGTCATACATAATGTGAAATTTATTGCTGGTGCTGAACAGATTGTGAAAAGGATATCTTCAACTTCAAGATCAGAAGCAGACTCCCTGAGCTCCTGTTTTTCTGTCCAGGTGATGAGGTAGATTACAGGCAAAAGAAATATAGCAGAAACAAAGTTGACCACAATTGTTTAAAAATTCCAAGGATGATGAATTAGTATGGACTAGACATCAACGATAAATCGTCAATGAAAAAGGCAACTGGTGATAATGGCTCAGCAGGAAATGTAGCTGTTGAGCAATTCAACAGTGTCATGTTAGATGAAGAACTGATTCTACAAAGGCTGTAGGGACTGTATGAAGAGAAATCGCGGGGTCCAGATAGGATGCATTGTGGATTGCTGATAGGTAATGGAGTTTAATTGAGAGGCCAACGACAGAAATTTTCCCCGTTTCACTGAAAACAGGATTAATCCCGGCGAATCGGATGATTGTGAATGTGACACTGTTGTTTAAGAGAAGGACAAATGATAACACAGGAAACTACAGAAGTCTCAGCTTGATATCAATACCGGAGAAACAGCTGTAGTGCATAATACAGGATAAGATAAAAATACAGGTCAAGAAACGGGCGGCACAGTGGCTCAGTAGTTAGCACTGCTGCCTTGTAGCACCAGGGTCGCAGGCTCGATTCCAGCCTTGGTGACTGTCTTTGTTGAGTTTGCACATTTGCCCTGTTTACTCGGGCTTCTTTCCACAGTCCAAAGATGTGCAGGTCAGGTGAATTGGCCATGCTAAATTGCCCATAGTGTCAGGTGCATTAGTTAGAGGGAAATGGATCTGGGTGGGTTACTCTCTGGAGTGGCGGCGTGGACTAGTTGGGCAGAAGGGCCTGTTTCCATACTGTAGGGAATCTAATCAAAAATAGATTAATAGTAGACTGTCAAAGGATTATCATGGTGGCTCAGTGGTGAGCACTGCTTTCTCCCAGGGCCAGAGATCCAGGTTTGATTCCAGCCTCGGGCAACGTCCTGTGTGTAGTTAACACGTTTTCCTCGTATCTGCGAGGGTTTCCTCTGGGTGCTCCGCTTTCCTCCCACAGTCCAAAGATGGGTATATTAGGGTGGATTGGTTTTGATAAATGATGCCTGGAGTGTTCAGGAATGAGTAGGTCAGGTGCATTCATCAGGGGTTAATATGGGATAATAAGGAATAGGCCAGGGTGATTGCTCTTCAGAGTGTTGTTGTGGACTTGTTGTGCCGAATGGCCTGTTACACCCTGTAGGGATTCTATCAAAGATGTGTCAATGTCTGTCATTTCTGCCCTACGTAATTTCATTTTTAAGCAGGTTGACACAGGCGTTGGATGAGGGTCATGCTGTGAATTTGATATGGTTGAACTTTCAGAAAGCGCTTAAAATGGGCCTCATGGCAGTTTGGTTCGCAAATTACACTTGTTTGTTACAGATTATACCTGGCAGCATGGATTAGCAGTTGGCAAAAATATAGGAAACACGGGGTTAGGGGTGTGGATTCGCGATTCTCAGAGTGCAGATGAGTTGATAATAGCATTTCATGGGGTTTGGTGTTGGAACCCTTGCTTTTTCTGATTTAGATAAATGATTTGGAGGTAGTTATGGAGGACGAATTGGCAGATGGCACTGAGCTGGAGAGAATGGTGAATTGCGAAGATGATGGGGAGAAGCGTCAGAGATCAGGAAACACATGACAGCTGAAGTTCAATGCAAAGAAATGTGAAGTGATATATTTTTGGAGAATAAAGAGAGAGAGAATGGTACCATCTTGAGGGGAGTACAGGAGCAGAGGAACATCAGGAGTGAAGTGCATAATTCTCTCGGAGAGAGGAGGCAAGTTTTAACAGTTGTTAAGAAGACTTATAGGATCCTGGCGTTTATGAATAGGGGTAGAAAGTAAAAAAATAGCCAGTTAGTGATGCTACATCTCTACAAACCATTGGTCAGACAACATTTGGGGTAGTATATTCAGTTATGGACACCTTCGTTAAGGAAGGACGTTAAAACCCCAAAGAGAGTTCAAAGGAGATTCAATAGAATGAGGTCAGGAATGAGGGATTTTCCGTAAAAGATGAGCGAGGCTGGGCACATTCTCCTTGGAGCAGAGAAGATTAAAAGAGTACGATATTGTGGTGTTCAAACATACGAACAACATTAACTGTGTCAAGAATGATATTCTGTCTCCACAGGCTGACATGTCAGAAACTCCACGTCACAATTTCAAGATTGTAAACAAGGTAGTGAGATGAGGAGAAACGTCTTTGTTCAGACAACTATTTGGATTTGGAATGCAATGCCTGGGAGAGTGGTGGAGGCAAATTCCATATGGGATTTCGAAAGAGAGTAGGGTAGATATTTCAAAGTGATGAATTTTGAAGGCCAAAAAGAGGGGGTTGGAGAGTGGAACAACCGGGGCAGTTCTTTCTGGAGCTGGTACTGTCACAATGGGTTCAATACCTCCCTCTGCACTCTAAAGTTCTTTTCTTTTGTTGGAATGTTTGAGGCCCTATTGAGAAAAATTTTTCAATTAGGCCGACATGATCAGTTGTAACAGTGAGAAATGCAATATTGATTTATGGATCGTGTTACCACTGATTTGGTTCCCAGTTCTTTCGCAGAGTTAAATCTTCAGGGATGCCAACAAGCGGGAAATAATTCATAACTCTTGACTGTGTGGATCATGGAGACGAATGCGCAGGGTCTGAAAAATGTAAAAAGTAGAAGCTCAGTAGTGGGTTTTACAGATATTCTATGGGGTACAGTGACATTCCTTTTTCAATCACTAATCCAGACAATTAGGTTACCTGACCTCGGGATATCCATGCAGAAATGTATGTGACTATGGGGAAGTGGGCAGACAACTCGTGCTCTGGCTTCCAGTCTATGACTGCTGAGTAAACATTGGCCAGCCGTTCATTTCGAATTTCCTAATCGATTGAGTCATAGACCCCACTGTAAAAACGGTTTTTGAAAACGCTCAGTTAGAATGCATAAAAAATTGTAGCTCATGCCCCGGTAGTACGCATTGAATCAATCCGTCAGTAAGACTGTTTATTCCCAAACATTGCTTCTGTCCCGTTCTGACTCGGCCCTACAGTCCCCGTCACCACCATCCACAATTGGTGTAGAGCTCATTTTGTTCATCAGGACACCAATGCCAGTGGTGAATCGTTGATGAAGGTTTATGGTAAATGCACAGGAATCGCTAGGACTCACTGCAGGTCTGTGCTCTGGTACCTTTTGTTCTGACATTTGTGATGTGACTAGATAATTCCGGAGAAGGTTGGATTGATGCTCGGGCTCCTTTCTCAGAGGTAGCGCCACAAGAGGCCTTTAGCATAATTTCTGTCGATTAATTAACAGAATAATTGGCGTGAACACATATTTCACAGTACACTGCAAACGGTCTCTGAACTTGGATTGAGTTGCCATGTAAATAAAAGTGTTTGTGCAGCAATTGATGTTCTGCAGCAGAAATCCAAGTTGTTCAAAGATATAAGATGAATTACCGTGCAAGTAATATACAGCGTCAAAGAAATATAAGACATGTACAAGCCACAAAAGTATAAAGCTTATGGAAATAGCGAATAGCAAAATCACAGATTTCCTTCTGTTCTGCATTTCTGGGTCACCGGGATTCATGCCCTTATTGACACTCCTCAGTCCTTTGCGGACTCGACTTGTCAATAAAATGCGTCTGACTGTCAGTGCGTTGAACGATATCATTAGCACAAATGGGGGTATTGGCGTTAAAATTGTATTGAATAGATGAAATGCCTCCCACGCAGCTTCAGTGTAATAACAGGGCTTTACAGAACAGAACCATGGTACATTGTCAATTAATTCTGAAGGTTCATATACAAAGTAGAAGGGAATGTTTTTCATTAACAGTAGAATGAACGTACTTGCTAGAATCAAAGCTGCGGTTTTCTCAGTACAATATTTAATTTTCATCTTCTGGCAGCAGATGAATACAAATCGATCAAAGCAGAAAGTGACAGTGAATCAGACCGAACAATCTGTGGCTGCACAACTGAGGACACTGAGAATGCTACAGACAGGAGTGATGTCCAAGAAACATAACGGGAAATAATATTAATTAATTTCTCTCAGTATGACCTCGATGAAAATGAGCAGTAGATCCGCCACTGCCATAGCGACGAGATAACACGTGATGCAGTTGCTCAGTCCACACTTTCGCTGAGACAAGATTATTATCGCTATGACATTGACTGCAAGAATGGGACACATAATAAAAGAAATTAGTCACAAATGAATTTCTATTCATAAGCCTGCATATTTTGTGTTGACTTTAGCACCTATGACTAGAGGCTGAATATAACCAGACATTTAGAAATATTAGTCACAGTTTCAAATCTTCTCAACAGGCTCTGTTTCGGTTATGAACTGTATCAGGAGAGGAAAGGAGCAGCAGCGTCTCAACATGCAGATAAACATTATGATTAGGTCGGCCTTATTCTAATAATTGTCATATTAAAAACATTCAAGTCACGATAGTCCCTTCAGATCATGGAGCTGATTCCTTGATAGAGAAAGATACAAATAGACCCTCCTTACCCGTTGGGGATACATTCCATGACCTACCACGACAATCCAAAACCCATTCATTTAAATGAGAAATGTACCTTCCTGGCACTTGTTCCGGGCTGCAGTAAATCACGGGTACCTGAATCCACAGAAAATGATTCTGCAGATATCGGGGTCGCACTCGGCTGGTGGCCATTTAACTTGAGAGCCACTACACGTCAGGGAGGTGGATAGATTGTGAAGGTGAGTCCTTCATGTTAATCTCAACCCGTGATGGGCATTACACTGCTTCACAAACTACCGTTTCAGTCAACGAAACTAAACCTACACCCAACAGTGGCATTCAGTTTTACCTGGTTTCACGTTTTCACATTGACCTCTGGGGACTCACGACACACAGCAAGTGGCAACTAAAGGGAAACAAATTCAGGGTTCTTACCAAACTCTTAAGTGGCACGAGGAGATGGGTTGGTGAAGATTCTCAAACACTTTCTGAATACCACGAAGTGTATAATGTCATAGAGTCAGAGAGTTGATACCATGGAAACAGACTCTACTGTTCAACACATCCACGCCAACAAAATAACCCAACCCAATCTAGTGACACCCGCCAGCACTTGGCCCATATCCCTCCAAAATCTTCCTATTCGCATACCCATCCAGATGACTTTTATATGTTGCAATTGTGCTGGCCTCCACCACTTCCTCTGCCCGCTCATACCATCCTCTGTGTGAGATAGTTGCCCCTCAGGTCCGTTTTATATCTTTCTCTTCCCACCCTAAACCTACGCCCTCCATTTCCAGACTCTCCTACCACAAGGGGAAAAGTCTTTGGTTATTTATCCGATTCACGCCCGTCATGATTTTATAAACCTCTGTATGGTCATGCCTCAACCTCCGACGCTCCAGGGAAAACAGCCCTTGCCTATTCAACCTCTCCCTATTGCTCAAACTCTCCAATACTGGCAACATCCTTCTAAATCTTTTCTGTACCCTTTCAAGTTTCACATCCTTCTGATAAGATGGAGACCAAATTTGCACGCAATATTGCAGAAGTGGCCGAACAATTGTCCTGTACAGCCGCGATATGAGCCCCCCAACAACTACTCAATACTCTGACCAAAAACATTACCCAACGATTGGAGATCGCTCCCATTCCTGGATTGCTGATAAATTAGTTGCTTCTGGAACAGTCCATTCTTGTTCTGTGACCTTCCTCTGCGACCCGCCAATCGGACTATTGGTCAAAACTGGCAACCAACATGACTTCCTGAAGGAACAACTTTCACGTTGAAAAGAGTAGTTCCAAGAAAGTTTCGATCCACAGTGTGTGGACAACGTGAGTTTCAGAATTTCCTGCCAATCCCTGCACAAAGAATCAGAAATCAATTTTGATCTACCATATACCATCTGCGGGCAGAGAGACCGAGTTGTAGCTTCAGGTTGATGCATTCTGAGCAGTATGCAAACCTTTGAAAGGTCCAAATATTTAAAGAAACAGTGAAAGCTAAAAGGTGGGTATCATTTATGTGGGGGCCGGATGATGATGAGGCTACAGAAGGAAAGAAAGACAAAAAATATTAGGATCAGGTTTTGTTAATTGATCCCTTCCAGAATAATCGGCCAAACCCTAATGTCAGGGATGGTTACACATCTCAGTCTACTTTTTCTGTTTATCTCCACATATCCTTTGGCTCCTTCGACTCCAAAGACTATCATCCAATTTTTCCTGAAATCACACAATGTTTTCATATTGACTGCTTTCTCTGCCGTGAATGCCACAGGTTCTGAATGAAGAAATTTCTCCTTATCTCAGTTCCATATGTCATACTGTGAATCCTTAAATTTGGACCCCTGGATCTGGATTCACTGGAAACAACCGTTCTGTGTATACCCTGAACGGCCCTGGTGGAATTTTGCAGGGCGCAATGAGAGTTTCCTCTCATTCATCTCAAATCCAGCAAATACCCTATTAACTTATTCTGTTATATAGCGGAAAGCATCGTTTTTTTCACAATAAACGTTATCAGGAGTACGAAAAGTCGAATAAATTATGAAGGCGCAGTTGGGATGAAATGATGGAGAAAATCTTATAGCAGAGAGATTAGGAAGTAGGGCATTTAGATGATCGGTCCTCATGGGAAAATCTCCAGTGCGCGAAAAGGCATTTATACACCCACGTGTGGACCATGTCTATATAGGAACAGGAATAAGCCATTCAGCCCTTCAAGTCTGTTCTAGTATTCAATAGGATCATGGTTAATCTATAGCCTATCTCGATTTATATGTCTTTAGTCCATATAACTCAAAATATTTTTCAATCAAATATATGTTTAGCTTAATTTAGAACTCTCATTTGTTAAAGAGAATTCCAAAGTTCCAACACACATTGTGTGCAGAAGTGTGCCTGAATATCCCTTCTTAACGGTCTGGCCTAATTCAGCCACGATAACATCATCCTAATCCCGAACCGTGGAAGAAGTTTATCTTTATCCATTTCGTCTTTTCCCGTTAATTTCTTGAAGACATTTATCAGATCATGCCTTCACCTTCTAAATTCCAGAGGAAAGGATTAAGTTTGTATAATCCCTCCACGTAACTGAACCCAGGAGTCCAGTTATTATTCTTGTAAACCAACATTGTACTCCTTTGAAGGACAATCTAACTTTCCTAACATCTGGTATCCAGATCGGCCTGTAGTGCTCCAAATAGGATCTAAGCTCTCTGTCTACTTGCAACAGCTCACGTCACAACTAGTTCTACGTTTCCCAATCACAGCCCAGATACACATGAACCTGTCCACACGCCTTCAACACCTACTGCCTCTGGATTAGTTATTTCCTTGCGTATATTCTCGTCCTAATAATGGGGTCTGGGATTAAGATGCCAAACAGTAATCTCAGAATGCGACAGGAATTATAAAAAGGCCGATGTCCTTCATTCAGGTTTCTAGTGGAAGTTTACAGTAACATCACAGCGAGCCTATACATTCGACACAAGAGAAGCAACAGATGTTGACTATTGACCATGTCAGACCCTGAGCCAATGGAAAAGATGGGAATTGGAGAGTGAGCAGTGAATGAAGGAATCAGAGGAAATAAGAGTCAGTTCATGAGTGGGCCAGTGGAATGCGACAAGTGGTAACTGATAGAGTAATGGCCTTTTGCTGTCTGTGAGGAGACAATGGACATAGGAAGAGAAAGGGAATGTTCAGAAGGGACAATATAGGAAATTAAAACAGAAGCCCTCAAAGCTACCTAAAACTTCATTACTCCGTGTGCCACAAGCCCATGAGCGTGGGAATACAAGGTTTGCAATGATGAATTCGTGACTGAGGCTTTCAAGGTGCAGTGGAGATGGATTCATATTTCTGCATTATTGGAATCTCTTCTGGGGCAAAGGTCACCTGTACAAGAAGGACGGATTGGACCCGAATTGGAACAGAACCAACATCCTGGTGGGGAGATTTTCTCGAGCTTAGTAATCGGAGGGGGAGTGTGAGCAAGTTGGTAAGTCTGAGGCTGGTACCTTTTAGAAGAGGAGCACATCAAACACTGAAGGCAGAAAGGAAAACAAAACAAACAACGAGGTAGGACTGATCAACCAAATGTATTTTAGCGCAATGTAAGAAGCCTGACATGTAAGGCAGATGGACACAGGACATGACTGGACACATGGGACAGGGACATCATAGCTATTACACAAACATGGTTCAAGGGGGTTGGCGTGCAGGATTGGGAGGGTTCTATGATTATTTATAAAGCAGTACTTATCGTGCTCACAGGACTCTTGGATTTTCAAGGTGGGGTATTCACTACTGTTATTGACTCATATCCATTGTCATTTTGCCACGATTACATCGACATTGTGTTGCACATGTCCTCGAATCACCCTAGTCAGTCATCAGAACTGAATGCAACGATATTTGGTTAGTGAATCCTTCCAATAAGTGGCCAATAAGTCAAGTGATCCAGTTCGTGAATGAACTTTGCAAGATTGCACATTGGTAGCGGATCTGCGTAATACATGGAGTCCTCTCAATGTAATGATCAACACACAGTATTCTTTTATATTGCATTGGATTCCTCCTTCCTCCGGACAGATCTTCCTAATCAAATCAGAATCGATAGTGCGCAGTGCTGCCAGATATCAAAGATTCGGAAAACTGGCTAAGTGCATGAGACACAGGGCTGGTGCTCAGGAAGCAAATGAACGACAACGTAGCAAAGGGTCAAACATTCAGGATTCAGGAGAAAAGTGCCGATGTTGGGGATCTAAAACAAAAAAGGGAGAATCTGTGGGAGAAACTGAGCAGGTTTGGCAGCATCTGTGGACGAAGAGAAAAGTAATTAAAGTTTTGAGCCTCGTGACCCTTGTCCAGAACTCAAAGAAAGATTTCGAAGAAGGGTCATTGACCACAAAACGTTAACTCTGCTTTCTCTCTCTCTCTCCACAGATGCTGCGAGACCAGCTGAGTTTCTTCACAATTTCTGTTTTAGTTACTTATTTAGGAAGCTTGGCTGAGCTAAGTGTTCAACTGGACTGTGTTGACTCAAGGGCTGCAACGGAACACCAAACATGTGGATTCAATTCCCTACATCGGCAGAGGTTACCCTGAAGGGTTCTCCTTCTCACTTTTTCTTCTCACCTGTTACATAGTGAGTCTTCGGTTAAATCACTTCTAATCATCTCTCTCGTAAGTGAAACAGGAGCCCTGTTATTTGGTGAGAGCATTGTGACTATTGATGAACATCACAAAAGGATAATGGATTAGTATGTGAATGGCGATCAATCCCTCAACAAGGGCAGTAAGCAAAGAAATCTGATAGAACTGCAAATGCTGTATACCGAAAAGTTGAACGTAAGTTGCTGGAAACGCTCAGCAGGTCTGGCAGCATCTGTTTAGAGAAATCAGTTTGTTATGGACCACGCCAGATACCCTTAAAAGATTTCAAAAATGTAGCCCAGATCCTAAATTTTGCAGTTGTTTTAAGCATGTGAAACATGCATATTGCAGGAGAAATGCAGCTGGCGAAACCACTTAGTTTTGAACAAAACATAATTTATTCACAAGATTACCGAATGAAACACAAAGAAAAGAGAAGAGTGGATGGAATAACTTACCTTTGCCTAAATTGCAACAGACTAACCAAATTAATGATGCTGTTCTGAACACCAGCAACAATCCCCATAAATGGTCCTTCGCACAAAGTTAAAATCAAATCCAAGGTCTTACAGTAAGTATGTCAGAGAGAGAGAGAGAGGAGGATCAGCGTGGAACTGCTTCTTTCGGGTCCAGTAGCATTTTATACAAACCAGACCAAACAAGAGTAAAAGTGACCTGGGAGAACTGGCACTCCCCTTTCTTTGTACAAGTAACTTTTTAAAACTTGAAAGACTTTTCCATGAGGCATACGTTGGTTATATTCAAATTGGCCCCCTAACTCTTCAACATAGACTTCATGGAGTTTGTGTCCTTCAGAAAATCTCTGAAAAGACAACAAGGATAACGTAACTTAAAGGAGCACCATCGCCACACGGGGAAACATTAATTTGAATTCTGTCACAGATGCTGTCTATATTTGCAGGTTTTCCAGCAATTTCTGTTTTAATAAAAGCAATAACCAATTCCCAAACAGATTCGCGAACCTTAATTAGTTATTGTCACTTACCAGGAACACCAATGATGGCAATGATTACGTACACTATTTTAGAAATACTGTGGAATACGTCAAGCATTTTACTCCGTGAATTGGTCTGTAGTGTCGCATCCGAATGTATTAAAATTGAGGCATGAAATTAATGCAGCCTAGGATTTATATCTGCGGGAAGTCTATAGGGAATTTAAGGCTGTAACACGTCTTTGATTTCAATCCAAGAAAAAAACATACGTATTGGTTAAAAATATTTTAAAAACTCACCCGACTTGAGGATTGGGAGCAGTTTAGTTTTCAGCAAGGGAGAACAAATGAGTTGATTAAGTAGGAGAGAGGCAGAGAATGAGTGTGAGCTTGCAGAGAACAAAAACAAGATTGTTAAATATTCTTTAGGAATAACAAGAGAAAAGAATTAATGGCTAGATTACATACAGTGTAGAAACAGGCCCTTCGAACCAACCAGTCCACACCCACCCATCTCCCCCTAACTAATACACCTGACACTATGGGAAATTTAGCACAACCAATTCACCTGACCTGCACATCTTTGTATCGTGGGAGATACACAAACAGACACAGGGAGCAAACTCCACACAAACAGTCGCCCAAGGGTGGGATCGAAGCCAGGAACCTGGTGCTGTGAGGCAGCAGTGCTAAGCACTGAGCGACCATACCACCCCAATCAAGTAACAAATTCAATTGCAAATAATCGGAAACAAAATTAAATACATACTTTACTTCGGTCTTCACAAAGGAAGACACAAAAAAGTCTCAGATAATATAGGGAGACAGAGTGTCCAATGAGAGGGAGAAACCATAGAGGCCCTTCAGCCCATCGAGCTATTAGTGAAAACAAATTGCCCTCGAACTACGCAATCCCACTTTCCACCATTTGGCCCATATCCTTGATTCATATAGCATTTGCGTGCTTACCCAAATACGTGTTAAAGCTGGTTAGATTTCTGTCTCCACTAACCTCTCAGTGCATTTCAGACCCCCGCCACAATTTGGCAGAACAGATTCTGTGAAATCCCCTTTAAAACTCCGGCTTTTCACTTTAAAATCACCCCAGTTGTTACTGACCCTTCAGTGAGGGAACAGTTGAAGAAAACCTCACCCAGGTCTCCTTCGACCCTCTCTATTCGAAAGTGAAATTGAATTACATCAGAGTTAGTGAGAATGACATAAGGGTGAGTGAGAAAATGGTGTTGAGCAAACTGATGAGATTAAAAGCAGATACATCCCTGAGGCCCAGTAACTGATATCCCAGAGTATTAAAGGAAATGACCCAAACAGTAATAGATGCATTGGTGGTCACCTTACAAGACTCCAGCAAAAAGTGAGGATTGCGGATGCTGGAGATTAGAGTCGACAGTGCGGTGCTGGAAAAGCACAGCGGGTCAGAAAGCATCCAAGGAGAAGGAGAATTCACGTTTCAGAGAAGAGCCCTTCATCCTGATGAAGGGTTTATGCCGAAACGTCGACTGCCCTGCTCGTCGGATTGTGCCTGACCTGCTGTGCTTTTTCAGCCCCACACTCTCGATCCTCCAAGAATCTAACGACTCTGGAACGTCACAACTCAAGAATATTACAGCTAGGAGCAGCAGTAGGCCATTCAGCCCTTCGATCCCTTCCATATGATCACAGTTGATCGCAGGTTGGCCTCAACCCCACTTTCCTATCCGTTCTGTGGCCCCTCAAGCCATTGCTGATGAAACAACCTATCCATTTCCTCCTGAAAATTACTCAATGTCCCTGCATCCACCAATCTCTGAGACAGTGAATTCTGCAGATGCATGATCTGTTGAGAGGAATAATTCCTCCACATCTCTAATTTAAGTCTGCTAAACCGTTATCCTCTATCAGCGAACTCTCATTCTCCACTGGCACACATGAGGAAACATCCTCTGTCCGTCTACTTTGCCAATGCCCTTGAGCATCTAAAATTCCTCAGTTTGATCTCCTTCCTTCTTTAAAACCCGGAGACTGTCAGCTTAAACTCCTCAATCTCTCTTCACAGGACAATCCCTGAAGTGGGAACTGGTGGGTCAGTGATGTAATTTGAATATTTAAAGTGAGAAAACACTTGATTAAAGACCAATTAGAATGTCGTCCGAATCGGTACCAATGCACTTCTGCAGTTTTTCTATGTGTTTAATTTCCATCCCTCTTCAGACATCCAATGACAGTTCAAGTCTGTGCTCCATGTCCCTGTTCCCCAGGACGTACACCGACAAAAACATCGACTCCACCTGGAGGAACATTAACCCGGTGTTAGATGCTCTTTGGTCTAACCGAAACAGGTCGTCTTCCAGAACAATGAGTTGACACCGACCGAGTGTTGCAGACTTGCCCATTCGAAGGGGTAGGATTATATGATCTGGGATGCATGAAAGCTCGCAGCACTTGCCTCCAAGGTGTAGACGGGAAAGATCACCAGTTAAGGTCTATCAGCCAATACACAAGGAGAAGCTGTTCAATTATCAAGACATTCCAGTGCCTCAAGTCCTTTTAAATATAAGCTTTGTGTGTAAGATGTGTCTTGGGTGATTTTAGATATATTCAAACTCCTACGATTTAGTTTTCTTGTTATGCTATTGTACAGAACTGTATTGCATTTATAACTCGTAATATTTAAGCATCTTTTTAAATAAATAAGATATATTTTTGTTAAGTTTTTAAATGCAATAGATGGAAGGGAAACTTTTCTTGCAGTCGCATCTAATTTCTTTAGAATACCTTTGTCTCAATTTTTTCCAAGGTGATTTAGTGATACCACACCTCTCTGGGTCTGTGCACTGGAAATGATGACCCGCTCTTCTTTCAGTTGTTACAAAAGTTAGTGATTAAAAAAATGCACATAAAATTTGCCATTCCCTTCGACGAAGGTTAACAGAACGCATTGACCAGTCATCTGAACTGTATGGTACTTGCAATTTATGTTAAGTAATTAGACTCCAGAACAGCCAAACTATTATTGGCCATCAGTCTTTACCCAACAAATTAATTCTCTAAACCCCTTTGAGACGCGGTCTTCTACACACACAAACACACTCATACGCACACACGTGCACACACATGCACACTAGAATAAAAAGAGTGTTTCGGATGATGGAAACACCTGTGAAGAAAGTTCGAATTCCACTTCACATTGAAAATGATTTGATTGTATTGATTCTCTGTTGATCAGAATGCTGAATCACAGTCTTCCCTCTTCGTAGGCTCCTACGGATTTACAAGAGGCAAGAGGTCAGATTCACAGTTACACACACTGTCCATCAACCTCATTAAACGGCAGAGCTCACAGAACTACAGAAGTAAACATTAACCAGGTTTCTTCTGGCTTAAAGGAAATTTTCCTGCAGAGAACGCAGACAGAGTTCGTATCAGCTGGAGGTCAGAGGCCTCTCTGGATAGAGTTCAGTGCCCGAAGTGGTTCAACTGGCTGAGAAACAATCAAGTCGCTGTCGGCATTGTCGGTGGTTTACAAACCAAGCAACTACATGCTCTAAATCAGGGGTCTATCCGTTTGTACCTGTTTATTTGCAAGCACTTCAATCATTGGGTCACTCTCATTGTCAGATGAATTTCCTCTGAACCATGCAAAAACCCTCCACCAAACCTCTCTTTTTAATTTTTTTTTCTCATTTTAGTCAACAATTAAACGCCAGATTTCGAAAAAAAAACGCTCTTCATATGCTTCCGTCTTTATAAAAATGAAATGCTTTTCAAAAATGCATTTCCTTACAAAGTAAATGATGAACAAATATAAAACATCAGATTGAAATCCATTTATTCTTTCTCCCACCTGACAATGTTTAACAATTAGCGTTCCTTATACCGTTCACTTACTTCAGAATTTGACACTTGAGGCAATACATTGGCACATGTATTACGTGTTCCAGCAACGTGTATGATCTTTACATTGAATGGATCCAACTGAATTTTCTTGCATTTTCTGTTTGAAAGTTTTCAGTGAAGGCCAATAGATTCTGATGAGTGTAAGTTCGCATTTCATTGTTCCTTGTTGAATATCGACTTCATAGTATTGAAGAGCCAGCAGCAATCCTAAAGCTTCTATTTCTCTGGAAAATAATTTTACGATGATGCGTATTCTTTTCAAGAGTCGAACGTTATGAGCATCTCTATTCCTGATTCATTGTCTTGTAACACGACAGCACACAGCCCCAAGTCACCAGCATGAACTGACATTTGAAAACTCAGGAAAACTCAGGGATGGCCGATATTGGTTCTGTGATTCAAATTCCCTTCATCCTCACAAAGGCAGTCTCGCATTCTGCTAACCAGACCTCGTTTGTTTGGTTCCTTCATAAATTTGTTCATGACACAACTCTCCAGCTAAGATTATGCACAATTTTCCACCATAACGTACATTCCTAAAAATCTACTAATTTCTCATTTAGTTTTAGGCAAAAAAGAAATCCTTGAAACGGAGAATATTACAGCGCAGATTCTGGATTAGTGGTGCTGGAAGAGCACAGCAGTCCAGGCAGCATCCAAGTAGTTGCGAAATTGACGTTTCGGGCAAAAGCCCTCGTCGATTTCGAAGCTACTTGGTTGCTGCCTGAAGTCCTGTGCTCTTCCAGCACCACTAATTCAGAATCTGGTTTCCAGCATCTGCAGTCATTGTTTTTACCCCAATGTTACTGCGCAGTACAACCCCTTCAACTCTCGATGTTGCACCAACCTCTGAAAACAATTGTAAGCCCATGTATCCTACACTATTCCATTCTCGTCCAGATGTCTATCAAATGGCCATTTAAATACCCTTAATGTTGGCAAATCTGCTATTGCTGCAGGCATTGCATTCCACGCTCCCACTACTCTCTGAGTAAAGAACCTACCTCTGACATCTGTTCTATATCAATCACTCCTCAATTTAAAGCTATGTCCCCTCGTGATAGCCAACACCATCTGAGGAAAAAAGGCTCTCAGTGTCCATGCTTTCTAATCTTCTGATCATCTTGTATATCTCTATTAAGTCTCCTCTCAACCCTGTTGTCTCTAACAAAGACATCCTGCTAAATGTCATCTGCAACCTTTACGATGCTTCTACATCCTTGTTATAATGTTGCGACCAGACCTGCATGCAATATTTCAAGTGTGGCAGCACCAAGAGTTTTGTACAGCTGCAACATGACTTCATTGCTCCAAAACTCAATCCCTATCAACCTATCAACACTTCAAGAATCTTACCATTCGCGCAGTACTCTGTGTGCTTGTTACTCCTTCCAAAGTGAATCATCTCACACTTCTCCACATTAACTCCATTTTCTACCTCTCAGATCAGCTTTGCAGCTTATCTATGTCCCCCTGTAACCTGTAACATCCTTTGCCACTATCCACAATTCCATCAACCTTCGTGCCATTCTATTAGACCCTTCACATTGGCTGTCATTCGCATTTTTTGTGTGCTGCTCCAGGTATGCCTGCGTTTTCCTCTATGCATGTATGTCTCTGAGTGTCTGTCTGTGAGTATATGTCTGAGTATCTGTGTACATGTGATCGTGAGTACATGCATGCGAGTGATTGTGTGTCTCTATGTGTTGCCTTTGTGTGTGTGTGTCTCTGTGTCTATCTGTCTGTGTTTCTGTCTCCCTTATGCATGCATCTCTGGGCATTTCTTTCTGTTTCTGTGCGTGTCTGTGCCTGTGTGTATGTGCACCACCCTCTGAGGCTAGCTGTATGTTTCCGTCAATTAATCTGTGTGTGACTATCTATACGTGCCTATCGGTATGTGTGTCAATGTATATAAGTGTGTCTTTTATAGTGCGTGACTTTCTGCAGCTCAGTTCTAATATAACCCGTCAAATTCTTAGTGAGAAATGATTCAAAAGTGGAGAGGATAAGACATACACTTAGTATATTTATCTCCTTCTCCTCAAGTCTCTCGGACAATATCACAAGGGATCACCAAAACTGATTTGTGCGTATATCTCGGTGTCTATCTCTGTGTCTGTCTGTTGGTGCCGTTGTTTGACTGGGATGGACAAGATCAGATATCACACAAAACCAGATCAGAGTACAACAAGTTTATTTGAAATCACAAGCGTTCAAATAAAACTGTAGAATTACAACATGTGGCTTCTGATGCCGTCACATGCTTGTGCCTTTTGTGTGTTAACATGACAGTACTTTTGTATTTTGGTGTATATCTCTGTGTAGTGGGGTCTGTGCTGTTTGGAGGTGAAGCCATTGAAGTTGGGATAAAAACCATGTCTCTGTGTCACTGTTGTGTTTATGGTGGTACATTGATGCTGTTAATGATTATGTCCATCTATACGTATGTGTGCGTGTCTGTCTCTCTACACTTGTTTATACCTGTGTGCATGTGCGTGTGGGTTCGTGCGTGCATGTGTGTGTGTGCGTGTGTGTGTGTCCATCTCTAGCCGCAATGAGAATTACCTACTTTCAATGAAGATTTCTATGAATTATTTTAAATTCTGCTGAATCAGAGGCTCAGACTTTCTTTCTCTCTGTCTGGCTGTCCATCTTCTGTTTAAAGTGAAACAGTGCTATCCTCTGCTGGACTCCCCATGTCACTGCAAAGACAGCGGATTTTGCTCAGAGTAATTATCAAGCTTTCTGAATCTTTCACATTGCATGTTTGTTCCGTTCTTCAAAGAATGCCTTTGGAAACACAAATCAGTTTTGGTGATCCCTTGTGATATTGTCCGAGAGACTTGAGGAGAAGGAGATAAATATACTAAGTGTATGTCTTATCCTCTCCACTTTTGAATCATTTCTCACTAAGAATTTGACGGGTTATATTAGAACTGAGCTGCAGAAATTGTAATAAAATTCACCATAGTCTCCTGAGGAGTCGATTCACGCCAAGGTTCTTGGGTACAGTTGCAACAGCAAATACTCTATTTCATGTCTATTATTTCAGGAATGGTGTTCAAAGATAAATCATACCTCACCACAGAGGGAACACAAACATTTCTCCACTGAGTGTGTTGCACACTAAGGTAGCTCAGTGGAATTGTGACCATCTCCACACCAGCCTTGTGTTTGTGTGTGTGTGTGTGTGTGCGCGCGCGCGCGCGGGGGGGCATTTGTGGATATACCCGTGTTCATTGTGCTGTCCTCGCACTTTCTGTGTCTTTCTGATTGCATCAGGCAGGTTCTACCCTCCACCAACCCACGTATAGTGGTTTGGAGAGTCCAGCAGAGGGTAGCATTGTCTCACTTTCAACAAAAGTGACGTTCATTGTTCTCATTTGACTCTTCACTACATGACAGGAAATTCCTGCTAGATACTTCATTGAAGTATGACCCCACTGGGAGCTGTAATCATTCACAAGTTCTATTTATTTTTAATGCCCATAGTCCATGGAACTACATTATTTACAACAGTACTGAACTTCCCACTGAACCTAACAATGTCACTGCACAAATAAATGTTTGATGTGTGGTTCTGACATTGTCATGTAATCACCTGTCACAAATACTCACTTTGAAACTGGTCATAGTTGGCTCTTTGTGACGTTTGTATGGAGTCTGTTTAATTGGTACTTAGGAGTGAGACCACGTATTTAATCGTCAAATATTTTCTGAAAAACTGTGTTATATGGATACATCCGATCCATTTGAAGGATATGATTTTGTTAGAGACTTAGAGAGGGTTCCAATCTGATAGGGGTTACACAGTAGGAAATTCCAATTCCTGGACAATTCCGTTGGATTGTGCTGCATTAGCAAATCCGTAAGTTCCCAGCTGAACTCCCTCCCTGCATTGGGATAAGGGCGCACTTCAAGGCATGCAATGGAATACTCCACACTTGCCCTGGATAGAGTCAACTCCCACAACACTCAAGAAGCTCGACACCAACCAGGACAAAGAAGCCCCCTCTTGATTGGCACCACATTCTCAATCATCCCCTCCCTCCCCACCGACGCTTGGTCGCAGTCGTGTGTATCAGCTCCAATATGCAGCTCAGAAATTCACCAAACTTCCTCAGTGAGCAATTTCCAAACACACGCCCAATTCCCATCTGGAAGGAAAAGAGTCCTGCTCTCCATCTCTTTGTCTCTGTGATTCTCTCCTTTGCTCACACTTTTCAGTCTCTTCTGGACTCAACTTGTCACTAAAATGTGTCTGACTGTCAGGGCATTGAGCAACATAATTAAAGAAAATGACAGATACATGAGGATGCGACCTCACTGCAAATTTCCAAAGAAGCCCCTTAATGTTCCGTCTTGAAAATGTATCATGTTCCTTCAGTGTTGCTTGTTCAAAATTCATGAAATCCCTCCCTCAGGGCATTGTGGGTCGGCCCACAGCACATGGACTGCAGAGTATCAAGAATACAGCTCACTCCCCTCTTCTCGGGGGGGCGGGGGGTGCAACTAGCGGTGGGGCAATAAATTCTGACACAACCAATGATGCACACATCCCGTACAAGAATTGAAAATGTCATTCCATAGTCTGGAACCAATTGAATCTTTCTTTTGGATTCAAGCAGGAGTTGTATTTGTTTATAATGCAAGAAATTAGTGCAACCAGGTATTTTGCTGTGTTACTGATGTTCACTGTGAACCTAGACAATGATGTTGCCTAAATGGATGTATTTGTGCAACAACGCCACCTCTGCAGCATGTATCCAATAAAACCTAAGCGACAATGAGAAGGCGAGTAATCATAAGTATGGCTTCCTTGAATGACACAACGTAAGAACTATACAAGAACAATTAACCACAGGAGGATGAACCTCCCAGATAATGCGAAGAACAAAGTCACAGACTTCGTTTTGCTCTCCATCTCTGGGTCTCTGCGATTGTTTCCTTTCCTCTCACCTTTCAGCCTCTTCTGGACACGAATTGTCACAAAAATGTGTCTGACTGTTGAGCATTGAGCAACAGAATTAAAGCGAATGGCAGGAAAGGGTGAAAAACTGTAACAAGCCAAACTAATGCTGCCCACCTCGTCTCAGGAAAATAGAAGATTTTGTTTTATAGCAGAAGAGCACATTGTTGATTAACAACTGATGTTAATACTGAAAATAGAAGGGGGTGTTTTCAAACAGAACAGGGTGCAGGTTGTTTCGAGAAACGCAGTCGCCGTTTTCTCAGTGCAATATTTTGTTTTCAGCTTCTGACAACAAATGGACAAAAGTCTGTCAAAGGCGAAAGTGTCAGTGAACCCGACAGAGCAGTCAGTGGCTACACGAGACACGATCCCAATAACACTGCACACTGGAGTTATGAATAAGAAAGACCGCGAGGAGGAATAAAAGTAAAGTCAGTGATAATGACCAACACATCGGCAGCTTCCATAACTACTAGGCAGTGAATAGTACAAGGGGAAACACCGCACTTTCCCGGGAAGTAATAAACATCGCCAGCAAATGAACTGTGGAAGACAAACGAGGAAAATACTGAATGAATTATTGATTATAAATTCCTTTGCCTCTCCCAGACAGCAGCAATAACATTTCACCACAGCACCCGGAAGCTGAAGTGGTTGGGGTTGAGTGAGTTTAAAATTCGAGAACTTCTCATCCACCTCAGATTGACATCCTGCCCGACTGCGTCAGATATTATGGAGTTTGGACACAGACTGAAATCATGGTTCCTCCGAGGAGAACAGAAGGAAGTCTGGCTTTTTTTTTGGATCAAAGGGAACAATTTGAATGACAGCGAATGTTTCTTACGGTTCTCAGTTCCAACAGTGAGCATGTGCAGAAGCCCATTATGTGCATCGATCCCAACACAGTCATAAGCAAAAATGACTAATGGTATAATTCAGAAACAAAAACAGAAACTGCTGGAGAAGCTCAGCAGCTCCTGTCACTATTTGAATTACATGACGGGCGTGGCTGAGGAGGACAGGATTCCAGAACGCATGGTAGTTGGATGAAGTTTTACAAATCAAAACGGTGTGCATCTTCCTCATTTCCTTTGTTCAGCAAAAACAAATCTCAGAATGAAAATGAACAACTGATCCTTTTTTGGAAGAGAGTTCCCAACCTCTCTCACATTTTATTTCTGGATGTGCCCCTTGATATCGCTGCTAAATAGCCTGGTCCTCGTTCTCAGACGATGCTGCCTTATTACCAAATCCCCAACCAGTGGAAATCACTAATCTTTCCTTATTTTCTCATGTTAATAACTTGTTGCGCTTTGCTTAGATAACGCTTCAACCTTCTAAACAAGCCTCATGTGTATAACAAAACAGAAATTGTTCAGCAGGACTGGCAGCATCTATAGAGAGAAAGGAAATTTACCGTTTCGAATCCAGTGACCCTTCTTCAGAACTAACTAGCTTGATTTCTCCTCATACCTTCGAACCATCTGAAACTGGAACAGATGCCACAACACTGAGACCAGAAAATGCTGCAGCAGCAGTGAAGGTGGGAGTCTCTGGCAGTGGAGAATTGTGCTGAGAACACCGCTCAGTGAATTACTGTCACTGTTGCGATATCTGGATAAGACTGACCTGTCAGTGAGCTGGAGATGTTATTGTTTAAATGGTAAACCAGAGAGCAGATCAGCAGCAAATGAAAACAAGGTAAATTATCAAAATGCCCATACCAGGAATACTAATAAAGGCAAGAGTAGTATCCTACACCTTCTCTACTTGATTAATTGGTAAAGTTATTTCTCTATCCCATCAGTCAGCTGACAAGTTCCTAGTTTGAAACTCTGAGCCGATGCATTCCCAGAGACACAGATTTCTACTGTGTCAAAGTTCTTTGCGGAGATCGAGTTGACAGAATTACTCAGCTTTGTTACTGTTTTTCAAAATTCTGGAAATGACCAAATTCATTACAATAATCAGTTTAATCTTAAAATATGAAGGAGCGTTACTGCTCAGAACATCATAACAAAATAACAAAAACTGAATCTTTCCAATCAAGCTGATCCCAAATCACACATCAATTTACCGAAATGTGGGACAATCCATCCTTGCACAACACGGGCACATTTATTCTATTGCACCAGTCAGGGTTGCGGAATCAAGAATCGATGATAATTGAATAATTTGAACACTTTCTGAAGTCAGGCAGAGCATGATGCCCAGTATTAGACCAAGATATTTACAGAAAATGCTCCCTGTTCAGAAAGTGCACTGGAGCAGCTTCTCCAAGACAGCGATAAGGCCTTTATCACACGTATTGCTTCCTGGCTATCAGCTTTATGTTGACTTAACGCGAAGATGTAGCATGGCCACAAGGGATAAGAATGTGTCCAGTATCCCTGTGGAACGACCATGGTGTGTGTAGATTCGACCTTGTGAATCCACCCTATGATATTGGGGCTGCTCAAATGAAACCACCAGTGTATGTCGTATAGGAAAACACATACACACATGCACGTTCATGCGCACACACACGTGCATGCATGCACACATACATAAACAAGCGGACACACGTGCGCGCACACACACATGTACACACATACGCATGTACACATGCATGCACGTACATACACACAGACCTGGCAATGGACCATTCATTAAATTCACAGGTAAAATCTTTTCGAAAACGTTCACCAGGAAGTGATGTCAATCATAATGGATCTTAGCCAGTTTTGAGAAGATGTGTAGCTCAACTTGAGGTCCTGGATGTAGGTTTGCTCGCTGAGCTGGAAGATTGATTTTCAGACGTTTCGTCACCCTACTAGGTAACGTCTTCATTGAGCCTCCGGATGAAGCTTGATTCAGAGGCTCACTGAAGGTGTAACCTATTATGGTGATGAAATATCTAAAAATGATCCTTGCAGCTCAGCGAGCCAACCAAAAATCATAATACGTCTATCAGAGACACAGGGACTGCATTGCTTTCATTCTGGTTTTACATGATTACATTTGCATGTTGTCTGTAGAATAATGAAATGAGGGACGTGGATGTATGAGAAAATGACACAGGTCAGCAGTTAATGGAGAAATAATGATCTTATCACAACATATGGGGCAGGAATGTTACTGGTCAATACCCTCAATTTGGAAAATAAACCCATAATCCTGGCTCAACGAGTCAAACGAGCCCAAGAAGTACTGAAGTATAAGCAATTAACAGGAGACCACATGATAACGACACAGAGTGAGGCTAGCCGCCGCCATGCTTGATGGTCAGGCCACAATAATTAACCAGATCATCCAAGGTCCAATCAGGGATGACGTTGAACAACAAAAGCATACTCTGTGCATTCTCTATGCTAACTGGGATGATGGAACAGCTGAGGGAGGAGCTCAGGCAGGTTAGCCAATAGAAAGTCCCTTCCTGGATTTGTGACAAACAGCCTGAAACATTTGTTCCAGGAGAGGACCAACACCAACATCTCTCACTGTCAGTGACAGCAGCTCACTTATACTGGATTAATGACAGCTGCAGGGACACTCAGTGAGGCACTGGACCTGGTGCTCAGCATTCCAATTATCCCGAAGGACAAGGGATTGGAGTCGAAAATATCAGAATTATATAAAAAGGGTATTTGGATGTACTACCATGATGCCCTTACACACACTGCAAAAAGACTGGGAATATAAACAGGGATCAGTCTTAAGTAAATGTGAGCAAACAGGAAATATGGCCGGAGCTTGCCATTCATGAATTAGGCTCCTCTTATATCAGGCTGTAGACGTATTGCTCTCACCTTGATATATATCAGGATATTAGTTGCTATGATTGCTGGCTGGAAATGACAGATATCCCACTAAATGGGTGCGAACATTATAAATAATACACACAGGGGCTATAAGATAGATGGAACACCATGGGTTATCACTTTATTTTTATTAACTTACAGAGCAGAAATGAGGTAAAAATGCAAGGAGGGATTGACAAAAAGACGTCAATTGTTTTTGATATAGGGCTGCTAAAGAAGTCAAGAGATTTGCTTCAGTGGATCAGCACCTTTCATTTATTTCATTCCAACCAGACATATATGCTATGAACATATCAAAATATCCATAACTAGTTTGGAGTTTATGTTCAGGTCAGCAATCAGAATTTCTAACTTCAGATTGTAGACCCGATAGTTGTGTGCCTGTTCTGATGTATAGGGCATTAGACAGCACATCGTCCTGTTGGCCCAGAAACGAATGGGGAATAGACAGGAATGGAGAAAATCGAAGCTGCCATATTCGCTCCAACATTGCAGTCGAATTAGACATATGCATCACATTGTCCATAGGAGGCCATTCAGCACTTTGAGCGACATACTTTCCTTTGGTGCATAAGATTTTTTAATAAAAATGTATCGATCTCAAATTTAAATCTATCAACAGATCCAGTGTCCACTGTTCTTTGTCGAAGAGACCTCGCCCATCCTTTGTGAGCAAAAACTCTTCCTAATTGTCTGGCTCTGATGCACCCATGTTCTAAAATCCCTAAACAATGGAAACTGTTTATTTTTATCTGCACTGTGTGGTTTTCCTGTTAGTATCTTGGAGACGTACACACTGAGGAATCTATGCAGAAATCAATCATAGAATCCCTACACTGGTGACAGAGGCAATTTGGCCCAAGCACTGACCACCTGAAGAGCATTCTCCCCAGACTTTCGAACCCCAGCCTATCCCTGGATCTGCGCATTCACTACAGCCAATCTGCTTCACCTGTGCACCCCTAGTCACTACGAGCGAATTTAGCTTAGCAAATCCACCTAATTTTCACATCTCTAGACTATGGGAGAAATCCGGTGTACCCAAAGGAACCCACGCAACACGGGGAGAATATGCAAACCCCACTGGAACAGTTGCCCAAAGGTAGAACCGGACCCCAGCCCCTGGTGCTGTGGGGAGCAGTGCTGACCACTGAGCCATTGCGCTTCCTCATCTGTAATACACTGATTATTGCACTGGCCCTCATTTCTCCTGATATAATTTCTGTTAAACCCAACAAAGTCTGCTTGCCCTTGTAATTCCATACGTTGACCTCTATGATTCTGCATATTCCTATGCAAGATCATTTCTTGCTTTTTTACTTGCTCCAGCTCAGACTGAATATACTCCACTACCCTTTCCTTTCTACGTGTCTTTTTGTCAAGACACATAAACCACAATATTTCGAACAGTCTTTCATATTCCAGTCGCTGAAGACCAAGAGAACAGACTGACACCCAGATGCTCATCATTAACTGTGAATGGTAAAACATGCATTTTCTCTTGGAGTCCTGACTGCAGAATGAAAAGTTTCAAAAGGAAATAACCACCCGCCCCCTCAACACTCCTGCCCTGACCCTCCCCACCAGCCTGCGAGAATAAACATCATTTATTGTTTTCGCAGTTCTAAGGAAGGGTCACTCGACTCGAAATATTAACTCGATTTCTCTGTCAGCCGGTGTTGCCTGACCTGCTGAGTTTCTCCAGCTACTCTCTGTGTTTGATCCAGAAGGAAATTCAGTTTTAGCGGATGTTGCACAAAAAATACATGGAGAAGAAGCGATTACTGAGGACTGATCCTTTTCACAAGAAGAGCCACTTTCAGTCCCAATGTGAAGTATACACGCAAAGATCTGAAAATTGTTAAAATCTAAAATGATAACAAGAGAGAGCTGGAGAAACTCAGCAGATCTGGCCGCGTCAGTAGACAGAGTGAAACAACGTAAACGTTTTGACGTTTACGTAAATTGATTCACAGAGACGCACAGCATGGAAACTGGCCCTTTGGTCCAACTCATTCATGCTGAACGATACCCTAACCTAATTTCCCCCCATTTGCCAACACTTGGCCCATATCTCTCTGAACATTTCCTATTCATATACTCATCTAGATATCTTTTAAATATTGCAACTGTACGAGAGTCCACCACTTCCATTGGGAGCACATTCCATACACGTACCACCCTCTGAGTGAAAAAGTTGCCCCAATTGTCCCATGGATGCCTTTTCCCTCTCACCCTAAACATATGCCCTCTAGTTCTGGACTAGCCCACTCCTGGGAAAAAAAAACTTATCTACTTATCACAGCCATGCCTCTCATGATTTTAGAAACCTCTTTTAGGTCACCACTCATCCTCCAATGATCCAGGGAAAACAGCCCCAGCCTGTTCAGCCTCTCCCTGTAGCTCAAATCCTCCAACCCTGGCAACATCCTTGTAAACCTTTTCTGAACCCTTTCAAGTTTCACAACATCCTTCTGATAGGAAGGAGACCAGAATTGCATGCAATATTCCAAAGTGGCCTATCATTTCATTGTCCAGCCTCAGCATGACCTCCCAACTCCGTTCCTCAATGGTCTGACCAAGAAAGGAAAGTATATTAACTGCTTTCTTCATTAAACTCTGCGATTCTAATTTCGAGAAACTATAAACCTACACTCCAAGGTCTCTTTTTTCAGCAGCACTGCCCAGAACCTGAACACGAAGTGTAAAAGTCCTGCTCTGATTCTCTACAAAGCATGGAAGATTGTCATTGCACACAAGAGCACGGGAAGAAATTGAGCTTTATGTTGGACGCAAAATTTTGCAGTGTTTATTAAATGCATTGACCATTGTCAAGAAAAGCGTCCAAAGGAATGCAAACACTTTATGTAGCTCTGACCTGAACTTAGTTTGCGTCATTGCATAGATGCATGTGTTTGCACAAGAACTCAAATGGGTGAGCAGATGCCCAGTCTCAGTTGCAATGTATGGGGAGGAGGTATAATGTATTTGATCAAGCACAGACAAGGTGTTGACCAAAGAAGTGACTGCAGATGTCATATTGAGCAGTATAAAACTGCCCGACACCACAAAGAGAAGAAGAATCGATTTTCTTCGAGTGTTAATCTCTGGATCGCTCTGGATTTTAGACTGCTGAGCCCGAAGTCTCCTGCGACGAATATTGCTTCCTACAATGTGTCTGGCAGTCAAAGCATTAAATAGTAATATCAAAAAGAAAGGAATCCATGTAACTAAAAGATTTTGCAACTTCTCATAAGCTGCACCTATTGTTGATTTGAGAAAATTTATACTGGGGCGGTATCCCCAGTGAATATTGTTAATTGTGTGTTGGTGTTCATATGCAAACCAAAATGGAATGTTCTCTAAGTACACCAGCACCGTGACAATTATTATGACCGTAGATGCAGTTCTCACTGTGCTATACTTGGTTTTATGCTTCGCACAGCATATAGCTATAAATCGGTCAAAGGTGAAGCAGACTGTGTACCACACCGACAGATACACATTAGTGCAGCACATATACAATATAAGTTTGATGACCACAGTGTAGGAGAGGAATGAATATGGAAACTGTCTGCTCAAAATTTGAAACAAAATAACGTTAATGAGCATGACCAGCAGATCTGCTGTCACCATCGCCAACATGTAGATTGAAATACATTTGGAAAGGTCACAATTTCCTCTCAAGAGAATCACAGTTGTCAGGAGGTTTGCTGCAGGAAAAGAAGAAAAAAATACGTAAGTTAGCGAACACAGAACAATAGAATAGATGATGGACCGAGCAGCATTATCACCAAGTTATTAATTCAGAAATCCAAATAATAATTTAGGGGTTTTGGTTCAAATCTGAATTAGACATTTGAATTTGAATTCGTAAAGTTTGAATTCAATAAACATCGAGAACTAATAATTTAATGATGAAAATGGAATAATTGTCAATTGTCAGAGGAAATCCCATTTGGTTCAGTAATGTCCTTTAAAAAGAAACTGCTGCCCTTACCTGTGATTCAGGGCCATAACAATATGGTTGATTCTCAACTGCTTTCTGGGCAGTGAGGAATGGGTAATAAATGCTTGCCTATCTTGTGGCACACACCTCCCATGTGGAATAAAATATTAGATTTAATGACATTTCACCTGCCAATGTGTAGATGCTGTCCAGTGTATTATGAATTGTGGGTGTCCTATTGTCATAACAAAAATAAGTAACGATAATCCTTTTGAAGCAACTCATTGTGGATGGAATTTGCTTGGCGGACTGCAAGGATTCTTCCCAGTGTTTGTAGATGCACCCCATAGAAAGCATTCTATCTGAATGCATCACAGTGCGGTGTAGCAACTGTTCTTTGCAAACTACAAGAACTACTAGGAGACATGATGACAGCCCAGCCCATCATGCACACCCGCTTTCCACCCACTGACTCTAAATTTACTTTCCACTGCCTCAGCAAAACAACTAATGTAATCAAAGACCCCTCCCATCACAATTCTACAATCTTCCAACATCTTCCGTCGGGAAGAAGTCATAAATGTCTGTAATAAGTGGGGGATAAGGCCATCGGGCACAACCAGTCCACACCTGCTCTATGAAGAGCACCCCACCCAGAATCACCCTGCGGTCTTATCCTTGCAACCTTGCATTTCCCATTGCCAAACCATCTAGCCTGAGCTCTTTTGGTCTTACTCTCAGTGAACCTTCTCTGCAGCTGTATTCTTTGCTCTGTTAAATTGCCCTTTGCAACGTTAACGGTATGACCTGCCTGCATTGCATGCAAAACAAAGCTTTTCACTTTACCTAGTCGCATTTGACAATAATAAATCAAATCAAATCAAATCAATTATTAAGGAAGCTCAGCACCAGTTTCTCAAGGTCAATCTTGATGAATAACAAAGATTGACTCACTCCCCAGGAAAGCAGGAGGAAACAATATAGAGCGATAGAGCAATCCATTCTGAAAAAAAGATAATCTTAGCTGGGGCGTTAGTTTTCCGCAATACATCAATAAACAGGTCCCATAGCGGAATGCACATCTCACTTGTTTGTATGAACGTATGAAACAGGAACAAGAGTAGTGTTTACGACCTTTCGAGCCTGCTGTGCCTTTAAAAACAATCGTGCTGTTCTGTCTGCATTTTGAACTCCACATTCCCATCGACCCAAGACAGCCCTGGATTGATCTGCTACACATGAATCTATCAACACCAGTTTGGAAAAATATTGAAGAATTCTGCCTCCATCACCTCCTGATGCAGTTAAACGAAATTCACATAACACCCCAGAGAGCGAGAGAGAGAAATAAAACTGTCATTCACTTTCTCAAACGGTGACCCCCAACTTTAAAGCAATGAAATCAGACATTAGAATTCATTCCTTTTCACAACGGGAAGGAGAGGTTTGGAAATCCCTCCCAAAATCTGCATTTGACAATCCATCAGTTGTTGAATTTCAATCAGAAATCAACAATTGTTCTCTTAAACTAAAGTATTGAGTAATACTGGCCAAAGGTAAGTCGATAGACTTAGGTCACAGCTCAAACGTTATGTCATTGACAGGCAGAACAGGCTCGATGGGCTGAATGGCCTATTGCTGTTCCTATGTGCAGTGTTACATGACGATCCACAATATGTTCAAATGTAATTATAAGGAAGTGAGATACATTAATTAATTAGAATGAAGTGCTGCAGAAGCTGGAGATACGAATCAAACAAACAAAAGTAGCTGGAGAAACTCATCCTGTATGGCCGCACCCGTGGAGACAGAAACACTGTTAACGTTTAAATCTTTTTTCAGAAAATACCTGGAACACCAAAGGCTGCGAGCACAGGATAGAAGATATCCTTTGTCAGTAAAATTATTGGTTGCACCATTGTTTAGAAGAACTCAGTCATTATGCCTTGTTGTATCTTTTCGCTGAGAATGGATAGGAGATTCACGAAGGCTTCCCTTTTATAGCACAGTTGGTGACCAAGCATGAAATGAGTTTGCATAATGTGAGTCCTTAATTAGTTCATTAAAAGACAGTTCAGTTCAGGCAGACTGGCAGTCCATGAAAGCTTTGCAATCAAAATTCATCACACGGAAAAACATTGGAGAATAAGCATTGAATTAAAATGTGAGAAGCAATCACAAAACTCATAAAACTCATAGATTAATATTAAAACCAATCTACTTGGTGAATTGGAAACAGCTATAACTGTTCTTGCAGATTCACCCTTCTTGACGTCTGGGGTAGAGACAATTATTGAGGAAAAGCCAACGATGGGGGATTGAAGTTTGAGGAAGAGAGGATGAGAGAGAGAGAGAGACAGACAGACAGACAAAAGGTAGAATTGCAAAAGTTTGAAGAGTTGAAAGAGAGAGAGAGATGAGTGTGAGTTCTAAAATGACAGAGAGAGAGCAAGAAAGAGAGAGATAGAGAGAGAATGGTCAACGAAAGAAGCAGAATCTGCAATCTGTCACCGATGCTACCCACTCTAACATCATGAACCACGTCCGGAAATCGCAAATTATTACAACAGGTATATCACTGATCTCATTCTTTCTGAAACTGTGCATCCAGTTATATCACTAAACGTGCAATAAAATTAATCAGGAAATGATAACATAGCTTTCTGTTATTATAATATATTTGCAGATGAATTGAGAAGATTAGTGAAGGATAGTGTGGGGGGCTTTCAAGAAAATGTTATGGTGGAGATACTAAATTAATACTTTGCTTCTGTCTTTACTAAATTAGAGTATGGTGACATTGGTCCAGTTGAAACTATGATTGTTTAACAACTGAACAGTACAGAATTGGATAAAACAGAGATTCCAAATAGTCTGGCAGCACTCCAAACGTCCAAACTTCAGGTCGGCCTGAAAGGGATACTTCCGAGATTGCTGCGAGAGAGAAGGGAGCAGATCACAGAGACATTGATGGAAATTGTACAGACCTCTCCAAGCATGAGATAATTGCTGTTGGACTATAGGCTTTGACTGTGGCATTTGATTTCTGAAAGGGATGGAGAGAGAGAGAGAGAGAGAGAGAGAGAGAGAGAGAGAGAGAGAGAGAGAGAGAGAGAGAAAAGGGAAAGAGATCCAGCGACAGAGAGAAAAGGGACGGAGAGAGAGAGAAAAAAAAAGGGGAAGAGGGAAAGGAAAGGGATGAGAGAGAGGAAAAAATGGACGGAGAGAGAGAGAAAAGGGACGGAGAGAGGGAGAGAGAGAGAGAGAACAGGGACAGAGAGAGAGAAGGGACAGAGAGAGAGAAAAAAGACAGAGAGAGAGAAAAAAGAGGACAGAGAGAGAGAGAAAAAAGAGACGGAGAGAGAGAGAAAAAAAAGGGACGGAGAGCAAGAGAGGGAAAAGGGACACAGAGAGAGAGAAAAAATGGACGGAGAGAGAGAGAAAAAGGAAACAGAGAGAGAAAAGGGAAAGAGAATGAGAAAAGGGACGGAGAGAGAGAGAGAGAAAAGGGAAAGAGAGAGAAAAAGGACAGAGAGAGAGAGAGAAAAAGAGGAGAGAGAGTAAAAAGGGATGGAGAGTAAGAGAGTGAGAGAAAAGGGACGGAGAGAGAGAGAGAAAAGGACAGACAGAGAAAAACAGGGACAGAGAGAGAGAGAGAAAAGGGAAGAAGAGAGAGAGAGAAAAGGGACGGAGAGAGAGAGAGTGAGAGAGAGAGAGAAGGGACGGAGAGAGAGAAAAGGGACAGATAGAGAGCAAATAAAGGACACAGAGAGATAAAAGGGACAGAGAACGAGAGACAGAAAAGGGATGGAGAGAGAGAGAAAGAAAAGGGATGGAGTGCGAGAGTGAAAAGGGACAGAGAAAGAGAGAAAAGTGACAGAGAGAGAGAGAGATAAAAGTTCACACAGTAAGCATTGATAATGACTGTAGAGTTGCCTTCAGAGTTATCCATAGTTTTTGCCCACTCTGGAAACAGAGAGGCTTCATCTCATCAGCAGGGAGGCCTCGACAACACGCTGCACTGGTCTCTAACCCCCTGGAAGCTGTCTTTGTACCCTCCGCCCTAATGATGAAAAAATGCCCTGCACATCCCTCTTGCAATGACTGTGTCACCCTGGGGAATGCCTCAGCCGATCCAGCAGCCTGGGAGGGCCACACTGCCCCCCCCACCACTCACCTCCGGCCCAGCCCAGAATAGTGAAGGCCCCAGTATTGCCTGACTCTATGGAGGCCGTGCGAGCTGCTCAACAGGCTGCTCCACCGCAAGGAAAGGAGAGTTGGGCCCCGCATTGGGACCATGCAGTCTCCTTCCCTACAGCTGCTCAGACATCCGGATGGCTGCATCATTTACCCAAGCACCCACCTCCACTCACTGACCCTCGCAGCCCATGGCATTAGCCACATGGGCAAGAGGGGCATGATGCACACAGTAATGCAGTGCTGGCATGCACCGGGTATTGCTGCTACTGCACTGCTAGATTATGTTCAGGCCCTTAGCAGCAATATTAGTGTTACACACGACCAGGTCAGAGGTTGGAGCAAAACATTGCCAGGGTGGGATGGATCTTTGAGAATGCTGGCGGCCTTTCCTGGACAGCAGGCCTGGGTAGATGGATTCTACAGACAGGAGGCTGGCCTTTGTGATTGTCCGGGCGGAGTTCACCACTCTCTGTAACCGTCTCCGATCTTGAATGCTACAGTTTCCATACCAGGCAGTGATACACCCAGACAGAATGCTCTCGGTGGCGCACCTATAAAAGTTGGCAAAGTTATTCACTGTCCTGCCAAATTTCCTCAGCTGCCTGAAGGAGAAAAGTTATTGCTGAACCTTTGTAACCAGTGTGTCCACATGATGAGTCCAAGAAAGCTTGTTGTGGATGACCACACCCAGGAGCTTGATATTCTCCACTCGTTCCACCTCTGTGCTGTTAATGTGTAGGGAGGTCGATCAGTAACATCCCGCTGAAAGTCAATAATGAGTTCCTTGGTTTTGGCGACATTGAGAGCGAGGTTGTTCTCAGTGCAACATTTTTCTAGGTTTCCACCTCCTCTCTGTAGTCTGTTTCATTGCCATCTGAGATTCGACCGACTATGGTGGTGTCATCAGCGAACTTGTAAATGACATTAGTCTGGTATTTGGCGATACAGTCTTGGGTATACAGTAAGTACAGTAGGGGGCTGAGTGCAGACCCCTAAGGGCTCCAGTGTGGAGTGTGAGTGAGGATGAAATATTGCACCCACTCTTTACTGATTGTGGCCTGTGGGTCAGGAAAATGAGGATCCAGTTCCAGACAGTGGGGTTTAGTCTGAGATCACTAAGTTTAGGAATCAGTCTCCAGGAAATAATAGTGTTGAAGGCTGAACTGTAGTCAATGAGTAGGATCCTTACGTAGCTGTTCTTAATGTCAAGATGTTCTAGAGAGGAGTGAAGGGCAAGTGATATGGCATCTGACGTGGATTTGTTGGTCCGATAGGCAAATTAGAATGGCTCAAGTGTAGTGGGGAGGCTGGAGTTGATTAATGCCATGACCAGCATTTCAAAGCACTTCATGACCACTGAAGTTCGGGCCACTGGGCGGTAGTCATTGAGACATGCTGCATGAGCCTTCTTCGGCACAGGGATGATGTTAGCCCTGTTGAAATAGGCAGGCACAGTGGCCTGTTGCAGGGAGAGGCTGAAGATGCTCAGGAAGACCTCTGCCAGTTGATATGTGCGTGCTCTGAGTGCATGGCCTGCTACTCTGTCTGGTCCCATCGCTTTCCTTGCATTCACACGAAGGAAAATTGATGTGACCTCTGATGCAGTGACTGTTGAGATAGGTTCGTCAGGACTTGTCAGAATAGGTGTTATCTCTCCGCCGAAATTCTACTCAATGCGAGAGTAGGAGTCGTTGAGACGATCTGGGAGGGATGTGTCATCGTCTGCTATCTTGTCCCTTATAAAATAAATGTAAAATAAATTGGGATTCTGAAAGCAACATTGGCCAATTGAATGGCCTGCTGGGAAAACTGGATAACTGAGGTTGGATCAGGCCAGACCAACAGGTATGCACACCTGTTAGCCTGATTGATGATATGGAATAGGTTTTAATAGGACAGTGGGAACTGCAGTACGAAGGCAGGAAGCTTGCAGCATTCACTTGGATCAAGTCAGACAGATATACAGACTATTCAACATGATTGATTGAACAGCTGTTGACAGGACAATGCTGCAAGGTTTCGGGTGGAACGGTAGATCTGAGTTTTATTCGAACGGCTATCGAGACAGTTTGGCTCCTCGGGTCCGCTCAGTCAATCGGGAAATTACAATATCCGAGACTGTCTTTTGTAACAGCCATCCCGAGATAGAATGTCAACTAACATCAAGTTATTAATTTATGCAAATTATATTCTTACAACAAACCGTTGCTGCCCAACAGTACTCGGAGGTGACCCAGATAACTAGTTAAAAGCCTAGTCCTGATGAAGGGTTAGACCCGAAACATTGACTTCTCCACCTCCTGATGCTGCCTGGCTTGCTGTGTGCTTCCTGCCTGTAAACGAGTTAAATAAAGCAACTCAGATCAGAGGGGTCCCTCACGCACTCCAGAGAGAACATCCACACCAAGAATTAGAAACCTTGGGAGCTTGAAAAACAGCCTGATCTTCAGTTTTACCCATTATAATCGGGGTCGTATTAACCTCTTTATCACCTTCTGAAAATGCAATCTTGTACAAAGAAGAGATGCCTTTTCTTTGTTGATTAGATTAAAACTCCGATGTTTATTAGTTTCTTTGATATGCTGATGTACCCTGCGTTTGTGATAAAACATATATATGTGAAGACATTTTCATGATTAAAGTATAAATTTTAAAATTGAAAATTATCTTGCGCTCTCAAAGCCAGAGGGCACAGGCATCACAGAACTGTAAAGTTGCTCTGGAAATTAGAAGGACAGGCGGGGTTTATAGTAGTGCGACATGGGAGCAGCATGGTGGCTCAGCGGTAAGCACTGCTGTCTCACAGCGCCAGGGCTGCGGGTTTACTTCCAGTCTCGCACAACTGTGCAACGTGTGCACGCTTTCCGGCGTGGGTTTGCTCCGGATTCCTCGCACGGTCCAAAGAGGTGTAGGTGAAGTGAACATGCTAAAATTGCTGGCTGCATTATTCAGATGGGAAATGGTTCTGGGTGGATGACTCTTCTCAGGGCCTGTGTGTACTTGTTGGGCTGAAGAGCCTGTTTCCACACTTAGGTGATCTAATCTTGTAAAACACGTATCAATATTATTGCAAGTAAATCAAATACATATGAAAATAATATTGACATTTGAATCACAGGCGAGTGTTTTCGATACAACAGAGGGTGTTGAAAACATGCAATGTGCATCCAGAGAAGGTGGTGCCCCCAGTTTAATGTGACATCCAAACGAAGTTGAGAAATATTTACTTGTGCCTGGTTCCTTAATCTTAACTATGAGATCTCCTGAAGGAATTGATCTGCAACTGGTGCAATACAGACGTTAGGAGATTGCAAGCCTGCTGTTTCATAAAAAGAAGATTTGTTCAATTTGTAGGGATTAGGATGAAAGTGATTTCAAAATATCGTTCAAGTTTCACCAGCAAAGCTTAAAAATAGCTTTTATTGGCGTTCACCTCCATTGTGATCAGTGTTTGACAGCAGAGAGCTTCAAATGTCTGATACATTATTGGGGCTTTGTTCTGGTGAAACAGGAGGCAGCCTGAAGGGCTGGGGAAAGACCACCGTGTTACATATGCCTGTCTAAGAAGAACAGGGGGCGCACGCAGCCATTTAGGCTCTGCTGACGTCTCACGTAAATATATGGACATGAGTGATAAGCGTACAGATCTGTATATACAAATGATAAATTCTGACCTCTGTATGCAAATGTTTATGTACGTGTGGCATGACCAACTGTACAGACCATCAAATTATTTTATGAATAAAGTATATTTTTGACATAAATAAAAGTAGTTCTCCCAGGACGAGGCTATCCCATTGCAATTTGTGTGTGTTGACGCTTGTGATATCCACAAATGTGGGATACTCGACTGCAAACTTTGTGGTAGTTGGGCACTGCGTTCATGCTCTCCCCTGGTATACAAGCAAAAAGCAGATGTTCCACTCGATGGCGCTCACTTGTGTTTCCCACAGCTTCCTTGTGTACCGCCCGTCTCTGTTCAACAAGTTGACAGATATATGCTGCACATCTTACTTCATCCTGCTATAAACCACTATGTTAAACCTTTTGACAAGAGCAACAAGCCAAGCCTTCAAATTACCAAATCTATTTCACTCTATTTACTGCCTTTTGCTCAAAATGCCTCTTTAAACAATTTATCAGAGAGAGGGAAAACAGTCCAGCCTATTAAGCCTCTCCTTGTATCTCAAATCCTCCAACCCTGGCAACTTCCTTGTCAGTCTTTTCTGAATCCTTTCATGTTTCAACACATCCTTCCAATGGAGACCAGATTGCACGGGTGATGTCCGGGGAACAACCCTCGGTAGTAAAGTACTTTCAATCGCCACAGCAGAATGTTAGTGAGAATGAAAAGTAGATCTGATGTTGCCTTCGCCAAAAGACAGAGCCTTGTGCAGTGAGAGAGGTCACACATTCCTCATGCGAGAACCAAAATCAGGAGGAAATTAACAGAAAGAGACAGAAGGTAAAATACAAATCAGAACTTAATTGATCCAACATCCTCCACATCTGCCAACAGAGCAATGGAAGAACTTCACATCTAACTGAGTCAGGGAATTAACAGATGACAAAGGGCCATCGTTTTAAGGTGAAAGGCAAAAGTCTGGTGGTGATTTGAGGAAAAGGCTTTCGCTCAGATAGTGGTGGGGTTCTTGTAATTCAGTGCTTGGAGGCTAGTTGAGGTGGGAAACATCACAACTTTTATAAACTACCTGGGACGAGACTAGATTTCATCTAGCTTTGGTAGCACAAGCTTGATGGACCTTTTCTGTATAATGGTCATAGAGTCGTAATCATTGAGAGGTACAGCATGGAAACAGACCCTTCAGTCCACCCCGTCCATGCCGACTTCTGGGAGATAAGTTGGAAGGGAACAATTTTCCTGAAATAAATCAAAGCCTGTGCATACTGGGAATTTGAAACAAAAACAGAAATAGCTTGCGAAACCCAACAGGCTCTGTCGGATCTGTGGAGACAGAAACAGAATTAATGAAATCATTCTTCATCTGAAGACATTCGTCTGAATATTTGTCAAGGAACTCGAAATACCAACTTGGTTTTCTCCTCACTCCAGGCCCTGTCATTGCAAATGGATTGATTTCCAATAGGGAATTGAAATTTCTAGTGTTGATATTTATCGGCTTTGAAGCATTTGTTTGTCAACTCTAAGCATACGGGGCTCGATTGGGGTCATCTATATATAGAGCATGGAAACAGGCCCTTTGGTCCAAATCGTCCATGCCGACCAGATATTCTATCATCATCTACTCCCATTTGGCTCCATATCCCTTGAAACATTTCCCCTTCAATTACCCATTCAGTTGCTTTGTAAATGTTGTAATTTCATCATTCTCCATCATTTCCTCTGGTATTTCATTCCATGCATGTGCTACCCTTTGTGTGAAAGAAGTTTTACCCTTTAAATCTATCCTGTCCCACTCTAAATCTATGCTCACTACCTCTGGACTCCCACACACCAGGGAAAAGACCTTGTCTATTTGCAATATCCATGACCTTGGGATTTTATAAACCTCTATAAGGTCACCCTAGCCTCCAAAGCTTCATTAAGACCAGACCTATTCAACGTTTACCAATAGTTCAAACCCTCCAAACCTGGCAGCATCCTTGCAAATATTTAATGAACCGTTTGAAGTTTTACACCGTGCTTCCTTTCGAAGTGAGACCAGAATTACACACAGTTTTCCCAAAAGTGACCTAACTAATGTCCTGTACAGCTGCAACATGACCACAACACACATAATAAATGTTCTGACTAATAAAGGAGCAGATATTGAACATCTTCTTCACTATTGCACCTACCAAAGTCTCCACTTCCAAGGAACTATGAAACTGCACTTGAAGGTCTCTTTATTCAATAACACTCCCCAGCATCTTACCATGAAGTTAGTGAGATGTGATTTCCAATGTACAGAACCATGTTGAAAATCTCTATTCAGACCTTGCCTATACAAATGCAGGGTACATATAAATTCGTCAGGCTTCCCTCCAACACTTGCCGACCACAAATGTAACACTCATTGATCTATAGTTCCCCGACTTTTCCTTACCACCTTTTTTGAAATAGTGGTACTACATTAGCCAACCTCCAGTCTTCCGACACCTCATTTGTGACTATTGATTATCCAATTATTTTCACAATGGGTCAGCAATCACTTCCCTAGCTTCCCACAGATTTCGAGTGTACACCTGATCAGGTACTGCGGATTTTTCCAACTTGATGTATTTTATGACATCTATCACTTCCTCCAGTGTTATATGGAAATGCTTTAAGATGCCACCATCTATTTCCTCCCATTCTATACCCTCCATGCCTTTCTCCACACGAAACACTGATGCAAAATCCGCGTTTCGTATTCCCCCCCACCATCTCCTGCAATTCCACACAGAATTCTCTCCTTAAAAGCCCTTTTGTCCTTAATGTATTTATGAAATCCCCTTAGATTCTCCGTAACCGTATTTGTTAAATTTATCTTATATCCCCTTTTGTAATCCTGCTGTTCCTCTTAAGTACACCCCTGCTCTTCAATGGATTCACTCAACCTCTGCTAACTACACTTGATGTATGCTTCATTCTTTTTCTGAACCAAAAACTAGACCTACCAGCTTTACCTTTGCCCAAACAGGAACATTCTCTTTCTGGACTCTCGTTATCTCGTGTATGAAGGCTTCTCATTTTCCAGCTGTTTCTTTTCGTGAGAACAGCGTCCTTCAATTAACTTTTGAAATTTCTTGCCTAATGGTCTTCCTCCAATTTTGAACTTGAACATTTAGATTCAGTCGATACTTTTCTGTCATTATTTTAAACTAACAGAACTCAAGTCTCTGACCCCAAACTGCCCCCCCAACTATCCCTCGGTCACTTGCCCTGCCTTCTTTGGAGGTCAGGTTTTGTACGTTCTCTTGAAAATACATCCACATTCTGAATCAGAAAAAATTAATAGGCAAACTTAACAAATTCTTTTTCATCGAAGCCCTCAATAAAGTGGAAGTCCTACTCTATCTTTGGAAAGTTAAAATCACCTCCAATTACCACACTACTATTCTTACAATTAACTGAGATCCCTTTACAAATGTGTTTCTCTATTTCCTACTAACTCTTGAGGGGTCTGTCGTACAGTACCAAGAAGGTAATCAGTTCAATTTTATTTCTCATTTTCAAACAAATAACTAGATGTATTCCCAAGAATATCTTCGCTAAGGGCAGCCAAAATGTATTCACTAATCAAAAAGCAAATCCCCATCTTCTCTTGTATCCTTTCTTTCCTTCCTACAGGATTTCTATCTTGCAAATTAATCTGCCGGCCATATCCATCCCTGAACCACATCTTTGTAATTGCTATGACATTCCAATCTCATGTTTCTAACAACACCCTCAGTTAATCTATCTTCCCTGTTGGGCATCTTGTCTAGAAATAAATGCAATTTAATTTGTCAGTCCTGCTTCATTCTCTGCTTTTTTCCTGCCTGCCCTGAATTTTCCCAGCTGTACCAATCTCAGTCTGTTCTCTTTCCTCACTATCTCCCTGTCCACAACCAACGACCCATTCCTCCCCCAACCCCCCCCCCCCCCCGATGCACAACGTCCTTGCATGCCCCACTCCATCCTTAATAGTTAAATATTCCCGAGCAGCTCTCGCAAATCTGCCTGAGAGTTAATTAGTTCTCTTCCAATTCATGCGCAATATGTCCTCCTTGTACTGGTCACTACAGCAGAGAAAAGTTTCCAAATATCCAAAAATGTGAACTCTTCTCCCCTGCATCAGCTCCTTAGCTACGTATGCATCGGCTCTATCCTGCTATTCCTACACTCAGTTGCCCGTGGCAACTAGAGTAATCCAGATATTACAAACCTCAAGGCTCTTCTTTCAATTTCATGCCAATCCTCTTACACTCGCCCTTCAGAATTTCATCCGTTTTCCTTTCTAAGTCGTCAGTTCCAATGTACAAAAAGACCTACTGTTTGTTCTACTCCTCTTTGAGAATATTCTGCATCCTCTCCGAGATATCTTTGATCCTGGCACCAGTGAGGCAACATGTGCTCTTGGGCACAGAAACGTCTGTCTGTTTCTCTGACGAGAGAGTCCACTATCACAGTCGATCAGTACCTGACGTTACTCTTTTTACATTCAAACCAGTCTTGATGCCAGAAACGTGGCTGTTCATGCTCCATTCCCCTCAGAGTCCATCATCCAGTACGTTTTCAAAAACAGCATATCTATTCAAGATATGGATAGCCACATTAGAATCCTGCACTACTTATCTCCCTCCCCTAGCTGTCCTGGAGCTAACCCATCTACCTGACTGTATCTGTGGTTTTTCACTCTTCCTGAAACGGCCATCCATCTCACAGCCCAGCTCCTGAAAATTCCTTATCACTTCAAACTGCTGCTTCAACTGATCCATGCAGTCTGATCGGATTCGCAACCAAACACACTTACTGAAGCCATAATCATGAGTAACATGGAAGCTACAGCGAACTTTGGTAAGGATCTAGCAGAAGTATTGTGTACAGTTCTGGTCAACACATGATAGGAATGTAAACACTCACAGAAACGCATCAATCTTCAAAACGCTGATGAGAGATGGGAAGAGCGACGGAGTTTAATATGGGGAAAAGGTTAACTATGAAAGAGTGGAGATAATCCCGTGCAAGTAAAGGTCCAAAAATGGTTCTCTCCAAAAAAGGATATCAGTCTCCACTTACTATGGGGAAAGCAAATATTCAGATCACATCATCTTCAGCAGAACTGAAGCACGACGCATTTATACAGTCCAGCAAGCCTTGATAGTTTTCTGCGATGCATCTGGTATTTGCTACACATGTCTGCTACTGTCAGTGGTGGAGGAAGTGGATGCTTGTGGATGTAATGCCAATCAAGCGGGCTGCCTTTTCCTGGATGGTGCTGAAAATGTGTTGCTGGAAAAGCGCAGCAGGTCAGGAAGCATCCAAGGAACAGGAGAATCGACGTTTCAGGAGAATCGAACCTCATTCCTGAAGAAGGGCTTATGCACGAAACGTCGATTCTCCTCTTCCTTGCATGCTGCCTGACCTGCTGCGCTTTTCCAGCAACACATTTTCAGCTCTAATCTCCAGCATCTGCAAACTTAGAACTGTTCATGTTCATATTTAAGTATTGTATATTAGAACCGTTCTTGTCTATATGTAAATATTGAAATGTGCTGGAGCTGTTTCAGTTAATATATAAAAATTGTGAATTGAAACTATTCCAGTTTATGTTCAAATATTACTTATATTTGAGCTGCGGCAGTTAGTACATAAACATTACTGTGTATTGGAGCTGTTGCTGTTAAATGTAAATGAGTGTATGTTGAAGTTATGCCTACCTCCTGTCGATCAGCAAGAGTGGATCTAATGTGTGGTTTGGCTGCTGAGCCCCTCCAGAGCTGTGGGATGGATTTGCAATTACAGCGCTGGCCAGAGGGGCGGCAACACAAAGCAGCAGCAGTCACGTGTTAGGGGTAGTGGGGAATGATCAGGCAGGGAATCCTGGTCTCTGTTTATTGTAGTGTAAACACACATTCTGGAATTGGGGACAGTAATTGAAAAGCACCAGGGGAAGATAGAGAGAGTTAGAGAGGGACTCAAGATTGCAATAGGGAGAGAATTCAATACAGAATAATGTTGATAGGATTGAATAGACAGTAACAATGAGAGGGTTTAATAGGGAGTCATAGGGAGAGGGTTAAATACAGATGACGGGACGGGTTTTTTAAAAAAAAGGAATAAGGAAAGGTGGAAAATGGAACTATATTGGAAGAAGATTGAATATAATTGAGGGACGAAAGGGTTAACTACAGTGAAAGGGAGAGGATTTAATATCAAGTAGCATGGAGAGGATTAAACAGGGAATAACGCAAAAAGAGTTCATTATAAAGGAATAGATATGCTGGAATAAGAAGCGTTATGATACAGCGGAGAATCTTTCTGCTAATTAAACTAAGCACAGAGAAAAGCTCACCTCAACGCATAATCTAGTAAATTATGAGTGACAGAGAACTTCGCAAATTCCAATATTTGAAGAAAACATTCAATAGTATTCTATAGCTCGAAAGGGAATATTAAACAACAACTATTTACAAGTCTGAGCCTCCTTACTCTTAAAGATCTGTTATCTCCTTTCAAATCGGTGACAATATTTTGATACAATAAAAGCCCCTATTAAAACTGCGTCAGCTGAATTTTCAGAACAAGCCACCGTCTGTTGGTGTCGGTGCCTGTCTTATTTCAGCTGAAGATCGCCCTGCGTCATCTTCGGTCTTTTGTTCCAAAGATGGTTCCTATGAAAAGGTAACTTTGATAGATTCTGTTTTGCTTGCAGATACTCTGATGATGGCAGTTGGTCGCTCTCGCTTGCTAACTGTCCAAAATGCCGGCTTTTTTATACTACAAAACATCATATATTCTCATCAGGTAAATATTGTCAAAACAATAAAATTAAAATTTGATTGGAGTTTAGAAACTTGGAGAATCATGGAAACTGTATGATTAAATTTGAACTGGTGTGAACATAGCAATCAAATGTTAGGTATTTTCAATGTTCCAGTATCCTCTGAGACTGGTAGTTATTCACATGACAGTTGTCTGCAATACTGTTGCACTAAGTGTTCTGCCATTCTTGTTTTTTTCTTGCTTCCCGCCTTTTTAAATAGTTTGGTTACTCTTACCACCCTCCAATCCATTCGACCTTCTCCTGAGTTGTCAGAAGTTTGGAAGATGATCACTGGAATTCAATATTACCAAGGGCACTGTATTTAACACTCTCCGGGGGAATTATCATGGCCTGGTGATTTCACAGCGTTTAACCACTTTAATTTCCCAATAATAACCCTTCTTTTTACATTTGGCCCTTTAACTAAAGCCTTCACAACTGAACATTTCTGGGACGTTATTTGTGAAGCAAAAGCCACATATATATGCTTAATTCTTCTCCCATTTCAGTTTACCTCTCCTTTATACTTTCCCCTCATTCTGAATTAAAGGGATTCACCTTTGAAATCACATTTGTCTAAAATGTCACACATCGTCAAAAACTTTACAGTCATTGTCTTTCGGTCCCTGTACGTTTATTCTCACGTTAGATTGCTCCACTCTTGACAAATCTTTTCATCTTCTCTTTCTGACTTCTGAACTGCTCCTCAAGCTGAGGCTTGTCTTTTTTGTGAACATTTTAGACATTCCCTCTTTGGATTCAATAGTATTCATGATGTCTTTTGCAATCTCTAGCCGAGATACCTTTCCCCTCTTCAAATCAAAAATAACAAAAACGTCATACGCATATGTAGGCGCTGAAGGAGAATAGTTACTTAAAATATCATATGAAAAGAAACAAACATTTGAGTTTGAGCCTATCGAGCAAACAAACCAAAGGCATTTCTTATTTGCAGAAAATTATATGTCCATACAATTGAGACATCAGGAGAGAGAGAGATAGAGAGAGAATAGGTTTTATTTGTCAATTCTACCATTTCCAATGATACAGTAAAAACGAAACAGCGTTCCTGCAAGACCGACGGTGCTAAACGAACAGCACAATCTACACAATCGTACACGGCATAAAGTGCATAAGAAATGCAAAACACGAAAGCTAGAAGAATGAAAAATAATCGACTTTTTCTAGCAGCAACTTGAAGCCGTGCAAAGAATTTCAGATGGAAAAGAGTCCAGTCATACTGTGTTAAGGAGCCTGGTGGCTTGTGGGAACGAACTGTTGCAAGTCTGGCCGCGAGAGACTGAATGCTTCGGTATATTCTGCAAGCAGGAGGGTGAAGAGTGAACGATAGGTGTGTAGGAGCATCCATAATGCTCTGAGCCTGTTGGACGCAGCGTTTTCCGTAAAAATCTGGAATGGAGTGAAGGAGTTGCGACAACTGAACGGTCCTTCATTAACACAAAGACTTTGGACGTTAGTATTCCCCTATTCTGCTTTGACTGCAAATGCCTAATTCTTACTGCACTCCTGAGCACATTGTCCTGATATTTATGTCACACTAGTTCGAGGTCAACTCCTTGCTCTGGAAATTCTATCAAATTCTGGCAAAGAGCGTCTTTCACTGAGTTCTTCATTTTTCAGGCAGTATTGATATTTTCTTGACCTGCATCCAGGGGGAACAAGGTGATGAACACAGAATCCTGCTCACGGAACTGCTCAGAATGAACCTCACAAGTGATATCTTGGTTCTTGTTTCAAACTCCTAGTGATGAGGAATTCTGCCAGGAGACTTTGACACTTTCCTGTTTTATTGCTGCTCCAGACAGAAATGATTAATTATTTCACTTCATGTGCATATTCCCTCCATATTAGCCATTGCTTATCCTCTGCCAATTCTTTTAGAAAGGTATTATTGCCAACTTATTCATCAATTCCTCCTTGTTCTCTTCATTTAGATTCTGGATCGCAGTTTCAGGTTTAATTTCTTCACTGTCCTGCTGAATAAACAATTCTACCATTTTAAGTCACTCCTTAAAATGTACCCCAAACAATAAGATTGTAAATTAATACCATATCATTCCATATAACCACTCCACGACATACTCTTCTCCTGGTTCTTGCTCTACATGTTGGTCTAAACAACATCCGATAAAGACTTCAGGATATTGTCCTATTTATAGTTTGGTTTGTCAAACAAATATACATATCACAGTCAATCATGATTGCAGTTGTATAGTACATGCATGGTGTTAAATGCCTTCCTGGATGTCCCCAGTACTGTTTGGACCCTATAGACAAACCCCATCAGCACATACTGTTGTTTGGGACTCCCTCCCACCAACCATACAGGTTCTACTAATTCTGTGCATGTTAACATAGGGCAGTAGGGTGCAAGAAATCTGCTTCACTTATTTATTGGAGGAGAGACAGGAGGAGATTGCTGTATCAGGGTAGATGGAATTAAAGGGATTTATTCTTTGTTTTAATGGGGACATTCTTTGGAATTCTGGAGCAGAAGTGTCTTCGGCGTTGCAGTTCAAAATCTTGTTGAGTTTAGCAAGCACGGTTCAGTTGACAGTTTGGAAGAGCATCTGCAATCTTCGTATTTGTCACAAGAGGGCTAGAATATACGAGCAGGGGCGTATTGCTGAAACTGTATTTGGCTCTGGTCAGAATACATTCGGAATATTAGGAGCAGCTGTGGAATCCATAGCTATGGAAGCATGTGCTGGCTTTCCAAGCTGTTCAGAGAATGTTTCCAAGAAGGAGTCCAGGGAAGAAGGATTTGTGATATCAGGTGCAGTTGAGGACCCTGGGTCTGCACTCAGTGGAGTTCAGAAGGATTGGGGAGGGAAATCTCATGAAGCTTGCAGAATACTGGGAAATCTGGATACATTGGACATGGAGAAGATGATTCCACTGGTAGGAGAGAGTAAGAATCAAAGACAAAGCCTCATAGTGAAGGGACGTCTCTTCTGGATTACAATGAGGAGGAATTTCTTTAAACAGTGATTGGGGAAATTGTGGAACTGGTTGTCGCAGAAGGCTGTCAGGCCCAAGTCACTGACTGCACGAAGGGCAGAGATAGATCGGCAAAAACTGAAAGACATGAGGATGCGGTGAACTAGAATCAAAAGCAGAAGTGGCATGAAATCGGTTTTTCGGTCAAAGTCAGAGTTTTGAACAGTAAATAAATTAACATTTATGGTGACTGTTACAGTCAATGGAGCTGAGTCCATAAGAAGATCAGTCATGATCGTAATTAATACAGGAGCCGGCTTAAAGGGTCAGATAGAATGCTCCTCTTTCTTGTGTTCACATGATGGAGTGCTGGGGCAGACTTGATGGAGCTAACGTTTTAATTCTGCTCCGATATCCAATGGGTAGAAAATGGACAACAGGGTGAAGAATCAGGGAGGCTGCAAGGATCGAAAGAATACATTGCGAGTAAGGGCAGAGTGAAGGATGGGGCTAGGACTGGAGAAGGATCTAAAGGTGTGTCATGGAAATCAGGAGCCAGGATCGCTGGAAATCGTTGAGTAAAGTAATTCATTGGAAGTTTCTTTGTGAGACAGCTTTTGTTCCAAAGTTACAATATCTGGCTTGCAGGGGAATATCGATTGTTCTCATGAACACTTGATCAATTGTTACATTTAAATTTAAACTTGAGACCTGTGATGAGCTAAGAAGTTTTCAACTGCTTCGTTGAAATCTTCCTGGTTTGCGAATGTTCATTGGAAATGCATTCACTGTGATCCTATTCTATCGAAAACGTGTTTAGGATGACGGCTTTCTCTGTGCAGAAGTGTGTCTGTGGTTTTTGGTGAAAGAATAATAAATTGCTGCATTTTATCATCTGAACTCTTGTATCAAATAAATGCTGCAAGATACAAAACATTGGTCCTCTAACGTGTGTTATGACATCAAGTTCTTGGTCTTGCATCGGTGAAGATATTAATGTATTCTGTTTCTGCCCAAATACCTTGCGGGCAATCACAAAGAATATAAGGTCATGTTTTGACATCAACTGTACAATGAAGTGCACATGTTACTGACGATCGTCCCAAACTCAAAGCTAGTATTCCAGAAAAAAAAAACCCTCCTAGCATAAAATCAATGAACTTTCAAGTTGTACAAATCAGAATTATTCCTAGAGTACAAAACCTCCTTGCGACCAAATATTATAAATTAATCTCGTTCCATTTGCCAGCTTTGGGCCTATAACCTCATATCTTTCTATTTATACACACATCCTGATACCATTGAAATTTCGTAAAGACCTCGGCTATTTATCTTTTCTAGGTCCTTCTGTAAACGTTTGCAATTCACCTCTCACCCTGCAATGCAGGTGGTTGGTCATGGCATGACGGCTGCTGAAGAGGTATTTCACAACGAAACGTTGTTTGTGCCAATCTGGACTGGGACTACCGTGTCTTTATTTTCCATAGTTTCCCGTTCTGGTCCCTGCTCCAAATCCCCTTCTCCCCACCTGTTCCACCCACACCTCACCCACCCTCCACCACCACCGCACTCCCTACTCCAAATGTCCTGAAGGTTGACGCCTGCACTTTTGAAGCATTATGCCATTGTGGGTTCCGTCAAATCAGGATTAATCATTCAGAATGAGACAGTTAGCCATTTTAGTTTATCCACTGCTGCTGCTTGATGCTAACAAAGCAAGACGTTGAATTTATAAACAGGGAAAAAAACAAGAAAACGTGTGACTTCGCTGTCCTTCCCTGGTGAGTGCAGCACAGTTTCATCAGAATAATAGCTGGTGTATAATTGTTCAATGACGAGGGAGTGAAATGACAGAAAGCCCAGTGTTGCATATCTGAAATTTGTAAGAAGCTGAGAGGAGTAAAGTTACCAGGAGAATAAGGAAACATGCTGAAATGAATGGGCAGAAAGACCTCCTGCTCCTTTTTGAACCAAAACTAGGATCATCATCTCTAAGTTTAACAATCGTCAGAAAACCTTTCAAGACTAATTGGAAGGAAAAAAAATCATAATTCTCTGCATTATGATCTACAGACTATTTCTTACTTACGCACTCACTCACTGAAATTATCCTTCCCCTTTTCAGCATTCTATGGCATTTTTCTATTTTATTGTCACACTCCGTGCTGTGTTATTTATAAACGATGCACATAATCCATCATTTCAATCGTTGATAGGCATTACAAGAGCTGTATTTCGAGTAACAATTCTTGTGGCACCCACTACGACCAGCCTGATAACCTGAAAATGGCATGTTTATTCTCAGATTCTTCTTTTCTCCTTTATCTGTCCTCACAGCAAGCTCTATATCCCCATCACTGCCTGGGCTCACGAACAAAGCTAATCACCTCCCGTATGAACAGTAAAAACATTTGACAATTCTGCATCCTACTAAGTGTAACTCCTTACCTGGCCTTACCTCTTCCATGTCCCGTCAAGCTCTTCCATCCCATTATCAGTCAGTTGTGTTCGGTCTAATCACTGTACATGTCCAGTACACTGCAGATAATCAAGTATTGTTCACTCCAGCCTGCTTCTGTACATATTGTGCGTGTCGCGATCAGCCTCTGTACATGTCCAGTGCACAACGGGTGACATAGAATGTTTCATTCCCTTTCCAGCTGTACAGTTCATGTGTAACTCAGAGTCAGCTCTGGCACATTGAGGCTTCATCCTGGTAGGAGGAACTGTATTAATTGGAGCTTATGAAACTATTGAGGATGTATTTCAGTGTACTACCTAACAAGGTGAGGAATTGTATTGCGAAGTTGGATTTGTTAAAAACTGCAATGTGTTATCTCAATTAATTTACTAACATTCCTTCACGGAACAGCCAGTTGGTATGCAGGATGTGGAGGTTGAAGTGTAGAACGGGGGTGGACAAAGCGAAAAATCACACAACACCAAGTTGTTGTCCAACATGTCTATTTGGAAGTATTGGATTTCACAGTGCTGCTCCTTCATCAGGTAACTTGTGGGACAGTATCACAAGACACAGAATGTGAAGCAAAAGATCACTGAGTTATGCAATTAAATCAAAATATTGAACACTCACACCCACGTAGCACACTCTCACAGGCTTTTCCACCATCACATTCAGGCTCACATTCTACCAAATACAAACGCACACAAACGCACACTGACTCGCATGCACACTCCCTCTCTTTCTTTCACTCTCCCTCTCTCTCTCTCTCTCTCTCTCTCTCACACACACACACACACACACACACACGTCTATGGGACGAATTTCCATTTGCAAATACATTTTATTTATGCTCAAAAAGCACACAGCCTGCAGGTAGTCAATTCATATAGCGTTTTAGCCAATTTGGAAATAGAACCTATCTGACTCAAGATTGGCATACAGACAGATTCTAACTTCACAACTTTCCTACATTTTCTGGGCTGAAATGTCTCTTCTTTAAAAAGAAACCTTCAATTATCTCGAGAATGAGATTTAAAAGAAGGTCTGGACCTTTACATATTAATGAACCGACGCATCCAAACCATTGTAAATGATTAAAGACTTGTCACTAATCTAGGTTCGTTCAAGATATTGATTGAATTGTATGATACTGTGATCTTTTGCTATAAATTCTGTGAGTCACGATTTTATCCCACCAATTACCTGATTGAAAAGCAGCACTCTGAATCTTAGTACTTCCAAATAAACTTGTTGGATGAAAACCTAGCGTTGTGCGATTTTTAACACTGTCACAAGAGGAAGCCAAATTGAGGAAAACAGTTCTCAGATAGACTATTAACAACCAGAATTTCATTACCAAATGGCCAGAGTTTAGAGAAAGTCGACACTGAAATGAGATCTCAGCATGGGACGGATGGTGTTTTGTATCAATGATGGCAGATATGCAATTTTCAATGTTTGTTATTAACCGAATGAGGCTCACATAATCCAATAAACTCCAAAAAAAATCTGTGTCAACTGTGGTTTAAGTCACTTTCCCATCTGTTTTTCCAAATTCTTGAAAAGGAATTGGGACGTGATGTGACAGTCCCCCAGGCAATGCCAGCAGTTAAACAGGAAAGGCTTTGGGAAATATTGAATCATTTTTTAAAACGGGGGGAGATTGCCTGACAAAAATATTTTTGCCAAAAATGCACCTTCTAATTAAGACACCACAAAAAATATTTTACATCGTCCTCCCGATTGTAACAATTCCTGATGAGTGCCTTGTATCATTGAATTTGTGTAAATCTGTCTTGAGGATTCCATGCAGTTTTGTTATGCAATTCACAGCGATACATGGACATGTGGCTACTCTCACACACGGGTAGATGATCGGTAATCTAGTCTCAGATTACAGATGACCTTGTCGAATCTCCATCACTGCAGGCTAAGCAGGATTTGCCTGGGCAATTGAAATTTCCCTTTGGTTAATCATTTTGTCTGGCAACCTTCTAAACATCTGCATTCCAATCGGAGATTAGAGAGAGTTTCGTTGGTGGAAGTAAAATATTCACTTTGGTTTTCTCGTGTGAATAACCGTTAGGTTTCTTCTGTTGTCTGAAGATAATAGTTAACTTGTAGGCATTTTTGCAACCACAAACTTTTTTTAAAAAAGTAAACAATTTTATGCACTGGCACGAGGCTGAATGTGTTTGTGCAACAATAAACTTCGGTCCTTTTTTTCCGATTGTATGCAACCCAGCTTTTTGGAATCAGATTTCAAGTAAAACACGCTTCACACGGAAGACTTTAATTTCATTTTTAACTGTGAGTCACTTCTTGTAGCCCTTGGAACACCCTGCAACCGGGTGGATGTATAGATAGATCTGTGCTCAGAGACTGAGTCAATTAGATTACTTTGAAGAGAAAGGTTCGCGTTGGGATTTAAAATAAAACAGAATAGACTACGTAAAGCTGAGTATATTGACCCAGGTGTGTGCTAGATCCAGAAAAAACGTCATTGCAGTTATGTTTTAAAAGTGGAAATCACAACTGACTTAACCAAGCGTTAAATACAGGTATTCTGGTGTCAGTATGATACAAGGGATGGTTTTTGGAACTGCACCAGAAATGGTGTTCGGTATACTCCATAAAATCTATTTTCATTAAGTATCTTGCTGAGCTGGAAGATTTGTTTTCAGATGTTTGGCCACCGAAGACATCAGTCAAACTAACTGGAAACTTGCCACCAGGAGACATGAACATCAAATAACCAGCAAATGTTGCGACCCACGATCTGTAGTTTCCATACATAAAGACAAAGAAGGACACCACATTGACTGGAAAAGCACACACATGCTAGTACTGACAAAACAGAGACACACATGAGAATTCTTAGAGGCATGGCATTCTAACCGGAACTCTATCAATAAATATGTCGACTTAGATCCCATCTACCTTACCTTGAAATAATAGCCAGAAATGAAATCACCCACCTCAAGAAACCAACACTTATAAATAGAGAGGCGGGATATCTCAGCAGCCCTTCACCGAGACTGAAACAGATGATTTTATCGAACCATGGTGACGAAACACCTTAAAATTAACCTTCCAGCTCAACGAGGTGCAGTCTCAATAATCGCTGACCTGTTTTCTTTCTTTCCAATTTATAGGGTAGGCTTGGATTAATTCCTTTACAAATTGTGTGTTCAATGCCTCTGAATCTGTGTCATGAGTACACAGTTTGTATTATTCTATCTTATCATCATTTGTTTTGTCATGAACTGATGTCATAGAGTCATAAAGATGTACACGTCTTGGGAATTTATGCACCTTTAACCGTTTCAAGATATCCAGCACTTGCTCCTCTGTAATCTGGACATTTGGCAAGGTGTCACCATCTATTTCCCTACAGTCTACATTTTCCATATCCTTTCCTACAGTAAATACTGATGCAAAATATTCATTTTGTATCTCCTCTATTTACTGTGGCTCCACACAAAGGCCACCTTGCTGATCTTTGAGGGGACCTATTCTCTCCCTAGTTACCCCTTTGTCCTTAACATATTTGTAAAATCCCTTTGTATTCTACATAATTCTACTTGCCAACGCTATCTCATGTCCAGTTTTTGCCCTCCTAGTTTCCCTCTTAAGTATAATTCTACTTCCTATATACTCTTCCAAGGATTCACTCGATCTATCCTGTCTGTACCTGACATATGCTTCCTTCTTTTTCTTAACCAAACCTTCAATTTCTTTAGTCATCCAGCGTTCCCTATACCTACCAGGCTTCCCTTTCACCCTGCCAGGAATATACTTTCTCTGGATTCTTGTTATCTCATTTCTGAAGGCTTCCCATTTTCCAGCCGTCCCTTTACCTGCGAACATCTGCCTCCAATCAGCTCTCGAAAGTTCTTGCCCAATACCGTCAAAATTGGCCTTTCTCCAATTTAGAACTTCAAATTAAGATCTGGCCTATCCTTTTCCATCACGATTTTAAAACGAATAGAATTATGGTCGATGGCCCGAAAGTTTTCACCCACTGACAGCTCAGTTACCTGCCCTGCCTTATTTCCCAAGAGTTGATCGCGTTTTGCACTTTCTCTAGTAGGTACATCCACATACTGATTCAGAAAATAGTCTTGTATGCACTTATGAAATTCCTCTCCATCTAAACCTTTAACACTATGGCAGTCCCAGTCGATGTTTGGAAAGTTGAAATCCTCTACCATAACTACCCTATTATTCTTACAGATAGCTGAGATCTCCTTTCAAGTTTGTTTCTTAATTTCCCTCTGACTATTCGGTGGTCTATAGTACAATCCCAATAAGGTGATCATCCCTTTCTTATTTCTCAGTTCCACCCAAATAACCTTCCGGGAATATCTTCCCTCGGCACAGCTGTAATGCTATCCCATATCAAAAATGCCACTCCCCCTCCTCTCTCGCCTCCGTTTCTATACTTTCTGTAGCATTTGTATCCTGGAACATTAAGCTGCCAGTCCTGCCCATCCCTGAGCCATGTTTCTGTAATTGCTATGATATCCCAATCCCATGTTCCTAACTATGCCCTAGGTTCATCTGCCTTCCCTGTTAGACCCCTTGCATTGAAATAAATGCAGCTTAATGTACTAGTCGTTCCTTAGCCCTGCCTGCCCTGAATGTTTGATTCACTTCTGTTCACAACTGTACCAGTCTCAGATCGATCTCTTTCCTCAACTATTTCCCTGGGTCCCACCCCTTCCCCACCCCCCCACCCCCACCACCGTACTAGTTTAAATTCTGCCAAGCATTTCTAGCAAATCTCCCTGCCAGTGTATTAGTCCCCTTCCAATTTAGGTGTAATTCATTCTTCTTGTACAGGTCACTTCTACCCCAAAATAGATTCCAATAATCCAAAAATGTGAATACTTCTCCCATACACCAGCTCCTCAGCCATGCATTCATATGCTCTATCCTCCTATTCCTGCCCTCACTAGCTCGTAGCACTGGGAGTAATCCAGAAATTACTAACCTTGAGAACCTCTTTTTTAAATTTCTGTATAACTCTCTGTAATCTCCTTTCAAAATCTGAACATTTTGTCTTCCTATATCGTTGGATGCAATGTGGATAATGACCTCTTGCTGATCCCTTTCCCCCGTGAGAACATGCTGCACCCTCTCTGAGACATCCTTGATCCTGGCACCAGGGAAATGACACACCATTCTGCTTTTTCTCTGCTGGCCACAGAAACTACTGTCTGTACCTCTGACTACAGAATCCCCGAACACAATTGATCTCTTGGAAGCCGACGTACCCCTCGTTGCATTAGAGCCAGTCTCAATACCAGAAACTAGGCTGTTCGTGCTTCGTTCCCCTGAGAATCCATCACCCCCTACATTTTCCAAAACAGTATACCTGTTTGAAATGGGTATATCCACAAAATACTCCTGCCCTAGTTGCCGACCTCTCTCACCCTTCCTGGAGTTAGCCCATCTATGTGACTGTAACTGAGACTTCCCCCCTTTTTGTAACTGCCATCCATCACATACTGTTGCTGTTGCAAATGCCTCATCGCTTCTATCTGTCTCTACAACCTATCCACTCGATCTGACAAGATTCACATCCAACAGCATTTATGGCAGATATAATCCGCAGTAACTCTTAAACTCTCTTTAAACTCCCACATCTGACAAGAAGTACATATCACTGCAAAGGCCATTTTTGCTCCTTCACAATCTGCAGACCCAGAAAATAACACCGTGTTACTCCTCTACAAAGCACTGCACCAGGTTAAATTAATAGCTATAGCTTATATTTTAAGTTTAATCAAGAGACCTATCTCCAGAAACGTATAATCAAGAAAGAACCTACTGTATTAACTAAAACAGCCTTTCTCTTGGACAGACGTAAAACAAAAATTAACTTATCTGATTCTGTGCTGTGAATTTCGCTCAAACCAGTTCCTCCAAGATTATTTGTGAAATTCTCTGTTTGTTAATTTTCCCAGATGCACTCTGATGTCCAGCGAAATACGAATTCAAAAACAGCAAAGGCAGTAACTGTGCAGGTTCTCTCTCTCTCTCTCTCTCTCTCTCTCTCTCTCTCTCTCTCTCTCTCTCTCCGGCACTGTCCTCACCATGTCCTTCCGTTCATTCAAGTAAAATTTGCAACGTTGTGTCTTTCTGATTTGACAAGAGATCACGTTGTTCAAAACCAAAACAAATAGAGTTCTAATCTATCACAACGTATTAGGGTCGAGCTTCCGATTTGTTCTGTAGTTACATCAGCTCATATCCGACTGAAGGAATGCTATTAAACCCAAAGCCTAATTTGTGAGGAACTGATTAACTGATCCCACAATAGATCAGACACACCCAGCTCCAGTCATCCAGATCAATGTTACGGCCCCTTGGCGAGACATCTACGCTGGGAATTAAATCCATATTAACTCTTCCCTAAACGATTCCTCTCTCAATCCGGACCTCATCCAAACTGAAATAAAATTTCCCCGCCCGTTCAAGACTTGTCGTCGTGCTACTACACAAGTAAGTGGGTGGATTACAGCTGCAATGCTGTGCACAGTGCTGTTCACCACTTAACAGGAAGAACACAATTACACTGGGATGAACACAGAAGAGACTTACAATCAAATTACTAGAGCTTGGAAATTACAGCAGCGTTGAGGGACAGGATACAGCTTGTTTTCTGGAGAACAGAGGTGAATGAGAGATGATGCAGTTGAGGTGCACAAACCCACGAGGATTTTCATACAGACCTGTTACCAAGAACGGAAAGGAACATTTACCACGGGACACACAGTGAGGCTCTTTGCTGAAGGATTATATGATTCTTGAGGGCTAACCCCTCCATCCAGATGGTGGTGGTGTGTCTGGACGTCATTTCCTACTTTGGGGTCTTCAGGTGGCAATTCTCAATTCATTTAAAGGCAATCAGGATCTTGAACTGAAATGAATTTGCTTTCAAGACTGTAGACTAGGTGTTGGAAATTGGAGTGCGAACAGGGAGCCGGTTCAGATTTGTTTGAGCAAGTAGCACCTGTCCTAAGTTTGCAAATTTAAGTTCTTGTCTACGGAGAAAACAGAAGAATTTTTTCGGTGAAGAGTGGTTTCAGACAGGAATTTCTCCACCAATGCTGCCATACTTCTTGTGTTCCGCAAGTTGCTTTTGTTTCAGTTCTACGTGTCCATGAAAAAAAAACTATTTGATTTATAGTTACAACATTTAAAATCCTAACCAGCCTCTCAGTAGCAATTCCTAGAATCATAGAAGCCCACCACACAGAAGAGACGATTCGGTCCATCAAGCGTATGCTATCAAAGCTACACTGAAGGTACACTTGTCCAATGCTATTGTGCAGTTGGATGAGAGAACAAAATGAGACATCATTTTTTTACCTGGGTGAGGAAAGGCTTATCCCTCAAATTAAGCAAATGTTTTGTTCAGGTTGATTAAACGTTTTTTCTAAATTAACACAAGATTATTCCACCTACTTATGGAAAGTATTTGCACAAAGTCACACACATTTGTCCAAATGAATGCCGCACTTTTGGCCCAAAATGAACACTAATTTAGTTCACAGATTAATATAGGATTTTTGCGCAGATTAATTGAAACCACAGTGCGCCAGTGTAGTCAGCTTGCTGAGTTTGAGTTTTATCCGAATGAGGATATACCTTCTACAAATAAACAAGGCATCTTCACAATTCGACATTGGAAAAGGATTACAAAAAGGGACAGAGAGGATGGTCCTGACTTGAGCTGACAACTCAGAAGAAACATGCATCAGAATTCACTCAATGAAAAAACAGCTGACTATCTGATATTGATATGTAAGAAGGCAAATCTCTATGTTCGTCACCATCAAATCCTGAATGTCATCAAATTCTGAATAGTTCAGAACTAACCCAATGCTCCAAATGACAACATCAAACAAGCAAATGATGAGAATTCTGCATAAAGCAACTTCGCAGCCCTGTAGCCATTCCACAGCGATCCCAGCGTTCCCCCGAACTCCACCCACCCTCCTCACTCAGTGTTACAATTCAGGACCTGATATCGACATCAATGTAACTATTAGCTTAGCGATCAATAACTTGCTTTCTCTTATTGCAGGTGAGCTGCAGTGGCTCAGAAAATAGACCAAATGTTTTTTTTCCAGTTTAAACAAATGAAGTAATTTTAAAAATATATTTGCTCGGAAAGATGAAACAATCTACGATGCACACACACACGCACACGCACACACACAAACACACACACACACACACATACACACATATATGCATACATACATATATACACACACCTCTAATTCCATTCATTTGTTTGCATTTATTTGCAATGTGTACAATTTAGAAACAATACAATAACCAGCAGACAGGAGCAAATGCTCTAATACATCAATCACTGCAATGGCGAGGGGAAGCCACCGGAGGGTGCCAATGTTTCACATTAAAGAGATAAGAGGACCTCTCTCCAGGCCACTCTGGCCTAATTCCCAGACTATCCTCCCTTGTTCCAGAATTCCCAACCAGTCGTACTGCCCCTGCCTCTTTTCCTGATTGAACAGACCAGCAGTCCAACACAGAAAACCCGCCCACTGACCCAGTGCCTTTCCCTGGTTGTATACCTTGTCACCACCCTTTTTCCATGGCTTGTGGAAGGTCAGTGTTTATTCACGGCTGTTCCCCACCTGAGCCAGTCGACTATGGAGTGAAGCACGGATCTTGCTGTCCAATGCTATTGTGCAGTTGGATGAGAGAACAAAATGTAATATCCTAAAATTTGCAGATGATACCAAGCTGGGTGGGTGGGTGAGCTGTGATGAGGATGTCGAGATATTCCATCATGATCTGGGCAGGGTGGTTGAGTGGGCAAACCAATGGCAGTTGCAGCATAATTTCGATAAGTACAATGTTTTCACTTTGAGTGCAAAAACATGAACCTGAATGGGTGTAAAATGGGGGAGGGGAGTGTACAGTTGGACCTGGGTCTCCCCATGCACTAGTTAATGAAGGTAAGCATGCAGGTGCAGCAGGCAGTAAACAAGGCAAATGCGATGTTGGTTTTCATTGCAAGAGGCTTCGAGTACAGGTGCAGGGCTGTGTCGTTGCAGTTATACAGGGCCTTGGTGAGGCTACCCCAAGAATGTTACAGGCAGTTTTGGTCTCCATTTCTCAGAAAGGGTGCTCTTGCTCTAGAGGAAGGGAGTGTAGGGAAGGTTTACCCACACTCATTCCGGAGATGGTGGGATTGACGTATGAGGAGAGATTGACCCAGTTCGGAATGCTGTCATTGGAGTTCAGACGAATGGGGGCGGGGGGAGGTGTGGGGTGGTTTGCATCCCATAGAGACTTGTACAACTCTAACAGGACTAAACAGGGTAGATACAGGAAGGATATTCCAGTTAGTGGATGCGTCCAGAAACAGGGTTTATAGTCTGAGGTTTCGGGGTGGACCATTTAGGACGGAGCTTGGAATGACATTTCTTCTCCCAAAGAGTGGTGAGCCTGTGGAATTCGTTGCCACAGGAAGTAGTTGCTGCAAAAAAACTAAATGTATTGAATAGGCGGCTCGATATAGCGCTTGAGTCGAATGGGACCTAATGTTATGGGGAGAAAGAACACGATAGTGATCAGATATGATCATGATGAATGATGGGGCAGGCTCAAAGGTTCGAACGGCCTCCTCCTGCTCATATCTTCTCTGCTTCTATGTTTCTGACTTTCTGACTTACTGACTGCTGCCGAATTGCTTTATCATTCAGTTTGTTGGATTAACTGTGTGCAATTGGCTGCCTTTTTGTGTGTAACTGGATCTATTCTTGTTCGAATATAATTGCATTGATATAGAATATCTGGAGGACACATTATGAATGTACTTTCTGGTTACACATTTTCCTTTATGTTGGCATGTCACCATCTGTCAAATACAGTTTAGGCACTTCTTGTGGCATTTGTAGATGTTTGACCCCGGTAACAACTAACGTTGGAGCATATTTGTTCAGGAGTCTATGCATAAATGAAGTGCCTCCTTTTCTGCCCCATTGAGGGTGGTAGATTAGTTATGTGCATTTGACATGTTTGTACTGTGGTGCACAATAGCACACAAAAGCAATTGTAGATGTATTTTTATTGGCCAGGCTAAATTGTCCATAGTGTCCAAGGACGTGCAGGTAAGTTGGGTTAACTGTGCTAAATGGAGGTCAGTGGGATAGGGTGGTAATGGATGCTTTTTGAAGCGTTGGTGTGGACTTAAGGGGCTGAATGCCCTGCAACTGTAAGTGGTGGCTCAGTGGCTCGCATTGCTACCTTACAGTGGCAGGGTCCTAGGTTCAGTATCATCCAGATGGGCCTGCTTCAACCCTGCAGGGATTCTATTCTATGATTCATTTGGGAATGGCTCAACTTAATTTCTGATGCCCGCTGAGTGACTTTTCCTTATATTCGAAATCTGGCTGTTGAGCCTAAAGGGGGCTTCTGAAATGTAGGGGGCAAATGAGGTTCATTTGCAATTCTTTACGTAAGTTTGGTACTTGGATTAAAGACCACATCCCTCCAAACTTTTCCTAATCATGTGTCTATCTATGTGTCTTTTAAACATTGTAACTGTGTCCTCGTGCACCACTTCGTCAGGAATCTCACTCCGAATACAAACCACCATGGTAAGATTTACGACATTAGAGTGGTTCTACTTCGAGGACAGAGGTTGTCAGGAGGTTGGAAAGAGTTGTTCAAAATACATAGGGTAAATGGAAGGAAACTTATGATGGTTTCGCGTGAGGGTCAGAGGTTGAAATACAACCTGACAGGATTATTTCAAATTTATGAGGTGCGTAGATAGTTTGGATAGTTGGAGCCTTTTTCTCAGACTGGAAGTATCAAACACTGTCGGGCATAGTTTTAAGGTGAGAGGGGGAAAGGTTAAAGGAGATGTGCAAGGCGGGGTTTTACACAGACGGTAGTAGTTGCTTGTAATGTGCTGCCTTGGGGTGAACAAATTAAACTTTTGAATTAGAAAAAGGATGATTTTTCAAGAACATTCTGAATGTGACTAACTAGCTTTCATTGTGGAGCATATCATAGTGCTGAACTGAGCTGGTTTGTTCAATTAATTCTTCACTTAATGACGTCTCATGGGAATAGAATCTCCTGAATGGATGCTTTCAAACTGTTTAAAGTGAGAGCGCGCTTTCTCAGTGTCAGGTGAATCATTTTGGTTCTCTTGAATGAGAGGGATCCTTGTGTAACGAATCCATGGAGAGATGTCAAGCAGCAGAACAGAAGATACTCGATATACTTTATTCCGTAGAAAAGATTTATTTTCCTCTCCTGGCTGTTTTCGGTATTCCAGGTGAGTTCCTCTGTACTGTTGTGAAATCAATTCATATTTAATCATGGTCTGATGTCTTCGAACCGATGATAAGTGTTTTTTAAATATATTCCAGATATCTCTGTCACTGCGCTATGAATTCAGATGGATCAATCAAATGATAATTTATGTTTGCGGTTTAAATTGCACTGCAGAAGTGTTGTCATAAAAATGAATCACAAGTTGAGCGATTAACACACATTGAGCATTATTCATCAGGAAAGTGATGGAAGGTGTCAGCAACAGTGCTATCAAGCAGCACCTGCTCAGCAATAACCTGCTCAGTTACTGTTCCACCAGGGCCAATCAGCTCCTCACCTCACTGCAGATAAAAGAGCTGTATTGCAGAGGGGATATGAGATTGATAGCCCTTGACCACAGACTGCATTCGACCGAGTGTGGCATCAAGGAGCCGGGCAAAACTAAAACCAATGGGAATCAGGGGGCAAACGTTCCGCTATTTGGAGTCATACCTGATATATAGGAAAATATACTTGTTGGAGGTCAGTCATCTCAGCTCCAGGACAGCTCTGCAGGGTTCCTCAGGGAAGTGTGCTAGACCCCAACTACCTTCAGCTGCTTCATCATAAGGTCAGAAGTATGGATGTTCCCCATTGATTGCAAAATGTTCAGCATCATTCGCGACGCTTCGGATACTGAAGCAGTCCATGTCGAAACACAACAAGATCTGGACAATTTCCAGGCTTGGACTGACAACTGGTGAGGAACATTCACGCCACCCAAACACCAAGCTATGACCAGCTCCAATAAGAGACAATGTGACCACTGCCCTTTGACATTCAATGGTGTTACCATCACTGAATCCCCCACTATCAACATTCTGCGGGGTACTCATTGAACAGAAACTAACTGGGCTAGCCATATAAATGCAGTAGCTACAAGAGGAGATTAGAGACTGGGAATCTTCCAACACGTAACTCACCACCTGACACCCCCATCATAGACAAGGCACGAGTCAGGAGGATGAAGGAATATTTCCCACTTGCCTGGATGGGGACAGCTCCAACAGCTCTCAAGAAACTCGACACCATCCAGGACAAAGCAGTCCCCGCTTCATTGGCACATCATCCACAAACACCCACTCTCACTATCGCCACCATGTGGTAGCAGAGAATACTATCTACAAGATGCACTGCAGAAATTCACTAAAGTTCCTTACATAGCATCTTTCAAAATCATGACCACTTCCATCTCGAAGGATGAGGGCAGCAAATAGATGGGAATCCCAACTGCTACATGTTCCCCTCCGAGCCACTCACCATCCTGACTTGGAAATATATCGCTGTTCCTTCACTGTCGCTGCATCAAAATCCATTAATTCCCTCCTGAACTAGATTGTGGGGCAACCCACAGCACATATACTGCAGCGGTTGAAGAAGGCAGCTCACCCAACCTTCTCAGGGGCAGCTAGGGATGGGCAATAAACGCTGGTCGCAACCAGTCACACACATGACTCACAAATGAATTTAGAATATTAAGTCTAAAATTGGCACTGGATTAAAAATATTTTCCTTTGTAGTTGTAGTTCATTTATAACAGCTGATCAAGTTAGAGGCATAATGGACATTGATTTGAAATGTTTGGCAAACTTTCTCTTTGTCGCTTTATAGTTATACATGAATAACTTTTAATGGTATAGTATGTAGGTTTGCTAATCGATGTAGATTTACAAATGTCTAGCACTGGAGAAAGGAGATCACTGTAATTTTTAGCTTTTATAATGCTACCCTTCACTAATTTTTTTAATGTGACTATTTGATTTCTTTCCTTTACAGCAAATCTAGTCACAACTGTGATTCTCTTTCGGGGTAAATGTGGTCTCTCTAAGTGTGTCACCAGCTATCTGATGGGCATGGCTCTGGCAGATCTCCTGGTTGTTATCATTGATCTGATACTAAGACACATTCCAGTTGTGTATTGGCTGCAATTCATGTTCCTATGGTATGTGCCTGCATGTAATATACATGCTGTCTTCCTCTATGCTGCCACAGATTGCTCCGTCTGGTTCACCGTTACTTTTACATTTGACCGATTTGCAGCTATTTGCTGTCAGGAGTTCAAAACAGTGTATTGCACAGAGAAAACTGCAGCTGTTGTTCTTGGAACAATCACTGTGCTACTCTGTTCAAAGAACATTTTCTGGTATTTTCTGTACTCGGGAGAATATCTGCTTGCTAATTATCCCTGGTTTTGCTTCATACCAAGCAGTTTACTTTTCTCAGAGGTCTGGATAATAATTGAATTCCTCCATTATATTTTAAACCCATTAATTCCATTTGTCCTTGTTCTGCTGTTCAACATATTGACAGTCAGGCATATTGTAGTGGCCAGCAGATCCCGAAAGAAACTGAAGGGTCACAGCAGCTCTGAGAGAGTCTGGGACCCAGAGATGAACAATCGAAGGAAATCAATGAAATTGCTGTTTATTATATCTGGGAATTTTGTTCTATTATGGGCGGTGTTTCTTATTTATTTTGTTTGGAGACGTATGTGGTATTTAGGATATAAATCTGTACGGATGCACGCATTAGTTAGAGAAATTGGATTCATGCTTCAGCTCCTGAGTTGCTGCACAAATACCTTTACTTATGCTATGACCCAGGTTAAATTCCGAGAACAGTTGCAGAATGGTTTGAAATATCCATTTAATCTAATTGCGAAAATATTTAAGTCATCAGATGGAATAAAAGCGTCCTGCAGCTAAATTGCATCAATTTCTCCATTGGTCTTTGGAGCTGGTTATTGAACAAGTAAACAGAAAACGGAAAAGCTACTGCAGGTCATCTGTCAGGTGGGATACACTCGTGTTTATTTTGATAATAGGTCACCCACACCACGCAATGTTTATGGTTTGTGCAAATACCATGTTCTGACATTACCAGTCCCAAAATAGGACTGGAAATCTAACAAAACTAAACTGCCACACACGAAATCAGTATGCCCAGCACAAGACACGACAACGATTTTGAGAAAGGTTATAAGAAAGTGAAAACGTGCTCCATTAGTGAAATTGCACAACAGTGAGTTCTGTGATGTTCTGAAACTGGGCGATAGTTCTGCTGTTCTTTGCTACAATGAAACAAATTTGTGAAACACATAAATCACCTTCAGCAAAATTTTCTTTAAATCTGCACTCCAGGATTGTCAAAGGTTCACCTGATGGGTAGTGATATCTCTCGCATACGATAATGCATCATTGAAGCTGTTGAAATAATTGTATAAGTTAAGGTGTTTCATTATGTAAAGGAGGCAGAAAAGAAAATGTGAGACACCTCCAGGAAGCTGTTTAGTGCAATTTCTAGAACGGTCCAATAAAAAGCGATTTGAGCAGGTTTATATTTGCTGTCAATTATTGTCGAGATCATGTATGCCTCAAAGCTGCTCAATGTTTAATTGGTTCAAAGTATGTTTTTCAACTGGCCGAGAATTACGTAAGTCAAGTGAAGTTTATCCATCCTTCCTCTCACTCTTAGCATCTCTTTCCATCTATCCCTCCCTCAATCGGTGTCTCTCACTATCTTTCCACACCCTCACTCTGTGCGTCTCTCACGATCTATCCTGCCTCACTCTGTGCGTCTCCCACTATCCATACCCCATCACTCTGTGCATGCCTCACTATGTATTACCCTCTCACTCTGTGCATCTTTCTCTATATATCCCACCCTCACTCTGTGCGTCTCTCACGATCTATACCCTCTCACTCTGTGCGTCTCTCACTATCTATCCAACCCCACACTCTGTGCATCTTTCACTGTCAATCCCACCCTCATTCTCTGCATCTTTCACTATCTTGACTCATTCTGGGCGTCTCTCACTATCTATAGCCTCCTCCCCCCCCCCACTCAGTTCATCTCTCACCATTTATCCCTCTCTAGCTCTATACATCTCGCACTACCTATCCCACCTCACTCTACGCGTCTTTCACTGTCTATCCCACCCTCATTCTCTGCATCTTTCACTATCTTGACTCATTCTGGGCGTCTCTCACTATCTATAGCCTCCCCCCCCCACTCAGTGCATCTCTCACCATTTATCCCTCTCTAGCTCTATGCATCTTGCACTACCTATCCCACCTCACACTGCGCGTCCCTCACTGTATATCCCAGCCTCATTCTGTGCATCTCTCCCTCTCTATATCCCCTCCCTCTGTGCATCCCCCACTCGCTATACTCGCTTGCTCTATGCATCTCTTACTATCTATCCCACCATCACTCTGCATGTCTTTCACTGTCTATCCCACCCTCATTCTCTGCATGTCTCACTATCTGACCCTCCCTCACTCCGTGCATCTCTCACTATCTATCCACACCCACACTCTGCACATCTCTCATTATCTATCCCCGCTCACTCTGTGCGTCTCTCACTCTCTATCACCCCTCACTCAGTGCGTCTCTCACTATCTATTCCCCTCACTCTGTGCGTCTCTCACTGTCTATCCCCCGCACTCTGTGCGTCACCCACACTCTATACCCCCTTACTCTGTGCGTCTCTAACTATCTATCCACCCCCTCACACTGTGCATCTCTCACTCTGTGCGTCTCTCACTGTCTATCCCACTCTAACTCTGTGTGTCTCTCATTGTCTATCCCAACGTCACACTGTGTTTCTCTCACTATTTATCCTACCTCACTTTGTGCATCTCTCACTATCTATCTTGCCTCATTCTGGGCGTCTCTCACTATCTATAGCCCCCCTCCCCACTCAGTGCATCTCTCACCATCTATCCCTCTCTAGCTCTACGCATCTCTCACTACCTATCCCACCTCACTCTGTGCGTCTCTCACTGTATATCCCAGCCTCATTCTGTGCATCTCTCCCTATCTATACCCCCTCACTCTGTGCATCCCCCACCAGCTATACTCGCTTGCTCTATGCATCTCTTACTATCTATCCCACCCTCACTCTGTTTGTCTCTCACGGTCTATCACACACTCATTCTGTGTTTCTCTCACTCTCTGTAAACCTTCACTCTGTTCGTCACTCACTATGTACCTCCCTTCATTATATGTGTCTCTCACTATCTATACCCCCTCACTCTTTGCGTCTCTCACTATCTATACCCCGTCACTCTGTGCATCTCTCACTATCTTTCCCCTCTCACTCTGTGTGTCTCTCATTATCTATCCACTCTCACTCTTTGCGTCTCTCACTATTTATCCACCCTAACTCTGTGTGTCTCCCACTATCTCTCCCGCCCCATTCTGTGCCTCTCTCACTATTTAACCCACGCTCATTCTGTGCATCTCTCACGATCTATCTCACGCTCACCTTATGCGTCTCTCACTATCTAGCCCCCTCACCCTGTCTCTCACTATCCATCGCCCCTCACTATCTATTCGACCCACACTCTGTGCATTTCTCACTATCAGTCCTGCCCTTACTCTATGCGTGTCTTACTATCTATTTCCCCTCACTCTATTCGTCTCTCACTATCTCCCCTCATTCTGTGCGTCTCTTACTATTTATACCCCCTCACTCTTGGCGTATCTCACTGTCTATTATGCCATCTCTCCGTGCATCTGTTACGATCTATCCCGCCCACTCTGTGCGTCTCTCACTATCTATCCACCCCCTCGCTCTGTGCGTCTTTCACTTTCAATTCCCCTTCATTCTGTGTGTCTCTCACTATCTATCCTCCTTCTCATTTTTTGCATCTTTCACTATCTATCCTCCTTCTCAGTCTCTGAGTCTCTCACTATCGGTCACCCTCACTCTTTGCTCTCTCACTATCTGTCTCCCCTCATTCTATACGTCTCTCACTATCTATCTCCCCTCATTCTATACGTCTCTCACTATCTATCCACCCTCAGTCTGTGCGTCTCTCATGATCTATTCCACCTCACTCTGTGCATCTCTCACCATCTATCCAACCCTCATTCTATGCATCACTCACTATCTATACCCCATACTCTGCATCTCTCACTATCTATTAATCTCCACTCATTCTCTGCATCTCTCACTCTTTATGTCCCCTCACTCTGCGCGTCTCTCACTGTTTATCCACACGCTTTCTCTGCGCATCTTTCACTATCTATCCCATCCTCACTCTGTGCATCACTCACTTTCAATTCCCCTTCACTCTGTGCGTCTGGCACTATCTATGCACCCTCTCATTTTTTTCAGTCACTCACTTTCTATCCTCCATCTCACTCTGTGTGTAACTCACTATTGATCCCCTTCACTCTGTATTTCTGACACTATCTATTCCCCAACTTTGTGCGTCTCTCGCTATCTATACCTGCTCGCTCTGTGCGTCACTTACTATGAATCCCAACCTCACTCTGTGCTTCTCCCACTGTCTATCCCTCCCTCACTCTGTGCGTCTCTCACTATCCATCCTACCTCACTCCGTGTGTCTCTCACTATCTATCCCACCCTTACTCTGTGCGTCTCTCACTATCCATCCTACCTCACTCCGTGCGTCTCTCACTATCTATCCCACCCTTACTCTGTGCGTCTCTCACTATGTATCCCATGCTCACTCTGTGTGTCTCTCACTATCTATCCACCCTCACTCTTGTTTCTCGCACTATCTATCCCCTTCACTCTATGCATCTCTCACTATCTCTCCTGGCTCACTCTGTTCGTCTCTCACTGTCTATCCCAAGCTCATTCTGTGCGTGTCTCACTATCTATCCCATCCGCACTCTCTGCGTCTCTCACTATCTATCCCACCATCTCTCGGTGCATCTGTCACTATCTATCCCCCTCACCTTATGCGTCTCTCTCTATCTATCACCCTCACTCTGTGCATCTCTCACTGTTTACTCACACCCTTAATCTGTGCATCTCTGACTATTCCATCCTCAATCTGTGCATCTCTCACTTTCAATTGCCCTTCACTCTGTGCATCTCGCATTATTTATGTACCCTCTCATTTTTTGGGTCACTCACTATCTATCCTCCATCTCACTCTGCACGTCTCTCACTATCGATCCACTTCACTCTGTATTTCTGTCACTATCTATCCCCTCACATTCTGCGTCTCTCGCTATCTCTACCCTCTCGTTCTATGCATCACTTCCTAAGAATCCCAACCCCACTCTGTGCTTCTCCCACTGTCTATCCCACCCTTACTCTGTGCGTCTCTCACTATCTATCCCCCCTCAGTCTGTGCATCTCTCACTACCTATCCCCCTCATCTGTGCATCTCTCACTATCTATCCCTCATACTCTATGCGACTCTCACTATCTTTCTCCCTTCATTCTATGCATTTCTCATGATCTATACGCCCTCGCCGTGTGTGCGTCTCACTATCTATCCCGCCTCACTCTGTGCCATCTCTCACTATCTATCCCACCATCACTCTGTGTGTCTCTCACTATATTTCCCCCTCCCTCTGTTCATCTCTCACTATCTGTCCTCCCTCAATCTGCGTGCCTCTCTCTATCTATCTGACACTCACGCTTTGCGTCTCTCTCTATCATCCCTCACACTTTGCATGTCTCACTATCTATTTCCACTGATTCTTAGGGACTCTCGCTGCCTATTCCCACTGACTCTTAGCGTCTCTCACTGTCTATTCCCCTTCACTCTCTGAGTCTCTCACCATCAATCCCACCCTCACTCTGAGCGTCTCTCACTTTCTATATCCCCTCACTCTGTGCGTCTCTCACTATCTATCTCCCCTCATTCTATGCTTCTCTCACTATCTATGCCCCCTCACTTTGTGCGTTTATCACTATCTATCATCCACCTCACTCTTTGTGTCTCTCACTATCTATCCCTCCCTCGCTCTATGCACCTCTCACTATCTACATCCGTTAATCTCTGCGTCTCGCACAATCTATCCCCTTCCCTCTGTGTGTTTCTCACTATCTATCCCACCCTCACCCTGTGTGTCTCTCACTATCTGTCCTTCGACTGACTCTGTGTGCCTCTCACTATCTATCCACCCCACTCTATGCGCCTCTCACTATTTACACCCTGTTACTCTGGGCATCTCGCACAATCTATCCCCTTGCCTCTGTGTCCCTCTCACTATCTATCCAACCCTCACCCTGTGCGTCTCTCACTACGTATCCCACTTAACTCTGTGCATCTCTCTCTATCCATATCCCCTCACTCTGTGCGTCACTCATGATCAATCCCACCCTCACTCTGTGCATCTCTCACTATCTATCCCACCACCATCTGTGTGTCTCTTCCAATGTGTACCTCTCACTCTGTGCGTCTCTCACAAGTAATGCTCGCTAACTCTGTGAGTTTCTCACTACCTATCCTCCCACATTCTGTTTGTCTCTCACTATCTATACGCCCACACTGTGCGTCTCACTATCTATTTCCCATCATTCTATGCGTCTCTAACTATCTATACGCCCTCACAGTGTGTGTCTCTCACTATCTATCCGCCTCACTCTGTGCATCTCTAATTATCTATCCCACCCTCACTCTGTGCATCTCTCTCTATCGATCGTCTATCACACTTTGCATCTGTCACAATCTACGCCCACTGACTCTGTGCATCTCTCACTGTCTATTCACCCTCACTCTATGCTTCTCTCACCATCTATCCCACCCTCACTCTGTGCGTCTCTCACTATTAATCATGCTCACTCTGTGCGTCTTTCACTATCTATATCCCCTCACTCTGTGCGTCTCTCACTATCTATCTCCCCTCACTATGTGCATCTCTCACTATCTATCCCACCCTCACTCCGTGTGTCTCTCACTATATTGCCCCCTCACTCTGTGTGTCTCTCACAATCTGTCCTCCCTCACACTGTGTCTTTCACTACCTATCCCACGCTCACTCTTTGCGTCTCTCCCATTCTATTCCCCTCACTCTGTGCGTCTCTCTCTATTTATCATCCCTCACACTTTGCATCTCTCACTATCTATGCCCATTCACTCTTTGCGTCTCTCACTGTCAAAACCCTCTCACTTTCTGCGTCTCTCACTACCTACCCCACCCTCACTCTGTGCATCTCTCACTACTAATCCCCCTCACTCTGTGTGTCTCTCACCATCTATCTCCCCTCATTCTATTCTGCTCTCCCCATCTATACCACCACACTGTGGGTGTCTCTCACTATCTCTCCACCTAATCACTCGGTGTGTCTCTCACTGTCTATCCACCCTACTCGGTGCGTCTCTCACTAATCTATACTCCGTCACTCTGTGTGTCTCGCACAATCTATTCCCTTCCATCTGCTTGTCTCTCACTATCAATCCCGTCCTAACTCTGTGGATTTCTCACTATCTATCCCTGATTCGCTCTATGTGTCTCCTACTATCTATCCCACCCTCACTCTGTCTGTCTCGCACTATATTGCCCCCTCACTCTGTGCGTCTCTCACTATCTATCCTCCCTCGTTCTGTGTGTTTCTTAGTATCAATCCGACACTCACTCTTTGAGTCTCTCTCTCTCTCTATCGTCCCTCACATTATTGATCTCTCACTATCTATGTCCAATAACTCTTCGCATCTGTCACTATTTCCCTCACTCTCTCCATCTCTCACCATCTAACCCACCCGCACTCTGTGTGTCTCTCACTGTTAATCCCCGTCACTCTGTGCGTCTGTCACTATTAATACCCCTCACTGTGTGCGTCTCTCACTCGCAATATCCCCTCACTCTGTGCGTCTCTCACTGTCTATCTCACCTCAATCGATGCTTCTCTCACTATCTATACCCCCTCACTTTTGGCGTCTCTCACTATTTATCCTCCTATTCACGCTATGCGCCTCTCACTATCTATCCCTCCCTCACTCTATGTGTCGCTCACTATCTATATCCCATTACTCTGTGTGTCTCTCACTATCTATTCCACCCTCACCTTGTGCGTCTCTCAGTATCTGTACCCCCTCAATCTGTGGGTATCTATCTATACACCCTCGCTCTCTGCATCTCTTACTGTCTATTCAACCCTCACTCTGTGCATCTCTCACTATTATTCACCCTCATGCTGTGCGTCTCTCACTATGTACATCCCCCCTCTCTGTGCGTTTCTCAGTATCTATCACCTCTCACTCTGTGTATCTCTCACTATGTATCCCACACTCACTCTGTGTGTCTCTCACTATTTCTCACGCCTCACTCTGTGTGTCTCTCACTATCTATCTCCCCTCATTCTATGCTTCTCTCACGATCTATACCCCCTCACTATGGGGGTCTCTCACTATCTATCCTCCTACACACTCTGTGTGTCTCTCACTATCTATCCCTCCCTCGCTCTATTCGTCTCTCACTATCTATACCCCATCACACTGTGCATCTCGCACAATCTATCCCCTTCCCTCTGTGTGTCTCCCACTATCTATGGCACCCTCACTCTGTGTGTATCTCACTATCTGAACCCCCTAAATCTGTGTGTCTCTCACTACCTATGCACCCTCGCTCTCTGTGTCTCTCACCATCTATCCCACCCTCACTCTGTGCATTTCTCACTACTAATCCCCCTCACTCTGTGTGGCTCTCACTATCTATCTCCCCTCATTCCATGCTTCTCTCACTATCTATATCCCCTCACTGTGGGCGTCTCTCACGACATATCCTCCTACACAGTCTGTGTATGTGTCTCACTATCTATCCCTCCCTCGCTCTATGCATCTCTCACTTTCTATACCACGTCAATCTGTGCATATTACACAATCGATCCTTTCCCTCTGTTTGTCTCTCACTATCTATCCCACCCTCATTCTGTGCGTCTCTCACTATCTATCCCACACTCACTCTGTGTGTCTCCCACTATTTCTCCCGCCTCACTCTGTGCGTCTCTCACTACGTATCCCCCCTCACTCTGTGGGTCTATCTCTATCCATATCCCCTCACTCAGTGCATCGCTTACGAACAATCACACCCTCACTCTGTGCAACTCTCACTAAATATCTCACCACAGTCTGTGCGTCTCTTCCAATCTGTACCCCTCACTCTGTGAGTCTCTCACTATTTGTACTCGCTCACTCTGTGCGTTTGTCACTATCTATCTTCCCTCATTCTGTGTGTCTCTCACTATCTAGACCCCCACTCTGTGCATCTCTCACTATCTATCCCCCATACACTGTGCGTCTCTCACCATCTCCCCACATTCTATGCGTCTCTCACTATCTATACGCCCTCACAGTGTGTGTCTCTCACTATCTATCCCACTTCACTCTGTGCGTTTCTTACTATCTATCCCTCCTCACTCTGTCTGTGTCTCACTATCAATACCCCTCACTCTGTGCATCTCTCACTATCTATTCCACCCTCACTGTGTGCATCTCTCACTATCAATCCCCGTCACACTGTGCGTCTCTCACTACGCATCCCACCTCACTCTGTGCGTCTATATCTATCCATATCCCCTCACTCAGTGCGTCACTCACGATCAATCCCACCTTCACTCTGTGCATCTCTCACTATCTACACTCGCTGAATCTGTGCGTTTCTCACTATCTATCCGCCCTCATTCTTTGTGTCTCTCACTATCTATCCCCCCACAGTCTGAATATCTCTCACGATCTATCCCACTCTCACTCTGTGCATCTCTCACTATCAATCCCTCATTCGCTCTATGCGTCTCTCACTATCTATCTCACCTCACTCTGTGTGTCTCTCACCATATTGCCCCCTCACTCTGTGCGTCTCTCACAATCTGTCCTCACCCACATGGTGTGTCTCTCACTTCCTATCCCACGCTCACTCTTTGCGCCTCTCCCATTCTATTCCCCTCACTCTGTGCATCCCTCACTGTCTATCTTCCCTCATACTATGCTTCTCTCACTATCTATATCCCCACACTGTGGGCGTCTCTCACTATCTATTCTCTCAAAACCTATACTCGCTCAATCTGTGCGTTTCTCAAAATCTATCCTCCCTCATTCTGTGTGTCTCACAGTATTTATACCCCCACTCTGAGTATTTCTCACTATCTATACGCCCTCACAGCGTTTGACTCTCACTATCTAACCCCTTCACTCTGTACATCTCACTATCTATACCACCCTCATTCTGTGCGTCTCTCACTATATACCCCACATTTGCTCTATGTGTTTCTCACTATCTGTCCCAACCTGTAGGGAATCTAATAAATAAAAGTCGCAATTTTGCTGTCGGAGGTAAGGTGTTCGTGTCATTTCCAGAGACAGGTGAAACTTTAAAGCAAATTGCATTGGACCTTATCAAGTTAAGGAGATTGAGTGAAGTGAACTGTTTTTTTTAAGGAATCCAGTCAGAATCTTTCACAGAGCGTGTCTTGTGAATATGCTAAAGAAGTATTAAAAGCAAAGGCAGTTAGGGATTTTCCCATGCCATCAACTAAAAGAGCAAAACTACAATTCCTGGGATGGAAAGGGTTTACTGGAAATTCACACCAAATGTTAGCAGTGTGGATTCTCACTCACTGAATTACTAAAGAACGGCAAGAAGTTTTCATGGGCAGGGAAATGTCAAAAAGGTTTTGACAGCCTGAAAGTTTTGTTGACCACTGCTCCAATGTTAAACATCCCAAATAATGCAAAACCATTCAAGGTGGCTATTAATGCGAGTGATCTGGATGTTCGTATTGTGTTCTTACAGGAAGATAACGAGAAGATCGAAAGACCTATCAGGTATTTCAGCAGGAAATTGAAAATCTGTCGGCAGAATGAATCGAACGTTGAGAAGAGGACTTTGAGATTGGTGTTTGCTTTAAATCATTTCAACTTTTATGTTACCATTAATGAGTCTGAGTCAAATATACGCACTGATCATAACCCATTGAAGTCTGCACAGAAATTTAAGGCCAAAAATTCAAGACTGTTCGGATGGAGTCTGTTGTTGCAGATATTCAGTTTGAAAATTGTGTATGTGACAGGATGGGAAAATGTGATTGCTGACGCATTGTCAAGGCTTGAATGAGAAACAGAGGGCTCAGTAGAAGGATTGAAATAGATTTAAACAGAAATTCATAGTGAATGTTTGCATGGTTATTGTCAATTTCATGCTCATTGGTGTTCTAGTGTTCAAACAGTTACAAACTAAGCGTTTTTAAAATGAAGCCATCTGTGGATATTGATGATTCACTTTTTTGGAAGGATAGAGATGTAATGATGCTGTACCTTTCATAAGGTTGTGTTGTCCTTGACTTTTTTAGTGAGGTCGCAAACTCTGGGGATAAGGGGTGTCTAGTTTGGATGGGTTGTAAGACCAATTTGATTGTTTCTAACAGATAGTGGCTCGGATATTAGTCTTTCAAATGTGTGAAAAAATACTTACGCAATGAAAGGAAAGTGGCCAGTTCTCCTACCTCAGCCTACCTCTGCTTTGGTTCAGCTTAGTTTGGTGTTAGCACGCAGTTAGTTTTTTTTTAGACGACTGGTAAAAGAAGAAGCTACATGGAACAAGTTGTTCCATGCTGAATCTCTCTATGACATCTCTTCTGTAAGTCGCCATGTTTGATTTTACCCGTTTTGTCGTGGGTTTTTTATGGGGAATGTTGGAGGAATGTGCAACAGTTACTAAGTTGGGATAGAGTGTTGGGTTTTAGGATTAGATCAGTTAATCTTATTCTGTATTCTGTTCTCTTTTGTTTGTGTGCATTTGGTACTCTTTAAATAAACTATGTTTGCTTGAAAACAAGGGGTTTTGACCAACTGCATCACTCCTGGAAGATTGACTCTGCACTGCTCAAAAGAAGTAGAAAAGTAAGGGTCTGGGTTGCCATCTTGAAATGTTTGGAGAGGGTCTGTCCTGATTCATAACAAATATATTTAAAACAGAAAAATATTGGTTCCTGATTAGTAAGTTGATCGATAGTTATGAAGGGAAGGCAGGACAATTGAATTGAAAAACAGAAACATCATAATCAATTGCAGAACTGGCTCAGTGGGCTGAATATTCTAATTCTGCTCTCACATTGTAAGGTCTAATGAGAAAGAACTGGAATCCTAAATTTAATTCAATATTCCCCTGTCTTCTTTTGTTCATTAGGCTAAGGTCTTTGAACTGAAGTAACAGTTCAGTTTTCAGGGTGCAAGAAGGAGAGATACCTATATTGAGTTATTTCCAGGCTGCCAGAAATACGCCATTGGCAGTCATCTGTGCAACGTGAACAGGTTCTAGGGTTCACTCGTTCTTTTACAGGAGAGGGTCTCGGATGGAGACAGAACTACACATAGAGGAACACACAAACACACCCACATCCTCACACATTGGCGGACAGGAAGAAGCACACCCACCGACAGCAACACAGTCAAATATGCGCATACTGACGAACAAAGACACACATACACGCACAAACCCACACATGCAATCTTGTACAATAACACATTCAAACCAAAATGTGGGAAAACACGTACACAAAGACTGCAGAAACATTCGCACACCCTCGCAACACACACAAGAATACAATCAGAGCGCAGAAGGGAGACACACTTACTCACACGTGCGTGCATGCAAACACGTGCACAACCAGTAAAAGACGTCCTGAGGCATACAGGAACACACCCACATGCAGATGAATGCACACACATCACATAAACAAAAACAATAATGCTGTGATATAAGAACACATCAACACTCAGACACAGAATCACACCCTCATCCTCACGCTCATAGAAGTGAACTCAGAGTAAGAGACAATGCACACCAACCTGAAAATATTGACAGAAACTTCTTATACATACACACAATCACATTCAAACACAGTTACTGAAACACAACCATAATTAGATACAGACAGAGCGACAAACAAACAGAGATCTAAACAGAGAGGCACAGAGAGATCGTCCTGGAGCCACAAATGGATCTTGACACAGGAACAGAAAACCAAACAGTCTGAACAACACACTCACCTGGTTAAACAAGAGCACAGCCACGCAGCTACACACCCCACACTCCCGCAATAGTACACTGACACTCAAAGAGACACGCACATGGAGTCACAGAACAATCATGATATGCTGACAGTGACACACACAGACACCAACACAGAGTAATAGGAATGCAACCCCCCAAACAGCATATACACAGGCACAAACACAACAGATGCACGTATGTAAAATATACACAGGTACGCAGTCACACAGGCACAGTAATATAGACCCACATAAAAAAACTCATCTTCACAGAAACACTCGTATACAGAGTGAATAGCATTTCCAAAGACATAAACACATTAATGTGTCGTCACAGATACACACACAAAGCGAAACCCGCACTCAGATGCATAAACACACTCATAATGTGTGACACTCAGGGACATATCCAACGACACACACAGAGAGTGACATCACCACAAAGACAATGAACAGCCCCAACACAGAGACACTCTGAGACCCTCACTCACTCAAAGGGAAGCGCATGAACACACTTCCCGTCCAGCCACAGTGAGAGGAAAAGAAGATGCTCAAACTCCAGCAGACTTACATTCAGTAATGTGTCAAGGTATTGCTGGCTGTACCCGTGCACTTTGTACTTGGCAAAATCCCTGCCTCGGGGTTGATCAGTGAATGAAGGGATCAGGAAGTGAGGTGAGTCAATGCAAGTGAGCATGTGCTGAATTGAGACAACAAGTCTGACATGGCCAATCTGAAAGAAATGACACAGAGACCGCGAGGGAGAGACAGGGAGACAGAGAAAGATATAGACAGAGAGACAAAGGATAGTGACGGAGGGAGACAGAGATACAGACAAACAGATAAAAAGATAGAAAGAGAGAGAACGACACAGACAGGGAGTGACACACAGAACGAGACAAACAGGAGGAGAGAGAGATTGAGCAAGCTTTTGAGAGATGGGGACAGCGCGAGAGAGGAAGAGACGAACAAAGACAGACAGAAAGAGGCATAGAGAGTGAGAGACAACAATATCACCTGGAACGTAGTAGACAGGAGGTGGAGTCAACAAACTCTCGAAAAAACAAATATCCATCTCCAATAACCAATTCAGATGAGGGGATCACCAGCATGTGGAGCCTATATTTTGTTGCAATGAACGGGTTAATGCGAGCTGAATAGAGTCTGACAAGGAACGACTGTTTCTGCCCTTCTCCCTCCTCCCCTGCAGTGGGAAATCAGAGACCCGTCTTGCTGGTCTGTAACACTCATTCACAGGGCGGTCCATGAAGAGACAGTGTTCCAGCTGAAACCATCATTTACAGCCTGTTCGTCATATTAAAACTCTCCTCCATCCTCTCTCCATCCTCTTTCCACCAAAACTGAAGGATTTACGTGACCAGTTGGTGCACCGCATTCCTGAACTTCTCTCTGAACTTGGGCAGAGTAACTGTATAAAATAATGTGTTTGTGCTGCAGCTGAAATCCCTCAGCATTGCTCCGCCCATGAAAAGCGAATTTTCCTCGAATGACCTGCGAATTTAATGTTGAAGTAGAAGATGTTTGCACCGTGCACTCCCATAGAAGTATGAAGCTGATGGATATGGTGAAGAGACAAATCACCGACTTCCTCAGGCTCTCCATCTCTGTGTCTTTGTGACTCTCTCCCTTCCTCTGACCCCTGAGGCGCTTGAGGACACGACTGGCCACTAAATTGTACCTGACCGTCAGAGTGTTCATCAACAGAATCAACAGAATCAAAGGCGTTAAAATGATATCAAGCCACTTAAACCCCAGCCGCCTAGGATCAGTAAAATAACTTGTCTTTGTATAGCAGTACCTTGGAACATTGTTAATTATCCTCCAAGGTTTACACCGAAAATAGAAGGGAGTGTTTTTTGAACAAAGTAGCATGCTGGTTCCAGCCAGAGCCACAGCCAAGGCTTTGTCTGTCCAATATTTTCTGTTCATTTTCAGGCAGCAAATGGCTACAAAACGATCAAAGGTGAAAAGGACAGTGAACCAGACAGAACAGTCTGTGGCTGCAGGAAGCAGGACATCGGCAGCACTGCACACAGGGGTGATATCCAGGAAACACCCTGGGTAGTAAAGTTCTTCAATCGCCACAGCATGATCTCAACCAAAATAAGCAGTATATCTGATGTTGCCATAGTCAGAAAGCAGCGGGTTCTGCAGTTCGAGAGGCCATAATTTCCCCATGAGGGAACCAGCATCAGCAGGAAATTAACTGAAAGAGACAGAATATAAAACATAAATCTGAAGTCACTGATCAAGCATTGTCCATGTCTTCCCAGAGAATAATGGAAGATCTTCAAGTCTAACTGCGACAAGGAATTGACAGATGGCAAATGGGCATAATTGTTAGGTGTATAGCACAACGTTTGGAGGGGATTTGAGGAAAAGGCTTTCACTCAGAGAGTGGTTGGGTTCTGATAATTCAATGCTTGGGAGGGTTGTTGATGCAGAAAACCTCAAAACCTTTAACAACTACCTGGGATGAGACCAGACTCGTCGAGCCATGATAGCACAAGCCTGATGATTGGTGCACCTCTTCAATACAGTTGGGTTCCAAAATTCTATGAAGTGTTTCTGGAAAGTAGATTGGGAAGTGGAACAGTTTCATAAAATAAATAAAGGTGCTGTGGATACCAGAAATATGAAAAAGAAGTAGAAATGGCAGATGAAACTGAACAGCTAAGGCAGCATCTGTGGAGAGAGAAACAGTCAATGCAATCATTCTTCATCAGAACACACTCCTCTGAACATTTGTCAAGGAAATCAAACATCAACTCGGTTTTCTCCTCGCACAAGGCCCTATCATTGCAAACAAAGGACGGTGATTGACTTCTAAAAGGGAATTGAGATGGAATTGATATTTATCTATGATGGAACATTTGATGGAGTGCTCCGAGCATGCTGGGCGTAGTTTGAGTCACGGAGATGAAGGGCAAGGAAACAGACGCATTGATATAAATCATCCTTTTACACCAGATATTCTATAATAATATAGTCCCATTTGCCTCCATATCCTTCTCAACCTTGCTCCCAATTTACACATCCGGTTGCTTTTGTTGAATGTTGCAATGTATACGCCTCCACAATTTCCTCAGTCAGTTCATTCCATGCATGCACCACCCTATGCATGAAAAAAAGTCTTCCATTAGGTACCTTTTAAATCTTTCCCCTGCCAACGTAAAACTATGCTCTCTGTCTCTGGACTCCCCCATCCCTAAAGGAAAGTCCTTCCCTGTTTATTTTGTCCATGCTCCTCACGATTTTATAAACTTCAGTAAGATCTTCCCTCCGCCTCTAATGCTCCATTAAAAACAGACAGTCTACTCGGCGTTACCCTATTACTCAAACACACCAAACCAGACAACATCCTTGTAAATCCTTTACGAACCCTTTCATCTTTCACACCATCTTTCTGAAAGGAGGGCGAGCAGGACTGCACACAACTGTTCCAGAAGTGACTTAACCAATATCCTGTCTGGCCGCGACATGACCTCACAACTCCTCTAATCAATGTTCTGAACAATGAAGGAGCATATCCCAAACGACTTCTTGACTGTCCTATCTACTGAAGTCACCACTTCCAAGTAACTATGAAACTGCACTCCAAAGCCTCTTTGTTCGGGAACACTCCCCAGGATCTTACCACGAAGTGTACAGATCCTGCCCAGATTTGCCTTTCCAAAATGCAGCACTTCACATTTATCTAAATTAAACTCCATCTGCAAATCCTCAACGCATTGGCTTATCTGATCAAAATCACGTTATACATTGAGGTATGTTTCTTCACGGCGCGAAACTGAGGACTGTCGATGCAGGAGATTATAATCATGATTAAAGTGGTGCAAGAAAAGCACAGCAGGTCAGGCAGCATCCTAGGAGCAGGAAAATCGATGTTTCGAGCAAAGGCCCTTCACCAGGAAGGGCACCTGTCTGAAAGGTTGATTTTCCTGCTCCTTGAATGCTGCCTGACCTGCTATGCTTTTGCAGCACCATTCTAACTTTCTTCACTGTCTAATCCACTTCCAATTTTATTGATATTTGCTAACTTACTAACCATACGTCCCATATTCGCACATAAATCATTTGTTTTTATGACGAAATGCAATGCTCCAGCACTAATCCTTGTGGCACACCATTGGTCACAAGCCTCCAGTCTGAAAAGCAACCTCTACCACCATCCTCTGTCTTCTACCTTCGAGCCAGTTGTGTATCTCGACAGCTAGTTCTCCCTCTATTCCATGTAGTCTAACCTTCTTAACCATGAGGAACCTTGTCAAACCCATTACTGAGGTCCATATAGGTCACGTCTACCACTCTGCCTCATCAATCCTCTTTGTTACGGGCTCAAAAATCTCAATCAATTTAGTGAGACATGATTTCCCACGTGCAAATCCCTGTTGACAAACACTAATTAGTCCTTGCCTATCCAAATATGGACGACATATAAATCCTGTCCCTGAAGTTCTCCCTCGAACAACTTGCCCACCAGCAATGTCAGACTCATCTGTGTAAAGTTTGCTGGGATTTCCTTACCACCTTTCGTAAGTAGTGGCACACACGAGGCAACCTCCAGTCTTTGTGAACCTCACCTGTGACTATTCGTGATCCAAGTATCTCCACAAGGGTCCAGCAATTACTTCCGTAGCTACCCACAGATCAGATCCTCGGGATTTATCAAACTTTATGCATCATTGGACATCCAGCACATCCTGCTCGTAATATGAACATTTTCAAGATGTCACTATCTCTTTCCCTACATTGTATATCTTCCAGGTCTTTCTCCACAGTGAACAATGATGCAAACTATTCTTGTAGTATCTTTCCCATCTTCAGCTGTTCAACACGTCGGCTGCCTTGCTGCTCTTTGAGGCGACTTTTTCTCACCTTAGATATCTTTTTGTTCTGAATGTATTTATGAAATCTCTTTGGATAATCCACCACCCGATTGGACAAAACTATCTTATGTCCCATTTTAGCCCTCCTGATTTCCTTCTTAAGCATATTCCTACTGTCTTTACACTCTTTTAAGGATTCATTCGATCTCTGATGACTATACATGATATATGCTTCCTTCATTTTCTCCATAAAAACTTATATCTACCAACCTTGCCTTTCACACGAACAGGAACATATTCTTTCTGCACTCTGGTTATCTCATTTTTGAAGGCTTCCCTTTTTTCAGCAGTCCCTTTACATGAGAACATCCACCCCCAATCAACCTTTGAAAGATCTTGCCTAATCCCCTTCTTCCAATTTCGAAGATAAACTTTTAGATCAGGTCTATTCTTTTCCGCCATTATTTTAAATTCATAGAATTCAATCCTCTGATCCCAAAGTGCTTCCCCAACTTCACCTCAGTCACTTGCCTGCCATATTTCCCAAGAGAAGGTGAGGTTTTGTTGGTTCTCTAAAAGTTACATCCACATAATGAAACAAAATGCAACCCCTCTGTTTTCTTGATGCATTTATTCCCTTCCTGCAGCGTTTCTGTCCTGAGACTGTCAGCTGCCAATCCTGTCCATCCCAGAGCAACATCTGAATACTTGCTATGATATCCCAGCCCCATGTTCCGAATCACGACCTCCGTTCTTCTGCCTTTCCTGTTAGGCATCTTGTGTAGAAATAAATGAAATTTAATTTTTCCGTCTTGCCTCATTCTGTGCTTTGTGCCTGCGTGCTCTGAATATTGGACTTGCTCCTTTACCCTTCTGTGTCAGTCTCAGACTGATTTCTTTCCTCACTATCTGCCTGGTCACGCCACCCCACCACCGCGCATCCACCATTCCCATACTCCCCACTCCAACCTTACTAGTTTCAATATTCCTGAGCATCTTGAGCAAATCTTCCTGTCAGTAAATTGGTTTTATTCTAATTCAGGTGCAATCATTCCGTGATATATAGGTCGAGTCTACCCCAAGAAGTATTCCCATGATGTAAACATGAGAATCCTTCGTCCCTGCACCAGCTCCTCAGCCACACAGTCAATCTGATCTATCCTCTTAGTGCGACGCTCACTCGATCGTGGCATTGAGAGTGATCCAGATATTACTACCATCAACCACCTCCTTTCAAGTTCCTTCTTAACCTCATATTCTCCCTACCGAATTTCATTCTTTTTCTTTCCTGTGTCATTCCTGCCAATGTACACAATAATCTGCTGGTCCCACTCCACTTTGTGAATATTCTGCACCCTTTCTGAGTTAGCTTTGTTCCTCACACCATTGAGGACTCTGGGACAACAGACACTCTTGGCCGCAGAAAAGTCTGTTTGTGCCTCTCACGGGAGAGTCCCTTATCACAAGTGATCGCTTGGAACCTGGCGTACTAATCGTTTTATTAGAGCCAGTCTTAGCACAAAAATTTGGCTGTTCATGCTACATTGCCTTAAGGGTCCATCACACCTTACATTTTCCAAAATAACCTATCTCGTTAAAATGGTGACAGCCACAGGAGACACCTGCACTACTTATCACCCTCGCCTGTCTTTCCTAGAGGTAACCTGTCTACTTGGTTGTGTCTGCTTTTGTTTTCTCTTCCTTTCGCTGTCATCCATCAGACCCCTAAATCTTGAAAATTCCTCATTGTCTCAAAATTCATCACTGCTGCTCCGACTGATCCAAGTGATATGACAGGATTCACTAGCAAACATATTTACTCTAGTCACATTGATCAGTAACATGGAAGCTCTCCCATATCTGACAGGAAGAGTGCTTCACTCTACCAAAGGCCACCTTTCCAAATTAATAATCTACACACCCAGGAAAAAAAAACACAGCCGTACTGCTGTAAAAGATACTGCTACCAGCTAATGTAGTGCCGATGCTTTATATTGCTATATTTTAATAAAGAGACAGATCTCAATAAAACCGAAAACCAAAAAGAATACATTCTCCTGAATATTGCAGATCGACAAAACAACTCAGTAAGACTGCACTTAAAAACCATAAACGTACCTGCTCATGTGCTGTGAACTCTCCCACAGAGTTTCCTCCTTGTTTAAATTATATTTTTAAATCGGGTTTTCCCGAAATTTCCAAAACAATGCATTAGTACATAAAATAACAACTACTCTTCCAGGATTTTTGGAAGTCAGCGCTGACACCCAAACTACCTCAAAAAAGGAGCAGCTCTCACAGTTACAATCGCTTCCCAGCCCCCAATTAGGATTACTTCGAATCGTCTGGTCACGATATGGCAAAACCATGAGTTGTTACTCTTGAGAAGATACAATTGTTTGATGAATAATGCTAACAGAGCTGATAAAGGTTTGTTTCATCATTAACGGTGAAAACCATGATCTGAGCCCTCTCTGTGATGATAAACTGAGGATCTGTTAATTCACTGAATCCCACAGAGTTTGTTTTGGAAAGTGAACAATTCCTTGTCAAGTTTAGCAAATGTTACAATTTAGCTGATATTCAGTCAGCAAATAATACAAAATGCAAATAGGGAGCTGTGACTTTTTAATTGCATTCTCTGCACTACCTGACTCAAATAGTTTTGGAATGTGCTTGTTGATATTTTATGAATAAACAATACAATTTGAATCAAAACAGGCAGTTCACTATTGCAATTACTGAATGTGACAGCTCCAATCCTTTGTATAATAAAATATGATAAATGTAAGGCATCTCTGACTGTCTATTGTGTTCGATCATGTAGGGGCAATTAACATTTAAGTTGATCATCTGAATACTCAGCAGTTCATCGACAAGACAAGATTTGATCATGCTTCTTTTCTAGTGCGCTACATTGTAATGAGACGATGAAACAAGGAAGCAATATTAATCTCATGAATTGATAAGTTCTTATTTTCTAACCTTAGTTAATAGTATTCCTCCCCATGTAAAATTGATTGATGCAGTGTAAAAATTATGAAGAGACAAAACTTTCTTCAGGGAACAACTGGAAGGTGGACACAGCCCTGTGGAGTTCAATTTAACAATCCAGTGTTGCAGTGATGGAAATGGAAAACACAGAAACAGGCCATTTAACCGACCAAGTGAATTCACTTCAACACTCCTCAGTCTTTCTGAAATGCACGAAAGTTATGGCACTGAAAGAGGTCATACATGTCTGCATCAATTGAATAAACAAGCAAGCTGCTCTGCTCCTACTTTCCAGCACCTGGTCTACAACATTGAGAGTTTCTACACCTCACGTGAAGTTCCATGTTCCCGGGAAATGAGTTAAAGTTGTTCACCTCAATCCGTCATTAGGACTGGGCAGTGAATTCAAGTCGCAACATCTACTTCTGAATGAAATTGTAGGCTTCATGTCCTTGGTAATCCTCCCAATAATTTTTCACACTCTGTGTCTCCTGGGAAATATTTCGACGTTCGGGGAGACATGTCCCCAATCACGACCCTGATTATTTTGTACATCCCAATCACATCAAATCTCATGCACCTCTCTTTATGGAAAATGAAACTACCCTCAGCATATTTCATCAAAGCTGCGGAAACTTGCATGATTTGGAGATACCGGTGTTCGACTGGGGTGAACAAAGTTAGAAACCACACAACACCAGGTTAGAGTCCACATGCACACACACACACACACACACACACACACACATATAAGTTTGAGGTGTATTGTGCTTGCAGAGTTACATTGTTCTTTGCTCAAACACTGCATCAATCTATGTAATGTTCTGTTAATTCATTTTTAACATTAGAATCAGTCTAAACATTATGGCACGGACAGCAGCACAAAGGGATCTAACACATTCAACATATTATCCGATAATTGTTTAAGTTGAACTGCGAATTTAAGTTTTGAAAAAGGTTTTGTAATTTACATATGGAAGAAGTGAAACTAACGTGGTTATTCTAACAGATGAGACACGTAACAAATAATCAAGGTATTGTTCAATGCATACTTTCAGTTACATCGCACTGTGAACTTTTGCTATAGATGCTGTGTCTTACAACTATGTACTTCACAACTACCTTACGAAGGAACAACGCTCCGAAATGTAGTGCCTCCAATTAAACCTGTTGGACTATAACCTGCTGTTGTGTTATTATGAACGCCGGAATTTCCACATACTTACACCATTCTTGTGAATATCTTCTGCACTCTCCTCAGAGTAATTCTGTTCTCACTGCTCGGTGATGACCAGTACTGTGCACAAAACCGCATGTGTGTGTGTGCTAACCAGTATCTCATGCAGTTGTAGTCTTATGGGTCTGGCAGGGACTGAGAGAATTTATTTTGTGTTGGCTGTGATGCAGAGTGAGATTGTAGTAACTTTGGGATGGGTATAATGGTATTAAACTCAGTGGGGATATCTGATCAGGCTTTGGGCCATACAATGGATCTGGATGGACATAGGTGAGGTGCAATCTATATGAAGAGTGGGGTTAGTTTATCACTCTCTAAGGAGTTAGTATTAGTCTTTAATCGCCTCATTTCTGTTCTGATATGAGCTGATTAATTACAGAACAAGCCAGATCCTAAACAAAAATCCAGTTTGATGGATGATAACCTAACTTGTTTTGATTTAATAATGTGATCTCTTGCTCAATCGCAAACACACAATGCTGCAAATATTATTTCCACAACAAAACAGAAGTTTATTTCTGAAGAAATGAAGATAAAGAAGAATGAAACTAACTATTTACATATAGCGCAGATTCAAGAGCAATGAACATGGAGGATATGTGTAATTCTCATTACCCTCAAAACATCCATAAATGAAAGAAAAAGACATGACCTTTATATATTTTGCAAAACACGACTCCCAGTGCCGTTCCAAATCAAACAACTCTAACATAATATTTACACGAGAATCCCTGTTAACTTGGTTAAATGACTTGTGACTGTCACTTCTAAATTGGAACTGCAGTAACTTTCTTCATGGAGCTACCATAGTGTCAACGTACTTAGCTTCAAACAATCTCTTCAGAGCTTTTTCTTGTCACAACACTTTTGTCTGGGACGATAACAACATTTTCATTCCAAGGCAATATAATTTACTAAAATTCTAATTTCATTCACACGAGCACGGATCTATACATCCATTTAGTTCCAGGGTCGTAGGAACTGAAAGAATTGACAAAAAAACGATTGAAGTGAAAGTAATGCTTTCTCAGTTAAGGGTTTCTTCCTTAATCGCAATTCCAGAACTCTCAAACAAATGTTTCAGTCTCCATTAACACCATGCTGAGTTGCAATCATAAAAAATAAACAAAGATTCACTATAGCCAAACATCAAACGCAATTTTTAAAACAAATTGCTCTGATTTCAGAAATAACTTCAAGTTAACCATAACCCTCAGATACACAGAGAAGCCCATTGCCTACTCACTTAAAAATAAAACATAACCAAACTCAAACTAAATTATATTGCACTCTCTACTTTAGAATGCCACAGCTTATATTTTGCCAAAGTGATTCATTTTCTTAATTCCACCGAAATTCTCCATGGGCTCCGATTGAAATGGAGATGTCGAGAAGGTCCCTACAAGAGATGAATAATTTCCGAAGCAATTCCTGCCGAATCTGCAAGACAGGGTTTCCGCAGGGTCTCTGAAATCTTTGATTAAATGACTGATCGTCTGTCACTGTTGGACTTTGGGTACAATATGCCCATGTATCATTGTCAGTGGCAAAGTGAACCCACATAAAATCCTGAGACCGATTCAAACAAATTCAACGGTGCAAGGCACTTACCAGGAATTGTTACAAATGGAAAGGTCGAGTAAAATATAGTATGTACGTGACGAAATAAAAGCGTCATTTTCAGTCTGAGTCTCATTGTGCAGGCAATCTCTCTGTACTCAATACCGAGGTGATACAATATCACCTTTCATTTATACCTGCTGGCATCACCTGGTGGACTGTGACAATACAATGTGGTTCAATTCATTTATTTACGAATTTGAACAAACAGGTGACCCTGGTGAGTTTACTCGCAGTTGTGACAGACTATATTTTAGAACTGAGGTTTATTGGATTACACAAATCTCAATCGGTCAGTAGGAAACATTGGAAAATGCATGTGGAATAAATTGATAGAATTCTTACAATGTGGAAGCAGATCAATGGGCCCATCCAGTCCAAACCGAAACTGCAAAGGCTATTCCACCTACACCCACCTACTGGCTCTGTGAGACAGCAGGGCTAACTACTGAGCCACTGTGCCACCCTGTATACCAGTATTGACACCCCAACACCATGTATCAAACACTGAAATCTCATTTCATTTCAGTGTCTTCCTCCCTCAACTTTGACAGTGTGGAAGTTAAATTCCTCTTGTTAAGTATCTCTCTGAGAAATGTTCTACTCATCAGAGGGATGTGGCTTCCCTCGTTCCCTGTTCTGTGAAGGGATGATAGTTGGTTAATGGAGACAACATATTGTAGGTTTTCATAAATCTAACGTCATAATAGAATTCCGTACCATGCATGGATACAGCTTCTGAATCAAATTTCACTTCTCCAATTCGGGTAATAATTGAAACAAGTAAAATGATTCACTGAAGAATACCCTCTAAGGTTACATAAGTTCCAATCAATACTGATCCTCCGACCCGGATTTGAGTGTCCTGGACATGCTTCAGAGCTGACTATGAGACACACGATCTGTGCAGCACCACATGGGGTTGAGTTATTCTCTGTTCCCTGCAGTGTACTGCACATGCCCAGAGAAGATACATAAATCATCTGACTGATGATGGAATGGTTCAGCTGTAAGCGAGAGAGGGGAGTGAGGTCAGGGAGGGATTTGCACACGCAAGGATGTAGAAATGTCAAATTTGAAAAAATGTTAGCGAGTATCAATGCTGTGAATGACTCCTGCAGTGATGGGGAAATGGGACTTGGCGTAAGGACTGATTCAGAACAGAAAGCAGAGAGAAGGAATAAATCTGTCATCTTCCTGTTGTTGGGCTGGTATTAGTCAGTGCCACACGGACCATTTCTCCAGACACAGCCATTTATTATCTGTCAATGACTGAGATGGTGTGATCATGTGCGACGTTTGTTGATATCAAAATGTCATTGGGACAGTAAAATACAAGGAGAACATAGTAACGCTTTAAGGGGGAAGGACAGGTTCAGCGAGTGAATGCACACACAATAGCCTGTGCACTATAATATAGAGAAATGTGGGGCATTGTTCATTCATTTCGCTCGGAAAGATTTCAGGCCATGCATATACATTTAGATGCTTATCCTAGTCATAAGTCAAGAAGCAACAAAAAGCCTTTAGGTCCATTTAGTGCCAGCAGCTTCCATTATTGTCTTTCAAGATTAACTCATATCCGGCACTTCTAACTTGGTGCAATTCAACCCTCAGTTTGCGTCATTTCACTCCCTCATCATTGAACCCTTGTTGTCCAGCTATATTATGGTGAATTAATCTGTAGGACATGGACTCCGAACACACCGTTTTTTTTTGCTTTTCAGTATTTATGAAGTCAGATTGTTGCTGAGTTAAAATCAAATGGCAGCCGTGGACAAACAAAGTGACTGAGTGAATCGATCAGAATCATCATTCCTGACTTGACAGAAGCCTGGAAGGTATATTGTCTCAACAGTGCCGAGGTCGAGGATATCACAGAACAACTTCAGCACATCTTGGGGTGCGGAGTTTACTGGGGAGGGACAGAAGCAGGAATGGGAAAGTGTGGAAACTGAAGAGCACGCGTTCCTGGAGCACATTTACACGAACAATGTCTGGTCGTGAAATCACACTTCAGAGGCCGGCATTCTGTCATTATTCTCCCATTTATTACAAATGCATCTCCTTTGACAGTAGCGTCTTACTGAGTCAGGTGTTAAGCATCTCAATATACCTGACATTCATCCTTTTAATTCAGATCGGGCTCCCAGATTGGATCAGTTTTAGAGCTCCAATCAGGGAACTCAGACATTATGAGGTTTAGCTGGCTGATCGAATGACAAGAGCAGGGAGAAACAGTGATTAATCCCAATCAGTAAAATGCACAAATCAGTCAAGACATTGAAAGACTGAACCCGTTGTTATTCTGGGTACACATTAGGCCAATGAAAATGCGGCTGGAAGCATTGGTTGAAGGAGGAAGTGCTTTGGATGTATCAATGACTTGTGAGGTTTCTGGGTTTGGTGCGATCAGAATACATTGGAAACTGGATTTTGCTTTAATTGGATGGGGATTGCTCCTGTTCTGGCATTGTGGAATATTTGTTCAATCTTTGTCAGAGTGTTGGGAACCTGGAATAAAGCTCAGTTAGCAGGGAGATGAAACTGGCCACTTGAAGTACTAAATCTGTGAGTGAAAGAGAAAACTAACAAAAACACGCTCTGGATCCATGAGGATGATCTGCTTCAGAATCCGAATCTTCAGGATCAAACCCTTCCCTCACATGTCTCACAGAATCGGGGACAGAGTTCTTTCTGGAGAGCTACATTCTCATTTTTAGGGATATTCTCAATAATGTATGCGTTACGTAATACAGTTACTGTCCAGATCTCACCTATATTTGTTATTATTTATGATGATGGTTGCTCTATTTGGACTTAAATAGCACTTTAAAAGGATTAACTTCGTTAATCACACAGGATGGATCTGATACGAGAGAACAGATGTAAACATGCAGCAAGTTAATTTGCTTACTCCAAAACAAACAGCCACAATAAAATAGCATGAATTTACAATATTATTGCAATGGGGAAGAGTGATCTTAAAATACATGAATTGTTCATTTAGATGGAGAATGAAGAATTTAAGTCTGAACTTGGGTCCTGAATTTAAACAACGGTTTGATGTACAAATGAGCAATGGTGGATTGAGAAACTTTATTTCAGAAGTTCTCAGTGGATTGACATTTGCTGAAGAGGAAGAAATGTCTGAATGGTTTTCAACAATGATTCAGGTGCCTGCTGGTCAACAATACAACAGGAAAGGTGAGATGAGGCAGCCCTCCTTGTCTGTCAATCTGATCAAGAGGCTTTCTTTTGCCCAACCATTGACTAAGGCTGCATTCATAATGTTGGTGTAGACTAGTATGGTTCATTTGTAGAATCCCTCTCCAAAGCCTACTTTGGAGAGAACATCCCACATAGATGTGTGTAAGATCGTGTCAAGGACCTCCTGGTGCAGGCTGATGAGGCAGGTTTCCAACTCCCCTGTCCTGCACGGAGGTGATCCTTTCCCTGAGAATTGTCATGCTGCCTGTTCAGATCAGATTTGCTCGGGGTGAATCACTGATCCCAAAGCAGAACTGACCCAGATGGTGACGACCTTATTCAGGACATTTGAATTTATATTCATAAAATTAAATTGGTCGTCAGTCACCCCTCTCCCTCTTCTGATTGCAGACGAGAGTATGATACTTTTCCTCATGGAGTTATCCTAACTACCTGGTGTATTACTCTTTCCTGAGGACACGAGAGCCTTTGTCAGCACACCCAGAGTTCGCGGCTGGTGCAGCTTGTCCCAGTTGCTGTCGCCTAAGACCTACCAGATAGGGAGGAATGACCACGAGGCTGCGCTGTCTGTGGGCTTCCTGTCACACAGTCCGTCATGAAAGGATTCGCTGATCGTCAGGATGTCAGGCTTGCAGCTCCACCTTCTCCCTTCAGGCTCTGAGAACAGAGCAGTCCTGTGCAACTTTTCAAAGAACAAGCATGAACACGTCTCATCCTCCTCCACGTTGTGGACCCTGGACAAGGATATTACCTTGGAGGCTTCTAAGGTCAAGAGCGAGGCTTGCTGGATGTTCACATTCTTTCAATCCTCCATGACATCAAACCACATCGTCTGCAGCAGGTGTAAGTTCTGCACACTTTTCTGGAGTTTTAACAGTTCTCCCCCGTTTCTCTGTCACCTTCAGAAATCCTTTGAGAATAAATATCATCTTTATGTTCCCCGTGACTGTTTATCAAAAGTCTGAGGTAGACTCAAAGCGGGGTTTCACGTTTCTCCAACCTGTGGAACCCCTTTTGAGATATTCCATGTTTAATGGGATCGGCAGTTTCAGATTCAGTTTCCTTGCTTACCAGCAAGAGTCAGTGGTCAGAGAAGAACACTGGCTTGATATCTGTGAATTTTCCGAAATCACTCCCAGCCTCTCCAGTGTCACTTCCCAGGAGCATCACTTGAGCCCTGGTGAACCTCCCTCATACAATTCCGCATGATTTTTTTTTGTTTTAATATTGCGGCATTGACTGGGTCCTGGACCCATTTGGTTCCGATCACCAGGCCGGTAACATCCTTCTTTCATCTTTGCTGTCTCATCTTCATCTTGGTCTTCTCTTCCTTCTGGTGGTGACGGGGGAGGAAGGTGGCATCAATTGTGTCTGCAGCAACAGCGTTGTGAACCTGGAATAGGAATCCTGGTGTCGGTAATGGCGCCGGTGTGGTAGGACCCGGTACTCAATGCCATTATCTTGATTGATTGCATTGAATCAGTGTTAATGAGACAATGGAACTGAGATATAAAACCAGGAAGCTTGCAGCATTCACTGACAAGTTCAATCAAGCCAGACAACAGATATGCAAGCCTTCACCTTGATTGAACATTGAATGAGTTCTTCACATGACATTGCCACAAGATTTTAAATATCCTGTACCGTTTTCTGTAATATCCTTCCTGGATAGAAACTAAATTTAATTTCTGCCAATGACATTGTTACAACAAACTGCAGCTAAATCACTGCCATCGGAAATGACCGTGATAACTCGCTAAAAGAATGTCAGAAGAAACACAAAAGCTTCTGATTGCAATTACACCTATTGGACGGTAACCTGGTGTCATGTGACTTCAGACCTTGCCCACCTCAGTTCAACACCGGCACCTCCACATTAAAGCTAAAAGAAGCCACTTAAGTCAGAGAGATCCCACACACATTCCAGTAGATATCAGGACAAAGAAACAGGTATCTTGGGAGTAGAGAGAATAGCTCCAACTCCAGTTCGAAGAGCTGTATTTGGGAATTTTAAACTCGTGTGTGGGCAGAGACGTTTCGGACTGGAAGATTACTGGGGATAGTGGAGGAATAGTCTGATTTTTTAAAAGATTGTATATTGATATATTGCTTTTCAAAGATAATAAACCACATCTCATTACCAGTGGCAAACAAGTTCCACTAACGAAACAAGTCAATCAGTCCATACTGTAATGAGGGTATCGGTGTGTACTGTACCTTTAAGAGAGACGATACGTTTAAGAGAGACTGGAAGCTGCCATCATCTTAGAGAGGCAACGAGCGTGCTGAAATAATTCAAAAACATAACATTTGAGTGTGAAACATATAGTGTAATTGGATTGCCATGGTATACAACAAATTCGAATTTGGCCAATTAGTTTAAATTAAGCCCCAAGTTACCAAATTCAATCAAATTTGAATTTCATGTTTTGATGACATCAAACCAATGAAATGATCTGATGGTGTGGGGTATAAAACCGGACGTTTTGAACAGTTAGGGAGGAACAGAAAAGAGCAGCCCCAAACACCAACAGACTGCTTTCCGAATTATACTCTGGAAGATACCTGTCCATTCGGAACTTGTGCAATCGAACTCCAAAGCTGACCGACAGAAATCTACAAAGAAAGTTTGACATCCGAAGATGCCAACTGCATTTTAATGTGATTTGCCGTAAATATCGGATCAGTATGATGGAGTGTAAGATAAAAGATAGTTTTCAAATAAGCTGTTGTAAGTAGTAACTTGCATGTTCTCTGGTGGCCTTAAAGGATAGAATTGTTTTTTTGTTTTATTTAAATACTCAAATCTGGGAGAGTTACTTGCCTCTAGAAATTTAACAGATTATGATGCGACGTGAGCTCCTCTGTGTGTTTGCTTTAAATTAGCAGAGGGGTTTGCCCCATGCCGTACCAATCCAAAAATGAAACTTACGATGGATATTGTCAATGGGTATAGAGAAATGTCCAATATACTGATTAATCATTTTGCCTCAGTGTTTTTGAGGAAAATTAAATCAATACGTGAACTTTCACTCATATCCTTTCGGGAAAAAAATTGACGTCCTCATCTGGTCAGGTTGATATATGACTCGAAACTGAAGAAATGTGGTTGACTCTTGACTGCGGTTTGGGATGGGGAAAAAATGCAGTCCGAGCCTGGGTTGCTCTCATCCCACATAAGGCCGCAGTAGTTATGCTGTAGTTATACAAAAACCTGGTTAGTTCTCACTTGGAGAACTGTGAGTAGATCCAAGCACCGCACCTTAAGAAGGACACATTAGCCTTGGAGTAAGTACAGTGTAGATTTGTAAGAATGATAACTGGAGTTTAGCGGTTTAGCTATGAGATGAAACTGAACAATTTATGCCTTGTTTCTCTACAACTAAGGACTCAGGGTGTAAAAATATAAACTATTTTCACTGTTTGGGGATTCGAGCACAAAGGGACATAGTCTGCGAAGTCGGGTCATTGTGTTCAGGAGAGATGTTAGGAAGAACTTCCACTCAGTAAGGGTGGGGGATGTTAACACTCTCTTCCACAAACAGGACTGGATGCTGAATTATTTGTTAATTTTCATTCTGAGACAGATTTTTTTTTGTTAAACATAGGTGTTAAGGGATACGGTACAAATGCAGGTATATGGAGTTAGGCTACAGATCAGCCATTGATTGTCAGAACGAGCACTCACTGGGGGTGAATGGCCTGTTTCTATATCCCTATGATGTTTAATCTCCTCCTATAGCCTATCCAAGGCATTGACATCCTTCCTAAAGTGTCGTGTTCAGGAGTGGACAGAGCTCAATTTTAACCCAATGCAAGGCATTTGACTTTCAAGAGTTCAAATCCAGTCTGTTTCTCCCAACTGTGGCTGAAACGGTCAATTATAAAGGTTTGATAACATTTCACCTCTCTTTACATTCTAATCCCAATTTGTACGTTTTCGTTTTACAAATCTGCCCATCCTGCGCAATCACTTTCCCAAAGATAAGTGTACACCTCCAAGTTTTGATAATATTAAGCCTCCTCCAGAATTAGGCCAGTTAATTTATATTATCTCGCTTTCTCACTTTCTACAAGATCTGCTCTTTGTCTGCCCGTTTCACGGGATAGAGGTATAAAATGCATCTAGAAATATCCCACTAATGGATAGTGAATAGCTGCACGATTTTGGAATTCTGCAAACAGACTTCGTATAAAATATTGCTCAACGGGAGAACAGAAAGTCAGAGACTTGAAAATTTCACGGAAATTCTTTTTTCATTCAGTGGACTGAGCTTTGCCGTTGGCATAGACGCACCCATCAGCACAGCAAAAGTAGAACGCTACTCAGCTCTTTCTCCAAACTTTTATTTCGGGAACAGGATGCCATTCCCCCCTAATTTCTCTCTACAGATGCTGTCAGACATTTTCAGTTTCTCCAGGAATTTCTGTTATTGTTTCTGATTGAGAACATCCGCAGTACTTCCATTTCTTATTCAGTCCCTTCTCCAGCCTTCTATACAGCAGGAGGCCACAGCAGGGCGGGAATTATGACTGGACTGCTCATCCACGCAACCAAGTAATTTTCTAGGGGCATTGCTTGAAATCCCACTGTGGCAGATGATGGAATTTCAATTCATTGATTTTCTTAAATTTAAGAGTCTAATGATGAACCCAGAATGTTTCTCTGTTTGCTCATGCCTTTTAGAGAGGGAAACAACTATCCTTACCTGGTCACGACTACACGTGACCACAGACCAACAACAATATGGTTGACACTTAACACCCCTCCAGGCAATTAAGGATGGGCAATAAATATTGGCACTGTCCAGCAACGCCCTCATCCCAGACTGAATAACAGAAGCCATCTTGAGAATGATACGGAGGAAGTGGAGGAGGCAATTTAGCTCATTCTGAGATGGTAAAGTGGAATAACAGAAGGCCATTCAGTCCTATTCGTGAGCACAAGAATATCAGAATGGCACAACGTCAGTCCCCACTGGCCTCCGTGTAAAACCGAAGGGAGGAGGGAACGGGAAGGTGTGAGGAGATGGGGTTGTAGGGTGTAGGTTTGCTCGCTGAGCTTATGTTTCATATCCAGGCATTTCATTACCAGGCTCGGTAACATCATCAGTGGCGACTTCCAAGTGAAGCAAAGCTGTTGTCTCTTGCTTTCTATGCTTTCTGTGAGGAGGTGGAAGGACAATTGGAATGAGAATGAGGGAGCAGTCGGTCAGAAGGAGAGAGCTTGTCCTGGGAAGCTGTGTAATATGGAGGCATTTAATTATGGGAATGGACACAGTGAGAGCAAAGGTACAATGTTGATGTCAGGAAATTTGAAAGGAGGGTACTTCCCAACATCACCTCTGACCCAGATTAATGGAAATAGTCACTGTTACCCTGTAATAAATCATCTCGATTGTCTATTAGTTATGCTCCATTTCGCTGTAGTTAAGCGTTTATATTTGCCTGTCGACAATAGACAATAGACAATAGGTGCAGGTGTAGGCCATTCTGCCCTTCGAGACTTCACCACCATTCATTATGATCATGGCTGATCATCCTCAATCAGTATCCTGTTACTGCCTTATCTCCATAACCCTTGATTCCACTATCCTTGAGAGTGCTATCCAACACTTTCTTAAACGAATCCAGAGACTGGGCCTCCACTGCTTTCTGGGGCAGAGCATTCCACACACCCACCACTCTCTTGGTGAAGACGTTTCTCCTCATCTCTGTCCTAAATGGCCTACCCCTTTTTTTTAAGCTGTGTTCTCTGATTCGGCACTACACATCAGCGGATACATGTTTCCTGCCTCCAGATTGTCCAATCGTTTAATAATCTTATATGTCTCAATCAGATCTGCTCTCAGTCTTCTAAACTCAAGGGTATACAAGCCCAGTTGCGCCAATCTTTCAACATAAGATAGTTCCGCCTTTCCAGGAATTGACCTAATGAACCTACGCTGCAGTCCCTAAATTGCCAGAATTTCTTTTCTCATATTTGGAGACCAGAACTGCACACAATATTCCAGGTGAGGTCTCACCCCAGGGCCCTGTACAGCTGCAGAAGAACCTCTTTGCTTCTATACTCAATCCCTCTTGTTATGAAAACCAGCATGCTTTCTTCACTACCTGCTGTACCTGCATGCTTGCCTACATTGACTGGTGTCCAAGAACCCCCAGATCTCTTTGTACTGCCCCGTTACCTAACTTGACTCTATTCAAGTAGTAATCTGCCTTCCTGTTCTTGCCACCAAAGTGGATGACCATACATTTATCCAAATTAAACTGCATCTGCCAAGCATCTGTCCAAAAACTTAACCTGTGCAGGTCACCCTGTAATCTCCTAAATTTCTCTTCACATTTCACCCTGCCACCCAGCTTAGTATCATCAGCAAATTTGCTAATGTTACTATTAATACCGTCTTCTACATCATTAATATATATTGTAAAAAGCCGCGGTTACAGTACTGATCCCCGCGGTACTCCACCGGTCACAGCCTGCCATATCGAAATGGAGCCGTTTATCACTACTCTCTGTTGCCTGTCAGCCAAACAGTTTTCAATCCAATTAGTACTTTGCCCCCAATACCATGTGCCCTAATTTTGCTCACTAACCTCCTATATGGTACTTTATCATGCTCAAAAATTTTCAGAAGATTATTCAAGCATGATTTCCCTTCATACATCCATGCTGACTCTGACCTATACTGTTATGACTATCCAGATGTGTCGTCATTTCACCCTTTATAATTGACTCCAGCATCTTTCCCATCACTGAGGTCAGACTAACTGTTCTATAATTTCCTGCTTTCTCTCTCGCTCCTATCTTAAAACGTGGTACAACATTAGCCACTCTCCAATCTGCAGGAACGGATCCTGAATCTATCGAACTCTGGAAAATTATCATCAACGCATTCACGATTTATAGAGCCACCCCCTTCAGTACCCTGGGATGTAGACCATCAGGCCCTGGGGACGTATCAACCTTTAGACCGAACAGTCTCTCCATCACCAATTCCTGTCAAATATAAATTCCCTTCAGTTCAGATCCTTCAGCCACTGTTCCCTCTCGGAGATTGCTTGTGCCTTCCCCAGTGAACACAGATCTGAAGTACCAATTCAACTCTTCTGCCATTTCTTTGTTCCCTGTACGACATTCCCCTGTTTCTGTCTTCAAGGGCCCAATTTTAGTCTTAACCTTTTTCTTTTCCTTTTCACATACCTAAAAAAGCTTTTACTATCCTCCTTTCTATTTTTGGCCAGTTTACCTTCATACCTCATTTTTTCTCTGCGTATTTCCTTCTTAGTAATCCTCTGTTGTCCTTTAAAACCTTCCCAGTCCTCAGTTTTCGCACTCAACTTTGCTGTGTTATATTTTTTCTCTTTTGACTTTATATGATTCTTAACTTCCCTCATCAGCCACGGCCACCCCTGCCTCCTCATAGGATCTTTCTTCTGTTTTGTAAAGAACTGACCCTGCATATTCTGCATGATACCCAGAAATATCTGCCATTGTTCCTCCACTGTCAACCCTGCTAATGTATTGCACCATTGAACTTTGGCCAGCTCCTCCCTCATAGCTCCATCGTTCGCTTTTTTCAACTGAAATATTGTCAATACCGATTGTACCCTCTCCCTTTCAAAATTGCAGATTGAAGCTTATTGTATTATGGTCACTACCTCCTAATGTCTCCTTCACTTCGAGGTCCCTGATAAATTTTGGTTCGTTGCACAATACCAGATCCAGAATCACCTTCTCCCTGGTGGGTTCCAGCACCAGCTGTTCGAAGAATCCATCTCGGAGGCACTCCACAAAGTCTCTTTCTTGAGGTCCAATACCATACTGATTCTCCCAGTCTGCCTGCATGTTGAAATCCTCCATAACAACTGTAGTGACATATTTGGGACAGGCCAATTTCAGCTCCTTATCCAACTTACACCCTACATCCACACTACTGTTTGGGGCCTGGAGATAACTCTCAAGAGGGTCTTTCTACCCTGAGAATTCCTGAGCTCTATCCATCCTGACTCTACATGCCCTGATGCTAGGTCCCCCCGCGCAAGGGAATGAACATCATCCCAACAGGGCCACCCCACCTCCTCTTCCCATCAGTCTGTCCTTACGATAGTACGTGTCGCCTTGAATATTCATTTCCCAAGCGCTGTCCACTTGAAGCCACGTCTCAGTTATCCCCACAATATCGTAGCTGCCAATTTCCAAAAGAGCCTCAAGCTCATCCATCTTATTTCTAGTCCTTCGTGCATTCCTATGTAGTATTTTTAATTTGTTACTGCCCTCACCCTTCCGATCAACACCTATTTCACTCAACCTTACGGCATGATCCCTTTTTGACTTTTCTGATTCATTGATACCGTTGTCTTTCTTGACTTCCCTTGTTCTAACTTTCCTTTCAATTCCCTTCTTAAACTTCCAGTTTGTACACTCCCCCCGCTCTATTTAGTTTAAACACAGCTGTATGCAAACCTATTGCTATTAATCGTATCTCTGATCCCTTGTATGTAGGCCATACTGTTCCCTAATGTTTCATTCTCTTCTGAATTAAGGAATATATTTCTGCTTATGCCGTGATACGGTGAATCTCATGTGCAGGTCGAACTCTCATTTTTGGTGAAAAACATCTTGTTTTTCCATACATCTCATGTATAAGTTGACTCAACTATATCATATTACAAATCTCTAACAAAGGAAACTGCATTTTATCAATTTACCTGCTTCCACAAAATCGGATTCATTCATTTATACCTGTAACTCTACTCATCTCTCGTTGTTTGCTACACTGCAGCTTCATGCAGACATGCATTTATTCATTGATAATTATAATTACCGCAGTTGGTTTACTACAGCATGTTTTGATCGATTGATTCATTCAGACCAGTACTAAGTCTATCGGTACTTATCACACTTTGTTCAGTACACATCCAAAAGTTAATCTCATTAAAATAGTTCTTCATTTCAATTTTTGCCATTATATCTAAATAAAAGTGGGATATATAAGCTACCTACTGACATATCTTTATTTTTTTGAAAAATGGGTTAATGTCGCTGAGTTTCATTGCATACAAGAGTAAATGGGAGGGAAATAGATTAATTTGGCGAGAAAGTTCGAGACGCATAAACATTCTGAATTTAATAAATGTTTCAAGTTAAGTGCGCCACTGAACTATGTCATGAAGATATTGAATAGTGTGATTTGCAGAATTTCAATGAATCTTTGCCACGTTAAACATTCGTACGTGTCTCTTGCTTTTATCACTCATTGCCATTCAAATACTTGATGGCATTTTCTTCCTTGCTTGGATTAATTGTGCAATTAAATTCACTTTTGCTAATAGTGGGATATTTCTAACTGCAGTATGCTCTTCAGTCCCTCAACGTTTGTGCTCGTGTATCAGTTGAACCACCAAATCGATCTTTTAAAATAGTATTAACAAATCGATGTATACACTTGTATTTACGGTAATCACCTTGGTTAAATGCAAAAGATCGTATTTTTATGTAGAGAGTGCAATAGCATGTTGAGAGAGTTTTGTTATGAATTTTGAGTGAATAAGTTGCGGGGTTCGCTGTGCTTCTGAAGTTCATAATAAACCTTTCAGTATTTCTGAAACCACAGTAAATTGTTTCAAAAACTGCTTTGGAAGTCTGGTTGTTGGCTGAATGGTTTTGTGCAATAATGAACTTCTGTTTATTTTTAATCGTTTGCAATCCCACATGGTATTAACGGAGCCTCAAAGATTTGTTGGAGTGTCCTACTATCTGAAAGAGGGAATAATCCCTTAACTGGCAAACTCTTAGTTTCACTTTTGTCATTTTTGTCATTTCTTTTCGTCCTTGTAAACCTGGTACTGAGTGAATGCATCGATCTGTGCTGATGAGAAGGGAATCAGAAACTTCAATAAATATATTACATTACTGTGAAAATTTCGTGTTGATCCCAGACGAAAGTGTTTAGATAATTTAAAAAAGCCTCTGAAGCGGTTACTTTAAGCCGAGTACATTGACACAAAGCTGTGTGGTAGTTCTTGGAAGATGTTGACTGCAGTTCCAGTTTAAAAGTGGCGGTCACAAGTCATTATCCAAATGTATGTACAGGGAATCTGGTGTGAATATTACACAGAGGGTGTTTTAGCTTTGGAATGGCACCAGGTGTGATGTAATGCCTAAAAATCGTTTATGTATTGTTTTGAGATGGATGAGATTATACATTTACTCCATGATAATTACCTTTGAATCTGTGTAATAAATTCGTAATTTGACTTATCCTATTTTGTCATCATTTGATTTGTAATAAACTTCTGTTTTGTTGTGGAAGCACTATTTGCAGATTTGTGTGTTTATTGTTCAGCAAAAGAACATTTTTTTTAAATCAAAAGAAATAAGTTTGAGGTCAATCAAACTTGATTCCTATCTGGGGTCTGGCTTGTTCTGGAATTACATCAGTTTGTATCAGAACAGACATGTGCCTATAAAACGCATAATCTAACTCCTGGGTAATTGATAATCTAACACCACACTTCAAAAAGACTATGCCCGAAATATACCCAACCAGATCCATTATGTGCATCAGATCCTGATCAGACATCCCGACTGAGATGTAATTCCATATTGCCCCTTCCAGGGTTACTGTTCTCTCACCCTGCACCAGTCCCAGTTCAGAACAAATTCCCTCATCCCCTGCCAGGCTTGTCACACTCGAACTACATTAGACACTGGGTGGCTCACAGCTGCGGGTTCTGTGCATCGTACTGGTCATCACCTCGTTGTGACATCTGAGGAGACAATAAAACGGATTGAAAAGAATATCGTGGCAATTACTTCAACATTGAGGGAACAAAGATGATGTCATTTTCTCTAGAAAGGATCAGAATGGGTGATGATGTGATTGAGGTGTCCAAACTCTTCCCGATCTTGGATGGAGGCTTGTCACCCCAAACTCAGGACAAATTTACCAGGACACACAGTGTGAGAAAATTTGATGGAGAGTTTACAGCGGGCATAAGGACGATCCCTTTCACTCATGGTGTGCCTGCAATTCACATCCCATTTGGTTAGTGTTTGAAGTGGCAACGTACAACACATGGAAAGCAAACCTGGATCTGCATCTGAAATGAAGTAATCTGCAAACCTGTGGCCCAGGTGCTGGAAATTGGGAGCAGAACAGGGGCTTGTTTATTCAATTGATGCAGACATTAAACATCGCTTTTTGTTCCCTAACTTTCCCGCAGCACTATGGCATTGCAGAAAAAACTGAGGAGTGTTAAAATGAATTCACTCAGTGGGCTGAATGGCCACCTGTGCTGTACAATTCCGCCAATTCTAAAGTATCAGTGGAATAGTGCAGAGTGTTAAAGTGAGTTCCGGAGGGCTGTGGCTACCTTCCAGTCGTTCCCTGAAGGAATGATTGTCGATTCGCAATTTCTACAATGCACAAAGTGATGTTTCATATGGAGGAACAAATTTAACGAACATTGGAGCAGAAGAATTTATGAAATGGATCATTAGGTTAATATTGTTTTCCTTGTTTAGTTATTCTCATCATCAAGTGAAGTGTTTTTGTTTTAAAGAAGGATTATGAAAGCTTGTTCTATATATGATTTGCTATGTAATCAGTTGAGCAGTTTAAATATGAGTTGACCCTGATATGATCAGAACACAACAGAGAGTCAGAGAGATCCGATTTTCACTCTGTTATAGTTGATTGTACATGGTTTGCAGCATCCGTGTTCAATAATTGCAGCGTTGCCCTTTTTAGTTTTGAACCATGTTGGTTATTTATGAAATTTCAACAAGCACATTCCAAGACTACATGAGTCAGACAATGTGGAGAATGCTGAAAAAACGTCTCAGTTCCCTATTTGAATTTTACACACTTTGCTGACTCGGTGTATAAGTAAAATTAGAACATTTGCTCTAATGACAAAGCATTCCAGACATTCCAAACCAAGCTATGACAGGCTTATTGAGTTAAGAGTTCCTCAGTTTATCATCACAGAGAGAGCTTAGATAACAGCTTGTAATGCAATTGATGAAACAAAACTTTCTCAGAACTAGAATTCTCCATCGAATATTTACATCTTCTCAAATGGAACAACTGACATTTCTTCAATATTGTGACCAGATGATTTTGAATAATACTAGATGAAGGACTGGAAATAACTGTGGCTCATACAGATGCTTCTTTTCTGAGCAATGTTAGATTTTGGAGCTGAGTTTCTTGAATTCCACGGGCAGTAATTATTATTTTCCAAGCTTTTGCTTTTTTGCGGATTGTTGCAGGTGAAACATCGGAACAGCAGCTCTTTAAAAAGGAGGAAGAGACACAAAGGGCGAGACTACATGGTCAGAGACAGAGATAGAAAGAAATATACACTGCTGTCTGACACCGCAATGAATCTGCACAGCAGCTGCCTTTGCATTTTGAGTTCATGTATTTCTTAGCATCGGAGTGCACTTGAGAAAACTTAACCGACAGTAAACTTCATTGCTGACCTTGAAGGAGGAAAAGCTCACAGCACAGGATCAGCTCATTGTTGTTAAGTCTTACCTTACTGATTTTTTTTTGTAAAACTACAGTAGTGAGTGGCTGGGTTGTCATTGATTGTCTTATTATTGAGATATGTCTCTTGATTAAAATTTAAAAATACAACACAAAGCCGCGAATTTAGCCTGGGACAGTGTTTATTTTTAGGGCAAGAATAGCGTGGTGCTGGAAAAGCACAGCAGGTCAAGCCACATCCGAGCTGCAGGAAAATCGACGTTTCGGGCAAAACCGCTTCATCAGAGGAGGGCGAGGAACAGAAACAGAAACAACCTAATGATTGCCAGATTCTCTTTGTTCAACTCTTGATAAACACTTTATTAAAATAGAAAAAAGTCTCTGAGTGCTGGTAATCCCTTCATCTGATTTGCTTACTATTTCATGCACGATTTTTTTTTACTGTTCACCGTGTTTCTTAAGTCCACATCCTGTATACTTACATCACAAAGATATTGCCTTGTGTCGCTCTCCATCTTTCTCCACGTCATTGCCTCTGTTCCTGTGTTCCTCTCTCTCTCTCTCACACTGTCTTTCGCAATGTCTGTATCTCTGACCCTCAATTTCTAAGTTTCTTGCTGTTTTTCTCTCTCTCTGTCTCTTTCTCCCTCCACCTCTGTCCCTCTCTCTGTTTTGTCTGTATCTCATACTGTTTCTCTCTGTCTGTGCCTCACCGTCTGTTTCTTTTTCTCAAATTGACCACATCTGGCCCCTTTTCTGAAGAAGGGATTCTGCCTGAAACGTCGACTCTCCTGCTCTTCGGATGCGGCCTGACCTGCTGTGTTTTCCAGCACCACACTTTCGAACTTGTCTCCAGTATCTGTCGCCCTGTCTCTGCATCAGGCACATGTTGTTTCAGTTTAACACATGCTCACAGGAATTAGCTGAAATCACTTCCACATCTCTTCATTCACTGATTTTACCCGATGAAATGATTCTTGCAAAATACAAAATTCTCAAACACAATCAGCAATTCATTAACGTAATATTAATTACATTACTGTCAATGAACTGCCCCTCCATCTCCCGTAAATTGATTGTCTCCTTCTCTCTCCTTGTCACTATCATGGAGTGTGTGTTTGCATGTTTCTCATTTGGTGTGTGAGCGCCTTTCTACAAGGTTTGTGAAGGTTTGCAGCTCAGGTTGAGGTTTAGGGTGCAGGTTTGCTCGCTGAGCTGGAGGTTTGATATCCAGACGTTTCGTTACCTGGCTAAGAAACATCATCAGTGGCGACCTTCAAGTGAAGCGAAGCTGTTGTCTCCTGCTTTCTATTTATATGATTTTCCTGGATGTGGCTCCTGCGTTTGTGGTGAAGTCATTTTCTGTTCGTTTTCTGAGGGGTTGATCGATAGTATCTAGATCCATGTGTTTGTTGATGGCGTTGTGGTTGGAGTGCCAGGCCTCTAGGAATTATCTGGCATGTCTTTGCTGAGCCTGTCCGAGGAGAGATGTGTTTTCCAAGTCGAAATGTTTTTTTCCTACGTGTGTAGGGCTACGAGAGAGAGAGGGTCCTGTCTTTTTGTGGCTAGAATGTTTCTGTGATGGTGAGTATATTTGTGTGGCTCTTTGTTACTGTGCCAGTGTGAATGTGTGTGTTTTGATATCTACATCTGTTGTGTTTGTGTCTGTGTATCAGCTGTGTGTGTGTGTGTGTGTGTGTGTGTGTGTGTGTGTGTGTGTGCGGGTGTGTATGTGTTAACTCTCACAAAAAATAGTTCTATGACTCGATATGGGTGTGTGTGTGACTGTCGGTGCATTATTGTGGGAGAATGGGTTGTGCCTCTGCCTGGCTTTCCTCTTGTTAAATCTTCTAAGTGTGTTGTTCTGTCTGTGTTTGGCTACCTACCTTTGTGTCAAGATCTTTGTGCCCCTTGCAGGTACTCTCTTTACCTCTGTTACAGTTTATGTATAAATACTACTTTATATTGGAGCTGCTCCAGTTTGTACATAAATATTGTTATGTACTAGAGTTGTTGCTATTTATATGTAAATATGAGTGTACGTTGAATTTATGCCTGCCTCCAATTGATGAACAGTCCTGTGTCTAACATGGGGTTCAGCTGCTGTGCCCCTGTAGACCTTTGGAATAAATTTGCATTTCAAGCGCCGGCCAGAGGGGCGGCAACACAAGGCAGCAGCGGTCACGTGTTAGCGGTCGTGGCGGATGATCCGACAGGGACTCCTGTTCTCTGTTTTTAGTAGAGTAGACGCATATTCTGGAATAGGGAACAACAATTGAACAGCATCGTGGAAGATACAGAGAGTTACAGAAGGGACGCAATATTTTAATAGGGAGAGAATTCAATTCAGATAATTGTGATAGTATTGAATAGACGGTAACAATGAGAGGGTTAAACAGGGAGTAATAGGAAAAGGATTAAATACTGGATAACGGGATGGGATTTAATGCAACGTAATAAGGAAAGGTGAAAATGGAGCTTCATTGGAAGAATATTGAATATAATTGATCGAAGAAATGGTTAACTACAGGGAAGGAGAGAGGATTTAATATCAAGGAGCAGGGATAGGATTAAGAAGGGAATAACGCGAAGAGAGCTCAATATGAAGGAATAGAGATGGTGGAATGGGGAGTGTTATGACATGGCAGTGAATCCTTCTGCTAATTAAAACAAACACAGAGAAAAGCACACCTCAACTCACAATCTGTTAAAGTATGAGTGACAGAGAACTCACCAATTTCCACTACATAAAGAAAAGTATCAATTTTATTCTTTAACTCTAAAAGTGAATATTAAACAACAAATACATACAAGTCGGACGGTCCCTCCTCTTCAAGATCTGTAATCTACATTCAACTTTATGACAATATTTTGATCCAATAAAAGCCCCTATTTTAAACTGCATCAACATCATTTTCAAAACAAGAAAGCAGCTGTTGGCGTCGGTGTCTGTCTTCTTTCATCTGAACAGCTCCTTGGGTCATCTATGTTCTTTTATTCTAAAGATGCTTCTTATGAAAAAGTACCTTTGATAGCAAGTGTTATGCGAGCAGATAATCTGATGATGGCAGTTGGTCGCTCGCTCTCGCGAACTGTCCAAAATGTGGGCTTCTTTATTCCCAAATCCTTGGATCTTCTCATTGGTTCAATGTTGTCAAAACAGTGAAATTCAAATTCGAATGCGGTTTAGAATTCTGGGGCATTATGTAAACTGATGGCTTAAATTTGAACTGGTGTGAACATCGCAGCCAAATGTTGCATATTTTCAGTTTTCCACTACACTTTGAGACTGCTCGTCATTCACATGACAGGTATCTGCAAACGCACACTGCTAAAACAGCCTTCTCTCTCTCTTTAAGGTAACGTACATACCTTCAACTCCCATAACAAGTGTAATAGGGAGAAAATTAAAAAGAGGGCAACTGGGAGAGAGTTGAAGACAGAGAAGGGAAATAAGTTAATGTTACATATTTGAACAGAAGCACGTGGAGTTTAAGAGGAAATGTGCTGATTGCAGGAGCACAGAGATAGAGCGAATACAGAGAAAGCTGTAGGAATTGTAATGAGGTAGATCTCATTGAATCTGCGTGTTCTCTGATTGCGAATGTTAACCTGGTCCACTGAGGAGTCCTGGCTGATAGATATAAACAGAAATGTCAGAGTTTCAGCTCACTCTAGGAATCAGTTTTGTCAGTGTAATATCCTCTGCGCCTGTAACTGCAGGGTGAGTTGGTGATGGGTTACCAGGTTAGGTGGAAGGGGAGAGAGTGTAACAGCTTAATAGGAAGAAGGGAAAATAGAGACTAATAGTGATGGTGTTGAATGCAGTGGAGCAGGGTGGCAGTTAAATACAGGAGAAAGGGAAAGGACTTAATACAGACCATATAGTGATGTGTTGTTTGAAGACAGGAGTGTAGAAGGAGGATTATGTCAAGGGCAAGAGGACAGTGGAGAGGAATAAACAGAAAGTAGTCGTGAGAGGGCTAATTATGGAGCAATAGCAAGAACACTGAATATAGAGATGGCTAAATACTGTGATTGTTGGGATTTAAATGGAGCGCGTTCAGTGGAGGGTAGGTGTGTGTGTACTAAATGCAAAAAAAGGACACGATTAAATCGAGATTATCAAGAAAAGGATTGAAAACAGTGTAAGAGAGAAATGGTTACGTACAGGTGAACAGAGAGGATCGAATGCAGATAAAGACAGGATTAAGTAATGAGTAATAGGGTAGGACACAGTAGGCCTCAGTGTTTTATACTGCTGCCTCACAGCACCATGCTCTCCGGTTCGATCCCAGTCTCGGTCGACTGTCTGTGTGGAGTTTATACATTCTCCCCGTGTCTCTGTGGGCTCCCTCCAAGTGCTCCGGTTTCCTTGCATAATCCAAAAATGTGCAGGTCAGGTGAATTGGCCATGCTAACATGCCCATATTTTTCAGATAAGTGTAGTTTAGGCGCATTAGTCAGTGGGAAACGTAGAGTAATAGGGTGGGGGGATGGGGTTGGGTGCGATGATCTTCAGGGGGTTGGTGTTCAGTTGTTGGACATCAAGGTAAGAATTCTATGATTTACTAATTACTAACATATAGAAACAGGATTACATACTGGACAATTAACAGAGAGGACTGAATTATGATGAATGGCTTAAATGCAGAGTAACAGGGAGTGGCTTAAATACAAATGGAGAGAAGGTGGAATCAGAAGGGAATGAAACACTGGGGAACAGTGGCCGACATACAACGGATAAGAGAGACGGTTAACAGCAAAAGTTTGCATGCAGGCAAATATAAATGTTTAAATTCCGGGAAATGGAGACGAACAAATAAACAATCGAGATGATAAAATACAGGGTAATAGTGACTATTTCCAGTTGTAATAAATTTGGGTGGTAGGTCGTATTGGGCAGGACCCTCCATTCAATTTTCTAGACATCAATATGAAGCGTTGACTCTCACTGTGTCCATCCCCATAATTAATTGCTTCCATGTCTCACTGCCATCCATGACAAGGTCTCTGAATCTGACCGACTGTTCCCTCATTTCCAATCCAATTGTTGTTACACTTCACTCAAAACTCTTTCCTCACACCTTCCCGTTCCCTCATTCCTTCCCTTTTTCATGGAAACCAGTGTGGACTGACGTTGTGCCATTCTGATATTCTTGTGCTTACGAGTGGGACTGAAGGACCCTCTGCTGTTCCACTTTACCATCTCAGAATGAGCTAAATTCCTTCCTCCACTTCCTCTTTATCACTCTCAGAAAGGCTTCTGTCATTCAGCCATGGGATGAGCGCATTGCTGGATAGCGCCAATATTTATTGCCCATCCTTAATTGTATGAAGGGGTGTAAAGTGTCAACCACATGGCTGTGGGTCTGGAGCCACGTGCAGTCCTGAGCAGGCATGGATGGCCGTTTCCCTCTGTAAAAGGCATGAGCCAACAAAGAAACATTCTGGGTTCATCATTAGACTCTTTAATTTATGAAAATCATTGAATTGAAATTCCATCATCTGCCACAGTCAAGGGGCAGATTGCAGCAATGCCCCGAGAACATGACTTGGTTGCGTGGATGAGCAGTCTCGTCCGAATTCTCGCACTCCACCTGCTGAATGCCTTCCTGCTGTTTGGAAGGCTGGAGAAGGGACTGAATTAAAAAAGGAAGTACTACGGATGTTCTCAATCAGAAACAAAAACAGAAATTCCTGGAAAACCTGAGCATGTCTGACAACATCTGTAGAGAGAAATTAGAGGTGAATGGCCTCCTGTTCCAGGAAAAACGTTGGAGATAGAGCTGAGCAGCGTTCTACTTTTGCTGTGCTGTTGGGCGTGTCTCTGCCAACAGCAAAGCTCAGTCCATTGAATTTAAAAAACATGTCCGTGAAATGTTAAATTCTCTGCCTTTCTGTTCTCCCATTGAGCAATATTTTAAATGAAGGCTGTTTGCAGTATTCCAAACAGTGCAGCTAATCACAATTCATTAGTATGATATCTCTCGATGCATTTTATACCGTTACCCAGTGAAACGGGCAGACAATTTGCAGATTATGTAGGAAGTGAGAAAGATGCATTTTTTTTAAAAGAGAGATAATATTAATTAACTGGCCTTATTCTGCACGAGGCATAATATTATCAAGACTTGGAGGTGTACGCTTCTCTTTGGAAGTGATTGGGCAGGTGGGTAGGTTTGTAAAAAAAGTGAACGCATAATATGGAATTAGAAAATAAACAGAAGTGAAATGTTATCAAACCTTTATAATTGACCGTTTCATCCACAGTTGGGGGAAACAGACTGGATTTGAACTCTTGAAAATCAAATGACTTGTATTGTGTTAAATTGAGCTCTGCCCACTTCGGAACACTACACTTTAGGAAAAATGTCAACACCTTGGGTAGATTATAGGACGAGATTAATAATCATAGGGATGTAGAAACAGGCCATTCACCCCCCGTCTCCGTGAGAGCTAGTTCTGACATTCAATGGCTGATCTGAACCTTAATTCCATATACCTGCATTTGTACTTTATCCCTTAACATCTACGTTTAACAAAAAAAATCTGTTTTAGAATGAAAATTAATAACAAATCCAGCATCCAGTCCCGTTTGTGGAAAAGAATGCTAAACATCCCCAAACCTTTCTGTGTGGAAATGCTTCCTAACATCTCTCCTGAACACAATGACCCTACTTCGCAGACAATGCCCCTTTTTGTTCGAATCCCTAAACAGAGAAAATAGTTTATCTTTTTACACCATGTGTCCCAGGTTGTAGGGAAACAAGGCCTGACGTGTTCAGTTTCACCTCATAACTATCCTAGATTTCACTGTTTAAAGAAAAAAAACAATTCTAGTCTTTCAGTCCACCAGAGATCATTCCTGCCACTATTTATAACTCCTAATCTGAAAAATATCTTTTACCTTACACTCCATAATACTGGTCTGATATTTACGGCAAATCACTTTCAAATGGAGTTGGCATCTTCGGATGTCAAACTTTCTTTGTAGATTTCTCTAGATCAGCTTTGGTGTTCTACTGCACAAGTTCTTTATGGACAGATATCTTCCAGAGTGTAATTCGGACAGCAGGCTGTTGATGCTTGGGGCTGCTCTTTTCTGCTCCCCCCTAAATGTTCAAAACGTCCGGTTTTATACCCCAGAACATCAGATCATTTCATTGGTTGAAGTCACCAATTCATTAAATTCACATTTGATTGATTTTTCAAATCTTGTGGCTTAGTTTAAAATGATTGGAGAAATTCGAATGTGTTGTTTACCATGGCAACACAATTGCAGTGTTGGTTTCACAGTCAAATGTTACATTTTGAATTATTTCAGGACACTCTGTGCCACTCTAAGTTCATACAAGCTTCCAGTCTCTCTTCAATGTACATTCTCTCTTACAGGTACAGTACACACCGAAACCATCATAACAGTATGGACTAATCTACTTTCTTCGTTAGTGGACCTCCTTTAACACTAAGAATGAGATGTGGTTTATTATCTTTTAAAAGCAAGATGTATATCAATACACAACATTAAAACAATCAGTCTTTTCCTCCACCATCCCCAGTCATCTTCCAGACTGAAATGTCTGCCCACACACTAGTTTAAAATTTCCAATTATAGCTCTTCGAACTGGGGTTGGGGCTATTCTTCCTACTCCCAAGGCACCTGCTTCTTTGTCCTGATATCTTCTGGAATGTGTGTGGGATCTCTCCGACTGAAGTGGCTTCTTTTAGCGTTAATGTGGAGGTGCCGGTGTTGAACTGAGGTGGGCAAGGTCGAAAGTCACACGACACCAGGTTATCGTCCACTCAGGTTACTTGAAATCAGATGCTTTTGTGTGACTTCTGACCTTCATTTAGCTCGTTATCCAGGTCATTTCCGATGGCAGTGGCTTAGCTGCGGTTTGCTGTAACAATGTCATTCGCATACTTTAAATTTAGTTTCTATCCCAGGAAGGATATTACATAAAACAGTACAGGATATTTAAAACCTTGTGGCAATGTCTTATCAAGAACTTAAGACCATAAGACCATAAGACATAGGAGTGGAAGTAAGGCCATTCGGCCCATCGAGTCCACTCCGCCATTCAATCATGGCTGATGCGCATTTCAGCTCCACTTGCCAGCGTTCTCCCCGTAGCCCTTAATTCCTCTCGACAACAAGAACCTATCAATCTCGGCCTTGAAGACATTTAGCGTCCCGGCTTCCACTGCACTCCGTGGCAATGAATTCCACAGGCCAACCACTCTCTGGCTGAAGAAATGTCTCCGCATTTCCGTTCTGAAATGACCCCCTCTAATTCTAAGGCTGTGTCCACGGGTCCTAGTCTCCTCGCCTAACAGAAACAATTTTCTAGCATCCACCTTTTCAAAGCCATGTATTATTTTGTACGTCTCTATTAGATCTCCCCTTAATCTTCTAAACTCCAACGAATACAATCCCAGTATCCTCAGCCGTTCCTCATATGCTAGACCTGTCATTCCAGGGATCATCCGTGTGAATCTCCGCTGGACACGTTCCAGTGCCAGTATGTCCTTCCTGAGGTTTGGGGACCAAAACTGGACACAGTACTCCAAATGGGGCCTAACCAGAGCTTTATAAAGTCTTAGTAGTACATCTCTGCTTTTATATTCCAACCCTCTTGAGATAAGAGACAACATTGCATTCGCTTTCTGAATCACAGACTCAACCTGCATGTTTACCTTTAGAGAATCCTCGACTAGCACTCACAGATCCCATTTTGCTTTGGCTTTATTAAGTTTCTCACCATTTAGAAAGTCCATGCTTTTATTCTTTTTGCCAAAGTGCAAGACCTCGCACTTGCTCATGTTAAATTCCATCAGCCATTTCCTGGACCACTCTCCCAACCTGTCTAGATCCTTCTGTAGCCTCCCCACTTCCTCAGTACTACCTGCCTGTCCACCTAACTTCGTATCATCGGCAAACTTCGCTAGAATGCCGCCGGTTCCCTCATCCAAATCATTAATATATATTGCGAACAGCGGTGGCCCCAGCACCGAACCCTGCGGGACACCGCTCGTCACCGGCTGCCATTCTGAAAAAGAACCTTTTATCCCAACTCTCTGCCTTCTGTTAGATAGCCAATCCTCAATCCATCCCAGCAGCTCACCTCGAACACCATGGACCCTCACCTTGCTCAGCAGCCTCCCGTGTGGCACCTTATCAAAGGCCTTTTGAAAGTCCAGATAGACCACATCCACTGGGTTTCCCTCGTCTAACCTATTTGTTACCTCTTCAAAAAATTCCAACAGGTTTGTCAGGCATGACCTCCCTTTACTAAATCCATGTTGAATTGTTCTAATCAGACTCTGCTCTTCCAAGAATTTAGAAACCTCATCCTTAATGATGGATTCTAGAATTTTACCAACAACCGAGGTTAAGCTGATTGGCCTATAATTTTCCATCTTTTGCCTTGATCCTTTCTTGAACAAGGGGGTTACTACAGCCATCTTCCAATCATCCGGGACCTTATCAAACTTATTCGATGTTCAATCAAGGTGAAGACTTGCATATCTGTCAGGCTTGATTGAATTGGACAGTGAATGCTGCAAACTTCCTGGTTTTATATCTCAACTCCACTGTCTCATGAACACTGATTCACTGTAATCAGTGTAGATAATGAGACTGTGTACATAGCCCTACCACACCGGCGCCCCTTCTGGCACCAGGATTCCTATTCCAGGTTCACAACACTGCTGCTGCAGACACCATTGGCGCCATCTCCCTCAACTGTCACCACCAGAAGAACAGAAGACCAAGATGAAGATGAGACAGCAAAGACGAAAGAAAGATGAGACCGGCCTGGTGATTGGAACCAAATGGGTGTAGGACTCTGCCAACGCCGCAATCTAAAAACAAAAAAAAATGCAGAATTGTACGAGGGAGGTTCACCAGGGCTCGAGTGATGCACCCGTGATGTGAGACTAGAGAGGCTGGGATTGGTTTCGGTCAAATTCACTGATATCAAGCCGATGTTCTTCTCTGACCACTGACTCTTGCTGGTCAGCAGGGAAACTGAATATGAAACTGCTGATCAGATTAAACATGGAATATCTCAAAAGGGATTCCACAGGTTGGAGAAACGTGAAACCCCACTTTGAGACAACTTCAGAATTTTAGTAAACAGTAAGGGGAACATCAAGATGATTTTCATTGTCAAAGGTATTCTGAAGGTGAGAAAGCAACGGGGGAGAACTGTGAAAACTCCAGAAAAGTGTCCAGAACATACACCTTCTGCAGCCGATGTGGGTTGATGTCATGGAGGATCAACTGGAGGTGATCATCCAGCAAGCCTCGCTCGTTACCTTAGAAGTCTCCAAGGTAATATCCTTGTCCAGGGTCCACACCGTGGAGCAGGATAGACATGCTCATGTTTGTAATTTGAAAAGTTGCACAAGGAGTGCTCTGTTCTCAGAGCCAGAAGGGAAAAGATGGATCTGTTAGGCTACCTCAACTTGACATTCTAAAGATCAGCAAATACGTTCATGCCAAACTATGTGACAGGAAGCCCAAAGCCAGCGCAGCCTCTCGGTCATTCCTCCTTATCTGGTAGGTCTTAGACGACAGCAACCGGTAGAGGCTGCAACAGCTGCTATTTCTGGGTGGGCTGACCAATGACCTCGAGTCGTCTGGTAAGAGTAATACACCAGGAAGTGACGGCTTACCAGCCGAATTGTATTCAATTTTGTGTGACTTGATTGGCCAGGACATGCTGGAAGAGAACAACATGAAGCTTCTAACAGGTAGTTAGTGTAAATCGATGTGGAAAAGTATCATCCCCTCATCTGCAATCTGAAGTGGAGAGGGACGACTGATGAAGTGCTCATGCCCGAAACGTCGATCCTCCTGCTCATTGGATGCTGCCTGATCTGCTGCGCTTTTCCAGCAGACACATTTTCAGTTCTGATCTCCAGCATCTGCAGTCCTCACTTTCTCCAGGGACGACCGATGACCAATTTAATGGATGAATGTAAATTAAATTGTACTGAATAATGTCATCACCCATCTGGGTCAGTTCTGCTCTGGGATCAGTGATTCACCTCGAGCAAATCTGATCTGTATAGGCAGCCTGACAATTCTCAGGGATAGAATCACCTCTGTGCAGGACAGGGGATTTGGAAACCTTCCTCATCAGCCTGCACCAGGAGGTCCTTGACATAATCTTACACACATCTATGTGGGATGTTCTCTCCAAAGTAGTCTTTGGAGAGCGATTCTAGAAATGAACCATACTAGTCTACACCAACATTATGAATGTAATCTCAATCAATGGTTGGCTTCTCGATCAGATCAACAGTCAGTCAGGGCTGCCCAATCTCACCTTTCCTGTTGTTTTGTTGACCTGAAGGCACCTGAGTCACTGTTGAAAACCATTCAGGGATTTCTTCCTCTTCAGCAAATGTCAATTCCACTGAGAACCTTTGAACTAAGGTTCCTCACTCCAGTATTGCTCATTTATACATCAAATCGCTATTTAGATCCAGGACCCGAAATTCAGACTGAAACGGTTTATTCTCCGTCTTAACAATCAATTAAAATCTTTTATGATCAGTCTTCCCCAATAGAAAAATATTGTAATTTCATGTTATTTCTTGGTGTCTGTGTATTTTGGAGTAAACAAATTAACTTGCTGCATGCTTATATCTGTTCTCTGGAATCAGTTCAAACCTGAGATTTAAGAAGTTAATTCTTGTAAAATGCTATTTCTGTTCAAATACAGCAAGCATCTTCATAAGCAGTAACAAATAAAGATGAGATCTTGATAGTAACTGTATAACGTTACGCATACATTACGTTGAATATCTCTAAAAATGAGAAAGTCTGTCCCCGAATCTGTGAGACATGTGAGGGAAGGTTTTGATCCTGAAGATTCGGATTCTGAAGCAGATAATTTTCATGGATCCAGAGCGTGGTTTTGTTACTTTCCTCTTTCACTCACAGATTTAGTACTTCAAGTGGCCAGTTTCATCTCCTTGCTAACTGAGCTTTATTCCAGATTCCCAACACTCTGACAAAAATTGAACCAATATTCCACAATGTCTGTGGTGTGATTCCCCAGAACAGGAGCAATCCCCATCCAATTAAAGCAAAACCCACGTTTCCAATGTATTATGATCGTACCAGCCCCAGAACCATCACAAATCATCAATACATCCAAAGCACTTCGTCCTTCAACCAATGCTTCCAGCCGCATTTTCATTGGCCTAATGTGTACTCACAATAACAACGGGATCATCCTTTCAATGTCTTGCAATCTGCCACATTTTACTGATTGGGATTAATGACTGTTTCTCCCTGCTCTTGTCATTCGATCAGCCAGATGAATCTCATCGTGTATGAGTTCTCTGATTGGAGCTCTGAAACTGATCGAATCAGCGAGCCCGGTCTGAATTAAAAGGATGAATGTCAGTAATATTGAGAGATTGAACACCTGACTCAGTAAGATGCTACTGTCAAAGGAGATGCATTTGTAATAAATGGGAGAATAATGACAGAATGCCGGCCTCTGAAGTGTGATTTCAAGACCAGATATTGTTGGTGGAAATGTGCACCAGGACCACGGGCTCTTCAGTTTCAACACTTTCTCTTTCCTGCTTCTGTTCCTACCCAGTAAACCCAGCACCTTAAGATATGTTGAAGTTTTTCTGTGATGTTCCAGACCTGGGCACTTTTGAAGCAACAAAACCTTACAGGCTCCTGTCAGGTCAGGAATGATGATATTCTGATAGATTCACTCAGTCACTTTATGTTTGTCCACATCTGCCATTTGATGTTAAATCAGCAACAATCTGAGTTTATAGATACTGAAAAGCAAAAAAAAACCTGCGGAGTTGGCAATTCATGTCTGTTTGAGTGCAGCATTGATTGACCACAATATAGCTGGGCAGCAAGGGTTCAGTGATGAAGGAGTGAAATGAAGCAAACCTACGTTTGAATTGCACAAAGTTAGAAGTGTCTGAAATGAGTAAATCTTTCAAGAGAATAATTGAAACTACTGGCACTAAATGGACCTAACGGCTTTTTGTTGCCTCTTGACTTATGAATAGGATAAGCATCTAAATGATTATGGATGTTCTGATATCTCTCCAAGTGAGAAATGAATGAACAATGCCACAAACTTCTCTGTATTATAGTGCATTGACTATTGTGTGTCAATTCACTCACTGAACCTGTCCTTCCCGCTCTCCTTGTATATTACTGTCCAACTAACATTTTGCTATCAACAAACGTTGCACATGATCCCACCATCTCAGTTATTGACAGATAATAAATGGCTGTGTCTGGAGAAATGGTCCTTGTGGCACTCACTAATACCAAACCAACAACATGAAGATGACAGATTTATTCCTTCTCTCTGCTTTCTGTTCTAAATCAGTCCTCAAGCCAAGTCCCATTTCCCCAGCACTGCAGGCGTGATTGGCAGCGTTGATACCCGCTGAAATGTGTCCAAATTTGACATTTATACATCCTTGCTTCTGCAAATCCCTCCTGGCCTCACCCCACTATCTCGCTTGAAGCTGATCCATCCCCTCATCAGTCAGATGTTTTCGGTTTCTACTCTGGACATGTGCAGTACACTGCAGGGAACAGAGAATAACTCATCCCCATGTGATGCTGCACAGATCGTGTGTCTCAGAGTCAACTGTGAAACACTCAAGTACTGGTCGGAGGATCAGTACTGATTTGAAATTTATGTAACTTTTGAGGGTATTTTTCAGTGACTCATTTTACTTGTTTCAATTATTGCCAGAATTGGAGAAGTTATTATTGATACAGAAGCTGTATCCATGCAAGGTGAGGAATTCTATTGTGACTTTAGATTTTTGAAAAACTACAATGTGTTGTCTCCATTAACCAACTATCATCCCTTCACAGAAGAAGGAACCAGGGAAGCCACATTCCTCCAGTGAGGAGAACATTTCTCAGAGAGACACTTAACAACCGGAATTTAATTTCGAAATGGTCAAAGGCGAGGGAAGAACACTGAAATGAAATGAGATTTGATAGATAGTGTTGGGGTGTCAATGCTGGTAGACAGGGTGGCACAGACCCTCAGTAGTTAGCCCTGATGTCTCACAAGGCCAGCAGGTGGGTGTAGGTGGGATAGCCTTTGCAGGGTCGGTTTGGACTGGATGGGCCCATTGACCTGCTTCCACTTTTTAAGAATTCTATGAATTTATTCCACATGCCTTTTTCCAATGTCTCCTACTGACCGATTTATATTTGTATCATCCAATAAACATCAGGTTTAAAATAGAATATGACAGCTGGAAGGAAACTCACTGGTATCACTTGTTTGTTCCAATTGTTAAATAAATGAATTGAACCACATTTAAATGTCGCAGTCCCCCAGGTGATGTCAGGAGGTATAAATGAAAGGCTTTTGATTGTATCACCTCGGTATTGAGTACAGAGAGATTGCCTGCACAAAGAGATTCAGGCAGTAAATGACGCTTTCATTTCGTCATGTGCGGAAAATATTTTACACAACCTTTCCATTTGTAACAATTCCTGGTAAGTGCCTTGAATTTGTGTGAATCGGTCTGAGGATTGTGTGCGGGTTCACTTTACAGCTGACAATCATACATGGGCATATTGTGCCCAAAGTCACACAATGGCAGATGATCAGCCATTTCGTCTCAGATTTCAGAGACACTGTGGAAACCATATCTTGCAGATTCGGCAGGAATTGCTTTGGAAATTATTCATCTCTTCTTGGAACGTTCCTGAAATCCCCATTTCAATTGGAAACTATGGAGAGTTTCGGTGGAATTAAGAAAAGGATACACTTTGGCAAAATATAAGCAGTTGTATTCTAAAGTCGAGAGTGCAATATCATTTAGTTTGAGTTTGGTTCTGGGGTTTTTTAAAGTGAATAATCAGTGGGCTTCTCTGTGCATCTGAACTTTATACTTAACTTCAAGTTATTTCTGAAGTCACAACAATTATTTTAAAAATTGCATTTGATGTTTGGCGACATGAACCTTTGTTTATATTTGATGCTTGCAACCCAGCAAGGCATTAATGGAGCCTGAAAGATTTGTTGAAGAGTTCTGGAATTTGCGAATAAGGAAGAAACCCTTAACTGAGAAAGCATTACTTTCACTTCAATCATTTTTGTCATTTCTTTCTGTTCCTGTAAGACCCTGGAACTGAGTGAGTGTATGGATCCGTGATCATGTGAAGGAAATGAGAGTTTTAGTAAATTATATTGCCTTGGAATGAAAATGTTGTATTAGTCCCAGACAAAGGTTTTGTGACAGGAAAATCGCTGAAGAGATTGTTTCAAGCTAAGTACGTTGACTTTCTGGTAGCTCCATGAAGGAATTTACTGCAGTTCCAGTTTAGAAGTGACAGTGTCAAGTCATTTCACCAAGTGAAAGATACAGGAATTCTCGTGTAAATATTATGTGAGTGTTTTGTTTGGAAAGGTACTGAGAGTCGTGTTTGTAAAATATATCAAGGTCACGTGTTTTCTTTCATTTATGGATGTTTTGAGGGTAATGAGAATGATACAGTTCATCCGTGTTCATTGCTTTTGAATCTGCGTTCTAAGTAAGTAGTTTGATTCATTGTGCTTAATGGTATTTTCTTGTGAAATAAATTTCTGTTTTGTTGTAGAAATAATATTCGCAGCATTGTGTTTTTGCGATTGAGCAAGAGATCACATTGTTAAATCAAACAAGTAAGGTTATCATACATCAAACCAGATTTGTGTTTAGGATCCGGCTTGTTCTGTAGCTAATCAGCTGGTATTAGAACAGAAGTGAGGCGATTAAAGACTAATACCAACTGCTGAGGAACTGATAAACTAACCCAATTCTTCATGTAAATTGCGTCTCAACTATATCCATCCAGATCCATTATATGGCCCAAAACCTGATCAGTCATCCACCCTGAGTTTAATACCTTATCATTCATCACAAAGTTATTACTCACTCACACTACAGCAGAAATAACTCAAAATAAATTCCCTCAGTCCCTGCCAGATACGTAAGACTCCAACTGCATGAGACGCTGGTTGGCTCACACACAAGCGGTTTTGCGCACAGTGCAGGTCATCACCGAGCAGTGAGGACAGAATTACTCTGAGGAGAGTAGAGAAGATATTTACAAGGATGGTGTTGCTATGTGGAAATTCCGGCGTTCAAAATCACACAACACCAGTGTATAATCCAACAGGTTTATCGACCAACAGGTTACAGTTCAACAGGTTGGAAGCACACTCAACGCTGCGGACCAGGTGCCGGAAATGGGGATCAGAGCAGCTTGTTCGTTTTTTCATTGATGCAGACATGAATGACCTCTTTCAGTGCCAACACTTTCGTTCATTTCTGTGCTATTGCAGAAAGACTGGGGAGTGTTGAAGTGAATTACTTGGTTGTTTAAATGGCCTGTTTCTATGTTCTCCATTTCCACCACTGCAACACTGTGGATTGTTAAATTAACTCCACAGGGTTGTGTCCATCTTCCTGTTGTTCCCTGAAGAAGTGTTTGTAGCTTCATAACTTTAAAATGCATAAATCAATTTTGCATGGGGAGGAAAACTATTAATTAAAGTTAGAGCGTCAGCATTTGCCAAAATTGCATTCAGAAATTGCAGAAGGGAACTGTCTGTTTTGATTCGCATTGTATAGTTTATTCGTAAAATGTCAACAAGCACCTTCCAAAAAGTATTTGAGTCAGGTAGTGCAGAGAATGCAATAAAAAATTTCACAGCTCCCTATTTGCATTTTGTATTATTTGCTGACTGAATGCCAGGGAAATGAGAACGTTTGCTAAACTTGACAAGGAATTGTTCACTTTCCAAACCAAACTGTGTGGGATTCAGTAAGTTAACAGATCCTCAGTTTACCATCAGAGAGACGGCTCAGATCATGGATTACACCTTTAATGATGAAACAAACCTATCTCAGCTCTGTTAGCATTGAATATCAAACAGATGCATCTTCACAATTGTAACAAACAATGGTTGTGTAATATAGTGACCAGACGTTTCGAGGGAACCCAAATTGGAGAAAGGGAAATAATTGTGACTGTGAGAGCGGCTCCTTTTTTGAGATAGTTCGGGTGTCAGCGCTGACTTCCATAAAATGCTGGAAAAGTATTATTTTTTTGTTATGTGCTGTTACATTGTTTTGGAATTTTGGGGTAAAGAGAGATTAAAGCAACAGAATGTAAAAAAAGAAGGAAACTGTGTGGGAGAGTTCACAGCACAGGAGCAGGACGTTTATAATTGTTTTAAGTATAGTTTTGCTGATTTTTTGCTGTATATCTGCAATATTCAGTAGAATTAGTTATTTTTGGTTACAGGTTTTATTGAGATCTGTCTCTTGATTAAAATGTAAAAATATAAAACATCAGCACTACATTTGCCAGTAGCAGTGTCCTTTACAGCAGTAAGGCTGTTGTTTGATCTGGGTGTGTAGATCATTAAGTTACAAAGATGGCCTTTCGAGGAGCGATGTACTCTTCCTGTCAGATGTGGTAGAGCTTACGTGTTACTGATCTATATGACTAGAGTATATGTTTGATCAATATGTTTGATCGTGAATCCTATCATATATTTCGGGGGTTAAGGGGTCTGATAGATGGCAGCTGAAGGAAGAGAGAACAAAAGCAGACATAACCAAGTAGACAGGTTACCTCCAGGAAAGGCAGGCGAGGGTGATAGGTAGTGCAGGAGTCTCCTGTGGCTATCCCCATTTTAAAGAGATAACTTGTTTTTGATAATGTAGGGTGTGATAGACACTGAGGGGAATGTATCATGAACAGCCACGTACTGGCACAAAGACTGGCTCAAATGTAACGACTGCTACGCTCGGTTCCAAGAGCCCGAAAGTGATAGGGGACGCTCTCAACAGAGGCACAAACAGACTGTTGCCTCACTGTTGCCAGGATCAAGGATATCTCAGAGAGCGTGTAGAATATTCTCAAAGGGGAGTTGAATCAGCAGAAGGTCATTGCGTACATTGGAACTAACGACACAGGAAAGAATAAGAACGAAATTCTGAAAGGAGTGTATGAGGTTAGGCAGGAAAATGAAAGGAGGTCCTTAAGGGTAGTATTATCTGGATCATTCTCAATGCCACGAGCTAGTGAGCGTAGGACTAGGAGGATAGAGCAGATGAAGGTGTGGCTGAGGAGCTGGTGCAGGGCAGAATGCTTCACATTTTTGCATCATTGGCATATTTCTTGGGGCATAAGTGATCTGTATAACAAGGACAGATTGTGACTGAATTAGAAAACAAACTAATTTACTGGCAGGGAGATTTGCTCGAGAAGCTCAGGAATATTGAAACGAGTACGGTTGGAGTGGGGATTACGGTAATGGTGGGTGAGCGGGTTTGGGGTCGCGTGATCAGACCAACAGTGAGGAAAGAAATCATCCTGAGACTGACACAGAAGGGAAAACGAGCAAGTCCAATTGTAAGGCAGACTCAAAGCAGAGACTCAGGCAAGACTGACAAATTAAATTTCATTTATTTCTACACAAGATGCTTAACAGGGGAAACAGATGAACTGAGCTCGTGGTGAGGAATATGGGGCTAGGATATCCTAGCAATTAGACAGATGTAGTTCAGGGATGGACAGGACTGGCAGCTGACAATTGCAGGATAGATATGCTGTAGGAAGTAAAGAAAAGTGTCAAGAAAAAAGACGAGTTGCTTTACGATAAGGGAATACATTACAGTTGGCCTTAGGGAGAATATTCCTGGGAATACATCCACGGTAGTATTAGAGTCATATCAGTGACTTCCAATTTATATTTTATATTCTGTCTCTTTCAGTTAATTTCCTGCTGATGTTTGTTCTCTCTCGGGGAAAGTGTGGCCTCTCGAACTGCACAACCCGCTGCCTGCTGGCTATGGCAGCCTCAGATCTACTGTTCATTTTTGCTGACATCATACTGTGGCGATTGAAAGAACTTTACTACCCAGGGTGCTTCCTGGACATCACCCCCGTGTGCAGTTTTGTCTATGTCCTGCTTCGTGCATCCACAGACTGTTCCGTCTGGTTCACTGTCCTTTTCACCTTTGATCGTTTTGTAGCCATTTGCTGCTTGAAAATGAACAGAAAATATTGGACAGACAAAGCCTTGGCTGTGGCTCTGGCTGCAACCACCATTCTACTCTGTTCAAAAAACATTCCCTTCTATTTTCGGTTTCGACCTAGGTGGATAATTAACAATGTTCCAAGGTACTGCTACATAAAGTCAAGTTATTTAACTGATCCTAGGTGGCTAGGTTTTAAGTGGTTTGATATTATTTTAACGCCTTTCATCCCATTAATGTTGATTCTGTTGATGAACACTCTGACGGTCAGGTACATTTTAATGGCCAGTCGAGTCCGCAAGAGTCTGATGGGTCAGAGCAAGGGAGAGAGTCGCAAAGACCCAGAGATGGAGAGCCTGAAGAAGTCGGTGATTTGCCTCTTCACCATATCCGTTAGCTTCATACTTCTTTGGGGAGTGCACAGTGCAAACATCTTATACTTCAACATTAAAGAAACAGGTCGTTGTAGTAAAATTCACTTTTCATGGGCCGGAGCAATGCTGAGGGATTTCAGCTGCAGCACAAACACATTATTTTATGCAGTGACTGTGCCCAAATTTCGAGATAAGTTCAGGAATGCAATGCGGCAACTGGTCACGTAAATTCTTCACTTATCGTGGAAAGAGAATAGAAAGAGGCTGGTGGAGAGATTTGATATGGTGGACTGGCTGTGCGTGATCGGTTCAGCTCGGACATTGCATCTTCATGGACTGCCCTTTGTATGAGTGTTATAGAGCGGCAGAATGTGGTCTCTGCATTCCCCCTGCAGGGGAAGAGGGAGAGAAACAGAAACGGATCCTCCTGCACCACGATTATTGTCAGAATCTCCCTATTCAGCTCCTAATAAACATTTAATTACAACAAAGGAAAGGCTCCGGGTGTTGGTGATCCTCTCATCTGAATTGGCAGCGAGCATTTTTATTGAAAGAGAGTTTATTCAGTTCATCTCCTGTCTACTCTCTCAAGGGGTGTTTGCTTATTCTCTCTCACTCTGCCTCTTTCTGTCTGTGTTTGTTCCTCTCCAACTCTCTCCACTGTCATTATCTCTCAGAATCCTGCTCAGTCCCTCCCACTGCTTCTTTCTGTCTGTGTTTGTTCCTCTCTTCCTCTCTGCACTGTCCCTATCTCTCAGAAACCTGCTCAGTCTCTCAGTCTCTCTCTCTCTGTCTCGCTCTGTGTGGATCTCCCTGTCTGTATCGTTCTCTCTCTCTCTCCACCTTTTGATCTTTTTGTCTGTCTCTCCGTCTCCCTCTATCTATCCTTCTTTGTCTTTCTGTCGATCTCTTTTCCTGTCTCTCCCTCTCGCTCTATGTGTGTTTTTCTCACATTGACCATGCCAGACACTTGTTGTCTCAGTTCAGCACATGCTCACGTGCATTTACTGACCTCACTTCCCGATCACTCCGTTCACTGATCTTTCCACAGGCAGTGATTTTGCAAAGTACAAAGTGCACAGATACAGCCAGGAATACCTTGACACATTACTGTAAGTAAGTCGGCTGGAGTTTGATCATCTCCCTTTCCTTTCCCCGTGGCTGGGCGGGAAGTGTGTTCATGCGTTTCCCTTTCAGTGCGTGACGGTGTCTGTGTGTGTCTGTGTGTTGCGGGGGTTTCATTGCCTTTGTGGGGATGTCACTCTGTGTGTGTGTCCCTTGGTTTTTGTCGTTGGATATGTCCCTGACTGTGACACATTATGAGTGTGTTTATGCATCTGAGTGTGGGTTTCCCTTTGTGTATATTTCTGTGAAAATATATTCATGCGTTTATGTCTTTGGGAATGTTATTCACTCTGTATGCGAGAGTACTTCTGTGAAGTGAGTGTTTTCTTATGTGGGTCATTCGTACTGTGCCTCTGTGACTGCAGAAATGTGTGTGTTTTAGATATGTGCATCTGTTGTGTTTGTGCCTGTGTATGTGCTGTTTGTGTAGTTACATTCCTATGACTGAGTGCGTGCGTGTGCGTGTATGTGTGTTTCAATGTCAGCATGTCATGAATTTTCTGTGACTCCGTGTGTGTCTCTCTGAGTGTCAGTGTACTATTGTGGGAGTGCGGGGTGTGTATCTGCCTGGCTGTGCTCTTGTTTAATCAGGTGAGTGTGTTGTTCAGACTGTGTTTGTCTCTCTGTTCGTGTGTCAAGATCTTTCTGTGCCCCCAGCGGGATCTCTCTGTGCCTCTCTACGTTTATATCTCTGCTTGTTTCTGAGTGTCGCTCTGTCTGTGTCTAATTGTGGTTGTGTTTCAGAAACTGTGTGAAAATGTGCTTGTGTGTATGTATAAGAAGTTTCTGTCAATATTTGCAGATTGGTGTGTATTGTCTCTTACTCTAAGTTCGCTTCTATGCGCGTGAGGGTGAGGGTGTGATTCTGTGTCTGCGTGTAGATGTGTTCTTATATCACCGCATGAATGTTTTTGTGTGCGTAATGTGTGCGCGTTCAGCTAGATATTTGTGTGTTCCGATATGTCTAAGGATGTCTTTGTCCGATTGTGTGTGTGTGCATGCATGCATTTTTGAGTAGGTGTGTCTCCCTTCAGCACTCTGACTGTATTCTTGTGTGGGTTAAGAGGGTGTGTGAATGTTTCTGCGGTCTTTGTGCGGGTGTGTTCCCACATTTTGGTTTTACTATATTATTGTGCGTCATTGCGTGTTTCGGTTTGTGCGTGTATGTTTGTCTTTGTTCATCAGTACACTCATGTTTGACTGTATTACTGTGGATGGGTGTGCTTCTTCGTGTCCGCCTATGTGTGAGGATGTGGGTGTGTTTGCGTGTTCCTCTATGTGTGGTTCTATCTTTGTCTGAGAACCTCTTCTGTAAAATGACTCGAGAAACCTAGAGTAGGTCACGCTTTACAAATTGCTCTCAGTGGCGTATTTCTGGAAGGCTGTGAAATATCTCCATATAAGTATGGCTGCCTCTTGCACCCTGAAAGCTGAACTGTTACTTCCATTCAAAGAACTTAGCCTAATGAACGAAACAAGACAGTGGAATGTTCGATGAACTTAAGGGTGCCAGTTCTTTCTGATTAGGCCTTACAATGTAGGAACAGAATTAGACCATTCAGCCTACTGAGCCTGTTCTGCCATTTGATCATGAAAGATCTGTTTTTTTCAATTCTATTATCCTGCCTTCTTTTCATAAATATCACTTACTAATTAGGAAACAATAAATTACAAATTTAAATACATTTGTAATGAATCAGGCCAGACCCTCTCCAAACATTTCAAGATGACAATCCAGACTCTAAATTTTTTACTTGTTTTGAACAGGTGGAAAGTCGATATTCCAGGAGTGATGCAGCTGGTCAAAACTCCTTGTTTTCAAGTAAACAGAATTTATTTACAGAGTACTGAACGAAACACAAACAAAAGAGAACAGAATACAGAATAACATTAATTGATCTAATCCAAAACCCAACAGACTATCCCAACATAATGATTGTTGCACATTGCTCCAACAATCCCCATAAACACCCCATGGCAAAACGGGTAAATTCAAACATGGCGTCGTACAGAAGAGACGTCAGAGAGAGATTCAGCATGGCACAACTTGTTCAATGTTGGTGTTCCTTCTCCCAAAAGTCTAAACAAAGGTAACTGTTAACTTACACCAAACCAAACTGAACTAATCCAGAGGTAGGTTGAGCTAGGTGAACTGGCCAATTCCCTTTCATTGTGTAATTGCTCCTTTTTGCGCACTGGAAAGCCTAATACCGGAGGCATTATCTGTTAGATATAATCAAATTGGTCCTACAACCCATTCAAACTGGACACCCCTGATCCCAGTGTTTCTGACCACACTAAAAAATATAAGGACAAGACAACCTTATGAAAGAAGCAGCATCATAACATCTCCCCTTCCAAAAAAGTGAGCCATCAATATCCAAAAATGGCTTCTTTATACAAGCCCTTAATCTTTAACTGTTTGTACACAACAACACCCATGTGCATTACTTTGACAATAACCATGGAAACATTCACTGCGATTTTCTGGTTCAATCTGTTTCACTCCTGCCATTGAGCACTCTGTTTCTCTTTCAAGTCTCGACAATCACATTTTCCCGTCCTGTCACATACACGTTTTCAAACTGAATTTCTGCAATATCAAGCTCCCTACAAACGGTCTGGAAATTTTGTCCTTAAATTTCAGTGCGGACTTCAATGGGTTATGATCAGTGCGTATATTTGACTCAGACATGTTAATGGTAACAGGAAAGTTGAATCGATTTAAAGCAAACACCAATCTCAAAGTCTCCTTCTCAACGTTTGATTCTGCTGACGTATGTTCAAATTCCTGCTGAAATACCTGATAGGTCTTTCAATCTTCTCTTCATCTTCCTATAAGAGCACAGTACGAACATCCAGATCACACGCATCGATCGCCACCTTGAATGGATTTGCATTATTTGGGATGTCTAACACTGGAGCAGTGGTCAACAAAACTTTCAGACTGTCAAATTCTTTCTGACAGTTCCCTGTCAACGAAAACGTCTTGCTGTTCTTTAGTAATTCAGTGAGTAGAGAATCCACACTGCTAAATTGGGTGTGAATTTCCGGTAAAACCCATTCCATCCCAGGAAGTTTAGTAATGCTCTTTTTGTTGATGGTCTGGGAAACTCCCTAATTGCCTTTGCTTTTAATTCCATGTGGTCGTTTGTCCATACCAAATAACATGGACCAAGGTGACTTGGGCTTTGCCACATTCACTTTTAGTCAGTTTCATCACCACACCTGCCTCGCAAAGTCAATGTAACAATTCTGATAAAGGTTATAAATGTTTCTTCCATGTATGACGAAAAATCACAATTGGTAATACAGAAATAACCTTATTGGTTAGGCTCTGAAATGTGGCTGGCACAGTTTTCATACCAAATGGTATGACTTCAGATTGATAAGGGTCACTTTGCATGACGAAAGCTGAAACTGACTTCACTCTTTCAGACCAAGAGTATCCAAGGAGTAAGCCCAAGTTCGAAATATAAGTTGCTTGTTTCACCTTTTCAACGCAGTCTTCTAAACGTGCAGTCAGACATGCATCAGTCTTTGTAATTGCACCGCCTTTGTGATAATCTACACAGAAGTGATGGGTACTATTTAGTTTTTACACCATTTCTATGGGTGAGCTCCAGTAACTTAAACTCACTTTGATTATGCCATCTCAGAGCACATCTTCAATTTCATGTAAAACCCGTGCCATCTTTTGGGCATTATGTTTATAAGGATGTCGTTTAATCCGAAGAGTGTTTCCTCTGTCTACTTTCCAGCTTATATCCACATATCTCTCAATGCGATTGTCATAAATGCTTCAAATCATTTCCATTTTCCTCCAGAAAGTAACTTAATAATTTATCCAAATATCTGACAACTACGTCATTGTCTAATTTAATGTGACGAATTTAAAATTCAGAATCCTCTGAACTTGGTTCTTCGATCATTGTTGTCATCAAAACACAGTCTCCATTGACATTCCTCCCCTGTCAAAATGCCTTTTGAGCATATTCACATGACACACTCTGTGAAAGACTCTGTCTGAAGTCCTGATCAGTTGTGCACCTCACTCAAACTCCTTGAATTGGTAAGGTCCACTGAAATTTGCTTTAAAAGGTTTACCTATCACCGGAAGCAACACGAACAGCTCCAATAATAAAATTGCGATTTTTTGATTGCATTTATGTTTCCTGTTTCTTTGTCTGCTGTGATACTTTTTAAATGCTGTTTCACCAACTCCCCCATTCTATTTCATCGTTCCAGAACTTCTGACACATAGCCTAAATATACGGCCTCTGAATTTTGCCTTATCAATTATCGTTAATCAATTGTAACTGTCCTCTCACTTCTTGCACAAAACGTAATTCAAATGGACTAAATTTGGTCGATTGATTTGGTGCATCTCTGATCGCAAAAAGAACAAGTGGAATTTCTTTATTCCAATCATCTGATTAGTCTTGACTATCAACTCTCAATATGGTTTTAAAGTCTGACGCCACGTTTCTCCCACTCCCTGCGATTCTGGATGGTATGCGGTAGATTTGAATAGGTTTAGTTCTAAATTGTATAGCTTGCTTGAATATGTTTGATATAAAGTTTGATCCTTGATCTGATTGTATTTCTGTGGGTAGTCCATATCTAATGAAAAAATTGAGTAACTCCTCTGCAATCTTTGTGACTGTGATATGGCATAATGAAATGTCATCTGGAAATCTAGTGGGACATCCATTATAGTTATCAAATAATGATTGCCATTTTTTATTTTAGGTAGGGCTCCTCCGTGCTCAATTAAGACACTGGTAAAAGGTTCCTCAAGTGCAGGAAAGGCTATTAAAGTTTTCGGTGTTGCCTGTTTGACATGTCTGGCAAAAATCAACAACATCTTCGTGCAATCCACGCCAGGAAAATCGCTTCTGTATTTTAGTTTGGACATTTCTTACATCTGAATGACCACCTACTGGTCGTTCACACACCGCGCACATTTCCACACACACTGGCAATACAACTTGAAGAACTTGCAGCAATTTCTCAGTTGTCTGGATATGTGATGGTCTCCATTTCCTCATTAAGACATCATTTTTGAGATAGTTGGACACCAAGATATATTTAGAGTTTTTTTTCCATTTACGCTTTCTGAAACAATTGGTTAGGTTTCTCTTCTTTCTGCTGCATTTCCGTTAATTTCTCTGACTTAATGATGCCTGCTTTGTCATGTTTGCACCTGTTTTGTGTAAACCATATGATCAAACAGGGTAACTGTTAATCCCATGTCAACTTCCTTGTCTGTACTCTTTGATTTTTCCTGTTTCAACTGGTGATTTGTGACCTTGTTACCGCAAAGCAGGAAAAATACCCACAATATGTGTCCTCCCATGGTTTAGTTGCCTGAGTATCCATTGGCGTTTCAACCACAGGAGACAACATTCTTACCTGTGAATCGGCCATATCATCAGCAAGGGTAAATTGAATTCCTGGAGCTGAGAGTTTGTCCTATCACAACTTCTCCAGTTTTGAGAAGATTTGTCACACAGGTTGAGGTTTTGAATGTAGGTTTGCTAGCTGAGCTGGGAGGTTCTGGATATAAACCTTGCAGTTCAGCGATCAACCTACATCCACAACTTCTCGACCCTTCATTGGACTCTCTACCCTCACTGTCCTTCATTCAGTGCTTTTTGTCATACCATGAATTCCCATTACTAGGTTCTTTTCTGTAATAATTCTTCAGATGAACATCTTTCAACATCAAAGACGGGAGGATCCCGTTTCTCTTAAGATTTGAACCTCTTTACATGCTGCTCCTGGTTGATACGATTAAACTTCACCTTTGCAGGTATATGGTTTAAGAAGATCTGGGATATCCTCCTTAAACAACCTCCAACCCGGTTGTACAATCTGGTTCGGCTTTCTAGCCTCCAATATGCTTTTTATTACCACTCCAACAAAATTCACTGGTTTATCCTGTTTTCCTTCATCTGTATTCCCAGTGCCTTTCCCAAACCACCAATGGTAATTTCATGTAGTCTGATTTATTCCGCTGAAAACACCGGAACGTTTTAACTTCTCTTTCCCCTTCAAGATTTTCCATTTCACACTGTGGTAAGTTATCCTTGTGGTCTACACCAAGTCTACTTTTCCCTTTCCATGTGAGGATTTCTCTTTTCCCCAAATTCGATTGCTCACAGTTTGAAAGTGATGTTGGAAGGCAAACTTGGATTTATGAACGAGCTCATAATCATCAGTCACTTCAGCTGCTAACCTTTAATTCTCTGCTCTTCCACATGAGTTCTCATTACATCAGGAAGTGAAATTTTGAGCACCTCTGAAATAAAATACGAGCAGCATAGATTAATCTATTTGTAATGGCCTCATTCTCCTTTCAAACTTGCTTTGTTTGATCCTTTTCACTCTCAATGCAAGTTTGACGATGATTGCTCCTTCGACTCCTGAATCGTTACCTGTCGGCTTTTAGCACAAGCTCATATGCACTGAAGAGAACATTCCTCACTGCCTCACACACCCCAAATACCTCATGATCTCCAGCGCCAAGTGTGGCTCGGATCAAGGAAACCCACATGGTCATTGATCACTTCATTTATTTAGCCCCCCTCTCAAATGAGATGAAAAACACTTCCACATCCTTCTCATCAAATTTAGGCAAACCGTGAATATATTTAAACAGACTCTCATCAGGCCTTTGGTATGCATGGGTTTGCTCATCTTCACTGTCTTCCTGACAAAGCTTACCTTCAAACTTCATCTCCATCCTTATCAGCTGACTTTTCAAATTCAGTGCCAATTTCTGAAGTTCAAACTGCCTCTCTTCCTGCCTTTCTTCTCTCTCTGTATTTGCCTTTCTGAACTCTCTCTTTCCCTCTCCCTTTCTCTTTGTTCTGCGAAAGCGGTTCGTTCTTTTGTTCTTTTCTCTGTTTTTAATAGTTATTGCAACAGTTTCGTTGCCTTTGTCCTTTCCTTTTCTTTAGCTGCTAACTAAACCAGCTTCATTTTCAGTTGAATTGTTGCAATCTCTAAAGATTCTGATGGTGTTTCCAACAAATTTCTTTCTGAGCTATTGCTGGAATTATCTCTCCTTTCAAGAAGGTAGCCCAGACTGAAAAATTTCTAGTTGTTTTGAGCAGGTATAAAGTGGATATTCCAGGAGTGATGGACTTGCTCAAAACCACTCATTTTTAAACCACTCAGAACTTATTTACAGAGTACAGAATGAAACAGAAACAGAAGCGAACAAAGTACGCAGTAAATTAACCTATCCAAACACGCAACGGATTTCAACACTAAATGATGTTGTTCCAATTCCTGCAACTTTCCCCATCAACGCCCATCACTTCAAACGTAAAATCAACACAGGGTTTAACGGGAGAGATGTCAGACAGAGACTCAGTGTGGAATACCTTCTTCCATTTAGCAGTTTCTTTTTCCAGTAGCAGAAAATCTAACCAAAACAAACCAGACTAGACCAGAGGAAACCTGAGCTGGAAGAACTGGTCCCACCCCTTTCACTGCAAAAGAGTTTTTATTTCAAAACTTGAAAGCCTTTTACCTGAGGCAGTGACTTTTAGTTATCATGTAATTAGATCTGCAACACATCCAAGCTAGACACCCCAGAATCACTGCATTAACAAATATTCTAAAACAAAAACAGGTAAGACACAATCTTGTAAAAGTAGAAGCATCTCACACACTCAACGTGCTGGCCTCCACAGCTCTCTCTGCGACAACGATTTCCATCGATTAACAACACCTTGTCTGAAGAACTTCATCCTCTTCTCAGCTTCAAAGGTCGTCCGGTCACTCTGAGGCTTTGCCCTCAGTTCCAAGTCTCTCCTCAATGTGGAAACAGCTTACAAGCAGAAGCTGAAATGGGAGGACTCTGCACCAAAGGAAGTATAATGCTGGTCTGAGGCTGTGACTGACAGTCTTTGGGACTGCTTGGAATTCGTGGACTGAAACGTGTCCAGGTATTAAGGAGAAAACCTGGATGGGTACACCACAACCATCACAGACATCATGGGCAATTGCATGGAGTACTGCGGAGTGAAGAATGCAGTGCAAGTGTTCCCCAAGCGTAAACCTTGTGTGAATCAGGAAATCCACACCCAACTGAAGATCAGACGGGCAACATTCAAATGGAAAGAGCCAGACCTATACAGGGAATCAAGATCTGCCCTCCGCAGGGCCAGCAGAAGTGTCAAGAGGGAGGACCAGACCAATTAAGAGGTCCATATAAACCAAACAAACTCCCACCGCCGAAAGCAAGGCCTAAAGATCATTTACAGGTTGCAAAATGAAGCAGAACAAATAGCGGAGAAAGACACATTCCTCCCTCAGACGCTCAATGCTTTCTCTGCTCGGTTTGAGCAGAATGCAAGTGGTGCAGTGATTCCTGCCCCACCAGCCCTAGACACAACTCTTCCCTCAATCACCGATGCACACTTCAGAACTGTTTTCCTGAGAGGCAACCCAAGGAAAGCGATGGGCCTGGATGAAATCCCTGGCCATGCACTTAGATCTTGTATGGACGAACTGGCGGGGGTATTCACCCAAATTTTCAACCTCCCCCTCCAAGACGCTGAGGACCCTATCTTCCTCAAGAAGACCACCACCATCCCCAGCCCAAAAACAATCACATGCAATGTCCTAACTTAACTTGCCACCTACTCTTTATGTTATCTGCAAATTGCGCAATAGTACATTCACCTCCTTCCCAAAAGTCCTCCATAAACACGTTATTTCATGTTTTATGTGTATAATATACATTGTGTATTGTTGCATATTGTAACTGTTTGTGTCTGGACAAATATTGCAGTGTATTCGAGCTGATTGTGTTCACATGTAATATTATTGTGCATTGGAATTTAAATATTGTTTGTGTTGGATATGTTTGAGATTATATAAATATTGTTATATAATAGAACTGTTCACGTTTTTATGTAAATCCTGTCGTGTATTGTACCTTTTACGATTTATACACCAACACTGTATTAGTTTATGTTGACGTTGTGCCTATCTTCTTCGCATCAGTAATTTCGTGTCTGACCATGTGGGGCTGCTGCTGAACCCCTGCAGCACTTTGGGATGGATCTGCAGTCCCAGCGCCGCCCAGAGGGGTGGTAGCACAGAGCAGCAGCGGTCCCGAGTTGGCGGATGTGGGGTCTGCTCAGTCAGGGACTCCTGGTTTCTGGTTATTGTACAGAGTAAACACATATCCTGTAATAGGGGTAGGTGGGATGGAGGGTAATCATTAAAGAGCACTGGGGAAACAGAGAGGTTTAAATACAAAGAGAGATTGAACTAAAGATTGTAAAAGGGAGAGTATTCAATCGAGAATAATGGTTTGAGAATATTATAGACAATCGGAGAGTTCTAAGTGAAGTGTAATAAGAAGAGAGCTGAGTGCAGGAAATGGGGGAGTGTTACAGACAGACAGAGAGAGGAATATAAGAGAAAATAGCAAAAGAAGAATTATTTAAGGAATAAGGGGGAGTGTCCTGATTGCAGGAACACAGGGAGAGGGTTAATACAGGGGAAGCTGGAGTGATTCGACTGAGGTCAGCCAGAAGAAACTCTTTGAAGATGAGCTCTCCGATTCGCCTATTAACCTGGTACAAACAGGGAGTCCTGGCCGATAGATAAAAACAGTAGTGTCTAGCGTTCTGTTCACTCGAGGAACCAGCTTTCTGCTCGCTGGGTCAGTGTCAGGTCCTTTGCAAGTATAAATGCAGAGTAACTTGATGGGTTACCACCTTTGTGGAACTGGAGATGACATAATACAGAGAAGTAAGGAGAACGTTGAATATAGGGGAGTCCCGGAAATGCCCAGGTATGGGGAAAAGGAAAGCGAGTTTACACAGAGTAATAGGAAAAATAACTAGAGAGTAATGGGAAGCGCGTTGAACACAGCATTACAGGGACAGGGTTAAATGCAGGGGAATGGAAAGGATTAAGTCCAGAGTGGGGAGGAATAAATGACGAACAATAGTGAGACCGATAATTTTAGTGCAATATGGAGAAAGTTGTATACAGAGTCAAGGTGAACGTGTGTCATGTGTGCGGTTTTAATATAGCAGGTGCAATAGAGAGTAATTGTGAGGAGTCTAAACGGAGAGTATTAGGAAAAGGACTCAAAAGAGAATAACAGGGTATTTGCTTAATACAAAGAAAGTGGGATGGGTAACGACAGGGAAATCGAGAAGAACAAATCCAGATAACGATGAGGTTGGGTAAAAAATAACAGTGGAGTCTAAGAAAAGACTAATAGGGAGAGGAGTAAATACAAGGTAGTGTATAGAGGGGGTGGAGTACTAATACAGGCTTAAATCCAGTGAGAGAGACAGAAAAAGTGGAAGAAAGAGTAATCGGGAGAGAAGTAAACACTGGGGAAGAGACTGAATGATATGCAGGATAATCGACATGATTAAAAATTTGTAGTAGACAAATGACGAAATACACAGTAATAGAGAATAATAGGGTTTAGATAGAAAATAATTTATTCAGTGTGCACAATAATTTTCTGATTTAATATCTAATATGTACCGATGAGAGAAGGTACAAAACTTGGTAAGTAAGGCAGGGTAGGTGATAGAGTTGTTAGTGGGGGAGAACTTTGGGGTCAGCGATCATAATTAAATTAGTTTTAAAATAGTGAATGAAAAGAATAGACCAGATCTAAGAGTTCAAGTTCGAAATTGGAGGAAGGCTAATTTTAACAATCTTAGACAAGAACTTTCAAAAGCTGATTGGGGGCAAATGTTTGCACGTAAAGGGGTGGCTGGAAAATGGGACGCCTTCAGATATGAGATAACGAGAGTCCAGAGACAGGGTATACACGTTAATGTGAAAGGAAAGACAGGTAGGTGAAAAGAATTTTGAATGACAAAAGAAATTGAGGGTTTGATTAAGAAAAAGAAGGAAGCATATGCCAGATATTGACAAGATAGATCGAATGAATGCTCAGAAGAGCATAACGGCAATGGGAGTATACTTAAGAAGGAAATCATGAGTGAAAAAGAGGTACCTGAAATAGCTTTGGCAAATAGAGTTAAGGAGAATCTAAAGGGTTGTTTACAAATACATTAAGGACAAAAGGGTAACTAGGGAGAGAATAGGGCACCTTAAAGATCAGCAGGGCCGCCTTTGTGTGGAGCCGCAGGAGATGGTGGTGATACTAAACCTGTATTTTGCATCAGTATTTACTGTGGAAAAGGACATGAAAGATATAGAATTTTGGGAAATAGATGTTGACATCTTGAAAAATGTTTATATGACAGAGCAGAAAGAGCTGGATGTCTTGAAACGCATAATAGTGCATAAATGCCCAGGACCTGACCAGGTGTAACCTCGATCAATGTGGGAAGCTAGAAAAGTGATTGCTGGGCCCGTTGCTGTGTCATTGAATCATTGATAGTCACAAGTCAGGTATACGAACACTAGAAGTTGGCTAACGTGGTGCCAATGTTTCAGATGCATGGTAAGGGCAGACCACGAAACTATAGATCGTGTGTCATTGGTGGAAAAGTTGTTGGAGGGAATTCTAAGGGACAGGATGGACATGTATTTCGAAAGGTAAAAGCTGATTAGGGGGAGTTAACATGGCTTTGTGCGTGGGAAATCAAGTCTCACAAACTTGATTGAGTTCCTTTTAAACAAGTAACAAAGAGGGATGATGAGGGCAGAACGGTGGAGTTGATCTTTATGGACTTCAGTTAGGCTTTAGACAAGGTTCCCCATGGCAAACGGATTAATAAGGTTAGATCACCCTCACACATTCCCTTTCCCGCGAGCCTTCTTTTTCAATCGATCAGTGTGGACTGACGTAATGCCCACGTCTTGTACTCACATGAGAGGAGAAGAATGGACGTCTGCTGTTTCCCCTTTGTCATCTCAAAATGAATTTAATTCCCTTCTCCAATTCCTCTGTTATCATTTGAAGGAGCGGTTTTCCTTTAATACATTCGGGGATGAGGGCGTTGCTGGCTCGCACCAGCATTAATTGCCATCCCTAATTGCCTAGAGGGCAGTGACGTTGCAACCACGTTGTTGTGAGTCTGGAGTGTACATGTAGTACTGTATTGGGAAGGACAGCAGTTTCCCTCTCCAAAGGGTATGACTGACCGGCAATCGGTCATCATGAGCCTCTTTAATTCTCGACTATTGTTGAATAGACATACCGCCATCTGCTGTGTCTGGGTTCCCAGAACATTAACTGGGTCTCTGGGTTAACCGTCGAGTGATAAATCCACTAGGCCATCTCCTACATCTGCTGAATGGCCTTCTCCGATGTAACAGGCTGGAGACAGGGCTGAGTAAATCCCAACTAGCTGTGAACGCTGGAGATAAGCAACGAAAACAGAAATTGATGTCTATTCAATCAATTCATTTTCCGCATCAATCACCTCCCTCATCCCAGTCTGACATCTTGACAACAACATGCGTCGATTGACTCCATTAGATCCCCCACCAATCCTGGGAACGATTCCCAAAAACTTCTTCTGTCAGGCAGAAGGGACAGAAGTCTGAACACACACACACACACAGACACACAGACACACACACACACACACACACACACACACACACACACACACACAAACACACACACACACACACACACACACACACAAACACACACACACACACACACACCAGTTCCAGGAACAGCTTCTGCAGAGCCGTTATAAAAATATTGAAGCGACTCTCTTGACTCAAGTAATGCTGACCTTTCTTACACGGATCTCTCTTCTACGCCCTGTGCAATGTGACTTGTATACCTCGCTTCAATTATTTCTCGTTCAGCACATAATTGCTGCGTATCATCGGCCCGTACCGCTCATAAATAAAGTGTTTCACAGCACTTCGGTACATGGGACAATAAATTAAACAAATTGAATAAAATCAAACTCATCCGTGCCCGTTAGATATCCTAAATTGTGCCAATTGTCCCAAATCCATCGATAACCTTCCTAGTCATTACCATATCGAAAATTCCCTCAGGAGAACGCGAACTATTCAGCAGAAATCATGGGGAGCGGAGTTCATAGAACCTTCACTGACATTTTGTTCTTTGCATTATTTCGACTGACAGAGCGACCATTTTATGCCAGTCGATTTGAAACGAAGCGCACAGACAGTAATGCCTCTCAGGTAATCGTCTCCTCTATCACGGAGGCATAAGACGACAGCAGACACGAAAGTCTGTACCAGCAGTTATCTCTGGAGGACTCACCAAGGCCCTGAAGTCCTGAGGAAAGAACAAAGCTTCCAGAAGCGATGGCTTATCACTTGCGTGGTTTTAACCCCGTGGCACGTGACTGACCTGGGCATTCTGGAAGTGGACAACAGTACACTTCGAACAGGTAGCCTTTGTGAATCCAACAGGAAAGTTATCATCCCTCTAATTTACAATTAGAAGAGGCACTGGGAGGACTGATGACCGGTTTCACTGCAAAATTCAATTTACACAATCCTGACTGAGATCATCGCCAAGTAGGTCAGGTCTGCTGTGGAATGAATGACTCACCCCGTCCAAACCTGTTCTGTGCTGGGCAGAACAATCTCACAGAGTCTCTCACTCCTCAGCGATGAAATTGTCTCTGTGTGTGACAGTGAGGTTGGAAACCTGCCTTACCTGCCTAACCAGGAAAAGGTAATTTCCAGCAAATTGCCCACCAACACGTGGGGCGTACTTTCCAAAATGGCTTTGGGAATGATACCTGCAATTGGATTGACTTTCTCTGCACCAACAGCGTTAGTGCGTCTGAGTAAATGGGTGGGAATCAGAAAGCTTCCCGAACAGTCGTGGAATCAGGCAGCGCCGCCCATTGTCACCTTTACTATTTTATTATTGTCTGAAAGGTGACTGAATTAGTGTTGCGATTCATTGAGATGTTTCATACTTTTTAGCCATTACCTGTCCACTGAGAACTCATTCCACGTTTGCCCATTTATGCATCAATTCCTTGTTGTTCTTCTTTGTTAGCTTCGTGGATCTGAGTTTCAAATTCAATTTATTCCTTCTCCAACTTAATAAACAATTTGAGCATTTTATGGTCATTCTTCCCAAATACAGTAATATTGCGACATAATGCTATCTCTTTGTGTTCGTAATTTTGGGAAATATATAACATGTTGCTGCATGCTTACATCTGTGCTCCTGTGTGAATCCAATGTTGTGAGCTGCAATAAATTAGTCCTTTCAATGTGCATTCTGGCTTTAGGTTCTTGGGCGGTTGTGAACTGTTCAAAATATCAATGCATTCTTTCTGTCTGTTTCAGAAAAAATAACTCGCAAATCATCATAAAGACAAATTTTTAAAAAGTCTTTCTATAGTAAATTTGTTACTTAACCCATATGTTACTGAGCATCTCCTGAAAATTAAAAATAACGTGCTGGGAATAACTCTGTCCCTAAACCTGTGAGGCACGGTAGGGAAATGTTTGATCCTGAAGACTAGGTTTCAGACGCACAGGATCTTAGGCGATCCAGAATGTGCTTCTGCTGCTTTTCTCTTTCACTCACAGATTGTCTACTTCCCGTGGACAGATTCATTTCCCTCCTATATGAGATTAATCCCAGACTCCGAATCCTGTGACATGTCTGCTTAAATATTCCCCAACAACAGTCGCAAGTCTCCCAACCTGGGTAGTAATCCCCATCCAATTAAAACAAAACAATCACAAAGTATTCAGATTGCCGTAGCCTGGGACACATTTCCAATGACTAAGATGCCCGAAATCCTTCCTCATGGAACAAATGTTTCCAGCCACACGTTTTTCACTCAGACTCACCCATGGAATAGTTTTTCAATTTCTTTCCCGACTTTTACTTCCCACTTTCAGAAACTGATTTCTTTCCCCCTTGTAATGATTGTCATGAAGTCGGGTAGCTGGATTATACTGGACATGAAATCCCTGAATGGGGCCATTACTCTGTGTCAGTCAGGGAAACCAGGTTGATTCTAAAGGGTAAATGTCAGGGATACTGAGATGCTGAGTACCTGACTCAGTGACAGGCTTACGTCAAAGGGGTTGCCTTTGTAAATAAAAAGTGAATAATGGCAGGATGCAAGTTTCTGAAGGGTTGGCACCAATGTGGACGAGGACCTCCTAATTTCCCCACTTTCCCTCACCCCACTCACAGTCGATCTCACCCCAAAAACGTGTGATGTTCTTGACCCTCGGCACTTTTGAGGCAATATTTCATTCTGGACTCTTTCAAGTCAGGATGTATGATTCTGGAAGAGTTAATCAATTTAGCTGTCAACACTGCTGAAACGTGATGCTAACACTGCAGGAACTGAATTTGTAATTGGGAAAAAACAAAAAAAAAACAAGTTTTGAGTACATGTCTATATGAGTGCAGCATCTATTGACCAGAATGATAACTGAACAGCAAGGGTTCAATATGATGGACAGAAATGACGCAAACCCAAGGTGAAATTCCTCAAATTTGGAAGGGTCTGAGGGAAGTAACGTTTTCAAGAGAATAATACAAACTACTACCACTGGATGGAATGGAAGGTTTCCTATTGCCTCTGGATTTACGACTGGGATAAGCATCCAAAACTCATTGGTGGTCTGAAATCTTTCCAAGACTAAAATGGTTGAATAATTCTTCACATTTCTCGACATTACATTGCACAGACTATTTTTGTGCTCATTCACTCACTGAATCTGTCCTTCCCTTTCTCAGACTTCGTCGCTCCTCCTTTAGTGTCCACCTAACATTGTGCTATCAACAACTTAACATATGATCCTATCACCTCAGTCATGGATACAGATTATAAATAGCCGTGACACGAGGAATGATAATTGTGGTCCTCACTAATATTAGCCGAAGAACATGAATATGACAGATTTATTCCTGCTCTCTGTTTTCTGTCCTTTATCAGTCCTCACAGCAAGCCCCATCTTCCCATCACTGCAGGGCTCTTTGACAACATTGACCCCTTCTCAAACATTTCCATATTTTGAAATTTCTGTACCCTTGAGTGTGCAAATCCCTCCCCAGCCTCATTCCTCCATCTCGCTTAAAACTGTTACAATTCACCATCAGTAAGATGTTTGAAGTTTCTTCTCTGTACATGCTCAGTACACTGCAGAGAGGAGAGAATGACTCAGGCCCATGTGTTTCTGTACAGATCAGGTGTGTCTCAGAGTCAGCTCTGCAAAACGTCCAGGCCATTTTTATCCCAGTAGAAGGATCTGTATTAATTGGAGTTTGCATCGCCTTTGAGGGCAATTTTCTGTGCTTAATTTACTGATTTCAATTATTGCCTGCACTGGAGGAGTCATACTTGATTCTGAGCTGAATCTATGGAGGGTCAGGAATTCACTCACCATGTTTGATTATTTAAAACGTACAAACTATCATCCCTTCACAGAGCAGCTCCTGATAACCAGGGAATCCACATCCCAGTGTTGAGGAGAACATTTCTCAGAGAGACACTCAACAATCGGAATTTAATTTGCAAATGGTCAAAGGCAAGGGAAGAATGACATTGCATTAAAATGAGATTTCAGTGTTCAACAGATGGTGTTGTGGTGTTAATGCTGGTGAACAGGTTGTCACAGTGGCTCAGTGCTTGGCTCTGCTGCCTCACCGGGACAGCGGGTGGGTCCGGGTGGGATAGTCTTTGCATGGTCGGTGTGGACTCGATGGGCACATTGGCCTACTTCCACATTGTAAGGATTCTATGAATTTCTTCAATATGCATTTTCCAATGTTTGCTATCGACCATTTGAGATTTGCATCATCCAATAAAGATCAGTTCTAAAAATGTTCTGTGAGAACTGGGAGTTAACTCACCGCTGTCACCAGTTTGTTCAATTTTGTAAATAAACTGATTGAACCATATTGTAATGTAACAGTCCCCCAGACGATGCCAGCAGACATAAGTGAAAGGCTTTGAGACTTTATCACCTTGGCATTGAGTACAGAGAAATTGACATCACACAGTGATTGATGAAGAAAATGACGTTTTCAGTTTATGTTGTGTGAAAAATATTTGTCACGACCCGTCCGTTTGTAACAATTCCTCGTAAGTGTCTTGCACCTTTCAATTTGTGTGAACCTGTCTGAGGATTCTCTGCGGGTTCACTCTGCCACTGATATTGTTACATGGGCATATTGTGCCCAAAATTCAGACAGTGGCAGACGATCAGTAATCTAGTTTCAGATTACAGGGACCCCGTGGAATCCACATCATCGCAGATTCCACAGGAATTGCCTGGAAAAGTATTCCTCTCTTCTGGGAACCATCCAGAAATCTCTATTTCAATCAGAGACTATGAAGATTTTCGGTGTAAGTGATGAAATGAATCACTTCGTGAAAATATAAGCCAAAAAGTCTGCAAAACCAGTTGGTTGCACGTTGTTCTGGTTTGTTGAATGAACAAGCAGTAGGCTTCTCTGTGCATCTGAAGTTGAAGTTATTTCTCCAATAACATAAATTTGTTTTAAAAATTTGTTTTGACTTTCGGCTAAATGGCTTTGTGCGTGAGTGAACCTGTATTTATTTTTGTGATTGCAACCCAGCATGTTATTAATGGAGCCTGAAATATTTGTTGGAGAGTTCTGAAATAAGCGATGGTGCAAGAAACACTTAACTGCAAAAGATTTGTTTTCACTGACATCATTATTGTCATTTCTTTTAGTTCCAGTCAGACCCTGGAAATGATTGGATGTGTAGATTTATGCTCATGCGAAGGAAATGAGAGTTTTAGTAAATTACATTACTTTCAAATGAACATGTTATGTTGGTTCCAGACAGAAGTGTTGGGACAGGAAAAATCTCTGAAGAGATTACTGAAACCTGAGTACATTGACACTCAGCTATGTAGTTGCTCCATAAAGGAATTCACTGCGGTTCCAGTTTACAAGTGACAGTCGCAAGCATTTAACTAATTGATACTAACAGGGATTCTGGTGTGAATATTATGTGAGGGTTGTTTCTTTGTATCAACTCTGGAAGTCGTGATTTGCATAATATGTAAGTCATGTCCTTTTGTTTCATTTATATATTGTTTTGAAGTTAATGAGAGTTGATCATTTACTGTGTGTTCATTGCCTTTGAATCTGCATAACAAGTACATAGTTTGGTTTATTGTATTTTATCGGGGTAAAAACAAGGACAGCAGATACTGGAAAGCAGAATCTAGATTAGAGTGGTGCTGGAAAAGCACAGTAGGTCAGGCAGCATCCGAGGAGCAGGAAAATCGACGTTTTGGGCAAAATCCCAAAGATGTGACTTAGTGGTGGACAGGACTGGAAGCTTAATGTTGCAGAATACAAAGGCTGTTGGTGGGAAAGAAAGAAAGGGGGAGCAAGAAAAGAGGAAAGTTGTGTATTTGATAAGGGATGGTATAACGTCTGTACTTACAGGATGTTCCTCGGAATATGTACAGGGAAGTCGTTTGGGTTGAACCGAGAAATAAGAAAGGAATGATCACCTTATTAGGATTGTATTATGAACCCATCCCCACCACCAGCGGGAATTTGAGGAGAAACTTTGTAAGGAGACCTCTGATCTGTGTAAGAACAATAGAGTGGGAATGGGTCGGAATTTTAACTTTCCAAACATAGACTGAGACGTCCATAGTTTGAAGGGATTAGATGGAGAGGAATTTGGTAAGTGTGTACAAGAACATTTCCTGACTCTGCATGTGGATGGGCCTACTAGAGAACGCACAAGACATGATCTACTCGTAGCAAATAAGGCAGGGCAAGTGACTGAGGTGTGAGATGGGGTGCACTTTGGAACCACCGATCATAATTCTCTTAGTTTTAGTACACTGATGATAAAGCATCGACCGGATCTAAAAGGTCAAATTGCATAAAAGCCAATTTTTATGGTTACGTGCAAGAACATTCAAACGTTGACTGGGGACAGATGTTCTCAGGTAAATGGACTGTGGAGAATGGGAAATCTTAAAAATGAGACAACGAGAGTCCAGAGACAGTATCTTCCTGTTCAGATGAAAGGCAAGGCTGGTAAGTGCAGGGAATGCTGAATGAAGAGAGAATTTGATGTTTTGGTAAGAGAAAGAAGGACACATATGTCAGATATAGATCGCAGAGATCGCGTGAATATTTAAAAACGTGTAAAGGTGTATACTTCTGATGGAAATCAGGAGGTCAAAAAGGGAACATGACATGGCTTTGGCAAATCGGTTTAAGGAGAAACCAATGGGGTCTCACAAATACAAAAAGTACAAAAGCCAAAGAGAAAATAGGACCCTTCAAAGATCAGCAAGGCAGCAAGGAAATGCTGGGGAATTAATTGAGTATTTTTGCATCATTATTTACTGTGGAGAAAAACATGGAAGGTACAGAATGTGGGGAAATAGATGGTGATTTCTTGAAAAATATCCAGATTGCAGAAGAGGCGGCGCTGGATGTCTTAAGACGTGTAAAGGTGGATAAACCCCAAGGACCTGATCAGGTGAACCCAATAACTCTTTGGGAAGCCGGGAAAGTGATTGCTGGGCCTCTTGCTGAGATATTTGTATAATCTATCGTCACAGGTGAGATGCCGGAAGATTGGAGTTTGACGAACGTGGTGCCGCTGTTTCAGAAAGGTTTTAAGGAAAATCCAGGGATCTATAGACTGTTGTACCTGAGATTGGTGGTGTGCAGGTTGTTGGATGGAATCCACAGGGAGAGGATTTACATGTATTTTAATTGACAATGACTGATTAAAGACAGTCAACATGGCCTTGTGCAAAGGAAAATATATCTCACGAACTTGATTCTGTTTTTTTGAAGAAGTTACGAAGCGGATTGATGACACAGAACGGCGAATTTGATCTATATGGACTTCTGGAACGCATTCAATCACTTTCCTCCTGGTAGAGTAGTTAGCAAAGTTATATTACATTGAACTAATGGAGACCCAACCTTTTGAACAGAAGTCCCTTGAAGGTAGAAGACAGAATGTGGTAGTGAAGGGTTGCTTTTCAGTTTGGAGGCCTGTGACCAGTGGTGTGCTGCAAGGATCTTTGCTGAATCCACGGCGTATCCTCATTCCTATATATGATTTGGACCTGAACATTGGAGATCCAGTTGGTCAGTTTGCAGATGGCACCAAAACTAGAGTTGGAGTGGTCAGCGAATAAATATTCCTCAGTGTACACTGGGTCATGATCAGATGTGATAATTGGTTGAAGAGTGGCAGATAGAGATTAATTCAGATGAATGTGAGATGGTACACTTTAGAAAGCCAACTTAGAGCAGGACAAATAGAGTTAATGGTAATGTTCTGGAGAACGTTGCTGAAAGAGGGAGTTTAAAGAGAGTTTAAGGATTACTGTGGATTATGTCTGCCGTAAATGCTTTTGGATGCGAATCTTAGCAATTCGAGTGGATCGGTAGGAGAGACAGCTGGAAGTGATGAGGAATTTGCAACAGCAACAGTATGTGATGGATGGCAGTTAGAGAAAGGGGCGAAGTCTCAGATACATTCACATAGATGGATTAACTCCAGGAAGGGAAAGAGAGATAGGCAGCTAGAGCAGGAGTCTTTTGTGGATATACCCATTTCAAACAGGTATGCTGTTTTGGAAAATGTAGGGGGTGATGGATTCTCAGGGGAACGAAGCACCAATATGCAAAGTTTCTTGTAATGATCCTAGCTCTAATGCAACGAGGGGTACGTCGGATACGAAGAGATTAATTGTGTTAGGGGATTCTGTAGTCAGAGCCACAGACAGACGTTTCTGTGGGCAGCAGAGAAAAAAACACAATGGTGTGTTGTTTCCCTGGTGCCAGGATCAAGGATGTCTCAGAGAGAGTGCAGAATGTTCTCAATGGGGTGAGGGGCCAGCAGGAGGTCATTGTCCATATTGGAACCAACGACATTGGAAGGGAACAGGTTGAGTCTCTGAAGGGAGATTACAGAGATTAGCTAGTAATTTAAAAAGGAGGTCCTCAAGGGTATTAATATCTGGATTACTCCCAGTGCTACGAGCTAGTGCGGGCAGGAATAGGGCGATAGGGCAAACGAATGCATGACGGAGAAGCTGGTGTACGGGAGAAGGATTCACGTTTTTGGATCATTGGAATCTCTTTTGGGATAGAAGGTACCTGTCAAAGAAGGACGGATTGCACCTAAATTGGAAGGGGACTAATATACTGGCAGGGAAATTTGCAAGAACTGCTTGGATTAAAACTAGCAAGATATGGGCGGGGGAGGGCGGTGGAGTGGGTGGCGGTTGGGGGTGGGTGAGGGGTGGGACCCAGGGAGATAGAGAGGAAAGTGATCGATGTGAAACGGTTACAGGTAAGAACAGAAGTGAGTCAAACAGTCAGGGCAGACAGGGAAAAGGTAGGACTAATAAATTAAACTGCATTTATTTCAATGCAAGCGGCCGAATAGGGAAGGCAGATGAACTCAGGGCATGGTTAGAAGCATGGGACTGGGATATCATAGCAATTACAGAAACATGGCTCAGCGAGGGTCAGGATTGGCAGCTGAATGTTCCAGGATACAAATGCTACAGAAAGGATAGAAAGGATGGCAAAAGACGAAGGAGAGTGGCATTTTTGATAAGGGATAGCATGACAGCTGTGCAAATGGAGGATATTCTTGGAAATACATCCAGGCAAGTTATTAGGGTGGAATTGAGAAATAAGAAAGGGATGATCACCTTATTGGGATTGTATTATAGACTCTGCAATATTCAGAGGGAAATTGGGAAACAAACTTGTAAGGAGATCTCAGCTATCTGCAAGAAGAATAGAGTAGTTAGGGTAGGGGATTTTAACTTTCCAAACATCGACTGGGACGACCGTAGATTTCAAGGATTAGTTGGAGAGGAATGTCTTAATTGTGTACAGGACAATTTTTTGATTCAGTGTGTGGATGTACCTCCGATAGAAGGTGCATAACTTGACATTTCCTTGGGAAATAAGGCAGAGCAATGAGTGAGGTGTCAGTGGGCGAGCACTTTGGGGCCAGCGACCATAATTTTATTTGTTTATAAATAGTGATGGAAAAGGATAGACCAGATCTAAAAGTTGAAGTTCTAAATTGGAGAAAGGCCAATTCTGACGGTATTAAGCAAGAACTTTCAGAACCTGATTGGAGGCAGTTGTTCACAGGTAAATGGACAGATGGAAAATGGGAAGCCTTTCAGAAATGAGATAACAAGAATCTGGAGAAAGTATATTCCTGTCAGGGTGAAAGGGAAGGCTGGTAGGTATAGGGAGTGCTGGATGACAAAAAAATTGAGGGCTTGGTTAAGAAAAAGAAGGAAGCATATGTCAGGTATACACAGGAAAGATCGAGTGAATCCTTCGAAGGATAGTATAAAGAAAGTAGGAGTATACTTAAGAGATTGCTTTGGCAAATACAATTAAGGAGAATCCAAAGGGGTTTTACAAATACATAAAGGAGAAAAGGGTAAGTAGGGAGAGAAGAGGGCCCCTCAAAGATCAGCAAGGCGGCCTTCCTGTGGAGTCACAGAAAATGGGAGAGATACTAAATGAATTTTGCATCAGTGTTTACTGTGGAAGAGGATAAGGAAGATATAGACTGTCGGGAAATAGATGGTGATATCTTGTAAAATGTCCAGATTACAGAGGAGGAAGTGCTGGATGTCTTGAAACGGTTAAAAGTGGATACATCCCCAGGACCTGATCAGGTGTATCTGAGAACTCTGTGGGAAGCGAGAGAATTAATTGCCGGGCCCCTTGCTGAGATATTTGTATGATCGATAGTCACAGGTGAGGTGCCAGAAGACCGGAGGTTGGCAAACGTGTTGCCACTGTTGAAGAAGGGTGGTAAAGACAATCCAGGGAACTATAGTCAGCTGAGCCTGACCTTGGTGGTTGGCAAGTCGTTGGAGGGAATCCTGAGGGTCGGGATGTACATGTATTTGGAAAGGCAGGGACTGCTTCGTGACAGTCAACATGGCTTTGTGCGTGGGAAATCATGTCTCACAAACTTGATTGAGTTTTTTGAAAAAGTAACAAAGAAGATTGATAAGGGAAGAGGAGTCGATGAGCTCGATATGGACTTCAGTAGGGCGTTCGACAAGGTTCCCCATGGGAAACTGATAAGCAAGTTTCGATCTCGTGGAATACATGAGAAACAGCCATTTGGATACAGAACTGGCTCAAAGGTAAAGACAGAGGGTGGTGGTGGAGTGTTGTTTCGTTAGACTGGAGGCCTGTGACCAGTGGAGTTCCACAAGGATCGGTGCTGGGCCCTCTATTTTTGTCATTCACATAAATGATTTGGTGCGAGCTTAAGAGGTACAGTCAGTAAGTTTGCACTTGACACCAAAATTGCAGGTGTAGTGGACAGCGAAGAGGGTTACCTCAGATTACAACAGGATCTGGACTAGATGGGCCAATGGGCTGAAAAGTGGCAGTTGAAGTTTAATTCAGATAAATGCGAGGTGCTGCATTTTGGGAAAGCAAATCTTAGCAGGAATTATGCACTTAATGGTAAGTTCCGAGGAAGTGTTGCTGAACAGAGAGACCTTGGAATGCAGCTTCAGAGCTCCTTGAAAGTGGAGTCGCAGGTAGATAGGTTAGTGAAGAAGGCGTTTGGTATGCTTTCCTTTGTTTGTCAGAGTATTGGGTGCAGGAGCTGGGAGGTCATGTTGCAGCTGTACAGGACATTGGTTAGGCCAGTGTTGGAATATTGCGTGCAATTCTGGTCTCCTTCCTGTCGGAAAGATGTTGTGAAACTTGAAAAGGTTCTGAAAAGATTTACAAGGATGTTGCCAGGGTTGGAGGTTTTGAGCTATAGGGAGAGGCTGAACAGGCTGTGGCTGTTTTCCCTGGAGCATTGGAGTCTGAGGGGTGACCTTATAGAGGTTTACAAAATTATGAGGGGCATGGAAAGGATAAATTGGCAAAGTGTTTTCCTTGGAGTCGGGGAGTCCAAAACTAGAGGGCATAGTTTTTGCATGAGAGGGGAAAGGTATAGAAGAGACCGAAGGGGCGACTTTTTCACGAGATTGTGGTAACTGTTTGGAATGAGCTGCCAGAGGATGTGGTGGAGGCTGGTACAGTTGCAACAGTTAAGAGGCATTTGGATGGTATATGAATAGGAAGGGTTTGGAGGGATATGGGCTGCATGCTGAGAGGTGGGATCTCTGGTCGACATGGACGGGTTGAACCGAAGGGTCTGTTTCCATGCTGAACATCTCTTTGACTCTATGACTCAAAGAGATTTTGGAGTGCAGGTTCATTGATCCTTGAAAGTGATGTCTCAGTTAGCTAGGGTGGTGAAGAAGACGGTTAGTATAGTTTCCTTGATTGGTCAGAGCACTGAGTATTGGAATTGAGAGATCGTGTTGTGTCTGGACAGGACTTTGTTTCGGCCACTTTTGGAATATAGTGTGCATTTCAGGTCTTCCTCCAAAAGGGAGGATGTCTTGAAACTTGCAACAGTTCGATAAAGATGCATTAGGATGTTGCCAGGATTGGAGTATTTGAGCTATGCGGAGATGCTGAAGAGGTTGTGGTTGTTTTCCCTGGAGTGTCGGAGGCTGAGTGGTGACGTATAGATGTTTACAAAACCATAAGCAGCATGGCCAAGGTAAGTAGTAAAGTTCTTTTCCATGGGTTTTAGGAGTCCAAAACTCGAGCGGATAGGTTTAGGGTGAAAGGGGAAAAACTAAAAGGGACCTAAGGGGTAACCTTTTCATGCAAAGGTTGGTGCATGTGTGGAATGAGCTGCTAGACGATATGACGGTGGCTGGTACAGTTACATTTAAAAGTAATCTGGATGGGTAAACGTTTAGAAAGATTTTAGACAGATGTTGGGACAGATGAGACAAGAGTAATTTAGGATATATGGACTGTATGAACAATTTGGTCTAAAGGGCCTGTTTCTGTGCTGTACATCTTTATGACTCTAACTATGCCTGGTAAGTGTATAGCAGTTTACCAAATGTTCCATTTTTAGGTGAATAACACCACTTTCAATCACAATTCTCTGTTAGAAATAAATCCTTATGTTTTTGGTTGAAATGATAGGGTCTTGCGTGTGCAGAAACATGAGATGATGTTTTGAGTTCAATGATCCATGTTAAATGAAAATGCTCTGATTAACAGTGATTCCATTAACTCTGTTTCTCTCCCCACAGATTCTGCCATACCTGTTGTGTTTTGCCAGTTGTATCTCATTCAGTTTCATGTTTTCAGCATTAAAATCCCTTTCATTTATTGCATTAAAATGCTTCACTTCCCAATCTTCCCCCAGATGTAATTCTTAGAATAATAAAATCCAACGATACCGAAGAGGTGCTTCGTGCCACTCAGTTTGTGCTATAAAATCGACACGAAATCTTATACCCGCCCCAGCTTCGAGCACAATGCGCGTAGTCTCAAATAAAATGACGCTTCAAGTGTTCATACAAGTAGTTTTTAAAGTTTGTGAGGTTTCCTGCTTTACCACCCTCCAGGGAATGAATTACCACACTCTCACCATTCTCTGGGTGAAAACACCTTGCAAAGACTTCCTCTAAACATTTTCCCTTTCATCTTAAAAAAGATGCCCTCTGCCATCTGTTGATTGCCTGCCCACAAGTAGTCAAACATAGGATAGAGCTGTTTCAAACAATGCGTCAGGCCATTGAAGATGTCATATTCAAACTCGATATCTGAACACTTCCAGCTGGCCCAGTTAGGTGCTGAGATCTTCTATTGCTCTCTGAACCGACGCAGAGAATGCTTGATCATTAATTTCTGATTTGCAGTTTACCTCCTGTGTCTTTCAGTTAATTTGCTGGCGACTTTGGTTCTCGCATGGGAAAAATGCGGACTCTCCAACTGCACAATGCGTTGGCCATGGCAACATCGGATCTCCTGTTCATTCTCACTGAGATCATTCTGTGGCAATTCAAATACATTTACTACCCAGGATCTTTCCTGAACATGACTCCTGTGTGCAGTGCTCTCTGTGCCTTACCTCGAGCAGCAACAGACTGCTCCGTCTGGTTCACTGTCCTTTTCTCCTTTGAACGTTTGGTGGCCATTTCCTGTCTGAAACTGAAGAGAAAATATTGGACAGAGAAAGCCTTGGCTGTGGCTCTGGCTGCAACCAGCATTCTACTCTGTTCAAAAAACATTCCCTACTATTTTGGGTTTCAACCTGGGAGGATAATTTACAATGTTCAGTGGTATTGTCGAACAAAGTCAAGGTATTTTACTGATCCCAAGTGGCTGGAGTTTAAGTGGTTCAATATCATTTTGATCGCTTTAATCCCATCCGTGGTAATTCTGTGGATGAATACTCTCACGGTCAGGCACATTTTAGTGGCTAGTCGAGTACGCAAGAGCCTGATGGGTCAGAGGAAGGGAGACAGTCATAAAGATGCAGAGATGGAGAGCCGGAAGAAGTCGGTAATTCCCCTCTTCACCATATCCATCAGCTTCATACTTCTGTAATCCATGCACGGTGCAAATGTCGTGTTCAATATCATTAAAGGAGGGAATTATTGGAGGTAGAGTCCTGCCTGGAGGTAGAGCAATGACACTGCAGAAATCCTGAAGGATTTCAGCTGCAGCACAAACACATTATTTTATGCAGCGATTCTGCCCAAGTTCAGAGCGAAGTTCAGGAATGCAGTGCACGAACTGGTCATGTAGATTCATCAGTTCATAAAATACAAAACAACTGAGAGAACTCCAGTGGCAGCCGCAGTGTTCCCAGTGCAGAAATTGCAGATGTTCGGCCAGGATTCCATCAGCACAAGCACATGGATTTGAGTATAACACCCAGTGTTGGATGGGGAGGGCAGTCACAGGATGGATCACCATTCACCATGCTCAGGAGCATGCTGCTATCCTTGTTTGACTGACGGATTGACACACACTGGGGCACACAATGAGCAGCAAGAGGCTATTCAGCCCTTCGTGTCTGATTGCCCTGCCAACCCAGAAAATCGTGATTGATGCAATTGTATCATCAATCCCGCATTTCTCTGTACACCTGAACACCTCTCCCACATCATTCCTCAAAACATTTGCAATAAGTTATCTGCATTCCCTTTCAATGATACTGAAGGTTATGACAAAGGGACATCAGGTAATAGGAGAAGAGGTAACTATCTGGGGCAGGGTAGGAAGGAAAGAGGCTGCAAGAGTGATTCCAAATGATGGAAAGGCTATGAGTGATGGGTTCAGCTGGAACATTGAGTGTTCACGGACAGCCCTGTGGGTGAGTGTTAAAGACTTCGGCAGTAGGGGTCTCTGAATTTTCCTTGCAGGGGTGTAGGGGAGAGGGACAGAAACAGTCCCTCCTGCACCATGATGACTGACAGACTCTCTCTGTTCAGCTCACAATAAACAGTTTATTACAACAAGGGAAATGTTCTGGGTACTGGTGATCTCCTCATCTGAATGGGATGTTGTTACGTGCACATTTGTATTTGAGTGTGTTTATTGCGTCCACCTTTTGTCTACTTCATTCATAGGGCTATTTCAGACTCTCCTCTGCCTCTTTCTGTCTGTCTTTGTCTGTTCCTCTCTTCCTCTCTCGCGCTGTGCCCCATCTCTCATCTTCATGCTCTCCCTCTCTCTCTGTCTTACTCTGTACATGTCCATGCCTGCATCGTTCTCTCTCTGTCTCTTTCTCTCTACCTATCTGCCGGTCTGTCATTCTTTCTGCGTGAGGGTGTCTGTGTATTTCGCTGTGTGGTGCGGAGGGAGCTTCATTCCCTTTGTGGCGATCTCCATGTGTGTATGTGTGTGTGTGTGGGCGGGGGGGGGGTGAGGTGGCTTCATTGCCTTTGAGGGAATCACCCAGTGTGTGGGGCAGAGGGGTTTTTATTGCCTTTATGGGGATCTCCCTGCGTGTTAGGGACGGGGTACGGGGCTTCATTATCTTTGTGGGTGGGGATCTCTGTGTGTGTGTGGGGAGGGAGATGGCTTCATTGCCTTTGTGGGAATTTCCTTGTGTGTGTGGTAGGGGGCTTCATTGCCTTTGTGGGAATCTCCCTGTGTGTGTGTCGGGGGGAGGGGCGCAGAGGTGGCTTCATTGCCTTTGTGGAGATCTCCCTGAATGTGAGTGTGTGTGTGTATATGTCCCTCAATAATTGTCCTTGAACATGTCCCTGAGTGTGACACATTATGACTGTCTTTATGAATGTTCGTGTGGCTTTCCCTTTGTTTGTGTTGGTAAGTATTTCGATTCATGCGTACATGCGTTTGGGAATGTTATTCAGTCTGTCTGAGATCGTTTCTGTCAAAGTGGGCGTTTTTATGTTGGCGTAAGTTACTGTACCTCTGTGATTGCATATCTGTCTGTGTTTTGCACACGTGCATCTGTTGTGTTTGTGCCTGTGTGTGTGGTGTTTGTGAGATTTCATTTCAATGACGATGTGGTTTTGCGTGTGTGTGTTCTGTGATACGATATGTGTGTGTCTCTGAGTGTCATTGTATTAATGTGGGATTGGGGAGTGTGTTTTTGCCTGGCTGTGCTCTTGTTTAAGCCGGTGAGAATGTTGTTCTGACTTTTTTTGGCTGCCTGTCCGTGTGTCACGATATTTCTGTGCCCCCAAAAGGATCTCTCTGTGTTTTATTCTGTGTGTCACTCTGTCTATATCTAATTCTGGCGATGGTTCTTTAACTGTGTTCGAACGTGTTTTTGTGGATGTACAAGAAGTTGCCGTCATTTTTGCAGGTTGGTGTGTAATGTCTCTTAATCTGAGTTTGTTAATGTAAGTGTGTGAAGGTGTGAGTGTGATTCTAAGTCTGCGTTCCTATATCTCAGTATGACTGTATTTCTTTGTGTGTGGACATGTGTGTATTCTGACCATACGTGGCTGTGTTCCTAACTGTCTTAGTAAGCCTGTTTTCATGTGTTTGAGTGTGTGTGCGCGTGCGCGCATGAATGCTCAAGCCAATGTGAGTCGGTGTTCCCCATTCGGGAATCTGATTGTTTTCCTGTGTGTGTTGTGAGGGTATATTTCTTTACTTTTTGGAAAGGAGTGTTCTCACAATTCAGTTGGACTGTATTATTGTGCAAGTGTGCATGTTTGTGAGTTGAATGTGTGCACGTGTATGTGTTTTTATTTTTCAGTCAGTCCCGATATCATACTTTGCATTTCTGTGTGCTGGTGTGCTTCTGTTTGCATGTGCACATGTTTATGTGATGGTGTGGGCTTGTTTTGTGTCCCTCTGGGTGTGGTTCTGTCTCTGTCTGATCATGAGACTTCCTCCCCTGAAAAAGGACACGTGAACACTCAGCAGGCCATGGTTCACAGATTGCTCTCAATGGTGCGTTTCAGCAACCTGGAAATATCTAGGTATCAGTATCTGTACCTCCTGCACCCTGTTTGCGGAACTGTTACGTCAGTTCAAGGACCTAAGACTAATGAAAAAAAGACAGCGAAATATTCAATGAAAGGCAGGATTCCAGTTGTTTCTTCCATGTTTGAACCAAGGACGCAATACATACACTTTTTCAGGTTGGAGCTGTTTGTGTCCGTCCATAAATGTTGTTATAGACTGCATCATTCCACCCTACAATGTATCATCTGAATAGGACCATTTAGCCCATTGCGACTGCTCTGTCATTTGATCATGAATGATTTGTTTCTCAATTCTATTCTCCGGCCTTCTCCACACAACTTTTGATTTCCCTATGAACCAGCTCCCCGTCTTTCACTGTTTTTAATGTAATTGTTCTGGACCAGACCCTCTAAAAGCATTTTAAGATGGAAGCCCAGACCCTAACGTTTCTATTTGTTTTGTTCATGTGTAAAGTGGATATTCCAGGATTGATGGAGCAGGAAAATATTCATCGGTTGAAGTGAAGCAAAGTTTATATACTTTGCATCGAATGAAATACATAGAAAAGAGAACAGAAGACTGCATAACTTCACCCATCCGAAAACTCAACAGACTGTCCCAACTTAATGATTGTTCAAAATTCCTCCCACAACCTCCATAAGCACCCAATGTCAAAACAGGTAAAATCAAACAGAGGGTCTTGCAGAAGAGAAGTCAGAGAGAGATCAGCATGGAACAACTTCTTCCTTGTCGCTGTTCCTTTTACAAGCAGTTTAAAAATCTGACAACTTGCAAACACCAACCCAAATTAAACCAAACCAGAAAAAATCAGAGGTGGGAGAATTGGCCACACCCCTTTCATTGCAGATAGTTTTATATTTGAAAGCCTTTTTGCCTGAAACAGTTTCTGTTAATTATCATGAAATTGTCTCTGCAACCCATCCAAACTCAACATCCAAGAACAAATGCATTCACAAACACACGAAGAAAGAAAACCAAGGACACACTACCTTGGTAAAGGGGCAGCGTCATCACGCACTCAATCTTTTGAACTCCACAACACTCTGAAGCAGTGATTTCCACAGATGAAGCCCACTTTGGCTGAAGAAATTAATTCTAATCTCAGTACCAAATTTCGCCCCTTTATTCTGTCGCTATGTTCTCTGGCCCTACTCTCTCCTACATGTAGAAACACATAACAAACAGGTGCTGAAATGGAAGGACTGCTTATGAAAGGAAGTACAATGCTGGTCTGAGGCTGTGAATGACAGTCTCTGTGGCTGTTTGGAATTGGTGGACTGGGCCATGTTAAAGTACTCAGTGGAAATCCTGGATGAGCAAACCACCACCATCACAGACATCGTGGGCAAATGCAAGGAGGACTGCTGAGTGAAGAATTCAATCCGAGTGTTCCCCAAGCGTCAAACTTCAGTGAATCAGGAAATCATCTCCTGCTGAAGACCAGACGAACAACTTTCAAATGGGAAGACCCTGATCTATAAAGGGAATCTAGATCTGACTTCCGCTGGGCTATTAGGGATGCCAAGAGGGAGGACCAGACCACATCAGAGGTCCATACCCACTAAACAGATTACTGCTCCCTATGGCAAGGCTGAAAGAACATTTGAGGATGCAAAATGAAGCACAGCAAGATAGCGGACAAAGACACGTCCCTCCCTGAGGCGCTTATTGCTTTCTCTGCTTGGATTGAGCAGAATGCCAGTGGCGCAGTGACTCCTGCCCCAACAGCCCCAGACACATCTGTTCCCTCGTTCACCTATTCACACGTCAGAACAGTTATCCTGAGTGTCAACCCAAGGAAAGTTTTGGGCCTGGATGGAGTCCCTTGCCGTGCAATTAGATCCTGAATGGAAAAACTGGCTGGGGTACTCACTGACATCTTCAAACTCTCCCTCCAACACGGTGAAGACCCTATCTTCTTCAAGAGGACGACCACCATCCCCCCACACACATTCTCTCTCTCAAGTACACACGCATTCTCTCTCTCAAGCACACACACATTCTCTCTCTCACACATACACAAGCATTCTCTCTGTCATGTACATATGCATTCTCTCTCTCTCACACACTCATTCTCTCTCTCACGTACACACTCATTCTCCCTCTCATGCACACACTCATTCTCTCTCTCGCTCATGCACATGCACGTTCTTTCTCACATAGACATGCATTCTCTCTCTCACGTCCACGTGCAATCTCTCTCACGCACCCTCATTCTCTCGCTCATGCACACAATCATTCTCTCTCTCTCACGCACACAAGCATTCTCTCTCTCATGCACACACTCATTCTCTCTCTTAAACACACATTCATTCTCTCTCTCATGCACACACGCATTCTCTATCTCACGCACACACACATTCTCTCTCTCATGTACACATGCGCTCTCTATCTCACACATACATGCATTCTCTCTCTCTTGCACACGTGCATTCGCTCTCTCACACACACATTCTCTCTCTCACGCATGCACACATTCTATCACTCGCACACATGCTCATTCTCTCTCTCATGCACACACGCATTCTCTCTCTCACGCACATATTCTCTCTCTGACGCACTCATGCCCTCGCTTTCCCTTACACACACACACGCCCTCTTTCTTGCACCCACACAGTCTCGCACATATGCACTCTCCTTCTCTCATCGAGGTACACAATCGCCCTCTCTCTCACAACCCCTCACACACACTCGCTTGCGTTCACTCGCACAAACTCAATTGTTCACACACACTTTCTCTGTCATGTGCGCACACCCTATCTTTCTGTCTCTCTCTGTCCCGCTATTTCACAGTCGCTCTCTCTCTGTCGTTCTCTCTCTCTGTCCCTGTATCTATCGTGCTCTCTCTCTTTCTCTCTGTCTGTTTGACTCAGGCTCTCTGTCTGTCACTCTGTCTCTCTTTCTCTGTCTCTCTGTCTCTGTCTGTCTGACTCTCTCTCTGTCTCTCTCTTGGTTTTTCTCTCTCTCTGTCTGTCTCTCTCTCTCACTCCATCTCCCTCTCTCTTTGTTTCTCTCTCCCTCTGTCTCTCTCTTCCTCTGTCCCTCTCTCTGTCACTCTGTCCCTCACTCTCTGACTCTCTGTCCCTCTTTCTCTGTCCCTCTCTCTCTCTGTTTCTCTGTCTCCCTGTCCCTCTCTTTCTCTCTGTCCCTCTCTCTCTCTGTCCTTCTGTTCCACTCTCTCTGTGACCCTCTCTCTCTGTGCCTCTCTCAGTCCATCTCTCTCTGTCCCTCTCTATCTCTCTATCTCTCTGTCCCTCTCTCTTTCTAATGCCTCCCCCCTCTCTCTGTCCCTCTCTCTCTCTGTCCCTCTCTCTCTATCTCTCTGTCAGTCTCTTCTCTCTCTCTCTCTCTCTCTCTCTCTCTCTCTCTCCGCCCTCTCTCTCTTTCCCTCCGTCTCTCTCTGTGTCCCTCTCTCACTCTGTGTGTCCCTCTCTCTCTCTCTGATTCCCCCTCTCTCTGTGTACCCCTCTGGGTCCCTCTCACTCTCTGTTCCCCTTTCTCTCACTCTCTCTCTCTCTGTGTACCCCTCTCTCTCGGTCTGTCTCTCTCTGTCCCTCTCTTTCTCCGGTGTCCCTCTCTCTCTGTATCTCTTTCTCTCTCTCCGTCTCTCTGTCCCTCTCACTCTATCTCTCTGTCCCTCTCTTTCTCTGTCTCTCTCTGTCTTCTCCCTCTCTGTCTCTTTCCCTCCGTCTCTCTCTGCGTCCCCCTCTCTCTCTGTGTCCCTCTCTCTCTGTCTCTCCCCCTCTCTCTGTGTACCCATCTCTCTCTCTGTGGGTCCCTCTCACTCTCTCTCTGTCTCTCTGACCCCCTCTCTCTCTCTGTTCCTCTATCTCTGTCCCCCTCTCTCTCCCTCTGTTTCCCTCTCTCTCTGTCTCTGTCTCTCTCTCCCTGTCCCTCTCTCTCTCTGTCTCTCTGTCCCTCCCTCTCCCTCTGTGTTCCTCTCTCTCTGTGTGTCTTTGTCCTTCACAGACTGGAGTGAGTTACAGCGTGGAATCTAATCAATGGGTTCAGGGTGGTTCAGATACAGAATAACAGATAGCCCTGAGTGAGATACATTCTGGAATCTAATGGAGGGATATGCGAAGCTTTTTATGTGGAATAACTTGTAACTGGGAGAGAGTCACAAAGTGGACTATAGGCCAAGTGCTTTCAAATCTTGTCTCGACTTAAACGTAATGCGGTCATAAACTACATGACTTTACTGACTCCCCACGGATCCATGGGGAAATTAGACTGACCCCACTGTGTTTCTGTTGCTGACACCTGGTGACATTAATCTGACCCCACTCTGTCTCTGTCATTGACCCCTAGGGACATAAGACTGACTCCACTTTATCTCTGTTACTGACCCTGGGTTTATTAGACTGACCCCGCTGTGTCTCTGTCAGTTAACACTGGGGAAATTGGACTGACTCGACCGTGTCTCTGCTTTGGATCCATGGGAACATTATACTAACCACACAGTGTCTCTGTCACTGACCCCTTGGGACATATGACTGACTCCACTGTGTCTCTGTCACTGACCCATGGGTACATTAGACTGACCCCACTGTGTCTTTGTTACTGACCCCTGGGTACATTAGTCTGACACGACAGTGGCACTGTCACTGACCATTGGATGCATTAGACTGACCCCTCTGTGTCTCTCTCACTGACAGCTGGGCACATTAGACTGATCTCACTGTGTCTCTATCACTGACCTCGAGGGCATTAGACTGACCCCACTGTGTCTCTGACACTGACCTCTGGGAACATTGGACGAACCCCACTGTGTCTTTGTCACTGAAGCCTGTGCACATTAGATTTATCTTACTGTGTCTCTGTCACTGAACTCTGGGGACATTCGACTGACCCCACTGTGCCTCTGTCACTGACCTCTGGGGACGTTAGACTTACCCACTGTCTCTCTGTCACTGACACCTGGGAACGTTCTCCTGACCCCACTGTGTCTCTGTCACTTACCACTGTGGGCATTAGACAGACCCCACTGTCCCTCTGTCACTGACCACTGGGGACATGAGTCTGACCCCACTGTGTCTCTGTCACTGAACCCTGGGGATATTAGACTGAACCCACTGTGTCTTTGTCACCTACCTCTGGGGTCATAAGACTGAGCCCACTGTGTCTCTCTCACTGACAACTGGGAACATTTGACTAACCCCTCTGTGTCTTTGTCACTGAAGCCTGTGTACATGAGACTTATCCTACTGTGTCTCTGTCACTGACCTCTGGGGACATTAGACTTACCCACTGTCTCTCTGTCACTGACCCCTGGGGGCATTAGACTCACCCCACAGCATCTCTGTCACTGACCCTTGGAACATTAGACTGAGCCCGCTGTGTCTCTGTCAATGACACCTGCCGGCATTAGACTGACCCCACTGTATCTCTGTTGCTGAACCCTGAGGGCATTAGACTGAACCCACTGTGCGTCTGTCACTGAACCCTGGGAATATTCGACTGAACCCACCGTGTCTCTGTCTCCGACCCCTGGGAACATAGTCTAACCCCACTGTGTATCTGTCACTGACCTCTGGGGGCATTAGACTGACCCCACTGTGTCTCTGTCACGGACCCCTGGAGACATTAGACTGACCCCACTCTGTCACTGTCACTAACCCCTGTATGAATTGAACTGACCCCTGTGTGTCTCTATCACTGACCTCTGGGCACATTCGTCTGACCCCACTATGTCTCCATTGCTGACCCATGCGGGAAGTAGACTGACCCCAAAGTGTCTCTGTCATTGACCTCTGGGGACATTAGTCTGACCCTACTTTATCTCTGTCACTGAAATCTGGGGACATTAGACTGACCAAACTGTTTCTCTGTTACTGACCCCTGGGGGTATTAGACTAACCCCACTGTGCCTCCATCGCTGACCCCTCTGTGTTTGATCGGCATGTTGTTTGATATTGTCTGCCAGGTTCATGATACCCTCCGAGTTTTCTGGAAAGTACAGCACTCATGACCAACAACAGCACACGGTCCTCCAGGTGAGGCTAGCAGATAATGCAAATCCATTCGATTTTGCAATTCCATGGTCCAGCCAGCCACAAGTTCATCTGAGACCTCAATCAGTGCTTGTCCACTTGCCCTGGCCTCTGAAACAGTCTCATCGGCCACGTGTTCCAATGCTGAACCCATGTGAATCAATTCAAAGGATGGCCAGCCCATTCAATACACGAGAAAGGACATCATGAGGAAATGGTCTGTTTTGGAAGTGGCTCCTTTGGCTCGTAGATGGTATTGCTTAAGGGATGATGCACGTCAGCAAGCACACAACCCGTATAGCAGCATCCCAACGAAATGGTTGGAAGCCATGGGTAAGCTCTGTTGTTGTATATAAAGTATATGCCATTATAATCTGTAAAATCATAAGCCAATATCATCCAAGGTTATAGGGCAGAACAGACCAATAGACTATTAGAAGTTATATTCCATACTCTGGACGAATTACAGTAAAACATTGCACTGTCAGAAATGTTCACTACTGGGCCTTGCCAGTCAAATGAGAGGTCACATCTGCTTTGCCCCATCAACCTTCCCTTTACTCATTTCTAAAACATAAGGAATCTGTAACGTTACTTGAAAGGACTGTAAGGGAAGGAGGAACTGTGTCATGATTATATGCGGGCTGACACCATGTCGAAAATTTAGTCATTTCTTAACCTGCCGATTCCCATATTCTCATGTCCCCATTAACTCCTGTGTGATTCCGACGTAACACCCACTCAACTGCTGCTGGTGGAACGAAAAGGAGGAATTGAAGAGATATTCCTTCCCTTGAATAGATGAGGACATGGGTACAAAACCAGCGCTTACTTATATTAAAATTTTCAGCATACATTCATGGCATATGTCAGTTAGTATTTGCATGCTGTTACCGAGTAGGCCAGTTCTTCAATATCAAATGGCCACCGACGTTAAAGAATTCAGAATGTTCAAAGAGTACTAAAAAGGTCTTCACGCGATATTCATTCCTGTTTGAGGTGCAATCTTCTTACAATCAGATTGGTGGACCCAGTTCGAGTGTCCTTCAATCTTGACAGAAGTTGATGTGAGTAAGACTTGAAAGGGGCCGGAACAGCATTGTCCCAATTTGTTCCTTTCCCAATTATTAACCAATACATAATCCCCTTGGTTTGCTTTTGGATATTAGGAGGCGATTGTCCCTTCCTGAACTGGGCAATGCGACTTTTGGCCTGCGATTGAAGAAACTTTAGAGAAAGTGGCAAATGTTTCAAGTAATTCTGCATTTGCTCACCCATTACAAGGGGATCCACGCCCTCAGGGGGTTTATCGTGCGCAATCCACAGCGTCCTCATTGGCCGACTGTAAGCTATCTCTTCAACTGACAGTCCAGTCTGCGAATGTGGAGACACTCACATGTACAGTCCTGCCAAGGGCAATACTTGGAGCCACTTTATTTGACCATTTTAGATAACCTCTCTTTTAAAGTATGATTGGCCTGTTCCACAATCCCTGCTGCCTGCGGGCGATATGCACAGTGCAGTTGCTGTTCAATGGAGAGTGAGTCACATATTTAAGGAATAAATCGAGGCATGAAATGTTAGTTTCAGCAGCAGGAAGCACAGGAGCATTGACCAGGGGGCTGACGGGAAGGTGAAGCACTGATTTAAGAACTTACTGAGAACGTCTGGACCCTCTATTTATGTTTCAGCAGCAAAAAGTGTGGGAGCGTTGACAAGGGCGCTGATGAGAAGGTGAACCACAGATTTAAAAACCTATCTAGTAAATAGGCGGACCGCAAGCTGAGCAGGAGCGGACACAGCTCTGCTGAGTAAGAGAAGTAATGTATTTGGATGGCTGCGTTACCTGAAGCACTAATTAGGTAGTGGCTCCCACCCATCCTCCTCCTCGAACCAAAAAGAATGTTCTGTGTGCTGGATTGGTAAGATAACTTGCTTTAAAAATAATATTTATTGGGAATTTAAAATAGTGGAAATGGCGGTTAGGAACATTGATGTTCCTCCTGCAGAATGTGGGAGGTCAGGGTCACCAATAGTGTCCCTGCTGACTTCATTTGTGTGACGTGCACCCAACCCCAGCTCCTAAGAACCTCTGTTAGGGAACTGAAGCTGGAGCTGGATGAACTTCGGAAGTGGAGGGTGTTATTGAGAAGAGTCACAGGAAGTAGTCAGACCTCAGGGACAAGAAAAATGTAGATGGGTTCAAGTCAGGTGACGGAAAGGGATCCCCTGTGGCCATGGATTCTGTTGGGGTGGTGGGAACGACTGACCAGGCGAAAGCCACGAGATACAGGTCTCTGGCACAGAGTCTGTCGCTGTTGTGCAGAAAGGAAGAGGGGAGATGAGCAGAGCATTAGTCATTGGGGACTCCATAGTTAAGGGGACAGATAGCATATTCTGTTGGAATTTTTGGTGTGTTACCTCCCAGTTTCCAGGGTTCCTGATGTCTCTGATTGTGTTGTCCGGATCTTCGCGGGGGAGGGGGAGCAGCCCCAAGTTGTGATCCACATCAGAACCAATAACATAAGTAAGAAAAGGAATGGGGATACAAGGCTGAAACTCAAGGAGCTCGGGTAGACGTTCAGAGCTGGACCAAACAAAGTTGATATCTCTGATTTGATGCCCATGTTTATTGCTCGTGAGGCAAGGAATAGGGAGAGAGAGATGTTGAACATGTGGCTGCAAGAATGGTGCAGGCGGGAGAGTTCAGATATCTGTCAAATTGGTGCTCATTGAGGGGGTGGTGGGAGATCTACAAACAGGAAGGTCTACACCTGAATCAGAGGGGTACAAGTATCTGGGGATAGGGTTGGGGGCAGCGGGGGGATATTTTCATGCTGGGGAGGATTTAAACCATATCACCAGGAGGATGGGAACCTGAACTGTTATTCCAGTGTACAGGAGATTGAGTGTAGTGAGGTCAGAAACATAGTTTCAAGGTCGCAAGAGAAAACCAGAAGGAGGAAGATCGTTTGAAATATGTCTACCTCAACGCCAGGAGATTCCAGAATAAGGTGGGTGAACCTGCAGTATGAGTTGGTACATGAGACTTCGATATTGTGGCCATTTCGAAGACATGGGTAGAGCCGGGACAGGAATGTTTGTTGCTGGTTCTAGGGTATAGATGTTTCAGTAATAACAGGGAAGGTGGTATAATAGGAATTGATGTGGTACTGTTTATCAAGGACGATTGAGCTAAGGACGTTTGAGGACTCATCCACTGAGGTAGTATAGGCTGAGGTTAGACACAGGAAAGGAGAGGTCACCCTGTTGGAGGTTTTCTATAGGCCTCTGAATAGTTCCATAGATATAATGGAAAGGATAGCAAAGATGATTCTGGATAGGAGTGCGAGTAACAGCGTAGTTGCTATGGGGGACGTTAACTTTCCAAATATTGACGGGAAATACTATAGTTTGAGTATTTTAAATTGGTCAGGTTTTGTTCAGTGTGTGCACGATGGTTTCAGGACACAGTATGTAGACAAGCTAACAAAGGTTGTTTTGGATTTGGTACTGGGGAATGAACCAGCCAGGTGATAGGTTTAGAGGTAGGTGAGCACTTTGGTGATCGTGACCACAATTCAGACATGTTTACTTTAGTGATGGAAAGGGGTAGGTACACACCACAGGGCAAGAGTTGTAGTTGGGCATAAGGAAATTATGATGCGATTCGGCAAGATTTAGGATGCCTAGGATGGAGAAGGTAACTGCAGGGGTTGGGCACAATTGAAATGTGAAGCTTGTTCAAGTAATAGCTACTGCCTATCCTTGATAAGTATATTCCTGTCAGGCAGGGAGGAAGTGTTCGTGTGAGTGAACCGTGGTTTTCAAAAGAAGTTGAAACTCTTGTCACGAGGAAGAAGAAAGCTTGTTTTAGGATGAGATGTAAAGGCTCAGTTAGAGCGCTTGAGAATCCCAAGTTAGCCAGGAAAGACCTAAAGAGAGGGCGAAGAAGAGCCAGGAGGGTACATGAGAAGTTATTGGTGGATAGGATCAAGGAAGACCCGAAGGTTTTCTATAGCTATATCAGGAATAATAGAATGACTAGAGTAAGATTAGAAACAATCAAGTTATGATAGTGGGAGGTTGTGCATGAACACCGATGAGATAGGGGACGCGCTAAATCAATATTGGCAGTATTCACACTGGAAAAAGACAATGTTATTCAGGAGAATTTGAGATGCAGGCGACAAGATGGGACTGAGGCGCACAAGGAGGAGGTTTTCGCAATTGTGGAAAGTGTGAAAATAAATAGGTCCCATAGGATTCTCTGGGAAACTAGGGAGGAGATTGGATGGTCTTTGGCTTTGATCTTTATGTCGTCATTGTCAACAGAAACAGAGCCAGAAGATTGGAGGATAGCAAATGTTGTCCCTTTTTTCAAGAAGGGAATAGAGTCAACTCTGACACTATTAGACCAGTGAGCCTTACTTCGATTGTGGATGAAGTGTTGAAAAAAGTTAGAAGAGATAGGAATTTGAATAATCAATAGAGGAATAAGTTGATTAGGGGTACTCAAAACCGACTTGTGAAGGATAGGTCGTGCCTCACAAACCTGATTGAGTTCTTTAAGAAGGTGGCCAAACAGGTAGATGAGGGTGAAGTGGTTGAAGTGGTGTATATGGATTTCCATAAGGCATTTGATAAGGTTCTCCACGATAGGCTATTGCACAAAATACAGAGGCATGGATTTGAGGGTGATTTAGCAGTTTGGATCAGAAATTGGTTAGCTGAAAGAAGATAAGGTGGTGGTTTATGGGAAATGTCCATCTTGGAGTTCAATTACTAATGGTGTACCGCAAGGATCTGTTTTTGGTAACTGCTATTTGTCATTTTTATAAATGATCTAGGTGAGGGCATGGAAGGATGGGTTAGTAAATTTGCGAATGACACAAAGGCTGGTGGAGTTGGCGACAGTGCCGAAGAATGTTGCAGGTTACAGATGGACACAAGTAAACTGCAGAAATGGGGTAAGAGGAGTCAAATTGAATTATTGAGGAAAATTGCGATGTGATTCACTTTGGAAGGAGCAACAGGAATAAAGAGTACTGGACTAATGGTTAGATTTTTGGTGGTGTAGATGAGCAGAGAGATGTCAGTGTCCATGTACACAGATTTCTAAAGTTGCGACACAGGTTGAGTGTTTCGATAAGAAGGCATACGGTGTGTTAGCGTTTATTGGCAGAGGGATTGAGTTTCGGTGCCACGAGGTCTTGCTGCAGCTATACAAAAAACTGGTGTGGCCATACTTAGAGTATTGTGCACATTTCTGGTCACCATAATATAGGAAGGATGAGGAAGCTTTTGAAAGGGTGCAGTTACGATTTACTAGGAGTTTACCTGGAATGGAGGGTATATCTTATATCGAAAGGCTGAGGGACTTGAGTCTGTTTTTGTTAGCGATAAGACGTTTGTGAGGTGACTTATTTGAGACATATAAGATAATCAGATGATGAGACAGGATGGATAGTGAGAACCTTTTTCCTCAGCTGGTGATGGCGAGCACGATGGGTCACAGCTTTAAATTGAGGGGATGATAGATATAGGACAGACGTCAGAGGTAGCTTCTATACTCAGAGAGTAGGAGGGGAGTGGAGTGGACTGCCTGCAACAGTACTAGACTCTCCGACTTTGAAGGCATTTGAATTGTCATTGGATAAACATATGGTTGAAAATGGAATTGTGTCGGATCGATAGGCTTCAGAATGGTTCCACACGTTGGTGCAACATCGAAAGCTGAAGAGCCTGCCCTGTGCTGTAATGTTCTATATTCTACATGGCCCATTGTCAGATTTCATCCTTTTAGGCAACCCAAAGAGGGGAATTACTTTAGTCAACAATATTTTGTCGACTGTATGTGCAGTGCACTTAGTAGAGGGGAAGGCTTCAATTCATTTGCTAAATTCATCGAACATGAACAAACAGTATTTATAACATTGTACTTTAGGATTTTGTTTTGTTCGCTGAGCTGCAAGGTTCACTTTCAGACGCTTCGTCACCGTACTAGGAAACATAATCAGTCAGTCTCTCATTAAGCACTGGCGTTATGGCCCACTTTCTATTTATGTCTTTCGTTTTCCTTGGGTTGATGATGTCATTTTCTGTGCTGGTGATGTCATGGTGATAGCATCTGAAAATGAACCTTGCAGCTTAGCGAGCAAACATATATCTAGAACCTCCATCTGAGCGCTGAATCTTGTCCAAACTCACTTACATCTCCGGGGACAATCCACTAAAACTAGCACAAAGATTGGAAACCAATGACCGCTGTTAGAGCTCCACCCACAAATACCTGTACTTCCTGCATGAATGCCAAAAGAAACAGGTCCTATCTCAATACCTCAAAAACATACCTCCCTTAACACACCTCTATCCAAATGAACAGCAAAGCAAAACAGCTGAAGAATGCTTAGGGAAATGTTTAATGATGGCCACCACAGACTCCTTAAATACAACTGGGAAATACAGTGAAAAAACCTCTACTTCCTCATGCAACAAAGCACAAATGAGCAGACACAGTACAACAAGCCATAGACATGAGACAGCGGCTAACACAGAAAATGAAGAAAAAAAAAACTACACCTGCAGAAACAAAACAAGACAAACTCACGCAAAGTAACACCGGAGGCGGCATAGAACCTATCTGCCCAACAAATAACAGACACTGATAAAGCTGTCTCAGTAACAGGATTAAGTTACAGTTTCTGGGATGCAGACCATAAAAATTTTTAAAGCATAAGAAACAATACTGAAAGAAACCAAACTCACAGAAGAAACCATCATTAAGTGGGGAAAAGGAAGAACACTCAATAAACAAGAAAGGAAAACACTAGAAGGACTCAAGAAAGATAAAACATTGTTATCCTACCTGCAGACAAAGGACGCCTTACAGACATTTAAAAGCGGACAGACTATATTGAGAAAGCAAACACACTGCTTGCAAATACCGACACTTACCACTAGGTGGCGATTGGCCCAAAGCAAAAACGAGAAAACCAAATCACATCCTTACTCAAAAAACTCCAGAGATCTGGAGAATTAAACAAGGCAGACTTCCAAAAGATGGAACCAGATGGATCCGACACACCACGACTCTACGGATTATCCAAAATTCACAAGCCAGGAGCGTTCCTCTGACCCATAGTCTTGCTACCTGGAACGCAAACATACAGCATGGCCAAGGAACTACACCAAAGACTAAAAAAAGTAGAAGAATCATGCACCTCCATTCACTCCCCCCCAAAATTTCTGAACAACATCATGGACACCAAGATAGAAGAGGATGAAAGTATAGTCTCTCACATAACAGCCCTGTTCACATCCATTGATATCAACCTGGCCAAGGAAACAATGATGACACTATTTGAAGAACCAAAGACACAAAGACTGGACACGACCAGCTTCATCAGCAAGGACATTATCATCAAGTTAGGGGACCTATGTATTACCCCCCCCCCCACTTCACCTTCAACAACAAAACCTACAGACCAACCAATGGAACACATATGGGATCTTAGATATCAGGGCTTTTAGCAGAGGCAGTAATGCAGAAACTCGAACAAACAGCGCTGCTAATCATCCAACCTAAACAGTGGGTCTGCTACAGGGATGAGACTTTGGCCATCACTCAACTGAACAAATTAGAGGAAACCTTCAAGACCATCAATAATACCGTTACAGGCAAAAAATTCACAAAGTTGGATGAAAACAACAACAGACTCCAATTCCTTGATGTCACAGTAGAGCGAGCAGCCAATGAGGAACATTAAACCAGCGTCAACAGGAAAACAACACTTATGGAACAAATACTGAACTGCAGAAGCAATCATCCCAACACCCACCAACGAAGCTGCATCAGAACTTTATTTCACTGAGCCACCACACACACTGCAGCTCAGATGAATTGTGAAGTACAGAACAAAACCAACTACACAGCATATTCAAAATGAACGGGTACCCAATGATTGCATTCCGTTGATTTCTCAGCAACAGAAACAAATAAGCAGACAAAACATTCCCAAAAAACCCGAGCTGCTCTCCCCTGAAACAAATAATTCTCAGAAATGACTGCCAGTCTACTCAGACCCCTTGGCAGCCCACAGACCCACCAACGTCAAATCAGCAGGTAATGTATTTGAAATACTCTATACAGACAACAAGCAAAAGAAACGCCAATTACAAAATACCTGGCAAGAACTGCAACACACACGACATTGGACAAACAGGCGAAAGTTAACCACAAGGGTAGGCATGACCCACTATCACTAGTATCTTTGCATACAGATGAGGAAAGAAACCAATTTGACTGGAACGACACATCAAACCTAGGACAAGCCAAACAGAGACATGCACGAGAATTCCTCGAAACATAGCATTCCAACCGGAATGCTATCAACAAACACATCGATTTGGACCCCATCTACCACCCTCTGAGAAAAAGAGCAGGAAATCACATCACTTCAGGTAACGACATCACCAACCCAAGGATATCTGAATACATAAATAGATAGCGGGCCATAATGCCAGTGCTTCACAGGATGCTCAGTAATGATGTTACCTAGCATGGTGCCGAAATATCTGAAAATGAATCTTCCAGCTAATCAAGCAAACCTACATCCAGAATCTCAATCTGAGCTACAAATCTCTCCAAATTGTACTTTAGGTAATTCAATAGAATGAAGCTGTATCCAGAAAAAATGATCATCTTGCATGTGTGTTGTCCCAGAAGGGTATTTAATAGCTTTACCATTATTATTATACGTGCAAATAAGGCACATTTCCAGCCACATTTGACGTGCTGTATTAAAATCGGGGTGCCACCATGTTTTTAAAATTCGCTGTACCATTCCTTCCTTGCCAAGATGGGTACAAGTATGCAAGTCATCAATAAGCACTGGGAACAAAGAATCAGGAATACAGACTTGACCCACTGGTGTTAGCCAGAGGTATCGTGTCGAGGAGTGCGAACACCAATCGACTTCCAAAGTGGGTGTTCAGATTCGGAGGCATCCTTCTGTCAAGTTTGAATCGCAGTTAGATCTGGCCTGCCCTTGTCCCTGAAGTAGCTGCTTGAATTGAAGCCTAATTCCCGACATGTGTAACAACGAAAATGGCTGATGCAGCCACCACCTTAGCAGTTGTATCAGCACGGGAATTTCGCCATTTTACGAAGTGTCCCTCCTTTGTGTGCAGTACTTTTAATAACAGCTAATGGACGAGGAAGCAGAATAGCATCGAGGAGATTCTTAACCCAAAGAGCATTCTGAATGGGAGTTCCTGCAGGAATAGGGAATCCTCGTTGATGCCAGAGGCGACTAAAATCTTGCGCTACACTGATTGCAGACGTGGAATCGGGGTTAATGTTAGCAATTTTATCAGTGGCTGGAATACAAGGTCTGGTAGGGGCTAAAAGCTCGGCTTTCTGTGCAGGGACAGGGGTCTGAAAGGCAGCAGATTCCTGAACAGCAGTGTATGTTGCTATAGCATCGCCTGATTGCCAGACACTGTCTGGGGAAACAGAGGAAACACCATCAACATAAAACCTGAGGTCAGGATTCTCACCTGGAAGGAATGTCAAGTCCAAAAGAAGAGAAATAAGGAAATGATGTGGCGGGGGTGGAGAAGAGTTCAGGAAGATCGCCAGGATGTTTAGGATAGATGTGGAAGCTTTGGAGAGGGTGCAGAGAAGATTTACCAGGATGTTGCCTGGAATGGAGAGTAGGTCGTATGAGGATAGGTTGAGAGTTCTCGGCCTTTTCTCGTTGGAACGGCGAAGGATGAGGGGTGATTTGATCGAGGTTTATAAGATGATCAGAGGAATAGATAGAGTAGACAGTCAGAAACTTTTTCCCCGGGTACAACAGAGTGTTACAAGGGGACATAAATTTAAGGTGAAGGGTGGAAGGTATAGGGGAGATGTCAGGGGTGGGTTCTTTACCCAGAGAGTGGTGGGGGCATGGAATGCGCTGCCCGAGGGAGTGGTAGAGTCAGATTCATTGGCGACCTTCAAGCGGCATTTGGATAGGTACATGGATGGGTGCTTAATCTAGGATAGAAGTTCGGCACAACATCGTGGGCCGAAGGGCCTGTTCTGTGCTGTATTGTTCTATGTTCTATGTTCTATGATGTTGCTCAAGGAATGTACTAGGGTGTGAGGTGGAGCACTAATGAAACAAGAGGTAACGGTTCTGTAACAACGAGACCTCGTAGCAGCTCAGATGAGCTTGGTAGAGGTCCTGGGTCTACTGAGATGTGAGGAGGACCATTGGCAACAGGATCCAATTTAGTGGAATAATCGACCACCGGGCGATGACGGTCACCATGCTGCTGAGGGACGACACCAGTGGCATCTTCATCGATGACACGAACATCCAAATGCAAGGGTCTGCCATACAGTGAGCACCCGAGCACTGGGGCTGTAGCCAAGGCATCTTTGAGGGCAGAAAATGATTGTTTTGCCGAATCAGCCAGCTAACAATTCAGGGGAGCATTCGGAGAGGAATATGGAATTAGGTCTTGAGTAAAAATTGTAATGTCTGAAGCCACTGCCTGCAAAAGCTGACCAGTCCCAAAAAGGTCCTCATCCATTTGGGTGAGGAAGGGGGTAGGGTTTGGAAGGTGGGAATAATGCATTCCTGAGTAAGGGAACGGTCAGTAGCATTGATCAAAATATCCAAAACTTTCACTTGTGATTGACCTTTATGAACCCTAGTGGGTGGGACAACACATCCCCATGAATGGAGACATATGAGGAGGTAAAGAGTGTCCTGCTAGTTATTAATCAAATCAGGGCTAGCAAGGAGTATCTTTCTCAGCCTTAGTTTCTTTATGCTTCATTTCCTGTTTCCTTTTTCACCTTCTGTCGACCCATCCACAATCAGCCTAACATGCATCTACCACCTCATTACATATATTATTCCCCCAACTGGCCAGTTAGGTACCTTTCATTCACTATCTACTTTATCTTCCCATTCTTCAATTAATAATTTTCGCTTTTTCGCATAATTTGTCTCCCAGATTAAGTTTACTGCCTGCTCATAAAAGGCTATATCACAGGTCCCTAGATTCCTGACCTACACAGAGGGTACGGACCAGTCATCTCACACATAGTTGCAACCTGGTTACAAAGGCACTTACAAGGGCAAGGAACCAGCATCTACTTCAATACCTGAATCTCGAGCAACATCCCCCTCGCATCTTCACCAGTTTTCTCAGATTTTAGAACCACATTTCCACAACTCCAATTTTCACAAACTGCATGTGCAATGAGAAAACTGTATCATCTGGAATTAATGATTAGCTTAAATGTTGAATTCGTATTTGGAAATTCACTCTGGACAGAAAACGAAACTTCAGACATGATCAATTCGAACATGATAATTTTAACCATTCGTTACAACCCAATTTTTCTTTTGATGAACCTTTCCTAGCATGGCTCAATTTAAGTCAGGACAGAAAGTCCCTCAAAGGGAAATAACATTCACCAGGCACGATCTAAAGTAATAAACGGCACAGTCTACACTTTAAAATCACCATGGAATTCCAACATGCAGACTGAAATCAAAACATTCCCGGATCTCCAGTTCTTGGGGATAAAGAAAACAAATTATACATAAGACCACATGTAACCACCAATGAACAAAGTTTGATTCATAACAAACCACTGAGTTAACACTCAGTCAAGTGACAGCAAGAACCAGAAGTCTGTCACCCCACATCCCGCTCCTTTTTCATATTCAAAGGGATTTCTAAAAAATATTCTGCTGATTGTTCTATGTGATCGCAACTAAAAGTGCCATCAGGTAAAAATGGCTTGTCAGTTCGATGTGTCCATGCCACCCCTTTGTTGACAATGTCATCGTTTGGGAATCAATTCGCCATTCTATTCAAAGCTTAAACTGCACGCACCATCACAATCGCCCAGAACTGTTAACTGGATGTCCTTTAATTCGTATCTAACGATTTACCAAGTTGGTCAAATCCCATAAAGAGTTTACTGAAGTATCAATCTCTCACAGAGACCTTGAACCCATATAACCATTTTCCTGATCAGGTATTTTCTCACACATAGGCCACCTCCCTAACTGCATAGAGGGACCTTCTGACTCCTTGCTTTGCTATAAACAAATATCTCCCAGCCATATCAGTACCACGGTATCAGTACCACGGTATCAGTACCACGGTAAAAGTTACTGATCCTGTCCTCCATGTCATACAGGAGGAATACAGAATAGTCAATGCCACTCCGCAGCAATCTTGAGCAATTGTCCAAAAACTCATTGCACTTGAAAGGACCGGGGAGTTAGCGTGGGTTTGTGAGAAATGTTTAGAGGTAGTGAAGGCTGTCTGCTGAGTACTTGAACTCTGGACCGCTTTCGAGGCAACAGACGAGCCCTGGTGAAGTGGCCCCACTTTCCGACAGGCGCTATGGGAAGGCAATCCTTGTGGAGAAGCGCAGGTGTCAGCAGGAAATAATCTGTGCCTTGCTGGACGGACAGTGGGCCACTATTAATCACAGCTCCTGGTGTCTGAAACCTTATCAGATTTGAATGAACCACTCTGCTTGGTTATCAGCAGCAGCCATGGGATTGATACCAGACCGAAGTGGACAATTGGCAGGGGTTGGCAGCAGAGGGAGGGGCTCTTTGTCCCCAGGCTGACAGAAATATTACGAAGGATCTGATCTAGGGACGTGCAGGGCTGGTATTCCGATGAGAGATCAAGAGGAATCTAGTGCAGTGAGTCACAGGCTAGAGAGTAGCTGTAGTGGATGTAGAAGTTAGGGCCGTGGCTGCGGGGCTGGGAGGATGAGGGGAGTGTTAATGTTTCCTCCTTAGCTGTATCACTTCAATCAGGAAACATTGACATGCCAGAACAACCGGGACGATCCTCCTGTGTTGTCCCTTTCCTGTCAGACCCACAAAAGCCATCCAGACAAAGCAGCCCGTTTGATTAGCACCACATCCAAAAGCATCCACTCCCATCACTCGCGATGCTCGCAATTCCTCAGATACTGAAGCAGTCTGTAATCAAATGAAACAAGAGCTGGATAATATCCAGGTTTGGGCCAACAAGTGGTAAGTGACACTCACGCCACACAAATGCCAGACAATGTCCATCACTAATAAAGACACTGTAACCACATTCAACGGTATTACCATGACTTAATCCCCCACTGTCAACATCCTTGGGGTTACCAATGACCGGATCCTCAACTGGACTCACCATATCAACACAGTGGCTGCAGATTCAAGTCAGGGACTAGGGATACTCAACGCCTGACACCCCAAAAATCTATCTGCGGCAAGTAACTCACCTCCTGAAACCCCAAAATCCAACTGCCCTCTACAAGGCACATGTCAGGAGTGTGATGGAATACGCTCCACCTGTATGGATGGGTGCAGTTCCAATAACACTCAAGAAGCTTGACACCATCCAGGACAAAGCAACCCTCTTGATGGGCACGACATCTTCAAGCATTCAAACCCTCCATCACCAGAACTCAGTAGCAGCGGTGTGTACTATCTACAAGATATACACCAAAAGATCATCAGCCATTACATTCCATAAATCATGAACACTTTTATTTCAGAGGACAAGGGTGCAGGTAAATAGGAACACCAGCCCCTGCAAGATGGCCTTCAAACCACTCACCATCCTGAATAGACACATGTCACTATTCCTTCATTGCCGCTCGATGAAAGTCCTGGAATTCCCTCCCTTACATTTTGTTTCTGCCGACAGCACAAACACTGCAGTGGTTGAAGAAAGCAACTCACCACCACTTTATCAGGGGGAACTAATGTGGGTAATAATGGTGTCCCAGACAATGATGCCCATGTCCCACTAGTGTATAAGAAAAATATTTCATGATCTGGAAACAATAGGATCGTCCTGTGTGGTTCACTGAGGAGTTTCATTTATTCATAACACAAGGAAATCGTGTAACCAGGTATTTTGATGCATTATTGATCATTGCTCTGAACCCAGACAATGTTGCTGCATAAGTAAACGTGGTTGTGCAACAGCTTACGTTCTGCAGCATGTAACCAACACAATTAAGGTGAAATAGGAAAGGCGGGTAATTGGCAGTATTGATTCCTTGAGTGACATAATATAAGAAATCTGCAACAACGATTAACCACAAGAGGATGAAACTCCCAGACACAGTGAAGAGTAAAATCACAGACTTCCTTCTGCTCTCCATCTCTGGGTCTCTGCGATTATCTCCTTTGCTCTCACCCTTCAGCCTCTTCCGGACTCTACTGGTTACCAAAATGTGTCTGACTGTGAGAGCATTGAGCGACAGAATTAAAGCAAATGGCAGTAAAGGGGTCAAAACTGTATCAAGCCAACCTAATGCCACCCACCAAGTCTCAGTAAAGTAACTTGACATTGTATCACAATAGAATGGCACATTGTTCATATTGAAAATAGAAAGGAATGTTTTTCAGACAGAACAGGGTGCAGGTTGGTGGTAGAACCAGAGTCGCAGTTTTCACAGTGCAATATTTTGTTTCAGCTTTTGACAACAAATAATCACAAACCGGTCAAAGGAGAAAGTGACAGTAAACCAGACAGGGGGTAATTTTGATATTTGTAGGGGCTTTCACAAGGCAGTCCCCACTCACCAAATACATATGACGTTGGCAATTGAACAGCTGGCAGAGGTGATCCGTAGGGATCATAATAAAGTCACCCCTAAAGTAAGATCTAAGTCGCATAAGATGCCATTATATGCAGAAGATGTTTTGTTTTTTTCTGCTGGATCCACACGTTTCTGTATCCCATCTTATGCAATACATCAACTCATTTGGCTCCTTTACAGGTTACAAGATTAATTTCTTAATATCAGAGGCTATGCCTATGGAGGGAGGGTTGTGGGGGGTCTCAGAAGAATATCTGAGGTGTGGGGTGAACTAAAGTTCACTTTCAAATGGTCACAGGAGGATGTATCATATTTAGGCATCTTTATTACTCTTATTTTGATCAGTTGTTGCAGGCCAATTTTGCTCACTTGCTTGACAGGATGAACCAAGATTTTCAACGATGGGAAGCACTTCGAATATCCGAGCTAGGCAGGGTGTCTCTTATCGAAATGAATGTTCTCTCCCATTTGCTCTATCCTATACAAATGCTCCCAGTGACTTTCCCAAGGCAACTATTCGAGATACCAAATGGAGTGTTTGGCTCTTTTATTTGGCGCCATAGGCAGTTTCCTATCAAGTTGTCCAAACGACAGTTGTCTCGTGGTTGCGGGGAGTGGCTTTCCCAGATATTAGACGATATCATTAAGTTCTCCGCTCTCGTTTGTTCGTGATTGGGCTTGTGAAGACCCGACATCAATATGGCTAGATATTGAGGCCTCCCAGTCAAAATGTCTCCTCATCAGCCTTTTATTCTTGGATAAAATGAAGAGAGTCATGAAATATTGCCATAATCTGATTGCTATTAATACGTTTAAGGCATGGAGGAGAATGCAGCTGAAGAAGGGTAATATGTCCAAATCATCATTTCTGACCCTGGGCAGCGAGGGGAATCTACTGTTTGGCCGATTTATTTCAAATTGAAATAACGATGTCGTTTAACCAAATAATTTGTAAAAATGGTCAAGTTAGCAAAGACCTTTTCCACTTTTTTCAGGTCCGGGATTATATTCCGAAAGGGACCATGCCCTTGACCAACCGCTGTGGATCTACTATGGCGATGAGGGTACTTTATGCTGAAAGTACTCTCTTCAATAGTATGCTTTCTCATATCCTGGGGGACCATCCTTCAAAAGACGATAAGCAGCTTGGCGAGGTTTGGGAGACAGAATTAGGGGTTGAGATTTCTATTTTAGCATGGTGACACATTTATGAAAATGTGAGGAACATCTCTATTTATAGGACCGATGCCATACTGCTAAAGATTTTGCATCTGATCCATTCGGCCAAATGCAATGTCTCGAAGTTTAGCATCCTCCTTTAGTCCTATGTGTAAGGTAAACATCGGTACTCTCACTCATTGTTTATAGTGTGCCACTGGCTCCATGTATATTGAAGTTCTGTGGCAGGGTTCATAGAGAGGGCCTTGAAGGCTGAGGTTAAGATGGATCCCTATCTATCTGCTCGTTGGCCTACCCAATATACTCTCTTTGGATGCACATGGGAAATGAATTGCAATATCCTCACTTTCTGTGCTCGGAAAAATATTTTTATGTGTCGGTTTTGTGACCACCACACCACACCCCAACCCTCCACCCCCCACCCGGGTCGATTGTGTTTACATAGGCTTGTTATGGAAAGTCTCTACCCTGGACCTTTTTCACAAATATCGTACACCGCAAAACAGAACATTTTTGTAGGATATGGCATCCTTTTCTGGCCTGCTCGGATGCAGATTTATCAGTCATTTTAACAAGGGCTTTTCCTGTAGCCACGCCATTCTGATTGAGTGCACTAGATGTCTTTGAAGGAAAAATTCGGAATGTGTTGTGTGCAATACTTAGTACTCACAGAAGTCGAGAGGTATTTTTTTTGTGCGGAGCTATTTTGCTTGTTTATTTATTAACTACCTTTATTGTTTTTTTTTCTGTTTTGCGCATGAGTATACTTGTATTTTGGTATATATTGTTCTCGTTGTTGTGGGTTTTCTTTTCTTCCTTTTTTTGTTGTTATTTGTATATAGAGTAATGTTCGCTGGTGTTGTAACTTATTTGCTTTTTATAGTTTTTTAAGAAAATAAATGTTTCACAAAAATATATATAACACAGGACAACACAGATCGAGATTCAATTTATTGGCCTAAGGAATGACAAATGCCTAATGATAATTTCTGTCGACTATTGATATATTTTTAAGTCTAAAAAGCTTGTCTTTCTCTCTGTAAAGCGCGAAACGTGATAGAGAAATTGAGAATAACTTGTACCTGTCCCTGTCCCAAGTTTTAGCCAAAACCGCGGCAGTACTATTATCAATAAAAAATTGTTTTACTTTTGAGTATTGTTGATTTTTTTTATCTCACAAGTCCCGGATCTTTTAGCTAATTTTAATCCAATTCCACAGGTTCCCCGTTTTTAGGCATCAAACTGCCTGATTAGAATGGGCTGCTACTCCAATTAGGGTCTAATCAGAAATTTTCTATCGCCGGGTGAAGAGTCAAAATCGTGCCATCAAGTTCCTTTGTGCTAAAAGTGCTCTGCTGGTCTCCCAACACCACTGCACAGCAGGTGGTTTGGGGTGAAAACACTCGAGGATTCAGAAAGGGAGAGAGGGAGGGAAACAGCTCACAGAAGCATCCAAACTGACAGTACCCTCAACGCAGAGCAACACACAGACACACATAACTACACAACACTGGTGAGAAAATGTTTGGATTTTAATTAAGGTCTCTCAGTGTAGAACATATTGGAAAAATGTCATGTTACCTCTGCAACGTGGAAATGATTTGGCTTTGAACACTATTCCTAACATTATACACATTAAACATGATGCTTCTACATTGAAAACAATGCTTCACTTGTATCCAGACACCTTCGAGTGAACCGTTTCATAACGAGACAGGGTGAATTTCATTGCACGTTCTGCAGGTTACAATGTTTTCTGATGTTCTCTCGCAAATTTTAAGTGAGAAAGAATTCAAAGGTGGAAGGTATGAGATTACAATGGGCATGTTCACCTCATTGTCCTCATATCTCAGGGACAATATCGTAAGGGATCGGGCAAGACCGCTCTGTGAAAGACAGTTTTTGAAGAAGGAAACAAATGTGCAATGTGAGACATTAAAAAACTTTGATGTGTTGCCCCCCCCCCCACCCCAGAAAAGAATCTTCTGCCTGTGCAATTGCATGGGGAGTCCAGAAGAGTGTGGTATTGTACCATTTAAGACACAAGGTGGACAGAGACCCCAATTGGACAAAGACACAGATATACTCTGAATCATAGAGAGACGTGGATACATTCTCAGGCTGAAGCAAACCCCTGGAAGAGGTTCTGTCTCTCATGGGAGACAGTGAGTATGACAAACCATCGAGGGAGCTGCGACCAACAGGAATACTAAGTTTCACTCCTTCAGCCTGCCCAACTGTAAACTTGTGTTTCTTTTTGTCTGACTGTTCCTCTTCTATCCTGCATTCTCTGTCATTCTCTGTCTCTTCTTGTCTCGCTTCCCTTGTCTTCGTCTCTCCTCTCTCTCTCCCGCTTTCTCTCTCTTTCTCCTTCGACCTCCATTTCTTCCTCTCTTTTTCTCCGTTTCAAACCTGAAAGTGCCCAACAAATGTTGAACCCCACTCAAAAATATTTCATCCTAAATTCTCACTCTGCTCCTAAACTTACGACGTTCCCCAAATATTTGCCTCTCTAAATGTGCACTCACAAATATTTTGCTCGCCCCGACATTGCATTGAGCCCCATTCCCTGATGCAGAGGCAAGTAAGTCTGTGTGTACTGACTGGCCTGTGACTGATTGCTTTAATGCCCAGCAAGATCCCAATGCCATAATTGCTGAAGTTTTACGTACTAGAGCGAGTTATTTCAGCCCGTCATGCCTGCATGCCTCCCTTCATTAAATGTTCCTTGACCTTTCCAGCTCCTCAGGATTTGTCCAAATGACATTATTTAGTCCACTTCCTGTTGAGACTGTCCCTCTACTCTATCTCACACTCTGCCTCTTCTGCTGTCCCTCCTCTATCTGTCTCTCCTACAACAGCCCCTCCCTCTTCTCCACTCAAAACAACCTGGAAGACACTCCGCTTCTCTCAGGCCTCTCACCTTTGACCACTCTCCTGCTCAGAAATTTAAGGGCATGGCCACTGTCTCATTGACCTCTCGTCCTCTCCCCTCGCAGACCCACAGCCCCTGGGCTGAAGGACATGGTGCAGAGGTAACTGCATTTTTGCAGGCTACTATAAAACACAGCAAGCTTCCAGTCTGCAGATATCCCCTGACCGCGCAATTAATGAGAAACATACTTCATGCCCCTGCCACTCCCCTGTATAAGTTTTACCGCCCGGATACAAGACTCAGGCAAGTATTTGAATAGTCCAAAAACAACCTTTATTTAATCACACATGGAGAGAGGTACAATAAACATATATAGGACGCATCTCCAAACAGTTATTCAAATTACAGTCTTTTATAACAACAGTTTGTGTGTTTCGGGTTGTGCTCGTGTGAGAGAAATGCAGTATACTTCAAAGTGTGTGTGTATGTGAGTCAGTCTATATTAGTGTGCGTGTATGTGCGAGAGAGACAGTGTACATCAGAGTATGTGTGTGTGTGTGCAAGACAGTGTCCATCAGAGCCTGTCCGTTTGAGAGTGATGGTGTACATCTCTCTCCGTGTTATGGAGAAAAGAGTGTACGTGAGAGAGTGTGCGTTTGATCGACAGTGAAAGTCACAGCGTGTGTGCGTATGAGTGAAACAGCGTACATCACAGCATGTGTGTGTGAGAGCGACAGTGTATGTCTGTGTGAGTGTCTACATCAGAGAGGCCGTGTACATCGCAGTGTGCATGAAAAGAGAGGGACAGTGTTGGTCATAATCTGCGTGTGAGGGGTAGAGAGAATGTACAGTTCAAGGTATGTGTGGGAGAGAGAGAGAGAGACAAACAGTATACATCCTAGTCTGTGCATATGTGCGAGTTTGTGTGTAAGAGAGAGAGTGCGTGAGAAGGGTTTGACCCCCGTGCATGTTGCGTGTATTCAATGCAGCTCAGCTGTGCAAGCTGCAGCATCTGGATTCAGAATGCATTTACTCTCTTCTTGTTTTAACGTCTCTACTTCTGTGTTCGTCTCTACCTCTTTGATTTCCATTGCACTCCTTACTTTTCTCCATGTCCTTCCCTCTCCCTGGCACCTCCTCTCCATGTCTCTCTTTCTCTGTCTGTATCTTTGTCTCTTTCTCTCTCTCTCTCTCTCCCTTTCTTTCCCCCCGACAGTCTCTCACACTTGCACCTTCGATTAGAATGATACTCACATTCAAATAATGTCCCATTTGCCATTTCTGGGAGAGAACACCAATTCACAGACGGTTAAAATCGCGATACAGCCAACAATCAGGAGGACAATGTTTGTGAATTTTTGTGATGCCATGTAATACAGTGTTTGGAGTCATAAAGTGCGGAAGTCTTGTTGTAATTGTACATGGGTTTTGGGGGTGGGGGGGAAACCCACCATGGACCAACACAAACGTGACAAACTGCTGTATGTGGAGGTTTCTATGTGTTCTGAAAGATGGCAGAGAAACAGGCAGATACTCACAAAAATGAACGACAGTAAGGAAAGGTCAGAACGTCACTTAGTTTTTCTGAGCATCGTCTGAGCAGGACAGGCTCAGATTGTACACATGGTTTGTCAAAATTGGCCAAGTACGTTCTGAAGAGGAGATGAATGGTTATCAAATTTCAGAGCAAAAACACAGCAATTTAATATCCCGGTTTAGTCAACATGATGAAAAATGGTGTGTGAGCAGTTCTTATCATGGACCGGAGGAGGATAGTGAGGAAAATACATCAGATTATTGCAACTCAGCACGGGAATATTAAAATTGAGCTGGCCTCATTGGAGGCCCTTGAATCTGCCCATTGTGTGATTTTTGTCCAGACTATGGGACTCCATTCCTACTTTTCACCCCTTGACGTTTTCCCCATACCTCTGACGTCATGTCCCATGTGGGGTGGGGGATGTGCAGAGGTGTGGTGGGGGATGATACGAAGGTTTACGGATGACACAAATATTGACCATTTATTTCACAGTGCTGAAAATAGTCTCTGGTCGGAAAGACATAGACAGATTAGTCAGACAGGCAAATCAGTGGCAGGTGAAATTTAACTCTGACAAATACATGGTGATGCACTTTAGCAGAAGCCATAAGACAAGAATGTGATCAATAAATATTGGCACAGTAGGAATGTGAGGTATACATGAAAATCTTGGGATCTTTATTATTGTTATTTTGTTGGCATTGACATTTCAGTCATGAAAAACCTGGGTACACTTTTAGACTAATTTACAGCAACTCCATAGTGCTGTATTGTGAACTTCAATATGATAACCCAGTGATTTTGCCACTAGTTTACTAAACCCATGAACCGGATAATGTTCACAGGGCATGGGTTCGAATCCCACCACGGCAGATGCTGGAATTTCAAGTTAACAAGTATCTGGAATTAAGAGTGTCATGATGACCATGACCTATCTGTCAGGGAAAAACAAAATGGGCACTATTCACTGTGGAAACTGCCATTCTTACGTGGTCTTGCCCGACATCTGACTCTCGACCCAGAGCATTATGGTTGACGCTTAATTGCCGTCTGGGCATTAAATGTAGAGGGTCAGCGATGCACACATAATGAACACAGAAAAGAAACAAGTTACTCTGTCAACTTTATGAAACCTGTGTTATTGTACTTGGCTGAAAAGGCTCAGAATGGTGGAGGTTGGGTGATGCAAAAGGATAGTTCTCTAATGTAAATCAAGTTCGTTTGGAGGGACTGATGTGTGGTTTAACATATTTGATATTGTTGTGTTGCTCCGAGGCTCCAATCATGATTAAGATCACCTGGCCAAGCGGACTGAAAATCTGCTCGGCTGTTATGACATCCATTTGACTTGATGCTTAGCATTGAGCGACTCAGTGAGTTAGAAATGAAATCAGTCCAACCAGTTAATTCGTGATCTATTAGCAGAAAATTCCTAAAAGAACATGAATCATCGATCGCCCCTGAATTACATAATGGTGTGTGCCTCATGGTGTGTGGCATTATTGCACCTATTGTCACACAGGATGTCTGTCCAAATAGTGATGATGATTTAGAATGCAGAGACAGATTCTTTTCATATATAAATTCCAACAATTATCATGTGGCTTGCTGCAGTTGCATCAATACAGTTCATGATCTCGCTGGTCAATTTTAGCCAATCTGAACCTTAGAAATGTTGTCAAATCTTCCTTGCACTATGAAGGATTGGAAAGCAGAGATGAGTTGGATTGAACGCTGATTGTGTTGATTTTATGGGACAGTGTTCATGACTGGACTCTATGTGGGTTGACAATGGTCATTCATGGAAATGACCACAGACAGGGCAGTTCAGTATTTTTAGCTCTTTCTGCTTCGATGATATCTTTCATGTGAGTTGAATCACTGCACTAAGGCAAGGTGGTTTATTGGAGTTCAAATTTAGATGCTGAGTAAACCCAGTCTTTTGTGTCCAGTGAGGGATGGAATGTGTGTTGAGGGTTGTAGTGAGATAGTATTGAAGGGAATCATTGTTGCCAGCTAACACTCGGAAGTTGACAACTTTTCACAGTAACAATAACACCGAGTTGAAGATTTCCTCCATACATTGTAAATGTCTGGGCTGCTGCATGAACACTGTTGGCTGGGACATATCTCGCTCACAGTTTTACATCAGGTGAGAAACGAAGTGGATCAAACACTTTGATGCAATAACTTCACGTTTGTTTCAGTTAAATATGGTTCACCTGAAGGAAACAGTTATTGCTGGAATTTTGGGTGGCAAGATATCAAATGAATTTCATTTGGCATCCGGTAAGACTTTGGAAGATTCGGAGAGGACGTGTTCTACCAGACCGACAGAGGTTTATGCAATACAAAATATGAAGCCTTCTCTGGCAGGATCCTTCTCTGAGGGCTCTCTTCCTTTTTTTTTATTCTTCTCTTGATGTTCAGTCTTTGCTTCTCCTAATGATCCGACTAACTGATTTCGCGTGCTGTCTGAATGCTGATCCAGTCCTTTGTAGAACGGATACATTTACCCCTTAACTTACTGGAGACTGGAAGTGGCCAGTACGAGTAAGAGTTGTGTGAAATCAATGCACAAAGTTAACATTTCCAAACTAATTCTATGTTGTAATTCTTTAAATAAGAAAAAAATAAACTTAGTCTGTACCTCACAGGCCCGCTGCTTTCCCCAGTGATTGACTGGGATGTCGCGTAAAGTTGATCCAGCTCTTCAGAAATCACTCTGAGTCTCGGAATTCCTGAAAGTGGAATTGCACTGAATGGGAATCATAAACCTCCGACTGGACCATTTCATTGCTGTGGCTTCATGCTGCTTGGAGAATATATCATGAGTAAGTTCGACTGAGGGTGGGAAACTGCTCAAATAGAACTTTTGACCTATTATTCTTGCTTTTCTGCATGTTCTGTAAAGGCAGCATTGTAGTGAGTGTGGGGCAACAGCAGGCAATTAAGCGTGACTCCAATTGCTATTTTATTGGGAATATCTTTCATTGTATGACTGTCTTGCCTGTGGAACAACAATCTAAAAGGATCACCCAGATGCAGAGACAATGCGACTCAGTGACATCTTGCAAATACAATTTTACCAAATGTGGGTTCGAGCCAAAGTGGGACAATAGACACCAGTTTGATAGTGTTATTGGTAACATCTCTCAAAGTAAAGTTACGCTGACTGATAGTTACTAAGCGGAGAGGAACAACTTACCCCAGTGGCCTTGTGCAAGGAGCAGTATCCCTGACGATAGAATTTACTTGTTTGTGGGGAACTGAATGAAATGGAATACCTGACCAAAGTGGTGACGAAGATTATGACGGCATAAACCATGTGGTGCTTCACTTACATGATATTCATTATTTCTGTTCTGTCCACTGATGAAACAGTTAACTTAATTTGCAAATAAACACTGGATTGCAAATGGAAAAGTTGTTGTAAACTGGTCGTTAATATTTGCTACGAAGTTTACAAAGGAAAATGTCCTCTTGGAGGTCAAGAGATGTGATATTTTTCCTAAAATGAAAATGGCAGAACAATATTGTTATTGCAATATAACTCCCTATAGACTTATTATGTTGGTACAAATAATATTTTGGTACGAATTTATCTTCTAGCAAGTTCGGACAAGTTGTGGGCCGTGGCTATACTAATTTATGATCTGAACGTTAGCAAGGATGGATATCAAACCAGAAATATTATTATGATTCGCGTCTGATTCTGATTAGATTTATTCTAACTATTTTTAAAATCCATAATGCATAATCTTTGCACATTTCATTTTCCAGAGACCTCTACTTTTGGCTTTATGTTTGGCAAGCTCTTTTGGAGGAAGAAGCTTTGAAGACGAATGTACATCAGTCAGTTTTAAGGCAATATATAAAATAAAAAATACTAAGCAGAGTGGGAATAAAATGACTGTTTCAACTTCGAACAATGTTTAGTACCTGGAAAAGTATGACTATGGCTAACAATCGAGTTGAGCAGAAATGACAGAACACTATACAGAACATTTAACATGTTACTTTAATATACCGTGGAAGCCTCTCCCATTACGATGGGTTCTAACTGTTATTTAGTATTTCATGTCAGTGAACTCCTGTCGCAATCTTTTTCATAAGTGGAAATATTATACCCACATTTCTATTACAAAGTGCTGTATACTCTCTGAACATTTGTGGCCTGTTTGTTACTAACAAAGCTCAGTAATCCAACCACCAGAATTGTGAGCATTTCTCTTTGAGTGTGATAACGACAAATATTCTGACACTGCTAAGAGCCCATGCTCTGTCATTGTTGCTTGTTTTTTGTACCTTAACCTCTGACCTTCCAACACAACCACACGTTAACTCGCCAATGCACCAAACTCAGCATTGTTTGTTTTTCATTTAGAGAACCGCTGATTATCAGTTTCTTAATTAATTGCGCCGATTTTTGCAAAACTTTAATTCCTGAAATTAAATATTCAGCTCTTAAATATATTAATTATGACCAGAGGTTCACAACATGGAGCCCTCAAATACCTCGGGCCAGTGAGATTACAACAGTCTTTGTTTCCATTCTGAGTACAAGTGAAGATGATCCTGGCTGTTAAAGGGCAGTGATCTCAGTTGTCATCCATCCCCACCGGAATTCTGCAAGATCATGTGCTCGGCACCAACTCTGTAGATGCCTCATCCGTGCCCTCCACCGTAATTTCAAAATGAGAGATACTTTCTTAAGATTGCACAATGTTTAGAACCATTAATGACTCATTAGGCAATGAAGAGGTGCGTGCCCAGTGCAACATCCAGCTTGGAAAGTGTATGGAAAAGTAGCATTGGTGTCACACAAGCACCAGGAAACGAACATCGCAAAAAGCGAGAATCTGCCAATCTCCCATTGCCTCACTATGACATTACCATCACTGAATGCATGCCTATCAACAATGTGGCTCAACCACTGACAGGGAAAAGACCTCGTCCAACCATGCAAGTGCTGTAGCCACCGGAATGTATCAGACACTCTGATTACTACCGCAATAAATGCCCTACCTGCCTCTACAATTAATTTGCATCATCCAAACAGCATAGTTCACGGGTGGGTTGGGATTCTCTCCATGTATCGGGCTGACAGCAGCTCAAATGTAACACTAAGTACAACATTCACTGGACATGCAGCTACTTCATCGGCGTGTATATCACCACAATGAGTCCTCACTCCCTTCACAAACAACATGCGTGATGAGCAAAAGATAGCTTTCACAGGAAGTAAAAAACTTGCACTCTGAGTCCGTTTCAGCAGCACCTTGCAAATCCCTGAACTCCAGTACCACGAAAACGAGAGCAGCAGATGCAAAGAAACGATACCACATACAATTTCCTATTCAAACCAGACTTCATTCTGACATGGCAATGTATTGTCATTCCATCACTCTTGCTGTGTTCAGATTCTGCAACTCTGACCCAAAACCAGAGTGGCCTACCTCCACCCCAAAGAATTTAGATGCTCATAAAGGTGTATGTCCAACACTGCAAGGACGAGTACATCGGGCTGGGGAATGCACATTTCCCGAGATACTAATGCTCACAATCGGAGTGCAAGTTCGAAAATAATCACAATTCCCTAATCTGCAAGAGCGTTCCTCTGAACACAAGCAGTGGTGAGTGTTCAAGAGAATGTTCCAGAAAGCAGAGAGAAGGAGAAATGTTCAAGGCGAAAGGCTAAGTGCTTGCTGCTGAGGTTCTGCCGAATTTTGGGCATCAGCTATGATATCAGATAATCCGTCTCATAGCTTATTTTGCTGAGTCAAATGAATTCCCCAACTGCTGCTGGTCTCAAAGCCAGAGACAGCTCCATTTGCCACAGTTATCTGTGCTGGGTACTGGTTGGTGCGTTGGTCTTCCCTACTGCATTGAATCACAGGGAGAATGCCATGTCTTCAAATTTGGAGAAGATCATTTCATAGTTGTGACAATGTTCTCAGTGCAGGAGTATCTAAACGAAGGGACTGGTCTAAAAAGGGAAATGTCATGTGCACTGGGGAGTTGGCTGTGCAAGGAGAGCTCCATTTTCTTTTAGACATTGAAAACATGTGGGTGTCACTTGCTTGGCCAACACTTCCCAGCCTTCCATAATTGTGCAGAGGACAGGTAGGAGTCTTCCACATTGTTCTGAGTCTGGAGTCACATCTCAGTCTGACCAGGTAACGATGACAGAAAACCTTCCCTAAAGGATATCAGTGATCGAAATGACTACCTTTTCCTGACAATTGATATCCATTTCATCTTCACCATTAGAATCTTAAGGCCACATTTCTATTTGAAATCAAATACCAAGATCCGCCATTGTGAATGTCAACCGCATCTTACCAGAACATTATCTCACTTTTTGCATTAACAGTATATTTATAAAACCATTCAGCCATCGTCTCCCATAATCTTGAGCATTGACCTGAATCCGTAAGAATAACGGTGGCACTGTGATTAGTAACAGACACCCAAGTTTAATTTCAGTCTTGAACAACTGTCTGCGTGGAATTTGCACCCTTATCCTGACCTGCCATGATTAAAATGAAACACAGCCTTGATGGTGGTGGGGGTGGGGGGTATTGGTGGTGCGCTCCTCGGAGGATCGGGGCAGACTAAAAAGGAAGCATGGACATTCTCTGTTCTGCACGATTCTGCTGATCTCCATGGAGAATGCTGTTTTAACCAAGAGACTTTCAATGCCCCATTGTGTGCCCCAAGTTTGAGAGGGCGATCTCTATCGCTATGGGCAGAACCTAGGAGAGGATCTTGGTGCCTGAGCCCGGAGACATGTCGGAAAGTTTTGGTAACCTCACATAAAGTGTCTGATTACGTAAACGGAAATTTGAAGTGACCAATGCTGCATAGGTACAGATATAATTTGTGTGAAGGCTTTGGTATACAATCTGGACAGGTGCCAAGTTTTGCCATTCTTCTGATTTTGATTAGTATCCATGGTGGTTGGATTCACTGCGAAATACCTTAATTGATCGGATTTTCACTATGTTCAATAATGTAAACGAGGGAGGGATTCAATGCCGATCATTTGTTCATTGATATTGTGGCAGATATCAATGTTTGGACACAGTGGAGTGATTCAGTACCCTTTGAAAAAGGTTCATACAGCGTGACCTTGCAACTCTGGATGCAATCAGAGCTATGGAAACACTGAAAACGCATACAGAAATTTTATAATCAATGTCCGTGTGAGATGTCTACCCTTCTTCGTTTTGTTCATCCCAGTTGTCATTGTGGGGATGTTGTGGTCTTATTGCAAGCTCCACTCAGTCTGAATAACTTATAAAGCAGATGAAATCAACCACTGCCGAGCCCAAAACAATGTTGAGGAAAATACCATGTTTCTGTCAGCAATCTGCTACATATGTTCTTCCCTTCATATCTTAAAACCTGCAAAAATATTAATTGAGAGAGTGTTTGCTGGTGCGGTTCAGAAATGTTAAAGCTGAGATGAAATGGAACAACAATTTTCTTTCTGTTAATGCTAACAGTCTGGCTTCAGCCACAGATAATATTTGATCAGCAACATTTAAAAAAAATTTTCTTAAAGTTACTCTCGTCCTAGTTGCATTCCTGGCTTGGGTAGGTGTGTCTTTCTAAATGCACCACTCGTTATCTGGTGACGATGGCAGCGTCTGATCTGCTGTTCATTGTTTTTTATGCCGTATTATTCAAATTTTCACGTTATTATACTGTACAAAGTTTCCTGGACATTACTCTGTTTGTAGTCTTATCTATGCCCTGAGCTGCTTGGCTATTGATTGTTTTGTGTGGTTCGCTGTTGCCTTTTCTTTTGATCGATTTGTCGCCATTTGTGTTCATCAGATGAAAACTGAGTATTGCACAGAGAAAACGTCGACGAGGGTTCTCGCACCAATCTGCATTTTCTTTGCTTTGAAAAGCATTCCCAACTACTTTCGATTTAAATCGGGAACTATCAGAAACAACGTTCCATGGTACTGTTATACCACATCCAGTTATTATAATGACCCTCCGTGGAAAAGCTTTCAATATTTTGAACTATTTTTGACACCATTTCTCCAATTAACTTTTATTCTCTTTATTAATGTTCTGACTGTCAGACACATCTTCAATGCTATTGAGGTGCGTAAGGGACTGAGAGGTCAGCGGAAAATAGACAATGATCCAGATATGGAGAGAAGATAAAATTCCTTGGTTTGACTCTTTACCATATGTGCCAGATTCATACTTCTCTGGTTGTTTTTTTGTCTTAAGTATTTTAATGTTGCTTATTCCTTGAATTCTGGTGCTGCTTCTATCTTTCAACAAGTTGGATATATGCTGCGGGACTTAAATTGCTGCACAAAAGCATTCATTTCTGTGGTGAAACAAAGAAATGTCAGAGACCAGTTGAAGCACACCGTGAAATATCCAGTAATGAAAATAATTCAGTTGATGGACTCGAAACGTTAACTTTGTTTCTGTGTGTACAATGTTAGCTGATGAAGTGTACTTTATACACATGGAAAACTGGTTAATAGTGAGAGTTTTAGAAAATGAAGTTGGGCTGAATAAATTACAGCTATCAAATACATTTTTCAACAGAAGTATGAATTTGATAAGGAGCTGGGAAATACACTTTAATTCAAGGTGCAGTCGACAGCGAAGAAGGCGCGCTCAGAGCACAACTGGATCTTGATCAGGTGGGCCAATGGGCCCAGACGTGACAGATGGGGCTTAATTTAGATGATTGTGAACTGCTGCACTTTGGAAATGCAAATCAGCACATGAATTATACAATTAATGGGATGCTCATGGGGAGCGTTACTGACAAAATATCCATTCGGTTGCAATTGCATAGTTTCTTGAAAGTGGACTCGCATTTAAAGAGGATAGCAAAGAAGGTGTTTGGTATGATTTCTTTTATTGGTCAGTGCAGAACGTATACAGTTTGGGAGATCATGTTACAGATGTACAGGACATTGGTTAAGCCACTTTTGGATTACAGCATGCAGTTCTGTTCTCCATGCTCTAGGAAGGAAGTTCTGAAAAATTATAAGGTAAAAAACATGATTTTTAAGTATGTTGCCAAGTTTGGAGAGATTGAGCTGGAAGGAGAGGCTGAATTGGGTGGGGCTTTTTTTTTCCCTGGATTGTCAGAAGCTGCTGTGTACCCTTATGGAGGTCTACAAAAACATGAGGGGCATGGGTGTAGTGAAGAGACAAGGTCTTTTCCTGGGGTGGGGAGTCAAAATCAAGAGGACATAAGTTTAAAGTGAGGGAGGAGAGACAAAAAAGATGTTACTGAATGGGCAGCAGTTTGAAGCAGAAGATGTGTTTGGAATGAGCTGCCTGAGAAAGTGGTCGAAGAAGGTATAACTATAATGATTGAAAAGTATTTCGATGTGTATATGAGTACCAAGGCTTTAGAGGGTTTGGGATCAAATGCTGGCAAATGTGCTTAGACTAGTTCAGGATATGTGATTAGCGTGGATAAGTTTGATTGAAGGTTTGTTTCCACAGTACATCTCTGACTGTATGTTGATGTAGTTATAATTCAACATCTCTTTTCCTCAAACTGGTTCGAATTTCCCACAGGAGTAAACTGCTCAAGATATGAAGGTGTCAACAATTGCCGTTGAACATGTATTCCCCGTTTATCTCATTTGCTCGGTAGAGGATACAGCTTATATGCTGGTTACATTGATGTTTCGCTGACTGGCAATCTCATAAATCTCTCAGTGAACACTATATGTTAACGACCATATTAAGCTGAATATACTTCAGAGGGAAAAGGACCAAACAAAAAGAATGAACTGTTCCAGCTAATGTATTTGCATGAGAATGAAGGAAGCTGGAAATGCAAGATTTAAGCCAGGAGTGTGGGGAATTGCAAACTGTTCAGAATGTCTGTGAGCCGATCTCTGGACATTTATTTCTATCTGTGTGTGTGTGTGTGTATGCCAATGTGTGTGTGTGAACAGCTCTGCCTTCAATGGGACACAATTTGAATGAATTATAAGTGATTGAACAAAAATCTCCAATTCTGTCTCTTTGCCTGTGTCTCTTGTGTTGAGAGCGATGCAGTGTCAGCCTCCATTGGACTCCACATTCTCTGTACAATCACTTTTACTTCGGAGAAATCATCAAATCCTCTGAATATGTGACCTTGCTTTCGGGTCTCACAAAGTGACAGGGTCATATAAGTGTCCAGCATGGAAACAGTCCCTTCCATCCAACTCGACAATGCTGATCAGATTCCGAAACTAATCTAGGCCCATTTGCCAGCACTTGACCCATATCACTCAAATCCTTCCTCTTCAGATACACAAGCAGATTCAGTTTAAATGCTGAAATTGTACCTGCCTCCACTACTTCCTCTGGCAGGTCATTCCATCAACACAACACCCTTTTCGTGAAAACGTTGCCCCTTGGATCCCTTTTAAATCTTCGCCCCTCAGCATCTCAATATGCACTCGAGTTCTGTTCTCACTCACCCCGTGGATAAGACCTTGTCTATTTACCCTATCAATGCTCCTCTGTAGGGTCACCCCTCAACCTCTGACATTCCAGGAAAAATAGTCCCAGTTGATTCGGCTTCTCTCTGTAGCTGAAACCCTCCAACCTTGACAGCATCGTTGTAAATGTTTTCCGAGCCCTTTCATTTTTCACAACATTTTTCCAAGTGGAGAGAGACCAGCATTGCACACAACATCGCAAAAGTGTCATAATCTCTGTCCAGTGCCAGGTTATGGTTCATCGAGTTTTTTTTTGAAGCACTAGCTTTAGGAGCGCTGCTCCATCATCGGGTAATTGTGGAGTATAAGATCATAAGATACAGCATTTAAAGCCTTACGGTTTTAGAATCATATACTCCACAACGACCTGATGACGAAGCAGCGCTCGGAAAGCTAGTACTTCCAAGTAAACCTGTTGGAGTATAACCTGGTGCTGAGTGTTTTATTTTTACTTTTGCACCCCAGTCCAAACCTGGTACCTCCAAATAATGTCCTGTCCAGCCGCAACATGACCTTTCAACTCCTATACTCCATGCTCTGACTTACAAAGGAAAGCATGCCAAATGACAACTTCACTATCCCGTTTATCTCCGACTCCAACCATCAAGGAACTATGAACCTGCATTCCAAAGTCACTTTGTTCAGCAACACTGTCCTGGACCTTACTATTATGTCATGCAAGGTAGTTAATGAATCCAACATCTATGCGAGCAGTCGATGATCTGGCGGATAGATGTTAACTAATTTCATCTTGTCAGGGTCAGTGTCTATGGTTATTTTCTATGTGGAACCAAATGTTACATTTCTGGGTTCGGCCTATTTATCTGCATGAGATTTTGTTGGAAGTCGTCTTCATGCTGAAGCTTCTTCGTTGCTGTACGAACAGCACAATTCCTGTTGCGACACATTAGAAATTATACAGCATCTGGAGAACATGCTCAAATATCTCTTTACCCAAATGAATCAATCAGTTAAATACAAAAAAATTCAATCAATCCAAAATATTCTCATTTCAGTTCAGATTTGTATTCCTGAAGCAGCTTGTTGCAACGGTGACAGGCCGAGGGTAGTGCTGGCATCTCCAACCTGATCACACATTAAATGGTTCTTTCCATGCAAGGGACACAGAGAGGATTTCAGGGAGACGTGAACAAGGGACAACAATAACTCATCCTTTCGAGACAGCGTTTCAATTACTTTTTCATACAAATACATGGTAAATAATTAAAAACAAAATGTCCATTAAAACATGACAAGCAGCAGAACTAAATAATTGTGTTGTGCATTTACTTGAGAGGTCAGAGGTTTAGCCAGAGGTTCCATTGATTGAGGAATCCCGGTCTCACATTGTGCTGCTTTGGCATAGTATCCCAGCGCGGACAGACACAGTCTGGAAAAACAAAACAAAAATTTCTGGAAAAGCTCAGCCGGTCGGGCAGCATCTCTGGAGAGAATTCAGAGCTAGCATTTCAGGTTAACAGCGAACAATGTCACTTCAGTTACCAAATTTCACTTTCTCTGAAACCTTCTTCCAGCACCACACGCTTTCCTATCTCTGCAACCTCCGGCAGCTCTTAAGCCAATCTATATCTCTGAAAATCACTTCAGACCCGACACCGTTCCTTATCTCAATGACTTCGACCAGTCCATAGACTCATCCCGATGTCGATACCATCCTCCATCTCATGCAACCCTGTCTATCTCTTTAACATCCTCCAGTACATACAGCCCTGCCTATCTCTGCAATCACCTCCAGCCTCTGCTCCACTCACTTTCTCTGTCAACTCCTCCAGTCGCTACATCACTCTCTACCTCTGTAACATCCTCCAGTCCCTAAACGTTTTCCTGTCTGTCCAACCTCCTCCAGTGACTGCAACTTTCTCTATCTGTGTATCTTCCTCCAGGTCCTGCACCTCACACGACACACTCCTTATGTCTGTAAACTCCTCCAGCCCCTGCATCCCTCACTAAATCTGTAACCTCCTCCAGCCCATACACCATACGCTCTCTCTGTAACCTTCCAATGGTTAGTTGGAAGGGGTTTCACGTCTACAAATTTTAGACATCAATGACAAACAAAGTGAGTTTTGTTGAATTCAGAAATCGCCCAATATAACAGTCTCCTGAAGGCAAGGGCCCATCACAGAGAGCATATTTCCCACTGCATCGGGGTTAAATCAGAATTTCTCTTAAACCAATGATTAGGCTGCTTCAATCCAGGTCTGTTTACAGCAGCAAGATGTTTAACACCTGAGAGTAACTAGTCATAGGCGAGTAAATGATGAGATACCAGACATAATTCATTCAGAATCTGAGAGTAAACGTGGATTCTGCAGATAACGATGGTGATTTTAACAGCATATCTCACTTTCTTACCAGTCTCATTTTGATTGCTGTCAGACGACGGTTTGTGAGGATCATGTCATTCACACCCCTTTTTTTTGTTTCTGCTCTTCTCCCATTTCGCCCCAAATCAGTCTTTCCACCTGGTGGTCCTTATTGTCACTGCGTCATCTAAGTCTCTCTGCCCTCCAACCTATCAGAGAGTTTCCCGTCTGCTCTTTGTTCCATGTTCTACTGGAGATACAAGGAGCAACGCAGGCAGTTCCTTCTCACACACAGTAGATACATTGTCACTCACAGAGATGCAGAGAACAGAACCGTCATCAATCCAACAGGCTCAGAAAGAGAGAGTGTTTGGTCCTATTCCAATCCCAAGTTCTGGGGGATATTTTAATATTTACACGAAAACAGCGGTGGGCAAGTTGTTCAGCGAATCCTGAGGGACAGGATGTACATGTATTTGGAAAGGCAAGGACTGATTCAGGAAAGTCAATATGGCTTTGTGCGTGGGAAATCATGTCTCACAAAATTGATTGAGTTTTTTGAAGAAGTAAAGAAGAAGAATGATGAGGACAGAGCAGTAGATGCAATCTTTATGGACTTCAGTATGGCGTTCTATAAGGTTTCCCATGGGAGACTGATTAACAAGGTTAGATCGCATGGAATACAGGGAGAACCAGCCATTTAGATACAGAACTGGCTCATGGATAGAAGACAGGTGGTGGAGGGCTGTTTTTCAGACTGGAGACCTTTAACCAGTGGAGTGCCACAAGGATCCCTGCTGGGTCCTCGACTTTTTGCCATTAAAATAAATGATTTGTATGCGAGTATAGGAGGTACAGTTAGTAAGTTCGCAGATGACACCAAAATTGGAGGTGTAGTGGTCAGCAAAGAGGGTTACCTCAGATTACAAAAGTATCTGGACCAGATGGGCCAATGGTCTGAAAAGTGGCTGATGGAGTTTAATTCAGATAAGTGCAAGGTTCAGCATTTTGGGAAAGCATATCTTAGCAGGACTTATACACTTAATGGTAACGTCCAAGGGAGTGTTGGTGAATAAAGAGACCTTGGAGTGAAGGTTCTAGCTCCTTGAAAGTGGAGTCGCAGGGTGATAGGATAGTGAAGGCGGCGTTTGGTATGCTTTCCTTTATTGATCATAGTATTGATCATAGTACAGGAGTTGGGATGTCATGTTTCGGCTGTACAGGGAATTGGTTAGACCACTGTTGGAATATTGCGTGCAATTCTGGTCTCCTTCCCATCGGAAAGACATTGTGAAACTTGAAAGGGTTCAGACAAAATTTACAATGATGTTGCGAGGGTTGGAAGCTCTGAGCTACAGGAGGGGCTGAACAGGCTGGGGCTGTCTTCCCTCGAAGGTCGGAGGCTGAGGCGTAACTTATAGAAGTTTACGAAATTATGAGGGGCATGGATAGGATGAATATGCAAAGTCTTTTCCCTGGGGTCGGGGAGTCCAGAGCTAGAGGGCATAGGTTTAGAGTGAGAGGGGAAAGATATAAAAGAGACCTAAGGGGCATCATTTTCACGCAGAGGGTGGTACGTGTATGGAATGAGCTGGCAGAGGATGTGGTGGAGACTAATACATTTGCAACATTTAAGAGGCATTTGGATGGGTATATGAATAGGAAGGGTTTGGAGGGATACAGTCCAGGTGCTGGAAGGTGGGACGAGATTGGTTTGGGATATCTGCTCGGCATGGACGGTTGGATCGAAGGGTCTGTTTCCATGTTGTAGATCTCTCTGACTCTATGACTCCATATAGAGTTTGAAAGTGGTGTAATCCAGGTGCTGGGAACGTTAAACCCTCTCTTGTACGTGTGTAACAGTATATGTATGTGTGAATGACTGAATGTGGTGCGCAAGGGCATGTGTGTGTACACATTTGAGAGGGTGAGTGAATGAGAATGAGGGACTCACTGAATAAGTTCTAATTTGTTTATAACTGAGCGGTTTTAACCAGCTACATCAGAAGTAGCAATGTTAGGATCTGCTCTGCCTTCTTTAAATATTTTGTGGGGCTCTTGTATGATCCATAAAAGATTGAGTGTTCTTCCGGGATTTGTTGTATGCTTATGATTTGGGGTTGCATTTGCTAGACTCAAAGGCACCGAGTTGTGGGTGTTAGTTTCGCCTGGATTAAATAGTGTGTTGGAAACCAATGGCTTATTCAATCACGAAATGTTTTAAGGTGTGAAAGAAGTTGCCTTTAGGAGAGTTACAGAAATTGAACACAGAAAGGCTGCTGGAATTAGCAGTCATTTGAAATTGCACCTATCTCCTTCCATGAGGAAAGGAGAGATCATTAGCGTAATAGCTCAGCACTTATATTTGCTGGAAATTTCATCAGACCCTTTAGAGGTTACTACAGTTCAACTAAAAATCAGTTGCATTATTTAGCAGTAAAAGAAAATGAAAGGACAAAAATAATGACACTGTTGTAATTACGATTAAAAACTGAGAAAAGACTAAAAGAAAGAATCGATATTACAGAACAAAAAGAAAAGGAGTGAGAAACAGAGAAAGAAGAGAGAGCAAGAGAGAGAAAGATAGAGGGAGAAGAAAAGAAGGAAGAGCGGGAGTTGGACTTTCAGGAATTGACAGATCGATATCAGGCTTAATGGAGGGAGATGAAGCTGAAGGTAAGCTTAGTCAGTAAGAGAGTGAGGATGTGCAACAGATGGTTACTATAGAACTGGTGAAATTCTGTTTGAACCCTTTTCCGAAATTTGGTGGAAAGATGTGGAAGTGCTTTACATGACATTTGTGTGTGTGAGGCGGTGAATAAAGACATTTTCGGTGCATATGAGCACATGACAGAAGCCGACAGATAACGATTCAGGAATCGACGGAGGGGCCCTGCTCAAACCTGCATTGAATTTGAAAGGACCAAGCAAAACAATTTGAAGCGGCGGATGAGGTCATTAAAAATCAAACAAATCGATGACATTCTTAGAGAAACGATTATTTCGGACGAGTTCATTAATAAACTTGCTGAAGTAATCAGAAATCATGTGGAAGGACAGCTAGTTAAAATGGCAAAATTAACAGTTGAAATGCATCATAATTTTGAGCTTTTGTTATCTCCGAAATAAAGTAGGCCACATGAAATCGCACTGTTGATGGTTTGCGAAAGGCACTGGAAGCGAGATGCAGGAAAATCGGAGAAGTCAGTGAATTTTGAGGAACATCATCGGATGCTAGAAATCTGCACCAGAATGAACAATATGTTTGGATGTTGGTTAAGGAGGAAATGCCAGATCTTCTTAAAAGATATCCCTGCAAAAATAACGTTACCTCACTTAAGCCAGGTGCAGCAGGTAAAGAGGTTTAAATTTTAAGAGTTACAGTGTCCTCCATGAAAGATGAGGAAATGTATCGTTGAACGAATATTACAGAAAATATGTGAGTAATAGGCATTCCCGGTGAGATGAAAAGTGCTCAATTATGTCAAGTGGGGTTGCATTGTCCAGTTAAGAGTGGAGAGGTTGTTGTCGAAGTATTGGATAAAATGTCAGCTCCAGCAATATTATTTGACCTTACTAATATGATTGCTCATTCACAGGTGAGATTGCTGTCAACTGTGTTTGAAAAGCCAGTAGAAACTCAGGAAACAAAGCTAATGCAGGACACATATCCTGGAATTTCTCTGGACTGTGTGGTAACGAGGTCACAAAGTCACGAGTTGAAACAAGAGGGATGACAGAGTACTTAAATGAAAGTTGAAATTAAATTAGCAGAGATCTGATTTGATCAACTGGTTGACGCAAAACAGGAGCAGTTCGATGACAATGCAGGCATCCTCTTTTCATAGAAATTAGCTGAATTACAGCAGAATGATGAGAACCCAGAGAAACTGTATCAAAAAGCCAATGGAAGAAAAATCTAAATGTATTCAAATCTAAAACGATGTACATGGAATAGTGTATGTTAGATTAGCTTCAGATTGGTATGACAGGTCGGCGCAAAACCAAAGGCGAAGGGCCTGTACTGCGCTGCAATCTTCTATGTTCTGTATGTTCTATGCATCCTGGTGTACGACGATATTTAAAAAATGATATTTCTATGAGGAGAGGGAGAACATCACGTATCCAAGCAGATAAGAAATGGACAAATGTTCCTTAATTCGTCTTGAGAGTGGATTACAGAAATGGGGGAAATGCGTTCACTACCATAAGGGGACATTTACGGGTAAAAATCACCTCATGCAAATATACACAAACAGTTTTACAGGATTGGATTGCACAAGGATGTCGTTGAATTTTGCCAGACATGAAAAATGTCTCGTAAAACGTGCAGCTGTATTTCCCTGTGGAGTGTGACGAAGCTACTCCTGCAACAAGGTTATGCAGTCCTTGCTTTCTTCTTCAGTGAGTTCATAAACGACACAGACTCTGGAAAAATGAAGACTGAAGGGTTTTAGTGCCAGTTTGGTAACAGCCGATACATACTGTTTTAGGCAGAACGATTTCAATGTGTGTAAAATGACGTTATAGTGTCAGACGAAGAGTGAAGAATTTGTGGTTGGAGAAGTGGATAAACTCGCAGCTCCAGGAATATAATTTGTCCTTTCTAATAATATAGTTCCTTTACCGGTAGGAGTGCTTCCTCGTATGGTCAAAACGCCAGTGGTTACTCAGGCAATTTAAATATTGCAGGTCACATATCCTGGACCTTTTCCTGCCTATGTGATAACGAGGTCACAAAGTCATCAGGTGAAACAGGAGAGATCAAAGATTACCAGTAAGAAAGTTGGAATGGAAGTAGCAGAGATTATGTTTTATCAGATAGTTGAGATAAACCCAGAGCAGACAGATTTACAATGCAGACATCTTTAACTCAGATAAATTAATTGAGTTACAGCAGAAAGGTGAAACTTTAAATCAATTGTATAAAACGGCAGACACAGAGAAGGAATCTGAATGTATCCTTGAATGGTATCATCCTTAAATGATGGCTTAATGAGGAAACATTGAGAATCAAATATACGGGCAGATGGAAAATGGGCAGAAATTCATCAAATAGTAATGCCAGTGGGGTGTAGAAAGGAAGTGTTACGAATGACGCATGAACAACCATTTGGAAGTCATTTCAGAGTGAGGAAACTACAAGTTAAAATCCAAAACATGTTACGGGCCAGGACTGTACAGGGATGTCGTTGAGTTTTGCCAGACATGTCATACCTGTCGAGTAATTTGAAAAGAACAAGCGGTGATAAAACCTGCACCTTTAATACATTTTCCTGCGTTTGAGTAACTTTTAGAAGAATATTAATTGATTGTGTAGGTCTCCTGCATCAAACTAAAAGTTGGAATCAGTCGTTGTCATCTCTAGTGTGTCTATCCACTAGAATTGCAGAGGATGTTCCACTCTGTAATATCACAGCTAAAAGGATTATAGAGGAAATACTCAAATGTTTAACGAGATATGGACGACTGAGAGAGATACAGCCAGATCAAGGGTCAAAGCTCGCATCAAAATTATTCAAGGCAGTCATAGAAGCAGTGGTATAAAAGAATTCAAATCTGTTGCATACCATTCAGAATCGCAGTGAGGTATAGAATGGTGGCATCAGACAGAAAGACCATGTTGAGGGCATATAGTCAACATTATGCAGATGATTGGAATAAGGGAATATTGTGCTGTTGGAGATCAGAGTCGGACCAAATGAATCAACCAAATTCAGTATAATTCAATTCGGTTTTGTGTCTGAAGTGAGAGGACAGTTAAAAACGATTGAGAAATTAGTAAGTCAAAAATAAGAGACCACATACCTCACTTTGTGTCACATTTTAAGGCAGGATTAAAGAGAGATTGGAACTTGGCTACACAACAATTAAAGATATCACAGCATGCAATGAAACACGAAGCAGGCAATAAATAAAAATCAAATTTCAATATCGGCAATATGGTATTAGTGTCATTTCAAGTGATACTTGAATCTTTAAAAGCAAGGTTTGGTGGATCTTTTCAAGTTGAAAGGAAATTGAGTGTGGTGAACTATGGTAGGGACTCCAGACAGAAAGAAGTCTCACAGAGCGTGCCATGTGCATCTGCTTTGAAGGTATTTCGGCAGGGAAGGACAGCACGAGGAGAATGCGTTGTTGATTACAACAGAGAGGGAAGAATCAAATTCATATGAATGTGAATTTCTCATTACTCAAATTAAATTTGAGAATGGGGAAACTTATCGAGTTAACTTTCAGAAGAAAATCGAAATGACCTAAAAGAGTTGTTAATATTACATGGGGAGCCAAGTCAAAATAAGCTGGAAAGCTTTGACCTAATTGTGAACGATGTTGAAATCGGAGATGCTGTTCCAATAAAACAACATCATTATTGGCATTACCCTCTCAATTTGGCATAAGTCTAAACGGAGGTTGGATGCATGTTCTGAGATAACATATCGATGTCAGTCACAGTTACTGGAACTAACCCATAGTAATGGTGCCAAAACCAGATGGCACCCAATGATCATGTGTGGACTATCGCAAATTTAACGCATTTACAAAGACAGATGCATATCTGATTCTACGTTTGGAAGACTGTGTTGAGAAGTTGGGTCAAGCAACCTGTATTTTTAAGTTGGACTTGCTCAAAGGACACTGGTAGGTGACTTTGTCATAAAGTGCAAAGGCAGTTCGGCTTTTCTAACGCTGACTGGATTTTATTAATTTAAAGACATGCAATTTGATATGAAAAAAACGCGCCAGCCACATTTCAGAGACGAATAAGGTTGCCAGGTTATCCAACTGTGTCATTTATAATAATGACCTGGTGATCTTTAGTCACAGATGGAAGGAACATATGCAACATTTATCAGACTTGTTTGATCGACTTCGGAAGGCATGTTTGTTGATAAACCTTATGGTAAGGGCATTTGCCAAAGTCCAAGTTATCTTCCTGTGCCATGTTATTCGACACGGACACATTCCCATACCGTTGACAAAAAGAGCAGTACTATGGTTCCTGGGATTGCTTGAAAATTATCGAAAATCTGTCCCACATTTTCGCAGTGTGGCTCCTCCACTCACTGAATTGCGAAGGAAAGGCAAGTCGGTTTCGTGGACAGCAGACTATCACAAAGTGCTTCACAGCCTGAAAGTATTAACTTCTCCCCTGATACTCGCCAAATCTAATTCGGCAACGCCATTCAAGTTGTCTATTGAGGCAAGTGTCGGTGTGGTGCTCTTGCAAGAAGATGATGAGAAGGTACAGAGTCTTATCGGGTATTTCTCGAGGAAGTTCAAATTTCATCAGCAAATATATTCGACAGTTGAGAAGGAGTCTTTGGTCGAGATGGTGAAATTACAGCGTGTCAGTGTTGATGTTATCAGCAACATATCTGAGACAATCATCGAAACTGATCATAATCCATTGAGGTCTTTGGAGACAGTTAAGGACAAAACAAAACAGTCTGTTTATTTGGAGCTTGTTGTCATTGCAATTCAATTTGATAAATGTGCGTGTGGCAGAAAGCGAAAACATGACTGCTGATTCATTGTCGAGACGCGAATGTGAAATGGCAGCATTAGGCGGCAGGAATACGACAGATTGAAACGATGTATGGTTGTGCATGTTTGCACATTTGCATTCAATGCAATGAAAATTAGTGTTTTGCAGTACCAACAATTTTTAATGCGTTTTAAATCAAGTCATCCTTGGATATTGATCGTTCACTATTTTTTAAATGGGGAGGGGTGACGAAGCTGTTCCTTTAACAAGGTTATGGAGTCCTTGATTTTACTTCAGAGAGGCCGCAAACAACATCCCGACTCTGAAGAACTCGAGGGTGAAAGGTTTTAAACCAGTTTGATAACACCTAACCGATACTGCCTCAGGCAGAAGCCTTTCAAGTTAAAAACAACACTTGCACAATGAAAGCGGAGTGGCCCCTTCTCCCATATCACTGTTTGTCTGGTTTGTGTTTTTTTTAGCCGTCGTGTATAGAAAGGCTGCTGGACTCACAGAAGCAGGTACTGGCTGGTAATCTCTCTCTCTGACTTTGATGCAATCAGACTTTGTTTCATTTTCGCTTTTGTGCCAAGAGATATTTATGTGAATTGTTGCAAGGATCCGTCACAGCATTATTAAGTTCGAATAGTCTGTTGGGTTTTCAGGGAGGACAGGTTATTTAGTCATCTATTTTCCATTCTTTGCGCTTCATTCAGGAACCTTGTCAGTAAATCTGATTTTACTGAAAACTAAGTGGTTCGACGAACTGATTCTTTCCTGGAATACTGACTTTAAAGTTGCTTAAAACAACGAGCAAAGTTATGGTCTGGCAAACTTCTTGAAGTGTTCTAAGAGTTCTGCCTTGTACTAAACAGGAGTTACTCAATTTTTTCTCAAGATATGGATTACGCACAGAAATAAAATCAGAACAAGTGACAAAATTTACATCAAAATTATTCAAGGAAGTATGGACAGTTTAGTAATAAAAGTATTCAAATCCACTGCATACCATCCAGAATCGCAAAAAGAACACGAAAATTGGCGTCAGATATTAAAGACAATGCTGAGGTTTTATTGTCAAGACTAATGCGATGACTGAGATTTCTACCTTTTGTGATCTGAGAAGCACCAAATGATTCGACCAAATGCACTCAATTTGAATCAGTTTGTGGGTAAAAATTGAGAGCACCATTGAAATTGATTAAGCAGAAGTTGATAATTCAGAATTCAGAGACCACATATTTGGACGATGTGTCAGATTTTCAGGAATGATTACGTAGCGTCGGGGAGGTGGCTAGACAACATTTAAAATGATCACAGCATTCAATAAAACGAGAAGCGTATAAGCAATCAAAAAGTCACAATTTTCCTGTCGACGATGAGTTGTAGGTTACTTTTAGTGGTGGGATAACCTTTTAAAGCAACGTTTAGTGCACCTTACCAAGACGAACGGATTATGAGTGAGGTGAACTATTTGATAAGAACTCCACAGAGAGTCTTTCACAAAGTGCGTCATGTGACTACAGTAAAAAAGTTGAAGGTGATTCCTGTATCTTTAAGAGACAGTGAAAACTATTTTGACAGTGCAAGTTTGCAGGCAACTGTCACGTTACTGACTTGCAGTCTCATTATGTAATGGAAAATGGAAAATACCGAACGTTGGCCAAAAACTGGATCTCTCAGTTCATTTGACCAACATCTGAATTTAATCAATGAGTTTAAATTATGCCTTTGGATATGAAAACCCAATCGAATTTAAAATTTGCTTGTTTGACATCATTGAACCAATGAGACGATCCGATGTTTGGGGTATGAAAAAAGGAAGTTTGGACCGTTGGTCAGAAAGAGCGCCAACTGCAACTGAAATACTGCTGTTCAGCACATTCTCTGTAAAATGCACATTTTTGATGTGAAACTTCTTTGTTACATAAGACTGAAGACAACCAATGAGGTCTACAAACGGAGAAAAATTGACGGCGGAGAGGACAGCCACTGTCTGCTTTTGAAATGTAAGTTGATTTAAACTTAATACAGGCTTTATTCGATCAGTGCATTGTCATAGAGTAGGAGGGAGGTAAACAATCTTTAAGATAGAGGAGGCTCAGAGTTGCAAATAGTTGTTTCATATTGACTTTTAGACTTTAAGTTTTTTTTTGGTAAATAGTAGAATTTGCCTACTACTCTGACACTCATACTTTAAAAGATTACGAGACGATCTCAGCTTTTCTGTGTATCTTGTTTAAGTAGCAGAATGTTTTAGCGCCGAATTATAAGAAAAGACAATTGGAGGAAAGCCAATGGAGACTGTGATACTGAAAATAACACAGAGTGAAGAAAAAAGTTCAGAGGAATTCTGAATTGTGCATTCCACATATTCAATTGGATAATGAAGAAGTTGTCAAATTTTGGGTAAAATTATTGAGTTACCTTCCAAAGAAAACGGAAATGATATGAAGGAGTTTTTTTTTTGTCGTATTGGCTGATATATGGAAAATTGTACCAAATGTTAGTAATATGTGTGCTCCACTCACTGAATAACAGAAGAAATATAAGAAATTTTAATGTACAGCAAACCGTCAGAAGTCATTCGCCAGCTTGAAAGTTGTGCTCACTTTTGTCACAGTATTAGCCATGCAACATTTTAGGAACATGGGACTGGGATATCATCGCAATTACAGAAAAATAGCTCAGGGTTGGGCAGACCTGGCAGCTTCATCTTTCAGAATAAAAATGCTCGAGGAAATGCAAGAGAGATGGGGAACGGGGTTTTTGATTGGGGATAGCATTACATCTGTGCCGAGGGAGGATATTCCTGTAAATACATCCAGGGAAGTTATTTGGGTAGAACTGTGAAACAAGAAAGGGATGATCACCTTATTGCGATTGTATTATAGACTCGTGAGAAGAAAATTGAGAAACAAACTTGGAATAAGATGTCAGCTATTTTAACAATAATAGGGTGGCTATGGTAGGGAATCTTAACTTTCTAAACATAGACAGGGACGGCCATACTGTTAAGGATTAGACGGAGAGGAATTTGTTAAGTGTGTAAAAGAATATTTTCTGATTCAGCATGTGGATGCACCTACTCGTGAAGATGCAAAACTTAACCTACACTTGGGAAATAAGGCAGGGCAGGTGACTGAGGTGTCAGTGGGGGAGAACTTTGGGTCCATCGACCACAATTCTATTAGATGTAAACTAGTGATGAAAAAGGATAGACCAGGTGTAAAAGTTGAATTTCTAAAATGGGGAATGGACAGTACTGATGGGATTAGGCGAAATTTTCAAAAGCTGATTGGGGGCAGATGTTCGCAGGTAAAGGGACAGCTGGAAAATGGGAAGCCTTCAGGAATGAGATCACGAGAATCCAGAAACAATAGATTCCTTTTAGGTTGAAAGGAAAGGCTGGTAGGTACAGGGAATGCTGAATGACGAAAGAAATTGATTTTGGTTCACAAAAAGTAAAAAGTATATGGAAGGTATCGACAATATAGATCGAGTGAATCCTTCGAAGAGTATAAAGCAGTAGGAGTATACTTAAGAGGGAAATCAGGAGGGGGAAAAGGGGACATGAAATAGCTGGGGCAAATAGAATTAAGGAGAATACAGAGTTTATACAAATGCATTAAGTACACAGGGTAACTAGGGTGAGAATTGGTCCCCTCAAAGATCAGCAGGGTGGCCTTTGCGTGGAGCTGTAGAAAATGGGGAAGATAATAAACGAGTATTTTGCATTAGTATTTACTGTGAAAAAATGGATGGATGATATAGAATGTAGGGAAATAGATGGTGACTCTTTTCAAAGTGTCCACATTTCAGAGGAGAATATGCTGGATGTCTTGAAACGCAAAAAGGTGGAGAAGGTCGCAGGTCCCGATCAGGTGAAGCCCAGAACTCTGTGGCAAACTAGTGAAGTGAAGGCCGCACCTCTTGCTGAGATATTTGCATCATCAATAGTCACAGGTGAGGTTCCAGAAGACTGGAATAAAGAAAGAAATAACAAAATATTAGAAAGCAAACTCTCGACTTTTCAAACAGATTCAAAGATAATGATTATGCAGTGTGTATAATTCTCATTAACTTCAAAACAATGCATAGATGAAACGAAAAAAAAGCAGCTTTTTACTTAATATACAACTGCTCTGTCTTTCCAAAGAAAATATCCCCTCGTGTAATATTCACACCAGGGTCCCTGGACCTAACATTTGCTCAAATGACTTGTGCCTGCCACTTTTAAAGTGAAGCTGTAGTGAACTTCTTTATGGAGCTACCACAAAGTTGATTGTGAATGTACTCAGCGTTAAGTAATCTCTTCAGAGCATCTTTTCTCCCAATAAATCTGTCTCGGATGAACAGAAATGTTCACTCCAAGGTACGAAAGCTGACTAATTTCCGCATCCCCTTCTCATGAGGAAACTTTTCTGAATCCACCCAGTTTCAGGAAATAAAAAAGACTGAAACAATTGAGAAAAATGATAAAAATTAAGCGATTCATTCTGAATCTCATATTGCTGACCCCTCGAGCAAACCTTTAGATACCATTGATACCATGCTGGGTGATAAACAATAATTAAAGAAAACATTGTGGACTCGTGCACAAAGCCATTCAACCCACGGCCAGACTTTTCAAAAACGGTTTTGAAACAAATTGCTGTGGTAACAGGAATACCTCGAAGTTTAATGTGAGCATCAGAAGGACAGAGTAGCCGACAGCTTATTCGTTCAAAAAACAGAAAAGAAATCCCCCCCGATTTTTTTTTTCTATTCTCGACATAAAAATACCACTGTATATATATTTTTTTCAAAAGACTCGCTTCCTTAATACCATCGAAATTCAGCGTAGTCTCCGCTTGGATTGAGATTTCTGCAGGTTTGCCACAAGAGATTAATCATTCCACCATGGAAAGTTTAATTTCCTGGGCAATTCCTGCAGAGTGTGCGATTACTACCCATGCGTCATTCTGACTAATGGCATGAATCCTCAGAAAGACTCAGGCAATGTCAGATGTGTAAGACACTTATCAGGAATTGTTACAATTGGAATGTTCGTGTAAATGATTTTCCACATCTGATGAATTGAAAAAGTCATTTTCTACAAAAATCTCTTTGTACAAGCAATCTCTCTGTTCGAAATTCCAAGGTGATATAATCCCGAAGTCTTTCATTTGTACCTGCTGATACGTCTGGGGGACAATGACATGACAACGTGGTTCCAATCATTTATTTAAGAATTTGAACAAACAGGTGACAGCGGTGTTTTAACTCCGAGTTGTGATCCTTCATTGTTAGAACTTAGGTTTATTCGATTTTTAAAATCCGAATCGGTCAATATCAAACATGGGAACATGCATGCTGAGCCATTTATTGGAATCTCTACAGTGTGGAAGCGGGTTAATCGGCTCATCGAGTCCACACTGACCCTGCAAATTGCATCCAACGCAGGCGCACCCGCTGGCGCTGTGAGGCAGCATGGTTAATTAATCAGTCCTTGTGGCACGCTAAATACCAGCGTTGACACCCCAATTCTATCCATCCAACTTGGAAATCTTATTTTACATCATATTGTTATTAAGTTGACATTGACATTTTGAAATTAATTCCGGTTGAGAGTTTCTCAGAGAAATGTTCTCCTCAACACTGTGTTGTGGCTTTCCTGTTTAATTGCAGCTGTAGCATGAAAGAAAAATAGCTGGTTACCGGAGACGATACATTGTCGGTCTTAACAAACTCAACAGAATTGAAGCGGGAAAGTGTAGAAAATGAAGAGCCACAGGTCCTGCTCAACATTGGCATCAACAATGTTCGGTGGTGAAATAGCCCTTCAGAGGTCAGAATCCAACATTAATCATTCCTCAGTTACAAAAGCACAGCCTGTGACAATAGTCTCTCACTGACTGAGTCATTGAACATCTCCATATGCATGACATTCATCCTTTTTATGTCAGCAAGGGCTCACTGATTGAGACACATTAATAGCCACAATCAGGGAACTCATATCCGATGAGGTCAAGTTGGCTGACCTCATCACAAATATTACCTTAAGGAAAAGCTTGGGATTTCTGAAAGTCGAATTGAGTAAATCAGGCAAGAAATTGAACAGCTGATCCTTGGGTTACTCCAAGTGCTCATTTGATTATTGCATGTGTGGCTGGAAATATTGGTTCCAAGGGGAATTGCGTCGGACATTTCATTTATTGGTGAGGGTTCTGGGCCTGCTGCGATCTGAATACATTGGAAAAGTGGTTTGCTTTTAATTGAATGTTACTTTTCTAGCCAGATTATCAATAAAGTATGCGTGGGCGACACAGTATACACTGTGGTTAGCACTGCTGCCTCACAGCGCCAGAGACCCGGGTTCAATTCCCGCCTTAGGTAACTGACAGTGAGGAGTTGACACGTGCTCCCCGTGTCTGCGTGGGTTTCCTCCGGGTGCTCCGGTTTCCTCCCACAGTCCAAAGATGTGCAGGTGAGGTGAATTGGCCATGCTCAATTTCCTGTCGAGTTAGGTAAGGGGTAACTGTATGGGTGGGTTACACTTCGGCAGGTCGGTGCGGACATGTTGGGTCAAAGGGTCTGTTTCCACACTGTAATGTAATCAAATCTAATCTAATCTTAAAATGATAAGTTACTTTTGAAACCTCACCTTTATAACTTATTATTTATGATGATGTGTTCGGTATTTGGACAGAGAAACCACTTTGAAAGAATTAACTTATTACTTCTCACAGTCTTGAATTGATACAAGAGCACAGATGTAAACACGCTGCAATGAAATATGCTTTCTTCAAATAGTAAGTACACAATGAAAAAGCATGATTTTTCAATTTTATTGTATTGGGGAAGAGTGATCTCAACATACTCGAAGTATTTGCCAACATGGAGAATGAAGAAACTTGCGTCCTGAATCTAAATAGAGAGTTGATGTATAAATGAGCAATGCTGGACTGAGGAACATTAACAAAGACGGTCTCAGTTGAGAGGCAATGGCAAAAGAGGACGAAATGTCTGAATGCATTGCAACAATTATTCAGGTGCTTCGGGATCAGCAAGAAAACAGGATAGGTGAGAATGGGCAGCCCTGCCTGACTCTGGATCTGATCAGGAAGCCCTCTGATTCCCCTCCATTGACGGCAGAAGCAGTAAAAATATCTGTTTCCATGCTGTACATCTCTATGACTCAACGACCAGTTGAATTCATTTGCTGAATCCTCCCCAAAACTCATTGTGGAAAGCACATCTCAGACTTAGCTGCACAATATCCTGTCAAAGGTCTTCTCCTGGTCCAGTCTGATAAGGCAGGCCTCCAACTCCCCGGTCCTGTACGGAGGTGATCATGTCCCTCAGGAGAAAAATGCTCTCATTGTTAGTACTGCCACTAGAGGACAGGTTTGATTGGTTTGAATCACTGATCCCAGAGAAGATCTGACTAGGTTGGTTTTGATCTTAGATACGATTTTGAAATGTGCAGTCAGCAATGAAACAGGTTGCCAGTCCTCCAACTTGTCCTTCGAATTGGAGATGAGGGGCGAGATACCTTTTCTTGTGCAATTTGTATTGATCCTGGTTAATCATGTCCCACCGATTTGACCATAATTTGGTGGGAAAACAGTGACCTCTGTGAATCTTACACATTTCTGAGTACTCAAAAGCCTTGTCAGCTCATTCAGGGAGAATGGCTGCTGTCGCATCTCCCGGGTGCTGTTGTCTAAGACCACCGTGATATTGGGCAGAAATAACTGGGAGATTTGCAGTGATAGTTGGCTTCATATCGTAGAGTCCAGCAGAAAAGGATTTGCTGATCCTAAGAATATCATTTTGAGAGGACATTACCGAGCCATCTTCTTCCTTCAAGCTGCTGATCACTGTTCTCCCGCTGTGCATCTTATGAAAGAACAAGAATGCGCAGGACTCACCCTGCTCGGCTTTCTGGATGATTGACCAGGAAGTTACCTTGAAGGCTTCTGATGTAAAGAGCAAGGCTTACTAAAGATTGGTCGTAACATCGACCTCCATCGCCTGCAGTCGGCGTAGGTTCTGCATGCTCTTTTGGATTTTGGACAGTTCTCCCTGCTAAAGATCCTCTTTATATTCCCCACGACTATCACCCACAAGTCCGAAAGAGGCTGAAAGAGGGATGTCACAGTTCGACAAACTGTGGAATCCATTTTGAGCTTCTCTGTGTTCTCTTGGTCCAGCAGTTTCACCATCAGGTTACACGTTCCCTTTCTGGCCAGCAGGAGGCAGTGATCATGGAGGAACACCGGGTTGACGTCGGTGAATCTGCCCAAACCCAATCCAAGTCTCGCCAATCTCACCTCACAGGTGAAACGTTCCAAGCCTGCGCAATTCCCCTTCAACCTTCCTAGTGATAGTTTCAAAAGCGTTCATGCTGTTGTGTCCATTTGCTTCCAGGTTGGTTGCAACCTTCTTTCTTCTTTGCTGTCTCGACTTCTTCTTTCCTTTCCTTTGCTTTTGGCCATGACGGTTGGTGAATATGGGATCAGTGGTGTCTACAGCAGCAGCTTTATGAACTGGAACAGGAATCCTGGTGTTGGTAGGGGTAGGCCCAGGTACACAATCCCATTATCTTGACCGATTACATTGAACTGGTGTTAATGAGACAATGGAACTGAGATGTTAAACCAGGAAACTTGCCCCTTTGCCTGTCAAATTCAATCTTGCCAGACAGATATGCAAGTCTTCATTTTGACTGAAAATTGAATGGATTGGTGATGAGACATTGCCACAAGGTTTCGGATTGAGAAATAGTTCTGAGTTTAAGTAGAACTGTTCTTTAGATGGTTAATTTAAAAAGATGACATCAAAACATCAAATGCTGTTTATGTACCACACTTTCTATGATAGAAACTGAATTTAAATTCCGTTAAGTACATTGTTACTTCAAAAGTTACGAAGCAATTCTGATCGAACATGACCTGAATGACTGGCTAAAAAAAGGTCAGAAATCACACGAGAGCTTTTGCTTTCAAAAAACCTGTTTAATAGGAGCTTGGTATCGTGTGACCTCTGACATTGTCTCCCCCATTTCAATGCTGGCACCTCCACATCATAGCTAAAAAAAAAGGCAGCTCAAATCAGAGTGTTCCCACACACACTGCAGAGAATCTCAGGACAAAGAAGCAGGGACCTTGGGAGTGGGAGGAACAGCTCCAACTCCAATTCAACAAGCCGAAATCAGGGATTCTAACCTCGTGCCTGGGCAAAGACATTTCAGAACTGAAAAATTACCCGGGATTTTAGGGGGAAAAATTGGGTTTGCAAAGCTGCATATTTATCGAACCTGGATATCAAAGATAATAAAACACTTCTCGTTATTGGTGTATGACGAGGCCCATTAATGAGCAGATCGATCAGACCATATGAGAACAAAACTTACAGGTGAAATTCTGAATGTCTACAGGGAAATGGCCTAACAGCGATTAATCCTTTTGCCTTAGAATTTTACAGGGGGAAAAACCAATAAGTAAAATTTCACTCATGTCGTTTAGGGAAAGAAAATGGAATCCTTACTTGGTCTGACCTGTACGTGACTCCAGACAGACTGCAATATGGTTGACTCTGAACTGCCAAGAATTGGCAATAAATGCTGTTTTGACCAGTGATGCTGTCATCTCACAAAATTCCACAAATGTTACAGCTGCAATGAAACAAATCCCTGGCTGGATCTCACTTGGTGAAATGTAAACAGATCCAGCAACCACACCTTAGTTTGGATACAATGGCATACAATGGGAGGGAACACAGTACAGATTTGCAAGAATGGGAGCTTAACTTTAGCGGTTTAGTTATAAGGAGAGGCCAGACAAATGTGGCCTTGTTTCTGTCGAAATTGAAGACAGGGTGGATGAAGGTAAACTGTTTCCATTGGTTGGGGATTCAAGCACAAAGGTACAAAGTCTGCAAATTAAGGCCTGTGTGATCACGAGAAATGTTAGGAAGCATTTTCACACAGAGAGGGTTTTTGAAAATCTTTCCGACAAACGACTGTGGATTAGGTGTTCATTTTAAATCCGAGGTGGATTTTCTTTTTTGGTAAACGTAGGTATTAAGTGAAAGAAAGAAATAGAGGTGCATGGCGTTCTGCTGCAAATCAACCATTGAATGGTAGAACTAGCTCGCGGGGGCTGATTGACCTTTTTCTATGTTCCAATGACTGTTGGACCAGAGATTATCCAAGGCATTGACATCCTTCCAAAAGGAGTAGCGTTGAGAAGTGGGCAGAGCTCTATTTCAACCCATCACAAATCATTCACTTTTCAAGAGTTCAGATTTGATCAGTGCCCCCCCCCAACTGTGTCTGAGACAATGAATTGTAAAGATTTAATAATATTTTCGTTAACTTTGTGTTCCATCTCGACTTTGTACAGTTTTTTTTCAAGCCTGTTCAAACTGCCCAACCACTTTCCAGAGAAATAAAGTGTGCAACTCCAAGCCTTGATGTTCATATGTCACCTCCCGAATTTGGTAATTTAATTTACAGCATATCTCTTGTCCAGAAAGTTTAATGGTTTCTCACTTCTTACATTATCTGCTATTTCTCTGCCTCCTTCAGCGGTTTACAGTATAAAATGTGTGTAGAAAGATCCCACTAATGGGCAGCGATTAGCTGAAATATTTGGACTACTGCAAGCAGCCGTTATCTAAAATATTGTTCAATGTTCGGACAATTAGCCAGAGAATTGAACATTTTACTGACGGATTTTGTTTTTAATTCAATAGATAAAGCATTGCTCAGTTTTCAATGAGTGTGCTGCTATCATAGACATACCCAGAAACAATAGAACAGGTGGAAACTATTCAACTCCTTCGATTGCGTGTACCACAGGAACTGGAGGAGGCCATTCAGCCCCTTCTCCAGACTATTGTACTGGAGCAGGAGGGCAATCAGCTCTGAATTCTCTACGCAATTGCTGGCAGACGTGCTGAATTTTTTTCCCAGCAAGTTCGGCTTTTCTTGCTGACTTATCGCATCCACAGTTCTTTTGGTTTTGTTCAGCCCCACCTCCAGCATGTTACATCGAAGGAAGCCATTCAGCATATGGACGCAGTGTCTTATTGGAATTATCACCGGACTGTCAATCCAGAGATCCAGGTAATGTTCTGGGGAACCGGATTGAAATGCGACTATATGTCGGATGGTGACAGTTGAATTCAATAAAATTCTGGCATTGAGGAGTCTAATGACCAAAAGTCCGATTGTCGGTTGATTCGGGTCCTTTACAGAGAAAAACGATCATTCTTATTTTGTCAGGACGACAATGATTCCAGGCACACAACAATGTGTTTGTCACTCATCTGTCCTCGAGGCAATTAACGATGGGCAAGAAAATGTTGGCTCTTACCAGTAACTCCTTCATTGCTATGAATTAGTATTAAAAAGCCCCGTTTGGGACTGATACGAAGGAAGTAGAGGAGGTAGTTTAGCTCATTTTGAGAGTATAAAGAGGAACAACAGAATGCCATTCATTCCCTCTCATGTGAGTACAAGACCAGGAGAAGGGAATTATATTAGTCCACACTGTTCTAAATAAAAAATAGAGAGCAGGTGGGAGAGGGAGGTGTGAGGAGTAGGTTGTGTGTGATGTGTCAAGACTGAGTTGTCAGTGAGGTGGAGAGAGGTGATCTTGTGAGACAATGCGGTGTAGGTGGGGAGTAATTGTGCAGATGAAAGGAGTGACTTAATGTTGTGGTTTGGAAATCTGAAGAAATCAGAACATTTATTGGAAGCTAATTGGAAGGCTATGCCCATTTTCACCAACAATAACTAAAACTGGGAAACATTTCTGTTGAGTAATATTTAATCCTTTACCTAATCTAAAGCAGTTAAACAACTCTCTTATTCTCTATGCAATCCAATCTCTTCCCTGTTGTTAAATTCTCTACCGGATACTCTGTCTTTCACCTTCTCGCTCTCTCTCTCTTGAACTATATTTAAGCCATTATCTGAATTCACTCCTCTCTATCCACTCCTCTGTATTTAAACTTCTTATTAGTCTGCATTTAATCCTCCCCAATTCATCTTTAATTGCCCCAATGTTATTCTGCGTTTGATTCTCTCTATTCCCTTGTACTTAACCATTTCTCTCTTCCACTATAATTAACCTTCGTTCTCTTCCTCTCTATTCAATCCTGTCACAGTTACTTTACATTTCATATTCTTACAATTACTCTGCACTCCACAATTTAATTTAAATTGCACACATGTAAATCTTTAGTCCTCTCGTTGCATTCAACTTTCTGCACATTGCTCTCCAATTAACTCACATACGATTCGTCTTCATTTCATCCTCTGTGCTCTGTGTGCACATGTTTGCTTTTCCCCTGTGTTTCCCCTATCCCTGCTATCCTGTATTCAACCTTCTCCTAATAGCACTCGAGGTAGTTTATTCTCAATTACGCTGTAACAACTGTCCTCCATCTTCCTCTTAACATAATTCTCACACTGCTCGCCTGTAATCACCCCTGTCCTTATTACTCTGTATTCAATCCACTCACGTGTCACAGAGGCCAGGAACCGTCATCAAGTCACTGCATTTCCGCTTACGAAGCACCTGTAACTGACCCAGCTACCACAAAACTGCTTCCGAGAGTGAGCAGAATCCCCAATGTTCCTGTTTGTATCTGACAGCCAATACTCCCTTATAGGAATAGGTTTACAGCCCCCATCAGGGAACTCATTCAATTTGATCCATCCAGCTGGACACATTTTTTTTTCCAGCTGCCCCTGTACTTACCCTCTCTCTGGAACCCTGTAGTCAACACTGTTTCTGCCGACACATTTCTACCCTGTCATTTTCTGTCAAATCCACTTCCTGTTCTGTCTTTAGCATTCCCCCATTCCCCTGTATATTGCTCTCTCCTCATTATTCTCAACTTGCCCTCATGTCCATTTAATCGTCTCCCCATTCTTCTCAATTGAATTCTCTGTCTGGTACAATATTCAAAGTTCGCTGTATCTGTATTTAACACACTGTCTGCCCCCAGTGCTCTTCAATTATTATCACCACCCCTTCCAGATCATGAGGTCCGCCCAACAATAACTAGAACTCGGTGTCCTGCGTAATCATTCCTCACACCTGCTAACACATAACCATCGCTTCTCTGTACTTCCGCTGCTCTGGCTGGTGCTGGGACTGCAGATCCATTCCAAGGTCCTGGAGGAGCTTTGCATCAGCCCCACACGGTCAGACACTGTATTACTAATGGGTAAGATCGAGGCACAACATCATCATGAACAATACTGTATTAATGCATGAATAGAAACAGTTCCAAGAAACAACAGTATTTCCATATAAACATGAGCAGCTCTGATAGACGACAACATTTAGATGTGCACTGGAACAGATCCAACGCAAAATAATATTTTTACATCAACACAAAAAGTTCCTTTGAACAATGATACGAACGTGTAAACGCAATCAACTCTAATACACAACAACATTTGTACAGACCCAAACAGTTTTAGCATGCAACATTACATAACATTGATTATACATTTAATATGTAAAACTGTATTTATATCAAGAGTGTTGTGCTGGAAAAGCACACCAGGTCAGGCAGCATCTGGAGCAGGAGAATCATGTTTCAGTCAGAAGTCCTTCATCGTCCATGATGAACAGCTTCTGCCCAAAACGTCGATTCTCCTGCACCTTGGATGCTGCCTGACTTCCTGTGGTTTTCGAGCACCACGAGGTCGACTCTGAACTCCTGCATCTGCAGTCATCGCTTTCTCCAAATACTCTAATTTTGAATAACTTGAATGAAGAAAGGGAATGTCATTTTGCCTAATTTGCAGATGAGACAAAAAGAGGTGGAAGGCAAGTTGACACATTGCATGCGCTTTCTTCGGTCTAGGGATAGTAATGCTATTCTTCAATCAGGTGGGGACTTCATCATGTTGGAGGGAGAGGTTGAAGATGTCGGTGAATCTTCCACCAGTTGGTTCACACAGCATCTCTGTGCTCACCTTGTGATTCCGTGAAGGCCCACTGCTTTCTTCGGGTTTTCTCTCAGAAAGACTAATCAGACATCTGAAGTGGTGATCAAAATAACAGGAGTGTCAGGGGATGTTAGGGCCGGGGTCACTGCAATGCTGGCATTCAGCTCAAACCAAGCATAGAAAGCACTGAGTGTTTCAGGGAGGGATATGTCTTTGTCTGCAATCTTGCTCTGCATCATTTTCTATCCGTAATGTTGTTTAGGCCGTGCCTTGGGCGGTTGTTGTCTGGTTGGTCGCATGAGCCTTGAACTTGCTCCAGTAGTCACTCCATTTTGTTGGTCATATCTGGATTCCCTGCGTTAGTCGGTGTTGTCCGCCTTAAATTCTGCCCTTATGGTCTTTCGGAGGGAGTGTATTTCTTGGTTCATCCAAGGTCCACGATTGGAAAATACTCGGATTGACTTATTTGGCATGCAGTCCTCCATGCATTAGGTAATGAAGTCTATGACGTTGGTCTCATAATCATCCAGGTATTCTGCCGATACATGAACACGGTCAAAGCCAATGATTCCTAGCAGTCCTAGAGACTGTCTTCCATAGCCTCAGACCAAAATCAGACCTCCATTTGTGCATGGTCTTTTCATTTCAGCTTCTGCGTGTAAGCTGTTTCCACATGTAGGAGAGACTAGGACCTGAGTGAAGGGACAAAATTTGGAACATAGATGAGGATGAATTTCTTCAACCAATGAGTCGTTAATCTATGTAAATGAGAGCTGTGGAGGCCAGGCCATCAGGTGTGTTTAAAACAGAGATGCATGGGATTTGGAAGGATGCCTTTGGTTAAGGGGAGAGTGGGATTGATAAACAGATCATTCATGATTAAATTACAGAGCTGACTGGGTGGCCTTAACGGCCTGATTCTGCTCTTACATCGTATGGTCTAATGATCCAATTTCTAACAATATTTGGAAATGCACACAAACCGCTCTAACCTCAAACGGTAATAATATATCATAGCCTTGGTCCACACATGGACAAAAGAGCTGCTGTCCTGCATTTTACTGAGTATTCCCTCCCTTGCTTAATTCGTAAGACTTAGGTCTTTGAATTGAAATAACAGCTCAGCTTTCAAGGTTTCTGGGGTAAAGATACTGATATTTACATCTTTTCCAGTTACCCATAAATACTCTATTGAGAGAAATCAGTGCACCGTGACCCACTGAAGACTTCAATTGTCATTGTAAAGGAGAGGGAGACTCATGATAATACTGAGAGATAACCACAACCAGCAGGAAACAGAAACCCCGCCCCCCCCACACACACTTAGATACACACATGCACACACACACAGAAAGTTAAAAATCACACAACACCAGGTTATAACCGAACAGGGTTAATTGGAAGCACTAACTTTCTGAGCGCTGCTCCTTCATCAGGCGGTTTTGGAGAACACAATTTTAAGACACAGAATTTACAGCAAAAGTTTACAGTGTGATGTTACTGACATTATACATTGAAAAAACCTTAATTATTTATTGTGGCTTTCATCTGTAAGAACACTGTGATAGTTTCACTTCTTTCATGTGTAAATCACAAAACCTTTGTTTTAAAGTTGCATTCTCCGATTAACTGTAACAATGGGTGTTAGCTACAAAACTTTGAAGGTGTTAGCCCCCGTGTTCTCTGTCTTTGTCATAATGTTAAGACTGATTGTAAGCTAAAAAAGTGAAATCACAGAGTTTAACATTAATTCATGCAGTTTCTGAGCAAAGTACAATGTAACTCTGCATGACGGTCAGTCTCCTGCGCTTGTAAAGTTTCGTGCTGGGAAGAAAGACTTTGGACGTTTTGATTGTTGGCGAGGTGTCTGGGACTGTTGTGATCTAAACACATTGGAAACATCGGTTTCTTTTTCGTTGGATGAGGATTGTGTAACCTTCTGGAGCAATATGCCGGCCATTATTGTGGAATATTTAATCCAACCTGTAAGAGGGTTGGAGAACAGTGAACAAACCCATTTAGGAGGCAAATGAAGCTACCACGGGAGGTAGACAATCTTGAGTGAGAAAGGAAAGCAGCTGAAACACATCCTAGATCTGTAATGTCATTCTGGTTCTGAATCCTGGACTTCAGGATCAAACACTCCACTTATGCATCTCACACATTCAGGCACAGGGTTCTTTCTCGAGCATTACTTTTGATTTTTGGGAGATCCTCAATAACATATGCATGAAGTGATGCAGTTCCTGTCGAAACCTCACCTTTTCCATTTAGTCTTTGTGATGATGCATGATGTTTTTTTTTCTTAAACAGATTGGAAGACTACATCAGTATCTTGAACTGTTTCCAACAGGGCCCCAATGCATTCTTGAAGGATTGTTTTATTACATCTCACAGCATTGAACTGACACAAGAGCGCAGATGGAAGAATTCAGCGATTTCTGACGCTTTCCACAAGAATTACGGACACAATGAGTTAGCATTATTGGACAATATCAGTGGACTGGCGATCAGTGTCCATAAAACCTTGAATTAATTATTCAGGTGGAGAATGAAGAAATTTAGCAGAAACGTGATTCCTCAATTGAAATAAAGAATACAATGAAGGCTTCGTGCAGAAATAGGCAATGCGAGAGAAAGCAATCATATTAAAAAATGTAGTTAGTTGATTGGCAATGGTGAAACAGTAAGCAATGCCTGAATGAATTACAATAATTCACCCCTCTCTTGTGCAACAATAAAACAGAAAAGGAAAGAGTGGGAAGCATCGCTTGAATCCCAATCTTATCAGGAAGCTTTGTGATTCTGAACCATTTATTGAGACTGCACTTGTTGGTGTAGAGTTGTGAGATCAAAATGTGGTTTCCTTTCCCAAAGCCTAATTGGAGAATACATTCCACATCTAACTGTGCGATATCCTGTGAAAAGCCTGCCCCTGCTCCAGGCCGATGAAGTTGGCGTCCACCAGGCCAAGTTTCCCACGATCGTGTCCCTGAGGAGAGTGAGATTTTCAGAGATCATTCTGTTCAGTAAAGCTCAGGTTGATCGGCATCATCAACACTTCCAGAGCAGTGGTTGGCGATGACCTTAGAAACGATTGTGAAATCTGCATTCAGTAGTGAAACTGGTCAACAGACTTCCCTCATCCCTTGGAATTGTAGAATGGTGGAGTTGTGGAGAAAACTTTCTGCATGCATTTACATATGCTAACTCCATGAACGTATAAGAATATTGCCAGTCTTGGAGTGTTTCAGCTTCAGGGTGAGTTGAATAGTCTGAGATTCTTTTCGCCACAGCGTCAGAGGTTGAGGTGTCACCATTTCAAAGATTATAAATCATGAGGGTCAGAGATAGGGTAAATAGCCAAGGACGTTTCCCCAGCATAATAGAGACCGAAACTACAGATAATAGGTTTATGTTAGAGAGGAACGTTTTAAAAGGGACCCAGCAGGCATCATTTTCACGCAGAGGTAGGTGCAAGCTTGGATGGAATTGTCAGACGTAGTGGTGGAGGCTGGTTCAATTCCAACATTTAAAAGGCATCTGAATGAGCAACCGTAGTGGTTTACAGGGTTTCGAGACAAATGCTGGTAAATTGGACTGGATTCCTTTGGATAGCTGGTTTGCAGAATAAGTTGGATTTGATTTCATTTGATGGATTTATTATCAGTTGCACCAAAGTACAGCGAAAAGTTTTGTTTATGACCAGTACAAGCAGATCATCGGAAGTGAGGGTGTTCAGAACAAAAGATTTAGACGGAGGCATTCAGGTTACATTTCACAGTGTGTACAACAGAATCAACATTTGGAAGATCAGCATTACTTGAGGCAGGATCGTCGATTCAATCGTCTAATAACATTCCAGAAGAAGCTCTTTATGAATCTGCTGTTGCGCATGCTCAGGCCTCTGTATTTCTGCATGACCAAACACGTTGTGGGAGAGCATTACCGAGTTGTGGAGGGTCTTTTATGATGGTTCCAGCCTTTCCATAGCAGTGGGCTGCGTAAAAGGAATCCATGCATGGAAGCTTGATTTCCGTGGTGGACTCGGCTGTGCATACAACCTTGTGCAGTTTCTTATGGTCCTGGGTGGAGCAGTTCCCATACTATGCTGTTGGGAGCCCAGAACGAATTATCTCACAAATGCACCTGTAGACGTTGGTGAGGGTAATTACGGACTCTCGGATTTCATGGAAAATAGGGTTGTTTCTGTTCTGTGTGTCTCCATGACTCCGTGACTCAAAGAATTCATTTTCTTTGCCAGCAATTTCCATTCTCCCCCGTTTAAATTTGCCTGCTTGTGACTGAAACGGGCTTCTGTCAGATTTGACATGTTGTTTTCTTTAAGACACTGAAATGGAAACTTATACGTGGTTATGCCCTCTGCAACCTTAATCTCATATGCTATTTTCCCCTTCTGAATGAAACACTTGACCCTCATTTGCTGACTTTTTAAGTGCCACCAGTCCTAACAGCCCTTCCTTTTTTGCATCGAATACTACCTCTAACTCCCCTCGTAAGCCATGTCTTGGCCATGGTTCTGTTTGCCAGACAGGAATAGACACATTTTTTCGTTTCACAATCTTGTAGCTCAGGTGACGGGCACAAGGGTAGAAATTGGAGTCAGGAAGATGAGGAATGATTCATCGCAGAGGTGCAATCAGACTCAGGATGGCATTGTGAAATGGAGGTATTGTCTCATTAATCTATCCTGTCCACTCTGTCTTTAATCATCTCTTTTTACCTGTGTTTACCCCTCTTCCTGCTGTCATGTATTCAACTCTCTTTTCATGACTCTCGGTTTTGTCCCTTCTTTATTACACTGTCCTAACACCCTTCCTTTCCTGTTACTGTAATGCTAGCCCTATTCCCCTGTAATCAACTCTACCCTTATTACTTTGCATTAAATCCTCTCCCCTTTCACAAATGCTGTTTACCCGTCATCAAGTCACACTGTGTTTGTATTGCATAGTAATGACATTGACCCAGTTAACACAAAGCTTGTTCCGAGTGAGCAGAAGTCCAGTTTTCCCTTTTTAAAATTGTTTTCTCTTCAACCTTGCCCTAACTGCAGTCTGGTTTACTTTTTCCTAGCCCCGATATTGTGTGTGCACATATGTGAGACACAGTGAATTACACAAGGTGCACGAATCTTTATTCAATTTACACCACCAGGAAGAAAAGAAACACCTGAGTGGCCAGTGACAAGCTCTGACCTTCACATCAAAGGGCAATGCTGTGTGATCAGACAGTGAAGGGGAGGAAACCCCGGTTCTTCTTTTTTTCTTTTTAATTAGTGCTTGAATTAGGCAGTACTTGTTATAAGGTCTTTAAGAGGCAAGTATCCCATCACCAAGTTACCATTTATTCACACATGGAGAGTTCTTGACACTGGTCCACCTCCATCAGAGCCAGCTCTCAGAGTAAACAGAACCCTTGATACTCCTTTTTATTTATTTTTTCTTTCGTTTTCTGCAAAACCGCTGACACTCCAGTTTGTTTTATTTCCCTCGTGCTTGTTTTTTCCCCAGCTCCAATCCTGTTTGTGTGTGTGTGAGACACAGTGAAGGACACAAGGTGCACATATCTTTATTCAAATTTCCACCACTAGGAAGATAGGAAACCACCCGGGTGGCCAGTGACAAGCAGTGCCCTTCACATCAAAGGGCAATGCTGTGTGATCAAACAGTGAAGGGGAGGGCAGAGAATAAATCAAAATAGAGTTTGAGGGTGCAATAATGCACTCCACCCACTGTGGCGCCCACCTCTCCTTGAAAAAACTCCAGGGTGTTGGTGGACACAGCGTGCTCCTTCTCCAAGGACACCCGGGCCCTAACGTAACCGCAGAAGAGGAGCAGGCCGTCGGCCTTAACGACCCCCTCCACGGCCCGCTGCTTGGACCTGTTTATGGCCAGTTTGGCCAGGCCCAGGAGCAGACCCACGAGGAGGTCTTCAGACCTGCCCTCCCTCTTCCGTACCGGGTGCCCGAAGATCAGGAGTATCGGATTGAAGTGGAACCAAAAGCAGAGGAGGAGCTTTTTAAGAAAATCAAAAAGGGAGTGCAAACGCCCACACCCAATATACATGTGGTCAACGGACTCCACAGTGCCACAGAACAAGCAGTTGGGTTTGACGTACATGAACCACCGCAATCTGTGGTTGCAGGGGAACGCTGCGTGCAGCACCCTCCACCCCAGATCCCCGAGAGAAAGGGGGAGGAGTCCCGCGCAGAGAGCCCGCCACTGGGAATTCCCACCACCCGGTGGCAAATGGGCACGCCAAGGCGTGTCCGGACGGTGGATGAGGGAATGAGGTGGACGGTGTGCAGCAGCAGTCGAAACAGGGCCCGCCATTTTACGCCCTGAAAGGGAACAAAATTAGAATTCCGGAGGTGGCTCAGGTTGTGGGACACAGGGTCCCGCGGGAAGTGCAGGACCTTGGGGCCAATATGAAATTCCGTTGGGGATGGGGTGAGCGCAGACGGGATCCCATCGCACACGTGAGCGTTCTACAACTGGTGCACGACGTCGGGTCCAAGCGCTGCCGTTTTAAGGCGTCGGATTGCTCTGGCCACTAACCTGATATTTACCGCTGACCTGCTCGATATGTCCTGCGGCAGCGTCCAGCCCAGGCCCCCGGCACCCAGCACATCCCCGACCCTGCTCACCCTCACCACCATGGACCTCCCCTCCAACAGTTACTCGAACCCGTGAGTACGGAGTTGCGGATTCCTGTGCAACCGCTCTCTGATGACATCCACTATTTCTGCTGGAGGATAGGCACGGCGTAGTTCTACCATTCCAGACAGTGATCATGTCCTGGTAAAAGACAGGCAGCGTCTTGAGGGCAACATCCAAACCATCACTGTTGACGAGCAGGAGCTACGTGTCGTAGTTGAGGTTACACACCTGGTAGGAGGAGGCTCGATGAAAAGGTATCGCTGCAAGTTCAGAAGGCAGAACATCACGACCTGGGTGTGGCACACACCAGCGACTGACCGCCCTTCTCAATAGGGAGACTCAGGACCTGCGCAGCGCCCCAGTGCATCTTTTTGTCACAGAAGAAGTCGACCAACGTTTTCTGGATGTCAGCGACAAAGCCACGAGGAGGGACCAAAGTGACCAGCCAGTATCACATCATGGCGGACACCAGCTGGTTTATGACCAGCATTCGACTCCTGTAAGATAGCACTCGGAGCAGTCCTGTCCAGCGGCCGAGGCGAGCTAAGACATTGGCCTCCAGTTCCTGCCAGTTGGTCGGCCAGGATTCCTCAGCCGGGCTGAGGTGGACCCCCATGGAGAGGAGATGGGTGGCACTCCAGCTGAACCCTCATAACTCCTCCGCCCGAGAGTCCACCCGCCACGGTTCGACCAGTAATCCGGAACATTTGGCCCAGTTGATCCTGGTGGAAAATGCTGCTGAGTACATTGCCTGGCACTCGCGCATCCTCCCCAGGTCATTCGGGTCGGTGAAAGTGTGGAGCATGTCATCGGCGTCGGCCGAGATGGCACCCCCCGTGCGCACCGTGCAGAACTCGCCTCGACAACCTCCTCTGCAAGTGGCGCATGAGAGGTTCCATGCACAGGGAATACAGCTGGCCGGACGGGGGCAGCCTTGATGTACTCGTCTCCCGAAGTTAAGGGGTTTCGTCAGGGACACCTTAACTTTAACCAGACACTCTGCGGCGGCGTACAAAATTCGAATCAGGGCGACGAACCGAGTCCCGTACCCGAATGCCCGCAGTGTCCCGAGCAGGTACTCGTGATTGACCCAGTCAAACGCCTTCTCCTGGTTGAGAGACAGGAAGGCACTCGACGGACAAGCCGTCGACAGAAATGAATCAGGCCCCAGACCAGGTGGACGTTGTTGTGTATCCTCTGGCCCGGGACCATGTAGGACTTAGTCCGGGTGAATCATGTGTGCCCGCACAGAATCCAGGCGAGAAGACAGCACCCTGGTGAAAATTTTGTAGTCCGTGCTGTGGACTTGTCGCCCGTCCGATCTGATCCTGAAGATTTCTGTTTGCCACCCATTGATTAAGGCTGCACTGCCGATGTTGGTGCGCAGCAGTTGGATTCATGTGCGGATTTCCTCCCAAAGACCGCTTTAGAGAGCACATCCCACATGTAGGTGTGCGATATCTTGGCAAAGGCTTTTTCCTGGACCAGCTTGATGAAGCAGACCTGTCCTGCGCATAGGTGAGCATATCCTGAAGGACTGCAAGGATCTCGGGTGTCTTTCTGCACAAGACAGAACAGTTTGGTCAGTGTGAATCACAGATCACAATGAGGACCTGATCAGGTTGGCGATGACTTCAGTCAGACTTTCGTTCTGCATTCAGCGTAAAATTTGTCCTTCGTCATCCATCTAAACATTGTGATTGTAGGTGAAGGGGTGATAACTTCCCTTATGGATTCACACAAGTTACCTGTCGGCAGCATGCTGTCGTTCACTTCCAGCAGGTAATCGCCAAACAAATCTAACAGAGTTGCTCATAACTTGTCTGGTTAGCAATCACTTCTAGGAAATTTACTCGTTTTTAAGAATTGCAGGGCTTTGGTCAGTTCATCCAGAGATAACAGCTGATGCAGCCTCTCTCTTGTGCTGCCGTCTCAGAACTCTACGATCGCGGACAGAAACTAATGGGAGGTCGCAGTGTCAGTGGGCTTTGCATCATAGGGTCCAGCATAAAAGCATTTCTTGATCCTCAGGATGTCAGACTGGGATGGCGTTAGCGAGCCATCTTCTTCCTTCTGGTGGCTGAGCACAGAGATCTCCATTTGTTCCTTCTGAGGATCAAAAGTGAGTACGTCTCATTCCATTACACATTATGGACCTTGGACGGGGAGATAATCTCAGAGGCTTCCAAAGAAAAGAGCAAGGCTTGCTGCCCGTTCACCTCCTGGATTTAATCCGTGACGTTGAGCCCCTTTGAGGACAGCGGGGTTGGTTCTGCATGCTCTGGTGTACATTCGCCAGTTTTCCCTGTTACTCTATTCTTCGAAGACATTTGAAACGAATGATTCTCTTGATGCACCCCTTGACTGTTTCCTGGATATTTGAGGAAGACTCAAATTGGACCTTCACTCTTCTCCAACCAGTCTTATCGTTTTGACCAGCTCCTTGTTTTGTGGGCTTGGCAGTTTCACATTCAGACGCCACCTTCCCGTTCTGGCCAGCAGGAGGCAATGGTCAGAGACGAACGCCGGCTTGATGTCAGTAGATCTGAATGAAAGCAATCACAGACACTCTCATGTCACCTTGCAACTGAAACGTTCTCGTCCTGGTACATTTTCCTATACTGTTCCTTGTGGCAGAGCAGGCCATGTTCATGCTGTTTGCTCGATTCGATTCCCAGCACCAGGACAGTCATATCCTTTGATCTTCTTTATTCTCATCCTCATCATTGTCTTCTCGTGCTTTTTGTGATGATGGTGGAGGAAGATAGCATCACTGGTGTCGACGGAAGCAGCGTTGTGAACCTGTAAGTGAAATCCTGGTGTCGACTGTGGTGTTGGTGTGATAGGCCCAAGTTCGCCAGCTAATTGATTTTATTGATCACATTGAACCATTGTAAATTGGACAGTGAAACTGAGATAGTAAGCCAGCAAGCTTGCAGCATCCACTGTCAACTGAATCAAGTCAGAGAGATATGCAAGCCTTCACCTTGATTGATTGAGAGAGAGAGAAAGAGAAAGAGAGAAAGAGATAGAGAAAGGAGAGCGAGAGAGGGAGAGAGAGTGCGAAGGGTTGTGTTAATCTGTCAGTGCGCAGATGTCTTCATGAAGCAAGTGGGGAACTCAGCTATATGGAAAGAGGGTTGGAAGATTTCAGTAAACACATCCGCCTGTTTGTCCATGCAGGATTTAAGTGCATGGCCAGGGACTCGATTATGGCTCCTCGCTTTGCTTGGCTTGACTCTCAGGAAGACTGTTCTGATGTCTGCAGTGGTAACTGAGGGAGTAGATGCGTCAGCGGATGTTGGGGCAGACATCACTGCACCACTCGCATTCTGCTTAAACCAAGCAGAGCATTAATCGCTTCAGAGAGGGATGTGTCTTCGTCCCCTGTCTTGCTCTGCTTCAGTTTTCATCCTGTCATATTGTTTAGGCCTTGCCAGAGGTGGCTGGATTCTGTTTGGTAGGGTTGGGCCACGATCTTGGTCTGGTACTCTCCTTTGGCATCCCTGATGGCTTTGTGGAGGTCATCATCACTTTCCCTGTCCTGGATTGCGACTCAAATGCTGCTTGTGTGGCTTTCAGTAGGGGGTAAATTTCCTAGTTTATCCAAGGTCTACGACTGGGGGACTCTCAGATTTATTTCTTTGGGAAGCAATCCTCCACATATTTGCTTTTGAAGTCTGTGACGATGGTGGTGTACTCAACCAGGCTTTCTGCTGCGTACTTGGACACGTCTCGTCCACCAAATCCAATCTGATCTCGGAACCGTATTCCAATGCATCAGAAACAGCATCGTACTGCCTTTGTGAAGTGTTATCCCGTTTCTACCTCTGCTTGTAAGTTGTTTCCACACATAGGAGAGATGACGAGCGGAGGAAACGGGCTCAGACCTTGGAATGTAGATGAGAATGAATTTCTTCAGCCTATCTGTGGTTAATCTATGGAAATCGTCGTCACATACACCTGTGGAGACCAGGTCATTGAATGTATTTAGGACAGAGATATATGGATTTGTTATTGATTTGGGGATCAAAGACTGCGGAGATAGGCAGGAAAATGGGATGAAGAAATAGAGCTTTCATGATTAAATTGCACAGCTGACTCGATGGGCTGAATGCCCTAATTCTGCTCCAACATCAAAAAAATATTCATGTATGGACACAAGCAGTGCTAACATAAAACGATATTTATATATTACATGTGTGGTTGAAACATGCACAAAAATGCTGACTTCCAGCCTTTTTCAAGGTTTCCCCTGTCTTGTTCAGTTCGTAACACAGGTGTTTGAACAGAAGTAACAGTTCAGCTTTTAGGGTTCAGGAAGTAGAGGAAATGATATTTGGATCTTTCGCAAATTCCCAGAAATGCACCACTGTGTGTAATTTGTGCACCATGTGCTGCTAAATGGTTCACTTGCATTTTTTCATTAGAAACAATCTCATGCTGATCGAGAAATATATCCACACTGCGAGGCCACGGAGCCACACCCACATCCTCACACACCCACCAACACAGAGACACACAAACACACCCAATCACAGAAATACAGTCAAAGTGAGACAGAGGAACTTAAACACCAACTGCAGAAACATACTCAAACCCTCAAAAACACACACAGCAAAACAATCATACTGCAGTTTGGGAACACACCAATACACTGATACATTAATGCAGCCACACCTACACAGACAGACACACACCCACACAAACAAGCATACTGAGAGATATAGGAACATACCAATGGACTGGCAGAATGCACACACAGAAATGCAGTCATATTGATATATAGAAACAAATCTACACAGACTCACATAAAACAGTCATGCTTTGACATGGGAACACATGTATACACAGGGACAGATTCACATCATCGTCCGCACATGTAGACATGAATTCAGAGTGAGTGACATTATACATCAAACTGCAAGAACTGACTGAAACATTTTGAGATACATGCATGAGCACATTGAAGCGTTGTTACAGAACCACAAACGTAAATACATACAGGCACTGATTGACATTCAGAAACAAAGTGATGCACCCACAGACAGGCAGAGAAAGATCCTGCTTGGGGCACAGAAAGATCTCGGCACACATACAGCCAGCCAAACACAATCTCAATAACACTATCACCTACGTAAACAGGAGCACAGCCAGGCCAAAACACACATTCAATCCCACAATAATACACCTACACTCAATGACAAACACACAAGGAGTCCCAGAACCAACATGACAATATGACAGTAACACACAGAATCACAGTCGTTCAGCCATAACATTGTAACCCTGAAAGCTGAACAAACTGCATTCACACAGGCAGAACACAGCAAACACACACGTGCAAAATACACAGCTTCACAATCTCACAGGCACAATAACTGACACATTAAAACACTCAAATTCACGGAAACACTATCATGCCGACTGAATAACATGCCCAAACAAATAAACACAGTAATGTAATATCAATGAAATACTTGCAGCACACATAAGTGCAACCGCACACACTGGCACACCCAGGGATACACCCAAGCACAAAAAACATGGACATAAATAAAGTAACATTCCCACAAAAGCAATGGAGCACAACCAACAGAGACATACAAGGACACACAAAAACTGAAAGGGAATTTAATGTTGAACACAGTTGTCACAGGTATAGGGGGAAAGAGAGAGAAAGAGGGAGACTATTAATGTTCAGGAGATGGAGGGAGATTCATTTCGAGAAATGCAATGATTGTTTGGTCAAGGTACTGCCAGCTGTGTCTGCACGTTTTCTATTTTCCAAAACCACATCCTTGGGAGAAAAAAATCACTGAACATAGGGAGTGAAGGGTTGTGAGCTAATGCAAGTGAGCATGTGCTAAACTGAGACCACAAATGTCTGTCATGTTGAATGTGAGAAAATGACACAGAGTGCACAAAGAGGGGGAGAGACAGTGAATGAGATTGACAGCGTGTCAAAGAAAGTTCAGCATAGAAGGATATGGAGAGACAGACAGATAACCAGATAAAGAGAGAGAGACAGAGCAATACAGACAGTTAGAGACACGGAGCGAGACAGACATAGAGAGACAGAGAGAGACAGAGCAAGAATCTGAGATATGGGGAAGTGCGCAAGACGGGGTGAGAGGGACAGAGACAATGTCAGAAAGAGTTGGAGTGAGAGAACGCAATATCCTTGTGATGGGAGTAGACAGGTAGTGAACTCATCGAACTCACTCAAAATGAAACGTGCAAGAAGTAGTAACCCATTCAGGTTAGGGGATAAACAGCACATGGAGCCTTTCACTTGTAGTAATAACCTGTTTATTTCGTGCAGAAAAATCAGAATCTGACCATTATCATCATGTTACAACTGAATAAGCTGCGATTTTCTGGAAGAGTCGGCGAACCAGGTATGAAGGGCTGAACGGCCTGCTGCTGCTCATTGTCTGGGTGTCCCCGTGTGCCTCCAACCGTCAGTCAATCAGAGATAACAGCATGTTCCTGAGCATAGTGATTGGTAACCCATACTGCTTCCACCTCCCCATCCACCTCTGGTGCTATCATCAGATCCATATCATTGCACTGATGGAATCCTGGCCATACATGAACAATTCCTACACTGGGAACACTCTGGCCATGTCTGAACATCTCTTTATTGTTTTGCAGAGTCATGAAGTGAACAGTTTACCTGACCAGCTGTTGCACCGCGTTTCCGAACTTTGCTCGGAAATTGGACAGTCACTGCATAAATTAATGTGTCACTGCAGCTGAAATCCTTCAGCATTTCTCCGATGTACATAAAAATGACGAGCAAGCCATACCTTCTGCGAATTGTTCATTTAATGCGGAAGTATGAGTTGTTTGCAGCGTCCACTGTCCACAGAAGGATGAAACTAACGGATATGGTGAAGAGGGAAATCACCGACTTCCTCTAACTCGCAATCTCTGCGTCTTTGAGACTCTCTGCCGTACCCGGGCCCCTCAGTGTTTTGCGGACTCGACTAGACACTAAAATGTATCTGACAGCCACACTGCTCATCAACAGAGTTAACACGAATTGAATGAAAAGAGTTGAAATGTTATCACATCAGTTAAACTCCAGTCACCTGAGATCAGTAATTAACTTAAGTTCACATGGCAGTACTATGGAACGTTGCCAACTACCCTCCGAGATTGAAACTGAAAATAGAAGGGATTTCTATTTTTGGGACAGAGCAGAATGCCAGTTGTTGCTAGAACCACAGCCAAGTTTTTGTCTGCCCAAAATTTTCTCTTAGCTTTCGGAAGCAAATGTAATGTTCAGAAACCATATCGGGAAGTAAAATTTTTTCAGTAGACTGAATATGATGTTAGTGAAAATGAACAGGAGACCCGACATTGCCATAGCCAACAGGCAGCGCCATGTGCAGTTGGAAAGACCACACTTTCCCGGGCGAGAACCAAAACCACCAGGAAATTAACGAAAGAGGCAGCAAGTGAATTGGAAATCGGTAATTACTGTTCAAACATTATCCATGTCTGCTCAGAGAGCAATGGAAGATCTTAGCACCTAATTGGGTCAGTTGGAAGTATTCAGACATCAACTTTAACCAGGACAGCTCTTCGCCTGGCTCATTTCAATGCAGCTCACTCCAGGATTGGGAACAGGAATTTGACAGACGAGAAGTGGTCGTCAATTTTACGATGAGAGGTAAGAGGTTTAGAGGAGATTGGAGTAAAAGGCTTTCAACCAGAGAGTGAGGAGATCTTGCTATTCAGTGCTTCGGACTTTAACAGGATAAACACTTGAAGTATTGCAACATTCATGATGAGGATTATCGTGTTGAAACTTGGGACAAATCTTGATTTAGTGCAGCTTTGAAAACACAAACTTGATGCACTGAAGGAAATCTTCTGTCTGGTCGGGTTCTATGATTCGAAGAATTGCTCCTGAGAGGCAAGTTGGGAAGAGAATTAAATTAAGCAAAGATTGTGGATGCTGTAAACATGTAACAGAAACAGAAGTAATTGGTGAAACTCAGCAGGTATGCCAGCATCTGTGGAAAGACAAATAATATTACCGGAATCACTTAATTAGATCATCTTCATCGTAACATGGGTCACTGGAAACAAAACATCAACACAGTTTACTCCTCGCACAAGATCCGATCATTGCAAACAAGAGATGGGGTTGAGATTCAAAGTGTTGACATTCATCCACTATGGAACATTTATTAGACTGTTGTTTGCATACCGACGTTTTTCCTGGCGCTGTATTACAAAAGAAGGGACTGGTTGCACTTGAGAAGATGGAAGTATTCGATGGATAATGCTTACAGAGCTGACAAAGTTTTGTTTCATTATTCAAAGCATCAAACACTATATGTGCCCTCTCTCTGATGGTAAACTGCGGATTCGCGAACTTACTATGTCCCTCGTGGTTTGCTTTGGAAAGTTAACAACTCCTTATAATGTTTCGCAAGTATTCTAATTTTGAATGTCCATTGAATCAGCAAAGAATGCACTTTTCAACTTGGGAAATGTGAGCTTTTTAATGAATTCGCTGCATTTTCGAATTCAGTTTTAGAATGTGCGTGTTGACGTTTTAAGAAAAAATTACATAACGAAGAACAAAAGAGATACATTTCTCTATTTCAATTAGTGGACGTGGCTGCTTCAATCAGAGTACGATAAACATAATATAATAAAATTCCGACCTGTCTGACTCCCTGGTGTGTTCTGATCATGTCAGTGGTAACTACAATATTTCTTTAAAACCGATTTATAATGCGAATAACTAAACTAGGCGAGCAATATTAACCTAATGATCAAATTGATAACACCCCTCAACCACTCTGAAATCCCAAAGAAGCTCAGATCAATTCCGGCATTGAAAAAAGGTCATTCATATCTGGGTCGACTGAATAATCTATGGAACTGTCCAATCCCACTTTCCAGCATATTGTACCTTGAAGATCACTTCAAGTGCAGATCCAGGTATCCTTTAAATGAGTTGAACGTTGCAGCTGAAGCAGTCACCCAACCACAGCACCCCACTCCTCCAAAACTGGGAAGTGAATTCCAGACAAACTACTACCCTCTGGATGAAATGGTAAGTCCTCATGTCCCCTATAACCCTTCAATCAATTAGTATCCCTCTTGTACACCGCTCAATGATCATTCGTTCAGGGTGACAGGTCTCCATTCAAGACGTTAGTTGTTTGGACACATGAATCACATTTTTTCTCTTTCTACTCTGTGGAAAATGAACCTAAGGTATCCATCTTTCCTCAACGCTCCAGTAATTTCCATAGTATTAGCAATATTCTTGTATATCTTTTCTACATTCTTCTCAGTGCAAGACTGTCTTGATGGTTAGGTGGTGATCAGAACTATGCACAAACGGCAGCTGTGACCGATCCAATCCTAATTTATTGTCAGTGTTTCAGGTCTGGCAGGTGTGAGGGAATTTGTATTGTGTGGCCTCTGCTGCAGGGTAACGGGGTAATAATTTGGCGATGGGGGTCACATGACACTGTATCTTAGTTCAGGTGTCCGGTCAGGATTGAGCGTATAAATGGAACTGGAGGGGTATAGTTGGAGCATAGTGTGATCAAAGTAGAGCATTAGTTAATCAGTTCCTCACGAGTTAGACGATGTGTTTAACAGCTTCACCTCTGCTCTGATACCAGCTGATACAGACACTGAACAAGCCAGACCCCAGCTTGATGTATCCCGACTTTATTTATGTTTATTTATCAAAGGAATCTCTTCCTGAAATGTGCATAACCAATGCTGTAAATATTGCTTCAGCAAAAAAAATCAGAAGTTTACAATAAATGAAATGGTGATACAATAGAATAACCGAGCTATGTACATACAACACAGATTCAAAGGCAATGAACATGCAGTCAATGGATAATCGTCAATCTAAAAGCAATGCAAAAATGAAAAGAAAGAAAACGTATTTAAAAGGTGGGACAAAACAATAGCAAGGGTGCGATTACAAACAGAATTTTTCCTCGTACAATGATCACACCAGAATCTTGGTTAAGTGACTTGTGATTTCAAGTATTAAACTGGTACTGCAGTAAACCTCTTCCTGAATCTCCCACACAGCTGAGTGTGAATTTACTTAGCTTTAAGTAATCTATGCAGAGCTTTATTTTAAACCAAAATTTCTGGTCTGCGGTGAACACGAACTGTTGGCTCCTCAGTAAAGTGTTTGACTAAATCTATCATTCACTTCAAATGAGCAAACATCTACATATCCACTCAGTTCCAGGAAATTAGAAGGACTAAAAGAAATGACAAAATTGATAAAATTGAAACGAAAGGTTTCAAAGGTAAGGGTACTATTCCTAATCTCAGATTCCAGAACTCAGAAATAAATCTTTGGGTCCATTTTAATGCCATGTTGGGTTACAACCAAAAATAAACAAAGTTTTTTTTTGGCCTGTAGCCAAACTTCAAAAGCAGTTTGAAAAAAAAATTGTTGTGATTGCATAAATACCTACAAGTTAACTATTAACTTCAGAAGCACAGAGAAGCCCACTGCTTATTTACTCAATAGCCAGAACCAAACTCACTCGAAATATTATTGAAATTTATACATAAAAATATCATCGTTTTTAATTTTCCGACATGATGAATTTGCTCAATTCCACGGTAGTCTTCAATTGAAATGGAGATTCCCAGAATAGATAAATAGCTTGGCAGACGAAAGTTCAATATCCCAGGCAATAACTTCGGTATCTGTGATAGTGGGGAATCTGCAGCGTCCCTGCAATTTGAAACTAAATCAGTCATCCGCCACTGTGTGAGGGTGATCACAATATGCGTATGGACCATTGTCAGTGGCAGTAACTGAAGCGAATCTTCAGGCCGGTTCTAATCAATTCAGTTCTGCAAATCAATTATGCAAGACACCCTCCCGGAATTGCACATGCTGAAAATAAAACATCATTTTCTGCATGAAGCTCTTTGTGCAGGCAATATCTCTGAACTCAATGCCGATGTGATTCAATCTCAAAGCCTTTCCTTTATACTTGCTTCATTGCCTGGGCGACTGTAACATGACAACGTGATTCAATTCATTTCTTAAAGAATTTGAATGACCAGGTGACGACTGTGAGTGAACTCCCAATTGTGGCAGAATATTTTTCAAACTGAGGTTTATTGGATGAGTCCAATCTCAATCGATCAATAGCAGACATTGGAAAACACATATTGAGTTATTTCATAACATCCCTACAGCGGACATGGAGGCCAATCGGCCCATTGAATCGACTCAGACCCTGCAAAGGGCATCCCACTCAGACCCAATCCGTGGAAATGTCAGGCAGCAGAGATAACCACTGTGCCACCCCACATGCCAGCATTGGCAAACCAACACCATCCAGCCCACTTTGAAATCTCCTTTTAATTCATCTTGCCCTTGACTTTGACCATTTGGAAATTAAATTCTCGTTGTTAAATAGCTCTCTGAGAACTTTCTCCTCAACACTGTGACTTCGCTTCCCTGTTTAACAGCAGCTGGTACCGTGAAGAAATATTGTTTGAGAAATGGAGACGACAAATTTCAGGTTTTAACACATGCAACATCGAAATAGAATTGCTCAACTTGCATGGATACAGTGTCTCAATCAAATATAACTTCATCAATGAAGGCAACGTTTGAAACAAGTAAAATATTCACAGAAAACTACCTTCAACCGTTACGTAAGCTCAAATCAATAGAGATCCTCATACCATGATGAGACTATCCTGGAGATAGGTGAGATCTGACTCTGATGCACACATGATATGTACGACAGCAGATGGGCACGAATGGTACCCACATGTATGGTGAAGAAACCTAAAACATTTTGCTGATGATGCGATGGCACAGTTTGAAGGGAGATGGACAGATAAGCACAGTGGGGAATTTGCACGCACAAGGGTGCAAAAAATGTCAAATTCCAGAAATGTGTGTTCGGTAGTTAAACTTGTCTACGTGCCCTGTAGTGATGGTGAAATGGGACTTGGTGTGAAGACTGATAAGGGACAGAAAACAGCGAGCAGAAGAAAAATATGCCATACTCAGTTTGTCAGGTTGGTATTAGCAAGTCCACAAGGAGCATTACTTGAGATACAGCCATCGAAAATTTCTATCAATGACAGAGATCATACGATCATGTGTTACATTGGCGAGCATAATGTTACGTGGGACAGCAAAATACAAGGATGACATAGGAACGCTGAAAAGAGGGAAGACATGTTCAGTGAATGAATAAGCACCACATAGATTGTGTCATATAATGTAGAGAATGTGATACATTGTTCCTTCATTTCCATCTTGGAAATATTTCAGGCCGTCAACAAACTAATAGATGCTTAACCTAGTCATAAATCGAAAGCCAAAAAGTAACATTTCTGTCCATTCAATGATTGCCATTGGCATTATTCTCTTGGACATTTTACTTCTCTCAGATCTCTCTAAATTTGAGGTACAAACATTGGTTTGTGTCATTTCACTCCATCATCATTGAAGGCTTGCTCTCTTGCTTTCATTATGGTCATTCAATGCTGCACTCAAAAGAACATCGACCCTCAACTCCCCAGTATATTTTTCTGTTTTTCCTTTTTTTACAGTCAGTGTCGGTGCTGTGTTAAAAATCAAATGGCAGCAGTGGACAAACCTAAAATGTCTGTCTGACTCAGAATCATCAGTCCTGACTTGCCAGATCCAGAATGGTATGTTGCCTCCACAGTTCCCAGTGTCAAGCACATCCCAGAACAACTTTCGCCCTTCCTGGATGTGGGATGGGCTTGAGGTGGGAAAGAGGCAGGCGTTGGATAGTGTGGTAAGTGAAGTCACAGAGGTCCTGGTCCACATTGACGAAAACAATACTTGACAGCGAAATAGCGACTCAAAAGCTGGCATCCTATCATTATGCACGCTTTTGATACAAGTGCATAAACTTTGACAAAAGCCTGTTACTGAGCCATGCCGTCAGCATCTCAATATCCCTGATACTCACCCGTTGACATCAGCGATGCTTCCCTGATCGGTCCCAATTAACAGCCACAGTCAGGGAACTCATGCCCCATGTTGTGCAGCTGGCTGTCCTCATTACCTTCCTGAAATCCATATTGATGAAACCCATTGCTCTGCCTTCATCAGTCCACTTTGATATTTCATCAAAAAGCTCAATTAAGTTTGTGAGACATGATTTCCCTCGCACAAAACCATGTTGACTATCCCTAATCAGTCGTCGCCTTTCCAAATCCAAATACTGTCATTACCTTATTTTTGAAGGCTTCCAATTTTCCATCCGACCCGATCCTGTGAATGTCAGCCTCCATCAGCTTTTGAAAGTTCTTGCCTAATACCATCAAAATTAGCCTTCCTCCAATTTAGAATTTTTTCACTCTTGCATCACTATTTTAAAGCTATTAAAATTATAGTCACTGGCCCCAAAGTGCTCCCCAACTGACACACCAGTCACTTACCCTGAATATTTCCCAAGAGTAGGTTAAGTGTCGCACCTTTTCTAGTAGGTCCTTCCGCATACTGAATAAGAAAATTTTCTTGAACACACTTAACAAACGCTTCTGCATCTAAACACGATGACTCTATTATTCTGCATTTCATCATTTCTCTATTACTCGTTATTTTCCTCATACTTTCCATTTAATGTATTTACAATTACTCTCCATTCCAGCCACTCTGCTTAAACCTTCACTCTGTATTCAACATTCTCCCTGTTACTCTCTGTTTAGTACTCTCACTATTGTTCTTCGTTTAATCCTCCGTACTCTGGACTTAACCTTATCCATTCCCATGCATTTATCCCTGTCCCTGTTGTGGTGTATACAACTCTCTCTTCATTACTCTCTATTTCGTTCTTTTTCTATCACTCTGTCTTATCTCTCCTTCCTTTTCCCCTTAACTGAACACTCACGTTACTCCCCTGTATTGAACAATCTCCTTAGCACTCTGTATTATTTCCTCTCAATTTCCAAAAATGTGGTAACCCCTTATCACGTCACTCTGCATTTATACTTGCATAGTCCATGATATTCACCCAGCTCGCACAAAGCTGTTTCCTAAAGTGAACCGAACCCTTGACATTCCCGTTGATATCCTGTCAGCCAGGACTCATTCTTCCTACCAGATTAATAGCCCCACTCAGGAAGCTCATCTTTAATGAGATCCATCTGGCTGACCAAATTACAATCTCTCCAAATTTCCCTGCACTTCCCTCTCCCTGTGCCCCTGTAATCAGGATTGCCACACTTATTCTTTATGCACTTCTTCCCCTGTTATTTTCTATTAAGTCCTCACCCTTTCTGTTTTTAAACTCAACCAATTGTCCTGTATCCAGCTTTCTCGCTATTACTCTCCACTTAACCCTCTCCAATTGTCTATCTTTTCCTCTACCCATTATTCTATAATGAATTCTCTCCATATTACAATCTTTAACCCTTTCTCTATCTGTATTTCACACTGTCTCTTTCTCCAGGGCTCTTTAATTAATGTCTCCATCCACTCCCCCCATTCCGGATTCAGTGTTTTTTTCCTCTGCAATAATCAGAGACTGAGTATCCCTGCCTGAACATTGCCCACAGCCCCGAAACTGTAACCACTGCTGCTCTGTGCTGCCGCCCGTCTGGCCAACGCTGGGACTGCAGATTTATCCCAGAGTGCTGGAGGAACTCAGCACCAGCCCCACATCGTCAGAGACAGTGTCGCTGGTTGGAAGAAGAAAAGCACAACTTTAACATGAGCTAATACAGTATTGATGTAAAAATAGGAACAGCTATAATACACATCAACATTTACATATAAGTTTGAACAATTCTAATCTGCAACAATATGTAGCTATAAACTCGAACATCTCCAACACAACCAATATTTAAGTTCCAATGCACAATAATATTACATGTAAACACAATCAGCTCTAATGCACAATGATATTTGTACAGACACAAAGACCTCCAACATATAACAATACATAATGTATATTAGGTACATAAACATGTAATAATGTGTATGTGAATGACTTGTATGAAGAAAATGAATGCACTGCTGCGAAAGTTACAGATGAAACAAAAATAGGAGGAATGGCAAGTTGGGACATTGCATGTGCTTTCTTAGGTACGGGGATGGTGGTGGTCTTCTTGATCTTCAGCTTGTTGGGGGGAGAGGGTAAAGATGTCGGTGTGTACCTCCGCCAGTTTGGCCGTACAGAATCTAATTTCATGGCCAGAGACTCCATCCAGTACCGTCGCTTTCCTTGGGTTGACTCTCAGGACATCTGCTCTGACATGTGCAGCGGTGAACGATGGAACAGGTGTGCCTGGGGCTGTTGGAGCAGAAGTGATTGCGCTACTGGGATTCTGCTCAAACCGAGCAGAGAAAGCATTGAGCACATCAGGGAGGGACGTGTTTTGTCCGCTATCCCTCTCTGCTTCAGTTTACATCCCATAATGTTCTTTAGTTCTTGCCATAGGCTGCGGGAGTCTGTTTCGTTTGTATGGCCCGCTTATGTGCTCTGGTCCTCCCTCTTGGCATCCCCGATGGCCCAGTGGTTTTCAGATCTGAATTCCCTGTATAAGTCAGGCTCAATCCCACTTGAATGTTGCTCATCTGGTCTTCAGTAGGGAGTGGATTTCCTGATCCACTGAAGGTTTACGCTTGGGGAACATTGGATTGAATTCTTCACACCACAGTCCTCCATGCATTTGCCCATGATGTCTGCGATGGTGGTGTTGTCTTCATCCAGGATTTCCACTGAGTACTTCAACACGGTCCAGTTCACCAATTCCAAACAGTCCCAGAGACTGTCATTCACAGCCTCAGACCAGCATTGTATTTCATTTTGTAAAGGGTCCTCCCATTACAACTTCTGCTTGTAAGCTGTTTCCACATGTCGTAAGATGAATACCGGAGGACACAGCCTCAGAGTGTAGGGGCGACGTTTGGAACTGAGACTGGAATTAATTCCTTCAGGTGATTCATCTGTGGAAATAATTGCTTCAGAGTGTTGTGGACGTCAAACATTGAGTGCATGATGGTGCTGCCCCTTTACCAAGGTTGTGTTTCCTTGTTTTTTTTCTTAGTGTGTTTGGAAATGCAATGGTTCTAGGATGTCGAGTTTGGATGGTTTGCAGAGCCAATTTCATGATAGCTAACAGAAACTGCCTGAGGCCAAAAGGCTTTCAAATGCAAAATCATCTGCAATGAAAGGGGTGTGGCCAATTCTCCCACCTCCGATTATCTCTGGTCTGGTTTAGTTTGGGTAGGTGTTTGCAAGTTGCCAGTCTGTTGGGTTTTCAGATGAATGAAGTGATTTAGTCTTCTGTTCTCTTTTGTTTGTGTTTGATTCGATACTCTGTAGATAAACTCTGTTTTATTTAAACCGATGAATGTTTATCTGCTCCATCAATCCTGGAATATCCACTTTACTCATGCATAAAATCAGCAGATAAGTTAGGGTCTGGGCTACCATCTTAATATACTTTTAGTGGATCTGATCCATAACAATTGTATTAAAAATTGTGCAATATGGGTCCCTGGTTGATAAGGGAATCAAACGTTGTGGGGATAAGGCCAGAGAATAGAATTGAGAAACAGATCATTCATGATCAAATGACAGAGCAGACACGATGGGCTAAATGGCCCTATTCAGTTGCTACATTGTATAGCGGAATGATCCCGTCTATGACAACATTTATGGATGGACACAAACAGCTCCAACATGGAAAAAGTGTATGTATCTCTTCCTTGGTTAAACATGGAAGAAACAATTGGAATCCTGCCTTTCATTGAATATTTCCCTGTGTTATTTTTATTTTCATTAGTCTTAGGTCCTTGAACTGACGTAGCAGTTCCGTAATCAGGGTGCAGAGGTACATATATTGATATTTTGATTTTTCCCAGGTTGCCAAAATGCACTTTTGAGAGCAATATGTGCACAGAGACCTGCCATAGGGTTCACATGTCCTTTTTCAGGAGACAGAGTCTCATGATCAGACAGAGACAGAATCACACCGAGAGGGACACAGAAACACGCCCACACCCCCACGTACACACAAGGACATGCAAGCAGAAGAACATCCACACACAGAAATGCAGGCAAATTAAGATATAGGAACATACTGACAAATAAAAACACATGCACGTGCACACATTCAACTCACAAAAATGCACACAAGCACAATAACACATTCCAACTGAAATGTGAGAACACACCTATACAATGACTAAAGAAGTATGCCCATACCCTCACGACACATACAGGAATACAATCAAAGTCAAGAATGGGGTACGACTACTCACATAGGCGTGAGCATGTAAGCGCACATGCACACACGCACGCAAACACATGACAACAGGCAAACTAAGACAGATAGGAACACCCCCACGTATGGTCAGAATGCATACACGTTTCCACACAAAGAAATACAGTCATACAGAAAGAGTTGAAGAAAACTACACACGCATACATGCACACACATACCTACAGACATACTCACGGAGAAAGGAACATACCCATGTACATACCGAATGCACACATATCCACACACTCAGAAATACAGTCATACTGAGATACAGGAAGACAGGCACAGAATCACACCCACACCCTCACACACTTACATAAACAAACTCAAAGTAACAGACATTACACACCAACCTGCGAGAATGACAGCAACTTCTTGTACATATGTAAAAACACATTCAAACACTGTTATGGAACCATCACCACAACTAGAAATAGACAGAGTGACACACAGAAACAAACACAGAGAGATCCTGCTAGGGGCACAGAAAGTTCATGACTTACGGACAGACAGTCAAACAGAGTCTGAACAACATATTCTCTTGCTTAAACAAGAGCACAGCCAGGCAGAAACACACTCCCCAAACCCACAATAATGTGATGACACTCAGAGACATACATATATCGTTTCACAGAACGTACACACACAACCACATAGCCATTGAACTGCCATGCCAAAAACAGCATACACACAGGCACAAACACCACAGATGCACATGTGCAAAACACAGACAGATACCAATCACTCAGGTACAGTAACATACGCCAACATAAAAACACCCACCTTAACAGAAACGATCTCAGACAGACTGAATAACATTCCCAAATAGATGTATGCATGAATTGAAATACTTCTCAACACACACAAAGGGAAAGCCACTTTGACATTCATAAACACAATCATAATGTGTCACACTCAGGGACATGTCCAAGAACAAATACTGAGAGACACGCAAACACAGGGAGATCCCCATAAAGGCAATGAAGACCCACCCCTCTCACACACACACACACACACACAGAGGGAGATCCCTACAAAGGAAATGAAGCCCCCTCCCCACCACACACACGGAGAGCCCCACAAAGGCAATGAAGCCCCATCCCACCACCCGACACAAACACAGGGAGATCCCCACAAAAAGAAAAGAAGTCACCTCCCCTCCCCCCACCCACACACAGCGAGAATCCCCACAAAGGCAATGAAGCCCACTTGCCCCAATCCACACACACAGGGAGATCCCCACAATGGCAATGATGCCTCCTCTTCAAACACACACACAGGGAGATCCCCACAAAGGCAATGAATCCCCCTCCCACCACCCACACACACAGGGAGATCCCCACTAAAAGAAATTAAGCCACGTCTCCTCGCCCGACACACACAATGAGATACCCACAAAAGGAAATGAAGGCCCCTCCCCCCCACACACACAGGGAGATCCCCACAAAGGCAATGAAGCCCCCCTCCTCCACACTTAGTTGGATTCCTACAAAGTCAATGAAGCCCCCTTCCCTCCCCGTCACACACATGGAGATCCCCACAAAGGCAAAGAAGCCCCCTTCCCCCATCCACACACACATGGAGATCCCCACAAATGCAATGAAGCACCCTCCCCCCACCACACACACGGGGAGATCCCCACAAAGACAGTGAAGACACCCAGCCACACACACACACACCGGTAGATCCCCACAAAGTCAAGGAAATATGCAGCCCCACGCCACCCCAAACACAGGGAGATCCCACAAAGGCAAAGACGCCCCATACACACACAGGGAGATCTCCACAAAGGCACTGAAGCCCCCTCAACCCCACAACACCCCCCCACACACACACGCACACACACCCACAAATGCAATGAAGCACCTTCCACCCCCACACACGGGCGCACAGGTATATCCCCAAAAATGCAATAAATTATGCTCCCTCCACCCACCCGCACGCAGGGAGATCCCCACAAATAGGCAATGAAGCCCATTCCCCCCCCGCACCACAACACACACATACACAAGGAGGTCCCCTCAAAGGCAATGAAGCCCCCTCCCCCCACACACAGAGAGATCCCCACAAAGGCAATGAAGCCCCACTCCGCTCCCACACACACACAGCTACACAGGCACCCTCACACACAGAAAGGGAAACGCGTGAACACACTTCCCACCCAGCCACAGGGAGAGGAATGGGAGATAGATGACCAAACTCCAGCCGACTTACTTACAGTAATGTGTCAAAGTATTGCTGGCTATAGCCGTACACTTTGTATTTTAAAAATCACTGTTTGGGGAAAGATCAGTGAATAAAGGGATTAAAGTCAATGCAAGTGAGCATGTGCTGAACTGAGACAACATTTGTCTGACATGGTCAATGTGAGATAAAGACAGACAGCGCAAGAGAGAGACAGAGAGAGACAGAGAGACAAGAAGGATAGACATAGAGGAAGACAGAGAGACTGACAGACTGACAGATAGCTAGAGAGAGAGAGACAGAGCAAGAGAGAAACAGACAAAGGCAGACAGAAAGAGGCAGAGAGGGAGAGACAGAAATAGCCGGATGAATGAAGTAGACAGAAGGTGGACGCAATAAACACACTCAAATACAAATGTGCATTGAACAATTACCCATTCATATGACCAGATCACCGGTACACAGAACTTTTATCTTGTTGTAATAAAGTGTTTATTGTGAGCTGAAGAGAGAGAGGCTGACAGTCATCATGGTGCAGGAGGGACTGTTTCAGCCCCTCCCCCCTGCGCCCCTGCAAGGAAAATTCAGAGACACCTCCTGCTATAGTCTTTAACACTCATCCGCCAAGCAGTCCATGAAGACAAAATATTCCAGCTGAACCCATCACTCACACCTGTCCATCACTTGGAATTAATCCTGCAGCCTCTTTCCATCCTACCCTGCCCCGGATAGTCACCGCTTGCTCCATTACCTGCTGTCCATTTTTCGTAACTTTCAGTATCATTGAAGGGGAATGCAGATAAATTATTGCTAATGTTTTGAGGGATGATGTGGGAGGACCGCTCGGGTGAACAAGGAAATGCGGGTTTGATGGTACAGTTGCATCAAAATCACGATTTTCTGGTCTGGCTGGACGATCAGAAAAGAAGGGCTGAATGGTCTCTTGCTGCTCATTGTGTGCCTCCGTGTGTGTCAATCCGTCAGTCAATCAAGGATAGAAGCATGCTCCTGAGCATGGTGAATGGTGATCCATCCTGTTACTGCCCCCCGCATCCTGCACCGGGTGTTATAGTCAAATTCTTGTGCTTGTGCTGGTGGAATCCTGGCCGTACATCTGCAATTCCTGCACTGGGAACACTGCGGCTGCCTCTGGAGCTCTCTCAGTTGTTTTGCTAATTTATTAAGTGATGAATCTACATGACCAGTTGGTGCACTGCATTCCTGAACTTCGCTCTGAACTTGGGCAGAGTCACTGCATAAAATAATGTGTTTGTGCTGCAGCTGAAATCCTTCAGCATTTCTCCAATGTATACAAAAATCATGAAGGAACTGCTGTACCATTGATTCCCTCCTTTAATTAAATTGTACAAGTATACTGCACCTTGCATGAACCACAGAAGTATGAAACTGATGGATATGGTGAAGAGGGAAATCACCGACTTCCTCCGGCTCTCCATCTCTGCATCTTTGTGACTGTCTCCCTTCCTTTGACCCATCAGGCTCTTGCGTACTCGACTAGCCACTAAAATGTGCCTTACCGTCAGAGTGTTCATCCACAGAATTAACACGAATGCGATTAAAGGGGTTAAAATTATATCGAACCACTGAAACCCCAGCCACCTGGAATCAGTCTCAAAACTTGACTTTGTTCGGCAATACCACTGAACATTGTCAATTATCCTCCCAGGTTGAAACCGAAAATAATAGGGAATATTTTTTGAACAGATGAGAATGCTGGTTGCAGCCACAGCCACAGCCAAGGCTTTCTCTGTCCAATATTTTCTCTTCAGTTTCAGACAGGAAATGGCCACAAAACGTTCAAAGGAGAAAAGGACAGTGAACCAGACGGAACAGTCAGTGGCTGCTCGAGCTAAGGCATAGACAGCACTACACACAGGAGTGATATTCAGGAAAGACCTTGAGTAGTAAATGAATTTGAATTGCCACAGAATAATCTCCGTGAGAATGAACATGAGATCCGATGTTGCCATGGCCATCAGGCAGCGCATTGTGCAGTTAGAGAGGCCGCATTTTCCCCGTGCGAGAACCAAAACCACCAGGAAATTAACTGAAAGACAAAGGAAGTTAAATTCAAATCAGAAATTGATGATCAAACATTCTCTGCTTCGTTTCAGAGAGCAATAGAAGATCTCAGCACCTAACTGAGGGAGCTGGAAGTGTTCAGGTATCGAGTTTGAATATGACATCTTCAAAGGCCTGACACATTGTTTGAAACAGCTCAATCCTGTGTTTGACTAATTGTGGGCAGGCAATCAACAGATGCAGATGGCATCATTTTTAAGATGAAAGGGAAGAGGTTAAAACGGGGTCTGAGCAAGATGTTTTCACACAAAGAGTAGTGAGGGCGTGGGTAATTCATTGCCTGGGAGATTCGTGGAAGCAGGAAACCTCACAAACTTCAAAAACTGAATGAACACTTGAAGCGTCACAGTATTTGAGACTACATGTACAGTGGTAGATCCTGGCGCGGGTATAGATTTCGTGTAGCATTGATAGCACAAACTGGATGCAACGAAGTACCTCTTCGGTGTCGTTGATTCTACTATTCTATGAATTACTTCTGGGGGAAGATTGTGTAGTGTAGCATTTTAATGGAATAACTGAAAGGGATTTGAATGCTGAAAACATGAAACAGAATCAGATACAACTGGCAAAACCCAACAGATATGGCAGCATCTATGGGGACAGAAACAAAGTTAGTGGAATCACCGTTCATCAGAGTTTTTTCATCTAAACATGGGTCATTGAACTCAAAACATCATATCAGGTTTCTGCCCACTCTATACCTTATCATTTCAACCAAAAACACAGGGATTCGTTTCTAACAGGGAAATGAGGTTGAAAGTGTTGATATTCAACTACAATGGAACATTTGGTAAACTGCTCGTCACTTACATAGTTGGAGTCATGAAGATGTACAACACAGAAACAGGCCATGAAGCCCAAATTGTTCATATAGTTCAGATATCCTAAATTAATCTAGTCTCGTTTGCCCCTATCTTCCTCTAAAATCTTTCTAAACATTTAAATGTAATTATACCAGCCACCATCACGTCCTCCAGCAGATCATTCCAGACATGCACCACCCTTTGAAGAAGTTACCCCTTAGGTCCCTTTTAATTTTTGCTCCTCTCACTCTAAATCTATCTGCTTTAATTTTGGACTCCCGCAACCCATGGAAAAAAAACCTTTCCACTTACCTTGTCAATGCTCCTTGTGGCTTTGTAAACATCTAATATTCAGCCCTCAGCCTCCAAAACTTCAGGAAAAACAGCCCCAACTTACTCAGCATTTCCCCATAGCTCAAATACTCCAATCCGGGCAACATCCTTTTGAATCTTTTCCGAACCGATTCAAGTTTCAAGGCATCCTCCCTTTTGTAGGAAGACCAGAAATGCACACAATATTCCAAAAGTGGCCGGACCAATGTCCTGCACAGACAGAACATACTCTCCCAATTCCAACATTCAGTGGTCTGAACAATAAAGGAACTTATAACAAGCGTCTTCTTCACCATCCTATCGACTTGAGACATCATTTTCAAGTGTCAATGAACCTGCACTCCAACACCTCTTCTTTCAGCAACATTTTCCAGGACCTTACCATTAACTGTACATGTCCTGCTCTGGTTTACCTTTCCAAAATGTAGCACTTCACATTCATCTGAATTAAAATATATCTGACACTCCTCAAACAATTGTCCCATCTGATAAAGACCCGTTGTAAACTGAGAAACATTTTCCGCTGACCACTCCAACTCTAATTCTTGTGGCATCTGCAAACTTACCAACTGTATCTCCAATGTTCACCTCCAAAGCATGTCTATGAATGAGGAAACGCCGTGGATTCCGCACCGAACCTTGTGGCACACCACTGGTCATCGACCTCCAATCTGAAAAGCAACGTTTCACGACCACATTCTGTCTTCTGCCTTCAAGGCACTTCTCTTCAAATGGTTGTGTCTCCATTAGTTGAATATAATCTAACCTTGCTCACGACTCTACCATGAGAAAACTGATTGAATGCCTTCCCAATGTCCATATAGATCACATGCGTTGTTCTGTGTCAACAATCCTCTTCGTAACTTCTTCAAAAAACAGAGTCAGGTTCGTGAGTTATATTATCCCATGCACAAGGCCATGTTGACTGTCTTTAATCAATCATTGCCAATTAAAATACATGTAAATCCTCTCCCTGAGGATTCCCTCCAATAACTCCTCAGATACACCAGTCTATAGATCCCTGGCTTTTCCTTACAACCTTTCTAAAATCGTGGCACCACGTTCGTCAACCTCCAATTTTCTGGCATCTCACCTGTGATGATCGATTATACAAATATCTCAGCAAGGTGCCTCGCAATCACGTCCCCAGCTTCCCAAAGAGTTCTAGGGTACATCTGATCAGTTCCTTGGTATTTATCCACCTTTATACGTTGTAAGACATCCAGGACCGCCTCTTCTGCAATATGGACATTTTTCAAGAAATCACCAAGTATTTACCCAAATTCTGTATATTCCAAGTCTTTCGCCACAGTAAAAAATGATGCAAAGATACTCAATTAATATTTCCCCCATCCCCACCATTTCCACACATCGGCTACCTTGCTGATCTTTGCAGGATCCTATTTTCTCTTCAGTTAGGCTTTTGTCCTTAACATATTTATGAGACCCCATTGTTTTCTCATAAAACCTATTTGCAAAAGCCATTTCATGACCCCTTTTTGATCTCCTGATTTCCCTCCGAAGTATACATCTTTATACTTTTCTAAGTATTCGCTCGACCTCTGCGATCAAGATGTGACATATGTGTCCTTCTTTCTCTTACCAAAAGATCAAATTCTTTCGTCATCCTGCATTCCCTACACTTACCAGACTTGCCTTTCAACCGAAGGGGAAGATACTGTCTCTGGACTCTCCTTTTCTCATTTTTATGGGTTCCAATTCTCCCCTGTCCCTTTACATGAGAACATCTGTCCCCAGTCAAACTTTGAAAGTTCTTGCCTGGTACTAACAAATTGGCTTTTATGTAATTTCAACTTTTAAATCCGGTCTATCCTTGTCCATCAGTGTACGAAAACTAAGGGAATTATGGTCACTGGTTCCAAAGTGCTCCCCAGCTCACAACTCAGTCACTTACCCTGCCTTACTTCCCAAGATTTGTGCCTTCTCTTGTAGACCCATCCACATACTGAATCAGAAAATGTTCTTGCACACACTAACCCAATTCCTTTCCATCTAAACACTTAACACGACGGACATCTCAGTCTATGTTTGGAAAGTTAAAATTCCCGACCATTCCCACTCTATTATTCTTACAGAGATCAGAGATGGCCTGACAAAGTTTCTCTTCAAATTCCCGCTGACGGTGGGGAATGGGTCCACAATACAATCCTAATTAGGAGATCATTCCTTTCTTATTTCTCAGTTCAACCAGAAATACTTCCCTGCACCTATTCCGAGGAACATCCTGGAAGTACAGCCATAATACCATTCCTTATCAAATACACAACTTCTCCTCTTCCCCATTTCTTGCTCCCCCTTTCTTTCCTTCCCACAGCCTTTGTATTCTGCAACATTAAGCTGCCAGTCCTGTCCACCCTAAGCCACATCTCCACAATTGCTATGATTTCTAAATCCCATTTTTTTAACCATTTCCTAAGTTCATCTGTCTTCCTTGTTTGGAATCGTGCACTGAAATAAATTCAGGTTAATTGATTAGACCTACCGCGTTCTCTGCTTTGTCCCTGCCTGCCCTGATTGTTTGACCGCCTCCTTTTCCCAAATGTACCAGTCTCAGACTGATATTTTTCTCACTATTTCCCTGGGTCCCACCCAGTCCCCTGGATCCCCGCCCGCACCAAACACCGACCTTATTATTTTAAATCCAAGCAGCTCGAGCAAATCACCCTGCTAGTATATTAGTCCCCTTCCAATTCAGATTCAATCCGTCCACCTGATACAGGATATTTCTCCCCAGGTTCCAGTGATAACAAAGTGTGAACCCTTGCCCCCTGCACCAGTACCCCTCCCACGCATTCATCTGCTCTATCCCCCTGGTCCTACGCTCACTACCTTGTTGCACTGAGAATTGTCCAGGTATTACTCCGCTCAAGGACCTCCTTTTAACTTCCTACCTAACTTCTTACATTCTCCCTTCAGAATTTCATCTTTTTTTCCTTCCTATGTCTTTAGATCCAATGTGCATAATGACCTCCTGCTGGTACCACGCCCCTTTGAGAATATTCTGCACCTTCTGCAAGAGATCCTTAATGCTGGTGGCAGAAAGAGAGAACTCCATTTTGATTTCTCACTCCTGACCGCAGACGCATCTCTGTGAGTCTTTGATGACGACAACTGATCGTTTGGAAACTGATGTACTGCTGGTTACATTAGAGCCAGACTTGGTACCAGAAACGTGGCTGTTCGTGTTGCATTCCCCTAACAGTCTATCACCGCTATGTTTTTCACAAGAGCACGGTTGTTTAAAATGGGTGTAGTCACCAGAGACTCCTGCACTACACACCTTCCTCTCCTACCTTTCCTGGTGGAAACCCATCAAACTGATTGTATCTGTGGTTATTCTCTCTTCGTATAAGTGCTATTCATCACACCCCGACCTCCTATAAATTCCTCATTACCTCAGGCTGCTGCTCCAATTCACACCATGCGATCTGATGGGATTCACAACCCAACATACTTACTGTAGATCCTAATCATCGGTAAGATGGAAGCTGTCAAGAAAATCCCATATCCGACAAGAAGATTATATGACTCTACTAAAGGCCACCACTGCGGCTGAGCAATCTGCGGACCCAGAAAATGTCACTGTCTTACTGCGCTAAAAGGCACAGCTCCAGGTTAACGTTTTGCCTATGCTTTTTACTTTCATATTTTCGTCAAGAGACAGACCTCAATAAAACACAAACCCAAAAAGAACTCACTCTACTCACTTTGGTACATTTACACAAAAAAATGTCAGCAAGATTACAAGTAAAAGCCTGTGCCAAGAATTCGCCCACACAGGTTCCTCCAAAGTCAGTTGCAATTTTCGTGTTGTTGCTTTTTCGTAGATGCACTCTGATCCCCAGAAATACATGAACGCAAAAAGCAAAGGCAGTAGCTGTGCAGATTCACTGCAATGGCAAAAGTGAGGACTTCAGATAATGGAGGTTGAGAGTCGAGTGTGCGGTGTTGGAAAGCGCAGCACATCAGGCAGCATCTGAGAAGCAGAAATATCGACGTTTCGGACATTCCTGATGAAGGGGTTTTGGCCAAAACTTCTATTTTCCTGCTTCTCGGATGTTGTCTGACATGCTGTCTATTTTCAGCACTTCACTGCTGTGTCAGTCAGCAGTGTCGGTGTCTCTGTCGTTCTCTTTCACTGGCCATGTGATCTCTAGCTTTGTCTTTCTCCCTCCTTTTTAAATTGCCGTTTCTTTGGTCTTTCTTTTGCACAAATTTCGAAAACAATGCAATAGCTTATAAAACAATAATTACTTTTCCTGGAGTTAATGGAAATCAGCTCTGCCATCGAAGATCACCCAAAAAAGGAGCAGCTCTTCAGGCTGCAATCTTTGCCCGTCCCCATATAGAATTACCTAGAATTGGCTGGTCACCACAATTCAAAAATCAAGAGTTGTTGCATTGGAGAAGATGTTATTATTTGACGGCTCATGCTAACAGATCTGAGAAAGGTTTGTTTTATCATTAAATGCACAAACCCCGATAGAAGCCCCGTCTCTGTGAGGATAAACTGAGGATTTGTAAACTCACTGAATCCCTCATACTTTGTTTTGGGACCTGAACAATTCCTTGTCATGTCTAACAAATGTTGTAATTTTTTTTGTACACTCAGTCATCAAATAATGCAAAATGCAAATCGAGAACTGTGACTTTTTGATACATTCTCTGCGTTATCTGACTCAAATTGATTGGGGCTGTGCTTGTTGATATTTTTTGAATAAACGACATAATGCAAAAGAAAACAGGCAATTCAGTGCTGCAATTACAGAGTGTGACAGATCCAATCCTTTGTATAATGAAAATATAATACGGTAAAAATTCAGTCTCTCTGACTTCTATTGCGTTTTGATTACGTCAGGGATAATTAACATTTGAAGTGATAATCCAAATACTCAGCATTTCATAAACAGTACAAGATTTCACAGTACTCCTTTAAAAAAAAATATTAGTTTTTTTGAATGAGAGTAACTAAGCAAGGTAAGCAATACTAACCTAATGAATTATTAAATCCTGAAGTTCCAAACTTAGTTAATATTATTCCTCCACATGTTGAAACCACTTTAGGCACTGCAAAAATTATGAAGCAACAAAAACTTCTTCAGTGAACAACTGGAAGGGCGCCGCAGCCGACTGAAATTCAACTTAACACTTCACCATGTTCCAGTGGTGGAAACTGACAACACAGAAACAGGCTATTTAAGGCACCAAGCGAATTCACTTTAACACTCCTCAGTCTTTCTGCAATCTCACAGAAATGCTCGGAAGTTATGGCACTCTAAGAGGTCATTCATGTCTGCATCAACGGAATAAACTCGCTACCTGCTCTGATACAACTTTCCAGCATCTTGTCCACAGTGTTGAAGGGTTGTACACTTTACATGCAGATCCAAGTTCCCTTTGAATGAGTTAAGGTTTGACACCTCAAGCCACCATCAAAACTGTGCAGTGAATTCCAGTTGCAACATCATCTTCTAAATGAAATGATAGGCCTAAATTTTCTTGATAATCCTCCCATTAATTTTTCTCACTCTGTGGGTCCTGTTAAATGGTCCTGCATTCTGGGAGACAAGTCTCCATCCAAGACCCTGCTTATTTTGCACATCTCAATCACGTCAAATTTCATTCACATCTGTTTCGTTAAAATCCATCTTTCCTCAATGCTGCAGTAATTTCCACGAACTAACACCATTCTTGTAAATCTCTTCTATACTCTCCACAGTGCAATTCTATCCTCGCTGCTCGGTGATGACCTGTACTGTGCACAAACCCACTGCTGGAAGCCACCCGGTGTCTCATGTAGTTCCAGTATTACAGGTCTGGTGGTGGGGAGGGAGGGAATTTGTTTTGTTTTGGCTGTGGTGCAGAGTGAGAGAAGAGTAAGTTTGGGAGGAGTAATATTGAATTACTTCTCAGTGTGGATATCTGATCAGGATCTGGGACACATACTGGACTTGAACTGATATAGTAGGGCGCAATCTTATTTGACGTGTGGGGTTAGTGTATCAGTTCCTCCTGAGTAAGTCTAAGTGTTTAATCGCCTAACATCTGTTCTAACACAAGCTGATTAATTAAAGAACAAGCCAGATCGACGAAAAAATCCAGCCTGTTGGATAATAAATTTATTTGTTTTGATTTAATAAAGTGATCTCTTGCTGAATTATAAACACACTTTGCTGCACATATTGGTTCCACAAGTAAGCAGAGATTTATTTCAAAAGAAGTGACGATAAAATATAATGAGAATCTAGATTAAATTGGTGCTGGAAAAGCACAGCAGGTCAGGCAGCATCCGAGGAGAAGGAAAATTGACGTTTCCGGCAAAATCCTTTCATCAGGGCTTTTGCCTGAAACGTCGATTTTCCTGCTCCTCGGATGCTACCTGACCTGCTGTGCTTTTCCAGCACCACTCTAATGTAGACTCTGCTTTCCAGTATCTGCAGTCCTTGTTTTCACCCCGATAAAACACAATAAACCAAACTTCGTATTTGTTCTGCAGATTCATAGGCATTAACCTCATTAACCCCAAACCAATAGAAAAATGAAACAAAAGGACATGACTGTTATATATTGTGTAAAACACGACTCCCAGTGTCGTTATAAAGAAACAACCCTCACATAATATTCACACCAGAATCCCTTTATCTCACAATTGGTTGAATGCTTGTGATTGTCACTTGTAAACTGGAACTGCAATGGATTTCTTCATGAAGCTACCACATAACTGAATGTCAATGTACTCAGCTTTAAACCATCGCTTCAGAGATTTTTCTTGTCCCAACACTTCTGCCTGGGACCAACACAACATTTTCATTCAAAGGCAATGCAATTTACTGAAGCCCTCATTTCCTTCGCATGAGCATAGAGCTACACATCCAATCATTTCCAGGGTCTGACTGGAACTAAAAGAAGTGACAAAAATGATATCAGTGAAAGCAAATCTTTCTCAGTTAAGTGTTTGGTCCTCCATCGCTTATTCCAGAACTCTTCAACAAATCTTACAGGCTCCACTAACACCATGCTGGGTTGTAATCATCAAAAATAAACACAGGTTCACTCATGCACAAAGCCATTTAGCCGAAAGGCAAAGCTCAAACGCAATTTTTAAAACAAATTTATGTTATTGCAGAAATAACTTCAACTTCAGATGCACAGAGAAGCCTACTGCTTGTTCACTCAACACACCAGAACAACATGCAAATTAACTGATTGTGCAAACTCGACATAAAAAAACCTCAGCTTATATTTTTACAAAGTGATTCATTTTATTAATTCCAAAGAAAATCTTTATATTCTTCGACTGAAATGGAGATTTCTGGATGGTTCCCAGAAGAGAGGAATACTTTTCCAGGCAATTCCTGTGGAATCTGCGATGATGTGGATTCCACGCAGTCCCTGTAATCTGAGACTAAATTACTGATTGTCTGCCACTGTGTGACCTCTGGGCACAATATGGCCAGTTATCATTGCCAGTGGCAGAAGAAACCCGCATAGAATCCTCAAACAGATTCACAGAAATTCATAGGTGCAAGGCACTTACCAGGAATTGTTACAAACGGAAGGGTCGTGACAAATATTTTCCACACAACATAAATTGAAAACGTCATTTTCTTCCTCAATCACTTTGTGATGTCAATTTCACTGTACTCAATGTCGTGGTGATATAATCTCACAGCATTTCATTTATGTCTGCTGGCATCGTCTAGGGGACTGTTACATTACAATATGGTTCAATCAATTTATTTACAAAATTGAACAAACAGGTGACAGCGGTGAGTTAACTCTCAGTTGTCACAGAGCATTTTTAGAACTGATGTTTATTGGATGATGCAAATCTCAAATCGTCGAGAGGAAACATTGGAAAATGCATGTTGAAGAAAATCATAGAATCCTTACAATGTGGAAGTGGACCAATGGGCCCATTGAGTCCACACCGACCCTGCAAATTCTATCCCACCCAGACCCACCCACTGTCCCTGTCTGGCAGCAGAGCTAAATATTGAGCCACTGTGCAAACCTGTCCACCAGCATTGACACCCCAACACCATCTCTCGAACACTGAAAACTCATTTTACTTTAATGTCACCCTTCCCTTGCCTTTGTCCATTTGGAAATTAAATTCCAGTTGTTGAACGTCTCCCTCTGAGAAATGTTCTCCTCAACACTGGGATGTGGCTTTCCTGGTTATCAGCGGCTGCTTTGCAAAAGGATGATAGTTGGTTAATGGAGACGACACATTGTACGTTTTAATAAATCAAACATCGTGATCGAATTCCTCTCCCTCCACAGATACAGCGTCTGAGTCAAATATAACTCCTCCAGTGCAGGCAATAATTGAAATCAATAAAATAATCACTGAAAATTGCCCTCAAAGGCTATGCAAACTCCAATCAATACAGATCCTTCTACTGGGATACGAATGTCCTGGACATTTTGCAGAGCTGACTCTGAGACACACCTGACCTATGCAGAAGCACATGGGCCTGAGTCATTCTCTCTTCCCTGCAGTGTACTGAGCATGTATAGAGAAGAAACTTCAAACATCTGACTAATGGTGGATTTGAACACTTTCAAGTGAGATGTAGGAATGAAGCTGGGGATGGATTTGCGCACTTAAGGATGAAGAAATTTCAAATTCTGGAAATGTTTGAGAAGTAGTAAATGTTGTCAATGAGCCCTGCAGTGATGGGGAAATGGGAATTGCTGCGAGGACTGATAAAGTACAAAAAACAGAGAGCAGGAATAAAACTGTCACATTCATGTTCTTCGGCTGATGTTAGTGAGTACCACAATTATCATTCCTCGTGCCATTTATGATCTGTAGCCATGACTGAGGTGATAGGATCATGTGTAACGTTGGTGATAACACAATGTTAGGTGAACAGTAAAGGAGGAGAGAGGAAGAATGAAAAAGTGAAGGACAGCTTCAGTGAGTGATTGAGCACAAAAATAGTCTGTGCAATATACTGTCAAGAAATGTGAATAAATCTTCAACCATTTCAATCTTGGAAAGATTTCAGGCCACCAGTAACTTTTCGTTGCTTACTCCAGTCGTAAATCAAAAGGCAACAGGAATCCTTCCGTTCCATTCAGTGCCAGTAGTTTCTATTATTCTCTTGAAAACTTTACTTTCCTCAGACCCTTCCAAATTTGAGGAATTCCACCCGGGGTTTCCGTCTTTGCGGTCCCTCAAATTGATCCCTTTTAGTTCAGTTATCATTCTGGTCAAATGATGCTGCACTCAAACAGATATGGACGCAAACCTTGGTTAATATTTTTCATTTTTCCCCACTTATAAAGTCAGTTTGGTTCTGTGTTAACATCAAGGTGCAGCAGGGTTCAAATCTAAATTGATTGACGTTTTCAGAATCATCGGTCCTGACTCGACAGAGTCCAGGAAAATCTATCGTCTCAAAGTGCCGTGGGTCGAGAATATCACATAACACCTTCAGCATATTTTTGGGGTGGGGTGGAATGGGAGTGGGGCAGGGAGAGGGAAAGTGTGGAAAATAAGGAGGTCCTCATCCACATTGGCGCCAACCCTTCAGATCTTGCATCCTGCCATTAATCACTCTTTATTTACAAAGAAAGAGCCTTTGACGGAAGCCTGTCACTGAGTCAGGTACTAGGCATCTCAGTATTCCTGACATTTACCCTTCAGAGTCAGCCTCGTCTCCCTGACTGATACAGAGTAATGGCCCCAGTCAGGGATTTGATATACAGTATAATCCAGCTACCCCATCTCATGGCAATCGTTACCAGGGTGAAAAAAACAATGAGTTTCTGAAAGTGCGAATTAACAATCAGGCAAGAAATTAAAAAGCTGATCCATTGGTGACTCCGAGTGCTCATTAAGACGAAGAAGGTGTGGCTGGAAACACTGGTTCCATGAGGAAGGGCCTTGGGCATCTCATTCATTGGAAATGTTTCTCAGGCTGGGGCGACCTGAATACATTGTGATTGATTTGTTTTAATTGGATGGGGATTGCTACCCAGCTGGGGAGATATACGACTGTTGTTGGAGAATATTTAATCAGACCTGTCAGAGGATTGGGAATCTGGGATCAAACTCATTTAGGAGGGAAATGAAGCTGGTCATTGGAAGTAGACAATCTGTGAGTGAAAGAGAAAAGCAGCAGAATCACAATCTGGATCTGTTAAGATGTTGTGCGTCTGAATTCTGGTCTTCAGGATCAAACTTCCATCCACGAACTCACATTTCTCGGGACAGAATCATTTCCAGCACGTTTCTTTTGCATTTTCGGCAGAAGCTCAATAACATAGTTACTATCGAAAGATTTTATTTTGTCTTTGTGATGATGTGTGTGATATTTTTTCTGAAATAGACTGCAAGTATACATCAATATTTTGAATAGTTCACTACCGCCCAAGAACCTAAAGCCAGAATGCACATTGGAAGGACTAATTTATTACATCTCACAGCATTGGATTGACACAGGAGCACAGATGTAAGCATGCAGTAATCTGTTATATATTTCCACAAATTACGAAAACAATGAGATAGCATTATGTCACAATATTGTTGTATTTGGTAGAATGCCCATAAAATGCTCAAATTGTTTATTAAGTTGGAGAACGAAGAAATAGAATATGAACCTCAGAGCCCTGAAGCTAACTAAAAAGAACAACAAGGAATTGATGCATAAATGGTCAAACGTGGACTCAGTTTTCTTTCGATAGGCAATGGCTAAAGAGTATGAAACATCTTAATGAATCACAACACTAATTCAGTCACCCATCGGACAAATAACAAACAGGATAGGTGACAATGGGTGGGGCTGCCAGATTCCAGGGCTGATCGGGAAACTTTCTGATTCCCACCCATTTACTCAGACTGCACTAACGCGGTTGATGCAGAGCATTGGCATCCAATTGCAGGTCTCGTTGCAAAAGCCAATTTTGGAGAGTACATCCCACCTGTTGGTATGGAATTTCCTGTAAATGGCATTTTCCTAGTCCAGGCTGGTAAGGCAAGTTGCCAACCTCACTGTTTCACACATAGACATTTAGATCGCTGAGGAGTGCGAGACTCTGAGAGATCGTTCTGCCAAGTACACCACAGGCTTTGTCAGGGTGAATCATTGATCCCGCAGCAGACCTGACCGAGTTGATGATAATCTCAGACAGGATTCTGTCAATTGCTTTTGGCAGTGTAACCGGTCGTCAGTCCTCCCTGTGCACCTTCTAACTTTAGATGAGAGGGATGGCAACTTTCCTGTTCGATTCACACAGGCGACCTGTTCGAAGCATACAGTTATCCACTTCCAGCAGGTCCAGGCCAATCAAGTGCCACAGAGGTGAAAACAACTCAGGTGGGCAGCCATCACTTCTGGAAGTTGTACTCATTCTTAAGGACTTGAGGGTGTTGGTCAGCTTCTTCAGAGGTAACGGCTGGTCCAGACTCTCCCGTGTGCTGTTGTCTAAGACCTCTGTGATACAGGACAGGAACAACTGTGCGGCTGCGCTGTCTGCGCACTTCATATCATATCGACTGGCAAAAAGGGATTTGCTGATCTTCAGAATGTTCTTCCTGGTGGTCGTGGTGTCAGTAGAAAACCTTTTAATCCAGATTGATCGGACAATTCGCCCCAAGGCCTGGCTCCACAAACAGACAAAGATTGTTTGGTGTGTGCTTTTACCCACAAGCTGTACCAAAGGCCACAAGTTACTCTCAGCAAACAGTTCCCAATTCACAGCTCGAAGCCCATTTCATGACAAAAATGCAAAACACAAAAAGTCAGTGAGGGGCCTATCACATCCAATCCCCATCATTTCTGTTGTAGTGTTCATCTTCTCCTTTGTGAAGTACCTGTGGGTATATGAACAGCAAGAGTTTGGAGGGATATGGGTCAAATGAGACAATTTCGTGTATCTGATCGACACAGATGAGTTTGATTTGATTCAATTTGATTGCTTTATTGTGACGTGTACGGAAATGCATTGAAAAGCTTTGTGTATGAGCAGTACAGGGCGATCACACGAGGCAACGATGTGCAGAACAAAAGCTTTTGACAGAGTCATACGGGTTATATTGCGCAGGGCGGACAACACAGGCCAGCGTTAGAAAAATCAGCATTACTAGAGTCAAGAGAGTCCATTCAATAGTCTGATAACGTCTGAGCAGAAGCTGTTTCTGAACCTGTTTGTGTATGGTCAGGTTTCTGTCCCTTTTGCCTGATGGAAGAATTTGTTGGGTATCATTACCGAGGCGGCAGGGGTCTAATGGAGTCCATCGATGGAAGTATGGCTCACGTGATGGCCTGGGTTGTCAGGATGTCTGACTGGGATCAAGTCGAAGCTTTATGCAGAAAATGAATTGGTTGAATGATCATCAATTTCTGTTTGTGTTTCTGATATACAGAGTCTGCAGTTACTTTGGTTTTGTTCAGCCCCTTCTCTAGCTTGTTGCACAGGAGGAGGTCATTTAGAAGTTGGAGGCAATGGCCCAGTGGAATTATCACTGGACTGTCAATCCACAGACCCAGGTAATGTTCTGCAGACACAGACACAGCAGATTGTGTTATTTGAATTCAATAAAAGTCTGAAATTAAAGAGGCTCATGATGACCGGTTCAGAGAGGGGAACTGCCATCCTTTCCAGTTCACTACTACGTGTGACTCCAGACGCATAACAATGTGGTTGACACTGACCTGCCCTTTAGGCAATTCGGGATGGGTGATAAATGCTGATGCTAGCCAGCGACGCCCTTATCCCTGAATGAAGAAAAACAAAGCCCCTTCTTGAACCTGTAACAGAGGAATTGGAGGAGGCAATTCCACCCATTTTTTAAATTGGAAAGGGGACCAGCAGAAGGCCATTCATCCCCTCTCAAGTGGGTAAGAACAGTCGATGGGCATTACATCAGCCCACACTGTTCGACTTGAAAAAACAACAAGGCACGCGGGAAAGGGTCGGTGTGAGGAGAGGGAATTTGTGTGACGTCCAATTACAATTGTATTGGGAATGAGGAACAGTCGTTGAGATGGAAAGAAGTGACCCTTTAAGGCAATGCAACAGGGATCAACTAATTTTGTCAATGGACAGAGTGTGAACAAGGCTCATTATTGAATTTGCAGGGATGAGACCATTTGTTGATTGCTTACAGAAAGGCAGTGCTCCTCCCCCCAACACTGACTAAAGATGGAAATCGTCTCCCTTACTCTGCATGTTATCCTTTCTCTCGTCCCCAGTATTTAATCATCAATATTCTTCTCTATGCAATCCACTGTCTTCCCCAGTGTTTAATAGTCTCCTGATACTCTATCTTTCAATTTCTCTCTCTCTCTCTCTCTCTCTCTCTCTCTCTCTCTGGATTTAAGCCTTTGTCCGTATTCCAACTCTCTGTTCACTACCTTGTATTTACTCCTTTCCCTATCTGTCTGCATTTAGCCTCTACAATGATTATTTGCACAATACGATCATTATCTGCATTTGATCTTCTGTATTTCCTTGTGTTACCCATCGCTCCTCCTTTGTATTCAGCCCTCTATTTTACTCTCTGTTTAACCCTGTCGCTAATACTTTCCGTTGAGGTTGGTCAGAATTACTCTCCATTGCACCAGATCTATGTAAACAGGACACAAGATAATCATTAACTTCCACTCTGTATTCATCATTCTCCCTTTCACTCTCTAATTATCCGTATCTCTATTACTCTTCATTTAATCCTCTCCACTTGAGGATCTGAAACCTGAATTCAGGCTGAGGTAACGAGCTGTTGTCAGGAAGAACTACTTAACACATATTCTTACGAACATTGGTGTAATTAAAATGGCTTCATAACACAAACAACATAACAATGGCTTCGAGGCTGCAAATTGACAATTCTGCTTAAAGCTGCATAAAATGGCTTTTAACCCACTAAAGCTGCATAATTGACTTGCCCACAATCTGTCTCAACAAAGATTAATAGACAATGCTTCCTTTGCAGCATAGAAATAAGTAGACTAGTTACTGGCCATCCTAACTGACCTTCAAGTGCAGGGCAAAAACTCAGTGCGTGAGATAAGAATGGTTGAATTTTGAGAAATAAAGTTTGTTCCCAGGAAATACCATGAGCTTAAGTTGCTGTCAATAAATCCATTTCATTAAATTGATCGGGAATTGTTTAAATGAACTGTACGATTGTCGCCTGTACCTCTCTTTAAGAAAAGTGTAAAAATGTCTTCGTTTGAAGCCAGTTCCTCTCAGCAACACAGGAGTTTTTAACCTCTGTGTTTCTGGATGATCTGTGCTCAGCCGTGAGGAAGATAATTGTGAAGTCATCAAGTACCAGACCGATTGCTTGTATTTATTGACTGATGGCGGAACAGACATACCACCAGACACCCCCGCCCCGGCACTGGCACCAGGGGCCTAGATCTTCGTCTGCTGCTGTGACTCGGACACGGAATGGATGGATTTCGGTTAGCAGTTGACTTCAGAGGATTCAGCCAGCCAGATATGAGTATTTTTACCCGTTTGGTTTCCTTCTCATTCATGTCGTGGTTCACCCGATACCTCGCTGCTTAACATCTCATTCCAGCCGGACTGAAAGAAAGGTGTCTGGGACCCCAGGTTATCGGGGACTCCAGGATGTCGGGGGCGAACACTGACAGGTCGGGGACCAGTGCTTAGAGTGGGCCACTCTCAAAAGGGAGGGGTTGGGGGACCCCAGGGAGTCGGGGGATCCCACTAACAGGTCGGGGACCCTCAGGTAGAGTCGGGAACTCAGAATAAGTCGGATTGGTGTTGTTTAAGAATGTCGAGAAAGTTTCAAGAAATCATTTTTCTTGTTCATTGTCGGGTTGTTGATTAGTGAAAGTTTTAGGTCGAGGTTATCTTCTCTGTTTTATCTGTTCAGCTTGCCTTGTCCTTCTTTGCTGCTTTGTCTTGTTTGTCCGCTGTGGTTTTGTTCTGTTTGTTTGGCTGTTTGTTCTTTGGTTCTGGAATATAGAAGGTGGTTGCTGCTTTCGTTGCATTAAAGAAAATAAAGCTGGCCAGTGATAAAATTATAAAATTCTCGCATACTTGGTTAAGCAGCTGTGTGCCACAGCCAGGATTTATTATACTAGTGTGCGCGTGTCTGTGTGTGTGTGTGAGAGAGAGAGACTCAGTTGATTCTGCATCATTTGACATCAATACAAACTTGCTCTCAATTGCTCCATAATTCCATGCTTCTGTCAAAGATCATTTTCACCACTCTCACCCCAACGTGTAGTACTAATGAAAGAATTGACCGAATGAAGTATAGCAGTAGCAATACGTCTGGGCCTCTCGTGCATAATCATTCTGTTCAAGGATGAGAGCAGGACTCTGCTCAATTTTGTGTATAATCTAAACCTAACATGGAGTAAAATCACTTCAGACTTTAACATTTGCTCATTGAGTGGAGGAATTGTATGAACCTTATTTAATTTCGTTACATTTTGTAAAACTGAAAGATCCAAGGTATCCCAAATAAACAGCATAGTTTTCAGAAAATGATACGAGCAGATTTGATTTTTGTTTCAGACTCGTACTTTGCAATTAATTTTGAGTCTGCCGTGTTTCATTGGTGATTATGGTGTGCCAGTCATAATTTTATTTGATATCAATTCCCCTTCCTTAATGACAATTGAAGTTTCAGTTCAACATTAAGTTGCGATAAATCATGTAACAAAATTAACATCCTATTCTTAATACCTGCGTCTGTGGATTCGCCAATTATTCGAGCATTAGAATTTTTTGTTATCATGCGAGTAGACAAGAACTTCTAATGCAGCAGCGGTCAATTCACGGCCAATAGCATTGTAAATGAACAATGACTGGTCAGGACTGCTTAAGGAACCTAATCTGGGATTTAAATTGAAGAACTAGAACCAGGTAATTATTATGGATTTCCGAGTTGGAAATTGTATACATTTTACATTTTAAACATTGAACACTGAATAAATGAATTTCCACCTTATATTGATGACTTATAAAATGTCTTAATCACCTGTTCAATTTTCAGCTCTGAACTACAGATAATGATTATTTTATTCACTATTATTATGTAAATAATTGGATTAGCCCCGAATCACAAGCGCAGAATTAATTGTCAGGATCACTTGGTCTTGTTATTTTACACATTATTGGTGACCTATCTCATTGCCTATTGGTTAATTTGAAGAATGGCTACATTAATTTGATGCTAACTGAAGAATATAAAAATACTTTACTGGCCAGTTGAGTGGAGTTTGCATGTGATTGGGGATAGATGTATTTATAACAAATGGAACTCCCAAAAGATGGGAGGTGTTGTGAATGGGTAGATGGAGAAATAAAAGGGATATGAGAAAAATGTAAGTCTACTAAGGCTGAGGAATATACAAACAGGGTGAAACAAAAACGCTATAAATCAAGAACTTAGATTCTACTCGGAATCCCGAGCCTTTGTCTGTCTAACCAACCCTATTTGAAAATGGGGATTTTGTTCTTGGATACCCTTGGGAATGGAGAGAATGGTTTATACTCTCTTACAATGGACACGCCGCGGCCTCTAAACTCGATGGAAGGGACCCCGACTGCTGATAAGGTCACAGGGCACCTCTATCATTGCACGGTCATCAGACGACCCCCATGCAAGCGGGGTGATGTTGAAGATCGAACTTACCCTATTATATGGACTCATCTTCGTCGGCATTGGTGCTCAAGAACGGACGGTTTACCCGTCCGAGCTTGAGCAACCAGAGACAGTGTCTTTTTGTGCCGAGAGACTGATTCTTTCGATGCATGGAAAGTTACCAAGAATGATTGTCGCAATGGTCAACTGCATCAAGAATATTGGACAGTTCGTTTATTGGACAAGTTTCAATAGTCTTTACCCTGTCAAAGTGCAGTTTGATTTCAGTTGTGATATGAGTGGCCCTAGTAAGCCTGTCCTGTATTCAAAGAGGTCTAAATTGGCACCTCCCAGAAGAGAAATTGGGGAAATATTATATTTCGCGAACAATATGTTTCCTCAAATTCGCAATAAATATATGGCTGGGATGAAGTGGTCTGTTATGCCATTACATCGGAAAAGACTCGTTGACCACTTTCCTCTCCCTACCACCCCATCCCAACATAGGAATCTGGAACGCTTCTTAATCGTTTTTTGGACATGATATTTCATTTGACTATTAATTATCCCCACCTGCTTGTTGCTTTTGGACATGCTCCGTGATCGCCTATCCCAATTGTAACGACAGAATGTTATGGGGGTACATTTACGTGAATGTGTCCAAGACTATTCCATGCACCTTGATTAAATTGACCAATGGCGACTCATCCTCTGTGGGGCCTCGCATCTCATGCATATGCCTACGGGAGGAGTATGTCTCTGTAACCCTGTTATGACTGGTGTTCAGGCCCTTTGTGGTATGGTTAAAAGCACCACCAACCTTCACTGTGAGATCCCGAATGGCATCTCCGTCTTCCCCATTCTTGGATGGAAGGAAACATATTGGGACAATAACCACTTCTCTTACCACAGGACGCACCACATTTACATTGTGCAGCTTTCATGATCAGCGTTCAGTGCAACCACACTTTGGAGTCATGGCCGACACATATATTCGGGAAGTTGCAAAGCCAGGCCTGTTTTTTTTATTGCAAGCTCCCTCCATTATCTATACTAAACCTGGTTATTATTTTTCCAGCCAATTCAAAGCAACAAACTTACTTGTTCTTGGCTGAAACAAGGATTCCCCCTTCTTTAGCCGGAGGGACACGTTTCCCGACTACTGTTCCCTGTCCAACTACCTGGGAATGAGGTTTCCCTGCCAAAGTTCAGTTTTATTTGAGCTCTGCGTGCACTGGAGGGGTGCTCGGGCTTTGGACAACACTGAAGCTCACTCTGTGTGCGATGAATTTCTTAGTACTACTTTCCTTCGGAGGATCTTCTGGAATGATGAGCTATCTAAAACGAAATTATCTTATTTGTGGTCTCAGACTCTTGTGCAACGAGACAGTCTTGGCCTTGGCAGGGGTTTAGGACATGCTCTCAGAATTATGCCGAACTTCCAAACAAAAGCGGTACGTCCTGAAGTACCTACTCGCCAAAGTGGGTGGGCTTTTTGCCATTGTAAAGGGCAAGTTTATGTTGGGGTTACTGACCGCATCGAGAATATTACCAACCATGTAGATAACATCCACACCTTTCTCACTCAAATGACAGAAGGCACGGAATGCAGAGATTTGGTTTTGGCTCATGGTACAACGGGTTGATAAGTCTGGCCATGTATATTGTTATTGTTTTAATTTACCTCTTTGATGGCGTTGCTATTACTAAATGTATTATGGGTGGGCTAATAATTTCTGTTGACAACATCGGTTCTCCCCATAAAATGCTTCTTCTCCATCCAAATGAAGATGAGGACGTGCGATTGCCTACCCTTGGTTCTTTGGAGGTGGAGAAGGAAGTATGTCATTCTCTAGCGTCCATTTGATTGGACTGATCGAATCTGTTTAGATCAGAGTGGTGCTGGAAAAGCACAGCAGGTCAAGTAGCATCCGAGGAGCAGGAAAATCGACGTTTCAGGGAAAGACCCTTAATCAGGAAACTAATGGCATCATCAGGGCATCTAATCTAAGTCCTCCCATAATATGGTGTGGTCATGGATCGACTAAAGAGCGGAGATGAGGATCTGGAAACTGAAGACAGGCTGAGGTAACGAGTTGTTATCAGGATGAGTCACTGCAATCCTTCCTTTCATTGAATATTTCCCTGTCTTGTATCGTTCATTAGGCTTTGGTCCTTGAACTGAAGTAACAGTTCAGCTGTCAGGGTGCAGGAGGTACAGATACTGACAGTTAGATATTTCGCAGCTTGCCAGAAATGCGCTATTTCGACCAATGTGTGCACCGTGACCTGCTCAAGGATTCGCTTGAACCTTTTCAGGAGATGGAATATCATGATCAGACATGGACAGAACCACAACCAAAGGATCACCGAATCACACCCACAATCTCGCGCAAACGTACACGTACATGTAGAAACACACACTCACCCTCAAACTCACTTACACATACATGCAGATCACATACCTATACACAGAAATATAGTCAAAGTGAGATATAGGAACATACTGACAAACAAAAGCACACATAAACGTACACATATGGACAGATGCACAATAATACCATCTGTCTGAAACATGGAAACACATCAACACACAGACTACAGCAACATTCCAGCACCCTCACAACACACAGGAATGAAAACAGAGTGCAGAAGGGGGAACACCTTCTCACACATGCGCGTGCACACATATGCACCCAGAAAAACAGGCATACTGAGACACATCCATGTATGGACAGAATGCACACACATCCACACGCAAAGAAATGCAGTCATAATGATGATTTAGAGATACGGTTGTTGGACTGGGGTGTACGAATTTTAAGATCACACAACGTCAGATTCTGATACAACAGGTTTGTTTGGAAGCACTAGATTCCAGCGTACTGCTCCTTCACCACCTGGTGAAATTTAGCAGGCACAGTGAGAAATCAGAACAAATCTACACACGGTCACACATGGGTGCGTGCGCGAGCGCACACGCACACACACACACACACACACACGCACACACACACGTATGCACACACAAATACAGAAAGGAACACATTATGTACATGCCAAATGCACACATATCCACACGCAGAGAAATGCAGTCATACTGAGATATAGGAACACATCTCCACATAAAGAATCAAACCTACAGCCCCACATACAGATGTAAAAGAACTCAGCGTAAGAGTCATTCCACACCAACTTGCAAGGACTGACAGTAACTTCTTCAGCACACACACAAGCAGTTTCAAATATAGTTACTCAACCACAACCACAATGAGATATATACAGAGTGACAGTCCGAAACAGAGACACACACACAGAGAGGCACAGAGAGATCTTGACACACGGACAGACAGCCAAACACAGTCTGATCAACACACTCACCTGATTTTACATGAACACAGTCAGGCAGAGACACACCACACTCCCACAATAATAAAATGACACTCAGAGACACGCACACATGGTGTCATAGAACCGTCATGACATGCGGAGAGTAATACACACACACACACACGCACACACAAAACCACACGGTCATAGGACTGTGACCTCACAAACAGCATACACACAAGCAAAAACACAACAGCTTCACATTGCGCAAAGAGCACACAGATAAGCAATCACACAGGCACAATAAAATACACTCACATAAGAACGCTTACTTTCTCGGGAACACTCATACAAGATTGAATAACATATCCAAATATATAAACACATGAATGGAAATTCACCACAATACTTTCCAATGCGCACAAAGGGAGACCCACACATAGATTCATAAACACAGTCATGATGGTTCAAACTCAGGGACATATCTAATGACAAAAACTGAGCGACACACAAACAAAGTGAGATCCCCATAACAGCAATGAAGTACACCCCTATGCAGAGACACACAGAGACAGTCACACACTGAAAGGGAGACGCATGAACACATTTCCCGCACAGCCACAGAGAGAAGAAAGGAAGATGATCAAACTCCAGAGGGAGAGACAGAGGGACCGAAAAAGAGATAGACAGAGAGACAGAGAAGGATAGACACAAAGGGAGACAATGAGACAGACAGACAGATAAACAGGTATAGAGACAGATCGATGCAGACAGGGAGGGACACACAGAGCGAGACAAAAATAGAGAAAGAGAGACACAGCAAGAAACTGAGAGATGGGGGGTTCAGCGTGAGAGTGGAACAACGACAGACAGGTGAGGTAGAGAGAGCGGGAGAAAGCAATATTTCTGTGAAGTAATTAGACAGGAGGTGGACCCAATAAGCTCTCAAAAACAAATGCACTTGTCCAACAACCAACTCAGATTAGGTGAAGACTGGCACCCGGAACCTTTCCCTGCTGGTTGTAATAAAGTTTTAATGTGAGCTGAACAGAGAGAATCTGACAATCATCATTGTGCAGGAACGACTGCTTCTGCCCAACACCCTCCTCCCCTGCAGGAGAAATGCAGACACCCATCATGCTGGTCTTTAACACTCACCCAAAGGGCACTCTGTGAAGACCCAATATTGCAGCTGAGACCATCACTCGCAGCCAGCCCGCCATTTAGAATCACTCCTCCAGCCGCTTTCCATCCTCTTTCCATCATAAGTGAAGAATTTACGCGACCAGCACTTCACTCTGAACTTGGGCAGAGTGGCTGTATAAAATAATGCGTTCGTGCTGCAGCTTAAATCCCTCAGCAGTTCTGCCATCAACATAAACTGGAATAGATGAGAGCTCTTCTAACGATATGCTTCTTTCGTGCTAAAGTACAAGGTGTTTGCATCCTGTGCTAACGACAGAAGTACAAAGCTGATTGATATGGTGATGAGAGATATCACCGACTTCCTCAGGTTCTCCATCCTGTGTCTTTGTGACTCTCTCCATTCCTCTGACCCTTCAGGCTCTTGCAGACTCGACTGGCCACTGAAATTTACCTGACCGTCAGAGTGTGCATCAACAGAAGTAACACGAATGGGACGAAAGGGGTTAAAATGATATCAAACCAGTTAAATCCCAGCCATTTGGCGTCAGGAAAATAAGTTGACTTTGTTACGCAAAACCTCGGAACATTGTCAATTATCCTCCAAGGTTCCAACCGAAAAGAGAAGGGAATGCGTTTTGAGTAGAGCAGAATGCCAGTTACAGCTGGAGCCACAGCCAAGGTTTTCTCTGTACAATATTTTCTTTTCACTTTCAAGCAGCAAATGGTCACAAAACGATCGACAGAGAAACGGACAGTGAACCAGACGGAACAGTCTGTGGCTACACGAATCAGGACAAAGATAGCACTGGACACAGGGGTATGTCCAGGAAACATTCTCGGTAATAATGATCTTTGAATTATCACAGCATGATCCCAGTGCTTATGAACAGCAGATACCCTGTTGCCATAGTCAACAGGCAGCGCGTAATGCAGTTATAGAGGCCGTACTTTCGCCATGACAGAACCAAAATAACCGGGAAATAATCAGAAGTCACTGAGCAAACATTCTTCATGACTGCTCAACGGAAGATCTTCATATCTAACTGGAACAGGGGATTGACAGATGGCAGAATGGCGCAATTTTTAAGGTGATTAACCAAGGTAAAAGGTTTGGAGGGGATTTGAGGAAAAGGCTTTCACTCAGAGAGGGGTGTGGGTTTTGATACGTCAGTGCTTGGGAGGGTTATTGATGTAGGAAACCTCAAAACCTTTAACAACTAATTGGGAAGAGTCCAGATTTTGTTTCGCCTTGACAGCACAAGCTTGATGGACCGGCTGACCTCTTCAGAACAGTCGGGTTCCACAATTCAAATAATTATTTCTGGGAAGTAGGCTGGGAAGTGAAACATTTTTATAAAGGAAATAAATGAGTCATGAATACCATAATTATAAAAATGAATCAGAAACAGCTGGCGAAACTCATCAGGTATGGAAGCACCTGTAGAGAGTGAAACAGAATTAATACAATCATTCTTCATCTGAAAACGTTTCTCTGAACATTTGTCAAAGAACTCAAAACATCAGTTCGGTTTTCTTCTCACGCAAGGCCCTATCATTGCAAACAAAGGACTGGGGTTGATTCTTAAAGGGAATTGAGATTCATCATATTGATGATTATCTACAATGAAACATTTGTTCTACTGGTCTTAGCATGCTGGGCGAAATCAGAGTCTTAGAGATTTAGAGGAAGGAAACTTTGTTCCAAGTCGTCCTTGCTGATCAGATAGTCTGTAATAATAGCGTCCCTTTTGCCCTCATCTCCATCAAAATCTTTCCTCCACATTTACCCATCCGGTTTTGTTTGAAATGTTGCATTTGTGCCACTCTCCAATATTTCATCTGGCAGTTCATTCCATATATGCACCACACTTTGTATGGAAATGGTTTTCCATTAGGTACGTTTTAAATCTTTCCACTGTCACCCTGAACCTATGCCCCGGGCCTCTGGACTCCCCCACCCCAAAGGAAAGAACTTGCCTATTTATCCTATCTATGCCCCTCACGATTTTATAAACCTCTATATGATCACTCTTCAGCGTCCAAAGCTCCATTAAAAACAGACTCAGCCTATTCAACCTTTCTCTATTACTCAAACCCTCCAAACCTGGCAATATCCATGTAAATCTTTTATGAACCCTTTCATGTTTCACACCACTCTTCTGATAGGAGGGAGACCAGAATTGCACAGAACTTTTCCAAAAGTAGTCTAACGAATGTCCTGTACAGGTACAAAATGAACTCACAACTCCTCTAATCAATGCTCTGAACAATAAAGGAGCACATACGAAACGGCCTCTTCATTATCCTAGCATCCAAAGACTCCACTTTCAGGGAACTACAGAACTGCACTCCAAGGTTTCTTTGCTCAGTAACATTCCCCAGGAGCTTACCTTAGTGTACAGGTCCTGCCCTGGTTTGCTTTTCCAAACTTAGCACCTCACATTTACATAAAGTAATCTCCATCTGCAACTCCTCAGTCCATTGGCCAATCTGATCAAGATCCCGTTATACACGGACATAACTTACTTTGCTATCTACTATTAGATACATTTTGGTTACATCTGCAAATTTACTAGCTATACCTCCCATATTCACATTTAAATCATTTATATAAATGACAAAAAGCAGTGATTCAGTATCAACCCTTGTGGAACACCACTGGTCACAAGCCTCCAGTCTGAAAAGCAGCCCTATACCACCACTCTCTGCCTTCTACATTCCATCCTGTATCCAGATTGCTAGATCTCCCTCTTTTCCATGTGGTCTGAACTTGCTAATCAGTGTACCATGAGGAACCTTGACAAACTCCTTACTGACGTCCATATAGATCACGTCCACCACTCTGCCATCACCAATCCTCTTCGTTACTTGTTCAAAAACTCAATCAAGTTAGTGAAACATGATTTCCCACGAGCAACGCCATGTTGACAACCACTAATTAGTCATTGCCTATCCAAATAGAGTGTACATATAAATCCTGTCAATCTGGATTTCCCTCCAACAACTTCCATACCACCAATGTCAGGCTCACCTGTCTAAAGTCTGCTGGGTTATCCTTACAACCTTTCTTAAATAGTGGCGCACATGAGGCAACTTGCAGTTTTCCAGCACATCACCTATGACGATTGATTATCCAAGCATCTCAACAAGGGTCCAGCATTCAATCCCCCAGCTAGCCACAGATCAAATCCTGGGGATTTATCAAACTTTATGCATTATTTCATAACCAGCTCATCCTGCCCTGTAATATGGACATTTTTCAAGATGTCACAATCTATTTCCCCACATTCTATGTTTTCCAGGCCTTTCTCCACAGTGAACAATGATACAGAATGCTCGTTTAGTATCTGCCCCATCTTCAGCCGTTCCACACATTGATTGACTTGCTGATCTTTGAGCGGTCTTCTCTCCTTAAATACCTTTTCGTCCTGAATGTATGTAAGAAATCACCTTGGATTCTCCTTAACCCTATCTCCTTAACTCTATTTGCAAAAATTATCTTTTGTCCCGTATGTGCCCTCCGGATTTCCCTCATAAGTGTACTCCTACTGCCTTTGTACTCTTTGAAAGATTCACTTGATCACTGCTGTCTAAACTTATCTTATGCTTCCTTATTCCTACCAACCTCTTCTTTCACCCGAACAGGAACATACTCTAAGATCTTGCCAAATGGCCATCCTCCAATTTAGAACTTTAACTTTTAGAACTGTTCTGTCATTTTCCATCACTATTTTAATCGAACAGAATGCAAGTTTCTGGTCCCACAGTGTTGCCCCACCTACACCTCAGTCATCTGCCCTGTCTTGTTTCCAAGAGTAGGTTAGATTTTGTAGGTTTTCTACTCGGTACATGCACACACTGAAACAGAAAATTTTGATTTTCACACGAAGCAAATTCATCTCCATCCCAGCCCTTAGAAATGTGACAGTCCAAGTCTATATTTGGAAAGTTAAAATCCCCTTCCATGACCACACGCTTATTCTTACAAATAACTGAGATCTCTTCACAAATTTGTTTCTCAATTTCCCACTGACTAGTGGGGAGTCTATCGGGCAATTACACTAAGGTAAACAGCCCTTGCTTAATTCTCAGTTCTACGCAAATATCTTCCCTGTATGTATTCCCAGGAATATCCTCCTTAAGTGAAGCAGTTAAATTATCCGTTATCAAAAAGCAAGTCCCGCCACCTTCTCTTGTGCACCTTCATTTCCTTCCTGCAGCACGTCCATCGTGCAGGTTGACGCTGCTCGTTCTGTCAATCCCTGAAAGCCATCTGTGTAATTGCTATGATATTCCAGTCCCATGCTCCGAACTATGACAGCAAATCACCTGTCTTCCCAGTTCGGCATCTTGTACAGAAATAAATGCAATTTAATTTGGCAGTCCGCCCTCATTCTCTGCTTTGGGCAACCCTACACTGACGATTGGACTTGCACCTTTTCCCAGTTGTATCAGTCTCAGACTGATTTATTTCCTCATGATCGCCCTGGTACACCACCCCAGCCCCGCACCTCCACCATCCCCGCACCCCCCACTCCAACTTTACTAGTTTCAATATTCCTGAACATCACGAACAAATCTCCCTGCAAGTAAATTAGTTTTCTTTCAATTCAGGTGCAATCTGTCCTTGTCATAGAGGTCACTTCTACTCCAAGAAATATTCCAATGATTCCAAAATGTGAACCCTTCTGCCTTGCACCAGCGCCTCAGCCATGAATTCATCTGCTATATCTTCCTATTCCTATAATCACCAGCTCGTGACAACTGGAGTAATCCAGATATTACTACTCCCAAGGACCTCCTTCCTGCCTGACGTCTTATATTTCCCCTTCAGAATTTCCTCCTTTATCCTTCCTATGTTGCTAGTTCCAATATACACAAAGACCTCCTGCTGGTCGCACTCCCCTTTGAGAAAGTCTGCACCCTCTCCGAGACATCCTTGATCCTGGCACTCGTGAGGCAACAAGCACACTTGTCCGCGGCAATGTCTTTCTCTGCCTCTGAGCAAAGAGCCCCTGGTCACAATTGATCACTTCGAACCTGACATAACCCTAATTACATTAGAACCAGTCTTTGTACCAGAAACTTGGCTGTCAGTGCTACATCACTCCCTACAATTTCCTAAACAGCATATAAGTTTAAAATACACATGGCCACAGTAGACTCCTGCGGTAACTATACCCCTCTCCTGTCTTTCCGAGCTATAACACAACTACTTGACCGTGTCGGCTTTTGTTCACTTGCTTCTATAGCTTCCATCCATCAGACCACCGAGCTCCTGAAAATTGCTCATTGTCTCTAAATGCTGCTCCAACTGATCCATGCGATATGATCGGTTTTGCAACCAAGCATATTTACTGGAGACATAATCATCAGAACTTGGAAGGTCTCCCCCATCTCCCACATCCAACAGGTAGAGTACATCACTCCACTAAAGGCCATCTTCGCACCCTAATAATCTACACACCCAGAAAATACCACAGCTTTACTGCTCGGAAAGACAATGCTCCCGGCTAATGCAGTGCCTCGACTTTATATTTTTACATTTTAATCAAGTGACAGTTCTCAATCAAGCCGATAACCAAAAAGAACTCACACTACTCAAATGGTAGTATTAAACAAAAAAGAACTCAGCAACACAACATTTAAAAACCATAAATGTACCTACTCCTGTGCTGTGAACTCTCCTATACAGGCGCCTCCTTTATTTACATTGTGTTGGGTTGACCTTTTTATCCCTAAATTTCCAAAATAATGCAACAGCTCATAAAACAATAATTATTATTCACGGAATTTGTGGAAGTCAGCGCTGACACCTAAAATACCCCAAGTATTGGAGCATCTCTCACAGCCACAATCTTTTCCCGTCCTCGAATTAGGATTACCTCGAATCGTCTGGTCAGTATCTTACAAAAACATGAGTTGTTGCACTTGAGAAGATGTAATTGTCTGGCGGACATTACTAACAGAGCTGAGAATGGCTTGTTTCATCATCAAAAGTGCAAACCACGATCTGACTCATCTCTGCGGTGATAAACTAAGTTTCTGTTAAGTCATTGAATCCCACACAGTTTGTTTTGGAAAATGATCAATTCCTTGTAAAGTTTAGCAACTGTTCTAATTTGGCTGACATTCAGTCAGCAAATAATGGAAAATGCAAATAGGGAGATGTGACTTTTTACTGTATTCTCTGCATTAGCTGACTCAAATCGTTTTGGAATGTGCTTATTGATATTTAATGAATAAACAACACAATACAAAACAAGACAGGCAGATTACTACTGCAATTAGTGAATTGAGCAGCTCCAATCCATTGTATAATATGATTTTAAAAATCACATCTCGCTGACTCTCTATTATGTTATATCATGTCAGAGGCAATTAAACTTTAAATTGATAACCAAATGAAGGGTTCATGCCCGATACGTCATTTCTCCTGCTCATCGGAAACTGCCTGAATTGCTGTGCCTTTCCAGCATCACACTCACGACTCTGATCTCCAGCATCTGCAGTTATCAATTTCTCCTCGGTGATGACCAGTAATTTGCACTAAGCCGCATTTGTGTGAGCCAGCCAGTGTCTCATGTATTTCCATTGTTACAGATCTGGCAGGGGCTGAGGGAATTTGTTTTGCATTGGATCTGGTGCTGAGTGAGGGAGTAGTAACTTTGGGAGAGGTAATATGGAATTACATCTCATTGTTCATGCCTGATCAGTGTCTGGGGCATACAATCGATCTGGACGAATGTCGTTGGGGCGCAATGTATTTGAAGAGTGGGGTTAGTTTATGAGTTCATCGGGAGTTAGCCTAGTGTTTAATAGCCTCACATCTGTTCCAGCACAAGCTGATTAATTATAGAACACGCCAGATCCTCGTCAGAAATCCAACTTGATGGATGATAACCTTATTTGTTTTAATTTAACAAAGTGATCTCTTGTTGAAAGTAAACACACAACGCTGCAAATATTGTTTCCTCATCAAAACAGAAGTTTATTGCAAAAGAAATGACGGCAAACTAGAATAAACCAAACTTTGCACCTATAACACAGAGTACAAGGTAATGACACGCAGTATATTGCATAACTCTCTTTAATCTCAAAACAATGTATCAATGAAACAAAAGGACACGATTTTTATCTCTCTACATAACACGACTCTCAGTGCCATTCCAAAGAAAACAAGTCCCATAATGGGTGGCACGGTGGCACCACTGCTGCCTCACAGCGCAAGAGACACGGCTTCAATTCCCGCCTCAGCAACTGACTGTGTGGAGTTTGCACATTCTCCCCGTGTCTGCGTGGGTTTCCTCAGGGTGCTCCGGTTTCCTCCCATAATCCAGAAATCTGCAGGTTAGGTTGGTTGGCCATGCTAAATTACACCGGAGTCTCAGGTTAAGTGCAATGCAGGATAGCCATGTCCAGTGGTAAGGCAAAGGATAGGAAGGACACAATTCGTGAACCATGGATGACAGGAGAAATTTTACAACGCGCCAAGAGGAAAAGGGAAGCGTACAAAAGATCGATGCAGTTAAGAACAGAACGGGCCCTGACGGAATGTTGGAAGAGTAGGACATGTCTTCAACAATCAAGGGTATTAGGGGTCATGAAATAGCTTTAGCAAGCAGAATTAGGGACAATCCCAACGTATTTTATTCTTATATAAGAAACAAGCAGGTAACGAGGGAAAGGATTGGCCCTTTAAAAGATAATGAAGGAAGGCTGCGTGCCAAACCTGAGAGAATGGGTGAGATTCTGAATGATTGCTTTGAGTCAGTGTTCACTGAGGTGAGGAACATGATGAATCTTGAGATTACAGATAGACGTTTGATGAGTCTGGATCACGTTGGCATAAGTAGGGCAGATGTGTTGTATTTGCTAGAGGTTATCAAGGTGGATAAATCCACAGAATCGGATGTGATCTATCCCACGGGAGGTGAGAGAGGAAATAGCTGGAGCCCTTACAGATATCTTTGGGGAAAACTGAAATACAGGTGAGGTGCTGGAGGACTGAAGGGTTGCTCATGTTGTCGCCCGGTACAAGAAGGGTAGTAGTACAGACCAGTAACTTCAGACCAGTGACCTTGACGTCCGTGGTGGGGAAGTTGCTAGAGAGGTTACTTAGAGGTAGGTTCTATTAATATTTAGAAAAGAATGAGTTATCAGAGATCGGCAACATGGTTTTGTGCGGGGGAGATCCTGCTTTACCAACTTAATAGAGTCATTGAGGAAGTCACCAAGTTGTTAGATGAAGGGAGGGCTGCTGATGTCATATAAATGGACTTTAGTAAGGCATTTTATTAGGTTCCCCATTGTAGACTCATGGAGAAAGTGAAGTCACGTGGTGTGCAGGGTGTTCTACCGAGGTGAGTAAAGAACTGGTTGAGCAACAGGAGACTGAGAGTAGAAATTGAAGGGAGTTTAAGAAATGAGAAACCTGACCAGTGATGTTCCTCAGGGGTCAGTATTATAGATTTGTAGATTACTTACAGTGTGGAAACAGGCCGTTCAGCCCAAAAAGTCCACACTGATCCTCCGAAGAGCAACGCACCCAGACCCATTACATTTACTGCTTCACCTAACAGTATGGGCAATTTAGCGTGGCCAATTCACCTGACCTGCACATTTTTGGACTGTGGGAGGAAACCGGAGCACCAGGAGGAAACCCACGCAGACATGGCGAGAATATGCAAACTCCACACAGACTGTTGCCTGAGGCGGGATTATGAACCCTGGTGCTATGAGACAACAGTGCTAACCACTGTCCCCACCGTTCTTTGTAATATACATAAATAATCTAGAAGAGGGCACTGTTGTTATGATCAGCAAGTTTACAGATGACACAAAGATTGGTGGAGTAGCAGAAATCATAAGGGACTGTCAGAAAATAAGGAGGATATAGATAGACTGGAGAGTTGGGCAGAAAAGTGGCAGTTGGCTTTCAATCCAGACAAATATGAGGTGATGCATTTAGGTAAGTGTAATTCTAGAGCGAATTATACAACGATTGGAAGAGCATTGCGAGAAGTTGATGGACAGAGATATCTGGGAGTCCAGGTCCATTTAATGCTGCAGAGTTGCATCGAGTGGTCAAGAAGACATATGGGGTACTGGGCTAATGGTCGGATACTTGCTGGTGTGGTTGAGTGGAGGGATCTTGGTGTCCATGCACACAGATCTCTGAAAGTTGCATCGTAAGTAAATAGTGCTGTGAAGAAGGCATATGGTGTACTGGCTTTTATTGGTCGAGGAATTGAGTTATGAAGTCCTGAGGTCATGTTGCAGTTGTATAAGACTCTGGTGCGGCCGCATCTGGAGTATTGTGTGCAGATTTGGTCGCCATACTATAGGAATGATGTGGAGGCACTGGAACGGGTGCGGAGGAGGTTTACCGGGATGTTGCCTGGTATGGTTGGAAGATCGTATGAGGAAGGGCTGAGGCACTTAGGGCTGTTTTCATTGGAGAAAAGAAGGTTTAGGCGTGACTTGATAGAGGTGTACAAAATGATTAGGGGTTTAGATAGGGTTGAACATGCGAACCTTTTTCCACGTATGGAGTCAGCTATTACAAGAGGGCAAAGCTTTCAATTAAGGGGTGGTAGGTATAGGACAGAAGTTAGGGGTAGATTCTTTACTCAGCGAGTCGTTACTTCATGGAATGCCCTGCCAGTAGCAGTGGTGGACTCTCCCTCTTTATGGGCATTTAAAGGGGCATTGGATAGGCATATGGAGGATAGTGGGCTAGTGTAGGTTAGGTGGGCTTGGATCTGCGCAACATCGAGGGCCAAAGGGCCTGAACTGCGCTGTATTTTTCTATGTTCTATGTTCTATAGTATGCTTGCCTTAATTGTACGGGGTATTCAGTATAAGCACTGGCAAGTCATGTTAAAATTATCCAAGACATTGGTTCGGCTGCATGAAGAATACTGTGTACAGTTTTGGGCGCCACATTACCAAAAGGATGTGGACGCTTTGGAGAGGGTGCAGAGAAGGTTTACGAGGATGTTGCCTGGTATGGAAGGTGCTCGCTATGAAGAGAAGTTGAGGAGGTTAGTTTTATTTTCAGTAGCAAAAAAGAGATTGAGGGGGACCTGACTGATGTTTACGAAATCATGAACGGTATAGACAGGGTGGATACAGACAAGCATACAGGGTGGATACAGACAAGCTTTTTCCCAGAGTGAAGAATTCAATAACGAGAGGTCATGCTATCAAGGTGAGAGGTGGAAAGTTTAAGAGGAATACACGCGGCAAGTACTTCACAAAGAGGGTGGTTGTCGTTTGGAACGCGATGCCAGCAGAGGTGGAAAGGCAGGCACGGCAGATTCGGTGAAGATGCATCTGGACAAATTCATGAGTAGGTGGGGAACAGAGGGGTACAAATGCTTAGGATTTGACCAATAGTTTTAGACAGTACATTTGGATCGGCTCAGGCTTGTCTCTCTCACAGACAGACTTTTCTGTGGCCAGCAGAGAAAAAAAACACAATGGGTGTTGTTTCCCTGGTGCCAGGATCATGGATATCTCAGAGAGAGTGCAGAATGCTCTCCCGGGGGTGCGGGGCCCGCAGGAGGTTATTGTCCACATTGTAACCAACGACATTGGAAGGGAACAGGTTGAGTCTCTGAAGGGAGATTACAGAGAGTTAGCTAGTAATTTAAAAAGGAGGTCCTCAAGGGTATTAATATCTGGATTACTCCCAGTGCTACGAGCAAGTGCGGGCAGGAATAGGAGGATATAGAAAATGAATGCATGACGGAGAAGCTGGTGTCCAGGAGAAGGATTCACGTTTTTGGATCATTGGAATCTCTTTTCGGATAGAAGGTACCTGTCAAAGAAGGACGGAATGCACCTAAATTGGAAGGGGACTAATATACTGGCAGGGAAATTTGCAAGAACTGCTTGGATTAAAACTGGCAAGATATGGGCGGGGGAGGGCGGGGGTGGGTGTTTGGCGGTTGGGGGCGGGTGATGGGCGGGACCCAGGGAGATAGTGAGGAAAGTGATCGATCTGAAACGGTAACAGCTTAGAAGAGAAGTGGGTCAAACAGTCAGGGCAGACAGGGACAAGGTAGGAATAATAAATTAAACTGCATTCATTTCAATACAAGCGGCCTAACAGGGAAGGCTGATGAACTCAGGGCAAGGTTAGAAGCATTGGACTGGGATATCATAGCAATTACAGAAACATGGCTCAGCGATGGTCAGGACCATCAGCTGAATGTTCCAGGATACAAATGCTACAGGAGGGATAGAAAGGGAGGCAAAAGAGGAAGGGGAGTTGCATTTTTGATAAGGGATAGCATGACAGCTGTGCAAATGGAGGATATTCCCGGAAATACATCCAGGCAAATTATTAGGGTGGAATTGAGAAATAAGAAAGGGATGATCACCTTATTGGGATTGTATTATAGACCCTCCAATAATCAGAGGGAAATTGGGAAACAAACTTGTACGGAGATCTCAGCTAACTGTAAGAATAATAGGGTAGTTAGGGTAGGGGATTTTAACTTTCCAAACATCTACTGGGACTACCATAGATTTCAAGGATAAGACGGAGAGGAAAGTCTTAAGTGTGGACAGGAGAATGTTTTTGATTCAGTATGTGGATGTACATCCTATAGAAGGTGCATAACTTGACATATTCTTGGGAAGTAAGGCAGAGCAAGTGAGTGAGGTTTCAGTGGGCGAGCCAATTGGGGCCAGCGACCATAATTCTATTTGTTTATAAGTAGTGATGGAAAAGGATAGACCAGATCTAAAAGTTGAAGTTCTAAATTGGAGAAAGGCCAATTTTGACGGTATTGAACCTGATTGGAGGCAGTTGTTCACAGGTAAAGGGACAGATGGAAAATGGGAAGCCTTCAGAAATGAGATAACAAGAATCTAGAGAAAGTATATTCCCGTCAGGGTGAAAGGGAAGGCTGGTAGGTATAGGGAATGCTGGATGACAAAAAACTTGAGGGTTTGGTTAAGAAAAAAGAGGAAGCATATGTCAGGTACAGGGAGGATAGATCGAGTGAATCCTTAGATGAATAGTATAAAGAAAGTAGGAGTATACTTAAGGGATAGCTTTGGCAAATACAATTAAGGAGAATCCAAAGGGGTTTTACAAATATATAAAGGAGAAAAGGGTAAGTAGGGAGAGAAGAGGGCCTCTCAAAGATCAACAAGGCGGCCTTCCTATGGAGCCACAGAAATGGGAGAGATACTAAATGAATATTTTGCATCAGTATTTACTGTGGAAGAGGATAAGAAATATATAGATTGTCGGGAAATAGATGGTGATATCTTGTAAAATGTCCAGATTACAGAGGAGGAAGTGCTGGATGTCTTGAAACGGTTAAAAGTGGATACATCCCCAGGACCTGATCAGGTGTATCTGGGAACTCGGTGGGAAGCGAGAGAAGTTAATTGCCGGGCCCCTTGCTGAGATATTCGTATGATTGATAGTCACAGGTGAGGTGCCAGAAGACCGGAGGTTGGCAAACGTGTTGCCACTGTGTAAGAAGGGTGGTAAAGAGAAGCCAGGGTACGATAGACAGCTGAGCCTGACCTCGGTGGTGGGCAAGTCGTTGGAGGGACTCCTGAAGGACGGGATGTACATGTATTTGGAAAGGCAAGGATTAGGGATCGTCAACATGGCTTTGTGCGTGGGAAATCATGTCTCACAAACTTGATTGAGTTTTTTGAAGAAGTAACAAAGAAGATTGATGAGGGAAGAGCAGTCGATGAGCTCGATCTGGACTTCAGTAGGGCGTTCGACAAGGTTCCCCATGGGAGACTGATTAGCAAAGTTAGATCTCGTGGAATACATGGGGAACAGCCATTTGGATAAAGAACTGGCTCAAAGGTAGAAGACAGAGGGTGGTGGTGGAGGGTTGTTTTGTTAGACTGGAGGCCTGTGACCAGTGGAGTTCCACAAGGATCGGTGCTGGGCCCTCTGTTTTTGTCATTTACATAAATGATTTGGATGCGAGCATAAGAGGTACATTCAGTAAGTTTGCACTTGACACCAAAATTGTAGGTGTAGTGGACAGCGAAGAGGGTTACCTCAGATTACAACAGGATCTGGACCAGATGGGCCAATGGGCTGAAAAGTGGCAGTGGAAGTTTAATTCAGATAAATGCGAGGTGCTACATTTTGGGAAAGCAAACCTTAGCAGGACTTATACACTTAATAGTAATGGCCTAGGGAGTGTTGCTGAACAAAGAGACCTTTGACTGCAGCTTCAGAGCTCCTTGAAAGTTGAGTCGCAGGTAGATAGGTTAGTGAAGAAGGCGTTTGGCATGCTTTCCTTTGTTGGTCAGAGTATTGAGTGCAGGAGTTGGGAGGTCATGTTGCAGCTGTACAGGACATTGGTTAGGCCACTGTTGGAATATTGCGTGCAATTCTGGTCTCCTTCCTATCGGAAAGATGTTGTGAAACTTGAAAATGTTCAGAAAAGATTCACAAGGAGGTTGCCAGGGTTGGAGTTTTGAGCTATAGGGAGAGGCTGAACAGGCTGTGGCTGTTTTCCCTGGAGCATCGGAGTCTGAGGGGTGACCTTATAGAGGTTTACAAAATTATGAGGGGCATGGAAACGATAAATTGCCAAAATATTTTCCCTGGAGTCGGGGAGTCCAATACTAGAGGGCATAGGTTTTGCATGAGAGGGGAAAGATATATAAGAGACCTAAGGGGCAATCTTTTCATGAAGATTGTGGCAACTGTATGGAATGAGCTGCCAGAGGATGTGGTGGAGGCTGAGACAGTTACAACAGTTAAGAGGCATTTGGATGTGTATATGAATAGGAAGGGTTTGGAGGTTAATGGGCTGGTTGCTGAGAGGTGGGACCAGATTGGGTTGGGATCTCTGGTCGACATGGACGTTGAACCGAAGTGTCTGTTTCCATGCTTTCCATCTCTATGTCTCTATGACTCGAAGAGATTTTGGAGTGCAGGTTCATTGATCCTTGAAAGTGATGTCTCAGTTAGCTAGGGTGGTGAAGAAGACGGTTAGTATAGTTTGCTTGATTGGTCAGAGCACTGAGTATTGGAATTGAGAGATCATGTTGTGTCTGGACAGGACTTTGCTTCGGCCACTTTTAGAATATAGTGTGCATTTCTGGTCTTCCTCCAAAAGGGAGGATATCTTGAAACTTGAAACATTTCGGAAAAGATTCATTAGGATGTTGCCATGATTGGAGTATTTGAGCGATGCAGAGATGCTGAGGAGGTTGGGGCTGATTTCCCTGGAGAGTCGGAGGCTGAGGGGTGACTTATAGATGTTTACAAAACCATAACGAGCATGGTCAAGGTAAGTAGAAAAGTTCTTTTCCATGGGTTTGAGGAGTCCAAAACTCGAGCGGATAGGTTTAGGGTGAAAAGGGAAAAATTATGGAATGCCCTGCCAGCAGCACTGGTGGACTCTCCCTCTTTATGGTCATTTAAGCGGGCATTGGACAAGCATATGGAGGTTATTGGGCTAGTGTAGGTTAGGTAGGCTTCGGTCGGTGCAACATCGAGGGGCAGAGGGCCTGAACTGCGCTGTATTTTTCTATGCTCTATGCTCTATGTTGTATTAAAAGGGACCTAAGGGGTAACCTTTTCATGCAAAGGGTGGTGCATGTGTGGAATGAGCTGCTCGACGATATGATGGTAGCTGGTATAATTACATTTAAAAATAATCTGGATGGGTCACCGTTTAGAAAGATTTTAGACAGATGTTGGGACAGATGAGACGAGATTAATTTAGGATATATGGACTGTATGAACAATTTGGTCGAAAGGGCCTGTTTCTGTGCTGTATATCTTTATGACCCGAACTATGCCTGGTAAGTGAATAGCAGTTTACCAAATGTTCCATTTTGAGGTGAATATCACCACTTTCAATCACAATTGTCTCTTGAAATAGATCCCTATGTTTTTGGTTGAAATGATAGGGAATTGCGTGCGCAGAAACATGAGATTATGGTTTGAGTTCAATGATCCATTTTGGATGAAAATGCTCTGATCAACAGTGATTCCATTAACTCTGTTTCTCTCCCCACAGATTCTGCCATACCTGTTGGGTTTTGCCAGTTATACCTCATTCAGTTTCACGTTTTCAGCATTCAAATACCTTTCATTTATTGCATTAAAATGCTTCACTTCCCAATCTTCCCCCAAAAGTAATTCTTAGAATAATAAAATCCAACGATACCGAAGAGGTGCTTCGTGCCACTGAGTTTGTGTTATAAAATCGACACGAAATCTACACCCGCCCCAGCTTCGAGCACTATGCACGTCGTCTCCAATAAAATGACGCCTCAAGTGTTCATACAAGTAGTTTTTCAGGTTTGTGAGGTTTCCTGCTTTATCACCCTCCAGGGAATGAATTACCACACCCTCACCATGCTCTGGGTGAAACACCTTGCAAAGACCCCCTCTAAACCTTTTCCCTTTCATCTTAAAGAAGATGCCCTCTACCATCTGTTGATTGCCTGCCCACAAGTAGTCAAACACAGGATAGAGCTGCTTCAACCAATGTGTCAGGCCATTGAAGATGTCATATTCAAACTCGATATCTTAACACTTCCAGCTGGCCCAGTTCGGTGCTGAGATCTTCTATTGCTCTCTGAACCGACGCAGAGAATATTTGATCATTAATTTCTGATTTGCAGTTTACCTCCTGTGTCTTTCAGTTAATTTGCTGGCGGTTTTGGTTCTCGCATGGGAAAAATGCGGCCTCTCTAACTGCACAATGCTTTGGCCATGGCAACATGGGATCTCCTGTTCATTCTCACTGAGATCATTATGTGGCAATTCAAATACATTTACTACCCAGGATCTTTCCTGAACATGACTCCTGTGTGCAGTGCTGTCTATGCCTTACCTCGAGCAGCAACAGACTGCTCCGTCTGGTTCACTGTCCTTTTCTCCTTTGAACGTTTTGTGGCCATTTCCTGTCTGAAACTGAAGAGAAAATGTTGGACAGAGAAAGACTTGGCTGTGGCTCTGGCTGCAACCAGCATTCTACTCTGTTCAAAAAACATTCCCTACTATTTTCGCTTTCAACCTGGGAGGATAATTGACAATGTTCTTCAGTGGTATTGTCGAACAAAGTCAAGTTATTTTACTGATCCCAGGTGGCTGGGGTTTAAGTGGTTCGCTCTCATTTTGATGGTTTTAATCCCAATCGTGTTAATTCTGTGGATGAATACTCTCTCTCGTTCACCACTGCACACGTCAGAACAGTTATCCTGAGAGTCAACCCAAGGAAAGTATTGGGCCTGGATGGAGTCCCTGCCGTGCAATTAGATCCTGAATGGAACAACTGGCTGGGGCACTCACTGACATCTTCAAACTCTCCCTCCAACACGGTGAAGACCCTATCATCTTCAAGAGGACCACCACCATCCCCCCACACACATTCTCTCTCTCATGTACACACGCAATCTCTCTCTCAAGCACACACTCATTCTCTCTCTCTCACATATACATGCATTCTCTCTCTCACGTGCACAAGCATTCTCTCTCTCACGTACACTCATTATCTCTCTCACGTACATACTCATTCTCTCTCTCATATACACATGCATTTTCGCTCTCTAACACACTCATTCTCTCTCTCACGTACACACTCATTCTCCCTCTCATGCCCACACTCATTCTCTCTCTCGCTCATGCACACACGCATTCTTTCTCACATACGAACGCATTTTCTCTCTCACATACACATGCAATCTCTCTCACGCACACTTATTCTCTCGCTCACGCACACAATCATTCTCTCTCTCACGCACACATGCATTCTCTCTCTCATGCACACACTCATTCTCTCTCTTAAGCACACACTCATTCTCTACTCGCATGCACACACGCATTCTCTATCTCACTCACACACACATTCTCTCACTCATGTACACACGAGTTCTCTCTCTCATGCACACACTCTTTCTCTCTCCCTCACGCACACACTCATTCTCTCATTCATGTACACATGCGTTCTCTATCTCATGCATACATGCATTCTCACTCTCATGTGCACTTGCATTTTCTCTCTCATGCAAATGCACATTCTCTCTCATGCACACACTCATTCTCTCACTCATGCACACATGCATTCTCTCACACACACACATTCTCTCTCTGATGCTCACACTCATTCTCTCTCTCACGCACGCACTCATTCTCTCTCTCACGTACACACACATTTTATCTCTCTTGCACGCATGCATTCTACGTCTCACACAAGCTCATTCTCTCTCACACACATGCAAGCATTGTCTCTCTCGCACACACATTCTCTCTCTCGCGCACACGCATTCTCTCTCATGCACACGTTCTCTCTCTCACGCACTCATGCCCTCGATTTCCCTTACACATACACACTCCGTCTTTCTTGCACCCACACACACTCTCGCCCACATGCACTGTCTTTCTCTTTCACACACACTCACTCTTTCTTGCACTCACACACTCTCACAACCGATCACACACACTCGCTTGCGTTCACTCGCACTAACTAAATATTTCATACACACTTTCTCTGTCATGTGCGCACATCCTCTCTTTCTGTCTCTCTCTTTCCCGCTATTTCACTGTCGCTCTCTCTCTGTCGCTCTCTCTCTCTGTCCCTGTAACTCTCGTGCTCTCTCTCTTTCTCTATGTCTGTCTGACTCACGCTCTCTGTCTGTCTCTCTGTCTCTCTTTCTCTGTCCCTCTTTCTCTGTCTGTCTGACTCTCTCTCTGTCTCTCTCTTGGTTTCTCTCTCTCTGTCTGTCTGCCTCTGTCTCTGCCTCTCTCTCTCACTCCATCTCCCTCTCCCTCTGTTTCTCTCTCCCTCTGTCTCTCTCTCCCTCTGCCCCCCTCTCTCTCCGCCCGTCTCTCTGTCCCTCTCTCTCCATCTCCCTCTGTCTCTCCGTCTCTGTCCCACTCTCTCCCTCTGTGTCCCTCTCTCTGTCACTCTGTACCTCTCTCTCTGTCTCTCTGTCCCTCTCTCTCTGTCCCTCTCTCTCTCTTTGTTTCTTTGTACCTCTCTCTGTCTCCCTGTCCCTCTCTTTCTCTCTGTCCCTCTCTCTCTGTCCTTCTGTTCCACTCTCTGTGACCCTCTCTCTCTGTGTCTCTCTCTCTGTCCCTCTCTCTCTGTCCCTCTCTCTCTGTCACTCTGTCCCTCACTCTCTCTCTAATGTACCACTCACTCTCTATTGTCCCTATCTCTCTCTCTGTCCCTCTCTCTCTGTCCCTCTCTCTCTATCTCTCTGTCCCTCTCTTCTGCCTCTCTCTCTCTCTCCGCCCTCTCTCTCTCTTTCCCTCCGTCTCTCTCTGTGTCCCTCTCTCTCTCTCTGTGTCCCTCTCTCTCTCTCTGATTCCCCCTCTCTCTGTGTACCCCTCTGGGTCTATCTCACTCTCTGTTCCCCTTTCTCTCTCTCTCTCTCTCTCTCTCTGTGTACCCCTCTCTCTCTCGGTCTGTCTCTCTCTGTCCCTCTCTTTCTCCCGATGTCCCTCTCTCTCTGTATCCCCTTCTCTCTCTCCTTCTCTCTGTCCCTCTCACTCTATCTCTCTCTGTCCCTCTCTCTCTCTGTCTCTCTCTGTCCTCCCCCTCTCTGTCTCTTTCCCTCCGTGTCTCTCTGTGTCCCTCTCTCTCTCTGTGTCCCTCTCTCTTTCTGTCTCGCCCTCACTCTCTGTCCCCTCTCACTCTCTGTCCCCGTTCTCTCTCTATCTCTGTGTCCCTGTCTCTCTGTCCCTCTCTCTATGTTTCTGTGTCCCTCTCTCTCTGTCTCCTCCTCTCTGTCTCTTTCCTTCCGTCTCTCTCGCACACCTCTCTCTGTCCCTCTCTCTTTCTGTCTCCCCCTCACTCTCTGTCCCCCTCTCTCACTCTTTGTCCCCTCTCTCTCTCTGTTTCCCTCTCTTTCTCTGTGTACCTCTCTCTCTCTGTCCCCCTCTCTCTCTGTCTTTGTGTACCTCTCATTCTCTCTCTGTCTTTCTGTCCCTCTCTCTCTCTGTCCCTCTCTCTCTGTCCTCTTTTCTCTCTCTGTGTCCCTCTCTATCTCTGTGTCCCTCTCTCTCTTTGTCTCTCTCTCTCTGTCTCTCTCAATCTATCTCTCTGTCCCTCTCTCCCTGTCTCTCTCTGTCTCCACCCCCTCTCTCTCTCGTTCCCTCCGTCTCTCTCTGCCTCCCCCTCTCTCTCTCTGTGTCCCTCTCTCTCTGACTCCCCACTCTCTCTGTGTACCCCTCTCTCTCTCTCTGGTTCCCTCTCACTCTCTGACACCCTCTCTCACTCATTGTCACCCTTTCTCTGTCTCTCTCTCTCTGTCCCCCCCTTTCTCTGTGTACCTCTCTCACTCTGTTCCCTTCTGTCTCTCTGTCTTCGTGTCCCTCTTTCTCTGTCTCTCTGACCTTCTCTCTCCCTGTTCTTCTCTCTCTGTCCCCCTCTCTCTCCCTCTGGTTCCCTCTCTCTCTCACTCTGTCCCTGTGTCTCTGTCCCTCTCTCTATCTCTCTCTCCCTCTCTCTCTGTCTCCCCCTCTCTGTCTCTTTCCCTCCGTCTCTCTCGCGTACCTCTCTCTCTGTGTCCCTCTCTATTTCTGTCTCCCCCTCACTCTCAGTCCCCCTCTCTCAATCTCTGTCCCCTTTCTCTCTCTCTCTCTGTTTCCCTCTCTTTCTCTGTGTAACTGTCTCTCTCTGTCTCCACCCTCTCTCTCTCTGTCCCTCTCTCTCTGTCACCCTGTCCCTCTCTCTCTCTCTCTCTCTGTTTCTCTGTCCATCTCACTCTATCTCTCTGTCCCATCTCCCTGTCTCTCTCTGTCTCCACACTCTCTCTCTCTGTCTTTCCCTGCGTCTCTCTATGTGCTCCCCTCTCTCTCTGTGTCCCTTCTCTCTGTCTCCCCCCTCTCTCTGTGCACCCATCTATCTCTCTCTGGGTCCCTCTCACTCTCTCTCCCCCTCTCTCACTCCCTGTCACCCTTTCTCTCTCTCTCTCTCTCTCTGTCTCTCTGACACTCTATCTCTGTTCCTCTCTTTCTGTCCCCCTCTCTCTCCCTCTGTTTTTCTCTCTCTCTCTGTCTCTGTCTCTCTCTCTCTCTCTCTCCCTCTCTCTCTGTCTCTCTGTCCCTCCCTCTCCCTCTGTGTCCCTCTCTATCTGTGTGTCTTTGTCCTTCAAGACTGGATTGAGTTACAGCCTGGAATCGAATCAAGGGGCTCAGGGTAGTTCAGATACAGAATAACAGATAGCCCTGAGTGCGATACATTCTGGAATCTAATGGAGGGATATGCGAAGCATTTTATGTGGAATAATTTGTAACTGGGAGAGAGTCACAAAGTGGACTATAGGCCAAGTGCTTTCAAATCTTGTCTCGACTTAAACGTAATGCAGTCACAAACTACACGACTTTTCTGACTCCCCACGGATCCATGGGGACATTAGACTGACGCCACTGTGTTTCTGTTGCTGACACCTGGTGACATGAGTCTGACCCCACTCTGTCTCTGTCACTGACCCCTGGGGACATAAGACTGACTCCACTGTGACTCTTTCACTGACAAAAAGGTCGAAGGAGCTATGGATAGTGTTGAAGGATGTTGTTGGTTACAGAGAGACATAGATAAGCTGCAGAGCTGTGCCGAAAGGTGGCAAATGGAGTTTATTGCATAATGCAGAGTCCTGGACTAATGGTAAGATTCTTGGTAGCGTATATGAGCAGAGAGATCTCGGTGTTCATGTACATAGATCCCTGAAAATTGTAACCCAGATAGGGTCATTAAGAAGGCATATGATGTGTTAGCTTTTATTGGGAGCGAGATTGAGTTTTGGTGCCATGAGGTCATGTTACAGAAGTACAAAACTCTGGTGCGGCCGTGAGAAGTTAAGTATTTCCTCCACCATCGCTTATTCCAGAACTCTCCAACAAATATTTCAGGCTCCATTAATAACATGCTGGGTTGCAAGCATCAAAAATAAATACAGGTTCACTCATGCACAAAGCCATTTAGCCGAAAGCCAAACCAAATTTTTGAAACACATTTATGTTATTGCAGAAATAACTTCAACTTCAGATGCACAGAGAAGCCTACTCCTTATTCATTCAACAAACCAGAACAACATGCAACCAACTGGGTTTGCAAAGTGATTTTCACAAAGTGATTTATTTCATCAATTCCACCGAAAATCTTCATCGTCTCTGATTGAAATGGAGATTTCTGGATGGTTCCCAGAAGAGAGGAATAATTTTCCAAGCAATTCCTGTGAAATCTGCGATGATGTGGATTCCACGGGATCCCTGTAATCTGAGACTAGATTACTGATCGTCTGCCACTGTCTGAATTTTGGGCACAATATGCCCATGTGTCAATGTCAGTGGCAGAGTGAACCCGCAGAGAATCCTCAGACAGATTCTCACAAATACAATGGTGCAAGGCACTTACCAGGAATTGTTACAAATGGAAGGGTCGTGACAAATATTTTCCACACAACATAAACTGAAAACGTCATTTTCTTCATCAATCACTGAGTGATGTCAATTTCTCTGTACTCAATGCCGAGGTGATAAAGTCTCAAAGCCTTTCATTTATGTCTGCTGGCATCGTCTGGGGGACTGTGACATTACAATATGGTTCAAGCAATTTATTTACAAAATTGAACATACAGGTGACAGCGGTGTGTTAACGCTCAGTTCTCACAGAGCATTTTTAGAACTGATATTTATTGGATGATACAAATCTCAAATGGTCGATAGCAAACATTGGAAAATGCATATGAAGAAAATCATAGAATCCTTACAATGTGGAAGTAGGCCAATGTGCCCATCGAGTCCACACAGACCCTGCAAAGACTATCCCACCCAGACCCACCCGCTATCCCTGTGCGGCAGCAGAGATAAGCACTGAGCCAATGGGCCAACCTGTTCACCAGCACTGACACCACAACACCATCTGCTGAACACTGAAATCTCATTTTACTTCAATGTTATCCTTCCCTTGCATTTGACCATTTGCAAACTAAATTCGGATTGTTTAGTGTCTCTCTGAGAAATGTTCTCCTCAACACTGGGACGTGGCTTCCCTCATTATCAGAAGCAGCTCTGTGAAGAGATGACATTTGTACGTTTTAACAAATCAAACATTTTGATTGAATTCCTCACCATCCACAGATTCAGCGTCTGAAACAAGTATCACTCGTCCAGTGCAGGCAATAATTGAAATCAGTACATTAAGCGAGGAAAATTGCCCTCAAAGGCTATGCAAACCCCAATAAATGCTAATCCTTCTCCTGGGATACGAATGTCCTCGACTGTTTGCGGAGCTGACTAAGAGACACACCTGATCTGTGCAGAAGCACATGGGCCTGAGTCATTCTCTCCTCTCTGCAGTGTACTGAACATGTACAGAGAAGAAACTTCAAACATCTGACTGATGGTGGATTGGAACAGTTTCATGCGAGATGGAGGAATGAGGCTGGGGAGGGATTTGCACACTCAAGGGTACAGAAATTTCAAATGTGGAAATGTTTGAGAAGGGGTCAATGTTGTCAAAGAGCCCTGCAGTGATGGGAAAATGGGTCTTTGCTGTGAGGACTGATAACGTACAGAAAACAGATAGCAGGAATAATTCTGTCGTATTCATGTTCTTCGGCTAATATTAGTGAGGACCACAATTATCATTCCTCGTGTCACCGCTATTTATAATCTGTATCCATGACTGAGGATTTAGGATCATATGTTACGTTGGTGATAGCACAATGTTAGGTGGACAGTAAAAGAGTAGAGAGTAAGTTTGAGAAAATGAAGGATAAGTTCAGTGAGTGAATGAGCGCAAAAATAGTCTGTGCAATATAATGTCGAGAAATGTGAATAATTATTCAACCATTTCAGTCTTGGAATAATTTCACGCCACCAATAACTTTTGGATGCTGATCCCAGTCGTAAATCACAGACAACAGGAATCCTTCCGTTCTATTCAGTGCTAGTAATTTCGATTATTCTCTTGAAAACTTTACTTCCCTCAGACCCTTCCAAATCTGAGGAATTTCACCCTGGGTTTGTGTCATTTCTGTCCCTCATATTATACCCTTGCTGTTCAGATATCATTCTGGTCAATCGATGCTGCACTCAAATAGACATGGACTCAAAACTTGTTTTTTTTTGTTTTTTCCCACTTAAAAAGTCAGTTGCTGCTGTGTTAGCATCACCTTTCAGCAGTGTTGGCATCTAAATTGATTGACTCTTTCAGAATCATCTATCCTGATCTGAAAGAGTCCAGGATGTTAGACTGCATCAAAAATGCACAGGGTCGAGAACATCACACGTTTTTGGGCTGGACTGTGAGTGGGCAGGGTGAGGGAATGTGGGGAAATGAGGAGGTCATCGTCCACATTGGCACCAACCCTTCAGAATCTCGCATCCTGCCATTAAGCACTTTTTATTAACAAAGTCAGACCCTTTGACTGAAGCCTGTCACAGAGTCAGGTACTCTGCATCTCCTTATCCCTGACATTTACCCTATGGAATTAGCCTGTTCTCCCTAACTGACACAGATTAAAGGCCCCAATCAGGGATTTCTTATCCAGTATTATCCAGCTACCCGACCTCATGACAATCATTATCAGGGGCAAAAAATGAGGTTCTGAAAGTGGGAATTAAAAGTCGTGAAAGAAATTGAACAACTATTCCATGGCTGAATCTGAGTGACAATCGCGTGGCTGGAAACATTTGTTCCATGAGGAAAGATTTTGGGCATCTCAGCCATTGGAAATTTTTCTCAGGCTGCAGCAATCTGAATACATTGTGATTGTTTTGTTTTAATTGGAAGGGGATTGCTACCCAGCTTAAGAGGCATGCGAATGTTCTTGGGGAATATTTCATCAGACCTGTCAGAGGATTGGGAATCTGGGATTAATCTCATTTAGGAGGGAAATGAATCTGTCACGGGAAGCAGACAATCTGTGAGTGAAAGAGAAAAGCAGCAGAAGCACATTCGGGATCACCTAAGATCTTGTGCATCTTAAACCTAGTCTTCAGGATCAAACGTTTCCCAACCGTGCCTCACAGGTTTAGGGACAGAGTTGTTCCCAGCACGTTACTTTTTTAATTTTCCGGAGATGCTCAATAACATATGTGTTAAGTAATAAAGTAACTTTCGAAAGATTTTTAAAAATTTTGTCTTTATGATGCTGTGTGAGGTATTTGTTCTGAAACAGACTGAAAGAATGCATCGATATATTGAAGAGTTCATTACCGTCCAAGAACCTAAAGCCAGAATGCACATTGAAAGGACTAATTTATTACATCTCACAGCATTGGATTTACACAGGAGCACAGATGTAAGCATGCAGCAAGTTGTTATATATTTCCAAAACTTACGAACACAATGTGATAGCATTATGTCACAATATTACTGTATTTGGGAAGAATGACCATAAAATGCTCAAATTGTTTATTAAGTTTGAGAATGAAGAAATTGAATTTGAGACTCAGAGCCATGAAGCTAACGAAGAAGAACAGCAAGGAATTGATGCATAAATGGGCAAACGAGGAATGAGTTCTCAGTGGACAGTCAATGGCTAAAAAGTATGAAACATCGTAATGAATCACAAAACTAATTCAGTCACCTTTCGGACAATAATCAAATAGGAAAGGTGACAATGGGCGGCGCTGCCTGATTCCAGGACTGTTCGGGAAGCTTTCTGATTCCCACCCATTTACTCAGACGCACTAACGCTATTGGTGCAGAAAAGGTCAATCCAATTGCAGGTATCATCCCCAAAACCAATTTTGGAGAGTACGCCGCGCGTGTTGGTGTGCAATTTGCTGTAAATGAACTTTTCCTGGTGAGGCTGATAAGGCAGGTTTCCAACCTCACTGACACACACAGAGACAATTACATCGCTGAGGAGTGCCCAGCATAGAAAAGGTTTGGTTGGGGTGAGTCATTCATTCCGCAGCAGACCTGACCTAGTTTACGATGATCTCAGTCAGGATTCTGTAAATTGCATTTTGCAGTGAAAACGGTCGTCAGTCCTCCCTGTGCCTCTTCTAATTGTAAATGAGAGGGATGCTAACTTTTCTGTAGGATTCACAAAGGCTACCTGTTCGAGGTGTCCACTTCCAGAACGTCCAGGTCAGTCAAGTGCCACGGGGTAAAAACCACGCAAGTGATAAGCCATCACTTCAGGAAGCTGTGTGCTTTCCTCAGGACTTCAGGGCCTTGGTGAGCTCCTCCAGAGATAACTGCTGGTACAGACTTTAGTGTCTTCTGTCGTCTATTGCCTCCGTGACAGAGGAGATGAATACCTGGGTGGCCGGACTGTCTGTGCACTTCGTTTCATATCGACTGGCATATAATGATTTGCTGATCTCCGCGGTGGTCGCTCTGTCAGTAGAAATAATGCAAAGAACAAAAAGTCAGTAAAGGTTCTATCAACTACGCTCCCCATGATTTCTGCTGTATAGTTCACCTTCTCCTGAGGGAATTTACGACATGGATATGAATAGGAAGGGTATCGAAGGATTTGGGACAATTGGCACAACTTACGAGATCTGACGGGCACGAAGGAGTTTGATTTTATTCAATTTGTTTGATTTATTGTCACATGCACCGAAGTGCAGTGAAACACTTTATTTATGAGCAGTACGGGCCGATGATACACAGCAATGATGTGCTGAACAAGAAATAATTAAAGAGAGGCATGCAGGTCACATTGCACAGGCCGCACAAGAGAGATCCGTGTTAGGAAGGTCAGCATAACTTGAGTCAAGAGAGTCCGTTCAATAGTTTCATAACGGCTGTGCAGAAGCTGTTCCTGGAACTGGAGTGTGTGTGTGTGTGTGTGTGTGTGTGTGTGTGTGTGTGTGTGTGTGTGTGTGTGTGTGTGTGTGTTCGGACTTCTGTACCATCTGCCTGATAGACGTTTTTGGGAATCTTTACCAGGGTGGGAGGGGGGTCTATTGGAGTCAATCGATGCAAGTTTGGCTCGCAGAATGGCCTGAGTTGTCAGGATGTCAGACTGGGATGAGGTAGGTGATTGATGCAGAAAATGAATTGATTGAATAAACAGCAATTTCGGTTAATGTTGCTTATTTCCAGCGTTCACAGATAGTTGGGATTTACTCTGCCCTGTCTCTAGCCTGTTACATCGGAGGAGGCCATCAGCAGATGTAGGAGATGGCCTCTTGGAATTATCACTCGAAGGTTAACCCAGAGACCCAGGTAATGTTCTGGGGACCCAGACACAGCAGATGGCGATATGTAAAATCATTAATTATCGAGAATTAAAGAGGCTGATGACGACCGATTGCCGGTTCAGTCATACCCTTTAGAGAGGAAACTGTTGTCCTTCACTGGTCATTGCTACATTTACACTCCAGATTCACAACAACGTGGTTGAAACATCACTGCCCTGGTGGCAATAAGGGATGGCAATTAATGCTGGTGCTAGCCAACAACGCCCTCATCCCCGAATGTATTAACGCAAAAACGCTCCTTCAAATGATAACAGAGGAATTGGAGGAGGGAATTTAAATCATTTTGAGATGACAAAGGGGGAATAGCAGTCGTCCATTCATCCCCTCTCATGAGAGTACAAGACGTGGGCATTACGTCAGTCCACACTGATCGATTGAAAAAGAAGGTTCGCGGGAAAGGGAATGTGTGAGGGAGATCTAACATTGTTAATCAGTCTGTCATGGGGAACCTTGTCTAAAGCCTTACTGAAGTCCATATAGATCAGCTCCCCCGTTCTGCCCTCATCAACCCTCTTTGTTACTTCTGGAAAAGGAACTCAATCAAGTTTGTGAGACTTGATTTCCCACGCACAAAGCCATCGTAACTATCCCTAATCAGCTTTTGCCTTTCGAAATACATGTACATCCTGTCTCTTAGGCATTCCTCCTTTATACTCGTCTGAGCATTCATTCGATCTATCTTGTCGATATCCGGCATATGCTTCCTTCTTTTTCTTACTCAAACCCTCATTTTCTTTTGTCATTCAAAATTCTTTTCACCGACCAGTCTTTCCTTTCACCCCAACGTGTATACCCTGTCTCTGGACTCTTGTTATCTCATTTCTGAAGGCGTCCCATTTTCCAGCCACCCCTTAACGTGCAAAGATCTGCCCCCAATCAGCTTTTAAAAGTTCTTGCCTAAGACTGTTAAAATTAGCCTTCCTCCAATTTCGAACTTCAACTCTTAGATCTGGTCTATTCTTTTCATTCACTATTTTAAAACTGATTTAATTATGGGCGCTGACCCCAAACATCTCCCCCACTGACAACTCTATCACCTAACCTGCCTTACTTACCAAGTTTTGCACCTTCTCTCACAGGTACAGTCAGATATTAAATCAGAAAATCATTCTGTGCACACTGAATAAATTATTTTCTATCTAAACCCTATTATTCTCTATTACTGTGTATATCGTCATTTCTCTATTACATATTTTTAATCATGTCGATTATCCTGCATATCATTCAGTCTCTTCCCTAGTGTTTAATTCTCTCCCGATTACTCTTTCTTCCACTTTTTCTGTCTCTCTCTCTGGACTTAAGCCTGTATTAGTACTCCATCCCCTCTATTCACTACCTTGTATTTACTCCACTCCTTATTAGTCTGTACTTTGACTCCACTGTTATTCTTTACTCAACCTTATTGTTATCTGTATTTGATCTTCTATTTCCCTGTAGTTACCCATCCCACTTCTTTTGTATTAAGTCCTTTCCCTGTTACTGTCTTTCGAGTCCTTTCCCTAATACTCTCCATTTCGACTCCTCACAATTACTCTCTATTGCACCTGCTTTTTAAACTGCACACACGACAATCGATAACCTTGACTCTGCATTCAACTTTCTCCATATTACACTCAAATTCGCCCTCTCACTATTGTTCGTCATTTGTTCCTCCCCACTCTGGACTTCTTCCTTTCCGTTCCCCTGCATCCCCGCGCTTCTCATGACTCTCTATTTATTTTCCTGTTACTCGGTGTAAACTCGCCTTCCTTTTCCCCATACCTGGACATTTCCGTTACTCCCCTGTATTCAACATTCTCCCTACTACTCTGTATTGTATCCTCTCCACTTCCACAAAGGTGGTAACCCATCAAGTCACTCTGCATTTATACTTGCATTGGACCTGACACTAACCCAGCGAGCACAAAGCTGGTTCCTGGAGTGAACAGAACCCTTGATACTACTGTTTATATCTATCGGCCAGGACTCCCTGTTTGTCCCAGGTTAATAGACAAATCGGAGAGCTCATCTTCAAAGAGATTCTTCCGGCTGACCTCATTAGAATTTCTCCAGCTTCCCCTGTATTAACCCTCTCCCTGTGTCCCTGCAATCAGGACTCTCCCCCTTACTCCTCATATAATTCTTCTTTTGTTATTTTCTATTAAATCTTCTCCCTTTCTGCCTGTAACACTCCCCCTTTTCCTGCACTCAGCACTATTCTTATTACGCTTTACTTAGCACTCTCCTATTGTCGATATTATTCTCAACCCATTGTTCTCGATTGAATACTCTCCCTTTTACAATATTTAGATCAATCTGTCTGTGTATTTCAACTTCTCTGTTTACCCACCGCTCTTTAATGATTGCCCTCCACCCCTACCTACCCCTATTACAGGATATGTGTTTACTCTCCACAATAACCAGAAACCAGGAGACCCTGACTGAGCAGACCCCACAGCCGCCAACACGTGACCGACACTGCTCTGTGCTGCCACCCGTCTGGGCGGCGCTGGGACTGCAGATGCATCCCAAAGTGCTGCAGGAGTTCAGCAGCAGCCCCACATGGTCAGACACTGAATTACTGATGGGAAGAAGATAGGCACAACGTCAACATAAACTAATATAGTATTGGTATATAAATAGTAAAAGCTACAATACACGACAGGATTTTCATAAAACGTGGACAGCTCTATTATATAATTATATATATATATATATATATATATATATATATATATATATATAAAATCTTAAACACATCCAACACAAAGAATATTTAAATTCCAATGCGCAATAATATTACATGTAAACACAATCAGCTCAAATACACGACAATATTTGTACAGACACAAACAGTTACAATATACAATAACACACAATGTAAGTTATATACAAAAAAACATGAAATAACGTGTTTAAGAAGGACTTGTGGGAAGGAGGTGAATGTACTTTTGCGAAATTCGCAGATGACATAAAAAGTAGGTAGGAAGTTACGTTGGGACATTGTATGTGATTTTACTTTGCGCCGGGGATAGTGGTAGTCTTCTTAAGGAAGATAGGGTAATCAGCTTGTTGGAGGGAGAGGTTGAAGATATGGGTGAATACACCCACCAGTTGGTCCGTACAAGATCTAAGTGCATGGCCAGGGAGTTCATCCAGGCCCATCGCTTTCCTTGGGTTGACTCTCATGAAAACAGTTCTAAAGTGTGCATCGGTGATTGAGTGAAGAGGTGTGTCTGGGGTTGTGGGGCAGGAGTCACTGCGCCACTTGCATTCTGCTCAAACCGAGCAGAGAAAGCATTGAGAGCCTGAGGGAGGAATGTGTCTTTCACCGCTATTTTTTTCTGCTTCATTTTGCACCCTGTAAATGATCTGTAGAACTTGCAACAGGCGATGGGAGTTTGTTTGGTTTGTTTGGCCCTCTTATGTCGTCTGGTCCTCCCTCTTGACACTTCTGATGGCCCTGCGGAGGTCAGACCTGGATTCCCTGTATAGGTCTGGCTCTTTACCGTCTGATCTTCAGTCGGGAGTGGATTTCCTGATTCACACAAGGTTTATGCTTGGGGAACACTGCAACTGTATTCTTCACTCCGCAGTACTCCATGCAATTGCCCATGATGTCTGTGATGGTTGTGGTGTACTCATCCAGGTTTTCCACTTAATACTTGGACACGCTTCAGTCCACCAATTCTAAGCAGTCCCAGAGACTGTCAGTCACACCATCAGAACAGCATTAAACGTCCTTTGGTGAAGAGTCCTCCCATTTCAGCTTCTGCTTGTAAGCTGTTTCCACATGTAGGAGAGACTAGGACCTGAGGGCACAGCCTCAGAGTGACCGGACGACCATTGAAACTGAGAAGAGGATGCATTTCTTCAGACAAGGTGTTGTTAATCTATGGAAATCGTTGTCGCAAAGAGAGCTGTGGAAACCAGCACGTTGAGTGCGTGAGATGCTTCTCCTTTAACAACGTTGTGTCTTACCTGTTTTTGTTTTAGAATACTTGTTAATGCAGTGATTCTGGGGTGTCTAGTTTGGATGTGTTGCAGGTCTAATTACATGATAACTAAAAGTCACTCCCTCAGGTAAAAGACTTTCAAGTTTTGAAATAAACACTCTTTTGCAGTGAAAGGGGTGTGACCAGTTCCTCCAGCTCAGGTTTCCTCTGGTCTAGTTTGTTTTGTTTTGGTTAGTTTTTCAGCTGCTTGAATAAGAAACGGCTGTATGGAAGAAGGTATTCTAAAATGAGTCTCTGCCTGACATCTCTCCTGTCAGACCCTGTGTTGATTTTACGTTTGAAGTGATGGGCGTTCATGGGGAAAGTTGGTTGAATTTGGATCAGCATCATGAAGTGTTGAAAATCGGTTGGGTGTTTGGATAGGTTAATTTACTCTGCATACTGGATGAAGGGCTTTTGCCCGAAACGTTGATTTTGCTGCTCGTTGGATGCTGCCTGAACTGCTGTGCTCTTCCAGCACCACTAATCCAGTATTTGATTTTCAGCATCTGCAGTCATTGTTTTTACCTAATGTACTCTGCAGTTTGTTCGCTTCTGTTTCTGTTTCATTCTGTACTCTGTAAATAAGTTCTGATTAGTTTAAAATGAGTAGTTTTGAGCAGGTCCATCGCTCCTGGAATATCCACTTTATACCTGCTCAAAACAACTAGAAATGTTTTACTCTGGGCTACCTTCTTGAAATGATTTGAGGGTGTCTGGCCAGGTCCATAACAGATTGAGTCTCCTCCGGGATTTGTTCTATAATTCCTATTTGTGATTGTCCTTGCTGGACTCGCAGGCAGTGAGTGGTAATTGTTAGTTCTGTGAGTTGATTTTGGTTGGTTTAAACAGTGTGTGGGATGACGATGGCATTTTCAGTCACTGAGAGTTTTCTGGGGATGGAAGAATTTAACCTTGGGGGTTTTACAAAAGGTTAAAAAAGGAAATCCCGCTGGAATTGGCAGTCATTTGTTTTTGTAGCGATATCCTTCCTTGAAGAAAGGAGAGATAATTACATCAATAGCTCAGAAATAAATTTGTTGGAAACACCATCAGAATCTTTAGAGAATGCAACATTTCAACTGAAACTGAAGCTGGTTTAATTAGCAGCAAAAGAAAAGGAAAGGACAAATGCAACTAAACTGTTGCAATAACTATTGAAAACAGAGAAAAGAGCAAAAGAACGAACGGCTTTAGCAGAACAAAAAGAAAAAGAGAGGGAAAGAGAGAGTTAAGAAAGGCAAATAGAGAGAGAGATGAGAGGCAGGAAGAGAGGCAGTTTGAACTTCAGAAATTGGCACTGAGATTGTAAAGTCAGCTGATAAGGATGGAGATTAAGGTTCAAGGTAAGCTTAGTCAGGAAGACAGTGAAGATGAGCAAACCAATTCTTAAGAGAAACGGGATCCTCCCGTCTTTGATGTTGAAAGATGTACATCTGAAGACGTTTTACAGAAAATAAGCTAGTAATGGGAATTCATGGTGTGACAAAAAGACGTAGAGTGAGGGTAGAGTGTCCAATGAAGAGTAGAGAAGTTGTGAATGTAGGTTGCTCGCTGAACTCCAAGGTTGATGTCCAGAACCTCCCAGCTCAGCGAGCAAACCTGTATTCAAAACCTCAAACTGAGTAACTAATCTTCTCAAAACTGGAGAAGTTATGATAGGAGACCAGGACATATTCTGAGCTCCAGGAATTCAATTTAGCCTTGCTAATGATATCGCTGATTCACAGGTAAGAGTGTGGTCTTCTGTGGTTGAAACGCCAATGGATACTCAGGCAACTAAACCATGGGACGACACATATCCTGGGTTTTTTTCCTGCTTTGCGGAAACAAGGTCACAAAGTAACCAGTTGAAATAGGAAAAATCAAAGAATACAGACAAGGAGGTTGACATGGAATTAGCAGACACCCTGTTTGATCATATGGTTTACACAAACCAGGTGCAAACATGACAAAGCAGGTATCATTAATTCAGAGAAATTAACGGAATTACAGCAGAAAGATGAGAAACCTAACAAATTGTTACAGAAAGCGTAAATGGAAAAAGAATCTAAATATATCCCGGTGTCCAACTTTTTCAAAAATGATGTCTTAATGAGGAAATGGAGATCATCACATATCCAGGCAGCTGAGAAATTGCTGTAAGTTCTTCAGGTTGTATTGCCAGTGTGTGTGGAAATGTGCACGGTGCGTGAACGACCACGAGGTTGTCATTCAGATGTGAGAAAAATCCGAACTAAAATATAGAAGCGATTTTCCTGGCCTGGATTGCACGAAGATATTGTTGATTTTTGCCAGACATGTCATACAGGCAACACCGACAACTTTAATAGCCTTTCCTTCACTTGAGGAACCTTTTACAGGTGTCTTAATTGACCACGGAGAAGCCCTACCTAAAATAAAAAATGACAATCATTATTCGTAAACTATAATGGATGATCCACTAGATTTCCAGACGACATTTCATTATGCAATATCACAGCCACAAAGATTGAAGAGGAGTTAATCAATTTTTTAATTAGATACGGACTACCCACAGACATACAATCAGATCAAGGTTCAAACTTTATCTCAAACTTATTCAAGCAAGCTATACAGTTTGGGACTAAACCAATTCAAATCTACCGTATACCATCCAGAATCGTAGGGAGTGGAAGAAAGGTGGCATCAGACTTTAAAACCATGTTGAGAGTTTATAGTCAAGACTAATCAGATGATTAGAAAAAAGAAATTCCATTTTTACTTTTTGCGATCAGAGATGCACCAAATGAATCGACCAAATTCAGTCCATTTGAATTACTTTTTCTGCAAGAAGTGAAAGGACAGTTACAATTGATTAACGATAATTGATAAGTCAAAATTCAGAGTCCACTTATTAGGACAATGTGTCAGAATTTGTGGAACGATGAAATAGAATGGGGGAGTTGGTGAAACAGCATTTAAAAGTTATCACAGCAGACAATGAAGTAGGAAACATAAATGCAATCAAAAACTCGCAATTTTATTACTGGAGCTGTTCGTGTTGCTTCCGGTGACAGGTAAACATTTTAAAACACATTTCTGTGGATCTTACCAATTCAAGGAGATTGATTGAGGTACACTTCTGATAAGGACTCCAGACAGAGTCTTCAACAGTGTGTGTCTTGTGAATATGCTCAAAAGGCATTTTGACAGGGGAAGAAAATCAATGGAGACTGTGTTATTGATGACAACAATGATCGAAGAACCAAGTTCAGAGGATTCTGAATTTTAAATTCCTCACATTAAATTAGACCATGACGTAGTTGTCAGAAATTTGGATACATTATTAAAGTACATTTTGGAGGAAAATGGAAACGATCTGAAGCATTTATGACAATCGCATTGGGAGATATGTCAAAATAAGCTGGGAAGTATGAACCTAACTGTACATCATGTAGATAGAGGAAACACTCATCGGATTAAACGACATCTGTATAAACATAATACCTAAAAGTTGGCATGGGTTTTACATGAAATTGAAGATGTGCTCTGAGATGGCATAATCAAAGTGAGTTTAAGTTACTGGAGCTCACCCATAGTAATGGTGTCAAAACTAAATGGTACCCATCAGTTCTGTGTGGACTATCACAAAGGCGGGGCAGTTGCAAAGACTGATTCATGTCCGACTGCACTTTTAGAAGACCGTGTTGAAAAGCTGAAACAAGAAACTTATATTTTGATCTTGGACTTGATCAGAGGATACTCTTGGTCTGAAAGAGTGAAGACAGTTTCAGCTTTCGTAATGCAAAATGACCCTTATCAATACAAAGTCATACTATTTACATGAAAAATGAGCCATCCACATTTCAGAGCCGAACCAATAAGGTTATTTCTGTATTACCCATTGTGTCATATATATAGATGACCAAGCGATTTTTCGTCACACATGGAAGAAATATTTGCAACATTTATTAGAATTGTTTGGATAATTGACTTTGGGAGACAGGTGTGTTGATGAAACTGACTAAACGTGAATGTGTCACCTTCTAGGTCCATGTTATTTGGAGTGGACAAACGACTACATGGAATTAAAATCAAAGGTAATTAGGGAGTTTCCTATACCATCAACAAAAATAGCAATACTAAACTTCCTGGGATGGAATGGGTTTGACTGGAAATTCACACCAAATTTAGCAGTGTGTATTCTCCACTCACTTATTTACTAAAGAACGGCAAGAAGATTTCGTTGACAGGGAACTGTCAGAAAGCATTTGGCAGTCTGAAAGTTTTGTTGACCACTGCTCCAGTGTTAGACATCCCAAATAATGCAAATCCACTCAAGGTGGCTATCGATGCGTGTGATCTGGATGTTCGCACTGTGCTCTTATAGGAAGATGATGAGAAGATTGAAAGACCTATCAGGAACGTGCTGGGGGCACAGAAAGATCTTGGCACCCGAACAGACAGCCAAAAACAGTCTGAACAACACACTCACCTGATTAAAGAAGAGCACAGTCAGGCAGATACACACCCCGCACTCCTACAATAGTACACTGATACTCAGAGAGACACACACGGAGTCACAGAACAATCATCACATGCTGACAGTGAAACACACACACACACACACACACACGCACGCATACATTTAGTCATAGGAATGTAACTCCACAAACAGCATATACACAGGCACAAACACAACAGAAGCACATGTGTAAAACACACACTTTTGTGCAGTCACTGAGGCACAGTAATATAGACCCACATAAAAAAGACTGACTTCACAGGAAGACTCGCATACAGAGTGAATAACATTCCCAAAGACATAAACACATAAATATATTTTCACAGAAATACACACAAAGGGAAACCCACACTCAGATGCATAAACACACTCATAATGTGTAACAGTCAGGGACATATCTAACGACAAAAACCAAGGGGCACACACACAGAGTGACATCCCCACAAAGGCGATGACCCCCCCGCAACCCACACACACACACACAGACACCGTCACGCACTGAAAGGGAAACGCATGAACACACTTCCCGCCCAGCCACGGGGATAGGAAAGGGAGATGACCAAACTCCAGCCAACTTACTTACAGTAACGTTTCAAGTTATTGCTGGCTATATCTGTGCACTTTGTACTTTGCAAAATCACTCCCTGTGGAAAGATCATTGAACGGAGTGAACGGGAAGTGAGGTCAGTCAATGCACGTGAGCATGTGCTGAACTGAGACAACAAGTGTCTGGCATGGTCAATGTGAAGAAAAAGACACAGAGACTGAGAGGGAGAGACAGAGAGACTGAGAAAGAGATCGACAGAAAGACAAAGAAGGATAGATAGAGGGAGACGGAGAGAAAGACAAACAGATGAAAATGTGGAGAGAGAGTGAATGATACAGACAGGGAGGGCGACACAGCGAGAGACAGAGAGGGAGAGAAAGAGACTGAGCAGGATTCTGAGAGATAGGGACAGTGGAGAATGGTGGAGAGGAACAAACACAGACAGAAAGAGGCAGAGAGAGAGTAAGAAAAGACCCCTTGAAGAGAGTAGACAGGAGGTGGACTGAATAAACTCTCTTTCAATAAAAATGCTCATCTCCAATCGGCAATTAACATGAGAGGATCAGCAAAACCCGGAGCCTTACCTTTGTTGTAATGAAGTGTTTGTTGCGAGCTGAATAGTGAGAGTCTGACAATCATCGTGGTGCAGGAGGGTCCGTTTATGTCCCTCTCCCTCTTCCCCTGCAGGGGGAATGCAGAGACCACATCCTGCCGGTCTATAACACTCATCCAAATGGCAGTCCATGAAGATGCAATGTTCAAGCTGAACCGAACACTCACAGCCAGTCCATCATATCAAATCTCTCTACCAGCCTCTTTCTATCGTCATTCCATCCTAAGTGAGAAATTTACGTGACCAGTTGCTGAACCGCATTCCTGAACTTCTCTCGAAACTTGGGCACAGTCACTGCATAAAATAATGTGTTTGTGCTGCAGCTTAAATCCCGAAGCATTTCTCCGGCCCATGTAAAGTGAAGTTTACTCACAGGACTTATTCCTTTAATGATGAAGTATATGGTGCTTGCACTGTTTACTCCCAAAAGAAGAATGAAGCTGATGGATATGGTGAAGAGGCAAATCACCGAATTCTTCAGGCTCTTCATCTCTGTGTCTTTGCGACTCTCTCCCTTGCTCTGGCCCATCAGGCTCTTGCGGACTCGACTGGCCATTAAAATGTACCGGACCGTCAGAGTGTTCATCAACAGAATCAACATGAATGGAATTAAAGGCGTTAAAATGATATCAAACCACTTAAACGCTCGCCACCGAGGATCAGTAAAACAACTTGACTTTGTGAAGCAGTACCTTGGAACATTGTCAGTTATCCACAAAGGTTTATACCGAAAATAGAAGGGAATGTTTTTTAAACAGAGTAGAATGGTGGTTGCAGCCAGAGCCACAGCCAAGGTTTTGTCTGTCCAATATTTTCTGTTCATTTTCAAGCAGCAAATGGCTACAAAACGATCAAAGGTGAAAAGGACAGTGAACCAGACGGAACAGTCTGTGGATGCACGAAACAGGACATAGGCAGCACTGCACACAGGGGTGATGTTCACGAAAGACCCTGGGAAGTAAAATCCTTTCAATCGCCGCAGTATGATGTCAGCAAAAATGTACAGGAGATCTGCTGCTGCCATAGCCAGGAGGCAGCGGGTTGTGCAGTTAGAGAGGCCACACTTTCCCCGAGAGAGAACCAACATCAGCAGAAAATTAACTGAAAAGGACAGAATATAAAATATAAGTCGGAAGTCCCTGATCAAGAATTCTCCACTTCTGCCCAGAGAGCTATGGAAGATCTCCATATCTAACTGGGACAGGGAATTGACAGATGGCAAAAGGACATAAATTTTAAGGTGAACAGCAAAAGGTTTGCAGGGGATTTGAGGAAAGGTCTTTCACTCAGAGATTGGTGTGTGTTCTGATAATTCAGTTCTTGGGAGGGTTGTTGATGGAGGAAACCTCACAACCTTGAACAACTACCTGGGACAAGACCAGATTTCATCGAGCCTTGATAGCACAAGCTTGACGACGGATGTACCTGTTCAGTACGGTCGGGTTCCACAATTCTAAGAAGTACTTCTGGGAAGTAGTTTGGGAAGTGAAACATTTTCACAAAATAAATAAAAGAGCTGTGGATACCAGACATATAAAAAAGAAACAGAAATCACAGGCGAAGCTCAACAGCTGTGGAAGCATCTGTGGAGAGAGAAACATCATTAATGCAATCATTCTTCACCTGAACACATCCCTCTGAACATTTGTCAATGATACGCAAACGTCAACTCGGTTTTCTCCTCGCACAAGGCCCCAACATTGCAAACAAAGGACGGGGATTGATTTTGAAAAGGGAATTGAGAATCATGGTGTTTATATTTATCTATGATGGAACTTTTATTGGACTGCTCCGACCATGCTGGGCGTAGTTAGAGTCATTGTCTCTATGACTCTAATACCACCGTGGATGTATTCCCAGGAATATTCTCCCTAAGTCCAACTGTAATGTTATCCCTTATCAAAAAACAATTCGTCTTTTTTTTTGACACCTTTCTTTACTTCCGACAGCATTTCTATCCTGCAATTGTCAGCTGCCAGTCCTGTCCATCCCTGAACCACATCTGTGTAATTCTTATGATATCCTAGCCCCATATTCCTCACCACGAGCATCTGTTTCCCCTATTAAGCATCTTGTGTAGAAATAAATGAAATTTAATTTGTCAGTCTTGCCTCATTCTCTGCTTTGAGTCTGCCTGACAATTAGACTTGCTCGTTTTCCCTTCTGTGTCAGTCTCAGGCTGATTACTTTCCTTCTGTCGGTCTGATCACGCGACCCCACCCCCCTCACCCAACCTTACTGTAATCAAGATACTACTACCCTCAAGGACCTCCTTTCATTTTCCTGTCTAACCTCATACTCTCCCTTCAGAATTTCGTCCTTATTCGTTCCTGTGTCGTTAGTTCCAATGTTCACAATGACCTTCTGCTAATCCCACTCCCCTTTGACAATATTCTACACGGTCTCTGAGATATCCTTGATCCTGGCAACAGTGAGGCAACGGACTGTCTGTGCCTCTATTGAGAGCGTCCCCTATCACAATTCGTCCCTTGGAACCTGGCGTAGTAGTCGTTTTCTTTGAACCAGTCTTTATGCCAGTACTTGGCTGTTCATGATACATTCCCCTAAGAGTCCATCGCACCCTACATTTTCCATTTCTCTTTAAAATGGGGATAGCCACAGGAGACTCCTGCATTACCTATCTCCCTCTCTTGCTTTTCCTGGAGGTAACCTGTCTATTTGGTTATGTCTGCTTTTGTTGTCTCTTCTTTTTGCTGCCATCCTTCAGACCCCTTCACTCGTGAAAATTCCTCATTGACTCAACATTCCTCACTGCTGCTCCAACCTATACAAGTGATATGATCGGATTCACGATCAAACATACTTACTCCAGACTTATTGATCAGTAACACGTAAGCTCTACCACATCTGGCAGGAAGAGTACATCGCTCCTCTAAAGGCCATCTTTGCAACTTAATAATCTACACAACCAGAAGAAACTACAGCCTGACTGCTGGTAAGGACTCTGCCACCGGCAAATGTAGTGCCGATATTTTATATTTTTCATTTTAATCAAGAGACAGATCTCCATAAAACCTGTAACCAAATATTACTCATTCTACTGAATATTGCAGATATATATCAAAAACTCAGGAAGACTACGCTTAAAAGGTATAAACGTACCTGCTCCTGTGCTGTGAACTAACCCACACAGTTTCCTCCTTTATTTTACATTGTGTTGCTTTGATCTTTCTTTTCCCCAAATTTCCAAAACAATGTGACATCACATGAAAACAATTACTCTTCCAGCATTTTTTGGACGTCAGCGCTGACACCCGAACTATCTCAAAAAAAGGAGCCGCTCATACAGTCACAATTACTTCCCTTTCTCCAATTTGGGTTACCTCAAAACGTCTGGTCACTATATTGCAAAACCATTGCTTGTTACAATTGTGAAGATGCACGTGTTTGATGTTCAATGCTAACAGAGCTGAGATAGGCTTGATTCATCATTACAGGTGTATCCATGATCTGAGCCCTTTCTGTGATGATGGAATGAAGTTCTGTTAACTCACTGAATCCCACATAGTTTGATTTGGAAAGTGAACAATTCCCTGTCAAGTTTAGCAAATGTTCTAATTTCCCTGACATTCAGTCAGCAAATAATACAAAATACAAATAGGGAGCTGTGACATTTTTTATTGCATTCTCTGCACTACCTGACTCAAATAGTTTTTGGAAGGTGCTTGTTGATATATTATGAATAAGCTATACAATGCGAATCAAAACAGACAGTTCCCTCCTGCAATTTCTGAATGTGACAGCTCCAATCCATTGTATAATAAAATATGATAAAAAAATCACGTCTCTCTGACTGTCCATTGTGTTCTATCATGTCGGGGCAATTAATGTTTAAATTGATGATCTGAACACTCAGCAGTTCATCGACAATACAAGATTTCAGGCTCCATGAATGCCATGCTGTGTTACTTCTTTCCTAAATATTTACAATGTAATGAGACAACTAAACAAGGTAAGTAATATTAATTTCATGATTTGGTAAATTCTTATGCTCTCACTTTAATTAATAGTATTCCTCCGCATGCAAAATTGATGTATGCATTTTAATGTTATGAAGCTACAAACACTTCTTCTGGGAACAACAGGAAGATGGACACAGACTTGTGGAGTTCACTTTAACAATCCACAGTGTTGTAGTGGTGGAAATGGAAAACATAGAAACAGGCCATTTAACCGACCAAGTGAATTGACTTCAAAACTCCTCAGTCTTTCTGCATTAGCACGGAAATGCACGAAAGTTATGGCACTGAAAGAGGTCATTCATGTCTGCATCAATTGAGAAAACGAACAAGCTGCTCTGATCCCCCGACCTGCACCTGGTCTGCAGCGTTGAGGGTGCTTCCAATTAAACCTGTTGGACGATAACCTGGTGTTGTGTGATTTTGAACGCCGGAGTTTCCACATACTAACACCATTCTTGTAAATATCTTCTCTACTCTCCTCAGAGTAATTCTGTCCTCACTGCTCGGTGATGACCTGTACAGTGCACAAAACCGTATGTGTATGAGCCAGCCAGCTCATACAGTCTTAGGGATCTTGCAGGGACTGAGGGAATTTATTTTGAGTTGGCTCTGCTGGAGAGTGAAAGAGTAATAACTTTGTTATGGATGATAAGGTATTAAACTCAGTGCGGATGATTGATCAGGCTTTGGGCCATATAATGGATCTGGATGGATATAGTTGAGGCGCAATCTATATGAAGAATGAGGCTAGTTTATCAGTTCTTCAGGAGTTCGTATTAGTCTTTAATCGCCTCACCTCTGTTCTGATACCAGCTGATTAGTTACAGAACAAGTCAGATCCGAAACAAAATCCAGTTTGATGGATGATAACCTTACTTGTTTTGATTTAACAATGTGATCTCTTGCTCAATCGCAAACACACAATGCTGCAAATATTATTTCTACAACAAAACAAAAATTTATTGCACAAGGAAAAAACGATTAAGTAGAATGAATCAAACTACATACATAAAACGCAGATTCAAAATCAATGAACACAGATGAACTGTATAATTCTCATTACCCTCAAAACATCCATAAATGAACGAAAACCTGTGACCTTGATATATTTTACAAAACGCGACTCCCAGTACCGTTCCAAACAAAACAATTCTCACGTAATATTTACACGAGAATCCCTGTATCTATCACTTGGTGAAATGACTTGTCACTGTCACTTCTAAACTGGAACCGCAGTAAATTCCTTCATGGAGCGACCAGAGTGTCAACGGACTTAGCTTGAAACAATCTCTTTCGAGATTTTTCTTGTCACAACAGTTTTGTCTGGGAGTAATACAACATTTTCATTCCAAGGCAATATAATTTACTAAAACTCTCATTTCCTTCACATGAGCACGGATCCATACACTCACTCAGTTCCAGGGTCTTACAGGAACTGAAAGAAATGACAAAAATGTTTGAAGTGAAAGTAATGCTTTCTCAGTTAAGGGTCTCTTCCTTATTCGCAAATTCCAGAACTCTTCAATAAATCTTTCAGGCTCCATTAATGCCATGCTGGGTTGCAAGCATCAAAGATAAACAAAGATTCACTGTAGCCAAACATCAAATGCAATATTGAAAACAATTGTTGTGATTTCAGAAATAACTTGAAATTAACCATAACCTTCAGATGCACAGAGAAGCCGACTGATAATTCACTCAAAAAAAAACCCAGATTCAAACTTAAACTAAATGATATTGCACTCTCTACTTTAGAATACTACCGCTTATATTTTGCCAAAGTGTTTCCTTTTCTTACTTCCACCAAAACTGTCCATAGTTTCCGATTGAAATGGAGATTTCAGGAACGTTCCAAGAAGAGTTGAATAATTTCCAAAGCAATTCCTGCCGAATCTGCAAGATAGGGTTTCCACACGTTCTCTGAAATCTGAGACGAAATGGCTGATCATCTGCCACTATGTGACTTTGGGCACAATATGCCATTGTATAATTTTCAGCTGCAAAGTGAACCCGCACACAATCCTCACACCGATTCACACGAATTCAAGGTACTTACCAGGAATTGTTACAAATGGAAATGTCGTGTAAAATATTTTCCGCACATTACTAAATGAAAGCGTCATTTTCTGCCTGAATCTCTTTGTGCAGACAATCTCTCTTTACTCAATACCGAGGAGATACAATCAAAAGCCTTTCATTTATACCTGCTGACATCACTTGGGGGACGGCGACATTTCAATGTGGTTCAATTAATTTATTTAACGATTTGAACAAACAAGTGATACCAGTGAGTATACTTCCAGCTGTCACATTCTATTTTAAGCCTGAGGTTTATTGGATGATACAAATCTAAATCGGTCAGTAGGAAACATTGGAAAAAGGCATGTGGAATAAATTAATAGAATTCTTACAAAGTGGAAGTAGATCAGTGGGCCCATCCAGTCCAAACCTGCAAAGGCTATCGCACCCACACCCACCTGCTGGCCTTGTGAGACAGCAGGGCAAACTACTGAGGGTCTGTGCCACCCTGTATACCAGCATTGACACCCCAACACCATCTATCAAATTTAATTTAATATCAGTGGTCTTCCCTCGCCTTTGACCATTTCGAAAGTAAATTCCGGTTGTTAAGTGTCTCTCTGAGAAATGTTCTCCTCACGAGAGGAATGTGGCTTTCCTGGTTCCTTGTTCTGTGAAGGGATGATAGTTGGTTAATGGAGACAACACATTGTAGTTTTTCAAAAATCTAAAGTCACAATAGAATTCCTCATCTTGCAGGGATACAGCTTCTGAATCAAATATAACTTCTCCAATTCAGGCAATCATTGAAACAAGTAAAATGAGCCACTAAAAAATACCCTCAAAAGTTGCATAAGTTCCAATCATTACTGATCCTACGACGAGTACTTGAGTGTCCTGGACATGTTTCAGAGCTGAATCTGAGACACGATCAGTGCAGCACCACATGGGGATGAGTTATTCTCTGTTCCCTGTAGTGTACTGCACATGTACAGAGTAGATTCCTAAAACATCTGACTGATGAGGGGATGGATCAGCTTCAAGCGAGATAGTGGAGTGAGGCCAGGAGGGATTTGCAAAAGCAAGGATGTAGAAATGTCAAATTTGGAAACATTTCAGCGGGTATCAATGCTACCAATGACTCCTGCACTGATGGGGAAATGTGACTTGGCTGGAGGACTGATTTAGAACAGAAAGCAGAGAAGTTATAATCTGTCATCTTCATGTTGTTGGGCTGGCATTAGTGAGTGCCACAAGGACCATTTCTCCAGACACAGCCATTTATTTTCTGTCAATGAATGAGATGTTGGTATCATGTGCGACGTTTGTTGATCGCAAAATGTTAGTTGGACAGTAAAATTCAAGGTGAGCGGGAAGGACAGTTTCAGTTAGTGAATTCACACACAATATTCAGTGCACTATAATATAGAGAAATTTGTGGCATTGTTCATTCATTTCTCACTTGGAAAGATTTCAGTACATCCATAATCATTTAGATGCTTATCCAATTCATAAGTCAAGAGGCAACAAAAACCCGTTAGGTCCATTTAGTGCCTGTAGTTTCCATTATTCTGTTCAAAAATTTACTCATCTCAGACACTTCTAACTTTGTGCAATTCAACTCTAGGTTTGCGTCTTTTCACTCCCTCATCACTGAACACTTGCTGCCCAGCTATAATATGTTCAATCAATCCTGCACTCAAACAGACATCAATTCCCAACTCCCCAGTTTTTGTTTTGCTTTTCAGTATCTATAAAGTCAGATTGTTGCTGATTTTACATCAAATGGCAAATGTGGACAAACATAAAGTGACTGAGTGACTCTATCAGAATCATCATTCCTGACTTGACAGGAGCCTGGAAGGTACATTGCTTCAAAAGTGCCTCGGTCTGGAACATCACAGAAAAACTTCAACATATCTTAACGTGCGGGGTTTACTGGGTAGGGACAGAAGCAGGAAAGGTAAAGTGTTGAAACTGAAGAGCCCGTGGTCCTGGTGCACATTTACAACAGCAATATCTGTTCGTGAAAATACGCTTCAGAGTCCGGCATCCTGTCATAAATCTCCCATTTATTGCAAATGAATCTCCTTTGACAGTTGCGTCTTACTGAGTCAGTTGTTCAGCATCTCAATATTCCTGACATTCATCCTTTTAATTCAGACCGGGCTCCATGATTCGATCAGTTTCAGAGCTCCAATCAGGGAACTCATACACTATGAGGTTCAGCTGGCCGAAGTAATGACAAGAGCAGGGAGAAAGAGTCATTCATCCCAATCAGTAAAATGTGGCAAATCAGGCAAGACACTGAAAGGCTGATCCCGTTGTTATTCTGGGTACACATTAGGCCGATGAAATTGCGGCTGGAAGCATTGGTTGAAGGAGGAAGTGCTTTGGATGAATCGATGATTTTTGAGGATTCTCGGGCTGGTGCGATCAGAATACATGGGAAACGTGGGTTTTCCTTTAATTGAATGGGGATTGCTCCTGCTCTGGAGAATCCCACTACAGACATTGTGGAATATTTGTTCAATCTTTGTCAGAGCGTTGGCAACCTGGAATAAAGCTCAGTTAGCAGGGAGATGAAACTGGCCACTTGAAGTAGTAAATCTGTGACTGAAAGAGAAAATTAACAAAAACACGCTCGGAATCCATGAAAATGATCTGCTTCGGAATCCGAATCATCAGGATCAAACTGTTCCCTCCCATGTCTCACAGATTCGGGGACAGAGTTCTCTCTGGAGCTCGACATTCTCATTTTTAGGGATATTCTCAATACTGTATGCCTTGCGTTATACAGTTACTATCAAGATCTCATCTTTACTTGTCATTGCTTATGATGATACTTGCTGTATTTGAACGAAAATAGCACTTTAAAAGAATTAACTTCATAAATCTCAGTTTTGAACTGACACAAGAGAACAGATATAAGCATGCAGCAAGTTAATTTGTTTACTCTAAAACAAACAGACACAATGAAATAGCATGAATTTACAATATTATTGTATTGGGGAAGAGTAATCTTAAAAGACTTCAAAAGACTTGTTTATTAAGACGGAGAATAAACCGTTTCAGTCTGAAACTCGGGTCCTGGATCTAAATAGCGATTTGATGTGTAAATGAGCAATCGTGGTTTGAGGAACCTTTGTTCAGAGGTTCTCAGTGGAACTGACATTTACTGAAGAGGAAGAAATGCCTGAATGGTTTTTAACAGTGACTCAGGTGCCTTCAGGTCAACAAAACAACAGGAAAGGTGAGAATGGGCAGCCCTGACTGACTGTTGATCTGATCGAGAAGCTTTCTGTTTGCCAACCATTGATTGAGGTTACATTCACAATGTTGGTGTAGACTATCGCAGGTTCATTTGTAGAATCCCTCTCCAAAGCCTACTTTGGAGGGAACATCCCACATAGATGTGAGTAAGATCGAGTCAAGGACCTCCTGGTGCAGGCTGATGAGGCTGGTTTCCAACTCCCATGTCCTGCACAAAAGTGATTCTATCCCTGAGAATTGTCCGGCTGCCTGTACAGATCAGATTTGCTCAGGTAAATCACTGATCCCAGAGTAGAACTGACCCAAATGGGTGATTACCTTATTCAGAACAACTTAATTTACATTCATCAATTAAATTGGTCATCAGTCGTCCCTGGAGAAAGTGAGGACTGCAGATGCTGGAGATCAGAGCTGAAAATGTGTCTGCTGGAAAAGCGCAGCAGGTCAGGCAGCATCCAATGAGCAGGAGGATCGATGTTTCAGGAATGAGCCCTTCATCAGTCGTCCCTCTCCACTTCTGATTGCAGATGAGGGGATGATGCCTTTCCACATGGATTGACACGAACCACCTGTTAGAAGCTTTATGTTATCCTCTTCCAGCAGGTCCTGGCCAATCAAGTCACACAGAAGTGAATACAATTCGGCTGATAATCCGTCACTTCCTGGTGTATTACTCTTTCCTGACGACTCGAGGTCATTGGTCAGCACACCCAGAGATAGCGGCTGTTGCAGCCTCGACCAGTTGCTATCGTCTAAGACCTACCAGATAAGGAGGAATGACCGAGAGGCTGCGCTGGCTTTGGGCTTCCTGTCACATAGTCCGGCATGAAAGGATTTGGTGATCCTCAGGATGTCAGGTTGAGACAGCCTAAAAGATCCACCTTTTCCCTTCTGTCTCTGAGGACAGAGCACTCCTTTTTCAACTTCTCAAATTACAAGCATGAGCACGTCTATCCTGCTCCATGGTGTGGACCCTGTACAAGGATATTACCTTGGAGAGTTCGAATTAAAGAGCGAGGTTTGCTGGATGTTCACCTCCTGTTGATCCTCCCTGACATCAACCCACATCGTTTGCAGCAGTTGTAAGTTCTGCACACTTTTCTGGAGTTTTCACAGTTCTCCCCCGTTGCTCTCTCACCTTCAGAATACCTTTGAAAATGAAGATCATCTTGATGTTCCCCTTACTGTTTCCCAAAAGTCTGAAGGAGACTCAAAGTGGGGTTTCACGTTTCTCCAAACTGTGGAACCCCTTTTGAGATATTTCATGTTTAATGGGATCAGCAGTTTCATATTCAGTTTCCCTGCTGACCAGCAAGAGTCAGTGGTCAGAGAAGAACACCGGCTTGATATCAGTGAATTTGACCGAAACCAATCCCAGCCTCTCCAGTCTCACTTCACAGATGCATCACTCGAGCCCTGGTGAACCTCCCTCGTACAATTCTGCATGTTTTAGTTTTGTTTTTAGATTGTGGCATTGGAAGAGTCCTAGGCCCATTTGGTTCCACTCACCAGACCGGTCGCATCCTTCTTTCGTCTTTGCTTTCTCATCTTCATCTTGGTCTTCAGTTCCTTCTGGTGGTCACAGTTGAGGAAGGTGGCATCAATGGTGTCTGCAGCAGCAGTGTTGTGAACCTGGAATAGGAATCCTGGTGCCGGAAGGGGCGTCTGTGTGGTAGGCCCATGTTTACAGTCTCATTCTCTTGACTGAATACAGTGAATCAGTGTCCATGAGACAGTGGAGTTGAGATATAAAAACAGGTAATTTGCAGCATTCACTGTCAAATTCAATCAAGCCTGACAGATATGCATGTCTTCACCTTGATTGAACATCGAATGAGTTCTTGATAAGACATTGCCTCAAGGTCTTATATATCCTGTACTGTTTTATGTAATATCCTTCCTGGGATAGAAATCATATTTAAAGTATGCGAATGACAGTGTTACAGCAAACTGCAGCTAAGTCACTGCCATCGGAAATGACCTGGATAACGAGCTAAAAGAAGCACAGAAGTCACACAAAAGCATTGATTTCAAGTACCCGAGTGGACGATAACCTAGTGTCGTGTGACTTCAGACCTTGCCCACCTCAGTTCAACACTGGCACCTCCACATTAAAGCTAAAAGAAGCCACTTAAGTCAGAGAGATCCCACAAACATTCCAGAATATATCAGGACAAAGAAGCAGATACCTTGGGAATAGAAAGAATCGCCCCAACCCCAGATCGAAGAGTTGTAATTGGAAATTTTAAACTAGTGTGTGGGCAGACATTTCAGTCTGGAAGATTACTAGGGATAGTGGAGGAAAAGAATGACTGTTTTAAATGTTGTGTATTGATATATAGATATATTGCTTTTAAAAGATAATAAACCACATCTCATTATTGTTTGTGTTAAACGAGGTTCACTAACTAAGCAAGTAGATTAGTCCATACTGTTATGAGGGTTTCGTTGTGTACTGTATCTTTAAGAGAGAATGTATATTTAAGAGAGACTGGAATCTTGGTATGAACTTCGAGTGGAACAGAGTGTGCTGAAATAATTCAGAATGTAACATTTGACTGTGATACCAACACTGCAATTGTGTTGCCATGGTAAACAACAAATTCGAATTTGGCCAATCAGTTTAAACTAAGCCACAACATTTCAAAATTCGATCAAATTTGAATTTAATGTTTTGGTGACTTCAAACCATTGAAATAATCTGATGTTCTGGGGTATATAACCGGACATTTTGAACATTTAGTGGAGAACTGAACAGAGCAGCCCCAAGCATCAACAACCTGCTGTCTGAATTACACTCTGTTATAAACAGATACCTGTTTATAAGGAACTTGTGCAGTAGAACACCAAAGCTGATCTAGAGAAATCTAAAGAGAAAGCTTGACATCCGAAGATGCCAACTGCATTTGAAAGTGATTTTCTGTAAATATCGGACCAGCATTATAGGGTGTAATGCAAAAGATAGTTTTCAGATTCGGAGTTATAAATACTGGCTTGAATGTGCACTTGTGGACTTAAAGAATAGAATTGTCATTTTTTTCTTGAAACAGTGAAATCTGGGATAGTTATGAGGTGAAACTGAACAATTTAGGCCTTGTTTCTCTACAACTTAGGACACAGGGTATAAAAAGATAAACTATTTTCGCTATTTGGGGATTCGAACACAAAGGGGCACATTCTGCGAAGTAGGGTAATTGTGTTCAGGAGTGATGTTAGGAAGCATTTCCACACAGAAAGGTTGGGGGATGTTTAGCATTCTTCAAAAATCTACCCAAGGCATTGACATGTTTCCTAAAGTGTCGTGTTCAGAAGTGGGCAGAGCTCAATTTTAACACAATGCAAGGCATTTGATTTTCAAGAGTTCAAATTCAGTCTGTTTCCCCCAACTGTGGATGAAACAGTCAATTATAAAGGTTTTATAACATTTCAGTTCTGTTTATATTCTAATTCCAATTGATGCGTTTACACTTTTACAAACCTGCCCAACCTGCCCAATCACTTCCAAAGAGAAGTGTACACCTCCAAGTCTTGATAATATTATGCCTCGTCCATAATTAGGACAGTTCATTAATATTATCTCTTTTCGAAAAAATAATGAATCTTTCTCACTTCCTACATGATCTGCTAATTATCTGCCCGGTTTACTGGGTAACCGTATAAATGCATCTAGGAATATCCCACGAACGAATAGTGATTTGCTGCACTATTTGGAATACTGCAAACAGCCTTCATTTAAAATATTACTCAATGGGAGAACATAAAGGCAGAGAATTGAACATTTCATGGACATGTTTTTAAATTCAATGGACTGAGCTTTGCTGTTGGCAGAGACACACTCAACAGCACAGCAAAAGTAGAACGCTGCTTAGCTCTATCTCCAACCTTTATCCTGGAACAGGAGGCCATTCACCTCTAATATCTCTCTACAGATGCTGTCAGACATGCTCAGGTTTTCCAGGATTTTCTGTTTTTGTTTCTGATTGAGAACATCCGTAGTACTTCCATTTTTCATTCAATCCCTTCTCCAGCCTTCCAAACAGCCGGAAGGCATTGAGCATGTGGAGTGCGAGAATTCGGGCTAGACTGCTCATCCACGCAACCAACTCATGTTCTCGTGGCATTGCTTGAAATCCCACTGTGGCAGATGATTGAATTTCAATTCAATGATTTTCTTAAATTTAAGAGTCTAATGATGAACCCAGAATGATTCTTTGTTACCTCATGCCTTTTACAGAGGGAAAAGATAATCCTTACCTAGTCAGTCCCACTCGTAAACACAAGAATATCAGAATGGCACAACGTCAGTCCACACTGGTTTCCATGAAAAAGGGAAGGGACGAGGGAACTGGAAGTTGTGAGTAAAGGGGGTTAAATGAAGTGTAATAACAATTGGAATGGGAATGAGGGAACAGTCGGCCAGATGAAGAGAGCTTGTCCTGGGAGGCAGTGAAACATGGAGGCCACTAATTATGGGGATGGACACAGTGAGAGGCAACGCTTCATAATGATGTCCAGAAATTTGAATGGAGGGTCCTGCCCAACACGGCCTACCACCCAAATTGAGTAAAGCTGGAAATAGTCACTGTTACCCTGTATTTTATCATCTCGATTGGGTATTGTTCCGCTCCATTTCCCAGCATTTCAACAATTATATTTGCCTGCGTGCAAACCTTTTGCTGTTAATCGTCTCTCTGATCCCTTGTACGTAGGCCACACTGTTCCCCAGTGTTTCATTCTCATCTGATTTCACCTTCTCTCCCTTTGTATTTAAGCCGCTCCCTTTTACTCTGCATTTAAGCCAGTCGGCATAATTCAGTCCTCTCTGTTAACTGTCCAGTATTTAATCCTCTTTCTTTACGTTTGTAATTAGTAAATCATATAATTCTTACCTTGCTGTCAATCAATCCCCTGAAGATCATCGCACCCAATCCCATTCCCCCACCCTTTTGCTCTACGTTTCCCACTGACTAATGTACCTAATCTACACTTCTTTGAAAAGTATGGGCATGTTAGCATGGCCAATTCACCTGACCTGCACATTTTTGCATTATGCAAGGAAACCTGAGCACTTAGAGGGAGCCCACAGAGACACGGGGAGAATGTATAAACTCCACACAGACAGTCAACCAAGGCTGGGATCGAACCCGAGAGCATGGTGCTGTGAGGCAGCAGTATAAAACACTGAGCCATAATGTGTCCTACCGTATTGATCTTTACTTAATCCTGTCTTTATCTGCATTCGATCCTCTCTGTTCACCTGTACGTAACCATTTCTCTCTTACACTGTTTTCAATCCTTTTCCTGATAATCTCTATTTAATCGTGTCCTTTTTTTGCATTTAGTACTCACACACCTACCCTCCACTGAACGCGCTCGTTTTAAATCCCAACAATCACAGTATTTAGCCATCTCTATCTTCAGTGTTCTTGCCATTGCTCCATAATCAGCCCTCTCACTACTACTTTTTGTTTATTCCTCTCCACTGTCCTCTTCCCCTTGACTTAATCCTCCTCCTATACTCCTTTATTCAAACATCACATTACTATATGGTCTGTATTAAGCCCTCTCCCTTTCTCCTGTATTTAACTGCCACCCTGCTCCACTGCATTCAACATCATCCCTATTATTCTCTATATTCTCTTCTTCCTATTAAGCTGTTACACTCTCTCCCCTTCCACATAAACTGACAATCTATCAACAACTCACCCAGCAGTTACAGGTGCATAGGATATCACACTGACAAAACTGATTCCGAGAGTGAGCTGAAACTCTGACATTCCTCTCTATATTTATCAGCCAGGACTCGTCAGTGGACCAGGTTAACATTCTCAATCAGAGAACCCGCAGATTCAATGATATCCACCTCATTACAAATCCTACAGCTTTCTCTATATTCGCCCTATCTCTGTGCTGCTGCAATAAGCACACTTCCTCTTAAACTCCACGTACTTCTATTCAATGACGTCCCATTAATTCCTTTCCCTTCTCTGTCTTCAACTCTCTCCCAATTGCCCTCTTTTCAATCTTCTCCCTATTAGTTTTGTTAAGAGAGTTGAAGGCATGTACGGTACCTTTAAGAGAGAGAGAAGCCTGTTTTAGCAGTGTGAGTTTGCAGACACCTGTCATGTGAATAACTAGCAGTCTCAAAGTGTAGCGGAAAACTGAAAATATGAAACATTTGGTACGATGTTCACACCAGTTCAAATTTAAGCCATCAGTTTTCATGATGCCCCAGAATTCTAAACCCCATTCGAATTTGAATTTTACTGTTTTGACAACATTGAACCAATGAGAAGATCCAAGGTTTAGTGAATAAAGAAGCGCGCATTTTGGACAGTTAGCAAGAGAGAACGACCAACTGCCATCATCAGAATATCTGCTAGCAAAACACTTGCTACCAATGGTACTTTTTCATAAGAAGCATCTTTAGAATAAAAGACCGTAGATGACCCAAGGAGCTGTTCAGATGAAAGAAGACAGACACTGACGCCAACAGCTGCTTTCTTGTTTTGCAAATGAAGTTGATGCAGCTTAAAATAGGGGCTTTTATTGGATCAAAATATTGTCATAGAGTTGAATGTAGATTACAGATCTTTAAGAGGAAGGACGTTCAGACTTGTATGCATTTGTTGTTTAATATTCACTTTTAGAGTTTAAGAATAAAATTAATACTTTTCTTTAAGTAGTGGAATTTGGAGAGTTCTCTGTCACTCATACGTTAACAGATTTGAGTTGAGGTGTGCTTTTCTCTGTGTTTGTTTTATTAGCAGAAGGATTCACTGCCATATCATAACACTTCCCATTCCACCATCTCTATTCCTTCATATTGAGCTCTCTTCGCCTTATTCCCTACTTAATCCTAAACCTGCTCCTTGATATTAAATCCTCTCTCCTTCCATGTAGTTAATCATTTCTTCGATCAATTATATTCAATCTTCTTCCAATAAAACTGCATTTTCACCTTTCCTTATTACGTTCCTTTAAATCCCATCCCGTTATGCAGTATTTAATCCTCTTCCTTTGCCTGTCTGTGTAACCCTCTCATTGTTACCGTCTATTCAACACTAGCACAATTATTTTGAATTGAATTCTTTCCCTATTAAAATATTGTGTCCCCTCTGTAACTCTCTGTATCGCCCATGATCCTGTTCCCTATTCCAGAATATGCATCCACTCTACTAAAAACAGAGAACAGTACATCCTGCCGGATCATCCTCCACGACCGCTAACACGTGACCTCTGCTGCCCTGTGTTGCCGCCCCTCTGGCCAGCGCTTGAATTGCAAATTTATTCCAAATCTCGACAGGGGCACAGCAGCAGAACCCCATGTCAGACACAGGACTGTTCATCAGTAGGAAGCAGTCATAACTTCAACGTACACTCATATTTACATATAAATAGCAACAGCTCCAATACATAACAATATTTATGTACAAACGGGAACAGTTCCAATATAAAGTAATCCCAATACATAAACTGCAACATTTTCAATTTACAGCATTTATATATGAACTCAACCAGCTCCAGTACACTTCAACATTTACATAGAGACAAGAACGGTTCGAATATACCATATTTAAATATGAACATGGTCAGTTCTAAGACACAATTTCAAGACACGAAATATGAACAGTTTCATTACATCTCCACTATGCGGAAAGATTGACGTATAAACGTAAATACTTCAAAAATGGAAAAATTGTTCCACATAAACATGTGCATCTGCAAATCACAACAGGTTCATATGCAATAGAGCACAGTTCTGAGATACAGCAATACTTATATGCAAGCATGAACAGCTCGGAAACTGAACAGGAATGGAATAAAAACATGAACACTTTCCAGACTCAACAATAGTTATACTTACAAATGAACAGTACTAATGCTCAACTATATTTATATAGAAGCTGGAACATCTCCGATGCAAAAGAATATTTCGATATAAACACACACAGTTACAATGCACAATAATCTTTACACGGAAACATGGTTTGCTTCTATACATGGTAATATTCGTACAGACACACAGCTCCAATATATACTAATACACGAACTTTAATATTGTGCATATGAATGACATGGATGAAGTAAGCCAGTGTGATGTTGCCAATTTTGCAGATAACACAAACATAGTTGAGAAGGTTGCATCGGGTTCAAAGAGAGTGTCAACGGTCCTGAAGCTGTGACTCTGATTTCATTGCATGAATGTTGCCAGATCTATTGGACTTTTCCAGAAATTACTGTTTTTTTTCAGTTTATCAATATATCGTAATTTCAAAGATGGACAAAGAACTGAATTCCAGAGGTGAGGTGAGAGGGACATCCGTGTGTCCCTCACAAAATGACAATCAACGGCACAGTCCCAACGAGCTGATGTCATGTCTGGCACATCGGAAGATGGTTGTGGTTCTTGGCGGTCAGTCATCTCAGCTCCAGGACAGCTGTGCAGGAGTACGACAGGATTCGACACAACCAACTTCAGCTGCTTCATCAATAACTGTCTGTTCATAACGAATTTAAATATTATTGCTCCAAGTGCAGATCAGAGGCTCAGAATACTACGGCGAGTAACTCACCTGCTGACTCTCCAAAGCCAAGGTAAAATTAAGAAGTGTATTGGAATACTGTCCACGTGCCTGGATGGATATAGCTTCATCGACACCATCCTGGAAAAAGCAGCCTGCTTGCTTGGCATCGCATCCACAAGCATCCACTTGCTCCACCATTGACAGTAGCAACTACCAGATGCACGGCAGAAAACCATCAAGGTTTCTGGGTAGTAGCAATGCTAAGCGAATCAGCTCTGTTGGAGACAATGTGAGCTGAATATTTGCTTTCCCAATAATAAGAGGAGACTGATATCCTTTTTGGAGAGAACCATTTTTGGACCTTTACTTACAAGGGATTATCTCCACTCTTACGTAGTTGACCTGTTCCCCATATGAAACTCTGTCAAACTTCCCATCCCTCGTCAGAATTTTGATGATTGATGTGTTTCTGTGAGGGTATAAATTCCTATCATGTTTTGACCAGAACTGAATACAATACTTCTGCAGGATTCTCACCAAATTCATGTAAATCCCCACAAAACCTCCCTGTTCCTTTCATCTGCACCACGACGGTTCAAGGTGTGTTTTGTCACATGTGCCTTCTTAATAATCTACTAACGTGTCATGCCACCTTCAAATATCTGTGGGTAAACATCCCAGGATCCCACTGTTTCTATGAGCTTCCTGGTGCCTTGCTTCTCATTGTATGTTCCCTTGTCCTGTTTAGCTAGTTCGACAATAGGTCTTAAAACAAGCGTGACAGGTTTCAAAACACCCACTTTCACACAACATACACATAGACACAGAGACATACCCACACGTACACGTACAGTCAAATTAAGAGAGAGGAACTTTCTGATAAACAGAAACAGAAACAGATCGGATCGCCCATCACAAAACATCAACACACACAGAAACAGAATCAAATTGATATATGGGAAGCCAACTGCAAACCAACTTAGAAACACACCCTCATTCTCGCACACACACAGAGGAATACAATCAGACTGCAGTATGTGACCAAACTACACAGTGATACATGAACAGACACACACTTCACATACACACACAAACACCGAAATACAGTCATGCTGAAATGTATGACTAGACCAAAACACAGAAACAGAACACAGATAAACAAGTAAAAACATCATCGTGCCATAAAGAAACACATTTGCACACAGACAAGAATTACACCTGCATCCCCACACACATAACGAAGTGAAATCATATTGATAGACATTGCACATCAACATGCAAAGAATTGCAGAAACATTCGTATACACACATGAGCACACGAAAATACAGTCACACAACCACACATACAATAAGGTACAGACAGAGAGTGACACTCAGAAACAAACGTCGAGAAACACGCACAGAGAGGTACAGAGAGTTCCTGCAGGGGGCACAAAGATCTTGACACAAGGGTAGGTAGCCAAACACAGTCTGAACAACACACTTAGAAGATCAAACAAGAGGAGAGCCAGGCAGAGGCACAACACATACTCCCACAATAATGCACCGACAATCAGACACACACCCATGTAGAGTCACAGAACTATTTTGACATATGAGAGTTAACACATACACACACACACACAGACACACACACAGCTGATACACAGACACAATCACAACAGATGAAGATATCAAAACACACACATTCACACTGGCACAGTAACAAAGAGCCACACAAATATACTCACCTTCACAGAAGCTTTCTAGCTACAAAAAGACACGACCCTCTCTCCCCCGTAGCCCTACACACGTAGGAAAAGAAAAACATTTCGACTAGGAAAACACATCTATCTTGGGATAGGCTAAGCAGAGACATGCCAGAGAATTCCTAGAGGACTGGCACTCCAACCACAACGCCATAAACAAACACATGGATCGCGAAACCATCTCTCAACCTCTCAGAAAACGAACAGAAAATGACATCACCACAAACACAGGAACCACATCCATGAAAAACCTATAAATAGAAAGCAGGAGACAACAGCTTCCCCTCACTTGGAAGTCGCCACTGATGATGTTTCTTAGCCAGGTAACGAAACGTCTGGATATCAAACCTACAGCTCAGCGATAAGACCTACACCCTAAACCTCAACCCAAGCTACAAACCTTCACAAACCTTGTAGAAAGGCTCTCACACACCAAATGAGAATCACGCAAACACAAACTCCATGATAGTGACAAGGAGAGAGAAGGAGACAATCAAAGTGCGGGAGATGAAGGGGCAGTTCATTGACAGAAATGTCATTAATATTACGTTAATTAATTGCTGATTGTGTTTGTGGATTTTGTATTTTGTAAGAATCACCTCATCGGGTATAATCAGCGAATGAAGAGATGTGGAAGTGTTTTCAGCCAATTCATGTGAGCATGTGTTTAACTGAAACAACATGTGCCTGATGTAGAGACAGTTAGGGTGACAGATACTGGAGACCAGTTCGAAAGTGTGGTGTTGGAAAACGCAGCAGGTCAGGCCGCATCCGAAGAGCAGGAGAGTCGACGTTTCAGGCAGAAGCCCTTCTTCAGAAAGGGGCCTGATGTGGTCAATTTGAGAAAAACAAACAGAGGGTGAGGCACAGACAGAGAGAAACAGCATGAGATAGAGACAAAAACAGACAGAGGGACAGAGATCGAGGGAGACAGAGACAGAGAGAGAGAAACAGCAAGAAACTTAGAAATTTAGGGTCAGAGGTACAGACATTGCGAAAGACAGTTTGAGAGAGAGAGCAACACAGAAACAGAGGCAATGACGTGGAGAAAGAGGTAGAGCGAGAGAAGGCAATATCTTTGTGATGTAAGTATACAGGATGTGGACTCAAGAAACACGGTGAAAAGTTTAAAACATTTTGCATGAAATAGTAAGCAAATCAGATGAAGGGATCACCAGCACTCGGAGACATTTTTAAAATTTTAACAAAGTGTGTATCAAGAGTTGGACAAAGAGAATGTGGCAATCATTAGGTTGTTTCTGTTTCTGTTCCTCGCCCTCCTCTGATATTCCTGATGAACAGCTTTTGCCCGAAACGTCTATATTCCTGCCGCTCGGATGTTGCTTAACTTGCTGTGCTTTTCCACCACCACGCTATTCTTGCTCTAAAAAAGACTCTGCTCCAGGCTTACTTCGTGCCTTTGTGTTGTATTTTTAAATTTTAATCGAGAGACATATCTCAATAATAAGACAATCAATGACAGTCCAGCCACTCACTACTATAGATTTACAAAAGAAAATCTGTAAGGTGAGACTTAAAAACCATGCGCTGATCCTGTGCTGTGAGCTTTTCCTCCTTCAAGGTCAGCTATGAAGTTTGCTGTTGGTTAAGTTGTCTCAAGTACACTCCGATGCTCAGAAATACATGAGCTCAAAATGCAAAGGCAGCAGCTGTGCAGATTCATTGCTGTTGCAGACAGCAGTGGATATTTCTTTCTCTCTCTGTCTCTGACCATGTGGTCTCGACCTTTGAGTCTCTTCCTCCTTTTTAAAGAGCTGCGGTTCCGATGTTTCACCTGCAACAATCCGCAAAAAAGCAACAGCTTGTAAGATAATAATTACTGCCCGTGGAATTCAAGAAAATCAGCTCCAACATCTAAAATCGCTCAGAAAATGAGCACCTGTCTGAGCCACATTTATTTTCCGTCCTTCATCTCGAATTATCCAAAATCATCTGGTCACAATATTAAAGAAATGTCAGTTGCATTTGAGAAGATGTAATTATTCGATGGAGAATGCTAGTTCTGAGAAAGTATTGTTTCATCAATGACGTTGCAAGCTGTTATCTAAGTTCTCTCTGTGATGATAAACTGAGGAACTCTTAACTCAATGAGCCTCTCATAGCTTGGTTTGGAAAGTCTGGAATTCTTTGTCATTAGAGCAAAAGTTCTAAGTTTACTTGTACATCGAGTCAGCAAAGAGTGTAAAATGCAAATAGGGAACTGAGACGTTTTTTCAGCATTCTCCAAATTGTCTGACTCATGTAGTTTTGGAATGTGCTTGTTGATATTTCATAAATAACCTACATAATTCAAAAATAAAAAGGTCAACGCTGCAATTATTGAACACGGATGCTGCAATCCATGTACAATCAACTATAATATAGTAAAAGTCGGATCTCTCTGACTCTCTGTTGTGTTCTGATTATGTCAGGGGCAACTTATATTTAAACTTTTCAACTGTTCAACACACAGCAATTCATACATAGTACAAGCTTTCGCAATCCTTCTTTAAAACAAACACACTTCACTTTATGATGAGAATAATGAAACAAGGAAAGCAATATCAACCTAATGTTCCATTTCATTAATTCTTCTGCTCCAATCTTCTTTAAAATTATTCCTCCCTATGAAACATCACTTTGTGCATTGTAGAAATTGCGAATCGACAATCATTCCTTCAGCGAACGACTGGAAGGTAGCCACAGCCCTCCAGAACTCACTTTAACACTCTGCACTATTCCACTGATACTTTAGAATTGGCGGAAATGTACAGCACAGGTGGCCATTCAGCCCACTGAGTGAATTCACTTTGTCACTCCTCAGTTTTTCTGCAATGCCATAGTATTGCGGGGACGTTAGGGAACAAAAAGCGATGTGTCATGTCTGCATCAATTGAATAAACAAGATCCTGTTCTGCTCCGAATTTCCAGCACCTGGGCCACAGGTGTGCAGAATACTTCATTTCAGGGACAGATCCAGGTTTCCTTTCCATGTGTTGTACGTTGCCACTTTAAACACTAATCAAATGTGATGTGAATTGCAGGCACACCATGAGTGAAAGGGATCGTCCTTATGCCAGCTGTAAACATTCCATCAATTTTTTTCACACTGTGTGTCCTGGTAAATTTGTCCTGAGTTTGGGGTGACAAGCCTCCATCCAAGATCGGGAATAGTTTGGACACCTCAATCACATCATCTCCCATTCTGATCCGTTCGAGAGAAAATAACATCATCCATGTTCCCTCAATGTTGAAGAAATTTCCACGCTATTCCTTTCAACCTGTTTTATTGTCTCCTAAGATGTCACAACGAGGTGATGACCAGTACGATGCACATAATCCGCAGTTGTGAGCCACCCAGTGTCTAATGTATTTCCAGTGTGACAAGCCTGGCAGGGGATGAGGGAATTTGTTCTGAACTGGGACTGGTGCAGGTAGAGAGATCAGTAAGCCTGGAAGGGGCAGTATAGTATTACATCTCCGAATGGATGTCTGATGAGGATCTGATGAGCATAAAGGAGGTGGTTGGGTATATTTCGGGTATAGCCTGATTGAAGTGTGGTGTTAGATTATCAATTACCCAGCAGTTAGATTATGCGTTTCATCAGCACATGTCTGTTCTGATACCAACTGATGTAATTCCAGAACAAGCCAAACCCCAGATAGGATTCCAGTTTGATTGATCTCAACCTTATTTCTTTTGATTTTAAAAAAGTGTTCTCTTGCTGAACATTAAACACACAAATCTGCAAATACTGCTTCCACAACAAAACAGAAGGTTTTAACAAATCAAATGATGACAAAATAGGACAAGTCAAATTCCGAATTTATTTCACAGATTCAAAGGTAATTAACACGGAGTAAATGTATAATCTCATCCATCTCAAAACAATACATAAACAAAATGAAAGAAAACGATCTTTAGGTATTACACCACGCCTGGTGCCATTCCAAAGCTAAATCACCCTCTGTGTAATATTCACACCAGATTCCCTGTACATACATTTCGATAAAGCCTTGTGACTGCCACTTTTAAATTGGAACTGCAGTCAACATCTTCCAAGAACTACCTCACAGCTTTGTGTCAATGTACTCGGCTTAAAGTAACCTCTTCAGAGGCATTTTTAAATTATCTAAACACTTTCGTCTGGGAAAAACACGAAATTTTCACAGTAATGTAATATATTTAATGAAGTTTCTGATTCCCTTCTCATCAGCACAGATCTATGCATTCACTCAGTACCAGGTCTTACAAGGACGAAACGAAATGACAAAAATGGCAAAAGTTAAACTAAAAGTTTGCCAGTTAAGGGATTATTCCCTCTTTCAGATAGTAGAACACTCCAACAATTCTTTGAGGCTCCGTTAATACTATGTGGATTTGCAAACGATTAAAAATAAGCAGAAGTTCATTATTGCACAAAACCATTCAGCCAACAACCAGACTTCCAAAGCAGTTTTTAAAACAATTTACTGTGATTACAGAAATACAGAAATATTCACTATTAACTTCAGAAGCACAGCGAACCCTGCAACTTATGCACTCAAAATTCCCGCCTCAGGCGACTGACTGTGTGGAGTTTGCACGTTCTCCCCGTGTCTGCGTGGGTTTCCTCCGGGTGCTCCGGTTTCCTCCCACAGTCCAAAGATGTGCAGGTCAGATGAAATGGCCATGCTAAATTGCCCGTAGTGTTAGGTAAGGGGTCGATGTCGATGTAGGGGTATGGGTGGTATGCTTCGGCGGGGCGGTGTGGACTTGTTGGGCCGAAGGGCCTGTTTCCACACTGTAAGTAATCTAATCTAATCTAAAAATTCATAACAAATCTCTCTCAACATGCTATTGCACTCTCTACATAAAAATGCGATCTTTTGTATTTAACCAAGGTGATTACCATAAATACACGTGTATAGTTCAAATTGTTAATACTATTTTAAAAGATCAATTTGGTGGTTCAACTAATACACGAGCACAAACGTTGAGGGACTGAAGAGCATGCTGCAGTTAGAAATATCCCACTATTAGCAAAAGTCAATTTAATTGCACAATTAATCCAAGCAAGAAAATGTCATCAAGTATGGGAATGGCAATGACTGATAAAAGCAAGAGACACGTATGAACGTTTAACGTGGCAAAGATTCATTTAAATTTTGCAAATCACACTATTCAATATCTTCATGACATAATTCAGTGCAGCAATTAACTTGAAACATTTATTAAATTCAGAATGTATGTGTCTCGATCTTTCTCCCCAAATTAATCTGTTTCCCTCCCATTTACTCTTGTATGCTATGAAACTCAGCAACATTAACCCATTTGTCAAAAAATTAAAGATATGTCAGTAGGTAGCTAATATATCTCACTTTTATTCAGATATCATGGCAAAAATTGAAATGAAGAACTTTTTTTAACGAGATAACTTTTCAATGTGTAATGAACAAAGTGTGACAAGTCCCGATAGACTTAGTGCTGGTCTGAATGAATGAATGAATCAAAACATGCTGTAGTAAAACAACTGCGGTAATTATAATTATCAATGAATAAATGCATGTATGCATAAAGCTGCAGTGTAGCAAACAAGGAGAGATGAGTAGAGTTACAGGTATAAATGAACGAATGCGATTTTGTGTCAGCAGGTAAATTGATAAAATGCAGTTTCCTTTGTAAGGGATTTGTAATATGATATCGTTGAGTCTACTTATACATGAGATGTATGGAAATACACGATGTTTTTCACCAAAAATGAGAGGTCGACCTGCACATTAGATTAACGTAATCATGGCATAAACACAAATATATTCCTTAATTCAGAAGAGAATGAAACACTGGGGAACAGTGTGGCCTACATACAAGAGATCAGAGATACGATTAATAGCAATAGGATTGTATACAGCTGCGTTTAAACTCAATAGAGCGGGGGGAGGGGACAAACTGAAAGTTTAAGAAGGGAAAGTTAGAACAAGGGAAGTTAGGAAAGACAACGGGATCAATGAAGCAGGAAACTCAAAAAGAGATCATGCCGTAAGTTTGAGTGAAATAGGGGTTGATAGGAAGGGAGAGGGCAGTAACAAATTAAAAATACTACACATGAATGTACGAAGTATTAGAAATATGATGGATGATCTTGAGGCTCTTTTGGAAATTGGCAGCTACGATATTGTGGGGATATCTGAGACGTGGCTTCAAGTGACAGCGCTTGGGAAATGAATATTAAGGCTATACGTGCTATCGTAAGGACAGACTGATGGGAAGAAGGGGTGGGATGGCCCTGTTGGGATGATGTTCAGTCCCTTGCGCGGGGGGACCTAGAATCAGGGATGTAGAGTCAGGATTGAAAGAGCCGAGGAATTCTAAGGGTAGAAAGACTCTCTTGAGATTTATCTCCAGGCCCCAAACAGTAGTGTGGATGTAGGGTGTAAGTTGTATAAGGAGCTGAAATTGGCCTGTCGCAAAGATGTCACTACAGTTGTTATGGAGGATTTCAACATGCAGGTAGACTGGGAGAATCGGTATGGTATTGGACCTCAAGAAAGAGACTTTGTGGAGTCCCTCAGAGATAGATTCTTCGAATAGCTGGTTCTGGAGCCCGCCAGGGAGAAGGCAATTCTGGATCTGGTATTGTGCAACGAAACAGAATTGATCAGGGACCTCGAAGTGAAGGAGCCATTAGGAGTTAGTGACCATAATATAATAAGCTTCAATCTGCAATTTGAAAGGGAGAGCTATGAGGGAGCAGCTGGCCAAAGTTCAATGGTGCAATACCTTAGAAGGGTTGACAGTGGAGGAACATTGGCAGATATTTCTGAGTATAATGCAGAGTATGCAGGATCAGGTCATTACAAAATAGAAGAAAGATCCTATGAGGAGGCAGGGGTGGCCGTGGCTGACGAGGGAAGTTAAGAAATATATAAAGTCAAAAGAGAAAAAATATAACATCGCAAAGTTGAGTGCGAAAACTGAGGACTGGGAAGCTTTTAAAGAACAACAGAGGATTACTAAGAAGGAAATCCGCAGAGAAAAAAATTAGGTATGAAGGTAAAGTGGCCAAAAATATAAAGGAGGATAGTAAAAGCTTTTTTAGGTCTGTGAAAGGGGAACAAATGGTTAAGACTAAAATTGGGCCCTTGAAGACAGAAACGGGGAATATATTACAGGGAACAAAGAAATGGCAGAAGTGTTGAATTGGTACTTCAGATCTGTGTTCACTGGGGAAGGCACAAGCAATCTCCGCGAGGGAACAGTGGCTGAAGGACCTGAACTGAAGGGATTTTATATTTGCCAGGAATTGGTGATGGAGAGACTGTTAGGTCTAAAGGTTGATAAGTCCCGAGGGCCTGATGGTCGACATCCCAGGATACTGAAGGAGGTGGCTCTCGAAATCATGGATGCGTTGGTGATAATTTTCCAGAGTTTGATAGATTCAGGATCAGTTCCTGTGGATTGGACGGTGGCTAATGTTGCACCACGTTTTAAGAAAGGAGCGAGAGAGAAAACAGGAAATTATAGAACAGCTAGTCTGAACTCAGTGATGGGAAAGATGCTGGAGTCAATTATAAAGGATGAAACCTCGACACATCTGTATAGTAGTAACTGGATAGGACAGAGTCAGCATGGATTTATGAAGCCGAAATCATGCTTGAATAATCTTCTGGAAATATTTGAGCATGATAAAGTACCACGTAGGAGGTTAGTGAGCAAAATTAGGGCACATGGTATTGGGGGCAAAGTACTAATTGGATTCAAAATTGGTTGGCTGACAGGCAACAGAGAGTAGCGATAAATGGCTCCATTTCGGAATAGCAGGCGGTGACCAGTGGAATACCGCAGGGATCAGTACTGGGACCACAGCTTTTTACAATATATATCGATGATGTAGAAGACGATATTAGTAGTAGAATTAGCAAATTTGCTGATGATACTAAGCTGGGTGGCAGGGTGAAACATAAGGAGGAAGTTAGGAGATGACAGGGTGTCCTGGACAGGTTAGGGGAGTGGACAGATGCACGGCAGATGCAGTTTAATGTGGATAAATGTATGGTTATCCACTTTGGTCACAAGAACAGGAAGGCAGATTACTACTTGAATGGAGTCAAGTGAGGTAAAGGGGCAGTACAAAGAGATCTGGGTGTTCTTGTACACTTGTCAATGAAGGCAAGCATGCAGGTACAGCAGGTAGTGAAGAAAGCATGCTTGCTTTCATAACAAGAGGTATTGAGTACAGAAGTAAAGAGGTTCATCTGCAGCTGTACAGGGCCCTGGGGTGAGACCGCACCTCGAATATTGTGTGCAGTTCTGGTCTCCAAATATGATGAAAGAAATTCTGGCAATTTAGGGAGTGCAGCTTAGGTTCATAAGGTCAATTCCTGGAAAGGCAGAACTATCTTATGTTGAAAGATTGGAGCGACTGGGCTTGTTTACCCTTGGGTTTAGAAGACGGAGAGGAGATCTGATTGAGACATATAAGATTATTAAACGATTGGACACTCTGGAGGCAGAAAACATGCTTACGCTGATGTGTGAGTGCCGAACCAGAGAACACAGCTTAAAAATAAGGGGTAGGCCATTTAGGACAGAGATGAAGAGAAACGTCTTCACCCAGAGAGTGGTGGGTGTGTGGAATGCTCTGCTCCAAAAAGCAGTGGTGGCCCAGTCTCTGGATTCGTTTAAGAAAGTGTTGGACAGCGCACTCAAAGATAGTGGAATCAAGGATTTTGGAGATAAGGCAGGAATAGGATACTGATTGAGGATCATCAGCCATGACCTCAATGTATTGTGGTGCAGGCTCGAAGGGCAGAATGGCCTACTTCTGCACCTATTGTCTATTGTCTACAGGCAAATATAAACGCGTAACTGCAGCGAAATGGAGCGGAACCAATAGACTATCGAGATGATTAAATACAGGGTAATTGCGACGATTTCCAGCTTTAATCAATTTGGGTCAGAGGTGGTATTGGGCAGTACCCTCCTTTCAAATTTCCTGACATCAACATTGTACCTTGTTTCTCACTGTGTCCATTCCCATAATTAGTTGCATCCAAATTACACTGCCTCCCAGGACAAGCTCTCTCCTTCTCACCGACTGCTCCCTCATTCTCATTCCAATTGTCATTACACCTCATTCAAACTTCCTCACAGAAAGCATAGAAAGCAGGTGACAACAGGTTTGCTTCACTTGGAGGTCGCCACTGATGATGTTACCTAGCCAGGTAATGAAATGCCTGGATATTAAACGTAAGCCCAGCGAGCAATCCTCCACCCTACAACCCCATCTCCTCACAACTTCCCGTTCCCTCCTACCTTCGCTTTTTCACGGAGGTCAATGTGGACTGACGTTGTGCCATTCTGATATTCTTGTGCTCACGAATGGGACTGAATGGCCTTCTGTTATTCCACTTTACCATCTCAGAATAAGCTAAATTGCCTCCTCCACTTCCTCCGTATCATTCTCAAGAAGGCTTCTGTTATTCAGTCTGGGATGAGGGCGTTGCTGGACAGCGCCAATATTTATTTCCCATCCTTAATTGCCTGGAGGGGTGTTAAGTGTCAACCATATTGTTGTTGGTGTGTGGTCACGTGTAGTCGTGACCAGGTAAGGATAGTCGTTTCCCTGTGTAAAAGGCATGAGCAGAGAAACATTCTGGGTTCATCATTAGACTCTTAAATTCCAGAAAATCATTGAATTGAAATTCCATCATCTGCCACAGTGGGATTTCAAGCAATGCAACTAGAACATTACTTGGATGCGTGGATGAGCAGTCCAGTCATAATTCCCGTCCTGCTGTGGCCTCCTGCTGTAAAGAAGGCTGGAGAAGGGACTGAATAAGAAATGGAAGTACTGCGGATGTTCTCAATCAGAATCAATAACAGAAATTCCTGGAACACCTGAACATGTCTGACAGCATCTGCAGAGAGAAATTAGAAGTGAATGGCATCCTGTTACAGAAATAAAAGTTTGGAGAAAGAGCTGAGTAGCATTCTACTTTTTCTGTGCTGCTGGGTGCGTCTATGCCAACTGCAAAGCTCAGTCCACTGAATTCAAAAGAATTTCCGTGAAATCTTCAAGTCTCTGAATTTCTGTTCTCCCGTTGAGCAATATATTAAACGAAGGCTGTTCGCAGAATTCCAAATAGTGCAGCTATTCACTATCCATGAGTGGGATATTTCTTAATGTATTTTATCCCTCTTTCCAGTGAAACGGGCAGGCAAATAGCAGAGCTTGTGGACAGTGAGAAAGCGAGATAATATAAATTAACTGGCCTAATTCTGGAGGAGGCATAATATTATCAAAACATGGAGGTGTACACTTATCTTTGAGAAAGTGATTGCGCAGGATGGGCAGATTTGTAAAAAGAAAACGTACAAATTGGAATTACAATGTAAAGAGAAGTGAAATGTAATCAAACCTGTATAATTGACCGTTTCAGCCACAGTTGGGGGAAACAGACTGGATTTAAACTCTTGAAAGTCAAATGCCTGGGTTTAAATTGCGCTCTGTCCACTCCTGAAAACGACACTTTAGGAAGGATGTCAATGCCTTGGATAGGCTATAGGAGGAGATTAAACATCATAGGAATATAGAAACAGGCCATTCACCCCCAGTGAGAGCTCGTTCTGACAGTCAAAGGCTGATATGTAGCCTAACTCCATATGCATGCATGTGTACCTTATCCCTTAACACCTACGTTTAACAAAAGAAAATCTGTCTCAGAATGAAAATTAACAAATAATCCAGCATCCAGTCCTCTTTGTGGAAGAGAGTGCTTAACATCCCCCACCCTTTCTGTGTGGAAGTACTTCCTAACATCGCTCCTGAACACAATGACCCTACTTCGCAGACTATGTCCCTTTGTGCTAGAATCCCCAAACAATGAAAATAGTTTATCTTTTTACACCCTGAGTCCTTAGTTGTAGAGAAACAAGGCATAAATTGTTCAGTTTCATCTCATAGGTCAACCGCTAAACTCCAGTTATCATTCTTACAAATCTACACTGTACTTACTCCAAGGCTAATGTGTCCTTCTTAAGGTGCGGTGCTTGGATCGACTCACAGTTCTCCAAGTGAGAACTAACCAGGGTTTTGTATCATTACAGCATAACTACTGCGGCCTTATGTTAGATGAGAGCAACCCAGGCTCGGACTGCATTTTTTCCCCATCCCAAACCACAGTCAAGAGTCAACCACATTTCTTCAGTTTCGAGTCATATATCAACCTGACCAGATGAGGACATCAATTTTTTTCCCGAAAGGATATGAGTGAAAGTTCACTTGTTGATTTAATTTTCCTCAAAAACACTGAGGCAAAATGATTAATGGGTTTGTTGGACATTTCTCTATACCCATTGACAATATCCATCGGAAGTTTCATTTTTGGATTGTTACAACGTGGGGTAAACCCCTCTGCTAATTTCAAGCAAACACAAAGAGGAGCTCACGTCGCATCATAATCTGTTAAATTTCGAGATGCAAGTAACTCTCCCAGATTTCAGTATTTAAAGGAAAAACTAAACAATTCTAACCTTTAAGTCCACCAGAGAACATTCAAGCCTGTATTTACAACTCCTTATTTGAAAACTATCTTTTACCTTACACTCCATAAAACTGGTCCCATATTTACGGCAAATCACTTTCAAATGCAGTTGGCATCTTCGGATGTCAAACTTTCTTTGTAGATTTCTGTCGGTCGGCTTCGGTGTTCTATTGCACAAGTTCCGAATGGACAGGTTTCTTCCAGAGTATAATTCGGAAAGCAGTCTGTTGGTTTTTGTGGCTGCTCTTTTCTGTTCTTCCCGAACTGTTCAAAACGTCCGGTTTTATACCCACACCATCATTTCATTGGTTTGATGTCATCAAAACATTAAATTCAAATTTGATTGAATTTGGTATCTTAGGGCTTAATTTAAACTGAGTGGTCAAAGTCGAATTTGTTGTGTACCATGGCAACCCAATTGCACTATTGGTTTCACACTCAAATGTTATGTTTTGAATTATTTCAGCACACTCGGTGCCTCTCTAAGTACATGTCAGCTTCTAGTCTCTCTTAAACGTACAGTCTATCTGAAAGGTACAGTACACACCGATAACCTCATTACTGTATGGACTGATTGACTTGTTTCGTCAGTGAAACTCGTTTAACATTAATAATGAGATGTGGTTTATTATCTTTGAAAAGCAATATATCAATGTACAATCTTTTTAAAAAATCAGACTTTTCCTCCACTCTCCCCAGTAATCTTTCAGTTTGAGATGTCTCTGCCCACTCACGCGTTCAAAATTCCCAAATACAGCTCTTCGAACTGGAGTTGGAGCTATTCTCTCTACTCCCAAGATACCTGCTTCTTTGTCCTCATATCTTCTGGAATGTGTGTGGGATCTCTCTGACATAAGTGGCTTCTTTTAGCGTTAATGTGGAGGTGCCTGTGTTGAACTGAGGTGGGCAAGGTCTGAAATCACACGACACCAGGTTACCGTCAAACAGGTGTAATCGAAATCAGAAGCTTTTGTGTGACTTCTGACCTTCTTTTAGCTAGTTATCAAAGTCATTTCCGATGTCAGTGGCTTATCTGAAGTTTGTTGTAACAATATCAGTGGCATAAATTAAATTTAGTTTCTATCCAGGAAGGATATTACAAAAAACAGTACAGGATATTTAAAACCTTGTGGCAATGTCATATGCAGAACCCATTCAATTTTCGTCAAGGTGAAGGCTTCCATATCTGTCATCTGGCTTGATTGAATTTGACAGTGAATGCTGCAAGCTTCCTGGTTTTATATCTCAGTTCCATTGTCCCATTAACACTGATTCAATGCAATCAATCAAGATAATGGCATTGAGTACCTGGTCCTACCACACCAGCGCCATTACCTACACCAGGATTCCAATTCCAGCTTCACAACGCTGTTGCTGCAGACACCATTGATGCCACCTTCCTTCATCCCCCGTCAACACTAGAAGGAATAGAAGACCAAGATGAAGATGAGACAGCAAAGATGAAAGAAGGATGCGACCGGCCAGTTGATCGGAACCAAATGAGCCCAGGACCCAGTCAATGCCGAATCTTAAAACAAAAAAAAATCATGCGGAATTGTGCGAGGGATGTTCACCAGGGCTCAAGTGATGCACCTGTGAAGTGAGACTGGAGAGGCTGGGAGTGATTTCGGAAAATTCACTGATATCAAGCCGGTGTTCTTCTCTGACCACTGACTCTTGCTGGTCAGCAGGGAAACTGAATATGAAACTTCTGATCCCATTAAACCTGGAATATCTCAAAAGGGGTTCCACAGGTTGGAGAAACGTGAAACCCCACTTTGAGATTTCTTCAGACATTTTGTAAACAGTCAAAGGGAACATAAAGATGATCTTTATTCTCAAAGGTTTTCTGAAGGTGACTGACGATGTGGTTTGATGTCATGGAGGATCGAAAGGATGTGAACATCCAGCAAGCCTCGCTCTTTACCTTAGAAGCCTCCAAGGTAATATCCTTGTCCAGGGTCCACAACGTGGAGGAGGATGAGATGTGCTCATGCTTGTTCTTTGAAAAGTTGCACAGGGACTGCTCTGTTCTCACAGCCTGAAGGGAGAAGGTGGAGCTGCAAGCCTGACATCCTGAGGATCAGCGAATCCTTTCATGACGGACTGTGTGACAGGAAGTCCACAGACAGCGCAGCCTCGTGGTCATCCCTCCCAATCTGTTAGGTCTTAGGCGACAGCAACTGGGACAGGCTGCACCAGCCGCTAACTCTGTGTGTGCTGACCAAGGCTCTTGTGTCCTCAGGAAAGAGAAATATACCAGATAGTTAGTTTAATTCATTGACGAAACGTATCATGCCCTCCTCTGCAATCAGAAGAGGGAGAGGGGTGACTGACGACCAATTTAATTATATGAATATAAATTAAAATGTCCTGAATAAGGTCATCACCAACTGGGTCAGTTCTGCTCGGGATCAGTGTTTCACCCCGACCAAATCTGATCTGTACAGGCAGCCTCACAATTCTCAGGGATAGGATCACCACCGTGCAGGACAGGGGAGTTGGAAACCTGCCTCATCAGCCTGCACCAGGAGGTCCTTGACACGAACTTACACAAATCTATGTGGGATGTTCTCTCCAAAGTAGGCTTTGGAGAGGGATTCTACAAATGAACCATACTACTCTACACCAACATTATGAATGCAGCCTTAGTCAATGGTTGGGAAACAGAAAACCTCTCATCAGATCGACAGTCAGGCAAGGCTGCCTCATCTCACCTTTCCTGTTGGATTGTTGACCAGAAGGCACCTCAATCATTGTTGAAAACCATTCAGGCATTTCTTCCTCTTCAGCAAATGTCAATCCACTGAGCACCTCTGAACCGAGGTTCCTCAATCCACCATTGCTCATTTTCCCATCAAATCGTTGTTTAAATTCAGTACCCGAGTTCAGACCTAAATTCTTTATTCTCCATCTTAATGAACAATTCATTTATTTTTAAGATCACTCTTCCCCATTGTAATAATATTGTAAATTCATGCTATTTTATTGAGTCTGTTTGTTTTGGAGTAAGCAAATTAACTTGCTGTATGTTTCCATCTGTTCTCTCGTATCAGTTCAAACCTGTGAAGGTAAAGAAGTTAATCCTTTTAAAGTGCTATTTCTGTTCAAATAGAGCAACCGTCATCATAAATAATAACAAATGTAGGTGAGATCTGGACAGTAACTGTATTACGTAATGCATACACTATTGAGAATATCCCTAAAAATGAGAATGTAGCTCTCCAGAAAGAACTCTGTCCCCGATTCTGTGAGACATGTGAGGGAAGGGTTTGATCCTGAAGGTTCGGATTCTGATGCAGATCATTTTCATGGATCCAGAGCGAATTTTGTTGCTTTTCTCTTTCACTCCCAGATTTACTACTTCAAGTGGCCAGTTTCATCTCCCTGCTAACTGAGCTTTATTCCAGTTTGCCAACACTCTGACAAAGATTGAATAAATATTCCACAATGCGTGTGGTGTGATTCCCCAGAACAGGAGCAATCCAAATCCAATTAAAGCAAAACCCACGTTTCCACTGTATTCTGATCGCACCAACCCGAGAACCCTCACAAATCGTCGATACATCCAAAGTACCTCCTCTTTCAACCAATGCCGCATTTTCATCGGCCTAATGTGTACTCAGAAGAACAACTGGATCAGCCTTTCAGTGTCTTGCCTGATTTGTCACATTTTACTGATTGGGATGAATGACTGCTTCTTCCTATTCTTGTCATTAGATCAGCCAGCTGAACCTCATAGTGCATGAGTTCCCTGATTGGAGCTCTGAAACTGATCGAATCAGGGAGCCCGGTCTGAATTAAAAGGAAGAATGTCAGTAATATTGAGAGGCTGAACACCTGATTCAGTAAGACGCTACTGTCAAAGGAGATGCATTTGTAATAAATGGGAGATTCATGACAGGATGCCGGCCTCTGAAGTGTGATTTCACGACCAGATATTGTTGGTGTAAATGTGCACCAGGACCACGGGCTATTCAGTTTTAACACTTTCCCTTTCCTGCTTCTATCTACACACTAAACCCCGCACCTTAAGATATGTTAAAGTTTTTCTGTGATGTTCCAGACCTGGGCACTTTTGAAGCAACAGACCTTCCAGGCTCCTGTCAAGTCAGGAATGATGGTTCTGATAGAGTCACTCAGTCACTTTACGTTTGTTCACATCTGCCATTTGATGTTAAATCAGCAACAAACTGACTTTATAAATACTGAAAAGCAAAAAATAAACTGGGGAGTTGGGAATTCATGTCTGTTTGAGTGCAGGATTGATTGAACATATTATAGCTGGGCAGCAAGAGTTCAGTGATGAGGGAGTGAAATGACGAAAACCTAGAGTTGAATTGCACAAATTTAGAAGAATCTGAGATGAGTAAATATTTGAAGAGAAGAATGGCTACTACTGGCACTATATGGACCAAACGGATTTTTGTTGCCTCTTGACTTATGAATAGGATAAGCATCTAAATGATTATGGATGTACTGAAATCTTTCCAAGTGAGAAATGAATGAACAATGCCACAAATTTCTCTATATTATAGTGCACTGACTATTGTGTGTGAATTCACTAAATGAAACTATCCTTCACGCTCTCCTTGTATTTTACTGTCCAACTAATATTTTGCTATCAACAAATGTCGCACATGATCCAACCATCTCAGTCATTGACAGATAATAAATGGCTGTGTCTGGAGAAATGTTCCTTGTGGCGCACACTAATACCAGCCCAACAACATGAAGATGACAGATTTATTCCTTCTCTTTGCTTTCTGTTCTAAATCAGTCCTCAAGCCAAGTCTCATTTCCCTATCACTGCAGGCGTCATTGGCGGCATTGATACCCGCTCAAATGTTTCCAAATTTGACATTCCTACATCCTTGCTTTTGCAAATCCCTCCTGGCCTCACGCCACTATCTCGCTTGAAGCTGATCCATCCCCTCAGCAGTCAGATGTTTTAGGTATCTACTCTGGCCATGTGCAGTACACTGCAGGGAACAGAGAATAACTCATCCCCATGTGGTGCTGCACAGATGTTATGTCTCAGAGTCAGCTCTGAAACATGTCCAGGGCACTCAAGTGCTGGTTGGAGGATCAGCATTGATTGGAACTTATGTAACTTCTGAGGGTATTTTTCACTGACTGAATTGGAGAAGTTGTAATTTATTCAGAAGCTGTATCCATGCAAGGTGAGGAATTCTATTGAGGCTTTAGATTTTTGAAAAACTACTTTGTGCTGTCTCCATTAATCAACTATGATCCCTTCACAGAACAAGGAACCAGGGAAACCACATTCCTCTAGTGAGCAGAACATTTCTCAGAGAGACACTTAACAACTGGAATTTAATTTCGAAATGTTCAAAAGCGAGGGAGGAACACTGAAATGAAATGAGATTTGATAGATGGTGTTGGGGTGTCAATGCTGGTATACAGGGTGACACAGACCCTCAGTAGTTTGCTCTGCTGACTCACAAGGCCAGCAGTGGGTGTGGGTGGGATAGCCTTTGCAGGGTCGGTTTGGACTGGATGTGCCCATTGACCTGCTTCCACATTGTAAGAATTCTATAAATTTATTCCACATGCCTTTTCCCAATGTTTCCTACTGACCGATTTAGATTTGTATCATCCAATAAACCTCAGGCTTAAAATAGAGTGCAACAGCTGGGAGTATACTCACTTGTATCACTTGTTTGTTCACATCCTTAAATAAATGAATTCAACTATATTGAAATGTCGCAGTCCCCCAGGTGATGTCAGCAGGTATAAATGAAAGGCTTTTGATTGTATCACGTCTGTATTGAGTGCAGAGAGATTGCTTGCACATAGAGATTCAGGCAGAAAATGACGCTTTCATTTCGTCATGGGCGGACAATATTTTACACTAACTTTCCATTTGTAACTATTCCTGGTAAGTACCTTGAATTTGTGTTAATCGGTCCGAGGATTGTGTGCGGGTTCACTTTGCAGCTGACAATGATACATGGGCATATTGTGCCCAAAGTCACACAGTGGCAGATGATCAGCCATTTCGTCTCAGATTTCAGAGACCCTGTGGAAACCCTATCTTGCAGATTCGGCAGGAATTGCTTTGGAAATTATTCATCTCTTCTTGGAACGTTCCTGAAATCTCCATTTCAATCGGAAACTATGGAGAGTTTCGGTGGAATTAAGAAAAGGAAACACTTTGGCAAAATAGAAGCGGTGGTGTTCTAAAATAGAGAGTGCAATATCATTTAGTTTGAGTTTGGTTCTGGAGTTTTTGAGTGAATAATCAGTGGACTTCTCTGTGCATCTGAACTTTATAGTTAACTGCAAGTTATTTCTGAAATCACAACAATTATTTTCAAAATTGCATTTGATGTTTAGCTACATGAACCTTTGTTTATTTTTGATGCTTGCAACCCAGCATGGCATTGATGGAGCCTGAAAGATTTATTGAAGAGTTCTGGAATTTGCGAATAAGGAAGAAAGCCTGAACTGAGAAAGCATTACTTTCACTTCAATCATTTTTGTCATTTCTTTCAGTTACTGTAAGACCCTGGAACTGAGTGAGTGTATGGATCCGTGCTCATTTGAAGGAAATGAAAGTTTAGGTAAATTATATTGCCTTGGAATGAAAATGTTGCATTAGTCCCAGACAAAGTTTTTGTGACAAGAAAGATCTCTCAAGAGATTGTTTCAAGCTAAGTACGTTGACATTCTGGTAGCTCCATGAAGGAATTTACTGCAGTTCCAGTTTAGAAATGACAGTGTCAAGTAATTTCACCAAGTGATAGGTACAGGAATTCTCGTGTAAATATTATGTGAGTGTAGTTTTGTTTGGAATGGCACTGGGAGTCGTGTTTTGTAAAATATATCAAGGTCACGTGTTTTCTTTCATTTATGGATGTTTTGAGGGTAACGAGAATTATACAGTTCATCCGTGTTCATTGATTTTGAATCTGTGTTTTAAGTAAGTAGTTTGATTCATTCTGCTTAATCGTATTTTCTTGTGCAATAAATGTCTGTTTTGCTGTAGAAATAATATTTGCAGCATTGTGTGTTTGTGATTGAGCAATAGATCACATTGTTAAATCAAACAAGTACGGTTATCCTACATCAAACCGGATTTGTGTTTAGGATCTGGCTTGTTCTGTAACGAATCAGCTGGTATTAGAACATAAGTGAGGCGATTAAAGACTAATACCAACTCCTGAGGAACTGATAAACTAACCCAACTCTGCATTTCGATTGCGCCTCAACTGTATCCATCCAGATCCATTATATGGCCCAAAGCCTGATCAGTCATCCACCCTGAGTTTAATACCTTATCACACATCACAAAGGTATTGCTCTCTCACTCTGCAGCAGAGAAAACTCAAAATAAATTCCCTCAGTCCCTGCCAGATACGTAAGACTGCAACTGCATGAGACGCTGGTTGGCTCACACACATGCGGTGTTGTGCGCAGTACAGGTCATCACCGAGCAGTGAGGACAGAATTGCTCTGAGGAGAGTAGAGAAGATATTTACAAGAATGGTGTTAGTATGTGGAAATTCCGGCGTTCAAAATCACACAACACCAGCTCTTCGTCCAACAGGTTTATAGACCAACAGGTTATAGTCCAATAGGTTGGAAGCACACTCAACGTTGCGGACCAGGTGCCGGAAAGGGGTATCAGAGTAGCTTGTTAGTTTTTTCAATTGATGCAGACATGAATAACCTCTTTCAGTGCCATAAATTTCGTTCATTTCTATGCTATTGAAGAAAGACCGAGGTGTGTTGACGTGAATGACTTGGTCGGTTAAATGGCCTGTTTTTATGTTCTCTATTTCCACCACTGCAACACTGTGGATTGTTAAAGTGAACTCCACAGAGTTGTGTCCATCTTCCTGTTGTTCCCTGAAGAGGTGTTTGTAGCTTCTTCCATGAAGAAGTTGCAAAGGTGGCCTTTAGAGGAGCAATGTACTCTTCCTGTCAGATGTGGTAGAGCTGACGTGTTACTGATCAAAATGTCTAGAGTATATGTTTGATCAATATGTTTGATCGTGAATCCTATCATATCAGTTGTATAGGTTGGAGCAGCAGTGAGGAATGTTGAGGCAATGAGGAATTTTCGGGAGTTAAGGGGTCTGATAGATGGCAGCTAAAGGAAGAGAGAACAAAATGTCTAAATCAATCTTGCATGGGGAGGAAATCTACTAATTCAAGTTAGAGCATCAGCATTTGCCAAATCATGAAGTTAATATTACTTACCTTGTTTAGTTGTCTCATTACAATGTAAAGATTTAGAAAAGAAGGATTATGAAATCTTGTGTTGTTGATGAACCGATGAACATTCACATCATCAATTTAAACATTAATTGCCCCGGCATGATAGGACACAATAGACAGTCAGAGAGACCTGTTTTTTTGAAATCATATTTTATTATACAATGGATTGGAGCTGTCACATTCAGAAATTGCAGGAGGGAACTGTCTGTTTTGATTCGCATTGTGTAGTTTATTCGTAAAATATCAACAAGCACCTTCCAAAAACTATTTGAGTCAGGTAGTGCAGAGAATGCAATAAAAAATTTCACAGCTCCCTATTTGCATTTTGTATTATTTGCTGACTGAATGTCAGCGAAATGAGAACATTTGCTAAACTTGACAAGAAATTGTTCACTTTCCAAACCAAACTTTGTGGGATTCAGTGAGTTAACCGATCCTCAGTTTACCATCAGAGAGAGGGCTCAGATCATGGATTACACCTTTAATGATGAAAAAAAACCTATCTCAGCTCTGTTAGCATTGAACATCAAACAGATGCATCTTCACAATTGTAACAAGCAATGGTTTTGTAATATAGTGACCAGACGTTTCTTGGTAACCCAAATTGGAGAAAGGGAAATAATTGTGACTGTGAGAGCGGCTCCTTTTTTGCGATAGTTCGGGTGTCAGCGCTGACTTCCAAAAAATGCTGGAAGAGTATTTTTTTTTATGTGCTGTTACATTGTTTTGGAATTTTGGGGTAAAGAAAGATCAAAGCAACACAATGTAAAAAAAGGAGGAAACTGTGTGGGAGAGTTCATAGCACAGGAGCAGGTACGTTTATAGTTTTTTTAAGTATAGTCTTGCTGATTTTTTGGTATACGTCTGCAATATTCAGTAGAATGAGTTATTTTTGGTTACAGGTTTTATTGAGATCTGTCTCTTGATTAAAAAGTAAAAATATAAAACATCAGCACGACATGTGCCAGTAGCAGTGTCCTTTACAGCAATAAGGCTGTTGTTTGTTCTGGGTGTGTAGATTATTAAGTTGCAAAGATGGCCTTTAGAGGAGCGATGTTCTCTTCCTGTCAGATGTGGTAGAGCTTACGTGTTACTGATCAAAAAGCCTAGAGTATATGTTTGATCAATATGTTTGATCGTGAATCCTATCATATCAGTTGTATAGGTTGGAGCAGCAGTGAGGAATGTTGAGGCAATGAGGAATTTTCGGGAGTTAAGGGGTCTGATAGATGGCAGCTAAAGGAAGAGAGAACAAAAGCAGACATAACCAAGTAGGCAGGTTACCTCCAGGAAAGGCAGGCGAGGGAGATAGGTAGTGCAGGAGTCTCCTGTGGCTATCCCTATTTTAAAGAGATAACTTCGTTTTGATAATGTAGGGTGTGATAGACTCTGAGGGGTAAGTATCATGAATAGCCAACTACTGGCACAAAGACAGGCTCAAATGTAACGACTGCTACGCTAGGTTCCAAGAGACCGAAAGTGATAGGGGACGCTCTCAACAGAGGCACAAACAGACTGTTGCCTCACTGTTGCCAGGATCAAGGATATCTCAGAGAGCGTGTAGAATATTCTCAAAGGGGAGTTGAATCAGCAGAAGGTCATTGCGTACATTGGAACTAACGACACAGGAAAGAATAAGGACGAAATTCTGAAAGCAGTGTATGAGGTTAGGCAGGAAAATGAAAGGAGGTCCTTAAGGGTAGTAGTATCTGGATCCTTCTCAATGCCACTAGCTAGTGAGCATAGGACTAGGAGGATAGAGCAGATGAAGGTGTGGCTGAGGAGCTGGTGCAGGGCAGAATGCTTCACATTTTGCATCATTGGCATATTTCTTGGGGCATAAGTGATCTGTAAAACAAGGACAGATTGTGACTGAATTAGAAAACAAACTAATTTCCTGGCAGGGAGATTTGCTCGAGATGCTCAGGAATATTGAATCTAGTAAGGGTGGAGTGGGGATTACGGTAATGGTGGGTGAGAGGGGGTGGGGTCGCATGATCAGACCGACAGTGAGGAAAGAAGTCAGGCTTAGACTGACACAGAAGGGAAAACGAGCAAGTCCAATTGTCAGGCAGACTCAAAGCAGAGAATGAGGCAAGACTGACATATTAAATTTCTTTTATTTCTACACAAGATGCTTAACAGGGGAAATAGATGAACTGAGCTCGTGGTGAGGAATATGGGGCTCGGATATCCTCGCAATGACACAGATGTCGTTCAGGGATGGACAGGACTGGCAGCTGACAATTGCAGGATAGAAATGCTGTAGGAAGGAAAGAAAGGTGTCATGAAATAAGACGAGTTGCTTTTTGATAAGGGATAATATTACAGTTTGACTTAGGGAGAATATTCCTGGGAATACATCCACGGTAGTATTAGAGTCATATTCCTAATGACTCCATCCACGCTCAGCATGGTCGGAGGAGTCCAATAAAAGTTCCATCACAGAAAAATATCAACAGGATGATTCTCAATCCCCTTTTGAAAATCAAACCCCGACCTTTGTTTGCAATGTTGGGACCTTGTGCGAGGACAAAACCGAGTTGACGTTTGGATATCATTCACAAATGTTCAGAGAGATGTGTTCTCGTGACGAATAATTGCATTAACGATGTTTCTCTCTCCACAGATGCTGCCATAGCTGTTGAGCTTCGCCTGTGATTTCTGTTTTTTTTTATGTTTCTGGTATCCACACCACTTTTATTTATTTTGTGAAAATGTTTCACTTACCAAAGTTCTTCCCAGAAGTGCTTCTTAGAATTGTAGACCCCGACTGTACTGAAGAGGTACATCAGTCGTCAAGCTTGTGCTATCAAGGCTCGATGAAATCTGGTCTTGTCCCAGGTAGTTGGTAAAGGTTGTGAGGTTTCCTAAATCAACAACCCTCCCAATGACTGAATTATCAGAACACGCACCATTCTCTGAGTGAAAGACCTTTCCTCAAATCCCCTCCAAACCTTTTGCTGTTCACCTTAAAATTTATGCCCTTTTCCCATCTGTCAATTCCCTGCCCCAGTTAGATATGGAGATCTTCCAGAGCTCTCTGGGCAGAAGTGGAGAATGCTTGATCAAGGTCTTCTGACTTATATTTTATATTCTGTCTCTTGCAGTTAATTTCCTGCTGATGTTGGTTCTCTCCCGGGGAAAGTGTGGCCTCTCTAACTGCACAATCCGCTGCCTGCTGGCTCTGGCAGCCTCAGACCTACTGTTCATTTTTGCTGACATGATACTGTGGCGATTGAAAGAACTTTACTACCCAGGATGTTTCCTGGACATCACCCCTGTGTGCAGCGCTGTCTATGTCTTGCTTTGTGCATCCACAGACTGTTCCGTCTGGTTCACTGTCCTTTTCACCTTTGATCGTTTTGTCGCCATTTGCTGCTTGAAAATGAACAGAAAATATTGGACAGACAAAACCTTGGCTGTGGCTCTGGCTGCAACCACCATTCTACTCTGTTCAAAAAACATACCCTTCTATTTTCGGTATAGACCTGGGAGGATAATTAACAATGTTCCAAGGTACTGCCGAATAAAGTCAAGTTATTTTACTGATCCTAGGTGGCTAGGGTTTAAGTGGTTTGATATCATTTTAACGCCTTTCATTCCATTCATGTTGATTCTGTTGATGAATACTCTGACGGTCAGGTACATTTTAGTGGCCAGTCGAGTCCGCAAGAGCTTGATTGGCCAGATCAAGAGGGAGAGTCGCAAAGACACAGAGATGGAGAGCCTGAAGAAGTCGGTGATTTGCCTCTTCACCATATCTATCAGCTTCATACTTCTTTGGGGAGTGCACAGTGCAAACATCTTATACTTCAACATTAAAGCAACAAGTCGTGGGAGTAAACGTCACTTTAAATGGGCCGGAGAAATACTTCGGGATTTAAGCTGCAGCACAAACACATTATTTTATGCAGTGTCTGTGCCCAAGTTTCGAGATAAGTTCAGGAATGCGGTGCAGCAACTGGTCACGTAGATTTTTCACTTAAAATGGAATGACGATAGAAAGATGCTGGTCGAGAGTTTTGATGTGATGGACTGGCTGTGAGTGATCGGTTCAGCTCGAATATTGCAACTTCATGGACTGCCCTTTGGATGAGTGTTATAGACCGGCAGGATGTGGTCTCTGCATTCCCCCTGCAGGGGAAGAGGAAGAGGAACAGAAACGGTCCCTCCTGCGCCACGGTGATTGTCAGACTCTCCCTATTCAGCTCGCATTAAACCCTTTATTACAACAAAGGAAAGGCTCCGGGTGTTGGTGATCCTCTCATCTGAATTGGCGATTGGAGATGAGCATTTTTATTGAAAGAGAGTTTATTCAGTCCACCTCCTGTCTACTCTCTTCAAGGGGTCTTTGCTTTTTCACTCTCTCTCTCTCTCTGCCTCTTTCTGTCTGTGTTTGTTCCTCTCTTCCTCTCTCCACTGGACCTATCTCTCAGAATCCTGCTCAGTCTCTCTCTCTCTCTCTCTCTCTCTCTCTCTCTCTCTCGCTCTGTGTGGCCCTCCCTGTCTGTATCGTTCTCTCTCTCTCCAACTTTTTATCTGTTTGTCTGTCTCTCCGTCTCCCTAAATCTATCCTTCTTTGTCTTTCTGTCGACCTCGTTCTCTCTGTCTCTCTGTCTCGGTCTCGATGTCTTTTTCTCACATTGACCATGCCAGACACTTGTTGTCTCAGTTCAGCACATGCTCACGTGCATTGACTGACTTCACTTCCCGATCACACCGTTAACTAATCTTTCTACAGGGAGTGATTTTGCAAGTTACAAAGTACACAGATACAGCCAGCAATACCTTGACACGTTACTGTAAGGAAGTCAGCTGGAGTTTGGTCATCTCCCTTTTCTATCCCCGTGGCTGGGCGGGAAGTGTCTTCATGCGTTTCCCTTTCAGTGCGTGATGGTGTGTGTCTGTGTGTGTTGCGGGGGGTTCATTGCTGTTGTGGGGTGTCACTCGGTGTGTGTGTCCCTTGGTTTTTGTCGTTGGATATGTCCCTGACTGTGATACATTATGAGTGTGTTTTTGGATCTGAGTGTGGGTTTCCCTTTGTGTGCATTTCTGTGAAAATATATTCATACGTTTATGTCTTTGGGAATGTTGTTCACTCTGTATGCGAGTGTTTCTGTGAAGTGAGTGTTTTTTATGTGGGTCTATATTACTGTGCCTCTGTGATTGCATAAATGTGTGTGTTTTACATATGTGCATCTGTTGTGTTTCTGCCTGTGATTATGCTGTTTGTGGAGTTACATTCCTCTGACTGAGTGTGTGCGTGCGCATGCACGTGTGTGTGTTTCACAGTGAGCATGTCATGATTGTTCTGTGACTCCATGTGTGCCTCTCTGAGTGTCAGTGTACTATTGAGGGAGTGCGGGGTGTATATCTGCCTGGCTGTGCTCTTGTTTAATCAGGTGAGTGTGTTGTTCAGACTGTGCTTGGCTGTCTTTTCGTGTGTCAAGATCTTTCGGTGCCCCCAGCAGGATCTCTCTGTACCTCTCTACGTTTATATCTCTGTTTGTTTCTGAGTGTCGCTCTGTGTGTATGTAATTGTGGTTGTGTTTCAGTCAGTGTGTTTGAATGTGCTTGTGTGTATGTATAAGAAGTTTCTGTCAATATTTGAAGGTTGGCGTGTATTGTCGCTTACTCTCAGTTCGCTTCTATGAGCGTGAGGTTGAGGTTGTGATTCTGTGTCTATGTCTTTGTGTGTGTGAAGAGTGTGCATTCAGCTAGGTATGGTTGTGTTCCGATATATCTGAGGATGGCTTTCTGGTTGTGTGTTTGCATGAATGTGTGAGTAGGTGTGTCTCCCTTCAGCACTCTGATTGTATTCTTGTGTGTGTTATGAGGGTGTGTGAATATTTCTGCAGTCTTTGTGCAGGTGTGTTCCCACATTTTGGTTTGACTGTGTTCTCGTGCGTGATTGCATGTTTGGGTTTGTGCGTGCATGTTTGTCTTTGTTCATCAGCACGCTCATGTTTAACTGTATTACTGTGGATGGGTGTGCTTCTTCGTGTCCGCCTATGTGTGTGTATGTGGGTGTGTCTGTGTGTTCCTCTGTGTGTGGTTCTATCTTTGTCTGAGAACCTCTCCTGTAAAAGTACTCGAGAAACCTAGAGTAGGTCACTCTCGACAAATTGCTCTCAGCGGTGTATTTCTGGAAGGGTGTGAAATATCTCAATATAAGTATTGTTGCCTCTTGCTCCCTGAAAGCTGAACTGTTACTTCCGTTCAAAGAAATTATCCTAATGAACAAAATAAGGCAGTGAAATGTTCGATGAAATTAAGGGTGCCAATTCTTTCTGATTAGGCCTTACAATGTAGGAACAGAATTAGACCATCCAGCCTACTGAGCCTGTTCTCCCATTTGATCATGAAGGATCTGTTTTTCAATTCTATTATCCTGCCTTCTTTTCATAAATATCACTTACTAATCTGGAACCAATAAATTTCAAATTTAAATATATTTGTAATGAATTAGGTCAGACACTCTCCAAACATTTCAAGATGGCAAACCAGACCCGAAATTTTCTACTTGTTTTGAACAGGTAGATATTCCAGGAGTGATGCAGCTGGTCAAAACCCCTTGTTTTGAAGTAAACAGAATTTATTTACAGAGTGCCGAATGAAACATAAACAAAGGAGAACAGAATATATTATAACATTAATTGATCTAATCCAAAAACACAACAGACTATCCCAACTTTATGATTGTTGCACGTTACTCCAACAATCCCCATAAACACCACATGGCAAAACGGGTAAATTCAAACATGGCGTCTAACAGAAGAGAAGTCAGAGAGAGATTCAGCATGGCACAACTTGTTCCATGTTGCTGTTCCTTCTACCAGCAGTCTAAACAAAACTAACTCTTTGCTAATACCAAACCAAACTGAACTAAACCAGAGCTAGGTGAACTGGCCACTTCCCTTTCATTGTAGAAGTGCCCCTTTTCCGCACTTGAAAGCCTAATACCAGAGGCATTATCTGTTATATGCAATCACATTGGTCCTACAACCCATCCAAACTAGACATCCCTGAACCCCAGAGTTTCCGACCCCACTAAAAAACAAAAGGACAACACAACCTTATGAAAGGAGCAGCATCATAACATCTCCCCCATCCAAAAAAGTGAACCATCAATATCCAAAGATGGCTTCTTTTTAAAAGGCCTTAATCTTTAACAGTTTGTACACTCCAACTCCCATGTGCATTACATTGACAATAACAATGCAAGCATTCACTACGAGTTTCTGTTTCAATCTGTTTCACTCCTGCCATTGAGCACTCTGTTTCTCTTTCAAGTCTCGACAATCACACTTTCCCATCCTGTCACATTCACATTTTCAACGTGAATGTCTGCAATAACAAGCTCCCTCCCAACAGTCTGGAATTTTTGTCCTTAAATTTCAGTGCAGACTTCACTGAGTTATGTTCAGTGCGTATATTTGACTCAGACACGTTAATGGTAATAGAAAAGTTGAATCGATTTAAAGCAAACACCAATCTCAGTGTCTCCTTCTCAACGTTGGAGTAATTCTGCTGACGGATGTTCAAATTCCTGCTGAAATACCTGAAAGGTCTTTCAATCTTCTCATCATCTTCCTATAAGAGCACAGCACCAACATCCAGATCACATGCATCGATCGCCACCTTGAATGGATTTGCATTATTTGGGATGTCTAACACTGGAGCAGTTGTCAAGAAAACTTTCAGACTGTCAAATGCTTTCTGATAGTTCCCTGTCAATGAAAACTTATTGCCGTTCTTTAGTAATTCAGTGAGTGGAGAATCCAAACTGCTAAATTTGGCGTCAATTTCCAGGAAAACCCATTCCATTCCAGGAAGTTTAGTATTGCTGTTTTTGTTGATGGTATGGGAGACTCCCTCGTGACCTTTGCTTTTATTTTCATGTGGTCGTTTGTACACGTCAAATAACATGGACCTAGAAGGTGACACATTCACATTTCGTCAGTTTCATCACCACACCTGTCTCCCAAAGTCAATGTAGCAATTCTGATAAATGTTGCAAATGATTCTTCAGTGTGTGACGAAAAATCGATAGGTCATCTATATATATATATAAAATAACCTTATTGGTTAGGCTCTGAAATGTGGCTGGCACATTTTTCTTACCAAATGGGATTACTTTATATTGATTAGGGTCATTTTGCATTACGAAAGCTGAAACTGTCTTCACTCATTCAGACGAAGAGTATCCTCTGAGCAATTCCAAGTTCGAAATATAAGTTACTTGTTTCACGTTTTCAACACAGTCTTCTAAAAGTGCAGTCGGACACGCATCTGTCTTGTAACTGCACCGCCTTTGTGATAATCTACACAGAACTGATGGGTACCATTTAGTTTTGACACCATTACTATGTGTGAGCTCCAGTAACTTAAACTCACTTTGATTATGCCATCTCAGAGCACATCTTCAATTTCATGTAAAACCCGTGCCATCTTTTGGGCATTATGTTTTTCAGGATGTCGTTTAATCCGAAGAGTGTTTCATTATCTACAACACGGATAGTTAAGTTCATACTTCCCAGCTTTTTTCCACATATCTCCCAATGCGATTGTCATAAATGCTTCAGATCATTTCCATTTTCCTCCAGAAAGTAACTTAATAATTTATCCAAATTTCTGACAACTACGTCATGGTCTAATTTAATGTGAGGAATTTAAAATTCAGAATCCTCTGAACTTGGTTCTTCGATCATTGTTGTCATCAATAACACAGTCTCCATTGACTTTCCTTCCCTGTCAAAATGCCTTTTGAACATATTCACATGACACACTCTGTGAAAGACTCTGTCTGGAGTCCTGATCAGAAGTGTACCTCACGCAATCTCCTTGAATTGTTAAGGTCCACTAAAATTTGCTTTAAAATGTTTACCTGTCACCGGAAGCAACACGAACAGCTCCAATAATAAAATTGCGATTTTTTGATTGCATTTATGTTTCCTGTTTCATTGACTGCTGTGAAAGTTTTTAAATGCTGTTTCACCAACGCCCCCATTCTATTTCATTGTTCCAGAAATTCTGAGACATAGTCAAAATATGTGGCCTTAAAATTTTGCCTTATCAATTATCGTTAATCATTTGTAACTGTCCTCTCACTCCTTGCACAAAAAGTAATTCAAATGGCCTGAATTTGGTGGATTCATTTGGTGCATCTCTGATCGCAAAAAGTAAAAATGGAATTTCTTTATTCCAATCATCTGATTAGTCTTTACTGTAAACTCTCAACATGGTTTTGAAGTCTGATGACACCTTTCTCCCACTCCCTATGGTTCTGGATGGTATAGGGTAGATTTGAATTGGTTTAGTCCCAAACTGTATAGCTTGCTTGAATAAGTTTGAGATAAAGTTTGAACCTTGATCTGACTGTATTTCTGTGTGTAGTTCATATCTAATGAAAAAATTGATTAACTCCTCTTCAATCTTTGTGGCTGTGATATTGCATAATGAAATGTCGTCTGGAAATCTCGTGGAACATCCATCATAGTTAACAAATAATTATTGCCATTTTTTATTTTAGGTAGGGGTCGGTCGTGATCAATTAAGACTCTTGTAAAAGGTTCCTCAAGTGCAGGAAAGGCTATTATAGTTGTCGGTGTTGCCTGTATGACATGTCTGGCAAAAATCAACAACATCTTCGTGCAATCCAGGCCAGGAAAATCGCTTCTGCAATTTAGTTTGGATTTTGCTTACATCTGAATGACCACCTACTGTTCGTTCACTCACCGTGCACATTTCCACACACACTGGCAATACAACTTGAAGAACTTGCAGCAATATCCCAGCTGCCTGGACATGTGATGATCTCCATTTCCTCATTAAGACATCATTTTTGAGATAGTTGGACACCAGGATATATTTAGACTCTTTTTCCATTTACGCATTCTGAAACAATTTGTTAGATTTCTCATCTTTCTCCTGCAATTCCGTTAATGTCTCTGAATTAATGATGCCTACTTTGTCATGTTTGCACCTGGTTTGTGTAAACCATATGATCGAACAGGGTGTCTGCTAATTCCACGACAACTTCCTTGTCTGTACTCTTTGATTTTTCCTGTTTGAACTGGTGACTTTGTGACCTTGTTACAGCAAAGCAGGAAAAATACCCAGGATATGTGTCCTCCCATGGTTTAGTTGCCTGGCGTTTCAACCAGAGCAGACAACACTCTTGCCTGTGAATTAGCGATATCATCAGTAAGGGCAAATTGAATTCCTGGAGCTGAGAGTTGTCGTATCACAACTTCTCCAGTTTTGAGAAGATTTGTTACTCAGGTTGAGGTTTTAAATGCAGGTTTTCTCGCTGAGCTGGGAGGTTCTGGATATCAACCTTGGAGTTCAGCGAGCAACCTCCATCCACAACTTCTCTCCACTTCATTGGACACTCTACCCTCACTCTACGTCATTCAGTGCATTTTGTCACACCATGAATTGCCATTACTAGCTTCTTTTCGGTAATAATTCTTCAGATGTACATCTTTCAACATCAAAGACGGGAGGATCCCGTTTCTCTTAAGATTTGAACCTCTTTACATGCTGCTCCTGACCTTTGCGATTAAACTTTACCTTTGCAGGTATATGGTTTAAGAAGATCTGGGATTTCCTCCTTAACCAGCCTCCAACCAGGTTGTACATTCTGGTTCAGCTTTTGAGCATCCACATTGCTTTGTGTTACCACTCCATCAAAATTCACTGGTTTATCCTGTTTTCCTTCATCTGGTTCCCAGTGCCTTTCCCAAACAAACAATGGTAATTTCATGTAGTCTAACTTATTGCTCAGAAAACACCGGAACTTTTTAACGTCTATTTCCCCTTCAAGGTTTGCCATTTCACACTGCGAGTTATCCTTGTGGACTTCACCAAGTCTACTTTTCCCTTTCCATGTGAGGATTTCTCTTTTCCCCAAATTCTATTGCTCACAGTTTGAAAGTGATGCTGGAAGGCAAACTTGGATTTATGAACTAGCTCATAATCATCAGTCAGTTCAGCTGCTAACCTTTAATTCTCTGCTCTTCCACATGAGTTCTCATTACATCAGTAATACAACTGTTCACATTTTTATGTAAATCCTGTCGTGTATTGTAGCTTTTACTATTTATACACGAACACTGTATGAGTTTATCTTGACCTTGTGCCTTTCTTCTTCCCATCAGTAATTTAGTGTCTGACCATGTGGGGCTGCTGCTGAACTCCTGCAGCACTTTGGGATGGATCTGCAGTCCCAGCGCCGCCCAGAGGGGTGGCAGCACAGAGCAGCGGCGGTCCCGAGTTGGCGGATGTGGGGTCTGCTCAGTCAGGGACTCCTGGTTTCTGGTTATTGTCGAGAGTAAACACATATCATGTAATAGGGGTAGGTGGGTGTGGAGGGCAATCATCAAAGAGCACTGGGGAAACAGAGATGTTTAAATACACAGAGAGATTGATCTAATGATTGTAAAAGGGAGAATATTCAATCGAGAATAAAGAGTTGAGAATAATATAGACAATAGGAGAGGGCTAAGTGAAGCGTAATAAGAATAGAGCTGAGTGCAGGAAAAGGGGGAGTGCTACAGACAGAAAGGGAGAGGATTTAATAGAAAATAACAAAAGAAGAATTATATAAGGAAGAAGCGGGAGTGTCCTGATTGCAGGGACACAGGGAGAGGGTTAACACAGGGGAAGCTGGAGTGATTCTACTGAGGTCAGCAGAAGAATCTCTTTGAAGATGAGCTCTTCGATTCTTCAATTAAAATGGTACAAACGGGGAGTCCTGGCCGATAGATATAAACAGTAGTATCAACCTTTCTGTTCACTCGAGGAACCAGCTTTGTGCTCGCTGGTCAGTGTCAGGTCCTGTGCAAGTATAAATGCAGAGTGACTTGATGGGTTAACACCTTTGTGGAACTGGAGAGGATATAATACAGAGTAGTAGGGAGAATGTTGAATACAGGGGAGTACCGGAAGTGTCCAGGTATGGGGAAAAGGAAGGCGAGTTTACACAGAGTAATACGAAAAATAACTAGAGAGTAATGAGAAGCACGTTGAACACAGCATTACAGGGACAGGGTTAAATGGAGGGGAACGGAAAGGATTAAGTCCAGAGTGGGGAGGAATAAATTACGAACAATAGTGAGAGGGCTAATTTGAGTGTAATATGGAGAAAGTTGAATACAGAGTCAAGATTAACGATTGTCATGTGTGCGGTTTAAAAATAGCAGGTGCAATAGAGAGTAATTTTGAGGAGTCTCAATGGAGAGTATTAGGGAAAGGACTCAAAAGAGAATAACAGTGAAAGTGCTCAATACAAAGGAAGTGGGATGGATAACTACAGGGAAATAGAGAAGATCAAATACAGATAACGATCAGGTTGAGTAAAGAAAAACAGTGGAGTCTAAGTACAGACTAATAGGGAGAGGAGTAAATACAAGGTAGTGAATAGAGTGGATGGAGTACTAATGCAAGCTTAAATCCACAGAGAGACAGAAAAAGTGGAAGAAAGAGTAATCGGGAGAGAAGTAAACACTGGGGAAGAGACTAAATGATATGCAGGATAATCGACATGATAAAAATATTTAATAGAGAAATGACAAAATACACAGTAATAGAGAATAATAGGGTTTAGATAGAAAATAATTTAATACGTGTGCTCAGAATAATTTTCTGATTTAATCTCTGTATGTACCTATGAGAGAAGATGCAAAACTTCGTAAGTAAGGCAGAGCAGGTGATAGCGTTGTTAGTCCGGGAGAACTTTGGCGTCAGCGACCATAATCAAATTCGTTTTAAAATAGTGAATGAAAAGAATAGACCAGATCTAAGAGTTGAAGTTCGAAATTGGAGGAAGGCTAATTTTAACAGTCGTAGGCAAGAACTTTCAAAGGCTGATTGGGGGCAGATGTTTGCACGTAAAGTGGTGGTTGAAAAATGGGACGCCTTCAGAAATGAGATAACGAGAGTCCAGAGACAGGGTATACACGTTGTGTTGAAAGTAAAGGCTGGTAGTTATAAAGAATTTTGAATGACAAAAGAAATTGAGGGTTTGATTAAGAAAAAGAAGGAAGCATATGCCGGATATCGACAAGATAGATCGAATGAATGCTCAGAAGAGTATAAAGGAAATGGGAGTATACTTAAGAAAGAAATCAGGAGGGAAAAAGAGGTACCTGAGCTAGCTTTGGCAAATAGAGTTAAGGAGAATCTACAAATTCATTAAGGACAAAAGGGTAATTAGGAAGAGAATAGGGCCCCTCAAAGATCAGCAGGGCCGCCTTTGTGTGGAGCCACAGGAGATGGTGGTGATACTAAAACTATATTTTGAATCAGTATTTACTGTGGAAAGGACATTAAAGATATAGAATGTAGGGAAATTGATGATGACATCTTGAAAAATGCATATATATGACAGAGGAAGAAGAGCTGGATGTCTTGAAACGCATAACAGTGGATAAATCCCCAGGACCTGACCAGGTGGAACCTCGCTCAATGTGGGAAGCTAGAGAAGTGATTGCTGGGCCCGTTGATCTGTCATTGTATCATTGATAGTCATAAGTGAGGTGTAGGAAGGCTAGAGGTTGGCTAACGTGGTGCCAATGTTTAAGATGGTTGGTAAGGACAGAGCACGAAATGATAGACCGTGAGTCATTGGTGTAAAAGTTGTTGGAGGGAATTCTAATGGACAGGATGTACATGTATTTCGAAAGGCAAAAGCTGGTTAGGGATAGTTAACATGGCTTTGTGCGTGGGAAATCAAGTCTCACAATTTGATTGAGTTCCTTTCACAGAAGGAACAAGAGGATTGATGAGGGCAAACGGTGGTGCTGATCTATATGGACTTCAGTAAGGCTTTAGACAAGGTTCCCCATGACAGACTGATTAACAAGGTTAGATCTCCCTCACACATTCCCTTTCCCGCGAGCCTTCTTTTTCAATCGATCAGTGTGGACTGACGTAATGCCCACGTTTTGTACTCACATGAGAGGGGATGAATGGACGTCTGCTGTTCCCCCTTTGTCATCTCAAAATGGATTAAATTCCCTCCTCCAATTACTCTGTTATCGTTTAAAGAAGCGGTTTTGCTTTAATACATTCGGGGATGAGGGCGTTGCTGGCTAGCACCAGCATTAATTGCCATCCCTAATTGCCTAGAGGGCAGTGACGTTTCAACCACGTTGTTATGAGTCTGGAGTGTACATGTAGGAATGACCAGGGAATGACAGCAGTTTCCCTCTCGAATGGTTATGACTGAAGCGGCAATCGGTCATCATGAGCCTCTTTAATTCTCGACCAATATTGAACTTACATACCGCCATCTGCAGTGTCTGGGGCCCCGGACCATTACCTGTGTCTCTGGGTTAACCTTCGAGTGATAATTCCACTAGGCCATCTCCTACATCTGCTGAATGGCCTCCTCCGATGTAACAGGCTGGAGACAGGGCTGAGTAAATCCCAACTATCTGTGAAGGCTGGAGATAAGCAACGAAAACAGACATTGCTGTTTATTCAATCAATTCATTTTCTGCATCAATCACCTACCTCATCCCAGTCTGACATCCTGAAAACTCAGGCCATTCTGCGAGCCAAACTTGCATCGATTTACTCCATTAGACACCCCTCCCACACTGGTAAAGATTCCCAAAAACTTCTTCTGTCTGGCAGAAGGTACAGAAGTCTGAACACACACACACACACACACACACACACACACACACACACACACACACACACACACACACACACACACACACACACACACATACACACACACACACACCAGTTCCAGAAACAGCTTCTGCACCGCCGTTATGAAAGTATTGAATGGACTCTCTTGACTCAAGTAATGCTGACCTTCCTAACACGGGTCTCTCTTGAACGCCCTGTGCAATGTGACTTGTATGCCTCTCTTTAATTATTTCTTGTTCTGCACATCATTGCTGCGTATCATCGGCCCGTATTGCTCATAAATAAAGTGTTTCACTGCACTTCGGTACATGTGACAATAAATCAAACAAATTGAATAAAATCAAACTCATCCGTGACCGTCAGATATCCTAAATTGTGCCAATTCTCCGAAATCCCTCGATACCCTTCCTATTCATATCCATGTCGAAAATTCCCTCAGGAGAAGGTGAACTATGCAGCAGATATCATGGGGAGCGGTGTTGATAGAACCTTTACTGACATTTTGTTCTTTGCATTATTTCTACTGACAGAGCGACCAGCGGGGAAATCAGCAAATCATTCTATGCCAGTCGAAATGAAACGAAGCTCACAGACAGTCCGACCACCCAGGTAGTCATCTCCTCTATCACGGAGGCATTAGATGACAGCAGACACTAAAGTCTGTACCAGCAGTTATCTGTTGAGGAGCTCACCAAGGCCCTTAAGTCCTCGGGAAAGCACACAGCTTCCAGAAGTGATGGCTTATCGCTTGCGTGGATTTAACCCCATGGCAATTGACTGACCTGGAATTTCTGGAAGTGGACAACAGCACACTTCCAACAGGTAGCCTTTGTGAATCCTACAGGAAAGTTAGCATCCCTCTCATTTACAATTCGAAGAGGCACAGGGAGGACTGACGACCGGTTTAACTGTAAAATGCAATTTACACAATCCTGACTGAGATCATTGCCAACTCGGTCAGGTCCGCTGTGGAATGAATGACTCACCCCGACCAAACCTGTTCTGTGCTGGGCACAACACGCTCTCAGAGTCTCGCACTCCTCAGCGATGTAATTGTCTGTGTGTGTGTCAGTGAGGTTGGAAACCTGCGTTACCAGCCTCACCAGGAAAAGGTCATTCACAGCAAATTGCACACCAACACGTGGGGCGTACTCTCCAAAATTGGCTTTTGGGATGATACCTGCAATTGGATTGGCCTGCTCTGCATCAACAGCGTTAGTGCATCTGAGCAAATGGGTAGGAATCAGAAAACTTCCCGAACAATCCTGGAATCAGGCAGCGCCGCCCATTGTCAGCTTTCCTATTTGATTATTGTCCGAAAGGTGACTGAATTAGTGTTGTGATTCATTACGATGTTTCATACTTTTTAGCCATGACCTATCCACTGAGATCTCATTCCACGTTTCCCCATTTATGCATCAATTCCTTCTTCTTCTTCTTCGTTAGCTTCGTGGGTCTGAGTATCAAATTCAATTTATTCCTTCTCTAACTTAATAAACAATTTGAGCATTTTATGGTCATTCTTCCCAAATACAGTAATATTGTGACATAATGCTATCTCATTCTGTTCATACTTTTTGCAAATATGTAACAAGTTGCTGCATGCTTACATCTGTGCTCCTGTGTCAATCCAATTCTGTGAGATGTAATAAATTTTCCTTTCAATGTACATTCTGGCTTTAGGTTCTCGGGCGGTTGTGAACTGTTCAAAATATCGATGCATTCTTTCAATCTGTTTCAGAACAAATACCTCGCACTTCCTCATAAAGACAAAATTTTTAAAAATCTTTCGATAATAACTGTGTTACTTAGCACATATGTTATTGAGCATCTCCCGAAAATTAAAAAAAATAACGTGCTGGGAGTAACTCTTTCCCTAAACCTGTGAGACACGGGAGGGAAATGTTTGATCCTGAAGACGAGGTTTCAGAGGACCAAGACCTTAAGCGATCCTGAATGTGCTTCTGCTGCTTTTCGCTTTCACACATAGATTGTCTATTTCCCGTGGACAGATTAATTTCCCTCCTAAATGGGATTAATCCCAGATTCACAATCCTGTGACAGGTCTGATTATATATTCCCAACAACAGTTGCACGTCTCCCAAGCTGGGTAGCAATCCCCTTCCAATTAAAACAAAACAATCACAATGTATTCAGATTGCTGCAGCCTGAGAAACACGTCCAATGACTGAGATGCCCAAAATCCTTCCTCATGGAACAAATGTTTCCAGCCACACGATTTTCACTCAGACTCACCCATGGAATAGTTTTTCAATCTCTTTCCCGACTTTTAATTCCCACTTTCAGAAGCTTATTTTTTTCCCCTGGTAATGATTGTCATGAGGTCGGGTTGCTGGATTCTCCTGGACATGAAATCCTATACTGGGGCCATTACTCTGCGTCAGTGAGGGAGACCAGGCTGATTCTAAAGGGTAATTGTCAGGGATACTGAGTTGCTGAGTACCTGACTCAGTGACAGGCTTCTGTCAATGGCTCTGCCTTTGTAAGTAAAAAGTGATTAATGGCAGGATGCAAGTTTCTGAAGGGTTGGCGCCAATGTGGACGACGACCTCCTCATTTACCCACTTTCCTTCACCCTTCCCAGTCACAGTCCACCCCACCCCAAAAACGTGTTGTTCTCGACCCTCGGCACTTTTGAGGCAATATATCATCCTGGACTCTTTCAAGTCATGATGGATGATTCTGAAAGAGTCAATCAATTTAGCTGTCAACACTGCTGAAACGTGATGCTAAGACAGCAGCAACTGACTTTACAATTGGGAAAAAACAAAAAAAACAAGTTTTGAGTCCATGTCTATTTGAGTGCAGCATCGATTGATCAGAACGATAACTGAACAGCAAGGGTTCAATATGAGGGACAGAAATGACGAAAACCCAGGGTGAAATTCCTCAAATTTGGAAGAATCTGAAGAAAGTAAAGTTTTCAAGAGAATAATCGAAGCTACTAGCACTGAATCGAGTGGAAGGATTCCTGTTGCCTCTTGATTTACGACTGGGATAAGCATCCAAAAGTTATTGGTGGTCTGAAATCTTTCCAAGACTGAAATGGTTGAATAATTCTTCACATTTCTCGACATTATATTGCACAGACTATTTTTGTGCTCATTCACTCACTTAACCTGTCCTTCCAATTTTGAGACTTCCTCGCTCCTCCTTTACTGTCCACCTAACATTGTGCTATCAACAACGTAACATATGATCCTATCACCTCAGTCATGGATACAGATTATAAATAGCGGTGACACGAGGAATGATAATTGTGGTCCTCACTAATATTAGCCGAAGAACATGAATATGACAGATTTATTCTCGCTCTCTGTTTTCTTTACTTTATCAATCCTCACAGCAAGCCTCATTTTCCCATCAATGCAGGGCTCTTTGACAACATTTTGACCCCTTCTCAAACATTTCCAGATTTTGAACTTTTTGTACCCTTGAGTGTGCAAATCCCTCCCCAGCTTCATTCCTCCATCTCGCTTAAAACTGTTCCAATCCACCATCAGTCAGATGTTTGAAGTTTCTTCTCTGTACGTGCTCAGTACACTGCAGAGAGGAGAGCATGACTCAGGCCCATGTGCTTCTGCACAGATCAGGTATGTCTCAAAGTCAGCTCTGCAAAAAGTCCAGGCCATTCTTATCCCAGTAGGAGGATCTGTATTGATTGGAGTTTGCGTCGCCTTTGAGGGCAATTTTCTGTGCTTAATTTACTGATTTCAATTATTGCCTGCACTGGAGGAGTGATACTTGATTCTGTGCTGAATCTGTGGAGCGTGAGGAATTCAATCACCATGTTTGATTTATTAAAACGTACAAACTATCATGCCTTGACATAGCAGCTCCTGATAACCAGGGAAACCATATCCCAGTGTTGAGGAGAACATTTCTCAGAGAGACACTCAACAATCTGAATTTAATTTGCAAATGGTCAAAGGCAAGGGAAGGATGACATTGAAGTAAAATGAGATTTCAGTGTTCAACAGATGGTGTTCTGGTGTCAATGCTGGTGAACAGGTTGGCACAGTGGCTCAGTGCTTGGCTCTGCTGCCGCACAGGGACAGCGGGTGGGTCTGGGTGGGATAGTCTTTGCAGGGCCTGTGTGGACTCGATGGGTACATTGGCCTCCTTCCACATTGTAAAGATTCTATGATTTTCTTCAATATGCATTTTCCAATGTTTGCCATGGAGCACTTGAGATTTGCATCATCCAATAAACATCAGTTCTAAAAATATTCTGTGAGAACTCGGAACTAACTCACCGCTGTCACCTGTTTGTTCATGTTTGTAAATAAACTGATTGAACCATATTGTAATGTAACAGTCCCACAGACGATGCCAGCAGACATAAGTGAAAGGCTTTGAAACTTTATCACCTCGGCATTGAGTACAGAGAAATTGACATCACACAGTGATTGATGAAGAAAATGACGTTTTCAGTTTATGTTGTGTGGAAAATATTTGTCACGACCGTCCGTTTGTAACAATTCCTCGTAAGTATCTTGCACCTTTCAAGTTGTGTGAATCTGTCTTAGGATTCTCTGCGGGTTCATTCTGCCATTGACATTGACTCATGGGCATATTGTGCCCAAACTTCAGACAGTGGCAGACGATCAGTTAACTAGTCTCAGATTACAGTGACCCCGTGGAATCCACATCATCGCAGATTCCACAGGAATTGCCTGGAAAAGTATTCCTCTCTTCTGGGAAACATCCAGAAATCTCCATTTCAATCAGGGACTATGAAGATTTTCGGTGTAATTCATTAAATGAATCACTTTGTGAAAATATAAGCCGTAAAGTTTGCAAAACCAGTTGGATGCATGTTGATCTGGTTTGTTGAATGAATAAGCAGTAGGCTTCTCTGTGCATCTGAAGTTGAAGTTATTTCTCCAATAACATAAATTTGTTTTAAAAGTTTGTTTTGACTATCGGATAAATGGCTCTGTGCATGAGTGAACCTGTGTTTATTTTTGATGATTGCAACCCAGCACGTTCTTAATGGAGCCTGAAATATTTGTTGGAGAGTTCTGGAATAAGCGATGGTGGAAGAAACACATAACTGCAAAAGATTTGTTTTCACTGATATCATTATTGTCATTTCTTTTACTTCCAGTCAGACCCTTGAAAGGATTGGATGTGTAGATTTATGCTCATGCGAAGGAAATGAGAGTTTTAGGAAATTACATTACTTTCAAATGAAAATGTTATGTTGGTTCCAGACAGAAGTGTTGGGGCAAGAAAAATCTCTGAAGAGATTATGGAAACCTGAGTACATTGACACTCAGCTATGTAGTTGCTCCATAAAGGAATTCACTGCGGTTCCAGTTTACAAGTGACAGTCACAAGCATTTAACCAATTGATACTCACAGGGATTCTGGTGTGAATATTATGTGAGGGTTGTTTCTTTGTATCGACTCTGGAAGTCGTGATTTGCATAAGATGTAAGTCATGTCCTTTTGTTTCATTTATATATTGTTTTGAAGTTCATTAGAGTTGAATATTTACTGTGTGTTCATTGCCTTTGAATCTGCATAAAAAGTACGTTGTTTTGTTTATTGTATTTTATCGGGGTAAAAACAAGGACAGCAGATACTGGAAAGCAGAATCTAGATGAGAGTGGTGCTGGAAAAGCACAGCAGGTCAGGCAGCATCCGAGGAGCAGGAAATTCGACGCTTTGGGCAAAATCCCAAAGATGTGACTTAGGGGTGTACAGGACTGGCAGCTTAATGTTGCAGAATACAAAGGCTGTGGGAAAGAAAGAAGGGGGGAGCAAGAAAAGAGGAGAAGTTGTGTATTTGATAAGGGATGGCATAACGTCTGTACTTACAGGATGTTCCTCGGAATATGTACAGGGAAGTCGTTTGGGTTGAACCGAGAAATAAGAAAGGAATGATCACCTTATTAGGATTGTATTATGAACCCATCCCCACCACCAGCGGGAATTTGAGGAGAAACTTTGTAAGGAGACCTCTGATCTGTGTAAGAACAATAGAGTGGGAATGGGTCGGAATTATATCTTTCCAAACATAGACTGAGACGTCCATAGTTTGAAGGGTTTAGATGGAGAGGAATTTGGTAAGTGTGTACAAGAACATTTCCTGATTCTGTATGTGGATGGGCCTACTAGAGAACGCACAAGACATGATCTACTCATAGCAAATAAGGCAGGGCAAGTGACTGAGGTGTGAGATGGGGTGCACTTTGGAACCACCGATCATAATTCTCTTAGTTTTAGTACACTGATGGAAAAGCATCGACCGGGTCTAAAAGGTCAAATTGCATAAAAGCCAATTTTTATGGTTACGTGCAAGAACATTCAAACGTTGACTGGGGACAGATGTTCTCAGGTAAAGGGACTGTGGAGAATGGGAAATCTTAAAAATGAGACAACGAGAGTCCAGAGACAGCATCTTCCTGTTCAGATGAAAGGCAAGGCTGGTAAGTGTATGGAATGCTGAATGAAGAGTGAATTTGATGTTTTGGTAAGAGAAAGAAGGACACATATGTCAGATATAGATCGCAGAGATCGCGTGAATATTTAAAAACGTGTAAAGATGTATACTTCGGAGGGAAATCAGGAGATCAAAAAGGGAACATGACATGGCTTTGGCAAATAGGTTTAAGGAGAAACCAATGGGGTCTCACAAATGCAAAAAGGACAAAAGCCAAAGAGAGAATCGGACCCTTCAAAGATCAGCAAGGCAGCAAGGAAATGCTGGGGAATTAATTGAGTATTTTTGCATCATTATTTACTGTGGAGAAAGACATGGAAGGTACAGAATGTGGGGAAATAGATGGTGATTTCTTGAAAAATATCCAGATTGCAGAAGAGGCGGCGCTGGATGTCTTAAGACGTATAAAGGTGGATAAACCCCAAGGACCTGATCAGGCGAACCCAATAACTGTTTGGGAAGCTGGGAAAGTGATTGCTGGGCGTCATGCTGAGATATTTGTATAATCGATCGTCACAGGTGAGATGCCGGAAGATTGGTGCCACTGTTTCAGAAAAGTTTTAAGGAAAATCCAGGGATCTATAGACTGTTGTACCTGATATTGGTGGTGTGCATGTTGTTGGAGGGAATCCTCAGGGAGAGGATTTACATGTATTTTAATTGACAATGATTGATTAAAGACAGTCAACATGGCCTTGTGCATAGGAAAATATATCTCACGAACTTGATTCTGGTTTTTTTTGAAGAAGTTACGAAGAGGATTGATGACGCAGAACGGCGAATGTGATCTATATGGACTTCAGGAAGGCATTCAATCACTTTCCTCATGTTGGAATAGTTAGCACATTTATATTACATTGAACTAATGGAGACCCAACCTTTTGAACAGAAGTCCCTTGAAGGTAGAAGACAGAATGTTAGAGTGAAGGTTTGCTTTTCAATTTGGAGGCCTGTGACCAGTGGTGTGCTACAAGGATCGGTGCTGAATCCACGGCGTATCCTCATTCATATACATGCTTTGGACCTGAACATTGGAGATCCAGTTGGTCAGTTTGCAGATCGCACCAAAACTAGAGTTGGAGTGGTCAGAGAATAAATATTCCTCAGTGTACACTGGGTGATGATCAGATGTGATAATTGGTTGAAGAGTGGCAGATAGAGATTAATTCAGATGAATGTGAGATGGTACATTTTAGAAAGCCAACTCAGAGCAGGACAAATAGAGTTAATGGTAATGTTCTGGAGAACGTTGCTGAAAGAGGGAGTTTAAAGAGAGTTTAAGGATTACTGTGGATTATGTCTGCCATAAATGCTTTTGGATGCGAATCTTAGCAATTCGAGTGGATCGGTAGGAGAGACAGCTGGAAGCGATGAGGAATTTGCAACAGCAACAGTATGTGATGGATGGCAGTTAGAGAAAGGGGCGAAGTCTCAGATACATTCACAGAGATAGATTAACTCCAGGAAGGGAAAGAGGGATAGGCAGCTGGAGCAGGAGTCTTTTGTGGATATACCCATTTCACCAGGTATGCTGTTTTGGAAAATGTAGGGGGTGATGGATTCTCAGGGGAACGAAGCACCAATATGCAAAGTTTTCGGTATTGATCCTAGCTCTAATGCAACGAGGGGTACGTCGGATACGAAGAGATCAATTGTGTTAGGGAATTCTGTAGTCAGAGGTACAGACAGACTTTTCTGTGGGCAGCAGAGAAAAAAACACACAGGATCAAGGGTGTCTCAGAGAGAGGGCAGAATGTTCTCACGGGGGTGAGGGGCCAGCAGGAGGTCATTGTCCATATTGGAACCAACGACATTGGAAGGGAACAGGTTGAATCTCTGAAGGGAGATTACAGAGAGTTAGCTAGTAATTTAAAAAGGAGGTCCTCAAGGGTATTAATATCTGGATTACTCCCAGTGCTACGAGCAAGAGCGGGCAGGAATAGGAGGATAGAGCAAATGAATGCATGACGGAGAAGCTGGTGTACAGGAGAAGGATTCACGTTTTTGGATCATTGGAATCTCTTTTGGGATAGAAGGTACCTGTCAAAGAAAGACGGATTGCACCTAAATTGGAAGGGGACTAATATACTGGCAGGGAAATTTGCAAGAACTGCTTGGATTAAAACTTGCAAGATATGGGCGGGGGAGGGGGGTGGAGTGGGAGGCGATTGGGGGTGGATGAGGGGTGGGACCCAGGGAGATAGAGAGGAAAGTGATCAATGGGAAACGGTTACAGCCAAGAAAAGCAGTGAGTCAAACAGTCAGGGCAGACAGGGACAAGGGAGGACTAATAAATTAAACTGCATTTATTTCAATGCAAGCGGCCGAATAGGGAAGGCAGATGAACTCAGGGCATGGGTAGAAGCATGGGACTGGGATATCACAGCAATTACAGAAACATGGCTCAGCGAGGGTCAGGAATGGCAGCTGAATGTTCCAGGATACAAATGCTACAGGAAGGATAGAAAGGGAGGCAAAAGAGGAAGGAGAGTGGCATTTTTGATAAGGGATAGCATGACAGCTGTGCAAATGGAGGATATTCTTGGAAATACATCCAGGCAAGTTATTAGGGTGGAATTGAGAAATAAGAAAGGGATGATCACCTTATTGGGATTTTATTATAGACCCTGCAATAATCAGAGGGAAATTGGGAAACAAACTTGGAAGGAGATCTCAGCTATCTGCAAGAAGAATACGGTAGTTAGGGTAGGGGATTTTAACTTTCCAAACATCTACTGGGACTACCATAGATTTCAAGGATTAGATGTAGAGGAATGTCTTAAGTGTGTACAGGACAATTTTTTGATTCAGTGTGTGGATGTACCTCCTATAGAAGGTGCATAACTTGACATTTTCTTGGGAAATAAGGCAGAGCAATGAGTGAGGTGTCAGTGGGCGAGCACTTTGGGGCTAGCGACCATAATTCTATTTGTTTATAAATAGTGATGGAAAAGGATAGACCAGATCTAAAAGTTGAAGTTCTAAATTGGAGAAAGGCCAATTTTGACGGTATTCAGCAAGAACTTTCAGAACCTGATTGGAGGCAGTTGTTCACAGGTAAAGGGACAGATAGAAAATGGGAAGCCTTCAGAAATGAGATAACAAGAATCTAGAGAAAGTATATTCCTGTCAGGGTGAAAGGGAAGGCTGGTAGGTATAGGGAGTGCTGGATGACAAAAGAATTGAGGGCTTGGTTAAGAAAAAGAAGGAAGCATATGTCAGTTACAGACAGGACAGATCGAGTGAATCCTTCGAAGAATAGTATAAAGAAAGTAGAAGTACACTTAAGAGATTGCTTTGGCAAATACAATTAAGGAGAATCCAAAGGGGTTTTACAAATATATAAAGGAGAAAAGGGTACGTAGGGAGAGAAGAGGGCCCCTCAAAGATCAGCAAGGCGGACTTCCTGTGGAGCCACAGAAAATGGGAGAGATACTAAATGAATTTTGCATCAGTATTTACTGTGGAAGAGGATAAGGAAGATATAGACTGTCGGAAATAGATGGTGATATCTTGTAAAATGTCCAGATCACAGAGGGGGACGTGCTGGATGTCTTGAAACGGTTAAAAGTGGATACATCCCCAGGACCTGATCAGGTGTATCTGAGAACTCTGTGGGAAGCGAGAGAATTAATTGCCGGGCCCCTTGCTGAGAGATTTGTATGATCGATAGTCACAGGTGAGGTGCCAGAAGACCGGAGTTTGGCAAACGTGTTGCCACTGTTGAAGGAGGGTGGTAAAGAAAAGCCAGGGAACTATATTCACCTGAGCCTGACCTCGGTGGTTGGCAAGTCGTTGGAGGGAATCCTGAGGGTCGGGATGTACATGTATTTGGAAAGGCAAGGACTGCTTAGTGACAGTCAACATGGTTTTGTGCGTGGGAAATCATGTCTCACAAACTTGATTGAGTTTTTTGAAGAAGTAACAAAGAAGATTGATTCGGGAAGAGGAGTCGATGAGCTCGATATGGACTTCGGTAGGGCGTTGGACAAGGTTCCCCATGGGAAACTGATAAGCAAGTTTAGATCTCGTGGAATACATGGGGAACAGCCATTTGGATACAGAACTGGCTCAAACGTAGAAGACAGAGGGTGGTGGTGGAGGGTTGTTTCGTTAGACTGGAGGCCTGTGACCAGTGGAGTTCCACAAGCATCGGTTGTGGGCCCTCTATTTTTGTCATTTACCTAAATGATTTGGATGCGAGCATAAGAGGTACAGTCAGTAAGTTTGCACTTGACACCAAAATTGCAGGTGTCGTGGACAGCGAAGAGGGTTACCTCAGATTACAACAGGATCTGGACCAGATGGGCCAATGTGCTGAAAAGTGGCAGTTGAAGTTTAATTCAGATAAATGCGAGGTGCTGCATTTTGGCAAAGAAAATCTTAGCAGGAATTATACACTTATGAACAGAGAGACCTTGGAATGCAGCTTCAGAGCTCCTTGAAAGTGGAGTCGCAGGTCGATAGGTTAGTGAACGCGGCGTTTGGTATGCTTTCCTTTGTTGGTCAGAGTATTGGGTGCAGGAGTTGGGAGGTCATGTTGCAGCTGTACAGGACATTGTTTAGGCCAGTGTTGGAATATTGCGTGCAATTCTGGTCTCCTTCCTATCGGAAAGATGTTGTGAAACTTGAAAAGGTTCAGAAAATATTTACAAGGATGTTGCCGGGGTTGGAGGTTTGGAGCTATAGGGAGAGGCTGAACAGGCTGTGGCTGTTTTCCCTGGAGCATTGGAGTCTGAGGGGTGACCTTATAGAGGTTTACAAAATTATGCGGGGCATGGAAAGGATAAATTGGCAAAGCGTTTTCCATGGAGTCGGGGAGTCCAAAACTAGAGGCCATAGGTTTTGTATGAGAGGGGAAAGATATATAAGAGACCGAAGGGGCGACTTTTTTACGAGATTGTGGTAACTGTTTGGAATGAGCTGCCAGAGGATGTGGTGCAGGCTGGTACAGTTGCAACAGTTAAGAGGCATTTGGATGGTATATGAATAGGAAGGGTTTGGAAGGATATGGGCTGGATGCTGAGAGGTGGGAAGAGATTGGGTTGGGATCTATGGTCGACATGGACGGGTTGAACCGAAGGGTCTGTTTCCATGCTGAACATCTCTTTGACTCTATGACTCAAAGAGATATTGGAGTGCAGGTTCATTGATCCTTGAAAGTGATGTCTCAGTTAGCTAGGGTGGTGAAGAAGACGGTTAGTATAGTTTCCTTGATTGGTCAGAGCACTGAGTATTGGAATTGAGAGATCATGTTGTGTCTGGACAGAACTTTGGTTCGGCCACTTTTAGAATATAGTGTGCATTTCAGGTCTTCCTCCAAAAGGGAGGATGTCTTGAAACTTGCAACAGTTCGAAAAAGATGCATTAGGATGTTGCCAGGATTGGAGTATTTGAGCTACGCGGAGATGCTGAAGAGGTTGCGGTTGTTTTCCCTGGAGTGTCGGAGGCTGAGTGGTGACGTATAGATGTTTACAAAACCATAAGGAGCTTGGCCAAGGTAAGTAGAAAAGTTCTTTTCCATGGGTTTTAGGAGTCCAAAACTCGAGCGGAGAGGTTTAGGGTGAAAGGGGAAAAACTAAAAGGGACCTAAGGGGTAACCTTTTCATGCAAAGGTTGGTGCATGTGTGGAATGAGCTGCGAGACGATATGATAGTGGCTGGTACAATTACATTTAAAAGTAATCTGGATATGTAAACGTTTAGAAAGATTTTAGACAGATGTTAGGACAGATGAGACAAGAGTAATTTAGGATATATGGACTGTATGAACAATTTGGTCTAAAGGGCCTGTTTCTGTACTGTACATCTTTATGACTCTAACTGTGGCTGGTAAGTGAATAGCAGTTTACTAAATGTACCATTTTTAGGTGAATAACACCACTTTCAATGACAATTCTCTGTTAGAAATAAATCCCTATGTTTTTGGTTGAAATGATAGGATCTTGCGTGCGAAGAAACATGAGATGATGTTTTGAGTTCAATGATCCATGTTAGATGAAAATGCTCTGATTAACAGTGATTCCATTAACTCTGTTTCTCTCCCCACAGATTCTGCCATACCTGTTGGGTTTTGCCAGTTATACCTCATTCAGTTTCATGTTTTCAGCATTCAAATCCCTTTCATTTATTGCATTAAAATGCTTCACTTCCAAATCATCCCCCAGAAGTAATTCTCAGAAAAATAAAATCCAACGATACCGAAGAGGTGCTTCGTGCCACTCAGTTTGTGCTATAAAATCGACACGAAATCTATACCCGCCCCAGCTTCTAGCACTATGCACTTAGTCTCAAATACTATGACGCTTCAAGTGTTCATACAAGTAGTTTTTAAAGTTTGTGAGGTTTCTTGCTTTACCACCCTCCAGGGATGAATTACCACACCCTCACCATTCTCTGGGTGAAAACACCTTGCACAGACCCCCTCTAAACCTTTTCCCTTTCATCTTTAAAAGATGCCCTCTACCATCTGTTGATTGCCTGCCCACAAGTACTGAAACACAGGATAGAGCTGCTTCAAAAATTGTGTCAGGCCATTGAAGATGTCATATTCAAACTCGACATCTGAACACTTCCAGCTGGCCCAGTTAGGCGCTGAGATCTTCTATTGCTCTCTGAACCGACGCAGAGAACGTTTGATCATTAATTTCTGATTTGCAGTTTACCTCCCGTGTCTTTCAGTTAATTTGCTGGCGGTTTTGGTTCTCGCATGGGAAAAATGCGACCTCTCTAACTGCACAATGCTTTGGCCATGGCAACATCGGATCTCCTGTTCATTCTCACTGAGATCATGATGTGGCAATTCAAATACATTTACTACCGAGGATCTTTCCTGAACATGACTCTTGTGTGCAGTGCTGTCTATGCCTTACCTCGAGCAGCAACAGACTGCTCCGTCTGGTTCACTGTCCTTTTCTCCTTTGAACGTTTTGTGGCCATTTCCTGTCTGAAACTGAAGAGAAAATATTGGACAGAGAAAGCCTTGGCTGTGGCTCTGGCTGCAACCAGCATTCTATTCTGTTCAAAAAACATTCCCTACTATTTTCGGTTTCAACCTGGGAGGATAATTGACAATGTTCAGTGGTATTGTCGAACAAAGTCAAGTTATTTTACTGATCCCAGGTGGCTGGGGTTGAAGTGGTTCGATATCATTTTGATCGCTTTAATCCCATCCGTGGTAATTCTGTGGATGAATACTCTCACGGTCAGGCACATTTTAGTGGCCAGTCGAGTACGCAAGAGTCTGATGGGTCCGTGGAAGGGAGACAGTCACAAAGATGCAGAGATGGAGATCCGGAGGAAGTCGGTAATTTCCCTCTTCACCATATCCATCAGCTTCATTCTTCTGAAGTTCATGCACGGTGCAAATGTCTTGTTCAATATCATTAAAAGTGGGAATTATTGGAGGTACAGTCCTGTCATCAGTGTTCCATACACTGGAGAAATGCAGAAGGATTTCAGCTGCAGCACAAACACATTATTTTATGCAGCGAATCTGCACAAGTTCAGAGCGAAGTTCAGGAATGCAGTGCACCAACTGGTCATGTAAATTCATCACTTAATGAACTAGCAAAACAACTGAGAGAGCTCCAGAGGCAGCCGCAGTGTTCCCAGTGCAGGAATTGCAGATGTACAGCCAGGATTCCATCAGCACAAGCACATGGATTTGAGTATAACACCCAGTGTTGGATGGGGAGGGCAGTAACAGGATGGATCACCATTCACCATGCGCAGGAGCATGCTGCTATCCTTGATTGACTGACGGATTGACGCACACTGGGGCACACAATGAGCAGCAAGAGGCTATTCAGCCCTTCGTGTCTGATTGCTCTGCCAGCCCAGAAAATCGTGATTGATGCAATTGTACCATCACTCCCGCATTTCCCTGTACACCTGAACACCTCTCCCACATCATTCCTCAAAACATTTGCAATACTTTATCTGCATTCCTTTCAATGATACTGAAGGTTATGACAAAAGGACAGCAGGTAACAGGGGAAGAGGTAACTATCTGGGGCAGGGTAGGATGGAAAGAGGCTGCAAGAGTGATTCCAAATGAAGGAAAGGCTGTGAGTGATGGGTTCAGCTGGAACATTGAGTGTTCACGGACAACCCTGTAGGTGAGTGTCAATGACTGTGGCAGGAGGGGTCTCTGAATTTTCCTTGCAGAGGTGGAGGGGGAGGGACAGGAACAGTCCCTCCTGCACCATAACTGTCAGCGTCTCTCTGTTCAGCTCACAACAAACACTTTATTACAACAAGGGAAATGTTCTGGGTACTGGTGATCTCCTCATCTGAATGGGATGTTGTTACGTGCACATTTGTATTTGAGTGTGTTTATTGCGTCCACTTTTTGTCTACTTCATTCATAAGACTATTTCAGACTCTCCTTCTCTGCCTCTTTCTGTCTGTCTTTGTCTGTTCCTCTCTTCCTCTCTCGCGCTGTGCCCCATCTCTCATCTAAATGCTCTCCCTCTCTCTCTGTCCCACTCTGTATGTGTCCATGCCTGCATCGTTCTATCTCTGTCTCTTTCTCTCTACCTATCTGCCGGTCTGTCAGTCGTTCTGCGTGAGGGTGACTGTGTAACTCTCTGTGGTGCAGAGGGGACTTCATTTCCTTTGTGGCGATCTCCATCTATGTATGTGTGTGTGGGGGGGTGGGTGAGGTGGCTTCATTGCCTTTGTGGGAATCTCCCTGTGTGTAGGCCGGAGGGGTTTTTATTGCCTTTATGAGGATCTGCCTCCGTGTTGGGGACGGGGCAGGGGGCTTCATTGTCTTTGTGGGGATCTTTGTGTGTGTCTGGAGAGGGAGGTGGCTTCATTGCCTTTGTGGGAATTAAATGTGTGTGTGGTAGGGGGCTTCATTGCCTTTGTGGGGATCTCCCTGTGTGTGTGTGTGTGTGTGTGTGTGTGTGTGTGTGTGTGTGTGTGTGTGTGTGTGTGTCTCAGTAATTGTCCTCGAAAACGTCCCTGAGTGTGACACATTATGACTGTCTTTATGAATGTTAGTGTGGCTTTCCCTTTGTTTGTGTTGGTAAGTATTTCGACTCAAGCGTCCACGTGTTTGGGAATGTTATTCAGTCTGTCTGAGATCGTTTCTGTGAAGGTGGGCGATTTTATGTTGGCGTATGTTACTGTACCTCTGTGATTGCGTATCTGTCTCTGTTTTCCACATGTGCATCTGTTGTGTTTGTGCCTGTGTGTGTGTTGCTTGTGTGATTGCATTTCAATGATGATGTGGTTTTGCGTGTGTGTGTTCTGTGATTTGATATGTGCGTGTCTCTGAGTGTCATTATATTAATGTGGGAATGGGAAGTGTGTTTTTGCCTGGCTGTGCTCGTGTTTAAGCAGGTGAGTATGTTGTTCAGACTGTTTTTGGCTGCCTGTCCGTGTGTCACGATATTTCTGTGCCCCCAAAAGGATCTCTGTGTGTTTTTTTTCTGTGTGTCACTCTGTCTATATCTAATTGTGGCGATGGTTCTGTAACTGTGTTCGAATGTGTTTTTGTGTATGTCCAAGAAGTTGCTGTCATTCTTGCAGGTTGGTGTGTCATGTCTCTTAATCTGAGGTTGTTAATGTAAGTGTGTGGAGGTGTGAGTGTGATTCTGAGTCTGCGTTCTTATGTCTCAGTATGACTATTTCTTTGTATGTAGACATGTGTGCATTCTGACCATACGTGGGTGTGTTCCTAACTGTCTTAGTATACCTGTTTTCATGTGTTTGAGTGTGTGTGCACGTGCGCGCATGAATGCTCAAGCCAATGTGAGTAGCTTTTCCCCATTCAGGACTCTGATTGCTTTCCTATGTGTGTTGTGAAGGTATATTTCTTTACTCTTTGGAAAGGAGTGTTCTCACATTTCAGTTGGACTGTGTTATTGTGCATGTGTGTATGTTTGTGAGTTGAATGTGCGCACGTGTATGTGTTTTTATTTGTCAGTAAGTCCCTATATAATACTTTGCATTTCTGTGTGCTGGTGTGCTTCTGTTTGCATGTGCACATGTGTATGTGATGGTGTGGGCGTGTTTCTGTGTCCCTCTGGGTGTGGTTCTGTCTCTGTCTGATCATGAGACTTCCTCCCCTGAAAAAGGACAGGTGAAACCTTCAGCAGGTGATGTTGCACAGATTGGTCTCAATGATGCATTTCGGCAACCTGGGAAATATCTAGTATCAGTATCTGTATCTCCTGCACTCTGTTTGCGGAAATGTTACATCAGTTCAAGGACCTAAGACTAATGAAAAAAAAAGACAGGGAAATATTCAATGAAAGGCAGTAGTTTCTTCCATGTTTGAACCAAGGATGCAATACATACACTTTTTTCATGTTGGAGCTGTTTGTGTCCGTCCATAAATGTTGTTATAGACTGGATCATTACACCATACCATGCATCAGCTGAATAGGGTCATTTAGCCCATTGAGAGTGCTCTGTCATTTGATCATGAATGATTTGTTTCTCAATTCTATTCTCCGGCCTTCTCCACACTCCTTTTGATTCCCCTATCAACCAGGAACCCATCTTTCACTGTGTTTAATGCAATTTTTCTGGAGCAGACCCTCTAAAAGCATTTTAAGATGGAAGCCCAGACCCTAACGTTTCTATTCGTTTTGTTCATGTGTAAAGTGGATATTCCAGGATTGATGGAGCAGGTAAGCATTCATCGGTTTAAGTGAAGCAAAGTTTATATACAGAGCATCGAATGAAACATATACAAATGAAAACAGAAGACTGCATAACTTCACCCATCAGAAAACTCAACAGACTGTCCCAACTGAATGATTGTTCAAAATTCCTCCCACAACCTCCATAATCACCCAATGTCAAAATAGGTAAAATCAAACAGAGGGTCTTGCAGAAGAGATGTCAGAGAGAGATCAGCATGGAACAACTTCTTCCTTTTCGCTGTTCCTTTTACCAGCAGTTTAAAAATCTGACAACTTGCAAACACCAACCCAAATTAAACCAAACCAGAGATAATCAGAGGTGGGAGAATTGACCACACCCCTTTCATTGCAGATGGTTTTATATTTGAATGCCTTTCTGCCTGAAACAGTTTCTGTTAGCTATCATGAAATTGTCTCTGCAACCCATCCAAACTCAACATCCAAGAACCAATGCATTTACAAACACACTAAGAATAAAACCAAGGGCACACGACCTTGGTAATGGGGCATCATCATCACGCACTCAAACTTTTGAACTCCACACCACTCTGAAGAAGTGATTTCCACAGATGAAGCACACTTTGCCTGAAGAAATTAATTCTAGTCTCAGTTCCAAATGTCGCCCCTTTATTCTGAGGCTATGTTCTCTGGTCCTAGTCTCTCCTACATGTAGAACCACCTCACAAACAGGTGATGAAATGAAAGGACTGCTTATGGAAGGAAGTACAATGCTGGTCTGAGGCTGGGAATGACAATCTCTGGGGCTGTTTGTAATTGGTGGACTGGGCCATGTTAAAGTACTCAGTGGAAATCCTGGATGAGCAAACCACCACCATCACAGACATCATGGTCAAATGCATGGAGGACTGCTGAGTGAAGAATGAAATCCGAGTGTTCCCCAAGCGTCAACCTTCAGTGAATCAGGAAATCCTCTCCCGCTGAAGACCAGTTGAACAACTTTCAAATGGGAAGACCCTGACTTATAAAGGGAATCTAGATCTGACTTCCGCTGGGCTATCAGGGATGCGAAGAGGGAGGACCAGACCACATAAGAGGTCCATACCTACTAAACAGATTCCTGCTCCCTATGGCAAGGCTGAAAGAACATTTGAGGATGCAAAATGAAGCAGAGCAAGATTGCGGACAAAGACACATCCCTCCCTGAGGCGCTTATTACTTTCTCTGCTTGGATTGAGCAGAATGCCAGTGGCGCCGTGACTCCTGCCCCAACAGCCCCAGACACACTTGTTCCCTCGTGCACCGCTGCACACGTCAGAACAGTTATCCTGAGAGTCAACCCAAGGAAAGTATTGGGCCTGGATGGAGTCCCTTGCCGTGCAATTAGATCTTGAATGGAAGAACTGGCTGGGGCACTCACTGACATCTTCAAACTCTCCCTCCAACACGGTGAAGACCCACTCTTCTTCAAGAGGACCACCACCATCCCCCCACACACATTCTCTCTCTCAAGCACACACTCATTCTCTCTCTCTCACATATACATGCATTCTCTCTCTCACGTGCACAAGCATTCTCTCTCTCACGTACACTCATTATCTCTCTCACGTACATACTCATTCTCTCTCTCATATACACATGCATTCTCGCTCTCTCACACACTCATTCTCTCTCTCACGTCCGCACTCATTCTCCCTCTCATGCACACACTCATTCTCTCTCTCGCTCATGCACACACGCATTCTTTCTCACATACACACGCATTCTCTCTCTCACATACACATGCAATCTCTCTCACGCACACTCATTCTCTCGCTCACGCACACGATCATTCTCTCTCACGCACACATGCATTCTCTCTCTCATGCACACACTAATTCTCTCTCTTAAGCACACACTCATTCTCTACTCGCATGCACACACACATTCTCTATCTCACGCACACACTCTTTCTCTCTCTCTCACGCACACACTCATTCTCTCATTCATGTACACATGCGTTCCCTATCTCATGCATACATGCATTCTCACTCTCATGTGCACATGCATTTTCTGTCTCAAGCACATGCACATTCTCTCTCATGCACACACTCATTCTCTCTCTCATGCACACGTGCATTCTCTCTCACACACACATTCTCTCTCTCATGATCACACTGATTCTTTCTCTCACGTACACACACATTGTATCTCTCTCGCACGCATGCATTCTATGTCTCACACAGGCTCATTCTCTCTCACACACATGCAAGCATTCTCTCTCACACACACACATTCTCTCTCACGCGCACACGCATTCTCTCTCTCATGCACACAAACATTCTCTCTCACACACACATTCTCTCTCTCACGCACACATTCTCTCTCTCACGCATGCACACATTCTATCACTCGCACACATGCTCATTCTCTCTCTCATGCACACACGCATTCTCTCTCTCACGCACACATTCTCTTTCTCACGCACTCATGCCCTCGATTTCCCTCACACACACACTCAGTCTTTCTTGCACCCACACACACTCTCGCACACATGCACTGTCTTTCTCTTTCACACACACTCACTCTTTCTTGCACCCACACACTCTCACAACCCCTCACAAACACTCGCTTGCATTCACTCGCACTTACTCAATATTTCACACACACTTTCTCTGTCATGTGCGCACATCCTCTCTTTCTGTCTCTCTCTGTCCCGCTATTTCACTGTCGCTCTCTCTCTGTCGCTCTCTCTCTCTCTCTGTCCCTGTATCTCTCGTGGTCTCTCTCTTTCTCTCTGTATGTCTGACTCACGCTCTCTGTCTGTCTCTCTGTCTCTCTTTCTCTGTCTCTCTGTCTCTGTCTGTCTGACTCTCTCTCTGTCTGTCTCTTGGTTTTTCTCTCTCTGTCTGTCTGCCTCTGTCTCTGTCTCTCTCTCACACTCCATCTCCCTCTCTCACTGTTTCTCTCTCCCTCTGTCCCTCTCTCTCTCCCTCTGTCCCCCTCTCTCTCCGCCCGTCTCTCTGTCCCTCTCTTTCCATCTCCCTCTGTCTCTCCGTCTCTGTCCCACTCTCTCCCTCTGTGTCCCTATCTCTGTCACTCTGTAACTCTCTCTCTGTCTCTCTATCCCTCTCTCTCTCTGTTTCTCTGTACCTCTCTCTGTCTCCCTGTCCCTCTCTTTCTCTCTGTCCCTCTCTCTCTATCTCTCTGTCCCTCTCTTCTGCCTCTCTCTCTCTCTCCGCCCTCTCTCTCCCTTTCCCTCCGTCTCTCTTTGTGTCCGTCTCTCACTCTGTGTGTCCCTTTCCCTCTCACTGATTCCCCCTCACTCTGTGTACCCCACTGGGTCCCTCTCACTCTCTGTTCCCCCCCCTCTCTCTCTCTCTCTCTCTCTCTCTCTCTCTGTGTACCCCTCTCTCTCTCGGTCTGTTTCTCTCTGTCCCTCTCTTTCTCCCGATGTCTCTCTCTCTGTATCCCCTTCTCTCTCTCCGTCTCTCTGTCCCTCTCACTCTATCTCTCTCTGTCCCTCTCTTTCTCTGTCTCTCGCTGTCTTCCCCCTCTCTGTCTCTTTCCATCCGTGTCTCTCTGTGTCCCTCTCTCTCTGTGTCCCTCTCTCTTTCTGTCTCGCCCTCACTCTCTCACCCCTCTCACTCTCTGTCCCCGTTCTCTCTCTCTCTCTGTACCCCTCTCTCTCTGTGTCCCTCTCTCTCTGTCTCCTCCTCTCTGTCTCTTTCCTTCCGTCTCTCTCGCATACCTCTCTCTCTGTCGCTCTCTCTTTCTGTCTCCCCCTCACTCTCTGTCCCCCTCTCTCACTCTTTGTCCCCTATCTCTCTCTCTATTTCCCTCTCTTTCTCTGTGTACCTCTCTCTCTCTGTCCCTCTCTCTGTCCCCCTCTCTCTCTGTCTTTGTGTCCCTCTCACTCTCTCTCTGTCTTTCTGTCCCTCTCACTCTCTCTGTCTCCCTGTCGGCCCCCGTCTCTCTGTCCCTCTCTCTCTCTCTCTCTCTGTCCCTCTCTCTCTCTGTCCTCTTTTCTCCCTGTGTGTCCCTCTCTATCTCTGTGTCCCTCTCTCTCTTTGTCTCTCTCTCTCTCTGTCCCTCTCAATCTATCTCTCTGTCCCTCTCTCCCTGTCTCTCTCTGTCTCCACACTCTCTCTCTCTGTCTTTCCCTCCGTCTCTCTCTGCATCCCCCTCTCTCTCTCTGTCTCTCTCTCTCTCTCTCTCTCTCTCTCTCTCTCTCTCTCTCTCCCCTCCCTCTGTGTACCCCTCTCTGTCTCTGGTTCCCTCTCACTCTCCGTCCACCCCTCACTCCCTGTCACCCTTTCTCTGTCTCTCTCTCTCTGTCCCTCTCTTTCTCTGTGTACCTCTCTCACTCTGTTCCCCTCTTTCTCACTGTCTTCATGTCCCTCTTTCTCTGTCTCTGACCTTCTCTCTCCCTGTTCCTCTCTCTCTGTCACCCTCTCTCTCCCTCTGTTTCCCTCTCTCTCTCACGCTGTCCCTGTGTCTCTGTCCCTCTCTCTATCTCCCTGTCCCTCTCTCTTTGTCTCCCCCTCTCTGTCTCTTTCCCTCCGTTTCTCTCACGTACCTCTCTCTCTGTGTCCCTCTATATTTCTGTCTCCCCCTCACTCTCAGTCCCCCTCTCTCAATCTCTGTCCCCTTTTTCTCTCTCTGTGTGTGTTTCCCTCTCTTTTTCTGTGTAACTGTCTCTCTCTGTCTCCACCCCTCTCTCTCTCTGTTCCTCTCTCTCTGTCACCCTGTCCCTGTCTCTCTCTCTCTCTGTGTGTTTCTCTGTCCCTCTCACTCTATCTCTCAGTGCCTCTCTCCCTGTCTCTCTCTGTCTCCACACTCTCTCTCTCTGCCTTTCCCTCCAACTCTCTCTGTGACCCCTCTCTCTCTGTGTCCCTCTCTCTCTCTGTCTCCCCCCTTTCTCTGTGTACCCATCTCTCTCTATCTGGGTCCCTCTCACTCTCTCTCACCCTCTCTCACTCCCTGTCACCCTTTCTCTCTCTCACTCTCTCTGTCTCTCTGACCCTCTCTCTCTGTTCCTCTCTTTCTGTACCCCTCTCTGTCCCTCTGTGTCCCTCTCTCTCTGTGTGTCTTTGTCCTTCACAGACTGGAGTGAGTTACAGACTGGAATCGAATCAAGGGGTTCAGGGTGGTTCAGATACAGAATAACAGATAGCCCTGCGTGAGATACATTCTGGAATCTAATGGAGGGATATGCGAAGCTTTTTATGTGGAATAACTTGTAACTGGGAGAAAGTCACGAAGTGCACTATCGGCCAAGTGCTTTCAAATCTTGTCTCGACTTAAACGTAATGCAGTCACAAACTACACGACTTTACTGACTCCCCACGGATCCATGGGGACATTAGACTGACCCCACTGCTTTTCCGTTGCTGACACCTGGAGACATTAGTCTGACCCCACTCTGTCTCTGTCACTGACCCCTGGGGACATAAGACTGACTCCACTGTGACTCTTTCACTAACCCGAGGGGACATTAGACAGGCCCCACTGTGTCAGTATCACTGACCCCTGGTGACATTAGACTGCCCACACTGGTCTCTGTAACTGACCCCACCAGGGGACAAATGACTGACCCCACTGTGGCTCTGTCACTGACCCCTGGGGCATTAGATTGACCCCACTGTGTCTCTGTCACGGAACCCTGGAGGCATGAGACTGACTCCACAGTGTCTCTGTCTCTGACTCCTGGGTATATTAGATTGATCCCTCAGTGTCTCTGTGACTGACCCCAGGGGACATTAGACTGAACCCACTGTGTCACTGTCACTAACCACTGGGGACATTCGATGACACTTTTGTGTCTTTGTCTCTGACCCCCTGGGTCATTAGACTGTCCCCACTGTGTCTCTGTCACTGACCCCTAAGGGCAATAGACTTACCACACTGTGTCTCTTTCACTGACCCCAGGGGGCATTAGTCAGACCCCACTGTGTCTCTGTCACTGAACCCTGGGTACATTAGACTGACCCCACTGGGTCATTGTCACTGACCCCTGGGAACATAGGCAGAACTCACTTTGTCATTGTCACTGACCACTGGAGACATTCGATGACACCATTGTGTCTCTGTCTATGACCCCCAGGGTCATTAGAATATCCCCACTGTGTCTTTGTCACAGACCCCTGGGGACGTTAGACTTAACCCACTGTGTCACTGTCACTGATCCCTGGGCACATGAGGCTGAATCCACTGTGTCTCTGTCACTGACGCCTGGCGACATCAGACTGACCCCACTGTGTCACTGTCACTGAACCCTTGGGTCATTAGACTGAACCAACTGTGTCACTGTCACTGAAACTGGGGACAATATACTGGTAGCACAGTATCTCTGTTACTGACCCCTGGGGGCATTAGACTAACCCCACTGTGTCTCTGTCACAGACCCTGGGGGAATTAGACTGACCCCACTCTTTCTCTGTCACTGTCTCCTGGGTACATTAGACTGACCATGCTGTATCTCTGTCACTGACCCAAGGAGACATTAAACTGATCTCACTGTGTCGCTCTCACTGACTCTTGGGTACATGAGACTGACCCCACTGAATCTCTGTCACTGACCTCTCGGCACATTAGGCTGAGCCCACTGTGTCACTGTCACTGACCACTGGAGACATTCGATGATAACATTGTGTCTCTGTCTCTGACCCCCAGGGTCATTAGACTTTCCCCATTGTGTCTCTGTCACTGACTCCTGGCGACATTAGATGGACTCCAATGTGTCACTGTCACTGACCCCGGGGGACATTAGACTGAACCCACTGTGTCACTGTCACTGAACCCTGGTGACATTATACTGATACCACAGTGTCTCTGTCACTGACCCCTGGGGGCATTAGACTGACCCCACTGTGTCTCTCTCACTGACCACTGTCGTCATTTGTCTGACCCCACTGTTTCTCTGTTACTGTTTCCTGTGAACATTAGACTGACTGCGCTGTGTCTCTGCCACTAACCCCAGGGGACATTAGACTGATCCCACTGTGTGTCTCTCACTGTCCCCTGGGGACACTAGACTGAATCCACTGTTTCTCTATCACTGACCACTGGGGGCATTCAAATTAACCTATGTGTCGCTGTTACTGACCCGCAGCTACTTTGACTGACCCCACTGTGTCCCTGTCACTGACCCCTGGGGACATTAGACTGACTCCACTGTGACTCTTTCACTGACCTTTGGGGACATTCGACTGATCCGACTGTGTCTCTGTCACTGACCCCTGTGGACATTAGTCTAACCCCATAGTGTCTCTGTCACTGACCCCAGGGGATATTTGTCTGACACCCCTGTGTCTCTGTCACTGACCCCTGGGGCGTTAGACCGACACCACTGTGTCTCTGTCACTGAGCCCAGGGCACAGTAGACTCACCCCACTGTGTCTCTGTCACTGACCCCTGGGGAATTAGACTGACACCACTGTGTCTCTATCACTGACCCCTGTGGACATTAGACTGACCCCACTGTGTGTCTGTCCCTCACCCAGTCACTATTGCCCTGCAGGGTCCTTCTCTCACCACAGCTCGGCAACTGGTGAGTTTAGCGTCGGGCCCCCACAGGGTTGGGAAGGCAATACCTTTGGATGGCCTCGGCCTGTATGGGGTAACACAGCTCCTGCTGTTAGCTCTGAATTACAAAGCATCCATCCAGCTAACTGAGAGTCTGAGAATCTCTGCCGTTTATATGAAGACTATTTGGCCCATTGAGGCTGCACTGCCCCTCCGAAGATCATCCCAACCAAACACACCCCCTACCCTGTCGCTGTAACCTGCATTTCCCATGACCAACCCACTCGAGCCCGCTCCTCCCTGGACACTATGGTGAATAATGTGAAACATTGCCATCCTTCTGTGGTTCCTAACAATTACACTCGTATTGTATTAAGGTATTGAAGTAATTCATGTTGGTATTTCAAAGGCTGTGTGCTGCCTTGTTACAGGATGGTGCAAGGATAAGTGAGGACCCAGCGGAAGATTTCTGTTAAAAAATAAACTCGTTTCATTCATTCAGACAGTCTCTACTATTCCTGCTCCTGGCCACCAGAGGGATGCACTCCTCCTCCCCCTCACGGCCCAATTCCTCCTTGTCAGCACTTCTCTGTCGGGGAAGCTTCCTCCACCACTTGGTCACCACCTGCCAGCCTTGCATGTGTCCTACACCTCTGCGTTGCAGCGGTGACATCGACCGCCTCAATTTCTCCACCCCCTCACCACCTCCACCCTCACCCCCTCTGAATGTGCAGTAGTTCACTCTCTCTGCACCAAACCCCTTGTTCACTATCAAACCCGCTGACAAAGGTAAGGCTGTGGGCGTCTGGAGAATGGTCCTCTATGTCGCAGAGGCCGATTGCCAACTCTCCGACATCACGCCTGAATTCCCCCTTTCCCATGACCCCACCGTGACCAATCAGGCCAAATCACTCACACTCTCCATGCCGTCATTGCTTCCAATGATTCCCCCATCCACTGTCCCCAAAATCATAATTCCCCGGCCCATACTGCACGGTTCTACCTGTTCCCCAAGTTCCACAAGCCTAACTACCCTGGCCAACCCATCATGTCAGAATGCTCCTGCCTGACTGAACTCATCTCATCCTTACCTCGAATCCATCCTCTCCCCCTTAATTCAGGCACTTCCCAGCTACATATTCAACACCAACCACGCCCTCCATCTCTTGAGCAACTTCCAGTTCCCCGCTCCCAGTGCTTTTTCTTCACAATGGATGCGCAGTCCATATAAACATTCATACTCTACAAGGATAACCTCCAGGCCCTCTGCTTGTTCCTCTCGAATGGACCCATTCAGTCTCCCTCCACCAATACCCTCCTCCACCTTCCCGAACTGGTCCACACCCTTAATATCTTTTCCTTTAACTCCTCCCATTTCCTCCAAATCCAGGGTTTTCCATGGGTACCCGGATCAGCCCCAGCTATGCCTCCCTCTGACGGCTATATCCACAGTTCCTCCTCTGAACTTGTACAGGCACTGTGCCCCAATCCTTCTACTGTTCCATCGATTACGGCATCCTGCACCCAGGCTGAACTGCAGCAGTTCATCGATTTCACCCACAATTTCCACCCCGCCCTCAAATTGACATGGTCCATCTCAGACACCTCCCGCCGCTGTCTTGTCCTCACTATTTCCATCTCCAGTGACAGTCTCCAGATGGACGTTTACTGCAAAACCACAGACTCCCATAACTACCTGGACTGCACCTCCTCCAACCCAGTACCCTGAAAGAACTCCATCCCATTCTCTGGATTCCTCTGCCTCCGCTGCAACTGTTCAGTGTGGAGACATTCCAATCGTGAGCATCCCAGATGTCCACCTATTTCACACAGCGTGCTTTTCCTCCCTCTGTCATCTCGATAGCCCTCCCCCATACCACCGCCATTACCTGCTCTAATAGTCTAAACCCACTAATGGGTTTACGAATAACAAAAAGATGGGGTACTGGGCTAATGGTCGGATACTTGGTAGTGTGGAAGAGCAGAGGGATCTTGGTGTCCATGTACACAGATCTCTGAAAGTTGCCACCCAGGTAAATAGTGCAGTGAAGAAGGCATATGGCGTACTGGCTTTTATTGGTAGAGGAATTGAGTTTCGGAGTCCTGAGGTCATGCTGCAGTTGTATAAGACTCTGGTGCGGCCGCATCTGGAATATTGTGGGCAGTTTTGGTCGCCATACTATAGGAAGGATGTGGAGGCACTGGAACAGGTGCAGAGGAAGTTTACCAGGATGTTGCCTGTTATGGTAGGAAGATCCTATGAGGAAAGGCTGAGGCATTTGGGGTTGTTTTCATTGGAGAAAAGAAGGTTTAGGGGTGACTTGATAGAGGTGTACAAGATGATTAGGGGGTTAGATAGGGTTGACAGTGAGAACCTTTTTCCACGTATGGAGTCAGCTATTACAAGGGGGCATAGCTTTAAATTAAGGGGGGTGGTAGATATAGGACTGATGTTAGGGGTAGGTTCTTCACTCAGCGAGTCGTAAGTTCATGGAATGCCCTGCCAGTAGCAGTGGTGGACTCTCCCTCTTTATGGGTATTTAAGCGGGCATTGGATAGGTATATGGAGGATAGTGGTTTAGTGTAGGTTAGGTGGGCTTTGATCGGCGCAACATCGAGGGCCGAAGGGCCTGTACTGCGCACTTATTCTTCCATGTTCTATGTTCTATGTTCTAATGCAATAAAGACAGAGTTCCTCCTTATCCTCAGCTCACATCCCACTAGTCTACGCATGCAAAAAATCATCCTCAAACACTTCCACCAACTCCAACAAGATCTGACCACCAAGAAGACCTTCCCCTAACCACCCCCTCTCCCTTCTGCAAGGGCCATTCCCTTCGACAATCCTTGGTTTGTGCCAATCTCCTCGATGAACCCCGATTCCCCGGTACCTTCCCCGACAACGGGGAAAAAATGAAACACCTGCCGTTACACCCCCTCCCATACTCCTTCCAGGTGAGACAGATGTTCACCCGCCCCTCTTCCATCCTGCTTTCCGGCATCAGATGCTCCCGATGTGGTCTTCTCGAGATCACGGACACCGAACGTAGACTTAGGGAATGGCTCACCGAGCATCAGAGCTGGGTCCACAGCGGCTGACCGGACGTCTCAGTATCGGCCCATTTCAATTCCCTTTCCAACTCCGTTTCGAACATGACCATCCTTGGCTCCTCCATTGCCACAATGAAGCTCGGCACAAATTGGAGGAACAACACCTCAACTTCCACCTGAACAGCCTAGAGCAGGGAAAGCTCCACATTGAATTTTCCCATTTCAATCAAACTGGTTCTCCAACCCCTACCCCCTTCCCAGCCACTCTCCCCTCACTGCCACTGCTCCCTGCCACCAACCGGATTCGTTTCGCTAAATAACCCTCTACATTTCTTCACCTATCACCAATTCACCACACTGTCCCCCTCAGCCCATTTATCCGCAGCTCCCCCCACACCCACACCCTAGTCCTGAAGAAGGGTTACACCAGGAGCATTGACTTGTCTACCTCCTGATGCTGCCTGGTTACTGTGTATTTCCAGCCTCCTGCCTGTCTACGTTGCTATTTCAGAAGGCAGTTAAGAGTCAACCACAGTGCTGTGTGTCTGGAACCAAATGTAGGAGACCAGGTGAGGATGGCAGACATCTGTGAACCAAAAGGATTTTTCTGACAATCGACACCAGAAAAATACAATTTGTCGAGCAGAATACTGAGATACAGGCCACTAGATTGGATGGGATTGAGGCTCACAAGGAGGAGGTGTTAGCAATTCTGGAATTTGAAAGTCGCCTGGTACGGTGGGATTTATATGAGGATTCTCTGGGCAAGCCAGATCGGAGATTGGCGAAACTTTGGTTTTGATCTTTATGTCATCATTGTTTGCACGAATAGTGCCAACTGACTGAAGGATGAAGAAGGTGAGTAGAGACAATCCTGGTAATTATAGACCAGTGATCCTTATTTCAGGTGTGGGTAAAGTGTTGGAAAATTATATAAGAGATAAGATTTATAATCATTGAGACTGGAATAGGTTGATTACGGATAGTCAACACGGTTTTGGGAAGAGTAGGTCATGCCTCACAAATGATATTGAGTTCTTTGAGAAGGTGAACAAACAGGTGGATGAGGGTAAAGCGGTTGATGATGTGTACATGGATTTCAGTAAGGTGTTTCATAAGGTTCCCTCCGGGAGGCTATTGCACAAAATATGGAGGCATGGGATTGAGGTTGATTTAGTAGTTTGGATGAGAAATTGGCTAGCTGAAATACAAAGGGTGTTCGTTGATGGGAAATGTTCATCCTGGAGTTCAGTTATAGTGGGGTTTTGCAAAGATTTGGGTCCACTGATTTTTTTTCCGTTTGTATAAATGACCCGGACGAGGGCGTAGAAGGATAGATTGGTAAATTTGTGGATGACACTAAGGTCGGAGGAGCTATGGATAGTGTTGAAGGATGTTGTTGGTTACAGAGATACATAGATAAACTGCAGAGCTGTGCCAAAAAGTGGCAAATGGAGTTTATTGCGGAATGCAGATAACTGGACTATGGTAAGATACTTGGTAGCGGATATGAGCAGAGAAATCTCGGTGTTCATGTACATAGATCCCTGAAAATTGTAACCCAGATAGGGTCATTAAGAAGGCATATGGTGTGTTAGCTTTTATTGGGAGCGAGATTGAGTTTTGGTGCCATGAGGTCATGTTACAGCAGTACAAAACTCTGGTGCGGCCGTGAGAAGTTAAGTGTTTCTTCCACCATCGCTTATTCCAGAACTCTCCAACAAATATTTCAGGCTCCATTAATAATATGCTAGGTTGCAAGCATCAAAAATAAATACAGGTTCACTCATGCACAAAGCCATTTAGCCGAAAGCCAAACCAAATTTTTAAAACAAATTTATGTTCTTGCAGAAATAACTTCAACTTCAGATGCACAGAGAAGCCTACTGCTTATTCATTCAACAAACCAGAACAACATGCAACCAACTGGTTTTGCAGTGATTTTCACAAAGTGATTCATTTCATCAATTCCACCGAAAATCTTCATCGTCTCTGATTGAAATGGAGATTTCTGGTTGGTTCCCAGAAGAGAGGAATAATTTTTCAGCCAATTCCTGTGAAATATGCGATGATGTGGATTAAACGGGGTCCCTGTCATCTGAGACTAGATTACTGCTCGTCTGCCACTGTCTGAATTTTGGGCACAATATGCCCATGTGTCAATGTCAGTGGCAAAGTGAACCCGCAGAGAATCCTCAGGCAGATTCTCACAAATTCAATGTTGCAATGCACTTACCAGGAATTGTTACAAATGGAAGGGTCGTGACAAATATTTTCCACACAACATAAACTGAAAACGTCATTTTCTTCATCAATCTCTGCGTGATGTCAATTTCTCTGTACTCAATGCCGAGGTGATAAAGTCTCAAATCCTTTCATTTATGTCTGGTGGCATCGTCTGGGGGGCTGTTACATAACAATATGGTTCAATCAATTTATTTACAAAATTAAACAAAAAGGTGACAGCGATGTGTTCACTCTCAGTTCTCACAGAGCATTTTTAGAACTGATATTTATTGGATGATACAAATCTCAAATAGTCGACAGCAAACATTGGAAAATGCATATTGAAGAAAATCATAGAATCCTTACAATGTGGAAGTAGGCCGATGTGCCCACCGAGTCCACACAGACCCTGCAAAGACTATCCCGCCCAGACCCACCCGCTATCCCTGTGCGGCAGCAGAAATAAGCACTGAGCCACTGTGCCAATCTGTTCACCAGCATTGACACCACAACACCATCTGTTGAACACTGAAATCTCATTTGACTTCAATGTCATCCTTCCCTTGCCTTTGACCATTTGCAAATGAAATTCGGATTATTGAGTGTCTCTCTGAGAAATGCTATCCTCAACACTAGTACGTGGCTTCCCTCATTTTCAGGAGCTGCTCTGTGAAGGGATGATAGTTTGTCCGTTTTAACAAATCAAACATTTTGATTGAATTCCTCACCCACCACAGATTCAGCGTCTGAAACAAGTATCACTCGTCCAGTGCAAGCAATAATTGAAATCAGTACATGAAGCACAGAAAATTGCCCTCAAAGGCTATGCAAACTCCAATCAATACAGATGCTTCTACTGGGATACGAATGTCCTCGACTGTTTGCAGAGCTGACTCTGAGACTCACTTGATCTGTGCAGAAGCACATGGGCCTGAGTCATTCTCTCCTCTCTGCAGTGTACTGAACATGTACAGAGAAAAAACTTCAAACATCTGACTGACGGTGGATTGAAATATTTTCAAGCGAGATGGAGGAATGAGGCTGGGGAGAGATTTGCACACTCAAGGGAACAGAAATTTCAAAATCTGGAAATGATTGAGAAGGGATCAATGTTGTCAAAGAGCCCTGCAGTGATGGAAAAATGGGTCTTGCCGTGAGGACTGATAAAGTACAGAAAACAGAGAGCAGGAATAAATCTGTCATATTCATGTTCTTCGGCTAATATTAGTGAGTACCACAATTATCATTCCTCGTGTCACAGCTATTTATAATCTGTATCCATGACTGAGGTGATAGGATCATATGTTCCGTTGGTGATAGCACAATGTTCGTTGGACAGTAAAGGAGGAGAGAGGAAGTCTGAGAAAGGGAAGGACAGGTTCAGTGAGTGAATGAGCACAAAAATAGTCTGTGCAATATAATGTCGAGAAATGTGAAGAATTATTCAACCATTTCAGTCTTGGAATAATTTCAGGCCACCAATAACTTTTGGATGCTTATCCCAGTCGTAAATCACAGGCAACAGGAATCCTTCCGTTCTATTCAGTGCTAGTAATTTCGATTATTCTCTTGAAAACTTTACTTCCCTCAGACCCTTCCAAATCTGAGGAATTTCATCCTAGGTTTGTGCCATTTCTGTCCCTCATTTTGTACCCTTGCTGTTCAGTTATCATTCTGGTCAATCGATGCTGCACTCAAATAGACATGGACTCAAAACTTGTTTTTTTGTTTTTTCCCACTTAAAATGTCAGTTGCTGCTGTGTTAGCATCACGCTTCAGCAGTGTTGGCATCTAAATTGATTGACTCTTTCAGAATCATCCATCCTGACTTGAAAGAGTCCAGGATGGTATATTGCCTCAAAAATGCCGAGGGTCGAGAACATCACACGTTTTTGGGCTGGACTGTGAGTGGGCAGGGTGAGGGAAAGTGGGGAAATGAGGAGGTCTTCGTCCGCATTGGCAGCAACCCTCAGAAACTTGCATCCTGCCATTAATCACTTTTTATTTACAAAGACAGAGCCTTTGACGGAAGCCTGCCACTGAGTCAGGTACTCAGCATCTCCGTAACCCTGACATTTACCCTTTCGAATCAGCCTGGTCTCCCTGACTGACACAGAGTAAAGCCCCCATTCAGGGATTTCATATCCAGTATAATCCAGCTACCCGACCTCATAACAATCATTACCAGGGGGCAAAAATGAGTTTCTGAAAGTGGGAATTAAAAGTCGTGAAAGAAACTGAACAACAATTCCATGGCTGAGTCTGAGTGAAAAACGTGTGGCTGGAAACATTTGTTCCATGAGTAAGGATTTTGGGCATCTCAGTCATTGGAAATGTTTCTCAGCCTGCAGCAAACTGAATACATTGTGATTGTTTTGTTTTAATTGGAAGGGGATTGCTACACAGCTTGGGACACGTGCGACGTTTGTTGGAGAATATTTAATCAGACATGTCAGAGGATTGGGAATCTGGAATTAATCTCATTTAGGAGGGAAATGATTATGTCCACGGGAAGTCGACAATCTGTGAGTGTAAGAGAAAAGCAGCAAAAGCGCTTTCGGGATCACCTAAGATCTTGTGCGTCTGAAACCTCGTCTTCAGGATCAAACATTTCCCTACCGTGCCTCACAGGTTAAGGGACAGAGTTATTCCCAGCACGTTACTTTTTAATTATCGGGAGATTCTCAATATCATATGTGATAAGTAATAAAGTTCCTATCGAAAGATTTTTTAAAATTTTGTCTTTATGATGATGTGTGAGGTATTTGTTCTGAAACAGACTGAAAGAATGCATCGATACATTGAACAGTTCATTACTGCCCAAGAACCGAAAGCCAGAATGCACATTGAAAGGACTAATTTATTACATCTCAAAGCATTGGATTGACACAGGAGCACAGATGAAAGCATGCAGCAACTTGTTATATATTTCCAAAAATTACGAACACAATGAAAAAGCATTATGTCACAATATTACTGTATTTGGGAAGAATGACCATAAAATGCTCAAATTGTTTATTAAGTTTGAGAATGAAAAAATTGAATTTGAAACTCAGAGCCATGAAGCTAACGAAGAAGAACAGAAAGGAATTGATGCATAAATGGGCAAACGTGGAATGAGTTCTCAGTGGATAGGCAATGGCTAAAAAGTATGAAACACTAATTCAGTCACCTTTCGGGCAATAATCAAATAGGAAAGGTGACAATGGGCGGCGCTGTCTAATGTCAGGACTGTTCGCGAAGCTTTCTGATTCCTACCCATTTACTCAGATGCACTAACGCTGTTGGTGCAGAGCAGGCCAATCGAATTGCAGGTATCATCCCCAAAGCCAATTTTGGAGAGTACGCCCCACGTGTTGGTGTGCAATTTGCTGTAAATGACCTTTTCCTGGTTAGGCTAATAAGGCAGGTTTCCAACCTCACTGACACACACAGAGACAATTACATAACTGAGGAGTGCGAGACTCTGAGAGATTGTTCTGCCCAGCACAGAACAGGTTTGGTCGGGGTGAGTCATTCATTCCACAGCAGACCTGACCTAGTTGGCTACGATCTCAGTCAGGATTTTGTAAATTGCATTTTGCAGTGAAACCGGTCGTCAGTCCTCCCTGTGCCTCTTCTAATTGTAAATGAGAGGGATGCAAACTTTCCTGTTGGATTCACAAATTCTACCTGTTCGAGTTGTACTATTGTCCACTTCCAGAACGTCCAGGTCAGTCAAGTGCCACGGGGTTAAAACCACGCAAGTGAAAAGCCATCACTTCTGGAAGCTGTGTGCTTTCCTGAGGACTTCAGGGCCTTGTTGAGCTCATCCAGAGATAACTGCTGGTACAGACTTTAGAGTCTTCTGTCGTCTAATGTCTCCGTGATAGAGGAGACGAATACCTGAGAGGCATTACTGCCTGTGGGCTTCGTTTCATATCGACTGGCATAAAATGGTCGCTCTGTCAGTTCAAATAATGCAAAGAACAAGAAGTCAATGAAGGTTCTATCAACTCCACTCCCCATGATTTCTGCTGTATAGTTCACCTTCTCCTGGAGGAATTTTCGATATGGATAAGAATAGGAAGGTTATCGGTGGATTTGGGACAATTGGCACAATTTAGGATAATTGACGGGCACGGATGAGTTCGATTTGATTCAATTTGTTTGATTTTTTGTCACATGTACCAAAGTGCAGTGAAACACTTTATTTATGAGCAGTACGGGCCGATGATGCGCAGCAATGATATGCAGAACAAGAAATAATTAAAGAGAGGCATACAGGCCACATTGCAGAGGGCGTACAAGAGAGACCCGTGTAAGCGAGGTCAGCATTACTTGAGTCAAGAGAGTCCATTCAATCGTTTCATAACGGCTGTGCGGAAGCTGTTCCTGGAACTGGTGTGTGTGCGTGTGTGTGTGTGTGTTCAGACCTCTGTACCTTCTGCCTGACAGAAGAAGTTTTTGGGAATCTTTACAAGTGTGGGAGGGGGATCTAATGGAGTCAATCGATGCAAATTTGGCTCGCAGAATGGCCTGAGTTGTCAGGATGTCAGACTAGGATGAGGTAGGTGATTGATAGTGAAGATGAATTGATTGAATAAACAACAATTTCTGTTTTCGTTGCTTATTTCCAGCGTTCACAGATTGTTGGGATTTACTCAGCCCTGTCTCTAGCCTGTTACATTAGAGGAGGCCATTCAGCAGATGTCGGAGATAGCTAGTGGAATTATCACTCGAATGTTAACCCAGAGACCCAGGTAATGTTCTGGGGACCCAGACACAGCAGATGGCGGTATGTGAATTCAATAATAGTCGAGAATTAAAGAGGCTCATGATGACCGATTGCCGGTTCAGTCATACCATTTCGAGAGGGAAACTGCTGTCCTTCTCTGGTCAGTACTACATGTACACTCCAGACTCACAACAACGTGGTTGCAACGTCACTGCCCTCTAGGCAATTAGGGATGGCAATTAATGCTGGTGCGAGCCAGCAACGCCCTCATCCCCGAATGTATGAAAGGAAAACCGCTCCTTCAAACGATAACAGAGGAATTGGAGGAGGGAGTTTAATTTATTTTGAGATGACAAAGGGGGAGCAGCAGACGTCCATTCATCCCCTCTCATGTGAGTACAAACGTGGGCATTACGTCAGTCCACACTGATCGATTGAAAAAGAAGGCTCGCGGGAAAGGGAATGTGTGAGGGAGATCTAATCTTGTTAATCAGTCTGTCATGGCGAACATTGTCTGAACCCTTACTGAAGTCCACATAGATCAGCTCCCCCGTTCTGCCCTCATCAACCCTCTTTGTTACTTCTCTAAAAGGAACTCAATCCAGTTTGTGAGACTTGATTTCCCACGCACAAAGCCATGTTAATTATCCCTAATCAGCTTTTGCCTTTCGAAACACATGTACATCCTGTCCCTTAAGATTCCCTCCAACAACCTTTACACCAATGACTCACTGTCTATAGTTCCGTCACCTGTCCTTACCACCCATCTTAAACATTGGCACCACGTTAGCCAACCTCTAGTCTTCATACACCTCACTTGTGTCTATACAATGACACAGTAACATGCCCAGCAATCACTTCTCGAGCTTCCCACATTGATCGAGGTTACATCTGGTCAGGTCCTGGGGATTTATCCACTATTACGCACTTCAAGACATCCAGCTCTTCCTCCTTTGTCATATAAACATTTTTCAAGATGTCATCATCTATTTCCCCACATTCTATATCTTTCATGTCATTTTTCCACAGTAAATACTGATGCAAAATGTAGGTTTAGTATCACCACCATCTCCTGCGGCTCCACACAAAGGCGGCCCTGCTGATCTTTGAGTGGCCCTATTCTTTCCCCCGTTACCCTTTTGCCCTTAATGTATTTGTAAACAACCCTTTAGATTCTCCTTCATTCTATTTGCCAAAGCTATCTCATGTACCTCTTTTTCCCTCCTGATTTCTTTCTTAAGTATACTCCCATTTCCTTTATACTCTTCTGAGCATTCATTCGATCTATCTTGTCGGTATCCGGCATATGCTTCCTTCTTTTTCTTACTCAAACCCTCAATTTCTTTTGTCATTCAAAAATCTTTTCACCTACCAGCCTTTCCTTTCACCCCAACGTGTGTACCCTGTCTCTGGACTCTCGTTATCTCATTTCTGAAGGCGTCCCATTTTCCAGCCACCCCTTTACATGCAAACATCTGCCCCCAATCAGCTTTTGAAAGTTCTTGCCTAAGACTGTTAAAATTAGCCTTCCTCGATTTTCGAACTTCAACTCTTAGATCTGGTCTATTCTTTTCATTCAAAATTTTAAAACTAATTTAATTATGGTCGCTGACCCCAAAGTTCTCCCCCACTGACAACTCTATCACCTTCCCTTCATTACTTACCAGGTTTTGCACCTTCTCCCATAGGTACATACAGATATAAAATCGGAAAATCATTCTGTGCACACTTTATATTTGTTTTCTATCTAAACCCTATTATTCTCTATTACTGTGAATTTCATCATTTCTCTATTACATATTTTTAATCACGTCGATTATCCTGAATGTCATTCAGTCTCTTCCAGCGTTTCCTTCTCTCCCAATTTCTCTTTCTTCCACTTTTTATGTATCTCTCTCTCTTGATTTAAGCTTGTATTAGAACTCCATCCCCTTTGTTCACTACCTTGTATTTACTCCTCTCCCGAATAGTCTGTACTTAGACTCCACTGATATTCTTATTCAACCTGATCGTTATCTGTATTTGATCTTCTCTATTTCCCTGTAGTTATCCATCCCACTTCCTTTGTATTAAGACCTTTCCCTGTTATTCTCTTTTGAGTCCTTTTCCTAATACTCTCCGTTTAGACTCCTCACAATTACTCTCTATTGCACCTGCTATATTTAAACCGAACACATGACAATCGTTAATCTTGACTCTGTATTCAACTTTCTCCATATTACACTCAAATTAGCACTCTCACTATTGTTCGTCATTTATTCCCCCCCATTCTGGACATAATCCTTTCCGTTCCCCTGCATTTAACCCTGTCCCTGTAATTCTATGTTCAACGTGCTTCTCATTCCTCTCTATTTATTTTTCCTGTTACTCTGTGTAAACTCGCCTTCCTTTTCACCATACCTGGACATTTCCGGTACTCCCCTGTATTCAACATTCTCCTTACTACTCTGTATTATATCCTCTCCAGTTCCACAACTATGGTAACCCATCAAGTCACTCTGCATTTATACTTGCATATGACCTGACACAGAAACAGCGAGCACAAATCTGGTTCCTCGAGTGAACAGAACTCTTGACACCACTGTTTATATCTATCGGCCAGGACACCCTGTTTGTATCAGGTTAATAGGCGAATCGGAGAGCTCATGTTCAAAGAGATTCTTCCGGCTGACCTCATAAGAATCACTCCAGCTTCCCCTGTATTAACCCTGTCCCTGTGTCCCTGCAATCAGGACAGCCCCTTATTCCTTATATAATTCTTTTGTTATTTTCTGTTAAACCCTCTCCCCTTCTGTCTGCAACACTCCCCCTTTTCCTGCACTCAGCTCTCTTCTTTGTACGCTTCACTTAGCCCTCTCATATTGTCTATATTATTCTCAACCCATTATTCTCGATTGAATCCTCTCCCTTTTACATTCTTCAGTTCAATCTCTCTGTGTATTTAAACCTCTCTGTTTCCCCAGTGCTCTTTAATGATTGCCCTCCACACCCACCTACCCCTATTACTGGATCTGTGTTTACTCTCTACAATAACCAGAAACCAGGAGTCCCGGACGGAGCAGACCCAACAGTCGCCAACACCGGACCGCCCCTGCTCTGTGCTACCACCCCTCTGGGCGGCGTTGGGACTGCAGATCCATCCCAAGGTACTGCAGGAGTTCAGCAGCAGCCCCACATGGTCAGACACTAAATTACTGATGGACGAAGATCGACACAAAGTCAATATAATCTAATACAGTGTTTGGTGTAAAAATAGTAAAAGCTACAATACACGACAGGATTTACTTTAAAACGTGAACATCTCTATTATATAACTATATCTATAATCTCAAACATACCTGACACAAACAATATTTAAATTCCAATGCACAATAATATTACATGTAAACACAATCAGCTCTAATACACGACAATATTTGTCCAGACACAAATAGTTACAATATACAACAACACATAAAACATGACGTAACGTGTTTATGAAGGACCTTTGGGAAGGAGGTGAATGTACTGTTGCGAAATTTGCAGATGACAGAAAGAGTAGGTGGGAAGTTAAGTTGGAACATTGCATGTGATTTTTTTGGGCCGGGGATGGTGTTGGTCTTCTTGAAGAAGATAGGGTCCTCAGCTTGGTGGAGGGAGAGGTTGACAATATTGGTGAATACTCCCACCAATTGTTCCATACAAGATCTAAGTGCATGGCCAGGGAGTTCATCCAGGCACATTGCTTTCCTTGGGTGGACTCTCAGGAAAAGAGTTGTGAAGTGTGCATCAGTGATTGATGTAAGAGGTGTGTCTGAGTCTGTGGGGCAGGAGTCACTGCACCACTTGCATTCTACTTAAACCGAGCAGAGAAAGCATTGAGCGCACGAGGGAGGAATGTGTCTTTCTCCGCGATTTGTTCTGCATCATTCTGCACCCTGTACATGGTCTTTAGGCCTTGCCATAGGCGGTGGGAGTTTATTTGGTTTGTATGGCCCTCTTATGTGGTTTAGTCCTCCCTCTTGACATTTCTGTTGGCCCTGCGGAGGGCAGACCTGTATTCCCTGTATACGTCTGTCTCTTTCCATTTGAATGTTGCCCGTCTGATCTTCAGTAGGGAGTGGAGTTCCAGATTCACACAAGGTTTACGCTTGGGGAACACTATCACTGCATTCATCACTCCGCAGTACTCCATGCAATTGGCCAGGATGTCTGTGATGGTTGTGGTGTACTCTTCCAGGTTTTCCTCTTTCAGTCCATCAATTCCAAGCAGTCCCAGAGACCAGCATTATACTTCCTTTTGTGAAGAGTCCTCCCATTTCAGCTTCTGCTTGTAAGCTGTTTCCACATGTCGGAGAAACTAGGACCTGAGGGCACAGCCTCAGAGTGACCGGACGACCTTTGAAGCTGAGAAGAGGATGCATTTCTTCAGACAAAGTTTCGTTAATCGATGGAAATCGTTGTCGCAGAGGGCTGTGGAGGCCAGCACGTTGAGTGTGTGAAATGCTTCAACTTTAACAAGGTTGTGTCTTCCCTGTTTTTGTTGTAGAATATTTGTTCATGCAGTGATTCTGGGGTGTCTAGCTTGGATGTGTTGCATGTCTAATTACATGATAACTAAAATTTACTACCTCAAGTAAAAGGCTTTCAAGTTTTGAAATAAAAACTCTTTTGCAGTGAAAGGGGTGTGACCAGTTCTTCCAGCTCAGGTTTCCTCTGGTCCAGTTTGGTTTATTTTGGGTAGTTTTTCAGCTGCTGGAAAATGAAACGGCTACAGGGAAGAAGGTATTCGACACTGAGTCTCTGTCTGACATCTCTCCTGTTAGTCCCGGTGTTGATTTTACGTTTAAAGTGATGGGCGTTAATGTTGAAAATTGCAGGAATTTGGAACAACATCATTAAGTTTTGATAATCCGTTTGGTGTTTGGATAGGTTAAGTTACTCTGTAGTTTGTTCGCTTCTGTTTCTGTTTCATTCTGTACTCTGTAAATAAGTTCTGATTGGTTGAAAAATGAGTGGTTTTGAGTAGGTCCACCACTCCCGGAATATCCACTTTATACCTGCTCAAAGCAACTAGAAATGTTTCAGTCTGGGCTATCTTCTTGAAATGATTTGAGCGTGCCTGGCCTGGTCCACAACAGATTGAGTCTCCTCCGGGATGTGTTCTATATTTCCTATTTGTGACTGTTGTTGAAGGACTCGCAGGCAGTGAGTGGTAATTGTTAGTTCTGGGAGTTGATTTTGGTTAGTTTAAACAGTGTGTGGTATGACGATGGCATATTCAGTCACTGAGATTTTCTGGGGGTGGAAGAAGTTGACATTGGGGGTTTTAACCTTGCGTGAACAAGGAAATCCTGTTTGAATTGGCAGTCATTTGGAGTTGTAGCTAACTCCTTCCTTGAAGAAAGGAGATTTAATTACAGCAATAGCTCAGAAATAAATTTGTTGGAAACACCATCAGAATCTTTAGAGATTGCAACAATTCAACTGGAAATGAAGCTGGTTTAGTGAGCAGCAAAAGAAAAGGAAAGGACAAATGCAACAAAACTGTTGCAATAACAATTTAAAACAGAGAAAAGAGCAAAAGAACGAACCGCTTTTGCAGAACAAAAAGGAAAGGAGAGGGAAAGAGAGAGTTAAGAAAGGCAAATAGAGAGAGAGAAGAGAGGCAGGAAGAGACAGTTCCAACTTCAGAAATTGGCACTGAGATTGTAAAGTCAGCTGAAAATGATGGAGATGAAGGTTGAAGGTGAGCTTAGTCAGGAAGACAGTGAAGATGAGCAAAGCCATGCATACCAAAGGCCTGATGAGAGTGTGTTTAAATATATTCACGGTTTGCCTAAATTTGATGAGAAAGATGTGGAAGTGTTTTTCATCTCATTTGAGAAGGAGGCTAAATAAATGAAGCGGTCAGTGACAATGTTGGTTTTCTTGATCCAAGCCAGATTTATCGGTGGAGATCATGAGGTATTTCGGGTGTGTGAGTCATTGAGGAATGTTCTCTTCAGTGCATATGAGCATGTGCTCCACGCCGACAGGTAACGTTTCATGAATGGAAGGAGCAATCCTCGTCAAACTTTCATTGAGAGTGGAAAGAATCCAACAAAGCAAGTTTGAAAGGAGAATGAGGCCATTACAAATAGAATAATTCTATGATGCTCGTATTTTATTTTAGAGGAGCTCAAAACTTCACTTCCTGTTGTAATGAGAACTCATGAGGAAGAGCAGAGAATTAAAGGTTAACAGCTGAAGTGACTGATGATTATGAGTGAGTTCATAAATCCAAGTTTGCCTTCCAACATCACTTTCAAACTGTGATCAATAGAATTTGGGGGAAAAAAAGTCCTCAGAAGGAAAGGGAAAAGGTGAAGACCACAAGGATAACTTCCCGCAGTGTGAAATGGCAAACCTTGAAGGGAAAGAGAAGTTAAAAGGTTCCAGTGTTTTCTGAGCAATAAGTCAGACTACATGAAATTACCATTGTTGGTTTGGGAAAGACACTGGGAATCTAGATGAAGGAAAACAGGATAAGCCAGTGAATTTTGTTGGATTGCTATCAGAAAGCATAGTGGAGACTAGAAAGCTGAAACAGAATGTACAACCTGGTTGGAGGTTGGTTAAGGAGGAAGTCCCAGATCTTCTTAAACCATATACATGCAAAGGTAAACTTTAATCGCATAGACCAGGAGCATTATGTAAAGATGTTCAAATGTTAAGAGGAACGGGATCCTCCCGTCTTTGATGTCGAAAGATGTACATCTGAAGAATTATTACAGAAAATAAGCTAGTAATGGGAATTCATGGTTTCCTAAAAAGCACTGAATGATGTAGAGTGAAGGTAGAATGTCCAATGAAGAGTAGAGAAGTTGCGGATGTAGGTTGCTCGCTGAACTCCAAGGTTGATATCCAGAACCTCCCAGCTCAGCGAGCAAATCAATATTGAAAACCTCAACCTGAGTAACCACTATTCTCAAACCTGGAGAAGTTGTGATAGGAGAGCAGTACATATTCTCAGCTCCAGAAATTCAATGTGCCCTTGCTGATGATATCGCTGATTCACAGGTAAGAGTGTGGTCTTCTGTGGTTAAAACGCCAATGGATACTGAGGCAACTAAACCATGGGAGGACACATATCCTGGGTTTTTTTGTTTCCTGCTTTGCGGAAACAAGGTCACAAAGTCACCAGTTCAAATAGGAAAAATCAAAGAGTACAGATAAGGAAGTTGACGTGGAATTAGCAGACACCCTGTTTGATAATATGGTTTACACAAACCAGGTGCAAACAGGACAAAGCAGGCATCAATAATCCAGAGACATGAACGGAATTACAGCAGAAAGATGAGAAACCTAACAATTTGTTTCAGAAATTTTAAATGGAAAAAGAATCTAAATATATCCCGGTGTCCAACTTTTTCAAAAATGATGTATTAATGAGGAAATGGAGATCATTACGTTTTCAGGCAGCTGAGAAATTGCTGTAAGTTCTTCAAGTTGTATTGCCAGTGTATGTGGAAATGTGCGCGGTGCGTGAACGGCCAGTAGGTGGTCATTCAGATGTAAGAAAATTCCAAGCTAAAATACAGATTCGATTTTCCTGGCATGGAATCCACGAAGATGTTGTTGATTTTTATTAGACATGTCATACAGGCAACACCAACAACTTTAATCGCCTTTCCTGCACTTGAGGAATCTTTTACAAATGACTTAATTGATCACGGAGGAGCCCTACCTAAAATAAAAAATGACAATCATTATTCGTTAACTATAAAGATGTTCCACTTGATTTCCAGATGTCATTTCATGATGCAATATCACAGCCAGAAGGATTGCAGACGAGTTACTCAATGTTTTCATTAGATATGGACTACCCACAGAAATACAAGCAGATCAAGGTTCAAACTTTATATCAAACTTATTCAAGCAAGCTATACCGTTTGGGACTAAACCAATTCAAATCTACCGCATACTATCCATAATCGCAGAGAGTGGGAGAAAGGTGGCATCAGACTTTAAAACCAATATGAGTGTTTATAGTCAAGACTAATCAGATGATTGGAATAAAGAAATTCCATTTGTTCTTTTTGCGATCAGAGATGCACCAAATGAATCGACCAAATTCAGTCCATTTGAATTACTTTTTGTGCAAGAAGTGAGAGTACAGTTACAATTGATTAACGAGAATTGATAAGTCAAAATTCAGAGTCCACTTATTTAGACAATGTGTCAGAATTTGTGGAACGATGAAATAGAATGGGGGAGTTGGTGAAACAGCATTTAAAAGTTATCACAGCAGACAATGAAGCAGGAAACATAAATGCAATCAAAAACTTGCAATTTTGTTATTGGAGCTGTTCGTGTTGCTTCTGGTGACAGCTAAACATTTTAAAACAAATTTCTGTGAATCTTACCAATTCAAGGAGATTGATTGAGGTACACTTCTGATAAGGACTCCTGACAGAGTCTTCAACAGAGTGTGTCTTGTGAATATGCTCAAAAGGCATTTTGACAGGGGGAGGAAAGTCAATGGAGACTGTGTTATTGATGATAACAATGATCGAAGAACCAAGTTCAGAGGATTCTGAATTTTAAATTCGTCACATTAAATTAGGCCATGACATCGTTGTCAGAAATTTGGATAAGTTATTAAATTACATTTTGGATGAAAATGGAAACGATCTGAAGCATTTATGACAATCGCATTGGGAGATATGTGGAAATAAGCTGGGAAGTACGAACCTAAGTCTACATGATGTAGATAGAGGAAACACTCATCGGATTCAACGACATCCGTATAAACATAATACCTAAAAGTTGGCATGGGTTTTACATGAAATTGAAGATGTGCTCTGAGATGGCATAATCAAAGTGAGTTTAAGTTACTGGAGCTCACACATAGTAATGGTGTCCAAACTGAATGGTACCCATCAGTTCTGTGTGGACTATCACAAAGGCGGGACAGTTACAAAGACTGATGCGTGTCCGACTGCACTTTTAGAAGACCGTGTTGAAAAGCTGAAACAAGCAACTTATATTTTGATCTTGGACTTCCTCAGAGGATACTCTTGGTCTGAAAGAGTGAAGACAGTTTCAGCTTTCGTAATGCAAAATGACCCTTATCAATATTAAGTCATACTATTTAGTATGAAAAATGTGCCAGCCACATTTCAGAGCCGAACCAATAAGGTTATTTCTGTATTACCCATTGTGTCAGATATATAGATGACCAAGCGATTTTTCGTCACACATGGAAGAAACATTTGCAACATTTATCAGAATGGTTACATTGACTTTGGGAGACAGGTGTGGTGATGAAACTGACTAAACGTGAATGTGTCACCTTCTAGGTTCATGTTATTTGGAGTGGACAAACGACCACATGGAATTAAAATCAAAGGTAAAAAGGGAGTTTCCCATACCATCAACAAAAACAGCAATACTAAACTTCCTGGGATGGAATGGGTTTGACTGGAAATTCACACCAAATTTAGCAGTCTGTATTCTCCACTCACTGAATTACTAAAGAACCGCAAGAAGATATCATTGACAGGGAACTATCAGAAAGCATTTGACAGTCTGAAAGTTTTGTTGACAACTGCTCCAGTGTTAGACATCCCAAATAATCCAAATCTATTCAAGGTGGCTATCGATGCGTGTGATCTGGATGTTCGTACTGTGCTCTTATAGGAAGATGATGAGAAGATTGAAAGACCTATCAGGTATTTCAGCAGGAATTTGAACATAAGTCAGCAGAATTACTCGAACGTGCTGGGGGCACAGATAGATCTTGACACACGAACAGACAGCCAAACACAGTCTGAACAACACACTCACCTGATTAAACAAGAGCACAGCCAGGCAGATACACACCCCGCACTCCCACAATAGTACACTAACACTCAGAGAGACACACACTGAGTCACAGAACAATCATGACATGCTGACAGTGAAACACACACACACACACGCGCACGCACACATTCAGTCATAGGAATGTACTCCACAAACAGCATATACACCGGCACAAACACAACAAAAGCACATATGTAAAACACGCACATTTATGCAGTCACAGAGGCACAGTAATATAGACCCACATAAAAAAAGACTGACTTCACAGGAAGACTAGCATACAGAGTGAATAATATTTTCACAGAAATACACACAAAGCAAAACCCACACTCAGATGCATAATCACATTCATAATGTGAAACATTCAGGGACATATCCAATGACAAAAACCAAAGGGCACACACACAGAGTGACATCCCCACAAAGGCAATGAGCTCCCCGCAACACACACACACACATACACACAGACACCGTCACGCACTGAAAGGGAAACGCATGAACACACTTCCCACCAAGCCACAGGGATAGGAAAGGGAGATGACCAAACTCCAACCAACTTACATACAGTAACGTGTCAAGTTATTGCTGGCTATACCTGTGCACTTTGTACTTTGCAAAATCACTTCCTGTGGAAAGATCATTGAACGGAGTGATCGGGAAGTGAGGTCAGTCAATGCACGTGAGCATGTGCTGAACTGAGACAACAAGTGTCTGGCATGGTCAATGTGAGAAAAAGATACAGAGACTGAGAGGGAGAGACAGAGAGACAGAGAAAGAGATCGACAGAAAGACATTGTGGGTGGCACGGTGGAACAGTGGTTAGCACTGCTGCCTCACAGTGCCAGAGACCCGGGTTCAATTCCCGCCTCAGGCGACTCTCTGTGTGGAGTTTGCACATTCTCCCCGTGTCTGCGTGGGTTTCCTCCGGGTGCTCCGGTTTCCTCCCACACTCCAAAGATGTGCAGGTCAGGTGAATTGGCCATGCTAAATTGCCCGTAGTGTTCGGTAAGGGGTAGATGTAGGGGTAATGGGTGGGTTGCGCTTCGGCGGGGTGGTGTGGACTTGTTGGGCCGAAGGGCCTGTTTCCACACTGTAAGTAATCTAATCTAAAGAAGGATAGATAGAATGAGACGGAGAGAAAGACAAACTGATGAAAAGGTGGAGAGAGAGAGAACGATACAAACAGGGAGGGCGACACAGAGCGAGACAGAGAGCTAGAGAAAGAGAATGCGCAGGATTCTGAGAGATAGGGACCGTGGAGAGAGGTGGAGAGGAACAAACACAGACAGAAAGAGGCAGAGAGAGAGTAAGCAAAGACCCCTTGAAGAGAGTAGGCGGGAGGTGGACTGAATAAACTCTCTTTCAATAAAAATGCACATCTCCAATCGCCAATCAGATGAGAGGATCATCAACACCCGGAGCCTTTCCATTGTTGTAATGAAGTGTTTATTGCGAGCTGAATATGGAGAGTCTGACAATCATCGTTGTGCAGGAGGGTCCGTTTCTGTCCCTCTTCCTCTTCCCCTGCAGGTGGAAAGCAGAGACCACATCCTGCCGGTCTATAACACTCATCCAAATGGCAGTCCATGAAGATGCAATGTTCGAGCTGAACCGATCACTCACAGCTAGTCCATCATATCAAATCTCTCTACCAGCATCTTCCTATCGTCATTCCATCCTAAGTGAAAAATTTACGTGACCAGTTGCTGCATCGCATTCCTAAACTTATCTCGAAACTTGGGCACAGTCACTGCATAAAATAATGTGTTTGTGCTGCAGCTGAAATCCCTCAGCATTACACCGGCCCAAAAAATGTGAAATGTCCTCCAAATACCTATTTCTGTAATGATGAAGTATATGCTGCTTGCACTGTTCACTCCCCAAAGAAGTATGAAGCTGATGGATATGGTGACGAGGCAAATCACCGAATTCTTCAGGTTTTTCATTTCTGTGTCTTTGCGACTCTCTCCCTTGCTCTGACCCATCAGGCTCTTGCGGACTCGACTGGCCACTAAAATGTACCGGACCATCAGAGTGTTCATCAACAGAATCAACATGAATGGAATGAAAGGCGTTAAAATGATATCAAACCACTTAAACGCTTGCCACCTAGGATCAGTAAAATAACTTGACTTTATGTAGCAGTACCTTGGAACATTGTTAATTATCCACCCAGGTCGAAACCGAAAATAGAAGGGAATGTTTTTTGAACAGAGTAGAATGGTGGTTGCAGCCAGAGCAACAGCCAAGGCTTTGTCTGTCCAATATTTTCTGTTCATTTTCAAGCAGCAAATAGCAAAAAAACGATCAAAGGTGAAAAGGACAGTGAACCAGACGGAACAGTCTGTGGATGCACGAAACAGGACATAGACAGCACTGCACACAGGGGTGATGTCCAGGAAATAACCTTTGAAGTAAATTTCTTTCAATCGCCGCAGTATGACGTCAACAAAGATGAACAGTAGATCGGAGGCTGCCATAGCCAGCAGGCAGCGGGTTGTGCAGTTAGAGAGGCCACACTTTCCCCGAGAGAGAACCAACATCAGCAGGGCATTAACTGAAAGGGACAGAATATAAAATATAAGTCGGAAGTCCCTGATCAAGCATTCTCCACTTCTGCCCAGAGAGCTATGGAAGATCTCCATATCTAACTGGGACAGGGAATTGACAGATGGCAAAAGGACATAAATTTTAAGGTGAACACCAAAAGGTTTGCAGGGGATTTGAGGAAAGGTCTTTCACTCAGAGAGTGGTGCGTGTTCTGACAATTCAGTGCTTGGGATGGATGTTGATGTAGGAAACCTCACAACCTTTAACAACTACCTGATACAAGACCAGATTTCATCAAGCCTTGAACGCACAAGCTTGATGACTGATGTACCTCTTCAGAACAGTCGGGTTCCACAATTCTAAGAAGAACTTCTGGGAAGTAGTTTGGTTAGTAAAATATTTTCACAAAATAAATAAAAGAGCAGTTGAATACCAGAAATATAAAAAAGAAACAGAAATCACAGGCGAAGCTCAACAGCTATTGCAGCATCTGTGGAGAGAGAAACATCATTAAAGCAATCATTCTTGACCAGAACCCATCCCTCTGAACATTTGTCAATTATATCCAAACGTCAACTCGGTTTTCTCCTCTCACAAGGCCCCAACATTGCAAACAAAGGACGGGGATTGATTTTGAAAAGAGAATTGAGAATCATGGTGTTTAAATTTATCTATGATGGAACATTTCTTCGATTGCTGCGACCATGCTGGGCGTAGTTAGAGTCATAGTCTCTATGACTCTAATACCACCGTGGATGTATTCCCAGGAATAATCTGCCTAAGTCCAACTGTAATGTTATCCCTTATCAAAAAACAACTCGTCTTTTTTCTTGACACCTTTCTTTACTTCCGATAGCATTTCTAACCTGCAATTGTCAGCTGCCAGTCCTGTCCATCCCTGAACCACATCTGTGTAATTGTATGATATCCAAGCCCCATATTCCTCACCACAAGCATCTGTTTCCCCTGTTTGGCATCTTGTGTAGAAATACACGAAATTTAATTTGTCAGTCTTGCCTCATTCTCTGCTTTGAGTCTGCCTGACAATTGGACTTACTCGTTTTACCTTCTGTGTCAGTCCCAGGCTGATTTCTTTCCTACTATCAGTCTGATCACGCGACCCCACCCACGCTCACCCAACCTTACCGTAATCCAGATACTACTACCCTCAAGGACCTCCTTTCATTTTCCAGTCTAACCTCATACTCTCCCTTCAGACTTTCGTCCTTATTCGTTCTTGTGTCGTTAGGTCCAATGTACACAATGACCTTCTATTGATCCCACTTCCCTTTGAAAATATTCTACACGGTCTCTGTGATATTCTTGATACTGGCAACAGTGAGGCAACAGACTGTCTGTGCCTCTGTTGAGAGTGTCCCCTATCACAATTCGTCCCTTGGAACCTGGCGTAGCAGTCGTTAGATTTGAACCAGTCTTTTTGCCAGTACTTGGCTGTTCATGATACATTCCCCTAACAGTCCATCACACCCTACATTTTCCAAAACGATATATCTCTTTAAAATGTGGATAGACACAGGAGACCCCTGCACTACGTATCTCCCTCTCTTGCTTTTCCTGGAGGTAACCTGTCTATTTGGTTATGTCTGCTTTTGTTGTCTCTTCTTTTTGCTGCCATTCATCAGACCCCTTAACTCCTGAAAATTCCTCATTGACTCGACATTCCTCACTGCTGCTCCAACCTATACAAGTGATATGATAGGATTCACGATCAAACATACTTACTCCAGACATATTGATAAGTAACACGTAAGCTCCACTACATCTGGCAGGAAGAGTACATCGCTCCTCTAAAGGCCATCTTTGCAACTTAACAATCTACACACCCAGAACAAACTACAGCCTTACACTGTAAAGGACTCTGCCACCGGCTAATGTAGTGCAGATGTTTTATATTTTTACATTTTAATTAAGAGACAGATCTCAATAAAACCTGTAAACAAATATTACTCATTCTACTGAATATTGCAGATATACATCAAAAACTCAGCAAGACTACACTTAAAAAGTATAAACGTACCTGCTCCTGTGCTGTGACCTCTCCCAATCAGTTTCCTACTTGATTTTACATTGTGTTGCTTTGATCTTTCTTATCCACAAATTTCCAAAACTATGTGACATCACATGGAAAAAATTATTCTTCCAGCATTTTTTTAACATCAGCGCTGACACCCGAACTATCTCAAAAAAATGAGCCGCTCTTACAGTCACAATTATTTCCCTTTCTCCAATTTGGGTTACCTCGAAACGGCTGGTCACTATATTACAAAACCATTGCTTGTTAAATTTGTGAAGATGCATCTGTTTGATGTTCAATGCTAACAGAGCTGAGAGAGGTTTGTTTCATCATTACAGGTGTAATCCATGATCTGAGCCCTTTCTGTGATGATGGAATGAAGATCTGTTAACTCACTGAATCCCAAATAGTTTAGTTTGGAAAGTGAACAATTCCCTGTCAAGTTTAGCAAATGTTCTAATTTCGCTGACATTCAGCCAGCAAATAATACAAAATGCAAATAGGGAGCTGTGACATTTTTTATTGCATTCTCTGCACTACCTGACTCAAATAGTTTTTGGAAGGTGCTTGTTAATATATTATGAATAAGCTATACAATGCGAATCAAAACAGACAGTTCCCTACTGCATTTTCTGAATGTGACAGCTCCCATCCAATGTATAATAAAATATGATAAAAAAATCACGTCTCTCTGACTGTCTCTTGCGTTCTATCATGTCGGTGCAATTAATGTTTAAATTGATGATGTGAATACTCATCCGTTCATCGACAATACAAGACTTCATAATCCTTCTTTTCTAAATCTTTAAATTGTAATGAGACAACGAAACAAGGTAAGTAACATAAATTTCATGATTTGGTAAATTCTCATGCTCTCCCTTTAATTAATAGTATTCCTCCCCATGCAAAATTGATTTATGCATTTTAATGTTATGAAGCTCCAAACACTTTTTCTGGGAACAACTGGAATATGGACACAACCTTGTGAAGTTCACTTTAACAATCCACAGTGTTGTTGTGGTGAAAATGGAAAACATAGAAACAGGCCATTTAACCGACCAAGTGAATTCACTTCAAAACTCCTCGGTCTTTCTGCAATAGCACAGAAATGCACGAAAGTTATCGCACTGAAAGAGGTCATTCATGTCTGCATCAATTGAAAAAACGAACAAGCTGCTCTGATCCCCCTTTCTGGCACCTGGTCCGCAGCGTTGAGGGTGCTTCCAATTAAACCTGTTGGACTATAACCTGGTGTTGTGTGATTTTGAACGCCGGAATTTCCACACACTAACACCATTCTTGTAAATATCTTCTCTACTCTCCTCAGAGTAATTCTGTCCTCACTGCTCGGTGATGACCTGTACTGTGCACAAAACCGTATGTGCGTGAGCCAACCAGCGTCTCATGCAGTTGCAGTCTTACTGATCTGGCAGGGACTGAGGGAATTTATTTTGAGTTGGCTCTGGTGCAGAGTGAGAGAGTAATAACTTTGTGATGAGTGATAAGGTATTAAACTCAGTGTAAATTACTGATCAGGCTTTGGGCCATAAAATGGATCTGGATAGATATAGTTGAAGCGCAAAATGTACGAAGAGTGGGGTTAGTTTATCAGTTCTTCAGGAGTTAGTATTAGTCTATAATCGCCTCACTTCTGTTCTGATACCAGCTGCTTAGTTACAGAACAAGTCAGATCCTAAACACAAATCCAGTTTGATGGATGATAACCTTACTTGTTTTGATTTAACAATGTGATCTCTTGCTTAATCGCAAACACACAATGCTGCAAATATTATTTCTACAACAAAACAAAAATTTATTGCACAAGGAAAAAACGATCAAGTAGAATGAATCAAACTACTTACATAAAACGCAGATTAAAAAGCAATGAACACGGATGAACTGTATGATTCTTATTACCGTCAAAACATCCATAAATGAAAGAAAACCCGTGAACTTGATATATCTTACAAAACACGACTCCCAGTACCGTTTTAAAAAAACAATTCTCACGTAATATTTACACGAGAATCCCTGTATCTATCACTTGGTGAAATGAATTGTCACTGTCACTTCTAAATAGGAACCGCAGGAAATTCCTTCATGGAGCTACCAGAGTGTCAACGTGCTGAGCTTGAAACAATCTCTTCAGAGATTTTTCTTGTCACAAAACTTTTGTCTGAGACTAATACAACATTTTCATTCCAAGGCAATATAATTCACTAAAACTCTCATTTCCTTCACATGAGCACGGATCCAAACACTCACTCAATTCCAGAGTCTTACAGGAACAGAAAGAAATGAAAAAATGATTGAAGTGAATGTAATGCTTTCTCAGTTCAGGCTTTGTTCCTTATTCGCAAATTCCAGAACTCTTTAATAAATCTTTCAGGCTCCATTAATGCCATGCTGGGTTGCAAGCATCAAAAATAAACAAAGATTCACTGTAGCCAAACATCAAATGCAATATTGAAAACAATTGTTGTGATTTCAGAAATAACTTGAAATTAACCATAACCTTCAGATGCACAGAGAAGCCTACTGATAATTCACTCAAAAAAAACCCAGATACAAACTTAAACTAAATGAGATTGCACTCTCTACTTTAGAATACCACCGCTTATATTTTGCCAAAGTGTTTCCTTTTCTTAATTCCACCGAAACTGTCCATAGTTTCCAATTGAAATTGAGATTTCGGGAACGTTCCAAGAAGAGTTGAATAATTTCCAAAGCAATTCCTGCCGAATCTGCAAGATAGGGTTTCCACAGGTTCTCTGAAATCTGAGACGAAATGACTGATCATCTGCCACTATGTGACTTTGGGCACAATATGCCATTGTATAATTTTCAGCTGCAAAGTGAACCCGCACACAATCCTCAGACCGATTCACACGAACTCAAGGTACTTACCAGGAATTGTTACAAATGGAAAGGTCGTGTAAAATATTATCCGCACATTACGAAATGAAAGCGTCATTTTCTGCCTGAATCTCTTTGTGCAGACAATCTCTCTTTACTCAATACCGAAGAGATACAATCGAAAGCCTTTCATTTATACCTGCTGACATCACTTGGGGGACTGCGACATTTCAATGTGGTTCAATTCATTTATTTACCGACTTGAACAAACAAGTGATACCAGTGAGTATACTCCCAGCTGTCACATTCTATTTTAAACCTGCGGTTTATTGAATGAGACAAATCTAAATCGGTCAGTAGGAAACATTGGAAAAAGGCATGTGGAATAAATTCATAGAATTCTTACAAAGTCGAAGTAGATCAGTGGGCCCATCCAGTCCAAACCTGCAAAGGCTATCCCACCCACACCCACCTGCTGGCCTTGTGAGACAGCAGGGCAAACTACTGAGGGTCTATGCCACCCTGTATACCAGCTTTGACACCCCAACTCCATCTATCAAATCTCATTTCATATCAGTATTCTTCCCTCGCCTTTGACCATTTCGAAAGTAAATTCCGGTTGTTAAGTGTCTCTCTGAGAAATGTTCTCCTCACGAGAGGAATGTGGCTTTCCTGGTTCCTTGTTCTGTGAAGGGATGATAGTTGGTTAATGGAGACAACACATTGTAGTTTTTCAAAAATCTAAAGTCACAATAGAATTCCTCATCTTGCAGGGATACAGCTTCTGAATCAAATATAACTTTTCCAATTCATGCAATCATTGATACAAGTAAAATGAGCCACTGAAAAATACCCTCAAACGTAGGATAAGTTCCAATCAATACTGATCCTCCGACTAGTAATTGAGTGTCCTGGACATGTTTCAGAGCTGACTCTGAGACACACGATCTGTGTGTCTCACATGGGGATGAGTTATTCTCTGTTCCCTGCAGTGTACTGCTCATGTCCAGAGTAGATACTGAAAACATCTGACTGAGAGGGGATGGATCAGCTTCAAGCGAGATAGTGGAGTGAGGCCAGGAGGGATTTGCAAAAGCAAGGATGTAGGAATGTCAAATTTGGAAACATTTCAGCGGGTATCAATGCTACCAATGACTCCTGCACTGATGGGGAAATGGGACTTGGCTGTAGGACTGATTTAGAACAGAAAGCAGAGAGAAGGAATAAATCTGTCATCTTCATGTTGTTGGGCTGGTATTAGTGAGTGCCACAAGGACCATTTCTCCAGACACAACCCTTTATTATCTGTCAATGACTGAGATGGTGGGATCATGTGCGACGTTTGTTGATAGCAAAATGTTAGTTGGACAGTAAACTTCAAGGTGAGCGGGAAGGACAGTTTCAATTAGTGAATTCACGCACAATATTCAGTGCACTATAATATAGAGAAATTTGTGGCATTTTTCATTCATTTCTCACTTGGAAAGATGTCAGTACACCCATAACCATTTAGATGTTTGTCGTATTCATAAGTCAAGAGACAAGAAAAAGCCATTAGGTCCATTTAGTGCCAGTAGTTTCCATTATTCTCCTCAAAGATTTACTCATCTCGGACACTTCTAAGTTTGTGCAATTCAAACCTAGGTTTTCGTCATTTCACTCCCTCATCACTGAAGTCTTGCTGCCCAGCTCTATTATGGTCAATCAATCCTGCGCTCAAACAGACATGAATTCTCAACTCAGCAGTTTTTTTTTTTGCTTTTCAGTATCTATAATGTCAGATTGTTGATGATTTAACATCAAACGGCAGATGTGGACAAACATAAAGTGACTGAGTGACTCTATCAGAATCATCATTCCTGACTTGACAGGAGCCTGGAACGTACATTGCTTCAAAAGTGCCTCGGTCTGGAACATCACAGAAAAACTTCAACATATCTTAAGGTGCGGGGTTTACTGGGTAGAGACAGAAGCAGGAAAGAGAAAGTGTTGAAACTGAGGAGCCCGTGGTCCTGGTGCACATTTACACCAGTAATATCTGGTCGTGAGAATACGCTTCAGAGGTCGGCATCCTGTCATGAATCTCCCAGTTATTGCAAATGAATCTCCTTTGACAGTTGCGTCTTACTGAGTCAGTTGTTCAGCATCTCAATATTCCTGACATTCATCCTTTTAATTCAGACCGGGCTCCATGATTCGATCAGTTTCAGAGCTCCAATCAGGGAACTCATGCACTATGAGGTTCAGCTGGCTGATCGAATGACAAGAGCAGGGAGAAACCGTCATTCATCCCAATCAGTAAAATGTGGCACATCAAGCAAGACACTGAAAGGCTGATCCCGTTGTTATTCTGAGTACACACTAGGCCGATGAAAATGCGTCTGGAAGCATTGGTTGAAGGAGGAAGTGCTTTGGATGTATCGATGATTTGTGAGGGTTCTGGTGCTGGTGCGATCAGGTATATATTGGAAACGTGGGTTTTGCTTTAATTTGTTGGGGATTCTCCTGTTCTGGAGAATCACACTACAGACATTGTGGAATATTTGTTCAATTTTTGTCAGAGTGTTGGGAACCTGGACTGAAGCTCAGTCAGCAGGGAGATGAAACTGCCCACTTGAAGTAGTAAATCTGTGAGTGAAAGACAAAAGTAACAAAAACATGCTCCGAATCCATGAAAATGATCTGCTTCAGAATCCGAATCTTCAGAATCAAACCCTTCCCTCACATGTCTCACAGATTCGGGGACAGAGTTCTTTCTGGAGCTCGACTTTCTCATTTTTAGGGATATTCTCAATAATGTATGCATTACTTTATACAGTTACTATCAAGATCTCATCTTTATTTGTTATTGCTTATGATGATGCTTGCTGTATTTGGACAGAAATACCACTTTAAAAGAGTTAACTTCTTAAATCTCAGGTTTGAACTGATACAAGAGAACAGATATAAGCATGCAGCAAGTTAATTTGTTTACTCTAAAACAAACAGGCACAATGAAATAACATGAATTTACAATATTATTGTATTGGGGAAGAGTGATCTTCAAAGTCTTCAATTGTTTATTAAGACGGAGTATAACCCGTTTCAGTCTGAAACTCGGGTCCTGGATCTAAATAGCGATTTGATGTATAAATGACCAATAGTGGATTGAGGAACCTTTGTTCAGAGGTTCTCAGTGGAATTGACGTTTGCTGAAGAGGAACAAATGACTGAATGGTTTTCAACAGTGACTCAGGTGCCTTCAGGTCAACAAAACAACAGGAAAGGTGAGATTGGGCAGCCCTGACTGACTGTAGATCTGATCGAGAAGCTTTCTGTTTGCCAACCATTGATTGAGGTTACATTCAAAATGTTGGTGTAGACTAGTATGGTTCATTTGTAGAATCCCTCTCCAAAGCCGACTTTGGAGAGAACATCCCACATAGATGTGTGTAAGATCGTGTCAAGGACCTCCTGGTGCAGGCTGATGAGGCTGGTTTCCAACTCCCCTGTCCTGTACAAAAGTGATTCTATCCGTCAGAATTGTCAGGCTGCCTGTACAGATCAGATTTGCTCGGGTGAATCACTAATCCCAGAGTAGAACTGACCCAAATGGGTGATTACCTTATTCAGAACAACTTAATTTACATTCGTCAATTAAATTGGTCATCAGTCGTCCCTGGAGAAAGTGAGGACTGAAGATGCTGGAGATCAGAGCTGAAAATGTGTCTGCTGCAAAAGCGCAGCAGGTCAGGCAGCGTCCAATGAGCAGGAGGAGCGACGTTTCAGGAATGAGCCCTTCATCAGTCGTCCCTCTCCACTTCTGATTGCAGATGACGGGATGATACCTTTCCACATGGATTGACACGAACTACCTGTTAGAAGCTTTATGTCATCCTCTTCCAGCAGGTCCTGGCCAATCAAGTCACACAGAAGTGAATACAATTCGGCTGGTAGGCCGTCACTTCCTGGTGTCTTACTCTTTCCTGACGACTCGAGGTAATTGGTCAGCATACCCAGAGATAGCGGCTGTTGCAGCCTCTACCGATTGCTGTCGTCCTAGACCTACCAGATAAGGAGGAATGACCGAGAGGCTGCGCTGGCTATGGGCTTCCTGTCACATAGTCCGGCATGAAAGGATTTGCTGATCTTTAGAATGTTAGGTTGGGATAGCCTAAAAGATTCACCTTTTCCCTTCTGGCTCTGAGAACAGAGCACTCTTTTTGCAACTTCTCACATTACAAACATGAGCACGTCTATCCTGCTCCATGATGTGGGCCCTGGACAAGGATATTACCTTGGAGACTTCGAATTAAAGAGCGAGGCTTGCTGGATGTTCACCTCCTGTTGATCCTCCATGACATCAACCCACATCGTTTGCAGCAGGTGTACGTTCTGCATACTTTTCTGGAGTTTTCACAGATCTCCCCCGTTGCTTTCTCACCTTCAGAATACCTTTGACAATGAAGATCATCTTGATGTTCCCCTCACTGTTTCCCAAAGGTCTGAGTTAGACTCAAAGTGGGGTTTCACGTATCTCCAACCTGTGGAACGCCTTTTGAGATATTCCATGTTTAATGGGATCAGAAGTTTCATATTCAGTTTCCCTGCTGACCAGCAAGAGTCAGTGGTCAGAGAAGAACACCGGCTTGATATCAGTGAATTTGACCGAAACAAATCCCAGTCTCACTTCACATGTGAATCACTCGAGCCCTGGTGAACCTCCCTCGTACCATTCTGCATGTTTTTTTTTGGTTTTAGATTGCGGAATTGGCAGAGTCCTCGGCCCATTTGGTTCCAATCACCAGACCTGTCGCATCTTTCTTTCATCTTTGCTGTCTCATCTTCTTCTTGGTCTTCTGTTCCTTCTGGTGGTGACAGTTGAGGAAGGTGGCATCTATGGTGTCTGCAGCAGCAGTGTTGTGAACCAGGAATAGGAATCCTGGTGCCGGAAGGGGCGTCGGTTTGGTAGGCCCATGTACACAGTCTCATTATCTTGACTGATTACAGTAAATCAGTGTTCATGAGACAGTGGAATTGAGATATAAAACCAGGTAGTTTGAAGCATTCACTGTCAAATTCAATCAAGCCTGACAGATATGCAGGTCTTCACCTTGAATGATCATCGAATGAGTTCTTGATAAGACATTGCCACAAGGTCTTAAATATCCTGTACTGTTTTATGAAATATAATTCCTGGGATAGAAACTAAATTTAAAGTATGCGAATGACATTGTTACAGCAAACTGCAGCTAAGTGACTTCCATCGGAAATGACATGGATAACGAGCTAAAAGAAGGTCAGAAGTCACATAAAAGCATCTGATTTCAAGTAACCCGAGTGGACGATAACCTAGTGTCGTGTGACTTCAGACCTTGCCCACCTCAGTTCAACACTGGCACCTCCACATTACAGCTAAAAGAAGCCTCTTAAGTCAGAGAGATCCCACACACCTTCCAGAATATATCAGGACAAAGAAGCAGGTACCTTGGGAGTAGGAAGAATAGCCCCAAACCCAGATCGAAGAGTTGTAATTGGAAATTTTAAACTAGTGTGTGGGCAGACATTTCATTCTGGAATATTACTGGGGATAGTGGAGGAAAAGACAGATTTTTTCAAATGTTGTGCATTGACAAACATATATTCCTTTTAAAAGATAATAAACCACATCTCATTATTAGTGTTAAACGAGGTCCACTAACTAAGCAAGTAGATTAGTACATACTGTTATGAGGGTTTCGGTGTGTACTGTATCTTTAAGAGAGAATGTACATTTAAGAGAGACTGGAAGCTGGTATGAACTTAGAGTGGCACATAGTGTGCTGAAATAATTCAGAATGTAATATTTGACTGTGAAACCAACACTGCAATTGTGTTGCCATGGTAAACAACAAATTCGAATTTGGCTAATCAGTTAAAACAAAGCCACAAGATTTCAAAATACAATCAAATTTGAATTTAATGTTTTATTGACTTCAAACCAATGAAATAATCTGATGTTCTGGGGTATATAACCGGACATTTTGAACATTTAGTGGAGAACACAACAGAGCAGCCCCAAGCATCAACAGCCTGCTGTCCGAATTACACTCTGGAAGATACCTGTCTATAAGGAACTTGTGCAGTAGAACACCAAAGCTGATCTAGAGAAATCTACAGAGAAAGTTTGACATCCGAAGATGCCAACTGCATTTGAAAGTGATTTTCCGTAAATATCGGACCAGCATTATAGTGTGTAATGCAAAAGTTGGTTTTCAGAAAAGGAGTTATAAATAGTGGCTTGAATGTCCTCTGGTGGACTTAAAGAATAGAATTATCATTTTTTTCTTGAAACAGTGAAATCTGGGATAGTTAGGAAGTGAAACTGAACAATTTAGGCCTCGCTTCTCTATAACTTAGGACACAGGGTATAAAAAGATAAACTATTTTCGCTGTTTGGGGATTCGAACACAAAGGGGCACATTCTGCGATGGAGGGTTATTGTGTTCAGGAGAGATGCTAGGAAGCACTTCCACACAGAAATGTTGGGGGATGTTTAGCATTCTTTTCCACAAACAGGACTGGATGCTGGATTAGTTGTTAATTTTCATTCTGAGACAGATTTGTTTTTGTTAAATTTAGGTGTTAAGGGATAAAGTACAAATGCAGGTATATGGAGTTAGGCTTCAGATCAGCCATTGAATGTCAGAACGAGCTCTCACGGGGAGGGGGTGTGAATGGCCTGTTCCTATATCCCTATGATTATTAATCTCGTCCTATAATCTACCCCAGGCATTGACATGTTTCCTAAAGTGTCGTGTTCAGAAGTGGGAAGAGCTCAATTTTAACATAATGCAAGGCATTTGATTTTCAAGAGTTCAACTCCAGTCTGTTTCCCCCAACTGTGGTTGAAACAGTCAATTATAAAGGTTTGATAACATTTCACTTCTGTTTATATCCTAATTCCAATTTATGCGTTTACTTTGTTACAAACCTGCCCAACCTGCCCAATCACTTCCAAAGAGAAGTGTACACCTCCAAGTCTTGATAATATTATGCCTCGTCCAGAATTCGGACATTTCATGAATATTATCTCTCTTCAGAAAAAATAATGAATCTTTCTCACTTCCTACATGATCTGCTAATTATCTGCCCGTTACACTGGGAAACGGTATAAAATGCCTCTAGAAATATCCCACTAAATCACGAATAGAGATTTGCTGCACTATTTGGAAAACTGCAAACAGCCTTCATTTAAAATATTGCTCAACGGGAGAACAGAAAGGCAGAGAATTTAACATTTCACGGACATGTTTTTAAATTCAATGGAATGAGCTTTGCTGTTGGCAGAGACACACCCAACAGCACAGCAAATGTAGAACGCTGCTCAGCTCTATCTCCAACCTTTATCCTGGAACAGGAGGCCATTCACCCCTGTATTTTATCATCTCGATTGTGTATTGTTCCGCTCCATTTCCCGGCATTTCAACAATTATATTTGCCTGCATGCAAACCTTTTGCTTTTAATCGTCTCTCTGATCCCTTGTACGTAGGCCACACTGTTCCCCACTGTTTCATTCTCTTCTGATTTCACCTTCTCTCCCTTTGTATTTAAACCGCTCCCTTTTACTCTGCATTTAAGCCATTCGGCATAATGCAGTCCTCTCTGTTAACTGTCCAGTATTTAATCCTGTTTGTAATTAGTAAATCATATAATTCTTACCTTGCTGTCCATTAACCCCCTGAAGATCATCGCACCTAAACCCATTCCCCCACCCTATTGCTCATCGTTTCCCACTGACTAATGTACCTAATGTACACTTCTTTGAAAAGTATGGGCATGTAGGCATGGCCAATTCACCTGACCTGCACATTTTTGGATTATGCAAGGAAACCTGAGCACTTGGAGGGAGCCCACAGAGACACAGGGAGAATGTATAAACTCCACACAGACAGTCAACAGAGGCTGGGATCGAACCCGAGAGCATGGTGCTGTGAGGCAGCAGTATAAAACACTGAGCCATAATGTGTCCTACCGTATTGATCTTTACTTAATCCTGTCTTTATCTGCATTCGATCCTCTCTGTTCACCTGCACGTAACCATTTTCCTCTTACACTGTTTTCAATCCTTTTCCTGATAATCTCTATTTAATCGTGTCCTTTTTTTGCATTTAGTACTCACACACCTACCCTCCACTGAACGCGCTCGATATAAATCCCAACAATCACAGTCTTCAGCCATCTCTATATTCTGTGTTCTTGCCATTGCTCCATAATTTGCCCTCTCACTACTACTTTTTGTTTATTCCTCTCCACTGTCCTCTTCCCCTTGACTTAATTCTCCTCCTATACTCCTTTATTCAAACATCACATCACTATATGGTCTGTATTAAGACCTCTCCCTTTCTCCTGTATTTAACTGCCACCCTGCTCCACTGCATTCAACACCATCCCTATTATTCTATATTTTCTCTTCTTCCTATTAAGCTGTTACACTCTCTCCCCTTCCACATAAACTGACAACCCATCACCAACATTCGCAATCAGAGAAGCCGCAGATTCAATGATATCCACCTCATTACAATTCCTACAGCTTTCTCTGTTTTCGACCTATCTCTGTGCTCCTGCAATAAGAACACTTCCTCTTAAACTCCACGTACTTCTCTTCAATTACTTCACATTAATTCCGTTCCCTTCTCTGTATTCAACTCTCGCCCAATTGCACTCTTTTCAATTTTCTCCCTATTAGTTTTGTGAAGAGAGTTGAAGGCATGTACGGTACCTTTAAGAGAGAGAGAAGCCTGTTGGAGCAGTGTGAGTTTGCAGACACCTGTCATGTGAATGAATCGCAGTCTCAAAGTGAAGTGGAAAACTGAAAATATGCAACATTTGGTGCGATGTTCACACCAGTTCAAATTTAAGCCATCAGTTTTCATGATGCCCCAGAATTCTAAACCCCATTCGAATTTGAATTTTACTGTTTTGACAACATTGAACCAATGAGAAGATCCAAGGTTTAGAGAATAAAAAAGCCCGCATTTTGGACAGTTAGCGAGAGAGAACGACCAATTGCCATCATCAGAATATCTGCTAGCAAAACACTTGCTACCAATGGAACTTTTTCATAAGAAGCATCTTTAGAATAAAAGACCGTAGATGACCCAAGGAGCTGTTGAGTTGAAAGAAGACAGACACCGACGCCAACAGCTGCTTTCTTGTTTTGAAAATGAAGTTGATTCAGTTTAAAATAGGGGCTTTTATTGGATCAAAATATTGTCATAGCGTTGAATGTAGATTACAGATCTTTAAGAGGAAGGACGTTCAGACTTGTATGCATTTGTTGTTTAATATTCACTTTTAGAGTTAAAGAATAAAATTGATACTTTTCATTAAGTAGTGGAATTTGGAGAGTTCTCTGTCACTCATACATGAACAGATTGTGAGTTGAGGTGAGCTTTTCTCTGTGTTTGTTTTAATTAGCAGAAGGATTCACTGCCATGTCATAACACTCCCATTTCCACTATCTCTATTCCTTCATATTGAACTCTCTTCGCGTTATTCCCTACTTAATCCTAAACCTGCTCCTTGATATTAAATCCTCTCTCCTTCCATGTAGTTAATCATTTCTTCAATCTATTATATTCAATCTTCTTCCAATAAAGCTCCATTTTCATCTTTCCTTATTACCTTGCTTTAACTCCCATCCCGTTATGCAGTATTGAATCCTCTTCCTATTACTCTCTGTATAACCCTCTCATTGTTACCGTCTATTCACTAGCACAATTATTCTGAATTGAATTCGCTCCCTATTAAAATATTGCATCCCCTCTGTAACTCTCTGTATCTTCCACGATCCTGTTAAATTATTGTTCACTATTCCAGAATATGCATCTACTCTACTAAAAACAGAGAACAGGACTCCCTGCCGGATCATACTCCACGACCGCGAGCACGTGACCTCTGCTGAAACCCGTGTTGCCGCCCCAATGGTCAGCGCTTGAATTGCAAATTTATTCCAAAGCTCGACAGGGGCACAGCAGCAGAACCCCATGTTAGACACAGGACTGTTCATCAATAGGAGGCAGGCATAACTTCAACGTACACTCATATTTACATATAAATAGCAACAGCTCCAATACATAACAATATTTATGTACAAACTGGAGCAGTTCCAATATAAAGTAATCCTAATACATAAACTGCAACATTTCCAATTTACAACTTTTATATATGAACTGAACCAGCTCCAGCACACTTCAACTTTTACATATAGCCAAGAACGATTCTAATCTACCATATTTAAATATGAACATGGTCAGTTCTAAGACACAATTTCAAGACACGAAATATGAACAGTTTCATTACATCTCCTGCGGAAAGATTGACGTATAAACGTAAATACTTCAAAAATGGAAAAATTATTCCACATAAACATGTGCATCTGCAACTCACAACAGGTTCATATGAAATAGAGCACAGTTCTGAGATACAGCAATACTTATATGCAAGCATGAACACCTCCGAAACTAAAAAGGAAATGAATACAAATATGAACACTTTCCAGACTCAACAATATTTATACTTACAAATGAACAGTCCTAATGCTCAACTATATTTATATAGAAGCTGAAGCATCTCCGATGCAAAAGAATATTTCAATATAAACACACATAGTTACAATGCACATTAATCTTTGCACGTAAACATGATCTGCTTCTATACATGGTAATATTCGGACAGACACATAGCTCCAATATATACTAATCCACGTACTTTAATATTGTGCATATGAATGACATGGATGAAGTAAGCCAATGTGCTGTTGCCAATTTTGCAGATGACACAAACATAGTTGGGAAGGTTGCATCGGGTTCAGAGAGAGTGTCAACGGTCCTGAAGCTGTGACTCTGATTTCACTGCATGGATGTTGCCAGATCTATTGAACCTTTCCAGAAATTAATGGGGTTTTTTCAGTTTATCAATATATCGGTACTTCAAAGATGGACAAAGAACTGAATTCCAGACGTGAGGTGAGAGGGACATCCGTGTGTCCCTCACAAAATGACAATCAGCGGCACACTCCCAACGAGCTGATGTCATGTCTGGCACATTGGAAGATGGTTGTGGTTGTTGGAGGTCAGTCATCTCAGCTCCAGGACAGCTGAGCAGGAGTACGACAGGACTAGACACAACCAACTTCAGCTGCTTCATCAATAACTATCTGTTCATAACGAATTTAAATATTATTGTTCCAAGTGCAGATCAGAGGCTCGGAATACTACGGCGAGTAACTCACCAGCTGTCTCTCCAAAGACAAGGTAAAATTAAGATGTGTAATGGAATACTGCCCACGTGCCTGAATGGATATAGCTTCATCGACACTCAAGAAGCTTGACACCATCGTGGAAAAAGCAGCCCGCTTGATTTACATCACATCCACAAGCATCCACTTCCTCCACCATTGACAGTAGCAACTACCAGATGCACGGCATAAAACCACCAAGGCTTCTGGGCAGTAGCAATGCTAAGCGAATCAGCTCTGTTGGAGACAATGTGAGCTGAATATTTGTTTTCCCAATAATAAGAGGAGACTGATATCCTTTTTGGATAGAACCATTTTTGGACCTTTACTTACAAGAGATTATCTCCACTCTTACATAGTTGACCTGTTCCCCATATTAAACTCTGTCAAACTTCCCATCCCTCGTCAGCGTTTTGAAGATTGATGTGTTTCTGTGAGGGTATAAATTCCTATCATGTTTTGACCAGAACTGTACACAATACTTCTGCAGGATTCTCACCAAATTCATGTAAATCCCCACAAAACCTCCCTGTTCCTTTCATCTGCACCACGACTGATCAAGGTATGTTTTGTCACATGTGCCTTCTTAATAATCTACTAACGTGTCATGCCACCTTCAAATATCTGTGGGGAAACATCCCAAGATCCAACTGTTTCTATGAGCTTCCTGGTGCCTTGCTTCTCATTGTATATTCCCTTGTCTTGTTTAGCTAGTTAGACAATAGGTCTTAAAACAAGTGTAACAGGTTTCAAAACACCCACTTTCACACAACATACACACAGACACAGACACAGAGACATACCCACACGCACACGTACAGTCAAATTAAGACATAGGAATTTTCTGATAAACAGAAACAGAAACACATCGGATCGCCCATCACAAAACATCAACACACACAGAAACAGAATCAAAGTGAGATATGGGAAGCCAACTGCAAACCGAGTTAGAAACACACCCTCACTCTCGCACACACACAGAGGAAAACAATCAGACTGCAGTATGTGACCAAACTACACAGTGATACATTAACAGACACACACTTCACACACACACACGCACGCACAAAAACCTAAATACAGTCATGCTGAAATGTACGACTAGACCAAAACACAGAAACAGAACACAGATAAACAAGTAAAAACATTATCCTGCCATAAATAAACACATTAGCACACAGACAAGAATTACACCTGCATCCCCACACACATAACGAAGAGAAATGATATTGACAGACATTGCACATCCAAATGCAAAGAATTGCAGAAACATTCGTATACACACATGAGCACACGAAAATACAGTCACACAACCACACATACAATAAGGTACAGACAGAGAGTGACACTCAGAAACAAACGTAGAGAAATACGCACAGAGAGGTGCAGAGAGTTCCTGCAGGGGGCACAAAGATCTTGACACAAGGGTAGGTAGCCAAACACAGTCTGAACACTTAGAAGCTTAAACAAGAGGAGAGCCCGGCAGAGGCACAACCCATACTCCCACAATAATGCACCGACAATCAGACACACACCAATATAGAGTCACAGAACAATTTTGACATATGAGAGTTAACACATACACACACACACACAGCTGATACACAGACACAAACACAACAGATGAATGTATCAAAACACACACATTCACACTGGTACAGTAACAAAGAGCCACACAAATATACTCACCATCACAGAAACATTCTAGCCACAAAAAGTCACGACCGTCTCTCCCTCGTAGCCCTACACACGTAGGAAAAAAAACATTTCAATTAGGAAAACACATCTGTCTTGGGACAGGCGAAGCAAAGACATGCCAGAGAATCCTAGTGGCCTGGCACTCCAACCACAACGCCATAAACAAACACATGGATCTAGATACCATCTAACAACCTCTCAGAAAACGAACAGGAAATGACATCACCACAAACCCAGGAACCACATCCAGGAAAAACCTATAAATAGAAAGCAGGAGACAACAGCTTCCCCTGACTTGGAAGTCGCCACTGATGATGATTCCTAGTCAGGTAACGAAACGTCTGGATATCAACCCTACAGCTCAGCAATAAGACCTACACCCTAAACCTCAACCCAAGGTACAAACCTTCACAAACCTTATCGAAAGGCTCTCACACACCAAATGAGAAATACGCAAATTCAAACTCCATGATAGTGACAAGGAGAGAGAAGGAGACAATCAAAGTGCGGGAGATGGAGGGGCAGTTCATTGACCGAAATGTAATTATTATTACGTTAATGAATTGATGATTTTGTTTGTGGATTTTGTATTTTGCAAGAATCACCTCATCGGGTAAAATCAGTGAATGAAGACATGTGGAAGTGATTTCAGCCAATTCATGTGAGCATGTGTTTAACTGAAACAACATGTGCCTGATGTAGAGACAGTTAGGACGACAGATACTGGAGACCAGTTCGAAAGTGTCGTGTTGGAAAACGCAGCAGATCAGGCCGCATCCGAAGTGCAGGAGAGTCGACGTTTCAGGCAGAAGCCCTTCTTCAGAAAGGGGCCTGATGTGGTCAATTTGAGAAAAAGAAACAGTGGGTGAGGCACAGACAGAGAGAAACAACATGAGATAGAGACAAAAACAGGCAGAGGGACAGAGATCGAGGGAGACAGAGACAGAGAGAGAGAAACAGCAGGAAACCTAGAAATTGAGGGTCAGAGGTACAGACATTGCGAAAGTGAGTTTGAGAGAGCGAGCAACACAGGAACAGAGGCAATGACATGGAGAAAAAGGTAGGGCGACAGAAGGCAATATCTTTGTGATGTAAGTATACAGGATGCGGACTCAAGAATCAAGGTGAATTTTTTTTAAAAATCGACCATGAAATAGTAAGCAAATCAGATGAAGGTATAACCAGCACTCGGAGGCATTTTTAAAATTTTAACAAAGTGTGTATCAAGAGTTGGACAAAGGGAATCTGGCAATCATTAGGTTGTTTCTGTTTCTGTTCCTCGCCATCCTCTGATATTACTGATGAAGAGCTTTTTCCCGAAACATCGATTTTCCTGCAGCTCGGATGTTGCTTTACTTGCTATGCTTTTCCAGCACCACGCTATTCTTGCTCTAAAAAAGACACTGCTCCAGGCTTACTTCGTGCCTATGTGTTGTATTTTTAAATTTTAATCGAGAGACATATCTCAATAATATGACAATCAATGACAATCCAGCCACTCACTACTGCAGATTTACAAAAAAAATCTGTAAGGTAAGACTTAAAAACCATGCGCTGATTCCGTGCTGTGAGCTTTTCCTCCTTCAAGGTCACCTATGAAGTTTGCTGTTGGTTACGTTGTCTCAAGTGCACTCCGATGCTCAGATATACATGAGCTCAAAATGCAAAGACAGAAGCTGTGCAGATTCATTGCTGTGTCAGACAGCAGTGTATATTTCTTTCTCTCTCTGTCTCTGACCATGTGGTCCCGACCTTTGTGTCTCTTCCTCCTTTTTAAAGAGCTGCTGTTCCGATTTTTCACCTGCAACAATCCGCAAAAAAGCAACAGCTTGTAAGATAATAATTACTGCCCGTGGAATTCAAGAGAATCAGCTCCAAAATCTAAAATCGCTCAGAAAAGGAGCACTTGTATGAGCCACATTTATTTTCCGTCCTTCATCTAGGATTATCCAAAATCATCTGGTCACAATATTAAAGAAATGTCAGTTGTTGCATTTGAGAAGATGTAATCATTCCATGGAGAATGCTAGTTCTGAGAAAGTTTTGTTTCATCAATGACGTTACAAGGTGTTATCTAAGCTCTCTGTGATGATAAACTGAGGAACTCTTAACTCAATGAGCCTCTCATCGCTTGGTATGGAAAGTTTGGAATTCTTTGTCATTAGAGCAAATGTTCTAAGTTTACTTGTACATCGAGTCAGCAAAGAGTGTAAAATTCAAACAGGGAACTGCGACTTTCTTTCAGCATTCTCCAAATTGTCTGACTCATGTAGTTTCGGAATGTGCTTGTTTATATTTCATAAGTAACCTACATAATTCAAAACTAAAAAGGTCAACGCTGCAATTATTGAACACGGATGCTGCAATTCATGTACAATCAACTGTAATATAGTAAAAATCGGGTGTCTCTGACTCTCTGTTGTGTTCTGATCATGTCAGGGGCAACTCATATTTAAACTGTTCAACTAATATATAGCACTTCATACAGAGAACAAGCTTTCACAATCCTTCTTTAAAACAAAAACGCTTCACTTGATGATGAGAATAACTAAACAAGGAAAGCAAGATCAACCTAATGATCCATTTCATTTATTCTTCTGCTCCAATCTTCGTTAAAATTATTCCTCCCTATGAAAAATCACTTTGTGCATTGTAGAAATTGCGAATCGACAATCATTCCTTCAGGGAACGACTGGAAGACAGTCACAGCCCTCCGGAACTCACTTTAACACTCTGCACTATTCCACTGATACTTTAGAATTCGCGGAAATGTACAGCACAGGTGGCCATTCAGCCCACTGAGTGAATTCACTTAAACACTCCTCAGTCTTTCTGAAATGCCATAGTATTACGGGAACGTTAGGGAACAAAAAACGATGTTTCATGTCTGCATCAATTGCATAAACAAGCCCCTGTTCTGCTCCCAATTTCCAGCACCTGGTCCACAGGTTTGCAGGTTACTTCATTTCAGGTACAGATCCAGGTTTCCTTTCCATGTGTTGTAGGTTGCCACTTCAAACACTTACCAAATGGGATGTTAATTGCAGGCACACCATGAGTGAAAGGGATCGTCCTTATGCCCGCTGTAAACCTTCCATCAAATGTTCTCACACTGTGTGTCCTGGTAAATTTGTCCTGAGTTTGCAGTGACATGCCTCCATCCAAGATCGGGAATAGTTTGGACACCTAAATCACATCAGCTCCCAGTCTGATCAGTTGTAGAGAAAATGACATCATCCATGTTACCTCAATGTTGAAGTAATTTTCACGAAATTCTTTTCAATCTGTTTTATTGTCTCCTCAGATGTCACAACGAGGTGATGACCAGTACGATGCACATAATCCGCAGCTGTGATCCACCCAGTGTCTAATGTAGTTCCAGTGTGACAAGCCTGGCAGGGAAAGTGATAATTTGTTCTGAACTGGGACTGGCGCAGGCTGAGAGATCAGGAACCCTGGAAGGGGCAATATGGCATTACATCTCAGTATGGATATCTGATCAGGATCCGATGCGCATAATGGATCTGGTTGGGTATATTTCGGGCATAGTCTGATTGAAGTGTGGTTATAGATTATCAATTACCAAGGAGTTCGATGATGCGTTTAATAGGCACATGTCTGTTCTGATACCAACTGATGTAATTCCAGAACAAGCCCAACGCCAGATACGAATCCGGTCTGATTGACATCAACCTTATTTCTTTTGATTTTAAAAAAAATGTTCTCTTCCTGAACAATAAACACACAAATCTGCAAATACTGCTTCCACAACAAAACAGAAGGTTATTACAAATCAAATGATGACAAAATAGGATAAGTCAAATTCCGAATTTATTTCACAGATGAGAAGATAATTAACACGGAGTAAATGTATAATCTCATCCATCTCAAAACAACACTTAAACAAAATGAAAGAAAACGATTTTTAGGTATTACACCACGCCTGGTGGCATTCCAAATCTAAAACACCCTCTGTGTAATATTCGCACCAGATTCCCTGTACATACAGTTGGATAAAGACTTGTGACCGCCACTTTTAAACTGGAACTGCAGTCAACATCTTTCAAGAACTACCTCACAGCTTTGTGTCAATGTACTCGGCTTAAAGTAACCTCTTCAGAGGCTTTTTTAAATTATCTAAACACTTTCGTCTGGGATCAACACGAAAATTTCACAGTAATGTAATATATTTAATGAAGTTTCTGATTCCCTTCTCCTCAGCACAGGTCTATGCATTCACTCAGTACCAGGTCTTACAAGGACGAAACGAAATGACAAAAATGACAAAAGTTAAACCAAAGGTTTGTCAGTTCAGGGATTATTCCCTCTTTCAGATAGTAGAACACTCCAGCAATTCTTTGAAGCTCCGTTAATACCATGTGGGTTGCAAACGATTAAAAATAAACTGAAGTTCATTATTGCACAAAACCATTCAGCCAACAACCAGACTTCCAAAGCAGTTTTAAAAACAATTCACTGTGATTACAGAAATACTGAAATGTTCACTATTAACTTCAGAAGCACAGCGAACCCTGCAACTTATTCACTCAAAATTCATAACAAATCTCTCTCAACATGCTATTGCACTCTCTACATAAAAATACGATCTTTTGTATTAAACCAAGGTGATTACCGTAAATACACGTGTATAGTTCGAATTGTTAATACTATTTTAAAAGATCAATTTGGTGGTTCAACTCATACACGAGCACAAACGTTGAGGGACTGAAGAGCATGCTGCAGTTAGAAATATCCCACTATTAGCAAAAGTCAATTTAATTGCACAATTAATCCAAGCAAGGAAGAAAATGCCATCAAGTATGGGAATGGCAATGACTGATAAAAGCAAGAGACACGTACGAATGTTTAACGTGGCAAAGATTCATTTAAATTTTGCAAATCACACTATTCAATATCTTCATGACATAATTCAGTGGCGCACTTAACTTGAAACACTTATTAAACTCAGAATGTATATGTGTCTCGAACTTTCCCGCCAAATTCATCTGTTTCCCTCCCATTTACTCTTGTATGCTATGAAACTCTGCAACATTAACCCATTTGTCAAAAAATTAAAGATATGTCAGTAGGTAGCTAATATATCTCACTTTTATTCAGATATCATGGCAAAAATTGAAATTAAGAACTTTTTTAACGAGATTAACTTTTGGATGTGTACTGAACAAAGTGTGACAAGTACCGATAGACTTACGACTGGTCTGAATAAATGAATGAATCAAAACATGCTGTAGTAAACCAACTGCGGTAATTATAATTATCAATGAATAAATGCATGTATGCATAAAGCTGCAGTGTAGCAAACAAGGAGAGATGAGTAGAGTTACAGGTATAAATGAACGAATGCGATTTTGTGTAAGCAGGTAAATTGATAAAATGCAGATTCCTTTGTGAGGGATTTGTAATATGATATCGTTGAGTCTACTTATACATGAGATGTATGGAAATACACGATGTTTTTCATCAAAAATGAGAGGTCGACCTGCACATGAGATTCACCTAATCACAGCATAAGCATAAATATATTCCTTAATTCAGAAGAGAATGAAACACTGGGGAACAGTGTTAACGAACATACAAGGGATCAGAGATACAATTAATTGCAGTAGGTTTGTATACAGCTGTGTTTAAACTAAGTAGAGTGGGGGGAGGGGACACACTGGAAGTTTAAGAAGGAAATTGAAGGGAAAGTTAGAACAAGGGAAGTTAGGAAAGACAACGGTATCAATGAAGCAGAAAACTCAAAGAGGGATCATGCCGTAAGGTTGAGTGAAATAGGGGTTGATAGGAAGGGTGAGGGCAGTAACAAATTAAAAATACTACATATGAATGCACGAAGTATTAAAAATAAGATGGATGAGCTTGAGGCTCTTTTGGAAATTGGCAGGTACGACATTGTGTGGATAACTGAGACGTGGCTTCAAGTGACAGCGCTTGGGAAATTCATATTCAAGGCTATACGTGCTATCGTAATGACAGATTGATGGGAAGAGGGAGTGGGGTGGCCCTGTTGGGATGAGGTTCAGTCCCTTGCGCGGGGATCTAGAATCAGGGGACGTAGAGTCAGGGTGGATAGAGCTGAGGAATTCTTAGGGTAGAAAGACCCTCTTGAGAGTTATCTGCAGGCCCCAAACAGGAGTGTGGATGTAGGGTGTATGTTGGATAAGGAGCTGAAAAAAACCTGACGCAAAGATGTCACTACAGTTGTTATGCGGTATTTCAACATGCAGGTAGACTGGGAGAATCGGTATGGTATTGGACTTCAAGAATGAGACTTTGTGGAGTGCCTCAGAGATAGATTCTTAGAACAGCTGGTACTGGAGCCCACCAGGGAGAAGGCAATTCTGGATCTGGTATTGTGCAACGAACCAGAATTTATCAGGGACCTCGAAGTGAAGGAGCCATTAGGAGGTAGTGACCATAATACAATCAGCTTCAATCTGCAATTTGAAAGGGAGAGGGTACAGTCGGTAGTAACAATATTTCAGTTGAATAAAGGGAACGATGGAGCTATGAGGGAGGAGCTGGCCAAAGTGCAATGGTGCAATACCTTAGCAGGGTTGACAGTGGAGGAACATTGGCAGATATTTCTGAGTATAATGCAGAGTATGCAGGATCAGTTCATTACAAAAAAGAAGAAAGATCCTATGAGGAGGAAGGGGTGGCCGTGGCTGATGAGGGAAGATAAAAATTATATCAAGTCAAAAGAGAAACAATATAACATAGCAAAGTTGAGTGCGAAAACTGAGGACTGGGAAGCTTTTAAAGAACAACAGAGGATTACTAAGAAGGAAATACGCAGAGAAAAAATGAGGTATGAAGGTAAACTGGCCACAAATATAAAGGAGGATAGTAAAAGCTTTTTTAGGTTTGTGAAAGGGGAAAAAATGGTTAAGAGTAAAATTGGGCCCTTAATGACAGAAACGGGGAATACATTACAGGGAACAAAGAAATGGCAGAAGAGTTGAATTGGTACTTCAGATCTGTGTTTACTGGGGAAGGCACAAGCAATATCCGCGAGGGAACAGTGGCTGAAGGACCTGAACTGAAGGGATTTTATACTTGCCAGCAATTTGGTGATGGAGAGACTGTTAGGTCTAAAGGTTGATAAGACCCCAGGGCCTGATGGTCTACATCCCAGGGTACAGAAGGAGGTGGCTCTAGAAATCATGGATGCGTTGATGATAATTTTCCAGAGTTTGATAGATTCAGGATCAGTTCCTGTGGATTGGAGGGTGGCTAATGTTGTACCACGTTTTAAGAAAGGAGCGAGAGAGAAAGCAGGAAATTATAGAACAGTTAGTCTGACCTCAGTGATGAGAAAGATGCTGGAGTCAATGATAAAGGATGAAATTACGACACATCTGGATCGTAGGAACAGGATAGGTCATAGTCAGCATGAATTTATGAAGCGGAAATCATGCTTGACTAATCTTCTGGAAATTTTTGAGCATGATAAAGTACTACATAGGAGGTTAGTGACCAAACTTAGGGCACATGGTATTGGGGGCAAAGTACGAATTGGATTGAAAATTGGTTGGCTGACAGGCAACTGAGAGTAGTGATAAACGGCTCCATTTCAGAATGGCAGGCGGTGACCAGTGGAGTACCACAGGGATCAGTACTGGGACCGCAGCTTTTTACAATATATATTGATGATGGAGAAGACGGTATTAATAGTAACATTAGCAAATTTGCTGATGATACTAAGCTGGGTGGCAGGGTGAAATATGAGGAGGAAGTTAGGAGATGACAAGGTGACCTGGACAGGTTATGTGAGTGGAGAGATGCATGGCAGATGCAGGTTAATGTGGATAAATGTATGGTTATCCACTTTGGTGGCAAGAACAGGAAGGCAGATTACTTCTTGAATGGAGTCAAGTGAGGTAAAGGGGCAGTACAAAGAGGTCTGGATGTTCTTGTACACCTATCAATGAAGGCAAGCATGCAGGTACAGCAGGTAGTGAAGAAAGCATGCTAGCTTTCATAACAGGAGGGATTGAGTATAGAAGCAAAGAGGTTCATCTGCAGCTGTACAGGGCCCTGGGGTGAGACCGCACCTGGAATACTGTGTGCAGTTCTGGTCTCCAACTATGAGGAAAGAAATCCGGCAATTTAGAGAGTGCAGCTTAGGTTCATAAGGTCAATTCCTGGAAAGGCGGAACTATCTTATGTTGAAAGATTGGAGCCACTGGGCTTGTATACCCTTGGGTTTAGAAGACTGAGACGAGATCTGATTGAGACATATAAGATTACTAAACGATTGGACCCTCTGGATGCAGAAAATATGTTTACGCTGATGTGTGAGTGCCGAACCAGAGAACACAGCTTAAAAATAAGGCATAGGCCATTTAGGACAGAGATGAGGAGAAACGTCTTCACCCAGAGAGTGGTGGGTGTCTGGAATGCTCTGCCCCAAAAAGCAGTGGAGGCCCAGTCTCTGGATTCGTTTAAGAAAGTGTTGGACAGCGCTCTCAAGGTTAGTGGAATCAAGGGTTATGGAGATAAGGCAGTAATAGGATACTGATTGAGGATCATCAGCCATGATCTTAATGTATTGTGGTGCAGGCTCGAAGGGCAGAATGCCCTACCCCTGCACCTATTGACTATTGTCTACAGGCAAATATAAACGCATAACTGCACCGAAATGGAGCAGAACTAATAGACAATCGAGATGATTAAATACAGGGTCATTGTGACCATTTAATCAATTTGGGTGAGAGGTGGCATTGGGCAGTACCCTCCTTTCAAATTTCCTGACATCAACATTGTACCTTGGCTCTCACTGTGTCCATTCCCATAATTAGTTACCTCCATGTTATACTGCCTCCCAGGACAAGCTCTCTCCTTCTGACCGACTGCTCCCTCATTCTCATTCCAATTGTCATTACACCTCATACAACCTCCTCACAGAAAGCATAGAAAGCAGGAGACAACAGCTTTGCTTCACTTGGAGGTCGCCACTAGCCAGGTAATGAAATGCCTGGATATTAAACATAAGCTCAGCGAGCAAACCTACACCCGACAATCCCATCTCCTCACACCTTCCCGTTCCCTCCTACCTTCGCCTTTTCACGGAGGCCAGTGTGGACTGACGTTTTGCCACTCTGATATTCTTGTGCTCACGAATGGGACTGAATGGCCTTCTGTTATACAAGTTTACCATCTCAGAATGAGCTAAATTGCCTCCTCCACTTCCTTCATATCATTCTCAAGAAGGCTTCTGTTATTCAGTCTGGGATGAGGGCATTGCTGGAAAGCGCCAATATTTATTTCCCATCCTTAATTGCCTTCGATGTGTGTGAAGTGTCAATCATATTGTTGTTGTTGTGTGGTCACGTGTAGTCGTGACCAGGAAAGGATAGTCATTTCCCTCTGTAAAAGGCATGAGCAAACAGAGAAACATTCTGGGTTCATCATTAGACTCTTTAATTCCAGAAAATCATTGAATTGAAATTCCATCATCTGCCACAGTGGGATTTCAAGCAATGCCCCGAGAACATTACTTGGGTGCGTGGATGAGCAGTCCAGTCATAATTCCCATCCTGCTGTGGCCTCCTGCTGTATCAAAGGCTGGAGAAGGGACTGAATATGAAATGGAAGTACTGAGGATGTTCTCAATCAGAAATAATAACACAAATTCCTGGAAAAACTGAACATGTCTGACAGCATCTGTAGAGAGAAATTAGAGGTGAATGGCATCCTGTTCCCGAAATAAAAGGTTGGAGAAAGAGCTGATGAGCAATCTACTTTTGCTGTGCTGCTGGGTGCGTCTATGCCAACTGCAAAGCTCAGTCCACTGAATTAAAAAAGAATTTCCGTGAAATTGTCAAGTCTCTGACTTTCTGTTCTCCCGTTGAGCAATATTTTAAACGAAGACTGTTCGCAGAATTTCAAATAGTGCAGCTATTCTCTATCCATTAGTGGGATATTTCTGAATGCATTTTATCCCTCTATCCAGTGAAACGGGCAGGCAAATAACAGATCTTGTAGAAAGTGAGAAAGCGAGATAAGAAAGATTAACTGGCCTAATTCTGGAGGAGGCATAATATGATCAAAACTTGGAGGTGTACACTTCTCTTTGGGAAAGTGATTGCGCTGGATGAGCAGATGTGTAAAAAGAAAGCGTACAAATTGGAATTCGAATGTAAAGAGAAGTGAAATGTATTCAAACCTTTATAATTGACCGTTTCAGCCACAGTTGTGGGAAGCAGACTGGATTTGAACTCTTGAAAGTCAAATGCCTCACATTGTGTTAAAATTGAGCTCTGTCCACTCCTGAAAACGACACTTTAGGAAGAATGTCAATGCCTTGGATAGGTTATAGGAGGAGATTAAACATCATTGGGATATAGAAACAGGCCATTCTCCCCCAGTGAGAGCTCGTTCTGACAGTCAATGGCTGATATGTAGCCTAACTCCATATTCATGCATGTGTACCTTATCCCTTAACACCTACGTTTAACAAAAGAAAATCTGCCTCAGAATGAAAATTAACAAATTATCCAGCATCCAGTCCTCTTTGTGGAAGAGAGTGCTTAACATCCCCGACCCTTTCTGTGTGGAAGTTCTTCCTAACATCTCTCCTGAACACAATGACCCGACTTCGCCTGCTATGTCCCTTTGTGCTAGAATCCCCAAACAATGAAAATAGTTTATCTTTTTACACCCTGACTCCTTAGTTGTAGAGAAACAAGGTATAAATTGTTCAGTTTTATCTCATAGCTAAACCGCTAAACTCCAGTTATCATTCTTACAATTCTACACTGTACTTACTCCAAGGCTAATGTGTCCTTCTTAAGGTGCGGTGCTTGGATCTACTCACAGTTCTCCAAGTGAGAACTAACCAGGGTTTTGTATAACTACAGCATAACTACTGCGGCCTTATGTGGGATGAGAGCAACCCAGGCTCGGACTGCATTTTTTCCCCATCCCAAACCGCAGTCAAGAGTCAACCACATTTCTTCAGTTTCGAGTCATATATCAACCTGACCAGATGAGGACATCAATTTTTTTCCCAAAAGGATATGCGTGAAAGTTCACTTGTTGATTTAATTTTCCTCAAAAACACTGAGGCAAAATAATTAATCGGTATGTTGGATATTTCTCTATACCCATTGACAATATCCATCGTAAGTTTCATTTTTGGATTGTTACTACGGGGGGAAACACCTCTGCTAATTTCAAGCAAACACAAAGAGGAGCTCACGTCGCATCATAATCTGTTAAATTTCGAGATGCAAGTAACTCTACCAGATTTCAGTATTTAAAGAAAAAATAATAATTCTATCCTTTAAGTCCACCAGAGAACATGAAAGCCACTATTTACAACTCCTTACTTGAAAACTATCTTTTACCTTACACTCCATAATACTGGTCCGATATTTACGGCAAATCACTTTCAAATGCAGTTGGCATCTTCGTATGTCAAACTTTCTTTGTAGATTTCTGTAGGTCGGCTTCGGTGTTCTATTGCACAAATTCCTAATGGACAGGTATCTTCCAGAGTATACTTTGGACAGCAGTCTGTTGGTTTTTGGGGATGCTCTTTTCTGTTCTTCCCTAACTGTTCAAAACATCAGGTTTTATACCCCACACCATCAGATCATTTCATTGCTTTGATGTCATCAAAACATTAAATTCAAATTTGATTGAATTTGGTATCTTGGGGCTTAATTTAAACTGAGTGGCCAAATTCGAATTTGTTGTGTGCCATGGCAACCCAATTGCACTATTGGTTTCACACTCAAATGTTATGTTATGAATTATTTCAGCAAACTCGGTGCCTCTCTAAGTACATGCCAGCTTCCAGTCTCTCTTAAACGTACATTCTCTCTTAAAGGCACAGTACACACCGATAACCTCATTACTGTATGGACTGATTGACTTGTTTCGTTAGTGGAACTCGTTTAACACTAATAATGAGATGTGGTTTATTATCTTTGAAAAGCAATATATCAATGTACAATCATTAAAACAAATCAGACTTTTCCTCCATGATCCCCAGTAATCTTCCAGTCTGAGATGTCTCTGCCCACACACGAGTTTCAAATTCCCAAATGCAGCTCTTCGTACTCGAGTTGGAGCTCTTCTCTCTACTCCAAAGATACCTGCTTCTTTGTCCTGATATCTTCTGGAATGTGTGTGGGATCTCTCTGATATAAGTGGCTTCTTTCAGCATTCATGTGGAGGTTCCGGTGTTGAACTGAGGTGGGCAAGGTCTGAAGTCACACGACACCAGGTTACCGTCCAATAGGTGTAATTGAAATCAGAAGCTTTTGTGTGACTTCTGACCTTCTTTTAGCTAGTTATCAAGGTCATTTCCGATGGCAGTGGCTTAGCTGTAGTTTGTTTTAAGAATATCATTGGCATAAATTAAATTTAGTTTCTATCCAGGAAGGATATTACATAAAACAGTACAGGATATTTAAAACCTTGTGGCAATGTCATGTGCAGAACCCATTCAATGTTCAGCCAAGGTGAAGGCTTCCATATCTGTTATCTGGCATGATTGAACTTGACAGTGAATGCTGCAAGCGTCCTGGTTTTCTATCTCAGTTCCATTGTCCCATTAACACTGATTCAATGCAATCAATCAAGATAATGGCATTGAGTACCGGGTCCTACCACACCAGCGCCATTACCTACACCAGGATTCCTATTCCAGGTTCACAACGCTGTTTCTGCAGACACCATTGATGCCACTTTCCTCCCCCGTCACCACCAGAAGGAATAGAAGACCAAGATGAAGATGAGACAGCAAAGATGAAAGAAGGATGCGACCGGCCTGTTGATCGGAACCAATGAGACCAGGACCCAGTCAATGCCGCAATCTTAAAACAAACACAATCATGCAGAATTGTACGAGGGATGTTCACCAGGGCTCAAGTGATGCACCTGTGAAGTGAGACTGGAGAGACTGGGAGTGATTTCGGGAAATTCACCGATATCAAGCCGGTGTTCTTCTCTGACCACTGACTCTTGCTGGTCAGCAGGGAAATTGAATATGAAACTGCTGATCCCATTAAACATGGAATATCTCTAAAGGGGTTCCACCAGTTGGAGAAATGTGAAACCCCACTTTGAGTTTACTTCAGACTTTTTGCAAACAGTCAAAGGGAACATAAAGATGATCTTTATTCTCAAAGGTTTCTGAACGTGACAGAGAAACGGGGGAGAACTGTTAAAACTCCAGAAAAGTGTGCAGAACTTACACCTGCTGCAGACGATGTGGTTTGATGTCATGGAGGATCGAAAGAATGTGAACATCCAGCAAGCCTCGCTCTTTACCTTCGAAGCCTCCAAGGTAATTTCCTTGTCCAGGGTCCACAACGTGGAGGAGGATTAGATGTGCTCATGCTTATTCTTTGAAAAGTTGCTCTGTTCTCAGAGCCTGAAGGGAAAAGGTGGCGCTGCAAGCCTGACATCCTGAGGATCAGCGAATCCTTTCATGACGGACTGTGTGACAGGAAGCCCACAGACAGCACAGCCTCGTGGTCATTCCTCCCTATCTGGTAGGCCTTAGGCAACAGCAACTGGGACAGGCTACACCAGCCGCTAACTCTGGGTGTGCTGGCCAAGGTTTTCGTGTCCTCTGGAAAGAGTAATACACCAAGTAGTTAGTATAAGTCCATGAGGAAAAGTATCATGCCCTCCTCTGCAATCAGAAGAGGGAGAGGGGTGACTGACGACCAATTTAATTGATGAACATAAATTAAAATGTCCTGAATAAGGTCGTCACCATCTGGGTCAGTTCTGCTTTGGATCAGTGATTCACCCCGAGCAAATCTGATCTGTACAGGCAGCCTCATAATTTTCAAGGATAGGATCACCTCCGTGCAGGACAGGGGAGTTGGAAACCTGCCTCATCAGCCTGCACCAGGAGGTCCTTGACACGATCTTACACAAATCTATGTGGGATGTTCTCTCCAAAGTAGGCTTTGGAGACGGATTCTACAAATGAACCATGCTACTCGACACCAACATTTTGAATGCAGCCTTAGTCAATGGTTGGGAAACAGAAAGCTTCTTGATCAGATCGACAGTCAGGCAGTGCTGCCTCATCTCACATTTCCTGTTGTTTTGTTGACCTGAAGGCACCTGAGCCATTGTTGAAAACCATTCAGGCATTTCTTCCTCTTCAGCAAATGTCAATCCACTGAGAACCTCTGAACTGAGGTTCCTCAATCCACCATTGCTCATTTTTACATCAAATCGTTGTTTAAATTCAGGACCCGAGTTCAGACTTAAATTCTTTATTCTCCATCTTAATGAACAATTCAACTTTTTTTAAGGTCACTCTCCCCCATTGCAATAATATTGTAAATTAATGCTATTTTATTGTGTCTGTTTGTTTTGGAGTAAGCAAATTAACTTGCTGCATGTTTTCATCTGTTCTCTCGTATCACTTCAAACCTGTGAAATTAAAGAAGTTAATCCTTTTCAAGTGCTATTTCTGTCCAAATAGAGCAATCATCATCATAAATAATAACAAATATAGGTGAGATCTCGACAGTAACTGTATTACGTAATGCATAAATTATTGAGAATATCCCTAAAAATGAGAATGTAGCTCTCCAGAAAGAACTCTGTCCCCGAATCTGTGAGACATGTGAGGGAAGGGTTTGATCCTGAAGATTGGGATTCTGAAGCAGATCATTTTCATGGTTCCAGAGCGAATTTTGTTGCTTTTCTCTTTCACTCATAGATTTAGTACTTCAAGTGGCCAGTTTCATCTCCTTGCTAACTGAGCTTTATTCCAGGTTCCCAACACTCTGACAAAGATTGAACAAATATTCCACAATGCCTGTGGTGTGATTCCCCAGAACAGGAGCAATCCCCGTCCAATTAAAGCAAAACCCACGTTTCCAATGTATTCTGATTGTACGAGGCCCAGAACCCTCACAAATCAACGATACATCCAAAGCAGTTCGTCCTTCAACCAATGCTTCCAGCCGCATTTTCATTGGCCTAATGTGTACTCAGAATAACAAGGGGATCATCCTTTCAATGTCTTGCGTGATCTGCCACATTTTACTGATTGGGATTAATGACTGTTTCTCCCTGCTATTGTCATTCGATCAGCCAGCTGAACCTCATCGTGTATGAGTTCCCTGATTGGAGCTCTGAAACTGATCGAATCAGGGAGCCCGGTCTGAATTAAAAGGATGAATGTCAGGAATATCGAGATGCTGAACACCTGACTCAGTAAGATGCCACTGTCAAAGGATATGCATTTGTAATAAATGGGAGAATAATGACAGGATGCCGGCCTCTGAAGTGTGATTTCACGACCAGATATTGTTGGTGTAAATGTGCACCAGGCCCACGGGCTCTTCAGTTTCAACACTTTCTCTTTCCTGCTTCTGTCCCTACCCAGTAAACCCCGCACCTTAAGGTATGTTGAAGTTTTTCTGTGATGTTCTCGACCTAGGCACTTTTGAAGCAATATACCTTACAGCCTCCTGTCAAGTCAGGAATGATGATATTCTGATAGATTCACTCAGTCACTTTATGTTTGTCCACATCTGCCATTTGATGTTAAATCAGCAACAATCTGACCTTATAGATACTGAAAAGCAAAAAAAAAACTGGTGAGTTGGGAATTCATGTCTGTTTGAGCGCAGGATTGATTGACCATAATAGAGCTGGGCAGCAAGAGTTCAGTGATGAGGGAGTGAAATGACGAAAACCTAGGGTTGAATTGCACAAAGTTAGAAGTGTCCGAGATGAGTAAATCTTTGAGGAGAATAATGGAAACTACTGGCACTAAATGAACGTAACGGCTTTTTGTTGAATCTTGACTTATGAATAGGATAAGCATCTAAATGATTATGGATGTTCTGATATCTTTCCAAATGAGAAATGAATGAACAATGCCACAAATTTCTCTATATTATAGTGCATTGACTATTGTGTGTCAATTCACTCACTGAAACTGTCCTTCCCGCTCTCTTTGTGTTTTACTTTCCATTTTGCTATCAACAAACGTCGCACATGATCCCACCATGTCAGTTATTGACAGATAATAAATGACTGTGTCCGGAGAAATGGACCTTGTGGCACTCACTAATACCAGCCCAACAACATGAAGATGACAGATTTATTCCTTCTCTCTGCTTTCAGTTCTAAATCAGTCCTCAAGCCAAGTTCCATTTCCCCATCACTGCAGGCGTTATTGGCAGCATTGATACCCGCTGAAATGTTTCCAAATTTGACATTTCTACATCCTTGCTTTTGCAAATCCCTACTGGCCTCACTCCACTGTCTCGCTAGAAGCTGATCCATCCCCTCATCAGTCAGATGTTTTAGGTATCTACTCTGGACATGTGCAGTACAGTGCAGGGAACAGAGAATAACTCATCCCCATGTGCTGCTGCACAGATCGTGTGCCTCAGAGTCAGCTGTGAAACATGTCCAGGATACTCAAGTACTGGTCGGAGGATCAGTATTGATTTGAAATTCATGTAACTTTTGAGGTTATTTTTCAGTGACTCATTTTACTTGTTTCACTTATTGCCAGAATTGGAGAAGTTATTATTGATTCAGAAGCTGTATCCATGCAAGTTGAGGAATTCTATTTTGACTTTAGTTTTTGAAAAAACTACAATGTGTTGTCTCCATTAACCAACTATCATCCTTTCACAGAACAAGGAACCAGGGAAGCCACATTCCTCTCGTGAGGAGAACATTTCTAAGAGAGACACTTCACAACCGGAATTTAATTTCGAAATGGTCAAAGGCGAGGGAAGAACACTGAAATGAAATGAGATTTGATAGATGGTGTTGGTGTGTCAATGCTGGTATACAGGGTGGCACAGACCCTCAGTCGTTAGCCCTGATGTCTCACAAGGCCAGACAAGTGGGTGTGGGTGGGATAGCCTTTGCAGGGTCGGTTTGGACTGGATGGGCCCATTGACATGCTTCCACTTTCTAAGAATTCTATGAATTTATTCCACATGCCTTTTTCCAATGTTTCCTACTGACTGATTTATATTTGTATCATCCAATAAACATCAGGTTTAAACTAGAATATGACAGCTGGAAGTATACTCACTGGTAACACTTGTTTGTTCCAATTGTTAAATAAATGAATTGAACCACATTTAAATGTCGCACTCCCCCAGGTGATGTCAGCAGGTATAAATGAAAGGCTTTTGATTGTATCACCTCAGTATTGAGTACAGAGAGATTGCCTGCACAAAGAGATTCAGGCAGGAAATGACGCTTTCATTTAGTCATGTGCGGACAATATTTTACACAACCTTTCCATTTGTAACAATTCCTGGTAAGTGCCTTGAATTTGTGTGAATCGGTCTGAGGATTGTGTGCGGGTTCACTTTACAGCTGACAATCATACATGGGCATATTGTGCCCAAAGTCACACAATGGCAGATGATCAGCCATTTCGTCTCAGATTTCAGAGACCCTGTGGAAACCATATCTTGCAGATTCGGCAGGAATTGCTTTGGAAATTATTAATCTCTTCTTGGAACGTTCCTGAAATCTCCATTTCAATTGGAAACTATGGAGAGTTTCGGTGGAATTAAGAAAAGGATACACTTTGGCAAAATATAAGCGGTGGTATTCTAAAGTAGAGAGTGCAATATCATTTAGTTTGAGTTTGGTTCTGGGGATTTTTTAAGTGAATAATCAGTGGGCTTCTCTGTGCATCTGAACTTTATAGTTAACTTCAAGTTATTTCTGAAGTCACAACAATTATTTTAAAAATTGCATTTGATGTTTGGCTACATGAGCCTTTGTTTATATTTGATGCTTGCAACCCAGCATGGCATTAATGGAGCCTGAAAGATTTGTTGAAGAGTTCTGGAATTTGCGAATAAGGAAGAAACCCTTAACTGAGAAAGCATTACTTTCACTTCAATCATTTTTGTCATTTCTTTCAATTCCTGTAAGACCCTGGAACTGAGTGAGTGTATGGATTCGTGCTCATGCGAAGGAAATGAGAGTTTTAGTAAATTATATTGCCTTGGAATGAAAATGTTGTATTAGTTCCAGACAAAGGTTTTGTGACAAGAAAAATCGCTGAAGAGATTGTTTCAAGCTCAGTACGTTGACTTTCTGGTAGCTCCATGAAGGAATTTACTACAGTTCCAGTTTAGAAGTGACAGTGTCAAGTCATTTCACCAAATGAAAGATACAGAAATTCTCGTGTAAATATTATGTGAGTGTTTTGTTTGGAACGGTACTGAGAGTCGTGTTTTGTAAAATATATCAAGGTCACGTGTTTACTTTCATTTATGGATGTTTTAAGGGTAATGAGAATGATACAGTTCATCCGTGTGCATTGCTTTTGAATCTGCGTTCTAAGTAAGTAGTTTGATTCATTGTGCTTAATGGTATTTTCTTGTGCAATAAATTTCTGTTTTGTTGTAGAAATAATATTCGCAGCATTATGTATTTACGATTGAGCAAGATATCACATTGTTAAATCAAACAAGGAAGGTTATCATACATCAAACCGGATTTGTGTTTCGGATCTGGCTTGTTCTGTAACTAATCAGCTGGTATTAGAACAGAAGTGAGGCGATTAAAGACTAATACCCTCTGCTGAGGAACTGATAAACTAACCCAACTCTTCATATAAATTGCGCCTCAACTATATCCATCCAGATCCATTATATGGCCCAAAACCTGATCAGTCATCCACCCTGAGTTTAATACCTTATCATTCATCACAAAGTTATTTCTCACTCACTCTGCAGCAGAAATAACTCAAAATAAATTCCCTCTCTCCCTGCCAGATACGTAAGACTGCAACTGCATGAGACACTTGTTGGCTCACACACAAGCGGTTTTGCGCACAGTGCAGGTCATCACCGAACAGTGACGACAGAATTATTATGAGGAGAGTAGAGAAGATATTTACAAGGATGGTGTTGGTATGTGGAAATTCCGGCGTTCAAAATCACACAACACCAGCTTATAATCCAACTGGTTTATAGACCCACAGGTTACAGTCCAACAGGTTGGAAGCACACTCAACACTGTGGACCACGTGCCGGAAATGGGGATCAGAGTAGCTTGTTCGTTTTTTCAATTGATGCAGACATGAATGACCTCTTTCAGTGCCATAACGTTCGTTCATTTCTGTGCTATTGCAGAAAGACTGAGGAGTGTTGACGTGAATTACTTGGTTGGTTAAATGGCCTGTTTCTATGTTCTCCATTTCCACCACTGCAACACTGTGGATTGTTAAATGAACTCCACAGGGTTGTGTCCAACTTCCTGTTGTTCCCTGAAGAAGTGTTTGTAGCTTCATAACTTTAAAATGCATAAATCAATTTTGCATGGGGAGGAAATCTATTAATTAAAGTTAGAGCATCAGCATTTGCCAAAATTGCATTCAGAAATTGCAGTAGGGAACTGTCTGTTTTGATTTGCATTGTGTAGTTTATTCGTAAAATGTCAACAAGCACCTTCCAAAAAATATTTGAGTCAGGTAGTGCAGAGAATGCAATAAGAAATTTCACAGCTCCCTATTTGCATTTTGTATTCTTTGCTGACTGAATGCCAGCGAAATTAGAACGTTTGCTAAACTTGACAAGGAATTGTTCACTTTCCAAACCAAACTGTGTGGGATTCAGTGAGTTAACAGACCCTCAGTTTTCCATCAGAGAGAGGGCTCAGATCATGGATTACACCTTTAATGATGAAACAAACCTGTCTCAGCTCTGTTAGCATTGAATATCAAACAGATGCATCTTCACAATTGTAACAAGCAATGGTTGTGTAATATAGTGACCAGCCGTTTCGAGGTAACCCAAATTGGAGAAAAGGAAATAATTGTGACTGTGAGAGCGGCTCCTTTTTTGAGATAGTTCGGGTGTCAGCGCTGACTTCCAAAAAATGCTGGAAAAGTTTTTTTTTGTTATGTGCTGTTACATTGTTTTGGAATTTTGGGGTAAAGAAAGATTAAAGCAACACAATGTAAAAAAAGAAGGAAATTGTGTGGGAGAGTTCACAGCACAGGAGCAGGACGTTTATAGTTGTTTTCAGTATAGTTTTGCTGATTTTTTGCTGTATATCTGCAATATTCAGTAGAATTAGTTATTTTTGGTTGCAGGTTTTATTGAGATCTGTCTCTTGATTAAAATGTAAAAATATAAAACATCAGCACTACATTTGCCAGTAGCAGTGTCCTTTACAGCAGTAAGGCTGTTGTTTGTTCTGGGTGCGTAGATTATTAAGTTGCAAAGATGGCCTTTAGAGGAGCGATGTACTCTTCTTGTCAGATGTGGTAGAGTTTACGTGTTACTGATCTATATGACTAGAGTATATGTTTGATCAATATGTTTGATCGTGAATCCTGTCATATCACTTGTATTGGTTGGAGTAGCAGTGAGGAATGTTGAGGCAATGAGGAATTTTCGGGAATTAAGCGGTCTGATAGATGGCAGCTAAAGGAAGAGAGAACAAAAGCAGACATAACCGAGTAGACAGGTTACCTCCAGGAAAGGCAGGCGAGGGAGATAGGTAGTGCAGGAGTCTCCTGTGGCTATCCCCATTTTAAAGAGTTAACTTGTTTTTGATAATGTAGGGTGTGATAGACTCTGAGAGGAATGTATCATGAACAGCCAAGTACTGGCACAAAGACTGGTTCAAATGTAACGACTGCTACGCGAGTTTCCAAGAGACCAATTCTAATAGGGGACGCTCTCAACAGTGGCACAGACAGACTGTTGCCTCATTTTTGCCAGGATCAAGGATATCTCAGAGAGCGTGCAGAATATTCTCAAAGGGGAGTGGGATCAGCATAAGGTCATTGTGTACATTGGAACTAACAACACAGGAAAGAATAAGGACGAAATTCTGAAGGCAGAGTATGTGGTTAGAATGGAAAATGAAAGGAGGTCCTTAAGGGTAGGAGTATCTGGATCATTCTCAATGCCACGAGCTAGTGAGCGTAGGAATTGGAGGATAGAGCAGATGAATGTTTGGCTGAGGAGTTGGTGCAGGGCACAATGCTTCACATTTTTGCATCATTGGCATATTTCTTGGGGAATAAGTGATCTGTATAACAAGGACAGATTGTAACTGAATTAGAAAACAAACGAAATTACTGGCAGGGAGATTTGCTCGAGATGCTCAGGAATATTGAAACTCGTAAGGTTGGAGTGGGGATTACGGTAATGGTGGGTGAGTGGGGGTGTGGTCGCGTGATCAGACTGACAGTCAGGAAAGAAATCAGCCTGAGACTGACCCAGAGGGGAAAACGAGCAAGACCACTTGTCAGGCAGACTCAAAGCAGAGAATGAGGCAAGACTGACAAATTAAATTTCATTTATTTCTACACAAGATGCCTCACAGGGGAAACAGATGAACTGAGCTTGTGGTGAGGAATATGGGGCTTGGATATCATAACAATTACACAGATGTGGTTCAGGGATGGACAGGACTGGCAGCTGACAATTACAGGATAGAAATGCTGTAGAAAGTAAAGAAAGGTGTCAAGAAAAAAGACGAGTTGCTTTTTGATAAGGGATAATATTACAGTTGGACTTAGGGAGAATACTCCCGGGAATACTTCCACGGTAGTATCAGAGACATAGTTTCTTTGAATCTAACTACGCCCAGCATGATCGGAGCAGTCGCAGAAATGTTCCATCATCGATAAATATCAACACGATGATTCTCAATTCCCTTTTCAAAATCAATCCCCGTCTTTTGTTTGCAATGTTGGGGTCTTGTGCGAGGAGAAAACCGAGTTGACGTTTGGATATCATTGACAAATGTTCAGAGGGATGTGTTCTGGTCAAGAATGGTTGCATAAACGATGTTTCTCTCTCCACAGATGCTGCCAGAGCTGTTGAGCTTCTCCTGTGATTTATATTTCTTTTTTTATATTTCTGGTATCCACAGCACTTTTATTTATATTGTGAAAATGTTTCACTTCCCAAACTACTTCCCAGAAGTACTTCTTAGAATTGTGGAACCCGACTGTACTGAAAAGGTACATCAGTCGTCAAGCTTGTGTTGTCAAGGCTCGATGAAATCTGGTCTGGTCCCAGGTAGTTGTAAATGATTGTGAGGTTTCCTAAATCAATAACTCTTCCAAGCACTGAATTATCAGAAAACACACCACTGTCTGAGTGAAAGACCTTTCCTCAAATCCCCTCCAAACCTTATGCTGTTCACCTTAAAATATTTGCCCTTTTGCCATCTGCCAATTCCCTGTCCCAGTTAGATATGGAGATCTTCCATAGCTCCCTGGGCAGAAGTGGAGAATGCTTGATCAGTGACTTCCAATTTATATTTTATATTCTGTCTCTTTCAGTTAATTTCCTGCTGATGTTTGTTCTCTCTCGGCGAAAGTGTGGCCTCTCGAACTGCACAACCCGCTGCCTGCTGGCTATGGCAGCCTCAGATCTACTGTTCATTTTTACTGAGATCATACTGTGGCGATTGAAAGAACTTTACTACCCAGGGTGCTTCCTGGACATCACCCCCGTGTGCAGTTTTGTCGATGTCCTGCTTCGTGCATCCACAGACTGTTCCGTCTGGTTCACTGTCCTTTTCACCTTTGATCGTTTTGTAGCCATTTGCTGCTTGAAAATGAACAGAAAATATTGGACAGACAAAGCCTTGGCTGTGGCTCTGGCTGCAACCACCATTCTACTCTGTTCAAAAAACATTCCCTTCTATTTTCGGTATAGACCTGGGAGGATAATTAACAATGTTCCAAGGTACTGCCGAGTAAAGTCAAGTTATTTTACTGACCCTAGGTGGCTAGGGTTAAAGTGGCTTGATATCATTTTAACGCCTTTCATCCCATTCGTGTTAATTCTGTTGATGAACACTTTTATGGTCTGGTACATTTTAGTGGCCAGTCGAGTCCGCAAGAGCCTGATGGGTCAGAGCAAGGGAGAGAGTCGCAAAGACACAGAGATGGAGAGCCTGAAGAAGTCGGTGATTTGCCTCTTCACCATATCCGTTAGCTTCATACTTCTTTGGGGAGTGCACAGTGCAAACATCTTATACTTCAACATTAAAGCAACAGGTCGTGGGAGTAAAATTCACTTTTCATGGGCCGGAGCAATGCTGAGGGATTTTAGCTGCAGCACAAACACATTATTTTATGCAGTGACTGTGCCCAAGTTTCGAGATAAGTTCAGGAATGCGATGCGGCAACTGGTCACGTAAATTCTTCACTTATGGTGCAAAGAGGATGGAAAGAGGCTGGTAGAGAGATTTGATATGATGGACTGGCTGTGAGTGATTGGTTCTGCTCGAACATTGCATCTTCACAGACTGCCCTTAGTATGAGTGTTATTGACCGGCAGAATGTGGTCTCTGCATTCCCCCTGCAGGGGAAGAGGGAGAGAAACAGAAACGGACCCTCCTGCACCACGATTATTGTCAGACTCTCCCTATTCAGCTCCTAATAAACATTTAATTACAACAAAGGAAAGGCTCCGAGTGTTGGTGATCCTCACATCTGAATTGGCAACGAGCATTATAATTGAAAGAGAGTTTATTCAGTCCACCCCCTGTCTACTGTCTTCAAGGGATGTTTGCTTACTCTCTCTCACTCTGCCTCTTTCTGTCTGTGTTTGTTCCTCTCTAACTCTCTCCACTGTCATTATCTCTCAGAATCCTGCTCAGTTTCTCTCTCTTCTTCTTTCTGTCTGTGTTTGTTCCTCTCTAACTCTCTCCACTGTCATTATCTCTCAGAAACCTGCTCAGTCTCTCTCTCTCTCTCTGTCTCGCTCTGTGTGGATCTCCCTGTCTGTATCGTTCTCTCTCTCTCTCCACTTTTTTATCTTTTTGTCTGTCTCTCCATGTCCCTCTATCTATCCTTCTTTGTCTTTCTGTCGATCTATTTTCCTGTCTCTCTGTCTCTCCCTCTCGCTCTATGTGTCTTTTTCTCACATTGACCATGCCAGACAATTGTTGTCTCAGTTCAGCACATTCTCACGTGCATTTACTGACCTCACTTCCTGATCACTCCATTCACTGATCTTTCCACAGGCAGTGATTTTGCAAAGTACAAAGTGCACAGATACAGCCAGGAATACCTTGACACATTACTGTAAGTAAGTCGGCTGGAGTTTGATCATCTCCCTTTCCTATCCCCGTGGCTGGGCGGGAAGTGTGTTCATGCGTTTCCCTTTCAGTGCGTGACGGTGTCTGTGTGCGTCTGTGTGTGTTGCGGGGGTTTCATTGCCTTTGTGGGGATGTCACTCTGTGTGTGTGTCCCTTGGTTTTTGTCGTTGGATATGTCCCTGACTGTGACACATTATGAGTGTGTTTATGCATCTGAGTGTGGGTTTCCCTTTGTGTATATTTCTGTGAAAATATATTCATGCGTTTATGTCTTTGGGAATGTTATTCACTCTGTATGCGAGAGTACTTCTGTGAAGTGAGTGTTTTCTTATGTGGGTCATTCGTACTGTGCCTCTGTGACTGCAGAAATGTGTGTGTTTTAGATATGTGCATCTGTTGTGTTTGTGCCTGTGTATATGCTGTTTGTGGAGTTACATTCCTATGACTGAGTGCGTGCATGTGCGTGTATGTGTGTTTCAATGTCAACATGTCATGAATTTTCTGTGACTCCGTGTGTGTTTCTGTGAGTGTCAGTGTACTATTGTGGGAGTGCGGGGTGTGTATCTGCCTTGCTGTGCTCTTGTTTAAGCAGGTGAGTGTGTTGTTCAGACTGTGTTTGGCTGTCTGTTCATGTGTCAAGATCTTTCTGTGCCCCCAGCGGGATCTCTCTGTGCCTCTTTACGTTTATATCTCTGTTTGTTTCTGAGTGTCGCTCTGTCTGTGTCTAATTGTGGTTGTGTTTCAGAAACTGTGTATAAATGTGCTTGTGTGTATGTATAAGAAGTTTCTGTCAATATTTGCAGATTGGTGTGTAGTGTCTCTTACTCTAAGTTCGCTTCTATGCACGTGAGGGTGAGGGTGTGATTCTGTGTCTGCGTGAAGATGTGTTCTTATATCACCGCATGAATGTTTTTGTGTGCGTAATGTGTGCGCGTTCAGCTAGATATTTGTGTGTTCCAATATGTCTAAGCATGTCTTTTTCTGGTTGCGTGTGTGTGCATGCATGCATGTGTGAGTAGGTGTGTCTCCCTTCAGCATTCTGATTGTATTCTTGTATGGGTTAAGAGAGTGTGTGAATGTTCCTGCGGTCTTTGTGCGGGTGTGTTCCCACATTTTGGTTTTACTGTATTATTGTGCGTGATTGCATGTTTGGGTTTGTGCGTGTATGTTTGTCTTTGTTCATCAGTACGCTCATGTTTGACTGTATTGCTGTGGATGGGTGTGCTTCTTCGTGTCCGCCTACGTGTGAGGATGTGGGTGTGTTTGTGTGTTCCTCTACGTGTGGTTCTATCTTTGTCTGAGAACCTCTCCTGTAAAATGACTCGAGAAACCTAGAGTAGGCCACGCTTTACAAATTGCTCTCAGCGGCGTTTTTCTGGAAGGCTGTGAAATATCTCAATAAAAGTATGGCTGCCTCTTGCACCCTGAAAGCTGAACTGTTACTTCCGTTCAAAGAACTTAGCCTAATGAACGAAACAAGACAGTGGAATGTTCGATGAAATTAAGGGTGCCAGTTCTTTCTGATTAGGCCTTACAATGTAGGAACAGAATTAGACCATTCAGCCTACTGAGCCTGTTCTGCCATTTGATCATGAAAGATCTGTTTTTTTCAATTCTATTCTCCTGCCTTCTTTTCATAAATATCACTTACTAATCAGGAAACAATAAATTACAAATTTAAATGCATTTGTAATGAATCAGGCAGATACTCTCCAAACATTTCAAGATGGCAATCCAGACTCTAAATTTTCTACTTGTTTTGAACAGGTGGAGAGTCGATATTCCAGGAGTGATGCAGCTGGTCAGAACTCCTTGTTTTCAAGTAAACAGAATTGATTTACAGAGTACTGAACGAAACACAAACAAAAGAGAACAGAATACAGAAAAACATTAATTGATCTCATCCAAAACCCAACAAACTATCCCAACTTAATGATTGTTGCACATTGCTCCAACAATCCACATAAACACCCCATGGCAAAACGGGTAAATTCAAACATGGCGTCTAACAGAAGAGAAGTCAGAGAGAGATTCAGCATGGCACAACTTGTTCCATGTTGCTGTTCCTTCTCCCAAAAGTCTTAACAAAGCTAACTGTTAACTTACACCAAACCAAACTGAACTAATCCAGAGGTAGATTGAGCTAGGTGAACTGGCCACTTCCCTTTCATTGTGTAAGTGCTCCTTTTTGCGCACTGGAAAGCCTAATACCCGAGGCATTATCTGTTAGATATAATCAAATTGGTCCTACAACCCATCCAAACTAGACACCCCTGAACCCCAGTGTTTCTGACCACACTAAAAAACATAAGGACAACACAACCGTGGGCGGCACGATGGCACAGTGGTTAGCACTGCTGCCTCACAGTGCCTGAGACCCGGGTTCAATTCCCGCCTCAGGCGACTGACTGTGTGGAGTTTGCACGTTCTCCCCGTGTCTGCGTGGGTTTCCTCCGGGTGCTCCGGTTTCCTCCCACATTCCAAAGATGTGCAGGCCAGGTGAATTGGCCATGCTAAATTGCCCATAGTGTTAGGTAAGGGGTAAATGAATATGTAGATGTAGGGGTATGGGTGGGTTATGCTTCGGCGAGGCGGTGTGGACTTGTTGGGCCGAAAGGCCTGTTTCCACACTGTTAGTAATCTAATCTAATCTAAATACAACCTGATGAAAGTAGCAGCATCATAACATCTCCCCTTTCCAAACAAGTGAGCCATCAATATCCAAAAATGGCTTCTTTATACAAGCCCTTAATCTTTAACTGTTTGCACACAACAACACCCATGTGCATTACATTGACAATAACCATGCAAACATTCACTACGATTTTCTGGTTCAATCTGTTTCACTCCTACCATTGAGCACTCTGTTTCTCTTTCAAGTCTCGACAATCACATTTTCCCGTCCTGTCACATACACGTTTTCAAACTGAATTTCTGCAATAACAAGCTCCCTAAAAACAGTCTGGAATTTTTGTCCTTAAATTTCAGTGCGGACTTCAATGAGTTATGATCAGTGCGTATATTTGACTCAGGCATGTTAATGGTAACAGGAAAGTTGAATCGATTTAAAGCAAACACCAATCTCAAAGTCTCCTTCTCAATGTTTGATTCTGCTGACGTATGTTCAAATTCCTGCTGAAATACCTGATAGGTCTTTCAATCTTTTCGTCATCTTCCTATAAGAGCACAGTACGAACATCCAGATCACACGCATCGATCGCCACCTTGAATGGATTTGCATTATTTGGGATGTCTAACACTGGAGAAGTGGTCAACAAAACTTTCAGACTGTCAAATTCTTTCTGACAGTTTCCTATCAAAAAAAAACGTCTTGCCGTTCTTTAGTAATTCAGTGAGTGGAGAATCCACACTGCTAAATTTGGTGTGAATTTCCAGTAAAACCCATTCCATCCCAGGAAGTTTAGTATTGCTCATTTTGTTGATTGTATGGGAAACTCCCTAATTATTTTTGCTTTTAATTCCATGTGGTCGTTTGTCCATGCCAAATAACATGGACCAAGGTGACTTGGGCTTTGCTACATTCACTTTTAGCCAGTTTCATCACCACACCTGCCTCGCAAAGTCAATGTAACAATTCTGATAAATGTTATAAATTTTTCTTCCATGTATGACGAAAAATCGCTAGATCGTCTAGATATATGACACAATTGGTAAGACAGAAATAACCTTATTGGTTAGGCTCTGAAATGTGGCTGGCACAGTTTTCATACCAAATGGTATGACTCTAGATTGATAAGGGTCAGTTTGCGTGACGAAAGCTGAAACTGACTTCACTCTTTCAGACCAAGAGTATCCTAGGAGCAAGTCCAAGTTCGAAATATAAGTTGCTTGTTTCACCTTTTCAGCACAGTCTTCTAAACGTGCAGTCGGATATACATCAGTCTTTGTATTTGCACCGCCTTTGTGATAATCTACACCGAAGTGATGGGTACCATTTATTTTTGACACCATTTCTATGGGTGAGCCCCAGTAACTTAAACTCACTTTGATTATGCCATCTCAGAGCACATCTTCAATTTCATGTAAAACCCGTGCCATCTTTTGGGCATTATGTTTATAAGGATGTCGTTTAATCCGAAGAGTGTTTCCTCTATCTCCATCATGTATAGTTAGGTTCGTACTTCCCAGCTTATATCCACATAGCTCCCAATGCAATTGTCATAAATTCTTCAGATCATTTCCATTTTCCTCCAGAAATTAACTTAATAATTTATCCAAATTTCTGACAAGTACGTCATGGTCAAATTTAATTGGAGGAACTTAAAATTCAGAATCCTCTGAACTTGGTTCTTCGATCATTGTTGTCATCAAGAACACAATCTCCCTTGACTTTCCTCCCCTGTCAAAATGCCTTTTGAGCATATTCACATGACACACTCTGTGAAAGTCCTTATCAGTTGTGTACCTCACTCAATCTCCTTGAATGGTAAGGTCCACTGAAATTTGCTTTTAAAGGTTTACGAACAGCTCCAATAATAAAATTGCGAGTTTTTGATTGCATTTATCTTTCCTGTTTCAATGTCAGCTGTGATACTTTTTAAATACTGTTTCTCCAATCCCCCATTCTATTTCATCGTTCCAGAAATTCTGACACATTGCCTAAATATGCGGCCTCTGAATTTTGCCGTATCAATTTCGGTTAATCAATTGTAACTGTCCTCTCACTTCTTGCACAAAAAGTAATTCAAATGGACTGAATTTGGTCGAATCATTTGGTGCATCTCTGATCGCAAAAAGTACAAATGGAATTTCTTTATTCCAATCATCTAATTAGTCTTGACTATGAACTCTCAACATGGTTTTAATGTCTGATGCCACCTTTCTCCCACTCCCTGCGATTCCGAATGGTATGCGGTAGATTTGAATAGGTTTAGTCCTAAACTGTATAGTTGCTTGAATAAGTTTGATATAAAGTTTGAACCTTCATCTGATTGTATTTCTGTGGGTAGTCCATATCTAATGAAAAAATTGAGTAACTCCTCTGCAATCTTTGTGGCTGTGATATTGCATAATGAAATGTCATCTGAAAATCTAGTGGAACATCTATTATTGTTAACAAATAATGATTGCCTTTTTTATTTTAGGTAGGGCTCCTCCGTGATCAATTGAGACTCTTGTAAAAGGTTCCTCAAGTCTAAGAAAGGCTATTAAAGTTGTCGGTGTTGCCTGTTTGACATGTCTGGCAAAAATCAACAACATCTTCGTGCAATCCACGCCAGGAAAATCGCTTCTGTATTTTAGTTTGGATATTTCTTCCATCTGAATGACCACCTACTGGTCGTTAACACACCGCGCACATTTCCACACACACTGGCAATACAACTTGAAGAACTTGCAGCAATTTCTCAGCTGTCTGGATATGTGATGGTCTCCATTTCCTCATTAAGACATCAGTTTTGAGATAGTTGGACACCAGGATATATTTAGAGTTTTTTTCCATTTACGGTTTCTGAAACAATTTGTTAGGTTTCTCATCTTTCTGCTGTAATTCCGTTAATTTCTCTGACTTAATGATGCCTGCTTTGTCATGTTTGCAACTGTTATGTGTAAACCATATTATCAAACAGGGTATCTGCTAATCCCACGTCAACTTCCTTGTCTGTACCCTTTGATTTTTCCTGTTTCAACTGGTGACTTTGTGACCTTGTTACCGCAAAGCAAAAAAAAAAATACCCAGGATATGTGTCGTCCCATGGTTTAGTTGCCTGAGTATCCATTGGCGTTTCAACCACAGTAGACCACACTCTTACCTGTGAATAAGCGATATTATCAGCAAGGGCAAATTGAATTCCTGGAGCTGAGAGTTTGTCCTATCACTACTTCTCCAGTTTGAGAAGATTTGTTACACAGGTTTAGGTTTTAAATGTCGGTTTGCTCGCTGAGCTGGGAGGTTCTGGATATAAACCTTGCAGTTCAGGGAGCAACCTACTTCCACAACTTCTCTACTCTTCATTTGACTCTCTATCCTCACTCTACGTCTTTCAGTGCATTTTGTCACACCATGAATTCCCATTACTAGGTTCTTTTCTGTAATAATTTTTCAGATGTACATCTTTCAACATCAAAGATGGGAGGATCCCGTTTCTCTTAAGATTTGAACCTCTTTACATGCTGCTCCTGGCTGATACGATTAAACTTCACCTTTGCAGGTATATGGTTTAAGAAGATCGGGGACATCCTCCTTAACCAAACTCCAACCAGGTTGTACATTCTGGTTCGGCTTTCTAGCCTCCACTATGCTTTTTATTACCACTCCAACAAAATTCACTGGCTTATCCTGTTTTCCTTCATCTGGATTCCCAGTGCCTTTCCCAAACCACCAATGGTAATTTCATGTAGTCTGACCTATTGCACTGAAAACACCGGAACTTTTTAAGTTCTCTTTCCCCTTCAAGGTTTTCCATTTCACACGTGGTAAGTTATCCTTGTGGTATTCATCAAGTCTACTTTTCCCTTTCCATGTGAGGATTTCTCTTTTCCCCAAATTCTATTGCTCACAGTTTGAAAGTGATGTTGGAAGGCAAACTTGGATTTATGAACTAGCTCATAATCATTAGTCACTTCAGCTGCTAACCTTTAATTCTCTGCTCTTCCACATGAGTTCTCATTACATCAGGAAGTGAAATTTTGAGCACCTCTGAAATAAAATACGAGCAGCATAGATTTGTAATGGCCTCATTCTCCTTTCAAACTTGCTTTGTTTGATCCTTTCCACTCTCAATGCAAGTTTGACGATGATTGCTCCTTCGACTCCTGTAGCGTTACCTGTCGGCTTTTAGCACAAGCTCATATTATTCGGCATTGGAATTTAAATATTGTTTGTGTCGGATATGTTTGAGATTATATAAATATAGTTATATAATAGAACTGTTCACGTTTTTATGTAAATCCTGTCGTGTGTTGTACCTTTTACGATTTATACACCAACACTGTGTTAGTTTATGTTGACGTTGTGCCCATCTTCTTCCCATCAGTAATTTCGTGTATGACCATGTGGGGCTGCTGCTGAACTCCTGCAGCACTTTGGGATGGATCTGCAGTCCCAGCGCCGCCCAAAGGGGTGGCAGCACAGAGCAGCGGCGGTCCCGAGTTGGCGGATGTGGGGTCTGCTCAGTCAGGGACTCCTGGTTTCTGGTTATTGTCGTGAGTAAACACATATCCTGCAATAGGGGTAGGTGGGATGGAGGGTAATCATTAAAGAGCACTGGGGAAACAGAGAGGTTTAAATACAAAGAGAGATTGAACTAAAGATTGTTAAAGGGAGAGTATTCAATCGAGAATAATGGTTTGAGAATATTATAGACAATCGGAGAGTTCTAAGTGAAGCGTAATAAGAAGAGAGCTGAGTGCAGAAAATGGGGGAGTGTTACAGACAGACAGGGAGAGGAATATAAGAGAAAATAACAAAACAAGAATTATTTAATGAATAAGGGGGAGTGTCCTGATTGCAGGGACACAGGGAGAGGGTTAATACAGGGGAAGTTGGAGTGATTCGACTGAGGTCAGCCAGAAGAAACTCTTTGAAGATGAGCTCTCCGATTCGCCTATTAACCTGGTACAAATAGGGAGTCCTGGCCGATAGATATAAACAGTAGTGTCTAGCGTTCTGTTCACTCGAGGAACCAGCTTTCTGCTCGCTGGGTCAGTGTCAGGTCCTTTGCAAGTATAAATGCAGAGTAACTTGATGGGTTACCACCTTTGTGGAACTGGAGATGACATAATACAGAGTAGTAAGGAGAACGTTGAATACAGGGGAGTCCCGGAAATGCCCAGGTATGGGGAAAAGGAAGGCGAGTTTACACAGAGTAATAGGAAAAATAACTAGAGAGTAATGAGAAGCGCGTTGAACACAGCATTACAGGGACAGGGTTAAATGCAGGGGAATGGAAAGGATTAAGTCCAGAGTGGGGAGGAATAAATGACGAACAATAGTGAGAGGGATAATTTGAGTGCAATATGGAGAAAGTTGAATACAGAGTCAAGGTGAACGTGTGTCATGTGTGCGGTTTTAATATAGCAGGAGCAATAGAGAGTAATTTTGAGGAGTCTAAATGGAGAGTATTAGGAAAAGGACTCAAAAGAGAATAACAGGGTAAGTGCTTAATACAAAGGAAGTGGGATGGGTAACGACAGGGAAATAGAGAAGAACAAATACAGATAACGATGAGGTTGGTAAAGAATAACAGTGGAGTCTAAGAACAGACTAATAGGGAGAGGAGTAAACAAAAGGTAGTGAATAGAGGGGATGGAGTACTAATACAGGCTTAAATCCAATGAGAGATACAGAAAAAGTGGAAGAAAGAGTAATCGGGAGAGAAATAAACACTGGGGAAGAGACTGAATGATATGCAGGATAATCGACATGATTACAAATTTGAAGTAGACAAATGATGAAATACACAGTAATAGAGAATAATAGTGTTTAGATAGAAAATAATTTATTCAGTGTGCACAATAATTTTCTGATTTAATATCTGTATGTACCGATGAGAGAAGGTACAAAACTTGGGAAGTAAGGCAGGGTAGGTGATAGAGTTGTCAGTGGGGGAGAACTTTGGGGTCAGCGATCATAATTAAATTAGTTTTAAAATAGTGAATGAAAAGAATAGACCAGATGTAAGAGTTGAAGTTCGAAATTGGAGGAAGGCTAATTTTAACAGTCTTAGGCAAGAACTTTCAAAAGCTGATTGGGGGCAGATGTTTGCACGTAAAGGGGTGGCTGGAAAATGGGACGCCTTCAGATATGACATAACGAGAGTCCAGAGACAGGGTATACACGTTAATGTGAAAGGAAAGACTGGTAGGTGAAAAGAATTTTGAATGACAAAAGAAATTGAGGGTTTGATTAAGAAAATGAAGGAAGCATATGCCGGATATTGACAAGATAGATCGAATGAATGCTCAGAAGAGTATAACGGCAATGGGAGTATACTTAAGAAGGAAATAATGAGGGAAAAAGAGGTACCTGAGATAGCTTTGGCAAATAGAGTTAAGGAGAATCGAAAGGGTTGTTTACAAATACATTAAGGACAAAAGGGTAACTAGGGAGAGAATAGGGCACCTTAAAGATCAGCAGGACCGCCTTTGTGTGGAGCCGCAGGAGATGGTGGTGATACTAAACCTGTATTTTGCATCAGTATTTACTGTGGAAAAGGACATGCAAGATATAGAATTTTGGGAAATTGATGTTGACATCTTGAAAAATGTTTATATGACAGAGCAGTAAGAGCTGGATGTCTTGAAACGCATAATAGTGGATAAATCCCCAGGACCTGACCAGGTGTAACCTCGATAAATGTGGGAAGCAAGAAAAGTGATTGCTGGGCCCGTTGCTGTGTCATTGTATCATTGATAGTCACAAGTGAGGTGTACGAACACTAGACGTTGGCTAACGTGGTGCCAATGTTTAAGATGTGTGGTAAGGGCAGACCACGAAACTATAGACCGTGTGTCATTGGTGCAAAAGTTGTTGGAGGGAATCCTAAGGGACAGGATGGACATGTATTTCGAAAGGCAAAAGCTGATTCGGGATAGTTAACATGACTTTGTGCGTGGGAAATCAAGTCTCACAAACTTGATTGAGTTCCATTTAAAGAAGTAACAAAGAGGGATGATGAGGTAAGAACGGTGGAGTAGATCTATATGGACTTCAGTTAGGCTTTAGACAAGGTTCCCCATGGCAGACGGATTAATAAGGTTAGATCTCCCTTTCCAGCGAGCCTTCTTTTTCAATCGATCAGTGTGGACTGACGTAATGCCCACGCCTTGTACTCACATGAGAGGAGATGAATGGACGTCTGCTGTTCCCCCTTTGTCATCTCAAAATGAATTAAATTCCCTTCTAAAATTCCTCTGTTGTCGTTTGAAGGAGCGGTTTTGCTTTAATACATTCGGGGATGAGGGCGTTGCCGGCTAGCACCAGCATTAATTGCCATCCCTAATTGCCTAGAGGGCAGTGACGTTTCAACCACGTTGTTGTGAGTCTGGAGTGTACATGTCATACTGTATTGGGAAGGACAGCAGTTTCCCTCTCTGACGGGTATGACTGACCGGCAATCGGTCATCATGAGCCTCTTTAATTCTCGACTATTATTGAATTTACATAACGCCATCTGCTGTGTCTGGGTTCCCAGAACATTAACTGGGTCTCTGGGTTAACCGTCGAGTGATAAATCCACTAGGCAATCTCCGACATCTGCTAAATGGCCTCCTCCGATGTAACAGGCTAGAGACAGGGCTGAGTAAATCCCAACGAGCTGTGAACGCTGGAGATAAGCAACGAAAACAGAAATTGATGTCTATTCAATCAATTCATTTTCTGCATCAATCACCTACCTCATCCCAGTCTGACATCCTGACAACAACATGCGTCGATTGACTCCATTAGATCCCCAAACAACCCTGGGAAAGATTCCCAAAAACTTCACACACACACACACACACACACACACACACACACACACACACACACACACACACACACACACACACACACACACACACACACACACACACACACACACACACCAGTTCCAGGAACAGCTTCTGCAGAGTCGTTATAAAAATATTGAAGCGACTCTCTTGACTCAAGTAATGCTGACCTTTCTTACACGGATCTTTCTTCTACGCCCTGTGCAATATGACTTGTATGCCTCGCTTTAATTATTTCTTGTTCAGCACATCATTGCTGCGTATGATCGGCTGGTACTGCTCACAAATAAAGTGTTTCACAGCACTTCGGTACATGGGACAATAAATTAAACAAATTGAATAAAATCAAAATCAAACTCATCCGTGCCCGTCAGATATCCTAAATTGTGCCAATTGTCCCAAATCAATCGATAACCTTCCTATTCTTACCATATCGAAAATTCCCTCAGGAGAAGGTGAACTATACAGCAGAAATCATGGGGAGCAGAGTTGATAGAACCTTCATTGACTTCTTGTTCTTTGCATTATTTGTATTGACAGAGCGACCATTTTATGCTAGTCGACATGAAATGAAGCGCACAGACAGTAATGCCTCTCAGGTAATCGTCTCCTCTATCACGGAGGCATTAGACGACAGCAGACACTAAAAACTGTACCAGCAGTTATCTCTGGAGGAGTTCACCAAGGCCCTGAAGACCTTAGGAAAGCACAAAGCTTCCAGAAGTGATGGCTTATCACTTGCGTGGTTTTAACCCCGTGGCACTTGACTGACCTGGACATTCTTGAAGTGGACAACAGTACACTTCGAACAGGTAGCCTTTGTGAATCCAACAGGAAAGTTATCATCCCTCTCATTTACAATTAGAAGAGGCACAGGGAGGACTGACGACCGGTTTCACTGCAAAATGCAATTTTCAGAATCCTGACTGAGATCATCGCCAAGTAGGTCAGGTCTGCTGTGGAATGAATGACTCACCCCGACCAAACCTGTTCTTTGCTGGGCAGAACAATCTCTCAGAGTCTCGCACTCCTCAGCGATGTAATTGTCTCTGTGTGTGACAGTGAGGTTGGAAACTTGCCTTACCAGCCTCACCAGGAAAAGGTCATTGACAGCAGATTGCACACCAACACGTGGGGCGTACTCTCCAAAATTGGCTTTGGGAATGATACCTGCAATTGGATTGACTTTCTCTGCACCAACAGCGTTAGTGCGTCTCAGTAAATGGGTGGGAATCAGAAAGCTTCCCGAACAGTCGTGGAATCAGGCAGCGCCGCCCATTGTCACCTTTACTATTTTATTATTGTCTGAAAGGTGATTGAATTAGTGTTGCGATTCGTTGAGATGTTTCATACTTTTTAGCCATTACCTATCCACTGAGAACTCATTCCACGTTTGCCCATTTGTGCATCAATTCCTTGTTGTTCTTCTTCGTTAGCTTCGTGGATCTGAGTTTCAAATGCAATTTATTCCTTCTCCAACTTAATAAACAATTTGAGCATTTTATGTTCATTCTTCCCAAATACAGTAATATCGTGACATAATGCTATCTCATTGTGTTCGTAATTTTGGGAAATATATAACATGTTGCTGCATGCTTACATCTGTGCTCCTGTGTGAATCCAATGCTGTGAGCTGTAATAAATTAGTCCTTTGAATGTGCATTCTGGCTTTAGGTTCTTGGGTGGTTGTGAACTGTTCAAAATATCGATGCATTCTTTCAGTCTGTTTCAGAACAAATAACTCGCACACCATCATAACGACAAAATTTTAAAAAATCTTTCGATAGTAAATGTGTTACTTAACACATATGTTATTGAGCATCTCCTGAAAACTAAAAATAACGTGCTGGGAATAACTCTGTCCCTAAACCTGTGAGGTACGGTAGGGCAATGTTTGATCCTGAAGACTAGGTTTCAGACGCACAGGATCTTAGGCGATCCAGAATGTGCTTCTGCTGCTTTTCTCTTTCACTCACAGATTGTCTACTTCCCGTGGACAGATTCATTTCCCTCCTATATGAGATTAATCCCAGACTGTCAATCCTGTGACAGGTCTGCTTAAATATTCCCCAACAACATTCGCAAGTCTCCCAAACTGGGTAGTAATCCCCATCCAATTAAAACAAAACAATCACAATGTATTCAGATTGCTGCAGCCTGGGAAACATTTCCAATGACTAAGATGCCCAAAATCCTTCCTCACGGAACAAATGTTTCCAGCCACACGTTTTTCACTCAGACTCACCCATGGCATAGTTTTTCAATTTCTTTCCCGACTTTTACTTCCCACTTTCAGAAACTCATTTTTTTTCCCCTAGTAATGATTGTCATGAAGTCGGGTAGCTGGATTATACTGGACATGAGATCCCTGTATGGGGCCATTACTCTGTGTCAGTCAGGGAAACCAGGTTGATTCCAAAGTGTAAATGTCAGGGATACTGAGATGCTGAGTACCTGACTCAGTGACAGGCTTACATCAAAGGGTCTGCCTTTGTAAATAAAAAGTGAATAATGGCAGGATGCAAGTTTCTGAAGGGTTGGCACCAATGTGGACTAGGACTTCCTTATTTCCCAATTTCCCTCACCCTGCCCACTCACAGTCCACCTCACCCCAAAAACGTGTGACATTTTTGACCCTCGGCACTTTTGAGGCAATATATCATCCCGGACTCTTTCAAGTCAGGATGTATAATTCTGGAAGAGTTAATCAATTTAGCTGTCAACACTGCTGAATCCTGATGCTAACACAGCAGCAACTGAATTTGTAATTGGGAAAAAACAAAAAAAAAAGTTTTGAGTCCATGTCTTTTTGAGTGCAGCATCGATTGACCAGAATGATAACAGAAGAGCAAGGGTTCAATTTGAGGGAAAGAAATGACGCAAACCCAGGGTGAAATTCCTCAAATTTGGAAGGGTCTGAGGGAAGTAAAGTTTTCAAGAGAATAATCGAAACTACTAGCACTGGATGGAACGGAATGTTTCCTGTTGCCTCTTGATTTACGACTGGGATAAGCATCCAAAAATTATTGATGGTCTGAAATCTTTCCAAGACTAAAATGGTTGAATAATTCTTTACTTTTCTCGACATTACATTGCACAGACTATTTTTGTGCTCATTCACTCACTGAACCTGTCCTTCCCTTTCTCAGACTTCCTCACTCCTCCTTTACTGTCCACCTAACATTGTGCTAACAACAACTTAACATATGATCCTATCACCTCAGTCATGGATACAGATTATAAATAGCCGTGACACGAGGAATGATAATTGTGGTCCTCACTAATATTAGCCGAAGAACATGAATATGACAGATTTATTCCTGCTCTCTGTTTTCTGTACTTTATCAGTCCTCACAGCAAGCCCCATCTTCCCATCACTGCAGGGCTCTTTGACAACATTGACCCCTTCTCAAACATTTCCACATTTTGAAATTTCTGTACCCCTGAGTATGCAAATCCCTCCCCAGCCTCATTCCTCCATCTCGCTTAAAACTTTTGCAATTCACCATCAGTAAGATGTTTGAAGTTTCTTCTCTGTACATGCTCAGTACACTGCAGAGAGGACAGAATGACTCAGGCCCATGTGTTTCTGTACAGATCAGGTGTGTCTCAGAGTCAGCTCTGCAAACCGTCCAGGCCATTCTTATCCCAGTAGAAGGATCTGTATTAATTGGAGTTTGCATCGCCTTTGAGGGCAATTTTCTGTGCCTAATTTACTGATTTCAATTATTGCCTGCACTGGAGGAGTGATACTTGTTTCAGACGCTGAATCTGTGGAGGGTGAGGAATTCAATCACCATGTTTGATTTATTAAAACGTACAAACTATCATCCCTTCACAGAGCAGCTCCTGATAACCAGGGAATCCACATCCCAGTGTTGAGGAGAACATTTCTCAGAGAGACAATCAACAATCGGAATTTAATTTGCAAATGGTCAAAGGCAAGGGAAGGATGACATTGAATTAAAATGAGATTTCAGTGTTCAACAGCTGGTGTTGTGGAGTCAATGCTGGTGAACAGGTTGGCACAGTGGCTCAGTGCTTGGCTCTGCTGCCTCACCGGGACAGCGGGTGGGTCTGGGTGGGATAGTCTTTGCAGGGTCTGTGTGGACTCGATGGGCACATTGGCCTACTTCCACATTGTAAGGATTCTATGATTTTCTTCAATATGCATTTTCCAATGTTTGCTGTCGACCATTTGAGATTTGCATCATCCAATAAAGATCAGTTCTAAAAATGTTCTGTGAGAACTGGGAGTTAACTCACCGCTGTCACCTGTTTGTTCAATTTTGTAAAGAAACTGATTGAACCATATCGTAATCTAACACTCCCCCAGACGATGCCCGCAGACATAAGTGAAAAGCTTTGAGACTTTATCACCTTGGCATTGAGTACAGAGAAATTGACATCACACAGTGATTGATGAAGAAAATGACGTTTTCAGTTTATATTGTGTGGAATTTATTTGTCACGACCCGTCCGTTTGTAACAATTCCACGTAAGTATCTTGCACCTTTCAATTTGTGTGTCTCTGTCTGAGGATTCTCTGCGGGTTCACTCTGCCACTGATATTGACACATGGGCATATTGTGCCCAAAATTCAGACAGTGGCAGAAGATCAGTAATCTCGTCTCAGATTACAGGGACCCCGTGGAATCCACATCATCGCAGATTCCACAGGAATTGCCTGGATAATTATTGCTCTCTGCTGGGAAACATCCATAAATCCACATTTCAATCCGAGACTATGAAGATTTTCGGTGGAATTGATGAAATGAATCACTTTGTGAAAATCTAAGCCGTAAAGTTTGGAAATCCAATTGATTGCATGTTGTTCTGGTTTGTTGAATGAATAAGCAGTAGGCTTCTATGTGCATCTGAAGCTGAAGTTATTTCTGCAATAACATAAATTTGTTTTCAAATTTTGGTTTGACTTTCGGCTAAATGGCTTTGTGCATGCGTGAACCTGTGTTTAGTTTCGATGATTGCAACCCAGCATGTTATTAAGGGAGCCTGAAATATTTGTTGGAGAATTCTGGAATAAGCGATGGTGGAAGAAACACTTAACTGCAAAAGATTTGTCTTCACTGATCTCATTTTTGTCATTTCTTTCAGTTCCACTCAGACCCTGAAAATGATTGGATGTGTAGATTTATGCTCATGTGAAGGAATTGAGAGTTTTTGTAAATTACATTACTTTCAAATGAAAATGTTATGTTGGTTCCAGACAGAAGTGTTGGGACAAGAAAAATCTCTGAAAAGATTATTGAAACTTGAGTACATTGACACTCAGCTATGTAGTTGCTCCATAAAGGAATTCACTGCAGTTCCAGTTTAGAAGTGAGAGTCGCAAACATTTAACCAATTGATACGAACAGGGATATTCTGGTGTGAATATTATTTGAGGGTTGTTTCTTTGTATCGACTCTGGAAGTCGTGATTTGCATAATATGTAACTCATATCCTTTTGTTTCATTTATATATTGTTTTGATGTTAATGAGAGTTGTACGTTTACTGTGTGTTCATTGCCTTTGAATCTGCATAACAAGCACGTAGTTTGGTTTATTTTATTTTATCGGGGAAAAACAAGGACTGCAGACACTGGAAAGCAGAATCTAGATTAGAGTGGTGCTGGAAAAGCATAGCATTTCAGGCAGCATCCGAGGAGCAGGGAAATCGACATTTTGGGCAAAATCCCAAAGGTGTGACTGAGGGGTGGAGAGGACTGGCAGCTAAATGTTGCAGAATACAAAGGCTGTGGGAAAGAAATAAAGGGGGAGCAAGAAAAGAGGAGAAGTTGTATATTTGATAAGGGATGGCATGACGGCTGTACTTACAGGATGTTCCTCTGAATATGTACAGGGAAGTCGTTTGGGTTGAACCGAGAAATAAGAAAGGAATGATCACCTTATTAGGATTGTATAATGGACCCTTCCCCACCACCAGCGGGAATTTGAGGAGAAACTTTGAAGGGGAACTCTGATCTTTGTAAGAACAATAGAGTGGCAATGGGAAGGAATTTTAACTTGCTAAACATAGACTGAGACGTCCATAGTGTTAAGGGTTGAGATGGCGAGGAATTTGGGAAGTGGGTACAAGAACATTTCCTGATTCTGTATGTGGATGGGCCTACTAGAGAACGCACAAGACATGATCTACTGACAGGAAATAGGACAGGGCAGGTCACTGAGGTGTGAGATGGGGAGCACTTTGGAACCACCGACCATAATTCTCTTAGTTTTAGTACAATGATGGAAAAGCATCGACCAGATGCAAAAGTTCAAATTGCATAAAAGCCAATTTTGATGGTTACGTGCAAGAATATTCAAACGTTGACTGGGAACAGATGTTCACAGGCAAAGGGACTGTGGAGAATTGGAAATCTTAAAAATGAGACCACGAGAGTCCAGAGACAATATCTTCCAGTTCAGATGAAAGGCAAGGCTGGTAAGTGTAGGGAATGCTGAACGACAAGAGAATTTGATGTTTTGGTAAGAGAAAGAAGGACACATATGTCAGATAAAGATCGCAGAGATCGCGTGAATATTTAAAAACGTGTAAAGATGTATACTTCGGAGGGAAATCAGGAGATCAAAAAGGGAACATGAGATGGCTTTGGCAAATAGGTTTAAGGAGAAACCAATGGGGTCTCACAAATACAAAAAGGACAAAAGCCAAAGAGAAAATAGGACCCTTCAAAGATCAGCAAGGCAGCAAGGAAATGCTGCGGATGGAGGAAAAATTAACTGAGTATTTTTGCATCATTATTTACTGTGGAGAAAGACATGGAAGGTACAGAATGTGAGGAAATAGATGGTGATTTCTTGAAAAATATCCAGATTGCAGAAGAGGCGGCGCTGGATGTCTTAAGACGCATAAAGGTGGAGAAACCCCAAGGACCTGGTCAGATGAACCGAATAACTCTTTGGGAATCTGGGAAAGTGATTGCTGGGTCTCTTACTGAGATATTTGTATAATCGTTCGTCACAGGTGAGATGCCAGAAGATTGGAGTTTGACTAACGTGGTGCCACTGTTTCAGAAAGGCTTTAAGGAAAATCCAGGGATCTATAGACTGTTGCACCCGATGTTGGTGGTGTGCAGGTTCCTGGAGGGAATCCTCAGGGAGAGGATTTACATGTATTTTAATTGACAATGAATGATTAAAGACAGTCAACATGGCCTTGTGCATAGGAAAATATATCTCACGAACTTGATTCTGTTTTTTTTGAAGAAGTTACGAAGAAGATTGATGACACAGAACGGCGAATGTGATCGATATGGACTTCAGGAAGGCATTCAATCAGTTTCCTCATGGTAGAGTAGTTAGCAAATTTATATTACATTGAACTAATGGAGACCCAAACTTTTGAACAGAAGTCCCTTGAAGGTAGAAGACAGAATGTTAGAGTGAAGGGTTGCTTTTCAGTTTGGAGGCCTGTGACCAGTGGTGTGCTGCAAGGATCGGTGCAGAATCCACGGCGTTTCGTCATTCATATACATGCTTTGGAGCTGAACATTGGAGATCCAGTTGGTCAGTTTGCAGATGGCACCAAAACTAGAGTTGGAGTGGTCAGCGAATAAATATTCCTCAGTGTACACTGGGTCATGATCAGATGTGATAATTGGTTGAAGAGTGGCAGATAGAGATTAATTCAGATGAATGTGAGATGGTACATTTTAGTAAGCCAACTCAGAGCAGGACAAATAGAGTTAATGGTAATGTTCTTGAGAACGTTGCTGAAAGAGGGAGTTTAAAGAGAGTTTAAGGATTACTGTGGATTATGTCTGCCAAAAATGCTTTTGAATGCGAATCTTAGCAGATCGAGTGGATCGGTAGGAGAGACAGCTGGAAGTGATGAGGAATTTGCAACAACAACAGTATGTGAAGGATGGCAGTTACAGAAAGGGGGGAAGTCTCAGATACATTCACATGGATGGATTAACTCCAGGAAGGGTCAGAGAGATAGGCAGCGAGAGCAGGAGTCTTTTGTGGATATAGGTTGGAGGAGTGACATAGGTAGGAGGAGTGCTGAGGATGTTAGACAGGCTTTTAGGGAGCTAGGTTGGAAGCTCAGAGTTAGAACGAACAGAGTTGTTGTCTCTGGTTTGTTACCCGTGCCACGTGATAGAGAGTCGAGGAATAGGGAGAGAGAAGAGTTAAATGCGTGGCTACAGGGATGGTGCAGGAGGGAGGGATTTCGGTACTTGGATAACTGGGGTTCTTTCTGGGGAAGGTGGGACCTCTATAAACAGGATGGTCTGCACCTGAACCTGAGGGGCACCAGTATCCTTGGGGGGAGGTTTGCTAGTGCTCTTGGGGGGGGTTTAAACTAACTCTGCAGGGGCATGGGAACCCAGACTGTAGCTTTAGGGTGCAGGACCTGGAGTGTAGGGAGGTTAGGAATATGGCATCAATCTTAAAGGAGGGTGCCTGTAAACAGAAGAGTGGCTTGAAGTGTGTATACTTTAATGCCAGAAGTATACGAAATAAGGTAGGTGAACTCGCAGCGTGGGTTGGTACCTGGGACTTCGATGTTGTGGCTATTACGGAGACGTGGCTAGATCAGGGACAGGATTGGCTGTTGCAGGTTCCAGGGTTTAAATGTTTTAGTAGGGTCAGAGGTGGGGGCAAAAGAGGGTGTGTGTGGCTTTGCTTGTCAAAGATAGTATTACAGCGGTGGAAAGGAAGATGGACGAAGATTTGCCATCTGAGGTAGTTTGGGTTGATGTTCGGAATAGGAGAGGTGAGGTCACCCTGTTAGGAGTCTTTTACAGGCCTCCTAATAGTCCTAGAATCGTTGAAGAAAGGATTGCGAAGATGATTCAGGAGAAGAGTGACAGTAATAGGGTGATTGTTATGGGAGACTTTAACTTTCCTGATATTGATTGGGAAAGCTATAGCTCAAGTTCGTTAGATGGGTCAGTGTTTGTGCAATGTGTGCAGGAGAGTTTCCTGACACAATATGTAGATAAGCCAACAGGAGGTGAGGCCATACTGGATTTTGTTCTGGGTAACGAACCAGGCCAGGTATTAGAACTAGAGGTAGGTGAGCACTTTGGGGACAGTGACCACAATTCGGTGATTTTTACTCTAGTGATGGAGAGGGATAAGTGTGTACTACAGGGCAAGAGTTATAGCTGGGGGCAGGGAAATTATGATGCGTTGAGGCATGACTTAGGAGGTGTGGATTGGAAAAGTAGATTCCAAGGCAAGAGCGTAATTGATATGTGGAACTTGTTCAAGGAGCAACTATTGAGTGTCCTTGATAAGTACGTACCTATCAGGCACGGAGGAAAGGGTCGTGTGAGGGAGCCGTGGTTTAATAAGGAGTTGGAATCCCTTGTTAAATGGAAGAGGGCGGCCTTTGTAAAGATGAGGCGTGAAGGTTCAATAGGGGCAATTGAGAGTTATAAGGTAGCCCGGAAGGACCTGAAGAGAGAGCTAAGAGCAGCAAGGAGCGGACATGAAAGGTCCTTAGTTGGTAGGATTAGGGAAAACCCTAAGGCTTTCTATAGGTATGTTAGGAATAAAAGAATTACTAGGGAAGGAATAGGTCCAATCAAGGATAGTAATGGGAAGTTGCGTGTGGAGGCTGAAGAAATTGGGGAGGCGCTGAATGAATACTTTTCGTCAGTATTCACTCAGGAACAGGACATTGTTGTCGATATGAATACTGAGGCACGAATAAGTAGAATGGATGGCTTTGAGATATGTAGAGAAGAGGTGTAGGAAATTCTGGCAAGGATGAAAATAGATAAGTCCCCTGGGCCTGATGGCATTTATCCTAGGATTCTCTGGGAAGCAAGGGAGGAGATTGCAGAGCCATTGGCCTTGATTTTTGTATCCTCTTTGTCGACAGGAGTAGTGCCAGAGGACTGCAGACTAGCAAACGTGGTTCCCTTGTTCAAGAAGGGGAGTAGGGATAATCCTAGTAACTATAGGCCAGTGAGTCTCACTTCTGTTGTGGGCAAAGTCTTAGAGAGAATTGTAAGGGATAGGATTTATGCACATCTGGATAAGAATGATGTGATCAAGGATAGTCAGCATGGTTTTGTGAAGGGCAGGTCGTGCCTCACAAACTTTATTGAATTCTTTGAGAAGGTGACGAAGGAGGTAGATGAGGGGAAAGCGGTAGATGTGGTATATATGGATTTTAGTAAGGCGTTTGATAAGGTCCCCCATGGTAGGCTACTGCAGAAAATACAGAGATATGGCATTGAGGGTGAGTTGGAGGTTTGGATTAGGAATTGGCTCTCTGGAAGAAGACAGAGGGTAGTAGTTGATGGCAAAGGTTCATCTTGGAGTGCCGTCACTAGCGGTGTTCCACAAGGATCTGTTTTGGGACCATTGCTGTTTGTCATTTTTATAAATGACCTGGAGGAAGGGTTAGAAGGTTGGGTGAGCAAGTTTGCGGATGATACGAAAGTCGGAGGAGTTGTAGACAGTGAGGAAGGATATGGCAGGTTACAGCGGGATATAGAGAAGCTGCAGAGCTGGGCAGAAAGGTGGCAAATGGAGTTCAATGTAGCTAAGTGTGAAGTGATTCACTTTGGTAAGAGTAATAAAAAGATGGATTACTGGGCTAATGGTAGACTACTTGGTCGTGTGGAAGAGCAGAGGGATCTTGGTGTCCATGTACACAGATCTCTGAAAGTTGCCACCCAGGTAAATAGTGCGGTGAAGAAGGCATATGGCGTACTGGCTTTTATTGATAGAGGAATTGAGTTCCGGAGTCCTGAGGTCATGCTGCAGTTGTATAAGACTCTGGTGCGGCCGCATCTGGAATATTGTGGGCGGTTTTGGTCACCATACTATAGGAAGGATGTGGAGGCACTGGAACGGGTGCAGAGGAAGTTTACCAGGATGTTGCCTGGTATGGGAGGAAGATCCTATGAGGAAAGGCTGAGGCACTTGGGGTTGTTTTCATTGGAGAAAAGAAGGTTTAGGGGTGATTTGATAGAGGTGTACAAGATGATTAGGGGGTTAGATAGGGTTGACAGTGAGAACCTTTTTCCACGTATGGAGTCAGCTATTACAAGGGGGCTTAGCTTTAAATTAAGGGGGGGTAGATATAGGACTGATGTTAGGGGTAGGTTCTTCACTCAGCGAGTCGTAAGTTCATGGAATGCCCTGCCAGTAGCAGTAGTGGACTCTCCCTCTTTATGAGTATTTAAGCGGGCATTGGATAGGTATATGGAGGATAGTGGGTTAGTGTAGGTTAGGTGGGCTTTGATCGGCGCAACATCGAGGGCTGAAGGGCCTGTACTGCGCTGTATTCTTCTATGTTCTATGTTCTATACCCATTTCAAACAGGTATGCTGTTTTGGAAAATGTAGGGCGTGATGGATTCTCAGGGGAACGTAGCACCAATATGCAAAGTTTCTGGTATTGACCCTAGCTCTAATGCAACGAGGGGTACGTCGGATACGAAGAGATTAATTGTGTTAGGGGATTCTGTCGTCAGAGGTACAGACAGACTTTTCTGTGGGCAGCAGAGAAAAAAACACAATGGTGTGTTGTTTCCCTGGTGCCAGGATCAAGGATGTCTCAGAGAGAGGGCAGAATGTTCTCACGGGGGTGAGGGGCCAGCAGGAGGTCATTGTCCATATTGGAACCAACGACATTGGAAGGGAACAGGTTGAGTCTCTGAAGGGAGATTACAGAGAATTAGCTAGTAATTTAAAAAGGAGGTCCTCAAGGGTATTAATATCTGGATTACTCCCAGTGCTACGAGCTAGTGCGGGCAGGAATAGGGCGATAGAGCAAATGAATACATGACGGAGAAGCTGGTGTACAGGAGTTGGATTCACGTTTTTGGATCATTGGAATCTCTTTTGGGATAGAAGGTTCCTGTCAAAGAAGGACGGATTGCACCTAAATTGGAAGGGGACTAATATACTGGCAGGGAAATTTGTAAGAACTGCTTGGATTAAAACGAGCAAGATATGTGCGGGGGAGGGCGGTGGAGTGGGTGGCGGTTGGGGGTAGTGAGGGGTGGGACCCAGGGAGACAGAGAGGAAAGTGATCGATGTGAAACGGTTACAGCTAAGAACAGAAGTGAGTCAAACAGTCAGGGCAGACAGGGACAAGGTAGGACTAATAAATTAAACTGCATTTATTTCAATGCAAGCGGCCGAATAGGGAAGGCAGATGAACTCAGGGCATGGTTAGAAGCATGGGACTGGGGTATCATAGCAATTACAGAAACATGGCTCAGCGAGTGTCAGGATTGGCAGCTGAATGTTCCAGGATACAAATGCTACAGGAAGGATAGAAAGGGAAGCAAAAGAGGAAGGAGAGTGGCATTTTTGATAAGGGATAGCATGACAGCTGTGCAAATGGAGGATATTCTTGGAAATACATCCAGGCAAGTTATTAGGGTGGGATTGAGAAATAAGAAAGGGATGATCACCTTATTGGGATTGTATTATAGACCCTGCAATATTCAGAGGGAAATTGGGAAACAAACTTGTAAGGAGATCTCAGCAATCTGCAAGAAGAATAGGGGAGTGAGGGTAGGGGATTTTAACTTTCCAAACATCTACTGGGACTACCATAGATTTCAAGGATGAGATGGAGAGGAATGTCTTAAGTGTGTACTGGACAATTTTTTGATTCAGTGTGTGGATGTACCTCCTGTAGAAGGTGCATAACTTGACATTTCCTTGGGAAATAAGGCAGAGCAATGAGTGAGGTGTCAGTGGGCGAGCACTTTGGGGCTAGCGACCATAATTCTATTTGTGTATAAATAGTGATGAAAAAGGATAGACAAGATCTAAAAGTTGAAGTTCTAAATTGGGGAAAGGGCAATTTTGACGGTATGAAGCAAGAACTTTCAGAACCTGATTGGAGGCAGTTGTTCACAGATAAAGGGACAGATGGAAAATGGGAAGCCTTCAGAAATGAGATGACAAGAATCTAGAGAAAGTATATTCCTGTCAGGGTGAAAGGGAAGGCTGGTAGGTATAGGGAGTGCTGGATGACAAAAGAACTGAGGGTTTGGTTAAGAAAAAGAAGGAAGCATATGTCAGGTACAGACAGGATAGATCGAGTGAATCCTTCGAAGAATAGTATAAAGAAAGTAGGAGTATACTTAAGAGATTGCTTTGGCAAATACAATTAAGGACAATCCAAAGGGGTTTTACAAATATATAAAGGAGAAAAGGGTACGTAGGGAGAGAAGAGGGCCTCTCAAAGATCAGCAAGGCGGCCTTCCTGTGGAGCCACAGAAAATGGGAGAGATACTAAATGAATTTTGCATCAGTATTTACTGTGGAAGAGGATAAGGAAGATATAGACTGTCGGGAAATAGATGGTGATATCTTGTAAAATGTCCAGATTACAGAGGAGGAAGTGCTGGATGTCTTGAAACGGTTAAAAGTGGATACATCCCCAGGACCTGATCAGGTGTATCTGAGAACTCTGTGGGAAGCGAGAGAATTAATTGCCGGGCCCCTTGCTGAGATATTTGTATGATGGATAGTCACAGGTGAGGTGCCAGAAGACCGGAGGTTGGCAAACGTGTTGCCACTGTTGAAGAAGAGTGGTAAAGACAAGCCAGGGAACTATATTCAGCTGAGCCTGACCTCGGTGGTTGGCAAGTCGTTGGAGGGAATCCTGGCTTTGTGCGTGGGAAATCATGTCTCACAAACTTGATTGAGTTTTTTGAAGAAGTAACAAAGAAGATTGATTCGGGAAGAGGAGTTGATGAGCTCGATATGGACTTCGGTAGGGCGTTCGACAAGGTTCCCCATGGGAAACTGATAAGCAAGTTTAGATCTCGTGGAATACATGGTGAACAGCCATTTGGATACAGAACTGGCTCAAAGGTAGAAGACAGAGGGTGGTGGTGGAGGGTTATTTCGTTCGACTGGAGGCCTGTGACCAGTGGAGTTCCACAAGGATCGGTGCTGGGCCCTCTATTTTTGCCATTTACATAAATGATTTGGATGCGAGCATAAGAGGTACAGTCAGTAAGTTTGCACTTGACTCCAAAATTGCAGGTGTAGTGGACAGCGAAGAGGGTTACCTCAGATTACAACAGGATCTGGACCAGATGGGCCAATGGGCTGAAAAGTGGCAGTTGAAATTTAATTCAGATAAATGCGAGGTGATGCATTTTGGGAAAGAAAATCTTAGCAGGAATTATACACTTAATGGTAAGTTCCGAGGAAGTGTTGCTGAACACAGAGACCTTGGAATGCAGCTTCAGAGCTCCTTGAAAGTGGAGTCGCAGGTAGATAGGCTAGTGAAGAAGGCGTTTGGTATGCTTTCCTTTGTTGGTCAGAGTATTGGGTGCAGGAGTTGGGAGGTCATGTTGCAGCTGTACAGGACATTGGTTCGGCCAGTGTTGGAATATTGCGTGCAATTCTGGTCTCCTTCCTATCGGAATGATGTTGTGAATCTTGAAAAGATTCAGAAAAGATTTACAAGGATGTTGCCAGGGTTGGAGGTTTTGAGCTATAGGGAGAGGCTGAACAGGCTGTGGCTGTTTTCCCTGGAGCATTGGAGTCTGAGGGGTGACCTTATAGAGGTTTACAAAATTATGAGGGGCATGGAAAGGATAAATTGGCAAAGTGTTTTCCCTGGAGTCGGGGAGTCCAAAACTAGAGGCCATAGGTTTTGCATGAGAGGGGAAAGATAGATAAGAGACCGAAGGGGCGACTTTTACACGAGATTGTGGTAACTGTTTGGAATGAGCTGCCAGAGGATGTGGTGGAGGCTGGTACAGTTGCAACAGTTAAGAGGCATTTGGATGGTATAAGAATAGGAAGGGTTTGGAGGGGTATGGGCTGGATGCTGAGAGGTGGGACTAGATTGGGTTGGGATCTCTGGTCGACATGGACGGGTTGAACTGAAGGGTCTGTTTCCATGCTGAACATCTCTTTGACTCTATGACTCAAAGAGATTTTGGAGTGCAGGTTCATTGATCCTTGAAAGTGATGTCTCAGTTAGCTAGGGTGGTGAAGAAGACGGTGAAGTTTCCTTGATTGGTCAGAGCACTGAGTATTGGAATTGAGAGATCATGTTGTGTCTGGACAGGACTTTGTTTCGGCCACTTTTAGAATATAGTGTGCATTTCAGGTCTTCCTCCAAAAGGGAGGATGTCTTGAAACTTGCAACAGTTCGAATAAGATGCATTAGGATGTTGCCAGGATTGGAGTATTTGAGCTACGCGGAGATGCTGAAGAGGTTGCGGTTGTTTTCCCTGGAGTGTCGGAGGCTGAGGGGTAACGTATAGATGTTTACAAAACCATAAGGAGCATGGCCAAGGTAAGTAGAAAAGTTCTTTTCCATGGGTTTTAGGAGTCCAAAACTCGAGCGGATAGGTTAAGGTGAAAGGGGAAAAACTAAGAGGGACCTAAGGGGTAACCTTTTCATGCAAAGGGTGGTGCATGTGTGGAATGAGCTGCTTGACGATATGATGGTAGCTGGTACAATTACATTTAAATGTAATCTGGATATGTAAACGTTTAGAAAGATTTTAGACAGATGTTGGGACAGATGAGACAAGAGTAATTTAGGATATATGGACTGTATGAACAATTTGATCTAAAGGGCCTGTTTCTGTGCTGTAAATCTTTATGACTCTAACTATGCCTGGTAAGTGAATAGCAGTTTACCAAATGTTCCATTTTTAGGTGAATAACACCACTTTCAATCACAATTCTCTGTTAGAAATAAATCCCTATGTTTTCGGTTGAAATGATAGGATATTGCGTGCGCAGAAACATGAGATGATGTTTTGAGTTCAATGATCCATGTTAAATGAAAATGCTCTGATCAACAGTGATTCCATTAACTCTGTTTCTCTCCCCACAGATTCTGCCATACCTGTTGGGTTTTGCCAGTTATATCTCATTCAGTTTCATGTTTTCAGCATTCAAATCCCTTTCATTTATTGCATTAAAATGCTTCACTTCCAAATCATCCCCCAGAAGTAATTCTCAGAAAAATCAAATCCAACGATACTGAAGAGGTGCTTCGTGCCACTCAGTTTGTGCGATAAAATCGACACGAAATCTATACCCGGCCCAGCTTCTTGCACTATGCACGTAATCTCAAATACTTTGACGCTTCAAGTGTTCATACAAGTAGTTTTTAAAGTTTGTGAGGTTTCCTGCTTTACCACCCTCCAGGGATGAATTACCACACCCTCACCATTCTCTGGGTGAAAACACCTTGTCTGATTGCTCTGCCAGCCCAGAAAATCATGATTGATGCAATTGCACCATTACTCCCGCATTTCCCTGTACACCTGAACACCTCTCCCACATCATTCCTCAAAACATTTGCAATAATTTATCTGCATTCCTTTCAATGATACTGAAGGTTATGACAAAAGGACAGCAGGTAAGAGGGGAAGAGGTAACTATCTGGGGCAGGGTAGGATGGAAACAGGCTGCAAGAGTGATTCCAAATGTTGGAAAGTCTGTGAGTGATGGGTTCAGCTGGAACATTGAGTGTTCACGGACAACCCTGTGGGTGAGTGTCAATGACTGTGGCAGGAGAGGTCTCTGAATTTTCCTTGCAGGCGTGGAGGGGGGAGGGACAGAAACAGTCCCTCCTTCACCATGATAACTGTCAGCGTCTCTCTGTTCAGCTCACAATAAACACTTTATTACAACAAGGGAAATGTTCTGGGTACTGGTGATCTCCTCATCTGAATGGGATGTTGTTACGTGCATATTTGTATTTGAGTGTGTTTATTGCGTCCACTTTTTGTCTACTTCATTCATAAGGCTATTTCAGACTCTCTTTCTCTGCCTCTTTCTGTCTGTCTTTGTCTGTTCCTCTCTTCCTCTCTCGCGCTGTGCCCCATCTCTCATCTTAACGCTCTCCCTCTCTCTCTGTCCCACTCTGTATGTGTCCATGCCTGCATCGTTCTATCTCTGTCTCTTTCTCTCTAGCTATCTGCCGGTCTGTCAGTCTTTCTGCGTGAGGGTGTCTGTGTCACGCTCTGTGGTGCAGAGGGGGCTTCATTTCCTTTGTGGCGATCTCCATGTGTGTATGTGTGTGTGGGGGGGGGTGGGTGAGGTGGCTTCATTGCCTTTGTGGGAATCTCCCTGTGTGTCGGCCGGAGGGGTTTTTATTGCCTTTATGGGTATCTCCCTCCGTTTTGGGGACGGGGCAGGGTGCTTCATTGTCTTTGTGGGAATCTGTGTGTGTGCCTGGAGAGGGAGGTGGTTTCATTGCCTTTGTGGGGATTTCCTTGTGTGTGTGTGTGTGTGTGTGTGTCTCAGTAATTGTCCTTGAACATGTCCCTAAGTGTGACACATTTTGACTGTCTTTATGAATGTTAGTGTGGCTTTCCCTTTGTTTGTGTTGGTAAGTATTTCGATTCATGCGTCCATGTGTTTGGGAATGACATTCAGTCTGTCTGAGATCGTTTCTGTAAAGGTGGGCGTTTTTATGTTGGCGTATGTTACTGTACCTCTGTGATTGCGTATCTGTCTGTGTTTTCCACATGTGCATCTGTTGTGTTTGTGCCTGTGTGTATGCTGCATGTCGGATTGCATTTCAATGATGATGTGGTTTTGCGTGTGTGTGTTCTGTGATATGATATGTGTGTGTCTCTGAGTGTCATTATATTAATGTGGGATTGTGGAGTTAGTTTTTGCCTGGCTGTGCTCTTGTTTAAGCAGGTGAGCATGTTGTTCAGACTGTTTTTGGCTGCCTGTCCATGTGTCACAATATTTCTGTGCCCCCAAACTTTTGTCTCTGTGTTTTTTTCTGTGTGTCACTCTGTCTATATCTAATTGTGGCGATGGTTCTGTAACGGTGTTCGAATGTGTTTTTATGTATGTACAAGAAGTTGCTGTCATTCTTGCAGGTTGGTGTGTAATGTCTCTTAATCTGAGGTTGTTAATGTAAGTGTGTGGAGGAGTGAGTGTGATTCTGAGTCTGCGTTCTTATATCTCAGTATGACTATTTCTTTGTGTGTGGACATGTGTGCATTCTGACCATACGTGGGTGTGTTGCTAACTGTCTTCGTATGCCTGTTTTCATGTGTTTGAGTGTGTGTGCACGTGCGCGCATGAATGCTCAAGCCAATGTGAGTAGCTGTTCCCCACTCAGGACTCTGATTGCTTTCCTATGTGTGTTGTGAAGGTATATTTCTTTACTCTTTGGAAAGGAGTGTTCTCACATTTCAGTTGGACTGTGCATGTGTGCATGTTTGTGAGTTGAATGTGCACACGTGTATGTGTTTTTATTTGTCAGTAAGTCCCTATATCATACCTTGCATTTCTGTGTGCTGGTGTGTTTCTGTTTGCATGTGCACATGTGTATGTGATGGTGTGGGCGTGTTTCTGTGTCCCTCTGGGTGTGGTTCTGTCTCTGTCTGATCATGAGACTTCCTCCCCTGAAAAAGGACAGGTGAAACCTTCAGCAGGTGATGTTGCACAGATTGGTCTCAATGGTGCATTTCAGCAACCTGGGAAATATCTAGGTATCAGTATCTGTATCTCCTGCACCCTGTTTGCGGAAATGTTACATCAGTTCAAGGACCGAAGACTAATGAAAAAAAAAGACAGGGAAATATTCAATGAAAGGCAGTAATCCAGTTGTTTCTTCCATGTTTGAAGCAAGGATGCAATACATACACTTTTTTCATGTCGGAGCTGTTTGTATCCGTCCACAAATGTTGTTATAGACTGGATCATTCCACCATACAATGTATCAGCTGAATAGGGCCATTTAGCCCATTGAGAGTGCTCTGTCATTTGATCATGAATTATTTGTTTCTCAATTCTATTCTCCGGCCTTCTCCACACTTCATTTGATTCCGCTATCAACCAGGAACCCATATTTCACTGTTTTAATGCAATTGTTCTGGACCAGACCCTCTAAAAGCATTTTAAGATGGAAGCCCAGACCCTAACGTTTCTATTTGTTTTGTTCATGTGTCAAGTGGATATTCCAGGATTGATGGAGCAGGTAAACATTCATCGGTTTTTTTTTAAGCAAAGTTTATATACAAAGCATCGAATGAAACACATACAAATGCAAACAGAAGACTGCATAACTTCACCCATCCGAAAACTCAACAGACTGTCCCAAATTAATGATTGTTCAAAATTCCTCCCACAACCTCCATAAGCACCCAATGTCAAAACGGGTAAAATCAAACAGAGGGTCTTGCAGAAGAGATGTCAGAGACAGATCAGCATGGAACAACTTCTTCCTTGTCGCTGTTCCTTTTACCAGCAGTTTAAAAATCTGACAACTTGCAAACACCAACCCAAATTAAACCAAACCAGAGAAAATCAGAGGTGGGAGAATTGGCCACACCCCTTTCATTGCAGATGGTTTTATATTTGAATGCCTTTTTGCCTGAAACAGTTTCTGTTAGCTATCATGAAATTTTCTCTGCAACCCATCCAAACTCAACACCCAAGAACCAATGCATTTACAAACACACTAAGAATAAAACCAAGGACACACTACCTTGGTAAACATCATCACGCACTCAACCTTTTCAACTCCACACCACTCTGAAGCAGTGATTTCCACAGATGAAGCACACTTTGGCTGAAGAAATTAATTCTAGTCTCAGTTCCAAATGTCGCCCCTTTATTCTGAGGCTATGTTCTCTGGTCCTAGTCTCTCCGACATGCATAAACACCTCACAAACAGGTGCTGAAATGAAAGGACTGCTTATGGAATGAAGTACAATGCTGGTCTGAGGCTGGGAATGACAGTCTCTGGGGCTGTTTGTAATTGGTGGACTGGGCCATGTTAAAGTCCTCAGTGGAAATCCTGGATGAGCAAACCACCACCATCACAGACATCATGGGCAAATGCATGGAGGACTGCTGAGTGAAGAATGAAATCCGAGTGTTCCACAAGCATCAACCTTCAGTGAATCAGGAAATCCTCTCCCGCTGAAGACCAGTTGAACAACGTTCAAGTGGGAAGACGCTGACCTACAAAGGGAATCTAGATCTGACTTCCGCTGGGCTATCAGGGATGCGAAGAGGGAGGACCAGATCACATAAGAGGTCCATACCTACTAAACAGATTCCTGCTCCCTATGGCAAGGCTGAAAGAACATTTGAGGATGCAAAATGAAGCAGAGCAAGATAGCGGACAAAGACACATCCCTCCCTGATGCGCTTATTCCTTTCTCTGCTTGGATTGAGCAGAATGCCAGTGGCGCCGTGACTCCTGCCCCAACAGCCGCAGACACACTTGTTCCCTCGTTCACCGCTGCACACGTCAGAACAGTTATCCTGAGAGTCAACCCAAGGAAAGTATTGGGCCTGGATGGAGTCCCTTGCCGTGCAATTAGATCCTGAATGGAACAACTGGCTGGGGCACTCACTGACATCTTCAAACTCTCCCTCCAACACGGTGAAGACCCTATCTTCTTCAAGAGGACCACCACCATCCCCCCACACACATTCTCTCTCTCATGTACACACGCATTCTCTCTCTCAAGCACACACTCACTCTCTCTCTCTCACATATACATGCATTCTCTCTCTCACATGCACAAGCATTCTCTCTCTCACGTACACTCATTATCTCTCTCACGTACACACTCATTCTCTCTCTCATATACACATGCATTCTCGCTCTCTCACACACTCATTCTCTCTCTCACGTACGCACTCATTCTCCCTCTCATGCACACACTCATTCTCTCTCTCGCTCATGCACACACGCATTCTTTCTCACATACACACGCATTCTCTCTCTCACATTCACATGCAAACTCTCTCATGCACACTCATTCTCTCGCTCACGCACACAATCATTCTCTCTCACGCACAAATGCATTCTCTCTCTCATGCACACACTAATTCTCTCTCTTAAGCAGACACTCATTCTCTACTCGCATGCACACACGCATTCTGCATCTCACGCACACACACATTCTCTCACTCATGTACACACGAGTTCTCTCTCTCATGCACAAACTCTTTCTCTCTCTCTCACGCACACACTCATTCTCTCATTTATGTATACATGCGTTCCCTATCTCATGTGCACATGCATTTTCTCTCTCATGCACATGCACATTCTCTCTCATGCAGACACTCATTCTCTCTCTCATGCACACCTGCATTCTCTCACACACACACATTCTCTCTCTCATGCTCACACTCATTCTCTCTATCATGCACACACTCATTCTCTCTCTCACGTACACATACATTTTATCTCTCTTGCACGCATGCATTCTATGTCTCTCACAAGCTTATTCTCTCTCACACACATGCAAGCATTCTCTCTCTCACACACACATTCTCTCTCACGCGCACACGCATTCTCTCTCTCATGCACACAAACATACTTTCTCACACACACATTCTCTCTCTCACGCACACATTATCTCTCTCACGCATGCACACATTCTATCACTTGCACACATGCTCATTCTCTCTCTCATGCACACACGCATTTTCTCTCTCACGCACACATTCTCTCTCTCACGCACTCATGCCCTCGATTTCCCTTACACACACACACACTCAGTCTTTCTTGCACCCACACACACTCTCGCACACATGCACTGTCTTTCTCTTTCACACACACTCACTCTTTCTTGTACCCACACACTCTCACAACCCCTCACACAGACTCGCTTGCATTCACTCGCACTTACTCAATATTTCACACACACTTTCTCTGTCCTGTGCGCACATCCTCTCTTTCTGTCTCTCTCTGTCCCGCTATTTCACTGTCGCTCTCTCTCTGTCGCTCTCTCTCTCTGTCCCTGTATCTCTCGTGCTCTCTCTCTTTCTCTCTGTCTGTCTGACTCACGCTCTCTGTCTGTCTCTCTGTCTCTCTTTCTCTGTCTCTCTGTCTCTGTCTGTCTGACTCTCTCTCTCACTCCATCTCCCTCTCTGTCTGTTTCTCTCTCCCACTGTCCCTCTCTCTCTCTCTCCCTCTGTCCCCCTCTCTCTCCGCCCGTCTCTCTGTCCCTCTCTTTCAATCTCCCTCTGTCTCTCCGTCTCTGTCCCACTCTCTCCCTCTGTGTCCCTCTCTCTGTCACTCTGTAACTCTCTCTCTGTCTCTCTATCCCTCTCTCTCTCTGTTGCTCTGTACCTCTCTCTGTCTCCCTGTCCCTCTCTTTCTCTCTGTCCCTCTCTCTCTCTGTCCTTCTGTTCCACTCTCTCTGTGACCCTCTCTCTCTGTGTCTCTCTCTGTCCCTCTCTCTCTGCCTCTATCTCTCTCTGTCTCTCTGTGCCTCTCTCTCTCTCTAATGTCCCTCTCTCTCTCTGTGTCCCTCTCTCTCTGTCCCTCTCTCTCTATCTCTCTGTCCCTGTCTTCTGCCTCTCTCTCTCTCTGCCCTCTCTCTCCCTTTCCCTCCGTCTCTCTCTGTGTCCCTCTCTCACTCTGTCTGTCGCTCTCTCTCTCTCTGATTCCCCCTCTCTCTGTGTACCCCTCTGGGTCCCTCTCACTCTCTGTTCCCCTTTCTCTCTCTCTCTCTCTCTCTGTGTGTGTGTGTGTAACCCTCTCTCTCGCGGTCTGTCTCTCTCTGTCCCTCTCTTTCTCCCGATGTCTCTCTCTCTGTATCCCCTTCTCTCTCTCCGTCTCTCTGTCCCTCTCACTCTATCTCTCTCTGTCCCTCTCTTTCTCTGTCTCTCTCTGTCTTCCCCCTCTCTGTCTCTTTCCCTCCGTGTCTCTCTGTGACCCTCTCTCTCTGTCTCCTCCTCTCTGTCTCTTTCCTTCCGTCTCTCTCGCATACCTCTCTCTCTGTCGCTCTCTCTTTCTGTCTCCCCCTCACTCTCTGTCCCCCTCTCTCTCTTTGTCCCCTCTCTCTCTCTCTGTTTCCCTCTCTTTGTCTGTGTACCTCTCTCTCTCTGTCCCTCTCTCTCTCTGTCCCCCTCTCTCTGTCTTTGTGTCCCTCTCACTCTCTCTCTGTCTTTCTGTCCCTCTCACTCTCTCTGTCTCCCTGTTCCCACCCCCGTCTCTCTGTCTCTCTCTCTCTCTGTCCTCTTTTCTCTCTGTGTGTCCCTCTCTATCTCTGTGTCCCTCTCTCTCTTTGTCTCTCTCTCTCTGTCCCTCTCAATCTATCTCTCTGTCCCTCTCTCCCTGTCTCTCTCTATCTCCACACTCTCTCTCTCTGTCTTTCCCTCCATCTCTCTCTGCATCCCCCTCTCTCTCTGTGTACTTCTCTCTCTCCGCCCACCCTCCCTCTGTGTACCCCTCTCTCTCTGGTTCCCTCTCACTCTCCGTCCCCCTCTCTCACTCCCTGTCACCCTTTCTCTGTCTCTCTCTCTCTGTCCCTCTCTTTCTCTGTGTACCTCTCTCACTCTGTTCCCCTCTTTCTCTCTGTCTTCGTGTCCCTCTTTCTCTGTCTCTGACCTTCTCTCTCCCTGTTCCTCTCTCTCTGTCACCCTCTCTCTCCCTCTGTTTCCCTCTCTCTCTCACGCTGTCCCTGTGTCTCTGTTCCTCTCTCTAGTTCTCTGTCCCTCTCTCTTTGTCTCCCTCTTTCTGTCTCTTTCCCTCCGTTTCTCTCGCGTACCTCTCTCTCTGTGTCCCTCTATATTTATGTCTCCTCCTCACTCTCAGTCCCCCTCTCTCAATGTCTGTCCCCTTTTTCTCTCTCTCTCTCTCTGTTTCCCTCTCTTTTTCTGTGTAACTGTCTCTCTCTGTCTCCACCCTCTCTCTCTCTCTGTCCCTCTCTCTCTGTCACCCTGTCCCTGTCTCTATCGCGCTCTCTGTTTCTCTGTCCCTCTCACTCTATCTCTCTGTCCCTCTCTCCCTGTCTCTCTCTGTCTCCACACACTCTCTCTCTCTCTGTCTGTCTTTCCCTCCGTCTCTCTCTGTGTCCCCCTCTCTCTCTCTCTGTACCCATCTCTCTCTATCTGGGTCCCTCTCACTCTCTCTCACCCTCTCTCACTCCCTGTCACCTTTTCTCTCTCACACTCTCTGTCTCTCTGACCCTCTCTCTCTGTTCCTCTCTTTCTGTCCCCCTCTCTCTTCCTCTGTGTCTTTGTCCTTCACAGACTGGAGTGATTTACAGCCTGGAATCGAATCAATGGGTTCAGGGTGGTTCAGATACAGAATAACAGATAGCCCTGAGTGAGATACATTCTGGAATCTAATGGAGGGATATGCGAAGCTTTTTATGTGGAATAAATTGTAAATGGGAGAGAGTCACAAAGTGGACTATAGGCCAAGTGCTTTCAAATCTTGTCTCGACTTAAATGTAATGAAGTCACAAACTACACGACTTCACTGACTCCCCACGGATCCATGGGGACATTAGACTGACCCCACTGTGTTTCTGTTGCTGACACCTGGAGACATTAGTCTGACCCCACTCTGTCTCTGTCACTGACCCCTGGGGACATAAGACTGACTCCACTGTGACTCTTTCACTGACCCCAGGGGACATTAGACAGGCCCCACTTTGTCAGTGTCACTGACCCCTGGGGACATTCGACTGCCCACACTGGTCTCTGTAACTGACCCCACCAGGGGACAAATGACTGACCCCACTGTGGCTCTGTCACTGAACCCTGGGGCATTAGATTGACCACACTGTGTCTCTGTCACGGAACCCTGGAGGCATGAGACTGACTCCACAGTGTCTCTGTCACTGACCCCACGGGATATTAGACTGAACCCACTGTGTCACTGTCACTAACCACTGGGGACATTCGATGACACTTTTGTGTCTTTGTCTCTGACCCCCTGGGTCATTAGACTGTCTCCACTGTGTCTCTGTCACTGACCCCTAAGGGCAATAGACTTACCACACTGTGTCTCTTTCACTGACCCCAGGGGGCATTAGTCAGACCCCACTGTGTCTCTGTCACTGACCCCTGGGTACATTAGACTGACCCCACTGGGTCATTGTCACTGACCCCTGGGGACATAAGGCAGAACTCACTTTGTCACTGTCACTGACCACTGGAGACATTCGATGACACCATTGTGTCTCTGTCTATGACCCCCAGGGTCATTTGACTATTCCCACTGTGTCTCTGTCACAGACCCCTGGGGACGTTAGACTTAACCCACTGTGTCACTGTCACTGATCCGTGGGCACATTAGGCTGAATCCACTGTGTCTCTGTCACTGACGCCTGGCGACATCAGACTGACCCCACTGTGTCACTGTCACTGAACACTTGGGTCATTAGACTGAACCAACTGTGTCACTGTCACTGAACCTGGGGACATTATACTGGTAGCACAGTATCTCTGTTACTGACCCCTGGGGGCATTAGACTAACCCCACTGTGTCTCTGTCACAGACCCTGGGGGAATTAGACTGACCCCACTATTACTCTGTCACTGTCTCCTGGGTACATTAGACTGACCATGCTGTATCTCTGTCACTGACCCAAGGAGACATTAAACCGATCTCCCTGTGTCGCTCTCACTGACTCTTGGGTACATGAGACTGACCCCACTGAATCTCTGTCACTTACCGCTCGGCACATTAGGCTGAGCCCACTGTGTCACTGTCACTGACCACTGGGGACATTCGATGATAACATTGTGTCTCTGTCTCTGACTCCCAGGGTCATTAGACTGTCCCCATTGTGTCTCTGTCACTGACTCCTGGCGACATTAGATGGACTCCACTGTGTCACTGTCACTGACCCCGGGGGACATTAGACTGAACCCACTGTGTCACTGTCACTGAACCCTGGTGACATTATACTGATACCACAGTGTCTCTGTCACTGACCCCTGGGGGCATTAGACTGACCCCACTGTGTCTCTCTCACTGACCACTGTCGTCATTTGCCAGACCCCACTGTTTCTCTGTCACTGTTTCCTGTGAACATTAGACTGACTGCGCTATGTCTCTGCCACTGACCCCAGGGGACATTAGACTGATCCCACTGTGTGTCTCTCACTGTCCCCTGGGGACACTAGACTGAATCCACTGTTTCTCTATCACTGACCACTGGGGGCATTCAAATTAACCTATGTGTCGCTGTTACTGACCCGCAGCTACTTTGACTGACCCCACTGTGTCCCTGTCACTGACCCCTAAGGGCAATAGACTGACCACACTGTGTCACTGTCACTCACCCCTGGGGAAATTAGACTGACTCACTGTGACTCTTTCACTGACCTCAGGGGACATTAGACTGATCCGACTGTGTCTCTGTCACTGACCCCTGTGGACATTAGACTGACCCCATAGTGTCTCTGTCACTGACCCCACGTGATATTTGTCTGACACACCTGTGTCTCTGTCACTGACCCCTGGGGCGTTAGACTGACCCCACTGTGTCTCTGTCACTGAGCCCAGGGCACATTAGACTCACCCCACTGTGTCTCTGTCACTGACCCCTGTGGACATTAGACTGACCCCACTGTGTGTCTGTCCCTCACCCAGTCACTATTGCCTTGCAGGGTCCTTCTCTCACCACAGTTCGGCAACTGGTGAGTTTAACGTCGGGCCCCCACAGGGTTGGGAACGCAATACATTTGGAGGGCCTCGGCCTGTATGGAGTAACACAGCTCCTGCTGTTAGCTCTGAATTACAAAGCATCCATCCAGCTAACTGAGAGTCTGAGAATCTCTGCCGTTTAGATGAAGACTATTTGGCCCATTGAGGCTGCACTGCCCCTCCGAAGATCAACCCAACCAAACACACCCCCTACCCTGTCGCTCTAACCTGCATTTCCCATGACCAACCCACTCGAGCCTGCTCCTCCCTGGACACTATGGTGAATAATGTGAAACATTGCCATCCTTCCGTGGTTCCTAACAATTACACTCGTATTGTATTAAGGTATTGAAGTAATTCATGTTGGTATTTCAAAGGCTGTGTGCTGCCTTGATACAGGATGGTGCAAGGATAAGTGAGGACCCAGCGGGAGATTTCCGTTAAAAAATAAACTAGTTTCATTCATTCAGACAGTCTCTAATTTTCCTGCTCCTGGCCACCAGAGGGATGCACTCCTCCTCCCCCTCACGGCCCAATTCCTCCTTGTCAGCACTTCTCTGTCGGGGAAGATTCCTCCACCACTTGGTCACCACCTGCCAGCCTTGCATGTGTCCTACACCTCTGCGTTGCAGCGGTGACATCGGCCGCCTCAATTTCTCCACCCCCTCACCACCTCCACCCTCACCCCCTCCGAATGTGCAGTAGTTCACTCTCTCTGCACCAAACCCCTTGTTCACTATCAAACCCGCTGACAAAGGTAAGGCTGTGGGCGTCTGGAGAATGGTCCTCTATGTCGCAGAGGCCGATTGCCAACTCTCCGACATCACGCCTGAACTCCCCCTTTCCCATGACCCCACCGTGACCAATCAGGCCAAATCACTCACACTCTCCATGCCGTCATTGCTTCCAATGATTCCCCCATCCACTGTCCCCAAAATCATAATTCCCCGGCCCATACTGCACGTTTCTACCTGTTCCCCAAGGTCCACAAGCCTATCTACCCTGGCCAACCCATCATGTCAGAATGCTCCTGCCTGACTGAACTCATCTCATCCTTACCTCGAATCCATCCTCTCCCCCTTAATTCAGGCACTTCCCAGCTACATATTCAACACCAACCACGCCCTCCATCTCTTGAGCAACTTCCAGTTCCCCGCTCCCAGTGCTTTTTCTTCACAATGGATGTGCAGTCCATATAAACATTCATACTCTACAAGGAAAACCTCCAGGCCCTCTGCTTGTTCCTCTCGAATGGACCCATTCAGTCTCCCTCCACCAATACCCTCCTCCACCTTCCCGAACTGGTCCTCACCCTTAATATCTTTTCCTTTAACTCCTCCCATTTCCTCCAAATCCAGGGTTTTCCATGGGTACCCGGATCAGCCCCAGCTATGCCTCCCTCTGACGGCTATATCCAACAGTTCCTCCTCTGAACATGTACAGGCACTGTGCCCCAATCCTTCTACTGTTCCATCGATTACGGCATCCTGCACCCAGGCTGAACTGCAGCAGTTCATCGATTTCACCCACAATTTCCACCCCGCCCTCAAATTGACATGGTCCATCTCAGCCACCTCCCGGCCCTTTCTTGTCCTCACTATTTCCATCTCCAGTGACAGTCTCCAGATGGACGTTTACTGCAAAACCACAGACTCCCATAACTACATGGACTGCACCTCCTCCAACCCAGTACCCTGAAAGAACTCCATCCCATTCTCTGGATTCCTCTGCCTCCGCTGCAACTGTTCAGTGTGGAGACATTCCAATCGTGAGCATCCCAGATGTCCAACTATTTCACACAGCGTGCTTTTCCTCCCTCTGTCATCTCGATAGCCCTCCCCCATACCACCGCCATTACCTGCTCTAATAGTCTAAACCCACTAATGGGTTTACGAATAACAAAAAGATGGGGTACTGGGCTAATGGTCGGATACTTGGTAGTGTGGAAGAGCAGAGGGATCTTGGTGTCCATGTACACAGATCTCTGAAAGTTGCCACCCAGGTAAATAGTGCAGTGAAGAAGGCATATGGCGTACTGGCTTTTATTGGTAGAGGAATTGAGTTTCGGAGTCCTGAGGTCATGCTGCAGTTGTATAAGACTCTGGTGCGGCCGCATCTGGAATATTGTGGGCAGTTTTGGTCGCCATACTATAGGAAGGATGTGGAGGCACTGGAACGGGTGCAGAGGAAGTTTACCAGGATGTTGCCTGTTATGGTAGGAAGATCCTATGAGGAAAGGCTGAGGCATTTGGGGTTGTTTTCATTGGAGAAAAGAAGGTTTAGGGGTGACTTGATAGAGGTGTACAAGATGATTAGGGGGTTAGATAGGGTTGACAGTGAGAACCTTTTTCCACGTATGGAGTCGGCTATTACAAGGGGGCATAGCTTTAAATTAAGGGGGAGGGGGGTAGATATAGGACTGATGTTAGGGGTAGGTTCTTCACTCAGCGAGTCGTAAGTTCATGGAATGCCCTGCCAGTAGCAGTGGTGGACTCTCCCTCTTTATGGGTATTTAAGCGGGCATTGGATAGATATATGGATGATAGTGGTTTAGTGTAGGTTAGGTGGGCTTTGATCGGCGCAACATCGAGGGCCGAAGGGTCTGTACTGCGCTGTATTCTTCTATGTTCTATGTTCTATGTTCTACAGGGCATTAGACAGCACGTCGTCCTGTTGGCCCAGAAACGAATGGGGAATAGACAGGAATGGAGATAGTCGAAGCTGCCATATTCGCTCCAACATTGCAGTCGAATTAGACATATGCATCACATTGTACACAGGAGGCCATTCAGCCCTTTGAGTGACATACTCGCCTTTCGTGCATAAGATCTTTTAATAAAAATGTATCAATATCAAATTTAAATCTGTCAACATGTCCAACGCCCACTGTTGTTTGTAGAACAGACCTCGCCCACCCTTTGTGAGCAAAAACGCTTCCTAATTGTCTGGCTCTGATGCACCCATGTTCTAAAATCTCTAAACAATGGAAACTGTTTATCTTTATCTGCACTGTGTGGTTTTCCTGTTCGTATCTTGGAGACGTACACACTGAGGAATCTATGCAGAAATCAATCATAGAATCCCTACACTGGTGACAGAGGCAATTTGGCCCAAGCACTAACCACCTGAAGAGCATTCTCCCCAGACTTTCTACCCCCAGCCTATCCCTATATCCGCGCATTCACTACAGCCAATCTGCTTCACCTGTGCATCCGTAGTCACGACGAGCTAATTTAGCTTAGTCAATCCACCGAATTTTCACATCTCTGGACTGTGGGAGAAATCCGGTGTACTCAAAGGAACCCACACAACACGGGGAGAATATGCAAACCCCACTGGAACATGCCCAAAGTTAGAACCGGAGCCCAACCCCTGGTGCTGTGGGGAGCAGTGCTGACCACTGAGCCATTGTGCTTCCTCATCAGTAATGTACTGATTATTGCACTGGCCCTCATTTCTCCTGATATATTTTCTGTTAAACCCAACAAAGTCTGCTTGCCCTTGTAATTCCATACGTTGATCTCTATGATTCTGCATATTCCTATGCAAGATCGTTTCTTGCTTTTTTAATTGCTCCAGCTCAGACTGAATATACTCCACTACCCTTTCCTTCCTACGTGTCTTTTTGTAAAGACACATAAACCACAATATTTCGAACAGTCTTTCATATTCCAGTCGCTGAAGACCAAGAGAACAGACTGACACCCATATGGTCATCATCAACTGTGAATGGTAAAACATGCATTTTCTCTTTGAGTCCTGACTGCAGAATGAACCTTTTCAAGAGGAAATAACCACCCCCCCCCCCAACACTCCTGCCCTACTCCTCCCCACCAGTCTGCCAGAATAAACATCATTTATTGTTTTTGCAGTTCGAAGGAAGGGTCGCTCGACTCGAAATATTAACTAGATTTCTCTGTCAACCGGTGTTGCCTGACCTGCTGAGTTTCTCCAGCTACTCTCTGTGTTTGATCCAGAAGGAAATTCCGTTTTAGCGGATGTCGCACAAAAAATACATGGAGAAGAAGCGATTGCTGAGGACTGATCCTTTTAACAAGAAGAGCCACTTTCAGTCCCAATGTGAAGTATACATGCAAAGATCTGAAAATTGTTAAAATCTAAAATGATAACAAGAGAGAGCTGGAGAAACTCAGCAGATCTGGCCGCGTCAGTCGACAGAGAGAAACAACGTTAACGTTTTGACGTTTACGTAAATTGAGTCACAGAGACGCACAGCATGGAAACTGGCCCTTTGGTCCAACTCATTCATGCTGAACGATACCCGAACCTAATTTCCCCCCATTTGCCAACACTTGGCCCATATCCCTCTGAACGTTTCCTATTCATATACTCATCTAGATACCTTTTAAATATTGCAACTGTACGAGAGTCTACCACTTCCGTTGGGAGCACATCCCATACAGGCACCACCCTCTGAGTGAAAACGTTGCCCCAATTGTCCCATGGATGTCTTTTCCCTCTCACCCTAAACATATGCCCTCTAGTTCTGGACTAGCCCGCTCCTGGGAAAAAAAAAACTTATCTAATTATCCCAGCCATGCCTCTCGTGATTTTAGAAACCTCTATAAGTTCACCACTCATTCTCCAATGATCCAGGGAAAACAGCCCCAGCCTGTTCAGCCTCTCCCTGTAGCTCAAATACTCCAACCCTGGCAAAATCCTTGTAAACTTTTTCTGAACCCTTTCAAGTTTCACAACATCCTTCCGAAAGGAAGGAGACCAGAATTGCATGCAATATTCCAAAGTTGCCTCGTCATGTCATTGTCCAGCCTCAGCATGACTTCCCAACTCCGATCCTCAATGGTCTGACCAAGAAAGGAAAGCATATCAATTGCCTTCTTCACTAAACTATCACCCTGCGATTCTAATTTCGAGAAACTATAAACCTACACTCCAAGGTCTCTTTGTTCAGCAGCACTGCCCAGAACCTGAACACTAAGTGTAAAAGTCCTGCTCTGATTCTTTACAAAGCATGGAAGATTCTCATTGCACACAAGAGCACGGGAAGAAATTGAGCTTTATGTTGGACGCAAAATTTTGCAGTGTTTATTAAATGCATTGACCATTGTCAAGAAAAGCGTCCAAAGGAATGCAACACTTTATGTAGCTCTGACCTGAACTTAGTTTGCGTCATTGCATAGATGCATGTGTTTGCACAAGAACTCAAATGGGTGAGCAGATACCCAGTCTCAGTGGCAATGTATGGGGAGGAAATATAATGTATTTGATCAAGCACAGCCAAGGTGTTGACCAAAGAAGTGACTGCAGATGTCATATTTAGCAGTATAAAACTGGCCGACACCATAAAGAGAAGAAGAATCGATTTTCTTCGAGTGTTAATCTCTGGATCGCTCTGCTTTTTAGACTGCTGAGCCTGAAGTCTTCTGCGACGAATATTGCTTACTACAATGTGTCTGGCAGTCAAAGCATTAAATAGTAATATCAAAAAGAAAAGAATCCATGTAACTAAAAGATTTTGCAACTTCTCATAAGCTGCACCTGTTGTTGATTTGAGAAAATTCATACTGGGACGGTATCCCCAGTGAATATTGTTAATTGTGCGTTGATGTTCATATGCAAACCAAAATGGAATGTTCTCTAAGTACACCAGCACCGTGACAATTATTATGACCGTAGATGCAGTTCTCACTGTGCTATACTTGGTTTTATGCTTCGCACAGCATATAGCTATAAATCGGTCAAAGGTGAAGCAGACTGTGTACCACACCGACAGATACACATTAGTGCAGCTCATGTCCAATATAAGTTTGATGACCACAGTGTAGGAGAGGAATGAATATGGAAACGTCTGCTCAAAATTTGAAATAAAATAACGTTAATGAGCATGACCAGCAGATCTGCTGTCACCATCGCCAACATGTAGATTGAAATACATTTGGAAAGGCCACAATTTCCTCTCAAGAGAATCACAGTTGGCAGGAGGTTTGCTGCAGGTAAAGAAGAAAAATACGTAAGTTAGCGAACACAGAACAATAGAATAGATGATGGACCGAGCAACATTATCACCAAGTTATTAATTCAGAAATCCAAATAATAATTTAGGGGTTTTGGCTCAAATCTGAATTAGACGTTTTAATTTGAATTCGTATAGTTTGAATTCAATAAACATCGAGAGCTACTAATGTAATGATGAAAATGGAATAATTGTCAATTGTCAGAGGAAATCCCATTTGATTCAGTAATGTCCTTTAAAAAGAAACTGCTGCTCTTACCTGTGATTCAGGGCCATAACAATATGGTTGATTCACAACTGCTTTCTGGGCTCTGAGGAATGGGCAATAAATGCTTGCCTATCTTGTGGCACACACCTCCCATGTGGAATAAAATATTAGATTTATTGACATTTCACCTGCCAATGTGTAGATGCTGTCCAGTGTATTATGAATTGTGGGTGTCCTTTTGTCATAACCAAAATTATTAACGATAATCCTTTTGAAGCAACGCATTGTGGATTGAATTTGCTTGGCGGACGGCAAGGATTCTTCCCAGAGTTTGGAGATGCACCCCATAGAAAGCATTCTACCTGGATGCATCACAGCGCGGTGTAGCAACTGTTCTTTGCAAACTACAAGAACTACTAGGAGACATGATGACAGCCCAGCCCATCATGATGACACACGCTTTCCACCCATTGACTCGAAATTTACTTTCCACTGCCTCAGCAAAACAACTAACGTTATCAAAGTCTCCTCCCATCACAATTCTACTATCTTCCAACATCTTCCGTCGGGAAGAAGTCATAAATGTCTGTAATAAGTGCAAATAGAAACAGAATTATTTTCTTCCCAGTTGTTCTCAGACTTCTAATAGACCTCATAATTGCTACATTTATTACAGAATCTAGAATCGCTACTGTGGGGGGTAAGGCCATTGGGCACAACCAGTCCACACCTGCTCTATGAAGAGCGCCCCACCCAGAATCACCCTACGGCCTTATCCTTGCAACCTTGCATTTCCCATTTCCAAACCATCTACCCTGAGTTCTGTTGGTCTTGCTCTCTGTGAAACTTCTCTGCAGCTGTATTCTTTGCTCTGTTAAATTGCCCTTTGCAATGTTAACGGTATGACCTGCCTGCATTGCATGCAAAACAAAGCTTCTCACTTTACCTAGTCACATTTGACAATAATAAATCAAATCAAATCAAATCAAATCAATGGTTTAGTAAGGAAGCTCAGCACCAGTTTCTCAAGGTCAATCTTGATAAATAACAAAGATTGACTCACTCCCCTGGAAAGCAGGAAGAAACAACATAGAGCGATAGAGGAATCCATTCTGAAGAAACGATAATCCTGGCTTGGGCGTTAGTTTTCCGCAATACATCAATAAACAGGTCCCATAGCCGAATGCACATCTCACTTTTTTGTATGAACGTATGAAACAGGAACAAGAGTAGTGTTTACGACCTCTCGAGCCTGCTGTGACTTTAAATACAATCGTGCTGTTCTGTCTGCATTTTGAACTCCACATTCCCATCGACCCAAGACAGCCCTGGATTGATCAGCTATACATGAATCTATCAACACCAGTTTGGAAAAGTATTGAAGAATTCTGCCTCCATCACCTCCTGATGCAGTTAAACTAAATTCACATAACACCCCAGAGAGCGAGAGAGAAAAAACAAACTGGCATTCACTTTCTCAAACGGTGACCCCCAACTTTAAAGCAATGAAATCAGACATTAGGATTCATTTCTTTTCACAACGGGAGGGAGAGGTTTGGAAATCCCTCCCAATCTCTGCATTTGGCAATCCATGAGTTGTTCAATTTCAATCAGAAATCAACAATTGTTCTCTTAAACTAAAGTATTGAGTAATACTGGCCAAAGGTAAGTCAATAGACTTAGGTCACAGCTCATTGACAGGCAGAACAGGCTCGATGGGCTGAATGGCCTATTTCTGTCCCTATGTGCATTGTTACATGACGATCCACAATGTGTTCAAATGTAATTATAAATGTTGCCCTTTGCTGGACTCCCCACACCACTGCACATGGATTGGTGGTGGGTAAAAATTGTCTGAATCAGTCTGACAGACACAGGGAGAGCGAGGCCAGCACAATCAACACAGATACACCCACACACATGATCACAAACATACAGAAGCTCACACAGAGGCATTTATCTGCACACAAACAGGCACATGCGCAATCACACACACATACACACACACACACACACACACAAACACACACACACACGCACACACACACGCACACACACACGCACACACACACGCACACACATACATACAAGGCTGGAGTAGAGTTGCTAACAATTGTGCTGAGGTCTCTCAGTCAGTGAAAACACTCAGGGGAGCAAGGTTTGTGATTCCTCTGCAGTGAGGTATGGTTTGTCTTTAAGCAGCGTTCCTGAAATAATAGACATGAAATAGAGTATTTCTGCTTTAATTGTATGCAAGAACCTTGGAGTGAATCGTCTCTTCAGGAGACTATGGTGAATTTTATAACACTTTCTGCAGGTGTGTTCTGATGCAAATCGTAAAATCTAAGTGAGAACTGATACAAAATTGGAGTGGATAAAAATATTCATCTTCTTCTCCTCATGTCTCAGGGACAATATCGCACAACTGATTTGTGTTTCCAAAGAAATACTTTGTAGAACGGAACAAACATGCAGTGTGAGAGATTCACACAGCTTGATCGTTTCTCTGAGCAAAGTCTGATTTTGCTATGGCGTGGGGAGTCCAGTTGAGGATGGCACTATTTAACTGAAAACAAATGGACAGCCAGACGGAGAGAGAGAGAAAGTCCGAAACTTCGATTAACAACATTTTGATTAATTCATTCAAATCTCCATTGGAAAAAAAAGGAATTCCCATTGCGCACACATGCAAATAAGCATATACAAGTACAGAGAGACAGAGACACACAAACTTATACAAGCACACATCATCATCAGCATCAATTTACCACCTTAAACACAATCGTGACACAGACAGACGGTTTTGAACCCCAGTTCAACGGCTTCACTTCCAAAACAACAGAGACGCTACTGCAGAGACATACAGTCACAGAGATACACACGGAAATATAAACGTAGTCATATTAACACACTGAAGGCACAAACATTTAGATGGTGTCAGAAGTCACATGTTGTAGAGCAACAGTTTTATTTGTAAGCTTGTGATTTTTCATAAATTTTTTTGGACTCTGACCTGCTTTAGTGCGACTTATTATCTTGTCCACCTCAGTCCAACACTGGCACAGACACAGAGATAGACTGTGATACATATACACAAGCAAAGAAACGCACTGTAATAGACACACTTCTATACACTGAAACACGCACATGCACCTCTGTCATGCACACAAATACATCAACAGAAACATGCAGATCGATAGCGAGGGAGATACACATATGCGCAGACACAGACACTCACATATACAGAGAGATGTCTAGAGATGGATGCATAAACAGAGAGAGAAAAACAGGCGGACACAGAGACACCCACACACAAAAGCAACACACAGAGACACACACTCGCATATATGCACTCACAATCACATGTATACGCACACAGATACTCAGACATGTGCTCACCGACAGTCAGAGGCACACATGCATGTAGAAACACACTATCATACATGTCCTCGAATTGTGAAGGCTGGCATGAGAACACATGGTTTTAAATTGAGGAGTGATGTTTATAGGAAAGATATCGGAGGTAGGTTATTTACTCAGAGATTAGAAAGGACATGTAATGCCATGCCTGCAGCAGTGACAGACTTGCCAATTTTAAGGGCATGGAAATGATCATTAGATAAACATGTGAGTGATAATGGAATAGTTTAGGTTAAGTGGACTTGAGATTATTTTCAAAGGTCGGTGTAACATCGAGGGTCGAAGCGCCTGTAATGTTCTCTGTTCCATTAATTGCTTTTCTTTCCAATAACTAAATTAGAAATTAGTCGATTTTTTTATGAATATGTACGTTTGATGGAAAGTTTTGCATAATCTCAGGTTGTGAGTTGTGCCATTAAAACAATTTGTGAAGAAACCAAGCAAAACTTGCCCGGTGAGTAGAATGCGAGACTGCCTTTGTGGGGATGAAGGGAATTTGAATCAAAGGGCCCAATGTCGCCATCCGTGAGCTTTACAGAGTTTTCAAATGGCAGTTCATGCTGTTGACTTGGGGCTGAGTGCTGTCATGTTCTAGGATAATGAATCTGAGATAGAGAAGTTCATAGTGTTTGACTCTTGGCAAGAATGCACATCTTAGGAAAACACGTCCCGGAGAAATAGAAGATTTAGGATTGCCGTTGGCTGTTCAATACCAAGAGGTCTAAGCCCAACTGGGAAAAATAAAATGCGAAGTTACACTGAACAGAATCCACTGGCCTTCATTGAAAACTTTCCAACAAAAAATACAAAACAATTTAGGTGGATCTATTCAATATAAAGATCATGCACCTTATTGGAACACATAATGTAATGGCCAATGCATTGTCTCATGTGTCAAATTCTGAAATAAACGAAAGATATAAGGAACCCTGATCGTTAAACATTGTCAGATGGGAGAAAAAATAAATGGATTCTAGTCTGATGTTTTATTATTGTACATCATATACTTTGTACGGAAATGCTTTTTGAATGGCATTTCAGTTTCATAAGTGCTGAATCATATGAAAAGCATTCTTTTCGACATCTGGATTTTAATTGTTGACTGAAATGAGAAGAGATCTACTTCAAAACCAGAGGTCCAGTGGAGGATTGATGCATGATTCAGAACCAATTCACTTGTCAGTGAGAGTGACCCAATGGCTGAATGTTTGCAGATGAACAGAGGTACTTACAGATAGAGCCTTGGTTAAGAACAAAGAGTTGCTTGGTTTGTAAACCACCGACAGATTATCAATACCAAAGGCCTTCTCACTGGCTGCAGTGACGTGATTGTTTCTAAAACAGCTGAACCACTTGGGGCTCTGAATTAAATCCAGTGAAGCCTCAGACCTCCACCTGATAGGAGGTCTCTCTCTGTTCCCTGCAGTAACGTTTTCCTTCCGCAGTTCATGGGAGCTCAGCCGTTTAATGAGGATGACAGAGAGTATTTCCAGCTGTGAATCAGTCTTCGTTCCTTTTGTATATCAATAAGAGCATTGAGAGAAGGAAGACTGTGAAACAACATTTTGACCAGAAGAGAATCAATACAAATAAATATTTTTCATTGTGAAGAGGAGTTCGGACTTCCTTCTTAGTTCTTCCCGCCATCCACGACATTATTTCATTTTATCTCATCTGTGTGTGTGTGTGTGTGTGTGTGTGTGTGTGTGTGTGTGTGTGTGTGTGTGTGTGCGCGTGTGCATGTGTGTGTGTGCGCGCGTGCATTTGCGTGTGTGTATGCATGTGCGTGTCAATGTGTGCAGATCTGTTTGCATGTGTGTGTGCGCATGCATGTGTGTGTGTACAAGCATGTGCATGTGTGAGTGTGCATGTGTGTGTGCGTGCATGTGTGTGTGCGTGTGTGTGTGTGTGTGCGTGCATGTGTATGTGCGCGTGCATGTGTGTGTGCATGTGTGTGCGTGCGTGCATGTGTGTGCGTGTGTGTGTGTGTGCGTGCATGTGTGTGTGCACGTGCATGTGTGTGTGCATGCATGTGCATGTGTGTGTGTGTGTGCATGCATGTGCGTGTCAATGTGTGCAGATCTGTTTGCATGCGTGTGTGCGCATGCATGTGTGTGTGTACAAGCATGTGCATGTGTGTGTGTGCATGTGTGTGTGCGTGCATGTGTGTGTGCGTGTGTGTGTGTGTGTGCGTGCATGTGTATGTGCGCGTGCATGTGTGTGTGCATGTGTGTGCGTGCGTGCATGTGTGTGCGTGTTTGTGTGTGTGCGTGCATGTGTGTGTGCACGTGCATGTGTGTGTGCATGCATGTGCATGTGTGTGTGTGTGTGCATGCATGTGCGTGTCAATGTGTGCATATCTGTTTGCTTGTGCTTTTGTGTGTATATGTGTGTGTGCCTCTGTTTGCACGTGCATTTCTGCGTGTGAGAGTATATACATGTGTGTGTGTCTCTGTGTGTGTGTCAGTTTACATGGGCGAGTGTGCATTTGAGTGTGTCGGTGTATGTGCAAGACTGTGACTCGAAGGGAATTGCACATTTAAGTTATTGCGTATAGATTGATGGCCAATAAAAGTTTGGCTGTTTCTGGAGTCTTATGATTAACATAAATAGGAGGTTCCACGCAGTGCAGATGACTGGTCAATACATTCTGTTAATCTTAGTTGGAGAAAATTGTAAATTCTATATACATTGTTTCATCAAAAACTTTTGTATCAACTGCATCAAGAGTGGGTAATGATTTCCAGTGCTCAGCCCCATACAAGTACCGCCTTCTAAATTGCCTTGGAAACATTGAGACACAGGCTCCTGAAGAAACGAGACCGGACTGCAAGGACGGTTTTCCTTCATTCTATTGTATTAAGAAGCTTATTAAATATGGATTTTTATAAAATGATTAAAAATTGAGTTCGGATTTTCCTGTCACAATTATTTAAATTCTGTTTTATTGTTTTCATTGATTTCTTTTTAATCCAAAAATACATTTTATGAATTTAAAAAAAAGAGATCTTTATATATGAATAATCACAAAGGCAATACAGTTCTGTACAATAGCATAACAAGAAAACTAACCAAACAAAAAAAGATGCATCTGAGACAAAAATAAATAAATAGACTTGGGACACTGGAACCTTTCGATAATTGAACAGAGGTTCATAGTGCATTAGTTGAAAAACTTAAATTGTGATCTTTTCCCACTGCACTTTGGAGGCAACTGCCCCAAGATTGAGTGTATCCCGGAGCACATAACCCTGGCTCTTTGAATGGGTCAGTCTGCAACACTCGGTCGGTGTCAACCCATTGTTCTGGAAGTCCACATTTTTCAGTCGGACCAAACAGTGTCTATCACCGGGTAAATGGGCCTCGATGTTCAGTCAATGTTTTTCTTGGTGTGTATCCCAGGGAACAGGACCATGAAGCACAGATTCCTGCGTCACGGAACTGCTCGCAAAGAACCACGATAAAAACCACTGCATCTTCCCCCAGATTTCGTTTGCAAAGGCATATTGCAGAAGGAGGTGTGTGACAGCCTGTATCAACTTGCAGACACGTTGTTGGCAGTGTGTGCCGACAGGGCATATGGGAAGGACCTCACAGGGACTTCACTTCTCACGAACAGCCAAGTGGAGCATTGACACTTATTGGAAAGTTTTGGAGATGAGGCGTTCTTCCAAATGCCTTTGACAGCCTGCACAGGGAACCATACAGACGGCCCACCCTCTCCTTTTCCCGCAGCGTCTCGAGAACAATACGAGATGACCACTTCCTGACGGACTGTGTCTAAAGGTGCTTTATCTTTGCAAATTTCTTGATGCAGGACAGATGATACAGAACAGTCTAATTACACGGAGAGTCCAGCTGGATCAAGGCCTGCTCCATCCTTCACAACACCGGGGATAATTCGATCTGTAGTACATAATGACGCTTGGAGATTGTGTACCAAAGGTCCACGCTGACCTTGATGCAGCCACACAAAAAGATGGCTATAAGGATGAGGGTAGAGGTAAGTTCGGTCTTACCACGGCCTTATTCAGAGTTATGTTCATGAAGTCCCAGCAGACACGGTCTATCTTCGACATCCAGATGAATTGGAAGGTGATTCGGGTAACTGCAACAGTGCAGGTCCATGGAATTGGTCAGAATGGCACAACTGAAAACAACAGAGAGAGTGCCGAAGTATGTGGGGAATGGACACACAACTTCGGTTGTGCCCCCTCGTTCTGGAGACCTCTATAATCAGTGACATCCGTCTTGCATTGATCCCGTTTGGTCCAGTTCGAGATTAATATGGTCTTGGATAATTAGTTGTATTGTCGTTGGATGTCTTGGGTGAGATGGAAGTTAAACACAGATAACTACTCCAGAACTGCATTAATTCCGACTTGGATTTCTTTCTCGCACGTCTCTAATTTGCTGTTTTCTCACTTTAAACATTCAAATTACATCAGTGACATACCAATCCCCCCTTAGGAACCGTCCTATGAAGTCTCATTGAGGACCCTCGCCCAACAGTCTCAGGATTTCAAAGAATGAGAGGAGATCATCTTGAGGAATATCAGGTTATGAATGGTTTTAGCAAAGTAGACACACAGAGTATGTATGCTAATGTGGGCCAATCGAGAATGCAAGTTCACTGATTGAGGATAAGGATTAAGCAGATTTAAACAGAGATGCGGAGGAAATATTCCTCTCAAAAGGATCATGTATCTGCAGAACTCACTCGCTCAGAGATTGGTCGACGCAAGGACATTGAGTAAATTTGAAGGGAACATGGACAGGTTTTTGATCAACAAGGGCTTGAGGGACGACAGAGCGGACAGTAAAGTGGAGTTCTGTTTAACTTCATATTAATTGTGATTGTAAGGGTTGGTGCAGCAGGCTTAGAGTCATAGAGTCATCAAGGAATACAGCAGGGAAACAGACCCTTCAGCCCAACACGTCCACACAGACCAGATATCCTAACCCAATCTAGTCCAACATGCCAGCACCCGGCCCATATCCCTCCAAACCCTTCCTATTCATATACCCATCCAAATGCCTCTTAAATATTGCAATTGTACCAGCCTCCACCAATTCCTATGGCAGCTCAGTCCAGACACGTACCACCCTCTGTGTGAAAAAGTGGCCTCTTAGGTCTCTTTTATAGCTTTCCCCTCTCACCTTAAACCTATGCCCTCCAGTTCTGGACTCTCCCACCCAGGGAAAAGACTTTGTCTATTTATCTTATCCATGCCCCTCATAATTGTGGAAACCTCTATAAGGTCACTCCTCAGCCTCCGACACTCCAGAGAAAACAGGCCCAGCCTGTTCAGCCTGTCCCTGTAGCTCAGATTCTCCAACCCAGGCAACATCCTTGTAAATCTTTTCTGAAAACTTTCAAGTTTCACAACATCTTTCTGATAGGAAGGAGACCAGAATTCCATACAATATTCCAACAGTAGCCTAACCAAAGTCCTGTACAGCTGCAACATGATCTCCGAACTCCTGTACTCAATATTCTGACCAATGAAGGAAAGCATACCAAACGCCTTGTCCACTATCTTATGTACCTGCGACTCCACTTTCAAGGAGCTATGAACCTGCACTCCAAAGTCTCTTTGTTCAGCAACACTCCCAGGAACTTACCATAAAGTGCAAAAGTCTGCTAAGATTTGCTTTCCCAAAATGCAGCGCCTCGCATTTATCTGAATTAAACTCCATCAGCTACTTCTCAGCCTATTGTCCCAACTGGTCCAGATCGTGTTGTAATCTGAGGTAACCCTCTTCGCTGACCACTACACCTCCAATTTTGGTGTCATCTGCAAGCTTACTAACTGTACCTCTCATGCTCGCGTCGAAATCATTTATGTAAATGACAAAAAGTAGAGGATCCAAGCACCGATCCTTGTGGCACTCCACTGGTCACAGGCCTCCAGTCTGGAAAACAACTGTCCACCACCATCCTCTGTCTTCTACCTTTGAGCCAGTTCTGTATCCAAATGGCTAGTTCTCCCTGTATTCCATGGGATCTAACCTTTCCAATCAGTTTCCCATGGGGAACCTTGTTGAACGCCTTACTGAAGTCCATATACGTCACATCTCCTGCTCTGCCCTCATCAATCTTCTTTGTTACCTCTTCAAAAAACTCAATTAAGTTTGTGAGGCATGATGTCACATGCACAATGCCATGTTGACTATCCCTAATCAGTCCTTGCTTTTCCAAACACATGTACATCCTATCTCTCCGGATTTCCTCCAACCATCTGCCCACCAAGGAGGTCAGGCGCACTGGTCTATAATTCCCTGGCTTGTCTTTACCGCACTTAAACAGTGGCACCAAGTTTGCCAACCTCGAGTCTTCCAACACCTCACCTTGGACTATTGATGATACAAATATCTCAGCAAGAGGCCCAGAAATCACTTCTCTAGCTTCTCACAGTGTTCTCTGGTACACCTGATCAGGTGTCGGGGATTTATCCACCTTTAACCGTTTCATGACATCCAGCACGTCCTCCTCTGCAATCTGGACATTTTCCAAGATGTCACCATCTATTTCGCTGCAGTCTATATCTTCGATATCCTTTTCCACAGGAAATACTGATGCAAAATATTTATTTAGTATCTCCCCCATTTTCTGTGGCTCTACACAAAGGCCGCCTTGCTGATCTTTGAGGGGCCCTATTCTCTCCATAGTTACGCTTTTGCCCTTAATATATTTGTAAAAATCCTTTGGATTCTCCTTAATTATACTTGCCAAAGCTATCTCCTGTCCCCGTTTTGCCCACCTGATTTCCCTCTGAAGTATACTCCTAATTTCTTTATACTCTTCTAAGGATTCACTCAATCTATCCTGTCTATACCTGACATATGCTTCCTTCTTTTTCTTAACCAAACCCTCATTTTTTTTTTATTCATCAAGCATTCCCTATACCTCCCAGCCTTCCCTTTCACCCTGGCAGGAATATACTTTCTCTGGAGTTTTGTTATCTCATTTCTGAAGTCTTCCCATTTTCCAGCCGTCATTTTACCTGTGAACATTTGCCTCCAATCAGCTTTCAAAAGTTCTTGCCTGATATCGTCAAAAGTGACCTTTCTCCAATTTCGAACTTAAACTTTTAGATCTGGTTTATCCTTTTCCATCACTATTTTAAAACGAAGAAAATTATTGTCGCTGGCCATAAAGTGGTCCCCCACTGACACCTCAGTCACATGCCCTGCCTTATTTCCCAAGAGTAGGTCAAGTTTTGCACCTTCTCTCGTACGTACATCCACATACTGAGTCTTGAGGGGCCGAATGGCCGACTGCTGCGCCGAGCTCTAATACTGTTGTGAATCACAAACCTTGCAAAAATTATTGTGTTCTGTTCCGGAGTCAATGGAGTCTTGGAAGGTCGAGAGTGAGGTGTTCGAAAAACACAGCAGCTCAGACAGAATCCAAGAAAGATGAGAATCAACGCTTCCAGCAAGAGCTCTTCATCAGGAATATACCCGAAACGGCGCCTCTCCATCTCCTTGGATGCTGCCTGTTCTTTTCCAGCAACATGCCGTCAACACTCATTCGTGGAGTCTTGGAAGGTGACCATCAATGCAACTATTACTCTTTGAGCTACTTCCTTAAATAATCTGGAAGGCCAGTAATTGGATCTCAGGGATTTATCTGCCTTCAATCTCATCAGTTTGCCCAGCACCATTTTCTCTCTCATCCTGATGTCATTCTCACTCGCCCTGATGTAATTCACTCACTCTTTAGAGCAGAGAATATCGAAGAAGTCCTGGTTGCTGTCTTCTCATAGAATGAGAAGCATGGTAAGGTGGGTAGAAAGCATCTGTTCCTTCACTGAAGGATATTAACAAGCAGGGATGCATTTAAATTGAAACGCAAGAGGTTTAAAGGAGATTTGAAGGAATATTTTCTCTCAAATCGTATTGGGGGTCTGAAGTGCGCTGTCTATGAGGTTATTGGAGACAAAATCCCTCACAAGCTTGATAGACATTTGGGTTAGCACTCGAAATATTATGTCATTCAAGGCTATGGACCAAATTGTGGAATGTGGGACTTGTGTAGGTGGAGGGTAATTTGTATTCTGGGTCGAGCGCGATGGGCTGGAGGGCCTCTATCCTTTTTCTCTCATTGGAGTTTGTCCCCCAATATTATCTGAGCTTTTTTTTGTGTCCTCCTTTGTGAACACACATGCTAAGTATGCATTTAAATTTCTTCCCCATTATTTGCATTTGAATATGTAAGGGACAACCATTTGACTTCATTAATTCTTTTTTCTTTACATGCCAAAGAAATATTTAATGCAGAATTGTTTTTGTTCTCTGCAAGCTTGACTCTCTCCCATTTAATCAATCCCTTGCTTCTCCCTTGCTAAAACAGAAACTGCTTCTTAAGTCTGCTTTTTTTTTAAAGTTTTTAAGCAATGCGTTTGCTTGTTGCTTGGATCTGAAACCAACACATGTTACACATGTCAAATTCCTAAAGACCTCACGCAGCTATATATCCCAGGCTGCATTAATTTTTAACCTCAATTTTAATAGATTCGGGTGCGACACCACAGACCAATTCACGGAGTAAAATGCTTGACTTATTCCAAATTATGTCTAAAGTAGTGTACGTAATCATTGCCATCGTTTGTGTTCCTGGTTAGTCACAATAACTGTTAATATTTGCGAATCTATTTGGGAACTGGTTGCTGCTTTTGCTCCAACAGAAATTGCAGGAAGATTTGGCAGCATTTGTGACAGAGTTCAAAGTTATATGTTTCCCCTGTGTGACGATAGTGCTCTTTTCAGTTACGTTATCTTTGTTTTTCTTTCAGAGATATTGTAAAGGACACAGACTCCGTAAAGTCTGAGATGAAGGGTTGTAGTGCCAATTTGATTATAGCTAATAGATACTGCCTCAGAAAAAAGGCATTCAAATAAAAAAAATCACTTCTATAAAAATGGGGCGGGGGCAGTTCTCCCAGTCCTGCTTCGCTCTGGTTTGGTTCGGCTTCAGCACAATAGATTTGAAAAAGGCTGCGGGACCCTAACTAAGCAGGTCCTCCTCAGTCTCTCTGACATCTCTTCTGTCAGACCACGGTTTGATTTTGCCTATTGTGCCAAGAGCTATTTACGTGGCCTGTTTTAAGTATTTAGAACAGCATCATTCATTTGGTTAGTCTGTTGCAATTTCGAAAAGGGTAAGTTATTATATTTTCTGTTCTGTTTCGTTTGTGTTTCGTTTCCAAATCTTGCAAATGAATTCTGTTTTGTTTAAAACTAAGTGTGTTGCGCAGCTGCATCTCTCCTGGAATATTTATGTTATACCTGCTTAAAACAATTGGGAAAGTTAGGGGCTAGGCTCCTTCCTACAAATGTTTTCAGAGGAGTCTGGCCTGGTCCATAACACACTGGTTTGTCTATATCGATGCTGCCAGACCTGCTGAGCTTTTCCTGCCGTTAATGTTCAATTATTCGATTTAAAGCATTTGCAGGTCTTTTGGATTTATTTGCTTACTGCCTTTATTGAAGGATTGATATGCATTCTCATGCTGATATATTATTCTTTTGTGTTATTCAGTGATAGTCACCATCGTCCCACCCAGCAACAGTCCTATTGTTTCACTTCAGAGAGATTATTAGATGTGGTTTAAACTTAGGATCACGACATATCAAATGAGGGGCGAAATTGAGGAAGAGAATCCTTTTTGGTAAACTCGGACGATGTAGGGTGTTGAACCCACATGTTTGGTGTTCTTCTTCATCAGAGATCAACCTTTGAGTCTCCAGAGTCTAGCTGAACACTTTGCTTAGTCAAGTATGCTTAGTAAGTTACGAAAACAGAAATTGTGAAGAAACACAGTTGGTCTGGCAGCATCTGTGGACATAGAGAGAAAGCAGAGCTAATGCCTAGAGTCCAGTGACCCTTCTTTGAAATCATCCTTTGAGTTCAAAGCAAGGGTCACTGACCTCGAGACGTCCAACTTTTTCTCTTCGTCCACAGATACTGTTGGACCTGTTCAGTTTCTCTGCCAACTTCTCTTTTTCGTTTTAAATCTCCTGCATCTGCATTTCTTTCTGTATCCTGAATTAATAACCCTTTGCTATAACCTCGGTTATTTGTCTCGATTTCATTTCTGAACACAAGCCCTGTGTCTCACACACTTGGCCAATTCTCCAAATCGTTGATGTCTGCAGCATTGCGCACTATTGATTCTGATTTACTGCGGCCAAAAGTTATTTTAGGGAACTTTCCAGAACGGGGCACCTGCGGGTGTTGGGAAGGTAAACTCCTCATTTAATGAATGGGCTCGCTCCAATCCGTGGTTGTTTGGTTCCTGTAGTAGGTCATGGAATGTAAATCCCACGGGTAAGGAGGATCTACTGCATCTTTCTCGAACAACAAATCAGTTCCATGATCTGGAAAGACAACGATGACAAGGATGACTTTAATACAATAATTATTAGCATTAGGCCTATCTAATCAGAACGTTTATCTGCATGGCCACTCCCATGGTGAGACGATGCTTTTCCCTCCCACTCCTGATTCAGTTCATAAGCAAAACAAAGCGTATTGAGAAAATTTGGAACTGTGACTTAGATTTCTAAATATCTGATTATACTCAGTCAATGGTTAAACGTGCTAAATTCAACCCAAATATGTCAGCTCTTGAACAGAAATTCCTTTGTGACTAATTTCTTTTATTCTATCACCCGTTCTTGCAGTCAATGTCATAGCGATTATAATCTTGTCTCGGCAGAAGTGTGTACTGCGCAACTGCATCAAGTGTTATCTCGTCGCGATGGCAGTGGCAGATCTATTGCTCATTATAATCGAGGTCATATCGAGACAAATTAATGTTTATTATTTCCCATTATGTTTCTTGGACATCACTCCTGTCTGTAGCAATCTCTGTCCTCAGTTGTGCAGGCACAGACTGTTCGGTCTGGTTCACTGTCACTTTCTGCTTTGATCGATTTATGTTCATCTGCTGCCAGAAGATTAAAACTAAATATTGTACTGAGAAAACCGCAGTTTTGGTTCTAGCAATGATATTCATTCTACTGTTAATGAAAAACATTCCTTTCTACTTTTTATATGAACCTTCAAAATTAATTCGCAAGGTACCATGGTTGTGTTCTGTAAAGCCTAGTTATTTTACTGAGCCTGGGTGGGGGGTGTTTTCTCGATTCAATGCCATTTTAACACCAATACTCCCATTTGTTTTAATAATATTGTTCGACGCAGTGACAGTCAAAAACATTTTATTGACAGGTCGAGTCCGCACAGGACTGAGGAGTGTCAATAAGGGCATGAATCCCAGTGACCCAGAAATGCCGAACAGAAGGAAATCTGTGATTTTGCTCTTTGCTATTTCCAGAAGCTTCATACTTTTGTGGCTTGTACATGTCTTTAAAAATTTAATGCTGTATATTACTAAAACGATAATTCAGCCAATATTTTCGAAAACGTTGGGTTTCTGCTGCAAAACATCAATTACTGCACAAACACTTTTATTTACATGGCAACTCAATTCAAGTTCAGAGACCATTTGCAGAGTACTGTGAAATATCTATTCGCGCCAATTATTCTGTTAACTAATAGACAGAAAATATGTTAGCGTCCTTTTGTGGTGGCGCTCCAGCTGAGAACGGAGACCGGGCATCAATCCAACCTTCTCCCAAAGTATCGTTTGACATCTTTGAAGTAAATGTTGCCGCAAAAGTTACCCGAGGACAGAGCAGCAGTAAGTCTGAGTGATTTTATGCATTTACCATAAACTTTCATCAACGATTCACCATTGGCACTGGTGTCTTGATGGACAAAACTAATTTTACACCAAATATGAATGGTGGTGATGGGGAATGTAGGGCCGAGTCAGAGTGTGACAGAAGAGATGTTTGGGAATAAACAGCCTAACTGACTGATGATTCCAATATTTCCTGTGGTCAGTGAATCAATTGGTGAGGAAACTCTAAGTGAATGGCTCGCCAATTGGTACTTAGCAGACATAGACTGGAAGCCAGAGAAGTTGTTCTCTGCCCAGTTCCCCGTAGTCACGTCCCAGCTCTGCATGGATGTCCCGAGTTCCGTCAACATAATTGTCCAGATTAGTGATTGGATAATGAATGATATTGAACTCCATTCAGACTTTGTAAAACCCCCAATAGAGTTTTTACTGATCTTATTTTCATACCCTGTATGTTCATCTCCATGATCCACACAGCGACGGACAGAGTTACGACTAATTCTCAGTTTTCTGTCGCACCTGAAGATTTAACTCTTTGAAAGATGTGGGAACGCATTCAACAGTTACAGGCTCCATTCAGCAATATTGCATTTCTCACTGTCACAACTGATTATTTCCATCTAATTTGGAAAGCATTCTCTATGGTCTTCAGTAATTCCAAGAATGTCACAGAACTTTCTAGTCCAGGTGGAGGCCATTGAAACCATCGTGACTGTACCAGCTCCAGGAAGAACTGCACAGGTAGTTCCACTCTCCAACGCTCCCACAGTGGCCTTCCAAATTCATCACTTTCATATATATATCTTGCTCTCTTTCAAAACACGGTTTGGAATCTGCCTCCGGAACTCTCGCAGGCCATGCTTTCCACATCCCAAAATTTCCTGGAGCAAAGGAGTTTCTGCTCATCTCACTGCCTTGTTCAAATTTTTAAAATTGTGACACCGAGTTACTGGCATAACGGCCAGTGGAGACGGAATATCCTTCTTGAGCCAGTCAAAATTCTTCGTCGTTATCAACATCACAATAAAGTCTTCTCTTAATCTTCTCTGCTCCAAGGAGAATGTGGCCAGATTCTCTAATCTTTTATGAAAATCCCCTCATTCCTGGCATCATTCCAGTAAATGTTCTTTGAAATCTCTTTACGTTTTTAACATCCTTCATTAACGAAGGTGCCCATAAATGAACATAATACCTCAAATGTCGTCTGACCAATGGTATGTGGAGGTGTAGCATCACTGGCTAGTTCTTTTTTACTCTCTCCCTCTGTTTATAAACGCCAGGATAGTATAAGCCTTCTTAACAACTGTTACAAATTAACCCCTCAGGGAATTGTGCACTTAACTCCATTTATTCTCTGCTCCCATACTCCCCTCAAAGTTGGTACAATTCAGCCTGTATTCTCTCTCTGCGTTTCTTCTCCAAAAGTGTATCAATTCACATTTCTCTGTATTGAAAATCAGGTGCCAGTTGTCTCCCCATTTGTACAGCTTGTCAATAACTCCCTGACGTTTCTCAAAGCCATCCTCATAATTCACCATTCTCCCAAGTTTCGTACCATCTGCAAATTAGTCCCCGATAAGTATCTCCTAATCCCTTATCTAAATCCGAAAAGGCAAGAATTCCAGCACCAAAGTCCATGGAATGCTAATTTCAACTCGCCTCCAGGCTGAGAAATGCCTATTCACACATTTGTCCCCTATTTCCTGTATGTTAGACAACTGCCAATCCATGCTGCTAAAGTATAATCCTGAACAAACAACTAACTTGCTAACCTAATGCAATGAGACACCATATTAAATGTTTTCTGAAACCTCAATCATATCACATTCGCAGCACTATCCTCATCCATCACCTGTGTCAAATTGCTAACGATATCAATTAAATATGCCAGAAATGATACATCTTGACAAAGCCATGCTTTTTCTTGTAGCATCCCGAGAGAGTGGTAACAGGTCATTCAGTCTAAGAAGTCCACAACAACGCTCTGAAGAGTAAACCACCCAGGCCCATTCCCTATATTTACCCCTGACAAATGCAGCTAACTGGCATGTTCCTGTATAATTTCCCATTGTCAATTCACTCATCCTCTGATGTTGGAGGAAACTCACACTGAAATGGGAAGAACATGGAAACACTGCTCATCCAGTCACCTGAGAATGGACTCGAACCCAGATGCTTGGCACTGGGGGACAGCAGTGCTGACCACCAAGCTATCATGCCACTCCGCTGACTGGTATTAGCCTATTTTTCCGTACGAGTATTTTTGCTTATCCTGTATTATTGTCTGCAGCTGTTTCTCCAGTTTTGATATCAAGCTGAGAAGTCTGTAGTTTCCAGGGTTATCATTTGTCCTTCTCTTAAAAAAGCAGTGTCACACTTACAGTCCTCCAATCGCATGGGATTAGACCTGTGTTCAGTGAAACGTGGAAAATGTCCGTCAATGACCAACCAATTTGAATCCGTTACCTCTCTCGTCAATCCAGAATACAGCCCATCAGGTGATTTCTTTACCTAGCTTCCCTCCAGCCTTTGTAGTATCACTTCTTCATCTCACTTGATACTACTGAGAGGCTCAGCTGCTACATTTCCAGTTGCACGATTATCAGCTTCCTTGATCATTGCATTACCGTTGATTACCAGTCCATCATAATTCGTCATCCTTGGATTTTTAAAAGTGCTGTGGTAAACTTTGTTGAAGGTTTCTGCTTTTTTTACTTTTGCCTGTAATCTACCTCATCAGTTGGACATATAACAGCAGCTCAGGGTGACTGTCTGCTTCCTGTCTTGAAGTTGAGGATATCCTGTTCACAATCTGATCTTCACCAGCAACAAGGTTCACATTACGTATGATAGCAAATGCAACACCTTCGCTATTACTGTGTAATTATTATTGCTGCTATGTATGTCGAGAATGTGCTGATGGAAAAGCACAGCAGGTTTTGCAGCATCCAAGGAGCAGGAGTACAGACATTTCGGGCCAAGGCCCTTCATCAGGAATAAGGCTGGGAGTCGAGCGGATGGTGAGTTAAAGTGGAGGGGCTGGGGCTGGGCGCAAGGTAGCTGAGAGTGCGACACTTGGATGGAATTGGGGGTAAAGGTGATAGGTCAGAGGGAGTGTGGACCGGATAGGTGGGATGGAAAATGGATAAATGGGACAAGTCAGGAGGGTTGTGCTTAACTGGGAGATTGTATCTAGGAAAATGTAGGGGAAGAGGAAATGAGGAAATTGGTGAAATCCACATTGATGCCATGGTGGTGAAGGGAGTCAGAAGATGTGGCGTTCTTCCTCGAGGTGCTGGGTGGTAAGGGAGTGGTGATTGAGAAGGCTCAGGATCTGTATGTCCTCCGCGGAGTGAGAGGGGGAATTGACGTGTCCAGCCACAAGGCAGTGGGGTTGGTTAGTGGGGGTATCCTGGAGATGTTCTATGATTCACACGGCAAGAAGGTGCCCTGTCTCCCCAATGTGGAGAAGACATCTTCGAGAGCAACAGATACAGTAAAGGACGACTGGAAGTGCAGGAAAATTCTGATGGATGTGCAAGACTCCTCTGGATTCATGGATGGAAGTGAGTAAAGATGTGTGGGCGCATGTATTGTAATTCCTGCGGTGGCAGGGAAAGCTGCTGGGAGGAGAGTGGAGGGTGTTTTTATTTATCTTTACCATTTTTATCTTAAATTGTAAAGAATCAAATTGATTTTGAATTCCACCATAGCAGGTGATGACATTCACATGTAATAAAAGTTTTACCACGTCAACAGTTTCAGTCTGGTCCAGGGAAAGTAATCTACCATCTTTCATTGATGTGGCCGATATGTGACTCCAGACACACAGCAACATGGTGTATTTGAGCTTCCCTTTGGAGGAACTACAGCGGCGGTCTCAGGAATGAAAACAAAAGCCTAAAACGTCACCCCTATACAAATGCATTCATTTCCCTCGCAACAAATCATAGCGTTCTATCAGAACATACAAACTGGGAGCAGGAGCAGGAAATTCAGCACCTCCAGGCTGTTCCCCCATTCAATGCAATCATGCCTGACCTCAACTTCATCCGAATTCCATGTGATCAAAGAACTGAGGCCATGAGAAATGTCTCACTTTAGGAGTCCTGCAGTGAGTAAATCCCTCCACCACCAATGCAAATAACCAGCAGCGTGTTCCATTCAAGATTTGCAGAAGGACTTCTAGATCGAGTGTCAGTTGTCACATTGTGGTTTACCAAGCTGGGAAGTTGATTTGCAGACGTTCCATCTCCCGCCTAACTGACATCTTCGGTGCGATGGAGCCTTCTACAAAGCGCTGCTTGGTTCCATTCCTGTTACTTCTGGTTGCTGGTGCCGGTTGTTTCTTATAGTGGCCGGTATAATGGGTCGAGGTCAATGTGCTTATTGATGGAGTCCGTGGATGAGTGCATGCTTCTGGTCGTCCTCTGTTTAGCTTGTCTTACGATCGTTGTGTTGTTCCAGTCGATTTTGTGATCCTTGTCGTCTGTGTGCATGGCGACTAGGGACAGCTGGTCGTGGTGTTTAGTGGTTGCTTGGTGTTGGTGGATGTGGATTGAGCGATTGCTGCCAGTTTCTCCATTCTCGTGTGACGTGCAGTCTTTGCATGGAACCCTGTAAATTACATTCGTCTTGCACATGACGGGGAGAGCGTAATTCATTCTGGTGAGTTGTTGTCTGAGCGTGGCTGTTGGTTTATGGGCTGTCATGAATCCCAGTGGTCAGAGAGGTTTGGCTTTTAGTTCCAAGACTTTTTTTTTATGCGAGGTAGCATGGACAGTGAGTTTGGTCATGGCTCATTGCATTGTTTGTTAGGCATCTTAGGCAGGGATATCCATACTTCGTGAAGACTCTGTAGATCTGGTTTCATTCTTCTCTTCGCAGGTCGGGAGTGATACAATGTGTTATATCCCTTTTGAACATGGTCCTAATGCAGCGTGTCTTGTGTGTGTTTGGGTGTTTGCTGGTGTAATTCAGAACCTAGTCAGTGTGTGTTGATTTCCTGTACACTGGTGTGTTGCATTCACCTTCTGTGTTCTTTGTGCCATCACATCCAAGAATAGAGTGTCGATTGTTGGTTTCCTTCTCTCTCGTAATTCTGATCCCTGTAAGCAAGATTATTCAGTGTGCGTTCTCAATTCTATTCTCTCCATGATAACAAAAGTATCATCCACGTATCTGAACCAGAATTTGGGTTGGATTTCTGGAAGTTCTGCTTTGTGGACAAGACTAAATGTATTCAGAAAGCAGAGACTTTCTGGCAGACATTGATACCTACCTTCAGAGCGAGTGAGACCCCATGCCACAGCTACCCAATAGAATAAAAAACACACTACGGAACGTACAAAAAACGGGTTAATAACCAGAACTGACCTAAAAATGATGAAAACAGAAAGCAACAAAACACCAACCAGAAACGTCCCGTCAAAGGATACAGCGTCCAAATAATTTAACCACCTTTCCTTGTGTTAAAAATGATACAATCTCATCATCTGATGCACCCCCCCCCCCCCCGATACTACTGGACATGTGGTGGAGAAGTGTGAAAACCCTCAGGGGAGACAGCAGTAGGGCAACAACTTACAACACCAGTCAACTGACAGCACCATCAGAGCACACACACACACACAATCAGACACACACACACACACACACACACAGTTTTGGAGAAGACTACAACTGTACTGAAATCCTGCGTGTGGAACACACTCATTGAAGAAATGTTGTGCCCTCTCTGCAATATGGGAGTAATTTGTTTTTGAGCAGTATTCCTGACATTGGACACAATGAATAGAATGTTTCCACTGCAATTGCATCCAGGCACTTTTCAGTGAAATTGTTCATGAGGAGATGAGGGTTTGAAATATGATTTAGACTGTTGTTAGAAGAAACAAATCTATGCAGGTTCTTATTAAACACAAAATAGCTTTTCCAATTAAATTTACGTAACAAAATGGCTTCAAGTTATACTTTGACAGTGTGAACCTGCATTTCTACTTTGCTGTGTCAGCTGAACTACAGGATAAAGCAGACAATATAGTCTTCATAAAATGACCACTTGTACTAACGTTGAACTGTAAGCATGAGATGATGATTTATGTAGGCAAGAACCATTTCCCAAGAAATACCATTGCATTCGTCTGCTGTCAATCACGTAGTCTGATTACATTTTATTGGTCTTTTCTTGTAATTAAGGCTGTGCTGTCTCTTTACAAAATGTATAAATGATGTTTAATTTTCGAATGTAATTGCACAAAATTTCACTATGGAACACAAAAGCTTTATCCTCTGTGATGCTGGATAAAGCTGCGCCAGGCTGCCCTATTTCATAAAACTGGTAACCTTGATTTGTACAGACAGCATTCCTGTTGATTCTTTTAAATGATCTCAAAACCGAGAGGTCCGGACTCAGATCCACATCTTCATATGGTAGCGCGAATCGTGGTTCAGCAAAGACGGATCATGGACAGCGGTGTAAGAGCCTTGGGTCCTTCACGCTTGAGTGTTGAGGAATTGGGCCAGCCAGACGTGAGTATTTTATATCCGTTTGTTTTCCTCTGATTCAAGTAGTGGTTGAACTGACCCCTCGTAGTCTATAGCCCCAATACAGCCCAAAAAGGATTGGTACTGGCAAGGGAGGGGAGAAAGGGAGAGAGAAGGAGAGAGAGAGAAAGAGAGTGAGAGAGAAGGTCGAGGACCTTTATCGAGATGAGAACTCCACAAAAGAGTGTCAGAGATAGATTATATACACGGAAAAAGGGGGGATAGTGACATCCATGGTCAGACGTTAGAAACGGATCTGAAAACAAAGTCGAGAAGCGCCTGTGGAAGTCGGAAAATTGTTGTGTGTTGATAGGCTGTTGGATAATTAGTGCTTTTCAGTCAGAACTATAAAAGGAAGTTTGCTTAAAGATGAGTAATCAATAGCTAAGATGGAAGATCCGTTCTTCACCGTTAGTAAAAATGTGTGTGATATCCAAAATCTTTTTGAAACTTTCTGGCACCTTAATTAAAGCATTGGGTGATGAGCAATGGCCACTATGTGGTTCAAAAAGTATTCAATTGATCAAATCTGCCCAGCAAATGATTTGGCAAATGAACATGAATTCCAAAGCAAAGGAACTAATTAGATGTGGAAACAATATGATGATGAAACTCATAAAGAATCAGTTTAGTGCCCATGGTAGAATACTGCCACTGAATTGGAAATTTAACGAACTGCTGATGGTGCCATGAAATCTATTGAGGTCCTCAAAAGACTCCTGAGGAGTTCGTTGATCTTTTAAACACCAGAATTACAGTTTATGATGGCAATGCCCAAGATTTTCAGTCCGTTCTTCAACAAGTCCTGACCCGCTCTGAATATGCCCGTTTTACTGAATGTATTGGTCACAATAATTTTACTGCCCTCTCTAATGCTGTAGCCCCAGCTCAGAAACAACAAGATGATATCCCTGCTGCTGCATCTGCCATACCAGCAAAGCTTATTGACTTTACTCGCATCCTTGAACTTCGCTCCACAAACAAGGAGTCTGCTGAAGACTTCCTTGAAAGTTTTGGATAACGTTATGAGTCTTATTCCAGCGACCTGGGGTTAGAATTTAAATGCTATTCGTGCCCAGTATAATTCTAGGCTATTAAACTTGCTGTCACCCTCTGTCGTCACAGCAGTCAAAACAAACAACTTGGACTGGATTGAAGCGAATCCTAATCAAGTCCGTCGTTCTCTTTGTGGAAACAGCAGAGTGAAGACAGACCACCAATCCGTGTAAAATCAGAATTTGTAGTCCAAGAGGAGTCACCTCAACAACTACCTGTGTGGCCCTGCACCCATTCGAGGCCAAGGTCGTGGGTATGGCAGAGGGACACCCGCTGCGTGTCTGCCCCCTGTCTGTTATAATTGCAACAGCCTATATCACTGGGCCCGTGACTGCCTGACTCGAAACTGCCTTACTTGCGGCAGTCCCCTCCATGTGACCTCCAATTGCCCTCGAGGGGCCACACAGGCGGACCAAGGACGTTTTCATGAGAATAACCTCAGAACTTCTTTGACACTTGGGTAAACCTCCTGATAACACTCATTCTCCACCACAAGTCAGAGGCAAAGGACAAATCAGAAGTTTTTCACAAAATGTTCGCTTTTGTCGAGTCAAACCTTCAATGATTGGCTACTCATTAGTCTTGTTGTTCATTGTGACTGTTGTACCTGTAAATTGGCTGCGTTTTTTTCTGTTCGTTTCAATGTTTGCTCTTTGTTTACCCGGGTGGCTGCTGTTCTTGTTGTGTTAAAATATAGATAAGAAAGCTGACCAGTGGTACAATTCTTGAACACTTGATTAAGCACCTATCTGCCACAACCAAGATTTCTTTGACATTTGGAATGTGTGTGTGTGGGTGTGTGGGGGGGGGGGGGGGGGGGGCGGGGGGTGGGGTGGTGGTGGGGGATGGTGGCGGTGTTTCTGAGACTGCCTGCAGTTTGCCGAAGGTTTAATCATTCCAGATTCGGTTTGAATGCACATTTGATTGTTAGTGAGAGAATGGTGCGTTTTGTTGCTGTAGCTTGAGATCCGGGACTGTTTTGGATTCGATTTGCACTTTGAAAATTCATCATTTTAAGGTTAATGATCCTTCAATGAATACGGAATGAAATATTAACCCATGTTCTTCATGATTGCCCCACGGTCCGTTTGTAACTGACCTTTTAACCATTCATCAAAGCCAACTTTATTCAATTTCAAATCAGTTTAATACGGTAAAGACAACATTTTTTTGTTTCAGATTCGTTTGTTTCCACTTAATTTTAAGATTTCTGTGTTTCATCGGTAATTATGATGTGCCAGCCGCAGCTTTATAGAGGGATCCCCCTCCCTCAACAACGACTGAAGTTTTAATTCAACATCAAGTTCTGATAAATCATGTAACAAAATTAATATCTTATGGTTAATATCTGTGTCTTTGGATTCGACAATTATTCGTGCATTAGAAATCTTTTTTTATCATCTGAGTAAACAAGATCTTTTAAGGCAACTCCAGTCATTTCATTACACATAGCATCGCAAATGAACAATGACTAGTCAGGACCACTTAAGAAATTTAATCTTGGACTTAAATTCAGGCACTGAAACATGGTAATTATAGTGGATTTCAAAGTTAGAAACTGCATACATTTTACATATTATGTATTAAATGCTAAAAAATGAATTTCCAATTTTTATTGATGACTTTTAAAGTGTCTTAGTCAATTGTTGAGTTTCCACCCTTAATTACAAATAATTATTATTTTATTTATTTATTTTAATAATCATTTGCATTAGCCCAAATCACAAAATCAAAATTAATTGGTTGAATCGCCTGGTTTTTGCACATTGTCAGTGACCTGTCTCATTCCCTCATGGTTAATTAGAATCTTGGTTGCAAGGATTCGTTCTTAATGAAAGGATGGAAGGTTAACTTACTGCTGAGTTGAGGAAATTCTGCATGTAATTGGGTAATGATCATATATAAGATGGAACTCCCAAAAGCTTATATGAAAAAACAATAAACTGGCCATGAGAAATTGTGTAAGGCTACTAAGGTCGCGGAATATATAAACAAGGTTAAAGCATCAATATAGTAAAATTCCCGAGTCTATTTTGAGGATGAGGAATTTGTTCCTATTACCTGCTGAGCCCTTAATTTCTCCTGATTGACTCTCGCCTGAATTAGGAACCTTGTGACAATATGATGAGGGCATTGCTGCCCTCAAGGTGAAACAGGACATTTCTTTCCCTTAATATTGCACCATAATTAATGTTATCTCAGAATCCTCGAGGCTGAATACAGAAAGCTGGAACAAAGCTGTCGCCAGTCATACACCAATATTCATGTTTAAGTATTTATTGGGTAGAAAACAGTTTGGGAGATAGACCAAAGAGAAAATAATCTGACTCTTATGGAGTGGGAAGAAAATGACACGGTGCAGTTTATCCATTCGTGGGTCATAGACATCGTTATTATCCTGTTCCCAGTTGCTCCTTCAGAAGGTGCTAGTAAGCTGCCCTCTTGAATCGCTGCAGTCCATGTGCCATAAGTAGACCATAATGTCCCGTAGGGAGAAAATGCCAAAATTTTGACCGAGTGACCGTGAAGGAACGGCAGTTTATTTCCAATTGCGATGGCGCATTGCTTGGAGGAAGATTACAGGGTGTGGTGTTCCCATGTATCTTCTGCGACTGACCTTCTAGAAGGAAGAACATTGAGGCACACCAGAATGGATCTTTATGCATAAAGATATTTATCGTTGACACTGCATCTTCTGGCATTTCGAATCTGATGGATATTGCCCTCGTAATATTTGCCTGGCATGAAATTGATATTATAAATATTAACAGTGTTACACTGCCACTGACTTGAGACTCCTAAGAGGGAAATTGCTTCAAAAAGTCTAATCACATTTTATTGCAATTTCTGCAGTTTTCCAATTGGATTGGTAAGTAATTCACATTCATGAATGTGATGTATCAATTATAATGTTGGAATGACAGGGGACAGAAAAGTGATCGCGTAAAACTTGAGAGAGGCTCAGGGTGAACATCATTCAGTCGATATGATGTCTTCCTGTTATTACAAAATGATGGGTCAGGAAAAGCCGGTTCATGGCAGAAATTTGGAGAATGCATTTCTGACAGGAAGAAAGATCAATTTGAATGTGGAATTTGCCCTAATCGCCACAGATGTAACAGAAATTCACTACAATACGTCATTGGTCCAATTTGGGGACATAAAATGCAGAACCTGAATCAAAATAGGCCAGGGAAGAGTCAACGAAACGCTGTCATTTGAAAAGGGATGGAGACAAAAGGCAGGTACTGACAGACCAGTTGACAAAAGGTCCATGATTGGGAAAATGTTTCAATATGTTCCAGAATGAAAGCATCGTAGAATGATAGAATTTCACACTGCAGAGAGATGGTATTTGACCCATCTTATTTGTACTGGATGGCCAATGCTCAACCCAGGTATTCCCACTCTCCTGCCCTATCTCCATCGTCCTCTATCTTTATTTCTTTAAAATGTGCATCCGGTTCTATTTTGGAACCTTTTGCAGAATTCCCCTTCCTTCTCTCCCCCCGGCTGCACATTGCAAATGTTAACACCTCTCTGAGTGAAGAAGCTTCGTCTCATCTCACACCTACCTCTCCAGCTGGCGATGTTGAAAACGTGATACCTCACCTTTTCACCTTCTCTACTTCAAGGAGAATCAAACCAATCTCTCTAATTTATCCTTGTATCTAAAATCCTTCCTTCCTGTCTTCATTCTAGTAAATCATCTTTGAATTATCTCCAGCATTTTAACATCCTTTCAACAATAACGTCCCAAGAGCTGAATGCAATACTCCAAATGTAGTCCGACCAATGATCTGTAGAGGTTTAACTTCAATTCTTTGACGTCATACTCTGTCTCTATTTATAAAACTAAAGATCCAATAGACATCTGGAAAGTTGCTTCAACCTGTCTTGCCACCTTCAGTGAATCATGTACGTATAACCTGAGGATCTCAGCTCCAGCATTCTCCTGAAGATTGTGCCATTGAGCTTCAACTGTTTCATGTGTTTCTTCTACCGAAATGCATTCCCTCATATTTCTCTGCATTGAAAATTATTTGCAAATTGTGTGCCCATTTGGCCAAACTCTCAATGTTCCTCAGTATCATCCTTGCAATTCAGTTTTCTCCCGAGCTTAACATCATCTGCAAATTTTGAGATTTTTCTCACCATGTACATCTCCAAATCATTTAAACGAATAAGACAAAAATGGGGGTCCTATCACTGATCCCTGGGGAACGCTACTTTTGACTCATCTCAAAACTCAGGAATACCCATCTAAACCTTCCTTCTGTTTCCTCTCTTGCAAACAAAATTCCATTTATTTTTCCAAGAACCCTTCTGTTTCAAATGTTTTCCGAACAGCCAAATATACAACATCTACAGCACATTCCTCATCCACTACGTATGTTACCTTGTCAAAGACCTCAATTACATTTGTCAGACATGTCCTGGCCTTCATTGCATTTGCTCTCAGGAGGATCAATTCCACCATAGAAAATCTCAGATGGGCTCCTTCTTCAAAGAATGGAATTTCCCCTCCCACATCGTCGACAATGCCGTCCAGTGCATCATCTCCATTTCCTGCACTTCCGCCCATGTACCCCAACTCTCCAATCGCAACAAAGACGGAACACCCCGAGTCCACACCTTTCACCCCACAAACCTCCGGATACATCACAACATCTTCCATTTCCGCCACATAGAAACAGACCCCAACACCAGGGAGAGATAGCTCTCACCACCCCTATTTGTGTTCAGGAGAGATTATTCACTCAGCAACTCCTTTGTCAGATATACGATCTGACCTGCTTTCATCCCACTCGTGGCACTTTACCGTGCCACTGCAGAAGCGCCTAACCTGCGTGCACATCTCCCCACTCCCCTTCGTCCAGGGCCCCAAAGGATCCTTCCAGACTCGACAGAGATTTACCTGGTGTTGGAGAGACAGTATCCTGAGAAATAAATCCAACTGGACTAACATTGACCTATGAAGGGAAATAGAAGTCAGGTCAAAAGTTCTATCTGCGCTTATCACATACCTAGCAGCTCCCAGCTCGTGGGATGACAGGATATGGAGGACACACGTTATTGAGTTGGATGATCAGCCATGATCATATTGCAGGGTTGAGCAGGATCGATGGGCGAAATAGTTTACCCTTGCTCCTATTTATTTTATTTGCATCAGTAAATCCAGAAACTGGTAACAGCCAATTTGTTTTGCAATGAACGGAATTCCGACAGAGAAATAATCTGGAGAACATTTCAACATTTTGCACCCCAGCCATTCAGGGGAATGTGCAATTAGTTCTGCCTTGTTTGAATATCAGTAATTGGACTCTCTTCTGATGTTAAAAAGTAGTCACTCACAAAGTTTGTGCGTACTGCAAAATCCGGAGTGCAGAAAGTGCAGTTCCATCCATAAATATTGAAATTAGTGTTTAAGTGAACTGCGCGATCACATTGTTAAAAGAAGCATAACAGGGCTACTGATATGTAAATAGCAAGCTGTTATGTATCCTGTCTGCCCAGATCATGATCTGATCTAATCTAATCTAAATTTTAAACTCCATCTGTTCTATGGTGGAGTTTAAGCCAAACTGCTTGTGTTCAAGTCTAATGATGTTAAATTAAAAACAAAACTCAGCTGGCCAGAAGGAATCCTTTGTCGCATTTCCAACCAAATTCTGGGGGACAATAGCTATCCCCTCAAACAACGTGCATGAAACATAATCTAGTTTTAAACACAAAAGAATAAGAACACTGAGCAATTACTTCTACAAGCTTTTTGATTCGCCATTTGTAAACTTTAGAAGTCCAAGTACTTTACATCTCTTCAGTTCAACCATGAAGTCACCATGGTGCTGTTAGACCACAGGATTGCTATTGTATTAGAGGACGCTGGTAGGAGTTTAATCTCAGGTACAACATGCATCATGCCATGTGAGAGGTTAAGAAGGAGAGACCTTTATGTGCAACTTAGCCGATTCAGGAATTCAACCCACGGTGTTAGAATTTTGCGATATCACCAACTGAGCTGTCAAGTGTCACTATTAAGACAAACCTTGTTGACTCGGGTCTCAGAACTGATGTGCAGTTCATTACACCCGAGAAACGAAACAGCAATTGATGTTGATACTTCCCAAACGGCCAGTAACCATAGAGTAAGTAGATCACCCAAGGCTGTGTCGATATATGAATGGGAAGAACATGATTAGAACAGTCTGAGATTTCTGAGAAATACACATTGTGGCAGGCAATCGTTTAACACAATTATAGAATAAAATGAACCCAAGCCGTGGCGAAGAGCATTTCATCAAATATATGAAATGAAGATGATTGAGCATAATTCTGATTTTCATCACTGGTGTTCCACCACCCCCCCACCCCCACTGCCTGCTCCCATAACTTCGATTACACCATTATCCCAACTGACCAGACTTTAAAATATCGAAATAAGAATTAATAGATTGGGGAACGAAGAATAATAGACAGATCTTCAGTGTAAGATTACACCCATTGAAAGGGTGTTTATTTTCTAATTCTGTCGAAGTACTCTAACTAACTCCAACGACAGCTGTGTTTTTGGATCTTTTAAAATCATCTATGGATGCAACCTCATTATGAAACAAGTCAATTAATTTACTTAGAGAAGAAGAAGCCAAAGTCATTCCCAAAAATTCATAACGAGGAAAATTTAACTTAGAACATAGAACATAGAAAAATACAGCGCAGTACAGGCCCTTCAGCCCTCGATGTTGCGCCGACCAAAGCCTACCTAACATACACTACCCCAAAAACCTCCATATGCTTGTCCAATGCCCGCTTAAATGACCATAAAGAGGGAGAGTCCACCACTGCTACTGGCAGGGCATTCCATGAACACACAACCCGCTGAGTAAAAAATCTACCCCTAACATCTTTCCTATACCTACCACCCTTAATTTAAAGCTGTGTTCCCTAGTAACAGCTGACTCCATACGCGGAAAAAGGTTCTCACTGTCAACCCTATCTAAACCCCGAATCATCTTGTACACCTCTATCAAATCTCCCCTAAACCTTCTTTTCTCCAATGAGAAAAGTCCCAAGTGCCTCAGCCTTTCCTCATACGATCTTCCTACCATGCCAGGCAACATCCTGGTAAACCTCCTCTGCACTCGTTCCAATGCCTCCACATCCTTCCTGTAGTATGGCGATCAAAACTGCACACAATACTCCAGATGAGGCCGCACCAGAGTCTTATACAACTGCAACATGACCTCAGGACTCCGGAACTCAATTCCTCTACCAATAAAGCCCAGTACACCATATGCCTTCTTCACAGCACTATTTACCTGGGTGGCAACTTTCAAAGATCTGTGTACATGGACACCAAGATCCCTCTGCTCATCCACACTACCAAGTAGTCCACCATTAGCCCAGTAATCCATCTTGTTACTCCTTCCAAAGTGAATGACTTCACACTTAGCTACATTGAATTCTATTTGTCAACTTACCGCCCAGCTCTGCAACTTATCTATATCGTGCTGTAACCTGCCACATCCTTCTTCGCTGTCCACAACTCCACCGACTTTCGTGTCATCCGCAAACTTGCTCACCCAGCCTTCAAGCCCCTCCTCCAGGTCATTTATAGAAATGACAAACAGCAATGGTCCCAAAACAGATCCTTGTGGAACATCGCTAGTAACTGCGCTCCAAGATGAACCGATACCATCAACTACTACTCTCTGTCTCCTTCCAGCCAGCCAATTCCTAATCCAAACCTCTAATGCATCCTCAATGCCTTACTTCTGGTGTTACGTGCCCACTGACACGGTCAGATTTATACTGTCCATCCCTCATTAGTCTCGGGAGGATTTTTGTGAATTGTTGCTGCCCTTGGGATGCAGACATAGAACAGTTAGGGAAAGAATTGTAGGAGTTTGATACCTCGACAGGGAGGGAATGGTAATGTAAGGTGAAAGTGCATGACAGAGTTAGAGAGGTTTCCAGAACTGAAACGGTACCTTCGGCCCAAATTGTCGAAATCGCTCAGCTTTCTCATATAATCAAGTCGCATTCATTTTCATTTCTTCCCTATCTCCGCATAGATATCTCATCCATGGACCTATTCAAAAGTTTCTGAAATGAGAACATTGTTCTCTCCTCCATCATTACTGCTGGCAGCCTTTCCAGACAATCACCAACCTCTGTGTGAATAAATTGATTTTCGGTACACTTTCATGTCTCTACCGTCTCATCTTAAATCTATGCTCACGAATTTTAGACTCCCCAGTGGTAAGGCCACAGTTGGAGTGCTGACTGCAGTTCTTTTCACTCCAATATCGGGAGAACATGGTTAAAATACTAAGTTCTGAAAAGCTTTATTCGGATGTTATCCGAACTGGAAATGTGTGAAAAGGAGGGAAACTCGGGGTGGGCGGGGGACATTATGTTGGTCTATAAGTTCATGAAATGTGCAGGTAAGGTAGATAGCTAACAACTTTCCCCATGGTAGCGGATATTGCAGTTAACGTAACCCCCATAAAATTAAAAACGACACTGGAAATTAAAACTCTTCAAATTTACATCTATTTCCATGTCCCTCTTAATGCATTTTAAATAAGGATACAGCTATTTTGGGAACGATAATGCTCCTGCACTGTAACTAAACTTGTAAGAAGGACATCCATTCTCTCTCCAAGTGTGACTATCCTGGTGGGGAGTGAGTGAGCTGTTGATCATGCATCTACTGCCCGTACTTTTCAAGTTTCTACGCTTTTGGGTTTGGAAAGTGCTCCCCTCAGAGCATTCATGGTTTGCTTTAGTGCATCTTCGAGCTGCGAGTCTGTACTGTCCCGGTGCATAATTAGTGAAGGTCGTGAGTTCTGAAACGTCACACGTGCAGTGCCAATCAAGCTGGCCACTTTCTGCTGGATGATGCCGACTATTGAGTTTTTTGAGAGACGCATTTACCTCGGCAAGTGCGGAGTCTGCCATCGCATGCCGACATGGGTAGAATGTGCAAAGTCTATAGAGTCAGTTGTCTAATGGTGGAATCGAAAGGTGTCCCTGGCACTGTGAGGCAGCAGTGCTAATCACTGAGCCACCAACAAAATCCTTAGAAGCAACCTTGTAAAGCATGAAGTGAGGCTTATTGGATATTGCTCATGTGAAGCAGTTAATAATGTTTTGTGTTTTTATGAAGGCTATACCAATGCAAATTAATTTTGTTATCTTGATAAGGTAAGATGCTTAAGTAGAATAAAGTTGAAGTAAAGTAAAAACAATGGAGGGAGTTGTTCTGTTCCATACATGCTTCGGAGCTCCATGCACAGTAAAGTCAATGAAAGTAAGTAATTCTTTGTACTTTTTGTGTGTTTTAAGACAATACGTTTTCTATCCTTGCTTTAACTATACAAGGAAATTCGAAACTTGCAGAGTCAGTTGATATTTGGGATGTACGTATTGAATTCAATAATAATAATGAATGCATCCATGATCACCATCATGACATTGGTCATATTTCTCAACGCTAGGCACGTCCGCACGTTCAGAAAGTAAGCAACAATGTACTTATATATCCAATCTCCCCGATAACCATCACATAACCATTGGCTGTTTGCGTGAAAGCAACGGAGACTAGTCCAAAGGGTGAGGATTATATTGCTGACCATTGCAATTGAAAAGTGTGCATTGTTCCAGGAGGGAGCGTTTGATATATAACAAATTGGAAGAATTGTGACGCTGCAGAAAGTGGCCATTCGGCCAATTGTGCCTGCCATGATTCTATCAGTCAGTGCCAACATCCTGTCTTTCCACCCATATCTCTCCACATCCAAATACCAATCCCGTGCTGCCTTTATCTGCCCCAAGTGAATCTGCCTCCATCACATTTCTGCGCGTTGTATTACATTCTGTAGCTACTGGTTTCATGAAATAGTACCTTTGCTGTCAAATCTGCTGCTTCGTTTGCACATCACTTTTAATCCATGGACTCTCTTGTGAGCAGGAACGACTTCTCCCTCTCTACTCTGTGCAACTCCCTCTTGACTTTGTGAACCTCTGTCCCATCTCCTTTTCAACTTTCATCTCTGCAACGTGACCAGTTCCAACCTTTTCAATCTATGCTCATCTGGAACCAATCTTGTTCATCACCCCTTCTACGGATAAAGAAAGTCTACAGTGCACGTTGAAACCATTCGGCCCAACAAGTTTGCACTGACCCTCTGAACAGCAATCCACACACACCCTAGACCTATCTCTCTAAACCTGCAATTCCCATGGCTAACCCACCCATGGTGCACATTCCTGCACTCAATAGACAAATGAGCATGGCCTACCGGACATAAACTGCATGTTTCTAGACATAGGGAGGTAACCGGAGCACCCAAAGAAAACCCACGCCGATAAAGGGAGATTATGAAAACGCCATAAAATCGAGATTGGAATCAAACGTGGATCCCTAACAATATGAGGCAGCAGTACTAGGCGATGTGCCACTCCAAATCGAGTCTAGAAGCCCCAATCAAGTCTGCACTGACATTCCAAACAGCATTCCACATTGTCCCCGTAATCCCACATTTTCCATGATTAATCCATCTCAACTGCGCACCTCAGGACATCAGAGGTCAATTCACCACCTCGCTTGCCCATTGTTGGACTGAGTGGAAACCGATGCAGACGCGTGGGAGGATGTGCAAACGCAACACAGACAGCCTTCCTAGTTGAAATTCGAAACCGGTTCCCCAGCACTAAGCGGCAGCATTGTTAACTACTGAGCCACTGTCCCAAAACATATAGTTTAGATTAGATTAGATTACTTACAGTGTGGAAACAGGCCCTCCGGCCCAACAAGTCCACACCGCCCCGCCGAAGCGTAACCCACCCATACCCCTACATCTACATCTACCCCTTACCTAACACTACGGGCAATTTAGCATGACCAATTCACCTGACCTGCACATCTTTGGACCGTGGGAGGAAACCGGAGCACCCGGAGGAAACCCACGCAGACACGGGGAGAACGTGCAAACTCCACACAGTCAGTCGCCTGAGGCGGGAATTGAACCCGGGTCTCCGACGCTGTGAGGCAGCAGTGCTAACCACTGTGCCACCGTGCCGCCCACTCCAACACTCCAAGTTCTCCAACACTTTCTATTTCCTGGAGTGTTTGTTTTCTTACGTGCCACATCTGCGATGCTTTCTTTTACATTCTTGCAAATATAACAAGATTGCACGTAAAATCAATACATCGACCTCCGATTTTAACATTCTGCATTAATGTGTCAGAAATGCAGAAGAATACACTGCAGGCGGTTCAGTACCAAACATTTTCCAGGTTTTATCCTGTCATGTGTATATTTTACTATAGTGTGACTGAACAGTACTGTCATGACGTTGTTTGCACCTTTGACTTTATCAGCTTAGAAAAAAAATTGAACATTAGCACAGTACTGGTAACTTTTAAAAGTTTCATACAGCAGAACTCCAGCATAGGTAAACTTACAGGGTGTGCACTTGAAATTGTTTCCAGAGTATATGAGAATGTCCCGCAGAATATAATTTGGAACGGAAAGCCGGCATATCAATTTTACTTCACCAAACGCGTTCACAATGGTACTAAGTATCTCAAACTATGAGTTCTCCATTCCATTTTATTTCTTGGACTGTGACTCAGTTGTAACTCGCCTCAACAAACAAGAAACAGAAATTTCTGGAGAAACGCAACAAGTCTGATTACAGATGACTCTCTCCAGCATTCTCTGTTTGTGTCTTTTTTTTTCAGATCTGCAGCAAAACCTGTTTCTTGTCTGTGTCGGATCACAGCAATTTCTGCTTTCTCTTTGCTCCAGATTTCCAACCATCTCTGCTTTTATTTGTTTAAAATTTGCAACAATGTCTGTTGTGTTTTGTTTCATATTTGCAGCTATTCTTACTTTTATTTGCATTCAATCTCCAACAATTTCAAATCCTATTTTTCTGAGATCACCAGCAATGCTCTTTCTGTTTCAGATCTCCAGCGATTTCTCCTTTACTTTGTTTCAAATCTCCAGCAGTTTACGTTTTTATTTATTTCAGTCCTCCAGCAATTTCTGTTTTACTTTGTTTCGGGTATATAGTCATTTTGTTTTTATTTGTTTCAGATATCGAGCAATTGTTTTTCTGATCTCCAGCATTTTAAGGTTTTATTTGTGTCAGATCTCCAGCAATTCTTCTTTTTATCTGTATCAATACTCAAGCGATTTTTTATTTCGATTGTTTCGAATTGCCAGCAGTTTTTGCATTTACTTGTATCAGATCACCATCAGTTTTTCTTTTTAATTGTTTCTTATCTCCAGCTTTTTCTGTTTTAGTTTGCATCAGTTCTCCAGTAATTTCTGTCCTAATTTGTTTCAGATACCAGCACATTTTGATTTTAATTGTTTCAGATTTCCAATGAGTTCTGTTTTTATTTTTTTATTTAGGTGCAAAGCAGTTTCTACATTTTGTTGTTTTGGATCTGCAGAAATGTCTGTTTTGTGTTCAGATTAGATCTTCTGTATTTTCAATTCTTCGTTTTATTTTTCTCCCTGTCTCTCAACGAAATGTCTTGAAGCAAGATGTTATTTTCTCTGTCTGGATTCTTGTCCCCAAATAGATGAAGAAATAAAGGGGCATGCGGTAAGTAACTGGGAGAAAGCATAATACTGCAGACAATGGAAACAATCCGAGTAAAGTGCAGAAACATTTTACAGAGAATGTTCCAGCACAATCTGAATGTCTTCACGGAAGTGTGGCAGGTGGAAGAAAGCTGTTTTTTTTTGGATGAGAACACGCTAACGTTTGATCAGGAAGTTCCACGATTATTTTCCAAACTGAAGTATGAAACCATATCTCCTACTTAGCATTTTTTACACGCTTCAACAGTTCACTTCGCAAACCCAAACCAAGTTGCTTACAGATTGTTCTTGTAGAACGCAATGGTTGACTTCTTGTACAACACCTCTGATAGAAAAATCGCACATGAGAAACACCGCTTAAAATGTTGGTGATGTAAACTCGTTCCAGCCAGCACACATTATAAAAGTTTATTTCCAAACAGTGCCACCAATTTGTCAATCGTGCTGCAGCGATTTCACGTTACCGAAACAAACAGGACGATATTGGGTCGAAGTAATGAAGTGAGCTGCTCTCAGTACACCGAGAATATGACACGAAAACTTGGTTTAGGGGTTTTCGAAATAAAATATTGAAACATGTGAAACAATGCCATTTAGAAATATGTTTAAATTGAAGATCACTGAGACAGAATATCACAACAGTACGTGAAGACTGCGGATGCTCAAATTCTCAAACAAGAACAGAAGTAGCTGGAGAAATTCTGCAGGTTTGGCAACATCAGTAGAAAGAAAGCAGAGTCACTGAACCCGAAACTAATACATTGCCAAATTCGAAGATTCAACTTTGAATTGAATTTCGATACGATTTGGGATTGCCAGCATAATCGTTGACCTTTTCTCTGTGCATGAGAAACCTGCATAAACATAAAAATGCTTACAAAGTGTTGGAGTTATTTCCTGCACTGAATGTCGTTGTAACATTAAACATGTCATCTATTCGGTTCCAATCTTCCCATTCCTTCTAACAATTTTTGCTTCAAATTACGAAGAACCTTCCCGACAAACTGCTCCACCAATGTGTCCCGAATAGCCTTGCTATGGATAGCGTGTTCTGAAATACTGGCATACAATTCAATTTGTACCAATGGAGTACAGCCAGCACTCCCAAGCCAATCCTAATGACCGAAAGGACACAAAATTAAGGTTGAGCAAAGTATGTGCAATCAAAGAAGGAGTTTACTGCGCGTGGGAATGATGTGAGGAGAAGAGCCCCTGATCAGATACGACTCCCTGAATTCGATTAGGTTATCGACACAGTTAGAGTTGGCCAATGAGTCATTGCCTTCAACTTTGTCGCATGTAGGAGGCAATATATTCATATTACACAATCATTGGCAGATGAGCATCTCCAACAAAAACAAATTCAATAATCAGCCCAGCATTTCCATCCTCAAATCTACAGGTCTTCATATCCTGAGAATATCATTATGAAGCAACTGGATTTAACCATTCTATTGATACCATGCCTGGCAGAGCAGGTGAGAGTGGCTCAGAATCACTCACATCCTCTGTCTGTGATCCCTGTCCAACATCTACAAGGTCATCTGAGGAGTGTCATGAAAACCTCTTGAATGTCTTGGATGAGCACTGCTCCAAAAACACGCGAGACAATTGGAACATGCACAAATAATTAAGCCTGCTTGATTGGCAAGCGAACAGCTAAATTCAAAATTCACTACCTTCACCACTGTTGCACAGACACAACTGAGTAGCATTTGGAAAATGCCCTGCAGTTACCCACCCAGATTTTATTATATCTCTGATTATTTAGTGGGTCTGGAAATCTCTGGCTAATCCAGGTAACTGCAAAGAAAAAACCGAAATGGGAGAAAGCAGAATGCTGTGGACAATCAAAAGAAACGCAGTGCGTGCTGAGCTTTTAACTGAAAAAGTTCGAGAAGCAGCATGAAGTGTTGGACAGAACGAAATGTTTGTCGTGTGAAAAGCCGCTAGTTTTCGATCAGAAAATTCCACAGATCATTTTGTACATAAAAAAAAAGAATGACGAGAGGAGCAGAACAATGAAGGGTACAATCCCAGGAATAACCTGCCTCTCAGTTTACCATGAACAAGGCATAAATATTTTGGTCTGTTTTCTCGAAGCAAAATGTTGGTAGAAATAGGAACAGGACAAGGTTGTTCGAGCCTGTATCACTATTCCGCCACGGCTGATCCGAAATTCCCAATCTCCACCATGCTGCCCTTTCCCCATAACCTTTGATTCCCCTTTTTATTGAAACTCTATCGAGCTGGGCCTTAAATATATGACTGGGCTCTATCCCCACAGCTCTCTGGCAATGAGTTGGAACGATTTATAGCTATTAGAGAAAAGGAATTCCTCTTCATCTCAATTTTAAATTGGTGCCACGTAATTCTGACTTTATGCTTTCTGATACTTGCCTCTCCCACGAGGGGAAACATTCTCTCAACATTTGCCCTGAAGAATCCTGGGTGTTTCAAATAGTGGTGGTGAGCTCCTTTGAAAAACTGCTACGGTTCTTGGCTGTCGGGACACACATGCAGTGCGGCTATTAAGGGGTCCCCAGGATCTCGAGCCAGCTACAAAGTAAACAAAAATTGGTAATGTACATCCAAGTAGAGCTGTTGTGTGAGACTCGGAGCAGAACTTTCATGTGCTGGTCCTCGTGTCTCTCATTTATCCTCGTCCTTTGAGCTCCTGTGCAATGAGAATTGTTAAGATCTTGTCGAAGCATGATTAATGTTTTTTTATTTGTCCTCCATCTCCGCTGGGTCATGACCACCAGATGAAATGGTAACATTCTGGTCTGATCATTCACACTGGGTTTGTAGAAGTTAAAGATGAAAGTCCATCTCGATATTCTGAAAGGGACATTGGGAATAAACATTTAATATTGAGCTCAACAAAGATGCCCACCGCCAGTTTTGGTTGAGAAAGGAACAAAATATGTTTGTTCATTATTTGCTGCATTGTTGGCAATATTGAAATTATACCTGCCAGATGTTCATTGATGATGAATGGAACCAGTTTTCATATGTTGTTTTAATGGGCTTTAATGAGATTCATTGCAGCTAGAAAAGTTTTTATCGGAATGATCGCACTGAGGATAGCTGTCGATTCTCTCGTTCATCTATCTAAGTCAGGTTAAATCAAATACAAAAATTATTCAACCTTACACTTAACGTTTTCAATTTTCCCATCTTGTATTTTCCAAACGATGATGAACAACTCCTTCATTCAATCTCCCAGTGTCTTCCACTTTGCTGTACTACTGGTTTATGACAAATCCAGGTTCCGAGTTCCGTAGATTGGCAATGTTCAAATATTGGCCGGTAAATACACCTTTAGTGAACATAAAAAGAATTTAATTGATGTTCAAAGGCGATCATATTCTACAATAAATTTTGTGCAATTAAACAATACAGATTGTTATGTGCCTGACTGCTAACCAAGTTCGTGAAATTACAAGCATTTTTCAATGAACGCTGAAATATGTGTTTTGGGAGTTAATTAGATTTTTAATGTATATTGTATGTAATATCCTTTGTGAAACAATTCCATTATTCCATTTTCTTCAGAAAATGATATTGCTGATTTTGATATTTCAATTCACTAATACATTAGAGACTATATTTTTGAAAAACTATTCTACAGACGGCTGACTGGAATTGAGACTAATCGATTACAACTATTCCTTCTTACAAGCTCTATCCACCTGAGTGGCAACTTTCAAAGATCTATGAAAATAGACCCTAAGATCCCTCTGCTCCTCCACCTTACTAAGAACCCTACCGTTAACCCTATATTCTGCATTCCTATTTGGCCTTCCAAAATGGACAACCTCACACTTGACAGGTTTGAACTCCATCTGCCACTCCTCAGCCCAGCTCTGCATCATTTCTAAGTCCCTTTGCAGCCGACAACAGCCCTCCTCACTATCCACAACTCCACCAATCTTCGTATCATCTGCAAATTTACTGACCCACCCTTCGACTCTTTCTTTCAGGTCATTAATAAAAAAATCAAACAGCAGAGGACCCAGAACTCATCCCTGCGGGACTCCACTTGTAACTGGGCTCCAGGCTGAATATTTACCATCTACCACCACTCTCTGACTTCGACTGGTTAGCCAGTTTTCTATCCAACTGGTCAAATTTCCCTCTATCCCATGCCTCCTGACTTTCTGCATAAGCCAACCATTGGGGAATTTTAAAAATGCCTTATTAAAATCCATGTCCACCACATCCACTGCTCTACCCTCATCCACATGCTTGGTCACCTCCTCAAAGAGTTCAATAAGACTAGTAAGGCAAGACCTACCCCTCGCAAATCCGTGCTGGCTGTCCCTAATCAAGCAGTGTCTTTCCAGATACTCATAAAGCCTATCCCTCAGTACCCTTTCCATTACTTTGCCTACCACTGAAGTCAGACTAACTGACCTGTAATTCCAGGGGTTATCCCTATTCTCTTTTTTGAACAGGGGCACAACATTCGCCACTCTCCAGTCCCCTGGTACCACCTCCATTCACAGTGAAGACGAAAAGATAATTGCCAACGGTTCAGCAATTTCCTCTCTTGCTTCCCACATAATCCTAGGATATATAACGTCAGGCCCGGGGGACTTGTCTATCCTCAAGTTTTTCAAAATGCCCAACACATCTTCCTTCCTAACAAGTATCTCTTCTCGCTCACCAATCCGTTTGACACTCGCCTCTTCAACAATACGGTCCCTCTCATTTGTAAATACTGAAGAAAAGTACTCATTCAAGACCTCTCCTATCTCTTCTGACTCAATACACAGTCCCCCACTACTGTCCTTGATTGGACCTACCCTCGTTCTCGTCATTCTCATGTTTCTCACATTTGCATAAGATGCCTTGGGGTTATCCTTGATCCTACCCGCCAAAGATTTTTCATGCCATCTCTTAGATCTCCTAATCCCTTTCTTCAGCTCCCTTCTGGCCATCATGCGTCTGAACCTTGTTTCCTCAACCTTATGAAAGCCTCCTTCTTACTCTTTACAAGACATTCAGCCTCCCTCGTCAACCAAGGTTCCCTCACATGACCATCTCTTTCCTGCCTGACAGGGACATACATATCAAGGACACGTCGTATTTGTTCCTTGAAAAAATTCCACATTTCCACGACATCCTTCCCTGACAGCCTATGCTCCCAACTTATGCTCCTCAGATCCTGTCTTACAGCATCCTATTTACCCTTCCCCCAATTGTAAAACCTACCCTGTTGCACGCACCTATCTCTCTCCATAACCAATGTGAAAGTCACAGAATTGTGGTCACCATCACCAAAATGCTCACCCACTAACAAGCCCATCAATTGTCCTGGTTCGTTACCAAGTACCAAATCCAATATCGTCTCCCCTCTGGTCCGACAATCTACATACTGAGTTAGAAAAGCTTCCTGGACACACTGCACAAACACCGCCCCGTCCAAACTGCTTGATATAAAGAGCTTCCAATCAATATTTGGTAAGTTGAAATCGCCCATGACTTCTACCCTGTGGCTTCTGCACCTTTCCAAATTCTGTTTCCCAATCTGTTTCTCCACATCTCTGCTGCTATTGGGAGGCCTATAGTAAACACCCAACAAGGTGACTGCTCCTTTCCTATTTATGACTTCAGCCCATACTACCTCCAAAGACACATTCCCCTCGAACTGCCTTTCTGCAGCCAATATACCATTTCTAATTAGCAACGCCACCCCCCTTCTTTTTCACCACCCTCCCTAATCTTACTGAAACATGTGTAACCAGGAACCTCCAACAACCATTCCTGTCCCTCTTCTATCCACGTTTCCGTGATGGCCACAACATCGTAGTCCCAGGTACCAATCCACGCCTTAGGTTCACCCACCTAATTTCTGATACTCCTTGTGTTGACGTATACACACTTGAACCCATCTCTGTGTCCGCAAGTATTCCCTGTCAGTGCTACCTTCTCCACAGCCTCCCTACATTCTTGGACGTCCTGACAAACAGCTAGCCTACTTGCTGGACTACAAGTCAGGATCCCATCCCCCTGCCAAATTAGTTTAACCCCCCCCCCCCCGCCAAGTGTGCTAGCAAACCTACCTTCCAGGATATTGGTGCCCTTCTGGTTCAGGTGCAACCCGTTCTGCTTGTACAGGTCTCACCTTCCCCAGAATGCAGTCCAGTTGTCCAAATACCTGAAGCCCTCCCTCCTACACCATCCTTGCAGCCACGTGTTCAACTGCACTCTCTCCCTATTCCTTGCCTCACTGTCACGTAACACCGGCAACAACCCAGAGATGTCGACTCTGTTCGTCCTAGCTTTTAGCTGCCAGCCTAACTCCCTGAGTTCTTGAATGACCACCCCACCCCTCTTCCTACCTATGTCGTTCGTGTCAATGTGCACCACAACTTCTGGTTGCACACCCTCCCCCTTAAGGATTCTGAAGACACGGTCCGAGACGTCTCGGATCATGGCACCTTGGAGGCAACAAACCATCCGAGAGTCTCGCCTATGTCCACAGAACCGCCTGTCTGTCCGTCTAACTATAGAGTCTCCGATAACTAGCGCTCTTCTCCTCTCCCCCTTTCCCTTCTGAGCCTCAGAGCTGGACCTCGTGACAGAGACCTGGTCACTGCAGCTTACCCCTGCTAGGCCATTCCCCCCAACAGTATCCAAAGCTGTAGACTTATTGTTGAGGGGAACGACCACAGCGGATCCCTGCACTGCCTGCTTCCTCCCCTTCCCACCTCTAACTGTTACCCAGCTACCTCTGTTCACTGGCGTAGCTATGTCCCTGTAGATTAGATTAGATTAGATTAGATTAGATTAGATTAGATTACTTACAGTGTGGAAACAGGCCCTTCGGCCCAACAAGTCCACACCGCCCTGCCGAACCGTAACCCACCCATACCCCTACATCTACATCTACCCCTTACCTAACACTACGGGCAATTTAGCATGGCCAATTCACCTGACCTGCACATCTGTAGCTTCTATCTCTCACCCTCTCAGCCTCTCGAATAATCCTCAGTTCATCCAACCCCAGTTCCAGTTCCCTAACGCGTTCTGTGAGGAGCAGGAGCTGACTGCATTTCCTGCAGATGAAGTTGGCAGGAGTATCGGTGGTCACCCCTACCTCAATCATCCTGCAGGAGGAACATTCCACTGCCTGTGCTGCCATTACTCTACACTTAGTCTCCAAAACAAGAACACTGAGTAGCTTACCTGCGGACTTTAAAGTTAGGTTAGAGGAGGAGGATGGGAGGGCGGCCCTCCTTTGTAGGGCCTGACGTCTAGAACACACCCACTCAAATATCAATCACTTTCCTTTCCGACCAGCTCTGCGCTCCAATTTCACTTCCAGCCCTCTCTGCTGTGAAAAGCAGAGATTGTTGAATACATTCCAACTTTTCTATTGTGGTTACCAAACATCACATTTATTGCAGGGTCAGTATTTAAATTCTAAAACGAAACTGACTGGATACATAGCATGTTCAAAAAACGCCTCAAAAATAAATGATGAACAAAAGCAGTACAGCACAGGAACAGGCCCTTTTACCCTCCAAGTCTGCACTGAAACATTTTTCCCTTCCATACAAATTGACTTCACTTACAGGAGCCTTAAGCTTCACTGCTTTGTTATTCATCCAGATGTTTCTTGAATGTTGCCATGCTTTCACGACCTCCTCTGGCAGCGTGTTCCAGCCACGCGTCACTTTTCTCGTGTAACAACGTAACGCACACATCTGTTTTAAAAGTACCTAAATACCCTGACCTTGATCCTCTGATTCCTAGTAATCAACTCCTGCACCCTGGGCAAAAGCCTCATACTTCCTACTTTATCTATGATATTAACAATATTATAACTATCTATCAGTAAACCCCTCAAACACCTGCATTCCGGTGAAAATCAACCCACTCCATCTGAAATTTCTTCACTCTTAATATTTCCCATAGCAGGCAACATTCTGGTAACATTTTTCTGTACTGTCTGCAAAGTGTCCATAGCCTTCTGGCAGTGTTATAATTAGAACTGTCTGCAATATTCTAAATCATAACATCACTTGTGTATCCTGACACTCAATGCCCCTTCCAATGAAGACAGCTATGCAGATCAGCTTGAGAAGGAAATAAACAACAGAAATTGCAGATTTGGAAATCAAAATGCACAAAGAAGATGTTATTCAAAATAAAATAGCTCATTTAGCCACAGGCAACGCCGATGGCTTCAATTAACAAAACCTACAGATAGCACATTGTAAACAAAGTAACATTGCAAAATAGTAGCCGGTCATTCAATATGTAACAAAATAGAATTACTGGGGAATATCAGCAGCTCTGGCAGCAATTGTGGACAGTGAAACAAGCTCGATTTTTTGAGTTTGTTTATTTTATTTTAAGGTTGATCTTGTTTATCTCGTGATAAGTGCTGGAGGAGTCAACCACAACGTGTAGTGTCTGCACAGGCGGCACAGCACAGTAATGTCTTCATATTACAGACGGTGCAGAGATATAATAAAATACAGCAAAGTACTGAGATGCTGGCCATCTGAAACAAACAGAAATTTCTCGAGATCTGAGACACATAAAAGCAGAAATTGGAGGATGCAATAAAGCATAGAACAGCGGAAACTGGAATTCTGTAAACAACAGAAATTGCAGTATCTCTAAAACAAAGAAAAACAAAAAAAAGACTATCTGCAAAAAAAGTACAAAAAGTAGAGATTGCTGGAGATCATAAACAAACAAGAACCTATATCACTGGAAATCGGAAATAGACAAGAACATATATCACTGGACACCTGGGACAAACAAAGACAGAAAGCGTTGATAAAATTCAGGAGTCTGGCAGCATCTGTGGAGAAAGAAAGTGTGAATATCCTTCGAGTCCAGCGACCATTCTTCAGGAAGCATCTCACGTTGATTAATATTCACTCAGACCCCTTGTGGAAATTGTCCTGTTATTCCCAGGTCGAAAATTGCAACTGTGACAAAAGAACTAAATGTACAATATGAAGAATGCAAAATTTCACCTTGGGTAACAGATCACCAAAGTCCTCTTCTGGGTCAGGTTGCAGTGCGATTTTGTTCAACCTCACACCGTCTCATGGGGTGGGAGCACATCTATTTCAAAGAAGAGATTAGTTTGTCAACTTTATCTGCATTTTTGACTGGTGTAAACGTGGATTCATTCAGCAGACGGGGTTGGTCACGAGAGAGTGTTCATCACTGGTGAATATCTCACAATACAGAGGTGAGGAGATGGTCTAATGATGTTATGTATGGAGTATTAATCCAGAGACCCAGGCAATATTTTGTGGTCATCGCTTGGAATCTCCATATAGCAGGTGGTGGAAGTTGAAATCAGCATAAATCCATGAGAAAATCAATCAAAAATTAAGAGTCAAATGATGGCGACCAATCGATTGTCATTAAAACGAATCTTGTTAACTAATGTCATTTGGGGAAAGTAATGTCCATCTGTACCTTGTCTGGCTAACATGCACCTCTGGACACTGATGGTTGTGGTTTTCTCTTGTTTGATTTCTGGGCAATTAGGAATGGGCAATAGATCTAGAGTCACCTGCATCCCATAAACGAATTTTAAAAAAAATCTATCCATTGTATCAATACTTGGGAATTTCTTCTCAATCCGAAATAGAGGGAGCCAACCGAGATGTTAAGTATATGTCACAGTAATTATAGTCTGTCCTCAGCCTCCAAATTCTACTTCGTGTGCTCAGGAATAATATAGAATATGAATGTAAATATATTGTTATAGCCCAGACCAAACCTCCCCGAAATATATTCAGATGGTATAACCACTTTTTTTAAATTTTAAAATTAAATGTACAGTTTTGCATTCCAGATGTAATTCGATCGGTCTAACTATTAACTTTAAATAAAACTTGCTTTAATATTAAACTACAATTAACATACAGACAAAATAGAAAAAAAAAAAGACTTGGTTTAACTCTAACATTGTTGAAATGCTTACTAAACTAATATGTATATTGACTAATATTAATTTACTATTTGAATATGGTTGCATCCCATAGACAGATCCTTGGCGAAGGAAAGTTCAGAAAAATGCATTGTCTCACTTGCAAGGCTACCAACTGGAAGAGAGCTCCAGCTTTTAGCTGTAATACAGACAGTAATAAGAGCTTATGTGCCCAGCTTTAAGAAACTGCAGGAAGTTAAAACTAAATCTCTTGATTCCTTGGAAGTTTGACCCCACCCATTCAGGCTGCTTCTATTGTTCAAAATTTGAATAAAAGAACTCGAGGTACTCAGAAACTGATTAATCCTTTGGTTTTGAGCAGATTGCTCAATACCTTTGTCTCAGGTATTATTCACAAAAACGAGAACAAAATGAATGTCTTAAAGCCACAGCATAGTCACATATATGTTGCAAGTCTGCGGCATGTGGAATTTCTTGGACACGTGTTCACAATGAGTAACAGGTATGCAGCAAGTACTTGAAGTTCAAGCATCTTCCCTCGGAATCTTTAAGCCGGATGCTAAACGCTGGACCAAGATGAGGGAAAATGCGTGTGTCTGAATGAAAGGGTCCTTTGCCTCATATACGGGAGTTTAATACGAGAGAGCATAATTTTTAGGTGAGAGGTGAAAGATTCAAAAAGGAGGGGGGTAACGTTTTTATACAAAGTATGTTTTTTATGTTAAATGAACTATTAGAGAAAGTGGTATGTACAAGTACAGTTACAACGTTTAAAAGTCACTTAGAAACGTTCATGAAGAGGGAGGTTTTGGAGGTACATGGACCAAGGCCAGGCAGGTGAGGCGAGTTTAGATTGGAATTATGGCTCCAACCGTGACAGGGACAGAACCGCCCCTGGTGCTCACCTTCCACCATACCAACTTTCGCAAAAACCAAATCGTCTGCCGACATTTCTGCCACCTCAAAACGTACCCCACCACCAGGGATATATTTCCCTCCACACCCCTTTCTCCATTCCGCAAAGGCCAAACCCTCCATGACTACCTGGTCAGGGCCATGCCACCCAACAACTCACCCTCCCGTCCTGGCACCTTCCCCTACCACTGCAGGAATTGCAAAACCTGTGCCCACACCTCCTCCCTCACCTCCAACTAAGGCCCTAAAGGAGCCTTCCACATCCATCAAAGTTTTACCTGCACATACACCAATATCATTGATTGTATCCATTTCTCCCGATGTGGTATCGTCTGCAAAGCCCTTTAAGGAACATCTCTGGGACACCCGCACCAATCAACCACACTGCCCTGTGACCCAACAATTCAACTCCCCTTCCCACTCCACCGAGGACATGGAGGTCATAGGCCTTCATCACCACCGCTCCCTCACTCTGACGCTTGGAAGAAGAATGCCTCATCTTCCACCTCGGAACACTTCAACCCCAGGGCAGCAATGTGGACTTCACCAGTTTCCTCATTTCTCCTCCCCCCACCCCACCGCGGCTCCAAACTTCCAGCTCCGCACTGTCCCCATGTCTTGTCCTACCTACCTATCTTCATTTCCATCTATCCACTCCACCCTGCTCTCTGACTTATCACCTTCATCCCCACCCCCTCCACCCATTATACACTTTGCTACCTTCACCCACCCTCCTCTCCGTCCTATCAACTTCATCCCCACCTCCATTCACCTATTGTACTCTATGCTCCTTCCTCCCAATCCCACCCTCCTCTCATTTATCTCTCCACCCTTCAGGCACTCTGCCTGTATTCCTGATGAATGTCTTTTCCACGAAACTTTGATTTTCCTGCTCCTTGGATACTGTCTGAACTGCTGTGGTTTTCCAGCACCACTCTAGTCCAGATTATGGTATGCTTGGAACGGTTTGATTAAAGGGTCTGTTTTTATCCTGTGAGCCTTTGTCTTGAACAATGCTGAGGACATTACTACAGCCAGTCACATGACTGAGGATGTAAAGAGATTAAGTGATGTGCAAACAAAGCGGGTGAACGTGAGAAATGTTTTCACTGTGCTAGTTGATAGGGCATACAATGCACTGCTTGGTGGAGGCAGGTTCAGTTGAGCTCGCCTATCCATATTGCAGAGACAGAGAGAGACAGAGAGAGAGAGACAGAGAGAGACAGAGAGAGAGAGAGAGAGAGAGAGAGAGAGAGAGAGAGAGAGAGAGAGAGAGAAGAGAGAGAGAGAGAGAGAGAGAGAGAGAGAGAGAAAGAGAGAGAGGAAGAGAGAGAGAGAGAGAGACGCGTTGGTAAGGAATTAGTGTCGGTATGAGACTGAAAATTAAAATTCCACCGACTAGTTAAGGACTGGATAACTACATTATTCGAAGTGACATAATGACAACTTTTATTTTTCATTTCTTGAACAGCTACCTTTCTTCCTGGCAACTTTTATTGTTGAAACTTGCTCATTTCTTTTGCAACTTCTCCAAAACTGAAATCGAATCATCAAACAGGGAGTGGGGATTAGAACTCACCTCCTCTGGGTTTTAAAAGGTGGACAGCGAGTTACTAACTGTTGAAACTAAATTACTACCTACTTCAACAAACAGCAGAACACATAAACATTCGTGGCCACAGCTATGAGCCCTCCGTACACAAAGTACACCTAATGTCTGTAAACGTGTTTCAGCTTCAATAAGACTCATGGGGCTGTATAAGTCGTAATATACATGGGTATGCATCTGGGCCAAATGTGGTGAACAGCTTGTTCAGTCAACGCTTGATTTTAGCAGAACACTGTACACTTAATTCTTCGATGAAGGAACCATACTTTTTTTTTTCTCTGATACCAGAGTTGAAGCAATCAGTCCCCAGGTACTGACAGGAATCGATATTTTCTTTTGATTTGGCATTAAAACAAAATGTTATATTAATGCCAGAATTGGACCAATGTAACAAATTGACTTCTTCTGTGCATGAAGTATTATGTAGAGCTTTTATCCCCTTACTAGAGAAGAGATGGAGTTACATTGGAGACAGTTCATTCATTTGTCTTATGAAGAGAGATTGAACAATTTATGCCAAAACTCACTGGAATTCAGAAGATTTGGGGGACTACCTCATTGAGATTTCTACTATGAAAAAGGAGATTAAGAACGTCGGTGTAGAGAGGATGCTTTCTGATGTGGGAAATCCTAGAATGAGAGGTAATAGTTCAGAATAAAACTGAGATGAGGAGGAATGGCTTCACTCAAAACGGTTGTGAATCCGTGGAATTCGCTTCTCCAGAGACCAGTGCTTCGATATTGAGTAGATTTGAGAAGGCGATAGACAGGTTTTCGATTTGTAACAGGTTAAAGGATTATAGAGAGTGGGAAGGAAAGTGGAGAAGAGGGCCGAGACAAATTCAGACATGGTTGTCTTGAATTGAAGAATAGGCTGGAGAGGCTGAATGGCCTAGTCCTGTTCCTGGTTCTTATTTAATTTATGCTCGGTCTGTCTAAGATTGGTCTGAACTGATTAAGTAAACGCGGCAATCTTCAAATCATAGACATTTCAGACCAATTTACAAATTCAGCACAAATAATCAGTGGCTGATATCGAGGGAAGAAGTATTCACATTGACAGCACATTGTTCATTCAACCCGGTATATTGAAGACGTGCAGTTTCTATACGAACGGGTTGTGGTTTTGTTGACATTGACAACAGGTTGAATCTACATAGACACATGCAGTACAATGACAGTGGCAACCTCTGAAGAAATGAGATCCATTGACCAATATTGTTTGTTCGTGGCTAAACCTCAGTGGGTTATTTTATCCACTGAAACAGAGCGAAGCCTTGAACAGGAAGAAAACTGGCGCCATCTGCTGTCTCTCTTTCTCACAACATGTAGCTTTTTAATGAGAATAATTTTTACACCATTTCTCACAAGCACACAGGTCAACATAACTTCTCAAACTAAGCAGAAAGCAAGGGAAATATCTCTGAAGAGCACCAGACGACACAACAAAACCTTTAAAAAGCTGACGTTATTAGAATACCGAGCTAATCTTTGCACTGTTCTCAATTGAATTCAATTATTTCCAGGTTTTTATTCAAGTATAAGGAGGAGTGTGGCTTGTGGTTCAGTTCTAGCACCACTATCAGATCATATGAAATGGGAACAGAGGTAGGCCATTCAGCCCCTCGAGGTTGCTGCACCATTCATTAGACCATGGATGACAATACTCTCACAATACTTGTGTTCACATTCCTGCTCTTTCCTTAGAAAACGTGTTTTCCCCGACGATCATGAATCTATCTCAGCAGTACATACACACAACACTCTCTGTGGCAAGTCGATTCCAAGTCTCACAATCCTCTGAGTGAAGAAAATCCGCCTTATCTCAGTATTAAACTGATGTTCCTTTATTCTGACACGATGTCCTTTTGTCCTTGACTCTGCCGTAGGGGAAGCATCCTATCAACATCAATCTTGTGTAGCCCCTTAATTCTGCATGTTTCAGTGAGGTCACTCCGCTATCTTTCCCATTAGGTGAGATATTAATGTCCTTTTATATTTCAATGTTATTTTGCTTACAGTGCTGCCTCTCTGGCATTCTCATTCTCAGTGAATTCTGAACTCATTCGGATGCCTTCTCTCCAGATTTAACAGCTCCCGTATTTGATAATTCTGTATCCTGTGTTTCCAAGTCCTTCCATCTACCTTCCAACTGTTCCATCTCATCATCAGTCAGCCATTTCATGTTTCTTCACTGTATGCATCCAGTGCACTGTCGGTAATAGAGAATTATGCACTCCCATCTGCAGTTGTACAGCTCATCTGTGTTAGTCATGAAACATCTTTAGCTTATTAACCGTGTCTACTTCTGTATGAAACAACTTTTTAAAATTTGAGTAACAAACAATTCATTTGAATAATAAACGTGAGTTAGCAAGTGTCATAAATGACTGTTCATTTGCGTGATAAACTTGCATTCACTCGTGGAATAAATGTGCTATTTTTTCCGCAATAAATGTTTGTTCATTAATGTAATAAAGATGTATTCATCCATATTATAGAAGTGTGTTAATTTGTTTAACAAGCTCATGAATTTTTGGGAAATACATTCTCGTTCAGATTTCCAACATCTGCTGTTCTCAGTTTTATACAGATACACAGCAATGGCATTAGCACACTCTGCATTCTATCTAAATCTGTAAAGATACGAGTCCCTCAAAGCAGTTCCATCAAGTGGTTGATTCTCTTCAGTGTCCCAAAATGTGTACACAAGCATGTGGACAGAATTGACAATCACTCCTCCATTCTTTTCAGTAGACAAATCATTTCATGTTGGAATCCATTCCAAACCTTTCAATACTTTCTCAGAGAATTGAATGTGTGACAATCGGAAAAAATACATCGCAAAATAATTACCAACAACGAGCAACTTCTGAGTACGCTGTTTTTTAAAAAATAACAAGTGACTGTTTTAACTTTGCTTTAAGAAAATCTATTAGTTATCCATGAGCAATAGCCACCACGAGGCAGTACAAAGTTCACTGAAAGTGTTGTCACATTAAGACAGGAAGGCGAGGAAGGCTTATTGCACACTTGCCTTCATTGGTCACAGCTTTGAGTGCAGAGGTTGGTTTTACATAAAGATTTACAAGGATGTCACCGGGATTGGAGCGTTTGAGTGATAAGTAGATAGGCTGGGAGTTTTCTCTATGTAGTGTTGGGGGCTGATGGCTGACCATATAGAGAATAATAAAACCACGAGCAGAAATAAGGTGATTAGCCCAGGTCTCTTCCCCAGGGTAGGGGGAGTCCAAACCTATAGGACAAGGATTTATGGTGAGAGATGAAGGATTTAAAAAGGACCCGAGGTGCAATGTTTTCACACAGAGTGTGGTGCAGTCATGGAATGAGCTGCCAGAGAATGTGCTGGAGGCTGCTGAAATTATACTATTTAAAATATAGTCTGACAGATTCACGGATAGGAAAGGTTTAGCCAGTTATGGGCTAAATGCAGGTAAATAGGAATAGTTCACTTTAGGATATCTTATTGGCATGGGCAAATTCGGCCAACGTGTCTGCTTCCAGGCTGTATGACTCTCTGACTCTTTGTACAAAGCTGCTGAATTTTCGGCAACAAAGCCCACATTCAGTGTGACTGAAGACTCAAGTTTCAATGAATGAATGGGATGTGCTTTTGCAAAGATGAGGCAGCTCCTACCCTGAGGACTGAAGGATAGCTCTGAGACATATGTTCACAATCAGAATAAACTACCTCGATGTTGCATCGGTTGAAGAATTTGTGGGATGGAGCTCATAGTATTTGAGTAGATAGCATTATTGTTGGCAGATTCCAGATTCTGCTTTTGTTCTTGCATTATGATGTATGAACAGCAACACGCCTCCATATTTGGAATTCAGCTTGATACTCTAATTAATTTGTTCATTTACAGAAATTTGAAAATAGCAACAAAGCTGAGCAATTCTGGAACTCGACCTCCCCAAGGAGCTTCCACACTGTATAAGGCAACGACGCTAGGAATGCATTAGCTCAGAATTTCAAACAAGGAGCTTGTCAATGAAGAAACAGACACCCAGGAAAATGCTTCGACCAATTGAACATGTGGAGAAGATATTCGACACAATCGTTGCTTTTATTGGCATCCCAGGTATGGTAAAATTAAAATTAAACTAGTTTTAATCTGCTGCTGAGCTGCTCTCTGTCTTTACCATTTGAACATGTTTTTTTCCTGCTCACTGACTGGTCAGCCTTGTCTGGAAACCAGAACTGTGATAGCAATTCACTGAGCAGCACTGTCAGCAGAACTATCCACTGATAAACAGTCGTTGTTCAGAGAGAACAAATCTTGGCAGACTTCCTTCCTGATCCCTGTACATCGAGACATTTGTCATGTACGGATGTGTAGATTATCAGTGAAAATATCATAGCAGTGCTAACACTCACACGTTGTTACTGAGCGAGCCCTGGAGGTACTGTTATCTGCACTTGGGCGGCACCGAGGGGAAATGTGTCTCGGTGGGTTACTCTTCGGAGGGTCGGTGTGGTCTAGTTGGGTTGAAGGTTCTGTTCCCAACTGTAGGGGATTTAACCCAATCTAACTTGAGTAAGATCAATGGTGTATTTTTGTTTGAAATCTTATGCACGTTCTGATTACCCGTTTCCTGAATAAAATACGAAAGAACTGAGAATGCTGTAAATTAGTCATGGAAGCAGATGTTGCTGGAAATGCTCGTCAGGTCTGGCAGCATCTGTGAAGATAAATCAGAGTTAACGTATCGAATCTGGTTCTGAGGAAGGGTCAATGGACCCGAATCGCTAACGGTGATTCTTCTTCACAGATGCGTGCAGAACTGCTGAGATTTTACAGCAACATCCGATTTTGCTTTGGACATGTTTCCTTTCCTGTTGCGGCTCCAATCAGGATTTGGTTCAACGTGAAGAGTAGATCATTTGAAACATGGAGAAGGGGTAAATTTGGTTTACTGACAGTCCAATCGCTAGTCTTATGACAGTATTGAGAGCAAGGTTGCTAATAGGTTTCTGCGCCTGCCAGATTGGGTGCTGGGAACCGAAGTAATCTGTTAAATTCACTCAGTCACCTTAAAGTCAAACAAATCTCATGTCTCCGTCTGCACTCCTCGGTGGGATGTGAGGTCAGTCAGGCTAAATTCCGCAATCTCTAGAGTGATTGTCTTGGAGGACAATGTGAGGATGGTGTGGAAACATTCATTTAAACCTCACTCAAATCCAATCACTTGCACTTACAGGGTGTGCCAGATTGTTTTGGTAAATTGGTATTCTTGCTCTTTGGAACAGGCAGGGAGAATAACTGAACAGAAAATCATTAGGTCTTTTGCAACTTTTCTTCCACAGTTAATTTGCTGGCGATTACTCTCCTTTCACAGGGAAAGTGTGGTGTTTCCCCTTGCACAACTCGCTACTTAGTGGTTATGGCCGCTGCCGATCTGATGGTCATTATGACTGACATTATACTGACGAGTTTTCGCTTTTATTATTACCCACGGTCTTTCCTGTCCCTCACTCCAGTGTGTAGTGTTATTGGGGCCCTGTGTCGTGCAGCAAGAGACTGTTCTGTCTGGTTCACGGTCACTTTCTCCTTTGACAGATTTGTGATCATCTGTTGTCAGAAGCTGAAAGCAAACTATTGCACTGAGAAAACGGCGACTGTGGTTCTCGCAACAACCTGCACCGTGTTCTGTTTGAAAAACATCCCCTTCTATTTTGCATATGAACCTTGGGCGAAAATCAACAATGCACCATTCTACTGTGAAACAAAGTCAAGTTACTATACTGAGACTTGGTGGGTGGCATTAGATTCACTTGATGTGGTTTTAACCCCTTTACTGCCATTCGTTTTAATTCTCTTGCTCAATGCTGTGACAGTCAGGCACATTTTGGTGACAAGTCGAGTCCGGAAGAGACTGAAGGGTGACAGCAATGGAAAGGATCGCAGAGACCCAGAGATGGAGAGCAGAAGGAAGTCTGTGATTTTGCTCTTCACCATATCTGGGAGTTTCATCTTCCTGTGGTTAATCAATGTTGCAGATTTCTTAGTTTATGTCATTCAAGGAATCAATCCTGATGATTACCCACCCTTTCTATATCACTTCGGTATTATTGGTTTCATGCTGCAGAGGCTAAGTTGTTGCATAAACACATTTATTTATGCAGCGACATTGTCTAGGTTCAGGGCAAAAATCAGTAATTCAGTAAAGTACCTGGTTCCACGAATTCTGTGTGCTATGAATAAATAAAACTCCTCAGTGATACCTAGAGGTGGGTTCTTTTTATCCAGACCATGGAATGTTTTTTTTAAAATTCACTCGTGGAATGTGGGCGTCGCTGGCTGGGTCAACATTTATTACCCACCCCTAAATGCCATCCCTTTTGAAGTTGGTATTGAGCTGCCTTTTTGAAACACTGCAGTCCACGGAATACACATCGACCAAAATTTTGATAGAGTAGAAAGTCTTGGACCTTGACCCAGCAACAGTGAGTTATGGTACTATATTTCCAAGTCTATATGGTGAGTGGCTCGGAGAGCAATTTGCAGGTGTATAGTGTTCAAGTGTAGGTGCAGCCCTTGCCTTTCTGGATGGAAGTAGTCGTGGGTTCAGTAGCTGCTGTCTCAGGATATTTGCCGAATATCTGCACTGCATCATGTAGACAGTATGCACTGCTGCTCCTGTGTGTCTGTGGTGGAAGGAGGGGATATTTGTGGATGTGGTCCCAATCAAGTGAGGGCTGCTTTTGTCTTCAATGGTATCAAGCTTCTTCAGTGCTGCTGGAGCTGTCCCGATCCAAGGCAAGTGGGGAGTGTTCCATCACACTCCTGACAGAGGTTACTTATCACAGCCCAGAGAGAGAGTTGATCTGGGAACCCATCGTATCACAATCCAAAGGAACTGTCCAGGGGAATAGAAGTTCCCACTTGATTGTCACAATCAGATTAGAACCTTACATAAATTTCCATCAAAATCTAAGACTTAGGAGGTTTCTGATTAAATTAAGTATAATAGTATATGAGAACGTGCCCCACGATAAAATGCATGGTCTCACTCCAGAGTGGCAATTCGACAGACCACATGCTAATGTCACAAATAGTTAATGATGAACGGTTTCATGTTGGGAAATTATGGCAGGTGATCACATCATGTTATGAGAACACACCCACCAAATAAATGATAGCAAATTGTTGGGCTTCCTGTTTTATCAGCGTCTGAGTGGGTTGCCTCGCCAATGCTCTCCAATGAGATATTTCGTGCCATGGGTATGAGAATCAACATCGTGCATTTTAGCTCCCTTTATGTTGGAAGTGATAAAATGCTCGCCTCTGCTGGCCACCACAAGCCACCGCACTGGAAACCCTTTGGATTCGTTCAGACAGGGAGAGAGGGAGGACAGCAGCTCACAGTACCATCCAAACTGACGGCACTATCAACATACACACACACACACACACACACACACACGCACACTCACATGCTGGTGTGGAGAACATTCTAATTGTACTGAGGCCCCTCAGTGTGGAATATCCGCATGCGGAGAAATGTTGCATTCTCTCTACAATGTGAAAACAATTTGTCTTTGTGCAATATTGCTGATATTATTAATATTCAGTCGATCATTTCCATTCCAAATGCATCCAGGCACCTCCCAGGGAAACGTTTTTTGAGGAGACAGGGTGAACTTTGTAGCTGCCATTGTTTTCTGATGTTCTGTCACATGTTTAAAGTGATATTCAAAGTCGGAGTGATTAAGACCAGTTTTGGACCATGAGACTATAAGACATCGGAGTGAAAGCAAGGCCATTTGGTCCAACGAGTCCACACCACTTTTTAGTCGTGGCTGATGCTGGTTTCAATTCCACTTACCCACACTCACCTCGTAAACCTTAATTCCTAGCGAGATTATGAATTTCTCAATCTCTGCCTTGAAGACACCCAATGTCCCGGCCTCCACAGCGCTCCGTGGCAATGAACTCCACAGGTCTACCACTCTCTGGCGGAAAAAATGTCTCCTCACTTCCGTTTAAAATTTATTCCCTCTAATTTTAAGGTTGTGCCAGCGGGTCATAGTCTCCCTGCCTGATGGAAACAACTTGCAAGCGTCCACCCCTTCGAAGCCAATTTTGGGGATGCGCATTTCCAACTCTTTATATCTTAAGGACAACATCGCAAGGGATTGAACACAAATGTGCTGCATCACCATACATTTCCTGTGAAGAAGGAAACAACCGTTCAACGTAAGTAAATCACAGAATTTGATTCTGAATCCACTGCTTCTGCAGTGACTTGGCTCATCCAGAAGATGGTATCTCTTTGTATCTCTTTGTATTTCTTTAACCACATTGTATTTCTTTAACCACAAGATGGGGAGAGAAAAGATGGGGCGGATTTGGCTCTGAGCTTTTGATTCACGGCACTTAAGTTAATTCATTCACGCCCATCAGGATAAAGCCATTCACATTGTTGGGAGAGATGGGCACACGCGCTCATGCACACAAACAACACAGACATAGAGACACATATGGAGACACACATCAAAATAAGATTAACATTATGTCACCTTGTACACAAGAGGCACAGAAAGAGAGCGTGAGATACATAAATAGAGACAGACAGAGAGGGAGAGGGAGAGAATAACCGTTAGAGCAACAGAGGCCCAGTTGGACATCGACACAGTCACATGGAAGCTGACATCCCGTCATCTTGTCACCCTTTATTTACACGGACACAGTACTTGACACTGGTCTGGCTTCCTCAGCCAGCTTTCATACTTCGGACACTCCTGTTCACATGACAGCCAGGGCTTTTGTTTGGAGGTTAGCAGATCATCAATCAGGGAACTCCAATTCTATTAAATCCACTTGGCTGTCCTCAACAGGTTAACGGCATTCCTCCGCCACCTCTGTCTGGGGACGTATGTCGGTTCTTTTATCCTATAGCTTCTCACAGTAGGTCAATTCCTCCGAGACCATGTACTGTAAAAGGTGTCAGCAGCTTTTCTATTGTCGTCCTCGTGTTTGAACAAAGGACTGTATACATGGCCAACCATTTTGAGTGGGCATCAACAATGACTGAGAATGTTGACTACATGGTTAATGTGCAACCAACTCGCAACCATTTGAGCGAAGAAATTCCACCCTCAGTCTGAAATTAGTGCCCTTTTATTCTGAAGCTGTGCCCTCTAGCACAGGACCCTTCCATGTTGGGTATCACCCTCCCAGCATTGACTCTGTCAGACTCCACTCTGTTTCTGTGACATCACCTCCCATTCTCATTCGCCACTGTGAATACGGTCCCAGCCTGTTTATCCTTTGCTCCTGAGACAATCCCTCCATCCAAGGATCATCTTGGTGACGTGCCTCCAATGGAATAATACCTTTCCTTTATTAAAGGACGGAATTTGCCCACAGTACTCCGTATGTGGCCTCCCCAGCACCTTGTACAGCTGCAGCAAGACTTCGAAACTCTTACACTCCAACTCCCCTGGAAATAAGTGCCAACTCATTCCATGACTCCTCTTTCTATCTTGCTGCCCATTAGTGTTAGCTTTCTGTGTGTCCTGCACAAGTTTACCTCCAGTTGAATAATACTCTGCACTCTTTTCGAAAATGAGAAATTTGACATTTTCCCGCATTATGCTATGTTTGACCAGAAGAGGTGTTGGGTTTCTCATTAAGGCACATGCGTTCCCGGTGTCGAACCCAGACTTCTGCAGGAAGCAATGAAGGAGATTTCTGTGACATTTCGATTGTATTCAGCCATAAGTGAAGTCCCAGAAGACTAAAGAAGACTCGATGTTGTTCCTTTGTCTAAAAAAAGGAAACGGGATATTCCATGAATTTATAGTCTAGTGAGCCTTACATCAGTGGTAGGGAAATTACTATAGAAAATCTTTAGAGACAGGAATTATTTGCATTTGAAAAACAATGGGCTTATGAGGGATAGTCAGCTTCACGTTGTGTGAGGGAAGTCTTGTCTCGCAAAATTGTTTGAGAGCTCTGAGGAAGCGATTAGGCTGGTTGATGGGGGCAGAACAGTGGATGTTGTCTACATTGACTTCAATAAAGCATTTAGCAAGAAGATCCAGTAGATTAAGCTGGATTGGATCAAAGGGAAGCTGGAGATAGAGGGTACCAGTGGAACGGTGTTTTTTTAATGGATTGGCGAGCTGTAAGCGCAGTGTTGCACAAAGATTTGTGCACTTGCCTCTGTTGCTCAAAAATACATCTCAGATAAAAATGTAGGGAATTAGTAAATTGGCAGCCGACATGAAAATTGCTGAATTTGTGGATAGTGAAGAAAATTATCAAATGACACACTAAGTTACAACAAAGAACTATGGATGCTGGGAAACTGAAAGAAAAATAGAAATTGCTGGAGAAACTCAACAGGTCTGGCATTTTCTGTAGGAAGAAATCAGAGTTAACGTTTCAAATCCGGTGACCCTTCATCAGAACTATTCTCATTTCAATGGATGCAGCAGGATGCAGATCAATTGGAAATCTGGGCAGAGAAATAGCAGATGGAGGTTAATTTGGAAATGTGTGAGGTGATACATTTGAGAACTCAAACGTTTTTGGGAAGCATACAGTAAATGGTAGGATCCTGAGGAGCAGTGATGCAAAGGGGATCTTGGGGTAACAGTCCATTGTTCTTTGGAAGTGGTGACGCCAGTTAGTAAGGTGGTTTAAAGAAAGGCATACAGCATGCATGTCTTCATGAGTTGTGGCATTGACTGGCCAATTTGGCATGTCATATTGTAGCTGTATAAGACTTCAGTTATGCCACATTTGGAGTAGTATGTGTAATGCTGGTCACGATGCTACAAGAAGGATAGAGACATTGGAGAGGGTGCAGTAGAGGTTTGCAAGGATTGTTACCTGAATTGGAGTGTATTAGCTAAAAGGAGATATTGAATAAAGGTAAATTGTTTTCGCTAGAGAATCGGAGGCTAAGGGTCGACCCCGATAGCAACGTATAAACTATGAGAGGCGTGGATAGGGTTGATCATCAGGCTTTTGTTCCCACTGTCGAAATGTCAAATACTAGAGGACACCGATTTAAGGTGTGAGGCGAAATGTTTAAGATAGATTCGTGAGGAAGCGTTTTTCAGACAGAACGAAGGAGGGGTCTGGAATGTGCTGCCGGGGAGATATCCGAAACAGCTGCGAGTGAAATGTTTAGAAGACAGACGCACGAACAGGGAGGGAATAGAGGTTTATGGATCAAGAACAGGCAGATGGGATTGATGAAAAAACGGAGGTTGACCCCCTTTGAGGACTAAACCCGACAAACCCAAAATGGAACACCTCGCTCTGTAATCTGTAAAAGCATTGCGAAAAGTGGCATAACCAGCGTTTCAGCAAATCCATTGGCTAAAGAAACTAAATCCCTGGCACTCATTTAAAATCAACACGTACCAACTCAATTATCGAACTTGAACATTGAACAAATTAACTAATTCATTCACAAACCAAATAAATTCCTCAGAACTGCTAACTTTTCCTGACTAAAGCAAGATTCAAATAAAAAACAAGTCCCACCCATATAACAAAAAAGTCTCTCGAAATTACAACCAGGTTCGTGTCTTCTGGAATGATCTGTCCTTTCCACATCTCATTTTTCCATCAGGAATGCCTTCTCTATGAGTTGTCCCTTAGTTAGTTAAATGGTGCTTTCTCTAATATATAGATGAGGATGAGAGAAACAGCAATTCTCCCTCAGGAGCTATGGCGTCTCCCCCACCTTATTCCAAATCCAATCTTCCAACTCGGCTCCACCCTCTTGACCTATCTTACCTGTTCATCTCGTACCCCAACTATCCTCTCCTTCCTCCTCTCCCTCTCCGACCCATCATCTTCAACCCTACCTTCAACTACATTTTGAATTCCCGATTACCTTCTCCCCCAGCCTCATCCCTTCCATTGATCTCTCAGTCGCCTTGGCTAACAAGCCCCTTTCCTGATGAAAGACTTACGCCTGTAACGCCCATTCTCCCGCTCCTCTGATGCTGCCTGACCGTCTGTGCCTTTCCAGCACCACACTCTCGACTCTCGAGACCCGAGGGCCGTTAGCTCTGGTGGATGTCAGCTGGGACTGGGGTCTTCGTCCAACTGCCCCCTTCTTTTATAACCGTCGTGACATATCAATGATTGAACCTATGTTGTCCAAACCATCAGAATTAAATTTAATAGACTTTTGGTATCTAAGTACTTGGTTCAATTTCTTTCCTAATGAAGGGCTTATGCCCGAAACTTTGATTATCCTGCTCCTCGGATGCTGCTTGACCGGCTGTGCTTTTCCAGCAGCACATTCCTGACACTGGTTTAATTCTAAAGACTGTCATCTTGGTTAAAAAGAAATATTATTTGGCCTGCTAACTGGGCTGCACAGGAAGCTACTGAGTAAGATAATGATCCATGATGTTTGAGGCAATTTGCTACTTTGTAGGTTAGATGGGCTTCAGATTGGTATCACAGGTCGCCGCAACATTGAGGGCGGAAAGGCCTGTGGCGAGCTATAATGATCTGTGTTATATATGTTCTATGGCGAGATGTTTCGCTGTCTGGCAGAAAGCAGAGAGTGTAGTTACAAGGGTCCTTCTCAGGATGGGAGCTTATGTTTAGCGTTTTTTTTTATTCATTTGCGGACTTGGACATCGCTGGCTGGCCAGCATTGATAGTCCATCCCTATTTGCCTTTCAGTAGGTGGTGGTGAACTGTCTTCTTGATTCGTGGTAGTCCACTTGCTGTGGGTGAACCCACAATGCCGGTCGGGAGGGATTGCCCGGATTTTGACCGAACAACTGCGAAGCAACGGCGTGTATTTCTAAATCTGGATGGTGAGTGGCCTGGAAAGGAACTTGCAGGTGACGGTGTTTCCAAGTATATGCAGCCCTTGTCCTTCTAGGTGGAAGTGGTCATGGGTTTGGAAGGTGCAGTCTAAGGATCTTTGGTGAACTTCTCCAGTGCATCTTGCAGCTCGTACACACTGCTGTTACCTAGTGGCAGTGGTGAAGGGATTAAATGTTTGCAAGTGTGGTGCCAATCAAGCGGGTTGCTTTGCCCTGAATTGTGTCAAGCTTCTTGAGTGTTCTTGGACTTATAACCATCGAGGCCAGAGGGGAATATTCATCACACTCCTTACTTGTGCCTTGCAGATGGTGAATAAATTTTGGTGTCCCAGATGGGGTATATCGTGAGTTTCTGAACTGCTCTTGTAGCCAGTATGTGTATGTGATGAGTCCAGGTGAGTCTTTGGTCAATGTTAACTCCACGGATGTTGACAGTCGGGGATTCAGTGACGGTAATACTGTTGAATGTCTAGGGACAGTAATTCTAGAGTCTCTTATGGTCATTGTCTGGCATCTGTGTCGCGTGAGTGTTCGTAGGCACTTGGCAACCCACGCCTGGATAGTGTCCTGATCTTGACGCATTTGATCACGGACTGCTTCAATATCTGAAGAGTCGTGAATGGTATTGAACACTGTGTAATCATCGCTGAACATCGCTACTTCTGGCCTCATGCGAGAGAGAAGTTCATTGATGAGGCAGCTGAAGATTGTTGGGCCTCCGACACTATGCTAAGGGATTCCTGTTGAGATGTCCTTTAACTGAGATGACTGACCCTCCACAACCAATGCGATCTTCCTGTGTGTCAGGTATGATTCTAACCAGTTGAGTGCTTGCCTCCTGATACCATTGATTCCAGTTTTGCCAGTGCTCCTTGGTGCCTTACTCTGTGAAATGCTGCCTTGATGTCGACGGCTGTCACTCTCACCTGCCCTCTGGAAATCAACTCGTTTGTTCATATGTGAATCAAGACTGTAATGATTTTAGGAGCGGAATGGCCCTGGTGAAACGCAAACTGGGCGTTATTGAATAGGTTATTCTGAGCAGGTGCTGCTTGACGTGTCAGCCTTATTTTTTGCACTGATTGCTGGGCTCCTCCAACATTGAGGATGTGGATATTTGTGGAGCCTCCTCTTCCAGTGTCTTGTCTAATTGACCATCACCAGTCACGATTGGATGTGGAAGGACTGTAGTGCATTGATCTGATCCTTTGGTTGTGGGATCGCTTAGCTCTGTCCATAACTTCCTGTTTATGCCAATTGGCGTGCAAGTAATCCTGTTTGGTAGCTTCACCAGGTTGATACCTCATTTTTAGGTATACCTGATACTGTGCTGAAAATGTGTTGCTGGAAAAGCGCAGCAGGTCAGGAAGCATCCAAGGAGCAGGAGAATCGACGTTTCGGGCATGAGCCCTTCTTCAGGAACCTGATACTGTTTCTGGCATGCCCTCCTGCGCTCTTCATTGAACAAGGTTTGTTTCCCTGGTTTGATGGTAATGGCTGAGTGGGAGATATGGCAGGCCATGAGGTTACGGGATGAGCTGGAGTACAATTCCGCTGCTGTTCGTGGCTCACAGTGCCTCGTGGATTCCCATTCTTGAGCTGCTACATCGGTTCAAAGTCTGTCTTATTTAACATGGTGATTGCGCCATACAAAATGATGGAGGTTATTCTCGATGTGAAGGTAGGTCTTTGTTTCCACAAGGACAGTGTGGTGGTAACTTTTCCCGATACCGTCATGAACTGATGTTTCTGCAGCCAGCAGATTGATAAGGATGAGATCAAGTATGTTTCCTCTTACTATCAACTCTTGCTGTTTCCTTCACCCATGCCATAGATCCAGTCCAGCAGTTATATTCTTTAGTACAAAACCAACTCGATCACTAATGCTGTTGCTGAGCCACCCCTGGTGGTGGACATTGAAATCCCCCACTCAGAGTCCATTTTATGTCCTTGCCAGGCTCAGTGCTTCCTGAAAGTGTTGTTCAACATGGAGGAGCACTGTTTCAGCAGCCGAAGGAGTACTGATTCGTCAGCCGTATGTTTGAATCAACAAGAGGTTTATTTTTCACGTTTGACCTGAAGCTATGAGACTTCATTGGGTACGGAGCTGATGTCAAGGACTCTCAGGGCAACTCTCTCGCCTCTATATACCACTGTGCTGCCATCACTCCAGACTGTGTACTGCCACTGAGACAGGAGATATCCAGGAATGGTAATGGTAGCGTCTGGCATGTTAAATATAATGTATAACTCTGTACAAATGACAGTGTCAGGCTGTTGCTTGACTAGTCTGTGACACAGCTCTCCCAATTTCGGCATTAATCTCCAGATATTGGCAAGGAGGACATGCTTGACAGGGATGTTTGTGTTTTGCCATTGTCTTTTCTGGTTCCAATTTCGATGCCAGCTTGTTTGCAATGATCAGTGTTGCAACCACACTTTCCTTTCTGCACACTAATGGTCTAAATGAAGGAACTGAGGGAATTCTGTCTAAGTTTGCCCATGCATAAAGGTAGGTAGAAGGACAAGCAGTATTGTGGAGGTGGGGTGGCTGCAGAAGAATTTGGCCAGGTTAGGCAGATGGAGTGCAACACGGGAAGGTTTGAAGTCATTCCCTTTGGAAGGAGGAATAGAGGCGTGGAATATTTTCCAAATAGGGAAAGCATTTCTTCTGAGAGGACTGAGCTATAAAAGCAGAGATTACGTCTCAGGCTTCAAAAGGTTCTGGTCAGACGACATTCGGAGTCTTGTGCGCATTTTTGGGTCCATATCTCAGGAAGGATATACTAGCCCTGGAACGTGTTAAGAGAAGGTTTATGAGAATGGTCCGAGGAATAAAAAACTGAAAAAATGAGGAACGTTTGAGGACTCTGGGTTTATGCTCGACGCAGTTTGAAACTTACAGAATGCTGAATGGTCTGGACAGAGAAGATGTTGGAAAGATGTTTCCATTGGAAATAGACACTAGGACACAAGGGCCCTGCCTTAGAATAAAGGGAAGACCATTTTGAACAAAGATAAAGAGAAACCTCTTCAGCCAGAGAGTTGAGAATGCATGGAATTAGTTACCACCGAAGGCTGCGTAGGCCACGTATTTTAGTATATTTAAGACGGAGATAGACAGTGTCTTCAGCCTCAAGGGGATCAGGGGTTATGTGAGAAAGCGGGAGAATGGGGACGAGAAAGTTCTCTGCCATGATTGAATGGTAGAGCAGACTAGATGGGCGGAATGACCTAATTTCTGCTGCAATGTCTGATGGTTTTATGATGCTGCAAACCAAATAAACATAATAACCCACTGTGCCTCCTGTGTCACATGGTCCTTTTGACTAATGATGCAGCTGGCTCAGTGGGCCTGTGGAATGGGGTGAAACAGATAGCTGCATGATGGGAAAACTGGCCAACACCGGGTTGTTACAAACACTTTGACTGTCCTTTGTATGGCCCCAGAGCTGCCTGACACAACACAAGTGAAGACTATAACAAAGGTTAAAGCATTGCTAGCCAAGCAGAACTTGACATAGGCTGTATCCATGTACATTCTGAAACCTTTGTAGACCTCGGCCGAGTTTGGTCACGCTGGGTCCACATAAATTCTGGAATGTGGACTACGCCCAGATAAAGACATTCCACAAAATCCTTTCAGCCCCAATAAGGACGAGATTATGAGATGAGGTATGTGGCACCAGGTTTTGGGAAGTCAAGGTGATAAACTTCTGAAGTAATAACACAGATCATAATTCAGTGTATCGGTCTAATGGAAGAAAAGCCTCTCATGACACTTACTGATAGCTATTGATAAGTTTTAAGTATAAATATCCCTGCTATTTCCTCTGTAAGTGTGAACTTGTGAGAGGCTCAGAGCTGTGATCAACTCTCTCTTTCCAAATTCAGCCACTCTGCATGCAGTTTGCCTTTTAAAAAGCACTGATTGTTTTGTCAGAACAAGGCTTGTTGAATTTTTGTTGAGTGTTGTCGAGTTCAGCTCTGACTGTCTTGTGGCTATTTTAAATCCATTTCTTTATTTGACACTGCTGAGCAAAAACCAAACACCCTAAGTAAATTCTGTGAGGCATCGAAGAAATCATCGAACAATGGCCCAGAGCTGAGAAACAGACGGGCGCCACAAAGAAGGCTTTAGCCTTGGTGTCCTGCTTTCTCTTGCTGCGACCCCTCGTACCTTGCAGGGGACGTTCACAAGTGAGGATTTCCGAATCTAAATTCTAAGTTTTTTCAGTGGACTGCGATTGAAGCGCTGTGGATCAGGGATCCAGTTGCTGGCTAGCCAGGAAGTGTACACAGGAGTTTTCTTTCTGTTTTTCTGATTTAGCGTCAGCGGCAATCTTACCATTCAGATTGGGTCTCGGACTCTGGTTGCTTTTGCTATCACGAATAATGACGTGTTGCAGACTATAGGGTGGGGCAAGCCTCAGACAAGACCAGCGTAATTCAATCTTGTCATATGTGTGGTCTGTATTTCCTGAGCAGGCATGTAATTTCCATCATCTGTTCGCAACATGAAGTAACAAATTGGATAAAGACATTGGCCACCAGGGGGCACATGGACCGTTGTAATTGCAGAACTGCCAGAAAGGCTGAGGGATCCAATTGGAAATCACTGAAACCAAATTGGACAAAGGAATTGATTAGGCGTCACGAGCATTCACAGTTAATAAGTCGGAGGGATAATGCTCAGAAACAGGGAATTGACGAATGCACGAATGGTAAAATCAAAGATTGGGAAACATAAAGTTTTGAGTGTGCACTATTCATATATCAAGACCTGAAATAAGCAGCTGCAAGTAACAGGCAGGGACGGCGAGCCCAGCCGATTCAAATGAAGGAGGATACTCCCAGTTGCTCTGGCATGCTGATGTTTCCTGATTCAGTTGATACGGACGAGGAAGATGCTCTTGGACGTGCTGTTCTCCCCACGGCCCCAGTGCTACCTCCTACTTATGATTCAGCTCTCTCAGAGCCTGTTGCTTCCCGAACGAGGGCCCCTGTTAAACTCACATCGATGGAAAAGCCCTGTACCTTCCTCGATCAGTCTCTCCATAATATTACTGTTCACTGACGGATGAGGGGCCCTTTCCACCGACGCCACCCCCAGTCAATTTCCCACTTAGCGATGTGAACAATCCCAGAACTGCTCGTCATGACCAAATGCGCCTGTCCATTGAGTTCTGACAGGTCTTCAATCTCCAGGGGCTGTGATTAATCGTGGCATACGATACAATCTGCCAGGATGACCCGGAAGTGTTTATTGAATAGTTAATTAGACTGGAGGTTGACAAACGTGGTGCCACTGTTTAAGAAGGGCGGTAAGGAGAAGCCAGGGAACTCTAGACCAGTGAGCCTGACCTCAGTGGTGGGCAAGTTGTTGGAGGGAATCCTGAGGCACAGGATGTGCATGTATTTGGAAAGGCAAGGACTGATTCAGGATAGTCAACATGGCTTTGTGCGTGGGAAATCATGTCTCACAAACTTGATTGAGTTTTTTGAAGAAATAACAAAGAAGATTGATGAGGGCAGAGCAGTAGATGTGATCTATATGGACTTCAGTAAGACGTTCTACAAGGTTCCCCATGGGAGACTGATAAGCAAGGTTACCTGTCATGATATACATGCAGAACGAGCCATTTGGATAGAGAACTGGCACAAAAGTAGAAGGCAGAGGGTGGTGGTGGAGGATTGTTTTTCAGACTGGAGGCCTGTGACCAGTGAAGTGCCACAAGGATCGGTTCTGGGCACTGTACTTTTTGTCATTTACATGAATAATTTGGATGCGAGCATAAGAGGTACAGTTCATAAGTTTGCAGATGACACCAAAATTGGAGGTGCAGTAGACAGCGAAGAGGGTTACCTCAGATGACAACAGGATCTGGACCAGATGGGCCAATGGGTTGAGATGTGACAGGTGGAGTTTAATTCAGATAAATGCAAGGTGTTGCATTTTGGGAAAGCAAATCTTAGCAGGATTTATACACGTAATGGTAAGGTCCTAGGGAGTGTTGCTGAACAAAGGGACCTTGGAGTGTAGGTTCATAAGTCCTTGAAAGTGAAGTTGCAGGTAGATAGGATAGTGAAGGCAGCGTTTGGTATGCTTTCCTTTATTGGTCAGAGTATTGAGTACAGGAGTTGGGAGGTCATGTTGCGGCTGTACAGGACATTGGTTAGACCACTGTTGGAAAATTGCGTGCAATTCTGATCTCCTTCCTATTGGAAAGATGCTGTGAAAGTTGAAAGGGTTCAGAAAATATTTACTAGTATGTTGCCAGGGTTGGAGGATTTCAGCTCCAGGGAGAGGCTGAACAGGCTGTGGCTGTTTTCCCTTGGAGCGTCGGAGGCTGAGGGAGACCTGATAGAGATTTAAAAAATTTTGAGGGGCATGGATAGGATAAATAGACAAAGTCTTTTCCCTGGGGTGGGGGAGTCCAGATCAATAGGGCATAGGTTTAGTGTAAGAGGGGAAAGATATAAAAGAGACCTAGGGGGCAGTGTTCCACGAAGAGGGTGGTACGTGTATGGAATGAGCTAACAGAGATGTGGTGGACGCTGGTACAATTACAACATTTAAGAGGCATTTGAATGTGTATATGAATAGGAAGGGTTTGGAGGGATATGGGCTGGGTGCTGGCAGGTGGGACGAGATTGTGTTGGGCTATCTGGTCGGCATCGACGGGTTGGACTGAAGGCTCTGTTTCCATTCTGTACATCTCTATGACTCTATGACTCTGTATTTATTGCCTCATCCCTAGTTTCCCCCACCTTGAGAAGGTGGGGCAAGCTGGCTTTTTGAACTGCTGCAGTTAGACTGATAATATCTATTACAGACTAACACCTATTTTCTTGGAACCCTCTGTGAGTTTCCATCAAATTAATTCCTGAGGAGTGTTTTGATTAAATTAAGTAGGATTGCTCATCAGAAAATGTTCCACTTTTGAGCTCGCTGCTCAAGAAAAACTCAGCAGAGTCAAACGTGATAACTCAAACAGCCAACTACGAGATATTTCGATGTGAGAAATTGTGGCACGTGATGACATGACATTATCAGAAGCCACCCACCATCAAATGCGAACAAATAGCAGAGCTCTGTACCTTTCAGCATCAATCTTCTCAATTCCCGTGGGCTGCTTCTCCAATACAATCTAACTAGAAACTCCCTGTCGAAGGGAACAGAACGAAAATAATACAATCAATACTCCATGTGTTGAAAGTGATTCAATGTCACCCTTTGCTGACCTCCTTGCACCACTGCACATATGTTGGTTGAGGGCGAAAACCCTCACGGATTTGGTGAGAGAATGAGAGTGGGAAGACAGCAACTGACATCAACATCCAAACTGACAGCAAATCAACACACACACTCACACAAAGAAATGTACGCAAGGCTCGTGTAGAGAGGATTAAAATTGCACTGATGTCCGTCAGTGTGGAAAACACTCAGTGGACAAGTAATGTGGAGGAGGCAGCCTTGGACATTGGTGTCAAGGTTAAAAAGCACACAACACCAGGTTCTAGTCCAACAGGCTTATTTAGAAGGACGACCTTATATTCCACAACCACCTGATGAAAGATCAACGCTCCGAAATTTAGACTTTCCAAATGTTGGAGTATAACTTGGTTTTGCATGAGTTTTTAACTCAGTCCAATAAAATTGTACTTTCCCTGCAAGGTGGAAATGATTTAATGATTTGTCTTTGAGCAGTGGTGCTGACATTGGAGACATCAGCTGCAAGTCTATCCAGGTATCTCTGACTGAAACTCTTCATGAAGAGACAGAGTGAATTTTATTGCATTTTTATAATGCTTTCCGGTTGACTATCGCAAATTCAAAGGGAGAGTGAATTCAAACCCCGATTGGGTGGGTGGTGGTGGTGAGATCAACACTAGGCATGTTTTTCACTGTGTCCTCATGTCTCAGAGACAACATCGCAATGGATTAGGCAAAGCTGCTTCGTGTTACTGAAGACACTGTTTGAAGAAAGAAACAAACGTGCAATGTGAGAGATTCATCCACATTGATGATTTCTTCAAAAATGAAACTGCTGCTTGTGCAGTTGCGTGGGGAGACCAGCAGAATGTGGCATTGTATCACTTTAAACACAAGCAGGATGCAGAGAGTGAGAGAGAGAGAGAGAGAGAGCAGGAAATATAGACTGTGAATTATATTCGCCATATTTTCATTCATTCATTCCAACTTCCGTGAGGAAAAAGGGGTTCCCATCGCAGGCAGAGATTGACACACAGGCCGCACGCATATACACACACACATGCAGACATACAGACACAGTGATCTCTCTGTGCTGTGATCTGTAAATGATACATAACTTCGTGCTGAAATGTTACAATATTAAGTGAGAAAATGTCACTGCATATGGAAGTATGGATCTTACTGTCTTTATTAGAGTTAATAACATCTTCCAACTGTTACGACACTGGGGAAATTATCCTGCTTAATTGAAAACCAGCAACATAGAAAAGATTTATCCCAGGCAATAATCTCTGAAAATTCGATAGGCCAACAACCAGTTAAAGTAATATTTAACAACTTATTTTTCATAAAGTATGATAAACAATAATTAACGTACGGCTACTTTCTCGAACTTGTCCTTTAACTTCACTTCGTTAATATTAGACTGATATAACCCCAGATCAGAATTTACAAAACAAAACTTCTTATCTCAAAACCAGGCAGCTTTTTCTTTCTCTGAATCGGGTTTTCTCTTCTTCTTCTTCGTGATTTCTGCTTCACAGGTTATTGAACGAAACGGTATTTTTTTAAAGAGGTTTATTTTTCAGGCAGTCTTTTTACATGGTGGAGGTTTGGCAGTTCTCCCCCCAACTGTTCAATTTTCCTCGATCTTATACCACCAAAACATCAGATTCCATCTTTGCCTTTTAAGATTGTCAATACGATATATTCAATCTGTATTGGACTTTGAAATTTTTCGGGGTACAATTTAAACCAATTGCTCTAATTCGAATCTGTTTTGTTTATTTTCATGCAAGCAGCTAATTTAGTTCCGAACAAATGTTACATTGTACCTCATTGAGAACACGTGGTGCTGTCAGTACACCTCACATCTTCAAACACATCAGTGTTGCTTACCCATATTTTGTTCAAATATGGCACTGATATCACACGAAGTGTCGCTATGCGACACTGACCTCACTCTTGTTATCACTGTCCATCCCGGAAAAACACTCACCTCACTGTTACTGCCAATGGTAAACTCGGCACATCCCCGACCTCACTCTTACTGTCATTGTCCACCCGGATATCTGACTGATGTTGGGATAAATGGTTCAGGAAATGATGATCTAATGCCCTTAAGTTTTAATTATATGGTAAGAGATTAATCGTTATCCACAGGTAAAGATTAATGCAAAGCACCTTCAAAACGAGCGCTGAACCTAAGGGTATGGCAGAGATACTAAATGAGTATTTTTCATTTGTCTTTACTGCATTAAAGTTGAACATTTGAGTAGAACAGTGATCGATAAAGGAGTAATAATAAAAAAGCAGGCCGCACTCCAGGTAAAGACGTCACCAGACCCAGATGGGATTAATCCTAGATTACTAAGAGTGCAGAAGGAGCAAGTTGCAAAGTTCTTGATAGAAATTCGGAGGCATCTCTGAACGCAGAAACAGTCCCGGATGGGGGATTGCAAATGTGACTCAGTTCTTTAATGTCAATATACTACAGAACTGTTAGCTTGTTATCAACCGTGTGAAATTTGGTGAAGGCCAGAGTACAGGACAAGATGAACATACTCGAATAAATAAAGATGTTAATATGAGACAACCAAAACGGCACTGTCAACGGCGGCTCCTGTCTGACGAATTTTATTGAGTGCTTTGACGAGGTCAGACTGTCAGTGAGTGAGGGTTGTGCTGTGAATGTTGTCTGTTCAGACGTTGAGAAAGTATGTGATGTGACGTAATGTGAACCTTTTTGCTGGTGCTGATCAGATTGCAAACAGGATATCCTCAACTTCAAGACAGGAAGCAGACAGTCTCCCCGAGCTGCTGTTCTCTGTCCAACTGATGAGGTAGATTACAGGCAAAAGAAAAGAAAATCAGAAACCTTTAACAAAGTTTACCACAGCACTTTAAAAATTCCAACGATGACGAATTATGATGAACTGGTAATCAACGGTAATGTAATGATCAAGGAAGCTGGTGATAATTGTTCAGCTGGAAATGTAGCTGCCTCCCCTCTCAGTAGTATCATGTTAGATGAAGAAGCGGTACTAAAAAGGTAGGAAGGAATCTAGGTAGAGAAATCACCAGATGGGCTGTATTCTGGATTGACGAGAGAGGTAACGGATTCAAATTGGTAGGTCATTGACGGACATTTTCCGCGTTTCACTGAACACAGGACGAATCCCATGCGATTGGAGGACTGTAACTGTGATACTGCTGTTTAGGAGAAGGACAAATGATACCCCTAGAAACTACAGACTTCTCAGCTTGATATCAAAACTGGAGAAACAGCTGCAAACCATAATACAAGTTAAGCAAAAATACTCGTAGGGAAAAATAGGTTAATAACAGATAGTTAGTGGAGTGGCATGATGGCTTAGTGGTCAGCACTGCTGTCCCCCAGTGCCAAGGATACGGGTTCGTGTCCATCCTCAGGTGACTGGCTGAGCAGTGTTTCCATGTCCGGCCCCTTTCTGTGTGGGTTTCCTCCCACAATCCGAACATGGGTGAACTTCCATGGGAAATTGTGCAGAGATGAGACAGTTAGGTGCATTTGTCATGGGTAAATATAGAGAATGGGCCTGGGTGGGTTACTCTTCAGAGCGTTGTTGTGGACTTCTTTGCCTGAATGGCCTGTTACTACACTGTAGGGATGTTACAAGAGAAAGCATGGCTTTGTCAAGGTGTGTTATTTCTGACATATTTAATTGAATTCGTTAGCAAGTTGACACAGGCGGTGGATGAGAATAGTGCTATGAATGTGATATGATTGAGGTTTCAGAAAACATTTAATATGGTGCCTCATGGCACATTGATTAGCAAGTTAGTTGTTTGTTAAGGATTATACTTTAGCAGCATGGTTTGGCAGTTGTCTAAAATGTAGGAAATAGTGGATAAATATGTGAATAGCCATTTCTAAGACGGGAGGCGAGTTGAAATTAGCATTCCATGGACTTTGGTGTTTTAATCCTTGCCTTTTCTGATTTCGATCAGGGATTTGGAGATACTTATAGTGGACTAATTTGCAGATGGAACTAAGCTGGGTAGAATGGTGAGTTGTGAGGATGACGTTGTCAGGGAGTTATTGACAACTTGTCCAAATGGGGAAACAACTGGCAACCGAATTTCAGTGCAGAGAAATGTGAATTGATGCAGGTTTGGAGAAGAAACGCAGAGAGAGAATACAGGCTGAATGGAACCAACTCGAGGAGAGTATGGGAGTCGAGAATATCTGGAGTTAAGTGCACAATTCCCTAAGGGGTTAAGTTGTAACATTTGTTAAGGAGGCTTATAATATCCTGACGTTTATAAACAGAGGCAGAGAGTAAAGAAGAACAAGGCAGTGACGCTACACCTCTACAAACCATTGGTCAGACAACAATTGGGGTATTATGTTCATTTAAGGGCACCTTCGTTAATGAAGGATGTTAAAATTCAAGAGGCAGTTCAAAGGAGATTTACTGCAATGATGCGAGGAATGAGAGATTTTTCATAGAAGAGGAGAGAATCTGTGCACATTCGCCTTGGAGCAGAGAAGACCTTACTGTGGTGTTCAAAACGACGAAGAATTTTGACTGGGCCAAGAAGGATATTTCGACTGCACAGCTGTTATGCCAGTAAATTGGTGTCACAATTTAAAAATTGTGAACAAGGCAGTGAGTTCAGCAGAAACTCCATTGCTCTGCTAAATTTTGGGATGTGGAATGCATGGCCTGCGAGATTTGTGGAGGCAGATTCCATACTGTGTTTCGAAACAGAGCAGGGTATATATTTGAAAGTGAAGAATTTCGAAGGCCACGGTAAAAGCGTTGGAGAGTGGAACTACCTGTGCAGTTCTTCCTGGAGCTGGTACAGACACGATGGGTTCAATGGCCTCCACCTGTACTAGAAAGTTCTATGACATTCTTGGAATTACTGAGGACCGTTGAGAATGCTTTCCAAATTAGACGGAAATGATCAGTTCTGACAGTGAGAAATGCAATATTGCTGAATGGATCCTGTAACCATTGAATTCGTTCCCGCATCTTTCGAAGAGTTAAATCTTCAGGGACGACAATAAACTGAGAATTAGTCATAACTCTGTCCATGGCTGTGTGGATCATGGAGATGAACATGCAGGATATGAAAATAAGATCAGTAAAATCTCTGTTGTGGGTTTTACAGAGTCTCTATGGAGTTCAATATCATTCATTATCCAATCACTAATCAGGACAATTCTGTTGACGGAACACCGGACATCCATGCAGAGCTGGGATGTGACTGTGGGCAACTGGGCAGAGAACAACTTCTCTCGCTTCCAGTCCAAGCCTGCTGAGTACCAATTGGCGAGCCAATCAGTTACAGTTTCCTCATCAATTGATTTACTGACTGCAGGAAATATTGGAATCATCAGTCAGTTAGGCTGTTTATTCCCAAACATCTCTTCTGTCACACTCTGACTCGGCCCTACATGCCCCAACACCACCATTCATATTTGGTGTAAAATTAGTTTTGTCCATCAAGACACCAGTGCTAATGGTGAATCGTTGATGAAGGTTTATGATAAATGCACTAGAATCACTCAGACGTACTGCTGCTCTGTCCTCGGGTAACTTTTGCGGCAATATTTACTTCAAAGATGCTAAAAGATACTTCGAAAGAAGTTTGGATTGATGCCCGGTCTCCTTTCTCAGCCGGAGCACCACGACAAAAGGACGCTAACATATTTTCTGCCCATTAGTTAACAGAATAATTGACACGAATAGATATTTCACAGGGTTCTGCAAATGGTCTCTGAACTTGAATTGAGTTGCCATGTAAATAAAAAGTGTTTGCGCAGCAATTGATGTTCTGCAGCATAAACCCAACGTTTTCAAAAATATTGGCTGAATTATCGTTTTAGTAATATACAGCATTAAAAAAAATTAAGACATATACAAACTACAAAATTATGAAGCTTCCAGAAATAGCAAAGAGCAAAATCACAGATTTCCTTCTGTTCTGCACTTCTGGGTCACTGGGATTCATGCCCTTATGGACACTCCTCAGTTCTGTGCGGACTCGACTTGTCAATAAAATGTGTTTGACTGTCAGTTGAAAAATGTCATTAACACAATTGGGGATTGGCGTTAAAATGGCATCGAATCGAGAAAACAACCCCCACCCAGGCTCAGTAAAATAACTAGGTTTTACAGAATACAACCATGGTTCTTTGCCAATCAATTCTGAAGGTTCATACACAAAGTAGAAAGGAATGTTTTTCATTAACAGTAGAATGAATGTCATTGCTAGAACTAAAGCTGCGGTTTTCTCAGTACAATATTTAGTTTTCATCTTCAGGCAGCAGATGAATACAAATCAATCAAAGCAGAAAGTGACAGTGAACCCAAACCGAACAATCTGTGGCTGCACAACTGAGGGCACAGATTGGAACAGACAGGAGTGATGTCCAAGAAACATAATGGGAAATAATAAACATTAATTTGTCTCGATATGACCTCGATTATAATGAGCAATAGATCTGTTACTGCTTTAGCGACGAAATAACAAGTAATGCATTTGCTCAGTCCACACTTTCGCCGAGGAACGATTACAATCGCTATGACATTGACAGCAAGAGCAGGTGATAAAATAAAAGAAGTTTTCATCAGGGAATTTCTGTTCAAGAGCTGACATATATGCGTTGAATTTAGCACAGTTGAGGATAGACTGAGTATAATAAGATATTTTCAAAACTTAGTCACAGTTCCAAATTTTCTCAATTGGCTCTGGTTTGATTATGAACTGAATCAGGAGAGGGTGGGATCAGCATCGTCTCACCATGGGAGTGGCCATGCAGATAAACATTCTGATTAGGTAGGCGTAATGCTAATAATTGTTATATTAAAAGCATTCAAGTCACCATTGTCCTTCCAGATCATGGAGCTAATTTCTTGTTAGAGAAAGATGCAGTATATCCTCCTTACCCGTGGGATATACATTCCATGACATACTGCAGAAGCCCAAAACCACTGATTGGAGCGAGCCCATTCATTAAGTGAGAAGATTACCGTCCCAACAGCGTCAGATACCCAGTTCTGGAAATTTCCCTGTAATATCTTTTGGCCACAGTTAACTGAAACCTCAGAAAATGATTCCATCAGACGCGGATCGCTCTGTACCGGTGGTGATTTTACCTGAGGGCCACAACACGTCATGAAAGTTGAGAGACTGGGACGCAGAGTCCTTCATGTTAATCTCTTCCAATAATGGGGATTGATCCCACACTATTGGAAAGATACTCCTTCGCAAATTATATTTTCAGCCAACTAAACTATCCTCCACCCAAATATGGCGTTCGATGAAAACTGGTTTCAAATTTTCTAATTGACCTCTGGAGACTCAAGACACTAAGGAAGTGGCAGCTAACAGAAATAAAATTCACTGTTTTTACGAAACCTCTCATGTGAAACGAGGAGATTGGTTGGTGAAGATTTTCAACCACTTTCTGACTGCCACAAAGAGGTGTTAAGCATTGAAACACAACCTTCGGTCTAACTCGTCCATGTTGACCAAATATCCCAACCCAATCTGGACCCACCTGTCAGCACCTGGCCCATATCCCCGAAACCATTCCTATTCATATACCCATCCACATGCCTTTTAATTGCTGCAATTGTACTAGCCTCCACCACTTCCTCTGGCATCTCATCACATACACGCACCACCTTCTATGTGAAAAAGGTAGTCCTTAGATACCTTTTATATCTTTCCCTTCTCACCCTCAACCTACGGCCTCTCGTTCTGGACTCCGCCAACACAGGCGAAATGTCTTCGTCAATTTATCCGATTCTTGCCAGTCTTGATTTTATAAACCTCTATAAGGTCATTCCTGAACGTCCAATTCTCCAGAGAAAACAGCCCTCACCTACTCATCCTCTGCCTGTAACTCAAACCCTCCAATCATGACAATATCCTTACAATTTTATTCTAAACTCTTTCAAGTTTCACAACAGTAGTCCAACAGGAAGGAGACCAGAATTACACGCAATATTCCAGAAGGGGCTGAACCAATGCCCTGTACAAACGCAATATGATCTTCCACCTCCCGTACTCAACAATCTGACCAAGATACATTATCCAACTGTTGGAGATCAATCCCCCTCCAGGGTTGCTGTTCAGTTACCTGCTTGTGGAATAGTTCACTCTTGTTCTGTGACCTTTCTCAGCTACCACTCCATCAGACTATTGATCAGAACTGGCTACCAACATGTCTTCCTGAAGGAATATCTTTCACATTGAAAAGAAACAAAAACTACCGAATCACAGAGGATGGACAGCTTCAGAGTTTCAGAATTTCCAGCCAATCCTTGCACCCTAGTCAGTTAGAACACTGAATGCAATTAATTTCGGGCAGTAAATCCCTCCAATGAGTGGCCATTGGGTCAAGTGATCCAGTTAATTAATTAACTTCGCAAGATTGCACAGTAACAGAGGATCTGTATAATACATGATATCCTCTAAATGTAATGATACACACGCAGTATACCTTGATATTGCATTGGCTTCCTCCTTCCTCCGGCTGGTGTTTCCACTCGAGTCAGAATCAATAGTGCGCAGTGGTGCGAGCCATCAACGATTTGGAGAATTGGCAAAGTATGTGAGACACAGGGCTCGTGTTCAGAAATGAAATCGAGACAAATAACCGAGGTAAAAGCAAAGGGTTATTCATTCAGGATAAAACAAAGAAATGAAGATGCAGGAGATCTAAAACCAAAAAAAAAAGGAGGTGGTGGAGAAACTGAACAGGTCCAACAGTATTTGTGGACAAAGAGAAAAAAAGAATGAACGTCTCGAGGCCAGTGACCCTTACTTAGAACTGAAAGGATGATTTCAATGGAGGATCTCTGGACTCTAAGCATTAGCTCTGCTTTCTCTCTATGTCCACAGATACTGCCAGACCAACTGAGTTTCTTCAGAATTTCTGTTTTCGTAACTTACTAAGAATGCTTGGCTAAACAAAGTGTTCAGCGAGACTCTGCTGACTCAAAGGTTGATCTCTGATGAAAAAGAACACCAAACATGTGGGTTCAACACCCTACATCGGTCGAGGTGACCATGAAGGGTTCTCCTTAATTTCGCCCCTCGCCTGATTTGTCGTGATCCTAAGGTTAAACCACATCTAATAATCTCTCTCTGAAGTGAAACTATAGCTCTGTTGCTTGGGGGCACGATGGTGACTCTCACTGAATAACATAAAAGAATAACAGATCAGCACGTGAATGAATATTAATCCCTCAATAAAGGCAATAAGGAAATGACTCCGAAAGACCTGCAAATAATTTAAATCGGCAAATTCAACATTGAGCTGGAAAAGCTCAGCAGGTCTGGCTGCATCGATGTAGAGAAATCAGTGTGTTATGGACCAGGCCTGACCCCTCTTAAAACATTTGTAGAAAGGAGCCTAGCCCCTAACCTTCCCAGTTGTTTTAAGCAGGTGTAACTTGTAAATTCCAGGAGAGGTGCAGCTGGTGAAAACACTTAGTTTTAAACAAAACAGAATTTATTCACAAGGTTACCGAATGGAACATAAACAAAGGAGATCAGAAAATAGGATAACTTACCCTTTCCGAAATTGCAAAAGACTAACCAAGTTAATGATGCTGTTCCAAATACCTGGCCAATCCCCGTAAATAGCCCTTGGCACAAAAGGTAAAATCAAACCGTGTTGTGACAGGAGAGATGTCAGAGATAGTGAGTAGGATCAGCTTGGACCTGCTTAGTTAGGGTCCAGCAGCTCTTTCTCAAATCTATTGTGCTGAAGCCGGACAAACCAGAGCAGAGCTGAACTGGGAGAACTTGCCACGCCCCTATTTTAAACAAGTGATTTTTGAAAATTTGGGAGCCTTTTTTCTGAGGCAGTATCGATTAGCTATAATCAAATTGGCTCTACAACCCTTCATCTTAGACTTTGCAGAGTCTGTGTCCTTTATGATAGCTCTGAATGAAAAACAAAGATAACATAAATTGAAAAAGCACTATCGTCACACTGGGGAAACATTAACTTTGAATTCTGTCACAAATGCTGCCAAATATTCCAGCAATTTCTGTTTTAGCAAAAGCAGCAACCAGTTCCAAATAGATTTGCAAACATTAACTAGTTCTTATGACTTACCAGGAGCACCAACGATGGCAATGATTGCGTACACTATTTTAGAAATACTTTGGAATACGTCAAGAATTTTTCTTCATGAATTGGTCTGTGGTGTCGTACCCGAATCTATTAAAATTGAGATACATTTTTAATGCAGCCTGGGATTTGTACCTGCGTGAGGTCTGTAGGAATTTGACATGTGTAACATTTGTTTGCTTCAGATCCAAGCAACAAGCAAACGCATTGCTTAAAAATTAAAAAAAAACAACAGCAGACTTAAGGAGCAGTTTAAGTTTTAGCAAGGGAGAAGCAAGGGATTGATTAAATGGGAGAGATTCAAGCTTTCAGAGAACAAAAACAACTGTGTATTAAATATTTCTTTGGCATGTAAAGAAAAAAGAATTAATGAAGTCAAATGGTCGTCCCTTACATATTCAAATGCAAATAATGGGGAGAAAAAAATAAATGCATAATTAACTTTGGTCTTTACAAAGGAGGACACAAATAAAGCTCAGCTAATACTGGGGGACAAACTCCAATGAGAGAAAAAAAAAGAGGCCCTCCAGCCCATCGAGTTCAACCCAGAAAACAAATTACCCTCTACCTACACAAGTCCCACATTCCACCATTTGGTCCATAGCCTTGAATGACATAACATTTCGAGTGCTTACCCAAATGCCTAATAAAGCCTGTGAGGGTTTATGTTTTCACGAACCTCATAGAAAGTGCATTTCAGACGCCCACAACGATTTGAGAGAACAGTTCCCTCAAATCTCCTTTAAGCCTCCTGCCTTTTGCTTAAAATTTACCCCTGCTTGTTGCTATCCTTCAGTAAAGGAACAGATGCTTTCTATCCAAATTACGATGCTTCTTATACTATGAGAATTCAGCACCCAGGTCTTCTTCGACATTCTCTTCTTTAAAGAGTGAGTGAATTACATCAGGGCGAGTGAGAATGACATCAGACTGAGTGAGAAAATGGTGCTGGGCAAACGGATGAGATTGAAGGCAGATAAATCCCTGAGGCCCAATAACTGGCTTCCCAGATTATTTAAGGAACTAGCCCAAAGAGTAATGGATGTGTTGATGGGCACCTTCCAAGACTCCAGGAAAAAGTGAGGACTACAGATTCGGGAGATGAGAGTTGACAGCATGTTGCTGGAAAAGATCAGGCAGCATCCGAGGAGATAGAGAGGCGCTGTTTCGGGTATAGAGCTCTTGCCTGAAACTTGATTCTCATGCCCCTCGGATACTGCCTGAGCTGCTGTGTTTTTCGAACACCTCACTCTCGACCTTCCAAGACTCGATTGACTCTGGAACAGAACACAATAATTTTTGCAAGGTTTGTGAAGGTTTGTGATACACAGCATTATCAGAGCTAGGAGCAGCAGTAGGCCATGCGGCCCATCAATTCTCATAACTTTTAGCCATTGCTTTTCAGAGTGGAATACCAGCCCAAACCTAAGCTGCTCCTTGATCTTTCAAGTACCTTCTTTTGTAGCTTCAATCATGTGATTATCGCTTCTGGTTTTGAAAATTTCTGCTTGTTTCTCAACAATGACATTTTAAATCAACCCATGTCCATATGCAACAAGACACAGACAGCATTCAGAGTCCATGGGCTAGCACTGCTGCCTCACAGCACCACAGACCCGTGTTCAATTCCCACCTCAGGAGACTGACTGTGTGGAGTTTACACGCTCTCCCTGTGTCTGCGTGGGTTTCCTCTGGGTGCTCTGGTTTCCTCCCACAGTCACAAAGATGTGTAGGTCAGGTGAATTGGCCTTGCTAAATTGCACGTAGTGTTAGGTAAGAGGCAAATGTAGGGGTATGGGTGGGTCGGTGTGGACTTGTTGGGCCGAAGGGCCTGTTTCCACACTGTAATCTAATCTAATAATCCTTACAGTGTGGAAACAGCCATTCGGTCGAAAATGTCCACTCCCACTCTCTGAAGGGCATCCCATCCAGACTCCCCTCCCAACTTTATTCCTGTAACCAATCATTTCCCATATCTCAACCACCTAAAGTACACATCCCTGGATGTGAGCGGCAATCTGGTGCGGCCAATCTACATAACCTACACAACTTTGGACTGTGGGAGGAAGCATAAGAAAACGAAGGAAGCCCACGGAAATGCAGGGAAAATGTTCAAACTCAACACAGACAGCTGACCAAGCGTGGAGTTGAATTTGGGTCAATTTAGGAAATTTTAAATCACCATGACCAGACATTAGTCATGTAAAGCATGAAATATTTTAATAATAGCTCATCTATAGCACTGGATAATAGCTAGCACTGTATCAATCGTTCTTAACAACGTCATGATATCATTGCCAGAACCTGAGATGCACTAGCTTCATGAACATGTGAATTACAAAATGGTCACAAGACTACAAGAAAATGCATTTATCGTGATGGCAGTGTGTCCTTTTATCATGGAAATTTTGTTTGTTAGAAAGAATATTGGAACATAACATTGTAAAGACAGCAAAGGAAGTTAATGCAGATCTCACACCAGTATCGGTCATGCCATTTGGATTTAAGCATGCCTCTGTCACATACCGATGATCAGCGAAAAGAGTTAGCGTTCAAGTTGCTAATTCCTTAGTATACTTTCATGCACTGCACTATATAATCCTGTACCGATAGAAAATATTGATCAGGCAAAATGGAGATGGTCAATTCACATTGTGATGGGCAGGAGGAATTCGTGTATCCATGGCAGGAGACTCGCTGACTTTTTATCAACAGGAAAAGAGACAGCAAGTCGATAAAACACTGGTCACCATGCAGTTGTCTAGCAGTTTGTAATTTTGTGGTCGGAAAAGTAGAAGAGAGAATTTTTCAGTACATTATGGAAAGGTGCAGGATAAGATCACCTCAGATTTCAACGGGATCTTCGTCGATTGGCCAATGGGTTGAGGAGTGGCAGATGGAGTTTAATATCGATAAATGTAAGGTGTTGCATTTTGGAAAAGCGATTCAAAACAGACTTGTATATTTAATGGTAAGGTCCTGGGGAGCGTTGCTGAAAAAAGAGACCTCGGAGTGCAGGTTCATAGTTTCTTGAAAGTCGAGTCCCAGGTAGACAGGATAGTGAAGATGGCGTTTGGTAAGTTTTCCTTCATTTGACAGAGTATTGAGTTCAGGAGTTGGGAGGGCTCATTGCAATGTTATGCACATTGCATCACATTGGTTATGCCACTGTTTACGATATTGCATTCAATTATGCCCTCCTTCCTGTTAGAAGGATGTTGTGAAACTTGAAATGGTTGAGAAAAGATTGACAAGGATGTTGCCAGTATTGGAGGGTTTGAGCTTGGGGAGAGGTTAAATAGGCTAGGGCTGCATTCCTTGAGTGTGGGAGGCTAAGAGGTGACGTTATAGAGAATATAAAGTAATTAGGGACATCGATGGAGTACACAGAAAAGGCATTTCCTCTGTCGTGGGGGAGACAGAATTTGAGGTCTCAAATTTAGGCGAGAGGGAAAATATGAAGGTGTGTTCAGGAGGGTTTCCTAACTTTATACGTTGATAGGACGACGAGGGGAGAGGCCATTTTGGATTTGGTGCTCGGCAATGAGCTTGGGCAGGTGTCAGATCTTGCGGTGGGAGAGCATTTTGGTGATAGTAACCACAAATGTCTCACATTCTACATTGCTATGGAGAAGGAGAGAAGCAGGCACAATGGGAGGATACTTAATTGGGGAAAAGGAAATTATGATTCAATCAGTCGTGAGGAAGAGGAAAGAATGATGCGATTAGACATGAGTTAGGAAGCATGGACTGGGAGCAATTGTTCCATGGAAAGGGCACTACAGACAAGTGGAGGCTGTTTGTGGAGCAGTTGTTGCGAGTGATGCATAAATGTGTTCCTCTGAGACAGGCAAAAAGGGGTAAGATAAAGGACCCTTGGATGACGAGAGCAGTGGAGCTTCTCGTCAAAAGAAAGAAGGCAGCTTATGTAAGGTGGAGGAAGCAAGGGTCTTGCTCAGCTCTAGAGGATTACAGGCAGGCGAGGAAGGAGATCAAAAATGGTCTGAAGAGAGCCAGGAGGGGGCAGGAAAAAGGCTTGGCAGGAAGGATTAGGGAGAATCCAAAGGCATTTTACACATATGTGATAAATAAGAGAATGAACAAAGAAAGAGTAGGGCCGGTCAGGGATAGCATCGGGAATTTGGGTATAGATTCGGAGGAGGTAGGGGAAACCCTAAATGCGTGTTTTGCTTCTGTCTTTACTAAACAAAAGGACATTGTAGTGAATGAAAGCATTGAAGAGCAGGTAAGCATGATGGAACGGATAGAGATTGAGGAAGCTGATGTGCTGAACATTTTGACAAACATCACGATTGACAAGTCGCCAGCGCCAGACCAGATTTGTCCTCGGCTGCTTTGGGAAGGAAGAAATGTGACTGCTTCATCACTTGCGAAGATCTTTGTATCCTCGCTCTCCACGGAATCCTACCTAAGGACTGAGGGGAGGCAAATGTAATTCCTCTTTTCAAGAAAGAAAATAGAGAAAAACCTGGCAATTACAGCGCAGTCAGTCTCATGTTTATAGTCTGCAAGGTTTTAGAAAGGAATCTGAGGGATAGGATTTATGATCATCTGGAAGAGCTTGGCTTGATTAAATGCAGTCAGCATGGCCTTGCGAGGGGCTGGTCATGCCTCACCAATCTTATTGAGCTCTTTGAGGATGTTACTAGACAAGTTGATGAGGGTCGAGCGGTGGATGTGATATTTATGGACTTCAGTAAGGCATTTGATAAGGCTTCCCATGGTAGGCTCGTTCAGAACGTCAGGAGAAAAGGGATACTGGGAAATTTAGCTGCCTGGACACAAAATTGTCTGGTCGACAGAAGGCAGCGAGTGGTAGTGGAAGGAAAGCATTCTGCCTGGAAGTCATTTGTGTTCCACGGGGCTCTGTTCTTGGGTCTCTACCCTTTGTAATTTTAATTGATGACTTAGATGCGGAGATTGAAGGATGGGTTAGCAAGTTTGCAGACGACACAAAGGTTGGAGGTGTCGTTGACAGGAGAGACGACTGTTGTAGGCTGCGACTTGACATTGACAGGATACAGAGATGGGCTGAGAGGTGACAGATGGAGTTCAATTATGAATAAATACAATGTGATGCATTTTAGAAGGTGGAACTTGAAAGTTGAGTACAGAATTTAAGACAGGATTCTTGGCAGTGTGGAGGAACAACGGGATCTTGGTGTGCAGGTACATAGATCCCTTAAAATTGCCACCCAAGTGGACAGGGTTGTTAAGAAAGCATATGGTGTTTTGGCTTTCATTAACAGGGGGATTGAGTTTAAGAGATGTGAGATCATGTTGCAGCTCTATAAAACTTTGGGAAGACCGCACTTGCAATACTGTGTCCAGTTCTGGTCGCCCTATTATAGGAAAGATGTGGATGCTTTGGAGAGGGTTCAGAGGAGGTTTACCAGGATGCTGCCTGGAATGCAGGGCTTATCTTACGAAGAGAGGTTGACTGAGCTCGGACGTTTCTCATTGGAATAAAGAAGGAAGAGAGGGGACCTATTTGAGGTGAACAAGATAATGAGAGGCATAGATAGAGTTGATTGCCAGAGACATTTTCCTCGGGCAGAAATTGTTAACACGAGGGGTCATAGTTTTAAGCTGTTTGGTGGAAAGTATAGAGGGGATGTCAAAGGTGCGTTCTTTACACAGAGAATTGTGAGAACATGGAATGCGTTCCCAGCAATAGTTGTAGAAGCGAGGTCATTGGGGTTATTTAATGACTGCTGGACATGCATATGATCACAGAAATTTGAGGTTTCGTGCACTAGGTTTTCCTTATATGAGGATCAATGGTCGGCACAACATCTTGGGCTGAAGGGCCTGTTCTGTGCTGTACTGTTCTCTGTTCTATGTTAAATGAAAAGGGACCTAAGTGGCAAGTTTTCACACAGAGTGCAGTGTTGTATGGAATTTACTGACAGAAGAGGTGTTGGAGGCAAGTACAATTACTGCATTTGGAAGGGCTTCGAGGGATATGGGCCAAGTGATTGACATAGGACTAGGTTGAGTTTGGATATCCAGTCAGCATGGACTGGTTGGACCGAAGGGTCTGTTTCCGTGCTATATATCTCAATCACTCTGTGACTGTAAGTAAAATGCAATAATTGATAATTCTGATTACTCTAGCGAAAACTGGACAAATGGTTAAAGTGTTAGAAATGGAAAGGAAAACATTGATGCAATGTCTGCAGGGGAACATTCTAGAACATTACATTTCCAATTCGAACAGATGTGACACACTTTTGGCTCTGCTGCTGGAAAATAAGGCAGACGAAGTAGAGAACATCAAGCCGGATGAGCATTTTGGAAATAGCGACCATACTATGAGAAGTTGCAATTAAAATTTAAAAAAATATTAAAAATCAGTCAATGATTCAGATCCTTGGCAGATAAACTGAAGATTCTCAACGTCAAAACGTTTAATTTTCACGTTGATTAGAATTGCATCTTTTGGCTATAAGTAAAATGATTGAAAATTGGGAGGACTTCAAAAGAGAGACAGATGTAGAGTGGAAGCTAGGTACATAACTTTCAGAAATAATGACAAGGCATCCAAATTTACAGTGTCCTGGTTGACTGAGGATATTCATGAAGATATGAGGAAGAAACGAAAATTAATAACAATAGAAACTTGGAAGAGTATCTGGAATATAGGAGAGTTGCTAAGGCTGGTTAAAAAAACAGTGACGCAAATAGGATTCATGAGAAACGATCCTGCGAGCTGCACTATAACAAATAGTAAAACGTTCTTCAAACACGAGCACAGTGAAAATTAGAAATTTTTGCAACAGCTCAGCATGTCTGGCACATTCTGTTAAGGGAAATCAGAGATACTGCTTCAGATCGACTGACCTTTCGTCAGAACTGATGGTCGTTGAAAAGTGTGGCCCTGGAAGTGCACAGTATGTCCGGCAGCATACAAGGAGCAGGCGAGTCGATGATTCGGGCATAAGCCTTTCATCATCATTTTTCCAGCGCCACACTTTCTGACCCTGATTCTTCAGCATCTGCAGTCCTCGCGTTCTCCTCTGACTGATGACCGCCAAGTTAAGGATTAGTAAAGGATAGCCTGGGGCCCATAAGGAAAGGCAGAGTAATCTACTCACTGAAGTACATCGTATGGCAAGGGTACTAAATTACTACTTTGCTTCCGTGTTTAACAAATTAGAAAATGGTGGCAAGGCCACAGTTAAAAATGTGGGAGTTGAACAACTGAACAGTGTCGTGATAGATAAGGAAGAGATGCTAAAAAGGCCGGTAGCACTCCACGTAGTAAAAAGAACCACCGGACCGAGTATGGGTGCATCCTAGATTGCTGACAGAGCGAAGTTCAGCATCGTTGAGACATTTTTCAGAACAATAAGAACACAGGATGATTTCTAGGGGATTGGAGGAGCGCACATATGATATTGTTGTTTAAGAGAAAGGCCAAGCAGAACCTCAGGAAACTACAGACCCGTCAGCTTGATACAAATAGTGAGCATCAGAAGGAAGACATGGTATTGGATAAGGGAAACATATTGACTTAGATAGAAAAACAATTTGAACCGCAGTACTCATCATGGATTTCTAAAGGTTTGGGCATGTTTTTTAAATTCAACAGAGAGAAACAAAAAAAAACTGCAGATGCTGGAATCCATAATAGACAGGCAAGAGGCTGGAAAAGCATAGCAAGCCAGGCAGCATCAGGAGGTGCTGACGTCGTCATTTCCAGTGTAACCCTGGGTCAGTATTTCTCTGTTTATGGATGACAATGTGACTGTTTGTGAACGTGAAACTCCAAAGCGATTTTTGAATGGAAAAACCTGGCATCACATTCTCACATTCTAATAAAATCTACTGGCATTAATTGGTAAAATAGTTATGCTCCTAACTGTTGACTGTACCATCATGTTAACGTTCTGATACTTGAATACAAGAATATCATAATCCCCCAGAACTACAATAGTATTTAATGATTTCTCAGTATTTTATACCGCACTTTTCTGTTTATTTCTATTCTTCTCACAAATGAGAATCACAGTTCGCCATATCATATGCCATGCGACAACATTTGAAATAAAATATGCAGGGCATGAGAGCGAAGTGGATATTATGGTGGAATACAGGAAGCACTGTTAAAGCCAGGACCTTCATGTTTCAGTGTGAGAATGTCCAGTCAGCAAACTGCCCTCACAGAAGGGAGAAATGTCACCGGCTCTGGAACTGCCAACTTGCAAATGAACAGTCATTTTAAATGTCAGCGAATTAATTTGCAAACCTCTTTCCCAAAGAGAAATTCGCCTCGGGTGGTTGTTATTTTTTCAATCTAATGTTGGAAAAATTCACGACTTCTCAATATTTAAAACAGCAAAAATCTATCTTTATATTCAAACAGTCCATCTGCTTACCCATTGCTTACCCATTGATTGAATCTGTCCATATCTGTTCATTGCGCCTTTGGTTCTCCCCACACAAAGTACAGCATGGAAACGGACCCTTCGGTCCAACCTGTCCATGCCGACAGGACATCCCAATCCAATCTAGTCCCACATGTCTGCACCCGGCCCATATTCCTCCAAACCCTTCCTATTCACATATCCATCCAAATGCCTCTTAAATGTTGCAAATGTACCAGCCTCCACCACATCCTCTGGCAACTCATTCCATACTTTGTATATTTTGAATCAATGAAGAAGAATGTAAATGTACCTATATTGTGAGAGGGACTGAACATAATTGGAGGGATGTGTTTCTTCACTCAAATATATTGACACAAAGTAGCTCACACATACATACCCTAACAACCTCACTTTTCCACCGATGTTCTTGGCTCCCCCATCATTGAGGATCGGAATACTTGTGGGGCATCCTCTTCCACGTAATTGATCACTTGTCCACCATCATTAGTGACTGGTTGTGGCAGTTTGGGCAAATTAGAACTGATCTGCTGGCTGTGGAATCTCTCGATGTGGTCTATTACTTGTTGCTTTTGCTGTTTGGTGTGCTAACATCTTGTTTGTTAGCTTCACCAGGCGGGCCCATCATCTTTGCGCATGCCTGGTGCTGCTCCTGGCATGCCCTCCTGCACTCTGCGTCGCACCAGGGTTCATTAGATACAGCGCTGAAAATGTGTTGCTGGAAAAGCGCAGCAGGTCAGGCAGCATCCAAGGAACAGGAGAATCGACGTTTCGGCCTTCAGCCCTTCTTCCAGAAACACATTTTCAGTTCTGATCTCCAGCATTTACAGTCCTCACTTTTTACTCTTCATTAGATACAGCACCTCAGTCTAAAGGATCAAAGTGAAAGGGGAAAAGTAGGAAAAGTTTTTTTGAGTTGAATGATCAGCCATGATCATCTGAAGTGGATGTAGGTTTGCTCGCTGAGCTGGAAGGTTGATTTGCAGACATTTCGTCACCCTACCAGGTAACATCTTCAGTGTGCCTCCAGGCAAAGTTCTGTACATGATTACTGCTTTTTATTTATATGTTTGTGGTTCTTTGGGTTAGTGATGTCAGTTCCAATCATGCAGCTCAGCACCGTCCTCATGAGTTGTCCCACCTATTGATCTTACTTCCCATCTGTCCACTTCACCCTCCTTGCAATCCTTTCACCTTCACCCCCACTTCTGTTCAACTATTGCGCTCTCAGCTGCCTTCTCCCCAGCACCACTGTCTCTCATTTATCATTCCGGACCGGAAGCTCACAGCCTCATTCCTGGTGAAGGGATTTTGCCCGAAACGTCGATTTTCCTACACCTCCGATGTTGCCTGGCCTGCTGTGCTTTTCCAGCACTATTCTGATCTTGACTGCAATCTCCAGCATCTGCAGTACCCACCTCTGCCCGGTCTCAAGGAATCTACTGTTGCATTTCCAACGAATTCTCAGCAACAATCGCTATTCCTTCAAAGAACATACTTTGAAATTAATCTAATTTCAAATAAACCTGAATGAGGACACTGACGTATTCCTTCTAAAAGTTTTTTGAATCATTGTTTGCACACTATTCAATCCATTCTCTTTGGTTCAACCAGAAAGTCACCATGGTGCTGCCAGGCCATAGGGTTGTTGTCTTATGAGAGGAGACTGGTGGAAGCTAAATCTAATGGTCACGTAGCATCAGGCCAGCTGAGAGGTTGAGAAGGAGAGTCCTTTGTGTGCAACTTAGCTGATGCAGGAATTCAGCCCATATTGTTGGCATTTTACTGTATCGCCAACTGAGCTATGAATTGTTGCTATTAATGGTATCCATTTGATGACTAACCTTGTTTACTCGGGTCTCAGAGTTGATGTGCCGTTTGTTACATCCCAGAAACGAAACAGCAATCGATGTTGATACTTCCAATATGGTGAGTAACCATGAGGTGAAGAAGATCACCTAAAGCAGCGTCTGGATATCAGTGGTAAGAACGTTGTTAGAACAGTCTGAGGTTTCTGAGAAATATGTATTTCACACACAACCTTTTAGCAAAATGTAAGGGAAAATGAAACCAAAGCGAGTATCACAACATCGAGTCAAATCTGTAAAATGAAGATGACTGACCATAATTCTGATTTTCATCATTTGTGTTCCCCCATTATTTTTTGCTCCCTAACTTCAATGACGCTATTTTCCCGAATGACTGAGCTTTCAAATTTTAAATTAAGAATGAAGAGACAAGGGAACGAAGGAAAATGGACAGTACTTGAGTAGAAGATTGCACCCATTGAATTGGTGTCTATTTTCTAATTGTGTTGAAGCACTCTGACTAACCCCCCCACAGCAAATGCATTCTTGTTTCTTTTAACCACCTATGCTTAGAATCCCACTGTGAAACACGTTAATTGATTTACTTACAGAAGAAGAAACCAAAATCATTCTGAAAATTCATAAGAAGTCAAATTTAAGTTATATCTGGTGATATGAGCGCCACTGACCGGGTCATATTTATATTGCCCATCCCTTATTACTCTACAGAAAATGTTTGTGAACTGTTTCTGAACATTATTCTGAACTGCATCAAGAGACAACAGTTAAGAGAGAGTTACAGGAATGTGATCCCACGACAGCGACGGAATAGTGATAGGCAGTGGAAATGCATGACAGAGTTACAGAGGTTTACAGCATTGAAACAGCAACGCCGGCCCAACTTGTCAAAGCCACACAGCTTTCACAATGAATCGAGAATCATTTATTTGCATTTCCCCCTGTCTCCAGATACCTACCTCTTCCATGTACCAGTTAAAAAGTTGCTTAAATGAGAAAATTGTCCTTGCCTCCATCATTATCGGTGGCATCCTTTTCCAAACAATCATCACCTTCTGTGTGAATAAATTGACCCTCTGAACACTTTCATGTCTCTACACTCTCATTTTAAACCTATGCCCTCGAGTTTTCAACTTCCCAGTGGTAAGGCCACATTTGGAGTGCTGAGTGCTGTTCTCTTCACTCTAATATAGAAAGAATATAATAAAATACAAAAATCTGAAAAGTTTAAGTGGGATTCTATCTGCATTGGAAATGTGCTTGCAGGAGCAGTTTGATAGATTGGGACTTTGTTCTCTGGAGCGTGGGAGACTCGGGCGTGGGGAAGAGCTTATGGAGGTCTCTAAAATCATGACATGCACAGGTAAGGTAGTTAGCCAACAGCTGTCCCATGGAGAGGATATTGCACTGAACAAACCCCCATGACGTTAAAACACGATACTACAAATGAAAAAAAACTTCAAATGTGCATTTATTTTCATGTCCCCGAACACATTTTAAATAAAGATATACCTCTTTTAGGACCTATAATACTACTTCACTGTAACTAAACATGTAAGAAGGCCACCCATTCTTCTAAATTTGTGAATATCCTGGTGGGGAATGTGTGAGCGCTGGTGATCGTGATTCTACTGCCTTTACCCTTCAAGGTTCTATAATTATGTGCGCTTGGAATGTGTTCCCCTTGGAGCATTGGTGAGTTGCTTCTCTGCATCTTCTCGCTGTGAGACAGTGCTGCCCCTGTGCATGAACAGTGAATGGTTTGAGCTCTGAAGCGTCACATATGGAGTGACAATCAAGCCGGCGAAAATGGTTAAGTTGATTAAAGCTCATGTAAATTAGAAACATTACAGGGAATTGCTTCTGTTACAAGCATTCTTCGGAGGTTCATGCCAAATACAGCCAATTAAAAATAGTTTTTTTGTGTGTGTGTGTTTTAGCATAATACTTTTCTGTACTTACTTTAACTGTATAAGGAAATTTGATAACTGCAGAGTCACAGTCAATACTTTGATTCCACGAAAAGAACTCCAAAGTAGTAACTAATGCATCAACCATCACCAGGAAGAAACTGATCATGTTCACCACCACCTTAAAAAAGCAAGCAAAATTCTATTTATTTACATAGTCTCCCTGACAATCGTCACATAACATTAGCTGTTTGGGTGAAAATAACGAGACCAATCAGAGAGTTGCCCACTATTGCAATAGGAAAGTTTGCATTATTTGTGGAGGGACTTTTTGATGTATAACAAATTGACAGAATTGTTGTGGTGCAGAGAGAGAGAGGCCATTTGGTGCATTGTGCCCGCATAGTTCCATCATCCCTATCTTTCCACCCTTATCTCCCCCCATCCAAATACTAATTCAGTGCCTCCTTTGTTTGCCGCAATTGAACCTGCGACCATCATATTTCCAACGCGGATACAGGGAGAATATGCAAACTACAAAAATCGGGATTGAAATCGAACATGGATCCCCAGCACTATGAGAAAGCAGTGCGAGACACTGTGCCACTCCAAACAGAGTATAGTAGCCCCCATTAAGTCTGCACTGACCTTCCAAACAGCATTCCACATTGTTCCCATAGCCCCACATTTCTCATGTTTAATCATCCGAGCCAGTGCATTGTGGGACTGAGTGGAACCCGACGACGTAGCGTGTGTCGAATGTGCAAACACTACATGGGCAGTCTTCTGAGATAAATTCGAAACCGACTTCTCAGCACTAAGTCACAACATTGCTCAATATTGAACCAATGTCCTATGGTGTATAGTGAAAGAAAAAACGTTCTCTAACACTCTGTTTCCTGGAGCGTTTGTTTTGTTTTTGACGTCAAGCATTTGCAATCCTTTCGTTTATACTATTGAAAACGTAGGAAGGTTCGACATTAATTCAAGACATCAGCAACCTAATTTATCATTTTGCCCTTGATTTGGCACAAAATACAGAGGAGTAAACTGCAGGCAGTTCAGTACCCAACCTTTTCTTGGTTTATCATGTCATCTGCTGTTTTACTTTAGTGTAACTGAACAGTTCAGTGTGGAGGTTGTCTGTTCATTCGAATTTATTACCTCAGTAAAAAGAAACACTTGAACATGAGCACAGTAATGGTTACATTTAAAGCGTTTAGATTCCAGAGCTCGAGGATAGGTATACTTACAAGTCATGCAATTGATACTGTTTCCACAGGATGTGAGAAGCACGCGCTGAACATCACCTGGAATGGAAAGCCAGCATATCAACTTTAGTAAACCAGACGCGTTCACAATGATTGCAAGTATCTAAAACTAAGGGTTATCCTTTCCAATTTTTTTTCTAACTTTGACTCGGTTGCAACCACTTCAACAAACAAGAAACAGAAATTTCTGGAAACACACAGCAAACCTGGTGACAGCTGATTCTCTTCAGCACTCTCTGTTTTTGTTTCAGATCTGCAGCAATACCTGTTTTTTTTTTTGTTTGTGTTGGATCACAGCAATTTCTGCTTTCTCTTTGTTTCAGATTTCCAGCCAGCAATTTCTGTTTTTATTTCTTTCAGATCTGCAGAAATTTCAATTTTTTTCCATATTTCCAGCTATTTTTGCTTTTATTTGCATTATGTAGAGGAACAGGACATTCATCCGATTAAACTGTTTTCCAATTAGCACTCCTGCAACTAAACTACCCAATTTCCTGAAACATTATAGTTTCCCATGTCTTAATCAGTTTCATTGTGCAGCATTACGATAAAGTGATCTCATCCTCAGCTCTGGGAGGAGAAATCCGATCGACCTGTACAGACTATCAGTTCTGTGTCAGCCTAGTCAATTTCTCTTCCAGCGATATCGCTGCAAAAAAGTGTCTGCCAATTTCACGTCGAGATGTGTTTTGTGAATCTCTAACCGATTGGGCAAATTTCTCCAACAATAACCAACATATTTCGTTTTTAAATGTATCAGATCTCCAGCGATTTCTTTTTTTTCCCTTCTTTCGTATGTGCAGCAGTTTCTACATTTTGTTGTTTCAGAACTGCAGAAATGTCTATTTTTGTTTAGATTAGCTCTTCAGCATCCACAATTCTTTGTTTTATTTTTCTACCTGTCTCCAAACGAAATGTCTTGAAGCAGGATGTTATTTTGTCTGTAAGGATTCTTGTCCACAAATAGATGAAGAAATAAAAGGGCAGCTATGAAGTAACTGGGAGAAAGCACAACGCTGCAGACAATGGAAACAATTCGAGTAAAGTGCTGAAACTTTGACAGAGAATGTTCCAACACAATCTGAATGTCTTCACGAAATCAGGGCAATGTTGGGTGTAAGTAAGGAAATGAGCTGCTTCTCAGAGCAATGTGAGTATGAAAAAAAAACTTGGTTTGGGTTTTCGAAATAAAATATTGAAACGCGTGAAGTCGTGCCAATTAGAAGATATGATTCACCTTGAAGATAATTGAGTCAGAATACCACAATAACAGCTGAGGAACTGTGGATGCTGGAATTCTCAAACAAGATCAGAGGTAGCTGGAGAAACTCTGCAGGTTTGGCGGCATCAGTAGAAAGAAAGCAGAGTCACAGAACCCGAAACTAAGACATTGACAAATCTGAAGATTCAACTTTGAATTGAATTTCAATATGATTAGGGACATTTTTTGCCATGGTGAACGTTGGAATTTTCTCTGTACGTGAGAAACCTACACGGAGTATCTTGTTAACAAACATAAAAGTGCTTAAAATATTAGAGTTATTTCCTGGAAGAACAAAACTGAATATCATTGTAACATGAAACATGGCACCTATTCGGTTCCAATCTTCCCATTCCTTCCAACATTTATTTTGCTTCTTTGTACATTCAAAGAAGGAAGTAACTGCTTGTAGGAATGAGATGAGTCGAAGAGCACTTGAATAGAGAATGAGTCAAATGCAACTCACTGAATTCGATTAGATTATCGACCCAGTTAGAGTTGGCCAAAGAGTCATTACCTGCAACGTTTTGTCACATGTAAGAGGCAATAATTCGCATTACACAATCAGCGGGAGATGAGCATCTCCAACAACAACAAGAAAATCACTCATCAGCCCAACATTTCCATCCTGCAGTCGATCAGACTTCACATCCCGAGAATATCATTATGAAGCAACTGGACTGAGCCATTCCCATTGATACCACGCCTGGCAGAGCAGGTGAGTGCGGCGCAGAATCGCTCACATCCTCTGTCTGTAGTCCAACATCGTCAAGGTCAGCTAAGGAGTGTCGTGGGTGTCTCTCGAATTTCTTGGATGAGCGCAGCTCCAAGAACACGCGAAACAATCGGCACATACACAGATATTTAAGCCTGTATGATTGGGATCTGAACAGCCAAATTCAAAACTCACTGCCATCAACACAAATGCACAGAGACACAACCGAGTAGCATTTGCAAGATGCCCTGCAGTTACCGACCCAGATTTTACTACATCACTTATTATTTGATGAGTCTGGATGTATCTGGCTAACCCAGCAATCTGCACTAAAAAAAAGCAAAATGGGAGAAAGCGGAATTCTGTGGACAATGAACAGAAACGCAATATGTGCTATGTTTCTGACAGAAAAAGTTCGATCCGCAGCATGAAGTGTCAGAACGAACTAAATGTTTTTCGTGTGAAAAGCAGCCAGTTTCCGATCAGAAAATTCCACAGTTGGTAGAAGTGTTGGTAGAAACAAGAACAGGACAAGGTCGTTCGAGTCTGTACCACCTTTCTGCCACAACTGATCCGAAATTCCCAACATCCACCTTACCGCCCTTTCCACATAACCTTTGATTCCCCTGTTTATCGAAACTCTATCTCGGCCTTACATATATGCATGGGCACTAATCCCACAGCACTCTGTGGCAAGGAGTTGGAAAGACTTATAGGTATCAGAGAGAAGAAATTCCACTTCATCTCAGTTTAAATTTGTGCCCCTTTATTCTGAGGTTCTGCTCTCTGGTACTCGGCTCTCCCATGAGGGGAAACATCCTCTCAGCATTTGTCGTTAAGAATCTTAGACGTTCCAAATAGTGATGGTGAACACCTTTGTAAAACTGCTGTAAATTCTTTTCTGTTGGTACACACATGCAGTGCGGCTATTAAGGGGTTGCCATCATCTTGAGCCAGCTCAAAAGAAAAATAGTGGTGATGGTGTGTGAGACTCGGGGCAGAACTTGGACCTGCTGGTCCTCCCGTGTCTCATCTATCCTCGTCCATTGAGTTGCTGGACAAGGAGTGTTGTTAAGATCCTATCAAAGGATCCTTGATGTTTATTATTGTCCTCCATCTCAGCTGGATTATAACCACCAGATGAAATGGTAACATTTTGGTGGGATCATTCACACTGGATTTGTAGAGCTCCAAGATGAAGCCCCATCTCGATATTCTCAAAGGGGCCATTGGGAATGAACGTTTCATATTGAGCTCATCAAAGATGCCCATCGCCGGTATTGTCTGAGAAAGGAACAAAATATATTTGTTCACATATTTGCTGCATTGTTGGCAATATTGAAATTATACCTGCCGGATTTGTATCGATAATGAATTGAACAAATTTTCATACACTACTTTAATGAGGTTTTAATGAGCTTTATTGCAGCTCAAACAGTTTTGATCATAATGATTGCATAGGGGATAGCTGACAATTCTCTCAGTCATCTATTCAAGCAAGATTAAATTAAGAGCAAAAATGATTCAATGTTACACCCAGCATTTTCAATTTTGCCATCTTGTGTCTTCCAAATAACGATGGAACAACTCCTTCATTCACTTTCAGACTGTCTTCCACTTTGCTGTACTGATGGTTTATGAAAAAAAATCCAGCTTCCTTGTTCCTTCGATTGACAATGTTCCAAACATTGGCTGGTAAATACACGTTCAGTGAACAAAAAAAGAGTTCCACTGATTTTTGGAGGCGATCATTTTCTGCAATAATTTTTGTGCAATTAAGCAACACAGATTGTAATGTGCCGGACTGGTAACCACGTTCATGAAATTACAAGCATTTTACAGTGAACGCTGAAATATGTGTTTTGGGTGTTAATTAAGTTGAGTGCTCTTAATCTAACATTTTATTTAACATCCTGTGCGTCATAATTCCGATCTTCTATGTTTTCACAAAATGATATTGCTGATTTTGGTATTTAAATTCTCTAAAACATCAGACACTTAAAAAAAAATTAACTATTCCACAGTCGGCTGACTGGATTTGAGGCTCATTGATTACTTCCATTCCCAATGTGTTATTTTTTCCAAGTCTCTGACAATTTTCGAAAAATTTTAAGCTTGCATTTTAAAACATTACATCTTTGTTGCAATTATAGAACTCCCGGAGACTTGCACAAAATTTTGCCAAACCAGTTCAGACAGAAATGCCAGTGGAATTTTGTGTGTTTGCTTTAATAAGGAACCACCAATGCTAATCACACTGATGCCATAGGTAAGCGTAGTTTCATTATTTCCGACTCTTGTGTGCTTTGTACCAACGCACGTCTAATTGTTTTGATGAAAGACACAAAGACAGAAACTGCTGAGCTAACTCAATATATCAGGAAAGATAACAGAACAGAAGAAGGATCATTGAAACGCTAACTCTGTTTTTCTCTCTCCACCGATGCTGCCAGATCTGCTGTTTTTCTAAAATCCCTAATTTCTTTTAAACAGATCTTCTGCATCGAATTTCTTTATTTTATTTCAGCGTGAACTAATATCGATTAGATCTTGAACACATTCCAAGTATTCTATTCCTTTTACTCAACATCATATTTACTGCAAGGTCAATACTTAAACTTTAAAACTAAACTGACTGGGTACAGCGCTGCTTGCAGTGCACATACAGAGCATGTTCAAAACAAAGTCTCAAAAATGAATGATGACCAAAGAACAATACAGCACAGGAACAGGCCCTTCAGCCCTCCAAGTGTGCTCTTTACGATTTTGCCCTTCCATATTTAATCTCAACTCCTACAGCCTGGACAAAAGCCTCATACTTCCCACTCTGTCCACACCATTAACAATCTTCTAACCATCTGTCCATTAGCCCCTCAACCTCCTGCATTCCAGTGAAAACAAGCCCAGACTATCCAACCTTTCTTCACAGTTAAAATCACCGTACCAGACAACATTCCAGTCAACTTTTCTGTACTCTCTGCAAAGCATCCGTATCTGTCTGGTCGTGTTGCCATTAGAACTGTCTGCAATATTCGAAGTGCAGTCAAATTAAAGTCCCATGAAGTCGCAGCATAACATATCGATACTTCTCGTCAGTGCCCCTTTCAATGAAGGCAGCAATGCAGGTCTATGTGACGAAGGAAATAAACAACAGAAAATGCAGATTTGGAAATCAAAATGCACACAGGAGATAAAATTCAAAATAAAATAACTCATTCAGGCGTACCTGTCATTCATGGCTTCAGTTGACAAAACGTACAGACAGCACATTGCAGACGAAAGCAATTTTGCAAACCTGTGGCTAGGCATTCAATAGGAAACAAAAATAGAATTACTGGGAAAACTCAGCAGCGCGGGCAACAACTGGGGAGAGTGAATCAAAGTCAATGCTTTGAGTCTAATTATTTTATTTTAATGTGTATCTTGTTTATCTTGTGATGGGTGCTGGAGGAGTCAACTGCAACGTGTAGTTTCTGCATGGATGGCACAGCACAGAAATGCCTTACTATTACGGACGGGAACGAGAATGAATAAAATAAACCCAAGCACTGGGATGCTGGCTGTCTGAAATAAGCAGAAATTCCAGGAGATCTGAAACTGAGGATGTAATAAAACAAAGTGCTGTGGATACTGGGAATCTGTAACAAACAGCCATTGCAGGATCTCTAAAACAAATAAAATCAAAAATCGCTGAATCTCTGCAAAAAAGGCAGAAATTTCTGGTGATCTGAAACAAACAAAAACAAAAATCGCTGAAGTTCGGCAACAAATCAAATGAGACGTTGCTGGAGATCTAAAACAAATAAAAGCACCATGGAGCTGGAAATCCGAAATAGATACGAACATATATTACTGGAGTTCTGAAACAAACAAAAACAGAAAGTGTTGATAAAATTCAGGAGGTCTGGCAGCATCTGTGGAGAAAGAAGCAGTGTGAATATTTTTGAGTCCAGCGACCCTTCTTCAGAAAGCATCTCGCATTGATCAATATTCACTCAGACCCCTTGTGGAAATTGTCCTGTTGTCCCCAAGATGAAAATTTGAACGGTGACAAAAGAATTAAATAAACAATATGAAGAATGTAAAATTTTACCTTAGGTTGCAGATCACTGAAGTTCTACTCTGGGTCAGGTTGCAATCCGGTTTTGTTCAACCTCACACAGTCTCGTGGGGGTGTGAGCACATCTATTGCAAATAAGAGATTGGTTCATAAACCTCTTCTGTATTGTTGACTGACGTAAACGTGGATTCATTGAGCAGACGAGGTTTATAACGATAGAGTGTTCATCACTGACAAATGTCGGAAAATACAGAGTTGAGAATTTGGCCTTGCAGTGCATTTATGAAGTATTAATATGGAGACCCAGGTAATATTTTGTGGTCATCGTTTGAAATCCCCCAATGGCGGATTGAGGCAGTTGAAATCAACATAAATCCATCTGCAAAATCAATCTAAAGTTAAGAGCTGAATGATGACTACCACTCGATTGTCATAAAAACGACTCTGGTTCATTGATGTCCTTTAGGGAAGTTAATGTCCATCAGTACCTCGTCTGGCCTACATGCAACTCCAGGCACTGATGGTTACGATTGTTTCTGAATTGCTTTCTCTGCAATTCGGAATGGGCAATAAATGCTGGTTACACTTGACACACCTGCATCCCATAAAGGTTTTTTTAAAAATCTATTCGCTTTATCAATACCAGGGAACTACTTTTCAATTGGATATAGAGAGGGAGAACAGAGATATTATTAAATGTCATTGTAATTGTCGCCTGTCTTCAGTCTCGAAATTCAATTTCGTGTGCTCAGGAATAATATACGATATGTATGTAAATATATTTTCATAGCCCAGACCAAACCTCTTCAAATATATTCAGATAGCATAGTCCCTAACATTTTCTTATTTTAAAAGCAGATGAAAGTATTACATTCCAGATGCCATACGATTGATCCAACTATTAACATTAAATAAAACATCCTTTAAATTTAAACTACAGTTAAAACACATACAAAATCAATAGAAAAAATTGGCATAAGTGTAACTATTGAAATGCTTAGTAAAATAGTATGCACTTTGACTCGAAATAATTAAATGTTTGAATATGGTAGTATTGTGTAGACACATCTCTGGCAAAGCAAAATTCAGGAAAATACCTTGTGTCACTTTCAATGCAGGTAACAGGGAAAGTTCTCTCGGTTTTCAGCTGTAACAAAAACAGGAATATGAGATTCTTGTCTAGCTTTTAGAAACTGCAGAATCTTAAAACTAAGTTTCCTGTTTCAGTGGAAGCTTGACTCCAACCATTCAGGCTGCTTTTATTGCTCCAACTTTGAAAATAGAAGTCCAAGGCCACAAAAACTGTCCAGTCCATTGGCTTTGAACAGACTGCTAAATAACTTTGTCTCAGAAATTCTTCGTGAAAGCAAGAACAAAATTAAAGACGTAAAGCCACAGTACAGTCACATTATAATGCAAGACTGTGGCAGATGGAAGTTCCTGAAAACATGTTCACAAAGAGTACTTGAAGTTCAAACATCTTTCCTCAGAATCTTTATGCTGGATGCTAAACCATGTACCACGGTGAGGTAAAAGTGTGTGTGTGAATGACAAGTTCCTTGTCTTCGGATAGGGGAGTTTAACACGAGGAAGCATATCTTTCAGATGAGAGTTGGAAGAATCAAAAATGAGATAGGGTAATACTTTTACATCAGGAATGGTTCTTGAGTGAAAGCAACTACCAGAGAAAGTTGTGTGTGCAGGTACAATTGCAAACTTCAAAGGTAACTTGGGTCAGTTCATAAATATGAACGCGTTGGAGGGATACATGCTAAGGCCAGGTAGGTGGTGCAATTTAGATAGGGATTGTGGTTGCTTTGGACTGGTTCGAGAGAACGGTCTGTTTCTATATTGTGTGACTCAGTGAGTCTTTGTCCAGAAACATGCTGAGGTCTTTATTACAGTTAGTCACATGACTGAGAAAGTAGAGATGTAAAGTCATATAGAAACAAAGCGGGGAATGTGAGAAATGTTTTCACTGTGCTAGTTGGTAGGGCATGCAATGCACTTCCTGGTGGAGGCAGGTTCAGTTGAAGTTGCCTATCCATATTGCAGAGAGAAAGAGAGAGAGAGAGAGGCGCGGGGAGAGACAATGAGAGAGAGAGAAAGAGAGAGAAAGAGGGTGTGTGAGAGAGAGAGATACAGGGTGTGATAGAGAGAGAAAAAAATTAAAAGGTTGGTATGGGACTGAAAATTAAAAGTCCAACACATAGATCAGAACTGAAATGACCACATTATTCGAAGGCCTCAGTGAAAACATTTTATTTTCCCTTTCTTGAACATCGACATCTCTTCTTGACGACCTTTATTGCTGAAACCTGCTCATTTCTTTGACATCTTCTCCTAAACTGAAATCGAATCCTCAAACTCGGACAAGGGGATCAGAACTTACCTCCTCTGAGTTTGAACATGTGGACAGCTAGTTACTAACTGTTGAAACTAAGTTATAACTTACTTCAACAAACTGCAGAACGCATAAGCAACCGTGACCACAACTATGAGTTCTCTTTACAAAAACTATTTCTAGTCTCTGTAAACTTCTTTCAGCTTCAGTAAGACACACGGAACTATGCAAGTTGTAGTATATCTGACGCTGAATCTGTGCCGAAGAGATATACAGTCTGACAAGTGAACCCTTCATTTTAACAGCACACAGTATGCATAATTCTTCAATGAAGAAATCATACTTTTTTTTCTGATAGCAGAGTTGAAACAATTAGTCCCTGGGCACTGATAGAAATGGATTTCTTTTTTATTTCGCATTAAAACAAAATTAGATATTCATGCCCGCATTGGACCAATGAAGCAAAAAGAAATTGTCTGTGCTGGAAGTATTGCATACAGGTATCCTCTCCATACTTGAGAAGAGATGAAGTTACATTGGAGACAGTTCACCGGAGACTCTCTCCGTTGTTTGAAGAGATGATTGATTTGTGTCATGAAGAGAGATTGAACAATTTGGGTCTGTACACAGTGGAGTTCAGAAGATTGGGAGGTGATCTAATTGAGGTTTCTAATATGTTAAAGAGGATTAAGAAAGTCGATATAGAGAGGATGATTCCTCATTTGGGACATTCTTGAATGAGCGGTTATCGTTCAGATCAAGTGGTAGCAGACGTAAAACTGAGAAGAGGAGAAATTGTGTCTCTCAAACCGTCGTGAATCCGTGAAGTTTGCTTCCACAGAGACTACTGCTTAGATATTAAGTAAATTTGAGGAGGAGATAGGCAGGTTTTCAATCAGTAACAGGGTAAAGGCTTATTGAGAGTGGGCAGGGAAGTGGAGTTGAGGGACGAGATGAGATCAGCCATGGTCGTCTTGAATGGCAGAAGAGGCTGCAGGGGCTGAATGGCCTATGCCTGTTCCCAATTCTTACTTATTTTCTACTCAGTCAACACAACAAAGGTCTGATCTGACTAAATAAACAAGACAATCTAAGAATCAGAAGTTTCAAAACAATTTACAATTTCAGCACAAATATTGATGGGCTGATTGAGCGGAAGCAAATGTTCAGAATGACAGCGGAGTGTTCATTCACCCCACATATTGAAAATATGCAGTTTTTTTTAAAAAAAAACAAAACGAGTTGTGGTTTTTTTGGAAGATGGCAATAGGTTTAATCTATGTACGCACATGGAGTACAATATCATGGCCAACTTCTGAAGAAATGAGGTTCATTTACGAATATTTCCTGTTTGTGGTTAATCTTGATGGGTTATTGTCTCCACTGAAGCAGAGTGAAGCTGACAACAGGAAACAGATTGGGGACATCTGCTCTCTATCTTTCTCACCACCAGACACTTATTTTGTGACAATAATTATTAAACTATTTATCACAAGTACACTGTGCAACATAACTCCTCAAACTAAACAGAAAGTTCGGTAAAATTTTCTGAAGAGCAACGGACAACAAAACAAAACCTCAACACACTTCACTGTTAGAATACATTTGCTCAGCTCGTCTCAATTAAATTGAATTATTTGGAGCTCCTCTGTTCAAGGAAAAAGGAAGAGTGTGGTTTATGATGCAGTGCTACGGGCCTTACTGAGACCATGAGACCATAAAAATTGCGAACAGATGCAGTCCATTCGGACCCTCGAGTCTGCTGAACCATTCGATAGGGTCATGGCCGATCTGACATTTCTCATGTTTACATTTCAACTTTTTACTTAGAACCCTTGATTCCTCGACTACTCATTCAGCTGTCTCAGCATTATTTACACACAAGGACTTTGTCCCCATAGCATTCCCTGTGGATTCTAAAGTATCACAATCCTCTGATAGAAGAACATCCTGCTTATCTCAGTCGTGAATTGATGCCACTGTTTTCGGACTCTTTGTCCCCTGGTCCTCGACTCTGAAAAGGGCGAAGCATCTCTCAACATCGACCCTGTATAGCCCTTTAATCCTTCATCCTTCACAAATGAGACCACTTCCAATTATTCCCCATTAACTGAAGTATTGATGTCCTTTACTATTTCAATGTTATATTGCTTATAGTGCTGTCTCTCTGGCATTCTCATTTCTCAGTGTAGCTTGAACTCATTGATATGTCTTGACTAAAAATTTAACAACACCTGCGTTTGATAATTCACCTTCCTGTGCTTCCAAATCCCTCTATCCTCTTCAAACTGTTCCATCTCTTCATCAATCAACCATTTTAGGTTTCTTCACTGTATACGTCCAGTACACTACAGGTAACAGAGAATTATGCACTCTCATCTGCTGTTGTACAGCTCCTCTGTGTCTTAGAGCGAGTCATGATACATCTTCAGTTCATTAAACATAAGTTTATTTTTGTAAGAAAGAAATACACAGGAATTCACTTGAACAATAAACGTATGCAGGTTAGTATCATAAATGGATGTTAATTTTGATTATAAAAAGTGCATTCACTTCCGGAATAACTGTTAATTTTTCTGCAATACATGTATCGTCATTAATGGAATAGAGATGCATTCGTTCATATTATAGAAGTGTGGAGATTTGTGTAACGCACTCATGTATATTTTGGTTCACACGTTCTTGTTTCAGATTTCCAATATCCACAGTTCTCAGTTTTACACAATATATTGAGCATATCACGCAGTGCATTCTGTCTAAATCTGTAAAGATACGAATCCCTCAACAGAGTCCTAAAAAGGGATCGATTCTAATGAATATCCCCTCAATGTGTACACAAGTGTACATTCTCCTCATCCTGATAAATCATTTTATGCTGAAATGCATTCCAAACTTTTAAGTCCTTCCTCAGGGAATTGAATATGTGACAATCTGAATAATACAGAGACAGGATGCAGAGCTGGGCTGAGACATGGCAGATGGAGTTCAATCTGGATAAATGCGAAGTGATGCATTTGGAAGGTTGGACGTGAATGTTGAATATCGGATTGAAGACAGAATTTTTGGCAGTGTAGAAAAACAGAGGGATCTTGGTGTTTAAGTGCACAAATCCTTCAAAATTGCCAGCCAAGTGGATAGGGTTGTTCAGAAACCCATGGTGTTTTGGCTTTCATTCGCAGGGGGATCGAGTTTAAGAGCTGCTAGATTTTGCTACAGCTCTCCAAGACCCTGCTGAGACCAACCTTGGAATGTTGTGCCCAGTTCGCCAGACTAGAGGAAAGATACAGAGGTTTTGGACAGAGTGGAAAGAAGGTTTCCCAGAATGCTGCCTGGACTGGAGGGCTTGTCCAAGGAAGAGAGGTTGATGAAGCTCAGACTTTTCTTTCTGGAGAGAAGGAGGAAGAGAGGTGACCTGATCGAGGTGAACAGGCAATGAAAGGCATGGATAGAGTCAATTGCCAGAGACAGTTCCCCAGGGCACGATGGACTGGCACGAGGGGTAATAGTGTTAAGATATTAGGAGGAAGGTGTAGAGGAGATGACAGAGTTAGGTAATTTATGCAGAGAGTTGTGAATGCGTGGAGTGCGATTAAAGCGACAGCTGAACATGCACATGGACAGCAGTGCATTGAGGGGTGCGTTGGCCACATCGTGGGTCAAACGGCCTGTGCTGAGCTCTACTTTTCTATGGTCTATGTTTAACGTTCGAACATAATTACCAATAAGCAGTAGCTTCTGACGTCGATGATGAGTCAGAATGCTTTTTTTAAACGAATCGGTTATTGCATTTAATGTGCTTTCAAAAACAAAATGATAGTTATCCCTGAGCAATAGTCACCACTGGCCGGTACAAGGTTCACTGAGAGTGGTGTCACATTTCGACAGGGTGATGATGAAAGTGCTTAGCACACTTGCCTACAAAGGTGCACTTTTGAGGGCAGGAGCGGGGATTTAAAGCAGATTTACAAGGATATCAACGGGATTGAAGGGTTTGAGTGATAAGGATCGGCTGGATCAGTTGGGACTTTTCTCTTTGCAATGTTGGAGGCTGCAGGCTGACCTTGTAGAGGTTGATAAAATCATGAATGGCATGGATAGGGTGAATTGCCAAAGTTTTTTTTTTCCGCAGGGCAGGGAGTCCAAAACTGGAGGACATTGGTGTATGGTAATGGGGAGAATATTTTTAAAAAAACCTGAGGGTGACTGATTTCACATAGAATGTGGGTGGTTATTGAATAAAATGTCAGAGGATATGGTGGATTCTGGTGAAATTATAATATTTAAAAAATATTTTGACAGGTGCTGGGTAGAAAATATTTAGCAGATTATCGGAGAAATGCAGGCAACTGCGATTAGTTCAGTTCAGGATATCTGATCGGCATGGGCAAATTTGTCCAAAGCGTCTGCTTTCAGGCTGTATGACTCTCTGACACTATGTATAAAACTACTGAAACTTCGGCAACAATGCCCACATTCTGTCCGACAGAAGAGTTACATTTCAGTCAATGAGTGAAATGTACTTGTGAAAAGTCAAGGCAGTTCCCACCTTAAATACTGATAGACAGCTCTGAGACATACGTTCTCACTCAGAATAGACTGCCTCGATGCTTCATCAATTGAAGTAATTTGTGGGATGGATCTCATGGTGTATGAGTGGACAGCATTGTTGCTGGCAGATTCCAGATTCTGCTTTTGTTGTTGCATTATGATGTACGGAAAGCAACGCTCCTCAATAGTTGTGATTAAACTTGATTATTTAATTAAGTTTTTTTTTAGAGAAATCTGAAAAAAACAGCAATAATACCGATCAATTCTGTAACTCGACCTTCCAAAGGATCTTCCACGCTGTGTAAGGCAGCGTCTCTGGGAATGAAACAGCTCAGGGTTTTAAACAAAGAGCTTGTCAACTGCCTGAACGGACAGATCACGGCAAACGGGGATTAGTGTTAATCGGCTGCTGATTTGCTCCCTGTCTTTACCATTTGAACAATAATATTTCCAGCTCACTGGCTGGTCAACCTTACCCCGACACTGGAACTTTGATAGTAATTCACTGAGCAGCATTCTCGGTACAATTCTCCACTGGTAGACGCTCCAAATTTCACGGCTGCTGCAGCATTTTCTGATCTCAGTGTTCTGTCAGATTTTCTGGTTTCTTGTGGTTTGAAGATATGAGAAGGGATCATGCAAGTTAGTTCTGAGGAAGGATCACTAGAATCGAAACGTTTACCCTGTTTTCCCTCTCACAGTCGTTGCCAGTCCAGCTGAGCAATTGCTGATTTTTTATGCAGATGACAAAGGAGGCTTAGAGTTGTAAATAGTTATTGTTTAACATTAATTTTGGATTTAAAGAATAAAATTGTTATTTTTTCTTTAAATAGTGGAATTTGGTTCGTTCTCTATTTAACAGAACTTTAACAGAATACGAGGCGACATGAGCTTTTCTGAGTGTATGGTTTAATTAATAGAAGGGTTTACATTATGTTGGAACAGTTTGCGGACACGGGTCCAGGCTTTGGATAGGTTTAGACTGATCCAGCCTGAGATATTGACAGATTTGAACAGATTTAGTTTATGCAAGATCCTAGCAAATTTAAACACTTGCCGATAAGTGTCCTAGATCATCAAATAAAATGTAAGTGAGACAATTTGTTTAATTTTGGTTGGTTAAATTACAATTTTGAAAAGAGGTTCTTAATGTTGCTGAAGAGGTTCGAGAGTTGAAGATGCTTCCTAAATTTGCTCCAAAGATGAGAAGGCAAGAAAAAGGCCTGTCTTTTCGAATTAGCTAACAGCTTGGAATTGGATGTAACCAAGGACAAAAGTAAAGCTGAACTTGCAAGTGAGTTACTCAAACCGTTAGGTATTTCAGGGAAGCAATCAAGTGCAGTAGAGTTAAAAATAAAACTTCACTTATAATTGTGGAAAATCGAGTGGATGAGAGTCACGGAAAAGGCAGAGAGAAAGCGAAATACAGAGATTTTAAAAGACTTACAGCTCAGGTTGAGGATCTGGATGTAGGTTTGGACGCTGAGCTGGAAGGTTCATTTCCAGAAGTTTCATCACCATACTAGGAAACATCATCAATCAGCCTCTGGGTGAAGAACCACTGATGATTCTTGCTTTATATTTATATGTTCTGTTTCTTTGGGCGGTGGTATCATTTCCTGTGTCGATGTCATTTCCATCGAGATGTCATTTCCTGTTTTTTTTCTCTCTCGGGTTGATAAATGGAGTGCAATCAATGTGTTCGTTGACAGAGTTTCGGTTGGAACGCCATGCTTCTAGGAATTCCCGTACATCTCTCTGCTTGGCTTGTCCGAGGATGTATGTGTTGTCGCAGTCGAAGTGGTAGCCTTCCTTATCTGTGTGTCAGAATACTAGACAGACAGGGTCATGTCAGTTTTTGGCTAGTTGATTTCATGTGTCCTGGTGGCTACTTTCCTGACCGTTTGTTCAATATCGTGTTTGTTACACTTCTTGTACAGTATTTTGGAAAATACATTAGTTTTTTATTGTTGTCTGTACAAGTGACTTTCAAGTTCATTAGCTGGTGTTTTATGTGTTGGTAAACTACCGTGATGCCAAGGGGTCTGAGTAGTCCAGCAGTCGTTTCCGAAATTTCTTTGATGTCGGGGAGAATGGCTAGGGCTTCTGGACGATTTAATGTAAAAATTATCAACTTTCTTTTTTGAAGTATAACAGAGAATAATTAACTAACTACCATTTTCAGTTCATTCTCCGATACAATACACATCCTATAAAAAATCCCTGATTCAGATTTACAGAAAAAGTTATTTCCTCCTAACCAGACCGCTTTCGTTCCCGTCTCTATTTTGGTCTGTTTCAGTTCTCCTTGGGGATACTATTTCACAGGTTACTGATCGACAAAGGTACATTTTCAGAGAACTATTTTACTGTGCAGAGTGCAGATGTCGTGGGCATCCTAGTTCTCCTCTCAACTGTTCAATTTTCACCGATCTGAAATCTCCAAAGTTTTTGATTGTGTGATTGGTTTTAAGATTGCCAATATACAAAATTCCAACTGGATTGGAACTGGTTATTTTTTGGGTGGAAATGTAAACTGATTGGTCTAATTCGAATCTGTTTAGTTATTTCCAGGAAATCAACTATCCCAGTAGCTGGAGCACATGTTACATTATGCCTTCTTTTTCAGAAAATTTAGTTTTTTCCGGTTGCTCTGTTGTTTTTAACGTTCTAAAAGGTAGAATAGACACCACATTTTCATAACACGCCGTTCTTAAAAGTCAAAGGATATCCAAATATACAACAAACCTATGAGCTGGTCATTGATAGTGTGAAACCTGATGGAAAAGGTGAGTGTACACTAAAAAATAAGGAAGTTAATACTAGACAGCCAGAATGGACACTATCAAGGGCAGGTGATGTCTATCAAACTTCACTGTGTTCATTGACGAGATCAGGCAGTAAGTGAGGGATGGTTGTGCTGTGGATGTTTTCTATTCAGACGTTCAGAAAGTATGTGATACAGTATCTCATGACAGGTTGGTTAGAATAATAGATATGTTTGGGATTCATAATTCATTGGCAACATGGATTAGAAGTTGGCTAAAGGACAGAAAAAAAGGAGGGTAGGTGTGGAATTGCATTTCTTACATTGGACATGAGTTGAAAGTGACTTTCCCTGGAGACTCGTGTTGCGACACTTGTTTTTTTTTAATTTACGTGAACGATGTGTAGATGCATGTTGATGGCAAAACCATTAAATTTGCAGAGGATACTAATTTTGGAAGACAGTGACCTGAAGGATGATGCTGACTGACTTCTCAGTGACATTGAGATGTTAGCCAAATCGTCAGATACCAGACAGAAACATTTCATTGCCAAGAAATGTGAGGTGAAGCAATTTGTTAGAAGTAACAAGGAGAGACAATTTAGGCTCGATAGTTCAACTTTGAGGGACGGACCTTAGCCGAGCGACCTCATAGTGTACGTGCATAATTCACTGATGGTGGATAGACAAGTTGAAACAGTTGTTAAGACGTTTTCTCTGATCCTGAGGTCTATAAATAGATGCATAGAGTAGCCAAGCAAGGTAGTATTGTTTCACCTCGACAAAACCATTGGAATGACCACATTTGCTTCAGTTCTGTGCACTTTGTTTAAACAAGGATTATCATGCCCTGGAGAGAGTTCAGAGTGATGGAGACAAACTTTATCGGAGGTTTTAAAAGACGGGTGAATGCGTATTTAAAGGTGATGTCTCCCTGGATGATCATTGCCATGATTAAGATAATGGTGTCTAAGGATGGTCCATTCCAGGGATGTTTCTGACACATGGTACACATTGCCGGTTAGCTAAATTGTTGGAGGACTGAATTATTCATTGCAGGATTCCTCGACATTGACAAAAACGGGTGCCCTCCAAATTTATATCGCGTGAATTTCAGTTCAAGCTGAGATTTGCTGAGATTGTTCTGAATGGAGGAGCGATCTCAGAAGAAGTGACTTCATGCCCCCGTTTTGTCAGTTCTTACAGAACTAAGTGGTTCTTTGTGATGTGAGATGAATGCATTTGTGCCGAGGTTACGTTGGCAGTCAGTAGCTGATTGGTTCGCAGCCAATTGTTGATGAGCTTGTGCCTGCCCACAGGATCGTGCAATAACGAAGGGGCCCTTCAACAGATTATACCTATCCCAACGAACATACCTTACAACCTATACCAGTCGCACTGTCCCTCACCAGAACAATCGGCTGCAATGTCGTGACACCTCGAGTCCTCATCCAAGTATTACTTTATGGTTGTGACGTTTACTGCCTCAACGCCCCTCCCACGAGTGCATTCCAGACACCCACCAAACTCTGACAGTGCGAAAACCCGTCCTCAAAACAGCTCCAAACCTCCTGCATTTCAGTTTAGACGCATATATCTTTGTTACTGACACTTTGAGTGAGGGGAAAACCTGATTTCTAACACCTGTCTATTCCCCTCAGTATCTTATGCACCTCCAACGTTTTCTGCCCCGAACAATACGGATCCAGCCTCTCTGTGTTGTTGAAATGCCCCATCGCAGAGCAACATTCTGGGGCATCTCCGTGTGAACGCTTCCCCCAGTACAACTTCATCCTTCCCATAGTGTGTGGACAAGAACTACACACAGTCCTCTAGCTGTGGACTCACCAACGTCCTGTCCAACTCCAACATCTCCTTCCTGCACTCACAATCTATACCAGGCTTTTGTCCCATATTCCTTCTTAAATCCTGCATTAACCTGTCCTTTTAAACTCAGAGAACTGTCAGCTATAATACCTCGAGATCCATCTGTTGCTCAAACCTTCCTCGTCTCCTGTTATTCACTGAGTAATCATTTGTATTATTCATTTTTCCAAACTACATCCCTTCCATTTCTCAATGTTCATCTCCATCTGTCACTGATCTACCCATCTTAACAATCCGTGCCTATCCACCTGTAACTGAACAACTTTCTCCTCACTGTCCACACACTGGATAAACATTGTGTCATCCCAAACATACCGATCACCGTCCCACATTCCCAGCTCATCGTTTATGAACATCACCAACACTAAGGGTTCCGCATTGATTGTTGTGGAACATCACTTCACACCGGGGTCCTGTCACACACACACAGCCTTGTGCTTCCAGACTCACTTCAGTCACGGAGATTATTCTGGGTTCATCTTTCCACGTAACTCTGGAAATTGGATTTGAGACCAAGACGAGATCAGCCATGACCACAGTAATGGGTGCAGCTGAATCGAGGGACTGAATGATCTAATTCTCCTTCTACCTCTTGTGTGATTGGTTCCCATGTTGCTGAATAGTCCGTGGGTGTGAATAGATCAGGAGGGAGCCATTTGGCCCCTTTATGTTCAAGGAGCTCCCTCTGTGCTCTGCAGTAAAAAATAAGCTCGAGCTTGAAAAGAGCGAGCTTCTTTCAGCACAGCAGTTACTACCTTCCCTCAGCATCTCAGAGACTTTGTACCTGTGTACCAGTCTCCCTGTGCCTCCTACAAGCAAGTCACATCCTCTTGGGAAGGAGGAAGATTAAGGACCAGCAGATCCTAGCCATTCAAAAGGAATATCCCTTCAGACTATGATGTCAAGCAAATATATAATGCCTTCCCTGTCTTTCCCTCCATCCAAAATACCCCTTTCCCCTGTATTTATTTACAACAGAGGTTTATAAGGATGTTTTTATTTTCTTTGATTGCATTCCATATTCATGATCTTGAGTCTAGCTTTCCATTCAACACTGGTTTGTATTCAGGACAGGAACCTGCTCTGTGTTTTCTAACAATCCGCCTCCCAAATGCAGATAAGCAGTGGAATATTTGGCTTTTATTGAATCATTACCGTTTTGGATGACTGCGTGAATAATGGATCTTGTTTCCGATATGCTTCCCCAGAAAGGTGCAGCAATTGACTGGATAATTAAATATACAATTGAACAAAATAATCTGCATTAGGTAAACTTGATGTGCAGAGGACTATACAGCATTTTTATTAGTTTTGTCAACAGAGATTTAATCTCCACATCTTTCCCTGATCATCGGCTGCTCTCTCACAGAAATACAATTGGTGTTTGGTTAACCAGAGTCACAATTCATCAGGTGAGGGGAGAGTCACACGGCACAGAAAGAAACCCTTCCGCCTAACCTGTCCATGCCGACCAGACATCTCAAATTAATCTCGTACCATTTGCCAGCATTTCGCCCATATCTCTCTGAAACCTTCCAATTCATGCACCCATCCAGTGAGGTTGATTTGGAGGGTCTTTTATGGTAATCTCAGCTGATGTGGGAATCGAACCCCCGCTGTTGGTGTTAGTCTGCTGTAAAAACGACATACTGAGCTAATCATCCCCTCACCAATACCTTCGGTGCATGACCAAATCAAAGACAGAAGAGTTCAGCATAATCTCCAGAGATAGCCGAAAGTAGATGGATCACGCGAGATTTGTATAGATTACAGAAAGACACATCTCTATCAATCTACATAGTTCAAAGTCCTCATTGATCAGGTTGCTGGTGTCTTATTCCTATTCAGGGAAAGTTGATGGGGAACCGTGAGCTGTCACTAATATTAAATCCAGAAGTGATTTAGATCAAAAGGCCATAAGACATAGGAGTGAAAGTAAGACTATTCGGCCCATATCTCCTCATTTCAGTTCTAAATTGACCCCCTCTAATTCTCAGGCTGTGCCCACGGCTTCTAGATTCCTGCCTCGCGGAAACAACTTCCCAGCATCCACACTTTCTAAGCAATGCATCATCTTGGAAGTTTCTATTAGAGCTCCCCTCAACCTTCTAAACTCTCATGAATTCACTCCCACGATCCTCAGCCATTCATCGTATGTTAAAGGATCATCCCTGTGAATCGCCGCTGGACAACTTCCAGTGCGTGTTTCCAGTGCATACCAATTTCTGTTTCTGCTACACAAAGGAAATGATAAACATATTGGGTTTCAGAAAATCTCCACCACATTTGAAAGATTCACGAATCAAGTTGTCACTGATGTGCAGAACTATATGATGTGTTCAGATTATTCCCTGTAATGCATTAGCTGTTTGATGTTCCACTGCATTTCATTTACAGTAGGCTTCAATCCCATCTGTGTCCCAGCAACGTCATTACCGACGATAAATTGTGTTTCTGGCGGAGGCTGAAGTAGATGGGGCTGTTTTCCCTGGAGTGCTGGAGGTTGAGGGGTTACCTTAAGAGGTTTATAAAATATTGTGTGAGGTGGATAAGGTGAATAGACAATGTATTTTCCATGAATTGGTGAGTTTGAGAGTCGAGAAGCGTAGGTTTAAGGTAAGAGGGGCAAGACTTAACTGGGTCTGCAGGGGAAATGTTTTCACACAGATGGTAGCGCATGTATGTAATTAGCTGCCAGAGGAGGTTGTGGAGGCTGGTACAATTACAGCATTTAAAAGGTATTGAGATTGGAATATGAATACGACGGGTTCAGAGGAATACAGGCAAAGTGCTGGCAGATGGGACTCGATTATTTTCGGATTTCTGGTTGGCATGGATAAGTTGCACAGTAGGATCTGATTCTGTGCTGTACGTCTCCATGATTATATGTGTATGCAATACTGATGTGTTGTGAGGATGTGAGGTGTACTGACAGCACCATGTGTTATCAATAAGTTAGCAATGTCACACTTGTTCGAAAGCTAAATTAGCTGGTTGCCTGGAAAAGAACAAAACAGAATCGAATTATGCCAATCGGTTTAAATGCTAGTCGCAAAAAATCAAACTCCAATCCAGATTGAATTCATCATATTGACAAGCTTAAAAGCCAACGACGTAATCTAATGTTTTGATAGTATAAGACCGGGGAAAATTGAACAGTTTGCAGAAGAACTGCCAAACCTCCAGCATGTAAAAAGACTGCCTGAAAAACAGCTCTTAAAAAAAGTGCCTTATCGTTCAATAACCTATGAAGCAGAAATCCCCAAGAAGAAGAAGAAAAGAAATCCCCAATTCAGAGAAAACAAAAGTTGCTTGGTTTTGAGATAAGAAGTTTTCCTTTGTAAATTGTGATCGAGAGTCTTATCAGACCAGTCTTATCGAAGTGAAGGTAAAGGACAGGTTCGTGTACAGACATGTAAATCGTCGTTACTTAATTCTTGTCTGCCATAAATTAAGAAACATTCTGTTAAATTTCACTTCACCAATTCTTGACCTATTGCATCTTCAGAGATTACTGCACAGGATAAATCTTTTCGGTGTTGCTGATTTAAAATTAAGCAGAAGAGCTTACCCAGTGTCGTAACAGTTGGAGGATGGTTTTAACTCAAATGCAGACAGTAAGATTTGCACTTCCAAATGCAGCAGCATTTTCTCACTGGTTACTGTCAAATCTCAGCACGAAGCTGTTACCATTTACAGTCCACAGCAGTGGGAGTTCAGTGACGTCTGTACCTGTGTGTGTTTGTATGTGTACATGCATGCAGGCTGTGTGTCAATCTCTGCCTGAGATGGGAATCCCTTTTTCATCACGGAAGTTGGAATGAATGAGTGAAAATGTGATGAACTAAAATCTCAGTCTATATTTCCTGCTCTCTCTCGCTCACTATCTCTTCCTCTTTCTCTCTCGCCCTTTCTCTGTATTCCGTTTGTCTTTAAAGTGATACAATGTGCTGGACTCCACACACCACGAAATGAGCAGCAGTTTCTTTTTTTGAAGAAAGCATCAATGTCGGTGAATCTCTCACATTGCACATTTGTTTCTTTCTTCAAACAATTTCTTCAGTGCCATGAAGCAATCTTACTCGACTCCTTGCAATGTTGTCTCTGAAGGAGAAGGAGAAGAACAAGCCCAATGTTGGTCTCATTCTCCTCCCCCCTTCCCCGAGTTTTGAAATCTCTCACTTTGAATTTGTGATAGTATATCGTAAAACATTATAAAAGTGCAAAAAAATTCAGGTTGTCTCTTCATGAAGAGTTTCAGTCAGAACTACCTGGATACAATTTTAGCTGAAACACTCTATTTATGATGTAATGTCAGCAATACTGCTCAAAGACATATCATTAAATCAGTTCCACGTTGCAGAGAAAGTACAATATTTGACCATTGAGCTAAAAATCACACAAAACCAAGTTATATTTCAACATTTGGGAGGTCTAAATTTCAGAGCGCTGCTCCTTCATCAAGTGGTTGTGGACTTTAACGTAGTCCTTCTGAATAAGCCTGTTGGACTATAACCTGGAGTTGTGTGCTTTTTTACTTTGACATCACTGCCCAACACTGGCTCCTCCACATTACTTGTCCACTGAGTGTTTTCTGCACTGGGGATGTCAGTACAATTGTGATCCTCTCCACACGAGGCTTGTGTGCAATTATTGGTATGAATGAGTGTGTGTGCGCGTGTGCGCGCGAGTGTGTGCAAGCACACAAGTGTGTGTAAATATTTATTTGTTGTCAGTTTTGATGTTGATGTGAGCTGATGTTCTCTCCCCTCACTCTGATCAAATCCCTGAGGGTGTTCACCCTCAATCAAAAACATGTGTCGTGGCCATTGTATCACTTTCAAAACACTGAATGTTGATTGTATTATTTTCGTTCTGGAACCATCAACAGGGAGTTTCTGTTTTGACTGCATTGAAGTGATAGTCCACGGGAATTGGGAAGCTTGATCTGAAAAGTACAGAGCTAAGCCATTTATTGCCAAGTGATGGTGGGTGGATTCTGATAATGTCCTGTCATCACATGTCACAATTTCTCACAACTAAATTTCTCAGTTCGGTGTTTGAGTTATCAAATTCGAGGCTGTTGAATTTTTATTGAGCAGCGAGACCACGCAGATAAGAGTGAAACATTTTCAGATGAGCTATCCTATTTAATTTCATGAGAAGCTTCCTCAGGAATTAATTTGATGGAAACTCACATGATAGGTGTTAGTCAGTAGGAAATTCCATTTCCTTGGCAAATTCCTTTGGTTTGTTCCACGATAGTGAACCCGTGGATTCCCAGCTCAACCCTCTCCCTGCACTGAAAACCGGAGTCTCTGCCAGGACTGTGATGGAATACACACCATTTGCCCTGGATGGGGACAGCTCCAACAACACTCAAGAATTTCGACACCATCCAGAGATCATCCAGAGATAATGCAGCCACCGCTTGATTAGCACCACGGTCAAAAACAAATACCATCTCCCCCAGCGATGCTTAGGAGCAGCAGTGTGTAGTAACACACAGCCACTTCCATCGAGAAGGACAAGGCGCTCAGATCCATGGGTACAACACCCGTTGCAAGTTCCCCTCCGAGCCGCTCACCATCCCGACTTGGAAATCTATGGCCATTCCTTCCTGGGTCAGAATCCTGGAATGCCCTCACTTAGGGACATTATCAGTCTAACCTACAACACATGACCTACAGCAGTAAAAGGCAGCTCCTGCCCACCTTCTCACGGTGGGGCCAACTAGGGTTGAGGGAATAAATACGGAGACAACTCGCGATGTCTGCATCTGAAGAGGGAATATTAAAATGTCATTCCATGGTCTGTAAATGATAGAAACATCCTTATGGTTTCACTGAGGAGTTTTATTTATTCATAATGCGAGGAATTCTTGTAACCAGGTATTTCACTGAATTTATGATCTTCGCTCTAAACCTGGACAATGTTGCTGCATAAATGAATGTGTTTGTGCAACAACTTAGGTTCTGCAGCATGTATCCAACAATACTGAAATGATTCATAAAAGGCGTGTAAGTGTCAGGATCGATTCCTTGAGTGATACCATATACGAAGTCTGCAACAGCGATTAACCACAGGAGGATGAAGCTTCCAGAGATGGTGAAGAGCAAAATCACAGACTTCCTTCTGCTCTCCATCTCTGGGTCTCTACAATTCTCTCCTTTGCTCTCACCCTTCAGTCTCTTCCGAACTCTACTTGTCACCAAAATGTGTCTGACTGTCAGGGCATTGAGCAACAGAATTAAAGCGAAGGGCAGTAAAGGCGTTAAAACAACGTCAAACCAATCTAATGCAACCCACCAAGTCTCAGTATAGTAGCTTGATTTTGTATCACAGTAAAATGGCACATTGTTTATTATCATCAAAGGTTCATATTCAAAATAGAAGCGGATGTTTTTGAAACACAACAGGACGCAGGTTGTTCCTAGAACTATAGTCGCAGTTTTCTGAGTGCAATATTTTGTTTTCAGCTTCTGATAGCAAATGGTCACAAATCGGTCAAAGGAGAAAGTAACGGTGAACCAGACAGAGCAGTCAGTCGCAGCACGGGCCAGGAGTTCAGTAACAATACACACCGGAGTGATGTCCAGGAAAGAACGAGGGTAATAATTAAAGCGAGAACTCGTCAGTATAATATCAGTGAAAATGACCATCAGATCGGCAGTTGCCATAACCACCAGGTAGCGAGTTGTGCAAGGGGTAACACCACATTTCCCCTGGGAAAGGATAATGATCGCCAGCAAGTTAACTGTGAACATAAATACAAAAGACACTGTGAGTTTTGAGGGAATCAACAAAGAGAGTTGACTCCTAAAACAAGCACACCCTGTGAGTGGAATTGTTTGGGATTGACTGATTCTGAATTTTAAATTTTTTACACCCATCTCAGATAGGCCCCAGCCCAGTTACTCCAGAGATTATGAAATTGAGACAAATATTTAACTCATTCCCATTCACCGTAGTGAGATGAAGCTTTCGAAATTAGTACGAGGCACATATTTTTCATAAAACTGAAAGAAGCTCACATGTTGTAAAGGGTGAGAACTCGCTTCCACAAATGGTAGTGGATGCTGGGTCATTTGTGAATTTTAAATGTGTGAAGGAGTTTAATTATACAAAGGAATTGAAGAATATGCATCAGAAAATCAGGAGCTGCTGCAAATCTCAGCAGGTCTGGCAGGATCTGTGAAGAGAAATTAGAGTTAACATTTCTGATCCATTCTGACGAAGGGTCGCCAGACCAGAAACGTAACTTTGACTTCACTGCACATGTTATGGAAGGACTGCTGAGCTTTCCAAAAGGGGTAACGTTTCGGGTCCAGTAACCTTCGTTCAGAACTAACTTTCCACATTTCACTTCATACCTTCAAATCGTATGGAAGCGGGACAGATGACAGAACAGTAGGATCAGAAAATGCTGCAGCAGCAGTGATGTTGGGAGTATCTGCCAATGGAGAATTGGTCCGAGTATGCTGCTCAGTTACCTGCTATGACTGTTCCCATATCTTGATAAGGCTGACCAGTCAGTGAGCTGGACACGTTATACTTGAAAAGATAAAACGAGAGAGCATATCAACAGCAGATTAAACAAGTTCAATTGTCATAATGCCATACCGGGGATGCCAATGAAAGCAAGGATGGTGTAGAACACTCTCTCCACGTGATCAATCGGACTAAGCATCTTTCTGCGCGATGTGATATGTCCCTTCAGGCAGCTGACAAGCTTCTTTTCTGAATCTATGAACTGATGTAGTCCCAGAGATGCTGCCTTATACTGTGTGGAAGCTCCTTGGAGACATTGAGGTAACAGCATTAGGCTTTGTTATTTTTTTTTCATTTTGGGCAATGAACAAACTAATTGCAATAATGAGTTTAATCCCAGTTATGAACCATGATGCTGCTCAGAACATCACAATGAAATAACAAAAACAGAATCTGGAATCTGCCAGCAATAACACTGTCTACTCAAACACAATGATCCCCTTCCTGAGGTGACAAATTATTTCAATCAATGCGGCATTTTGACTGTTTATTGCATGTATGAAAATATCTCTCTGAGCTGTCTTTCTGTACTCGAGTATTGGAGCTGCCCTCTTTCAACAAATAACTTCACTCACTGATTGTAATGCCATTCTTCTCACACAGTGAACATGTGCATTGTTGCTGATATCAGCAATGATCTCAAATGCCCAGGATCTGGAGCTACATGAAGGATCAAGCGCGGAAAACACCCTGCCTTTCCTGGGAGAAGTGGAATCATTGATTAAGATGGCTTCCAGCAATGAATGCATCACTGACCTCACTGTTATTCTCGCTGTCCATCCAAATACATCACTGACCTCACTTTTTGGCTCACACTTTCTTCAAATATGGAATTGATATCACTCGAAATGTCACTATGCGACACTGACCTCACTCTTGTTATCACTGTACATTCAGGAAAACCACTCAACTCACTTTTCCTGGCAATCCTAAAGTAGGTACATCCCTAACCTCACTCTTATTGTCATTCTCCACACGATTTCTGAATTATGTTGTGATAAAAGGTTCAGTAAATGATGATCTAACACCCTTCAGTTTTAAATAAATAATAAGAGTTTAATCTTTATCAATAAGTGAAGATTAACGCAAGACACATTTGAAACGAGCACTGAACATAACGATATGGCAGAGATACTAATTAAATGGTTTTCATTTTTTTTTAATGCATTAAAGTTGAACATTTGAGTAGAAGAGTGATCGATAAAGGAGTGATGATAAAAAAGCAGGCAGCACTCCAGGTAAAGACGTCACCAGACCCCGATAGGATTAATCCTAGATTTCTAAGAGAGCAGAGGGAGCAAGTTGCAAAGTTCTTGACAGAAATTCCCAGGCCTCTCTGAATGCATGAACAGTCCCGGTGCAATGAGGGATTCCAAATGTGACTACATTCTTGAATGTTAGATTGTTATCAACAGTGGAGGTCTTCCTTGGTGGAGATCATCGTACAGGACAAGATGAATATACACTTAGAAATAAAGAAGTTAATACTAGACGGCTAAAAGTGGCACTGTCAGCAGCGGCTCCTGTCTGACAAATTTGATTGAGTGCTTTGCGGATATCAGACTGTCAGTAAGTGAGGGTTGTGCTGTAGATATTGTATATATAGACGTTCAGAAAATATGTGATGCAGTGCCCCATGACAGCTTGGTTAGAAAATGAAATATTTTTGGAATTGAGTGTTCCTATCAAGATGGATTAGATGTTGGCGAAAGGATAGAAGACAAATGTTCGGTATAGAATGGCATTTCTTACTTTGGGGATGAGATAAAGGTTTCTTTCTGTACAGACTGGTGTTTGGACTATTGCTTTTTCTAATTTACACGACTGATTTGGAGATGCGTGTTGACAGCAAAATCAATTAATTTGTTGATAGTGAACTGTGAGGATGAAGCCGACTGACTTCACAGGAACATTGCAAAATGGTTCAAATCGTCAGATACTGGGCAGATTTTTTTTTCCAAGAAATGTGAGGTGAAGCATTTTGTTAGAAGGAACACGGAGGCACAATACTGGTTTGATAGTCCAACTTCGAGGGGAGTACAGCAGGCGAGGGACTTCAGTGTGAATGTGCACGGTTCTCTGACGGTGGCCAGGCAAGTTGAAACGGTTGTGAAGAAGACAGCTATGGTCCTGAGGTCGATAAATATACGCATAAAGTATCAAAATAAGGCAGTGTTGCTTCACTACTCTCAATCATTGGACCGACTATGTTTGGTTCAGTTCTGGGCACCTTGTTTAAGCAAGGACATTCGTGCCACAGAGAGAGTACATTGGAGATTTAATTAGAAGGTGGGAGTTCAGATACAATGAAGGGTTATTCACTTTGGAGCAAGAAAGGTTCGAGATGACCTTCCAAAATATCCAAACAAGGATTGTTTGTTTCCACTAGTTGGTTTGTCAGTAACTTGGGGTCACAAATTCAACATGGTAATCAAGAAAGCTCAGCGTGAGATGAGGCAAAACGTCTTTAATCAGTGGGATGTTAGGATTTGGAATGCGCTGCTGGGAGAATAGTGACGGCAGATTCTGTCAGAAGTTTGAAAACACAGCAGGATGCATATTTGAACGTGATGTCTCCTGGGATGGTCATTGCCATGATTAAGGTAATGCTGTTTAAAGTCCATTCCAGCACTGTTTCTTGTACCTGGTTCCCCTTTGCTGGATGTCTGTATTGGCGGTGGAGTGATTTACTCATTGCAGAATTCCTCGACATTGGCAAATTCAGGTGCCCTGAAAACTTACATGGCGTACTTTTGAGAACAACCTGAGATTTGCTAAGACTGTATTGAATGGGGGAGCGGTCTTGGAAGAGTTGAATTCGTGCTCTTGCTTTGTAAATTCTTACAGAATACAATGATTCGTAATGCACTTGTACCCTGGATATGATTAGATTAGCTTCCCTACAGTGTGGAAACAGGGCATTTGGTCCACATCGACCCTCCAAAGTGCAACCAACCCAGACCCAGTTCTCTCTGACTGTATGGGCACCTAACACTATGGGCAGTTTCGCACGGCCAATCCACCTGACCTGCACGTCTTCAGACTGTGGGAGGAAACCGGAGCACCCAGAGTAAACCCACGCAGACACGGGGAGAATTTGCAAACTTCACACACCTGAGGCCAGAATGAAACTCGGGACTCAGTGACGCAGCACTGCAAACCACTGAGCCACTGTGCCGCCCCAGCAGCCAGTAGGTAATTGGTTTGTGGCCAGTTGTTGACGACTTTGTGCCTGCCCACAGAATCTTACACCACTGAAGGGGGGGCGGGGGGGAGGGGAGCCCGTCAGCCAATTGAGGCTATCCCAACAAGCATGCACTACGGCCTATACCAGTCACCCTGTCACTCACCAGACCCATAGCCTGCAAAGCTGTGACATCTCAAATGCTCATCCAAGGTTATGCAGTTTACTGCCTCAAATCGCTTCCCACGAGTGCATTCCAGACACCCACCAACTTCCGACAGTGTGATAACCTGCCCTCAACTCCCATCCAAACCCCCTGCATTTCCGTTTAAACTTATATTTCCACGTTAGTGACCCTTTGACTGAGGGGAATAGTTGATTCCAAACACCTGTCTATCCCCATCAGAATCTTACGCACCTCCAAATGTCTCTGCACCACACCTATCCAGCCTTTCTCTGTTGCTGCAATGCGACATCCGACGCTAACATTCCGGGGCATCTCCGTCTGAAGACTCCTCCCAGTACAACTCATCTTTCCCATAGTGTGCAGACTAAAACTGCTCACTGTCCTCCAGCTGTGGACTCACCAACGTCCTGTCCAGCTCGAACATCACCTCCCTCCTCTCACAATCTATGCCAGGCGTGCGTCCCAAATTCCCTCTTAACTCCTGCATTAACCTGCTCTGTCACTTTTAGGGATCTGTAGGCTGTCATATCAGAATAATACTCTTTCCCTTTCACCTTCCTAGTCTACTGCTATTCACTGAATTATCACTGGTATTGTTCTTTTTGCCAAATTGCACCCTCCAACTCTCCAGTCTTCATCTCCACCTGCCACTGATCTGCCTATATGAACAATCTGTTCTGATCCTCCCGTAACTGAACACCTTGCTTCTCACTGTCTACTCACGGATAATTTTTATGTCATCACCAAACATCGATTGTGAACATCGCCAACAGTAAGCATTCCACAGTGATTGCTGTGGAACATCACATCACATCAGTACCCTCTTTCCCTCTCTCTCTCTCTCTCTCTCTCTCTCTCTCTCTCTCTCTCTCTCTCTCTCTCTCTCGCGCACACACACACACACACACACACATACACACACACACACACACACACACACGCAGCCTTCTGCTAACAAACTCTGCCCCCTGCTCACGGAGATAATTCTGGATTCATCCTGCCACGTCACTATGGATCCCGTCAGCGTTTACCTACATTTTCAATCTGCCATGTGGCACCCCGTCAAAGGTTTTCATGAAATGTCGACCCAGCCACATTACATGTGGAACCCACTAGCCCAGGGTATGCAGCACCTGGGGACATTGACAAAGATGAAGGAGTCTGCAGAGATTTTGAAGGAACGACATTTTGAAGGAATTATGGAGAACGGACAGGAAAGTGGGTTTGAGACCAAGGCAAGATCTGCCACGATCGTAGTAAAGATTCGAGGGGCTCAACGGTCTCCTACCGCTTCTGGCTCTTGTGTGATTGGTTCCCAGGTTGCTGAATAACCCGTGGGTGTGAATAGTTCAGGGGGAAGCAATTTGCCACTTTTATGTTGAAGGAGCTCCCTCTGTTCTCTGCAGTAAAAAAAAGCTCGAGCTTGAAAAGAGCGTGTTTCTTTCAGCACAGCAGTTAATGCCTTCCTACAGCACCTCAGAGCCTATGTAATTGTGTACCAGTCACCCTGTAACTCCCAAAAAAAACTACCATAGCCTGGGGAAGGGGGAGGAGCAAAGGCTAGCAGATCCTTACCAGCCGAAAGTAATATCCCTTTTGACCGTGCTGACCAGGATTAATATGCTCACTTCCCAGTTTTTCCCTCCATCTGCAACATCCATTTTTCCCTTGTGTCTTTCTACAGCAGAGGAATTTTCAATTATGTTCTAATGTATTTAATGACATTCAAATATCGTGGCCCATAATTGTTTGAGTCTAGCTTTTACCTATTCCTAATGGACATTGACTCATATTCAGGATAGGATCCTGATCTGTGCATCCTAACAATCTGCGTCCTAATTGTAGATACGCTGTAGGACTGAAGGAGGATCAGGATTGGTACCTGAATACGCAAGGATATCCATCCTATCGAAAACAAAGGCAGGTGAGCACAGGGGGTGGTGTAAACTTATCAGTAAGAACTTAAATAAAATCAGTCGTAAGAAACAAAGTACGGTTAGATGGTGTAGAATCTGCGTGGATAGATTTGAGGAATAGCAATGGTTAGAAAAACAACAAAATTGGAGTTATGAACAGACGTCCAAACAATAGTCTGGAGATGTGGCGCAAGATATACCAAAAGATAGAAGACAGACGAATTTGGTAAGAGTGTCCAAGAAATTTTTCTGATTCTGTATGTGCATATATCTCCGAGAGAATTGCAAAACTTTACCTTCTCTTGGGGATTAACGCAGGGCAGGTGAGTAAGGTGACAGTGAGGGAGCATTTTGGGGCTAACGACCATAATTCTATTAGATTTAAAATAGTGATGTAAAAGGATAAACCAGGTCAAAATTTGAAGTTCCAATTTGGGGAAAGGACAATTTAAAGGTGTTAAGCAAGAACTTTCAAAAGCTGATTGGGGGCAAATGTTTTCAGGTGAAGGGACAGCTGGGAAATGGGAAGCCTTCAGAAATGAGATAACGAGAATCTGGAGAAAGCATATTCCTGTTGGGGTGAAAGGGAAGGCTGGTAGACATCAGGAAGGTTGGATGACTCAAGAAATTGTGGGTTGGTGAAGAAAAAAGAAGGAATAATATGTCAGGTATAGATAGGAGAGATCGAGTGAAGCCTTAGAAGAGTATAAAGGCAGTAGAAGTATACTGGAGATGGAAATCAGGAGGGCAAAAAGGGAATATGAGATAGGTTTGGCAAATAGAATGAAGGAGAATCCAAAGGGGTTTTACAAATGCATTGAGAACAAAAGGGTAACTGGGGAGAGAATAGGACCACTGAAAGATCAGCAAGGTGGCTTTTGTGGAGCCGCAGAAAATGGGGGAGATACTAAACAAGTATCTTGCATCAGTATTTACTGTAGAAAAGGGCATGGAAGATATAGAATGTAGGTAAATAGATGGTGACAGCTTGAAAATGTCCACATTACAGAGGAGGTAGTACTGGATGCCTTGAAACGGTTAAAGGTGGATAAATTCCCAGGACCTTCCCAGGTTTTCCCTAGAACTCGGTAGGTAGCGAGGGAAGTGATTGCTGGGCCTCTTGCTGAGATACTTATATCATCGATAGTCACAGGTGAGGTGCCGGAAGACCGGAGGTTGGCTAACGTGGTGCCACTGTTTCAGAAGGGTGGTAAAGACAAGCCAAGGATCGATAAACCAGTGAGTCTGACGTCGGATTTGGGCACGTTGTTCGAAGGAATCCTGCGGAACAGGATGTATATGCATTTGGAAAGGCAAGGATTGATGAGGGATAGTCAACGTGGCTTTGTGAATGGGAAATCATGTCGCACAAACTTGATTGAGTTTTTTGAAGATGTAGCAAAGAGAATTGATGAGGGAATATACATGTGACCTATATGGACCTTAGTAATGTTTTAGACAAGGTTCCTCATGGAAAACTGTTTAGCAAGGTTAGATGTAATGGAATACAGGGAGAATTAGCCATTTGGATACTGAACTGATTCAAAGGTAGACGATAGAGAGTGGTTGTGGAGTGTTGTTTTTCAGCCTGGAGGCGTATGACCAGTGGAGTGCCACAAGGATCGGTGCTATTTCCTCTACTTTTCACCATTTATATAAATGTTTTGGATGTGAGCACAAGAAGTATAGAAATCAAGTTTGTAGACCACATTAAAATTGGAGTGTAGTGGACAGCGAAGAAGGTTACCTCAGATTCCAACTGGACCTTGATCAGATGGTCGAATGGGCTGAGAAGTGGCAGATGAAGTATAATGCAGATAAATGCGAGGTGCTACATTTTGAGAAAGCAAATCTTAGCAGGACTTATATGCTTAATGGTAATGTCTGAAGGAGTGTTGCTGAACAAAGAGACTACAGAGTGCAGGTTTATAGCTCCTTGAAAATTTGGTCGAATGTAGATAGAATAGTGAAGAAGGCGCTTGGTTTGCTTTCCTTTATTGATCAGAGTATTGAGTACAGGAGTTTCGGCTGTACAGGACATTGGTTAGGTCACCGTTGGAATATTGTGTGCAATTCCCGTCTCCTTCCTTTCGGAAAGATGTTGTGAAACTTGAAAGGGTTCAGAAAAGATTTACAAGAATGTTGCCAGCGTTGAATGATTTGAATTATAGGTAGAGACTGGATAGGCTGGGGCTGTTTTCCCTGAAGCGTCGAAGGCTGAGGGATGACTTTATAGAGGTTTGCAAAATTATGAGTGGCAGGGATAGGGTAAATAAACAAAGTCTTTTAACTGGGGTTGGGGAGTCCACAAATAGACGGAAAAGGTTTAGGGTGAGAGGGGAAAGATATAAAAGAGACCTGAGTGGATACCTTTTCACACAGAGGGTTGAACGAGTATGGAATGTGCTGCCAGAGGAAGTGGTGGAGACTGATGCAATTGCAATTTTTAAAAGGCATTTGGGTGGGTATATCAAAAGGAAGGCTTTGGAGGGATATGGGCCAGGTGCTGGCAGGTGGAAATAGATTGGGCTGGGATATCGAGTCGGTATGTACGGGTTGATCTGAATGGTCTGTTTCCATTCTGTACAACTCTATGACTCTGTGGAATGTGCAGGAAAAGCAAAGTTACAATATTCATGGTGATTTCAATATAGAAGTGGGCTAGGAAAATTAGTTTGACAGTGGTTTGGATGAAATCGAATTCGTGGAATGTCTACAATATGGAACAGCTTCTGGTGGAGGTAATGAGTGACAGGCAACTCTGGATTTAGTGTTTTGCAATGAGGTAGACTTGATAAGGGACATTAAGGTGAAGGCATCTTTAGACGACAGTGATCATAAAATGATTGAATTTACTGCGTAGTTTGAGGCGGAGAAGATAGAATCAGAGGTCTAGAATCAGAAGATAGAATCAAAAGATAGAATCTGAATAAAAGCAATGCCAGAGGCATGAGGAAGGAGCTGGGTGGAATTGACTGGGAGTGGAACCTAGCAGGAAAGACAGTGGAACAGCAATAGCAGGAGCTTCTGGGAGCATTCAGGAAACACAGCAGAGATGCATTCCGAGAAAAAAGTATAATGGTGCAAGGAAGACATGGCAACCATGGCTGACGAGGGAAGGCACAGATAGCATTATAGCAAAACACAAAACATATAATGTAGGAAAAGGCAGTGGGAAACCAGAGAATTGGGAAGCGTACAAACACCAACAGAGGGTAACAATAAGAGAAATAAGGAGGGAGAAGATTCAATATGAGGTTAAGCTGGCCAGTAATATCAAGGAATACTGTACGAGATTGTTTCGATACATAAAGGCCAAAAGAGAGGCAAAAGTGGACATTGGGTCGCTGGTAAATAATGCTAGAGACAGAGTCGTGGGGAACAAAGAAATGGCTCAGGAATTGAAAATTATTTCACATCAGTCTTTACCTTGGAAGACGTGTAATATTCCCAAAATTTAAGGGAATGGGGAGGTAGAGATAAGCATGGTGAGCATCGCCAAAGTGAAAGTGCTAAAAAGGCAAAAGGTATAAAAAATGATAATTTTCTGGCCATGACCGGCTACACCCTAGAGTTCTGAGGAAGGTGGCTGAAGACATAGCTGAGTTTGTGATCTTTCAAAAGCCACTGGAGTCATCGAATGTGCGAGATGATTGGAAGATCGCTGCTGTAACCCCCTTGTTGAAAAAAGGATAAAAAATGATGGAAAATTATAGGCTGATTAACCTAACCAAGGTTGAAGATAAAATTCTAGAATCCACTGTTAAGGATAAGATTTCTAAATTCTTGGAAGTGCAGAGTCACTTTAGAAAAAGGCAGCATGGATTTAGTAAAGTGAAATTCTGCCTCATAAACCTGTTCCAATTCTGTGAAGAGGTACCAAGTAAGTTAGAACAAGGAAAAGCAGTGCATGTTATTGATCTAAATTTCAAAAAATCCTTTGATAATGTGCGTCACGGGAGGTTGTTGAGTAAGGTGAAGGCTCATGATCTTCCAGGTGAACAACTGGCGTGGATTGGGGATTGGCTGACCGATAGAAGGCAGTTGGGATAAAGGTTTCGTTTTTGGAATGGCAGCTCGTAACATCTGGAGTCCTGCAGGGTTCAGTGTTGGGGCCACAGCTGTTCACTTGATAATTAGTGATCTGGATGAAGGGACTGGGAGCATTCTGGCGAAGCGCGCTGATGATATGAAGTTAGGTGGACAGGCAGGTAGTACTGAGGAGGTTGGGAATTGCAGAAAGATTTAGGCTGTTTAGGAAATTGGTCCAGGAAAGAGCTGATTAAATTCAACATGAGTACATGCGAGGTCTTGCACTTTTCGAAAAAGAATACAGGCATGGATTATTTCTTAAGGGGTGAGAAAATTCATAAAGCAAAAAAAGAACGGGATCTGGAAGTGCTAGTCCAGAATTCTCTCAAGGTTGACTTGCAGGTTGCTCCGTGGATAAGAAAGCAAACGCAATGTTCTCATGTATCTCAAGAGGCTAGGAATGTAAAAGCATCGATTTGCTTCTGAAAGTTTATAAAGATGTGGTTAGGCCCCTTTAGAGGGGGTCAATTTAGAATGTAAACGAGGAAACATTTCTTCACCAGAAGGTGGTGGGCCTGTAGAAGTCATTGCCACACAGTGCAGTGGAGGCTGGGATGTTAAATGTCTTCACAGCAGAGATTGACAAATACTTCATCTCGCAAGGAATTTAGAGCGACGGGGAGAGTGTGGATAATTGGAGTTGAAATGGCATTCAGCCATAACTAAATGGCAGAGTGGATTTGTTTGGCCGAATGATCTTACATCAATCCTATGTCTTATGGTCTTTTGGTGGAATTTTGTAGATTTTCTTGAATCATTACTTTTGGATGACTTTGAATAGCGGAGCTGGTTTCCGATATGCTTCCCCAGAATGTTGCGGCAGTTGCGTATACAATTAAATATACAATTGACCAACAATACACTGCATGAGGTAGACTTAATGAATAGCGGATTACACAAAATTCTCATCCGTTTTGTCAACATGATTTGATCTCCACAGTTTTCCCTGACCATGGTGCTGCTCTCTCACAGTTGGCGCTAGTTTATCCTGAGAGACAATATGCATCAGGATCAGTTTTTGTAAGAGTCACACGGGACAGAAACAGATCCTTCAGTCCAACCCACCCATGCAGACCAGACATCTCAAACTGATCTAGTCCCATTTTCTGCATTTGACCCATTTCCCTCGAAACCTTCCCTTCTCGTGTACCCATTCAGAGAGATTGAGAAGATAGTCATTCATGGTAATTTCAGACATTGTGGTAATCGAACCGATGTTTTCGGTGTTCTTCTGCTCCCAAACCAGCTAACTGCGCTAATCAACCCCTCCCCAACAGCTTTAGTCCATGGTTGAATCAAATGCAGGCGGTTGGGCGTGACCACCAGAGATAGTTCTGAAACTAGATGGATCAATTCGACGTTGTATGGATTATAAAAAAAAGAAATGTTTGCATCCATTACCTAGTTAGACGTCTTCATTGATTGGTGGTGTCATATTCATTTTGAATGAATACTGATGGGCACTGCAAAGTGTCACTCATATTAAACATAGAAGGAGACCGTGCTTTTGTTACATCAAATACATTATGCCATTTTGTGTTATAGAATAGCTACGTAACATTTCAACGCCTTACTAATAAAAGTGTCGCTGAGGGACAGAAATGAGTAACGCATTTAGTTTTCCGACAAAGTATTGATTTTTTGATACTCCACTGGGTTTTCAACTGTGGAAGGCATCACTCCCAGCGATATCATTAGCAAGGATAAACTATATTTCTGCAAGACACTGAATAGACTTGCACTATTTTCCCTGGAGCATCGGAGTCTAAGGGTTATACAGCCATAAGTGTCTGGACTGGCCGAATAGACACAGTCTTTTACCGAGGTTGACGATGTCCAAAACAAGAGGGCATAGGTTTAAGATGAAGGGGAAGGATTTAAAAGGGACCAAAAGCGACAAGAGGGTTGTACATGCATTGGAAGAACTGCCAGATGAAGGCGTGGACACTGAAATAATTACAACCTTTAAGAAGCATCTGGATTGGCATATGAACAGGAAGGGTTGAGAGGGATATGGGCCAAATGTTGACAAATGGTGCAAGATTAAGTTTGGATATCTGTTCAGGAAGGACAGGTTGTTCTGAAGAGTCTGTGTCTCTCTCTGCTGTACCACTCTGTGCAATTCTATTGAAAGATGCTTTAGCCTCAATAAAGACAGTAAGATTCACACTTGCAGCTGCAGCGACACTTTCTGACTGGATATTGAATAATTTATACATGAAGCTTGCTGTGACTGCCAGAATGCACGTGTGTAGAATTTAGATTTCTCTTCAGAGGAAACAATTTCTTTTTGAGGAAAACATTAAAGTCGGTGGATTGCTCACATTGTATGTTTGTTTCTTTCTTCAAATAGTGTATTTGGTGACATGAAGCAGTTTTGCTCAATCCCCAGATTTGATGTTCCTGTGACGTGAGGAGAAATAGATGAACATGCCCAGTGTTGGTCTCATCTCCTCCAGCGTTGAATTATTTCTCAATCAGAATTTGTCTGACTACATCAGAAAACATTGTAAGCAGCAGAAAGAGCAAGATAATTCACCCTGGCTCCTGATGAAACAATTCACTCAAGAGCGCCCAGATGCAATTGCCTTCAAAAAGAGCTATTCAAAGATTACCTTGTCTGGAATAGTATATATATATATATAAACTCCCACATTGCAGGGAGAGAGCACAAAATTTCTCCAATGAGGTGTGTGTGTATGTGTGTGTGTGTGTGTGTGTGTGTGTGTGTGTGTGTGTGTGATTGTGTCTGTGCACATGCGATTGTGCTGATGGTGCTGTCATTTTGGATGTCGTCATGTGTTGCTGCCCGACCTCTCTCTCAACCTGAGCGTTTTCAAAAGTCACCACCCCAGGTGCAGATGTGTGGGGACGCCATCAGGTGGTGAAAATGTTTCACTATCAACACAAGGACGTTTGTTTGAATTATTCTGACGCTGTATCCATTGACAGAACGTTTCTGATTGGTGTGTTGGTGCTTTCTGTTTTCGTCCTTTTTAGGTCAAGTCTAGTTATTTCTCCTTGTCCGACCGTTCTGTAGCGTGCTGTTTATTCTACGGTCTGGCTATGGCATGGTGTCTCACACGCTCTGAAGGTAGGTGTCAATATCTGCAAGTAGTTTCTCTGCTTTCTGAATACATTCGGTGTTGACCACAAACAGCAGTCCTACAAATCCAATCCAAACTCCAGATCAGATACGTAGATGACACATTTGTTATCATGAAGAGAACAAAAATCAAAAAAAGCACAGAGAATAATCAAACCATACTCACAGGCATCAGGATTATGAGAGGGAAGGAAACCAACAATCGACTCCCCTTCCTGGACGTGATGGCACAAAGAACACAGAACGGTTCACGCAACACAAAAGTAGACAGGAAAGCAGCACACACCGACCAGGTCCAGAATTACAACAAAAATACCCAAACACACACAGGTGAGGCTGCATCATGACCCTATTCAAAAAGGCTACAACACTTTAGCACTGGCTACCTCTGAAGGGAAGAAAAAGAACACCTCTACAGAGTCTTCACCAAGAATGGATATCTCTGCAACTTCAATTACAGACAAACGTGACAAGGACTTGCCATGACCAAACTTACTATCCATGCAAAGTGACACACAAAAACGTCATGGAACGTACAGCCACACTTTTCTGACCAATGGGATTCATGACAGCTCAGACAACAACTCACCAGAACAAAAGATGCTCTCCCCGTCATGTGCAAAACAAATATAATTCACAAGATTCCATGCAAAGATTGCACGCTACACCAGAAAGGAGAAACAGGCAGCAAACTCACAACCGCATCCCCCAACAGCAATCAGCCACTAAATGCCACGACCAGCTGGCCCTCGTCGAACGCAGATGAAATGAGCACAAATTCGACTGGAACAACACAACAAAGGACAAGATAAACAGAGGGCAGCCAGACAATTTCTACATGCGTGGCACACATCCACGGATTCCATCAACAAACACATTGACCTCGACTCAATATACCAGTCACTACAACGAACGATGGAAACCAGCAACTGGAAGTAGCAGTAACGGAACTAAATACATTCCAGAAGACACAGTACTGCAGCGGTCAGAGGAGGCTCCAAAGCACTGAACATGTCACCGAGACAGGGGATGAAATATCTGCAAGGCAACTTCCCAGTTCGGCAAACCACAATATGACAACTGACACCCCAGCGACAAATCTTGATTGTTACACAATGCTGGTTGTTTGTGGTGGTGGTGGAGGGATTTACTCACGGCAGGATTCCTAAAGTGAGACATGTTCTAATGCCTCCATTCTTAGACGAGAAAACTAGAGTTGATTTCAATCTGAGATCAGCCACTCATTGCATTGAATGGGGGAACAGGCTGGAGTAGCTGAATTCCCTGTTCCTGCTCGCGGTTTGTGTATTCATAAAGAAGGCTATGGTTTTGCTTTTTTAACTTAGATTACTTGCAATGTTGAAACAGGCCCCTGGGCCCAACAAGTCCACACCAACCCTCCAAAGCGCATCCCACTCAAACCCATTCCCCTACACCTAACTCTATGGCCAATTCACCTGACATGCACATTTTGGACTGTTGGAGGAAACCCACGCACACACTGGGAGAATGTGCAAACAACACACAGTCAGTTGCCCGAGGCGGGAATTGAAACCGGGCCTCTGGCGCTTTGAGGCAGCAGTGCCAACCACTGTGCTGCCCATTTGTTGTGAGGGTGATCAATGCAATTGTATCGGGGTTATGCTTTAGAATTCTATTTCATTGCTGAGACCGCCGCTGTCGTCCCTCCAAAGGGAAACTCAAGTACACCGTGTTGCTGTGGGTCTGAAGTCGCATGTCGGGAACATCAATGAAAGTTGGTAGATTTCTTTCCCTGAACCAGACTCAACTATTGGCGAGGTCAGATTTACAAAACATGTGAATGTCATAATCTGCTATGGCGGCATTCAAAGCCAATTTTATTCCTTAGAAGCTAAGATATAAAATTAAACATAAATAACAACACCCTCACTTGCCCTACTGGAACCGTCCCCTGCCACTGCAGGAATTGCAAAACCTGCACCCACTCTCCTCCTTCACCTCCATCCAAGGCCCCAAAGCAGTTTTCATAGCTATCAAAGTTTCACCTGCACTTCCACACGTCATTTACTGTGTCAGTTGCTCCAAAAGCAGTCTCCTCTCTTTTGGGGAGACAGGAGGCCTACCCACACAACGCTTTAGAGATCATCTCCGTGATCCCCGCACCAACAACCACACCACCACATGGCCGAACACTTCAGCTGCCCCTCCCACTCTGCCGATGACATTCAGGTCCTGGGCTTACTGTATCATTAATCCCTCACCACATGATGCCTGGAGGAAGAATGCCTGATCTTCCGCCTCGGGATCCTCCAAACACATGGCATCAATGCGGCGTTCACCAGTTCCCTCATTCCCCCACATCCCACCTTACTCCAGTTCTAACCTTCCAGCTCAGCACCACCCTCATGACCGGTCCCTCATGTCGATCTTCATTCCCACCGAACCACTCTACCCTTCTCTCCGACCTAAGACTTTTTATCTCAAGTCCATCCATCCATCGCACTCTCAGCTCTCATCTCCACGGCCCCACACGCCTCTTATTTAGATTCCCACCCCGAGGCTCCCAGCCTCATTCCTGATGAATCGTTCCTGCCCAAAACGTCGATTCTCGTTCTTCTCGGATGGTGCCTGAACTGCTGTGCTTTTCCAGCACCACACTCTCGACATAAATAACAACCATACTAATTAAAAATCAACAGCAACAGTGTTGCGTTTGCTGTCATACATAATGTGAAATTTATTGCTGGTGCTGAACAGATTGTGAAAAGGATATCTTCAACTTCAAGATCAGAAGCAGACTCCCTGAGCTCCTGTTTTTCTGTCCAGGTGATGAGGTAGATTACAGGCAAAAGAAATATAGCAGAAACAAAGTTGACCACAATTGTTTAAAAATTCCAAGGATGATGAATTAGTATGGACTAGACATCAACGATAAATCGTCAATGAAAAAGGCAACTGGTGATAATGGCTCAGCAGGAAATGTAGCTGTTGAGCAATTCAACAGTGTCATGTTAGATGAAGAACTGATTCTACAAAGGCTGTAGGGACTGTATGAAGAGAAATCGCGGGGTCCAGATAGGATGCATTGTGGATTGCTGATAGGTAATGGAGTTTAATTGAGAGGCCAACGACAGAAATTTTCCCCGTTTCACTGAAAACAGGATTAATCCCGGCGAATCGGATGATTGTGAATGTGACACTGTTGTTTAAGAGAAGGACAAATGATAACACAGGAAACTACAGAAGTCTCAGCTTGATAGCAATACCGGAGAAACAGCTGTAGTGCATAATACAGGATAAGATAAAAATACAGGTCAAGAAACGGGCGGCACAGTGGCTCAGTAGTTAGCACTGCTGCCTTGTAGCACCAGGGTCGCAGGCTCGATGCCAGCCTTGGTGACTGTCTTTGTTGAGTTTGCACATTTGCCCTGTTTACTCGGGCTTCTTTCCACAGTCCAAAGATGTGCAGGTCAGGTGAATTGGCCATGCTAAATTGCCCATAGTGTCAGGTGCATTAGTTAGAGGGAAATGGATCTGGGTGGGTTACTCTCTGGAGTGGCGGCGTGGACTAGTTGGGCAGAAGGGCCTGTTTCCATACTGTAGGGAATCTAATCAAAAATAGATTAATAGTAGACTGTCAAAGGATTATCATGGTGGCTCAGTGGTGAGCACTGCTTTCTCCCAGGGCCAGAGATCCAGGTTTGATTCCAGCCTCGGGCAACGTCCTGTGTGTAGTTAACACGTTTTCCTCGTATCTGCGAGGGTTTCCTCTGGGTGCTCCGCTTTCCTCCCACAGTCCAAAGATGGGTATATTAGGGTGGATTGGTTTTGATAAATGATGCCTAGAGTGTTCAGGAATGAGTAGGTCAGGTGCATTCATCAGGGGTTAATATGGGATAATAAGGAATAGGCCAGGGTGATTGCTCTTCAGAGTGTTGTTGTGGACTTGTTGTGCGGAATGGCCTGTAGGGATTCTATCAAAGATGTGTCAATGTCTGTCATTTCTGCCCTACGTAATTTCATTTTTAAGCAGGTTGACACAGGCGTTGGATGAGGGTCATGCTGTGAATTTGATATGGTTGAACTTTCAGAAAGCGCTTAAAATGGGCCTCATGGCAGTTTGGTTCGCAAATTACACTTGTTTGTTACAGATTATACCTGGCAGCATGGATTAGCAGTTGGCAAAAATATAGGAAACACGGGGTTAGGGGTGTGGATTCGCGATTCTCAGAGTGCAGATGAGTTGATAATAGCATTTCATGGGGTTTGGTGTTGGAACCCTTGCTTTTTCTGATTTAGATAAATGATTTGGAGATAGTTATGGAGGACGAATTGGCAGATGGCACTAACCTGGAGCGAATGGTGAATTGCGAAGATGATGGGGAGAAGCGTCAGAGATCAGGAAACACATGACAGCTGAAGTTCAATGCAAAGAAATTAGATTAGATTAGATTAGATTCCTTACAGTGTGGAAACAGGCCCTTCGGCCCAACAAGTCCACACCGCCCCTCCGAAGCGTAACCCACCCATACCCCTACATCTACATCTACCCCTTACCTAACACTACGGGCAATTTAGCATGGCCAATTCACCTGACCTGCACATCTTTGGAGTGTGGGAGGAAACCGGAGCACCCGGAGGAAACCCACGCAGACACGGGGAGAACGTGCAAACTCCACACAGTCAGTCGCCTGAGGCGGAATTGAACCCAGGTCTCTGGCGCTGTGAGGCAGCAGTGCTAACCACTATGCCACCGTGCCGCCCAATCCAGTTAATCTCACCCGCTATTTCCAATTAGCTAGACAATTAGATTAGATTACTTACAGTGTGGAAACAGTGTAAATGGAAAATGTGAAGTGATATATTTTTGGAGAATAAAGAGAGAGAGAATGGTACCATCTTGAGGGGAGTACAGGAGCAGAGGAACATCCGGAGTGAAGTGCATAATTCTCTCAGAGACAGGAGGCAAGTTTTAACAGTTGTTAAGAAGACTTATAGGATCCTGGCGTTTATGAATAGGGGTAGAAAGTAAAAAATAGCCAGTTAGTGATGCCACATCTCTACAAACCATTGGTCAGACAACATTTGGGGTAGTATATTCAGTTATGGACACCTTCGTTAAGGAAGGACGTTAAAACCCCAAAGAGAGTTCAAAGGAGATTCAATAGAATGAGGTCAGGAATGAGGGATTTTCCGTAAAAGATTAGCGAGGCTGGGCACATTCTCCTTGGAGCAGGGAAGATTAAAAGAGTACGATATTGTGGTGTTCAAACATACGAACAACATTAACTGGGTCAAGAATGATATTCTGTCTCCACAGGCTGACATGTCAGAAACTCCACGTCACAATTTGAAGATTGTAAACAAGATAGTGAGATGAGGAGAAACGTCTTTGTTCAGACAACTATTTGGATTTGGAATGCAATGCCTGGGAGAGTGGTGGAGGCAAATTCCATATGGGATTTCGAAAGAGAGTAGGGGAGATATTTCAAAGTGATGAATTTTGAAGGCCAAAAAGAGGGGGTTGGAGAGTGGAACAACCGGGGCAGTTCTTTCTGGAGCTGGTACTGTCACAATGGGTTCAATACCTCCCTCTGCACTCTAAAGTTCTTTTCTTTTGTTGGAATGTTTGAGGCCCTATTGAGAAAAATTTTTCAATTAGGCCGACATGATCAGTTGTAATAGTGAGAAATGCAATATTGATTTATGGATCGTGTTACCACTGATTTGGTTCCCAGTTCTTTCGCAGAGTTAAATCTTCAGGGATGCCAACAAGCGGGAAATAATTCATAACTCTTGACTGTGTGGATCATGGAGACGAATGCGCAGGGTCTGAAAAATGTAAAAAGTAGAAGCTCAGTAGTGGGTTTTACAGATATTCTATGGGGTACAGTGACATTCCTTTTTCAATCACTAATCCAGACAATTAGGTTACCTGACCTCGGGATATCCATGCAGAAATGTATGTGACTATGGGGAAGTGGGCAGACAACTCGTGCTCTGGCTTCCAGTCTATGACTGCTGAGTAAACATTGGCCAGCCGTTCATTTCGAATTTCCTAATCGATTGAGTCATAGACCCCACTGTAAAAACGGTTTTTGAAAACGCTCAGTTAGAATGCATAAAAAATTGTAGCTCATGCCCCGGTAGTACGCATTGAATCAATCCGTCAGTAAGACTGTTTATTCCCAAACATTGCTTCTGTCCCGTTCTGACTCGGCCCTACAGTCCCCGTCACCACCATCCACAATTGGTGTAGAGCTCATTTTGTTCATCAGGACACCAATGCCAGTGGTGAATCGTTGATGAAGGTTTATGGTAAATGCACAGGAATCGCTAGGACTCACTGCAGGTCTGTGCTCTGGTATCTTTTGTTCTGACATTTGTGATGTGACTAGATAATTCCGGAGAAGGTTGGATTGATGCTCGGGCTCCTTTCTCAGAGGTAGCGCCACAAGAGGCCTTTAGCATAATTTCTGTCGATTAATTAACAGAATAATTGGCGTGAACACATATTTCACAGTACACTGCAAACGGTCTCTGAACTTGGATTGAGTTGCCATGTAAATAAAAGTGTTTGTGCAGCAATTGATGTTCTGCAGCAGAAATCCAAGTTGTTCAAAGATATAAGATGAATTACCGTGCAAGTAATATACAGCGTCAAAGAAATATAAGACATGTACAAGCCACAAAAGTATAAAGCTTATGGAAATAGCGAATAGCAAAATCACAGATTTCCTTCTGTTCTGCATTTCTGGGTCACTGGGATTCATGCCCTTATTGACACTCCTCAGTCCTTTGCGGACTCGACTTGTCAATAAAATGCGTCTGACTGTCAGTGCGTTGAACGATATCATTAGCACAAATGGGGGTATTGGCGTTAAAATTGTATTGAATAGATGAAATGCCTCCCACGCAGCTTCAGTGTAATAACAGGGCTTTACAGAACAGAACCATGGTACATTGTCAATTAATTCTGAAGGTTCATATACAAAGTAGAAGGGAATGTTTTTCATTAACAGTAGAATGAACGTACTTGCTAGAATCAAAGCTGCGGTTTTCTCAGTACAATATTTAATTTTCATCTTCAGGCAGCAGATGAATACAAATCGATCAAAGCAGAAAGCGACAGTGAACCAGACCGAACAATCTGTGGCTGCACAACTGAGGACACTGAGAATGCTACAGACAGGAGTGATGTCCAAGAAACATAACGGGAAATAATATAAATTAATTTCTCTCAGTATGACCTCGATGAAAATGAGCAGTAGATCCGCCACTGCCATAGCGAGGAGATAACACGTGATGCAGTTGCTCAGTCCACACTTTCGCTGAAACAAGATTATTATCGCTATGACATTGACTGCAAGAATGGGAGACATAATAAAAGAAATTAGTCACAAATGAATTTCTATTCATAAGCCTGCATATTTTGTGTTGACTTTAGCACCTATGACTAGAGGCTGAATATAACCAGACATTTAGAAATATTAGTCACAGTTTCAAATCTTCTCAACAGGCTCTGTTTCGGTTATGAACTGTATCAGGAGAGGAAAGGAGCAGCAGCGTCTCAACATGCAGATAAACATTATGATTAGGTCGGCCTTATTCTAATAATTGTCATATTAAAAACATTCAAGTCACGATAGTCCCTTCAGATCATGGAGCTGATTCCTTGTTAGAGAAAGATACAAATAGACCCTCCTTACCCGTTGGGGATACATTCCATGACCTACCACGACAATCCAAAACCCATTCATTTAAATGAGAAATGTACCTTCCTGGCACTTGTTCCGGGCTGCAGTAAATCACGGGTACCTGAATCCACAGAAAATGATTCTGCAGATATCGGGGTCGCACTCGGCTGGTGGCCATTTAACTTGAGAGTCACTACACGTCAGGGAGGTGGATAGATTGTGAAGGTGAGTCCTTCATGTTAATCTCAACCCGTGATGGGCATTACACTGCTTCACAAACTACCGTTTCAGTCAACGAAACTAAACCTACACCCAACAGTGGCATTCAGTTTTACCTGGTTTCACGTTTTCACATTGACCTCTGGGGACTCACGACACACAGCAAGTGGCAACTAAAGGGAAACAAATTCAGGGTTCTTACCAAACTCTTAAGTGGCACGAGGAGATGGGTTGGTGAAGATTCTCAAACACTTTCTGAATACCACGAAGTGTATAATGTCATAGAGTCAGAGAGTTGATACCATGGAAACAGACTCTACTGTTCAACACATCCACGCCAACAAAATAACCCAACCCAATCTAGTGACACCCGCCAGCACTTGGCCCATATCCCTCCAAAATCTTCCTATTCGCATACCCATCCAGATGACTTTTATATGTTGCAATTGTGCTGGCCTCCACCACTTCCTCTGCCCGCTCATACCATCCTCTGTGTGAGATAGTTGCCCCTCAGGTCCGTTTTATATCTTTCTCTTCCCACCCTAAACCTACGCCCTCCATTTCCAGACTCTCCTACCACAAGGGGAAAAGTCTTTGGTTATTTATCCGATTCACGCCCGTCATGATTTTATAAACCTCTGTATGGTCATGCCTCAACCTCCGACGCTCCAGGGAAAACAGCCCTTGCCTATTCAACCTCTCCCTATTGCTCAAACTCTCCAATACTGGCAACATCCTTCTAAATCTTTTCTGTACCCTTTCAAGTTTCACATCCTTCTGATAAGATGGAGACCAAATTTGCACGCAATATTGCAGAAGTGGCCGAACAATTGTCCTGTACAGCCGCGATATGAGCCCCCCAACAACTACTCAATACTTTGACCAAAAACATTACCCAACGATTGGAGATCGCTCCCATTCCTGGATTGCTGATAAATTAGTTGCTTCTGGAACAGTCCATTCTTGTTCTGTGACCTTCCTCTGCGACCCGCCAATCGGACTATTGGTCAAAACTGGCAACCAACATGACTTCCTGAAGGAACAACTTTCACGTTGAAAAGAGTAGTTCCAAGAAAGTTTCGATCCACAGTGTGTGGACAACGTGAGTTTCAGAATTTCCTGCCAATCCCTGCACAAAGAATCAGAAATCAATTTTGATCTACCATATACCATCTGCGGGCAGAGAGACCGAGTTGTAGCTTCAGGTTGATGCATTCTGAGCAGTATGCAAACCTTTGAAAGGTCCAAATATTTAAAGAAACAGTGAAAGCTAAAAGGTGGGTATCATTTATGTGGGGGCCGGATGATGATGAGGCTACAGAAGGAAAGAAAGACAAAAAATATTAGGATCAGGTTTTGTTAATTGATCCCTTCCAGAATAATCGGCCAAACCCTAATGTCAGGGATGGTTACACATCTCAGTCTACTTTTTCTGTTTATCTCCACATATCCTTTGGCTCCTTCGACTCCAAAGACTATCATCCAATTTTTCCTGAAATCACACAATGTTTTCATATTGACTGCTTTCTCTGCCGTGAATGCCACAGGTTCTGAATGAAGAAATTTCTCCTTATCTCAGTTCCATATGTCATACTGTGAATCCTTAAATTTGGACCCCTGGATCTGGATTCACTGGAAACAACCGTTCTGTGTATACCCTGAACGGCCCTGGTGGAATTTTGCAGGGCGCAATGAGAGTTTCCTCTCATTCATCTCAAATCCAGCAAATACCCTATTAACTTATTCTGTTATATAGCGGAAAGCATCGTTTTTTTCACAATAAACGTTATCAGGAGTACGAAAAGTCGAATAAATTATGAAGGCGCAGTTGGGATGAAATGATGGAGAAAATCTTATAGCAGAGAGATTAGGAAGTAGGGCATTTAGATGATCGGTACTCATGGGAAAATCTCCAGTGCGCGAAAAGGCATTTATACACCCACGTGTGGACCATGTCTATATAGGAACAGGAATAAGCCATTCAGCCCTTCAAGTCTGTTCTAGTATTCAATAGGATCATGGTTAATCTATCGCCTATCTCGATTTATATGTCTTTAGTCCATATAACTCAAAATATTTTTCAATCAAATATATGTTTAGCTTAATTTAGAACTCTCATTTGTTAAAGAGAATTCCAAAGTTCCAACACACATTGTGTGCAGAAGTGTGCCTGAATATCCCTTCTTAACGGTCTGGCCTAATTCAGCCACGATAACATCATCCTAATCCCGAACCGTGGAAGAAGTTTATCTTTATCCATTTCGTCTTTTCCCGTTAATTTCTTGAAGACATTTATCAGATCATGCCTTCACCTTCTAAATTCCAGAGGAAAGGATTAAGTTTGTATAATCCCTCCACGTAACTGAACCCAGGAGTCCAGTTATTATTCTTGTAAACCAACATTGTACTCCTTTGAAGGACAATCTAACTTTCCTAACATCTGGTATCCAGATCGGCCTGTAGTGCTCCAAATAGGATCTAAGCACTCTGTCTACTTGCAACAGCTCACGTCACAACTAGTTCTACGTTTCCCAATCACAGCCCAGATACACATGAACCTGTCCACACGCCTTCAACACCTACTGCCTCTGGATTAGTTATTTCCTTGCGTATATTCTCGTCCTAATAATGGGGTCTGGGATTAAGATGCCAAACAGTAATCTCAGAATGCGACAGGAATTATAAAAAGGCCGATGTCCTTCATTCAGGTTTCTAGTGGAAGTTTACAGTAACATCACAGCGAGCCTATACATTCGACACAAGAGAAGCAACAGATGTTGACTATTGACCATGTCAGACCCTGAGCCAATGGAAAAGATGGGAATTGGAGAGTGAGCAGTGAATGAAGGAATCAGAGGAAATAAGAGTCAGTTCATGAGTGGGCCAGTGGAATGCGACAAGTGGTAACTGATAGAGTAATGGCCTTTTGCTGTCTGTGAGGAGACAATGGACATAGGAAGAGAAAGGGAATGTTCAGAAGGGACAATATAGGAAATTAAAACAGAAGCCCTCAAAGCTACCTAAAACTTCATTACTCCGTGTGCCACAAGCCCATGAGCGTGGGAATACAAGGTTTGCAATGATGAATTCGTGACTGAGGCTTTCAAGGTGCAGTGGAGATGGATTCATATTTCTGCATTATTGGAATCTCTTCTGGGGCAAAGGTCACCTGTACAAGAAGGACGGATTGGACCCGAATTGGAACAGAACCAACATCCTGGTGGGGAGATTTTCTCGAGCTTAGTAATCGGAGGGGGAGTGTGAGCAAGTTGGTAAGTCTGAGGCTGGTACCTTTTAGAAGAGGAGCACATCAAACACTGAAGGCAGAAAGGAAAACAAAACAAACAACGAGGTAGGACTGATCAACCAAATGTATTTTAGCGCAATGTAAGAAGCCTGACATGTAAGGCAGATGGACACAGGACATGACTGGACACATGGGACAGGGACATCATAGCTATTACACAAACATGGTTCAAGGGGGTTGGCGTGCAGGATTGGGAGGGTTCTATGATTATTTATAAAGCAGTACTTATCGTGCTCACAGGACTCTTGGATTTTCAAGGTGGGGTATTCACTACTGTTATTGACTCATATCCATTGTCATTTTGCCACGATTACATCGACATTGTGTTGCACATGTCCTCGAATCACCCTAGTCAGTCATCAGAACTGAATGCAACGATATTTGGTTAGTGAATCCTTCCAATAAGTGGCCAATAAGTCAAGTGATCCAGTTCGTGAATGAACTTTGCAAGATTGCACATTGGTAGCGGATCTGCGTAATACATGGAGTCCTCTCAATGTAATGATCAACACACAGTATTCTTTTATATTGCATTGGATTCCTCCTTCCTCCGGACAGATCTTCCTAATCAAATCAGAATCGATAGTGCGCAGTGCTGCCAGATATCAAAGATTCGGAAAACTGGCTAAGTGCATGAGACACAGGGCTGGTGCTCAGGAAGCAAATGAACGACAACGTAGCAAAGGGTCAAACATTCAGGATTCAGGAGAAAAGTGCCGATGTTGGGGATCTAAAACAAAAAAGGGAGAATCTGTGGGAGAAACTGAGCAGGTTTGGCAGCATCTGTGGACGAAGAGAAAAGTAATTAAAGTTTTGAGCCTCGTGACCCTTGTCCAGAACTCAAAGAAAGATTTCGAAGAAGGGTCATTGACCACAAAACGTTAACTCTGCTTTCTCTCTCTCTCTCCACAGATGCTGCGAGACCAGCTGAGTTTCTTCACAATTTCTGTTTTAGTTACTTATTTAGGAAGCTTGGCTGAGCTAAGTGTTCAACTGGACTGTGTTGACTCAAGGGCTGCAACGGAACACCAAACATGTGGATTCAATTCCCTACATCGGCAGAGGTTACCCTGAAGGGTTCTCCTTCTCACTTTTTCTTCTCACCTGTTACATAGTGAGTCTTCGGTTAAATCACTTCTAATCATCTCTCTCGTAAGTGAAACAGGAGCCCTGTTATTTGGTGAGAGCATTGTGACTATTGATGAACATCACAAAAGGATAATGGATTAGTATGTGAATGGCGATCAATCCCTCAACAAGGGCAGTAAGCAAAGAAATCTGATAGAACTGCAAATGCTGTATACCGAAAAGTTGAACGTAAGTTGCTGGAAACGCTCAGCAGGTCTGGCAGCATCTGTTTAGAGAAATCAGTTTGTTATGGACCACGCCAGATACCCTTAAAAGATTTCAAAAATGTAGCCCAGATCCTAAATTTTGCAGTTGTTTTAAGCATGTGAAACATGCATATTGCAGGAGAAATGCAGCTGGCGAAACCACTTAGTTTTGAACAAAACATAATTTATTCACAAGATTACCGAATGAAACACAAAGAAAAGAGAAGAGTGGATGGAATAACTTACCTTTGCCTAAATTGCAACAGACTAACCAAATTAATGATGCTGTTCTGAACACCAGCAACAATCCCCATAAATGGTCCTTCGCACAAAAGTTAAAATCAAATCCAAGGTCTTACAGTAAGTATGTCAGAGAGAGAGAGAGAGGAGGATCAGCGTGGAACTGCTTCTTTCGGGTCCAGTAGCATTTTATACAAACCAGACCAAACAAGAGTAAAAGTGACCTGGGAGAACTGGCACTCCCCTTTCTTTGTACAAGTAACTTTTTAAAACTTGAAAGACTTTTCCATGAGGCATACGTTGGTTATATTCAAATTGGCCCCCTAACTCTTCAACATAGACTTCATGGAGTTTGTGTCCTTCAGAAAATCTCTGAAAAGACAACAAGGATAACGTAACTTAAAGGAGCACCATCGCCACACGGGGAAACATTAATTTGAATTCTGTCACAGATGCTGTCTATATTTGCAGGTTTTCCAGCAATTTCTGTTTTAATAAAAGCAATAACCAATTCCCAAACAGATTCGCGAACCTTAATTAGTTATTGTCACTTACCAGGAACACCAATGATGGCAATGATTACGTACACTATTTTAGAAATACTGTGGAATACGTCAAGCATTTTACTCCGTGAATTGGTCTGTAGTGTCGCATCCGAATGTATTAAAATTGAGGCATGAAATTAATGCAGCCTAGGATTTATATCTGCGGGAAGTCTATAGGGAATTTAAGGCTGTAACACGTCTTTGATTTCAATCCAAGAAAAAAACATACGTATTGGTTAAAAATATTTTAAAAACTCACCCGACTTGAGGATTGGGAGCAGTTTAGTTTTCAGCAAGGGAGAACAAATGAGTTGATTAAGTAGGAGAGAGGCAGAGAATGAGTGTGAGCTTGCAGAGAACAAAAACAAGATTGTTAAATATTCTTTAGGAATAACAAGAGAAAAGAATTAATGGCTAGATTACATACAGTGTAGAAACAGGCCCTTCGAACCAACCAGTCCACACCCACCCATCTCCCCCTAACTAATACACCTGACACTATGGGAAATTTAGCACAACCAATTCACCTGACCTGCACATCTTTGTATCGTGGGAGATACACAAACAGACACAGGGAGCAAACTCCACACAAACAGTCGCCCAAGGGTGGGATCGAAGCCAGGAACCTGGTGCTGTGAGGCAGCAGTGCTAAGCACTGAGCGACCATACCACCCCAATCAAGTAACAAATTCAATTGCAAATAATCGGAAACAAAATTAAATACATACTTTACTTCGGTCTTCACAAAGGAAGACACAAAAAAGTCTCAGATAATATAGGGAGACAGAGTGTCCAATGAGAGGGAGAAACCATAGAGGCCCTTCAGCCCATCGAGCTATTAGTGAAAACAAATTGCCCTCGAACTACGCAATCCCACTTTCCACCATTTGGCCCATATCCTTGATTCATATAGCATTTGCGTGCTTACCCAAATACGTGTTAAAGCTGGTTAGATTTCTGTCTCCACTAACCTCTCAGTGCATTTCAGACCCCCGCCACAATTTGGCAAAACAGATTCTGTGAAATCCCCTTTAAAACTCCGGCTTTTCACTTTAAAATCACCCCAGTTGTTACTGACCCTTCAGTGAGGGAACAGTTGAAGAAAACCTCACCCAGGTCTCCTTCGACCCTCTCTATTCGAAAGTGAAATTGAATTACATCAGAGTTAGTGAGAATGACATAAGGGTGAGTGAGAAAATGGTGTTGAGCAAACTGATGAGATTAAAAGCAGATACATCCCTGAGGCCCAGTAACTGATATCCCAGAGTATTAAAGGAAATGACCCAAACAGTAATAGATGCATTGGTGGTCACCTTACAAGACTCCAGCAAAAAGTGAGGATTGCGGATGCTGGAGATTAGAGTCGACAGTGCGGTGCTGGAAAAGCACAGCGGGTCAGAAAGCATCCAAGGAGAAGGAGAATTCACGTTTCAGAGAAGAGCCCTTCATCCTGATGAAGGGTTTATGCCGAAACGTCGACTGCCCTGCTCGTCGGATTGTGCCTGACCTGCTGTGCTTTTTCAGCCCCACACTCTCGATCCTCCAAGAATCTAACGACTCTGGAACGTCACAACTCAAGAATATTACAGCTAGGAGCAGCAGTAGGCCATTCAGCCCTTCGATCCCTTCCATATGATCACAGTTGATCGCAGGTTGGCCTCAACCCCACTTTCCTATCCGTTCTGTGGCCCCTCAAGCCATTGCTGATGAAACAACCTATCCATTTCCTCCTGAAAATTACTCAATGTCCCTGCATCCACCAATCTCTGAGACAGTGAATTCTGCAGATGCATGATCTGTTGAGAGGAATAATTCCTCCACATCTCTAATTTAAGTCTGCTAAACCGTTATCCTCTATCAGCGAACTCTCATTCTCCACTGGCACACATGAGGAAACATCCTCTGTCCGTCTACTTTGCCAATGCCCTTGAGCATCTAAAATTCCTCAGTTTGATCTCCTTCCTTCTTTAAAACCCGGAGACTGTCAGCTTAAACTCCTCAATCTCTCTTCACAGGACAATCCCTGAAGTGGGAACTGGTGGGTCAGTGATGTAATTTGAATATTTAAAGTGAGAAAACACTTGATTAAAGACCAATTAGAATGTCGTCCGAATCGGTACCAATGCACTTCTGCAGTTTTTCTATGTGTTTAATTTCCATCCCTCTTCAGACATCCAATGACAGTTCAAGTCTGTGCTCCATGTCCCTGTTCCCCAGGACGTACACCGACAAAAACATCGACTCCACCTGGAGGAACATTAACCCGGTGTTAGATGCTCTTTGGTCTAACCGAAACAGGTCGTCTTCCAGAACAATGAGTTGACACCGACCGAGTGTTGCAGACTTGCCCATTCGAAGGGGTAGGATTATATGATCTGGGATGCATGAAAGCTCGCAGCACTTGCCTCCAAGGTGTAGACGGGAAAGATCACCAGTTAAGGTCTATCAGCCAATACACAAGGAGAAGCTGTTCAATTATCAAGACATTCCAGTGCCTCAAGTCCTTTTAAATATAAGCTTTGTGTGTAAGATGTGTCTTGGGTGATTTTAGATATATTCAAACTCCTACGATTTAGTTTTCTTGTTATGCTATTGTACAGAACTGTATTGCATTTATAACTCGTAATATTTAAGCATCTTTTTAAATAAATAAGATATATTTTTGTTAAGTTTTTAAATGCAATAGATGGAAGGGAAACTTTTCTTGCAGTCGCATCTAATTTCTTTAGAATACCTTTGTCTCAATTTTTTCCAAGGTGATTTAGTGATACCACACCTCTCTGGGTCTGTGCACTGGAAATGATGACCCGCTCTTCTTTCAGTTGTTACAAAAGTTAGTGATTAAAAAAATGCACATAAAATTTGCCATTCCCTTCGACGAAGGTTAACAGAACGCATTGACCAGTCATCTGAACTGTATGGTACTTGCAATTTATGTTAAGTAATTAGACTCCAGAACAGCCAAACTATTATTGGCCATCAGTCTTTACCCAACAAATTAATTCTCTAAACCCCTTTGAGACGCGGTCTTCTACACACACAAACACACTCATACGCACACACGTGCACACACATGCACACTAGAATAAAAAGAGTGTTTCGGATGATGGAAACACCTGTGAAGAAAGTTCGAATTCCACTTCACATTGAAAATGATTTGATTGTATTGATTCTCTGTTGATCAGAATGCTGAATCACAGTCTTCCCTCTTCGTAGGCTCCTACGGATTTACAAGAGGCAAGAGGTCAGATTCACAGTTACACACACTGTCCATCAACCTCATTAAACGGCAGAGCTCACAGAACTACAGAAGTAAACATTAACCAGGTTTCTTCTGGCTTAAAGGAAATTTTCCTGCAGAGAACGCAGACAGAGTTCGTATCAGCTGGAGGTCAGAGGCCTCTCTGGATAGAGTTCAGTGCCCGAAGTGGTTCAACTGGCTGAGAAACAATCAAGTCGCTGTCGGCATTGTCGGTGGTTTACAAACCAAGCAACTACATGCTCTAAATCAGGGGTCTATCCGTTTGTACCTGTTTATTTGCAAGCACTTCAATCATTGGGTCACTCTCATTGTCAGATGAATTTCCTCTGAACCATGCAAAAACCCTCCACCAAACCTCTCTTTTTAATTTTTTTTTCTCATTTTAGTCAACAATTAAACGCCAGATTTCGAAAAAAAAACGCTCTTCATATGCTTCCGTCTTTATAAAAATGAAATGCTTTTCAAAAATGCATTTCCTTACAAAGTAAATGATGAACAAATATAAAACATCAGATTGAAATCCATTTATTCTTTCTCCCACCTGACAATGTTTAACAATTAGCGTTCCTTATACCGTTCACTTACTTCAGAATTTGACACTTGAGGCAATACATTGGCACATGTATTACGTGTTCCAGCAACGTGTATGATCTTTACATTGAATGGATCCAACTGAATTTTCTTGCATTTTCTGTTTGAAAGTTTTCAGTGAAGGCCAATAGATTCTGATGAGTGTAAGTTCGCATTTCATTGTTCCTTGTTGAATATCGACTTCATAGTATTGAAGAGCCAGCAGCAATCCTAAAGCTTCTATTTCTCTGGAAAATAATTTTACGATGATGCGTATTCTTTTCAAGAGTCGAACGTTATGAGCATCTCTATTCCTGATTCATTGTCTTGTAACACGACAGCACACAGCCCCAAGTCACCAGCATGAACTGACATTTGAAAACTCAGGAAAACTCAGGGATGGCCGATATTGGTTCTGTGATTCAAATTCCCTTCATCCTCACAAAGGCAGTCTCGCATTCTGCTAACCAGACCTCGTTTGTTTGGTTCCTTCATAAATTTGTTCATGACACAACTCTCCAGCTAAGATTATGCACAATTTTCCACCATAACGTACATTCCTAAAAATCTACTAATTTCTCATTTAGTTTTAGGCAAAAAAGAAATTCTTGAAACGGAGAATATTACAGCGCAGATTCTGGATTAGTGGTGCTGGAAGAGCACAGCAGTCCAGGCAGCATCCAAGTAGTTGCGAAATTGACGTTTCGGGCAAAAGCCCTCGTCGATTTCGAAGCTACTTGGTTGCTGCCTGAAGTCCTGTGCTCTTCCAGCACCACTAATTCAGAATCTGGTTTCCAGCATCTGCAGTCATTGTTTTTACCCCAATGTTACTGCGCAGTACAACCCCTTCAACTCTCGATGTTGCACCAACCTCTGAAAACAATTGTAAGCCCATGTATCCTACACTATTCCATTCTCGTCCAGATGTCTATCAAATGGCCATTTAAATACCCTTAATGTTGGCAAATCTGCTATTGCTGCAGGCATTGCATTCCACGCTCCCACTACTCTCTGAGTAAAGAACCTACCTCTGACATCTGTTCTATATCAATCACTCCTCAATTTAAAGCTATGTCCCCTCGTGATAGCCAACACCATCTGAGGAAAAAAGGCTCTCAGTGTCCATGCTTTCTAATCTTCTGATCATCTTGTATATCTCTATTAAGTCTCCTCTCAACCCTGTTGTCTCTAACAAAGACATCCTGCTAAATGTCATCTGCAACCTTTACGATGCTTCTACATCCTTGTTATAATGTTGCGACCAGACCTGCATGCAATATTTCAAGTGTGGCAGCACCAAGAGTTTTGTACAGCTGCAACATGACTTCATTGCTCCAAAACTCAATCCCTATCAACCTATCAACACTTCAAGAATCTTACCATTCGCGCAGTACTCTGTGTGCTTGTTACTCCTTCCAAAGTGAATCATCTCACACTTCTCCACATTAACTCCATTTTCTACCTCTCAGATCAGCTTTGCAGCTTATCTATGTCCCCCTGTAACCTGTAACATCCTTTGCCACTATCCACAATTCCATCAACCTTCGTGCCATTCTATTAGACCCTTCACATTGGCTGTCATTCGCATTTTTTGTGTGCTGCTCCAGGTATGCCTGCGTTTTCCTCTATGCATGTATGTCTCTGAGTGTCTGTCTGTGAGTATATGTCTGAGTATCTGTGTACATGTGATCGTGAGTACATGCATGCGAGTGATTGTGTGTCTCTATGTGTTGCCTTTGTGTGTGTGTGTCTCTGTGTCTATCTGTCTGTGTTTCTGTCTCCCTTATGCATGCATCTCTGGGCATTTCTTTCTGTTTCTGTGCGTGTCTGTGCCTGTGTGTATGTGCACCACCCTCTGAGGCTAGCTGTATGTTTCCGTCAATTAATCTGTGTGTGACTATCTATACGTGCCTATCGGTATGTGTGTCAATGTATATAAGTGTGTCTTTTATAGTGCGTGACTTTCTGCAGCTCAGTTCTAATATAACCCGTCAAATTCTTAGTGAGAAATGATTCAAAAGTGGAGAGGATAAGACATACACTTAGTATATTTATCTCCTTCTCCTCAAGTCTCTCGGACAATATCACAAGGGATCACCAAAACTGATTTGTGCGTATATCTCGGTGTCTATCTCTGTGTCTGTCTGTTGGTGCCGTTGTTTGACTGGGATGGACAAGATCAGATATCACACAAAACCAGATCAGAGTACAACAAGTTTATTTGAAATCACAAGCGTTCAAATAAAACTGTAGAATTACAACATGTGGCTTCTGATGCCGTCACATGCTTGTGCCTTTTGTGTGTTAACATGACAGTACTTTTGTATTTTGGTGTATATCTCTGTGTAGTGGGGTCTGTGCTGTTTGGAGGTGAAGCCATTGAAGTTGGGATAAAAACCATGTCTCTGTGTCACTGTTGTGTTTATGGTGGTACATTGATGCTGTTAATGATTATGTCCATCTATACGTATGTGTGCGTGTCTGTCTCTCTACACTTGTTTATACCTGTGTGCATGTGCGTGTGGGTTCGTGCGTGCATGTGTGTGTGTGCGTGTGTGTGTGTCCATCTCTAGCCGCAATGAGAATTACCTACTTCCAATGAAGATTTCTATGAATTATTTTAAATTCTGCTGAATCAGAGGCTCAGACTTTCTTTCTCTCTGTCTGGCTGTCCATCTTCTGTTTAAAGTGAAACAGTGCTATCCTCTGCTGGACTCCCCATGTCACTGCAAAGACAGCGGATTTTGCTCAGAGTAATTATCAAGCTTTCTGAATCTTTCACATTGCATGTTTGTTCCGTTCTTCAAAGAATGCCTTTGGAAACACAAATCAGTTTTGGTGATCCCTTGTGATATTGTCCGAGAGACTTGAGGAGAAGGAGATAAATATACTAAGTGTATGTCTTATCCTCTCCACTTTTGAATCATTTCTCACTAAGAATTTGACGGGTTATATTAGAACTGAGCTGCAGAAATTGTAATAAAATTCACCATAGTCTCCTGAGGAGTCGATTCACGCCAAGGTTCTTGGGTACAGTTGCAACAGCAAATACTCTATTTCATGTCTATTATTTCAGGAATGGTGTTCAAAGATAAATCATACCTCACCACAGAGGGAACACAAACATTTCTCCACTGAGTGTGTTGCACACTAAGGTAGCTCAGTGGAATTGTGACCATCTCCACACCAGCCTTGTGTTTGTGTGTGTGTGTGTGTGTGTGCGCGCGCGCGCGGGGGGGCATTTGTGGATATACCCGTGTTCATTGTGCTGTCCTCGCATTTTCTGTGTCTTTCTGATTGCATCAGGCAGGTTCTACCCTCCACCAACCCACGTATAGTGGTTTGGAGAGTCCAGCAGAGGGTAGCATTGTCTCACTTTCAACAAAAGTGACGTTCATTGTTCTCATTTGACTCTTCACTACATGACAGGAAATTCCTGCTAGATACTTCATTGAAGTATGACCCCACTGGGAGCTGTAATCATTCACAAGTTCTATTTATTTTTAATGCCCATAGTCCATGGAACTACATTATTTACAACAGTACTGAACTTCCCACTGAACCTAACAATGTCACTGCACAAATAAATGTTTGATGTGTGGTTCTGACATTGTCATGTAATCACCTGTCACAAATACTCACTTTGAAACTGGTCATAGTTGGCTCTTTGTGACGTTTGTATGGAGTCTGTTTAATTGGTACTTAGGAGTGAGACCACGTATTTAATCGTCAAATATTTTCTGAAAAACTGTGTTATATGGATACATCCGATCCATTTGAAGGATATGATTTTGTTAGAGACTTAGAGAGGGTTCCAATCTGATAGGGGTTACACAGTAGGAAATTCCAATTCCTGGACAATTCCGTTGGATTGTGCTGCATTAGCAAATCCGTAAGTTCCCAGCTGAACTCCCTCCCTGCATTGGGATAAGGGCGCACTTCAAGGCATGCAATGGAATACTCCACACTTGCCCTGGATAGAGTCAACTCCCACAACACTCAAGAAGCTCGACACCAACCAGGACAAAGAAGCCCCCTCTTGATTGGCACCACATTCTCAATCATCCCCTCCCTGCCCACCGACGCTTGGTCGCAGTCGTGTGTATCAGCTCCAATATGCAGCTCAGAAATTCACCAAACTTCCTCAGTGAGCAATTTCCAAACACACGCCCAATTCCCATCTGGAAGGAAAAGAGTCCTGCTCTCCATCTCTTTGTCTCTGTGATTCTCTCCTTTGCTCACACTTTTCAGTCTCTTCTGGACTCAACTTGTCACTAAAATGTGTCTGACTGTCAGGGCATTGAGCAACATAATTAAAGAAAATGACAGATACATGAGGATGCGACCTCACTGCAAATTTCCAAAGAAGCCCCTTAATGTTCCGTCTTGAAAATGTATCATGTTCCTTCAGTGTTGCTTGTTCAAAATTCATGAAATCCCTCCCTCAGGGCATTGTGGGTCGGCCCACAGCACATGGACTGCAGAGTATCAAGAATACAGCTCACTCCCCTCTTCTCGGGGGGGCGGGGGGTGCAACTAGCGGTGGGGCAATAAATTCTGACACAACCAATGATGCACACATCCCGTACAAGAATTGAAAATGTCATTCCATAGTCTGGAACCAATTGAATCTTTCTTTTGGATTCAAGCAGGAGTTGTATTTGTTTATAATGCAAGAAATTAGTGCAACCAGGTATTTTGCTGTGTTACTGATGTTCACTGTGAACCTAGACAATGATGTTGCCTAAATGGATGTATTTGTGCAACAACGCCACCTCTGCAGCATGTATCCAATAAAACCTAAGCGACAATGAGAAGGCGAGTAATCATAAGTATGGCTTCCTTGAATGACACAACGTAAGAACTATACAAGAACAATTAACCACAGGAGGATGAACCTCCCAGATAATGCGAAGAACAAAGTCACAGACTTCGTTTTGCTCTCCATCTCTGGGTCTCTGCGATTGTTTCCTTTCCTCTCACCTTTCAGCCTCTTCTGGACACGAATTGTCACAAAAATGTGTCTGACTGTTGAGCATTGAGCAACAGAATTAAAGCGAATGGCAGGAAAGGGTGAAAAACTGTAACAAGCCAAACTAATGCTGCCCACCTCGTCTCAGGAAAATAGAAGATTTTGTTTTATAGCAGAAGAGCACATTGTTGATTAACAACTGATGTTAATACTGAAAATAGAAGGGGGTGTTTTCAAACAGAACAGGGTGCAGGTTGTTTCGAGAAACGCAGTCGCCGTTTTCTCAGTGCAATATTTTGTTTTCAGCTTCTGACAACAAATGGACAAAAGTCTGTCAAAGGCGAAAGTGTCAGTGAACCCGACAGAGCAGTCAGTGGCTACACGAGACACGATCCCAATAACACTGCACACTGGAGTTATGAATAAGAAAGACCGCGAGGAGGAATAAAAGTAAAGTCAGTGATAATGACCAACACATCGGCAGCTTCCATAACTACTAGGCAGTGAATAGTACAAGGGGAAACACCGCACTTTCCCGGGAAGTAATAAACATCGCCAGCAAATGAACTGTGGAAGACAAACGAGGAAAATACTGAATGAATTATTGATTATAAATTCCTTTGCCTCTCCCAGACAGCAGCAATAACATTTCACCACAGCACCCGGAAGCTGAAGTGGTTGGGGTTGAGTGAGTTTAAAATTCGAGAACTTCTCATCCACCTCAGATTGACATCCTGCCCGACTGCGTCAGATATTATGGAGTTTGGACACAGACTGAAATCATGGTTCCTCCGAGGAGAACAGAAGGAAGTCTGGCTTTTTTTTTGGATCAAAGGGAACAATTTGAATGACAGCGAATGTTTCTTACGGTTCTCAGTTCCAACAGTGAGCATGTGCAGAAGCCCATTATGTGCATCGATCCCAACACAGTCATAAGCAAAAATGACTAATGGTATAATTCAGAAACAAAAACAGAAACTGCTGGAGAAGCTCAGCAGCTCCTGTCACTATTTGAATTACATGACGGGCGTGGCTGAGGAGGACAGGATTCCAGAACGCATGGTAGTTGGATGAAGTTTTACAAATCAAAACGGTGTGCATCTTCCTCATTTCCTTTGTTCAGCAAAAACAAATCTCAGAATGAAAATGAACAACTGATCCTTTTTTGGAAGAGAGTTCCCAACCTCTCTCACATTTTATTTCTGGATGTGCCCCTTGATATCGCTGCTAAATAGCCTGGTCCTCGTTCTCAGACGATGCTGCCTTATTACCAAATCCCCAACCAGTGGAAATCACTAATCTTTCCTTATTTTCTCATGTTAATAACTTGTTGCGCTTTGCTTAGATAACGCTTCAACCTTCTAAACAAGCCTCATGTGTATAACAAAACAGAAATTGTTCAGCAGGACTGGCAGCATCTATAGAGAGAAAGGAAATTTACCGTTTCGAATCCAGTGACCCTTCTTCAGAACTAACTAGCTTGATTTCTCCTCATACCTTCGAACCATCTGAAACTGGAACAGATGCCACAACACTGAGACCAGAAAATGCTGCAGCAGCAGTGAAGGTGGGAGTCTCTGGCAGTGGAGAATTGTGCTGAGAACACCGCTCAGTGAATTACTGTCACTGTTGCGATATCTGGATAAGACTGACCTGTCAGTGAGCTGGAGATGTTATTGTTTAAATGGTAAACCAGAGAGCAGATCAGCAGCAAATGAAAACAAGGTAAATTATCAAAATGCCCATACCAGGAATACTAATAAAGGCAAGAGTAGTATCCTACACCTTCTCTACTTGATTAATTGGTAAAGTTATTTCTCTATCCCATCAGTCAGCTGACAAGTTCCTAGTTTGAAACTCTGAGCCGATGCATTCCCAGAGACACAGATTTCTACTGTGTCAAAGTTCTTTGCGGAGATCGAGTTGACAGAATTACTCAGCTTTGTTACTGTTTTTCAAAATTCTGGAAATGACCAAATTCATTACAATAATCAGTTTAATCTTAAAATATGAAGGAGCGTTACTGCTCAGAACATCATAACAAAATAACAAAAACTGAATCTTTCCAATCAAGCTGATCCCAAATCACACATCAATTTACCGAAATGTGGGACAATCCATCCTTGCACAACACGGGCACATTTATTCTATTGCACCAGTCAGGGTTGCGGAATCAAGAATCGATGATAATTGAATAATTTGAACACTTTCTGAAGTCAGGCAGAGCATGATGCCCAGTATTAGACCAAGATATTTACAGAAAATGCTCCCTGTTCAGAAAGTGCACTGGAGCAGCTACTCCAAGACAGCGATAAGGCCTTTATCACACGTATTGCTTCCTGGCTATCAGCTTTATGTTGACTTAACGCGAAGATGTAGCATGGCCACAAGGGATAAGAATGTGTCCAGTATCCCTGTGGAACGACCATGGTGTGTGTAGATTCGACCTTGTGAATCCACCCTATGATATTGGGGCTGCTCAAATGAAACCACCAGTGTATGTCGTATAGGAAAACACATACACACATGCACGTTCATGCGCACACACACGTGCATGCATGCACACATACATAAACAAGCGGACACACGTGCGCGCACACACACATGTACACACATACGCATGTACACATGCATGCACGTACATACACACAGACCTGGCAATGGACCATTAATTAAATTCACAGGTAAAATCTTTTCGAAAACGTTCACCAGGAAGTGATGTCAATCATAATGGATCTTAGCCAGTTTTGAGAAGATGTGTAGCTCAACTTGAGGTCCTGGATGTAGGTTTGCTCGCTGAGCTGGAAGATTGATTTTCAGACGTTTCGTCACCCTACTAGGTAACGTCTTCATTGAGCCTCCGGATGAAGCTTGATTCAGAGGCTCACTGAAGGTGTAACCTATTATGGTGATGAAATATCTAAAAATGATCCTTGCAGCTCAGCGAGCCAACCAAAAATCATAATACGTCTATCAGAGACACAGGGACTGCATTGCTTTCATTCTGGTTTTACATGATTACATTTGCATGTTGTCTGTAGAATAATGAAATGAGGGACGTGGATGTATGAGAAAATGACACAGGTCAGCAGTTAATGGAGAAATAATGATCTTATCACAACATATGGGGCAGGAATGTTACTGGTCAATACCCTCAATTTGGAAAATAAACCCATAATCCTGGCTCAACGAGTCAAACGAGCCCAAGAAGTACTGAAGTATAAGCAATTAACAGGAGACCACATGATAACGACACAGAGTGAGGCTAGCCGCCGCCATGCTTGATGGTCAGGCCACAATAATTAACCAGATCATCCAAGGTCCAATCAGGGATGACGTTGAACAACAAAAGCATACTCTGTGCATTCTCTATGCTAACTGGGATGATGGAACAGCTGAGGGAGGAGCTCAGGCAGGTTAGCCAATAGAAAGTCCCTTCCTGGATTTGTGACAAACAGCCTGAAACATTTGTTCCAGGAGAGGACCAACACCAACATCTCTCACTGTCAGTGACAGCAGCTCACTTATACTGGATTAATGACAGCTGCAGGGACACTCAGTGAGGCACTGGACCTGGTGCTCAGCATTCCAATTATCCCGAAGGACAAGGGATTGGAGTCGAAAATATCAGAATTATATAAAAAGGGTATTTGGATGTACTACCATGATGCCCTTACACACACTGCAAAAAGACTGGGAATATAAACAGGGATCAGTCTTAAGTAAATGTGAGCAAACAGGAAATATGGCCGGAGCTTGCCATTCATGAATTAGGCTCCTCTTATATCAGGCTGTAGACGTATTGCTCTCACCTTGATATATATCAGGATATTAGTTGCTATGATTGCTGGCTGGAAATGACAGATATCCCACTAAATGGGTGCGAACATTATAAATAATACACACAGGGGCTATAAGATAGATGGAACACCATGGGTTATCACTTTATTTTTATTAACTTACAGAGCAGAAATGAGGTAAAAATGCAAGGAGGGATTGACAAAAAGACGTCAATTGTTTTTGATATAGGGCTGCTAAAGAAGTCAAGAGATTTGCTTCAGTGGATCAGCACCTTTCATTTATTTCATTCCAACCAGACATATATGCTATGAACATATCAAAATATCCATAACTAGTTTGGAGTTTATGTTCAGGTCAGCAATCAGAATTTCTAACTTCAGATTGTAGACCCGATAGTTGTGTGCCTGTTCTGATGTATAGGGCATTAGACAGCACATCGTCCTGTTGGCCCAGAAACGAATGGGGAATAGACAGGAATGGAGAAAATCGAAGCTGCCATATTCGCTCCAACATTGCAGTCGAATTAGACATATGCATCACATTGTCCATAGGAGGCCATTCAGCACTTTGAGCGACATACTTTCCTTTGGTGCATAAGATTTTTTAATAAAAATGTATCGATCTCAAATTTAAATCTATCAACAGATCCAGTGTCCACTGTTCTTTGTCGAAGAGACCTCGCCCATCCTTTGTGAGCAAAAACGCTTCCTAATTGTCTGGCCCTGATGCACCCATGTTCTAAAATCCCTAAACAATGGAAACTGTTTATTTTTATCTGCACTGTGTGGTTTTCCTGTTAGTATCTTGGAGACGTACACACTGAGGAATCTATGCAGAAATCAATCATAGAATCCCTACACTGGTGACAGAGGCAATTTGGCCCAAGCACTGACCACCTGAAGAGCATTCTCCCCAGACTTTCGAACCCCAGCCTATCCCTGGATCTGCGCATTCACTACAGCCAATCTGCTTCACCTGTGCACCCCTAGTCACTACGAGCGAATTTAGCTTAGCAAATCCACCTAATTTTCACATCTCTAGACTATGGGAGAAATCCGGTGTACCCAAAGGAACCCACGCAACACGGGGAGAATATGCAAACCCCACTGGAACAGTTGCCCAAAGGTAGAACCGGACCCCAGCCCCTGGTGCTGTGGGGAGCAGTGCTGACCACTGAGCCATTGCGCTTCCTCATCTGTAATACACTGATTATTGCACTGGCCCTCATTTCTCCTGATATAATTTCTGTTAAACCCAACAAAGTCTGCTTGCCCTTGTAATTCCATACGTTGACCTCTATGATTCTGCATATTCCTATGCAAGATCATTTCTTGCTTTTTTACTTGCTCCAGCTCAGACTGAATATACTCCACTACCCTTTCCTTTCTACGTGTCTTTTTGTCAAGACACATAAACCACAATATTTCGAACAGTCTTTCATATTCCAGTCGCTGAAGACCAAGAGAACAGACTGACACCCAGATGCTCATCATTAACTGTGAATGGTAAAACATGCATTTTCTCTTGGAGTCCTGACTGCAGAATGAAAAGTTTCAAAAGGAAATAACCACCCGCCCCCTCAACACTCCTGCCCTGACCCTCCCCACCAGCCTGCGAGAATAAACATCATTTATTGTTTTCGCAGTTCTAAGGAAGGGTCACTCGACTCGAAATATTAACTCGATTTCTCTGTCAGCCGGTGTTGCCTGACCTGCTGAGTTTCTCCAGCTACTCTCTGTGTTTGATCCAGAAGGAAATTCAGTTTTAGCGGATGTTGCACAAAAAATACATGGAGAAGAAGCGATTACTGAGGACTGATCCTTTTCACAAGAAGAGCCACTTTCAGTCCCAATGTGAAGTATACACGCAAAGATCTGAAAATTGTTAAAATCTAAAATGATAACAAGAGAGAGCTGGAGAAACTCAGCAGATCTGGCCGCGTCAGTAGACAGAGTGAAACAACGTAAACGTTTTGACGTTTACGTAAATTGATTCACAGAGACGCACAGCATGGAAACTGGCCCTTTGGTCCAACTCATTCATGCTGAACGATACCCTAACCTAATTTCCCCCCATTTGCCAACACTTGGGCCATATCTCTCTGAACATTTCCTATTCATATACTCATCTAGATATCTTTTAAATATTGCAACTGTACGAGAGTCCACCACTTCCATTGGGAGCACATTCCATACACGTACCACCCTCTGAGTGAAAAAGTTGCCCCAATTGTCCCATGGATGCCTTTTCCCTCTCACCCTAAACATATGCCCTCTAGTTCTGGACTAGCCCACTCCTGGGAAAAAAAAACTTATCTACTTATCACAGCCATGCCTCTCATGATTTTAGAAACCTCTTTTAGGTCACCACTCATCCTCCAATGATCCAGGGAAAACAGCCCCAGCCTGTTCAGCCTCTCCCTGTAGCTCAAATCCTCCAACCCTGGCAACATCCTTGTAAACCTTTTCTGAACCCTTTCAAGTTTCACAACATCCTTCTGATAGGAAGGAGACCAGAATTGCATGCAATATTCCAAAGTGGCCTATCATTTCATTGTCCAGCCTCAGCATGACCTCCCAACTCCGTTCCTCAATGGTCTGACCAAGAAAGGAAAGTATATTAACTGCTTTCTTCATTAAACTCTGCGATTCTAATTTCGAGAAACTATAAACCTACACTCCAAGGTCTCTTTTTTCAGCAGCACTGCCCAGAACCTGAACACGAAGTGTAAAAGTCCTGCTCTGATTCTCTACAAAGCATGGAAGATTGTCATTGCACACAAGAGCACGGGAAGAAATTGAGCTTTATGTTGGACGCAAAATTTTGCAGTGTTTATTAAATGCATTGACCATTGTCAAGAAAAGCGTCCAAAGGAATGCAAACACTTTATGTAGCTCTGACCTGAACTTAGTTTGCGTCATTGCATAGATGCATGTGTTTGCACAAGAACTCAAATGGGTGAGCAGATGCCCAGTCTCAGTTGCAATGTATGGGGAGGAGGTATAATGTATTTGATCAAGCACAGACAAGGTGTTGACCAAAGAAGTGACTGCAGATGTCATATTGAGCAGTATAAAACTGCCCGACACCACAAAGAGAAGAAGAATCGATTTTCTTCGAGTGTTAATCTCTGGATCGCTCTGGATTTTAGACTGCTGAGCCCGAAGTCTCCTGCGACGAATATTGCTTCCTACAATGTGTCTGGCAGTCAAAGCATTAAATAGTAATATCAAAAAGAAAGGAATCCATGTAACTAAAAGATTTTGCAACTTCTCATAAGCTGCACCTATTGTTGATTTGAGAAAATTTATACTGGGGCGGTATCCCCAGTGAATATTGTTAATTGTGTGTTGGTGTTCATATGCAAACCAAAATGGAATGTTCTCTAAGTACACCAGCACCGTGACAATTATTATGACCGTAGATGCAGTTCTCACTGTGCTATACTTGGTTTTATGCTTCGCACAGCATATAGCTATAAATCGGTCAAAGGTGAAGCAGACTGTGTACCACACCGACAGATACACATTAGTGCAGCACATATACAATATAAGTTTGATGACCACAGTGTAGGAGAGGAATGAATATGGAAACTGTCTGCTCAAAATTTGAAACAAAATAACGTTAATGAGCATGACCAGCAGATCTGCTGTCACCATCGCCAACATGTAGATTGAAATACATTTGGAAAGGTCACAATTTCCTCTCAAGAGAATCACAGTTGTCAGGAGGTTTGCTGCAGGAAAAGAAGAAAAAAATACGTAAGTTAGCGAACACAGAACAATAGAATAGATGATGGACCGAGCAGCATTATCACCAAGTTATTAATTCAGAAATCCAAATAATAATTTAGGGGTTTTGGTTCAAATCTGAATTAGACATTTGAATTTGAATTCGTAAAGTTTGAATTCAATAAACATCGAGAACTAATAATTTAATGATGAAAATGGAATAATTGTCAATTGTCAGAGGAAATCCCATTTGGTTCAGTAATGTCCTTTAAAAAGAAACTGCTGCCCTTACCTGTGATTCAGGGCCATAACAATATGGTTGATTCTCAACTGCTTTCTGGGCAGTGAGGAATGGGTAATAAATGCTTGCCTATCTTGTGGCACACACCTCCCATGTGGAATAAAATATTAGATTTAATGACATTTCACCTGCCAATGTGTAGATGCTGTCCAGTGTATTATGAATTGTGGGTGTCCTATTGTCATAACAAAAATAAGTAACGATAATCCTTTTGAAGCAACTCATTGTGGATGGAATTTGCTTGGCGGACTGCAAGGATTCTTCCCAGTGTTTGTAGATGCACCCCATAGAAAGCATTCTATCTGAATGCATCACAGTGCGGTGTAGCAACTGTTCTTTGCAAACTACAAGAACTACTAGGAGACATGATGACAGCCCAGCCCATCATGCACACCCGCTTTCCACCCACTGACTCTAAATTTACTTTCCACTGCCTCAGCAAAACAACTAATGTAATCAAAGACCCCTCCCATCACAATTCTACAATCTTCCAACATCTTCCGTCGGGAAGAAGTCATAAATGTCTGTAATAAGTGGGGGATAAGGCCATCGGGCACAACCAGTCCACACCTGCTCTATGAAGAGCACCCCACCCAGAATCACCCTGCGGTCTTATCCTTGCAACCTTGCATTTCCCATTGCCAAACCATCTAGCCTGAGCTCTTTTGGTCTTACTCTCAGTGAACCTTCTCTGCAGCTGTATTCTTTGCTCTGTTAAATTGCCCTTTGCAACGTTAACGGTATGACCTGCCTGCATTGCATGCAAAACAAAGCTTTTCACTTTACCTAGTCGCATTTGACAATAATAAATCAAATCAAATCAAATCAATTATTAAGGAAGCTCAGCACCAGTTTCTCAAGGTCAATCTTGATGAATAACAAAGATTGACTCACTCCCCAGGAAAGCAGGAGGAAACAATATAGAGCGATAGAGCAATCCATTCTGAAAAAAAGATAATCTTAGCTGGGGCGTTAGTTTTCCGCAATACATCAATAAACAGGTCCCATAGCGGAATGCACATCTCACTTGTTTGTATGAACGTATGAAACAGGAACAAGAGTAGTGTTTACGACCTTTCGAGCCTGCTGTGCCTTTAAAAACAATCGTGCTGTTCTGTCTGCATTTTGAACTCCACATTCCCATCGACCCAAGACAGCCCTGGATTGATCTGCTACACATGAATCTATCAACACCAGTTTGGAAAAATATTGAAGAATTCTGCCTCCATCACCTCCTGATGCAGTTAAACGAAATTCACATAACACCCCAGAGAGCGAGAGAGAGAAATAAAACTGTCATTCACTTTCTCAAACGGTGACCCCCAACTTTAAAGCAATGAAATCAGACATTAGAATTCATTCCTTTTCACAACGGGAAGGAGAGGTTTGGAAATCCCTCCCAAAATCTGCATTTGACAATCCATCAGTTGTTGAATTTCAATCAGAAATCAACAATTGTTCTCTTAAACTAAAGTATTGAGTAATACTGGCCAAAGGTAAGTCGATAGACTTAGGTCACAGCTCAAACGTTATGTCATTGACAGGCAGAACAGGCTCGATGGGCTGAATGGCCTATTGCTGTTCCTATGTGCAGTGTTACATGACGATCCACAATATGTTCAAATGTAATTATAAGGAAGTGAGATACATTAATTAATTAGAATGAAGTGCTGCAGAAGCTGGAGATACGAATCAAACAAACAAAAGTAGCTGGAGAAACTCATCCTGTATGGCCGCACCCGTGGAGACAGAAACACTGTTAACGTTTAAATCTTTTTTCAGAAAATACCTGGAACACCAAAGGCTGCGAGCACAGGATAGAAGATATCCTTTGTCAGTAAAATTATTGGTTGCACCATTGTTTAGAAGAACTCAGTCATTATGCCTTGTTGTATCTTTTCGCTGAGAATGGATAGGAGATTCACGAAGGCTTCCCTTTTATAGCACAGTTGGTGACCAAGCATGAAATGAGTTTGCATAATGTGAGTCCTTAATTAGTTCATTAAAAGACAGTTCAGTTCAGGCAGACTGGCAGTCCATGAAAGCTTTGCAATCAAAATTCATCACACGGAAAAACATTGGAGAATAAGCATTGAATTAAAATGTGAGAAGCAATCACAAAACTCATAAAACTCATAGATTAATATTAAAACCAATCTACTTGGTGAATTGGAAACAGCTATAACTGTTCTTGCAGATTCACCCTTCTTGACGTCTGGGGTAGAGACAATTATTGAGGAAAAGCCAACGATGGGGGATTGAAGTTTGAGGAAGAGAGGATGAGAGAGAGAGAGAGACAGACAGACAGACAAAAGGTAGAATTGCAAAAGTTTGAAGAGTTGAAAGAGAGAGAGAGATGAGTGTGAGTTCTAAAATGACAGAGAGAGAGCAAGAAAGAGAGAGATAGAGAGAGAATGGTCAACGAAAGAAGCAGAATCTGCAATCTGTCACCGATGCTACCCACTCTAACATCATGAACCACGTCCGGAAATCGCAAATTATTACAACAGGTATATCACTGATCTCATTCTTTCTGAAACTGTGCATCCAGTTATATCACTAAACGTGCAATAAAATTAATCAGGAAATGATAACATAGCTTTCTGTTATTATAATATATTTGCAGATGAATTGAGAAGATTAGTGAAGGATAGTGTGGGGGGCATTCAAGAAAATGTTATGGTGGAGATACTAAATTAATACTTTGCTTCTGTCTTTACTAAATTAGAGTATGGTGACATTGGTCCAGTTGAAACTATGATTGTTTAACAACTGAACAGTACAGAATTGGATAAAACAGAGATTCCAAATAGTCTGGCAGCACTCCAAACGTCCAAACTTCAGGTCGGCCTGAAAGGGATACTTCCGAGATTGCTGCGAGAGAGAAGGGAGCAGATCACAGAGACATTGATGGAAATTGTACAGACCTCTCCAAGCATGAGATAATTGCTGTTGGACTATAGGCTTTGACTGTGGCATTTGATTTCTGAAAGGGATGGAGAGAGAGAGAGAGAGAGAGAGAGAGAGAGAGAGAGAGAGAGAGAGAGAGAGAGAGAGAGAAAAGGGAAAGAGATCCAGCGACAGAGAGAAAAGGGACGGAGAGAGAGAGAAAAAAAAAGGGGAAGAGGGAAAGGAAAGGGATGAGAGAGAGGAAAAAATGGACGGAGAGAGAGAGAAAAGGGACGGAGAGAGGGAGAGAGAGAGAGAGAACAGGGACAGAGAGAGAGAAGGGACAGAGAGAGAGAAAAAAGACAGAGAGAGAGAAAAAAGAGGACAGAGAGAGAGAGAAAAAAGAGACGGAGAGAGAGAGAAAAAAAAGGGACGGAGAGCAAGAGAGGGAAAAGGGACACAGAGAGAGAGAAAAAATGGACGGAGAGAGAGAGAAAAAGGAAACAGAGAGAGAAAAGGGAAAGAGAATGAGAAAAGGGACGGAGAGAGAGAGAGAGAAAAGGGAAAGAGAGAGAAAAAGGACAGAGAGAGAGAGAAAAAAAGAGGAGAGAGAGTAAAAAGGGATGGAGAGTAAGAGAGTGAGAGAAAAGGGACGGAGAGAGAGAGAGAAAAGGACAGACAGAGAAAAACAGGGACAGAGAGAGAGAGAGAAAAGGGAAGAAGAGAGAGAGAGAAAAGGGACGGAGAGAGAGAGAGTGAGAGAGAGAGAGAAGGGACGGAGAGAGAGAAAAGGGACAGATAGAGAGCAAATAAAGGACACAGAGAGATAAAAGGGACAGAGAACGAGAGACAGAAAAGGGATGGAGAGAGAGAGAAAGAAAAGGGATGGAGTGCGAGAGTGAAAAGGGACAGAGAAAGAGAGAAAAGTGACAGAGAGAGAGAGAGATAAAAGTTCACACAGTAAGCATTGATAATGACTGTAGAGTTGCCTTCAGAGTTATCCATAGTTTTTGCCCACTCTGGAAACAGAGAGGCTTCATCTCATCAGCAGGGAGGCCTCGACAACACGCTGCACTGGTCTCTAACCCCCTGGAAGCTGTCTTTGTACCCTCCGCCCTAATGATGAAAAAATGCCCTGCACATCCCTCTTGCAATGACTGTGTCACCCTGGGGAATGCCTCAGCCGATCCAGCAGCCTGGGAGGGCCACACTGCCCCCCCCACCACTCACCTCCGGCCCAGCCCAGAATAGTGAAGGCCCCAGTATTGCCTGACTCTATGGAGGCCGTGCGAGCTGCTCAACAGGCTGCTCCACCGCAAGGAAAGGAGAGTTGGGCCCCGCATTGGGACCATGCAGTCTCCTTCCCTACAGCTGCTCAGACATCCGGATGGCTGCATCATTTACCCAAGCACCCACCTCCACTCACTGACCCTCGCAGCCCATGGCATTAGCCACATGGGCAAGAGGGGCATGATGCACACAGTAATGCAGTGCTGGCATGCACCGGGTATTGCTGCTACTGCACTGCTAGATTATGTTCAGGCCCTTAGCAGCAATATTAGTGTTACACACGACCAGGTCAGAGGTTGGAGCAAAACATTGCCAGGGTGGGATGGATCTTTGAGAATGCTGGCGGCCTTTCCTGGACAGCAGGCCTGGGTAGATGGATTCTACAGACAGGAGGCTGGCCTTTGTGATTGTCCGGGCGGAGTTCACCACTCTCTGTAACCGTCTCCGATCTTGAATGCTACAGTTTCCATACCAGGCAGTGATACACCCAGACAGAATGCTCTCGGTGGCGCACCTATAAAAGTTGGCAAAGTTATTCACTGTCCTGCCAAATTTCCTCAGCTGCCTGAAGGAGAAAAGTTATTGCTGAACCTTTGTAACCAGTGTGTCCACATGATGAGTCCAAGAAAGCTTGTTGTGGATGACCACACCCAGGAGCTTGATATTCTCCACTCGTTCCACCTCTGTGCTGTTAATGTGTAGGGAGGTCGATCAGTAACATCCCGCTGAAAGTCAATAATGAGTTCCTTGGTTTTGGCGACATTGAGAGCGAGGTTGTTCTCAGTGCAACATTTTTCTAGGTTTCCACCTCCTCTCTGTAGTCTGTTTCATTGCCATCTGAGATTCGACCGACTATGGTGGTGTCATCAGCGAACTTGTAAATGACATTAGTCTGGTATTTGGCGACACAGTCTTGGGTATACAGTAAGTACAGTAGGGGGCTGAGTGCAGACCCCTAAGGGCTCCAGTGTGGAGTGTGAGTGAGGATGAAATATTGCACCCACTCTTTACTGATTGTGGCCTGTGGGTCAGGAAAATGAGGATCCAGTTCCAGACAGTGGGGTTCAGTCTGAGATCACTAAGTTTAGGAATCAGTCTCCAGGAAATAATAGTGTTGAAGGCTGAACTGTAGTCAATGAGTAGGATCCTTACGTAGCTGTTCTTAATGTCAAGATGTTCTAGAGAGGAGTGAAGGGCAAGTGATATGGCATCTGACGTGGATTTGTTGGTCCGATAGGCAAATTAGAATGGCTCAAGTGTAGTGGGGAGGCTGGAGTTGATTAATGCCATGACCAGCATTTCAAAGCACTTCATGACCACTGAAGTTCGGGCCACTGGGCGGTAGTCATTGAGACATGCTGCATGAGCCTTCTTCGGCACAGGGATGATGTTAGCCCTGTTGAAATAGGCAGGCACAGTGGCCTGTTGCAGGGAGAGGCTGAAGATGCTCAGGAAGACCTCTGCCAGTTGATATGTGCGTGCTCTGAGTGCATGGCCTGCTACTCTGTCTGGTCCCATCGCTTTCCTTGCATTCACACGAAGGAAAATTGATGTGACCTCTGATGCAGTGACTGTTGAGATAGGTTCGTCAGGACTTGTCAGAATAGGTGTTATCTCTCCGCCGAAATTCTACTCAATGCGAGAGTAGGAGTCGTTGAGACGATCTGGGAGGGATGTGTCATCGTCTGCTATCTTGTCCCTTATAAAATAAATGTAAAATAAATTGGGATTCTGAAAGCAACATTGGCCAATTGAATGGCCTGCTGGGAAAACTGGATAACTGAGGTTGGATCAGGCCAGACCAACAGGTATGCACACCTGTTAGCCTGATTGATGATATGGAATAGGTTTTAATAGGACAGTGGGAACTGCAGTACGAAGGCAGGAAGCTTGCAGCATTCACTTGGATCAAGTCAGACAGATATACAGACTATTCAACATGATTGATTGAACAGCTGTTGACAGGACAATGCTGCAAGGTTTCGGGTGGAACGGTAGATCTGAGTTTTATTCGAACGGCTATCGAGACAGTTTGGCTCCTCGGGTCCGCTCAGTCAATCGGGAAATTACAATATCCGAGACTGTCTTTTGTAACAGCCATCCCGAGATAGAATGTCAACTAACATCAAGTTATTAATTTATGCAAATTATATTCTTACAACAAACCGTTGCTGCCCAACAGTACTCGGAGGTGACCCAGATAACTAGTTAAAAGCCTAGTCCTGATGAAGGGTTAGCCCCGAAACATTGACTTCTCCACCTCCTGATGCTGCCTGGCTTGCTGTGTGCTTCCTGCCTGTAAACGAGTTAAATAAAGCAACTCAGATCAGAGGGGTCCCTCACGCACTCCAGAGAGAACATCCACACCAAGAATTAGAAACCTTGGGAGCTTGAAAAACAGCCTGATCTTCAGTTTTACCCATTATAATCGGGGTCGTATTAACCTCTTTATCACCTTCTGAAAATGCAATCTTGTACAAAGAAGAGATGCCTTTTCTTTGTTGATTAGATTAAAACTCCGATGTTTATTAGTTTCTTTGATATGCTGATGTACCCTGCGTTTGTGATAAAACATATATATGTGAAGACATTTTCATGATTAAAGTATAAATTTTAAAATTGAAAATTATCTTGCGCTCTCAAAGCCAGAGGGCACAGGCATCACAGAACTGTAAAGTTGCTCTGGAAATTAGAAGGACAGGCGGGGTTTATAGTAGTGCGACATGGGAGCAGCATGGTGGCTCAGCGGTAAGCACTGCTGTCTCACAGCGCCAGGGCTGCGGGTTTACTTCCAGTCTCGCACAACTGTGCAACGTGTGCACGCTTTCCGGCGTGGGTTTGCTCCGGATTCCTCGCACGGTCCAAAGAGGTGTAGGTGAAGTGAACATGCTAAAATTGCTGGCTGCATTATTCAGATGGGAAATGGTTCTGGGTGGATGACTCTTCTCAGGGCCTGTGTGTACTTGTTGGGCTGAAGAGCCTGTTTCCACACTTAGGTGATCTAATCTTGTAAAACACGTATCAATATTATTGCAAGTAAATCAAATACATATGAAAATAATATTGACATTTGAATCACAGGCGAGTGTTTTCGATACAACAGAGGGTGTTGAAAACATGCAATGTGCATCCAGAGAAGGTGGTGCCCCCAGTTTAATGTGACATCCAAACGAAGTTGAGAAATATTTACTTGTGCCTGGTTCCTTAATCTTAACTATGAGATCTCCTGAAGGAATTGATCTGCAACTGGTGCAATACAGACGGTAGGAGATTGCAAGCCTGCTGTTTCATAAAAAGAAGATTTGTTCAATTTGTAGGGATTAGGATGAAAGTGATTTCAAAATATCGTTCAAGTTTCACCAGCAAAGCTTAAAAATAGCTTTTATTGGCGTTCACCTCCATTGTGATCAGTGTTTGACAGCAGAGAGCTTCAAATGTCTGATACATTATTGGGGCTTTGTTCTGGTGAAACAGGAGGCAGCCTGAAGGGCTGGGGAAAGACCACCGTGTTACATATGCCTGTCTAAGAAGAACAGGGGGCGCACGCAGCCATTTAGGCTCTGCTGACGTCTCACGTAAATATATGGACATGAGTGATAAGCGTACAGATCTGTATATACAAATGATAAATTCTGACCTCTGTATGCAAATGTTTATGTACGTGTGGCATGACCAACTGTACAGACCATCAAATTATTTTATGAATAAAGTATATTTTTGACATAAATAAAAGTAGTTCTCCCAGGACGAGGCTATCCCATTGCAATTTGTGTGTGTTGACGCTTGTGATATCCACAAATGTGGGATACTCGACTGCAAACTTTGTGGTAGTGGGGCACTGCGTTCATGCTCTCCCCTGGTATACAAGCAAAAAGCAGATGTTCCACTCGATGGCGCTCACTTGTGTTTCCCACAGCTTCCTTGTGTACCGCCCGTCTCTGTTCAACAAGTTGACAGATATATGCTGCACATCTTACTTCATCCTGCTATAAACCACTATGTTAAACCTTTTGACAAGAGCAACAAGCCAAGCCTTCAAATTACCAAATCTATTTCACTCTATTTACTGCCTTTTGCTCAAAATGCCTCTTTAAACAATTTATCAGAGAGAGGGAAAACAGTCCAGCCTATTAAGCCTCTCCTTGTATCTCAAATCCTCCAACCCTGGCAACTTCCTTGTCAGTCTTTTCTGAATCCTTTCATGTTTCAACACATCCTTCCAATGGAGACCAGATTGCACGGGTGATGTCCGGGGAACAACCCTCGGTAGTAAAGTACTTTCAATCGCCACAGCAGAATGTTAGTGAGAATGAAAAGTAGATCTGATGTTGCCTTCGCCAAAAGACAGAGCCTTGTGCAGTGAGAGAGGTCACACATTCCTCATGCGAGAACCAAAATCAGGAGGAAATTAACAGAAAGAGACAGAAGGTAAAATACAAATCAGAACTTAATTGATCCAACATCCTCCACATCTGCCAACAGAGCAATGGAAGAACTTCACATCTAACTGAGTCAGGGAATTAACAGATGACAAAGGGCCATCGTTTTAAGGTGAAAGGCAAAAGTCTGGTGGTGATTTGAGGAAAAGGCTTTCACTCAGATAGTGGTGGGGTTCTTGTAATTCAGTGCTTGGAGGCTAGTTGAGGTGGGAAACATCACAACTTTTATAAACTACCTGGGACGAGACTAGATTTCATCTAGCTTTGGTAGCACAAGCTTGATGGACCTTTTCTGTATAATGGTCATAGAGTCGTAATCATTGAGAGGTACAGCATGGAAACAGACCCTTCAGTCCACCCCGTCCATGCTGACTTCTGGGAGATAAGTTGGAAGGGAACAATTTTCCTGAAATAAATCAAAGCCTGTGCATACTGGGAATTTGAAACAAAAACAGAAATAGCTTGCGAAACCCAACAGGCTCTGTCGGATCTGTGGAGACAGAAACAGAATTAATGAAATCATTCTTCATCTGAAGACATTCGTCTGAATATTTGTCAAGGAACTCGAAATACCAACTTGGTTTTCTCCTCACTCCAGGCCCTGTCATTGCAAATGGATTGATTTCCAATAGGGAATTGAAATTTCTAGTGTTGATATTTATCGGCTTTGAAGCATTTGTTTGTCAACTCTAAGCATACGGGGCTCGATTGGGGTCATCTATATATAGAGCATGGAAACAGGCCCTTTGGTCCAAATCGTCCATGCCGACCAGATATTCTATCATCATCTACTCCCATTTGGCTCCATATCCCTTGAAACATTTCCCCTTCAATTACCCATTCAGTTGCTTTGTAAATGTTGTAATTTCATCATTCTCCATCATTTCCTCTGGTATTTCATTCCATGCATGTGCTACCCTTTGTGTGAAAGAAGTTTTACCCTTTAAATCTATCCTGTCCCACTCTAAATCTATGCTCACTACCTCTGGACTCCCACACACCAGGGAAAAGACCTTGTCTATTTGCAATATCCATGACCTTGGGATTTTATAAACCTCTATAAGGTCACCCTAGCCTCCAAAGCTTCATTAAGACCAGACCTATTCAACGTTTACCAATAGTTCAAACCCTCCAAACCTGGCAGCATCCTTGCAAATATTTAATGAACCGTTTGAAGTTTTACACCGTGCTTCCTTTCGAAGTGAGACCAGAATTACACACAGTTTTCCCAAAAGTGACCTAACTAATGTCCTGTACAGCTGCAACATGACCACAACACACATAATAAATGTTCTGACTAATAAAGGAGCAGATATTGAACATCTTCTTCACTATTGCACCTACCAAAGTCTCCACTTCCAAGGAACTATGAAACTGCACTTGAAGGTCTCTTTATTCAATAACACTCCCCAGCATCTTACCATGAAGTTAGTGAGATGTGATTTCCAATGTACAGAACCATGTTGAAAATCTCTATTCAGACCTTGCCTATACAAATGCAGGGTACATATAAATTCGTCAGGCTTCCCTCCAACACTTGCCGACCACAAATGTAACACTCATTGATCTATAGTTCCCCGACTTTTCCTTACCACCTTTTTTGAAATAGTGGTACTACATTAGCCAACCTCCAGTCTTCCGACACCTCATTTGTGACTATTGATTATCCAATTATTTTCACAATGGGTCAGCAATCACTTCCCTAGCTTCCCACAGATTTCGAGTGTACACCTGATCAGGTACTGCGGATTTTTCCAACTTGATGTATTTTATGACATCTATCACTTCCTCCAGTGTTATATGGAAATGCTTTAAGATGCCACCATCTATTTCCTCCCATTCTATACCCTCCATGCCTTTCTCCACACGAAACACTGATGCAAAATCCGCGTTTCGTATTCCCCCCCACCATCTCCTGCAATTCCACACAGAATTCTCTCCTTAAAAGCCCTTTTGTCCTTAATGTATTTATGAAATCCCCTTAGATTCTCCGTAACCGTATTTGTTAAATTTATCTTATATCCCCTTTTGTAATCCTGCTGTTCCTCTTAAGTACACCCCTGCTCTTCAATGGATTCACTCAACCTCTGCTAACTACACTTGATGTATGCTTCATTCTTTTTCTGAACCAAAAACTAGACCTACCAGCTTTACCTTTGCCCAAACAGGAACATTCTCTTTCTGGACTCTCGTTATCTCGTGTATGAAGGCTTCTCATTTTCCAGCTGTTTCTTTTCGTGAGAACAGCGTCCTTCAATTAACTTTTGAAATTTCTTGCCTAATGGTCTTCCTCCAATTTTGAACTTGAACATTTAGATTCAGTCGATACTTTTCTGTCATTATTTTAAACTAACAGAACTCAAGTCTCTGACCCCAAACTGCCCCCCCAACTATCCCTCGGTCACTTGCCCTGCCTTCTTTGGAGGTCAGGTTTTGTACGTTCTCTTGAAAATACATCCACATTCTGAATCAGAAAAAATTAATAGGCAAACTTAACAAATTCTTTTTCATCGAAGCCCTCAATAAAGTGGAAGTCCTACTCTATCTTTGGAAAGTTAAAATCACCTCCAATTACCACACTACTATTCTTACAATTAACTGAGATCCCTTTACAAATGTGTTTCTCTATTTCCTACTAACTCTTGAGGGGTCTGTCGTACAGTACCAAGAAGGTAATCAGTTCAATTTTATTTCTCATTTTCAAACAAATAACTAGATGTATTCCCAAGAATATCTTCGCTAAGGGCAGCCAAAATGTATTCACTAATCAAAAAGCAAATCCCCATCTTCTCTTGTATCCTTTCTTTCCTTCCTACAGGATTTCTATCTTGCAAATTAATCTGCCGGCCATATCCATCCCTGAACCACATCTTTGTAATTGCTATGACATTCCAATCTCATGTTTCTAACAACACCCTCAGTTAATCTATCTTCCCTGTTGGGCATCTTGTCTAGAAATAAATGCAATTTAATTTGTCAGTCCTGTTTCATTCTCTGCTTTTTTCCTGCCTGCCCTGAATTTTCCCAGCTGTACCAATCTCAGTCTGTTCTCTTTCCTCACTATCTCCCTGTCCACAACCAACGACCCATTCCTCCCCCAACCCCCCCCCCCCCCCCAGATGCACAACGTCCTTGCATGCCCCACTCCATCCTTAATAGTTAAATATTCCCGAGCAGCTCTCGCAAATCTGCCTGAGAGTTAATTAGTTCTCTTCCAATTCATGCGCAATATGTCCTCCTTGTACTGGTCACTACAGCAGAGAAAAGTTTCCAAATATCCAAAAATGTGAACTCTTCTCCCCTGCATCAGCTCCTTAGCTACGTATGCATCGGCTCTATCCTGCTATTCCTACACTCAGTTGCCCGTGGCAACTAGAGTAATCCAGATATTACAAACCTCAAGGCTCTTCTTTCAATTTCATGCCAATCCTCTTACACTCGCCCTTCAGAATTTCATCCGTTTTCCTTTCTAAGTCGTCAGTTCCAATGTACAAAAAGACCTACTGTTTGTTCTACTCCTCTTTGAGAATATTCTGCATCCTCTCCGAGATATCTTTGATCCTGGCACCAGTGAGGCAACATGTGCTCTTGGGCACAGAAACGTCTGTCTGTTTCTCTGACGAGAGAGTCCACTATCACAGTCGATCAGTACCTGACGTTACTCTTTTTACATTCAAACCAGTCTTGATGCCAGAAACGTGGCTGTTCATGCTCCATTCCCCTCAGAGTCCATCATCCAGTACGTTTTCAAAAACAGCATATCTATTCAAGATATGGATAGCCACATTAGAATCCTGCACTACTTATCTCCCTCCCCTAGCTGTCCTGGAGCTAACCCATCTACCTGACTGTATCTGTGGTTTTTCACTCTTCCTGAAACGGCCATCCATCTCACAGCCCAGCTCCTGAAAATTCCTTATCACTTCAAACTGCTGCTTCAACTGATCCATGCAGTCTGATCGGATTCGCAACCAAACACACTTACTGAAGCCATAATCATGAGTAACATGGAAGCTACAGCGAACTTTGGTAAGGATCTAGCAGAAGTATTGTGTACAGTTCTGGTCAACACATGATAGGAATGTAAACACTCACAGAAACGCATCAATCTTCAAAACGCTGATGAGAGATGGGAAGAGCGACGGAGTTTAATATGGGGAAAAGGTTAACTATGAAAGAGTGGAGATAATCCCGTGCAAGTAAAGGTCCAAAAATGGTTCTCTCCAAAAAAGGATATCAGTCTCCACTTACTATGGGGAAAGCAAATATTCAGATCACATCATCTTCAGCAGAACTGAAGCACGACGCATTTATACAGTCCAGCAAGCCTTGATAGTTTTCTGCGATGCATCTGGTATTTGCTACACATGTCTGCTACTGTCAGTGGTGGAGGAAGTGGATGCTTGTGGATGTAATGCCAATCAAGCGGGCTGCCTTTTCCTGGATGGTGCTGAAAATGTGTTGCTGGAAAAGCGCAGCAGGTCAGGAAGCATCCAAGGAACAGGAGAATCGACGTTTCAGGAGAATCGAACCTCATTCCTGAAGAAGGGCTTATGCACGAAACGTCGATTCTCCTCTTCCTTGCATGCTGCCTGACCTGCTGCGCTTTTCCAGCAACACATTTTCAGCTCTAATCTCCAGCATCTGCAAACTTAGAACTGTTCATGTTCATATTTAAGTATTGTATATTAGAACCGTTCTTGTCTATATGTAAATATTGAAATGTGCTGGAGCTGTTTCAGTTAATATATAAAAATTGTGAATTGAAACTATTCCAGTTTATGTTCAAATATTACTTATATTTGAGCTGCGGCAGTTAGTACATAAACATTACTGTGTATTGGAGCTGTTGCTGTTAAATGTAAATGAGTGTATGTTGAAGTTATGCCTACCTCCTGTCGATCAGCAAGAGTGGATCTAATGTGTGGTTTGGCTGCTGAGCCCCTCCAGAGCTGTGGGATGGATTTGCAATTACAGCGCTGGCCAGAGGGGCGGCAACACAAAGCAGCAGCAGTCACGTGTTAGGGGTAGTGGGGAATGATCAGGCAGGGAATCCTGGTCTCTGTTTATTGTAGTGTAAACACACATTCTGGAATTGGGGACAGTAATTGAAAAGCACCAGGGGAAGATAGAGAGAGTTAGAGAGGGACTCAAGATTGCAATAGGGAGAGAATTCAATACAGAATAATGTTGATAGGATTGAATAGACAGTAACAATGAGAGGGTTTAATAGGGAGTCATAGGGAGAGGGTTAAATACAGATGACGGGACGGGTTTTTTAAAAAAAAGGAATAAGGAAAGGTGGAAAATGGAACTATATTGGAAGAAGATTGAATATAATTGAGGGACGAAAGGGTTAACTACAGTGAAAGGGAGAGGATTTAATATCAAGTAGCATGGAGAGGATTAAACAGGGAATAACGCAAAAAGAGTTCATTATAAAGGAATAGATATGCTGGAATAAGAAGCGTTATGATACAGCGGAGAATCTTTCTGCTAATTAAACTAAGCACAGAGAAAAGCTCACCTCAACGCATAATCTAGTAAATTATGAGTGACAGAGAACTTCGCAAATTCCAATATTTGAAGAAAACATTCAATAGTATTCTATAGCTCGAAAGGGAATATTAAACAACAACTATTTACAAGTCTGAGCCTCCTTACTCTTAAAGATCTGTTATCTCCTTTCAAATCGGTGACAATATTTTGATACAATAAAAGCCCCTATTAAAACTGCGTCAGCTGAATTTTCAGAACAAGCCACCGTCTGTTGGTGTCGGTGCCTGTCTTATTTCAGCTGAAGATCGCCCTGCGTCATCTTCGGTCTTTTGTTCCAAAGATGGTTCCTATGAAAAGGTAACTTTGATAGATTCTGTTTTGCTTGCAGATACTCTGATGATGGCAGTTGGTCGCTCTCGCTTGCTAACTGTCCAAAATGCCGGCTTTTTTATACTACAAAACATCATATATTCTCATCAGTTAAATATTGTCAAAACAATAAAATTAAAATTTGATTGGAGTTTAGAAACTTGGAGAATCATGGAAACTGTATGATTAAATTTGAACTGGTGTGAACATAGCAATCAAATGTTAGGTATTTTCAATGTTCCAGTATCCTCTGAGACTGGTAGTTATTCACATGACAGTTGTCTGCAATACTGTTGCACTAAGTGTTCTGCCATTCTTGTTTTTTTCTTGCTTCCCGCCTTTTTAAATAGTTTGGTTACTCTTACCACCCTCCAATCCATTCGACCTTCTCCTGAGTTGTCAGAAGTTTGGAAGATGATCACTGGAATTCAATATTACCAAGGGCACTGTATTTAACACTCTCCGGGGGAATTATCATGGCCTGGTGATTTCACAGCGTTTAACCACTTTAATTTCCCAATAATAACCCTTCTTTTTACATTTGGCCCTTTAACTAAAGCCTTCACAACTGAACATTTCTGGGACGTTATTTGTGAAGCAAAAGCCACATATATATGCTTAATTCTTCTCCCATTTCAGTTTACCTCTCCTTTATACTTTCCCCTCATTCTGAATTAAAGGGATTCACCTTTGAAATCACATTTGTCTAAAATGTCACACATCGTCAAAAACTTTACAGTCATTGTCTTTCGGTCCCTGTACGTTTATTCTCACGTTAGATTGCTCCACTCTTGACAAATCTTTTCATCTTCTCTTTCTGACTTCTGAACTGCTCCTCAAGCTGAGGCTTGTCTTTTTTGTGAACATTTTAGACATTCCCTCTTTGGATTCAATAGTATTCATGATGTCTTTTGCAATCTCTAGCCGAGATACCTTTCCCCTCTTCAAATCAAAAATAACAAAAACGTCATACGCATATGTAGGCGCTGAAGGAGAATAGTTACTTAAAATATCATATGAAAAGAAACAAACATTTGAGTTTGAGCCTATCGAGCAAACAAACCAAAGGCATTTCTTATTTGCAGAAAATTATATGTCCATACAATTGAGACATCAGGAGAGAGAGAGATAGAGAGAGAATAGGTTTTATTTGTCAATTCAACCATTTCCAATGATACAGTAAAAACGAAACAGCGTTCCTGCAAGACCGACGGTGCTAAACGAACAGCACAATCTACACAATCGTACACGGCATAAAGTGCATAAGAAATGCAAAACACGAAAGCTAGAAGAATGAAAAATAATCGACTTTTTCTAGCAGCAACTTGAAGCCGTGCAAAGAATTTCAGATGGAAAAGAGTCCAGTCATACTGTGTTAAGGAGCCTGGTGGCTTGTGGGAACGAACTGTTGCAAGTCTGGCCGCGAGAGACTGAATGCTTCGGTATATTCTGCAAGCAGGAGGGTGAAGAGTGAACGATAGGTGTGTAGGAGCATCCATAATGCTCTGAGCCTGTTGGACGCAGCGTTTTCCGTAAAAATCTGGAATGGAGTGAAGGAGTTGCGACAACTGAACGGTCCTTCATTAACACAAAGACTTTGGACGTTAGTATTCCCCTATTCTGCTTTGACTGCAAATGCCTAATTCTTACTGCACTCCTGAGCACATTGTCCTGATATTTATGTCACACTAGTTCGAGGTCAACTCCTTGCTCTGGAAATTCTATCAAATTCTGGCAAAGAGCGTCTTTCACTGAGTTCTTCATTTTTCAGGCAGTATTGATATTTTCTTGACCTGCATCCAGGGGGAACAAGGTGATGAACACAGAATCCTGCTCACGGAACTGCTCAGAATGAACCTCACAAGTGATATCTTGGTTCTTGTTTCAAACTCCTAGTGATGAGGAATTCTGCCAGGAGACTTTGACACTTTCCTGTTTTATTGCTGCTCCAGACAGAAATGATTAATTATTTCACTTCATGTGCATATTCCCTCCATATTAGCCATTGCTCATCCTCTGCCAATTCTTTTAGAAAGGTATTATTGCCAACTTATTCATCAATTCCTCCTTGTTCTCTTCATTTAGATTCTGGATCGCAGTTTCAGGTTTAATTTCTTCACTGTCCTGCTGAATAAACAATTCTACCATTTTAAGTCACTCCTTAAAATGTACCCCAAACAATAAGATTGTAAATTAATACCATATCATTCCATATAACCACTCCACGACATACTCTTCTCCTGGTTCTTGCTCTACATGTTGGTCTAAACAACATCCGATAAAGACTTCAGGATATTGTCCTATTTATAGTTTGGTTTGTCAAACAAATATACATATCACAGTCAATCATGATTGCAGTTGTATAGTACATGCATGGTGTTAAATGCCTTCCTGGATGTCCCCAGTACTGTTTGGACCCTATAGACAAACCCCATCAGCACATACTGTTGTTTGGGACTCCCTCCCACCAACCATACAGGTTCTACTAATTCTGTGCATGTTAACATAGGGCAGTAGGGTGCAAGAAATCTGCTTCACTTATTTATTGGAGGAGAGACAGGAGGAGATTGCTGTATCAGGGTAGATGGAATTAAAGGGATTTATTCTTTGTTTTAATGGGGACATTCTTTGGAATTCTGGAGCAGAAGTGTCTTCGGCGTTGCAGTTCAAAATCTTGTTGAGTTTAGCAAGCACGGTTCAGTTGACAGTTTGGAAGAGCATCTGCAATCTTCGTATTTGTCACAAGAGGGCTAGAATATACGAGCAGGGGCGTATTGCTGAAACTGTATTTGGCTCTGGTCAGAATACATTCGGAATATTAGGAGCAGCTGTGGAATCCATAGCTATGGAAGCATGTGCTGGCTTTCCAAGCTGTTCAGAGAATGTTTCCAAGAAGGAGTCCAGGGAAGAAGGATTTGTGATATCAGGTGCAGTTGAGGACCCTGGGTCTGCACTCAGTGGAGTTCAGAAGGATTGGGGAGGGAAATCTCATGAAGCTTGCAGAATACTGGGAAATCTGGATACATTGGACATGGAGAAGATGATTCCACTGGTAGGAGAGAGTAAGAATCAAAGACAAAGCCTCATAGTGAAGGGACGTCTCTTCTGGATTACAATGAGGAGGAATTTCTTTAAACAGTGATTGGGGAAATTGTGGAACTGGTTGTCGCAGAAGGCTGTCAGGCCCAAGTCACTGACTGCACGAAGGGCAGAGATAGATCGGCAAAAACTGAAAGACATGAGGATGCGGTGAACTAGAATCAAAAGCAGAAGTGGCATGAAATCGGTTTTTCGGTCAAAGTCAGAGTTTTGAACAGTAAATAAATTAACATTTATGGTGACTGTTACAGTCAATGGAGCTGAGTCCATAAGAAGATCAGTCATGATCGTAATTAATACAGGAGCCGGCTTAAAGGGTCAGATAGAATGCTCCTCTTTCTTGTGTTCACATGATGGAGTGCTGGGGCAGACTTGATGGAGCTAACGTTTTAATTCTGCTCCGATATCCAATGGGTAGAAAATGGACAACAGGGTGAAGAATCAGGGAGGCTGCAAGGATAGAAAGAAGACATTGCGAGTAAGGGCAGAGTGAAGGATGGGGCTAGGACTGGAGAAGGATCTAAAGGTGTGTCATGGAAATCAGGAGCCAGGATCGCTGGAAATCGTTGAGTAAAGTAATTCATTGGAAGTTTCTTTGTGAGACAGCTTTTGTTCCAAAGTTACAATATCTGGCTTGCAGGGGAATATCGATTGTTCTCATGAACACTTGATCAATTGTTACATTTAAATTTAAACCTGAGACCTGTGATGAGCTAACAAGTTTTCAACTGCTTCGTTGAAATCTTCCTGGTTTGTGAATGTTCATTGGAAATGCATTCACTGTGATCCTATTCTATCGAAAACGTGGTTAGGATGACGGCTTTCTCTGTGCAGAAGTGTGTCTGTGGTTTTTGGTGAAAGAATAATAAATTGCTGCATTTTATCATCTGAACTCTTGTATCAAATAAATGCTGCAAGATACAAAACATTGGTCCTCTAACGTGTGTTATGGCATCAAGTTCTGGTCTTGCATCGGTGAAGATGTTAATGTAATCTGTTTCTGCCCAAATACCTTGCGGGCAATCACAAAGAATATAAGGTCATGTTTTGACATCAACTGTACAATGAAGTGCACATGTTACTGACGATCGTCCCAAACTCAAAGCTAGTATTCCAGAAAAAAAAACCCTCCTGGCATAAAATCAATGAACTTTCAAGTTGTACAAATCAGAATTATTCCTAGAGTACAAAACCTCCTTGCAACCAAATATTATAAATTAATCTCGTTCCATTTGCCAGCTTTGGGACTATAACCTCATATCTTTCTATTTATAAACACATCCTGATACCATTGAAATTTCGTAAAGACCTCGGCTATTTATCTTTTCTAGGTCCTTCTGTAAACGTTTGCAATTCACCTCTCACCCTGCAATGCAGGTGGTTGGTCATGGCATGACGGCTGCTGAAGAGGTATTTCACAACGAAACGTTGTTTGTGCCAATCTGGACTGGGACTACCGTGTCTTCATTTTCCATAGTTTCCCGTTCTGGTCCCTGCTCCAAATCCCCTTCTCCCCACCTGTTCCACCCACACCTCACCCACCCTCCACCACCACCGCACTCCCTACTCCAAATGTCCTGAAGGCTGACGCCTGCACTTTTGAAGCATTATGCCATTGTGGGTTCCGTCAAATCAGGATTAATCATTCAGAATGAGACAGTTAGCCATTTTAGTTTATCCACTGCTGCTGCTTGATGCTAACAAAGCAAGACGTTGAATTTATAAACAGGGAAAAAAACAAGAAAACGTGTGACTTCGCTGTCCTTCCCTGGTGAGTGCAGCACAGTTTCATCAGAATAATAGCTGGTGTATAATTGTTCAATGACGAGGGAGTGAAATGACAGAAAGCCCAGTGTTGCATATCTGAAATTTGTAAGAAGCTGAGAGGAGTAAAGTTACCAGGAGAATAAGGAAACATGCTGAAATGAATGGGCAGAAAGACCTCCTGCTCCTTTTTGAACCAAAACTAGGATCATCATCTCTAAGTTTAACAATGTTCAGAAAACCTTTCAAGACTAATTGGAAGGAAAAAAAAATCATAATTCTCTGCATTATGATCTACAGACTATTTCTTACTTACGCACTCACTCACTGAAATTATCCTTCCCCTTTTCAGCATTCTATGGCATTTTTCTATTTTATTGTCACACTCCGTGCTCTGTTATTTATAAACGATGCACATAATCCATCATTTCAATCGTTGATAGGCATTACAAAGAGCTGTATTTCGAGTAACAATTCTTGTGGCACCCACTACTACCAGCCTGATAACCTGAAAATGGCATGTTTATTCTCAGATTCTTCTTTTCTCCTTTATCTGTCCTCACAGCAAGCTCTATATCCCCATCACTGCCTGGGCTCACGAACAAAGCTAATCACCTCCGGTATGAACAGTAAAAACATTTGACAATTCTGCATCCTACTAAGTGTAACTCCTTACCTGGCCTTACCTCTTCCATGTCCCGTCAAGCTCTTCCATCCCATTATCAGTCAGTTGTGTTCGGTTTAATCACTGTACATGTCCAGTACACTGCAGATAATCAAGTATTGTTCACTCCAGCCTGCTTCTGTACATATTGTGCGTGTCGCGATCAGCCTCTGTACATGTCCAGTGCACAACGGGTGACATAGAATGTTTCATTCCCTTTCCAGCTGTACAGTTCATGTGTAACTCAGAGTCAGCTCTGGCACATTGAGGCTTCATCCTGGTAGGAGGAACTGTATTAATTGGAGCTTATGAAACTATTGAGGATGTATTTCAGTGTAGTACCTAACAAGGTGAGGAATTGTATTGCGAAGTTGGATTTGTTAAAAACTGCAATGTGTTATCTCAATTAAGTTACTAACATTCCTTCACGGAACAGCCAGTTGGTATGCAGGATGTGGAGGTTGAAGTGTAGAACGGGGGTGGACAAAGCGAAAAATCACACAACACCAAGTTGTTGTCCAACATGTCTATTTGGAAGTATTGGATTTCACAGTGCTGCTCCTTCATCAGGTAACTTGTGGGACAGTATCACAAGACACAGAATGTGAAGCAAAAGATCACTGAGTTATGCAATTAAATCAAAATATTGAACACTCACACCCACGAAGCACACTCTCACAGGCTTTTCCACCATCACATTCAGGCTCACATTCTACCAAATACAAACGCACACAAACGCACACTGACTCGCATGCACACTCCCTCTCTCTCTTTCACTCTCCCTCTCTCTCTCTCTCTCTCTCTCACACACACACACACACACGTCTATGGGACGAATTTCCATTTGCAAATACATTTTATTTATGCTCAAAAAGCACACAGCCTGCAGGTAGTCAATTCATATAGCGTTTTAGCCAATTTGGAAATAGAACCTATCTGACTCAAGATTGGTATACAGACAGATTCTAACTTCACAACTTTCCTACATTTTCTGGGCTGAAATGTCTCTTCTTTAAAAAGAAACCTTCAATTATCTCGAGAATGTGATTTAAAAGAAGGTCTGGACCTTTACATATTAATGAACCGACGCATCCAAACCATTGTAAATGATTAAAGACTTGTCACTAATCTAGGTTCGTTCAAGATATTGATTGAATTTTATGATACTGTGATCTTTTGCTATAAATTCTGTGAGTCACGATTTTATCCCACCAATTACCTGATGGAAAAGCAGCACTCTGAATCTTAGTACTTCCAAATAAACTTGTTGGAGGAAAACCTAGCGTTGTGCGATTTTTAACACTGTCACAAGAGGAAGCCAAATTGAGGAAAACAGTTCTCAGATAGACTATTAACAACCAGAATTTCATTACCAAATGGCCAGAGTTTAGAGAAAGTCGACACTGAAATGAGATCTCAGCATGGGACGGATGGTGTTTTGTATCAATGATGGCAGATATGCAATTTTCAATGTTTGTTATTAACCGAATGAGGCTCACATAATCCAATAAACTCCAAAAAAAAATCTGTGTCAACTGTGGTTTAAGTCACTTTCCCATCTGTTTTTCCAAATTCTTGAAAAGGAATTGGGACGTGATGTGACAGTCCCCCAGGCAATGCCAGCTGTTACACAGGAAAGGCTTTGGGAAATATTGAATCATTTTTTAAAACGGGGGGAGATTGCCTGACAAAAATATTTTTGCCAAAAATGCACCTTCTAATTAAGACACCACAAAAAATATTTTACATCGTCCTCCCGATTGTAACAATTCCTGATGAGTGCCTTGTATCATTGAATTTGTGTAAATCTGTCTTGAGGATTCCATGCAGTTTTGTTATGCAATTCACAGCGATACATGGACATGTGGCTACTCTCACACACTGGTAGATGATCGGTAATCTAGTCTCAGATTACAGATGACCTTGTCGAATCTCCATCACCGCAGACTAGCAGGATTTGCCTGGGCAATTGAAATTTCCCTTTGGTTAATCATTTTGTCTGGCAACCTTCTAAACATCTGCATTCCAATCGGAGATTAGAGAGAGTTTCGTTGGTGGAAGTAAAATATTCACTTTGGTTTTCTCGTGTGAATAACCGTTAGGTTTCTTCTGTTGTCTGAAGATAATAGTTAACTTGTAGGCATTTTTGCAACCACAAACTTTTTTTAAAAAAGTAAACAATTTTATACACTGGCACGAGGCTGAATGTGTTTGTGCAACAATAAACTTCGGTCCTTTTTTTCCGATTGTATGCAACCCAGCTTTTTGGAATCAGATTTCAAGTAAAACACGCTTCACACGGAAGACTTTAATTTCATTTTTAACTGTGAGTCACTTCTTGTAGCCCTTGGAACACCCTGCAACCGGGTGGATGTATAGATAGATCTGTGCTCAGAGACTGAGTCAATTAGATTACTTTGAAGAGAAAGGTTCGCGTTGGGATTTAAAATAAAACAGAATAGACTACGTAAAGCTGAGTATATTGACCCAGGTGTGTGCTAGATCCAGAAAAAACGTCATTGCAGTTATGTTTTAAAAGTGGAAATCACAACTGACTTAACCAAGCGTTAAATACAGGTATTCTGGTGTCAGTATGATACAAGGGATGGTTTTTGGAACTACACCAGAAATGGTGTTCGGTATACTCCATAAAATCTATTTTCATTAAGTATCTTGCTGAGCTGGAAGATTTGTTTTCAGATGTTTGGCCACCGAAGACATCAGTCAAACTAACTGGAAACTTGCCACCAGGAGACATGAACAGCAAATAACCAGAAAATGTTGCGACCCACGATCTGTAGTTTCCATACATAAAGACAAAGAAGGACACCACATTGACTGGAAAAGCACACACATGCTAGTACTGACAAAACAGAGACACACATGAGAATTCTTAGAGGCATGGCATTCTAACCGGAACTCTAACAATAAATATGTCGACTTAGATCCCATCTACCTTACCTTGAAATAATAGCCAGAAATGAAATCACCCACCTCAAGAAACCAACACTTATAAATAGAGAGGCGGGATATCTCAGCAGCCCTTCACCGAGACTGTCACAGATGATTTTATCGAACCATGGTGACGAAACACCTGAAAATTAACCTTCCAGCTCAACGAGGTGCAGTCTCAATAATCGCTGACCTGTTTTCTTTCTTTCCAATTTATAGGGTAGGCTTGGATTAATTCCTTTACAAATTGTGTGTTCAATGCCTCTGAATCTGTGTCATGAGTACACAGTTTGTATTATTCTATCTTATCATCATTTGTTTTGTCATGAACTGATGTCATAGAGTCATAAAGATGTACACGTCTTGGGAATTTATGCACCTTTAACCGTTTCAAGATATCCAGCACTTGCTCCTCTGTAATCTGGACATTTGGCAAGGTGTCACCATCTATTTCCCTACAGTCTACATTTTCCATATCCTTTCCTACAGTAAATACTGATGCAAAATATTCATTTTGTATCTCCTCTATTTACTGTGGCTCCACACAAAGGTCACCTTGCTGATCTTTGAGGGGACCTATTCTCTCCCTAGTTACCCCTTTGTCCTTAACATATTTGTAAAATCCCTTTGTATTCTACATAATTCTACTTGCCAACGCTATCTCATGTCCAGTTTTTGCCCTCCGAGTTTCCCTCTTAAGTATAATTCGACTTCCTATATACTCTTCCAAGGATTCACTCGATCTATCCTGTCTGTACCTGACATATGCTTCCTTCTTTTTCTTAACCAAACCTTCAATTTCTTTAGTCATCCAGCGTTCCCTATACCTACCAGGCTTCCCTTTCAGCCTGCCAGGAATATACTTTCTCTGGATTCTTGTTATCTCATTTCTGAAGGCTTCCCATTTTCCAGCCGTCCCTTTACCTGCGAACATCTGCCTCCAATCAGCTCTCGAAAGGTCTTGCCCAATACCGTCAAAATTGGCCTTTCTCCAATTTAGAACTTCAAATTAAGATCTGGCCTATCCTTTTCCATCACGATTTTAAAACGAATAGAATTATGGTCGATGGCCCGAAAGTTTTCACCCACTGACAGCTCAGTTACCTGCCCTGCCTTATTTCCCAAGAGTTGATCGCGTTTTGCACTTTCTCTAGTAGGTACATCCACATACTGATTCAGAAAATAGTCTTGTATGCACTTATGAAATTCCTCTCCATCTGAACCTTTAACACTATGGCAGTCCCAGTCGATGTTTGGAAAGTTGAAATCCTCTACCATAACTACCCTATTATTCTTACAGATAGCTGAGATCTCCTTTCAAGTTTGTTTCTTAATTTCCCTCTGACTATTCGGTGGTCTATAGTACAATCCCAATAAGGTGATCATCCCTTTCTTATTTCTCAGTTCCACCCAAATAACCTTCCGGGAATATCTTCCCTCGGCACAGCTGTAATGCTATCCCATATCAAAAATGCCACTCCCCCTCCTCTCTCGCCTCCCTTTCTATCCTTCCTGTAGCATTTGTATCCTGGAACATTAAGCTGCCAGTCCTGCCCATCCCTGAGCCATGTTTCTGTAATTGCTATGATATCCCAATCCGATGTTCCTAACTATGCCCTAGGTTCATCTGCCTTCCCTGTTAGACCCCTTGCATTGAAATAAATGCAGCTTAATGTACTAGTCGTTCCTTAGCCCTGCCTGCCCTGAATGTTTGATTCACTTCTGTTCACAACTGTACCAGTCTCAGATCGATCTCTTTCCTCAACTATTTCCCTGGGTCCCACCCCTTCCCCACCCCCCCCACCCCCACCACCGTACTAGTTTAAATTCTGCCAAGCAGTTCTAGCAAATTTCCCTGCCAGTGTATTAGTCCCCTTCCAATTTAGGTGTAATTCATTCTTCTTGTACAGGTCACTTCTACCCCTAAATAGATTCCAATAATCCAAAAGTGTGAATACTTCTCCCATACACCAGCTCCTCAGCCATGCATTCATATGCTCTATCCTCCTATTCCTGCCCTCACTAGCTCGTAGCACTGGGAGTAATCCAGAAATTACTAACCTTGAGAACCTCTTTTTTAAATTTCTGTATAACTCTCTGTAATCTCCTTTCAAAATCTGAACATTTTGTCTTCCTATATCGTTGGATGCAATGTGGATAATGACCTCTTGCTGATCCCTTTCCCCCGTGAGAACATGCTGCACCCTCTCTGAGACATCCTTGATCCTGGCACCAGGGAAATGACACACCATTCTGCTTTTTCTCTGCTGGCCACAGAAACTACTGTCTGTACCTCTGACTACAGAATCCCCGAACACAATTGATCTCTTGGAAGCCGACGTACCCCTCGTTGCATTAGAGCCAGTCTCAATACCAGAAACTAAGCTGTTCGTTCTTCGTTCCCCTGAGAATCCATCACCCCCTACATTTTCCAAAACAGTATACCTGTTTGAAATGGGTATATCCACAAAATACTCCTGCCCTAGTTGCCGACCTCTCTCACCCTTCCTGGAGTTAGCCCATCTATGTGACTGTAACTGAGACTTCCCCCCTTTTTGTAACTGCCATCCATCACATACTGTTGCTGTTGCAAATGCCTCATCGCTTCTATCTGTCTCTACAACCTATCCACTCGATCTGACAAGATTCACATCCAACAGCATTTATGGCAGATATAATCCGCAGTAACTCTTAAACTCTCTTTAAACTCCCACATCTGACAAGAAGAACATATCACTGCAAAGGCCATTTTTGCTCCTTCACAATCTGCAGACCCAGAAAATAACACCGTGTTACTCCTCTACAAAGCACTGCACCAGGTTAAATTAATAGCTATGACTTATATTTTAAGTTTAATCAAGAGACCTATCTCCAGAAACGTATAATCAAGAAAGAACCCACTGTATTCACTAAAACAGCCTTTCTCTTGGACAGACGTAAAACAAAAATTAACTTATCTGATTCTGTGCTGTGAATTTCGCTCAAACCAGTTCCTCCAAGATTATTTGTGAAATTCTCTGTTTGTTAATTTTCCCAGATGCACTCTGATGTCCAGCGAAATACGAATTCAAAAACAGCAAAGGCAGTAACTGTGCAGGTTCTCTCTCTCTCTCTCTCTCTCTCTCTCTCTCTCTCTCTCCTGCACTGTCCTCACCATGTCCTTCCGTTCATTCAAGTAAAATTTGCAACGTTGTGTCTTTCTGATTTGACAAGAGATCACGTTGTTCAAAACCAAAACAAACAGAGTTCTGATCCATCACAACGTATTAGGGTCGAGCTTCCGGTTTGTTCTGTAGTTACATCAGCTCATATCCGACTGAAGGAATGCTATTAAACCCAAAGCCTAATTTGTGAGGAACTGATTAACTGATACCACAATAGATCAGACACACCCAGCTCCAGTCATCCAGATCAATGTTACGGCCCAGACCTTGGCGAGACATCTACGGTGGGAATTAAATCCATATTAACTCTTCCCTAAACGATTCCTCTCTCAATCCGGACCTCATCCAAACTGAAATAAAATTTCCCCGCCCGTTCAAGACTTGTCGTCGTGCTACTACACAAGTAAGTGGGTGGATTACAGCTGCAATGCTGTGCACAGTGCTGTTCACCACTTAACAGGAAGAACACAATTACACTGGGATGAACACAGAAGAGACTTACAATCAAATTACTAGAGCTTGGAAATTACAGCAGCGTTGAGGGACAGGATACAGCTTGTTTTCTGGAGAACAGAGGTGAATGAGAGATGATGCAGTTGAGGTGCACAAACCCACGAGGATTTTCATACAGACCTGTTACCAAGAACGGAAAGGAACATTTACCACGGGACACACAGTGAGGCTCTTTGCTGAAGGATTATATGATTCTTGAGGGCTAACCCCTCCATCCAGATGGTGGTGGTGTGTCTGGACGTCATTTCCTACTTTGGGGTCTTCAGGTGGCAATTCTCAATTCATTTAAAGGCAATCAGGATCTTGAACTGAAATGAATTTGCTTTCAAGACTGTAGACTAGGTGTTGGAAATTGGAGTGCGAACAGGGAGCCGGTTCAGATTTGTTTGAGCAAGTAGCACCTGTCCTAAGTTTGCAAATTTAAGTTCTTGTCTACGGAGAAAACAGAATGAACATTTTGAGACCAGTAACCCGTCAGAAGAATTTTTTCGGTGAAGAGTGGTTTCAGACAGGAATTTCTCCACCAATGCTGCCATACTTCTTGTGTTCCGCAAGTTGCTTTTGTTTCAGTTCTACGTGTCCATGAAAAAAAAACTATTTGATTTATAATTACAACATTTAAAATCCTAACCAGCCTCTCAGTAGCAATTCCTAGAATCATAGAAGCCCACCACACAGAAGAGATGATTCGGTCCATCAAGCGTATGCTATCAAAGCTACACTGAAGGTACACTTGTCCAATGCTACTGTGCAGTTGGATGAGAGAACAAAATGAGACATCATTTTTTTACCTGGGTGAGGAAAGGCTTATCCCTCAAATTAAGCAAATGTTTTGTTCAGGTTGATAAAACGTTTTTTCTAAATTAACACAAGATTATTCCACCTACTTATGGAAAGTATTTGCACAAAGTCACACACATTTGTCCAAATGAATGCCGCACTTTTGGCCCAAAATGAACACTAATTTAGTTCACAGATTAATATAGGATTTTTGCGCAGATTAATTGAAACCACAGTGCGCCAGTGTAGTCTTCAAGCTTGCTGAGTTTGAGTTTTATCCGAATGAGGATATACCTTCTACAAATAAACAAGGCATCTTCACAATTCGATATTGGAAAAGGATTACAAAAAGGGACAGAGAGGATGGGCCTGACTTGAGCTGACAACTCAGAAGAAACATGCATCAGAATTCACTCAATGAAAAAACAGCTGACTATCTGATATTGATATGTAAGAAGGCAAATCTCTATGTTTGTCACCATCAAATCCTGAATGTCATCAAATTCTGAATAGTTCAGAACTAACCCAATGCTCCAAATGACAACATCAAACAAGCAAATGATGAGAATTCTGCATAAAGCAACTTCGCAGCCCTGTAGCCATTCCATAGCGATCCCAGCGTTCCCCCGAACTCCACCCACCCTCCTCACTCAGTGTTACAATTCAGGACCTGATATCGACATCAATGTAACTATTAGCTTAGCGATCAATAACTTGCTTTCTCTTATTGCAGGTGAGCTGCAGTGGCTCAGAAAATAGACCAAATGTTTTTTTTCCAGTTTAAACAAATGAAGTAATTTTAAAAATATATTTGCTCAGAAAGATGAAACAATCTACGATGCACGCACGCACACACACACACACACACACACACACACACACACACATATGCATACATACGTATATACACACACCTCTAATTCCATTCATTTGTTTGCATATATTTGCAATGTGTACAATTTAGAAACAATACAATAACCAGCAGACAGGAGCAAATGCTCTAATACATCAATCACTGCAATGGCGAGGGGAAGCCACCGGAGGGTGCCAATGTTTCACATTAAAGAGATAAGAGGACCTCTCTCCAGGCCACTCTGGCCTAATTCCCAGACTATCCTCCCTTGTTCCAGAATTCCCAACCAGTCGTACTGCCCCTGCCTCTTTTCCTGATTGAACAGACCAGCAGTCCAACACAGAAAACCCGCCCACCGACCCAGTGCCTTTCCCTGGTTGTATACCTTGTCACCACCCTTTTTCCATGGCTTGTGGAAGGTCAGTGTTTATTCACGGCTGTTCCCCACCTGAGCCAGTCGACTATGGAGTGAAGCACGGATCTTGCTGTCCAATGCTATTGTGCAGTTGGATGAGAGAACAAAATGTAATATCCTAAAATTTGCAGATGATACCAAGCTGGGTGGGTGGGTGAGCTGTGATGAGGATGTCGAGATATTCCATCATGATCTGGGCAGGGTGGTTGAGTGGGCAAACCAATGGCAGTTGCAGCATAATTTCGATAAGTACAATGTTTTCACTTTGAGTGCAAAAACACGAACCTGAATGGGTGTAAAATGGGGGAGGGGAGTGTACAGTTGGACCTGGGTCTCCCCATGCACTAGTTAATGAAGGTAAGCATGCAGGTGCAGCAGGCAGTAAACAAGGCAAATGCGATGTTGGTTTTCATTGCAAGAGGCTTCGAGTCCAGGTGCAGGGCTGTGTCGTTGCAGTTATACAGGGCCTTGGTGAGGCTACCCCAAGAATGTTACAGGCAGTTTTGGTCTCCATTTCTCAGAAAGGGTGCTCTTGCTCTAGAGGAAGGGAGTGTAGGGAAGGTTTACCCACACTCATTCCGGAGATGGTGGGATTGACGTATGAGGAGAGATTGACCCAGTTCGGAATGCTGTCATTGGAGTTCAGACGAATGGGGGCGGGGGGAGGTGTGGGGTGGTTTGCATCCCATAGAGACTTGTACAACTCTAACAGGACTAAACAGGGTAGATACAGGAAGGATATTCCAGTTAGTGGATGCGTCCAGAAACAGGGTTTATAGTCTGAGGTTTCGGGGTGGACCATTTAGGACGGAGCTGGGAATGACATTTCTTCTCCCAAAGAGTGGTGAGCCTGTGGAATTCGTTACCACAGGAAGTAGTTGCTGCAAAAAAACTAAATGTATTGAATAGGCGGCTCGATATAGCGCTTGAGTCGAATGGGACCTAATGTTATGGGGAGAAAGAACGCGATAGTGATCAGATATGATCATGATGAATGATGGGGCAGGCTCAAAGGTTCGAACGGCCTCCTCCTGCTCATATCTTCTCTGCTTCTATGTTTCTGACTTTCTGACTTTCTGACTGCTGCCGAATTGCTTTATCATTCAGTTTGTTGGATTAACTGTGTGCAATTGGCTGCCTTTTTGTGTGTAACTGGATCTATTCTTGTTCGAATATAATTGCATTGATATAGAATATCTGGAGGACACATTATGAATGTACTTTCTGGTTACACATTTTCCTTTATGTTGGCATGTCACCATCTGTCAAATACAGTTTAGGCACTTCTTGTGGCATTTGTAGATGTTTGACCCCGGTAACAACTAACGTTGGAGCATATTTGTTCAGGAGTCTATGCATAAATGAAGTGCCTCCTTTTCTGCCCCATTGAGGGTGGTAGATTAGTTATGTGCATTTGACATGTTTGTCCTGTGGTGCACAATAGCACACAAAAGCAATTGTAGATGTATTTTTATTGGCCAGGCTAAATTGTCCATAGTGTCCAAGGACGTGCAGGTAAGTTGGGTTAACTGTGCTAAATGGAGGTCAGTGGGATAGGGTGGGAATGGATGCTTTTTGAAGCGTTGGTGTGGACTTAAGGGGCTGAATGCCCTGCAACTGTAAGTGGTGGCTCAGTGGCTCGCATTGCTACCTTACAGTGGCAGGGTCCTAGGTTCAGTATCATCCAGATGGGCCTGCTTCAACCCTGCAGGGATTCTATTCTATGATTCATTTGGGAATGGCTCAACTTAATTTCTGATGCCCGCTGAGTGACGTTTCCTTATATTCGAAATCTGGCTGTTGAGCCTAAAGGGGGCTTCTGAAATGTAGGGGGCAAATGAGGTTCATTTGCAATTCTTTACGTAAGTTTGGTACTTGGATTAAAGACCACATCCCTCCAAACTTTTCCTAATCATGTGTCTATCTATGTGTCTTTTAAACATTGTAACTGTGTCCTCGTGCACCACTTCGTCAGGAATCTCACTCCGAATACAAACCACCATGGTAAGATTTACGACATTAGAGTGGTTCTACTTCGAGGACAGAGGTTGTCAGGAGGTTGGAAAGAGTTGTTCAAAATACATAGGGTAAATGGAAGGAAACTTATGATGGTTTCGCGTGAGGGTCAGAGATTGAAATACAACCTGACAGGAGTATTTCAAATTTATGAGGTGCGTAGATAGGTTGGATAGTTGGAGCCTTTTTCTCAGACTGGAAGTATCAAACACTGTCGGGCATAGTTTTAAGGTGAGAGGGGGAAAGGTTAAAGGAGATGTGCAAGGCGGGGTTTTACACAGACGGTAGTAGTTGCTTGTAATGTGCTGCCTTGGGGTGAACAAATTAAACTTTTGAATTAGAAAAAGGATGATTTTTCAAGAACATTCTGAATGTGACTAACTAGCTTTCATTGTGGAGCATATCATAGTGCTGAACTGAGCTGGTTTGTTCAATTAATTCTTCACTTAATGACGTCTCATGGGAATAGAATCTCCTGAATGGATGCTTTCAAATTGTTTAAAGTGAGAGCGCGCTTTCTCAGTGTCAGGTGAATCATTTTGGTTCTCTTGAATGAGAGGGATCCTTGTGTAACGAATCCATGGAGAGATGTCAAGCAGCAGAACAGAAGATACTCGATATACTTTATTCCGTAGAAAAGATTTATTTTCCTCTCCTGGCTGTTTTCGGTATTCCAGGTGAGTTCCTCTGTACTGTTGTGAAATCAATTCATATTTAATCATGGTCTGATGCCTTCGAACCGCTGATAAGTGTTTTTTAAATATATTCCAGATATCTCTGTCACTGCGCTATGAATTCAGATGGATCAATCAAATGATAATTTATGTTTGCTGTTTAAATTGCACTGCAGAAGTGTTGTCATAAAAATGAATCACAAGTTGAGCGATTAACACATATTGAACATTATTCATCAGGAAAGTGATGGAAGGTGTCAGCAACAGTGCTATCAAGCAGCACCTGCTCAGCAATAAACTGCTCAGTTACTGTTCAACCAGGGCCAATCAGCTCCTCACCTCACTGCAGATAAAAGAGCTGTATTGCAGAGGGGAAATGAGATTGATAGCCCTTGACCACAGACTGCATTCGACCGAGTGTGGCATCAAGGAGCCGGGCAAAACTAAAACCAATGGTAATCAGGGAGCAAACGTTCCGCTATTTGGAGTCATACCTGATATATAGGAAAATATACTTGTTGGAGGTCAGTCATCTCAGCTCCAGGACACCTCTGCAGGGTTCCTCAGGGAAGTGTGCTAGACCCCAACTACCTTCAGCTGCTTCATCATAAGGTCAGAAGTGTGGATGTTCCCCATTGATTGCAAAATGTTCAGCATCATTCGCGACGCTTCGGATACTGAAGCAGTCCATGTCGAAACACAACAAGATCTGGACAATTTCCAGGCTTGGACTGACAACTGGTGAGGAACATTCACGCCACCCAAACACCAAGCTATGACCAGCTCCAATAAGAGACAATGTGACCACTGCCCTTTGACATTCAATGGTGTTACCATCACTGAATCCCCCACTATCAACATTCTGCGGGGTACTCATTGAACAGAAACTAACTGGGCTAGCCATATAAATGCAGTAGCTACAAGAGGAGATTAGAGACTGGGAATCTTCCAACACGTAACTCACCACCTGACACCCCCATCATAGACAAGGCACGAGTCAGGAGGATGAAGGAATATTTCCCACTTGCCTGGATGGGGACAGCTCCAACAGCTCTCAAGAAACTCGACACCATCCAGGACAAAGCAGTCCCCGCTTCATTGGCACATCATCCACAAACACCCACTCTCACTATCGCCACCATGTGGTAGCAGAGAATACTATCTACAAGATGCACTGCAGAAATTCACTAAAGTTCCTTACATAGCATCTTTCAAAATCATGACCACTTCCATCTCGAAGGATGAGGGCAGCAAATAGATGGGAATCCCAACTGCTACATGTTCCCGTCCGAGCCACTCACCATCCTGACTTGGAAATATATCGCTGTTCCTTCACTGTCGCTGCATCAAAATCCATTAATTCCCTCCTGAACTAGATTGTGGGGCAACCCACAGCACATATACTGCAGCGGTTGAAGAAGGCAGCTCACCCAACCTTCTCAGGGGCAGCTAGGGATGGGCAATAAACGCTGGTCGCAACCAGTCACACCCATGACTCACAAATGAATTTAGAATATTAAGTCTAAAATTGGCACTGGATTAAAAATATTTTCCTTTGTAGTTGTAGTTCATTTATAACAGCTGATCAAGTTAGAGGCATAATGGACATTGATTTGAAATGTTTGGCAAACTTTCTCTTTGTCGCTTTATAGTTATACATGAATAACTTTTAATGGTATAGTATGTAGGTTTGCTAATCGATGTAGATTTACAAATGTCTAGCACTGGAGAAAGGAGATCACTGTAATTTTTAGCTTTTGTAATGCTACCCTTCACTAATTTTTTTAATGTGACTATTTGATTTCTTTCCTTTACAGCAAATCTAGTCACAACTGTGATTCTCTTTCGGGGTAAATGTGGTCTCTCTAAGTGTGTCACCAGCTATCTGATGGGCATGGCTCTGGCAGATATCCTGGTTGTTATCATTGATCTGATACTAAGACACATTCCAGTTGTGTATTGGCTGCAATTCATGTTCCTATGGTATGTGCCTGCATGTAATATACATGCTGTCTTCCTCTATGCTGCCACAGATTGCTCCGTCTGGTTCACCGTTACTTTTACATTTGACCGATTTGCAGCTATTTGCTGTCAGGAGTTCAAAACAGTGTCTTGCACAGAGAAAACTGCAGCTGTTGTTCTTGGAACAATCACTGTGCTATTCTGTTCAAAGAACATTTTCTGGTATTTTCTGTACTCGGGAGAATATCTGCTTGCTAATTATCCCTGGTTTTGCTTCATACCAAGCAGTTTACTTTTCTCAGAGGTCTGGATAATAATTGAATTCCTCCATTATATTTTAAACCCATTAATTCCATTTGTCCTTGTTCTGCTGTTCAACATATTGACAGTCAGGCATATTGTAGTGGCCAGCAGATCCCGAAAGAAACTGAAGGGTCACAGCAGCTCTGAGAGAGTCTGGGACCCAGAGATGAACAATCGAAGGAAATCAATGAAATTGCTGTTTATTATATCTGGGAATTTTGTTCTATTATGGGCGGTGTTTCTTATTTATTTTGTTTGGAGACGTATGTGGTATTTAGGATATAAATCTGTACGGATGCACGCATTAGTTAGAGAAATTGGATTCATGCTTCAGCTCCTGAGTTGCTGCACAAATACCTTTACTTATGCTATGACCCAGGTTAAATTCCGAGAACAGTTGCAGAATAGTTTGAAATATCCATTTAATCTAATTGCGAAAATATTTAAGTCATCAGATGGAATGAAAGCGTCCTGCAGCTAAATTGCATCAATTTCTCCATTGGTCTTTGGAGCTGGTTATTGAACAAGTAAACAGAAAACGGAAAAGCTACTGCAGGTCATCTGTCAGGTGGGATACACTCGTGTTTATTTTGATAATAGGTCACCCACACCACGCAATGTTTATGGTTTGTGCAAATACCATGTTCTGACATTACCAGTCCCAAAATAGGACTGGAAATCTAACAAAACTAAACTGCCACACACGAAATCAGTATGCCCAGCACAAGACACGACAACGATTTTGAGAAAGGTTATAAGAAAGTGAAAAAGTGCTCCATTAGTGAAATTGCACAACAGTGAGTTCTGTGATGTTCTGAAACTGGGCGATAGTTCTGCTGTTCTTTGCTACAATGAAACAAATTTGTGAAACACATAAATCACCTTCAGCAAAATTTTCTTTAAATCTGCACTCCAGGATTGTCAAATGTTAACCTGATGAGTAGTGATATCTCTCGCATACGATAATGCATCATTGAAGCTGTTGAAATAATTGTATAAGTTAAGGTGTTTCATTATGTAAAGGAGGCAAAAAGAAAATGTGAGACACCTCCAGGAAGCTGTTTAGTGCAATGTCTAGAATGGTCCAATAAAATGCGATTTGAGCAGGTTTATATTTGCTGTCAATTATTGTCGAGATCATGTATGCCTCAAAGCTGCTCAATGTTTAATTGGTTCAAAGTATGTTTTTCAACTGGCCCAGAATTACGTAAGTCAAGTGAAGTTTATCCATCCTTCCTCTCACTCTTAGCATCTCTTTCCATCTATCCCTCCCTCAATCGGTGTCTCTCACTATCTTTCCACACCCTCACTCTGTGCGTCTCTCACGATCTATCCTGCCTCACTCTGTGCGTCTCCCACTATCCATACCCCATCACTCTGTGCATGCCTCACTATGTATTACCCTCTCACTCTGTGCATCTTTCTCTATATATCCCACCCTCACTCTGTGCGTCTCTCACGATCTATACCCTCTCACTCTGTGCGTCTCTCACTATCTATCCAACCCCTCACTCTGTGCATCTTTCACTGTCAATCCCACCCTCATTCTCTGCATCTTTCACTATCTTGACTCATTCTGGGCGTCTCTCACTATCTATAGCCTCCCCCCCCCCACTCAGTTCATCTCTCACCATTTATCCCTCTCTAGCTCTATGCATCTCGCACTACCTATCCCACCTCACTCTACGCGTCTTTCACTGTCTATCCCACCCTCATTCTCTGCATCTTTCACTATCTTGACTCATTCTGGGCGTCTCTCACTATCTATAGCCTCCCCCCCCCACTCAGTGCATCTCTCACCATTTATCCCTCTCTAGCTCTATGCATCTCGCACTACCTATCCCACCTCACTCTGCGCGTCCCTCACTGTATATCCCAGCCTCATTCTGTGCATCTCTCCCTCGCTATATCCCCTCCCTCTGTGCATCCCCCACTCGCTATACTCGCTTGCTCTATGCATCTCTTACTATCTATCCCACCATCACTCTGCGTGTCTTTCACTGTCTATCCCACCCTCATTCTCTGCATGTCTCACTATCTGACCCTCCCTCACTCCGTGCATCTCTCACTATCTATCCACACCCACACTCTGCACATCTCTCATTATCTATCCCCGCTCACTCTGTGCGTCTCTCACTCTCTATCACCCTTCACTCAGTGCGTCTCTCACTATCTATCCCCCTCACTCTGTGCGTCTCTCACTGTCTATCCCCCGCACTCCGTGCGTCTCCCACACTCTATACCCCCTTACTCTGTGCGTCTCTAACTATCTATCCACCCCCTCACACTGTGCATCTCTCACTCTGTGCGTCTCTCACTGTCTATCCCACTCTAACTCTGTGTGTCTCTCATTGTCTATCCCAACGTCACACTGTGTTTCTCTCACTATTTATCCTACCTCACTTTGTGCATCTCTCACTATCTATCTTGCCTCATTCTGGGCGTCTCTCACTATCTATAGCCCCCCTCCCCACTCAGTGCATCTCTCACCATCTATCCCTCTCTAGCTCTACGCATCTCTCACTACCTATCCCACCTCACTCTGTGCGTCTCTCACTGTATATCCCAGCCTCATTCTGTGCATCTCTCCCTATCTATACCCCCTCACTCTGTGCATCCCCCACCAGCTATACTCGCTTGCTCTATGCATCTCTTACTATCTATCCCACCCTCACTCTGTTTGTCTCTCACGGTCTATCACACACTCATTCTGTGTTTCTCTCACTCTCTATAAACCTTCACTCTGTTCGTCACTCACTATGTACCTCCCTTCATTATATGTGTCTCTCACTATCTATACCCCCTCACTCTATGCGTCTCTCACTATCTATACCCCGTCACTCTGTGCGTCTCTCACTATCTTTCCCCTCTCACTCTGTGTGTCTCTCATTATCTATCCACTCTCACTCTTTGCGTCTCTCACTATTTATCCACCCTAACTCTGTGTGTCTCCCACTATCTCTCCCGCCCCATTCTGTGCCTCTCTCACTATTTAACCCACGCTCATTCTGTGCATCTCTCACGATCTATCTCACGCTCACCTTATGCGTCTCTCACTATCTAGCCCCCTCACCCTGTCTCTCACTATCCATCGCCCCTCACTATCTATTCGACCCACACTCTGTGCATTTCTCACTATCAGTCCTGCCCTTACTCTATGCGTGTCTTACTATCTATTTCCCCTCACTCTATTCGTCTCTCACTATCTCCCCTCATTCTGTGCGTCTCTTACTATTTATACCCCCTCACTCTTGGCGTATCTCACTGTCTATTATGCCATCTCTCCGTGCATCTGTTACTATCTATCCCGCCCACTCTGTGCGTCTCTCACTATCTATCCACCCCCTCGCTCTGTGCGTCTTTCACTTTCAATTCCCCTTCATTCTGTGTGTCTCTCACTATCTATCCACCTTCTCATTTTTTGCATCTTTCACTATCTATCCTCCTTCTCAGTCTCTGAGTCTCTCACTATCGGTCACCCTCACTCTTTGCTCTCTCACTATCTATCTCCCCTCATTCTATACGTCTCTCACTATCTATCCACCCTCAGTCTGTGCGTCTCTCATGATCTATTCCACCTCACTCTGTGCATCTCTCACCATCTATCCAACCCTCACTCTATGCATCACTCACTATCTATACCCCATACTCTGCATCTCTCACTATCTATTAATCTCCACTCATTCTCTGCATCTCTCACTCTTTATGTCCCCTCACTCTGCGCGTCTCTCACTGTTTATCCACACGCTTTCTCTGCGCATCTTTCACTATCTATCCCATCCTCACTCTGTGCATCACTCACTTTCAATTCCCCTTCACTCTGTGCGTCTGGCACTATCTATGCACCCTCTCATTTTTTTCAGTCACTCACTATCTATCCTCCATCTCACTCTGTGTGTAACTCACTATTGATCCCCTTCACTCTGTATTTCTGACACTATCTATTCCCCAACTTTGTGCGTCTCTCACTATCTATACCTGCTCGCTCTGTGCGTCACTTACTAAGAATCCCAACCTCACTCTGTGCTTCTCCCACTGTCTATCCCTCCCTCACTCTGTGCGTCTCTCACTATCCATCCTACCTCACTCCGTGTGTCTCTCACTATCTATCCCACCCTTACTCTGTGCGTCTCTCACTATCCATCCTACCTCACTCCGTGCGTCTCTCACTATCTATCCCACCCTTACTCTGTGCGTCTCTCACTATGTATCCCATGCTCACTCTGTGTGTCTCTCACTATCTATCCACCCTCACTCTTGTTTCTCGCACTATCTATCCCCTTCACTCTATGCGTCTCTCACTATCTCTCCTGGCTCACTCTGTTCGTCTCTCACTGTCTATCCCAAGCTCATTCTGTGCGTGTCTCACTATCTATCCCATCCGCACTCTCTGCGTCTCTCACTATCTATCCCACCATCTCTCGGTGCATCTGTCACTATCTCTCCCCCTCACCTTATGCGTCTCTCTCTATCTATCACCCTCACTCTGTGCATCTCTCACTGTTTACTCACACCCTTAATCTGTGCATCTCTGACTATCCCATCCTCAATCTGTGCATCTCTCACTTTCAATTGCCCTTCACTCAGTGCATCTCGCATTATTTATGTACCCTCTCATTTTTTGGGTCACTCACTATCTATCCTCCATGTCACTCTGCACGTCTCTCACTATCGATCCCCTTCACTCTGTATTTCTGTCACTATCTATCCCCTCACATTCTGCGTCTCTCGCTATCTATACCCTCTCGTTCTATGCATCACTTACTAAGAATCCCAACCCCACTCTGTGCTTCTCCCACTGTCTATCCCACCCTTACTCTGTGCGTCTCTCACTATCTATCCCCCCTCAGTCTGTGCATCTCTCACTACCTATCCCCCTCATCTGTGCATCTCTCACTATCTATCCCTCATACTCTATGCGACTCTCACTATCTTTCTCCCTTCATTCTATGCATTTCTCATGATCTATACGCCCTCGCCGTGTGTGCGTCTCACTATCTATCCCGCCTCACTCTGTGCCATCTCTCACTATCTATCCCACCATCACTCTGTGTGTCTCTCACTATATTGCCCCCTCCCTCTGTTCATCTCTCACTATCTGTCCTCCCTCAATCTGCGTGCCTCTCTCTATCTATCTGACACTCACTCTTTGCGTCTCTCTCTATCATCCCTCACACTTTGCATGTCTCACTATCTATTTCCACTGATTCTTAGCGACTCTCGCTGCCTATTCCCACTGACTCTTAGCGTCTCTCACTGTCTATTCCCCTTCACTCTCTGAGTCTCTCACCATCAATCCCACCCTCACTCTGTGCATCTCTCACGACTAATGCCCCTCACTCTGAGCGTCTCTCACTTTCTATATCCCCTCACTCTGTGCGTCTCTCACTATCTATCTCCCCTCATTCTATGCTTCTCTCACTATCTATGCCCCCTCACTTTGTGCGTTTATCACTATCTATCATCCACCTCACTCTTTGTGTCTCTCACTATCTATCCCTCCCTCGCTCTATGCACCTCTCACTATCTACATCCGTTAATCTCTGCGTCTCGCACAATCTATCCCCTTCCCTCTGTGTGTTTCTCACTATCTATCCCACCCTCACCCTGTGTGTCTCTCACTATCTGTCCTTCGACTGACTCTGTGTGCCTCTCACTATCTATCCACCCCACTCTATGCGCCTCTCACTATTTACACCCTGTTACTCTGGGCATCTCGCACAATCTGTCCCCTTGCCTCTGTGTCCCTCTCACTATCTATCCAACCCTCACCCTGTGCGTCTCTCACTATCTATCCCACCACCATCTGTGTGTCTCTTCCAATGTGTACCTCTCACTCTGTGCGTCTCTCACAAGTAATGCTCGCTAACTCTGTGAGTTTCTCACTACCTATCCTCCCACATTCTGTTTGTCTCTCACTATCTATACGCCCACACTGTGCGTCTCACTATCTATTTCCCATCATTCTATGCGTCTCTAACTATCTATACGCCCTCACAGTGTGTGTCTCTCACTATCTATCCGCCTCACTCTGTGCATCTCTAATTAGCTATCCCACCCTCACTCTGTGCATCTCTCTCTATCGATCGTCTCTCACACTTTGCATCTGTCACAATCTACGCCCACTGACTCTGTGCATCTCTCACTGTCTATTCACCCTCACTCTATGCTTCTCTCACCATCTATCCCACCCTCACTCTGTGCGTCTCTCACTATTAATCATGCTCACTCTGTGCGTCTTTCACTATCTATATCCCCTCACTCTGTGCATCTCTCACTATCTATCCCACCCTCACTCCGTGTGTCTCTCACTATATTGCCCCCTCACTCTGTGTGTCTCTCACAATCTGTCCTCCCTCACACTGTGTCTTTCACTACCTATCCCACGCTCACTCTTTGCGTCTCTCCCATTCTATTCCCCTCACTCTGTGCGTCTCTCTCTATTTATCATCCCTCACACTTTGCATCTCTCACTATCTATGCCCATTCACTCTTTGCGTCTCTCACTGTCAAAACCCTCTCACTTTCTGCGTCTCTCACTACCTACCCCACCCTCACTCTGTGCGTCTCTCACTATCTGTACCCCCTCACTCTGTGTGTCTCTGACTATCTATACTGCCTCACTTTCTGCGTCTCTCACCATCTAACCCACCCTCACTCTGTGCGTCTCTCACTACTAATCCCCCTCACTCTGTGTGTCTCTCACCATCTATCTCCCCTCATTCTATTCTGCTCTCCCCATCTATACCACCACATTGTGGGTGTCTCTCACTATCTCTCCACCTAATCACTCGGTGTGTCTCTCACTGTCTATCCACCCTACTCGGTGCGTCTCTCACTAATCTATACTCCGTCACTCTGTGTGTCTCGCACAATCTATTCCCTTCCATCTGCTTGTCTCTCACTATCAATCCCGTCCTAACTCTGTGGATTTCTCACTATCTATCCCTGATTCGCTCTATGTGTCTCCTACTATCTATCCCACCCTCACTCTGTCTGTCTCGCACTATATTGCCCCCTCACTCTGTGCGTCTCTCACTATCTATCCTCCCTCGTTCTGTGTGTTTCTTAGTATCAATCCGACACTCACTCTTTGAGTCTCTCTCTCTCTCTATCGTCCCTCACATTTTTGATCTCTCACTATCTATGTCCAATAACTCTTCGCATCTGTCACTATTTCCCTCACTCTCTCCATCTCTCACCATCTAACCCACCCGCACTCTGTGTGTCTCTCACTGTTAATCCCCGTCACTCTGTGCGTCTGTCACTATTAATACCCCTCACTGTGTGCGTCTCTCACTCGCAATATCCCCTCACTCTGTGCGTCTCTCACTGTCTATCTCACCTCAATCGATGCTTCTCTCACTATCTATACCCCCTCACTTTTGGCGTCTCTCACTATTTATCCTCCTATTCACGCTATGCGCCTCTCACTATCTATCCCTCCCTCACTCTATGTGTCGCTCACTATCTATATCCCATTACTCTGTGTGTCTCTCACTATCTATTCCACCCTCACCTTGTGCGTCTCTCAGTATCTGTACCCCCTCAATCTGTGGGTCTCTATCTATACACCCTCGCTCTCTGCATCTCTTACTGTCTATTCAACCCTCACTCTGTGCATCTCTCACTATTATTCACCCTCACGCTGTGCGTCTCTCACTATGTACATCCCCCCTCTCTGTGCGTTTCTCAGTATCTATCACACCTCACTCTGTGTATCTCTCACTATGTATCCCACACTCACTCTGTGTGTCTCTCACTATTTCTCACGCCTCACTCTGTGTGTCTCTCACTATCTATCTCCCCTCATTCTATGCTTCACTCACGATCTATACCCCCTCACTATGGGGGTCTCTCACTATCTATCCTCCTACACACTCTGTGTGTCTCTCACTATCTATCCCTCCCTCGCTCTATTCGTCTCTCACTATCTATCCCACCCTCATTCTGTGCGTCTCTCACTATCTATATCCTCTCTCTCTCTGTGTCTCTCAGTATCTATCACCCCTCACTCTGTGCATCTCTCACTCTCTATCCCACACTCACTCTGTGTGTCTCCCACTATTTCTCCCGCCTCACTCTGTGCGTCTCTCACTACGTATCCCCCCTCACTCTGTGGGTCTATCTCTATCCATACCCCTCACTCAGTGCATCGCTTACGAACAATCCCACCCTCACTCTGTGCAACTCTCACTAAATATCTCACCACACTCTGTGCGTCTCTTCCAATCTGTACCCCTCACTCTGTGAGTCTCTCACTATTTGTACTCGCTCACTCTGTGCGTTTGTCACTATCTATCTTCCCTCATTCTGTGTGTCTCTCACTATCTAGACCCCCACTCTGTGCATCTCTCACTATCTATCCCCCATACACTGTGCGTCTCTCACCATCTCCCCTCATTCTATGCGTCTCTCACTATCTATACGCCCTCACAGTGTGTGTCTCTCACTATCTATCCCACTTCACTCTGTGCGTTTCTTACTATCTATCCCTCCTCACTCTGTCTGTGTCTCACTATCAATACCCCTCACTCTGTGCATCTCTCACTATCTATTCCACCCTCACTGTGTGCATCTCTCACTATCAATCCCCGTCACACTGTGCGTCTCTCACTACGCATCCCACCTCACTCTGTGCGTCTATATCTATCCATATCCCCTCACTCAGTGCGTCACTCACGATCAATCCCACCTTCACTCTGTGCATCTCTCACTATCTACACTCGCTGAATCTGTGCGTTTCTCACTGTCTATCCGCCCTCATTCTTTGTGTCTCTCACTATCTATCCCCCCACAGTCTGAATATCTCTCACTATCTATCCCACTCTCACTCTGTGCATCTCTCACTATCAATCCCTCATTCGCTCTATGCGTCTCTCACTATCTATCTCACCTCACTCTGTGTGTCTCTCACCATATTGCCCCCTCACTCTGTGCGTCTCTCACAATCTGTCCTCACCCACATGGTGTGTCTCTCACTTCCTATCCCACGCTCACTCTTTGCGCCTCTCCCATTCTATTCCCCTCACTCTGTGCATCCCTCACTGTCTATCTTCCCTCATACTATGCTTCTCTCACTATCTATATCCCCACACTGTGGGCGTCTCTCACTATCTATTCTCTCAAAACCTATACTCGCTCACTCTGTGCGTTTCTCACTATCTATCCTCCCTCATTCTGTGTGTCTCACAGTATTTATACCCCCACTCTGAGTATTTCTCACTATCTATACGCCCTCACAGCGTTTGACTCTCACTATCTAACCCCTTCACTCTGTACATCTCACTATCTATACCACCCTCATTCTGTGCGTCTCTCACTATATACCCCACATTTGCTCTATGTGTTTCTCACTATCTGTCCCAACCTGTAGGGAATCTAATAAATAAAAGTCGCAATTTTGCTGTCGGAGGTAAGGTGTTCGTGTCATTTCCAGAGACAGGTGAAACTTTCAAGCAAATTGCATTGGACCTTATCAAGTTAAGGAGATTGAGTGAAGTGAACTGTTTTTTTTAAGGAATCCAGTCAGAATCTTTCACAGAGCGTGTCTTGTGAATATGCTAAAGAAGTATTAAAAGCAAAGGCAATTAGGGATTTTCCCATGCCATCAACTAAAAGAGCAAAACTACAATTCCTGGGATGGAAAGGGTTTACTGGAAATTCACACCAAATGTTAGCAGTGTGGATTCTCACTCACTGAATTACTAAAGAACGGCAAGAGGTTTTCATGGGCAGGGAAATGTCAAAAAGGTTTTGACAGCCTGAAAGTTTTGTTGACCACTGCTCCAATGTTAAACATCCCAAATAATGCAAAACCATTCAAGGTGGCTATTAATGCGAGTGATCTGGATGTTCGTATTGTGTTCTTACAGGAAGATAACGAGAAGATCGAAAGACCTATCAGGTATTTCAGCAGGAAATTGAAAATCTGTCGGCAGAATGAATCGAACGTTGAGAAGAGGACTTTGAGATTGGTGTTTGCTTTAAATCATTTCAACTTTTATGTTACCATTAATGAGTCTGAGTCAAATATACGCACTGATCATAACCCATTGAAGTCTGCACAGAAATTTAAGGCCAAAAATTCAAGACTGTTCGGATGGAGTCTGTTGTTGCAGATATTCAGTTTGAAAATTGTGTATGTGACAGCATGGGAAAATGTGATTGCTGACGCATTGTCAAGGCTTGAATGAGAAACAGAGGGCTCAGTGGAAGGATTGAAATAGATTGAAACAGAAATTCATAGTGAATGTTTGCATGGTTATTATCAATTTCATGCTCATTGGTGTTCTAGTGTTCAAACAGTTACAAACTAAGCGTTTTTAAAAAGAAGCCATCTGTGGATATTGATGATTCACTTTTTTGGAAGGATAGAGATGTAATGATGCTGTACCTTTCATAAGGTTGTGTTGTCCTTGACTTTTTTAGTGAGGTCGCAAACTCTGGGGATAAGGGGTGTCTAGTTTGGATGGGTTGTAAGACCAATTTGATTGTTTCTAACAGATAGTGGCTCGGATATTAGTCTTTCAAATATGTGAAAAAATACTTACGCAATGAAAGGAAAGTGGCCAGTTCTCCTACCTCAGCCTACCTCTGCTTTGGTTCAGCTTAGTGTGGTGTTAGCACGCAGTTAGTTTTTTTTTAGACGACTGGTAAAAGAAGAAGCTACATGGAACAAGTTGTTCCATGCTGAATCTCTCTATGACATCTCTTCTGTTAGTCGCCATGTTTGATTTTACCCGTTTTGTCGTGGGTTTTTTATGGGGAATGTTGGAGGAATGTGCAACAGTCACTAAGTTCGGATAGAGTGTTGGGTTTTAGGATTAGATCAGTTAATCTTATTCTGTATTCTGTTCTCTTTTGTTTGTGTGCATTTGGTACTCTTTAAATAAACTATGTTTGCTTGAAAACAAGGGGTTTTGACCAACTGCATCACTCCTGGAAGATTGACTCTGCACTGCTCAAAAGAAGTAGAAAAGTAAGGGTCTGGGTTGCCATCTTGAAATGTTTGGAGAGGGTCTGTCCTGATTCATAACAAATATATTTAAAACAGAAAAATATTGGTTCCTGATTAGTAAGTTGATCGATAGTTATGAAGGGAAGGCAGGACAATTGAATTGAAAAACAGAAACTTCATAATCAATTGCAGAACTGCCTCAGTGGGCTGAATATTCTAATTCTGCTCCCACATTGTAAGGTCTAATGAGAAAGAACTGGAATCCTAAATTTAATTCAATATTCCCCTGTCTTCTTTTGTTCATTAGGCTAAGGTCTTTGAACTGAAGTAACAGTTCAGTTTTCAGGGTGCAAGAAGGAGAGATACCTCTATTGAGTTAATTCCAGGCTGCCAGAAATACGCCATTGGCATTCATCTGTGCAACGTGAACAGGTTCTAGGGTTCACTCGTTCTTTTACAGGAGAGGGTCTCGGATGGAGACAGAACTACACATATAGGAACACACAAACACACCCACATCCTCACACATTGGCGGACAGGAAGAAGCACACCCACCGACAGCAATACAGTCAAATATGCGCATACTGACGAACAAAGATACTCATTCACGCACAAACCCACACATGCAATCTTGTACAATAACACATTCAAACCAAAATGTGGGAAAACACGTACACAAAGACTGCAGAAACATTCACACACCCTCGCAACACACACAAGAATACAATCAGAGCGCAGAAGGGAGACACACTTACTCACACATGCGTGCATGCAAACACGCGCACAACCAGAAAAAGACGTCCTGAGGCATACAGGAACACACCCACATGCAGATGAATGCACACACATCACATACACAAAAATAATCATGCTGTGATATAAGAACACATCTACACTCAGACACAGAATCACACCCTCATCCTCACGCTCATAGAAGTGAACTCAGAGTAAGAGACAATGCACACCAACCTGAAAATATTGAGAGAAACATCTTATACATACACACAAGCATATGCAAACACAGTTAGTGAAACACAACCATACTTAGATACAGACAGAGCGACACTCAGAAACAAACAGAGATCTAAACAGAGAGGCAGAGAGAGATCGTCCTGGAGGCACAGATGGATCTTGACACAGGAACATAAAACCAAACAGTCTGAACAACACACTCACCTGGTTAAACAAGAGCACAGCCACGCAGCTACACACCCCACACTCCCGCAATAGTACACTGACACTCAAAGAGACACTCACATGGAGTCACAGAATAATCATGATATGCTGACAGTGACACACACACACACACACCAACACTCAGTAATAGGAATGCAACCCCCCAAACAGCATATACACAGGCACAAACACAACAGATGCACGTATGTATGTACAGATACGCAGTCACACAGGCACAGTAATATAGACCCACATAAAAAAACTCATCTTCACGGAAACACTCGTATACAGAGTGAATAGCATTTCCAAAGACATAAACACATTAATGTGTCGTCACAGATACACAGACAAAGCGAAACCCGCACTCAGATGCATAAACACACTCATAATGTGTGACACTCAGGGACATATCCAACGACACACACAGAGAGTGACATCACCACAAAGACAATGAACAGCCCCAACACACAGACACTCTGAGACCCTCACTCACTCAAAGGGAAGCGCATGAACACACTTCCCGTCCAGCCACAGTGAGAGGAAAAGAAGATGCTCAAACTCCAGCAGACTTACATTCAGTAATGTGTCAAGGTATTGCTGGCTGTACCCGTGCACTTTGTACTTGGCAAAATCCCTGCCTCGGGATTGATCAGTGAATGAAGGGATCAGGAAGTGAGGTGAGTCAATGAAAGTGAGCATGTGCTGAATTGAGACAACAAGTTTGACATGGCCAATCTGAAAAAAATGACACAGAGACCGCGAGGGAGAGACAGGGAGACAGAGAAAGAGATAGACAGAGAGACAAAGGATAGTGACGGAGGGAGACAGAGATACAGACAAACAGATAAAAAGATAGAAAGAGAGAGAACGACACAGACAGGGAGTGACACACAGAACGAGACAAACAGGAGGAGAGAGAGATTAAGCAAGCTTTTGAGAGATGGGGACAGCGCGAGAGAGGAAGAGACGAACAAAGACAGACAGAAAGAGGCATAGAGAGTGAGAGTCAACAATATCACCTGGAACGTAGTAGACAGGAGGTGGAGTAAACAAACTCTCGAAAAAACAAATATCCATCTCCAATAACCAATTCAGATGAGGGGATCACCAGCATGTGGAGCCTATGTTTTGTTGCAATGAACGGGTTAATGCGAGCTGAATAGAGTCTGACAAGGAACGACTGTTTCTGCCCTTCTCCCAACTCCCCTGCAGTGCGAAATCAGAGACCCGTCCTGCTGGTCTGTAACACTCATTCACAATCGGGCCATGAAGAGACAGTGTTCCAGCTGAAACCATCATTTACAGCCTGTTCGTCATATTAAAACTCTCCTCCATCCTCTCTCCATCCTCTTTCCACCAAAACTGAAGGATTTACGTGACCAGTTGGTGCACCGCATTCCTGAACTTCTCTCTGAACTTGGGCAGAGTAACTGTATAAAATAATGTGTTTGTGCTGCAGCTGAAATCCCTCAGCATTGCTCCGCCCATGAAAAGCGAATTTTCCTCGAATGACCTGCGAATTTAAGTTGAAGTAGAAGATGTTTGCACCGTGCACTTCCCGTAGAAGTATGAAGCTGATGGATACAGTGAAGAGACAAATCACCGACTTCCTCAGGCTCTCCATCTCTGTGTCCTTGTGACTCTCTCCCTTCCTCTGACCCCTGAGGCGCTTGAGGACACGACTGGCCACTAAAATGTACCTGACCGTCAGAGTGTTCATCAACAGAATTAACATGAATGGGATGAAAGGCATTAAAATGATATCAAGCCACTTAAACCCCAGCCACCTAGGATCAGTAAAATAACTTGTCTTTGTATAGCAGTACCTTGGAACATTGTTAATTATCCTCCAAGGTTTACACCGAAAATAGAAGGGAGTGTTTTTTGAACAAAGTAGAATGCTGGTTCCAGCCAGAGCCACAGCCAAGGCTTTGTCTGTCCAATATTTTCTGTTCATTTTCAAGCAGCAAATGGCTACAAAACGATCAAAGGTGAAAAAGACAGTGAACCAGACAGAACAGTCTGTGGCTGCAGGAAGCAGGACATCGGCAGCACTGCACACAGGGGTGATATCCAGGAAACACCCTGGGTAGTAAAGTTCTTCAATCGCCACAGCATGATCTCAACCAAAATAAGCAGTATATCTGATGTTGCCATAGTCAGAAAGCAGCGGGTTGTGCAGTTCGAGAGGCCATAATTTCCCCATGAGGGAACCAGCATCAGCAGGAAATTAACTGAAAGAGACAGAATATAAAACATAAATCTGAAGTCACTGATCTAGCATTGTCCATGTCTTCCCAGAGAATAATGGAAGATCTTCAAGTCTAACTGCGACAGGGAATTGACAGATGGCAAATGGGCATAATTGTAAGGTGTATAGCACAACGTTTGGAGGGGATTTGAGGAAAAGGCTTTCACTCAGAGAGTGGTTGGGTTCTGATAATTCATTGCTTGGGAGGGTTGTTGATGCAGAAAACCTTAAAACCTTTAACAACTACCTGGGAGGAGACCAGATTCGTCGAGGCATGATAGCACAAGCTTGGTGATTGGTGCACCTCTTCAATGCAGTTGGGTTCCAAAATTCTATGAAGTATTTCTGGAAAGTAGATTGGGAAGTGAAGCATTTTCATAAAAGAAATAAAGGTGCTGTGGATACCAGAAATATGAAAAAGAAGGAGAAATGTCAGATGAAACTCAACATCTAATGCAGCATCTGTGGAGAGAGAAACAGTCAATGCACTCATTCTTCATCAGAACACACTCCTCTGAAAATTTGTCAAGGAAATCAAACATCAACTCGGTTTTCTCCTCGCACAAGGCCCTATCATTGCAAACAAAGGATGGTGATTGACTTCTAAAAGGGAATTGAGATTGAATTGATATTTATCTATGATGGAACATTTGATGGAGTGCTCCGAGCATGCTGGGCGTAGTTCGAGTCATGGAGATGAAGGGCAAGGAAACAGACGCATTTGTCTAAATCATTCTTTTAGACCAGATATTCTATAATAATAATATCCCATTTGCCTCCATATCCTTCTCAACCTTGCCCCCAATTTACACATCCGGTTGCTTTTGTTGAATGTTGCAATGTACACGCCTCCACCATTTCCTCAGTCAGTTCATTCCATGCATGCACCACCCTATGCATGAAAAAAATATTCCATTAGGTACCTGTTAAATCTTTCCCCTGCCAACGTAAAACTCTGCTCTCTGTCTCTGGACTCCCCCACCCGAAAGAAAAGTCCTTCCCTGTTTATTTTGTCCATGCTCCTCATGATTTTATAAACTTCTGTAAGATCTTCCCTCAGCCTCCAATGCTCCATTAAAAACAGACAGTCGGCTCGGCGTTTCCCTATTACTCAAACACTCCAAACCAGACAACATCCTTGTAAATCTTTTATGAACCCGTTCATCTTTCACACCATCCTTCTGAAAGGAGGGGGAGTAGGACTGCACACAACTGTTCCAGAAGTGACTTAACCAATGTTCTGTCTGGCCGCAACATGACCTCACAACTCCTCTAATCAATGTTCTGATCAATAAAGGAGCACATCCCAAACGACTTCTTGACTGTCCTATCTACTGAAGTCACCACTTCCAAGTAACTATGAAACTGCACTCCAAAGTCTCTTTGTTCGGTAACACTTCCCAGGATCTTACCACGAAGTGTACAGATCCTGCCCTGATTTGCCTTTCCAAAATGCAGCGCTTCACATTTATCTCAATTAAACTCCATCTGCAAATCCTCAACGCATTGGCTTATCTGATCAAAATCACGTTAACATTGAGGTATGTTTCTTCACGGCGCGAAACTGAGGACTGTAAATGGTGCAGATTATAATCATGATTAAAGTAGTGCAAGAAAAGCACAGCAGGTCTTGCAGCATCCTAGGAGCAGGAAAATCGATGTTTCGAGCAAAGGCCCTTCACCAGGAAGGGCGCTTGTCTGAAAGGTTGATTTTCCTGCTCCTTGAATGCTGCCTGACATGCTATGCTTTTGCAACACCATTCTAATCCTAACTTTCTTCACTGTCTAATGCACTTCCAATTTTATTGATATTTGCTAAATTACGAACCATACCTCCCATATTCGCACATAAATCATTTGTTTTTATGAAGAAATGCAATGATTCAGCACCAATCCTTGCGGCACACCATTGGTCACAAGCCTCCAGTCTGAAAAGCAACCTCTACCACCATCCTCTGTCTTCTACTTTCGAGCCAGTTGTGTATCCCGACAGCTAGTTCTCCCTCTATTCCATGTAGTCTAACCTTCTTAACCATGAGGAACCTTGCCAAAACCATTACTGAGGTCCATATAGGTCACGTCTACCACTCTGCCTCATCAATCCTCTTTGTTACGTGCTCAAAAATCTCAATCAATTTAGTGAGACATGATTTCCCACGTGCAAATCCATGTTGGCAAACACCAATTCGTCCTTGCCTATCCAAATAAGGAGGACATATAAATCCTGTCCCTGAAGTTCTCCCTCAAACAACTTGCCCACCAGCAATGTCAGACTCATCTGTGTAAAGTTTGATGGGATTTCCTTACCACATTTCCTAAGTAGTGGCACACACGAGGCAACCTCCAGTCTTTGGGCACCTCAGCTGTGATCCAAGTATCTCCGCAACGGTCCAGCAATTACTTCCGTAGCTACCCACAGATCAGATCCTGGGGATTTATCAAACTTTATGCATCATTGGACATCCAGCACATCCTGCTCGTAATATGAACATTTTCAAGATGTGACTATCTCTTTCCCTACATTGTATATTGTCCAGGTCTTTCTCCACAGTAAACAATGATGCAAACTATTCTTATCGTATCTTTCCCATCTTCAGCTGTTCAACACGTCGGCTGCCTTGCTGATCTTTGAGGCGACTTTTTCTCACCTTAGATATCTTTTTGTTCTGAATGTATTTATGAAATCTCTTTGGATAATCCACCACCCGATTAGACAAAACTATCTTATGTCCCATTTTAGCCCTTCTGATTTCCTTCTTAAGCATATTCCTACTGTCTTTACACTCTTTTAAGGATTCATTCGATCTCTGATGACTATACATGATATATGCTTCCTTCATTTTCTCCATCAAAACTTATATCTACCAACCTTGCGTTTCACTCGAACAGGAACATATTCTTTCTGCGCTCTGGTTATCTCATTTTTGAAGGCTTCCCTTTTTCCAGCAGTTCTTTCACATGAGAACATCCACCCCAATCAACCTTTGAAAGATCTTGCCTAATCCCCTTCTTCCAATTTCGAAGTTAAACTTTTAAATCAGGTGTATTCTTTTCCGCAATTATTTTAAATTCATAGAATTCAATCCTCTGATCCCAAAGTGCTTCCCCAACTTCACCTCAGTCACTTGCCTGCCATATTTCCCAAGAGAAGGTGAGGTTTTGTTGGTTCTCTAAAAGTTACATCCACATAATGAAACAAAATGCAACCCCTCTGTTTTCTTGATGCATTTATTCCCTTCCTGCAGCGTTTCTGTCCTGAGACTGTCAGCTGCCAATCCTGTCCATCCCAGAGCAACATCTGAATACTTGCTATGATATCCCAGCCCCATGTTCCGAATCACGACCTCCGTTCTTCTGCCTTTCCTGTTAGGCATCTTGTGTAGAAATAAATGAAATTTAATTTTTCCGTCTTGCCTCATTCTCTGCTTTGCGCCTGCGTGCTCTGAATATTGGACTTGCTCCTTTACCCTTCTGTGTCAGTCTCAGACTGATTTCTTTCCTCACTATCTGCCTGGTCACGCCACCCCACCACCGCGCATCCACCATTCCCATACTCCCCACTCCACCCTTACTAGTTTCAATATTCCTGAGCATCTTGAGCAAATCTCCCTGTCAGTAAATTGGTTTTATTCTAATTCAGGTGCAATCATTCCGTGATATATAGGCCGAGTCTACCCCAAGAAGTATTCCCATGATGTAAACATGAGAATCCTTCGTCCCTGCACCAGCTCCTCAGCCACACAGTCAATCTGATCTATCCTCTTAGTGCGACGCTCACTCGATCGTGGCATTGAGAGTGATCCAGATATTACTACCATCAACCACCTCCTTTCAAGTTCCTTCTTAACCTCATATTCTCCCTACCGAATTTCATTCTTTTTCTTTCCTGTGTCATTCCTGCCAATGTACACAATAATCTGCTGGTCCCACTCCACTTTGTGAATATTCTGCACCCTTTCTGAGTTAGCTTTGTTCCTCACACCATTGAGGACTCTGGGACAACAGACACTCTTGGCCGCAGAAAAGTCTGTTTGTGCCTCTCACGGGAGAGTCCCTTATCACAAGTGATCGCTTGGAACCTGGCGTACTAATCGTTTTATTAGAGCCAGTCTTAGCACAAAAATTTGGCTGTTCATGCTACATTGCCTTAAGGGTCCATCACACCTTACATTTTCCAAAATAACCTATCTCGTTAAAATGGTGACAGTCACAGGAGACACCTGCACTACTTATCACCCTCGCCTGTCTTTCCTAGAGGTAACCTGTCTACTTGGTTGTGTCTGCTTTTGTTTTCTCTTCCTTTCGCTGTCATCCATCAGACCCCTAAATCTTGAAAATTCCTCATTGTCTCAAAATTCATCACTGCTGCTCCGACTGATCCAAGTGATATGACAGGATTCACTAGCAAACATATTTACTCTAGTCACATTGATCAGTAACATGGAAGCTCTCCCATGTCTGACAGGAAGAGTGCTTCACTCTACCAAAGGCCACCTTTCCAAATTAATAATCTACACACCCAGGAAAAAAAAACACAGCTGTACTGCTGTAAAAGATACTGCTACCAGCTAATGTAGTGCCTATGCTTTATATTGCTATATTTTAATCAAGAGACAGATCTCAATAAAACCGAAAACCAAAAAGAATACATTCTCCTGAATATTGCAGATCGACAAAAAAACTCAGTAAGACTGCACTTAAAAACCATAAACGTACCTGCTCATGTGCTGTGAACTCTCCTACAGAGTTTCCTCCTTGTTTAAATTATATTTTTAAATCGGGTTTTCCCGAAATTTCCAAAACAATGCATTAGTACATAAAATAACAACTACTCTTCCAGGATTTTTTGGAAGTCAGCGCTGACATCCAAACTACCTCAAAAAAGGAGCAGCTCTCACAGTTACAATCGCTTCCCAGCCCCCAATTAGGATTACCTCGAATCGTATGGTCACGATATGGCAAAACCATGAGTTGTTACTCTTGAGAAGATACAATTGTTTGATGAATAATGCTAACAGAGCTGATAAAGGTTTGTTTCATCATTAACGGTGAAAACCATGATCTGAGCCCTCTCTGTGATGATAAGCTGAGGATCTGTTAATTCACTGAATCCCACAGAGTTTGTTTTGGAAAGTGAACAATTCCTTGTCAAGTTTAGCAAGTGTTGCAATTTGGCTGATATTCAGTCAGCAAATAATACAAAATGCACTTCGGGAGCTGTGACTTTTTAATTGCATTCTCTGCACTACCTGACTCAAATAGTTTTGGAATGTGCTTGTTGATATTTTATGAATCAACAATACAATTTGAATCAAAACAGGCAGTTCACTATTGCAATTACTGAATGTGACAGCTCCAATCCTTTGTATAATAAAATATGATAAATGTAAGGCATCTCTGACTGTCTATTGTGTTCGATCATGTAGGGGCAATTAAGATTTAAGTTAATCATCTGAATACTCAGCAGTTCATCGACAAGACAAGATTTGATCATGCTTCTTTTCTAGTGCGCTACATTGTAATGAGACGATGAAACAAGGAAGCAATATTAATCTCATGAATTGATAAGTTCTTATTTTCTAACCTTAGTTAATAGTATTCCTCCCCATGTAAAATTGATTGATGCAGTGTAAAAATTATGAAGAGACAAAACTTTCTTCAGGGAACAACTGGAAGGTGGACACAGCCCTGTGGAGTTCAATTTAACAATCCAGTGTTGCAGTGATGGAAATGGAAAACACAGAAACAGGCCATTTAACCGACCAAGTGAATTCACTTCAACACTCCTCAGTCTTTCTGAAATGCACGAAAGTTATGTGACTGAAAGAGGTCATACATGTCTGCATCAATTGAATAAACAAGCAAGCTGCTCTGCTCCTACTTTCCAGCACCTGGTCTACAACATTGAGAGTTTCTACACCTCACGTGAAGTTCCATGTTCCCGGGAAATGAGTTAAAGTTGTTCACCTCAATCCGTCATTAGGACTGGGCAGTGAATTCAAGTCGCAACATCTACTTCTGAATGAAATTGTAGGCTTCATGTCCTTGGTAATCCTCCCAATAGTTTTTCACACTCTGTGTCTCCTGGGAAATATTTCGACGTTCGGGGAGACATGTCCCCAATCACGACCCTGATTATTTTGTACATCCCAATCACATCAAATCTCATGCACCTCTCTTTATGGAAAATGAAACTACCCTCAGCATATTTCATCAAAGCTGCGGAAACTTGCATGATTTGGAGATACCGGTGTTCGACTGGGGTGAACAAAGTTAGAAACCACACAACACCAGGTTAGAGTCCACATGCACACACACACACACACACACACACATATAAGTTTGAGGTGTATTGTGCTTGCAGAGTTACATTGTTCTTTGCTCAAACACTGCATCAATCTATGTAATGTTCTGTTAATTCATTTTTAACATTAGAATCAGTCTAAACATTATGGCACGGACAGCAGCACAAAGGGATCTAACACATTCAACATATTATCCGATAATTGTTTAAGTTGACCTGCGAATTTAAGTTTTGAAAAAGGTTTTGTAATTTACATATGAAAGAAGTGAAACTAACGTGGTTATTCTAACAGATGAGACACGTAACAAATAATCAAGGTATTGTTCAATGCATACTTTCAGTTACATCGCACTGTGAACTTTTGCTATAGATGCTGTGTCTTACAACTATGTACTTCACAACTACCTTACGAAGGAACAACGCTCCGAAATGTAGTGCCTCCAATTAAACCTGTTGGACTATAACCTGCTGTTGTGTTATTATGAACGCCGGAATTTCCACATACTTACACCATTCTTGTGAATATCTTCTGCACTCTCCTCAGAGTAATTCTGTTCTCACTGCTCGGTGATGACCAGTACTGTGCACAAAACCGCATGTGTGTGTGTGCTAACCAGTATCTCATGCAGTTGTAGTCTTATGGGTCTGGCAGGGACTGAGAGAATTTATTTTGTGTTGGCTGTGATGCAGAGTGAGAGTGTAGTAACTTTGGGATGGGTATAATGGTATTAAACTCAGTGGGGATGTCTGATCAGGCTTTGGGCCATACAATGGATCTGGATGGACATAGGTGAGGTGCAATCTATATGAAGAGTGGGGTTAGTTTATCACTCTCTAAGGAGTTAGTATTAGTCTTTAATCGCCTCATTTCTGTTCTGATATGAGCTGATTAATTACAGAACAAGCCAGATCCTAAACAAAAATCCAGTTTGATGGATGATAACCTAACTTGTTTTGATTTAATAATGTGATCTCTTGCTCAATCGCAAACACACAATGCTGCAAATATTATTTCCACAACAAAACAGAAATTTATTTCTGAAGAAATGAAGATAAAGAAGAATGAAACTAACTATTTACATATAGCGCAGATTCAAGAGCAATGAACATGGAGGATATGTGTAATTCTCATTACCCTCAAAACATCCATAAATGAAAGAAAAAGACATGACCTTTATATATTTTGCAAAACACGACTCCCAGTGCCGTTCCAAATCAAACAACTCTAACATAATATTTACACGAGAATCCCTGTTAACTTGGTTAAATGACTTGTGACTGTCACTTCTAAATTGGAACTGCAGTAACTTTCTTCATGGAGCTACCATAGTGTCAACGTACATAGCTTCAAACAATCTCTTCAGAGCTTTTTCTTGTCACAACACTTTTGTCTGGGACGATAACAACATTTTCATTCCAAGGCAATATAATTTACTAAAATTCTAATTTCATTCACACGAGCACGGATCTATACATCCATTTAGTTCCAGGGTCATAGGAACTGAAAGAATTGACAAAAAAACGATTGAAGTGAAAGTAATGCTTTCTCAGTTAAGGGTTTCTTCCTTAATCGCAATTCCAGAACTCTCAAACAAATGTTTCAGTCTCCATTAACACCATGCTGAGTTGCAATCATAAAAAATAAACAAAGATTCACTATAGCCAAACATCAAACGCAATTTTTAAAACAAATTGCTCTGATTTCAGAAATAACTTCAAGTTAACCATAACCCTCAGATACACAGAGAAGCCCATTGCCTACTCACTTAAAAATAAAACAGAACCAAACTCAAACTAAATTATATTGCACTCTCTACTTTAGAATGCCACAGCTTATATTTTGCCAAAGTGATTCATTTTCTTAATTCCACCGAAATTCTCCATGGGCTCCGATTGAAATGGAGATGTCGAGAAGGTCCCTACAAGAGATGAATAATTTCCGAAGCAATTCCTGCCGAATCTGCAAGATAGGGTTTCCGCAGGGTCTCTGAAATCTTTGATTAAATGACTGATCGTCTGTCACTGTTGGACTTTGGGTACAATATGCCCATGTATCATTGTCAGTGGCAAAGTGAACCCACATAAAATCCTGAGACCGATTCAAACAAATTCAACGGTGCAAGGCACTTACCAGGAATTGTTACAAATGGAAAGGTCGAGTAAAATATAGTATGTACGTGACGAAATAAAAGCGTCATTTTCAGTCTGAGTCTCATTGTGCAGGCAATCTCTCTGTACTCAATACCGAGGTGATACAATATCACCTTTCATTTATACCTGCTGGCATCACCTGGTGGACTGTGACAATACAATGTAGTTTTTTCATTTATTTACGAATTTGAACAAGCAGGTGACCCTGGTGAGTTTACTCGCAGTTGTGACAGACTATATTTTAGAACTGAGGTTTATTGGATTACACAAATCTCAATCGGTCAGTAGGAAACATGGGAAAATGCATGTGGAATAAATTGATAGAATTCTTACAATGTGGAAGCAGATCAATGGGCCCATCCAGTCCAAACCGAAACTGCAAAGGCTATTCCACCTACACCCACCTACTGGCTCTGTGAGACAGCAGGGCTAACTACTGAGCCACTGTGCCACCCTGTATACCAGTACTGACACCCCAACACCATGTATCAAACACTGAAATCTCATTTCATTTCAGTGTCTTCCTCCCTCAACTTTGACAGTGTGGAAGTTAAATTCCTCTTGTTAAGTATCTCTCTGAGAAATGTTCTACTCATCAGCGGGATGTGGCTTCCCTCGTTCCCTGTTCTGTGAAGGGATGATAGTTGGTTAATGGAGACAACATATTGTAGGTTTTCATAAATCTAACGTCATAATAGAATTCCGTACCATGCATGGATACAGCTTCTGAATCAAATTTCACTTCTCCAATTCGGGTAATAATTGAAACAAGTAAAATGATTCACTGAAGAATACCCTCTAAGGTTACATAAGTTCCAATCAATACTGATCCTCCGACCCGGATTTGAGTGTCCTGGACATACTTCAGAGCTGACTGTGAGACACACGATCTGTGCAGCACCACATGGGGTTGAGTTATTCTCTGTTCCCTGCAGTGTACTGCACATGCTCAGAGTAGATACATAAATCATCTGACTGATGATGGAATGGTTCAGCTGTAAGCGAGACAGTAGAGTGAGGTCAGGGAGGGATTTGCACACGCAAGGATGTAGAAATGTCAAATTTGGAAACATGTTAGCGAGTATCAATGCTGTGAATGACTCCTGCAGTGATGGGGAAATGGGACTTGGCGTAAGCACTGAGACAGAACAGAAAGCAGAGAGAAGGAATAAATCTGTCATCTTCCTGTTGTTGGGCTAGTATTAGTCAGTGCCACGCGGACCATTTCTCCAGACACAGCCATTAATTATCTCTCAATGACTGAGATGGTGGGATTATGTGCGACGTTTGTTGATAGCAAAATGTCATTGGGACAGTAAAATACAAGGAGAACATAGTAACGCTTTAAGGGGGAAGGACAGGTTCAGTGAGTGAATGCACACACAATAGCCTGTGCAGTATAATATAGAGAAATGTGGGGCATTGTTCATTCATTTCCCTCGGAAAGATTTCAGGCCATGCATATACATTTAGATGCTTATCCTAGTCATAAGTCAAGAAGCAACAAAAAGCCTTTAGGTCCATTTAGTGCCAGCAGCTTCCATTATTGTCTTTCAATATTAACTCATATCCGGCACTTCTAATTTGGCGCAATTCAACCCTCAGTTTGTGTCATTTCACTCCCTCATCATTGAACCCTTGTTGTCCAGCTATATTATGGTGAATTAATCTGTAGGACATGGACTCTTACACACCGTTATTTTTTGCTTTTCAGTATTTATGAAGTCAGATTGTTGCTGAGTTAAAATCAAATGGCAGCTGTGGACAAACAAAGTGACTGAGTGAATCCATCAGAATCATCATTCCTGACTTGACAGAAGCCTGGAAGGTATATTGTCTCAACAGTGCCGAGGTCGAGGATATCACAGAACAACTTCAGCACATCTTGGGGTGCGGGGTTTACTGGGGAGGGACAGAAGCAGGAATGGGAAAGTGTGGAAACTGAAGAGCATCGTTCCTGGAGCACATTTAAACTAACAATGTCTGGTCGTGAAATCACACTTCAGAGGCCGGCATCCTGTCATTATTCTCCCATTTATTACAAATGCATCTCCTTTGACAGTAGCGTCTTACTGAGTCAGGTGTTAAGCATCTCAATATACCTGACATTCATCCTTTTAATTCAGATCGGGCTCCCAGATTGGATCAGTTTTAGAGCTCCAATCAGGGAACACAGACACTATGAGGTTTAGCTGGCTGATCGAATGACAAGAGCAGGGAGAAACAGTGATTAATCCCAATCAGTAAAATGCGGCAAATCAGGCAAGACATTGAAAGGCTGAACCCGTTGTTATTCTGGGTACACATTAGGCCAATGAAAATGCGGCTGGATGCATTCGTTGAAGGAGGAAGTGCTTTGGATGTATCAATGACTTGTGAGGTTTCTGGGGTTGGTGCGATCAGAATACATTGGAAACTGGATTTTGCTTTAATTGGATGGAGATTGCTCCTGTTCTGGCATTGTGGAATATTTGTTCAATCTTTGTCAGTGTTGGGAACCTGGAACAAAGCTCAGTTAGCAGGGAGATGAAACTGGCCACTTGAAGTACTAAATCTGTGAGTGAAAGAGAAAACTAACAAAAACACACTCTGGATCCATGAGGATGATCTGCTTCAGAATCCGAATCTTCAGGATCAAACCCTTCCCTCACATGTCTCACAGAATCGGGGACAGAGTTCTTTCTGGAGAGCTACATTCTCATTTTTCGGGATATTCTCAATAATGTATGCGTTACGTAATACAGTTACTGTCAAGATCTCACCGATATTTGTTATTATTTATGATGATGGTTGCTCTATTTGGACTTAAATAGCACTTTAAAAGGATTAACTTCGTTAATCTCACAGGTTTGATCTGATACGAGAGAACAGATGTAAACATGCAGCAAGTTAATTTGCTTACTCCAAAACAAACAGCCACAATAAAATAGGATGAATTTAAAAATATTATTGCAATGGGGAAGAGTGATCTTAAAATACATGAATTGTTCATTAAGATGGAGAATGAAGAATTTAAGTCTGAACTTTGTCCTGAATTTAAACAACGGTTTGATGTACAAATGAGCAATGGTGGATTGAGAAACTTTATTTCAGAGGTTCTCAGTGGATTGACATTTGCTGAAGAGGACGAAATGCCTGAATGGTTTTCAACAATGATTCAGGTGCCTGCTGGTCAACAATACAACAGGAAAGGTGAGATGAGGCAGCCCTGCCTGACTGTCAATCTGATCGAGAGGCTTTCTGTTTCTCAACCATTGACTAAGGCTGCATTCATAATGTTGGTGTAGACTAGCATGGTTCATTTGTAGAATCCCTCTCCAAAGCCTACTTTGGAGAGAACATCCCACATAGATTTGTGTAAGATCGCGTCAAGGACCTCCTGGTGCAGGCTGATGAGGCAGGTTTCCAACTCCCCTGTCCTGCACGGAGGTGACCCTTTCCCTGAGAATTGTCAGGCTGCCTGTTCAGATCAGATTTGCTCGGGGTGAATCACTGTTCCCAAAGCAGAACTGACCCAGATGGTGATGGCCTTATTCAGGACATTTTAATTTATATTCATAAAATTAAATTGGTCGTCAGTCACCCCTCTCCCTCTTCTGATTGCAGAGGAGGGCATGATACTTTTCCTCATGGACTTATACTAACTACCTGGTGTATTCCTCTTTCCTGAGGACACGAGAGCCTTGGTCAGCACACCCAGAGTTAGCAGCTCGTGCTGCCTGCCCCAATTGCTGTCGCCTAAGACCTCCCAGATAGGGAAGAATGACCACGAGGCTGCGCTGTCTGTGGGCTTCCTGTCACACAGTCCGTCATGAATGGATCGCTGATCCTCAGGATGTCAGGCTTGCAGCTCCACCTTCTCCCTTCAGGCTCTGAGAACAGAACAGTCCCTGTGCAACTTTTCAAAGAACAAGCATGAGCACATCTCATCCTCCTCTACGTTGTGGACCCTGGACAAGGATATTACCTTGGAGGCTTCTAAGGTAAAGAGCGAGGCTTGCTGGATGTTCACATCCTTTCGATCAGCCATGACATCAAACTACATCGTCTGCAGCAGGTGTAAGTTCTGCACACTTTTCTGGAGTTTTAACAGTTCTCCCCCGTTTCTCTGTCACCTTCAGAAATCCTTTGAGAATAAATATCATCTTTATGTTCCCCTTGACTGTTTACCAAATGTCTGAAGTAGACTCAAAGCGGGGTTTCACGTTTCTCCAACCTGTGGAACCCCTTTTGAGATATTCCATGTTTAATGGGATCGGCAGTTTCAGATTCAGTTTCATTGCTGACTAGCAAGAGTCAGAGGTCAGAGAAGAACGCCGGCTTGATATTGGTGAATTTTCCGAAATCACTCCCAGCCTCTCCAGTCTCACTTCACAGGAGCATCACTTGAGCCCTGGTGAACCTTCCTCGTACAATTCCGCATGATTTTTTTCTGTTTTAAGATTGCGGCATTGACTGGGTCCTGGGCCCATTTGGTTCCGATCACCAGGCCGGTCACATCCTTCTTTCATCTTTGCTGTCTCATCTTCATCTTGGTCTTCTCTTTCTTCTGGTGGTGACGGGGGAGGAAGGTGGCATGAATTTTGTCTGCAGCAACAGCGTTGTGAACCTGGAAGAGGAATGCTAGTGTCGGTAATGGCGCTGGTGTGGTAGGACCAGGTAATCAATGCCATTATCTTGATTGATTGCATTGAATCAGTGTTAATGAGACAATGGAACTGAGATATAAAACCAGGAAGCTTTCAGCATTCACTGTCAAGTTCAATCAAGCCAGACAACAGATATGCAAGCCTTCATATTGACTGAACATTGAATGGGTTCTTCACATGACATTGCCACAAGGTTTTAAATATCCTGTACTGTTTTCTGTAATATCCTTCCTGGATAGAAACTGAATTTAATTTCTGCCAATGACATTGTTACAACAAACTGCAGCTAAATCACTGCCATCGGAAATGACCTTGATAACTCGCTAAAAGAATGTCAGAAGAAACACAAAAGCTTCTGATTGCAATTACACCTATTGGACGGTAACCTGGTGTCATGTGACCTCAGACCTTGCTCACCTCAGTTCAACACCGGCTCCTCCACATTAAAGCTAAAAGAAGCCACTTAAGTCAGAGAGATCGCACACACATTCCAGAAGATATCAGGACAACGAAGCAGGTATCTTGGGAGTAGAGAGAATCGCTCCAACTCCAGTTCGAAGAGCTGTATTTGGGAATTTTAAACTCGTGTGTGGGCAGAGACATTTCGGACTGGAAGATTACTGGGGATAGTGGAGGAATAGTCTGATTTTTTAAAAGATTGTCTATTGATATATTGCTTTTCAAAGATAATAAACCACATCTCATTACTAGTGGCAAACGAGTTCCACTAACGAAATAAGCCAATCAGTCCATACTGTAATGAGGGTATCGGTGTGTACTGTACCTTTAAGAGAGACGGTACGTTTAAGAGAGACTGGAAGCTGCCATCGTCTTAGAGAGGCAACGAGCGTGCTGAAATAATTCAAAACATAACATTTGAGTGAGAAACAAATAGTGTAATTGGATTGCCATGGTACTCAACAAATTCGAATTTGGCCAATCAGTTTAAATGAAGCCCCAAGATACCAAATTCAATCAAATTTGAATTTAATGTTTTGATGACATCACACCAATGAAATGATCTGATGGTGTGGGGTATAAAACCGGACGTTTTGAACAGTTAGGGAGGAACAGAAAAGAGCAGCCCCAAACACCAACAGACTGCTTTCCGAATTATACTCTGGAAGATACCTGTCCATTCGGAACTTGAGCAATAGAACACCGAAGCCGACCGACAGAAATCTACAAATAAAGTTTGACATCCGTAGATGCCAACTGCATTTTAAAGTGATTTGCCGTAAATATCGGACCAGTATGATGGAGTGTAAGATAAAAGATAGTTTTCAAATAAGGAGTTGTAAGTAGTAACTTGCATGTTCTCTGGTGGACTTAAAGGATAGAATTGTTTTTTGTTTTCTTTAAATACTGAAATCTAGGAGAGTTACTTGCCTCGAGAAATTTAACAGATTATGATGCGACGTGAGCTCCTCTGTGTGTTTGCTTTAAATTAGCAGAGGGGTTTACCCCATGTCGTAACAATCCAAAAATGAAACTTACGATGGATATTGTCAATGGGTAAAGAGAAATGTCCAATAACTGATTAATCATTTTGCCTCAGTTTTTTGAGGAAAATTAAATCAACAAGTGAACTTTCACTCATATCCTTTCGGGAAAAAAATTGACGTCCTCATCTGGTCAGGTTGATCTATGACTCGAAACTGAAGAAATGTGGTTGACTTTTGACTGCGGTTTGGGATGGGGAAAAAAAAGCAGTCCGAGCCTGGGTTGCTCTCATCCCACATAAGGCCGCAGTAGTTATGATGATTTATACAAAACCCTGGTTAGTTCTCACTTGGAGAACTGTGAGTAGATCCAAGCACCGCACCTTAAGAAGGACACATTAGCCTTGGAGTAAGTACAGTGTAGATTTGTAAGAATGATAACTGGAGTTTAGCGGTTGAGCTGTGAGATGAAACTGAACAATGTATGCCTTGTTTCTCTACAACGAAGGACTCAGGGTGGAAAAATATAAACTATTTTCACTGTTTGGGGATTCGAGCACAAAGGGACATAGTCTGCGAAGTCGGGTCATTGTGTCCAGGAGAGATGTTAGGAAGAACTTCCACTCAGAAAGGGTGGGGGATGTTAACACTCTTTTCCACAAACAGGACTGGATGCTAGATTAGTTGTAATTTTCATTCTGAGACAGATTTTTTTTGTTAAACGTAGGTGTGAAGGGATAAGGTACAAATGCCAGTATATGGAGTTAGGCTACATATCAGCCTTTGACTGTCAGAACGAGCTCTCACTGGGGGTGAATGGCCTGTTTCTATATCCCTATGATGTTTAATCTCCTCCTATAGCCTATCCAAGGCATTGACATCCTTCCTAAAGTGTCGTTTTCAGGAGTGGACAGAGCTCAATTTTAACCCAATGCAAGGCATTTGACTTTCAAGTGTTCAAATCCAGTCTGTTTCCCCCAATTCTGGCTGAAACGGTCAATTATACAGGTTTGATAACATTTCACTTCTCTTTACATTCTAATTCCAATTTGTACGTTTTCGTTTTAAAAATCTGCCCATCCTGCGATATCACTTTCCCAAAGATAAGTGTACACCTCCAAGTTTTGATAATATTATGCCTCCTCCAGAATTAGGCCAGTTAATTTATATTATCTCGCTTTCTCACTTCCTACAAGATCTGCTATTTGTCTGCCCGTTTCACTGGATAGAGGTATAAAATGCATCTAGAAATATCCCACTAATGGATCGTGAATAGCTGCACGATTTTGGAATTCTGCGAACAGCCTTCGTTTAAAATATTGCTCAACGGGAGAACAGAAAGTCAGGGACTTGACAATTTCACGGAAATTCTTTTTAATTCAGTGGACTGAGCTTTGCAGTTGGCATAGACGCACCCAGCAGCACAGCAAAAGTAGAATGCTACTCAGCTCTTTCTCCAAACTTTTATTCCTGTAACAGGATGCCATTCACTTCTAATTTCTCTCTACAGATGCTGTCAGACATGTTCAGTTTTTCCAGGAATTTCTGTTATTGTTTCTGATTGAGAACATCCGCAGTACTTCCATTTCTTATTCAGTCCCTTCTCCAGCCTTCGATACAGCAGGAGGCCACAGCAGGACGGGAATTATGACTGGACTGCTCATCCATGCACCCAAGTAATGTTCTAGGGGCATTGCTTGAAATCCCACTGTGGCAGATGATGGAATTTCAATTCACTGATTTTCTGGAATTTAAGAGTCTAATGATGAACCCAGAATGTTTCTCTGTTTGCTCATGCCTTTTACAGAGGGAAATGACTATCCTTCCCTGGTCACGACTACACGTGACCACACACCAACAACAATATGGTTGACACTTAACACCCCTCCAGGCAATTAAGGATGGGAAATAAATATTGGCGTTGTCCAGCAACGCCCTCATCCCAGACTGAATAACAGAAGCCTTCTTGAGAATGATACGGAGGAAGTGGAGCAGGCAATTTAGCTCATTCTGAGATGGTAAAGTGGAATAACAGAAGGCCATTCAGTCCCATTCGTGAGCACAAGAATATCAGAATGGCAAAACGTCTGTCCACGTTGGTCTCCGTGAAAAAGCGAAGGTAGGAGGGAACGGGAAGATGTGAGGAGATGGGCTTGTAGGGTGTAGGATTGCTCGCTGGGCTTATGTTTGATATCCAGGCATTTCATTACCTGGCTAGGTAACATCATCAGTGGCGACCTCCAAGTGAAGCAAACCTGTTGTCACCTGCTTTCTATGCTTTCTGTGAGGAAGTTTGAATGAGGTGTAATGACAATTGGAATGAGAATGAGGGAGCAGTCGGTGAGAAGGAGAGAGCTTGTCCTGGGAGGCAGTGTAATTTGGATGCAACTAATTATGGGAATGGACACAGTGAGAGCCAAGGTACAATGTTGATGTCAGGAAATTTGAAAGGAGGGTACTGCCCAACACCACCTCTGACCCAAATTGATTAAAGCTGGAAATAGTAACAATTACCCTGTATTTAATCATCTCGATAGTCTATTAGTTCCGCTCCATTTCGCTGCAGTTACGCGTTTATATTTGCCTGTAGACAATAGACAATAGGTGCAGAAGTAGGCCATTCTGCCCTTCGAGCCTGCACCACAATACATTAAGGTCATGGCTGATGATCCTCAATCAGTATCCTATTACTGCCTTATCTCCAAAACCCTTGATTCCACTATCATTGAGTGCGGTGTCCAACACTTTCTTAAACGAATCCAGAGATTGGACCTCCACTGCTTTTTGGGGCAGAGCATTCCACACACCCACTACTCTCTGGGTGAAGACGTTTCTCTTCATCTCTGTCCTAAATGGCCTACCCCTTATTTTTAAGCTGTGTTCTCTGGTTCGGCACTCACACATCAGCGTAAGCATGTTTTCTGCCTCCAGAGTGTCCAATCGTTTAATAATCTTATATGTCTCAATCAGATCTCCTCTCCGTCTTCTAAACCCAAGGGTATACAAGCCCAGTCGCTCCAATCTTTCAACATAAGATAGTTCTGCCTTTACAGGAATTGACCTTATGAACCTAAGCTGCACTCCCTAAATTGCCAGAATTTCTTTCCTCATATTTGGAGACCAGACCTGCACACAATATTCGAGCTGCGGTCTCACCCCAGGGCCCTGTACAGCTGCAGATGAACCTCTTTGCTTCTATACTGAATACCTCTTGTTATGAAAGCAAGCATGCTTTCTTCACTACCTGCTGTACCTGCATGCTTGCCTTCATTGACAGGTGTACAAGAACACCCAGATCTAATTGTACTGCCCCTTTACCTCACTTGATTCCATTCAAGTAGTAATCTGCCTTCCTATTCTTGTGACCAAAGTGGATAACCATACATTTATCCACATTAAACTGCATCTGCCATGCATCTGTCCACTCACCTAACCTGTCCAGGACACCCTGTCATCTCCTAACTTCCTCCTCATATTTCACCCTGCCACCCAGCTTCGTATCATCAGCAAATTTGCTAAATTTACTACTAATATCGTCTTCTACATCATCGATATATATTGTAAAAAGCTGTGGTCCCTGTACTGATCCCTGCGGTACTCCACTGGTCACCGCCTGCCATTCCGAAATGGAGCCATTTATCACTACTCTCTGTTGCCTGTCAGCCAACCAATTTTCAATCCAATTCGTACTTTGCCCCCAATACCATGTGCCCTAATTTTGCTCACTAACCTCCTATGTGGTACTCTATCATGCTCAAATATTTCCAGAAGATTATTCAAGCATGATTTCTGCTTCATAAATCCATGCTGACTCTGACCTATCCAGTTACTACTATACAGATGTGTCGAGATTTCATCCTTTATAATTGACTCCAGCATCTTTCCCATCACTGAGTTCAGACTAACTGTTCTATAATTTCCTGTTTTCTCTCTCGCTCCTTTCTTAAAACGTGGTGCAACATTAGCCGCCCTCCAATCCACAGGAACTGATCTTGAATCTATCAAACTCTGGAAAATTATCACCAACGCATCCATGATTTCGAGAACCACCTCCTTCAGTATCCTGGGATGTAGACCATCAGGCCCTGGGGTCTGATCAACCTTTAGACCTAACAGTCTCTCCATCACCAATTCCTGGCAAATATAAAATCCCTTCATTTCAGGTCCTTTAGCCACTGTTCCCTCTCGGAGATTGCTTGTGCCTTCCCCAGTGAACACAGATCTGAAGTACCAATTCAACTCTTCTGCCATTTCTTTGTTCCCTGTAATATATTCCCCGTTTCTGTCTTCAAGGGCCCAATTTTAGTCTTAACCATTTTTTCCCCTTTCACATACGTAAAAAAGCTTTTACTATCCTCCTTTATATTTTTGGCCACTTTACCTTCATACCTCATTTTTTCTCTGCGTATTTCCTTCTTCGTAATCCTCTGTTGTTCTTTAAAAGCTTCCCAGTCCTCAGTTTTCGCACTCAACTTTGCGATGTTATATTTTTTCTCTTTTGACTTTATATATTTCTTAACTTCCCTCGTCAGCCACGGCCACCCCTGCCTCCTCATAGGATCTTTCTTCTTTTTTGTAATGACCTGATCCTGCATACTCTGCATTATACGCAGACATATCTGCCATTGTTCCTCCACTGTCAACCCTTTTAAGGTATTGCACCATTGAACTTTGGCCAGCTGCTCCCTCATAGCTCTCCCTTTCAAATTGCAGATTGAAGCTTATTGTATTATGGTCACTACCTCCTAATGGCTCCTTCACTTCGAGGTCCCTGATAAATTCTGGTTCGTTGCACAATACCAGATCCAGAATTGCCTTCTCCCTGGCGGGCTCCAGAACCAGCTGTTCGAAGAATCTATCTCTGAGGGACTCCACAAAGTCTCTTTCTTGAGGTCCAATACCATACCGATTCTCCCAGTCTACCTGCATGTTGAAATCCTCCATAACAACTGTAGTGACATCTTTGCGACAGGCCAATTTCAGCTCCTTATACAACTTACACCCTACATCCACACTAATGTTTGGGGCCTGGAGATAAATCTCAAGAGAGTCTTTCTACCCTTAGAATTCCTCGGCTCTTTCAATCCTGACTCTACATCCTGATTCTAGGTCCCCCCGCGCAAGGGATTGAACATCATCCCAACAGGGCCATCCCACCCCTTCTTCCCATCAGTCTGTCCTTACGATAGCACGTATAGCCTTGAATATTCATTTCCCAAGCGCTGTCACTTGAAGCCACGTCTCAGTTATCCCCACAATATCATAGCTGCCAATTTCCAAAAGAGCCTCAAGCTCATCCATCTTATTTCTAATACTTCGTACATTCATGTGTAGTATTTTTAATTTGTTACTGCCCTCTCCCTTCCTATCAACCCCTATTTCACTCAAACTTACGGCATGATCTCTTTTTGAGTTTCCTGCTTCATTGATCCCGTTGTCTTTCCTAACTTCCCTTGTTCTCACTTTCCCTTCTTAAACTTCCAGTTTGTCCCCTCCCCCCGCTCTATTTATTTTAAACGCAACTGCATACAATCCTATTGCTATTCGTATCTCTGATCCCTTGTATGTAGGCCACACTGTTCCCCAGTGTTTCATTCTCTTCTGAATTAAGGAATATATTTGTGTTTATGCCATGATTACGTTAATCTAATGTGCAGGTCGACCTCTCATTTTTGGTGAAAAACATCGTGTATTTCCATACATCTCATGTATAAGTAGACTCAACGATATCATATTACAAATCCCTTACAAAGGAAACTGCATTTTATCAATTTACCTGCTGACACAAAATCGCATTCGTTCATTTATACCTGTAACTCTACTCATCTCTCCTTGTTTGCTACACTGCAGCTTTATGCATACATGCATTTATTCATTGATAATTGTAATTACCGCAGTTGTTTTACTACAGCATGTTTTGATTCATTCATTCATTCAGACCAGCACTAAGTCTATCGGGACTTGTCACACTTTGTTCATTACACACCCAAAAATTAATCTCGTTAAAAAAAGTTCTTCATTTCAATTTTTGCCATGATATCTGAATAAAAGTGAGATATATTAGCTACCTACTGACATATCTTTAATTTTTTGACAAATGGGTTAATGTTGCTGAGTTTCATAGCATACAAGAGTAAATGGGAGGGAAACAGATTAATTTGGCGAGAAAGTTCGAGACACATACATTCTGAATTTAATAAATGTTTCAAGTTAATTGCTGCACTAAATTATGTCATGAAGATATTGAATAGTGTGATTTGCAGAATTTCAATGAACCTTTGCCACGTTAAACGTTCGCACGTGTCTCTTGCTTTTATCAGTCATTTCCATTCCCATACTTGATGGCATTTTCTTGCTTGGATTAATTGTGCAATTAAATTGACTTTTGCTAATAGTGGGATATTTCTAACTGCAGCATGCTCTTCAGTCCCTCAACGTTTGTGCTCGTGTATTAGTTGAACCACCAAATTGATCTTTTAAAATAGTATTAACAATTCGAACTATACACGTGTATTTACGGTAATCACCTTGGTTAAATACAAAAGATCGCATTTTTATGTAGAGAGTGCAATAGCATGTTGAGAGAGATTTGTTATGAATTTTGAGTGAATAAGTTGCAGGGTTCGCTGTGCTTCTGATGTTAATAGTGAACATTTCTGTATTTCTGTAATCACAGTAAATTGTTTTAAAAACTGCTTTGGAAGTCTGGTTGTTGGCTGAATGGTTTTGTGCAATAATGAACTTCTGCTTATTTTTAATCGTTTGCAAACCCACATAGTATTAACGGAGCCTCAAAGAATTGTTGGAGTGTTCTACTATCTGAAAGAGGGAATAATCCCTTAACTGGCAAACTTTTAGTTTAACTTTTGCCATTTTTGTCATTTCGTTTCGTCCTTGTAAGACCTGGTACTGAGTGAATGCATAGATCTGTGCTGATGAGAAGGGAATCAGAAACTTCATTAAATATATTACATTACTGTGAAAATTTCGTGTTTTTCCCAGACGAAAGTGTTTAGATAATTTAAAAATGCCTCTGAAGAGGTTACTTTAAGCCGAGTACATTGACACAAAGCTGTGAAGTAGTTCTTGGAAGACGTTGACTGCAGTTCCAATTTAAAAGTGGCGGTCACAAGGCTTTATCGAAATGTATGTACAGGGAATCTGGTGTGAATATTACACAGAGGGTGATTTAGCTTTGGAATGGCACCAGGCTTGGTGTAATACCTAAAGATCGTTTTCTTTCATTTTGTTTATGTATTGTTTTGAGATGGATGAGATTATACATTTACTCCGTGTTAATTACCTTTGAATCTGTGAAATAAATTCGGAATTTGACTTGTCCTATTTTGTCATCATTTGATTTGTTATAACCTTCTGTTTTGTTGTGGAAGCAGTATTTGCAGATTTGTGTGTTTATTGTTCAGCAAGAGAACACTTTTTTAAAATCAAAAGAAATAAGGTTGAGATCAATCAAACTGGAATCCTATCTGGGGTATGGCTTGTTCTGGAATTACATCAATTGGTATCAGAACAGACGTGTGCCGATGAAACGCATAATCTTACTGCTGGGTAATTGATAATCTAACACCACACTTCAATCAGACTATACCCGAAATATACCCAACCACCTCCGTTCTGCTCATCAGATCCTCATCAGACATCCATTCTGAGATGTAATACTATACTGCCCCTTCCAGGGTTACTGATCTCTCTCCCTGCACCAGTCCCAGTTCAGAACAAATTCCCTCAACCCCTGCCAGGCTTGGCACACTGGAACGACATTAGACACTGGGTGGCTCACAACTGCGGATTATGTGCATCGTACTGGTCATCACCTCGTTGTGACATCTGAGGAGTCAATAAAACAGGTTGAAAAGAATAGCGTGGAAATTTTTTCAACATTGAGGGAACATGGATGATGTTATTTTCTCTCGAATGGATCAGAATGGGAGATGATGTGATTGAGGTGTCCAAACTATTCCCGATCTTGGATGGAGGCTTGTCACCCCAAACTCTGCACAGCTACTATCTTTGCATTTTGAGCTCATGTATTTCTGAGCATCGGAGTGCACTTGAGACAACTTAACCAACAGCAAACCTCAGAGCTGACCTTGAAGGAGGAAAAGCTCACAGCACAGGATCAGCGCATGGTTTTTAAGTCTCACCTTACAGATTTTCTTTTGTAAATCTACAGTAGTGAGTGGCTGGACTGTCATTGATTGTCTTATTATTGAGATATGTCTCTCGATTAAAATTTAAAAATACAACACAAAGGCACGAAGTAAGCCTGGAGCAGAGTCTTTTTTAGAGCAAGAATAGCGTGGTGCTGGAAAAGCACAGCAGGTAAAGCAACATCCGAGCTGCAGGAAAATCGACGTTTCTGGCAAAAGCTCTTCATCAGTAATATCAGAGGATGGCGAGGAACAGAAACAGAAACAACCTAATGATTGCCACATTCTCTTTGTTCAACTCTTGATACACACTTTGTTAAAATTTAAAAAATGTCTCCGAGTGCTGGTGATCCCTTCATCTGATTTGCTTACTATTTCATGCACGAGTTTTAAAACTTTTCACCGTGTTTCTTGAGTCCACATCCTGTATACTTACATCACAAAGATATTGCCTTCTCTCGCTCTACCTCTTTCTCCACGTCATTGCCTCTGTTTCTGTGTTGCTCTCTCTCTCAAACTGTCTTTCGCAATGTCTGTACCTCTGACCCTAAATTTCTAAGTTTCTTGCTGTTTCTCTCTCTCTGTCTCTGTCTCCCTCGATCTCTGTCCCTCTGTCTGTTTTTGTCTCTATCTCATACTGTTTCTCTCTGTCTGTGCCTCACCCTCTGTTTGTTTTTCTCAAATTGACCACATCAGGCCCCTTTCTGAAGAAGGGCTTCTGCCTGAAACGTCGACTCTCCTGCTCTTCGGATGCTGCCTGACCTGCTGCGTTTTCCAACACCACACTTTCGAACTGGTCTCCAGTATCTGTCGCCCTAACTGTCTCTACATCAGGCACATGTTGTTTCGGTTAAACACATGCTCACATGAATTGGCTGAAAACACTTCCACATCTCTTCATTCGCTGATTATACCCGATGAGGTGATTCTTACAAAATACAAAATCCACAAACACAATCAGCAATTCATTAACGTAATATTAATGACATTTCTGTCAATGAACTGCCCCTCCATCTCCCGCACTTTGATTGTCTCCTTCTCTCTCCTTGTCACTATCATGGAGTTTGTGTTTGCGTGATTTTCATTTGGTGTGTGAGAGCCTTTCTACAAGGTTTGTGAAGGTTTGTAGCTTGGGTTGAGGTTTAGGGTGTAGGTCTTATCGCTGAGCTGTGGGTTTGATATCCAGAGATTTCGTTACCTGGCTAAGAAACATCATCAGTGGCGACTTCCATGTGAGGGGAAGCTGTTGTCTCCTGCTTTCTATTTATAGGTTTTTTCTGGATGTGGTTCCTGGGTTTGTGGTGATGTCATTTCCTGTTCGTTTTCTGAGAGGTTGAGAGATGTTTTTGCGATCCATGTGTTTGTTTATGGCGTTGTGGTTGGAGTGCCAGGCCTCTAGAAATTCTCTGGCATGTCTCTGCTTAGCCTGTCCCAAGATAGATGTGTTTTCCTAGTCGAAATGTTTTTGTTTTCCTACGTGTGTAGGGCTACGAGGGAGAGAGGGTCGTGTCTTTTTGTGGCGAGAATGTTTCTGTGAAGGTGAGTATATTTGTGTGGCTCTTTGTTACTGTGCCAGTGTGAATGTGTGTGTTTTGATATCTTCATCTGTTGTGTTTGTGTCTGTGTAGCAGCTGTGTGTGTGTGTGTGTGTGTGTGTGTGTGTGTGTGTGTATGTGTTAACTCTCATATGTCAAAATAGTTCTGTGACTCTATATGGGTGTGTGTCTGATTGTCGGTGCATTATTGTGGGAGTATGGGTTGTGCCTCTGCCTGGCTCTCCTCTTGTTTGATCTTCTAAGTGTGTTGTTCAGACTGTGATTGTCTACCTACCCTTGTGTCAAGATCTTTGTGCCCCCTGCATAACTCTCTGTACCTCTCTGTGCGTGTTTCTCTACGTTTGTTTCTGAGTGTCACTCTCTGTCTGTACCTTATTGTATGTGTGGTTGTGTGACTGTATTTTCGTGTGCTCATGTGTGTATACGAATGTTTCTGCAATTCTTTGCATGTTGATGTGCAATGTCTATCAATATGATTTCACTTCGTTATGTGTGGGGGGATGCAGGTGTAATTCTTGTCTGTGTGCAAGTGAGTTTATTTATGGCAGGATGATGTTTTTACTTGTTTATCTGTTCTGTTTCTGTGTTTTGGTCTAGTCATACATTTCAGCATGACTGTATTTAGGTGTTTGTGTGTGTATGTGAAGTGTGTGTCTGTTCATGTATCACTGTGTAGTTTGGTCACATACTGCAGTCGGATTGTATTCCTCTGTGTGTGTGCGACAGTGAGGGTGTGTTTCTAAGTCGGTTTGCAGTTGGCTTCCCATATATGAATTTGATTCTGTTTCTGTGTGTGTTGATGTTTTGTGATGGGCGATCCGATGTATTTCTGTTTCTGTCTTAATTTGACTGTACGTGTGCGTGTGGGTATGTCTCTGTGTCTGTGTGTATGTCGTGTGAAAGTGGGTGTTTTGAAACCTGTCACGCTTGTTTTAAGACCTATTGTCGAACTAGCTAAACAGGACAAGGGAACATACAATGAGAAGCAAGGCACCAGGAAGCTCATAGAAACAGTGGGATCTTGGGATGTTTACCCACAGATATTTGAAGGTGGCATGACACGTTAGTAGATTATTAAGAAGGCACATGTGACAAAACATACCTTGAACAGTCGTGGTGCAGATGAAAGGAACAGGGAGGTTTTGTGGGGACTTACATGAATTTCGTGAGAATCCTGCAGAAGTATTGTGTACAGTTCTGGTCAAAACATGATAGGAATTTATACCCTCACAGAAGCACATCAATCTTCAAAATTCTGAATAGGGATGGGAAGTTTGGCAGAGTTTCATATGAGGAACAGGTCAACTACGTAAGAGTGGAGATAATCCCTTGTAAGTAAAGGTCCAAAAATGGTTCTCTCCAAATAGGATATCAGTCTCCTCTTATTATTGGGAAAGCAAATGTTCAGCTCACATTGTCTCCAACAGAGCTGATTCGCTTAGCATTGCTACTGCCCAGAAACCTTGATGGTTTTCTGCCGTGCATCTGGTAGTTGTTACTGTCAATGGTGGAGCAAGTGGATGCTTGTGGATGCGATGCCAAGCAAGCAGGCTGCTTTTTCCAGGATGCGTACGATGAAGCTATATCCATCCAGGCAAGTGGACAGTATTCCAATACACTTCTTAATTTTACCTTGGCTTTGGAGAGTCAGCAGGTGAGTTACTCGCCGTAGTATTCTGAGCCTCTGATTTGCACTTGGAGCAATAATATTTAAATTAGCTGTGAACAGATAGTTATTGATGAAGCAGCTGAAGGTGGTTGTGTCTAATCCTGTCGTACTCCTGCACAGCTGTCCTGGAGCTGAGATGACTGACCTTCAACAACCACAACCATCTTCCGATGTGCCAGACATGACATCAGCTCGTTGGGAGTGTGCCGTTGATTGTCATTTTGTGAGGGACACACGGATGTCCCTCTCACCTCACCTCTGGAATTCAGTTCTTTGTCCATCTTTGAAGTTACGATATATTGATAAACTGAAAAAAAAACAGTAATTTCTGGAAAAGTTCAATAGATCTGGCAACATCCATGCAGTGAAATCAGAGTCACAGCTTCAGGACCGTTGACACTCTCTCTGAACCCGATGCAACCTTCTCAACTATGTTTGTGTTATCTGCAAAATTGGCAACATCACATTGGCTTACTTCATCCATGTCATTCATATGCACAATATTAAAGTACGTGTATTAGTATATATTGGAGCTGTGTGTCTGTACGAATATTACCATGTATAGAAGCAAACCATGTTTCCGTGTAAAGATTATTGTGCATTGTAACTGTGTGTGTTTATATCGAAATATTCTTTTGCATCGGAGATGTTCCAGCTTCTATATAAATATAGTTGAGCATTAGGACTGTTCATTTGTAAGTATAAATATTGTTGAGTCTGGAAAGTGTTCATGTTTTTATTCCATTCCTGTTCAGTTTCCGAGCTATTCATGCTTGCATATAAGTATTGCTGTATCTCAGAACTGTGCTCTATTACATATGAACCTGTTGTGAGTTGCAGATGCACATGTTTATGTGGAACAATTTTTTCCATTTTTGAAGTATTTACGTTTATACGTCAATCTTTCCGCATAGTGGAGATGTAATGAAACTGTTCATATTTCGTGTCTTGAATTGTGTCTTAGAACTGACCATGTTCAAATTTAAATATGGTATATTAGAACCGTTCTTGTCTATATGTAAATGTTGAAGTGTACTGGAGCTGGTTCAGTTCATATATAAAAGTTGTAAATTGAAAATGTTGCAGTTTATGTGTTGGGATTACTTTATTTTGGAACTGTTCCCGTTTGTACATAAATATTGTTATGTATTGGAGCTGTTGCTATTTATATGTAAATATGAGTGTACGTTGAAGTTATGCCTGCTTCCTATTGATGAACAGTCCTGTGTCTGACATGGGGTTCTGCTGCTGTGCCCCTGTCGAGATTTGGAATAAATTTGCAATTCAAGCGCAGGCCAGAGGGGCGGCAACACAGGGCAGCAGAGGTCACGTGTTAGCAGTCTTGCAGGATGATCCGGCAGGGAGTACTGTTGTCCGTTTTTAGTAGAGTAGATGCATATTCTGGAATAGGGAACAGGATCATGGGCGATACAGAGAGTTACAGAGGGGACACAATATTTTAATAGGGAGAGAATTCAATTCAAAATAATTGTGCTAGTGTTGAATAGACGGTAACAATGAGAGGGTTATACAGAGAGTAATAGGAAGAGGATTAAATACTGCATAACGGGATGGGATTTAAAGGAACGTAAGAAGGAAAGGTGAAATTGCAGTTTTATTGGAAGAAGATTGAATATAATTGATCGAAGAAATGATTAACTACATGGAAGGAGAGAGGATTTAATATCAAGGAGCAGGTTTACGATTAAGTAGGGAATTACGCGAAGAGAGCTCAATATGAAGGAATAGAGATGGTGGAATGGGGAGTGTTATGACATGGTAGTGAATCCTTCTGCTAATAAAACAAACGCAGAGAAAAGCACACCTCAACTCATATCTGTTAACGTATGAGTGACAGAGAACTCTCCAAATTCTGCTACTTAAAGAAAAGTATCAATTTTATTCTTAAACTCTAAAAGTGAATATTAAACAACAAATACATACAAGTCTGAACGTCCTTTATCTTAAAGATCTGTAATCGACATTCAACTCTATGACAATATTTTGATCCAATAAAAGCCCCTATTTTAAACTGCATCAACTTCATTTGCAAAACAAGAAATCAGCTGTTGGCGTCGGTGTCTTTCTTCCTTCATCTGAACAGCTCCTTGGGTCATCTACGGTCTTTTATTCTAAAGATGCTTCATATGAAAAAGTACCATTGGTGGCAAGTGTTTTGCTAGCAGATATTCTGATGATGGCAGTTGGTTGTTCTCTCTTGCTAACTGTCCAAAATGCGCGCTTCTTTATTCACTAAACCTTGGATCTTCTCATTGGTTCAATGTTGTCAAAACAGTAAAATTCAAATTCGAATGGGGTTTAGAATTCTGGGGCATAATGAAAACTGATGGCTTAAATTTGAACTGGTGTGAACATCGTACCAAATGTTGCATATTTTAAGTTTTCCACGACACTTTGAGACTGCTAGTCATTCACATGACAGGTGTCTGCAAACTCACACTGCTAAAACAGGCTTCTCTCTCTCTTAAAGGTACCGTACATGCCTTCAACTCTCTTAACAAAACTAATAGGGAGAAGATTGAAAAGAGGGGAATTGGGAGAGAGTTGAAGACAGAGAAGGGAAAGGAATTAATGGGACGTAATTGAAGAGAAGTACGTGGAGTTTAAGAGGAAGTGTGCTTATTGCAGCAGCACAGAGATAGGGCGAATATAGAGAAAGCTGTAGGATTTGTAATGAGGTGGATATCATTGAATCTGGGGGTTCTCTGATTGCGAATGTTAACCTGGTCCACTGACGAGTCCTGGCTGATAGATATAGAGGGGAATGTTCGAGTTTCAGGTCACTCTCGGAATCAGTTTTGTCAGTGTGATATCCTCTGCACCTGGAACTGCTGGGTGAGTTGTTGATAGATTGTCAGTTTATGTGGAAGGGGAGAGAGTGTAACAGCTTAATAGGAAGAAGAGAAAATAGAGAATGATAGGGATGATGTTGAATGCAGTGGAGCAGGGTGGCAGTTAAATACAGGAGAAAGGGAGAGGGCTTAATACAGACCATATAGTAATGTGATGTTTGAATAAAGGAGTATAGGAGGAGGATTAAGTCAAGGGCAAGAGGACAGTGGAGAGGAATAAACAAAAAGTAGTAGTGAGAGGGCTGATTATGGAGCAATGGCAAGAACACTGAAGATAGAGATGGCTAAATACTGTGATTGTTAGGATTTAAATCGAGCGCGTTCAGTGGAGGCAAGGTGTGTGAGTACTAAATGCAAAAAAGGACACGATTAAATGGAGATTATCAGGAAAAGGATTGAAAACAGTGTAAGAGAGAAATGGTTACGTACAGGGGAACAGAGAGGATCGAATGCAGATAAAGACAGGATTAAGGAAAGATCAATACGGTAGGACACATTATGGCTCAGTGTTTATTCTGCTGCCTCACAGCACCATGCTCTCGGGATCGATCCCAGCCTCGGTTGACTGTCTGTGTGGAGTTTATACATTCTCCCCGTGTCTCTGTGGGCTCCCTCCAAGTGCTCAGGTTTCCTTGCATAATGCAAAAATGTGCAGGTCAGGTGAATTGGCCATGCTAACATGCCCATCCTTTTCAAAGAAGTGTAGATTAGGTACATTAGTCAGTGGGAAACGTAGAGCAATAGGGTGGGGGAATGGGTTTCGGTGCGATGATCTTCAGGGGATTGATTGACAGCAAGGTAAGAATTATATGATTTACTAATTGCAAACGTATAGAAAGAGGATTAAATACTGGACAGTTAACAGAGAGGACTGAATTATGCCGAATGGCTTAAATGCAGAGTAAAAGGGAGCGGCTGAAATACAAAGGGAGAGAAGGTGAAATCAGATGAGAATGAAACACTGGGGAACAGTGTGGCCTACGTTCAAGGGATCAGAGAGACGATTAACAGCAAAAGGTTTGCACGCAGGCAAATATAATTGTTGAAATGCTGGAAATGGAGCGGAACAATACCCAATCGAGATGATAAAATACAGGGTAACAGTGACTATTTCCAGCTTTACTCAATTTGGGTGGTAGGCCGTGTTGGGCAGGACCCTCCATTCAAATTTCTAGACATCATTATGAAGCGTTGCCTCTCACTGAGTCCATCCCCATAATTAGTGGCCTCCATGTTTCACTGCCTCCCAGGACAAGCTCTCTTCATCTGGCCGACTGTTCCCTCATTCCCATTCCAATTGTTATTACACTTCATTTAACCCCCTTTACTCACAACTTCCAGTTCCCTCGTCCCTTCCCTTTTTCATGGAAACCAGTGTGGACTGACGTTGTGCCATTCTGATATTCTTGTGCTTACGAGTGGGACTGACTAGGTAAGGATTATCTTTTCCCTCTGTAAAAGGCATGCGGTAACAAAGAATCATTCTGGGTTCATCATTAGACTCTTAAATTTAAGAAAATCATTGAATTGAAATTCAATCATCTGCCACAGTGGGATTTGAAGCAATGCCCCGAGAACATGAGTTGGTTGCGTGGATGAGCAGTCTCGTCCGAATTCTCGCACTCCACATGCTCAATGCCTTCCTGCTGTTTGGAAGGCTGGAGAAGGGACTGAATTAAAAATGGAAGTTCTACGGATGTTCTCAATCAGAAACAAAAACAGAAATTCCTGGAAAACCGGAGCATGTCTGACAGCATCTGTAGAGAGAAATTCGAGGTGAATGGCCTCCTGTTCCAGTATAAAGGTTGGAGATAGAACTGAGCAGCGTTCTACTTTTGCTGTGCTGTTGGGTGTGTCTCTGCCAACAGCAAAGCTCAGTCCATTGAATTTAAAAACATGTCCGTGAAATGTTAAATTCTCTGCCTTTCTGTTCTCCCGTTGAGCAATATTTTAAATGAAGGCTGTTTGCAGTATTCCAAATAGTGCAGCAAATCACGATTCGTTAGTGGGATATTTCTAGATGCATTTTATACCGTTACCCAGTGAAACGGGCAGATAATTAGCAGATCATGTAGGAAGTGAGAAAGATTCATTAGTTTTTCTAAAGAGAGATAATATTCATGAACTGTCCTAATTCTGGACGAGACATAATATTATCAAGACTTGGAGGTGTACACTTCTCTTTGGAAGTGAATGGGCAGGTTGGGCAGGTTTGTAAAAAAGTAAATGCATAAATTGGAATTAGAATATAAACAGACCTGAAATGTTATCAAACCTTTATAATTGACTGTTTCATCCACAGTTGGGGGAAACAGACTGGATTTGAACTTTTGAAAATCAAATGCCTTGCATTGTGTTAAAATTGAGCTCTGCCCACTTCTGAACACGACACTTTAGGAAACATGTCAATGCCTTGGGTAGATTATCGGACGAGATTATAATAATCATAGGGATATAGAAACAGGCCATTCACACCCCCTCCCGTGAGAGCTCGTTCTGACATTCAATGGCTGATCTGAAGCCTAACTCCATATACCAGCATTTGTACTTTATCCCTTAACACCTACATTTAACAAAAAAAATCTGTCTCAGAATGAAAATTAACAACTAATCCAGCATCCAGTCCTGTTTATGGAAAAGAATGCTAAACATCCCCCAACCTTTTTGTATGGAAGTGCTTCCTAACATCTCTCCTGAACACAATAACCCTACTTCGCAAAATGTGCCCCTTTGTGTTCGAATTTCCAAACAGCGAAAATAGTTTATCTTTTTAGACCCTGTGTCCTACGTTATAGAGAAACAAGGCCTAAATTGTTCATTTTCATCTCATAACTATCCCAGATTTCAATGTTTAAAGAAAAAAATAACAATTCTATTCTTTAAGTCCACCAGAGGACATTCAAGCCACAAACTATCTTTTACATTACACTCTATAATGCTGGTCCGATATTTACGGAAAATCACTTTCAAATGCAGTTGGCATCTTCGGATGTCAAACGTTCTCTGTAGATTTCTCTAGATCAGCTTTGGTGTTCTACTGCACAAGTTCTTTATGGACAGGTATCTTCGAGAGTGTAATTCGGACAGCAGGATGTTGATGCGTGGGGCTGCTCTGTTCTGTTCTCCACTAAATGTTCAAAATGTCCGGTTTTATACCACAAAACATCAGATTATTTCAATGGTTTGAAGTCACCAAAACATTAAATTCAAATTTGATTGAATTTTGAAATCTTGTGGCTTAGTTTTAACTGATTGGCCAATTCGAATTTGTTGTTTATCATGGCAACACAATTGCAGTGTTGGTTTCACAGTCAAATGTTACATTCTGAATTATTTCAGCACACTCTGTGCCACTCTAAGTTCAAGCCAAGCTTCCAGTCTCTCTTAAATGTACATTCTCTCTTAAAGATTCAGTACACACCGAAACCCTCATAACAGTATGGACTAAGCTACTTGACTAATTAGTGGACCTCGTTTAACACTAATAATGAGATGTGGTTTATTATCTTTTAAAAGCAATATATATATATCAATACACAACATTTAAAACAATCAGTATTTTCCTCCACTATCCCCAGTAATCTTCCAGACTGAAATGTCTGCCCACACACTAGTTTAAAATTTCCAATTACAACTCTTCGATCTGGGGTTGGGGTATTCTTCCTACTCCCAAGGTACCTGCTTCTTTGTCCTGATATACTCTGGAATGTGTGTGGGATCTCTCTGACGTACGTGGCTTCTTTTAGCTTTAATGTGGAGGTGCCGGTGTTGAACTGAGCTGGGCAAGGTCTGAAGTCACACGACACTAGGTTATCGTCCACTCGGGTTACTTGAAATCAGATGCTTTTGTGTGACTTCTGACTTTCTTTTAGCTCGTTATCCAGGTCATTTCCGATGGCAGTGACTTAGCTGCAGTTTGCTGTAACAACGTCATTCGCATACTTTAAATATAGTTTCTATCCCAGGAAGGATATTACATAAAACAGTACAGGATATTTAAGACCTTGTGGCAATGTCTTATCAAGAACTCATTCGATGTTCAATCAAGGTGGAGACTTGCATATCTGTCAGACTTGATTGAATTTGACAGTGAATGCTGCAAACTACCTGATTTTATATCTCAATTCCACTGTCTCATGAACACTGATTCACTGTAATCAGTCAAGATAATGAGACTGTGTACATGGGCCTACCAAACCGACGCCCCTTCCGGCACCAGGATTCCTATTCCAGGTTCACAACACTGCTGCTGCAGACACCATTGATGCCACGATCCTCAACTGTGACCACCAGAAGGAACAGAAGGCCAAGATGAAGATGAGACAGCAAAAACGAAAGAAGGATGCGACCGGTCTGGTGATTGGAACCAAATGGGCCTCGGACTCTGCCAATGCCGCAATCTAAAAACAAAAAAAAATCATGCAGAATTGTACGAGGGAGGTTCACCAGGGCTCGAGTGATTCACCTGTGAAGTGAGACTGGAGAGGCTGGGATTGGTTTCGGTCAAATTCACCGATATCAAGCCGGTGTTCTTCTCTGACCACTGACTCTTGCTGGTCAGCAGGGAAACTGAATATGAAACTTCTGATCCCATTAAACATGGAATATCTCAAAAGGGGTTCCACAGGTTGGAGATACGTGAAACCCCACTTTGAGTCTACTTCAGACTTTTGGGAAACAGTAAGGGGAACATCACGATGATCTTCATTGTCAAAGGTATTCTGAAAGTGAGAAAGCAACTTGGGAGAACTGTGAAAACTCCAGAAAAGTATGAAGAACTTACACCTGCTGCAAACGATGTGGGTTGATGTCATGGAGAATCAACAGGAGGTGAAAATCCAGCAAGCCTCGCTCTTTAATTCGAAGTCTCCAAGGTAATATCCTTGTCCAGGGTCCACATCATGGAGCAGGATAGACGTGCTCGTGTTTGTAATTTGAGAAGTTGCAAAAAGAGTGCTCTGTTCTCAGAGCCAGAAGGGAAAAGGTGGATTTTTAGGCTATCCCAACCTGACATTCTAAAGATCAGCAAATGCTTTCATGCCGGATGATGTGACAGGAAGCCCATAGCTAGCGCAGCCTCTCGGTCATTCCTACTTATCTGGTAGGTCTAGGACGACAGCAACCGGTAGAGGCTGCAACAGCCGCTATCTCTGGGTGTGCTGACCAATGACCTCGATTCGTCAGGAAAGAGTAATACACCAGGAAGTGACGGCTTACCAGCCGAATTGTATTCACTTCTGTGTGACTTGATTGGCCAGGACCTGCTGGAAGAGGATTACATAAAGCTTCTGACAGGTAGTTCGTGTTAATCCATGTGGAAAGGTATCATCCCCTCATCTGCAATCAGAAGTGGAGAGGGACGACTGATGAAGGGCTCATTCCTGAAACGTCGCTCCTCCTGCTCACTGGATGCTGCCTGACCTGCTGCGCTTTTCCAGCAGACACATTTTCAGCTCTGATCTCCAGCATCTTCAGTCCTCACTTTCTCCAGGGACGACTGATGACCAATTTAATTGATGAATGTAAATGAAGTTGTTCTGAATAATGTAATCACCCATTTGGGTCAGTTCTACTCTGGGATCAGTGATTCACCCGAGCAAATCTGATCTGGACAGGCAGCCTGACAATTCTCAGGGATAGAGTCATTTTTGTGCAGGACAGGGGAGTTGGAAACCAGCCTCATCAGCCTGCACCAGGAGGTCCTTGACATGATCTTACACACATCTATGTTTGATGTTCTCTCCAAAGTCGGCTTTGGAGAGGGATTCTACAAATGAACCATACTAGTCTACACCAACATTTTGAATGTAACCTCAATCAATGGTTGGCAAACAGAAAGCTTCTCGATCAGATCTACAGTCAGTCAGGGCTGCCCAATCTCACCTTTCCTGTTGTTTTGTTGACCTGAAGGCACCTGAGTCACTGTTGAAAACCATTCAGGCATTTGTTCCTCTTCAGCCAACGTCAATTCCACTGAGAACCTCTGAACAAAGGTTCCTCAATCCACTATTGCTCATTTATACATCAAATCGCTGTTTAAATCGAGGACCCGAGTTTCAGACTGAAACGGTTTATTCTCCGTCTTAATAAACAATTGAAGTCTTTTAAGATCACTCTTCCCCAATGCAATAATATTGTAAATTCATGCTATTTCATTGTGCCTGTTTGTTTTAGAGTAAACAAATTAACTTGCTGCATCCTTATATCTGTTCTCTTGTATCAGTTCAAACCTGAGATTTAAGAAGTTAACTCTTTTAAAGTGGTATTTCTGTCCAAATACAGCAAGCATCATCATAAGCAATAACAAATAAAGATGAGATCTTGGTAGTAACTGTATAAAGTAACGCATACCTTATTGAGAATATCCCTAAAAATGAGAAAGTCTAGCTCCAGAAAGAACGCTGTCCCCGAATCTGTGAGACATGTGAGGGAAGGGTTTGATTCTGAAGATTCGGATTCTGAAGCAGATCATTTTCATGGATTCGGAGCATGTTTTTGTTATTTTTCTCTTTCACTCTCAGATTTACTACTTCAAGTGGGTTGTTTCATCTCCCTGCTGACTGAGCTTCATTCCAGGTTCCCAACACTCTGACAAAAATTGAACAAATATTCCACAATGTCTGTAGTGTGATTCTCCAGAACAGGAGAATCCCCAACCAATTAAAGCAAAACCCACGTTTCCAATATATTCTGATCGCACCAGCACCAGAACCCTCACAAATCATCGATACATCCAAAGCACTTCCTCCTTCAAGCAATGCTTCCGGACGCATTTTCGTCGGCCGAGTGTGTACTCAGAAAAACAAGGGGATCAGCCTTTCAGTGTCTTGCTTGATTTGCCACATTTTACTGATTGGGATTAATGACGGTTTCTCCCTGCTCTTGTCATTCAATCGGCCAGCTGAACCTCATAGTGCATGAGTTCCCTGATTGGAGCTGTGAAACTGATCGAATCATGGAGCCCGGTCTGAATTAAAAGGATGAATGTCAGGAATATTGAGATGCTGAACAACTGACTCAGTAAGACGCAACTGTCAAAGGAGATTCATTTGTCATAACTGGGAGATTAATGACAGGATGCCGACCTCTGAAGCGTATTTTCACGACCAGATATTGCTGGTGTAAATGTGCACCAGGACCACGGACTCTTCAGTTTCAACACTTTCTCTTTCCTGCTTCTGTCCCTACCCAGTAAACCCCGCACCTTAATATATGTTGAAGTTTTTCTGTGATGTTCCAGACCGAGGCACTTTTGAAGCAATGTACGTTCCAGGCTCCTGTCAAGTCAGGAATGATGATTCTGATCGAGTCACTCAGTCACTTTATGTTTGTCCACATCTGCCGTTGGATGTTAAATCAGCAACAATCTGACATTATAGATACTGAAAAGCAAAAAAAAACTGGTGAGTTGGGAATTCATGTCTGTTTGAGCGCAGGATTGATTGACCATAATAGAGCTGGGCAGCAAGAGTTCAGTGATGAGGGAGTGAAATGACGAAAACCTAGCTTTGAATTGCACAAAGTTAGAAGTGTCTGAGATGAGTATATCTTTGAAGAGAATAATGGAAACTACTGGCACTAAATGGACCTAATGGCTTTTTTGTTGCCTCTTGACTTATGAATGGGACAAGCATCTAAATGATTATGGGTGCACTGAAATCTTTCCAAGTGAGAAATGAATGAACAATGCCACAAATTTCTCTATATTATAGTGCACTGAATATTGTGTGTGAATTCACTAACTGAAACTGTCCTTCCCGCTCACCTTGAATTTTACTGTCCAACTAACATTTTGCTATCAACAAACGTCGCACATGATCCCACCATCTCAGTCATTGACAGATAATAAATGGCTGTGTCTGGAGAAATGGTCCTTGTGGCACACACTAATACCAGCCCAACAACATGAAGATGAGAGATTTATTCCTTCTCTCTGCTTTCTCTTCTAAATCAGTCCTACAGCCAAGTCCCATTTCCCCATCACTGCAGGAGTCATCGGCAGCATTGATACCCGCTGAAATGTTTCCAAATTTGACATTCCTACATCCTTGCTTTTGCAAATCCCTCCTGGCCTCACTCCACTATCTCGCATGACGGTGATCCATCCCCTCATCAGTCAGATGTTTTAGGTATCTACTCTGGACATGTGCAGTACACTGCAGGGAACAGAGAATAACTCATCCCCATGTGGTGCTGCACAGATAGTGTGTCTCAGATTCAGCTCTGAAACATGTCCAAGACACTCAAGGACTAGTCGGAGGATCAGTATTGATTGGAACTTATCCTACGTTTGAGGGTATTTTTCAGTGGCTCATTTTACTTGTATCAATGATTGCATGAATTGGAGAAGTTATATTTGATTCAGAAGCTGTATCCCTGCAAGATGAGGAATTCTATTGTGACTTTAGATTTTTGAAAAACTCCAATGTGTTGTCTCCATTAACTAACTATCATCCCTTCACAGAACAAGGAACCAGGAAAGTCACATTCCTCTCGTGAGGAGAACATTTCGCAGAGAGACACTTAACAACCGGAATTTGCTTTCAAAATGGTCAAAGGCGAGGGAAGAACACTGATATGAAATGAGATTTGATTGATGGAGTTGGGGTGTCAATGCTGGTATACAGGGTGGCACAGACCCTCAGTAGTTTGCCCTGCTGTCTCACAAGGCCAGCAGGTGGGTGCGGGTGGGATAGCCTTTGCAGGTTTGGACTGGATGGGCCCACTGATCCACTTCGACTTTGTCAGAATTCTATGAATTTATTCCACATGCCTTTTTCCAATGCTTCCTACTGACCGATTTAGATTTGTCTCATTCAATAAACCTCAGGTTTAAAATACAATGTGACAGCTGGGAGTATACTCACTGTTATCACTTGTTTGTTCAAATCGTTAAATAAATGAATTGAACCACATTGAAATGTCGCAGTCCCCCAAGTGATGTCAGCAGGTATAAATGGAAGGCTTTCGATTGTATCTCCTCGGTATTGAGTAAAGAGAGATTGTCTGCACAAAGAGATTAAGGCAGAAAATGACGCTTTCATTTCGTAATGTGCGGATAATATTTTACACGACCTTTCCATTTGTAACAATTCCTGGTAAGTACCTTGAATTCGTGTGAATCGGTCTGAGGATTGTGTGCGGGTTCACTTTGCAGCTGAAAATTATACAATGGCATATTGTGCCTAAAGTCACATAGTGGCAGATGATCAGCCATTTCGTCTCAAATTTCAGAGAACGTGTGGAAACCCTATCTTGCAGATTCGGCAGGAATTGCTTTGGAAATTCTTCAACTCTTCTTGGAACGTTCCTGAAATCTCCATTTCAATCGGAAACTGTGGACAGTTTCGGTGGAATTAAGAAAAGGAAACACTTTGGCAAAATATAAGCGGTGGTATTCTAAAGTAGAGAGTGCAATATCATTTAGTTTAAGTTTGAATCTGGGTTTTTTTTGAGTGAATTATCAGGAGGCTTCTCTGTGCATCTGAAGGTTATGGTTAATTTCAAGTTATTTCTGAAATCGCAACAATTGTTTTCAATATTGAATTTGATGTTTGGCTACAGTGAAGCTTTGTTTATTTTTTATGCTTGCAACCCAGCATGGCATTAATGGAGCCTGAAAGATTTATTGAAGAGTTCTGCAATTTGCGAATAAGGAAGAAACCCTTAACTGAGAAAGCATTACTTTCACTTCAATCATTTTTGTCATTTCTTTCAGTTCCTGTAAGACCCTGGAACTGAGTGAGTGTATGGATCCGTGCTCATGTGAAGGAAATGAGAGTTTTAGTAAATTATATTGCCTTGGAATGAAAATGTTGTGTTAGTCCCAGACAAAAGTGATGTGAGAAGAAAAATCTCTGAAGAGATTGTTTCAAGCTAAGTACGTTGACACTCTGGTAGCTCCATGAAGGAATTTACTGCGGTTCCAGTTTAGAAGTGACACTGACAAGTCATTTCACCAAGTGATAGATACAGGGATACTCTTGTAAATATTACGTGAGAATTGCTTTGTTTGGAACGGTACTGGGAGTCGTGTTTTGTAAAATATATCAAAGTCACGGGTTTTCTTTCATTTATGGAAGTTTTGAGGGTAATGAGAATTATACAGTTCATCCGTATTCATTGCTTTTGAATCTGAGTTTTATGTAAGTAGTTTGATTCATTCTACTTAATCGTTTTTTCCTTGTGCAATAAATTTTTGTTTTGTTGTAGAAATAATATTTGCAGCATTGTGTGTTTGCGATTGAGCAAGAGATCACATTGTTAAATCAAAACAAGTCAGGTTATCATCCATCAAACTGGATTTGTGTTTAGGATCTGACTTGTTCTGTAACTAATCAGCTGGTATCAGAACAGAAGTGGGGCCATTATAGACTAATACTAACTCCTGAAGAACTGATAAACTAACCCCACTCTTCGTTTAGTTTGCGCTTCAACTATATCCATCCAGACCCATTATATGGCCCAAAGCCTGATCAGTAATTCACACTGAGTTTAATACCTTATCACTCATCACAAAGTTATTACTCTCTCACTTTGCACGAGAGCCAACTCAAAATAAATTCCCTCAGTCCCTGCCAGATCCGTAAGACTGCAACTGCATGAGACGCTGGATGGCTCACACACATGCGGTTTTGTGCTCAGTACAGGTCATCACTGAGCAGTGAGGACAGGATTACTCTGAGGAGAGTAGAGAAGATATTTACAAGAATGGTGTTAGTATGTGGAAATTCCGGCGTTCAAAATCACACAACACCAGGTTATCGTCCAACAGGTTTAATTGGAAGCACACTCAACGATGCGGACCAGGTGCCAGTAGGGGGATCAGAGCAGCTTGTTCGTTTTCTCGATTGATGCAGACATGAATGACCTCTTTCAGTGCCATAACTTTCGTGCATTTCTGTGCAATTGCAGAAAGACTGAGAATTTTGAAGTGAATTCACTTGGTCGTTTAAATGGCCTGTTTCTATGTTTTCCATTTCCACCACAACAACACTGTGGATTGTTAAAGTGAACTCCACAAGGTTGTGTCCATCTTCCAGTTGTTCCAAGAAGAAGTGTTTGTAGCTTCATAGCATTAAAATGCATAAATCAATTTTGCATGAGGAAGAATACTATTAATTAAAGTGAGAGCATAAGAATTTACCAAATCATGAAGTTAATATTACTTACCTTGTTTAGTTGTCTCACTACACTGTAAAGATTTAGAAAAGAATTATTATGAAATCTTGTATTGTCGATGAACTGCTGAGTGTTCAGATCATCAATTTAAACATTAATTGCCCCGACATAATAGAACACAATAGACAGTCAGAGGGACGTGAATTTTTGAAATCATATTTTATTATACAATGGATTGGAGCTGTCACATTCAGAAATTGGAGTAGGGAACTGTCTGTTTTGATTCGCATTGTAAAATTTATTCATAATATATCAACAAGCACCTTCCAAAAACTATTTGTGTCAGGTAGTGCAGAGAATGCAATAAAAAATGCAACAGCTCCCTATTTGCATTTGTATTATTTGCTGACTGAATGTCAGCGAAATTAGCGAAACTTGACAGGGAATTGTTCACTTTCCAAACCAAACTATGTGGGATTCAGTGAGTTAACAGATCTTCATTCCATCATCACAGAAAGGGCTCAGATCATGGATTACACATGTAATGATGCAACAATCCTATCTCAGCTCTGTTAGCATTGAACATCAAACAGATGCATCTTCACAATTGTAACAAGCAATGGTTTTGTAATATAATGACCAGACGCTTCGAGGTAACCCAAATTGGAGAAAGGGAAATAATTGTTACTGTAAGAGCGGCTCCTTTTGTTGAGATAGTTCGGGTGTCAGCGCTAACGTCCAAAAAATGCTGGAAGAGTAATTTTTTTCATGTGATGTCACATTATTTTGGAAATTTGGGGAAAAGAAAGATCAAAGCAACACAACGTAATATAAAGGAGGAAACTGTGTGGGAGAGTTCACAGCACAGGAACAGGGACGTTTATACTTTTTAAGCGTAGTCTTGCTGAGTTTTTGATCTATATCTGAAATATTCAGTAGAATGAGTAATATTTGGTTACAGGTTTTATTGAGACCTGTCTCTTGATTAAAATGTAAAAATATAAAACATCGGCACTACATTAGCCGGTGGCAGAGTCCTTTACAGCAGTAAGGCAGTAGTTTGTTATGGGTGTGTAGATTATTAAGTTGCAAAGATGGCCTTCAGTGGAGCGATGTACTCTTCCTGCCAGATGTGGTAGAGCTGACGTGTTACTGATCAATATGTCTGGAGGAAGTATGTTTGATCGTGAATCCTATCATATCACTTGTATAGGTTGGAGCAGCAGTGAGGAATTTTGAGTCAATTAGGAATTTTCAGGAGATAAGGGGTATGATGGAGAGCAGCAAAAAGAAGAGACAACAAAAGCAGACATAACCAAATAGACAGGTTACCTCCAGGAAAAGCAAGAGAGGGAGATAGGTAGTGCAGGAGTCTCCTGTGGCCCATTTTAAAGAGATATGTTGTTTTGGAAAATGTAGTGTGTGATGGACTCTAAGGAGAATGTATCATGAACAGCCAAATACTGGCAAAAAGACTGGTTCAAACATAACGACTGCTACGCCAGGTTCCAAGGGACGAATTGTGATAGGGGACGCTCTCAACAGAGGCACAGACAGTCTGTTGCCTCACTGTTGCCAGGATCAAGGATATCTCAGAGACCGTGTAGAATATTTTCAAAGGGGAGTGGGATCAGCAGAAGGTCATTGTGTACATTGGAACTAACGACACAGGAACGAATAAGGACGAAATTCTGAAGGGACATTATGAGGTTAGACAGGAAAATGAAAGGAGGTCCTTGAGGGTAGTAGTATCTGGATTACGGTAAGGTTGGGTGAGCGTGGGTGGGGTCGCGTGATCAGACTGACAGGAGGAAAGAAATCAGCCTGGGTCTGACACAGAAGGTAAAACGAGTAAGTCCAATTGTCAGGCAGACTCAAAGCAGAGAATGAGGCAAGACTGACAAATTAAATTTCATGTATTTCTACACAAGATGCCAAACAGGGGAAACAGATGCTTGTGGTGAGGAATATGGGGCTTGGATATCATAACAATTACACAGCTGTGGTTCAGGGATGGACAGGACTGACAGCTGACAATTTCAGGATAGAAATGCTGTAGGAAGTAAAGAATGGTGTCAAGAAAAAAGAGGAGATGATTTTTGATAAGGGATAACATTACAGTTGGACTTAGGGAGAATATTCCTGGGAATACATCCACGGTGGTATTAGAGTCATAGAGACTATGACTCTAACTACGCCCAGCATGGTCGCAGCAGTCGAAGAAATGTTCCATCATAGATAAATATAAACACCATGATTCTCAATTCCCTTTTCAAAATCAATCCCCGTCCTTTGTTTGCAATGTTGGGGCCTTGTGAGAGGAGACAACCGAGATGACGTTTGGATATCATTGACAAATGTTCAGAGGGATGTGTTCAGGTGAAGAATGATTGCATTAATGATGCTTCTCTCTCCACAGATGCTGCCACAGCAGTTGAGCTTCGCCTGTGATTTCTGTTTCTTTTTTATATTTCTGGTATTCAACTGCTCTTTTATTTATTTTGTGAAAATATTTCACTAACCAAACTACTTCCCAGAAGTACTTCTTAGAATTGTGGAACCCGACTGTACTGAAGAGTTACATCAGTCGTCAATCTTGTGCTATCAAGGCTCGATGAAATCTGGTCTTCTCCCAGGTAGTTGTTAAATGTTGTGAGGTTTCCTACATCAACATCCCTCCCAAGCACTGAATTATCAGAACACGCACCACTCTCTGAGTGAAAGACCTTTCCTCAAATCCACTCCAAACCTTTTGCTGTTCACTAAAAATTTATGTCCTTTTGCCATCTGTCAATTCCCTGTCCCAGTTAGATATGGAGATCTTCCATAGCTCTCTGGGCAGAAGTGGAGAATGCTTGATCAGTGACTTCCGACTTATATTTTATATTCTGTGCCTTTCAGTTAATTTCCTGCTGATGTTGGTTCTCTCTCGGGGAAAGTGTGGCCTCTCTAACTGCACAACCTACTGCCTGCTGGCTATGGCAGCCTCCGATCTCCTGTTCATCTTTGCTGACGTCATACTGCGGCGATTGAAAGAACTTTACTTCCCAGGGTGTTTCCTGGACATCACCCCTGTGTGCAGTGCTGTCTATGTCCTGTTTCGGGCATCCACAGACTGTTCCGTCTGGTTCACTGTCCTTTTCACCTTTGATCGTTTTGTTGCTATTTGCTGCTTGAAAATGAACAGAAAATATTGGACAGACAAAGCCTTGGCTGTGGCTCTGGCTGCAACCACCATTCTACTCTGTTCAAAAAACATTCCCTTCTATTTTCGGTTTCGACCTGGGTGGATAATTAACAATGTTCCAAGGTACTGCTATGTAAAGTCAAGTTATTTTACTGATCCTAGGTGGCAAGCGTTTAAGTGGTTTGATATTATTTTAACGCCTTTCATTCCATTCATGTTGATTCTGTTGATGAACACTCTGACGGTCCGGTACATTTTAGTGGCCAGTCGAGTCCGCAAGAGCCTGATTGGCCAGCGCAAGGGAGAGAGTCGCAAAGACACAGAAATGAAGAGCCTGAAGATGTCGGTGATTTGCCTCGTCACCATATCCATCAGCTTCATACTTCTTTGGGGAGTGAACAGTGCAAGCACCGTATACTTCATCATTAAAGAAATAGGTCTTTGGAGGAAATTTCACATCTTTTGGGCCGGTGTAATGCTGAGGGATTTCAGCTGCAGCACAAACACATTATTTTATGCAGTGACTGTGCCCAAGTTTCGAGATAAGTTCAGGAATGCGATGCAGCAACTGGTCACGTAAATTTCTCACTTAGGGTGGAATGACGATAGAAAGATGCTGGAGAGAGATTTGATATGATGGACTGGCTGTGAGTGATCGGTTCAGCTCGAACATTGCATCTTCATGGACTGCCATTTGGATGAGTGTTATAGACCTGCAGGATGTGGTCTCTGCATTCCACCTGCAGGGGAAGAGGGAGAGGGACAGAAACGGACCCTCCTGCACAACGATGATTGTCAGACTCTCCCTATTCAGCTCGCCATAAACACTTCATTACAACAATGGAAAGGCTCCGGGTGTTGGTGATCTTCTTATCTGATTAGCGATTGGAGATGAGCATTTTTATTGAAAGAGAGTTTATTCAGTCCACCTCCTGTCTACTCTCTTCAAGGGGTCTTTGCTTACTCTCTCTCTGCCTCTTTCTGTCTGTGTTTGTTCCTCTCCAACTCTCTACACTGTCCCTATCTCTCAGAATCCTGCGCAGTTTCTTTATCTAGCTCTCTGTCTCGCTCTGTGTCGCCCTCCCTGTCTGTATCGTTCTCTCTCTCTCCACCTTTTCATCAGTTTGTCTTTCTCTCCGTCTCACTCTATCTATCCTTCTTTAGATTAGATTGCTTACAGTGTGGAAACAGGCCCTTCGGCCCAACAAGTCCACACCACCCCGCCGTAGCGCAGCCCACACATTACCCCTACATCTACCCCTTACCTAACACTACGGGTAATTGAGCATGGCCAATTCACCTGACCTGCACATCTTTGGAGTGTGGGAGGAAACCGGAGCACCAGGAGGAAACCCACGCAGACATGGGGAGAATGTGCAAACTCCACACAGAGAGTCGCCTGAGGCGGGAATTGAACCCGCTCTCTGGCACTGTGAGGCAGCAGTGTTAACCACTGTGCCACCAGCCGCCCCCAATGTCTTTCTGTCGATCTCTTACTCTGTCTCTCTGTCTCTCCTTCTCAGTCTCTGTGTCTTTTTCTCACATTGACCATGCCAGACACTTGTTGTCTCAGTTCAGCACATGCTCACGTGCATTGACTGACCTCACTTCCCGATCACTCCGTTCAATGATCTTTCCACAGGGAGTGATTTTGCAAAGTGCAAAGTGCACAGATATTGCCAGCAATAACTTGACACGTCACTGTATGTAAGTTGGCTGGGGTTTGGTCATCTCCCTTTCCTATCCCTGTGGCTTGGCGGGAAGTGTGTTCATGCGTTTCCCTTTCAGTGCGTGACGGTGTCTGTGTGTATGTGTGTGTGTGTGTGTGTTGCGGGGGGCTCATTGCTTTTGTGGGGATGTCACTCTGTCTGTGTGCCCTTTGGTTTTTGTCGTTGGATATGTTCCTGAATGTTTCACATTATGAGTGTGATTATGCATCTGAGTGTGGGTTTCGCTTTGTGTGTATTTCTGTGAAAATATATTCATTCGTTTATGTCTTTGGGAATGTTATTCACTCTGTATGCGAGTCTTCCTGTGAAGTCAGTTTTTTTTTTATGTGGGTCTATATTACTGTGCCTCTGTGACTGCATAAATGTGCGTGTTTTACATATGTGCTTCTGTTGTGTTTGTGCCGGTGTATATGCTGTTTGTGGAGTACATTCCTATGACTGAATGTGTGCGTGCGCGTGTGTGTGTGTGTGTTTCGCTGTCAGCATGTCATGATTGTTCTGTGACTCAGTGTGTGTCTCTCTGAGTGTTAGTGTACTATTGTGGGAGTGCGGGGTGTTTATCTGCCTGGCTGTGCTCTTGTTTAATCAGGTGAGTGTGTTGTTCAGACTGTGTTTGGCTGTCTGTTCATGTGTCAAGATTTTTCTGTGCCCCCAGCACGTTCGAGTAATTCTGCTGACGTATGTTCAAATTCCTAATGAAATACCTGAAAGGTCTTTCAATCTTCTCGTCATCTTCCTATAAGAGCACAGTGCGAACATCCAGATCACACGCATCGATAGACACCTTGAATGGATTAGCATTATTTGGGATGTCTAACACTGGAGTAGTGGTCAACAAAACTTTCAGACTGTCAAATGCTTTCTGACAGTTCCCTGACAACAAAATCTTCTTGTGGTTCTTTAGTAATTCAGTGAGTGGAGAATACACACTGCTAAATTTGGTGTGAATTTCCAGTCAAACCCATTCCATCCCAGGAAGTTCAGTGTTGCTGTTTTTGTTGATGGTATGGGAAACTCCCTTTTTACCTTTGATTTTAATTCCATGTGGTCGTTTGTCCACTCCAAATAACATGGACCTAGAAGGTGACACATTCACGTTTAGTCAGTTTCATCACCAAACCTGTCTCCCAAAGTCAATGTAACAATTCTGATAAATGTTGCAAATGTTTCTTCCATGTGTGACGAAAAATCGTTTGGTCATCTATATATCTGACACAATGGGTAATACAGAAATAACCTTATTGGTTCGGCTCTGAAATGTGGCTGGCACATTTTTCATACTAAATAGTATGACTTAATATTGATAAGGGTCATTTTGCATTACGAAAGCTGAAACCGTCTTCACTCGTTCAGACCAAGAGTATCCTCTGAGCAAGTCCAAGATCAAAATATAAGTTGCTTGTTTCAGCTTTTCAACACGGTCTTCAAAAAGTGCAGTCGGACATGCATCAGTCTTTGCAACTGCACCGCCTTTGTTATAGACCACACAGAACTGATGGGTACCATTTAGTTTTGACACCATGACTATGTGTGAGCTCCAGTAACTTAAACTCACTTTGATTATGCCATCTCAGAGCACATGTTCAATTTCATGCAAAACCCATGCAAACTTTTAGGTATTATGTTTCTACAGATGTCGTTTAATCCGATGAGTGTTTCCTCTATCTGCATCATGTATAGTTAGGTTCGTACTTCCCAGCTTATTTCGACACATCTCCCAATGCGATTGTCTTAAATGCTTCAGATCGTTTCCATTTTCCTCCAACATGTAATTTAATAATTTATCCAAATTTCTGACAACTACGTCATGGTCTAATTGAATGTGAGGAATTTAAAATTCAGAATCCTCTGAACTTGGTTCTTCGATCATTGTTGTAATCAATAACACAGTCTCCATTGACTTTCTTCCCCTGTCAAAATGCCTTTTGAGCATATTCACAAGACACACTCTGTTGAAGACTCTGTCTGGAGTCCATATCAGAAGTGTACCTCAATCAATCTCCTTGAATTGGTAAGATCCACAGAAATTTGTTTTAAAATGTTTACCTGTCACCGGAAGCAACACAAACAGCTCCAATAATAAAATTGCGAGTTTTTGATTGCATTTATGTTTCCTACTTCATTGTCTGCTATGATAACTTTTAAATGCTGTTTCACCAACTCCCCCATTCTATTTCATCGTTCCACAAATTCTGACACATTGTCTGAATATGTGGAAAATGAATTTTGACTCATCAATTATCGTTAATCAATTGTAACTGTCCTCTCACTTCTTGCACAAAAAGTAATTCAAATGGACTGAATTTGGTCGATTCATTTGGTGCATCTCTGATCGCAAAAAGAACAAATGGTATTTCTTTATTCTAATCATCTGATTAGTCTTGACTATAAACTCTCAACATGGTTTTCAAGTCTGATGCCACCTTTCTCCCAATCTCTGCGATTCTGGATGGTATGCAGTAGATTTGAATTGGTTTAGTCCCAAACTGTATAGCTTGCTTGAATAAGGTTGATATAAAGTTTGAACCTTGATCTACTTGTAATTCTGTGGGTAGTCCATATCTAATGAAAACATTGAGTAACTCGTCTGCAATCCTTGTGGCTGTGATATTGCATCATGAAATGTCGTCTGGAAATCAAGTGGAGCATCCTTATAGTTAACGAATAATGATTGTCATTTTTTATTTTAGGTAGGGCTCCGTCGTGATCAATTAAGACACTTGTAAAAGGTTCCTCAAGTGAAGGAAAAGCTATTAAAGTTGTCGGTGTTGCCTGTATGACATGTCTGGCAAAAATCAACAACATCTTCGTGCAATCCAGGCCAGGAAAATCGCTTCTGTATTTTAGTTTGGATTTTTCTTACATCTGAATGACAACCTAGTGGTCGTTCACGCACCGCGCACATTTCCACACGCACTGGCAATGGAACTTGAAGAACTTACAGCAATTTCTCAGCTGCCTGGATATGTGTTGATCTCCATTTCCTCATTAAGACATCATTTTTGAAAAAGTTGGACACCGGGATATATTTAGATTCTTTTTCCATTTACGCTTTCTCTAACAATTTGTTAGGTTTCTCATCTTTCTGCTGTAATTCCGTTAATTTCTCTGAATTATTGATACCTGCTTTGTCATGATTGCACCTGGTTTGTGTAAACCATATGATCAAACAGGGTGTCTGCTAATTCCATGTCAACCTCCTTGTCTGTACTCTTTGATTTTTCCTATTTCAACTGGTGACTTTGTGATCTTGTTTCCGCAAAGCAGGAAAAAACCCAGGATATGTGTCGTCCCATGGTTTCGTTACCTGAGTATCCATTGGCGTTTCAACCACAGAAGACCACACTCTTACCTGTGAATCGGCGATATCATCAGCAAGGCTAAATTGAATTCCTGGAGCTGAGAGTATGTCCTGGTCTCCTACCATAACTTCTCCAGTTTTGAGAAGATTAGTTACTCAGTTTGAGGTCTTGAATATTGGTTTGCTCGCTGAGCTGGGAGGTTCTGGATATCAACCTTGGAGTTCAGCGAGCAACCTACATCCACAACTTCTCTACTCTTCATTGGACACTCTACCCTCACTCTACGTCATTCAGTGCTTTTTGTCACACCATGAATTCCCATTACTAGCTTATTTTCTGTAAAACGTCTTCAGATGTACATCTTTCAACATCAAAGACGGGAGGATCCCGTTTCTCTTAAGAATTGAACCTCTTTACATACTGCTCCTGGCCTATACGATTCAACTTTAGCTTTGCAGGTATATGGTTTATGAAGATCTGGGACTTCCTCCTGAACCAACCTCCAACCAGGCTGTCCATTCTGGTTCTTTATAGCCTCCACTATGCTTTGTGTTAGCACTCCAACAAAATTCACTGGCTTATCCTGTTTTCCTTCATCTGGATTCCCAGTGCCTTTCCAAAACCAACAATGGTAATTTCATGTATCCTGACCTATTGCTCAGAAAACACCGGAACCTTTTAACTTCTCTTTCCCCTTCAAGGTTTTCCATTTCACACTGTGGTAAGTTATCCTTGTGGTCTCCACCAGGTCTACTTTTCCCTTTCCATGTGAGGTCTTCTTGTTTCCCCAAATTACTCACAGTTTGAAAGTGATGTTGGAAGGCAAAGTTGGATTTATGAACTAGCTCATAATCATCATTCACTTCAGCTGCTAACCTTTCATTCTCTGGTATTCCACATGAGTTCTCATTACATCAGGAAGTGAAGTTTTGAGCTCCTCTAAAATAAAATACGAGCATCATTGATTTATTCTCTTTGTAATGGCCTCACTCTCCTTTAAACTTAGTTTGTTTGATTCTTTCCACTCTCAATGAAAGTTTGACGAGGATTGCTCCTTCGATTCCTGAAACGTTACCTGTCAGCTTGGAGCACAAGCTCATATACACTGAAGAGAACATTCCTCACTGCCTCACACACCACAAATACCTCCTGATCTCCACCGATAAGTGTGGCTTGGATCAAGGAAACCCAAATGGTCACTGACCACTTCATTTATTTACACTCCTTCTCAAATGAGATGAAAAACACTTTTCATCCTTCTCATCAAATTTAGGCAAACCGTAAATATATTTAAACAGACACTCATCAGGTCTTTGTTATGCATGGGTTTGCTCATCTTCACTGTCTTCCTGACTAAGCTTACCTTCAACCTTCATCTCCATCCTTTTCAGCTGACTTTACAAACTCAGTGCCAATTTCTGAAGTTCAAACTGCCTCTCTACCTGCCTCTCTTCTCTCTCTCTATTTGCCTTTCTTAACTCTCTCTTTCCCTCTCCTTTTCTCTTTGTTCTCCTAAAGCCGTTCGTTCTTTTGCTCTTTTCTCTGTTTTCAATAGTTATTGCAAACAGTTTCGTTGCATTTGTCCTTTCCTTTTCTTTTGCTGATAACTGAACCAGCTTCATTTTCAGTTGAATTGTTGCAATCTCTAAAGATTCTGATGGTGTTTCCAACAAATTTATTTCTGAGCTAATGATGTAATTATCTCTCCTTTCTTCAAGGAAGGATATCGCTACAAAGACAAATGACTGCCAATTCCAGCAGGATTTCCTTTTTCACCTTTTGTAAAACCCCCAAGGTTAAATTCTTCCACCCCCAGAAAACTCTCAGTGACTGAAAATGCCATCGTCATTCCCACACACTGTTTAAACCAACCAAAATCAACTCACAGAACTAACAATTACCACTCACTGCATGCGAGTCCAGCAACAACAATCACAAATCGGAATTATAGAACAAATCCCGGGGGAGACTCAATCTGTTATGGACCTGGCCAGACACCCTCAAATCATTTCAAGAAGGTAGCCCAGAGTGAAATATTTCTAGTTGTTTTGAGCAGTTATAAAGTGAATATTCCAGGAGCGATGGACCTGCTCAAAACTACTCATTTTAAACTAATCAGAACTTATTTACAGGGTACAGAATGAAACAGAAACAGAAGCGAACAAACTACAGAGTAACTTAACCTATCCAAACACCCAACCGATTTTCAACACATCATGATGTTATTCCAAATTCAACCAACTTTCGCCATCAACGCCCATCACTTCAAACGTAAAATCAACACAGGGTCTGACAGGAGAGATGTCAGACAGAGACTCATTGTAGAATACCTTCTTCCATTCAGCCGTTTCTTTTTCAAGCAAATGAAAAACTAACCAAAACAAACCAAACTAGACCAGAGGATACCTGAGCTGGAAGAACTGTTCACACCCCTTTCACTGCAAAAGAGTGTTTATTTCAAAACTTGAAAGCCTTTTACCTGAGGGAGTGACTTTTAGATATCATCTAATTAGACCTGCAACACATCCAAACTAGACACCCCAGAATCACTGCACGAACAAGTATTCTAAAACAAAAACAGGTAATACACAATGTTGTTAAAGGAGAAGCATCTCACGTACTCAACGAGCTGGTTTCCACAGCTCTCTTTGCGACAACGATTTCCATCGATTAACAACACCTTGTCTGAAGAAATTCATCTTCTTCTCAGTTTCAAAGGTCGTCCGGTCAATCTGAGGCTGTGCCCTCAGGTCCTAGTCTCTCCTACATGTGGAAACAGCTTACAAGCAGAAGCTGAAATGGAAGGACTCTTCACCAAAGGAAGTTGAATGCTGTTCTGAGGCTGTGACTGACAGTCTCTTGGACTGCTTAGAATTGGTGGACTGAAGCGTGTCCAAGTATTAAGAGGAAAACCTGGATGAGTACACCACAACCATCACAGACATCATGGGTAATTGCATGGAGTAATGCGGAGTGAAGAATGCAGTTGCAGTGTTCCCCAAAGGTAAACCTTACGTGAATCAGGAAATCCACTCCCGACTGAAGATCAGACGGTAAAGAGCCAGACCTATACAGGGAATCCAGGTCTGACCTCCGCAGGGCCATCAGAAGTGTCAAGAGGGAGGACCAGACTACATAAGAGGGCCAAACAAACCAAACAAACTCCCACCGCCTGTTGCAAGTTCTACAGATCATTTACAGGGTGCAAAATGAAGCAGAGAAAAATAGCGGTGAAAGACACATTCCTCCCTCAGGCTCTCAATGCTTTCTCTGCTCGGTTTGAGCAGAATGCAAGTGACGCAGTGACTCCTGCCCCACAGCCCCAGACACACCTCTTCTCTCAATCACCGATGCACACTTTAGAACTGTTTTCCTGAGAGTCAACCCAAGGAAAGCGATGGGCCTGGATGAACTCCCTGGCCATGCACTTAGATCTTGTACGGACCAACTGGTGGGGGTATTCACCCATATCTTCAACCTCTCCCTCCAACAAGCCGATTACCCTATCTTCCTGAAGAAGACCACCACTATCCCCGGCGCAAAAAAAAAATCACATACAATGTCCCAACGTAACTTCCTACCTACTCTTTATGTCATCTGCGAATTTCGCAAAAGTACATTCACCTCCTTCCCACAAGTCCTTCTTAAACACGTTATTTCATGTTTTCTTTTGTGTATAACATACATTGTGTGTTATTGTATATTGTAACTGTTTGTGTCTGTACAAATATTGTCGTGTATTTGAGCTGATTGTGGTTACATGTAATATTATTGCGCATTGGAATTTAAATATTCTTTGTGTTGGATGTGTTTAAGATTTTATATATATATATATATATAATTACATAATAGAGCTGTTCACGTTTTATGAAAATCCTGTCGTGTATTGTAGCTTTTACTATTTATACACCAACACTGTATTAGTTTACGTTGACGTTGTGCCTATCTTCTTCACATCAGTAATTTAGTGTCTGACCATGTGGGGCTGCTGCTGAACTCCTGCAGCACTTTGGGATGCATCTGCAGTCCCAGCGCCGCCCAGACGGGTGGCAGCACAGAGCAGTGTCGGTCACGTGTTGGCGGCTGTGGGGTCTGCTCAGTCAGGGTCTCCTGGTTTCTGGTTGTTGTGGAGAGTAAACACATATCCTGTAATAGGGGTAGCTGGGGGTGGAGGGCAATCATTAAAGAGCGCTGGGTAAACAGAGAAGTTGAAATACACAGAGAGATTGATCTAAAGTTTGTAAAAGGGAGAGTATTCAATCGAGAACAATGGGTTGAGAATAATATCGACAAGAGGAGAGTGCTAAGTAAAGCGTATTAAGAATAGTGCTGAGTGTAGGAAAAGGGGGAGTGTTACAGGCAGAAAGGGAGAAAATTTAATAGAAAATAACAAAAGAAGAATTATATGAGGAGTAAGGGGGAGAGTCCTGATTGCAGGGACACAGGGAGAGGGTTAATACAGGGGAAGCTGGAGAAATTCTAATGAGGTCAGCCGGAAGAATCTCTTTGAAGATGAGCTCTCCGATTTGTCTATTAACCTGGGACAAACAGGGAGTCCTGGCCGATAGATATAAACAGTAGTGTCAAGGGTTCTGTTCACTCCAGGAACCAGCTTTGTGCTTGCTGGGTTAGTGTCAGGTCCAATGCAAGTATAAATGCAGAGTGACTTGATGGGTTACCACCTTTGTGGAACTGGAGAGGATATAATACAGAGTAGTAGGGAGAATGTTGAATACAGGGGAGTAACGGAAATGTCCAGGTATGGGGAAAAGGAAGGCGAGTTTACACCGAGTCACAGGAAAAATAAATAGAGAGTCATGAGAAGCGCGGGGATGCAGGGGAACGGAAAGGAAGAAGTCCAGAGTGGGGAGGAACAAATGACGAACAATAGTGAGAGGGCTAATTTGAGTGTAATATGGAGAAAGTTGAATGCAGAGTCAAGGTTATCGATTGTCATGTGTGCAGTTTAAAAAGCAGGTGCAATAGAGAGTAATTGTGAGGAGTCTAAATGGAGAGTATTAGGGAAAGGACTCAAAATACAGTAACAGGGAAAGGACTTAATACAAAAGAAGTGGGATGGGTAACTACAGGGAAATAGAGAAGATCAAATACAGATAACAATAATGTTGAGTAAAGAATAACAGTGGAGTCAAAGTACAGACTAATAAGGAGTGGAGTAAATACAAGGTAGTGAATTGAGGGGATGGAGTACTAATACAGGCTTAAGTCCAGAGAGACAGAAAAAGTGGAAGAAAGAGTAATCGGGAGAGAAGTAAATACTGGGGAAGAGACTGAATGATATGCAGGATAATCGACATGATTAAAAATATGTAATAGAGTAATGACGAAATACACAGTAATAGAGAATAACAGGGTTTAGATAGAAAATAGTTTATCATGTGTGCACAGAATGATTTTCTGATTTAATATCTGTATATACCTGTGAGAGAAGGTGCAAAACTTGTTAAGTAAGGCAGTGTAGGTGATAGAGTTGTCAGTGGGGGAGAACTTTAAGGTCAGCGCCCATAATTAATTCAGTTTTAAAATAGTGAATAAAAAGAATAGACCAGATCTAAGAGTGAGAAGTTCGAAATTGGAGGAAGGCTAATTTTAACAGTCTTAGGCAAGAACTTTTAAAAGCTGATTGGGGGCAGATGTTTGCACGTAAAGGGGTGGCTGGAAAATGGGACGCCTTCAGAAATGAGATAACGAGAGTCCAGAGACAGGGTATACACGTTGGGGTGAAAGGAAAGACTGGTAGGTGAAAAGAATTTTGAATGACAAAAGAAATTGAGGGTTTGATTAAGAAAAAGAAGGAAGCATATGCCGGATATCGACAAGATAGATCGAATGAATGCTCAGAAGAGTATCAAGGAGAAATGCCTAAGAGACAGGATGTACATGTCTTTCGAAAGGCAAAAGCTGATTAGGGATTGTTAACATGGCTTTGTGCGTGGGAAATCAAGTCTCATAAACTTGATTGTGTTCCTCTTACAGAAGTAACAAAGAGGGTTGATGAGGGCAGAACGGGGCAGCTGATCGATATGGACTTCAGTAAGGCTTCAGACAAGGTTCCCCATGACAGACTGATTAACAATGTTAGATCTCCCTCACACATTCCCTTTCCCGCGAGCCTTCTTTTTCAATCGATCAGTGTGCACTGACGTAATGCCCACGTCTTGTACTCTCATGAGAGGGGATGAATGGACGACTGCTATTCCCTCTTTCTCATCTCAAAATGATTTAAATTCCCTCCTCCAATTCCTCTGTTATCATTTGAAGGAGCGTTTTTGCGTTAATGAATTCGGGGATGAGGGCGTTGCTGGCTCGCACCAGCATTAATTGCCATCCCTAATTGCCTACAGGGCAGTGATGCTTCAACCACGTTGTTGTGAATCTGGAGTGTACATGTAGTAATGACCAGGGAAGGACAGCAGTTTCCTCTCTAAAGGGTATGACTGAACCGGCAATCGGTCATCATCAGCCTCTTTAATTCTCGATAATTAATGATTTTACATATCACCATCTGCTGTGTCTGGGTCCCCAGAACATTACCAGGGTCTCTGGGTTAATCTTCGAGTGATAATTCCAAGAGGCCATCTCCTACATCTGCTGATGGCCTCCTCCGATGTAACAGGCTAGAGACAGGGCAGAGTAAATCCCAACTATCTGTGAACGCTGGAAATAAGCAACATAAACCGAAATTGCTGTTTATTCAATCAATTCATTTGCTGCATCAATCACCTTCCTCATCCCAGTCTGACATCCTGACAACTCAGGCCATTCTGCGAGCCAAACTTTTATCGATTGACTCCATTAGACCCCCCTCCCACCCTGGTAAAGATTCCAAAAAAATTCTATCAGGCAGACGGTACAGAAGTCCGAACACACACACACACACACACACACACACACACACACACACACACACACACACACACACACACACACACACACCAGTTCCAGGAACAGCTTCTGCACAGCCATTATGAAACTATTGAATGGACTCTCTTGACTCAAGTTATGCTGACCTTCCTAACACGGATCTATCTTGTGCGGCCTATGCAATGTGACCTGTATGCCTCTCTTTAATTATTCCTTGTTCAGCACATCATTGCTGTGTATCATCGGCCCGTACTGCTCATAAATAAAGTGTTTCACTGCACTTCGGTACATGTGACAATAAATCAAACAAATTGAATAAAATCAAACTCCTTCGTGCCCGTCAGATCTCGTAAATTGTGCCAATTGTCCCAAATCCTTCGATACCCTTCCTATTCATATCCATATCGTAAATTCCCTCAGGAGAAGGTGAACTATACAGCAGAAATCATGGGGAGCGGAGTTGACAGAACCTTTAATGACTTTTTGTTCTTTGCATTATTTCTACTGACAGAGCGACCACCGTGGATATCAGCAAATCATTTTATGCCAGTCGATATGAAACGAAGTGCACAGACAGTCCGGCCACCCAGGTATTCATCTCCTCTGTCACGGAGGCATTAGACGACAGAAGAAACTAAAGTCTGTACCAGCAGTTATCTCTGGAGGAGCTCACCAAGGCCCTGTAGTCCTTAGGAAAGCACACAGCTTCCAGAAGTGATGGCTTATTACTTGCGTGGTTTTTACCCCGTGGCACTTGACTGACCTGGACGTTCTGGAAGTGGACACCTCGAACAGGTAGCCTTTGTGAATCCTACAGAAAAGTTAGCATCCCTCTCATTTACAATTAGAAGAGGCACAGGGAGGACTGACGACCGGTTTCACTGCAAAATGCAATTTACAGTATCCTGACTGAGATCATCGTAAACTAGGTCAGGTCTGCTGCGGAATGAATGACTCACCCCGACCAAAACATGTTCTATGCTGGGCAGAACAATCTCTCAGAGTCTCGCACTCCTCAGCGATGTAATTGTCTCTGTGTGTGTCAGTGAGGTTGGAAACCTGCCTTATCAGCCTAACCAGGAAAAGGTCATTTACAGCAAATTACACACCAACACGTGCGGCGTACTCTCCAAAATTGGCTTTGGGGATGATACCTGCAATTGGATTGATCTTTTCTGCACCAACAGCGTTAGTGCGGCTGAGTAAATGGGTGGGAATCAGAAAGCTTCCCGAACAGTCCTGGAATCAGGCAGCGCCGCCCATTGTCACCTTTCCGATTTGATTATTGTCCGAAAGGTGACTGAATTAGTGTTGTGATTCATTAAGATGTTTCATACATTTTAGGCATTGCCTATCCACTGAGAACTCATTCCACGTTTGCCCATTTATGCATCAATTCCTTGCTGTTCTTCTTCGTTAGCTTCATGGCTCTGAGTTTCAAATTCAATTTCTTCATTCTCAAAGTTAATAAACAATTTGTGCATTTTATGGTCATTCTTCCCAAATACAGTAATATTGTGACATAATGCTATCTCATTGTGTTCGTAAGTTTTGGAAATATATAACAAGTTGCTGCATGCTTACATCTGTGCTCCTGTGTCAATCCAATGCTGTGAGATGTAATAAATTAGGCCTTTCAATGTGCATTCTGGCTTTAGGTTCTTGGGCGGTAATGAACTGTTCAATGTATCGATGCATTCTTTCAGTCTGTTTCAGAACAAATACCTCACACACCATCATAAAGACAAAATTTTTAAAAATCTTTCGAAAGTTACTTTATTACTTAACACATATGTTATTGAGCATCTCCCGAAAATTAAAAAGTAACGTGCTGGGAATAACTCTGTCCCTAAACCTGTGAGGCACGGTAGGGAAATGTTTGATCCTGAAGACTAGGTTTAAGATGCACAAGATCTTAGGTGATCCCGAATGTGCTTCTGCTGCTTTTCTCTTTCACTCACAGATTATCTGCTTCCCGTGACAGATGCATTTCCCTCCTAAATGAGATTAATCCCAGATTCCCAATCCTCTGATAGGTCTGATGAAATATTCCCCAAAAACAGTCGCATGTCTCCCAAGCTGGGTAGCAATCCCCTTCCAATTAAAACAAAACAATCACAATGTATTCAGATTGCTGCAGCCTGAGAAACATTTCCAATGGCTGAGATGCCCAAAATCCTTCCTCATGGAACAAATGTTTCCAGCCACACGATTTGCACTCAGATTCAGCCATGGAATAGTTGTTCAATTTCTTTCCCGACTTTTAATTCCCACTTTCAGAACTTCATTTTTTCCCCCTGATAATGATTGTCATGAGGTCGGGTAGCTGGATAATACTGGATAAGAAATCCCTGATTGGGGCCTTTAATCTGTGTCAGTCAGGGAGAACAGGCTAATTCCATCGGGTAAATGTCAGGGAGAAGGAGATGCAGAGTACCTGACTCAGTGACAGGCTTCAGTCAAAGGGTCTGACTTTGTAAATAAAAAGTGATTAATGGCAGGATGCGAGATTCTAAAGGGTTGGTGCCAATGTGGACGATGACCTCCTCATTTCCCCACATTCCCTCACCCTGCCCACTCACAGTCCAGCTCAAAAACGTGTGATGTTCTCGACCCTCGGCATTTTTGAGGCAGTATACCATCCTGGACTCTTTCAAGTCAGGATAGATGATTCTGAAAGAGTCAATCAATTTAGATGCCAACACTGCTGAAACGTGATGCTAACACAGCAGCAACTGACTTTTTAAGTGGGAAAAAACAAAAAAAAAACAAGTTTTGAGTCCATGTCTATTTGAATGCAGCATCGATTGACCAGAATGATAACTGAACAGCAAGGGTATAATATGGGGGACAGAAATGACAAAAGCCCAGGGTGAAATTCCTCAGATTTGGAAGGGTCTGAGGGAAGTAAAGTTTTCAAGAGAATAATCGAAACTACTAGCAATGAATAGAACGGAAGGATTCCTGTTGCCTGTGATTTACGACTGGGATCAGCATCCAAAAGTTATTGGTGGCCTGAAATTATTCCAAGACTGAAATGGTTGAATAATTATTCACATTTCTCGACATTATATTGCACAGACTATTTTTGTGCTCATTCACTCACTGAACCTATCCTTCATTTTCTCAAACTTCTTCTCTCCTCCTTTACTGTCCACCTAACATTGTACTATCACCAACGTAACATATGATCCTAAATCCTCAGTCATGGATACAGATTATAAATAGCGGTGACACGAGAAATGATAATTGTGGTCCTCACTAATATTAGCCGAAGAACATGAATATGACAGAATTAGTCCTGCTATCTGTTTTCTGTACGTTATCAGTCCTCACAGCAAAGACCCATTTTCCCATCACTGCAGGTCTCCTTGACAACATTGACCCCTTCTCAAACATTTCCACATTTGAAATTTCTGTACCCTTGAGTGTGCAAATCCCTCCCCAGCCTCATTCCTCCATCTCTCATGAAACTGTTCCAATCCACCATCAGTCAGATGTTTGAAGTTTCTTCTCTGTACATGTTCAGTACACTGCAGAGAGGAGAGAATGACTCAGGCCCATGTGCTTCTGCACATATCAGGTGTGTCTCATAGTCAGCTCCGCAAACAGTCGAGGACATTCGTATCCCAGTGGAAGGATTAGCATTGATTGGGGTTTGCATAGCCTTTGAGGGCAATTTTCTGGGCTTAATGTACTGATTTCAATTATTGTCTGCACTGGACGAGTGATACTTGTTTCAGACGCTGAACCTGTGAAGGGTGAGGAATTCTATCAAAATGTTTGATTTGTTAAAACGTACAAACTATCATCCCTTCACCGAGCAGCTCCTGATAATGAGGGAAGCCACGTCCCAGTGTTGAGGAGAACATTTCTCAGAGAGACACTCAAAAATCCGAATTTAGTTTGCAAATGGTCAAAGGCAAGGGAAGGATAACATTGAAGTAAAATGAGATTTCAGTGTTCAACAGATGGTGTTGTGGTGTCAGTGCTGGTGAACAGGTTGGCCCAGTGGCTCAGTGCTTAGCTCTGCTGCCGCACAGAGATAGCGGGTGGGTCTGGGTGGGATAGACTTTGCAGGGTCTTTGTGGACTCGATGGGCACATTGGCCGACTTCCACATTGTAAGGATTCTATGATTTTCTTCATATGCATTTTCCAATGTTTGCTATCGACCATTTGAGATTTGCATCATCCAATAACTATCAGTTCTAAAAATGCTCTGTGAGAACTGAGCGTTAACACACCGCTGTCACCTGTTTGTTCAATTTTGTAAATAAATTGCTTGAACCATATTGTAATGTCACAGTCCCCCAGACGATGTCAGCAGACATAAATGAAAGGCTTTGAGACTTTATCACCTCGGCATTGAGTACAGAGAAATTGACATCACACAGTGATTGATGAAGAAAATGACGTTTTCAGTTTATGTTGTGTGGAAAATATTTGTCACGACCCTTCCATTTGTAACAATTCCTGGTAAGTGCCTTGCACCATTGAATTTGTGAGAATCTGTCTTAGGATTCTCTGCGGGTTCACTCTGCCACTGACATTGACACATGGGCATATTGTGCCCAAAATTCAGACAGTGGCAGACGATCAGTAATCTAGTCTCAGATTACAGGGACCCCGTGGAATCCACATCATCGCAGATTTCACAGGAATTGCTTGGAAAATTATTCCTCTCTTCTGGGAACCATCCAAAAATCTCCATTTCAATCAGAGACAATGAAGGTTTTCGGTGGAATTGATGAAATAAATCACTTTGTGAAAATCACTTTGCAAACCCAGTTGGTTGCATGTTGTTCTGGTTTGTTGAATGAATAAGCAGTAGGCTTCTCTGTGCATCTGAAGTTGAAGTTATTTCTGCAATAACATAAATGTGTTTCAAAAATTTGGTTTGGCTTTCGGCTAAATGGCTTTGTGAATGAGTGAACCTGTATTTACTTTTGATGCTTGCAACCCAGCATGTTATTAATGGAGCCTGAAATATTTGTTGGAGAGTTCTTGAATAAGCGATGGTGGAAGAAACACTTAACTTCTCACGGCCGCACCAGAGTTTTGTACTGCTGTAACATGACCTCATGGCACCAAAACTCAATCTCGCTCCCAATAAGAGCTAACACACCATATGCCTTCTTAATGACCCTATCTGGGTTACAATTTACAGGGATCTATGTACATGAACACCGAGATCTCTCTGCTCATATACGCTACCAAGAATCTTACCATTAGTCCAGTACTCTGCATTATGCAATAAACGCCATTTGCCACCTTTCGGCACAGCTCTACAGCTTATCTATGTCTCTCTGTAACGAACAACATCCTTCAACACTATCCATAGCTCCTTCGACCTTTTTGTTAGTGAAAGGGTCACAGTGGAGTCAGTCTTATGTCCCCAGGGGTCAGTGAGAGAGACAGAGTGGGGTCAGACTCATGTCACCAGGTGTCAGCAACAGAAACACAGTGGGGTCAGTCTAATGTCCCATGGATCCGTGGGGAGTCAGAAAAGTCGTGTCGTTTGTGACTGCATTACGTTTAAGTCGAGACAAGATTTGAAAGCACTTGGCCTATAATCCATTTTGTGACTCTCTCCCAGTTACCAGTTATTCCACATAAAAAGCTTCGCATATCCCTCCATTAGATTCCAGAATGCATCTCACTCAGGGGTATCTGTTATTCTGTATCTGAACTACCCTGAACCCCTTGATTCGATTCCAGACTGTAACTCACTCCAGTCTGGGAAAGACAAAGACACACAGATAGAGAGGGACACAGAGGGAGAGGGAGGGACAGAGAGACCGAGAGAGAGGGAGAGAGAGAGAGAGAGAGAGAGACAGAGACAGAGAGAGAGAGCGAAACAGAGGGAGAGAGAGGGGGACAGAAAGAGAGGAACAGAGAGAGAGGGTCAGAGAGACAGAGAGAGAGAGAGAAAGGGTGACATGGAGTGAGAGAGGGGGAGATAGAGTGAGAGGGACCCAGAGAGAGAGAGATGTGTACACAGAGAGAGGGGGGAGACAGAGAGAGAGGGACACAGAGAGAGAGGGGGGCACAGAGAGAGACGGAGGGAAAGACAGAGAGAGAGAGTGTGGAGACAGAGAGAGACAGGGAGAGAGGGACAGAGATAGAGTGAGATGGACAGAGAAACAGAGAGAGAGAGACAGGGACAGTGTGACAGAGAGAGAGGGACAGAGAGAGAGAGGGTGGAGACAGAGAGAGACAGTTACACAGAGAAAGAGAGGGAAACAGAGAGAGAGAGAGAGAAAGGGGACAGAGATTGAGCGAGGGGGACTGAGAGTGAGGGGGAAACAGAAATAGAGAGGGACACAGAGAGAGAGGTATGCGAGAGAGACGGAGGGAAAGCGACAGAGAGGGGGAGACAGAGAGAGAGAGGGACAGAGAGATAGAGAGAGGGACAGAGACACAGGGACAGAGTGAGAGAGAGAGGGAAACAGAGGGAGAGAGAGGGGGACAGAGAGAGAGGAACAGGGAGAGAGAAGGTCAGAGAGACAGAGAAAGAGGGACACGAAGACAGAGAGACAGAGGGGAACAGAGTGAGAGAGGTACACAGAGAAAGAGAGGGGCAGAGAGAGAGAGAGACAGAGAAAGTGTGACAATGAGTGAGAGAGGGGGACAGAGAGTGAGAGGGAACCAGAGAGAGAGAGGGGTACATAGAGAGAGTTGGGAGACAGAGAGAGAGGGACACAGAGAGAGAGGGAGACGCAGAGAGAGACGGAGGGAACGAGAGTGAGAGAGTGTGTGGAGACAGAGAGAGACAGGGAGATAGGGACAGAGAGATAGAGTGAGATGGACAGAGAAACAGAGAGAGAGAGAGAGACAGGGACAGGGTGACAGAGAGAGAGGGACAGAGAGAGAGACAGGGTGGAGACAGAGAGAGACAGTTACACAGAGAAAGAGAGGGAAACAGAGAGAGAGAGAGAAAGGGGACAGAGATTGAGAGAGGGGGACTGAGAGTGAGGGGGAGACAGAAATAGAGAGGGACACAGAGAGAGAGGGAGACGCAGAGAGAGACGGAGGGAACGAGAGAGAGAGTGTGTGGAGACAGAGAGAGACAGGGAGAGAGGGACAGAGAGATAGATTGAGAGGGACAGAGAGAGAAAGAGACCAAGAGAGAGAGGGACACAGAGATAGAGAGGGACACAGAGAGAGAAAAGAGGACAGAGAGAAATGGACAGAGAGAGAGAGAGACAGAGAGACGGGGAGGGGGGACAGGGAGACAGAGAGAGTGAGAGGGACAGAAAGACAGAGAGAGAATGAGAGGGACACAAAGACAGAGAGAGAGGGGGACAGAGAGAGACAGGGACAGAGAGAGAGAGAGGTACACAGAGAAAGAGAGGGAAACAGAGAGAGAGAGGGGACAAAGAGTGAGAGGGGGACAGAGAGTGAGGGGGAGACAGAAAGAGAGAGGGACAGAGAGAGAGGTGTGCGAGAGAGACGGAAGGAAAGAGACAGAGAGGAGGAGACAGAGAGAGAGGGACACAGAAACATAGAGAGAGGGACAGAGAGACAGGGACACAGAGAGAGAGGGGGCAGATTGAGAGAGAGAACGGGGACAGAGAGTGAGTGGGGACAGAGAGTGAGGGCGAGACAGAAAGAGAGAGGGACACAGAGAGACACGGAGGGAAAGAGATAGAGAGGGGGAGGACAGAGAGAGACAGAGAGAGAGAGGGACAGAGAGAGATAGAGTGAGAGGGTCAGAGAGACGGAGAGAGAGAAGGGGATACAGAGAGAGAGGGACATCGGGAGAAAGAGAGGGACAGAGAGAGACAGACCGAGAGAGAGGGGTACAGAGAGAGAGAGAGAGAGAGAGAGAGAGAGAGAGAAAGGGGAACAGAGAGTGAGATAGACCCAGAGGGGTACACAGAGAGAGGGGGAATCAGAGAGAGAGGGGGGGACACACAGAGTGAGAGAGGGACACAGAGAGAGACGGAGAGAAAGAGAGAGAGAGGGCGGAGAGAGAGAGAGGGAGAAGAGAGGGACAGAGAGATAGAGAGAGAGGGACAGAGAGAGGGACACAGAGAGAGGGGGACATTAGAGAAAGAGAGGGACATTAGAGAGAGAGAGGGGGACAGAGTGACAGAGAGAGAGGGACAGAGAGAGAGGGACAGAGAGAACAGAGAGAGAGGGTCACAGAGAGAGTGGAACAGAAGGACAGAGAGAGATGGACAGAGAGAAAGAGAGGGACAGGGAGACAGAGAGAGGTACAGAGAAACAGAGAGAGAGAGAGAGGGACAGAGAGAGAGGGACAGAGAGACAGAGAGAGAGGTACAGAGTGACAGAGAGAGGGACGCAGAGGGAGAGAGTGGGACAGAGACGGAGAGACAGAGGGAGATGGAGAGATAGACGGGCGGAGAGAGAGGGGGACAGAGGGAGAGAGAGACAGAAGGAGAGAGAAACAGAGAGAGAGGGAGATGGAGTGAGAGAGAGAGACAGAGACAGAGGCAGACAGACAGAGAGAGAGAAACCAAGAGAGAGACAGAGAGAGAGTCAGACAGACAGAGACAGAGAGACAGAGAAGGAGAGACAGAGAGACAGACAGAGAGCGTGAGTCAGACAGACATAGAGAAAGAGAGAGAGCACGAGAGATACAGGGACAGAGAGAGAGAGCGACAGAGAGAGAGCGACAGTGAAATAGCGGGACAGAGAGAGACAGAAAGAGAGGATGTGCGCACATGACAGAGAAAGTGTGTGTGACATATTTAGTTAGTGCGAGTGAACGCAAGCGACTGTGTGTGAGGGGTTGTGAGAGTGTGTGGGTGCAAGAAAGAGTGAGTGTGTGTGAAAGAGAAAGACAGTGCATGTGTGCAAGAGTGTGTGTGGGTGCAAGAAAGACAGAGTGTGTATGTGTAAGGGAAATCGAGGGCATGAGTGCGTGAGAGAGAGAACGTGTGCATGAGAGAGAATGCGTGTGCGCGTGAGAGAGAATGTGTGTGCGAGAGAGACAATGCTTGCATGTGTGTGAAAGAGAATGAGCTTGTGTGAGACGTAGAATGCATGCGTGCAAGAGAGATAATATGTGTGTGTACGAGAGAGAGAGAATGAGTGCGTGCATGAGAGAGAGAATGAGTGTGAGCATCAGAGAGAGAATGCATGTGTGCATGAGTGAGAGAATGAGTGTGTGCATGAGAGAGAATATGCATGTGCATTAGAGAGAAAATGCATGTGCACATGAGAGTGAGAATGCATGTATGCATGAGATAGAGAACGCATGTGTACATGAATGAGAGAATGAGTGTGTGCGTGAGGGAGAGAACTCGTGTGTACATGAGTGAGAGAATGTGTGTGTGCGTGAGATAGAGAATGCGTGTGTGCATGCGAGTAGAGAATGAGTGTGTGCATGAGAGAGAGAATGCATGTGTGCGTGAGAGAGAGAGAATGATTGTGTGTGTGAGCGAGAGAATAAGTGTGCGTGAGAGAAATTGCATGTGCATGTGAGAGAGAGCATGCGTGTGTATGTGAGAAATAATGCGTGTGTGCATGAGCGAGAGAGAGAATGAGTGTGTGCATGAGAGGGAGAATGAGTGTGCACGTGAGAGAGAGAATGAGTGTGTGAGAGAGCGAGAATGCATGTGTATATGAGAGAGAGAATGAGTGTGTACGTGAGAGAGATAATGAGTGTCCGTGAGAGAGAGAATGGTGGTGCACGTGAGAGAGAGAATGCATGTATATGTGAGAGAGAGAGAATGAGTGTGTGCTTGAGAGAGAGAATGCGTGTGTACATGAGAGAGAGAATGTGTGTGGGGGGATGGTGGTGGTCCTCTTGAAGAAGATAGGGTCTTCACCGTGTTGGAGGGAGAGTTTGAAGATGTCAGTGAGTACCCCAGCCAGTTGTTCCATTCAGGATCTAATTGCACGGCAAGGGACTCCATCCAGGCCCAATACTTTCCTTGGGTTGACTCTCAGGATAACTGTTCTGACGTGTGCAGTGGTGAACGAGGGAACAAGTGTGTCTGGGGCTGTTGGGGCAGGAGTCACGGCGCCACTGGCATTCTGCTCAATCCAAGCAGAGAAAGCAATAAGCACCTCAGGGAGGGATGTGTCTTTGTCAGCTATCTTGCTCTGCTTCATTTTGCATCCTCAAATGTTCTTTCAGCCTTCCATAGGGAGCAGGAATCTGTTTAGTAGGTATGGACCTCTTATGTGGTCTGGTTCTCCCTCTTCGCATCGCTGATAGCCCAGCGGAAGTCAGATCTAGATTCCCTTTATAGGTCAGGGTCTTCCCACTTGAAAGTTGTTCATCTGGTCTTCAGCGGGAGAGGATTTCATGATTCACTGAAGGTTGACGCTTGGGGAACACTCGGATTTAATTCTTCACTCAGCAGTCCTCCATGCATTTGCCCACGATGTCTGTGATGGTGGTCGTTTGCTCATCCAGGATTTCCACTGAGTACTTTAACATGGCCCAGTCCACCAATTCCAAACAGCCCCAGAGACTGTCATTCATAGCCTCAGACCAGCATTGTACTTCCTTCCATAAGCAGTCCTTCCATTTCAGCACCTGTTTGTGAGGTGTTTCTACATGTAGGAGAGACTAGGACCAGAGAACATAGCCGCAGAATAAAGCGGCGACATTTGGAACTGAGACTAGAATTAATTTCTTCAGCCAAAGGGTGCTTCATCTGTGGAAATGACTGCTTCAGAGTGTTGTGGAGTTCAAAAGATTGAGTGCGTTATGATGCTGCCCCTTTACCAAAGTAATGTGTCCTTGGTTTTATTCTTAGTGTGTTTGTAAATGCATTGGTCCTTGGGTGTTGAGTTTGGATGGCTTGCGGAGACAATTTTATGATAGCTAACAGAAACTGTTTCAGGCAAGAAGGCTTTCAAGTATAAAACCATCGGCAATGAAAGGAGTGTGGCCAATTCTCCCACCTCTGATTATCTCTGGTTTGGTTTAATATGGGTTGGTGTTTGCAAGTTGTCAGATTTTTAAACTGCTGGTAAAAGGAACAGCGACAAGGAAGAAGTTGTTCCATGCTGATCTCTCTCTGACATCTCTTCTGCAAGACCCTCTGTTTGATTTTACCTATTTTGACATTGGGTGCTTATGGAGGTTGTGGGAGGAATTTTGAACATTCGTTGGGACAGTCTGTAGAGTTTTCGGATGGGTGAAGTTATGCAGTCTTCTATTTTCATTTGTATGCGTTTCATTCGATGCTCTGTATATAAACTTTGCTTCACTTAAACCGTTGAATGTTTCCCTGCTCCATCAATCCTGGAATATCCACTGTACACATGAACAAAACAAATAGAAACGTTAGGCTCTGGGCTTCCATCTTAAAATGCTTTTAGAGGGTCTGGTCCAGAAGAATTGCATTAAAAACAGTGAAATATGGGTTCCTGGTTCAAAGGGAAATCAAAAGTAGTGTAGAGAAGCCTGGAGAATAGAATTGAGAAACAAATCATTCATGATCAAATGACAGAGCACTCTCAATGGGCTAAATGGCCCTATTCAGCTGATACATTGTATGGTGGAATGATCCAGCCGAAAATAACATTTATGGACGGACACAAACAGATCCAACATGAAAAAAGTGTATGTATTGCATCCCTCGTTCAAACATTGAAGAAACAACTGGAATCCTGTCTTTCATTGAATATTTCCCTGTCTTTTTTTTTCATTAGTCTTAGGTCCTTGAACTGACGTAACAGTTCCACAAACAGGGTGCAGGAGGTACAGATACTGATACATAGATATTTCCCAGGTTGCCGAAATGCACCATTGAGACCAATCTGTGCACCATGACCTGCTGAAGGGTTCACGTGTCCTTTTTCAGGGGAGGAAGTCACATGATCAGACAGAGACAGAACCACACCCAGAGGGACACAGAAACACGCCCACACCATCACATACACATGTGCACATGCAAACAGAAGCACACCAGCACACAGAAATGCAAAGTATGATATAGGGACTTACTGACAAATAAAAACACATACACATGCGAACATTCAACTCACAAATATGCACACTTGCACAATAACAAAGTCCAAATGAAATGTGAGAACACTCCTTTCCAAAGAGTAAAGAAATATACCCTCCCAACACACACAGGAAAACAATCAGAGTCCTGAATGGGGAACAGCTACTCACATAGGCTTGAGCATTCATTCGCACACGTGCACACGCACTCAAACACATGAAAACAGGCATACTAAGACAGTTAGGAACACACACACGTATGGTCAGAATGCACACATGTCCAGACACAAAGAAATACAGTCATACTGAGATAGAGGGACGCAGACTCAGAATCACACTCACACCTTCACACACTTACATTAACAAACTCAGATTAAGAGACATTACACACCAACCTGCAAGAATGACAGCAACTTCTTGTGCATACACAAAAACACATTCGAACACAGTTACAGATCCATCGCCACAATTAGATATAGACAGAGTGACACACAGAAACAAACACAGTGAGATCCTTTTGGGGGCACAGAAATATCGTGACACACGGACAGACAGCCAAAAACAGTCTGAACAACATACTCACCTGCTTAAACCAGAATACAGCCAGGCAAAAGCACACTCCCCAATCCCACATTAATATAATGACACTCAGAGACACACACATATCGTATCACAGAACACACACACGCGAAACCACATCGTCATTGAAATGCAATCCCACAAACAGCACACACACAGGCACAAACACAACAGATGCACATGTGCAAAACACAGACAGATACGCAATCACAGAGGTACAGTAACGTACGCCAACATAAAAATGCCCACCTTCACAGAAACGATCTCAGACAGACTGAATAACATTCCCAAACGCATGTACGCATGAATCGAAATACTTACCAACACAAACAAATCGAAAGCCACACTAACATTCATAAAGACAGTCATAATGTGTCACACTCAGGGACATGTTCAAGGACAATTACTGAGGTACGTACACACACACACACATACACACACACACACACACACACACACACACACACACAAACACAGGGAGATTCCCACAAAGGCAATGAAGCCACCTACCACACACACAAGGAAATCCCCACAAAGGCAATGAAGCCAACTCCCTCCCCACACACACACAGAGATCCCCAAAAAGACAATGACGCCCCCTGCCCCGTCCCCAACACGCAGGGAGGTCAACATAAAGGCAATAAAAACCCCTCCGGCCCAAACACAGGGAGATTCCCACAAAGGCAATGAAGCCACCTCACCCCCCACCCCCTACACACACACACACATACACACATGGAGCTCGCCACAAAGGCAATCAAGCCCCCTCCGCACCACACAGAGAGATACACAGACACCCTCGCGCAGGAAGACTGACAGACCGGCAGATAGGTAAAGAGAAAGAGACAGAGAGAGAACGATGCAGGCATGGACATATACAGAGTGAGACAGAGAGAGACGGAGAGCATGAAGATGAGAGATGGGGCACAGCGCGAGAGAGGAAGAGAGGAACAGACAAAGACAGACAGAAAGAGGCAGAGAGGGAGAGTCTGAAATCACCTTAGGAATGAAGTCGGCAATAAACACACTCAAATACAAATGTGTACGTAACAACATCCCATTCAGATGAGGAGATCACCAGTACCCAGAACATTTCCCTTGTTGTAATAAAGTGTTTATTGTGAGCTGAACAGAGGGGCGCTGACAATTATCATGGTGCAGGAGGGACTGTTTCTGTCAGTCCCCCCTACACCCCTGCAAGGAAAATTCAGAGACCCCTCCTGCCGCAGTCTTTAACACTCACCCACAGGGCTGTCCGTGAACACTCAATGTTCCAGCTGAACCCATCACTCACAGCCTTTCCATCATTTGGAATCACTCTTGCAGCCTCTTTCCATCCTACCCTGGCCCAGATAGTTACCTCTTCCCCTCTTACCTGCTGTCCCTCTGTCATAACCTTCAGTATCATTGAAAGGGAATGCAGATAAATTATTGCAAATGTTTTGAGCAATGATGTGGGAGAGGTGTTCAGGTGCACAGGGAAATGCGGGAGTGATGATACAATTGCATCAATCACGATTTTCTGGGCTGGCAGGGCAATCAGACACGACGGGCTGAATAGCCTCTTGCTGCTCATTGTGTGCCCCAGTGTGTGTCAATCCGTCAGTCAATCAAGGATAGCAGCATGCTCGTGCGCATGGTGAATGGTGATCCATCCTGTTACTGCCCCCCGCATCCTGCACTGGGTGTTATTCTCAAATCCATGTGCTTGTGCTGATGGAATCCTTGCCGTACATCTGCAATTCCTGCGCTGGGAACACTGCGGCTGCCTCTGGACCTCTCTCAGTTGTTTTGCCAATTCATTTAGCGATGAATTTACATGACCAGTTGGTGCACTGAATTCCTGAACTTCGCTCTGAACTTGGGCAGATTCGCTGCATAAAATAATGTGTTTGTGTTGCAGCTGAAATCCTTCAGCATTTCTCCAGTGTATGCAACACTGATGACAGGACTGTACCTCCAATAATTCCCTCTTTTCATGATATTGAACATGAACCGTACATGAACTTCAGAAGTATGAAGCTGATGGATATGGTGGAGAGGGAAATTACCGACATCTTCCAGCTCTCCATCTCTGCATCTTTGTGACTGTCTCCCTTCCTCTGACCCATCTGGCTCTTGCGTACTCGACTGGCCACTAAAATGTGCCTGACCGTGAGAGTATTCATCCACAGAATTAACACGATTGGGATTAAAGTCATCAAAATGAGAGCGAACCACTTAAACCCCCGCCACCTGGGATCAGTAAAATAACTTGACTTTGTTCGAGAATACCACTGAACATTGTCAATTATCCTCCCAGGTTGAAACCGAAAATAGTAGGGAATGTTTTTTGAACAGAGTAGAATGCTGGTTGCAGCCAGAGCCACAGCCAAGTCTTTCTCTGTCCAACATTTTCTCTTCAGTTTCAGACAGGAAATGGCCACAAAACGTTCAAAGGAAAAAAGGACAGTGAACCAGACGGAGCAGTCTGTTGCTGCTCGAGGTAAGGCATCGACAGCACTGCACACAGGAGTCATGTTCAGGAAAGATCCTGGGTAGTAAATGTATTTGAATTGCCACATAATGATCTCAGTGAGAATGAACAGAAGATCCGATGTTGCCATGGCCAACGCATTGTTCAGTCGGAGAGGCCGCATTTTTCCCATGCGAGAACCAAAACCGCCAGCAAATTAACTGAAAGACACAGGAGGTAAACTGCAAATCAGAAATTAATGATCAAATATACTCTGCGTCGGTTCAGAGAGCAATAGAAGATCTCAGCACCGAACTAGGCCAGCTGGAAGTGTTAAGATATCGAGTTTGAATATGCCATCTTCAATGGCCTGACACATTGGTTTAAGCAGCTCTATCCTGTGGTTGACTACTTGTGGGCAGGCAATCAACAGATGGTAGAGGGCATCTTTTTTTAAGATGAAAGAGAAAAGGTTTAGAGGGGGTCTTTGCAAGGTGTTTTCACCCAGAGACTGGTGAGGGTGTGGTAATTCATTCCCTGGAGGGTGATAAAGCAGGAAACCGCACAAACCTTGAAAACTACTTGTATGAACATTTGAAGCGTCATTTTATTTGAGACTATGTGCATAGTGCTCGAAGCTGGGGCGGGTATAAGATGTCGTGTCGATTTTCTCGCACAAACTGAGTGGCACGAAGCACCTCTTCAGTGTCGTTGGATTTTATTATTCTAAGAATTACTTCTGGGGGAAGATTGGGAAGTGAAGCATTTTAATGCAATAAATGAAAGGGATTTGAATGCTGAAAACGTGAAACTGAATGAGGTATCACTGGCAAAACCCTACAGGTATGGCAGAATCTGTGGGGAGAGAAACAGAGTTGATGGAATCACTGTTAATCAGAGCATTTTCACCTAACGTGGATCATTGAACTCAAAACATAATCTCATGTTTCTGCGCACGCAAGACCCTATCATTTCAACCAAAAACATAGGGATCTATTTCTAACAGAGAATTGTGATTGAAAGTGGTGATATTCACCTAAAAATGGAACATTTGGTAAACTGCTATTCACCGACCAGGCATAGTTCGGGTCATAAAGATATACAGCACAGAAACAGGCTCTTTCGACAAAATTGTTCATACGGTCCATATATCGTAAATTAATATCGTCTCATCTGTCCCAACATCTGTCTAAAATCTTTCTAAACGGTTCCCCATCCAGATTACTTTTAAATGTAAGCTACCATCATATCGTCTAGCAGCTCATTCCACACATGCACCACCCTTTGTATGAAAAGGTTACCCCTTAGGTCCCTTTTAATACAACATAGAGCATAGAGCATAGAAAAATACAGCGCAGTTCAGGCCATCCGCCCCTCGATGTTGCGCCGACCGAAGCCGACCTAACCTACAGGAGCCCAATAACCTCCATATGCTTGTCCAATGCCCGCTTAAATGACCATAAAGAGGGAGAGTCCACCAGTGCTGCTGGCAGGGCATTCCATAATATTTCCAATGTGGACAATGACCTCCTGCTGGCCCCTCACCCCCGTGAGAACATTCTGCACTCTCTCTGAGACATCCTTGATCCTGGCACCATTGAAACAACACACCATTGTGTTTTTTTCTATGCTGGCCACAGAAAAGTCTGTCCATAAGAGAGACAAGCCTGATCCGATCCAAATGTACCGTCTAAAACTGTTGGTCAATTCCGAAGCATTTGTACCCCTCTGTTCCCCACCTACACATGAATTTGTTCAGATGCATCTTCAACGAATCTGCCGTGCCTGCTTTTACCACCTCTGTTCCAAACGACAAGCACCCTCTTTGTGAAGTACATGCCGCGTATATTCCTCTTAAACTTTCCACCTCTCACCTTGATAGCACGACCTCTCGTTATTGAATCCTTCACTCTGGGAAAAAGCTTGTCTCTATCCACCCTGTCAACACCGTTCATGATTTTGTCAACCTCCGTCAGGTCCCCCTCAATCACTTTTTTTCAAGTGAAAATAAACCTAACCGCCTCAAACTCTCTTCAAAGCGAGCACCTTCCATACCAGGCAACATCCTCGTAAACCTGCTCTGCACCCTCTCCAAAGCGTTCACATCCTTTTGGTAATGTGGTGCCCAAAACTGTACACAGTATTCTTCATGCAGCCGAACCAATGTCTTGGATAATTTTAACATGACTTGCCAGTGCTTATACTCAATACCCCGTCCAATTAAGGCAAGCATACTATAGAACATAGAACATAGAAAAATACAGCGCAGTGCAGGCCCTTTGGCCCTCGATGTTGCGCCGATCCAAGCCCACCGAACCTACACGAGCCCACTATCCTCCATATGCCTATCCAATGCCCGTTTTAATGCCCATAAAGAGGGAGAGTCCACCACTGCAACTGGCAGGGCATTCCATGAAGTAACGTCTCGCTGAGTAAAGAATCTAACCCTAACTTCTGTCCTATACCTACCACCCCTTAATTTCAAGCTATGCCCTCTGGTAATAGCTGACTCCATACGTGGAAAAAAGTTCGCATGTTCAACCCTATCTAAACCACTAATCATCTTGTACACCTCTATCAAGTCACGCCTAAACCTTCTTTTCTCCAATGAAAACAGCCCCAAGTGCCTCAGCCTTTCCTCATACGATCTTCCAACCATACCAGGCAACATCCTGGTAAACCTCCTCCGCACCCGTTCCAGTGCCTCCACATCCTTCCCATAGTATGGCGACCAAAACTGCACACAATACTCCAGATGCGGCCGCACCAGAGTCTTATACAACTGCAACATGACCTCAGGACTCCGTCACTCAATTCCTCTACCAATAAAAGCCAGTACACCATATGCCTTCTTCACAGCACTATTTACCTACGATGCAACTTTCAGAGATCTGTGTACATGGACACCAAGATCCCTCTGCTCAACCACACCACCAAGTATCCGACCATTGGCCCAGTACCCCATATGTCTTCTTGACCACTCGATGCAACTCTGCAGCATACAATGGACCTGGACTCCCAGATTTCTCTGTCCATCAACTTTTCGCAAGGCTCTTCCAATCGTTGTATAATTCACTCTAGAATTACACTTACCTAAATGCATCACCTCACATTTGTCTGGATTGAAAGCCAACTGCCACTTTTCTGCCCAACTCTCCAGTCTATCTATATCCTCCTTATTTTCTGACAGTCCCTTATGATATCTGCTCCTCCACCAATCTTTGTGTCATCTGTAAACTTGCTGATCATAGCAACAATGCCCTCTTCTAGATTATTTATGTATATTACAAAGAACAGTGGGGACAGTGGTTAGCACTGTTGACTCATAGCACCAGTGACCCGGGTTCATAATCCTGCCTCAGGCAACAGTCTGTGTGGAGTTTGTACATTCTCGCCGTGTCTGCGTGGGTTTTCTCCTGGTGCTCCGGTTTCCTCCCACAGTCCAAAAATGTGCAGGTCAGGTGAATTGGCCACGCTAAATAGGTGAAGCAGTAAATGTAATGGGTCTGGGTGCGTTGCTCTTCGGAGGATCAGTATGGACTTGTTGGGCTGAAGGGCCTGTTTCCACACTGTACGTAATCTACAAATCTGTAATACTGACCCCTGAGGAACATCACTGGTCAGGTTTCTCATTTCGAAAAACTCCCTTCAACTCCTACTCTCAGTCTCCTGTTGCTCAACCAGTTCTTTACTCACCTCGCTAGAACACCCTGCACACTGTGTGACTTCACTTTCTCCATTAGTCGACAATGGGGAACCTTATAAAATGCCTTACTAAAGTCCATTTATATGATATCAGCAGCCCTCCCTTCATCTAAAAACTTGGTGACTTCCTCAATGAACTCTATTATGTTGGTAAAGCAGGATCTCCCCCGCACAAAACCATGTTGCCGATCATTGATAACTCATTCTTTTCTAAATATAAATGGAACCTACCTCGAAGTAAACTCTCCAGTAACTTCCCCATCACCGACGTCAAGGTCACGAGTCTGAAGTTACTGGTCTGTACTACTACCCTTCTTGTCCGGGGGGACAACATGAGCAACCCTCCAGTCCTCCAGCACCTCACCTGTATTTAATTTTTCCCCAAAGATTTCTGTAAGGGCTCCAGCTATTTTCTCTCTCACCTCCCGTGGGATAGATCCCATCCGATTCTGTGGATTTATCCACCTTAATAACCTCTAGCATACCCAACACATCTGCCCTACTTATGCCAACGTGATCCAGACTAATCAAACTTCTATCTGTAATCTCAAGATTCATCATGTTCCTCACCTCAGTGAACACTGACGCAAAGCAATCATTCAGAATCTCACCCTTTCTCTCAGGTTTGGCACGCAGCCTTCCTTTATTATCTTTTAAAGAACCAATCCTTTCCCTAGTTACCTGCCTGCTTCTTATGTAAGAATAAAATACGTTGGGATTGTCCCTAATTCTGCTTGCTAAACCTATTTCATGACCCCTCATACCGTTGATTGTTGAAGACTTGTCCTACTCTTCCAACATTCCGCCAGGGCCCGTTCTGTTCTTAACTGTCTCGATCTTTTGTACTCTTCCCTTTTCCTCTTGGCGCGTTGTACAATTTCTCTTGCCATCCATGGTTCACGAATTGTGTCCTTCCTATCCTTTGCCTTACACAGAACATGGCTATCCTGCATTGAATTTAACCTAAGACTCCAGTGTAATTTAGCATGGCCAACCAACCTAACCTGCACATTTCTGGATTGTGGGAGGAAACCGGAGCACCCTGAGAAAACCCACGCAGACACGGGGAGAATGTGCAAACTCCACACAGTCAGTTGCTATGGCGGGAATTGAAGCCGTGTCTCTGGTGCTGTGAGGCAGCAGTGCTGCCACCGTGCCACCCATTATGGGAATTGTTTTCTTTGGAATGGCACTGAGAGTCGTGTTATGGAGATAGATAAAAATCGTGTCCTTTTGTTTCATTGATACATTGTTTTGAGATTAAAGAGAGCTATGCAATATACTGCGTGTCATTGCCTTTGACTGTGTTATAGGTACGAAATTTGGTTTATTCTAGTTTGTCGTCATTTCTTTTGCAATAAACTTCTGTTTTGACGAGGAAACAATAGTTGCAGCGTTGTGTGTTTACTTTCAACAAGAGATCACTTTGTTAAATTAAAACAGAATCAAGTTGGATTTCTGACGAGGATCTGGCGTGTTCTCTAATTAATCAGCTTGTGCTGGAACAGAAGTGAGGCTATTAAACACGAGGCTAACTCCAGATGAACTAATAAACTAACCCCACTCTTCAAATACATTGTGCCCTAACGACATTCGTCCAGATCGATTATATGCCCCAGACACTGATCAGGCATGCACAATGAGATGTAATTCCATATTACCTCTCCCAAAGTTACTACTGCCTCACTCAGCACCAGATCCAATGCAAAACAAATTCCCTCAGCCACTGCCAGATCTGTTACAATGGAACTACATGAGACACTGGCTGGCTCACACAAATGCGGCTTCGTGCAAACTACTGGTCATTACCGAGGAGAAATTGATAACTGCAGATGCTGGAGATCAGAGTCGAGAGTGTGATGCTGGAAAGGCACAGCAAGTCAGGCAGTTTCCCATGAGCAGGAGAATTGACGTATCGGGCATGAACCCTTAATTGGATTATCAATTTAAAGTTTATTTTCCTCTGACATGATATAACATAATAGAGAGTCAACGAGATCTCATTTTTAAAATCATATCATATTATACAATGGATTAGAGCTGCTCAATTCACTAATTGCAGCAGTAATCTGCCTGTCTTGTTTTGTATTGTGTCGTTTATTCATTAAATATCAATAAGCATATTCCAAAACGATTTGAGTCAGCTAATGCAGAGAATACAGTAAAACGTCACATCTCCCTATTTGCATTTTCCATTATTTGCTGACTGAATGTCAGCCAAATTAGAACAGTTGCTAAACTTGACAAGGAATTGATCATTTTCCAAAACAAACTGTGTGGGATTCAATAAGTTAACAGATCCTTAGTTTATCAACGCAGCGATGAGTCAGATCGTGGTTTGCACTTTTGATGATGAAACAAACCACTCTCAGCTCTGTTAGCAATGTCCGCCAGACAATTACATTTTCTCAAGTGCAACAACTCGTGCTTTTGTAATATACTGACCAGACGATTCGAGGTAATCCTAATTCGAGGACGGGAAAAGATTGTGGCTGTGAGAGATGCTCCAATACTTGGGGTATTTTAGGTGTCAGCGCTGACTTCCACAAATTCCGTGAATAGTAATTATTGTTTTATGAGCTGTTGCATTGTTTTGGAAATTTAGGGGAAAAAAGGTCAGCCCAACACAATTTAAATAAAGGAGGAGCCTGTATGTGAGAGTTCACAGCACAGGAGTAGGCACATTTATGTTTTTTAAATGTTGTGTTGCTGATTTCTTTTTTTGTGTAAATCTACGATTTGAGTAGTGTGAGTTCTTTTTGGTTATAGTATTCATTGAGAACTGTCACTTGGTTAAAATGTAAAAATATAAAGTCAAGGCACTGCATTAGCCGGGAGCATTGTCTTTCAGAGCAGTTAGGCTGTGGTATTTTCTGGGCGTATAGATTATAAGGGTGCGAAAATGGCCTTTAGTGGAGTGATGTACGCTACCTGTTGGATGTGGGAGATGAGGGAGAGCTTCCAAGTTCTGATGATATGACTCCAGTAAATGTGCTTGGTTGCAAAACCGAGAATATCGCATGGATCAGTTGGAGAAGCATTCAGAGACAATGAGCAATTTTCAGGAGCTCGGTGGACTGATGGATGGAAGCTATAGTAGCAAGTGAACAAAAGCCGACACGATCAAGTAGTTGTGTTATCGCTAGGAAAGACAGGAGAGGGGCATAGTTACCGCAGGAGTCTACTGTGGCCATGTGTATTTTAAACTTATATGCTGTTTAGGAAATTGTAGGGAGTGATGTAGCACTGACAGCCAAGTTTCTGGTACAAAGACTGGTTCTAATGTAATTAAGGTTATGTCAGGTTCGAAGTGATCTATTGTGACCAGGGGCTCTTTCCTCAGAGGCAGAGAAAGACATTACCACGGACAAGTCTGCTTGTTGCCTCACGAGTGCCAGGATCAAGGATTTCTCGGAGACTGTGCAGACTTTCTCAAAGGGGACTGCGACCAGCAGGAGGTCTTTGTGTACATTAGAACTCGCGACATAGGAAGGATAAAGGAGGAAATTCTGAAGGGGGAATATAAGAAGTCAGGCAGGAAGGGGGTAGTGATATCTGGATTACTCTAGTTGTCACGAGCTGGTGAGTATAGGAATAGGAAGATATAGCAGATGAATTCATGTCTGAGGCAGAAGGGTTCACATTTTTGAATCATTGGAATATTTTTTGGAATAGAAGTGACCTCTATGACAAGGACAGATTGCACCTGAATTGAAAGAAAACTAATTTAGTTGCAGGGAGATTTGCTCGTGATGTTCAGGAATATTGAAACTAGTAAAGTTGGAGTGGGGGGTGCGGGGATGGTGGAGGTGCGGGGCTGGGGTGGTGTGCCAGGGCGATCATGAGGAAATAAATCAGTCTGAGACTGACACAACTGGGAAAAGGTGCAAGTCCAATAGTCAGGGTAGGGTTGCCCAAAGCAGAGAATGAGGGCGGACTGCCAAATTAAATTGCATTCATTTCTGTACAAGATGCAGAAATGGGAAGACAGGTGATCTGCAGTCATGGTTCGGAGCATGGGACTGGAATATCATAGCAATTACACAGTTGGCTTTCAGGGATTGGCAGGACTGGCAGTTTCATGCTGCATGATAGAAGTGCTGCAGGAAGGAAATAAAGGTGCACAAGAGAAGGTGGCGGGACTTGCTTTTTGAAAATGGATAATTTTACTGCTTTACTTCAGGAGGATATTCCTGAGAATACATACAGGGAAGAATATTTGTGTGGAACTGAGAATTAAGCAAGGGCTGTTCACCTTAGTGTGATTGCCCTTTCGACTCCCCAACAGTCAGTGAGAAATTGAGAAACAATTTTGTGAAGAGATCTCAGTTATTTGTAAGAATAAACGTGTGGTCATGGAAGGGGATTTTAACTTTCCAAATATAGACTGGGACTGCCACAATTCTAAGGGCTGCGATGGAGATGAATATGCTTAGTGTGAAAATCAAAATTTTCTGTTTCAGTGTGTGCATGTGCCTCGTAGAAAACCTACAAAATCTAAACTACTCTTGCGAAACAAGGCAGGGCATTTGACTGAGGTGCAGGTGGGGCAACACTTTGGGACCAGAAACTTGCATTCTTTTCGTTTAAAATCGTGAAGGAAAATGACAGAACAGTTCTAAAACTTAAAGTTCTAAATTGGAGGATGGCCATTTGGCAAGTTCTTAGAGTATGTTCCTGGTCGGGTGAAAGAAGAGGTTGGCAGGCATAAGGAAGCATAAGATAAGTTTAGACAGCAGAGATCAAGTGAATCTTTCAAAGAGTACAAAGGCAGTAGGAGTATACTTAAAAGGGAAATCCAGACGGCAAATACGGGACAAAAGATAATTTTTGCAAATAGAGTTAAGGAGATAGGGTTAAGGAGAATCCAAGGCGATTTCTTAAATACATTCAGGACGAAAAGGGATTTAAGGAGAGAAGACCGTTCAAAGATCAGCAAAGCAATCAATGTGTGGAACTGCTGAAGATGGGGCAGATACTAAACGAGCATTCTGTATCATTGTTTACTGTGGGGAAAGGCCAGGAAAGCATAGAATATGGGGAAATAGATTGTGACATCATGAAAAAAATGTCCATATTACAGGGCAGGATGAGCTGGTTATGAAATAATGCATAACGTTTGATAAATCCCCAGGATTTGTTCTGTGGCTAGCTCGGCGAGTGAATGCTGGACCCTTGTTGAGATGCTTGGATAATCAATCGTCATAGGTGATGTGCTGGAAAACTGCAAGTTGCCTCATGTGCGCCACTGTTTAAGAAACGTTGTAAGGATAACCCAGCAAACTTTATACAGGTGAGCGTGAAATTGGTGGTCTGGAAGTTGTTGGAGGGAAATCCAGATTGACAGGATTTATATGTACACTCTATTTGGATAGGCAATGACTAATTAGTGGTTGTCAACATGGCTTTGCTCGTGGGAAATCATGTTTCACTAACTTGATTGAGTTTTTGAACAAGTAACGAAGAGGATTGATGATGGCCGAGTGGTGGACGTGATCTATATTGAAGTCAGTAAGGAGTTTGTCAAGGTTCCTCATGGTACACTGATTAGCAAGTTCAGACCACATGGAATGGAGGGAGATCTCGCAATCTGGATACAGGATGGGCGAGAATGTAGAAGGCAGAGAGTGGTGGTAGAGGGTTGCTTTTCAGACTGGAGGCCTGTGACCAGGGGTGTTCCACAAGGGTTGAAACTGAATCACTGCTTTTTGTCATTTATATAAATGATTTAAATGTGAATGTGGGAGGTATGGCTCGTAAATTTGCAGATGTAACCAAAATGTAAAATATAGCAGATAGCAAAGTAAGTTATGTCCGTGTATAATGGGATCTTGATCAGATGGGCCAATGGACTGAGGAGTTGCAGATGGAGATTACTTTATGTAAGTGTGAGGTGCTGCAGTTTGGAACAGCAAACCAGGGAAGGACCTGTACACTAAGGTAAGCTCCTGGGGAATGTTACTGAGCAAAGAAACCTTGGAGTGCAGTTCTGTAGTTCCCTGAAAGTGGAGTCTTTGGACGCTGGGATATTGAGGAGGCCGTTTCGAAGGTGCTCCTTTATTGTTCAGAGCATTGATGAGAGGAGTTATGAGTTCATTTTGTACCTGTACAGGACATTCGTTAGGCCACTTTTGGAAAAGTTCTGTGCAATTCTGGTCTCCCTACTATCAGAAGAGAGGTGTGAAACATGAAAGGGTTCATAAAAGATTTGCATGGATATTGCCAGGTTTGGAGGGTTTGAGTAATAGAGAAAGGTTGAATAGGCTGAGTCTGTTTTTAATGTAGCTTTAGACGCTGAAGAGTGATCATATAGAGGTTTATAAAATCGTGAGGGGCATAGATAGGATAAATAGGCAAGTTCTTTCCTTTGGGGTGGGGGAGTCCAGAGGCCTGGAGCCTAGGTTCAGGGTGACAGTGGAATGATTTAAAAGGTATCTAACGGAAAACAATTTCCATGCAAAGTGTGGTGCATATATGGAATGAACTGCCAGATGAACCGGTGGAGAGTGGTACAAAAGCAACATTTCAAACACAACCGGATGGGTAAATGAGGAGGAAAGGGTTTGATGGAGATGAGGACAAATGGGACGCTATTATTACAGAATATCTGATCAGCAAGGACGACTTGGAACAATGTTTCCTTCCTCTAAATCTCTAAGACTCTAATTTCGCCCAGCATTCTAAGACCAGTAGAACAAATGGTTCATTGTAGATAAACATCAATATTACGAGTCTCAATTCCCTTTAAGAGTCAACCCCAGTCCTTTGTTTGCAATGATAGGGACTTGCGCGAGAAGAAAACCGAGTTGATGTTTTGAGTTCTTTGACAAATGTTCAGAGGAACGTTTTCAGTTGAAGAATGATTGTATTAATTCTGTTTCACTCTCCATAGGTGCTTCCATACCTGATGAGTTTCGCCAGATATTTCTGATTAATTATTATAATTATGGTATTCATAACTCATTTATTTCCTTTATAAAAATGTTTCACTTCCCAGCCTACTTCACAGAAATAATTCTTTGAATTGTGGAACCCGACTGTACTGAAGAGGTCCGTCGGTCCATCAAGCTTGTGCTATCAAGGCTAAATAAAATCTGGACTCTTCCCAATTCGTTGTTAAAGGTTTTGAGGTTTCCTACATCAATAACCCTCCCAAGCACTGACGTATCAAAACCCACACCACTCTCTGAGTGAATGCCTTTTCCTCAAATCCCCTCCAAACCTTTTACCTTGGTTAATCACCTTAAAAATTGCACCCTTCTGCCATCTGTCAATCCCCTGTCCCAGTTAGATATGAAGATCTTCCGTTCAGCAGTCATGAAGAATGTTTGCTTAGTGACTTCTGATTATTTCCCGGTTATTTTGGTTCTGTCATGGCGAAAGTACGGCCTCTATAACTGCATTACGCGCTGCCTGTTGGCTATGGCAACAGGGTATCTGCTGTTCATTAGCACTGGGATCATGCTGTGGTAATTCAAAGATCATTATTACCGAGAGTGTTTCCTGGACATACCCCTGTGTGCAGTGCTATCTTTGTCCTGATTCGTGTAGCCACAGACTGTTCTGCCTGGTTCAGAGGAATGGAGAGATTCACAAAGACACAGAGATGGAGAACCTGAGGAAGTCGGTGATATCTCTCATCACCATATCAATTAGCTTTGTACTTCTGTCGTTAGCACAGGATGCAAACACCTTATACTTTAGCACTAAAGAACCATATCGTTGGAAGAACTCTCATCTATTCCAGTTTATGTTGATGGCAGAAATGCTGAGGGATTTAACCTGCAGCACGAACACATTATTTTATACAGCCACTCTGCCCAAGTTCAGAGCGAAGTTCTGATCACGTAAATTCTTCACTTATAATGGAAAGAGGATGGAAAGAGGCTGGAGGAATGATTCCAAATGTCGGGCTGGCTGCGAGTGATGGTTTCAGCTGCAATATTGGGTATTCACAGAGTGCCCGTTGGATGAGTGTTAAAGACCAGCATGATGGGTGTCTGCATTTCTCCTGCAGAGGAGGACGGTGTTGGGCAGAAGCAATCGTTCCTGCACAATGATGATTGTCAGGCTCTCCCTGTTCAGCTCATATTAAAACTTTATTACAACTGGCAGGGAATGGTTCCGGGTGCCAGTCTTCACCTAATCAGAGTTGGTTGTTGGAGAAGTGCATTTGTTTTTGAGAGCTTATTGGGTCCACCTCCTGTCTAATTACTTCACAAAAATATTGCTTTCTCCCGCTCTCTCTACCTCACCTGTCTGTCTTTGTTCCTCTCTCACGCTGACCCCCCCCCCCATCTCTCAGTTTCTTGCTATGTCTCTCTTTCTCTATTGTTGTCTCGCTCTGTGTGTCCCTCCCTGTCTGCATCGATCTGTCTCTATACCTGTTTATCTGTCTGTCTGTCTCATTGTCTCCCTTTGTGTCAATCCTCCTCTGTCTCTGTCTATCTCTTTCTCGGTCCCTCTGTCTCTCCCTCTGGAGTTTGATCATCTTCCTTTCTTCTCTCTGTGGCTGTGCGGGAAATGTGTTCATGCGTCTCCCTTTCAGTGTGTGACTGTCTCTGTGTGTCTCTGCATAGGGGTGTACTTCATTGCTGTTATGGGGATCTAACATTGTTTGTGTGTCGCTCAGTCTTTGTCATTAGATATGTCCCTGAGTGTGACAAATCATGAATGTGTTTATGATTCTATGTGTGGGTCTCCCTTTGTGCGCATTGGAAAGTATTTTGGTGAATTTCCATTCATGCGTTTATGTATTTGGATATGTTATTCAATTTTGTGTAAGTGTTCCGGAGAAAGTAAGCGTTCTTATGTGAGTGTACGTTATTGTGCCTGTGTGATTGCTAATCTGTGTGTTCTTTGCGCATTGTGAAGCTGTTGTGTTTTTGCTTGTGTGTGTGCTGTTTGTGAGGTCACAGTCCTATGACCGTGTGGTTTTGTGTGTGCGTGTGTGTGTGTTTTTGTGTATTACTCCCCGCATGTCATGACGGTTCTATGACACCATCTGTGTGTGTCTCTGAGTGTCATTGTATTATTGTGGGAGTATGGTGTGTCTCTGCCTGACTGTGTTCATGTTAAATCAGGTGAGTGTGTTGATCAGACTGTGTTTGGCTGTCTGTCCGTGTGTCAAGGTCTCTCTGTGCCTCTCGGTGTGTGTGTCTCTGTTTCGGACTGTCACTCTGTATTTATCTCATTGTGGTTGTGGTTTAGTAACTAGTTTTGAAACTGCTTGTGTGTGTGCTGAAGAAGGTACTGTCAGTCCTTGAAAGTTGGTGTGTAATGACTCTTACGCTGAGTTCTTTCCATCTGTATGTGGGGCTGTAGGTGTAATTCTTTATGTGGAGATGTGTTCCTATATCTCAGTATGACTGCATTTCTCTACGTGTGGATATGTGTGCATTTGGCATGTACATAATGTGTTCCTTTCTGTATTTGTGTGTGCATACGTGTGTGTGTGGGGGGTGTGTGTGTGTGTGTGTGTGTGTGTGTGTGTGTGTGTGTGTGTGTGTGTGTGCGATCGCACACGCACGCATGTGTGACCGTGTGTAGATTTGTTCTGATTTCTCACTGTGCCTGCTAAATTTCACCAGATGGTGAAGGAGCAGTACGCTGGAATCTCGTGCTTCCAAACAAACCTGTTGTACCAGAATCTGACGTTGTGTGATTTTAAAATTCGTACACCCCAGTCCAACAACCGCATCTCTAAATCATCAGTATGACTACATTTCTTTGTGTTTGTATGTGTGTGCATTCTGTCCATACATGGGTGTGTCTCAGTATGCCTGTTTTTCTGGTTGCATATGTGTGCACGCGCATGTGCGAGAAGGTGTGCCCCCTTCTGCACTCTGTTTTCATTCCTGTGTGTAGTGAGGGTGCTGGAATGTTGCTGTAGTCTGTGTGTTGATGTGTTTCCATGTTTCAGACTGATGGTATTATTGTGCATCTGTGCATATGTGTACGTTTATGTGTGCTTTTGTTTGTCAGTATGTTCCTATATCTCACTTTGACTATATTTCTGTGTACAGGTATGTGATCTGCATGTATGTGTAAGTGAGTTTGAGGGTGAGTGTGTGTTTCTACATGTACATGTATGTTTGCGCGAGAGTGTGGGAGTGTTTCGGTGATCCTTTGGTTGTGATTCTGTCCATGTCTGATCATGATATTCCATCTCCTGAAAGGGTTCAAGTGAATCCTTGAGCAGGTCACGGTACACACATTGGTCAAAATAGCGCATTTCTGGCAAGTTGCGAAATATCTAACTATCAGTATCTGTAGCTCCTGCACCCTGACAGCTAAACTATTAGTTCAGTTCAAGGACCAAAGCCTAATGAACGATACAAGACAGGGAAATATTCAATGAAAGGAAGGATTGCAGTGACTCATCCTGATAACAACTCGTTACCTCAGCCTGTCTTCAGTTTCCAGATCCTTATCTCCCCTCTTTAGTCGATCCATGACCACACAATATTATGGGAGAGCTTATATTAGATGCCCTGATGATGCCATTAGTTTCCTGATGAAGGTTTTTTTTTCCCTGAAACGTCGATTTTCCTGCTCCTCGGATGCTACTTGTCCTGCTGTGCTTTTCCAGCACCACTCTGATCTAAACAGATTCGATCAGTCCAATCAAATGGACGCTAGAGAATGACATACTTCCTTCTCCCCCTCCAAAGAATCAAGGGTAGGCAATCGCACGTCCTCATCTTCATTTGGATGGAGAAGAAGCATTTTATGGGGAGAACCGATGTTGTCAACAGAAATTATTTGCCTATCAATAATACATTTAGTAATAGCAACGCCATCAAAGAGGTAAATTAAAACAATAACAATATACATGGCCAGACTTATCAACCCGTTCTACCATGAGCCAAAACCCAAATCTCCGCATTCCGTGCCTTCTGTCATTTGAGTGAGGAAGGTCTGGATGTTATCTACATGGTTGGTAATATTCTCGATGCGGTCAGTAACCCCAACATAAACTTGCCCTTTACAATGGCAAAAAGCCCACCCTCTTTGGCGAGTTGGTAGTCCAAGACGTACCGCTTTTGTTTGGAAGTTAGGCATAATTCTGAGAGCATGTCCTAAACCCCTGCCAAGGCCAAGACTGTCTCTTTGCCCAAGAGTCTGAGACCACAAATAACATAATTTCGTTTTAGATAGCTCATCATTCCAGAAGATCCTCCGAAGGAAAATAGTACTAAGAAATTCATCGTACACAGACTGAACTTCAATGTTGTCCAAAGCCCGAGCACCCCTCCACTGTACACAGAACTCAAAGAAAACTGAACAGTGGCAGGGAAAACTTATTCCCAGGTAGTTGGACAGGGAACAGTAGTCGGGAAACGTGTCCCTACGGTTATAGCAGGGGAAATCACTGTTTCAACGAAGAACAAGTTAGTTGGTTGCTTTGAATTGGCTGGAAAAAAAAACTTCCCGAATATATGTGTCGGCGATGACTCCAAAGTGTGGTTGCACTGAACGCTGATCATGAAAGCTGCTCAATGTAACTGTGGTGCGTCCTATGGGAAGAGATGTGGTCATTCTCCCAGAATGTTTCCTTCCATCCAAGAATGGGGAAGATAGAGATGCCATTCGGGGTCTCGCAGTGAAGGTTGGTGGTGCTGTTAACCACACCACAAAGGGCCTGAACACCAGTAATAACAGGGTTACAGAGACATACTCCTCCCGTAGGCATATGCATGAGATGCGAGGCCCCACAGGGGATCAGTCGCCATTGGTCCATTTACTCAAGGTGCATGGAATAGTCTTGGACACATTCACGTAAATGTACCCACATAACATTCTGTCGTTACAATTGGGATAGGCGATCACGGAGTATGTCCAAAAGCAACAAGCAGGTGGGGATAATTAATAGTCAAAAGAAATATCATGTCCAGAAAACGACTAAGAAGCGTTCCAGATTCCTATGTTGGGATGGGGTGGACGGGAGGGGAAAGTGGTCAACGAGTCCTTTGCTGATGTAATGGCATAACAGAGCACTTCATCCCAGCCATAAAGTTTATTGCGAATTTGAGGAAACATATTGTTCGCAAAATATAATATTTCCCCAATTTCTCTTCTGGACTGTGCCAATTTCGACCTCTTTGAATACAGGACAGGCTTACTCGGGCCGCTCATATCACAACTGAAATCAAACTGGCACACAACACCTTGACAGGGTAAAGACCATTGAGACTTGTCCAATAAACGAACTGTCCAATCTTCTTGATGCAGTTGATCATTGCGACAATCATTCTTGATAACTTTCCATTCATCGAAAGAATCAGTCTCTCGGCACAAAAAGACACAGTCTCTGGTTGCAAAAGCTCGGACGGGTAAACCGTCCGTTCTTGAGCACCAATGCCGACGAAGATGAGTCCATATAATAGGGTAAGTTCGATCTTCATCATCACCCCCCTTGCATGGGGGTCGTCTGATGAGCGTGCAATGATGGAGTAGCCCTGTGACTTTATCAGCAGTAGGGGTCCCCTCCATCGAGTTTAGAGGCCGCGGCGTGTCCATTGTAAGAGAGTATAAACCATTCTCTCCTTTCCCAAGGGTATCCAAGAACAAAATCACCATTTTCAAATAGGGTTGGTTAGAAAGACATAGGCTCGGGATTCCGAGTAGAATCTAAGTTCTTGAATTATAGCGTTTTTGCTTAACCCTGTTTGTATATTCCTCAGCCTTAGTTGCCTTACATTTTTCTCATATCCTCCTTTTATTTCCCCATCTACCCATTCACAACACCTCCCATCTTTTGGGAGTCCCATTTGCTATAAATGCATTAATCCCCAATCACATGCAAATTCCACTCAACTGGCCAGTAAAGTATTTTTATATTCTTCAGTTAGCATCAAATTAATGCAGCCATTCTTCAAATTAACCAAGAGACAATGAGATAGGTCACTAATAATGTGTAAAAGAACAAGACCAAGTGATCATGACAATTAATTCTGCGCTTGTGATTCGGGGCTAATAAAATTAATTACAAAATAGTAGTAAATAAAATAATCATTATCTTAATTCAGAGCTGAAAGTTGAACAGGTGATTAAGACATTTTATAAGTCATCAATATATGGTGTAAATTCATTTATTCAGTGTTCAATATTTAAAATGTAAAATGTATAGAATTTCCAACTCGGAAATCCATTATAATTACCTGGTTCTAGTCCTTCAATTTCAATCCCAGATTAGGTTCCTTAAACAGTCCTGACCAGTCATTGTTCATTTACAATGCTATTGGCCGTGAATTGACCGCTGCTGCATTAGAAGTTCTTGTCTACTCACATGATAACAAAAAATATTCTAATGCTCGAATAATGGCCGAATCCAAAGACGCAGGTATTAAGAATAGGATGTTAATTTTGTTACATGATTTATCGCAACTTAATGTTGAACTGAAACTTCAGTTGTCATTAAGGAAGGGGAATTGATATCAAATAAAGTTATGACTGGCACACCATAATCACCAATGAAACACGGCAAACTTAAAATTAAGTGCAAACAACGAGTCTGAAACAAAAATCAAATCTGCTAGTATCATTTTCTGAAAACTGTGCTGTTTATTTGGGATACCTTGGATCTTCCAGTTTTACAAAATGTAACGAAATTAAATAAGGTTCATGCAATTCCTCCACTCAAAGAGCAAATGTTAAAGTCTGAAGTGATTTTACTCCATGTTAGGTTTAGATTATACATAAAATTGAGCAGAGTCCTGCTCTCATCCTTGAACAGAATGATTATGCACCAGAGGCCCAGACGTATTGCTACTGCTATACTTTATTCGGTCAATTCTTTCATTAGTACTACACGTTGGGGTGAGAGTGGTGCAAATGATCTTTGGCAGAAGCATGGAATTATGGAGAAATTGAGAGCAAGTTTGTATTGATGTCAAATGATGCAGAATCAACTGAGTCTCTCTCTCTCACACACACACACTAGTATAATAAATCCTGGCTGCGGCACACAGCTGCTTAACCAAGTATGCGAGAAGTTTATCACTGGCCAGCTTTATTTTCTTTAATGCAACAAAAGCAGCAACCACCTTCTATATTCCATAACCAAAGAACCAAAAGCCAAACAAACAGAACAAAACCACAGCGGACAAACAAGACAAAGCAGCAAAGCAGGACAAGTCAAGCTGAACAGATAAAACAGAGAAGATAACCTCGACCTAAAACTTTCACTAATCAACAACCCGACAATGAACAAGAAAAATGATTTCTGCGGAACTTTCTCGACATTCTTAAACAACACCAATCCGACTTATTCTGAGTACCCGATTCAACCTGAGGGTCCCCGACCTGTTAGTGGGATCCCCCGACTCCCTGGGGTCCCCCGACCCCTCCCTTTTGAGAGTGGCCCATTCTACGCATGGGTCCCCGACCTGTTAGTGGGAGTCCCTGACATCCTGGAGTCCCCGACATCCTGGAGTTCCAGACACCTTTCTTTCTGTCCGGCTGGACTGAGATGTTAAGCAGCGAGGTGTCGGGTTAACCACGACACGAATGAGAAGGAAACCAAACGGGTAAAAATACTCACGTCTGGGTGGCTGAATCCTCTGAAGTCAACTGCTGACCGAAATCCATCCATTCCGAGTCCGAGTCACAGCAGCAGACGAAACTCTGGGCCCCTGGTGCCAGTGCCGGGGCGGGGGGGGGGGGGGGGGGGGGGTGTGGTGGTATGTCTGTTCCGCCATCAGTCAACAAATACAGGCAATCGGTTTGGTACTTGATGAATTCACATTTTGTTTCCTCACGGCTGAGCACAGATCATCCAGAGACACAGAGGTTAAAAACTCCTCTATTGCTGAGAGGAACTGGCTTCAAACGAAGACATTTTAACACTTTTCTTTAAGAGAGGTACAGGCGACAATCGTACAGTTCATTTAAACAATACCCGATCAATTTAATGAAATTGATTTATTGACAGCAACTTAACCCAATGATATTTCCTGGGAACCAACTTTATTTCTCAAAACTTCAACCATTCTTATCTCACGCACTGAGTTTTTGCCCTGCACTTCAAGGTCAGTTAGGATGGCCAGTAACTAGTCTAGTTATTTCTATGCTGCAAAGGAAGCATTGTCTATTAATCTTTGTTGAGACAGATTGTGGGCAAGTCAATTATGCAGCTTTAGTGGGTTAAAAGCCATTTTATGCAGCTTTAAGCAGAATTGTTAATTTGCAGCCTAGAAACCATTGTTATGTTATTTGTGTTGTGAAGCCATTTTAATTACACCTATGTTCGTAAGAATATGTATTAAGTCGTTCTTCCTGACAACAGCTAGTTACCTCAGCCTGAATTCAGGCTTCATATCCTCAAGTGGAGATGATTAAATGAAAAGTAATAGAGAGACGGATAATTAGAGAGTAATAGGGAGAAAGATTAACACAGAGTGGAAGTTAATGATTATCTTGTGTCCTGTTTACATAGATCTGGTGCAATGGTGGGTAATTCTGACCAACCTCAACGGAAAGTATTAGCGAATGGGATAACAGAGAGTAACATTGAGGGCTGAATACAAAGGAGGACCGTTGGGTAACACAAGGAAATAGAGAAGATCAAATGCAGATAATGATTGTATTGTGCAAAGAATCATTGTAGAGGCTAAATCCAGACAAATAGGGAAAGGAGTAAATACAAGGCAGTGAACAGATTAGTGGTGCTGGAAGAGCACAGCAGTTCAGGCAGCATTCAACGAGCAGCGAAACCGACGTTTCGGGCAAAAGCCCTTCATCAGGAATAAAGGCAGTGAGCCTGAAGCATAGAGAGATAAGCTAGAGGAGGGTGGGGGTGGGGAGAGAGTAGCATAGAGTACAATGGTTGAGTGGAGGAGGAGATGAAGGTGATAGGTCAAGGAGGAGAGGGTGGAGTGGATAGTTGGAAGAGAAGATAGGCAGGTCGTCAAGTCAAGGAGACAGTAACTGAGCTGGAAGTTTGAAACTAGGATGAGGTGGGGGAAGGGGAAATGAGGAAGCTGTTGAAGTCCACATTGATGCCCTGGGGTTGAAGTGGTCTGAGGCAGAAGGTGAGGCGTTCTTTCTCCAGGCGTCTGGTGGTGAGGGAGCGGCGGTGAAGGAGGCCCAGGACCTCCATGTCCTCGGCAGAGTGGGAGGGGGAGTTGAAATGTTGGGCCACGGGGCGGTTTGGTTGATTGGTGCGGGTGTCTCGTAGATGTTCCCGAAAGCGCTCTGCTAGGAGGCGCCCAGTCTCCCCAATGTAGAGGAGACCACATCGGGAGCAACGGATACAATAAATGATATTGGAGGATGTGCTGGTGAAACTTTGATGGATGTGGAAGCCTCCTGTAGGGCCTTGGATAGAGGTGAGGGAGGAGGTGTGGGCACAGGTTTTACAGTTCCTGCGGTGGCAGGGGAAAGGGCAAGAATGGGAGGGTGGGTCGTAGGGGGGTGTGGACCTGACCAGGTAGTCACGGAGGGAATGGTCTTTCCGGAAGGCGGAAAGGGGTGGGGAGGGAAATATATCCCTGGTGGTGGGGTCTTTGTGGAGGTGGCGGAAATGTCGGTGGATGACTTGGTTGATGCGAAAATGTGTGTAGGGTGGAAGGTGAGCACCAGGGGCGTTCTGTCCTTGTTACAGTTGGAGGGGTGGGGTCTGAGGGTGGAGGTGCGGGATGTGGACGAGATGCATTGGAGGGCATCTTTAACCACGTGGGAAGGGAAATTGCGGTCTCTGAAAAAGGAGGCCATCTGGTGTGTCCTATGGTGGAACTGGTCCTCCAGGGAGCAGATACGGCGGAGGCGCAGAAATTGGGAATACGGGATGGCATTTTTGCAAGAGATCGGGTGGGAAGAGGTAAAGACTCCCATAGCTACCTGGATGACACCTCTTCCCACCCTATCTCTTGCAAAAATGCCATCCCGTATTCCCAATTTCTCCGCCTCTGCCGTATCTGCTCCCAGGAGGACCAGTTCCACCACAGGACACACCAGATGGCCTCCTTCTTTTGAGAACGCAATTTCCCTTCCCACGTGGTCAAAGATGCCTTCCAACGCATCTCGTCCACATCCCGCACCTCCGCACTCAGACCCCACCCCTCCAACCGTAACAAGGACAGAACGCCTCTGCTGCTCACCTTCCACCCTACAAACCTTCGCATCAACCAAATCATCCACCGACATTTCCGCCACCTCCAAAAAGACCCCACCTCCAGGGATATAATTTCCTCCCCACCCCTTTCCGCCTTCCGCAAAGACCGTTCCCTCCGTGACTACCTGGTCAGGTCCACACCCCCCTATGACCCACCATCCCATTCTGGCACTTTCCCCTGCCACCGCCGGATAGTAAAACATGTGCCCACACCTCCTCCCTCACCTCTATCCAAGGCCCTAAAGGAGCCTTCCACATCCATCAAAGTTTCACCAGCACATCCTCCAATATCATTTATTGTATCCGTTGCTCCCGATGTGGTCTACTCTACATTGGGGAGACTGGGCGCCTCCTAGCAGAGCGCTTTACAGAACATCTCCGACACACCCGCACCAATCAACCAAACCGCCCCGTGGCCCAACATTTTAACTCCCCCTCCCACTCTGCCGAGGACATGGAGGTCCTGGGCCTCCTTCACCGCCGCTCCCTCACCACCAGACGCCTGGAGGAAGAACGCCTCACGTTCCGCCTCGGAACACTTCAACCCCAGGGGATCAATGTGAACTTCAACAGCTTCCTCATTTCCCCTTCCCCCACCTCATCCTAGTTTCAAACTTCCAGCTCAGTTACTGTCCCCTTGACTTGTCCGACCTGCCTATCTTCTTTTCCACCTCTCCACTCCACCCTCTCCTCCTTGACCTATCACCTTCATCTCCTCCCCCACTAAACCATTGTACTCGATGCTACTCTCTCCCCACCCCCACCCTCCTCTAGCTTATCTCTCCATGCTTCAGGCTCACTGCCTTTATTCCCGATGACGGGCCTTTGGCCGAAACGTCGATTTCGCTGCTCGTTCGATGCTGCCTGAACTGCTGTGCTCTTCCAGCACCACAAATCCAGTATTTGGTTTTCAGCATCTGCAGTCATTGTTTTTACCTACAGGATAATATTGATGATTAAATACTGGGGACGAGAGAAAGGATAACATGCAGAATAAAGGAGATGAGATCCACCCTCAGTCAGTGTTGGGGGGAGGAGCACTGCCTTCCTGTAAGCAATCAACAAATGGTCTCATCCCTGCAAATTCAATAATGAGCGTTGTTCACACTCTGTCCATTGACAAAATTAGTTTATCCCTGTTGCATTGCTTTCAAGGATCACTTCTTTCCATCTCAACGACTTTTCCTCATTCCCAATGCAATTGTAATTGGACATCACACAAATTCCCTCTCCTCACACCTCCCCTTTCCCACGTGCCTTGTTGTTTTTTCAAGTCGAACAGTGTGGGCTGATGTAATGCCCATCGACAGTTCTTACCCACTTGAGAGGGGATGAATGGCCTTCTGCTGGTCCCCTTTCCAATTTAAAAAATGGGTGGAATTGCCTCCTCCAATTCCTCTGTTTCAGGTTCAAGAAGGGGCTTTGTTTTTCTTCATTCAGGGATAAGGGCGTCGCTGGCTAGCATCAGCATTTATCACCCATCCCGAATTGCCGAAAGGGCAGGTCAGTGTCAACCCACATTGTTATGCGTCTGGACTCACACGTAGTAGTGAACTGGAAAGGATGGCAGTTCCCCTCTCTGAACCGGTCATCATGAGCTTCTTTAATTTCAGACTTTTATTGAATTCAAATAACGCCATCTGCTGTGTCTGTGTCTGCAGAACATTACCTGGGTCTGTGGATTGACAGTCCAGTGATAACTCCACTGGGCCATTGCCTCCAACTTCTAAATTACCTCCTCCTGTGCAACAAGCTAGAGAAGGGGCTGAACAAAACCAAAGGAACTGCAGACTCTGTATATCAGAAACACAAACAGAAATTGATGATCATTCAACCAATTCATTATCTGCATAAATCTTCGACTTCATCCCAGTCAGACATCCTGACAAACCAGGCCATCACGTGAGCCATACTTCCATCGATGGACTCCATTATACCCCTGCCGCCTCGTTAATGATACCCAACACATTCTTCCATCAGGCAAAAGGTACAAAAAACCTGACCATTAACAAACAGGTTCAGAAACAGCTTCTGCTCAGACGTTATCAGGCTATTGAATGGACTCTCTTGACTCAAGTAATGCTGATTTTTCTAACGCTGACCTGTGTTGTACGCCCTGCGCAATATAACCTGTATGACTCTGTCAAAAGCTTTTGTTCTGCACATCGTTGCCTCGTGTGATCTCCCTGGACTGCTCATACACAAAGATTTTCAGTGCATTTCCGTACACGTCACAATAAAGCAATCAAATTGAATCAAATCAAACTCATCTATGTCGATCAGATACCCGAAATTGTCTCATTTGACCCGTGTCCCTCCAAACTCTTGCTGTTCATACACCCACAGGTACTTCACAAAGGAGAAGATGAACACTACAACAGAAATGATGGGGAGCAGATGTGATAGGCCCCTCACTGACTTTTTGTGTTTTGCATTTTTGTAATGAAATAGGCTTCGAGCTGTGAATTGGGAACTGTTTGCTGAGAGTAACTTCTGGCCTTTGGTACAGCTTGTGGGTAAAAGCACACACCAAACAATCTTTGTCTGTTTGTGGAGCCAGGCCTTGGGGCGAATTGTCCGATCAATCTGGATTAAAAGGTTTTCTACTGACACCACGACCACCAGGAAGAACATTCTGAAGATCAGCAAATCCCTTTTTGCCAGTCGATATGATATGAAGTGTGCAGACAACGCAGCCGCACAGTTGTTCCTGTCCTGTATCACAAAGGTCTTAGACAACATCACACGGGAGAGTCTGGACCAGCCGTTACCTCTGTAGAAGCTGACCAACACCCTCAAGTCCTTAAGAATGAGTACAACTTCCAGAAGTGATGACTGCCCACCTGAGTTGTTTTCACCTCTGTGGCACTTGATTGACCTGGACCTGCTGGAAATGGATAACTGTATGCTTCGAACAGGTAGCCTGTGTGAATCGAACAGGAAAGTTACCATCCCTCTCATCTAAAGTTAGAAGGTGCACAGGGAGGACTGACGACCGGTTTCACTGCAAAAAGCAATTGACAGAATCCTGCCTGAGATTATCATCAACGAGGTCAGGTCTGCAGCGGGATCAATGATTCACCCCGACAAAGCCTGTGGTGTACTTGGCAGAACGATCTCTCAGAGTCTCGCACTCCTCAGCGATGTAAATGTCTATGTGTGAAACAGTGAGGTTGGCAACCTGCCTTACCAGCCTGGACTAGGAAAATGCCATTTACAGGAAATTGTATACCAACAGGTGGGATGTACTCTCCAAAATTGGCTTTTTGCAACGAGACCTGCAATTGGATGCCAATGCTCTGCATCAACCGCGTTAGTGTAGTCTGAGTAAATGGGTGGGAATCAGAAAGTTTCCCGAACAGCCCTGGACTCAGGCAGCCCCACCCATTGTCGCCTATCCTGTTTCTTCATTGTCCGAGAGGTGACTGAATTAGTGTTGTGATTCATGAAGATGTTTCATACTCTTTAGCCATTCCCTATCCACAGAAAACTGAGTCCACGTTTGACCATTTAGGCATCAATTCCTTGTTGTTCTTTTTAGTTAGCTTCAGGGCTCTGAGGTTCATATTCCATTTCTTCATTCTCCAACTTAATAAACAATTTGAGCATTTTATGGGCATTCTTCCAAATACAACAATATTGTGACGTATTTTTTTCTCATTGCTTTCGTGATTTGTGGAAATGTATAACAGATTGCTGCATGCTTACATCTGTGCTCCTATGTCAATCCAATGCTGTGAGATGTAATAAATTAGTCCTTCCAATGTGCATTCTGTCTTTAGGTTCTTGGGCGGTAGTGAACTGTTCAAAATATTGATGTATACTTGCAGTCTATTTCAGAACAAATATCTCACACATCATCATAAAGACAAAATAAAAAAAAATCTTTCGATAGTAACTATGTTATTGAGCTTCTCACGAAAATGAAAAAGAAACGTGCAGGAAATAACTCTGTCCCTAGAAATGTGAGTTCGGGGATGGAAGTTTGATCCTGGAGACCAGAATTCAGATGCACAACATCTTAACAGATCCAGATTGTGATTCTGCTGCTTTTCTCTTTCACTCATAGATTGTCTACTTATAATGACCAGCTTCATTTCCCTACTAAATGAGTTTGATCTCAGACTCCCAATCCTCTGACAGGTCTGATTAAATATTCTCTAACAACAGTCGTATATCTCCCGAGCTGGGTTGCAATCCCCATCCAATTAAAACAAAACAATCACAATGCATTCAGGTCGCCCCAGCCTGCGAAACATTTCCAATGACTGAGATGCCCAAAGCCCTTCCTCATGGAACCAGTGTTTCCAGCCACACCTTCTTCGGCTTAATGAGCACTCGGAGTCACCCATGGATCAGCTTTTTAATTTCTTGCCCGATTGTTCATCCGCACTTTCAGAAACTCATTGTTTTTTTCACCCTGGTAATGATTGCCATGAGGTGGGTTAGCTGGATTATACTGGATATGAAATCCCTGACTGGGGCAATTACTCTGTGTCAGTCAGGGAGACCAGGCTGATTCTGAAGGGTAAATGTCAGGAATACTGAGATGCCTAGTACCTGACTCAGTGACAGGCTTCCGTCAAAGGCTCTTTCTTTGTGAATAAAATGTGATTAATGGCAGGATGCAAGATTCTGAAGGGTTGGCGCCAATGTGGATGAGGACCTCCTCATTTTCCACACTTCCCTGTCACACTCACAGTCAACCACACCCCAAAAATGTGCTGAAGATGTTTTGTGATATTCTCGACCCTCGGCACTTTTCAGACGATAGATCTTCCTGGACACTGTCGGGTCAGGACGGATGATTCTGAAAAAGTCAATCAATTTAGCTTTGAACCCTGCTGCAACTTGATGTTAACACAGAACCAAACTGACTTTATAAGTGGGGAAAAAAAGAAAAATATAAACCAAGTTTTGCATCCATGTCTGTTTGAGTGCAGCATCATTTGACCAGAATGGTAACTAACTAAAAGGGATCAATATGAGGGACCAAAATGATGGAAACCCAACTTGGCAGGGTGTGAGGAAAGTAAAGTTTTCAAGAGAATAATAGAAACTACTGGCAGTGAATGGAACATAAAGGATTCCTGTAGCCTTTTGATTTACGACTGGAGTGAGCATCGAAAAGTTACTGGTGGCCTGAAATCTTTCCAAGATTGAAATGGTTGAAGATTTGTTCACATTTCTCGACATTAAATTGCACAGACTATTTTTGTGCTCAATCACTCACTGAAGCTGTCCTTCCTTTTTCATTCTTCCTCTCTCCTCCTTTACTGTTCACCAAACATTGTGTGATCACCAACGTTACACATGATCCTATCACCTCAGTCATGGATACAGATCATAAATGGCACGAGGAATGATAATTGTGGGACTCACTAATATCAGCCGAAGAACATGAATATGACTGATTTATTCCTGCTCTCTGTTTTTTGTACTTTATCAGTCCTCACAGCAATTCCCATTTCCCCATCACTGCAGGGCTCATTGATAACATTTACTCCTTCTCAAACATTTCCAGAATTTGAAATTTCTTCATCCTTAAGTGCGCAAATCCACCATTAGTCAGATGTTTGAAGTTTCTTCTCTATACATGCTCAGTACACTGCAGGGAAGAGATAATGACTCAGGCCCATGTGCTTCTGCATAGGTCAGGTGTGTCTCAGAGTCAGCTCTGCAAAATGTCCAGGACATTCGTATCCCAGTCGAAGGATCTGTATTGATTGGAGTTTGCATAGCCTTTGTGGGCGATTTTCAGTGATTATTTTATTGATTTCAATTATTGCCTGCACAAGAAACGTTATATTAGTTTCAGACGCTGTACCTGTGGAGGGAGAGGAATTCGATCACGATGTTTGATTTATTAAAACATACAATGTGTCGTCTCCATTAACCAACTATCATCCTTTTACAAAGCAGCCGCTGATAACCAGGGAAGCCATATCCCAGTGTTGAGGAGAACATTTCTCAGAGAGAGACGCTGAACAACTGGAATTTAATTTCCAAATGGTCAAAGGCAAGGGAAGGATGACATTGAAGTAAAATGTGTTTTCAGTGTTCGAGAGATGGTGTTGGGGTGTCAATGCTGGTGGACAGGTTGGCACAGTAGCTCAGTACTTAGCTCTGCTGCCTGACAGGGACAGTGGGTGGGTCTGGGTGGGATAGACTTTTCAGGGTCGGTGTGGACTCGATGGGCCCATTGGTCTACTTCCACATTGTAAGGATTCTATGATTTTCATCAACATGCATTTTCCAATGTTTCCTCTCGACGATTTGAGATTTGCATCATCCAATAAACATCAGTTCTAAAAATGCTCTGTGACAACTGAGAGTTAACTCACCGCTGTCACCTGTTTGTTCAAGTTTGTAAATAAATTGATTGAACCATATTTTAATGTAACAGTCCCCGAGACGATGCCAGCAGACATAAATGAAAGGCTTTGAGATTATATCACCACGGCATTGAGTACAGTGAAATTGACATCACAAAGTGATTGAGGAAGAAAATGACGTTTTCACTTTATGGTGTGAGGAAAATATTTCTCACGACCCTTCCGTTTGTAACAATTCCTGGTAAGTGCCTTGCACCTATGAATTTGTGTGAATCTGTTTGAGGATTCTCTGCGGGTTTCTTCTGCCACTGGCAATGATACCTGGCCATATTGTGCCCAAAGGTCACACAGGAGCAGACAATAAGTAATTTAGTCTCAGATTACAGGGACTGCGTGGAATCCACATCTTCGCAGATTCCACAGGAATTGCTTGGAAAACTATTCCTCTCTTATGGGAACCATCCAGAAATCTCCATTTTAGTCGAAGACTATAAAGATTTTCGGTGGAATTAATAAACTGAATCACTTTGCAAAAATATCAGCCGTGGTATTTTTATGTCGAGTTTGCAAAATCAGTTAATTTGCATGTTGTTCTTGTTTGTTGAGTGAACAAGCATTGGCTTCTCTGTGCATCTGAAGTTGAAGTTATGTCTGCAATAACATAAATTTGTTTTAAAAATTGCGTTTGAGGTTTGGCTTTCGGCTAAATGGCTTTGTTCATGAGTGAACCTGTGTTTATTTTTGATGATTACAAACCAGCATGGTGTTAATGGAGACTGTAAGATTTGTTGAAGAGTTCTGGAATAAGCGATGGAGGAAGAAACACTTAACTGAGAAAGATTTGCTTTCACTGATATCATTTTTGTCATTTCTTTTAGTTCCAGTCAGACCTGGAAATGATTGGATGTGTAGCTCCATGCTCATGCAAAGGAAATGAGGGCTTCAGTAAATTGCATTGCCTTCGAATTGAAATGTTGTCCCAGGTCGAAGTGTTGGGACAAGAAAAATCTCTGTAGCGATGGTTGAAAGCTGACTACTTTGACAGTCAGTTGTGTGGGAGCTCCATGAAGAAATCCATTGCAGTTCCAGTTTACAAGTGACAATCACAAGCATTTAACCAATTGTTATATAAATGGATTTTGGTGTGAATATTATGTGAGGGTTGTTTCTTTCTAACGACACTGGGAGTCGTGTTTTACATAATATATAAAAGTCATGTCCTTTTGCTTCTTTTTTTATTGATTTGGGGTTAATGAGAGTTATACATTTCCTCTGTGTTCATTGCCTTTGAATCTGCAGAACAAGTACGTAGTTTGGTTTATTGTGTTTTATCGGGGTAAAAACAAGGACTGCAGATACTGGAAAGCAGAGTCTAGATTAGAGTGGTGCTGGAAAAGCACAGCCGGTCAGGCAGCATCCGAGGAGCAGGAAAATCGACGTTTCAGGCAAAAGCCCTGCTGAAGGGCTATTGCCCGAAACGTCGATTTTCCTGCTCCTCGGATGCAGCCTGACCTGCTGTGCTTTTCCAGCACCAATTTAATCTAGATTCTCATTCTATTTTGTCGTCACTTCTTTTGAAATAAATCTGTTTTCTTGTGGAACCAATATTTGCAGCATTGTGCGTTTATAATTCAGCAAGTGATCACTTTATTAAATCAAAACAAATAAAGTTATGATCCATCAGGCTGGATTTCTTCGACGATCTGGCTTGATCTTTAATTAATCAGCTGGTGTTAGAACAGACGTTAGGCGATTTAACACTTAGACTTACTCTGGAGGAACTGATACACTACCCCCACACGTCAAATAGATTGCGCCCTACTATATCCATTCAAGTCTATTATATGTACCAGATCCTGATCAGATATCCACACTGAGATGTAATTCAATATTACTCCTCCCAAACTTACTCCTTTCTCACTCTGCACCACGGCCAACACAAAACAAATTCCCTCCCTCCCCACCACCAGACCTGTAATACTGGAACTACATGAGACACCGGGTGGCTTCCAGCTGTGTTTTTGTGCACAGTACTGGTCATCACCGAGAAGCGAAGATAGAATTGCACTGTGGAGAGTATAGAAGAGATTTACAATAATGGTCTTAGTACGTGGAAATTACTGCAGCATTGAGGAAAGATGGATTTTAACGAAACGGATGTGAATGAGATTTGACGTGATTGAGATGTGCAAAATAAGCAGGGTCTTGGATGGAGACTTGTCTCCCAGAATGCAGGACCATTTACCAGGAGACACAGAGTGAGAAAAATTAATGGGAGGATTATCAAGAAAATTTAGGCCTATCATTTCATTTAGAAGATGATGTTGCAACTGGAATTCACTGCCCAGTTTTGATGGTGGCTTGAGGTGTCAAACCTTAACTCATTCAAAGGGAACTTGGATCTGCATGTAAAGTGTACAACCCTTCAACAATGTGGACAAGATGCTGGAAAGTTGTATCAGAGCAGGTAGCTAGTTTATTCAGTTGATGCAGACATGAATGACGTCTTGCAGTGCCATAACTTCCGAGCATTTCTGTGAGATTGCAGAAAGACTGAGGCGTGTGAAAGTGAATTCGCTTGGTGCCTGAAATAGCCTGTTTCTATGTTGTCAGTTTCCACCACTGGGACATGGTGAAGTGTTAAGTTGAATTTCAGTAGACTGCGGCGCCCTTCCAGTTGTTCATTGAAGAAGGTTTTGTTGCTTCATAAATTTTGCAGTGGATAAAGTGATTTCAACATGGGGAGGAATAATATTAACTAAGTTTGGAACTTCAGGATTTAATAATTCATTAGGTTAGTATTGCTTACCTTGCTTAGTTACTCTCATTAAAAAAACTAATACTTTTTTTAAAAGGAGTGCTGTGAAATCTTGTACTGTTTATGAAATGCTGAGTATTTGGATTATCACTTCAAATGTTAATTATCCCTGACAAAATCAAAACACATTAGAAGTCAGAGAGACTGAATTTTTACCATATTATATGTTCATTATACAAAGGATTGGATCTGTCACACTCTGTAATTGCAGCACTGAATTGCCTGTTTTCTTTTGCATTATGTCGTTTATTCAAAAAATATGAACAAGCACAGCCCCAAACAATTTGAGTCAGGTAACGCAGAGAATGTATCAAAAAGTCACAGTTCTCGATTTGCATTTTGCATTATTTGATGACTTAGTGTACAAAAAAATTACAACATTTGTTAAACATTACAAGGAATTGTTCACTTCACAAAACAAAGGATGAGGGATTCAGTGAGTTTACAAATCCTCAGTTTATCCTCACACAGACGGGGCTTCTATCGGGGTTTGTGCCTTTAATGATAAAACAAACCTTTCTCAGATCTGTTAGCATGAGCCGTCAAATAATAACGTCTTCTCCAGTGCAACAACTCATGATTTTTGAATTGTAGTGACCAGCCAATTCTAGGTAATTCTATATGGGGACGGGCAAAGATTGCAGCCTTAAGAGCTGCTCCTTTTTGGGGGGATCTTCGATGGCAGAGCTGATTTCCATTAACTCTAGGCAAAGTAATTATTGTTTTATAAGCTATTGCATTGTTTTCGAAATTTATGGAAAGGAAAGACCAAGAAACGGCAATTGAAAAAGGATGGAGAACGACAAAGCTAGAGATCACATGGCCAGTGAAAGAGAGAGACAGAGACACCTACACTGCTGACTGACACAGCAGTGAAGTGCTGAAAATGGACAGCATGTCAGACAACATCCGAGAAGCAGGAAAATAGAAGTTTTGGACAAAACCCCTTCATCAGGAATGTCCGAAACGTCGATTTTTCTGCTTCTCAGATGCTGCCTGATGTGCTGCGCTTTCCAACACCGCACACTCGACTCTCAACCTCCATTATCTGCAGTCCTCACTTTTGCCATTGCAGTGAATCTGCACAGCGACTGCCTTTGCTTTTTGAGTTCATGTATTTCTGGGGATCAGAGTGCATCTACGAAAAAGCAACAACACGAAAATTGCAACTGACCTTGGAGGAACCTGTGTGGACGAATTCATGGCACAGGTTTTACTTGTCATCTTGCAGACATTTTTTTGTGTAAATGTGCCAAAGTGAGTAGAGTGAGTTCTTTTTGGCTTTATGTTTTATTGAGGTCTGTCTCTTGACGAAAATATGAAAATAAAAAGCATAGGCAAAAAGTTAGCCTGGAGCTGTGCCTTTTTAGCGCAGTAAGGCAGTGATATTTTCTGGGTCCGCAGATTACTCAGCTGCAGTGGTGGCCTTTAGTAGAGTGATATAATCTTCCTGTCGGATGTGGGATTTTCTTGACAGCTTCCATGTTACCGATAATTAGGATCCACAATTAGTATGTTTGGTTGTGAATACCATCAGATCGCATGGATTGGATTGGAGCAGCAGCTTGAGGTAATAAGGAATTTATAGGAGGTCGGGGTGTGATGAATAGCACTTATGGGATGAGACAATAAACACAGATACAATCAGTTTGATGGGTTCCCACCAGGAAAGTTAGGAGAGGAAGGTGTGTAGTGCAGGAGTCTCCGGTGACTACACCCATTTTAAACAACCGTGCTCTTGTGAAAAACATAGCGGTGATAGACTGTCAGGGGAATGCAACACGAAGAGCCACGTTTCTGGTACCAAGTCTGGCTCTAATGGAACAAGCAGTACATCAGTTTCCAAACGATCAGTTCTGGTAGTCAAAGGCTCAGATAGATGTTTCTGCGGCCAGGAGTGAGGAATCAAAATGGAGTGCTCTCTTTGTGAAACCAGGATTAAGGATCTCTTGGAGAAGTTGCAAAATATTCTCAAAGGTGCGTGGAATCAGCAGGAGGTCATTATGCACATTGGAACTAACGACATAGGAAGGAAAAAAAGATGACATTCTGAAGGGAGAGTGTAACATGTTAGGTAGGAAGTTAAAAGGAGGTCCTTGAGCGTAGTATTACCTGGATAATTCTCAGTGCCACAAGGTAGTGAGCGTAGGACCGGGGGATAGAGCAGATGAATGCGTGGGAGGGATACTGGTGCAGGGGGCAAGGGTTCACACTTTGTTATCACTGGAACCTGGGGGAGAAATGACCTGTAGAAGGAGGACGGATTGAATCTGAATTGGAAGGGGACTAATGTACGAGCAGGGTGATTTGCTCGAGCTGCTTGCATTTAAAATAAGAAGGTCGGTGTTTGGTGCGGGCGGGGAACCAGGGGACTGGGTGGGACCCAGGGAGATAGTGAGAAAAATATGAGTCTGAGACTGGTACATTTGGGAAAAGGAGGCTGTCAAACAATCACGGCAGGCAGGGACAAAGCAGAGAACGAGGTAGGACTGATCAATTAATCTGAATTTATTTCAGTGCACGATTCCAAACAAGGAAGGCAGATGAACTTAGGAAATGGTTAAAAAAAAGGGATTTAGAAATCATAGCAATTGTGGAGATGTGGCTTAGGGTGGACAGGACTGGCAGCTGAATGTTGCAGAATACAAAGGCTGTGGGAAGGAAAGAAAGGGGGAGCAAGAAATGGGGAAGAGGAGAAGTTGCGCATTTGATAAGGAATGGTATTATGGCTGTACTTACAGGATGTTCCTCAGAATAGGTGCAGGGAAGTCTTTCTGGTTGAACTGAGAAATAAGAAAGGAATGATCTCCTAATTAGGATTGTATTATGGACCCATTCCCCACCGTCAGCGGGAATTTGAAGAGAAACTTTGTCAGGCCATCTCTGATCTCTGTAAGAATAATAGAGTGGGAATAGTCGGGAATTTTAACTTTCCAAACATAGACTGAGATGTCCGTCGTGTTAAGTGTTTAGATGGAAAGGAATTGGGTTAGTGTGTGCAAGAACATTTTCTGATTCAGTATGTGGATGGGTCGACTAGAGAAGGCACAAATCTTAGGAAGTAATCCAGGGTAAGGGACTGAGTTGTGAGCTGGGGAGCACTTTGGAGCCAGTGACCATAATTCCCTTAGTTTTAGTACACTGATGGAAAAGGATATATCGGTTCTAAAAGTTGAAATTACACAAAAGCCAATTTTGATAGTCCCAGGCAAGAACTTTCAAAGTTTGAATGGGGACAGATGTTCTCATGTAACGGGACAGGGGAGAATTGGAAACCTTAAAAATGAGAAAAGGAGAGTCCAGAGACAGTATCTTCCTGTTCGGTTAAAAGGCAAGGCTGGGAAGTGTAGGGAATGCTGGATGATGAAAGAATTTCATCTTTTGGTAAGAGAAAGAAGGGCACATATGTCACATATAGATCGCAGAGGTCGAGCGAATACTTAGAAAAGTATAAAGATGTATACTTCGGAGGGAAATCAGAAGATCAAAAAGGGGTCATGAGATGTCTTTAGGAAATAGGTTTTAGAAGAAAACAATGTGGTCTCATAAATATATTAAGGTCAAAAGCCTAACTGAAGAGAAAATATGATCCTGTAAAGATCAGCAAGGTAGCCCATGTGTGGAAATGGTGGGGATGGGGGAAATATTAATTGAGTATCTTTGCATCATTATTTACTGTGGCGAAAGACATGGAAGATACAGAATTTGGGGAAATAGTTGGTGATTTCGTGAAAAATGTCCATATTGCAGAAGAGGCGGTCCTGGATGTCTTACAACGTATAAAGGTGGATAAATACCATGGACCTGATCAGATGTACCCTAGAACTCTTTGGGAAGCTGGGGAAGTGATTGTTAGGCACCTTGCTAAGATATTTGTATAATCGATCATCACAGGTGAGATGCCAGAAAATTGGAGGTAGACGAACGTGGTGCCACTATTTTGGAAAGGTTTTAAGGAAAAGCCAGGGATCTATAGACTGGTGTATCTGAGGAGTTATTGGACGGAATCCTCAGGGAGAGGATTTACATGTATTTTAATTGGCAATGATTGATTAAAGACAGTCAACATGGCCTTGTGCGTGGGATAAGATAACTCACGAACCTGACTCTGTTTTTTGAAGAAGTTACGAAGAGTATTGTTGACACAGAACAGCGCATGTGATCTATATGGACTTTGGGAAGGCATTCAATCAGTTTTCTCATGGTAGCGTAGTTAGCAAGGTTAGATTACATTGAACTAATGGAGACACAACCATTTGAAGAGAAGTCCCTTGAAGGCAGAGGACAGAATGTGGTAGTGAAAGGTTTCTTTTCAGATTGGAGGTCGATGACCAGTGGTGTGCCACAAGGTTCGGTGCGGAATCCACGGCGTTTCCTCATTCATAGACATGCTTTGGATGTGAACATTGGAGATACAGTTGGTAAGTTTACAGATGCCACAAGAATTAGAGTTGGAGTGGTCAACGAAAAATGTTTCTCAATTTACAACGGGTCTTTATCAGATGGGACAATTGTTTGAGGAGTGTCCTTTATATTTTAATTCAGATGAATGTGAAGTGCTACATTTTGGAAAGGCAAACCAGAGCAGGACATGTACAGTTAATGGTAAGGTCCTGGAAAATGTTGCTGAAAGAAGAGGTTTTTGAGTGCAGGTTCACTGAGATTGAAAATGATGTCTCAAGTCGATAGGATGGTGAAGAAGACGCTTGGTATACTTTCCTTTATTGTTCAGACCACTGAATGTTGGAATTGGGAGGGTATGTTCTGTCTGTGCAGGACATTGATCTGGCCACTTTTGGAATATTGTGTGCACTTCTGGTCTTCCTACAAAAGGGAGGATGCCTTGAAACTTGAATCGGTTCGGAAAAGATTCATAAGGATGTTGCCCGGATTGGAGTATTTGAGCTATGGGGAAATGCGGAGTAGGTTGGGGCTGGTTTCCCAGAAGTTTAGGAGGCTGAGGGCTGAATATTAGATGTTTACAAAGCCATGAGGAGCATTGACAAGGTAAGTGGAAAGGTTTTTTTCCATGGGTTGCGGGAGTCCAAAATTAATGCAGATAGATTTAGAGTAAGAGGAGCAAAAATTAAAAGGGACCTAAGGGGTAACTATTTCAAAGGGTGGTGCATGTATGGAATGATCTGCTGGAGGACGTGATGGTGGCTGGTATAATTACATTTAAATGTTATCTGGGTGGGTAAATGTTTAGAAAGATTTGAGAGGAAGATAGGGGCAAACGAGACTAGATTAATTTAGGATATCTGAACTATATGAACAATTTGGGCTACATGGCCTGTTTCTGTGTTGTACATCTTCATGACTCCAACTATGTAAGTGAAGAGCAGTTTACCAAATGTTCCATTGTAGTTGAATATCAACACTTTCAACCTCATTTCCCTGTTAGAAACGAATCCCTGTGTTTTGGTTGAAATGATAGGGTATAATGTGGACAGAAACCTGATATGATGTTTTGAGTTCAATGACCCATGGTTAGATGAAAATGCTCTGATGAACGGTGATTCCACTAACTTTGTTTCTGTCCCCATAGATGCTGCCATAACTGTTGGGTTTTGCCAGTTATATCTGATTCTGTTTCATGTTTTCAGCATTCAAATCCCTTTCAGTTATTCCATTAAAATGTTACACTACCCAATCTTCCCCCAGAAGTAATTCTTAGAATAATAGAATCAATGATACCGAAGAGGTACTTTGTTCCATCCAGTTTGTGCGATCAAACCTGCGCGAAATCTATACCCGCGCCAGCTTCTAGCAGTGCAAATTTAGTCTCAAATACTGTGACGCTTCAAGTGTTCATCCAGTTTTGGAAGTTTGTGAGGTTTCCTGTTTCCACGAATCTCCCAGGCAATGAATTACCACGCCCTCACTACTCTCTGTGCGAAAACATCTTGCTCAGACCCCGTCTTAACCTCTTCCCTTTCATCTTAAAAATGATGCCATCTGCATCTGTTGATTGCCTGCCCACAATTAGTCAAACACAGGATTGAGCTGTTTCAAACAATGTGTCAGGCCATTGAAGATGTCGTATTCAAACTCGAAATCTGAACACTTCCAGCTCCCTCAGTTCGGTGCTGAGACCTTCTATTGCTCTCTGAACCGAAGCAGAGAATGTTTGATCATCAATTTCTGATTTGAATTTTACTTCCTTTGTCTTTCAGTTAATTTCCTGGTGGTTTTGGTTCTCGCACGGGGAAAATGCGGCCTCTCTAACTGCACAATGCGCTGCCTGATGGCCATGGCAACATCGGATCTCATGTTCATTCTCACGGAGATTATTCTGTGGCAATTCAAATTCATTTACTACTCAAGGTCTTTCCTGAATATCACCCCTGTGTGCAGTGCTGTCTATGCCTTAGCTCGAGCAGCCACAGACTGTTCCGTCTGGTTCACTGTCCTTTTCTCCTTTGATCGTTTTGTGGCCATTTCCTGTCTGAAACTGAAGAGAAAATATTGGACAGAGAAAGCCTTGGCTGTGGCTGTGGCTGCAACCAGCATTCTATTCTGTTCAAAAAACATTCCCTATTACTTTCGGTTTCAACCTGGGAGGATAATTGACAATGTTCAGTGGTATTGCCGAACAACGTCAAGTTATGAGACTGATCCCAGGTGGCTGGGGTTTAAGTGGTTCGATATAATTTTAACCCCTTTAATCGCATTCATGTTAATTCTGTGGATGAACACTCTGACGGTAAGGCACATTTTAGTGGCTAGTCGAGTACGCAAGAGCCTGATGGGTCAGAGGAAGGGAGACAGTCACAAAGATGCAGAGATGGAGAGCCGGAGGAAGTCGGTGATTTCCCTATTCACCATATCCATCAGTTTCATACTTCTGTGGTTCATTCGCGGTGCAGTAGTCTTGTACAATTTCATTAAAGGAGGGAATCAATGGAACAACAGTTCTTTCATGAATTTTGGATACATTGGAGTGATGCTGAAGGATTTCAGCTGCAGCGCAAACACATTATTTTATGCAGTGACGCTGCCCAAGATCAGAGCGAAGTTCAGGAATGCAGTGCACAAACTGGTCATGTAGATTCATCACTTAATAAATTAGCAAAACAACTGAGAGAGCTCACGAGGCAGCCGCAGTGTTCCCAGTGCAGGAATTGCAGATGTACGGCCAGGATTCCACCAGCACAAGCACAAGATTTTGACTATAACACCCAGTGCAGGATGCGGGGGGCAGTAACAGGATGGATCACCATTCACCATGCTCAGGAGCATGCTTCTATCCTTGATTGACTGACGGATTGACACACACGGAGGCACACAATGAGCAGCAAGAGGCCATTCAGCCATTCTTTTCTGATCGCCCAGCCAGCCCAGAAAATCGTGATTGATGCAACTGTACCATCAAACCCGCATTTCCTTGTTCATCCGAGCGCTCCTCCACCATCATCCCTCAAAACATTAGCAATAATTTATCTGCATTCCCCTTCAATGATACTGAAAGTTACGAAAAATGGACAGCAGTTAATGGAGCAAGAGGTGACTATCCGGGGCAGGGTAGGATGGAAAGAGGCTGCAGGAGTGAGTGCAAGTGATGGACAGGTGTGAGTGATGGGTTCAGCTGGAATATTTTGTCTTCATGGACTGCTTTGCGGATGAGTGTGAAAGACTATAGCAGGAGGTGTCTCTGAATTTTCCTTGCAGGGGCGCAGTGGGGAGGGACTGAAACAGTCCCTCCTGCACCATGATGACTGTCAGACTCTCTCTCTTCAGCTCACAATAAACACTTTATTACAACAAGATAAAAGTTCTGTGTACCGGTGATCTGGTCATATGAATGGATAATTGTTCAATGCACATTTGTATTTGAGTGTGTTTATTGCGTCCACCTTCTGTCTACTTCATTCATAAGGCTATTTCTGTCTCTCCCTCTCTGTCTCTTTCTGTCTGCCTTTGGCTGTTTCTCTCTTGCTCTGTTCCTCTCTCTCTAGCTATCTGTCTGTCTGTCAGTCTGTCTCTCTTCCTCTATGTCTATCCTTCTTGTCTCTCTGTCTCTCTCTCTCATGCGCTGTCTGTCTTTATCTCACATTGACCATTTCAGACAAATGTTGTCTCAGTTCAGCACATGCTCACTTGCATTGACTTTAATCCCTTTATTCACTGATCTTTCCCCAAACAGTGATTTGTAAAATACAAAGTGTACGGCTACAGCCAGCAACACTTTGACACATTACTGTAAGTAAGTCGGCTGGAGTTTGGACATCTCCCATTCCTCTCCCTGTGGCTGGGCGGGAAGTGTGTTCACGCGTTTGCCTTTCTGTGTGTGAGGGTGCCTGTGTAGCTGTGTGTGTGTGGGAGCGGAGTGGGGCTTCATTGCCTTTGTGGGGATCTCTCTGTGTGTGGGGGAAGGGGGCTTCATTGCCTTTGAGGGAACCTCCTTGTGTATGTGTGTGTTGTGGTGGGGAATGGGCTTCATTGCCTGTTTTTGGGGATCTCCCTGCGTGTGGGTGGGTGGAGGGAGCGTAATTCATTGCATTTGTGGGGATAAACCTGTGCGCATGTGTGTGGGGAGGGAAGGGGCTTCGTTGCATTTGTGGGTGTGTGTGCGTGTGTGTGTGGGGGGATGTTGTGGGGTTGAGTGACTTTGTGGAGATCTCCCTGTGTGTGTATGGGGCGTCTTTGCCTTTGTGGGATCTCCCTGTGTTTGGGGTGGGGTGAGGGTGCATATTTCCTTGACTTTGTGGGGATATACCTGTGTGTGTGCGTGGCGGGGTGTCTTCACTGTCGTTGTGGGGATCTCCCTGTGTGTGTGGTGGGGGGAGGGTGCTTCATTGCATTTGTGGGGATCTTCCTGTGTGTGTGGATGGGGGAAGGGGGCTTCTTTGCCTTTGTGCGGATCTCCATGTGTGTGTCGGGAAGGGGAGGTGACTTCATTGACTTTGTAGGAATCCAACTGTGTGTGGAGGAGGGGGGCTTCATTGTGTTTGTGGGGATCTCCCTGTGTGTGGGGGGGGGGAGGGGACTTCATTTCCTTTTGTGGGGATCTCATTGTGTGTGTCGGGCAAGGAGAGGTCGCTTCATTTCTTTTAGTGGGGATCTCCCGGTGTGTGTGAGTGGTGGGAGGGGAATTCATTGCCTTTGTCGGGATCTCCCTGTTTGTGTGTTTGAAGAGGAGGCATCATTGCCATTGTGGGGATCTCCCTGTGTGTGTGGATTGGGGCAAGTGGGCTTCATTGCATTTGTGGGGATTCTCGCTGTGTGTGGGTGGGGTGAGGGGAGGTGGCTTCTTTTCTTTTTGTGGGGATCTCCCTGTGTGTGTGGGTGGTGAGAGGGGGCTTCATTGCCTTTGTGGGGATCTCCCTGTGTGTGTGTTGTGGGGAGGGAGTGGGCTTCATTGCCTTTGTGGGGTTCTCCTTGTGTGTGGTGGGGAGGGGGCTTCATTGCCTTTGTAGGGATCTCCCTCTGTGTGTGTGTGTGTGTGAGAGAGAGAGAGAGGGGTGGGTCTTCATTGCCTTTGTGGGGATCTCCCTGTGTTTGCGTGTCTTTCAGTGTTTGTTCTTGGACATGTCCCTGAGTGTGACACATTGTGATTGTGTTTATGAATGTCAAAGTGGCTTTCCCTTTGTGTGTGTTGAGAAGTATTTCAATTCATGCAATCATCTATTTGGGAATGTTATTCAGTCTGTCTGAGATAGTTTCTGTTAAGGTGGGTGTTTTTATGTTGGCGTATGTCATTGTACCTGAGTGATTGCGTATCTGTCTGTGTTTTGCACATGTGCATCTGTGGTGTTTGTGCCTGTGTGTATGCTGTTTTTGGCATGGTAGTTCAATGACTATGTGGTTGTGTGTACATTCTGTGAAACGATGTATGTATGTCTCTGAGTGTCATCACATTATTGTGGGTTTGGGGAGTGTGTTTCTGCCTGGCTGTGCTCTTGTTTAAGCAAGAGAATATGTTGTTCAGACTCTGTTTGACTGTCTGTCCGTAAGTCATGAACTTTCTGTGCCCCCAGCAGGATCTCTCTGTGTTTGTTTCTGTGTGTCACTCTGTCTATTTCTAGTTGTGGTGATGGTTCCGTAACTGTGTTTGAATGTGTTTTTACATATGTACAAGAAGTTGCTGTCATTCTCGAAGGTTGGTGTGTAATGTCTGTTACTTTGAGTTTGTTTATTTAAGTGTGAGGGAGTGGGTGTGATTCTGTGCCTGTCTTCCTGTATCTCAGTATGACTGTATTTCTGTGTGTGTGGATATGTGTGCATTCGGTATGTACATGGGTATGTTCCTTTCTCCGTGAGTATGTCTGTAGGTATGTGTGTGCATGTATGCGTGTGTAGTTTTCTTCAACTCTTTCTGTGTGACTGTATTTCTTTGTGTGGAAACGTGTATGCATTCTGACCATACGTGGGGGTGTTCCTATCTGACTTAGTTTGCCTGTTGTCATGTGTTTGCGTGCGTGTGTGCATGTGCGCGTACATGCTCACGCCTATGTGAGCAGTTGGACCCCATTCTTGACTTTGATTGTATTCCTGTATGTGTTGTGAGGGTATGGGCATATTTCTTTAGTCATTGTATAGGTGTGTTCTCACATTTCAGTTGGAATGTGTTATTGTGCATGTGTGGATTTTTGTGAGTTGAATGTTTGCACGTGCATGTGTTTTTATTTGTCAGTATGTTCCTATATCTTAATTTGCCTGCATTTCTGTGTTTGGATGTCCTTCTGCTTGCATGTCCATGTGTGCACGTGAGGGTGTGGGCGTGTTTCTGTGTCCGTCTCGGTGTGGTTCTGTCTCTGTCTGATCATGAAACTCCGTCTCCTGAAAAAGGACATGTGAACTCTATGACAGGTCTCTGTGCACATATTGCTCTCAAAGGTGCATTTTGGCTACCTGGGAAAAATCAAAATATCAATATATGTACCTCCTGCACCCTGATTACGGAACTGCTACGTCAGTTCAAGGACCTAAGACTAATGAAAACAAAAATAACACAGGGAAATATTCAAAGAAATGCAGCATTCCAATTGTTTCTTCCATGTTAAATCAAGGAAGAGATACATACACTTTTTCCATGTTGGAGCTGTTTGTGTCCGTCCATAAATGTTGTCATAGACGGGATCATTCTGCTATACAATGTAGCAACTGAATAGGGCCATTCAGCCCATCGTGTCTGCTCTGCCATTTGATCATGAATGATCTGTTTCTCAATTCTATTCTCTGGCCTTATCCCCACAACGTTTGATTCCCTTATCAACCAGGGACCCATATTGCACAATTTTTAATGCAATTGTTATGGATCAGACCCACTAAAAGTATTTTAAGATGGTAGCCCAGACCCTAACTTATCTGCTGATTTTATGCATGTGTATAGTGGATATTCCAGGATTGATGGAGCAGATAAACATTCATCGGTTTAAATAACGCAGAGTTTATCTACAGAGTATCGAATCAAACACAAACAAAAGAGAACAGAAGACTAAATCAATTCACACATCTGAAAACCCAACAGACTGTCCCAACTTAACGATTGTTCAAAATTCCTCCAATAATCTCCACAAGCACCCAGTGTCAGAACGGGTAAAATCAAACACAGGGTCTTGCAGGAGAGATGTCAGAGAGAGTTTCAGCATTCAACAACTTCTTCCATGTCGCTGTTCCTTTCACCAGCAGTTTAAAAATCTGACAATTGCAAACACCTACCCAAACTAAACCAGACCAGAGATAATCGGAGGTGGGAGAATTGGCCACACCCCTTTCATTGCAGATGATTTTACATTTGAAAGCATTTTTGCCTGAGGCAGTTTCTGTTAGCTATCATGAAATTGGCTCTGCAACCCATCCAATCTCAACATCCGAGAACCATTGCATTTACAAACACACTCAGGAAAAAAAACAAGGAAACACATACTTGGTAAAGGGGCAGCAGCATCATGCACTCAATGTTTGACCTCCACAACACTCTGAAGCAATGATTTCCACAGATGAATCACCTGAAGAAATTAATTCCAGTCTCAGTTCCAAACGTCGCCTCTACACTCTGAGGCTGTGTCCTCCGGTATTCGTCTTTCGACATGTGGAAACAGCTTACAAGCAGAAGTTGTAATTGGAGGACCCTTTACAAAATGAAATACAATGCTGGTCTGAGGCTGTGAATGACAGTCTCTGGGACTGTTTGGAATTGGTGAACTGGACCGTGTTGAAGTACTCAGTGGAAATCCTGGATGAAGACAACACCACCATTGCAGACATCATGGGCAAATGTATGGAGGACTGTGGAGTGAAGAATTCAATCCAATGTTCCCCAAGCGTAAACCTTCAGTGGATCAGGAAATCCACTCCCTACTGAAGACCAGATGAGCAAGTGGGAAGAGCCTGACTTATACAGGGAATCCAGATCTGACCACCACTAGGCCATCGGGGATGCCAAGAGGGAGGACCAGACCACATAAGAGGGCCATACAAACAAACAGACTCCCGCAGCATATGGCAAGACCTAAAGAACATTATGGGATGTAAACTGAAGCCAAGAGGGATAGCGGACAAAACACGTTCCTCCCTGATGTGCTCAATGCTTTCTCTGCTCGGTTTGAGCAGAATCCCAGTCGCGCATTCACTCCTGCTCCAACAGCCCCAGGCACGACTGGTCCATCGTTCACCACCGCACATGTCAGATCAGATTTCCTGAGAGTCAACCCAAGGAAAGCGACGGGCCTGGATGGAGTCTCTGTCTGTGCAATTAGATTCTGTACGGCCAAACTGGCGGAGGTGCACACCGACATCTGTACCCTCTCCCCCCAACAAGCCGAAGACCCTATCTTTTCCAAGAAGACCACCACCATAACCTTACCTAAGAAAGCACATGCAATGTCCCAACTTGCCATTCCTCCTATTTTTGTGTCATCTGCAACTTTCACAGCAGTGCATTCATTTTCTTCCGACAAGTCATTCATATGCACATTATTACATGTTTATGTATCTAATATACATTATGTATTGTTATATGTTGGAGCTCTTTGTGGCTGTACAAATATCATTGTGCATTAGAGCTGATTATGTTTGCATGTAATATTATTGTGCATTGGAACTTAAAAATCAATTGTGTTGGAGATGTTCGAGTTTATCGTTATATATTGTTGCATATTAGAATTGTTAAAACTTGTATGTATATGTTGTTGTGTATTATAGCTGTTCCTATTTTTACATCAATACTGTATTAGCTCATGTTAAAGTTGTGCTTTTCTTCTTCCAACCAGCAACACTGTCTCTGACGATGTGGGGCTGGTGCTGAGTTCCTCCAGCACTCTGGGATAAATCTGCAGTCCCAGCGTTGTCCAGACGGGCGGCAGCACAGAGCAGCAGTGGTTACAGTTTAGCGGCTGTGGGCAATGTTCAGGCAGGGATACTCAGTCTCTGAGTATTGCAGAGGAAAAAACACTAAATCCGGAATGGGGGGAGTGGATGGAGACATTAATTAAAGAGCCCTGGAGAAAGAGACAGCGTTAAATACAGATAGAGAAAGGGTTAAAGATTGTAATAGGGAGAGAATTCAGTATAGAATAATGGGTAGAGGAAAAGATAGACAGTAGGAGAGTAATAGCGAGAAAGCTGGATACAGGACAATTGGTGGAGTTTAAAGACAGAAAGGGTGAGGACTTAATAGAAAATAACAGGGGAAGATGTACATAAAGAATGAGTGTGGAAATCCTGATGACAGGGGCACAGGGAGAGGGTTCGTGCAGGGAAATTTGGAGAGATTGTAATTTGGTCAGCCAGATGGATCTCCTTAAAGATGAGCTTTCTGAGTGGGGCTATTAATCTGGTACGAACAATGAGTCCTGGCTGACAGGATATCAACGGGGGTGTCAAGGGTTCTGCTCACTTAAGGAAACAGCTTTGTGCTAGCTGGGTGAATGTCATGTACTGTGCAAGTATAAATGCAGAGTGACTTGATGAGGGGTTAACACATTTGTGGAACTTGAGAGGAAATAATACAGAGTACTAAGGAGATTGTTCAATACAGGGGAGTAACGTGAGTGTTCAGTTAAGGGGAAAAGGAAGGAGAGATAAGACAGAGTGATAGAAAAAGAACGAAATAGAGAGTAATGAAGAGAGAGTTGTATACACCACAACAGGGACAGGGATAAATGCATGGGAACGGATAAGGTTAAGTCCAGAGTACGGAGGATTAAACGAAGAACAATAGTGAGAGTACTAATTAGAGAGTAACAGGGAGAATGTTGAATACAGAGTGAAGGTTTAAGCAGAGTGGCTGCAATGGAGAGTAATTGTAAATAGATTAAATGGAAAGTATGAGGAAAATAACGGGTAATAGAGAAATGATGAAATGCAGAATAATACAGAGTCATAGTGTTTCGATGCAGAAGCGTTTGTTAAGTGTGTACAAGAAAATTTTCTTATTCAGTATGCGGACGGACCTACTAGAAAAGGTGCGAAACTTAAACTACTCTTGGTAAATAAGGCAGGGTAAGTGACTGGTGTGTCAGTTGGGGAGCACTTTGGGGCCAGTGACTATAATTTTAATAGTTTTAAAATAGTGATGCAAGAGTGAAAAAGTTCTAACTTGGAGGAAGGCTAATTTTGATGGTATTAGGCAAGATCTTTCAAAAGCTAATGGAGGCAGACGTTCACAGGATCGGGTCGGATGGAAAATTGGAAGCCTTCATAAATAAGGTAATGAGAGTCCAGAGACAGTATCTTCCTGTGAGGGTGAAAGGAACGGCTTGTAGGTACAGGGAATGCAGGATGACTAAATAAATTGAGGGTTCAGAAACAGAATGAAGCATATGTCAGGTACAGACAGGATAGATCGAGTGAATCCTGAGAAGGGTATAAAGGCAGTAGGAGTATACCAAAGAGAGAAATCAGGAGGGCATAAAGGGGACATGAGAACAGTTTGGCAACCAGAGTTAAGGAGAATCCAAAGGAATTTCACAAATACATTAAGGACGAAAGGTTAACTAAGGAGAGAATAGAGTACCTCAAAGATCAGCACGGTGGCCTTTGGAGCCACAGGAGATGGGGGAGGTACGAAACGAGAATTTTGCGTCAGTTTTTACTCTGGAAAATGACTTGGAAGGTATAGAATGTTGGGAAATAGGCAGTGACATCTTGAAAAATGTCGATAATATAAAGGAGGAAGTGCTGAATGTCTCAAAACGCATAAAAGAATATAAGTCCCCAAGACCTGATCAGGTGTCCACGGAAACTTTGTGGGAAGTGATTGCTGGGCCTCTTGCTGAGATGATTGCATCATCGATAGTCACAGGTGAGGTGGTGGAAGGCTGGAGTTTGGCAAACGTAGTGCCACTGTTTAAGAAGGGCGGGAAAGACAAGACAGGGAACTATAGACCAGTGAACCTGACGTCAGTGGTGGGCACGTTTTTGGATGCTATCCTGAGGGACAGGACATACATGTACTTGGAAAGGCGAGGAATGATTAGGGATTGTCAACATGGTTTTGTGCGAGGGAAATCATGTCTCACAAACTGAATTGAGCTTTTTGAAGAAATATCAAAGTGGACTGATGATGGCAGAGCAATGGGCTTCATCAATATGGATTTCAGGAAGGTAATGAGGTCAGCCAGCTGCACAACATGGGGCATGAGTTCCCTGACTGGGGCTGTTAATTAGGACCGATCAGGGAAGCATCGCTGATGTCAACGGGTGAGTATCAGGGATATTGAGATGCTGACGGCATGGCTCAGTGACAGGCTTTTGTCAAAGTTTATGCACTTGTATCAAAAGCGTGCATAATGATAGGATGCCAGCTTTTGAGTCGCTGTTTCGCTGTCAAATATTGTTTTCCTCAATGTGGACCAGGACATCTGTGTCTTCACTTAGCACACTATCCAACGCCTGCCTCTGTCCCACCTCAAGCCCTTCCCACATCCAGGAAGGGCTAAAGTTGTTCTGGGATGTGCTTGACACTGGGAACTGTCGAGGCAACATACCATTCTGGATTTGTCAAGTCAGGACTGATGATTCTGAGTCAGACAGCCATTTTAGGTTTGTGCACTGCTGTCATTTGATTTTTAACACGGCACAGACACTGACTATATAAAAAAGGAAAAACAAAAATATACTGGGGAGTTGAGGGTCGATGTCCTTTTGAGTGCAGCATTGAATGACCAGAATGAAAGCAAGAGAGCAAGGCTTCCATGATGATGGAGTGAAATGACACAAACCAATGTTTGTACCTCAAATTTAGAGAGATCTGAGAGAAGTAAAATGTTCAAGAGAATAATACCAATGGCAATCATTGAATGGACAGAAATGCTACTTTTTGGCTTTAGATTTATGACTAGGTTAAGCATGTATTAGTTTATTGACGGCCTGAAATATTTCCAAGATGGAAATGAAGGAACAATGTATCACATTCTCTACATTACATTACACAATCTATGTGGTGCTCATTCATACACTGAACATGTCTTCCCTCTTTTCAACGTTCCGATGTCATCCTTGTATTTTACTGTCCCACGTTTCATTATGCTCGCCAACGTAACATATGATCGTATGATCTCTGTCATTGAGAGAAATTTTCAATGGCTGTATCTCAAGTAATGCTCCTTGTGGACTTGCTAATACCAACGTGACAAACAGATTATGGAATATGATTCTTCTGCTCGCTGTTTTCTGACCCTTATCAGTCTACACACCAAGTCCCATTTCACCATCACTACAGGGCACGTAGACAATATTAACTACCGAACACACATTTCTGGAATTTGACATTTTTTGCACCCTTGTGCGTGCAAATTCCCCACTGGGCTTATCTGTCCATCTTCCTTCAAACTGTGTCATCGCATCATCAGCCAAATGTTTTAGGTTTCTTCACCATACATGTGGGTGCCATTCGTGCCCATCTGCTGTTGTACAGATCATGTGTGCATCAGAGTCAGATCTCAGCTATCTCCAGGATAGTCTCATCATGGTATGAGGATCTCTATTGCTTTGAGCTTACGTAACGGTTGAAGGTAGTTTTCTGTGAATATTTTACTTGCCTTCATTGAAGAAGTTATATTTGATTGAGACGCTGTATCCATGCAAGGTGAGCAATTCTATTTCGATCTTGCATCTGTTAAAACTTGAAATGTGTTCTCTCCATTTCTCAAACAATATTTCTTCACCGTACCAGCTGCTGTTAAACGGGGAAGCGACGTCACAGTGTTGAGGAGAAAGTTCTCAGAGAGCTACTTAACAACTAGAATTTAATTTCCAAATGGTCAAAGTCAAGGGCAAGATGACTTAAAAGGAGATTTCAAAGTGGGCTGGATGGTGTTGCTTTGCCAATGCTGGCATGTGGGGTGGCACACTGGTTAGCTCTTCTGCCTGACAGTTCCAGGGATTGGGTCTGAGTGGGATGCCCTTTGCAGGGTCTGAGTCGATTCAAGGGGCCGATTGGCCTGCATGTACGCTGTAGGGATGTTATGAAATAACTCAATGTGTGTTTTCCAATGTCTGCTATTGATCGATTGAGATTGGACTCATCCAATAAATCTCAGTTTGAAAAATATTCTGCCACAATTGGGAGTTCACTCACCGTCGTCACCTGGTCATTCAAATTCTTTAAGAAATGAATTGAATCACGTTGTCATGTTACAGTCGCCCAGGAAATGTTAGCAAGTATAAAGGAAAGGCTTTGAGATTGAATCACATCGGCATTGAGTTCAGAGAGATTGCCTGCACAAAGAGCTTCATGCAGAAAATGATGTTTTATTTTCAGCATGTGCAATTCCGGGAGGGTGTCTTGCAGAATTGATTTGCACAACTGAATTTATTAGAATCGGCCTGAAGATTCGCTTCAGTTACTGCCACTGACAATGGTCCATACGCATATTGTGATCACCCTCACACAGTGGCGGATGACTGATTTAGTTTCAAATTGCAGGGACGCTGCAGATTCCCCACTATCACAGATACCGAAGGAATTGCCTGGGATATTGAACTTTCGTCTGCCAAGCTATTTATCTATTCTGGGAATCTCCATTTCAATTGAAGACTACCGTGGAATTGAGCAAAGCCATCATAATCGGAAAATTAAAAACGATGATATTTTTATGTATAGATTTCAATAATATTTCGAGTGAGTTTGGTTCTGGCTATTCAGTAAATAAGCAGTGGGCTTCTCTGTGCTTCTGAAGTCAATAGTTAACTTGTAGGTATTTATGCAATCACAACAATTTGTTTTTCAAACTGCTTTTGAAGTTTGGCTACAGGCCAAATCTTTATTTATTTTTGGTTGGAACCCAACATGGCATTAAAATGGACCCAAAGATTTATTTGTGAGTTCTGGAATCTGAGATTAGGAATAGTACCCTTACCTTTGAAACCTTTCGTTTCACTTTCATCAATTTTATCATTTCTTTTAGTCCTTCTAATTTCCTGGAACTGAGTGGATATGTAGATGTTTGCTCATTTGAAGTGAATGATAGATTTAGTCAATCACTTTACTGAGGAGCCAACAGTTTGTGTTCACCGCAGACCAGAAATTTTGGTTTAAAATAAAGCTCTGCATAGATTAATTAAAGCTAAGTAAATTGACAATCAGCTGTGTGGTAGATTCAGGAAGAGGTTTACTGGAGTACCAGTTTAATACTTGAAATCGCAAGTCACTTAACCAAGATTCTGGTGTGATCATTGTACGAGGAATATTCTGTTTGTAAACGCAACCTTGCTATTGTTTTGTCGCACCTATAAAATACGTTTTCTCTCTTTTCATTTTTGCATTGCTTTTAGATTGACGATTATCCATTGACTGCATGTTCATTGCCTTTGAATCTGTGTTGTACGTACATAGCTCGGTTATTATATTGTATCACCATTTCATTTATAGTAAACTTCTGTCTTTTTGCTGAAGCAATATTTACAGCATTGGTTATGTACAATTCAGGAAGAGACTCCATTGATAAATCAAAATAAATAAGGTGGTGATACATCAAGCTGGGGTCTGGGGTCTGGCTTGTTCTGTGTTTATATCAGCTGGTATCAGAGCAGAGGTGAAGCTGTTAAACACATCGTCTAACTCGTGAGGAACTGATTAACTAATCCTATACTTTGATCACACTATGCTCCAACTATACCCCTCCAGTTTCATTTATACGCTCAGTCCTGACCGGAAACCTGAACTAAGATACAGTGTCATGTGACCACCATCGCCAAATTACTACCCCGTTACCCTGCAACAGAGGCAACACAAAACAAATTCCCTCACCACTGCCAGACCTGAAACACTGAAAATAAATTAGAAATCGGATCGCTCACAGCTGCCGTTTTTGCACAGTTCTGATCACCACCTAACCATCAAGACAGTCTTGCACTGAGAAGAATTTAGAAAAGATATACAAGAATATTGCTAATAATATGGGAATTACTGCAGCATTGAGGAAAGCTGGACACCTTTGGTTCATTTTCCCCAGAGGAGAAAGAGACAAAATGTGATTCATGTGTCCAAAAAACGAACGTCTTGAATGGAGACCTGTCACCCTGAACGAATGATCATTGAGCAGTGCACAAGAGGGATACGAATTGATTGAAGGGTTATAGGGGACATGAGGACTCAACATTTCATCCAGAGGGTTGTGGTTTGTCTGGAATTCACTTCCCAGTTTTGGAGGAGTGGGGTGCTGTGGTTAGGTGACTGCTTCAGCTGCAACGTTCAACTAATTTAAAGGATACCTGCATCTGCACTTGAAGTGATCTTCAAGGTACAACATGCTGGAAGGTGGGATTGGACAGTTACATAGATTATTCAGTCGACCCAGATATGAATGACCTTTTTCAATGCCGGAACTGATCTGAGCTTCTTTGGGACTTCAGAAAGACTGAGGGGTGTTATCAATTTGATCATTAGGTTAATATTGGTTGCCTAGTTTAGTTATTTGCATTATAAATCGGTTTTAAAGAAATATTGTAGTTACCGCTGACATGATCAGAACACACCAGGGAGTCAGACAGGTTGGAGTTTTATTATATTATGTTCACCACATTAAAGCAGCCACGTACACTCATTGTAATTTTACCAGGACATGATCACTGCCTGGAATGGTCGAACTATGCCGTGCCTATCCTCCGGCAGAAATCGTGGATGTCATCAGAGAGCCGTTGCACAGGAATCCGCACCTCCATACTCACGGGTTCGAGAAGCTGTCGTAGGGGAGGGCCATGGTGGTGAGGGTGAGCAGGGTCGGGGTTGTGCTGGGTGCCGGGAGCCTGGGCTGGACGCTGCCGCAAAACATATCGAGAAGGGCAGCGGTAGACGTCCGGTACGTGGCTAGAGTCATCCGACGCCTTAAAACGGTGGTGCTAGTCCCCGACGTAGTGCACCAGTGGGAGGACGCTCACGTGTGCGATGGGATCCCGTCCGCGATCACCCCATCACGGACGGAATTTCACATTGGCCCCAAGGTCCCGTACTTCCCGCGGGACCCTGTGTCCCACAACCTGAGCCATCTCCGGAAAATTAATTTTGTTCCCTTTCAGGGGGTAAAATGGCGGGCCCTGTATAGACTGATGCTGCACACTGTCCACCTCGTTCCCTCATCCATTGTCAGAACACGCCTTGGCGTGCCCATTTGCCAACAGGTGGTGGGGACCCCCAGTGGAGGGCTTTCTACGTGGTATTCCTCCCCCTTTCTCTCGGGGATCTGTGGTGGAGGGTGCTGCATGCACTGCGTCTGACAGTTCAATCCAAGCATGTGTGAAAAAGATGCCTGCTGGGTCCCTTTTAAAACGTTCCTCTCTAACATAGACATATTATCTGTAGTTTTGGACTCCATTATGCTGGGGAAACGTCCTTGGCTATTTACCCTATCTCTGACCCTCATGATTTATAATCTTTGACATGGTGACACCTCAATCTCTGACGCTGTGGCGAAAAGAACCTCAGACTATTCATACTCTCCCTTTAGCTGAAACACTCCAAGACTGGCAATATTCTTATACGTTCATGTTGTTAGCATGTGTAAATGCATGCATAAACTTTTCTTCACAACCCCACCATTCTACAATTCCAAGGGATGAGGGAAGTCTGTTGACCAGTTTCACTGCTGAATGCAGATTACACAATCGTTTCTAAGGTCATCGCCAACCACTGCTCTGGAAGTGGTGATGATGCCGATCAACCTGCGCTTTACTGAACAGAATGATTTCTGAAAGCCTCACTCTCCTCAGGGACACGATCGTGGGAAGCTTGGCCTGGTGGACGCCAACTTCATCGGCCGGGAGCAGGGGAAGGCTTTTCACAGGATATCGCACAGTTACATGTGGAATGTATTCTCCAAGGAGGCTTTGGGGAGGGAACCCACATTTTGATCTCACAACTCTACAACAACAAGTGCAGTCTCAATAAATGGTTCAGAATCACAAAGCTTCCTGATAAGATTGGGATTCAAGCAATGCTTCCCACTCTTTCCTTTTCTGTTTTATTGTTGCACAAGAGAGGGGTGAATTATTGTAATTCATTCAGGCATTGCTTACTGTTTCACCGTTGCCAATCAACTAACTACATTTTTTAATAAGATTGCATTATCTATCATTGTCTATTTCTGCACGAAGCGTTCATTGTTCTCTTTATTTCAATTGAGGAATCACGTTTCTGCTTAATTTCTTCATTCTCCACCTGAATAATTAATTCAAGATTTTATTGTCACTGATCGCCAGTATACTGATGTTGTTCAATAATGCTAACTCATTGTGTCCGTAACTCTTGTGGAAAGCTTCGGAAATCACTGCATTCTTCCATCTGCGCTCTTGTGTCAGTTCAATGCTGCGAGATGTAATAAAATAATCCTTCAAGAATGCATTGTGGCCTGTTGCAAACAGTTCAAGATACTGATGTACTCTTCCAATCTGTTTTTGAAAAAAAAAATCACGCATCATCTCAAAGACTAAATGGAAAAGGTGAGGTTTCGACAGTAACTGCATCACTTCATGCATATGTTATTGAGGATCTCCCAAACCTCAAAAGTAATGCTTGAGAAAGAACCCTGTACCTGAATGTGTGAGATGCATAAGTGGAGTGTTTGATCCTGAAGGCCAGGATTCAGAACCAGAATGACATTACAGATCTAGGATGTGTTTCAGCTGCTTTACTTTCTCACTCAAGATTGTCTACCTCCCGTGGTGGCTTCCACAATCATGGCCGGCATATTACTCCAGAACGTTAACAATCACCATCCAACGAAAAAGAAAGCGATGTTTCCAATGTGTTTAGATCACAACAGTCCCAGACACCTCAGCAACAATCATAACTTCCAAAGCTTTTCTTCCCAGCACCAAAGTTTACAAGCGTGGGATACTGACCATAATGCAGAGTTACATTGTACTTTGCTCAAAAACTGCATGAATTAATGTTAAACTCTGTGATTTCACTTTTTTAGTTTACAATCAGTCTAAACATTATGACAATGACAGAGAACACGGAGCTAACACCTTAAAAAGTTTGTAGTTAACACCCATTGTTACAGTTAACCGGAGAATGCAACTTTAAAACAAAGGTTTTGTGATTTACACATGAAAGAAGTGAAACTATCACAGTGTTCTAACAGATGAAAGCCACAATAAATAATTAAGGTTTTTTTCAATGATTAGTTTCAGTAACATCACACTGTAAACTTTCGCTGTAAATTCTGTGTCTTAAAATTGTGTTCTCCAAAACCGCCTGATGAAGGAGCAGCACTCAGAAAGTTAGTGCTTCCAATTAACCCTGTTCGGTTATAACTTGGTGTTGTGTGATTTTTAACTTTCTGTGTGTGTGTGCATGTGTGTATCTAAGTGTGTGTGTGAGGGGCGGGGTTTCTGTTTCCTGCTGGTTGTGGTTATCTCTCTGTATTATCATGAGTCTCCCTCTCCATTCCAATGACAATTGAAGTCTTCAGTCGGTCAAGGTGCACTGATTTCTCTCAATAGAATATTTATGGGAAACTGGAAACGATGTAAATATCAGTCTATTTACCCCAGAAACCTTGAAAGCTGAGCTGTTATTTCAATTCAAAGACCTAAGTCTTACGAACTAAGCAAGGGAGGGAATACTCACTGAAATGCAGGACAGTAGCTCTTTTCTCCATGTTTTGCAAAGGCTATAATATATTATTATCGTTTGAGGTTAGAGCGGTTTGTGTGCATTTACAAATATTGTTAGAAATTGGATCATTAGACCATACGATGTAAGAGCAGAATCAGACCGTTCAGGCCACCCAGTCAGCTCTGTAATTTAATCATGAATGATCTGTTTGTCAATCCCACTCTCCCCTTAACCAAAGGCGTCGTTCCAAATCCCATTTATCTCTGTTTTAAACACACTTGATGGCCTCGCCTCCACAGCTCTCTGCGGCAATGAATTCCATAGATTAACCACTCTTTGGTTGAAGAAATTAATCCTCATCTATGTTCCAAATTTTGACCCATCCTCAGGTCCTAGTCTCCCCTACATGTGGAAACAGCTTGCACGCAGAAGCTGAAATTAAAAGACCATGCACAAATGGAGGTCTGATGTTGGTCTGAGGCTGTGAAAGACAGTCTCCAGGACTGCTAGGAATCAGTGGTTTTGACCGTGTTCATGTATCGGCAGAATACCTGGATGATTATGACACCAACGTCATAGACTACATTAACTAATGCATGGAGGACTGCATGCCAAATAAGTCAATCCGAGTATTTCCCAATCTTGGACCTTGGATAAACCAAGAAATACGCTCCCTCCTAAAGACCAGATGGGCAGAATTGAAAGCAGACAACACCGACTAACGCAGAGAATCCAGATATGACCACCAAAATGGAGTCACTACTGGATCAAGTTCAAGGCGAATGCGACCAACCAGACACCAACCGCCCATGGCACGGCCTAAACAACATTACGGATTCAAAATGATGCACAGCAAGATAGCAGACAAAGACATATCCCTCCCTGACACACTCAGTGCTTTCTATGCTTGGTTTGAGCTGAATGCCAGCGTTGCAGTGACCTCGACCCTAACATCCCCTGACACTTCTATTCTTTTGGTCACCACTTCAGATTTCCGATCAGTCTTTCTGAGAGACAACCCGAAGAAAGCAGTGGGCCTACACGGAATCACACGGTGAGCACAGAGATGCTGTATGAACCAACTCGTGGAGTATTCACCGACATCTTCAACCTCTCCCTCCAACAAAACGAAATCCCCACCTGCTGGAAGAATAGCATGACTATCTCGATACCGAAGAAAGCGCATGCAATGTGCCAACTTGACTTCCACCTATTTTTGTCTCATCTGCAAATTAGGCAAAAGAACATTCCCTTTCTTCATTCAAGTTATTCAAAAATAGAGTATTTGGAGAAAGCGATGACTGCAGATTCTGGAGCTCAGAGTCGAACGCGTGGTGCTGGAAAAGCACAGTCAGTCAGGCAGCATCCAAGGTGCAGGAGAATCGACGTTTTGGGGAGAAGCTGTTCATCATGGACGATGAACAACTTCTGACTGAAACATGATTCTCCTACTCCAGATGCTGCCTGACCTGGTGTGCGTTTCCAGCACACCACTCTTGATATAAATGCAGTTTTACATTTTATATGTATAATCTATGTTATGTAATGTTGCATGCTGAAGCTGTTTGGGTCTGTACAAATATTGTTGTGTATTAGAGTTGATTTCGTTTACACGTTCGTATCATTGTTCAAAGGAACTTTTTGTGTTGATGCAAAATTATTATTTTGCCTTGGATCTGTCCCAGTGCACATACAAATGTTGTCATCTATCAGAGCTGCTCATGATTATATGGAAATACTGTTGTTTCTTGGAACTGTTTCTATTCATGCATCAATAGAGTATTGTTCATGATGATGTAGTACCTCTATCTTACCCATTAGTAATGCAGTGTCTGACCGTGTTGGGCTGATGCAAAGCTCCTCCAGGACCTTTGAATGGATCTGCAGTCCCAGCACCAGCCAGAGCAGCGGAAGTACAGAGAAGCAATGTTTATGTGTTAGCAGGTGTGAGGAATGATTACGCAGGACACCGAGTTCTAGTTAGTGTTGGGCGGACCTCATGATGTGGAAGGGGTGGTGACAATAATTGAAGCCACTGGGGACAGACAGTGTGTTAAATAAAGATACACCGAACTTTGAATATTGTACCAGACAGAGAATTCAATTGAAAAGAATGGGGAGACGATTAAATGGACATGAGGGCAAGTTGAGAATAATAAGGAGAGAGCAATATACAGCGGAATGGGGGAATGTTAAAGACAGAACATGAAGAGGATTTGACAGAAAATGACAGGGTAGAAATGTGTCGGCAGAAACAGTGTTGACTACAGGGGTCCAGAGAGAGGGTAAGTACAGGGGCAGCTGGAAAAAAAAATGTGTCCAGCGAGATGGATCAAATTGAATGAGTTCCCTGATGGGGGCTGTAAACCTATTCCCATCAGGGATTATTGGCTGTCAGATACAAACAGGAACATTGGGGATTCTGCTCATTCTAGGAAGCAGCTTTGTCATAGCTGGGTCAGTTACAGATAATTCGTAACCGTAAATGCAGTGACTTGATGACGGTTCCTGGCCTCTGTGACACTTGAGTGGATTAAATACCGAGTAATAAGGACAGAGGTGATTACAGGGGAGCAGTGTGAGAATTGTGTTAAGAGGAAGATGGAGGACAGTTATTACCGCGATATTGAGAATAAACTACCTAGATTGCTATGAGGAGAAGGATGAACAGAGGATAGCAGGGATAGGGGAAACACAGGGGAAAAGCAAACATGTACACACAGAGTGCAGAGGATTAAATGAAGACGAATCGTATGTGAGTTAATTGGAGAGCAATGTGCAGAAAGTTGAATGCAACGAGAGGACTAAAGATTTACATGTGTGCAATTTAAATAAAATTGTGGAGTGCAGAGTAATTGTAAGAATATGAAATGTAAAGTAACAGTGACAGGATTGAATAGAGAGGAATAGGACGAAGGTTAAATATAGTGGAAGAGAGAAATGGTTCAGTACAAGGGAATAGAGAGAATCAAACGCAGAATAACATTGGGGCAATTAAAGATGAATTGGGGAGGATTAAATGCAAACTAACAGGAAAAAGTTTAAATACAGGGGAGTGGATACAGAGGAGTGAATTCAGATAATGGCTTAAATACAGTTCAAGAGAGAGAGAGTGAGAAGGTGAAAGACAGAGTCTCCGTTAGAGAATTTAACACCGGGGAAGAGATTGGATTGCACAGAGAATAAGAGAGTTGTTTAACTGCTGTCGATTAGGTAAAGGATTAAATATTACTCAACAGAACTGTGTTCCAGTTTTAGTTATTGTTGGGGAAAATAGGCATAGCCTTCCAATTAGCTTCCAATAAATGTTCTGATTTCTTCAAATTTCCAAACCACAACTTTAAGTCACTCCTTTCATCTGCACAATTACTCCCCTCCTATACCGCATTGTCTCACAAGATCACCTCTCTCCACCTCACTGACTACTCTGTCTTGGCACCTCACACACAACATACTCCTCAAACCTCCCTCTCCCACCTGCTCTCTATTTTTAATTTAGAGCAGTGTGGACGAATATAATTCCCTTCTCCTGGTCTTGTACTCACATGAGAGGGAATGAATGGCATTCTGTTGTTCCTCTTTATACTCTCAAAATGAGCTAAACTACCTCCTCTACTTCCTTCGTATCAGTCCCAAACGGGGCTTTTTAAAATTAATTCATGGGAATGAAGGAGTCACTGGTCAGAGCCAACATGTTCTTGCCCATCGTTAATTGCCTAGAGGATAGATGAGTGACAAACACATTGTTGTGTGCCTGGAATCATTGTCGTCCTGACAAAATAAGAATGGTCGTTTTTCTCTGTAAAGGACACGAATCAACCGACAATCGGACTTTTGGTCATTAGACTCCTCAATTCCAGAATTTTATTGAATTCAACTGTCACCATCCGACATAGAGTAGCATTTGAATCCGGTTCCCCAGAACATTACCTGGATCTCTGGATTGACAGTCCGGTGATATTTCCAATAAGACACTGCGTCCACATGCTGAATGGCTTCCTTCTATGTAACATGCTGGAGTTGGGGCTGAACAAAACCAAAAGAACTGTGGATGTGATAAATCATCAAGAAAAGCCGAACTTGATTGGAAAAAATGTCAGCATCTCTGCCAGCAATTGCGTTGAAATTCAGAGCTGAATGCTCTCCTGCTCCAGTACAATAGGCTGGAGGAGGGCTGAATGGTCTCCTCCAGTTCCTGTGGTACAGGCAATCGAAGGAGTTGAATAGTTTCCACCTATTCTATTGTTTCTGAGTATGTCTATGACAGCAGCACACACATTGAAAACTGAGCAATGCTTTATCTATTGAATTAAAAACAAAATCCGTCAGTGAAATGTTCACTTCTCTGGCTAATTGTTCGAACATTGAACAATATTTTAGATAACGGCTGCTTGCAGTATTCCAAATGTTTCAGCTAATCGCTGTCCATTAGTGGGATCTTTCTACACACATTTTATACTGTAAACAGGTGAAGGAGGCAGAGAAATAGCAGATAATGTAAGAAGTGAGAAACCATTAAACTTTATGGACAAGAGATATGCTGTAAATTAAATTACCAAATTCAGGAGGTGACGTAAGAACATCAAGGCTTGGAGTTGTACACTTTATTTCTCTGGAAAGTGGTTGGGCAGTTTGAACAGGCTGAAAAAAAAACTGCACAAAGTCGAGATGGAATACAAAGTTAACGAAAATATTACTAAATCTTTGCAATTCATTGTTTCAGACACAGTTGGGAAGGACACCGATCAAATCTGAACTCTTGAAAAGTAAATGGATTGTGATGGGTTGAAATGGAGCTCTGCCCACTTCTCAACGCTTCTCCTTTTGGAAGGATGTCAATGCCTTGGATAAGCTCTGGGCTAACAGTCATTGGAACATAGAAAAAGGTCAATCAACCCCCCTCGAGCTAGTTCTACCATTCAATGGTTGATTTGCAGCAGAACGCCATGCACCTCTATTTGTATCTTTCACTTAATACCTAGGTTTACCAAAAAAGAAAATCCACCTCGGATTTAAAATGAACACCTAATCCACAGTCGTTTGTCGTAAAGATTTCCAAAAACCCTCTCTGTGTGCAAATGCTTCCTAACATTTCCCGTGATCACACGGGCCTTAATTTGCAGACTTTGTCCCTTTGTGCTTGAATCCCCAACCAATTGAAACAGTTTACCTTCATCCACCCTGTTTTCAATTTCGACAGAAACAAGGCCACATTTGTCCGGCCTCTCCTTATAACTAAACATCTAAAGTTAAGCTCTCATTCTTGCAAAGCTGTACTGTATTCCCTCCCATTGTATGCCATTGTATCCAAACTAAGGTGTGGTTGCTGGATCTGTTTACATTTCACCAAGTGAGATCTAACCAGGGATTTGTTTCATTGCAGCTGTAACATTTGTGGTATTTTGTGAGATGACAGCATCACTGATCAAAACAGCATTTATTGGCAATTCTTGGCAGTTCACAGTCAACCATATTGCAGTCTGTCTGGAGTCATGTACAGGCCAGACCAAGTAAGAATTCCATTTTCTTTCCCGAAACGACATGAGTGAAATCTTACTTATTGGTTTTTCCGCCTGTAAAATTCTAAGGCAAAAGGATTAATCGCTGTGCAGGCCATTTCCCTGTAGACATTCATAATTTCACCTGTAAGTTTTGTTCTCATATGGTCTGGTCGATCTGCTCATTAATGGGCCTCGTCATACACCAATAACGAGAAGTGTTTTATTATCTTTGATATCCAGGTTCAATAAATATGCAACTTTGCAAACCCAATTTTTCCCTCTAAAATCCCGGGTAATTTTTCAGTTCTGAAATGTCTTTGCCCAGGTACGAGGTTAGAATACCTGATGACGGCTTTTAGAATTGGAGTTGGAGCTGTTCCTCCCACTCCCAAGGTCCCTGCTTCTTTGTCCTGAGATTCTCTGCAGTGTGTGTGGGAACACTCTGATTTGAGCTGCCTTTTTTTTAGCCATGATGTGGAGGTGCCAGCATTGAAATGGGGGAGACAATGTCAGAGGTCACACGATACCAATCTATTATTATACAGGTCCAGTTGAAAGCACAAGCTCTCGTGTGATTTCTGACCTTTTTTTAGCCAGTCATTCAGGTCATGTTCGCTCAGAATTGTTTAGTAGCCGTTTGAAGTAACAAAATACTTAACGAAATTTAAATTCAGTTTCTATCATAGAAAGTGTGGGACATAAACAGCATTTGATGTTATGATGTCATCTTTTTAAATTAACCATCTCAAGAACAGTTCTACTTAAACACAGAACTATTTCACAGTGCGAAACCTTGTGGCAATGTCTCATCACCAATCCATTCAATTTTCAGTCAAAATGAAGACTTGCATATCTGTCTGGCTTGATTGAATTTGACAGGCAAAGGGGCAAGTTTCCTGGTTTAACATCTCAGTTCCATTGTCTCATTAACACCAGTACAATGCAATTGGTCAACATAATGGGATTGTGTACCTGGGCCTACCCCTACCAACACCAGGATTCATGTTCCAGTTCATAAGGCTGCTGCTGTAGACACCGCTGATACCATATTCACCAACCGTCATCGCTAAAAGCAAACGAAAGTAAAGATGAAGTCGAGAGAGCAAAGAAGAAAGAAGGTTGCAACCAACCTGGAAGCAAATGTATACAACAGCATGAACGCTTTTGAAACTATCACAAGGAAGGTTGAAGGCGAATTGCCCAGGCTTGGAACGTTTCACCTGTGAGGTTAGATTGGAAAGACTTGGATTGAGTTTGGGCAGATTCACCGACGTCAACCCGGTGTTGCTCCATGATCACTGCCTCATGCTGGCCAGAAAGGGAACGTGTAACCTGATGGTGAAACTGCTGAACCAAGAGAACACAGAGAAGCTCAAAATGGATTCCACAGTTTGGTGAACTGTGACATCCCTCTTTCAGTCTCTCTCGGACTTGTGGGCGATATTCAAGGGGAATATAAAGAGGACCTTTAGCAGGGAGAACTGTCCAAAATGCAAAAGAGCATGCAGAACCTACGTCTACTGCAGACGATGGAGGTCGATGTTATGACCAATTTTTAGTAAGCCTTGCTCTTTACATCAGAAGCCTTCATGGTAACTTCCTGGTTCATCATCCACAAAGCCGAGCAGTGTGAGTCCTGCGCATTATTGTTCTTTCATAAGATTGACAGAGGGAGATCAGTGATCAGCAGCTTGAATGAAGAAGATGGCTCGGTAATGTCCTCTCAAAATGATATTCTAAGGATCAGCAAATCCTTTTCTGCTGGACTCTACGATATGAAGCCAACTATCGCTGCAAATGTCCCTGTCATTCCTGCCCAATATCACGGTGGTCTTAGACAACAGCACCCGGGAGATGCGACAGCAGCCATTCTCCCTGAATGAGCTGACAAGGCTATTGAGTCCTCAGAAATGTAAAATTCCCAGAGGTCACTGCTTTCCCACCAAATTGTGGTCAAATCGGTGGGACATGATTGGCCAGGACCAATGCATAACGCACAAGAAAAGCTATCTCGCCCCTCATCTACAGTTCGAAGAACAAGTTGGAGGACTGGCAACCTGTTTGATTGCTGACTACACATTTAAAAATCGTATCTAAGGTCATAAAGAACCAGGTCAGATCTTCTCTGGGATCAGTGATTCAAACCAATCGAACCTGTCCTGTAGTGGGCAGCATTAACAATGAGAGAATTTTTCTCCTGAGGGACACGATCACCTCCGTACAGGACCGGGGAGTTGGAGGCCTGCCTCATCAGCCTGGACCAGGAGAAGACCTTTGACAGGATATTGTGCAGCTAAGTCTGAGATGTGCTTTCCACATTGAGTTTTGGGGAGGATTCAGCAAATGAATTCAACAGGTCGTAGAGTCATACAGACGTACAGCATGGAAACAGATATTTTTACTGCTTCTGCCGTCAATGGCTGAGAATCAGAGGGCTTCCTGATCAGATCCAGAGTCAGCCAGGGCTGCCCATTCTCACCTATCGTGTTTTCGTGCTGATCCCGAAGCACCTGAATAATTGTTGCAATGCATTCAGACATTTCTCCCTCTTTTGCCATTGCCTCTCAACTGAGAACGTCTTTATTAATGTTCCTCAGTCCAGCCTTGCTCATTTATACATCAACTCTCTATTTAGATTCAGGACGCAAGTTTCTTCATTCTCCATGTTGGCAAATAATTCGAGTATGTTGAGATCACTCTTCCCCAATACAATAAAATTGCAAAATCATGCTTTTGCATTGTGTACGTACTATTTGGAGAAAGCATATTTCATTGCTGCGTGTTTACACCTGTGCTCTTGTATCAATTCAAGACTGTGAGAAGTAATAAGTTAATTCTTTCAAAGTGTATCTCTGTCCAAATACCGAACACATCATCATAAATAATCAGTTATGAAGGTGAGGTTTCAAAAGTAACTTATCACTTTAAGATTAGATTAGATTTGATTACATTACAGTGTGGAAACAGGCCCTTCGACCCAACATGTCCGCACTGACCTGCCGAAGTGTAACCCACCCATACAATTACCCCTTACCTAACACGACAGGAAATTTAGCATGGCCAATTCACCTAACCGGCACATCTTTGGACTGTGGGATGAAACCGGAGACCCCGGAGGAAACCCACGCAGACACGGGGAGAACATTTCAACTCCTCACAGTCAGTTACCTCAGGCGGGAATTGAACCCAGGTCTCTGGCGCTGTGAGGCAGCAGTGCTAACCACAGTGTATACCGTGCCGCCCACGCATACTTTATTGAGGATCTGGCTAGAAAAGTAACATTCAATTAAAAGCAAACCACTCTTCCAATGTATTCAGATCGCACCAGTCCCAGAACCCTCACCAATAAATGAAATGTCCGACGATCTTCCCCTTGGAACCAATATTTCCAGCCACACATACAATAATCAAATGAGCACTTGGAGTAACCCAAGGATCAGCTGTTCAATTTATTGCCTGATTTGCTCAAATCGACTTTCAGAAACCCCAAGCTTTTCCTTCTGAGAATATTTGTGATGTGGTCAGCCAACTTGACCTCATCGGATATGAGTTCCCTGATTGTGGCTATTAATCTGTCTCAATCAGTGAGCCCTTGCTGACATAAAAAGGATGAATGTCATGGATATGGAGATGTTCAATACCTCAGTCAGTGAGAGACTATTGTCACAGGCTGTGCTTTTGTAAATGAGGAATGATTAATGTTAAATTCTGACCTCTGAAGGGCTATTTCACCACCTAACATTGTTGATGCCAATGTTGAGCAGGACCTGTGGCTCTTCATTTTCTACACTTTCCGCTTCAATTCTGTTGAGTTTGTTAAGACCTACAATGTGTCGTCTCAGGTAACCAGCTATTTTTCTTTCATGCTACAGCTGCAATTAAACAGGACAGCCACAACCCAGTATTGAGGAGAACATTTCTCTGAGAAACTCTCAACCGGAATTAATTTCCAAATGTCAATGTCAAGTTAATAACAATATGATGTAAAATAAGATTTCCAAGTTGGATGGATAGAATTGGGGTATCAACGCGAGTAAATAGCGTGCCATAAGGACTGATTGATTAACCCTGCTGCCTCACAGCCCCAGCGGGTGCGCCTGCGTTGGATGCACGTTGCACGGTCAGTGTGGACTCGATGAGTCGTTTAACCCGCTTCCACACCGTAGAGATTCCAATAAATGGCTCAGAATGCATGTTCCCATGTTTGCTATTGAACGATTCGGATTTTAATCATCGAATAAACCTAAGTTCTAACAATGAAAGATCACAACTCGGAGTAAACACACCGCTGTCACCTGTTTGTTCAAATTCTTAAATAAATGATTGGAACCACGTTGTCATGTCATTGTCCCCCAGAGGTATCAGCAGGTATAAATGAAAGACTTCGGGATTATATCACCTAGGAATTTCGTACAGAGAGATTGCTTGTACAAAGAGATTTTAGCAGAAAATGACTTTTTCAATTCATCAGATGTGGAAAATCATTGACACGAACATTCCGATTGTAAGAATTCCTGGTAAGTGCCTGACACATCTGACATTGCCTGAGTCTTTCTGAGGATTCATGCTATTACTCAGAATGACGCATGGGGAGTAATCGCACACTCTGCAGGAATTGCCCAGGAAATTAAACTTTCCATGGTGTAATGATTAATCTCTTTTGGCAAGCCTGCAGAAATCTCAATTCAAGCGGAGACTACGCTGAATTTCGATGGTATTAAGGAAGAGAGTCTCTTTGAAAAAAAATATATACAGTGGTATTTTTATGTCGAGAATAGAAAAAAAAAATCGGGAGAGGTTTCTTTTCTGTTTTTTGAACGAATAAGCTGTCGGTTACTCTGTCCTTCTGATGCTAACATTAAACTTCGAGGTATTCCTGTTACCACAGCAATTTGTTTCAAAACCGTTTTTTAAAAGTCTGGCCGTGGGTTGAATGGCTTTGTGCACGAGTCCACAATGTTTTTTTTTAATTATTGTTTATCACCCAGCATGGTATCAATGGTATCTAAAGTTTTGCTCGAGAGGTCAGCAAAATGATATTCAGAATAAATCGCTTAATTTTCATCATTTTTCTCATTTGTTTCAGTCTTTTTTATTTCCTGAAACTGGGTGGATACACAAAATTACCCTCATGAGAAGGGATGCGAAAATTAGTCAGCTTTCGTACCTTGGAGTGAACATTTCTGTTCATCCGAGACAGATTTATTGGGAGAAAAGATGCTCTGAAGAGATTACTTAACGCTGAGTACATTCTCAATCAACTTTTTGGAAGTTCCATAAAGAAGTTCACTGCAGCTTCACTTTAAAAGTGGCTGGCACAAGTCATTTGGGCAAATGTTAGATCCAGGGACCCTGGTATGAATATTACACGAGGGGCATTTTCTTTGGAAAGACAGAGCAGTTGGAAATTCAGTAAAAAGCTGCTTTTTTTTCGTTTCATCTATGCATTGTTTTGAAGTTAATGAGAATTATACACACTGCATAATCAGTTTCTTTGAATCTGTTTGAAAAGTCGAGAGTTTGCTTTCTAATATTTTGTTATTTCTTTTGAAATAAACTTTGTTTTTGACGTTGGGCGCAATATTTGCCGCATTTTGCGTTTACTATTCAGCAAGAGATCACTTTGTTAAATGAAAAGACATAAGATTATAATCCATCAAACTGGATTTCGTTCTGAGGGTCTGGCTTGTTTCGTAATTAATCAGTTGGTATCAGAACAGAAGTGAGGCTACGAACCACATATCCTAACGCCCGAGGAACTGATTAACTGACACCACACTTCAATCAGACGATGCCCCAACTATACCTCTCCAGATCCATTTTACGCTACAGATCACACATCGAGACGTAGATGAAATTGCATATTACCTCTACCAAAATAGGAATCTTTCACACTGCAACAGAGCCAATGCAAAACAACTTCCCTCACCGACGCAAGATTTGTAGCACTATAACGACGTGAGACACTGGGTGGCTCACATCTATGGTTTTATGATCAGTACTTTGTCACCACCTAGCAGTGAGGACAGAATTGCACTGAGGCAGTTTCGAAGAGATTTACAAAAATGTTGCCATTATGTGGAAATTACTGTAGAATTAAGGAAAGATGGATAGTGTTTGGTTCATTTTCATTTGAACAGAGGTGAATGAGAGGTGATGTGATTGAAGTCACCAAAATAATCAGGGTCACAGACGGAGACCGATCACGCCAAACACAGGAACATTTATCAGGAGAAACAGAGTAATGCAAATTAATGGAAGGTTTGGAGGGTACACGAGACTGACCGTTTCGTTCAAAAGGTGATGGTGCATGTTAAACTCACTGCCAAATTTCGCTGGGAGCTTGAGGTATCAAACCACAATCATTTAAAGGGAACCTGGATCTGGACTTGAAGGATAATTGCAATACTGTGGAGTGTTAAAGTGAGTTCCAGAGTGCTATGACGACCTTCCATTTGTTCCATGAAGAAGTGTTTGTATCTCTATAGTTTTTACAATGCGTGAAGTAATTCTTGTGGAGGAATGATTTTTAACTAAGTTTAGAAGTCAGGAATTAATCATTTAGATTATTATAGCAGTTCAGGCAACATCCTTGTTTAGTTATTCTCATTATTAAAACATGTTTCTTAAAAGCAAATGTTGTGAAATGTTGCAATGTTTTTGACCTGCTGGGTAATGACATTATCACTTGAAATGTTAATTGCCCCTGACATAATCAGAACACAAGAGAGAGTCAGATACTAGATTTTTATTATGTTGGATCTTATTTTACATGGATTTGAGTACTGCATTTACTAATTGTTGTGGTTCTGTTCGCCGAGCTGGGAATTTGTGTTTCTGACGTTTCGTCCCCTCTCGAGGTGACATCCTTTGTGCTTGGGCGCCTCCTGTGAAGCGCTTCTGTGATGCTTCGTCCGGCGGTTATCGTGATTTGTATCTGCCGCTTCTGGTTGTCAGGTCCAGCTCTCCACTGCAGTGGCCGGTATATGGGTCCAGGTCGATGTGCTTCTTGATTGAATCTGTGGATGAGTGCCATCACATGTTTTCAGCATTCAAAGCCCTTACATTTATTTCATTAAAATGGTTCACTTCCCAACCTGCCTCCCTGAAGTTCTTCTCAGAATCATTAAAAAAATGACAGAATATTTCATTTGGACAATTCAGTTTGTGCTATCAACGTTACCCAAAATCTACGATCGTCCTGGCTTCCAGCAATATTTTCGTAGCCTCGTATGTTATGAAGTTTCAATTATTCATCCAGGTAGTTTTAAAAGTTTGTGAGGTTTCCTGATTCCACTACCCTGACAGGAACTGAATTAACAGACCCCCACCATGCTTTGGGTGAACACCTCTTCCTCACATTTACTCTTAACCCCTTCCCTTTCATCTCACAAATTAGGCCACGATGGCAATTGCTAATTTCCGATTAGAGTGGTGCTGGAAAAGCACAGCAGTTCAGGCAGCATCCAAAGAGCTGTAAACTCGACGTTTCGGGCAAAAGCCCTTCATCAGGTTTTTACCTAATTTCTGATTTCCATTTTATCGACTCCTTTAGTCAATTTCCGGGTGATTTTGTTTCTCGCACGTGGAAAATGCGACCTCTCCAACTGCACAAGACGCTGCCTGTTGGCTATGACAACATCAGATCGACTATTCATTCTCACAGACATCATGCTGTAGCGATTCAAATACTTGTACTTCCCAAAATGTTTCCTGAACTGTGTGCAGTGCTGTCGCTGTCCCGGCTCGTAAAGCGGCAGATTATTTTGTCTGGTTCACTCTGCTTTTCTCCTTTGATCGTTTTGGAGCAATTAGCTGCCTGAAAATGAAGAGAAAATGTTGGAGACAGAAGGCCTTGGCCGTGACTCTGGCTGCAACCGGCATTCTACTCTTTTCAAAAGGCATTTTCTCGTGTTTTCGGTACAAACCTGGGACGGGAGTTGACAATGTTCCGATGCACTGCGATATAAAGTCAAATTATTTTACTGAACCCAGGCAGCTGGGATTTAGGTGGTTTGGTTACATTTTAACCCCTTTCATCCCATTCATGTTAATTCTGTTGATGAACACTCTGACGGTCAGGTATATTTTCGTGGCCAGTCGAATCCGCAAGAGCCTGAGGGGTCAGAGGAGGGCAAAGACTCACAAAGACACAGAGATGGAGAGCTGGAGGAGGTCAGTTATTTACCTCCTCACCATACCCATCAGCTTCATAATTTTTTGGTTAGCGTACGGTACAAATATCTTATACTTCCAGATTAAAGGAGGAAATCTTTAGAGGAACAGGCTTAGAACCCAGTTTACGTTTGTTGCAGAAATGCTGAAGGATTTCGGCTGCAGCACAAACACATTATTTTATGCAGTGACTCTGCCCAAGTTCAGAGAGAAGTTCAGGAATGCAGAATAACAACTGGTCAAGGAAATTCTTCACTTAGTCATTCAGCAAAACAACTGAGTGAAGTTCGTTGGCCGCTGCAGTTTTGCCAGCGCAGGAATTGCATATGGACGCCCAGGATTCCATCAGTATAATCACATGGATCTCAGTATAACACCCAGGGATTGGTGGGGATGTGGGAAGCAGAATGGGTCACCATTCATCACGGTGTAAAAACGTTGACTGCAGATGCTGGAAACCAGTATCTGGATTAGTGGTGCTGGAAGAGCACAGTGGTTCAGGCAGCACTCAAGGAGCTTCAAAATCGACAAAAGCCCTTCATCAGTAATAAAGGCAGTGAGCCTGGAGCATGGAGAGGTAAGCTCGAGGAGGGTGGGGGTGTGGAGAAAGAAGCATAGAGTACAATGGGTGAGTGGGTGAGGGGATGAAGGCGATAGGTCCGGAAGGAGAGAGTGGAGTGGATAGGTGGAAAAGGAGATAGACTGGTAGGACAAGTCCGGACAAGTCATGGGGACAGTGCTGAGCTGGAAGTTTAGAATTTGGGTGAGGTGGGGGAAGAGGAAATGAGGAAACTGTTGAAGTCCACATTGATGCTCTGGGATTGAAGTGTTCCGAGGCGGAAGATGAGGCGTTCTTCCTCCAGGCGTCTGGTGGTGTGGGAGCGGCGGTGAAGGAGGCACAGGACCTCCATGTCCTCGGCAGAGTGTGAGGCGGAGTTGAAATGTTGGTCCACGGGGTGGTGTGGCTGATTGGTGCGGGTGTCCTGAAGACGTTCCCTAAAGCACTCTGCTCGGATGCGCCCAGTCTCCCCCGTGTAGAAGAGACCGCAACAGGAGCAACGTATACAATAAATGATATTAGTGGATGTGCAAGTAAAACTTTGATGGTTGTGGAAGGTTCCTTTAGGGCCTTTGATAGAGGTGAGGGAGGAGGTGTGGGCGCAGGATTTACAGTTCCTGCGGTGGCAGGGGAAAGTGCCAGGATGGGAGGGCGGGTTGTGGGGGGGCGTGGACATGACCAGGTAGTCACGGAGGGAACTGTCTTTGTGGAAGTCGGAAAGGGGTGGGGAGGGAAATTTATCCCTGGTGTTGGGGTCTGTTTGCAGGTGGCGGAAATGTCGGCGGATTATTTGGTTAATGCGAAGGTTGGTAGGGTCGAAGGTGGGCACAAGGGGCGTTCTGTCCTTGTTACGGTTGGAGGGGTGGGGTCTGAGGGCGGAGGTGTGGGATGTAGACGAGATGTGTTGCAGGGCATCTTTAACCACGTGGGAAGGGAAATTGTGATCTCTAAAGAAGGAGGCCACCTGGCGAGTTCTGTGTTGGAACTGGTCCTCCTGGGAGCAGATCCAGTGGAGGCGGAAAAATTGGGAATACGGGATGGCATTTTTGCAAGAGGTAGGGTGGGAAGAGGTGTAATCCAGCTAGCTGTGGGAGTCGGTGGCTTTGTAAAAAATGTCATTGTCAAGTCGGTCGTCATTAATGGAGATGTAGAGGTCCAGGAAGGGGAGGGAGGTGCCAGAGATGAACAGGCATCTATCTTTGATTGACTGACAGATTGACAAATACGGGGGCACATAGTCAAGTAGTAGCAGCAGGCCATTCATCTCTCCTGTCAGCGATGTATTTGGGAATGCTATTCAGTCTGTATGAGAGTGTTTCCGTGAAATTGAGTACCTTTTTGTCTGTGTACATGTCTGTGCCTGTATGGTTGTCTACCTGTGTCTGTTTTGCACACACGCAACTGTTGTGTTTGTGTCTGTGTGTATGCTGTTTGTGGAGTTCCCTTCCGATGACTTTGTGGTGTGGGTATGTATGGGTGTGTGGGTGTTACTGTCAGCATGTCACGATTGTTCTGTGATTTCATATGTGTGCGTCTCTGTGTATTGGTATATTATTGTGTGAGTGTGGAGTGCGTCTCTGCCTGACTGTGCTCATGTTTAAGCAGGTGAGTGGTTTGTTGTGCTGTCTGACAGTGTGTCAAGATCTTTCTGTGCCCACAGCCGGATCACTTTGTACCTCTCTGCACATGTGTCTCTTTTTGTTTCTGAGTGTCTTTCTTTGTCTATATCTAATTGTAGTTGTGCCTCAGTAAATGCATTTGAATGTACTTGTGTGTGCGTGTGTAACAGACGTTTCTGTCAGATCTTACAGGTTTTTGTGTGAAGCCACTCACTCTGAGTTCATTTCAACATAAGAGTGAGAGTGTGGCTCCGATTGGTTTGGTGTCTGCGCAGAGATGCGTTGCTCTTTCATAGCATGACTTTTGTGTGTGTGTGTGCACACGCGATGTGTGAGCATTCTGTCTGTACATGGGTAACCTCCTATGTGTCTCAATATCTCTGTTTCTCTCTCTGCATGCATGCGTGCGTGCTGGGGGGTGGTGTGTGGGTGTGTGTCGGTGTATGTCAGTGTGGATGTGTTGTTGTGTCCCTCTGGGTGTGGTTATGGTTCTGACTGATCATGAAACTCCTCTCCTGCAGAAGGACAAATAAATCTTACAGCAGGTAACTGCACAGATTGCTCGCAATCGCATATTTCTGACAAACTGGGAAATATCTAAATATCATATCCGTACCTCCTGCAGCCTGAAAGTTGAAGTGTTACATCATCTAAAAGACTGAAGCCTAATGAACGAGTTAAGACAGGGGAATAATTCTTTGAAGAACAGGACTCCACTTCTTAATCTCTGTTTGAACCAAGAATGCAATATACAATTTTCATTTTCATGTTGGAACTGTTTGTCTCAATGTATAAATATTGTTATATATTGGATCATTAGACTATATAATGTCAGAGTTCGGCCATTTGAAACAAGAATGCAATACAGATATATGTTTTTTTTCATGCTGGAGTTGTTTGTGTCCACATATAAATATTGCTCTATATTGTATCAATATGACTTACAATGTAACAGCAGCTTTAGTCCATTCAGCCCATCAAGTCAGTTGTTCATTTGATCATGACTGTTTTTCAGTTCTATTCTCCTGCCCTTCTCCCCAAGACATTTGAACACCTTACCAGTCAGAAACGCGTGTAACTCTGTTTTAAATACATTTGTTCTGGACCAGGCCACACCCTCTCAATACATTTTAAGATTGTAGCCCAGACACGAACCATTCTACTTGTTTCAGAGCAGGTGTCGAGTCGATATTCCAGGAGTGATGTAGCTTTACAAAATCTCTCGTTTTTTAAATAAAACAGAATTTATTTTCAGAGTACTGAATGAAATACAAAAAACAAAATACCAGAAATCCATTGATTTTAACTTATTCAAAAATTCAACAGACTTTGACAACTTAAGGACTGTTAAAAATTCCTGCAACAATCCTCATAAACACACTTTGGCAAAACAGGAAAAATCAGACACAGGGTCTTACATAAGAAAGGTCAGAGATATATGCAGCTTTGAACAACATCTTCCATGTACATGTTCCTTTTAGCAGCATTGTAAAAACATTCACTGCTTACTAACACCAAGCCATCGTAGACCAAAACCGAGAAAAGCTGAGCTGGCAAATCTGCCTACACCCCTTTCATTGTTTTCTTTTACAGTTGAAAGTCTTTTGTCTGAGGCAACATCACTAATCATCTGCGTTCACGACAATGTTAAAAACAAAAGACAGCACAAACTTGTAAAAAAAATCAGCATCACTACTCCTCCTCCCGTACAAAAATATGAAATATCAAATATCCAATGATGGCTTCATTTTAAAATACTTTTATGTGAACTGCAACACATATGTACATTACACTGGCAATAACGATGCAAACATGCACGACTATTTCTGTTTCAGTCTGTTTTCCTTCATCCACTGAATGCGTCTGTTTCTTATTCAAGCCTCGACAATGCGTCAGCAATCATGTTTGCTCATTCTGGCACATACACAACTTTCAAATTGAATGCCTGTGAGAAGGAGCTCGAACCAAAACGTCTGGAATTTTTGTCCTTACATTTCTCCACAAACTTCAATGGGTCATGATCAATTTATATGATTAACTGAGACACGTTACTGGGAACATAAAGGTTGAAACGTTTCAACGCCAAAAACAAGCGCGAAGTCTCCTTCTCCATTGTCCAATATTTCTGCTGATGCATTTTCAATCTGCTGCTGAAATACCTGGTCAGTCTTTCTACCTTCTCGTTTTCTTCCTGGAAGGTCACAGTACGAACATTAAGATCACTCGCCACTTTGAATGGCTTTGTGTAATTAGTCATGGAGTGAAACCCGTCCAAACAAACAAATATCGCAACCCCATCTAGTCCCACCTGCCAGCACCGGACCCGTATCTCTCCAAACCCTGACTATTCATATACCCATCCAAATGCTTCGTGAATGTTGCAATTGTACCAGCCTGAAACACTTCCTCCGGCAGCTCATTCCATGCATGTATCACCCATTTCGTAAAACCTTGCCTCTTAGATGTCTTTTATATCTTTCCGCTCTCACCCTCAACCTATACCCTTTAGTTCTGTACTCGCTGATCCCAGGGAAAAGACTTGGTCAATATATCCTATCCCTGCCCCTAATGATTTCTTTTAACTCTCAGTAAGGTAACCCCTCAACGTCTGACGCTCCAGGGAAAACAGCCCTTGCCTGTTCAGCTTCTCCCGACAGTTCAAATCCTCCAACCCTGGCAACATCCTTGGTAAACTTAACTGAACACTTTCATGTTTCACAGCATCTTTCCGATAGGAAGGAGACCACAATTGCACACAATATTCCAACAATAGCCTAACCAATGTCCTGTCCAGCCGCAATATGACATCTTAACTCCCGTACTCAATATTCTGACCAATAAAAGAAAGCACACCAAAAACAATGCTCCCCCACCAACCTCTGTCTTCTGCTTGGAGCCGGTTCTATATTCAAATTGCTAGTTCAGCCTGTGTTCCGTGAGATCTCACATTGCTAACCACTCTCCCATGGGGAATCTTGTTCAAACGCATTACTGAAGACCTTTTAGATCACATCTGCCAATCTGCCCTCACCAATCCTCTTTGTTACATCTTCAAAACGCTCAATCAAGTTTGGGAGACATGGTTTCCGACGCACAAAGCAATGCTAACTATCCCTAATCAGGCCTCTCCTTTCCAAAACATGTCGATCCTCTCCATCAGGATGCCCTCCAACAACTTGCCCACCACCGACTTCAGGCTCAATGGCCGAAAGTTCCCTGGCTTGTCTTACCACGCTTCTTTAATGGTGGCACAACTTTAGCCAATCTCCAGTCTTCTGGAACCTCACCTGTGACTTTTGATTTTGCAAATATCTCAGCAAGAGGCCCAGCAATCACTTCACTAGTTTGCCACAGAGTTCTGGGCTTCACCTGATCAGGACCTGGGAATTTCTCCACCTTTTTGCGTTTCAAGACATCCAGCATATTCTCCTCTGTAATATGGACACTTTGAAAGGAGTCACCATCTGTTTCCCTACATTCTATAACTTCCATCCATTTTTTCACAGTAAATACTCATGCAAAATACTCGTTTATTATCTTCCCCATTTTCTACAGCTCCACGCTCCCTGCTGCTCATTAAGGGACCAATTCTCACCCAAGTTACCCTTTGTACTTAATGCATTTGTATAAACAATGTCTTCTCCTTAATTCTATTTGCCACAGCTATTTCATGTCCCTTTATGCACTCCTGATTTCCCTCTTAAGTATACTCTTACTGCCATTATACTCTTCTAAGGATCCACTCGACCTATATTGTCGATACCTTACATAGACTTTTTACTTTTTGTGAACCAAAATCAATTTCTTTCGTCATTCAGCATTCTCGGTACCTGCCAGCCTTTCCTTTCACCCTAAAAGGAATCTATATTCTCTGGATTCTCGTGATCTCATTCCTGCAAGCTTCCCATTTTCCACCTGTCCTTTTATCTGCGAACATCTGCCCCCAATCAGCTTTTGAAAATTTTGCCTAATACCGACAGTACAGTCCATTCTCCATTTTAGAAATTCAACTTTTAGACCTGGTCTATCCTTTTTCATCACTATCTTAAATCTAATAGAATTGTGGTCGCTGGCCCCAAAGTGCTCCCCCATTGACACCTCAGTCACCTGCCCTGCCTTATTTCCCAAGTATAGGTCAAGTTTTGCATCTTCACTCGTAGGTGCATCCACATACTGAATCAGAAAATTTTCGTTTACACACTTAACAAATTCCTCTCCGTCTAAACCTTAACAGTATGGCCCTCCCAGTCTATGTTTAGAAAGTTAAAATTCCCTACCATAGCCACCCTATTATTCTTAAAATAGCTCACATCTTCTTCCAAGTTTGTTTCTCAATTTCCCTCTCACTAGTCTATAATACAATCGCTATAAGGTGATCATCCCTTTCTTGTTTCACAGTTCTACCCAAATAACTTCCCTGGATGTATTTCCAGGAATATCCTCCCTCAGCACAGATGTAATGCTATCCCCAATCAAAAACGCCGCTCCCCTCCTCTGTTGAATCCCTTTCTTTCCTTCCTCGAGCATTTTTATTTTGAAACATGAAGCTGCCAGGCCTGCTCACCCCTGAGCCATGTTTCTGTAATTGCTATGATATCCAGGTCCCATGTTCCTAAAATTTTGCATGGCTAATACTGTGACAAAGGTGAACACAACTTTCAGGCTGGCAAATGACTTCTGACGGTTGGCTGTAAATTAAAATTTCTTATCTTTCTTCTGTAATTCCGTGAGTGGGGCATACATATTATTAACATTTGGTACGATTTTCCATATATCAGCCAATACAACAATAATAACTCCTTCATATCATTTCCGTTTTCTTTTGAAGGTAACTCAATAATTTAACCCAATATTTGACAACTTCTTCATTGTCCAATTGAATGTGTGGAATGTACAATTCAGAATTCCTCTGAACTTGTTTCTTCACTCTGTGTTATTTTCAATATCACAGTCTCCATTGGCTTTCCTCGAATTGACTTTTCTTATAATTCGGCGCTAAAACATTCTGCTAATTAAACAAGAGACACAGAAAAGCTGAGATCGTCTCGTAATCTTTTAAAGTATGAGTGACAGAGTAGTCGGCAAATTCTACTATTTACCAAAAATACCTTAAAGTCTAAAAGTCAATATGAAACAACTATTTACAACCCTGAGCCTCCTCTATCTTAAAGATTGTTTATCTACCTCTCACTCAATAACAATGGACTGATCGAATAAAGCCTGTATTAAGTTTAAATCAACTTACATTTCAAAAGCAGACAGTGGCTGTCCTCTCCGCCGTCAATTTTTCTCCGTTTGTAGACCTCCATTGGTTGTCTTCAGTCTTATGTAACAAAGAAGTTTCACATTAAAAATGTGCATTTTACAGAGAATGTAGTGAATAGCAGTGTTTCAGTTGCATTTGGCGCTCTTTCTGACCAACGGTCCAATCTTCCTTTTTTCATACCCCAAACATCGGATCATCTCATTGGTTCAATGATGTCAAACAAGCAAATTTTAAATTCGATTGGGTTTTCGTATCCTAAGGCATAATTTAAACTCATTGATGAAATTCAGATGTTGGTCAAAAGAACTGAGATATCCAGTTTTTGGCCAACGTTACATATTTTCAATTTTCCATGACAGAATGAGGCTGCAAGTCAGTAACATGACAGTTGCCTGCAAACTTGCACTGTCAAAATTGTTTTCACTGTCTCTTAATGATACAGGAATCGCCTTCAACTTTTTTACAGTAGTCACATGACACACGTTGTGAAAGACTCTCTGTGAAGTTCTTATCAAATCGTTCACCTCACTCATAATCCTTTCGCCTTGGTAAGGTGCACTAAACGTTGCTTTAAAAGGTGAACCCATCACTAAAAGTAACCCTACACCTTATCGTCGACCGCAAAATTGTGAGTTTTTGATTGCTTATACGTTTCTCGTTTTATTGAGTGCTGTGATCATTTTAAATGCTGTCTAGCTAACTCCCCGACTCTACTTAATCATTCCTGAAAATCTGACACATAGTCCAAATATGTGGTCTCTGAATTCTGAATTATCAACATCTGCTTAATCAATTTCAATGGTCCTCTCAATTTTTATCCACAAACTGATTCAAATTGAGTGCATTTGGTCAAGTCATTTGGTGCTTCTCAGATCACAAAAGGTAGAAATCACAGTCATCTCATTCGTCTTGACGATAAAACCTCAGCATTGTCTTTAATATCTGACGCCAATTTTCGTCTTCTTTTTGCGATTTTGGATGTTGTGCAGTGGATTTCAATTCTTTTATTACTAAACTGTCCATACTTCCTTGAATAATATTGATGTAAATTTTGTCACTTGTTCTGATTTTATTTCTGTGAGTAATCCATATCTTGTGAAAAAATTGAGTAACTCCTGTTTTGTACAAGGCAGAACTCTTACAATACTTCAAGAAGTTTGCCAGACCATAACTTTGCTCGTTGTTTTAAGCAACTTTAAAATCAGTATTCCAGGACAGAATCAGTTCGTCAAACCACTTAGTTTTCAGTAAAATCAAATTTACTGACAAGATTCCTGAATGAAGCGCAAAGAATGGAAAATAGATTCCTAAATAACCTGTCCTCCCTGAAAACGCAACAGACTATCCGAACTTAATAATGCTGTGACAGATATTGCAACAATTCACATAAATATCTCTTGGCACAAAAGGGAAAATGAAACAAAGTCTGATTGCATCAAAGTCAGAGAGAGAGAATACCAACCAGTACCTGCTTCTGTGAGTCCAGCAGCCTTTCTATACACGACGGCTCAAAAAAACACAAACCAGACAAACAGTGATATGGGAGAATTGGCCACTCCCCTTTTATTGCGCAACTGTTGATTTTAACTTGAAAGGCTTCTGCCTGAGGCAGTATCTGTTAGGTGTTATCAAACTGGTTTAAAACCTTTCACCCTCGAGTTCTTCAGAGTCGGGATGTTGTTTGCGGCCTCTCTGAAGAAAAATCAAGCACTCCATAACCTTGTTAAAGGAACAGCTTCGTCACACCTCCCCATTTAAAAAGTAGTGAACGATCAATATCCAAGGATGACTTAATTTAAAACGCATTAAAAATTGTTGGTACTGCAAAACACTAATTTTCATTGCATTGAATGCAAATGTACAAACATGCACAACCATACATCGTTTCAATCTGTCGTATTCCTGCCGCCAAATGCTGCCATTTCACATTCGCGTCTCGACAATGAATCAGCAGTCATGTTTTCGCTTTCTGCCACACGCACATTTTTCAAATTGAATTGCAATGACAACAAGCTCCATCTAAACAGACTGTTTTGTTTTGTCCTTAACTGTCTCCAAAGACCTCAATGGGTTATGATCAGTTTCGATGATTGTCTCAGATATGTTGCTGATAACATCAACACTGATATGCTGTAATTTCACCATCTCGCCCAAAGACTCCTTCTCAACTGTCGAATATATTTGCTGATGAAATTTGAACTTCCTCGAGAAATACCCGATAAGACTCTGTACCTTCTCATCATCTTCTTGCAAGAGCACCACACCGACACTTGCCTCAATAGACAACTTGAATGGCGTTGCCGAATTAGATTTGGCGAGTATCAGGGGAGAAGTTAATACTTTCTGGCTGTGAAGCACCTTGTGATAGTCTGCTGTCCACGAAAACGTCTTGCCTTTCCTTCGCAATTCAGTGAGTGGAGTAGCCACACTGCGAAAATGTGGGACAGATTTTCGATAAATTTCACGCAATCCCAGGAACCATAGTACTGCTGTTTTTGTCAACGGTCTGGGAATGTGTCCGTGTCGAATAACATGGCACAGGAAGATAACTTGGGCTTTGGCAAATGCCCTTACCATAAGGTTTATCAACAAACATGCCTTCCGAAGTCGATCAAACAAGTCTGATAAATGTTGCATATGTTCCTTCCATCTGTGACTAAAGATCACCAGGTATAAATATGATTGACACAGTTGGATAACCTGGCAACCTTATTCGTCTCTGAAATGTGGCTGGCGCGTTTTTTCCATATCAAGTTGCATGTCTTTAACTTAATAAAATCCAGTCAGCATTAGAAAAGCCGAACTGCCTTTGCACTTTATGACAAAGTCACCGACCAGTATCCTTTGAGCAAGTCCAACTTAAAAATACAGGTTGCTTGACCCAACTTCTCAACACAGCCTTCCAAACATAGAATCAGATATGCATCAGTCCTTGTAAATGCGTTTAATTTGTGATAGTCCACACATGACCATTGGGTGCCATCTGGTTTTGGCACTATTACTATGGGTTAGTTCCAGTAACTGTGACTGACATCGATATGTTATCTCAGAACATGCATCCAACCTCCGTTTGGACTTATGCCAACTTGAGAGGGTCATGCCAATAATGATGTTGTTTTATTGGAACAGCATCTCCGATTTCAACATCGTTCACAATTAGGTCAAAGCTTTCCAGCTTCTTTCGACTTGGCTCCCCATGTAATATTAACAACTCGTTTCGGTCATTTCGATTTTCTTCCGAAAGTTAACTCAATAAACTTCCCCATTCTCAAATTTAATTTGAGTAATGAGAAATTCACATTCATATGAATTTGATTCTTCCCACTCTGTTGTAATCAATCACGCATTCTCCTCGTGCTGTCCTTCCCTGCCAAAATACCTTCAAAGCAGATGCACATGGCACACTCTGTGAGACTTCTTTCTGTCTGGAGTCCCTATCATAGTTCACCTCACTCAATTTACTTTCAACTTGAAAAGGTCCACCAAACCTTGCTTTTAAAGATTCAAGTATCACTTGAAGTGACACTAATATCATATTGCCGATATTGAAATTTGATTTTTATTTAGTTATTGCCTGCTTCGTGTTTCATTGCATGCTGTGATATCTTTAAATGTTGTGTAGCCAAGTTCCAATTTCTCTTTAATCGTGCCTTAAAATGTGACACAAAGTGAATTATGTGGTCTCTCATTTTTGACTTACTAATTTCTCAATCGTTTTTAACTGTCCTCTCACTTCAGACACAAAACCGAATTGAATTATACTGAATTTGGTTGAATCAATTCGTACGATTCTGATCTCAAACAGCACAATATTCCCTTATTCTAATCATCTGCATAATCTTGACGATGTGCCCTCAACATGGTCTTTCTGTCTGATGCCACCTTTCCAGAGCTCACTGCGATTCTGAATGGTATGCAACAGATTTGAATTCTTTTAAACCACTGCTTCGATGACTTCCTTGAATACTTTTGATGCGAGCTTTGACCCTTGATCTGGCTGTATCTCTCACAGTCGTCCATATCTCGTTAAACATTTGAGTATTTCCTCTATAATCCTTTTAGCTGTGATATTACAGAATGGAACATCCTATGGAATTCTAGTGGATAGAGACACTAGAGATAACAACGACTGATTCCAACTTTTAGTTTGATGCAGGAGACCTACACAATCAATTAATATTCTTCTAAAAGGTTACTCAAATGCAGGAAAATGTATTAAAGGTGCAGGTTTTATCACCGCTTGTGGTTTTCAAATTACTCGACAGGTATGACATGTCTGGCAAAACTCAACGACATCCTTGTACAGTCCTGGCCCGTAACATGTTTTGGATTTTAGCTTGTATTTTCCTCACTCTGAAATGACTTCCAAATGGTTGTTCATTCGTCATTCGTAACACTTCCTTTCTATACCCCACTGGCATTACTATTTGATGAATTTCTGCCCTTTTTCCATTTGCCAGAATATTTGACTCTCAATGTTTCCTCATTAAGCCATCAATTAAGGATGATAACATTCAAGGATACATTCAGATTCCTTCTCTGTGTCTGCCGTTTTATACAATTGCTTTAAAACTTCATCTTTGTGCTGTAACTCAATTAATTTATCTGAGTTAATGATGTCTGCATTGTAATCTGTCTGCTCCGGGTTTATCTCAAAAATCTGATAAAACATAATCTCTGCTACTTCCATTCCAACTTTCTTACTGGTAATCTTTGATCTCGCCTGTTTAAACTGATGAGTTTGTGACCTCGTTATCACATAGGCAGGAAAATGTCCAGGACATGTGACCTGCAATAGTTAAATTGCCTGAGTAACCACTGGCTTTTTGACCATACTAGGAAGCAATCCTACCAGTAAAGGAACTGTATCATTAGAAAGGACAAATTATATTCCTGGAGCTGCGAGTTTATCCACTTCTCCAACCACAAATTCTTCACTCTTCATCTGACACTCTAACGTCATTTTACACACATTGAAATCGTTCTGCCTAAAACAGTATGTGTCGGCTGTTACCAAACTGGCGCTAAAACCCTTCAGTCTTCATTTTTCCAGAGTCTGTGTAGTTTATGACCTCACTGAAGAAGAAAGCAAGGACTACATAACCTTGTTAAAGGAGTAGCTTCGTCACACTCCACAGGGAAATAAAGCTGCAGGTTTCATAAGACATTTTTCATGTCTGGCAAAATTCAACGACATCCTTGTGCAATCTAGTCCTGTAAAACTGTTTCTGTGTATTTGTTTGTGGTGATTATTACCCGTAAATGTCCCGTTATGGTAGTTAACGCAGTACACCCATTTCTGTAATCCACTCTCAATGCGACTTAAGGAACATGTGTCCATTTCTTCTCTGCTTGGATACGTGATGTTCTCCCTCTCCTCATAGAAATATCATTTTTTAAGATCGCCCTACACCAGGATGCATAGAACATACAGAACATAGAACATTGCAGCACAGTACAGGCCCTTCGCCCTCGATTTTGCGCTTACCTGTCATAGCAATCTGAAGCTAATCTAACATCCACTATTCCATGTACATCGATTTAGATTTAAATACATTCGCTTTTTGATACAATTTCTCTGGGTTCTCATCATTCTGCTGTAATTCAGCTAATTTCTATGAAAAGATGATGTCATCGAACTGCTCCTGTTTTGCGTCAACCAGTTGATCAAATCAGATCTCTGCTAATTTAATTTCAACTTTCATTCCCGTACTCTGTCATCCCTCTTGTTTCAACTCGTGACTTTGTGACCTCGTTACCACACAGTCCGGAGAAATTCCAGGATATGTGTCCTACATTAGCTTTGTTTCCTGAGTTTCTACTGGCTTTTCAAACACAGTTGACAGCAATCTCACCTGTGAATGAGCTATCGTATTTTTAAGGTCAAATAATATTGCTGGATCTGACACTTTGTCCAATACTTCTACAACAACCTCTTCACTCTGAACTGGGCAATGCCACCACACTTGACATAATTGAGCACTTTTCATCTCACCGTGAATGCCTATTACTCACATATTTTCTATAATATTTGTTCAAAGATACATTTCCTTATCTTTCATAGAGGATACTGTAACTCTTAAAATTTAAATCTTTTTACCTGCTGCACCTGGCTGAAGTGAGTTAACTTTATTTTTGCAGGGATATCTTTTAAGAAGATCTGGCATTTCCTCCTTAACCAACATCCAAACATTTTGTTCATTCTGGTGCAGATTTCTAGCATCCGATGATGTTCCACAAAATTCACTGACTTCTCGTATTTTCCTGCATCTGGCTTCCCAGTGCCTTTCGCTAACCATCAACAGTGTGATTTCATGTGGCCTACTTTATTTCGAAGATAACACCGGAGCTTATTAACTTCTCTTTCTCCTTCAAGGGTTTCACTTTCATCTTCTGCTCCGTTATCTGCATGGTCTTCACCGAGATCGACTTTTTCCATTCCACGTGAGGATTTCTCTTTTCCCCAATTTCTAATCCTCACGGTTTGAAACAGATTTTGGAAGCCAATGTTTGATTTATGAACCGGTAAATAATTATGATGCATTTCAACTGTTAATTTTGCCATTTTAACTCCCTGTCCTTACACATGAGTTCTGATTACTTCAGTAAGTTAATTTATGAATTCGTCCGAAATAATCGTTTCTCTAAGAATGTCATCGATTTGTTTAATTTTTAATGATCTCATCCGCCGTTTAAAATTGCTTTGCTTGGTCCTTTCAAATTCAATGCAGGTTTGACCAGGGCCTCTCCTTCGATTCCTGAATCGTTATCTGTAGGATTCTGTCAAGAGCTCATATGCACCGAAAATGTCTTTCTTCACTGCCTCACATACACCAATGTCATGTAAAGCACTTCCACATCTTTCCATCAAATTTCGGCAAAGCGTACAAACAAAATCCACCGGTTCTATAGTAACCATCTGTTGCACATCCTCACTCTCTTCCTGACTAAGCTTACCTTCAGCCTTCATCTCCAACCATTAAGCCTGATTTCGATCTGTCAATTCCTGAAGTTCCAACTCCCGCTCTTCCTTCTTTTCTTCTCCCTCTATCTTTCTCTTTCTTGCTCTCTCATCTTTCTCTCTTTCTCACTCCTTTTCTTTTTGTTCTGTAATATCGATTCGTTCTTTTAGTCTTTTCTTTAGTTTTTAATCGTAATTACAACAGTGTCTTTATTTTTGTCCTTTTCTTTTCTTTTACTGCTAAATAAAGCAACTCATTTTTAATTGAACTGTAGTAACCTCGAAAGGGTCTGATGACATTTCCAGCATATATAAGTGCTGAGCTATTGCTCTAATGATCTCTCCTTTCCTCATGGAAGGAGATAGGTACAATTTCAAATGACTGCTAATTCCAGCAGCTTTTCTGTGTTTAACTTCTGTAAATCTCCGAAAATCAACTTCTTCCACTCCCATAAAACATTTCGTGATTGAATAAGCCATTGTTTTCCCACACACTATTTAATCCAGGCGAAACTAACACCCACAACTCGATGCCTTTGAGTCCAGCAAATGCAACCCCAAATCATAAACATACAACAAATCCCGGAAGATCACTCAATCTTTTATGGATCATACAAGAGCCCCACAAAATATTTAAAGAAGGCAGACCAGATCCTAACATTGCTAATCCTGATGTAGCTGGTTAAAACCGCTCAGTTGTAAACAAATTAGAACTTATTCAGTGAGTCCCTCATTCTCATTCACTCGCCCTCTCAAATGTGTACACACACATGCCCTCGCACACCACATTCAGTCATTCACACATACATATACCGTTACACACGTACAAGAGAGTGTTTAACGTTCCCAGCACCTGGATTTCACCACTTTCAAAGAGTCATAGAGTCAGAGAGATCTACAACATGGAAACAGACCCTTTGATCCAACCGTCCATGCCGACCAGATATCCCAAACCAGTCTAGTCCCACCTTCCAGCACCTGGACCGTATCCCTCCAAACCCTTCCTCTTCATATACCCATCTAAATGCCTCTTAAATGTTGCAAATGTATTAGTCTCCACCACATCGTCTGCCAGCTCATTCCATACACGTACCACCCTCTGCGGGAAAATGATGCCCCTTAGGTCTCTTTTATATCTTTCCCCTCTCACACTCAACCTATGCCCTCTAGCTCTGGACTCCCCGGGCCCAGGGAAAAGGCTTTGCATATTCATCCTATCCATGCCCCTCATAATTTTGTAAACTTCTATAAGGTTACGCCTCAGCCTCCGACGTTCTAGGGAAGACAGCCCTAGCCTGTTCAGCCTCTCCTGTAGCTCAGATCTTCCAACCCTCGCAACGTCATTGTAAATCTTTTCTGAACCCTTTCAAGTTTCACAACATCTTTCTGATGGGAAGGAGACCAGAATTGCACGCAATATTCCAACAGTGGTCTAACCAATGTCCTGTACAACCGAAACATGACCTCACAACTCCTGTAGTCAATACTATGACCAAGAAAGGAAAGCATACCAAACGCCACCTTCACTATCCTATCTGCCTGCGACTCCACTTTCAAGGAGCTAGAACCTTCACTCCAAGGTCTGTTCATTCACAAACACTCCCTTGGACGTTACCATTAAGTGTATAAGTCCTGCTAAGATATGCTTTCCCAAAATGCAGCACCTTGCACTTATCTGAATTAAACTCCATCTGCCGCTTTTCATACCATTGGCCCATCTGGTCCAGATCCTGTTGTAATCTGAGGTAACCCTCTTCGCTGACCACTACACCTCCAATTTTTGTGTCATCCGCGAACTTACTAACTGTACCTCCTATGCTCGCATACAAATCATTTATTTTAATAACAAAAAGTAGAGGACCCAGCAGCGATCGTTGTGGCACTCCACTGGTTAAAGGTCTCCAGTCTGAAAAACAGCCCTCCACCACCTGTCTTCTATCCATGAGCCAGTTCTGTATCTAAATGGCTGGTTCTCCCTGTATTCCATGCGATCTAACCTTGTTAATCAGTCTCCCATGGGAAACCTTATAGAACGCCATACTGAAGTCCATAAAGATTGCATCTACTGCTCTGCCCTCATCATTCTTCTTTTTTATTTCTTCAAAAAATTCAATCAATTTTGTGAGACATGATTTCCCACGCACAAAGCCATATTGACTTTCCTGAATCAGTCCTTGCCTTTCCAAATACATGTACATCCTGTCCCTCAGGATTCCCTGAACAACTTGCCCACCGCTGTTTTCACGTAAATATTAAAATATCCCCCAGAACTTGGTATTGGAATAGGACCAAACACTCTCTCTTTCTGAGCCTGTCGGACTGATGATGGTTCTGTTCTCTGTATCTCTGTGAGTGACATTGTACCTACTGTGTGTGAGAAGGAACTGCCTGCGTTGCTCCTTGTATCTCCAGTAGAACATGGAACAAAGAGCAGGAGGGAAAGTCTCTGATAGGTTGGAGGGCTGAGAGACTTAGATGACACAGTGACAATAAGGACCACGAGGTGGAAAGACTGATTTGCGGCGAAATGGGAGAAGAGAAGAAACAAAAAAAGGGGCGTGAATGACATGATCCTCACAAACCGTCATCTGACAGCAATCATAATGAGACTCTGGTAAGAAAGTGAGATATTCTGTCAAAACACCATCGTTATCTGCAGAATCCACTTTTACTGTCAGATTCTGAATGAATTCTGTCTGGTACCTCATCATTTACTCGCCTATGACTGGTTACTCTCAGGTGGTAAACATATTGTTTCTGTAAACGGACCTGGATTGAAGCAGCCTATTAATTGGTTTAAGAGAAATTCCGATTTAACCCCGATGCAGTGGGAAATATCCTCTCTGTGATGAACCCTTGCCTTCAGGAGACTGTTATATTGGGCGATTTCTGAATTAAACAAAGCTCACTGTGTTTGGCTCTGATGTGTAAAATTTCTGGAGGTGGAACCCCTTCCAAATACGCATTGGAAGGTTACAGAGAGAGCTTATGGTGTATGGGCTGGAGGAGGTTACAGAGGTAGGGAGGGATGCAGGGGCTGGAGGGGTTTACATACATAAGGAGTGTGTCGTGTGAGGTGCAGGACCTGGAGGAAGATACACAGATAGCGAAAGTTGCAGTCACTGTAGGAGGTTAGGCAGACATGAAGAGGTTTAGGGACTGGAGGATGTTATAGTGGTAGAGAGTGATGTAGCGACTGGAGGAGTTGACAGAGAAATTGAGTGGAGCAGGGGCTGGAGGTGATTGTAGAGATAGGCAGGGCTGTATGGACTGGAGGATGTTAAAGAGATAGAGAGGGTTGCATGAGTTGGAGGATGGTATAGACATCGTGATGAGTCTGGAAGACTCAGACTGGTAGAGGTCATTGAGATAAGGAGTGGTGTCGGGTCTGAAGTGATTTTCAGATATATAGATGGGCTTAAGAGCTGCAGGAGGTTGCAGTGATAGGAAGGCGTGTGGTGCTGGAAGAAGGTTTCAGACAAAGTTAAATTTGGTAACTGAAGTGACGTTGTTCGCTGTTAACCTGAAATGCTCGCTCTGAATTCTCTCCAGAGATGCTGCCCGACCGGCTGAGCTTTTCCAGAAATTTCTGTTTTGTTATTCCAGACTGTGTCTGTCCGCGGTGGGATACTATGCAAAAGCAGCACAATGTGAGACCGGGATTCCTCAATCACGGGAACCTGTGGCTAAACCTCTGACCTCTCAAGTAAATGCACAACACAATTATTTATTTCTGCTGCTTGGCATGTTTTAATGGACATTTGGTTTTTAATTATTTACAACATATTTGCATGAAAAAGTAATTGAAACGCTGTCTCAAAACGATGCGTGTTATTGTTGTGCCTTGTTCACGTCTCCCTGAAATCTTCTCAGTGTCCCTTGCATGGAAAGAACCATTTAATGTGTGATCAGGTTGGAGATGCCAGCACTACCCTCGGCCTGTTACCGTTGCAACAAGCTGCTTCAGGAATACAAATCTTAATTGAAATGAGAATATTTTGGATTGACTGAATATTTTTTGTATTTAAGTGATTGATTCATTTGGGTAAAGAGATATTTGAGCATGTTCTCCAGCTGCTGTATAATTTTGTCTGTGTCGCAACAGAAATTGTGCTGTTTGTACAGCAACGAACAAGCTTCAGCATGAAGAGGAATTCCAACAAAATCTCATGCAGATAAACAGGCCGAACACAGAAATGTAACTTTTGGTTCCACAAAGAACATAACCATAGACACTGACCCTGACAAGATGAAATTTGTTAACATCTATCCCCAGATCATCGACTGCTCGCTGAGATGTTGGATTCATTAACCTCCTTGCATGACATAATAATAAGGTCCAGGGCAGTGTTGCTGAACAAAGTGACTTTGGAATGCAGGTTCATAGTTCCTTGATGGTTGGAGTCGGAGATAAATGGGATAGTGAAGTTGTCATTTGGCATGCTTTCCTTTGTAAGTCAGAGCATGGAGTATAGGAGTTGAAAGGTCATGTTGCGGCTGGATAGGACATTATTTGGAGGTACCAGGTTTGGACTGGGCTGCAAAAGTAAAAATAAAACACTCAGCACCAGGTTATACTCCAACAGGTTTACTTGGAAGTACTAGCTTTCCGAGCGCAGATTCCTCATCAGGTCGTTGTGGAGTATATGATCCTAAGACCGTAAGGCTTTAAATGCTGTATCTTATGATCTTATACTCCACAATTACCTGATGATGGAGCAGCACTCCTAAAGCTAGTGCTTCCAAAAAAACTCGTTGAACTGTAACCTGGCACTGGACAGAGATTATGACACTTTTGCGATGTTGTGTGCAATGGTGGTCTCTGTCCACTTGGAAAAATGTTGTGAAAAATGAAAGGGCTCGGAAAACATTTGCAACGATGCTGTCAAGGTTGGAGGGTTAAGCTACAGAGTAAAGCTGAATCAACTGGGACTATTTTTCGTGGAATTTCAGAGGTTGAGGGGTGACCCTACAGTGGAGCATTGATAGGGTAAATAGAAAAGGTCTTATCCCCGGGGTGAGTGAGAACAGAACTCGAGTGCATATTGTGATGCTGAGGGGCGAAGATTTAAAAGGGATCCAAGGGGCAACGTTTTCACGAAAAGGGTGTTGAGTTGATGGAATGACCTTCCAGAGGAAGTGGTGGAGGCAGGTACAATTTCAGCATTTAAACTGAATCTACTTGTGTATCTGAAGAGGAAGGATTTGAGTGATATGGGTGAAGTGATGGCAAATGGGCCGACATTCGTTTCGGAATCTGGTCAGCATTGACGAGTTGGATGGAAGGGACTGTTTCCATGCTGGACACTTATACGACCCTGTCACTTTGTGATACCCGAGAGCAAGGTCACATATTCAGAGGATTTGATAATTTTACCGAAAAAAAAGTGATTGTACAGTGAATGGGAAGTCCAATGGAGGCTGACACTGCATTGCTCTCAACACAAGAGACACAGGCAAAGAGACAGAATTGGAGATTTTTGTTCAATCACTTATAATTCATTCAAATTGTGTCCCATTGAAGGCACAGCTATTCACACACACACATTGACACACACACACACACACACAGATAGAAATAAATGTTCAGAGATCAGCTCACAGACATTCTGAACATTTTGCAATTCCCCACACTCCTGGCTTAACACTTGTATTTCCACCTTCCTTCATTCTGATGCAAATACATTAGCTGGAACAGTTCATTCTTTTTGTTTGGTCCTTTTCCCTCTGAAGTATATTCAGCATAGTATGGTCGCTAACATATAGTGTTCACTGAGAGATTTATGAGATTGCCAGACAGCGAAACATCTGTGTAACCAGCATACAAACTGTGTATCCTCGACATAGCAAATGAGATAAACGGGGAATACATGTTCAACGGCGATTGTTGACACCTTCATATCTTGAGCAGTTTACTCCTGTGGGAAATTCGAACCAGTTTGAGGAAAAGAGATGTTGAATTATAACGACATCAACATACAGTCAGAGATGTACTATGGAAACAAACCTTCAATCAAACTTGTCCACGCTAATCACATATCCTGAACGAGTCTAAGCCCATTTGCCAGCATTTGATCGCAAACCCTCTAAAGCCTTGGTCCTCATATACACATCGAAATACTTTTTAATCATTATAGTTATACCTTCTTCGACCACTTTCGCAGGCAGCTCATTCCAAACACATCTTCTGCTTCAAACTGCTGCCCCTTCAGTAACTTTGTTTTTCCTCCCTCACTTTAAACTTATATCCTCTTGATTTTGACTCCCCACCCCAGGAAAAGACCTTGTCTCTTCACTACACCAATGACCCTCATGTTTTTGTTGACCTCTACAAGGGTACACAGCAGCTTCTGACAATCCAGGGAAAAAAAAGCCCCACCCAATTCAGCCTCTCCTTCCAGCTCAATCTCTCCAAACTTGGCAACATACTTAAAAATCATGTTTTTTACCTTATAATTTTTTCAGAACTTCCTTCCTATAGCATGGAGAACAGAACTGCATGCTGTAATCCAAAAGTGGCTTAACCAATGTCCCTTACAGCTGTAACATGATCTCCCAAACTGTATACGTTATGCACTGACCAATAAAAGAAATCATACCAAACACCTTCTTTGCTAACCTCTTTATCTGCGAGTACACTTTCAAGAAACTATGCAATTGCAACCGAATGTATATTTGGTCAGTAACGCTCCCCATGAGCGTCCCATTAATTGTATAATTCATGTGCTGAATTGCCTTTCCAAAGTTCAGCAGTTCACAATCATCTAAATTAAGCCCCATCTGTCACGTCTGGGCCCATTGGCCCACCTGATCAAGATTCGGTTGTGCTCTGAGCGCGCTTTCTTTGCTGTCGACTATACCTTGAATTAAAGTGTATTTCTCAGCTCCATATCAAATTCATAATTCTGTTGAAAAATGTGTTTGATAGCTGTAATTTATTAAGCCCAACTTCATTTTCTAAAACTCTTACTGTTAACCAGTTTTCCATGTGCATAAAGTACACTTGATCAGCTAACATTGTATACACAGAAACAAAGTTAACGTTTCCAGTCCATCAACTGAATTATTTTCATTGCTGGATATTTCACGGTGTGCTTCAACTGGTCTCTGAAATTTCTCTGTTTCACCACATAAATGAATGCGTTTGTGCAGCAATTTAAGTCCCGCAGCATATATCCAACTTGTTGAATGAGAGAAGCAGCACCAGAATTCAAGGAATAAGCAACATTAAAAAAACTTAAGACAAAAACCAACCAGAGAAGTATGAAGCTGGCACATATGGCAAAGAGTAAATCCAAGGAATTTTGTCTGCTCTCCATATCTGGATCATTGTCTATTTTCCGCTGACGTCTCAGTCCGTTATGCACTTCAATAGCATTGAAGATGTGTCTGACAGTCAGAACATTAATAAAGAGAATAAAAGTTAATTGGAGAAATGGTGTCAAAAATTGTTCAAAATATTGAAAACTTTTCCACCTTGGGTCATTACAATAACTGGATGTGGTATAACAGTAACATGGAACATTGTTGCTGATCGTTCCAGATTTAAATCAAAAGTAGTTGGGAATGCTTTTTAATGCAAAGAAAATGCAGATTGGTGCGAGAACTCTCGTCGACGTTTTCTCTGTGCAATACTCAGTTTTCATCTGATGAACACAAATGGCGACAAATTGATCAAAAGAAAAGGCAACAGCTAACCACACAAAACAATCAATAGCCAAACAGCTCAGGGCATAGATAAGACTCCAAACAGAGTAATGTCCAGGAAACATTGTACAATATAACGTGAAAATTTGAATAATACGGCATAAAAAACAATGAACAGCAGATCAGACGCTGCCATCGTCACCAGATAACGAGTGGTGCATTTAGAAGGACACACCTACCCAAGCCAGGAATGCAACTAGGACGAGAGTAACTGTAAGATAATTTTTTTTTAAAAGTTGCTGATCAAACATTATCTGTGGCTGAAGCCAGACTGTTAGCAATAACAGAAAGAAAATTGTTGTTCCATTTCATCTCATCTTTAACATTTCTGAACCGCACCAGCAAACACTCTCTCTTAATTAATATTTTTGCAAGTTTTAAGATATGAAGGGAAGAACATGTGTAGCAGATTGCTGACAGAAATATGATATTTTCCTCAACATTGTTTTGGGCTCGGCAGTGGTTGATTTCATCTGCTTTATAAGTTATTCAGAGTGAGTGGAGCTTGCAATAAGACCACAACATCCCCACAATGACAACTGGGATGAGCAAAACGAAGAAGGGGAGACATCTAACACGGACATTGATTATAAAATTTCTGTATGCGTTTTCAGGGTTTCCATAGCTCTGATTGCATCCAGAATTGCAAGGTCACGCTGTATGAACCTTTTTCTAAGGGTACTGAATCACTCCACTGTGTCCAAACATTGATATCTGCCACAATATCAATGAACAAATGATCGGCATTGAATCCCTCCCTCGTTTACATGCCTGAACGAGTGACAATCCGATCAATTAAGGTATTTCACAGTGAATCCAACCACCATGGATACTAATCAAAATCAGAAGAATGGCAAAACTTGATACCTGTCCAGATTGTATACCACAGGCTTCACCCAAATTATATCTGTACCTATGCAGTATTGGTCACTTCAAATTTCCGTTTACGTAATCAGACACTTTGTGTGAGGTTCCCAAAACCTGCCAACATGTCTCCGGGCTCAGGCACCAAGATCCTCTCCTAGGTTCTGCCCATAGCGATAGAGATCGCCCTCTCAAACTTGGGGCACACTATGGAGCATTGAAAGCCTCTTGGTTAAAACAGCATTCTCCATGGAGATCACCAGAATGGTGCAGAACAGAGAAAGTCCATGCTGCCTTTTTAGTCTGCCCCGATCCTCCGAGCAGCGCACAACCAATACCCCCCACCCCCACCACCCTCAAGGCCGTGTTTCTTTTTAATCATGACAGGTCAGGATAAGGGTGCAAATTCCACGCAGACAGTTGTTCAAGACTGAAATTAAACTTGGGTGTCTGTTACTAACCGCAGTGCCACCGTTTTCTTACGGATTCAGGTCAATGCTCAAGATTATGGGAGACGATGGCTGAATGGTTTTATAAATATACTGTTAATGCAAATAGTGAGATAATGTTCTGTGAAGCTGCGGTTGACATTCACAATGGCGGATGTTGGTATTTGACTTAAAATAGAAATGTGGCCTGAAGATTCTAATGGTGAACATGAAATGGATATCAATTGTCAGGAAAAGGTAGTCATTCCGATCACTGATATCCTTTAGGGAAGGTGTTCTGTCATCCTTACCTGGTCTGACTTAGATGTGACTCCAGACTCAGAACAATCTGGAAGACTCCTACCTGTCCTCTGCACAACTATGGAAGGCTGGGAAGTGTTGGCCAAGCCAGTGACACCCACATGTTTTTAATGACTAAAAGAAAATGGAGCTGTCCTTGCACAGCCAACTCCCCAGTGCACATGACATTTCCCTTTTTAGACCAGTCCCTTCGTTTAGATACTCCTGTACTGAGAAAATTGTCACAACTATGAAATGATCTCCTCCAAATTTAAAGACAAGGCATTCTCCCTGTGATTCAATGCAGTAGGAAACACCAACGCACCGACCAGTACCCAGCACAGACAACTGTGGCAAATGGAGCTGTCTCTGGCTTTGAGACCAGCAGCAGTTGGGGAATTCATTTGACTCAGTAAAATAAGTTATGAGACGGATAATCTGATGTCATAGCTGATGCCCAAAATTCGGCAGAACCTCAGCAGCAAGCACTCAGCCTTTCGCCTTAAACATTTCTCCTTCTCTCTTCGATGTGGCACATTCTCTTGAACACTAACCACTGCTTATGTTTAGAGGAACGCTCTTGCAGATTAGGGAATTGTGATTATTTTCGAACTTGCACACGGATTGTGAGCATTAGGATCTCGGGAAATGTGCATTCCCCAGCCCGATGTGCTCGTCCTTGCAGTGTTGGACATACACCTTTATGAGCATCTAAATTCTTTGGGGTGGAGATAGGCCACTCTGGTTTTGGATCAGAGTTGCAGAATCTTAACCCAGCAAAAGTGATGGAATGACAATACATTGCCATGTCACAATGAAGTCAGGTTAGAATAGGAAATTTTATGAGGTATCGTTTCTTTGCATCTGCTGCTCTCGTTTTCGTGGTACTGAAGGTCATGGATTTGCACGGTGCTGCTGAAACGGACTCAGAGTGCAACTTTTTTACTTCCTGTGAAAACTATCTTTTGCTCATCACGCATGTTGTTTGTGAAGGGAGTGAGGACTCATTGTGGTGATGTTCACGGCGATGAAGTAGCTGCATGTCCAGTGAATGTTGTACTTAGTGTTACATTTGAGCTGCTGTCAGCCCGATACATGGAGAGAATTCCAACCCACCCGTGAGCTATGCTGTTTGGATGATGCAAATTAATTGTAGAGGCAGGTAGGGTATTTATTGCGGTAGTAATCAGAGTGTCTGATACATTCCAGTGACTACAGCACTTGCACGGTTGGACGAGGTATTTTTCCTGTCAGTGGTTGAGCCACATTGTTGATAGGCATGCATTCAGTGATGGTAATGTCATCGTGAGGCAATGGGAGATTGGCAGATTCTCACTTTTGTCGATGTTCTTTTCCTGGTGCTTGTGTGACACCAATGCTACTTTTCAATACACTTTCCAAGCTGGATGTTGCACTGGGCACGCACCTCTTCATTACCTAATGAGTCATTAATGGTTCTAAACATTGTGCAATCATAAGAAAGCATCTCTCATTTTGAAATTACGGTGGAGGGCACGGATGAGGCATCTACAGAGTTGGTGCCGAGCACATGACCCTGCAGAATTCCGCCGGAGATGTATGACAACTGAGATCACTGCCCTTTAACAGCCAGGATCATCTTCACTTGCACTCAGGATGTAAACGAAGACAGTTGTAATCTCACTGGCCCGAAGTTTTTGAGGGCTCCATGTTGTGAACCTCTGGTCATAATTAATATATTAAAGAGCTGAATAGTTATTTTCAGGAATTAAAGTTTTGCAAAAATAGGCGCAATTAATTAAGAAACTGATAATCAGCGCTTCTCCAAATGAAAGGCAAACAATGCTGAGTTTGGTGCATTGGCGAGTAAACGTGTGGTTGTGTTGGAAGGTCAGAGGTTAAGGTACAAAAAACAAGCAACAATGACAGAGCATGGGCTCTTAGCAGTGTCAGAATATTTGTCGTTATCACACTAAAAGAGAAATGCTCATAATTCTGGTGGTTGGATTTCTGAGCTTTGTTCGTAGCATACAGGCCACAAATGTTCAGAGAGTGTACAGCACTTTGTGATAGAAATGTGGATATAATATTTCCACTTATGAGAAAGATTGCGACAGTAGTTTACTGACATGAAATACTAAATAACAGTTAGAACCCATCGTAATGGGAGAGGCTTCCACAGTATATTAAAAAGTAACATGTTAAATGTTCTGTATGGTTTTCTGTCATTTCTGCTCAACTCGATTGTTAGCCATAGCCATAATTTTGCAGGTACTAAACATTGTTCGAAGTTGAAACAGTCATTTTATTCCCACTCTGGTTAGCATTATTTATTTTATATATTGCCTTAAAACTGACTGATGTACATTCGTCTTCAAAGCCTCCTCCTCCAAAAGAGATTGCAAAACACAAAGCCAAAAGTAGAGGTCTCTGGAAAATTAAATGTGCAAAGATTATGCATTATAGATTTTAAAAATAGTTAGAATAAATCTAATCAGAATCAGACGCGAACCATAATAATATTTCTGGCTCGATATCCATCATTGCTAACGCTCAGATCATAAATTAGTGTAGCCACGGCCCACAACTTGTCCGAACTTGCTCGAAGATAAATTCGTACCAAAATATTATTTGTCTCAACATAATAAGTCTATAGGGAGTTTTATTGAAATAACATTATTGTTCTGCCATTTCCATTTTAGGAAAAATATTACATCTCTTTACCTCCAAGAGGACATTTTCCTTTGTAAACTTCGTAGCAAATATTACCGACCAGTTTACAAAGACTTTCCCATTTGCAATCCAGTGTTTATTTGCAAACTAAGTTAACTGTTTCATCAGTGGATAGAACAGAAATAATGAATATCATGTAAATGAAGCACCACATGGTTTATGCCGCCATAGTCTTCGAACCACTTTGGTCAGGTATTCCATTTCATTCAGTTCCCCACAAACAGGTAAATTCTATCGTCAGGGATACTGCTCCTTGCACAAGGCCACTGGGGTAAGTTGTTCCTCTCCAGTTAGGAACTATCAGTCAGCGTAACTTTACTTTGAGAGATGTTACCAATAACACTATCAAACTGGTGTCTATTGTCCCACTTTGGCTCGAACCCACATTTGGTAAAATTGTATTTGCAAGATGCTCACTGATTCGCATTGTCTCTGCATCTGGGTGATCCTTTTAGATTGTTGGTCCACATGCAAGACATTCATACAGTGAAAGATATTCCCAATAAACTCAATTGGAGTCACGTTTAATCTCCTGCTGTTGCTCCACACTCACGACAATGCTGCCTTTACAGAACATGCATAAAAGCAAGAAGAAGAGGTCAAAAGTTCTATTTGAGCAGTTTCCCACCCTCACTACAACTTTCTAATGATATATTCTCCAAGCAGCATGAAGCCACAGCAATGAAATGGTCCAGTCTGAGGTTTATGATTCCCATTCAGTACAATTCCTCTTTCAGGAATTCCTAGACTCAGAGTGATTTCTGAAGTATGCGACATCCCAGTCAATCACTGGGTAAAGCAGCGGGCCTGTGAGGTACAGATTAAGTTTATTTTTATCTTATTTAAAGAATTACAACATAGAATTAGTTTGGAAATGTTAACTGTGTGCATTGATTTCACACAACTCTAACTCGTACTGGCCACTTCCAGTCTCCAGTAAGTCAAGGGGTAAATGTATCCCTTCTACATAGGACTGGATCAGCATTCAGTCAGCACGCGACATCAGTTAGTCGGATCATTAGGAGAAGCAAAGACTGAACATCAAGAGAAGAATAAAAAAAAGAAGAGAGCCGTCAGAGAATGATAGTGCCAGAGCAGGCTTCATCTTTTGTATTGCATAAACCTCTGTAGGTATGCTAGGAACACTTCCTCTCCGAATCTTCCAAAGTCCTACCGGATGCCAAATGAAATTAATTTGATATCTTGCCACCCAATGAAATTTTCCTTCAGGTGAACCATTTTGGACTGAAACAAGCTGGAAGTTATTGCATCAAAGTGTTTGATCCACTTCGTTTCTCAACTGATGTAAAACGGTGAGCTAAATATGTCCTAGTCAACAGTGTTCATGTCACAGCCCAGACATTTACAATGTATGGAGGAAATGTTCAACTCGGTGTTATTGTTACTGCAAAAAGTTGCCAACTTCCAAGTGTTAGCTGGCAACAATGATTCCCTTCAATACTATCACACTACAACCCTCAACACACATTCCATCCCTCACTGGACAGAAAAGACTGGGTTTACTCAGCATCTAAATTTGAACTCCAATAACCCACCTTGCCTTAGTACAGTGATTCAACTCTCATGAAAGATATCATCCAAGCAGAAAGAGCTAAAAATACTGAACTGCCCTGTCTGTGGTCATTTCCATGAATGGCCATTGTCAACCCACACAGAGACCAGTCATGAACAATGTCCCATAAAATCAACACAATCAGCGTTCATTCCAACTCATCTCTGCTTTCCAATCCTTCAGAGTGCAAGGAAGATGAGACAACATTTCTAAGGTTCCAATTGGCTAAAAGTGACCAGCGAGATCATGAACTTTATCGTTCCAACTGCAGAAAGCCACATTATAATTGTTGGAATTTATATATGAAAAGAATCTGTCTCTGCATCCTAAATCACCATCACTATTTGGACAGACATCCTGTGTGACAATAGGTGCAATAATGCCACACACCATGAGGCACACACCATTATGTAATTCATTGGCGATAGATGATTCATGTTCTTTTAGGATATTTTTGCGAATGGATCACGAATTAACTGGTAGGACTGATTTCATTTCTAACTCACTGAGTCGCTCAATGCTGAGCATCAAGTCAAATGGATGTCAAAACAGCCGAGCAGATTTTCAGTCCGTTTGGCCTGATGATCTTAATCATGTTTGGAGCCTCGGAGCAGCACAACAATATCAAATATGTTAAATCACACCTCAGTCCCTCCAAACGAACTTGATTTACATTAGCGAACTATCCTTTTGCATCACCCAACCTCCACCATCCTGAGCCTTTCCAGCCAAGTACAATAACAAAGGTTTCATAAAGTTGACAGAGTGACTTGTTTTTTTTTTTCTGTGCTCATTATGTGTGCATCGCTGACCCTGTACATTTAATGCCCAGACGGCAATTAAGCGTCAACCATAATGCTCTGGGTCTCGAGTTAGATGTAGGGCAAGACCACCTAAGAATGTCAGTTTCCACACTGGAGGTCACTTAGTGCCCATTTTGTTTTTTCCCTGACAGATAAGTCATGGTCATCATGACATTCTTAATTCCAGATACTTGTTGACTTGAAATTCCAACATCTGCCATGGTGGGATTCGAACCCATGTCCTGTGAACATTATCCGGTTCATGGGTTTAGTAAACCAGTGGGAAAATCACTGGGCTATCATATTTAAGTTCACAATACAGCACGATGGCGTTGCAGTAAATTAGTCTAAAAGTATACTCAGGTTTTTCATGACTGAAATGTGAATGCCAACAAAATAGCAATAATAAAGATCCCAACATTTTCATGTCAACCTGACATTCCTACTGTGCCACTATTTATGGATCACACCCTTGTCTTATGTCTTCAGACAAAGTGCATCACCATGTATTTGTCAGAGTTAAATTTCAACTGCCACTGATTTGTCTGTCTGACTAATCTGTCTATATCTATTCAACCAGAGACTATTTTCAGCACTGACAAATAAATGGTCAATATTTGTGTCATTCATAAACCTACGTATCATCCCCACCCCACCTCTGCACATCCCCTCCCCCACATGGGACATGACGTCAGAGTTTTGGGGGAAACGTCAAGGGGTGAAAAGTAGGAATGGAGTCCCATTGTCTGGACCAAAGTCACACAATGGGCAGATTCAAGGGCCTCCAATGAGGCCAGCTCAATTTTAATATTTCCGTGCTGAGTTGCAATAATCTGATGTATTTTCCTCACTATCCTCTTCCAGTCCCTGATAAGAACTGCTCACACTCCATTTTTCAACATGTTGACTAATCCATAATATTAAATTGCTGTGTTTTTTGCTCTGAATTTGATAACCACTTATCTCCTCTTCAGAATGTACTTGGCCATTTTTGACAAACCATGTGTACAATCTGAGCCTGTCCTGCTCCGATGCTAAGTGACGATGCTCAGAAAAACTCTGTGACATTCTGACCTTTCCTGACTGTCGGTCATTTTTGTGAGTATCTGCCTGTTTCTCTGCCATCTTTCAGAACACGTAGAAACCTCCACATACAGCAGTTGGTCACGTTTGTGTTGGTCCATGGTGGGTTCCCCCCCACCCCAAAACTCATGTACAATCACAGCAGAACTTCCGCACTTTATGACTCCATACACTGTATTACATGGCATCACAAAAATTGTCCTCCTGATTGTTGGCTGTATAGTCATTTTAACCGTCTGTGAATTGGTGTTCTCTGCCAGAAATGGCAAATGGGACATTATATGAATGTGAGTATCATTCTAACAGAAGGTGCAAGTGTGAGAGACTGTCGGGGAGAGAGAGCGAGAGAGAGAAAGAGACAAAGATACAGACAGAGAAAGAGAGACATAGAGAGGAGGTGCCAGGGAGAGGGAAGGACATGGAGAAAAGTAAAGAGTGCAATGGAAATCAAAGAGGTAGAGACGAACAGAGAAGTAGAGACGTTAAGACAAGAAGAGAGTAAATGCATTCTGAATCCAGATGCTGCAGCTTGCACAGATGAGATGCATTGAATAGACGCAACATGCACGCGGGACAAACCCTTCTCACACACTCTCTCTCACACACACACAAACTCGCACATACGCACAGACTAGGATGTACACTGTTTCTCTCTCTCTCTCCCACACATACCTTGAACAGTACACTCTCTCTCCCGCTCGCACGCAGATTATGACCAACACTGTCCCTCTCACACATGCACTCTGCGATGTACACGGCCTCTCTGATGAAGACACTCACACAGACATACAGTGTGGCTCTCTCACACACATGCTCTCATGTACGCTGTTTCTCTCACACGCACACACGCTGCGACTTTCAATGTCGATCTCACGCACACTCTCTCACGTACACTGCTTCTCCCTAAACGGAGACAGATGTACACCATCTCTCTCCAATGGACACGCTCAGATGGACACTGTCTTGCACATACACACACATACTCTGATAGACTGTCTCTGATACAAACATACACTGTCTCTCTCGCACACACACGCACACTAATATAGACTGACACACATACACACACACTTTGAAGTACACTGCATTCCTCTCACACGAGCACAACCTGAAACACACAAACTTGTTATAAAAGACTGTAATTTGAATAACCGTTTGGAGATGCGTCCTATATATGTTTATTGTACCTCTCTCCATGTGTGATTAAATAAAGGTTGTTTTTGGACTATTCAAATACTTGCCTGAGTCTTGTATCGAGCGGTAAAACTTAGACAGGGGAGTGGCAGGGGCATGAAGTACGTTTGTCATTGATTGCGCAGTCAGGGGATATCTGCGCGCTGGGAGCTTGCTGTGTATTATAGTCGTCTGCAAAAATGCAGTTAGCCTCTGCACCATGTCCTTCAGCCCAGGGGCTGTGAGTCTGCGAGGGGAGAGGATGAGAGGTCAATGAGACAGTGGCCATGCCCTTAAATTTCTGAGCAGGAGAGTGGTCAAAAGTGAGAGGCCTGAGAGAAGCGGAGTGTCTTACAGGTTGTTTTGAGTGGAGAAGAGGCAGGGGCTGTTGTAGGAGAGACAGATAGAGGAGGGAAAGCTGAAGAGGCAGAGTGTGAGACAGAGTAGAGGGACTGATTCAACGGGAAGCGGACGAAATGATGTCATTTGAACAAATCCTAAGGAGCTGGACAGGACAAGGATCATTTAATGAGTGGAGGCGTGCAGGCATGATGGTCTGAAAGAACTCGATCTGTGACGTAACACTTCTGTAATTATGGCATTGGGATCTTGCTGTGCATTAAAGCAATCAGTCACAGGCCAGTCAGTACACACAGACTTACTTCCCTCTGCATCAGGGAATGGGGCTCAATGCAATATCGGAGCCAGAAAAATATTTGTGAGTGCACATTTAGTGAGGTAAATATTTGGGGAACGTCGTAATTTTAGGAGCAGAGTGAGAATTTAGGATGAAATATTTTTGAGTGGGGTTCAACATTTGTTGGGCACTTTCAGGTTTGAAACGGAGAAAAAGAGAGGAAGAAAAGGAGGTCGAAGGAGAAAGAGAGAGAAAGCGGGAGAGAGAGAGGAGAGACGAAGACTGCGGTTGGATGAAGGGGGAGAGAGAGAAAGAGTGAAAGCAAAGGACAGAGAGAGAAAAGGGAAGCGAGACAAGAAGAGACAGAGAATGACAGAGAATGAAGGATAGAAGAGGAACAGTCAGACAAAAACAAACACAAGTTTACAGTTGGGCAGGCTGAAGGAGTGATACTTAGTATTCCAGTTGGTCCCAGCTCCCTCGTTGGTATCTCATACTCACTGTCTCCCAATGAGAGACAGAACCTTTTCCAGGGGTTTGCTTCAGCCTGCGAATGTATCCACGTCTCTCTTTGTTTCTGAGTATATCTGTGTCTCTGTCCAATTTGGGTCTCTGTCCACCTTGTGTCTTAAATGATACAATACCACCCTCTGCTGGACTCCCCATGCAATTGCACTAGGAGACGATTCTTTTGTGGGGTGGGGGGGGGCAACACATCAAAGTTTTTTAATGTCTCACATTGCATATTTGTTTCGTTCTTCAAAAACTGTCTTTCACAGAGCAGTCTTGCCCGATCCCTTACGATATTGTCCCTGAGATATTAGGAAAATGAGGTGAACATGCCCATTGTAATCTCATACCTTCCACCTTTGAATTCTTTCTCACTTAAAATTTGCGAGAGAACATCAGAAAACATTGTAACCTGCAGAAAGTGCAATGAAATTCACCCTGTCTCGTTATGAAATGGTTCACTCGTAGGTGTCTGGATACAAGTGAAGCATTGTTTTTAATGTAGAAACATTATGTTTAATGTATATAATGTTAGGAATAGTGTTCAAAGCCAAATCATTTCCACGTTGCAGAGGGAACATGACATTTTTCCAATATGTTCTACACTGAGAGACCTTAATCAAAATCCAACCATTTTCTCACCAGTGTTGTGTAGTTATGTTTGTCTGTGTGTTGCTCTGCGTTGAGGGTACTGTTAGTTTGGATGCTTCTGTGAGCTGTTTACCTACCTCTTTCCCTTTCTGAATCCTCGAGTGGTTTCACCCCATATCACCTGCTGTGCAGTGGTGTTGGGAGACCAGCAGAGCACTTTTAGCACAAAGGAACTTGATGCCACGATTTTGACTCTTCACCCTGTGACAGAAATTTTCTGATTAGACCCCAATTGGAGTAGCAGCCCATTATAATCAGGCAGTTTGATGCCTAAAAACGGGGAACCTGTGGAATTGGATTAAAATTAGCTAAAACACCCGGGACCTGTGAGAGCAAAAAAAAAAATCAACAATACTCAAAAGTAAAACATTTTTTTTATTGATAATAGTACTGCTGCAGTTTTGGCTAAAACTTGGGACAGGGAGAGGTACAAGTTATTCTCAATTTCTCTATCAAGTTTCGCCCTTTACAGAGAGAAAGACAAGCTTATTATGCTTAAAAATATATCAATAGTAGACAGAAATTATCATTAGGCATTTGTCATTCCTTATGCCAATAAATTGAATCTCGATCTGTGTTGTCCTGTGTTATATATATTTTTATGAAACTTTTTTTTCTTACAAAACTATAAAAAGCAAATAAATTACAACACCAGCGAACATTACACTATATACAAATAACAACAAAAAAAGGAAGAAAAGAAAACCCACAACAACTGGAACAATATATACCAAAATACAAGTATACTCATGCGCGAAACAGAAAAAAAGCAATAAAGGTGCTAATAAATAAACAAGCAAAACAGCTCAGCACAAAAAAAACCTCTCGATTTCTGTGAGTACTAAGTATTGCACACAACATATTCCCAATTCTTCCTTCAAGGGCATCTAGTGCACTCAATCAGAATACCGTGGCTACACGAAAGCCCTTGTAAAAATGACTGATAAATCTGCATCTGAGCAGTCCAGAAAAGAATGCCATGTCCTACAAAAATGTTCTGTTTTGCGGTGCACCATATTTGTGAAAAAGGTCCAGGGAGAGACTTTCCATAACAAGACTATGCAAACCCAATCGACCCGGGCGGGGGTTGGGGGTTTGGGGTGTGGTGTGGTGGTCAGAAAACAGACACATTAAAATATTTTTCCGAGCAAAGAAAGTGAGGGTATTACAATTTTTTTCCCATGTGCGTCCAAAGAGAGTATATTGGGTAGGCCGACGAACAGATAGATAGGGATCCATCTTAACCTCAGCCTTCAAGGCCCTCTCTATGATCCCTGTCACAGAACTGCAATATCCATGGAGCCAGTGGCAAACCATAAACAATGAGTGAGTGTACAGATGTTTACCTTACTCATAGGACGAAAGGAGGATGCTCCGACCTTAAACTTCTAGACATTGCATTTGGCCGAATGGATCAGATGCAAAATCTTTAGCAGTATGGCATCGGTCCTATAAATAGTGATGTTCCTCACATTTTCACAAATGTGTCCCCATGCTAAAATAGAAATCTCAACCCCTAATTCCGTCTCCCAAACCTCGCCAAGATGCTTATCGTCTTTTGAAGGACCGTTCCCCAGGATATGATAAAGCATACTAATGAAGAGAGTACTTTCAGCATAAAGTACCCTCTTCGCCATAGTAGATCCGCAGCGGTTGGTCAAGGGCATGGTCTCTTTCTGAATAAAATCCCGGACCTGAAAAAAGTGCAAAAGGTCATTGCTGACAAGACCATGTTTACAAATTATTTGGTTAAACGACATCGTTATTTCAATTTGAAATAAATCGGCCAAACAGTAGATTCCTCTAGCTGCCCAGGGTCAGAAATGATGTTTTGGACATATTACCCTTCTTCTGCTGCATTCTCCTCCATGCCTTAAACTTATTAATAACAATCAGATTATGGCAATATTTCATGACTCTCTTCATTTTATCCAAGAATAAAAGGCTGATGAGGAGACATTTTGACTGGGAGGCCTCAATATCTAGCCATTTTGATGTCGGGTCTTCACAAGCCCAATCAGGAACAAACGAGAGCGGAGAACTTAATAATATCGTCTAATATCTGGAAAAGCCACTCCCCCCATCCACGAGACAACTGTAGTTTAGACAACCTGATAAGAAACTGCCTATGGCGCCAAATAAAGGAGCCAAATCCTCCAATAGGTATCTCGAATAGTTGCCTTGGGAAAGTCAGTGGGAGCATTTGTATAGGATAGAGCAAATGGGAGAGAACATTCATTTCGATAAGAGACACCCTGCCTATCTACAGATATGGCTAGTAGATATTTGTTTATAGCAAAGCACGGAGTCATAAGGTCCCTCTCTGCAGTTAGGGAGGTGGCCTATGTGTGAGAAAATACCTGATGAGGAAAATGGTTATATGGGTTCGAGGTCTCTGTGAGAGATTGGATACTTCAGTAAACTCTTTCTGGGATTTGGGCAACTTATTAAATCGTTATATACGAATTAAAGGACATCCAGTTTACAGTTCTGGGCGATTGTGATGGTGTGTACAGTGTAAGCTATCAATAGAATGGAGAATTGATTCCCAAACGATGACATTGTCAACAAAGGGGTGGCATGGACACAGAGAACTGACAAGCCATTTTTACCTGATGGCACGTTTAGTTGCGATCGCAGAGAACAATCAGCAGAATATTTTTAGAAATCCCTTTGAATATGAAAAAGGAGCGGGATGTGGGGTGACAGACGTCTGGTTCTTGCTGTCACTGGACTGAGTGTTAACTCAGTGGTTTGTTATGAATCAAACTTTGTACATTGGTGATTACAAGTGGTCTTATGTATAATTTGTTTTCCTTATCCCCTAGAACTGGAGATCCGGGAATGTTTTGATTTCCATCTGCATGTTGGAATTCCATGGTGATTTTAAAGTGTAAACTGTGCGATTTATTACTTTAGATCGTGCCTGGTGAATGTTATTTCCCTTTGAGGGACTTTCTGTCCTGACTTAAATTGAGCCATGCTAGGAAAGGTTCATCAAAAGAAAAATTGGGTTGTAACGAATGGTTAAAATTATCATGTTTGAATTGATCATGTCTGAAGTTTCGTTTTCTGTCCACAGTGAATTTCCAAATACGAATTCAACATTTAAGCTAATCATTAATTTCAGATGATACAGTTTTCTCATTACACATGCACTTTGTGAAAATTGGAGTTGTGGAAATGTGGTTGTAAAATCTGAGAAAACTGATGAAGATGTGAGGGAGATGTTGCTCGAGATTCAGGTATTGAAGTAGATGCTGGTTCCTTGCCCTTGTAAGTGCCTTTGTAACCAGGTTGCAACTATGTGTGAGATGACTGGTCCGTACCCTCTGTGTAGGTCAGGCATGTCGGGACCTGTGATATGGCCTTTTATGAGCAGGCAGTATACTTAATCTGGGAGACAAATTATGCGAAAAAGCGAAAATTATTAATTGAAGAATGTGAAGATAAAGTAGATAGTGAAAGAAAAGGTACCCAACTGGCCAGTTGGGGGAATAATATTTGTGATGAGGTGGTAGATGCATGTTAGGCTGACTGTGGATGGGTAGACAGAAGTTGAAAAAGGAAACAGGAAATAAAGCATAAAGAAACTAAGGCTGAGAAAGATACTCTTTGCTAGCCCTGATTTGATTAATAACTAGCAGGACACTCTTTACCTCCTCATATGTCTCCATTCATGGGGATGTGTTGTGCCACCCACTAGGGTTCATAAAGGTCAATCACAAGTGAAAGATTTGGATATTTTGATCAATGCTACTGACCGTTCCCTTACTCAGGAATGCATTATCCCCATCTTCCAAACCCTACCCCCTTCCTCACCCAAATGGATGAGGACCTTTTTGGTACTGGTCAGCTTTTGCAGGCAGTGGCTTCAGACATTACAACTTTTACTCAAGATCTAATTCCATATCCCTCTCGGAATGCTCCCCTTAAGTGTTGGCTGGCTGATTCGGCAAAACAATCATTTTGTGCCCTCAAAGATAAGGGTAAAGCTATTAAATGCCCTTCTGGGACTACACTCTTGCAAGATGGTCCCTTTTTCTGCATACAGCTTCATTCTATTGAATTACCTAAAGTACAATTTGGAGAGATTTGAAGCTCAGATTGAGGTTCTGGATGTAGGTTTGCTTGATTAGCTGGAAGATTCATTTTCAGATATTTCGGCACCATGCTAGGTAGCATCATTACTGAGTATCCTGTGAAGCACTGGCGTTATGGCCCACTTTCTATTTATGTATTCAGATATCCTTGGGTTGGTGATGTCGTTACCTGAAGTGATGTGATTTCCTGCTCTTTTTCTCAGAGGGTGGTAGATGGGGTCCTAATCGATGTGTTTGTTGATAGCGTTCCGGTTGGAATGCTATGTTTCGCGGAATTCTCGTCCATGTCTCTGTTTGGCTTGTCCTAGGATTGATGTGTTGTTCCAGTCAAAGTGGTTTCCTTCCTCATCTGTATGCAAAGATACTAGTGACAGTGGGTCATGTCTATCCTGGTGGTTAACTTTCGCCTGTTTGTCCAATGTAGTGTGCGTTGCATTTCTTGCCAGGCATTTTGTAATTGGCGTTTCTTTTGCTTGTTGTCTGTATTGGGTATTTCAAATACATTACCTGCTGATTTGACGTTGGTGGGTCTGTGGGCTGCCAAGGGGTCTGAGTAAACTGGCAGTCATTTCTTAGAATTATTTGTTTCAGAGGAGAGCAGCTCGGGTTTTTTGGGAATGTTTTGTCTGCTTGTTTGTTTCTGTTGCTGAGAAATCAACGTAATGCGATCATTGGGTACCCGTTCATTTTGAATATGCTGTGTAGGTGGTTTTGTTCTGTTCTTCACAATTCATCTGAGCTGCAGTATGTGTGGTGGCTCATTGAAATAAAGTTCTGATGCAGCTTCGTTTGTGGGTGTTGGGATGATTGCTTCTGTAGTTCAGTATTTGTTCCATATGTGTTGTTTTCCTTTAGACGCTGGTTTGAAGTTCACCATTGGCTGCTCGCTCTACTGTGACATCAAGGAATTGGAGTCTATTGTTGTTTTCATCCACCTTTGTGAATTGTTTTGCCTGTAACTGTATTATTGATGGTCTTGAAGGTTTCCTCTAATTTGTTTAGTTTAGTGAAGACCAAAGTCTCATCCCTGTAGCAGACACAAAGTTTAGGTTGGTTGAATAGCAGAGCTGTTTGTTCGAGTTTCTGCATTACTGCCTCTGCTAAAAGCCCTGATACCTAAGATCCCACAGGTGTTCCATTGGTTGGCCTGTAGGTTTTGTTGTTGAAGGTGAAGTGTGGGGTAAAACATAGGTCCCCTAACTTGATGATAATGTCCTTACTGATGAAACTGGTCTTGTCCAGTCGATGTGTCTTTGGTTCTTCGAATAATGTCGCCAATGTATCGTTGGCCAGGTGGATATTGATGGATGTGAACAGGGCTGTTGTGTGAGAGACTAAAATTTCATCCTCTTCTATCTTGATGTCAATGATGTCGTTCAGAAATTGTTGGGGCGAGTAAATGGAGGTGCATGACTCTTCTACTTTTTTTTCGTCTTTGGTGTAGTTCCTTCACCATTCTGTACGTTTGTGTTCCAGGTAGCAAGACTCTGGGTCAGAGGAACGCTCCTGTCTTGTGAATTTTGGATAATCCGTAGAGTCGTCGTGTGTCGGATCCATCTATTTTCATCTTTTGGATGTCTGCCTTGTTTAATTCTCCAGATTTCTGGAGTTTTTGAGTTAGGCTGTGATTTGGTTTTCTCGTTTTCGCTTAGGGCCAATCGCCACCTATTGGTAAGTGTCGGTATTTGCAAGCAGTGTGTTTGCTTTCTCATTGTCGTCTGTCCGCTTTAAAATGACTGTAAGGCGTCCTTTGTCTGCAGGTAGGATAACAATGTTATATCTTTCTTGAGTCATTCTAATGTTTTCCTTTCTTGTTTATTGAGTGTTCTTCCTTTTTCCCACTTAATGATGGTTTGTTCGGTGAATTTGGTTTCTTTAAGTATTGTTTCTTCAGCTCTAAAAATTTCTGTGGTCTGCATCCCAGAATTTGTAATTTAATCCTGTTACTTAGACAGCTTTATCAGTGTCTGTTAAGTGTTGGACAGATAGGTTCTGTGCTGTCTCAGGTGTTATTTTGCGTGAGTTTGTCTTGTGTTGATTCTGCAGGTCTAGTTTTTTTTCTTCATTTTCTGTGTTGGCCGCTGTCTCATGTCTATGGCTTGTTATACTGTGTCTGCCCATTTGTGCTTTGTTGCATGAGGGAGTAGAGTTTTTTTCACTATATTTCCCAGTTGTATTTAAGGAGTCTGTGGTGGCCATCATGAAGCATTTCCCTAAGCATTCTTCAGCTGTTTTCCTTTGCTTTTCATTTGGATAGTGGGGTGTTAAGGGAGGTTTGTTTTTGAGGTTGTGAGATAGGACCTGTTTCTTTTGGCACTCATGCGGGAAGTACAGCTATTTGTGGGTGGTGCTCTATCAGCTGTCATTGGTTTCCAATCTTTATGCTAGTTTTAGTGTATTGTCCCCGTAGATGTGAGTGAGTTTGGACAAGATTCAGAGCTCAGATGGAGGTTTTTGATGTACGTTTGCTCGCTGAGCTGCAAGGTTCATTTTCAGATGCTATCACCATGACATCACCAGCACAGAAAATGACATCATCAACCCAAGGAAAACGAAAGACATAAATAGAAAGTTGGCCATAGCGCCAGTGCTTAAGAAGGACCGACTGATTATGGTTCCAAGTACAATGACGAAGCGTCTGAAAGTAAACCTTGCAGCTCAGCGAACAAACCTACCTCCTAAAGTACAATGTTATAAATACTGTTTGGTCATGTTCGATGTATTTAGCAAATGGATTGAAGCCTTCCCCTCTACTAATTGCACTGCACATACAGCAGACAAATTATTGTTGACTAAAGTAATTTTCCACTTTGGGTTGCCTAAAAGGATGAGCTCTGACAATGGGCCACGTAGAATATAGAACATTACAGCACGGGGCAGGCTCTTCAGCCCTCGATGTTGCACCGACCTGTGAAACCATTCTGAAGCCTATCAATCCGACACAATTCCATTTTCAACCATATGATTATCCAATGACAATTCAAATGCCTTCAAAGTCGGAGAGGCTACTACTGTGCAGGCAGACCACTCTACTCCCCTCCTACTCTCTGAGTATAGAAGCTGCCTCTGACATCTGTCCTATATCTATCATCCCCTCAAGTGAAAGCTATGACCCATCGTGCTAGCCATCTCCAGCTGAGGAAAAAGGTTCTCACCATCTATCCTATCTCATCATCTGATTATCTTATATGTCTCAAATAAGTCACCTCTCAAACGTCTTATCGCTAACAAAAACAACCTCAAGTCCCTCAGCCTTTCTTCATAAGATATTCCCTCCATACCAGGTAAACTCAGAGTAAATCGTAACTGCACCCTCTCAAAAGCTTCCTCATCCTTCCTAGAATGTGGTGACCAGAAATGTGCACAATACTCCAAGTACGGCCACACCAGAGTTTTGTACAGCTGCAGCAAGACCTTGTGGCACCGAAACTCAATCCCTCTGCCAAGAAACGCTAACACAACGTATGCCTTCTTATCGACACTGTCAACCTGTGTCGCAACTTTAGACATCTGTGTACATCGACACCGAGATCTCTCTGCTCATCTACACTACCAAGAATCTTGTTATTAGTCCAGTACGCTTTGCTCCTGTTGCTCCTTCCAAAGTGAATTACATCGCAATTTTCTACAATAACTCCATTTGCCACTTCTTCACCCATTTTTGCAGTTCATCTATGTCCATCTGCAACCTGCAACATTCTTCGGCACTATTGCCAACTCCACCTGCCTTTGTGTCATTCGCAAATTTACTAACCCATCATTCCATGCCCTCAACTAGATCATTTATAAAAATGACAAATAGCAGTTACCAAAATCAGATCCTTGCGGTACACCATTAGTAATTGAACTCCAAGATGGACATTTCCCATAAACCACCACCTTATCTTCCTTCAGCTAACCAATTTCTGATCCAAACGGCGAAATCACCCTCAAATCCATGCCTCTGTATTTTGTGCAATAGCCTATCGTGGAGACCCTTATCAAATGCCTTACTGAAATCCATATACACCACTTCAACCACTTCATCCTCATCTACCTGTTTGGTCACCTTCTAAAGGAGCTCAATAAGGTTTGTGAGGCACGACCTATTCTTCAGAAGTCAGTTTTGACGACCCCTAATCAACATTTTCCTCTATAGATTATTCTAATTCCAATCTCTTCTAACTTTTTCCAACAATTCATCCACAATCGAAGTAAGGCTCACTGGTCTAATAGTGTCAGGGTTGACTCTATTCCCTTCTTGTAAAAAGGGACAACATTTGCTATCCTCCGGTCTTCTGGCTCTGTTTCTGTTGACAATGACGACATAAAGATCAAAGCCAAAGACCCTCCAATCTCCTCCCTAGTTTCCCAGAGAATCCTATGATAAATACCATCCGGCCCAGGGGACCTATTTATTTTCACACTTTTCACAATTGCCAAAACCTCCATCTTGTGCACCTCCATCCCATCTTGTCGCCTGCATTTCAAATTCTCCTGAACAACAATGTCCTTTTCCAGTGTGAATACTGCCAAAATATATTGATTTAGCGCGTCCCCTATCTCCTCGGTCTTCATGCACAACTTCCCACTATCAACCTTGATTGGCTCTAATCTTACCCTAGTCATTCTTTTATTCCTGATATACCGATAGAAAACCTTCGGGTTTTCCTTGATCCTATCCACCAATAACTTCTCATGTACCCTCCTTTTTCTTCTTCCCCCTCTCTTTAGGTATTTCATGGCTAACTTGGGATTCTCAAGTGCTCTAACTGAGCCTTCACATGTCATCCTATAACAAGCTTTCTTCTTCCACGTGACAAGAGTTTCAACTTCTTTGGTAAACCACGGTTCACTCACACGAACACTTCCTCCCTGCCTGACAGGAATATACTTATCAAGGATAGGCAGTAGCTGTTACTTGAACAAGCTTCACATTTCAATTGTGCCCACCCCCTGCAGTTACCTTCCCCATCCTATGCATCCTAAATCTTGCCTAATCGCATCATAATTTCCTTATGCCCATCTTGCCCTGTGGTATATACCTACCCCTTTCCATCACTAAAGTAAACATGTCTGAATTGTGGTCACTATCACCAAAGTGCTCACCTACCTCTAAATCTATCACCTGGCTGGTTCATTACCCAGTGCCAAATCCAAAACACCCTTTGTTAGCTTGTCTACATACTGTGTCCGGAAACCATCGTGCACACACTGAACAACACATGACCCATTTAAACTACTCAAAGTATAGTATTTCCAGTCAATATTTGGAAAGATAACGTCCCCTATAGCAACTACGCTGTTACTCTCACTCCTACCCAGAATCATCTTTGCGATCCTTTCCATTATATCTATGAAACTATTCAGAGGCCTATCGAAAACTTCCAACAGGGTGACCTCTCCTTTCCTGTGTCTAACCTCAGTCCATACTACCTCAATGGATGAGTCCGCAAACGTCCTTACCTCAATCGTCCTTGATGAACAGTACCACATCACCCCCCTCTTCTACCACCTTCCCTGTTATTACTGAAACATCTATACCCTCGAACCAGCAACAAACATTTCGTTCCCGGCTCTAGACATGTCTCCGAAATGGCCATAATATCGAAGTCCCAGGTACCAACTCATACTGCAAGTTCACCCACCTTATTCTGGAATATCCTGGCGTTGAGGTAGACATATTTCAAACGATCTTCCTGCTTCTGGTGTTCTCTTGCGACCTTGAAACTATGTTTCTGACCTCACTACTCTCAACCTCCTGTACACTGGAATAACAGTCCATGTTCCCATCCTCCTGTTGATATGGTTTAAATCCTCCCCAGCATGAAAATATCCCCCCGCTGCCCCCCACCCTATCCCCAGATGTTGGTACCCCTCTGATCCAGGTGTGGACCTTACTGTTTGTACATCTCCCACCTCCCCCACAATGAGCCAATTACACAGATATCTGAAACTCTCCCTCCTGCACCATTCTTGCAGCCACATGTTCAACACCTCTCTCTCCCTATTCCTTGCCTCACGAGCAATACACATGGGCATCAAATCAGAGATAACAACTTTTTGTTTTGTCTAGCTCTAAACTTCCACCCTAGCTCCTTGAGTTTCGGCCTTGTATCCCCATTCCTTTTCTCAAACTTATGTCGTTGGTTCTGATGTGGATCACAACATGGGGCTGCTCCACCTCCCCCGCGAGAATCCAGAAAACACGATCAGAGACATCAGGAACCCTGGCACCTGGGAGGCAACACACCAACCATTCCAAAAGAACATCCTATCTGTTCCCTTAACTATGGAGTCCCCAATGACTAATGCTCTGCTCATCTCCCCTCTTCCTTTCTGCACAACAGCGACAGACTCTGTGCCAGAGACCTGTATCTCGTGGCTTTCGCCTGGTCACTCGTTCCCACCAGCCCCAAAAGCATCCATGGCCGCAGCGGATCCTTTTCCGTTACCTACTTGAACCCATCTGCCTTTTTATTGTCGCTGAGGTCTGACTACTTCCTGTGTCTCTTCGCAATAACACCCTCCGCCTCCGAAGTTCATCCGGCTGCAGCTCCAGTTCACTAACAGAGGTTCTTATGAGCTGGAGTTCGGTGCACTTCACACAAATGAAGTCAGCATGGACACTATTGGTGACCCTGACCTCCAACATTCTGCAGGAGGTACATCAATGGTCCTATCCGCCATTCCCACTATTTTAAATTCCCAATATTTTTGTTTTGAAAGCTAGTTATCTTACCAATCCAGCGCACAGAACTGTTTTATAGGTTCGAGGAGGAGGACGGGTGGGAGCCACTACCTAATTAGTGCTTCAGGTAACGCAGCCATCCAAATCCATTACTTCTCTTACTCAGCAGTCCTGTGTCCGCTCCTGCTCAGGTTGCGCTCCGCCTATTTACTAGATAGGTTTTTAAATCTATGGTTCACCTTCTCATCAGCGCCTTTGTCAACGCTCCCACAATTTTTGCTGCTGAAACATAAATGGAGGGTCCAGACGTTCTCAGTAAGTTCTTAAATCAGTGCTTCACTTTCCAGTCAGCCCCCTGGTCAATGCTCCTGTGCTTCCTGCTGCTGAAACAAACATTTCATGCCCCGACTTATTATTCAAATATGTGACTCACTCTCCATTGAACAGCAACTGCACTGTGCATATCACACGCAGGCAGCAGGGATTGTGGAACAGGCCAATCATACTTTAAAAGTGGGGTTATCTAAAATGGTCAAATAAACTGGCTCCAAGTATTGCCCTTGGCAGGACTGTACAAGCGAGTGTCTCCACATTCGCAGACTTGTCTTTCAATTGAAGAGATAGTTTACAGTCGGCCAATGAGGACTCTGTGGATTGCTCACGATAAGCCCCCGAGGGCGTGGATCCCCATGTAATGGGTGAGTACTGTTGTAATCAGAGGTAACCCTCTTCTCTGTCCACTACACCTACAATTTTGGTGTCAAGTGCAAACTTACTGAATGTACCTCTTGTGCTCGCATCCAAATCATTTATGCAAATGACAAAAGTAGAGTGCCCAGCACCGATCCTTGTGGAACTCCACTAGTCACAGGCCTCCAGTCTAACAAGACAACCCTCCACCACCACCCTCTGACCACCTCTGACCACCTTTGAGTCAGTTTTTTATCCAAATGGCTGTTCCCCATGTATTCCACGAGATCTAACCTTGCTAATCAGTCTCCCATGGGGAACCTTGTCGATCGCTCTACTGAAGTCCATATCGAGCTCATCGACTGCTCTTCCCTCATCAATCTTCTTTGTTACTTCTTCAAAAAACTCAATCACCTGTGACTATCGATCAAACAAATGTCTTAGCAAGGGGCCCGGCAATTATCTCCTCTCGCTTCCCACAGAGTTCTCAGATACACCTGATCAGGTCTTGGGGATGTATCCACTTTTAACCGTTTCAAGACATCCAGCACTTCCTCCTCTGTAATCTGGACCTTTTACAAGATATCACCATCTATTTCCCGACAGTCTATATCTTCCTTATCCTCTTCCATATTAAACACTGATGCAAAATATTCATTTAGTCTCTCTCCCACTTTCAGTGGCTCCACAGGAAGGCCGCCTTGCTGACCTTTGAGGGGCCCTCTTCTCTCCCTACTTACCCTTTTCTCCTTTATATATTTGTAAAACCCATTTGGATTCTCCTTAATTGTATTTGCCAAAGCTATCTCTTAAGTATACTCCAACTTTCATTATACTATTCTTCTAAGGATTCACTCGATCTATCCTATATGTACCTCACATATGCTTCCTTCTTTTTCTGAACCAAACCCTCAATTTTTCGTCATCCAGCATTCCCTATACCTACGAGCCTTCCCTTTCACCCTGACAGGAATATACTTTCTCTAGATTCTTGTTATCTCATTTCTGAAGGCTTCCCATTATCCATCTGTCCCTTTACCTGTGAACATCGACCTCCAATCAGGTTCAATACCGTCAAAATTGGACTTTCTCCAATTTAGAACTTCTACTTTTAGATCTGGTCTATCCTTTTCCATCACTATTAATAAACAAGTAGAATTATGGTCGCTGGCCCCAAAGTGCTCGCCCACTGACACCTCACTCACATGCTCTGCCTTATTTCCAAAGAATATGTCAAGTTATGCACCTTCTACAGAAGGTACATCCACATGCTAAATCAAAAAATTGTCCTGTACACACTTAAGACTTTCCTCTCTATCTTATCCTTGAAACCTATGGTAGTCCCAGTAGATGTTTTAAAGTTAAAATCCCCTACCCTAACTACCCCATTATTCTTACAGATAGCTGAAATCTCCTTACAAGTTTGTTTCCCAATTTCCCTCTGATTATTGGAGGGTCTATAATGCAATCTCAATAAAGTGATCATCCCTTTCTTATTTCTCAATTCCCCCCAAATAATTTGCCTGGATGTATTTCCGGGAATATCCTCCATTTGCACAGCAGTAATGCTATCCCTTATCAAAAATGCCACTCTCCTTCCTCTTTTCCCTCCCTTTCTATCCTTCCTCTAGCATTTGTATCCTGGAACATTCAGCTGCCAGTCCTGACCATCACTGAGCCATGTTTCTGTAATTGCTATGATATCCCAGTCCAATGCTTCTAACCATGCCCCGAGTTCATCTGCCTTTCCTATTAAGCCGCTCGTATTGAAATAAATGCAGTTTAATTTATTAGTCCTACCTTCTCCCTGTCTGCCCTGACTGTTTGACCCACGTCTGTTCATAGCTGTTACCATTTCAGATCGATCACTTTCCTCACTATCTCCCTGGGTCCCACCCCTCACACACCCCCAACCGCCACCCACCCAATTTCACCTTCCCCGCCCATATCTTGCTAGCTTTAATCCAAGCAGTTCTTGCAAATGTCCCTGCCAGTATATTATTCCCCTTCCAATTTATGTGCAATCCGTCCTTCTTTGACAGGTACCTTCTATCCCAAAAGAGTTTCCAATGATCCAAAAACGTGAATCCTTCTCCCGTAAACCAGCTTGTCCGTCATGCATTCATTTGCTCTATCCTCCTATTCCTGCCCGCACTTGCTCGTAGCACTGGGATTAATCCAGATATTAATACCCTTGAGGACCTCCTTTTTAAATTACTTGCTAACTCTCTGTAATCTCCCTTCGGAGACTCAACCTGTTCCCTTCCAATATCGTTGGTTCCAATGTGGACAGTGATCTCCTGCTGGCCCCTCACCCCGTGAGAACATTCTGCACTCTCTCTGAGACATCCTTGATCCTGGCACCAGGGAAACAACACACCATTGTGTTTTTTTCGCTGCTGGCCACAGAAAAGTCTGTCTGTAAGAGAGACATGACTGAGCCGATCCAAATGTACTGTCTAAAACTGTTGGTCAATTCCTAAGCATTTGTACCCCTCTGTTCCCCACCTACTCATGAATTTGTCCAAATGCATCTTCACCGAATCTGCCGTGCCTGCCTTTACCACCTCTGCTGGCAACGCGTTCCAAACGACAACCACCCTTTTTGTGAAGTACTTGCCGCGTGTATTCCTCTTAAACTTTCCACCTCTCACCTTGATAGCATGACCTCTCGTTATTGAATCCTTCACCCTGGGAAAAAGCTTGTCTCTATCCACCCTGTCTACACCGTTCATGATTTTGTAAACCTCAGTCAGGTCCCCCTCAATCTCTTTTATTCAAGTGAAAATAAACCTAACCTCCTCAACCTCTCTTCATAGCGGGCACCTTCCATACCAGGCAACATCCTTGTAAACCTTCTCTGCACCCTCTCCAAAGCGTCCACATCCTTTTGCTAATGTGGCGCCCAGAACTGTACACAGTATTCTTCATGCAGCCGAACCAATGTCTTGGATAATTTTAACATGACTTGCCAGTGCTTATACTCCATACCCCGTCCAATTAAGGCAAGCATACTATAGAACATAGAACATAGAAAAATACAGCGCAGTACAGGCCCTTTGGCCCTCGATGTTGCGCCAATCCAAGCCCACCTAACCTACACTAGCCCACTATCCTCCATATGCCTATCCAATGCACGTTTAAATGCCCATAAAGAGGGAGAGTCCACCACTGCTACTGGCAGGGCATTCCATGAAGTAACGACTCGCTGATTAAAGAATCTACCCCTAACTTCTGTCCTATACCTACCACCCCTTAATTTAAAGCTATGCCCTCTCGTAATAGCTGACTCCATACGAGGAAAAAGGTTCATATGTTCAACCCTATCTGAACCCCTAATCATCTTGTACACCTCTATCAAGTCACGCCTAAACCTTCTTTTCTCCAATGAAAACAGCCCCAAGTGCCTCAGCCTTTCCTCATACGATCTTCCAACCATACCAGACAACATCCCGGTAAACCTCCTCTGCACCCGTTCCGGTGCCTCCACATCATTCCTATAGTATGGCGACCAAAACTGCACACAATACTCCAGATGCGGCCGCACCAGAGTCTTATACAACTGCAACATGATCTCAGGACTCCGTCACTCAATTCCTCTACCAATTAAAGCCAGTACACCATATACCTTCTTCACAGCACTATTTACCTTCGATGCAACTTTCAGAGATCTGTGTACATGGACACCAAGATCCCTCTGCTCAACCACACCACCAAGTATCCGACCATTATCCCAGTACCCCATAGGTCTTCTTGACCACTCGATGCAACTCTGCAGCATACAATGGACCTGGACTCCCAGATATCTCTGTCCATCAACCTTTCGCAAGGCTCTTCCAATCATTGTATAATTCGCTCTAGAATTACACTTACCTAACTGCATCACCACACATTTGTCTGGATTGAAAGCCAACTTCCACTTTTCTGCCCAACTCTCCAGTCTATCTATATCCTCCTTATTTTCTGACAGTCCCTTATGATTTCTGCTACTCCACCAATCTTTGTGTCATCTGTAAACTTGCTGATCATAACAACAGTGCCCTCTTCTAGATTATTTATGTATATTGCAAACAACAGTGGGGACAGTGGTGAGCACTGTTGTCTCATAGCACCAGAGACCCGGGTTCATAATCCCGCCTCTGGCAACAGTCTGTGTGGAGTTTGCACATTCTCGCCGTGTCTGTGGGTTTCCTCCTGGTGCTCCGGTTTCCTCCCACTGTCCAAAAATGTGCAGGTCAGGTAAATTGGCCATGATAAATTGCCCATCCTGTTAGGTGAAGGGGTGAATGTAATGGGTCTGGGTGCGTTGCTCTTCGGTGGATCAGTGTGGACTTGTTGGGCTGAAGGGTCTGTTTCCACACTGTAAGTAATCTACAAATCTATCATAGTGACCCCTGAGGAACATCACTGGTTAGGTTTCCCATTTCGAAAAATTCCCTTCAACTCCTACTCTCAGTCTCCTGTTGCTCAACCAGTTCTTTACTAACCAAGGTAGAACACCCTGCACACCATGTGACTTCAATTTCTCCATTAGTCTACAATGTGGAACCTTATAAAATGCCTTACTAAAGTCCATTTATATGACATCAGCAGCCCTCCCTTCATCTAACAACTTGGTGACTTCCTAAATGAACTCTATTAAGTTGGTGAAGCAGGATCTCCCCCGTACAAAACCATGTTGCCGATCACTGATAACTCATTCTTTTCTAAATATAAATAGAACCTACCTCTAAGTAAGCTCTCCAGCAACTTCCCCACCATCGACGTCAAGGTCACTGGTCTGAAGTTACTGGTCTGTACCACTACCCTTCTTGTACTGGGGGACAACATGAGCAACCCTCCAGTCCTCCAGCACCTCATCTGTATTTAAGTTTTCCCCAAAGATATCTGTAAGGGCTCCAGCTCTTTCCTCTCTCACCTCCCGTGGGATAGATCCCATCCGATTCTGTGGATTTATCCACCTTAATAACCTCCAGCATACCCAACACATCTGCCCTAATTATGCCAACGTGATCCAGACTAATAAAACCTCTATCTGGAATCTCAAGATTCATCATGTTCGTCTCCTCAGTGAACACTGACGCAAAGCAATCATTCAGAATCTCACCCATTCTCTCAGGTTTGGCACGCAGCCTTCCCTCATTATCTTTTAAAGGACCAATCATTTCCCTAGTTACCTGCTTGCTTCTTATATAAGAATAAAATACGTTGGGATTGTCCGTAATTCTGCTTGCTAAAGTTATTTCATGACCCCGAATGCCCTTGATTGTGGAAGACATGTCCTACTCTTCCAACATTCCGTCAGGGCCCGTTCTGTTCTTAACTGCCTCGATCTTTTGTCCGCTTCCTTTTTCCTCTTGGCGCGTTGTACAATTTCTCCTGTCTTCCATGATTCACGAATTGTGTCCTTCCTATCCTTTGCCTGACCACTGGACATGGCTATCCTGCATTGCACTTAACCTAAGACTACGGTGTAATTTAGCATGGCCAACCAACCTAACCTGAACATTTCTGGATTGTGGGAGGAAACTGGAGCACCCTGACGAAACCCACGCAGACACGGGGAGAATGTGCAAACTCCACACAGTCAGTTGCTGAGGCGGGAATTGAAGCCGTGTCTCTGGCGCTGTGAGGCAGCAGTGCTTATACCGTACCACCCATTATGGGAATTGTTTTCTTTGGAATGCCACTGAGAGTCGTGTTATGTAGATAGATAAAAATCGTGTCCTTTTGTTTCATTGATACATTGTTTTGAGTTTAAAGATAGTTATGCAATATACTGCGTGTCATTGCCTTTGACACTGTGTTATAGGTGCGAAGTTTGGTTTATTCTAGTTTGTCGTCATTTCTTTTGCAATAAACTTCTGTTTTGATGAGGAAACAATATTTGCAGCATTGTGTGTTTATTTTCAACAAGAGATCACTTTGTTAAATTAAAACAAATAAGGTTATCATCCATCAAGTTTGATTTCTGACGAGGATCTGGCGTGTTCTGTAATTAATCAGCTTGCGCTGGAACAGAAGTGAGGCTATTAAACACTAGGCATACTCCCAATGAACTCATAAACTAACCCCACTCTTCAAATACATTGCGCCCCAACGACCTTCGTCCAATCGATTATATGCCCCAGACACTGATCAGGAATGAACAATGAGATGTAATTCCATATTACCTGTCCCAAAGTTACTCCTCCCTCACTCAGCACCAGATCCAATGCAAAACAAATTCCCTCAGCCCCAGCCAGATCTGTAACAATGGAACTACATGAGACACTGGCTGGTTCACACAAATGCGGCTTAGTGCAAATTACTGGTCATCACCGAGGAGAAATTGATAACTGCAGATGCTGGAGATCAGAGTCGAGAGTGTGATGCTGGAAAGGCACAGCAATTCAGGCAGTTTCCAATGAGCAGGAGAGTTGACGTATCGGGCATGAACCCTTCATTGGATTATCAATTTAAAGTTTAATTGCCTCTGACATGATATAACATAATAGAGAGTCAGCTAGATGTGATTTTTAAAATCATATCATATTATACAATGGATTGGAGCTGCTCAATTCACTAATTGCAGTGGTAATCTGCCAGTCTTGTTTTGTATTGTGTAGTGTATTCATGAAATATCAATAAACACATTCCAAAACGATTTGAGTCAGCTAATGCAGAGAATACAGTAAAAAGTCACATCTCCCTATTTGCATTTTCCATTACTTGCTGACTGAATGTCAGCCAAATTAGAACAGTTGCTAAACTTGACAAGGAATTGATCATTTTCCAAAACAAACTGTGTGGGATTCAATGAGTTAACAGATTCTTAGTTTATCAACGCAGAGATGAGTCAGATCGAGGTTTGCACTTTTGATGATGAAACAAGCCATTCTCAGCTCTGTTGGCAATGTCCGCCAGACAATTACATCTTCTCAAGTGCAACAACTCATGTTTTTGTAATATACTGACCAGACGATTCGAGGTAATCCTAAATCGAGGACGGGAAAAGATTGTGGCTGTGAGAGATGCTCCAATAATTGGTGTATTTTCGGTGTCAGCGCTGACTTCCACAAATTCCGGGAATAGTAATTATTGTTTTATGAGCTGTTGCATTATTTTGGAAATTTAGGGAAAAAAAGGTCAACCCAAAACAATGTAAATAAAGGAGGAGCCCGTATGGGAGATTTCACAGCACAGGAGTAGGTACATTTATGGTTTTTAAATGTTGTGTTGCTGAGTTCTTTTTTGTGTAAATCTACCATTTGAGTAGTGCGAGTTCTTTTTGGTTATCGGCTTGATTGAGAACCGTCACTTGATTAAAATGTAAAAATATAAAGTCTAGGCACTGCATTAGCCGGGAGCATTGTCTTTTAGAGCAGTAAAGCTGTGGTATTTTCTGGGCGTGTAGATTATTAGGGTGCGAAGATGGCCTTTAGTGGAGTGATGTACTCTACCTGTTGGATGTGGGAGATGAGGGAGAGCTTCCAAGTTCTGATGATTATGTCTCCAGTAAATATGCTTGGTTGCAAAACCAATCATATCGCATGGATCAGTTGGAGCAGCATTTAGTGACAATGAGCAATTTTCAGGAGCTCGGTGGTCTGATGGATGGAAGCTATAGAAGCAAGTGAACAAAAGCCGACACGGTCAAGTAGTTGTGTCATCGCTAGGAAAGACAGGAGATGGGTATAGTTACCGTAGGAGTCTTCTGTGGCCATGTGTATTTTCAACTTATATGTTGTTTAGGAAATTGCAGGGAGTGATGTAGCACTGACATCACTGACAAAGGAGGAAATTCTGAAGGGGGAATATAAGAAGTCAGGCAGGAAGGAGGTCCTTGGGAGTTGTAATATCTGGATCACTCTAGTTGTCACGAGCTGGTGAGTATAGGAATAGGAAGATATAGCAGATGAATTCATTGCTGAGGCGCTGGTGCAAGGCCGAAGCGTTCACATTTTTGAATCATTGGAAATTTTTTTGGAGTAGAAGTGACCTCTATGACAAGGACAGATTGCACCTGAATTGAAAGAAAACTAATTTACTTGCAGGGAGATTTGCTCGTGATGTTCAAGAATATTGAAACTAGTAAAGTTGGAGTGGGGAGTGCGGGGATGGTGGAGGTGCGGGGCTGGAGTGGTGTACCAGGGCGATCATGAGGAAATAAATCAGTCTGAGACTGATACAACTGGGAAAAGGTGCAAGTCCAATAGTCAGTGTCGGGTTGCCCAAAGCAGAGAATGAGGGCGGACTGCCAAATTAAATTGCATTTATTTCTGTACAAGATGCCGAACTGGGAAGACAGGTGATTTGCAGTCATAGTTCGGAGCATGGGACTGGAATATCATAGCAATTACACAGATGGTTTTCAGGGATTGACAGGACGAGCAGCTTCAACCTGCACGATGGACGTGCTGCAGGAAGGAAATAAAGGTGCACAGGAGAAGGTGGCGGGACTTGCTTTTTGATAACGGATAATTTAACTGCTTTACTTAAGGAGAATATTCCTGGGAATACATACAGGGAAGATATTTGTGTGGAACTGAGAATTAAGCAAGGGCTGTTTACCTTAGTGTGATTGCCCTATAGACTCCCCACCAGTCAGTGGGAAATTGAGAAACAACTTTGTGCAGAGATCTCAGTTATTTGTAAGAATAACCGTGTGGTCATGGAAGGGGATTTTAACTTTCCAAATATAGACTTGGATTGTCACATTTATAAGGGCTGGGATGGAGATGAATTTGCTTCGTGTTAAAATCAAAATTTTCTGTTTCAGTGTGTGCATGTACCGAGTAGAAAACCTACAAAATCTAACCTACTCTTGGAAACAAGACAGGGCAGGTGACTGAGGTGTAGGTGGGGCAACACTGTTGGACCAGAAACTTGCATTCTGTTCGATTAAAATAGTGATGGAAAATGACAGAACAGTTCTAAAAGTTAAAGTTGTAAATTGGAGGATGGCCATTTGGCAAGATCTTAGAGTATGTTCCTGTTCGGGTGAAGGAAGAGGTTGGTAGGCATAAGGAAGCATAAGATAAGTTTAGACAGCAGAGATCGAGTGAATCTTTCAAAAAGGACAAAGGCTGTAGGAGTATACTTAAGAGGGAAATCCGGAGGGCACATACGGGACAAAAGATAATTTTTGCAAATAGAGTTAAGGAGATAGGATTAAGGAGAATCCAGGGGGATTTCTTAAATACATTCAGGACGAAAAGGTGTTTAAGGAGAGAAGACCGCTCAAAGATCAGCAAGTCAATCAATGTGTGGAACGGCTGAAGATGGGGCAGATCCTAAACGAGTATTCTGTATCATTGTTCACTGTGGAGAAAGGCCTGGAAAACATAGAATGTGGGGAAATAGATTGTGACATCTTGAAAAATGTTCATATTACAGGGCAGGATGAGCTGGTTATGAAATAATGCATAACGTTTGATAAATCCCCAGGATTTGATCTGTGGCTAGCTGGGGGAGTGAATGCTGGACCCTTGTGGAGATGCTTGGATAATCAATCGTCATAGGTGATGTGCTGGAAAACTGAAAGTTGCATCATGTGCGCCACTGTTTAAGAAAGGTTGTAAGGATAACCCAGCAAACTTTAGATAGGTGAGCCTGACATTGGTGGTATGGAAGTTGTTGGAGGGAAATCCAGATTGACAGGATTTATATGTACACTCTATTTGGATAGGCAATGACTAATTAGTGGTTGTCAACATGGCGTTGCTCGTGGGAAATCATGTTTCACTAACTTAATTGAGTTTTTGAACAAGTAACGAAGAGGATTGATGATGGCAGAGTGGTGGACGTGATCTATATGGACGTCACTAAGGAGTTTGTCAAGGTTCCTCATGGTACACTGATTAGCAAGTTCAGACCACATGGAAAAGAGGGAGATCTAGCAATCTGGATACAGGATGGGCTGGAATGTAGAAGGCAGAGAGTGGTGGTAGAGGGCTGCTTTTCAGACTGGAGGCCTGTGACCAGTGGTGTTCCACAAGGGTTGATACTGAATCACTGCTTTTTGTCATTTATAGAAATGATTTAAATGTGAATATGGGAGGTATAGCTAGTAAATTTGCAGATGTAACCAAAATGTAACTAATAGTAGATAGCAAAGTAAGTTATGTCCGTGTATAACGGGATCTTGATCAGATGGGCCAATGGACTGAGGAGTTGCTGATGGAGATTACTTTATGTAAATGTGAGGTGCTGCAGTTTGGAAAAGCAAACCAGGGCAGGACCTGTACACTAAGGTAAGCTCCTGGGGAATGTTACTGAGCAAAGAAACCTTGGAGTGCAGTTCTGTAGTTCCCTGAAAGTGGAGTCTTTGGATGCTAGGATAATGAAGAGGCCGTTTCGTATGTTCTCCTTTATTGTTCAGAGCATTGATTAGAGGAGTTGTGAGTTCATTTTGTACCTGTACAGGACATTCGTTAGACCACTTTTGGAAAAGTTCTGTGCAATTCTGGTCTCCCTCCTATCAGAAGAGTGGTGTGAAACATGAAAGGGTTCATAAAAGATTTACATGGATATTGCCAGGTTTGGAGGGTTTGAGTAATAGAGAAAGGCTGAATAGGCTGAGTCTCTTTTTAATGGAGCTTTGGACGCTGAAGAGTGATCATATAGAGGTTAATAAAATCGTGAGGGGCATAGATAGGATAAATAGGCAAGTTATTTCCTTTGGGTGGGGGAGTCCAGAGGCCCGGGGCATAGGTTCAGGGTGACAGTGGAAATATTTAAAACGTACCTAATGGAAAACCATTTCCATGCAAAGTGTGGTACATATATGGAATGAACTGCCAGATGAAACGTTGGAGAGTGGTACAAATGCAACATTTCAAACACAACCGGATGGGTAAATGTGGAGGAAATGTTTTGATGGAGATGAGGGCAAATGGGACGCTATTATTTCAGACTATCTGATCAGCAAGGACGACTTGGAACAATGTTTCCTTCCTCTAAATCTCTAAGACTCTAATTTCGCCCAGCATGCTAAGACCAGTAGAACAAATGTTTCATTGTAGATAAACATCAATATTTAAATCTCAATTCCCTTTAAGAATCAACCCCAGTCCTTTGTTTGCAATGATAGGGCCTTGCGCGAGAAGAAAACAGAGTTGATGTTTTGAGTTCTTTGACAAATGTTCAAAGAAACGTTTTCAGATGAAGAATGATTGTATTAATTCTGTTTCACTCTCCACAGGTGCTTCCATACCTGATGAGTTTCGCCAGCTGTTTCTGATTCATTTTTATAATTATGGTATTCATGCCTCATTTATTTCCTTGATAAAAATGTTTCACTTCCCAGCCTACTTCCCAGAAATAATTCTTTGAATTGTGGAACCCGACTGTACTGAAGAGGTCCGTCGGTCTATCAAGCTTGTGCTATCAAGGCTAAACAAAATCTGGACACTTCCCAATTAGTTGTTAAAGGTTTTGAGGTTTCCTGCATGAATAGCCCTCCCAAGCACTGACGTATCAAAACCCACACCACTCTCTGAGTGAAAGCCTTTTCCTCAAATCCCCTCCAAACCTTTTACCTTGGTTAATCACCTTAAAAATTGCGCCCTTCTGCCATCTGTCAATCCCCTGTTCCAGTTAGATATGAGGATCTTCCGTTGAGCTGTCATGGAGAATGTTTGCTCAGTGACTTCTGATTATTTCCCGGTTATTTTGGTTCTGTCATGGCGAAAGTACGGCCTCTATAACTGCATTACGCGCTGCCTGTTGGCTATGGCAATAGGGTATCTGCTGTTCATAAGCAGTGGGATCATGCTGTGGTAATTCAAAGATCATTATTACCGAGAATGTTTCCTGGACATACCCCTGTGTCCAGTGCTATCTTTGTCCTGATTCGTGTAGCCACAGACTGTTCCGTCTGGTTCACTGTCCGTTTATCTGTCGATCGTTTTGTGACCATTTGCTGCTTGAAAGTGAAAAGGAAATATTGTACAGAGAAAACCTTGGCTGTGGCTCCAGCTGTAACTGGCTTTCTGCTCTTCTCAAAACGCATTCCCTTCTCTTTTCGGTTGGAACCTTGGAGGATAATTGACAATGTTCCGAGGTTTTGCGTACCAAAGTGAACTTATTTTACTGACGCCAAATGGCTGGGTTTTAAGTGGTTTGATATCATTTTAACCCCTTTCGTCCCATTCGTGTTACTTCTGTTGATGCACACTCTGACGGTCAGGTAAATTTCAGTGGCCAGTCGAGTCTGCAAGAGCCTGAATGGTGAGACGAATGGAGAGAGTCGCAAAGATACAGGGATGGAGAACCTGAGGTAGTCGGTGTTATCTCTCATCACCATATCAATCAGCTTTGTACTTCTGTCGTTAGCACAGGATGCAAACACCTTGTACTTTCGCACTAAAGAACCATATCGTTGGGAGAGATCTCATCTATTCCAGTTTATGTTGATGGCAGAACTGCTGAGGGATTTAAACTGCAGCACGAACACATTATTTTATACAGCCACTCTGCCAAAGTTCAGAGTGAAGTTCTGGTCGCGTAAATTCTTCACTTATGATGGAAAGAGGATGGAAAGCGGCTGGAGGAATGATCCTAAATGGCGGGCTGGCTGCGAGTGATGGTTTCAGCTGCAATATTGGGTCTTCACAGAGTGCCCTTTGGGTGAGTGTTAAAGACCAGCATGATGGGTGTCTGCATTTCTCCTGCAGGGGAGGAGGTTGTTGGGCAGAAGCAGTCGTTCCTGCACAATGATGATTGTCACACTCTCTCTGTTCAGCTCACATTAAAACTTTATTACAACCAGCAGGGAAAGGTTCCGGGTGCCAGTCTTCACCTAATCTGAGTTGGTTGTTGGACAAGTGCATTTGTTTTTGAGAGCTTATTGGGTCCACCTCCTGTCTAAATACATCACAAAAATATTGCTTTCTCCCGCTCTCTCTACCTCACCTATCTGTCGTTGTTCCACTCTCACGCTGACTCCCCATCTCTCAGTTTCTTGCTGTGTCTCTCTTTCTCTATTTTTGTCTCGCTCTGTGTGTCCTTCCCTGTCTGCATCGATCTGTCTCTATACCTGTTTATCTGTCTGTCTGTCTCATTGTCTCCCTTTGTGTCTATCCTTCTCTGTCTCTCTGTCTATCTCTTTCTCGGTCCCTCTGTCTCTACCTCTGGAGTTTGATCATCTTCGTTTCTTCTCTCTGTGGCTGTGCGGGAAATGTGTTCATGCGCCTCCCTTTCAGTGTGTGACTGTCTCTTTGTGTCTCTACATAGGGGTGTACTTCATTGCTGTTATGGGGATCTCACTTTGTTTGTGTGTCGCTCAGTTTTTGTCATTAGATATGTCCCTGAGTTTGACACATTATGACTGTGTTTATGAATCTATGTGTGGGTCTCCCTTTGTGCGCACTGGAAAGTATTTTGGTGAATTTCCATTCATGTGTTTATATATTTGGATATGTTATTCAATCTTGTATGAGTGTTCCCGAGAAAGTAAGCGTTCTTATGTGAGTATATGTTATTGTGCCTGTGTGATTGCTTATCTGTGTGGTCTTTGCGCAATGTGAAGCTGTTGTGTTTTTGCTTGTGTGTATGCTGTTTGTGAGGTCACAGTCCTATGACCGTGTGGTGTTGTGTGTGCGTGTGTGTGTGTGTGTATTACCATCCGCATTTCAAGACGGTTCTATGACACCATGTGTGTGTGTCTCTGAGTGTCATTGTATTATTGTGGGAGTATGGTGTGTCTCTGCATGACTGTGTTCATGTTAAATCAGGTGAGTGTGTTGATCAGACTGTGGCTGTCTGTCCGTGTGTCAAGATCTCTCTGTGCCTCTCTGTGTGTGTGTCTCTGTTTCGGACTGTCACTCTGTATATATCTCATTGTCGTTGTGGTTTAGTAACTATATTAGAAACTGCTTGTGTGTGTGCTGAAGAAATTACTGTCAGTCCTTGCAAGTTGGTGTGTAATGACTCTTACGCTGAGTTCTTTTACATCTGTATGTGGGGCTGTAGGTTTGATTCTTTATTTGGAGATGTGTTCCTATATCTCAGTATGTCTGCATTTCTCTGCGTGTGGATATGTGTGCATTTGGCATGTACATAATGTGTTCCTTTCTGTATTTGTGTGTTTGTGTGTGCATACGTGTGTGTGTGCGTGTGTGTGTGTGTGTGTGTGTGTGTGTGTGTGTGTGTGTGTGCGCTCGCGCACGCACGCATGTGTGACCGTGTGTAGATTTGTTCTGATTTCTCACTGTGCCTGCTAAATTTCACCAGGTGGTGAAGGAGCAGTACGCTGGAATCTAGTGCTTCCAAACAAACCTGTTGTACCAGAATCTGACGTTGGGTGATTTTAAAATTCGTACACCCCAGTCCAACAACCGTATCTCTAAATCATCAGTATGACTGCATTTCTTTGTGTGTGAATGTGTGTGCATTCTGTCCATACATGGATGTGTCTCAGTATGCCTGTTTTTCTGGGTGCATATGTGTGCACGCGCATGTGTGAGAAGGTGTGCCCCCTTCTGCACTTTGTTTTCATTCGTGTGTGTTGTGAGGGTGCTGGAATGTTGCTGTAGTCTGTGTGTTGATGTGTTTCCATGTTTCAGACAGATGGTATTATTGTGCATCTGTGCATATGTGTACGTTTATGTGTGCTTTTGTTTGTCAGTATGTTCCTATATCTCACTTTGACTATTTCTGTGTATAGGTATGTGATCTGCATGTATGTGTAAGTGAGTTTGAGGGTGAGTGTGTGTTTCTACATGTACATGTATGTTTGCGCGAGAGTGTGGGCGTGTTTCAGTGATCCTTTGGTTGTGGGTCTGTCCATGTCTGATCATGATATTCCATCTCCTGAAAAGGTTCAAGCGAATCCTTGAGCAGGTCACGGTGCACACATTGGTCTAAATAGCGCATATCTGGCAAGTTGCGAAATGTCTAACGATCAGTATCTGTAGCTCCTGCACCCTGACAGCTGAACTGTTACTTCAGTTCAAGGACCAAAGCCTAATGAACGATACAAGACAGGGAAATATTCAATGAAAGGAAGGATTGCAGTGACTCATCCTGATAACAACTCGTTACCTCAGCCTGTCTTCAGTTTCCAGATCCTTATCTCCCCTCTTTAGTCGATCCATGACCACACCATATTATGGGAGGGCTTAGATTAGATGCCCTGATGATGCCATTAGTTTCCTGATTAAGGGTCTTTCCCTGAAACGTCGATTTTCCTGCTCCTAGGACGCGACTTGATCTGCTGTGCTTTTCCAGCACCACTCTGATCTAAACAGATTCGATCAGTCCAATCAAAGGGACGCTAGAGAATGACATACTTCCTTCTCCACCTCCAAAGAACCAAGGGTAGGCAATCGCACGTCCTCATCTTCATTTGGATGGAGAAGAAGCATTTTATGGGGAGAACCGATGTTGTCAACAGAAATTATTAGCCTACCAATAATACATTTAGTAATAGCAACGCCATCAAAGAGGTAAATTAAAACAATAACAATATACATGGCCAGACTTATCAACCCGTTGTACCATGAGCCAAAACCCAAATCTCCGCATTCCGTGCCTTCTGTCATTTGAGTGAGGAAGGTGTGGATGTTATCTACATGGTTGGTAATATTCTCGATGCGGTCAGTAACCCCAACATAAACTTGCCCTTTACAATGGCAAAAAGCCCACCCTCTTTGGCGAGTAGGTAGTCCAAGACGTACCGCTTTTGTTTGGAAGTTAGGCATAATTCTGAGAGCATGTCCTAAACCCCTGCCAAGGCCAAGCCTGTCTCGTTGCCCAAGAATCTGAGACCACAAATAAGATAATTTCGTTTTAGATAGCTCATCATTCCAGAAGATCCTCCGAAGGAAAATAGTACTAAGAAATTCATCGTACACAGAGTGAGCATCAGTGTTGTCCAAAGCCCGAGCACCCCTCCAGTGCACGCAGAACTCAAATAAAACTGAACTTTGGCAGGGAAACCTCATTCCCAGGTAGTTGGACAGGGAACAGTAGTCGGGAAACGTGTCCCTACGGTTAAAGCAGGGGGAATCCCTGTTTCAACCAAGAACAAGTAAGTTGGTTGCTTTGAATTGGCTGGAAAAATAATAACCAGGTTTAGTATAGATAATGGAGGGAGCTTGCAATAAAAAAAAAGGCCTGGCTTTGCAACTTCCCGAATATATGTGTCGGCCATGACTCCAAAGTGTGGTTGCACTGAACGCTGATCATGAAAGCTGCTCAATGTAAATGTGGTGCGTCCTATGGTAATAGATGTGGTTATTGTCCCAGAATGTTTCCTTTCATCCAAGAATGGGGAAGACGGAGATGCCATTCGGGGTCTCACAGTGAAGGTTGGTGGTGCTGTTAACCATACCACAAAGGGCCTGAACACCAGTCATAACAGGGTTACAGAGACATACTCCTCCCGTAGGCATATGCATGAGATGCGAGGCCCCACAAAGGATCAGTCGCCATTGGTCAATTTAATCAAGGTGCATGGAATACTCTTGGACACATTCACGTAAATGTACCCCCATAACATTGTGTCGTTACAATTGGGATAGGCGATCACGGAGCATGTCCAAAAGCAACAAGCAGGTGGGGATAATTAATAGTCAAATGAAATATCATGACCAAAAATCGACTAAGAAGCGTTCCAGATTCCTATGTTGGGATGGGGTGGACGGGAGGGGAAAGTGGTCAACGAGTCCTTTGCTGATGTAATGGCATAACAGACCACTTCATCCCAGCCATATAGTTTATTGCGAATTTGAGGAAACATTTTGTTCGCGAAATATAATATTTCCCCAATTTCTCTTCTGGGATGTGCCAATTTAGACCTCTCGGGTCACTCATATCATAACTGAAATCAAACTGCACCTTGACAGGTTAAAGACCATTGAGACTTGTCCAATAAACGAACTGTCCAATCTTCTTGATGCAGTTGACCATTGCGACAATCATTCTTGGTAACTTTCCATGCATCGAAAGAATCAGTCTCTCGGCACAAAAGGACACAGTCTCTGGTTGCTCAAGCTCGGACGGGAAAACCGTCCGTTCTTGAGCACCAATGCCGACGAAGATGAGTCCATATAATAGGGTGAGTTCGATCTTCATCATCACCCCGCTTGCATGGGGGTCGTCTGATGACCGTGCAATGATAGAGGTGCCCTGTGACCTTATCAGCAGTCGGGGTCCCTTCCCTCGAGTTTAGAGGCCGCGTCGTGTCCATTGTAAGAGAGTATAAACCATTCTCTCCTTTCCCAAGGGTATCCAAGAACAAAATCCCCATTTTCAAATAGGGTTGGTAAGATGGACATAGGCTCGGGATTCCGAGTAGAATCTAAGTTCTTGATTTATAGCGTTTTTGTTTTACCCTGTTTGTATATTCCTCAGCCTTAGTAGCCTTACATTTTCCTCATATCCCTTTTATTTCTCCATCTACCCATTCACAACACCTCCCAACTTTTGGGAGTTCCATTTGCTATAAATACATCTATCCCCAATCACATGCAAACTCCACTCAACTGGCCAGTAATGTATTTTTATATTCTTCAGTTTGCATCAAATTAATGCAGCCATTCTTCAAATTAACCAATAGGCAATGAGATAGGTCACCAATAATGTGTAAAATAACAAGAACAAGTGATCCTGACAATTAATTCTGCGCTTGTGATTCGGGGTTAATCCAATTAATTACATAATAATAGTAAATAAAATAATCATTATCTGTAGTTCAGAGCTGAAAATTGAACAGGTGATTAAGACATTTTATAAGTCATCAATATAAGGTGGAAATTCATTTATTCAGTGTTCAATATTTAAAATGTAAAATGTATACAATTTCCAACTCGGAATTCCATTATAATTTCCTGGTTTTAGTCCTTCAATTTAAATCCCAGATTAGGTTCCTTAAGCAGTCCTGACCAGTCATTGTTCATTTACAATGCTATTGGCCGTGAATTGACCGTTGCTGTATTAGAAGTTCTTGTCTCCTCACATGATAACAAAAAGATTCTAATGCTCGAATAATTGGCGAATCCAAAGACGCAGGTATTAAGAATAGGATGTTAATTTTGTTACATGATTTATCGCAGCTTAATGTTGAACTGAAACTTCAATTGTCATTAAGGAGGGGGAATTGATATCAAATAAAGTTATAACTGGCACACCATAATCACCAATGAAACACGGCAGAGTTAAAATTAAGTGCAAACAACGAGTCTGAAACAAAAATCAAATCTGCTAGTTTCATTTTCTGAAACCTATGCTGTTTATTTGGGATACCTTGGATCTTTCAGTTTTCCAAAATGTAACGAAATTAAATAAGGTTCATGCAATTCCTCCACTCAATGAGCAAATGTTAAAGTCTGAAGTGATTTTACTCCATGTTAGGTTTAGATTATACATAAAATTGAGCAGAGTCCTGCTCTCATCCTTGAACAGAATGATTATGCACGAGAGCCCCAGACGTATTGCTACTGCTATACTTCATTCGGTCCATTCTTTCATTAGTACTACACGTTGGGGTGAGAGTGGTGAAAATGATCTTTGACAGAAGCATGGAATTATGGAGAAATTGAGAGCAAGTTTGTATTGATGTCAAATGATGCAGAATCAACTGAGTCTCTCTCTCTCACACACACACACAGACACGCGCACACTAGTATAATAAATCCTGGCTGTGGCACACAGCTTCTTAACCAAGTATGCGAAAATGTTATCACTGGCCAGCTTTATTATATAACCAAAGAACAAACAGCCAAACAAACAGAACAAAACCACCGCGGACAAACAAGACGAAGCAGCAAAGAAGGATAAGGCAAGCTGAACAGATAAAACAGAGAAGATAACCTCGACCTAAAACTTTCACGAATCAACAACCCGACAATGAACAAGAAAAATGATTTCTGCGAAACTTTCTCGACATTCTTAAACAACACCAATCCGACTTATTCTGAGTTCCCGACTCTACCTGAGGGTCCCCGACCTGTTAGTGGGATCCCCCGACTCCTTGGGGTCCCCCAACCCCTCCCTTTTGAGAGTGGCCCACTCTAAGCACAGGTCCCCGACCTGTCAGTGTTCGCCCCCGACATCCTGGAGTCCCCGATTCCCTGGGGTCCCAGACACCTTTCTTTCAGTCCGGCTGGACTGAGATGTTAAGCAGCGAGGTGTCGGGTTAACCACGACATGAATGAGAAGGAAACTAAACGGGTAAAAATACTCATACCTGGCTGGTTGAATCCTCTGAAGTCAACTGCTGACCGAAATCCATCCATTCAGAGTCCGGGACACAGCAGCAGACGAATATCTGGGCCCCTGGTGCCAGTGCCGGGGCGGGGGTGTCTGGTGGTATGTCTGTTCTGCCATCAGTCAATAAATACAAGCAATCGGTCTGGTACTTGATGACTTCAAATTTTTCTTCCTCACGGCTGAGCACAGATCATCCAGAAACACAGAGGTTAAAATCTCCTGTGTTGCTGAGAGGAACTGGCTTCAAACGAAGACATTTTTATACTTTTCTAAAAGAGAGGTACTGGTGACAATTGTACAGTTCGTTTAAACAATTCCCAATCAATTTAATGAAATGGATTTATTGACAGCAACTTAACCCAATGATATTTCCTGGGAACCAACGTTATTTCTCAAAACTTCAACCATTCTTATCTCACGCACTGAGTTTTTGCCCTGCACTTGAAGGTCAGTTAGGATGGCCAGTAACTAGTCTCGTTATTTCTATGCTGCAAAGGAAGCATTGTCTATTAATCTTTGTTGAGACAGATTGTGGGCAAGTCAATTATGCAGCTTTAGTGGGTTAAAAGCCATTTTATGCAGCTTTAAGCAGAATTGTCAATTTGCAGCCTCGAAGCCATTGTTATGTTATTTGTGTTATGAAGCCATTTTAATTACACCAATGTTCGTAAGAATATGTATTAAGTAGATCTTCCTGACAACAGTGAGTTACCTCAGCCTGAATTCAGGTTTCAGATCCTCAAGTTGAGAGGATTAAAAGAAGAGTAATAGAGAGACGGATAATCAGAGAGTAATAGGGAGAAAGATGAATACAAATTGGAAGTTAATGATTATCTTGTGTCCTGTTTACATAGATTGCAATGGAGGGTAATTCTGACCAACCTCAACGGAAAGTATTAGCGACAGGGTTAAACAGAGAGTAACATAGAGGGCTGAATACAAAGGAGGAGCGATGGGCAACACAAGGAAATAGAGAAGATCAAATGCAGATAATGATCGTATTGTGCAAAGAATCATTGTAGAGGCTAAATCCAGACAAATAGGGAAAGGAGTAAATACAAGGTAGTGAACAGAGAGTTGGAATACGGACAAAGGCTTAAATACAGAGAGAGAGAGAGATAGAAATTGAAAGATAGAGTGTCAGGAGACAATTAAACACTGGGGATGACAGTGGATTGCATACAGGATAATATTGATGATTAAATACTGGGGACGAGAGAAAGGATAACATGCAGAGTAAGGGAGATGATTTCCACCTTTAGTCAGTGTTGGGGGGAGGAGTACTGCTTTCCTGTAAGCAATCAACAAATGGTCTTATTCCTGCAAATTCAATAATGAGCCTTGTTCACACTCTGTCCATTGACACAATTAGTTGATCCCTGTTGCATTGCCTTCAAGGATCACTTCTTTCCATCTCAACGACTGTTCCTCATTCCCAATACAATTGTAATTGGACGTCACACAAATTCCCTCTCCTCACACCTACCCTTTCCCGCGTGCGTTGTTGTTTTTTTCAAGTCGAACAGTGTGGGCTGATGTAATGCCCATCGACTGTTCTTTCCCACTTGAGAGGGGATGAATGGCGTTCTGCTAGTCCACTTTCCAATTTAAAAAATGGGTGGAATTGCCTCCTCCAATTCCTCTGTTACAGGTTCAAGAAGGGGCTTTGTTTTTCTTCATTGAGGGATAAGGGCGTCGCTGGCTAGCATCAGCATTTATCACCCATCCCGAATTGCCTAAAGGGCAGGTCAGTGTCAACCACATTGTTATGCATCTTGAGTCACACGTAGTAGTGAACTGGAAAGGATGTCAGTTCCCCTCTCTGAACCGGTCATCATGAGCCTCGTTAAGTTCAGACTTTTATTGAATTCAAATAACACAATCTGCTGTGTCTGTGTCCGCAGAACATTACCTGGGTCTGTGGATTGACAGTCCAGTGATAATTCCACTGGGCCATTGCCTCCAACTTCTGAATGACCTCCTCCTGTGCAACAAGCTAGAGAAGGGGCTGAACAAAACCAAAGGAACTGCAGACTCTGTATATCAGAAACACAAACAGAAATTGATGATCATTCAATCAAGTTATTATCTGCATAAATCTTCGACTTCATCACAGTCAGACATCCTGACAACCCAGGCCATCACGTGAGCCATACGTCCATCGATGGACTCCATTATACCCCTGCCGCCTCGGTAATGATACCCAACAAATTCTTCCATCAGGCAAAAGGTACAGAAACCTGACCATCCACAAACAGGTTCAGAAACAGCTTCTGCTCTGACGTTATCAGACTATTTAATGGACTCTTGACTCAAGTAATGCTGATTTTTCGAACGCGAACCTCTGTTGTACGCCCTGCGCAACATAACATGTATGCCTCTGGCAAAATATTTTGTTCTGCACATCGTTGCCTCGTCTGATCTCCCTGTACTGCTCATACACAAAGCTTTTCATTGCATTTCCGTACCCGTCACAATAAATCAATCAAATTGAATCAAATCAAACTCATCTATGTCGATCAGATGCCCGAAATTGTCTCATTTGACCCATGTCCCTCCAAACTCTTGCTGTTCATATACCCACAGGGACTTCACAAACTAGAAGATGAACACTACAACAGAAATGATGGGGAGCAGATGTGATAGGCCCCTCACTGACCTTTTGTGTTTTGCATTTTTGTAATGAAATGGGCTTCGAGCTGTGAATTGGGAACTGTTTGCTGAGAGTAACTTGTGGCCTTTGGTACAGGTTGTGGGTAAAATCACACACCAAACAGTCTTTGTCTGTTTGTGGAGCCAGGCCTTGGGGTGAATTGTCTGATCGGTCTGGATTAAAAGGGTTTCCACTGACACCACGACCACCAGGAAGAACATTCTGAAGATCAGCAAATCCTTTTTTGCCAGTCGATATGATATGAAGTGCGCAGACAGCGCAGCCGCACAGTTGTTCCTGTCCTGTATCACAGAGGTCTTAGACAACAGCACACGGGAGAGTCTGGACCAGCCGTTACCTCTGTAGAAGCTGACCAACACCCTCAAGTCCTTAAGAATGAGTACAACTTCCAGAAGTGATGGCTGCCCACCTGAGTTGTTTTCAACTCTGTGGCACTTCATTGGCCTGGACCTGCTGGAAGTGGATAACTGTATGCTTCGAACAGGTAGCCTTTGTGAATCGAACAGGAAAGTTACCATCCCTCTCATCTAAAGTTAGAAGGTGCACAGGGAGGACTGACGACCGATTTCACTGCAAAAAGCAATTGACAGAATCCTGTCTGAGATTATCATCAACTAGGTCAGGTCTGCTGCGTGATCAATGATTGACCCCAACAAAACCTGTGGTGTACTTGGCAGAACGATCTCTTAGAGTCTCGCACTCCTCAGCGATGTAAATGTCTGTGTGTGGAACAGTGAGGTTGGCAACCTGCCTTACCAGCCTGGACTAGGAAAATGCCATTTGCACGAAATTGCATACCAACAGGTGGGATGTACTCTCCAAAATTCGCTTTTGCAACGAGACCTGCAATTGGATGCCAATGCTCTGCATCAACCGCGTTAATGCAGTCTGAGTAAATGGGTGGGAATCAGAAAGTTTCCCGAACAGCCCTGGAATCAGGCAGCCCCACCCATTGTCACCTATCCTGTTTGATCATTGTCCGAAAGGTGACTGAATTAGTGTTGTGATTCATTAAGATGTTTCATACTCTTTAGCCATTGCCTATCCACAGAAAACTGAGTCCACGTTTGACCATTTAGGCATCAATTCCTTGTTGTTATTTTTAGTTAGCTTCAGGGCTCTGAGATTCATATTCCATTTCTTCGTTCTCCAACTTAATAAACAATTTCAGCATTTTATGGGCATTCTTCCAACAATGTTCTGACATAATGCTATCTCATTGTTTTCGTAATTTGTGGAAATATATAACAGATTGCTGCATGCTTACATCTGTGCTCCTGTGTCTATCCAATGCTGTGAGATGTAATAAATTAGCCCTTCCAATGTGCATTCTGGCTTTAGGTTCTTGGGCGGTAGTGAACTGTTCAAAATATTGATGTATACTTGCACTCTATTTCAGAACAAATATCTCACACATCATCATAAAGACAAAATAAAATAAAAAAATCTTTCGATAGTAACTATGTTCTTGAGATTCTACCGAAAATGAAAAAGAAACGTGCTGGAAATAACTCTGTCCCTAGAAATGTAAGTTCGGGGATAGAAGTTTGATCCTGAAGACCAGAATGCAGACACATAACATCTTAACAGATCCAGATTGTGATTGTGCTGCTTTTCTCTTTCACTCACAGATTGTCTACTTATAACGACCAGCTTCATTTCCCTCCTAAATGAGTTTGATCCCAGATTCCCAATCCTCTGATAGGTCTGATTAAATATTCTCCAACAACAGTCGTATATCTCCCCAACTGGGTAGCAATCCCCATTCAATTAAAACAAAACAATCACAATGTATTCAGGTCGCCCCAGCCTGAGAAACACTTGCAATGACTGAGATGCCCAAAGCCCTTCCTCATGGAACCAGTGTTTCCAGCCACACCTTCTTCGGCTTAATGAGCACTCGGAGTCACCCATGGATCAGCTTTTTAATTTCTTGCCCGATTGTTAATCCACACTTTCAGAAACTCATTGTTTTTTTCACCCTGGTAATGATTGCCATGAGATGGGGTAGCTGGATTATACTGGATATGAAATCCCTGACTGGGGCAATTACTCTGTGTCAGTCAGGGAGACCAGGCTGATTCTGAAGGGTAAATGTCAGGAATACTGAGATGCCTAGTACCTGAGTCAGTGACAGGCTTCCGTCAAAGGCTCTTTCTTTGTAAATAAAGAGTGATTAATGGCAGGATGCAAGATTCTGAAGGGTTGGCGCCAATGTGGATGAGGACCTCCTCATTTTCCACACTTTCCCTCTCCCTGTCACACTCACAGTCCACCACACCCCAAAAATGTGCTGAAGTTCTCATGTGATACTCTCGACCCTCGGCACTTTTGAGACGATAGATCTTCCTGGACACTGTCGGGTCAGGACGGATGATACTGAAATAGTCAATCAATTTAGCTTTGAACCCTGCTGCAACTTCATGTTAACACAGAACCAAACTGACTTTATAAGTGGGGAAAAAACGAAAAATATTAACCAAGTTTTGCATCCATGTCTGTTTGAGTGCAGCATCATTTGACCAGAATGGTAACTGAACTAAAAGGGATCAATATGAGGGACCAAAATGACGGAAACCCAGGGGGTTGAATTCCTCAAATTTGGAAGGGTCTGAGGAAAGTAAAGTTTTCAAGAGATTAATAGAAACTACTGCCACTGAATGGAACGGAAGGATTCCTGTTGCCTTTTGATTTACGACTGGAGTAAGCATCGAAAAGTTACTGGCGGCCTGAAATCTTTCCAAGATTGAAATGCTTGAAGATTTCTTCACATTTCTCGACATTATATTGCACAGACTATTTTTGTGCTCAACCACTCACTGAAGTTGTCCTTCTTTTTTCATTCTTCCTCTCTCCTCCTTTACTGTTCACCTAACATTGTGTGATCACCAACATTACACATGATCCTATCACCTCAGTCATGGATACAGATCATAAATGGCACGAGGAATGATAATTGTGGTACTTACTAATATCAGCCGAAGAACATGAATGTGACAGATTTATTCCTGCTCTCTGTTGTTTGTACTTTATCAGTCCTCACAGCAATTCCCATTTCACCATCACTGCAGGGCTCATTGACAACATTTACTACTTCTCAAACATCTCCAGAATTTGAAATTTCTTCATCCGTAAGTGTGCAAATCCACCATTAGTCAGATGTTTGAAGTTTCTTCTCTATACATGCTCAGCACACTGCAGGGAAGAGAGAATGACTCAGGCCCATGTGCTTCTGCATAGGTCATGTGTGTCTCAGAGTCAGCTCTGCAAAATATCCAGGATATTCGTATCCCAGTAGAAGGATCTGTATTGACTGGAGTTTGCATTGCCTTTGAGGGCAATTTTCAGTGATTATTTTATTGATTTCAATTATTGCCTGCACTGGAGGAGTTATATTTGATTCAGACGCTGTACCTGTGGAGGGAGAGGAATTCGATCACGATGTTTGATTTACTAAAACGTACAATGTGTCGTCTCCATTAACCAACTATCATCCATTTACAAAGCAGCTGCTGATAACCAGGGAATCCACATCCCAGTGTTGAGGAGAACATTTCTCAGAGAGAGGCGCCCAACAACTGGAATTCAATTTCCAAATGGTCAATGGCAAGGGAAGGATGACATTGAAGTAAAATGAGTGTTCGAGAGATGGTGTTGGGGTGTCAATGCTGGTGGACAGGTTTGCACAATGGCTCAGTACCTAGCTCTGCTGCCTGACAGGGACAGTGGGTGGGTCTGGGTGGGATAGACCTTGCAGGGTCTGTGTGGACTCGATGGGCCCATTGGTCTACTTCCACATTGTAAGGATTCTATGATTTTCTTCAACATGCATTTTCCAATGTTTCCTCTCGACGATTTGAGATTTGCATCATCCAATAAACATCAGTTCTAAAAATGCTCTGTGACAACTGAGAGTTAACTCACCGCTGTCACCTGTTTGTTCAAGTTTGTAAATAAATTGATTGAACCATATTTTAATGTAACAGTCCCCTAGACGCTGCCAGCAGACATAAATGAAAGGTTTTGAGATTATATCACCACGGCATTGCGTACAGTGAAATTGACATCACAAAGTGATTGAGGAAGAAAATGACGTTTTCAATTGATGTTGTGTGGAGAATATTTGTCACGACCCTTCCGTTTGTAACAATTCCTGGTAAGTGCCTTGCACCTATGAATTTGTGTGAATCTGTTTGAGGATTCTCTGCGGGTTTCTTCTGCCACTGGCAATGATACCTGGCCATATTGTGCCCAAAGGTCTCACCGTAGCAGACAATCAGTAATTTAGTCTCAGATTACAGGGACTGCGTGGAATCGACATCATCGCAGATTTCACAGGAATTGCGTGGAAAACTATTCCTCTCTTCTGGGAACCAACCAGAAATCTCCATTTCAGTCGAAGACTATAAAGATTTTCGGTGGAATTAATAAAATGAATCACTTTGTAAAAATATAAGCCGTGGCATTTTTATGTCGAGTTTGCGCAATCAGTTAATTTGCATGTTGTTCTGGTTTGTTGAGTGAACAAGCAGTAGGCTTCTCTGTGCAGCTGAAGTTGAAGTTATGTCTGCAATAACATAAATTTCTTTTAAAAATTGCGTTTGAGGTTTGGCTTTCGGCTAAATGGCATTGTGCATGAGTGAACCTGTGTTTATCTTTGATGATTACAACCCGGCATGGTGTTAATGGAGCCTGTAAGATATGTTAAAGAGTTCTGTTATAAGCGATGGAGGAAGAAACACTTAACTGAGAAAGATTTGCTTTCACTGATATCATTTTTGTCATTTCTTTTAGTTCCAGTCAGACCCCGGAAATGATTGGATGTGTAGCTCTATGCTCATGCGAAGGAAATCAGGGCTTCAGTAAATTGCATACATTGACACTCAGTTATGTGGTAGCTCCATGAACTGTTCCCGTTTACAAGTGACAATCGCAAGCATTTAACCAATTGTTATATAAAGGGATTCTGGTGTGAATATTATGTGAGGGTTGTTTCTTTGTAACGACACTGGAAGTCGTGTTTTGCATAATATATAAAAGTCATGTCCTTTTGCTTCATTTTTCTATTGGTTTGGGGTTAATGAGAGTTATGCATTTACTCTGCGTTCATTGCCTTTGAATCTGCAGAACAAGTATGTAGTTTGGTTTATTGTGTTTTATCGGGGTAAAAACAAGGACTGCAGATATTGGAAAGCAGAGTCTCCATTAGAGTGGTGCTGGAAAGGCACAGCAGGTCAGGCAGCATCCGAGGAGCAGGAAAATCGACGTTTCAGGCAAAAGCCCTGATGAAGGGCTTTTGCCCGAAACGTCGATTTTCCTGCTCCTCGGATGCAGCCTGACCTGCTGTGCTTTTCCAGCACCAATTTAATCTAGATTCTCATTCTATTTTGTCGTCACTTCTTTTGAAATAAATCTCTGTTTTCTTGTGGAACCAATATTTGCAGCATTGTGTATTTATAATTCAGCAAGAGATCACTTTATTAAATCACAACAAATAAAGTTATGATCAATCAGGCTGGATTTCTTCGACGATCTGGCTTGATCTTTCATTAATCAGCTCGTGTAAGAACAGAAGTTAGGCGATTAAACACTTAGACTTACTTCGGAGGAACTGATACACTAACCCCACACGTCAAATACATTGCGCCCTACTATATCCATTCAAGTCCATTATATGTCCCAGAGCCTGAGATGTAATTCAATATTACTCCTCCCAAACTTACTCCTTTCTCACTCTGCCGCACAGCCAACACAAAACAAATTCCCTCCCTCCCCACCACCAGACCTGTAATACTGGAACTACATGAGACACCGGGTGGGTTCCAGCTGTGGGTTTGTGCACAGTACTGGTCATCGCCGAGCAGCGAGGATAGAATTGCACTGTGGAGAGTATAGAAGAGATATACAAGAATGGTGTTAGTACGTGGAAATTACTGCAGCATTGAGGAAAGATGGATTTTAACGAAACAGATGTGAATGAGATTTGACGTGATTGAGATGTGCAAAATAAGCAGGGTCTTGGATGGAGACTTGTCTTCCAGAATGCAGGAAAATTTACCAGGAGACACAGAGTGAGAAAAATTAATGGGAGGATTATCAAGAAAATTTAGGCCTATCATTTCATTTAGAAGATGATGTTGCAACTGGAATTCACTTTCCAGTTTTGATGGTGGCTTGACGTGTCAAACCTTGACTCATTCAAAGGGAACTTGGATCTGCATGTAAAGTGTACAACCCTTCAACACTGTGGACAAGCTGCAGGAAAGTTGTATCAGAGCAGGTAGCTAGTTTATTCAGTTGATGCAGACATGAATGACGTCTTGCAGTGCCATAACTTCCGAGCATTTCTGTGAGATTGCAGAAAGACTGAGGAGTGTGAAAGTGAATTCGCTTGGTGCCTTAAATAGCCTGTTTCTGTGTTGTCAGTTTCCACCACTGGAACATGGTGAAGTGTTAAGTTGAATTTCAGTAGACTGCGGCGCTCTTCCAGTTGTTCACTGAAGAAGCTTTTGTTGCTTCATAATTTTTGCAGTGCAGAAAGTGATTTCAACATGGGGAGGAATAATATTAACGAAGTTTGGAACTGCAGTATTTAATAATTCATTAGGTTAGTATTGCTTACCTTGCTTAGTTATTCTCATTTAAAAAACTAATATTTTTTTAAAAGGAGTACTGTGAAATCTTGTATTGTTTATGAAATGCTGAGTATTTGGATTATCACTTCAAATGTGAATGATCCCTGACATAATCAAAACACAATAGAAGTCAGAGAGACTGAATTTTTACCATATTATATGTTCATTATACAAAGGATTGGATCTGTCACACTCTGTATTTGCAGCACTGAATTGCCTGGTTTTTTTTGCATTATGTCGTTTATTCAAAAAATATCAACAAGCACAGCCCCAAACAATTTGAGTCAGGTAACGCAGAGAATGTATCAAAAAGTCACAGTTCTCGATTTGCATTTTGCATTATTTGATGACTGATTGTACAAAAAAAATACAACATTTGCTAAACAAGACAAGGAATTGTTCACTTCCCAAAACAAAGTATAAGGGATTCAATGAGTTTACAAATCCTCAGTTTATCCTCACAGAGACGGGGCTTCTATCGTGGTTTGTGCCTTTAATGATAAAACAAACCTTTCTCAGATCTGTTAGCAAATAATAACGTCTTCTCCAGTGCAATAACTCATGATATTTGAATTGTAGTGACCAGCCAATTCTAGGTAATTCTACATGGGGACGGGCAAAGATTGCAGCCTTAAGAGCTGCTCCTTTTTTGGGGGATCTTCAATGGCAGAGCTGATTTCCATTAACTCCAGGAAAAGTAATTATTGTTTTATAAGCTATTGCATTGTTATCGAAATTTGTGGAAAAGAAAGACCAAAGAAACGTCAATTTACAAAGGAGGGAGAAAGACAAAGCTAGAGATCACATGGCCAGCGAAAGAGAGAGACAGAGACACCTACAGTGCTGAATGACACAGCAGTGAAGTGCTGAAAATGGACAGCATGTCAGACAACATCCGAGAAGCAGGAAAATAGAAGTTTTGGGCAAAACCCCTTCATCAGGAATGTCCGAAACGTCGATTTTCCTGCTTCTCAGATGCTGCCTGACGTGCTGCGCTTTCCAACACCGCACACTCGACTCTAGACCTCCATTATCTCCAGTTCTCACTTTTGCCATTGCAGTGAATCTGCCTTTGCTTTTTGAGTTCGTGTATTTCTGGGGATCAGAGTGCATCTACGAAAAAGCAACAAAACGAAAATTGCTACTGACCTTGGAGGAACCTGTGTGGGCGAATTCATGGCACAGGCTTTTACTTGTAATCTTGCTGACATTTTTTTTGTGAAAATGTGCCAAAGTGAGTCGAGTGAGTTCTGTTTGGTTTTATGTTTTATTGAGGTCTGTCTCTTGACGAAAATATGAAAGTAAAAAGCATAGGCAAAAGGTTAGCCTGGAGCTGTGCCTTTTCGCGCAGTAAGACAGTGATATTTTCTGGGTCCGCAGATTGCTCAGCCGCAGTGGTGGCCTTTAGTAGAGTGATATAATCTTCCTGTCGGATGTGGGATTTTCTTGACAGCTTCGATGTTACCGATGATTCGGATCTACAGTAAGTATATTTGGTTGTGAATCCCATCAGATCGCATGGATTGGATTGGAGCAGCAGCTTGAGGTAATGAGGAATGTTTTGGAGGTCGGGGTGTGATGAATAGCACTTATAGGAAGAGAGAATAACCACAGATACAATCAGTTTGATGGCAATCCACCAGGAAAGGTAGGAGAGGAAGGTGTGTAGTGCAGGAGTCTCCGGTGACTACACCCATTTTAAACAACCGTGCTCTTGTGAAAAACATAGCGGTGATAGACTGTTAGGGGAATGCAACACTAACAGCCACGTTTCTGGTACCAAGTCTGGCTCTAATGGAACAAGCAGTACATCAGTTTCCAAACGATCAGTTCTGGTAGTCAAAGGCTCAGATAGATGTTTCTGCGGCCAGGAGTGAGAAATCAAAATGGAGTGCTCTCTTTCTGCTCCCAGGATTAAGGATCTCTTGGAGAAGGTGCAGAATATTCTCAAAGGGGCATGGTACCAGCAGGAGGTCATTATGCACATTGTAACTAACGACATAGGAAGGAAAAAAAGATGAAATTCTGAAGGGAGAATGTAAGAAGTTAGGTAGGAAGTTAAAAGGAGGTCCTTGAACATAGTAATACCTGGATAATTCTCAGTGCCACAAGGTAGTGAGCGTAGGACCAGGGGGATAGAGCAGATGTATGCGTGGGAGGGGTACTGGTGCAAGGAACAAGAATTCACACTTTGTTATCACTGGATCCTGGGGGAGAAATGACCTGTATCAGGAGGACGGATTGAATCTGAATTGGAAGGGGACTAATATACGAGCAGGGTGATTTGCTCGAGCTGCTTGGATTTAAAATAATAAGGTCGGTGTTTGGTGCGGGCGGGGAACTAGGGGACTGGGTGGGACCCAGGGAGATAGTGAGAAAAATATCAGTCTGAGACAGATACATTTGGCAAAAGGAGGCGGTCAAACAGTAAGGGCAGTCAGAGACAAAGCATAGAACGAGGTAGGACTGATCAATTAACATGAATTTATTTCAGTGCAAGATACCAAACAAGGAAGGCAGATGAACTTCGGGAATGGTTTAAAAAATGGGATTTAGAAATCAAAGCAATTGTGGAGATGTGGCTAAGCGTGGACAGGACTGGCAGCTTAATGTTGCAGAATACAAAGGCTGTGGGAAGGAAGGAAAGGGGGAGCAAGAAATGGGGAAGAGGAGAAGTTGCGTATTTGATAAGGAATGGTATTACGGCTGTACTTACAGGATGTTCCTCAGAATAGGTGCAGGGAAGTCTTTCGGGTTGAACTGAGAAATAAGAAAGGAATGATCACCTAATTAGGATTGTATTATGGACCCATTCCCCACCGTCAGCGGGAATTTGAAGAGAAACTTTGTAAGGCCATCTGTGATCTCTGTAAGAATAATAGAGTGGGAATGGTAGGGAATTTTAACTTTCCAAACATAGACTGAGATGTGCGTAGTGTTAAGTGTTTAGATGGAAAGGAATTGTGTAAGGGTGTGCAAGAATATTTTCTGATTCATTATGTGGATGGGTCCATTAGCGAAGGCACAAATCTTCGGTCGTAAGGCAGGGTAAGTGACTGAGTTGTGAGCTGGGGAGCACTTTGGAGCCAGTGACCAAAATTCTCTTAGTTTTAGTACACTGATGGAAAAGGATAGACCGGAGCGAAAATTTGAAATTCCATAAAAGCCAATTTTGATAGTACCAGGCAAGAACATTCAAAGTTTGACTGGGAACAGATGTTCTCATGTAAAGGGACAGGGGAGAATTGGAACCCTTAAAAATGAGACAAGGAGAGTCCAGAGACAGTATCTTCCTGTTCGGATGAAAGGCAAGGCTGGTAAGTGTAGGGAATGCTGGATGACGAAAGAATTTTCTGTTTTGGTAAGAGAAAGAAGGACACATATGTCAAATATAGATCGCAGAGCTCGAGTGAATACTTAGAAAAGTATAAAGATGTATACTTCGGAGGGAAATCAGGAGATCAAAATGAGTCATGAGATGGCTATTGCAAATAGGTTTTATGAGAAAAAATGGGGTCTCATAAATATATTAAGGACAAAAGCCTAACTAAAGAGAAAATAGGAACCTGCAAAGATCAGCAAGGTAGCCGATGTGTGGAAATGGTGGGGATGGGGAAAATATGAATTGAGTATCTTTGCATCATTATTTACTGTGGCGAAAGACATGGAAGATCCAGAATTTGGGGAAATAGTTGGTGATTTCTTGTAAAATGTCCATATTGCAGAAGAGGCGGCCCTTGATGTCTTACAACGTATAAAGGTGGATAAATACCAAGGACCTGAACGGATGTACCCTAGAACCCTTTGGGAAGCTGGGGAAGTGATTGCTAGGCACCTTGCTGAGACATTTGTATAATCGATCATCACAGGTGAGATGCCAGAAAATTGGAGGTAGACGAACGTGGTGCCACTATTTTGGAAAGGTAGTATGAAAAAGCCAGGGATCTATAGACTGGTGTATCTGAGGAGTTATTGGAGGGAATCTTCAGGGAGAGGATTTGCATGTATTTTAATTGGCAATGATTGATTAAAGACAGTCAACATAGCCTTGTGCGTGGGATAATATAACTCACGAAACTGACTCTGTTTTTTGAAGAAGTTACGAAGAGGATTGTTGACACAGAACAGCGCATGTGATCTATATGGACTTTGGGAAGGCATTCAATCAGTTTTCTCATGGTAGAGTAGTTAGCAAGGTTAGATTACATTCAACTAATGGAGGCACAACCATTTGAAGAGAAGTCCCTTGAAGGCAGAAGACAGAATGTGGTCGTGAAAGGTTGCTTTTCAGATTGGAGGTCGAGGACCAGTGGTATGCCACAAGGTTCGGTGCGGAATCCACGTCGTTTCCTCATTCATAGACATGGTTTGGATGTGAACATTGGAGATACAGTTGGTAAGTTTGCAGATGCCACTAAAATTAGAGTTGGAGTGGTCAGCGAAAAATGTTTCTCAGTGTTCAACGGGTCTTTATCAGATGGGTCAATTGGTTGAGGAGTGGCAGATATATTTTAATTCAGATGAATGTGAAGTGCTACATTTTGGAAAGGCAAACCAGAGCTGGACATGTACAGTTAATGGTAAGGTCCTGGAAAATATTGCTGAAGATGGTGGTGAAGAAGACGCTTGGTATACTTTCCTTTATTGTTCAGACCACTGAGTGTTGGAATTGGGAGATTATGTTCTGTCTGTGCAGGACATTGGTCCGGCCACTTTTGTAATATTGTGTGCATTTCTGGTCTTCCTACAAAAGGGAGGATGCCTTGAAACTTGAATCGGTTCGGGAACGATTCATAAGGATGTTGCCCGGATTGGAGTATTTGAGCTATGGGGAAATGCTGAGTAGGTTGGGGCTGTTTTCCCTGAAGTTTAGGAGGCTGAGGGGTGACTATTAAATGTTTACAAAGCCATAAGGAGCATTGAAAAGGTAAGTGGAAAGGTTTTTTTCCATGGGTTGCGGGAGTCCAAAATTAAAGCAGATAGATTTAGAGTGAGAGGAGAAAAAATTAAAAGGGATCTTAGTGGTTACGTTTTCCAAAGATGGTGTATGTATGGAATGATCTGCTGGAGGACGTGATGGTGGCTGGTATAATTACATTTAAATGTTATCTGGAAGGGTAAATGTTTAGAAAGATTTTAGAGGAAGATAGGGGCAAACGAGACTAAATTAATTTAGGATATCTGAACTATATGAACCATTTGGGTTACATGGCCTGTTTCTGTGTTGTACATCTTCATGTCTCCAACTATGCCCGGGAAGTGAAGAGCAGTTTACCAAATGTTCCATTGTCGTTGAATATCAACACTTTCAACCTCATTTCCCTGTTAGAAATGAATCCCTGTGTTTTTGGTTGAAATGATAGGTTATAGGTGCGCAGAAACCGGATGTGATGTTTTGAGTTTAATGAATCATGTTTCGATGAAAATGCTCTGATGAACGGTGATTCCACTAACTTTGTTTCTGTCCACATAGATGCTGCCATAACCGTTGGGTTTTGCCAATTATATCTGATTCTGTTTCATGTTTTCAGCATTCAAATCCCTTTCAGTTATTCTATTAAAATGTTACACTACCCAATCTTCCCCCAGAAGTAATTCTTAGAATAATAGAATCAACGATACCGAAGAGGTACTTCGTTCCATCCAGTTTGTGCTATAAAAGTTGCACGAAATCTATACCCGCGCCAGCTTCTTGCACTGTACATGTGCTCAAATACTGTGACGCTTCAAGTGTTCATTCAGTTTTTGAAGTTTGTGAGGTTTCCTGCTTCCACGAATCTCCCAGGTAATGAATTACCACGCCCTCACCACTCTCCGGGTGAAAACATCTTGCTCAGACCCCGTCTTAACCTCTTCCCTTTCATCTTAAAAGTGATGCCATATGCCATCTGTTGATTGCCTGCCCACAATTAGTCAAACACAGGATTGAGCTGTTTCAAACAATGTGTCAGGCCATTGAAGATGTCATATTCAAACTCGATATCTTAACACTTCCAGCTCCCTCAGTTAGGTGCTGAGATCTTCTATTGTTCTCTGAACTGAAGCAGAGAATGTTTGATCATCAATTTCTTATTTGAATTTTACTTCCTTTGTCTTTCAGTTAATTTCCTGGTGGTTTTGGTTCTCGCACGGGGAAAATGCGGCCTCTCCAACAGCACAATGCGCTGCCTGATGGACATGGCAACATCGGATTTCATGTTCATTCTCACAGAGATCATTCTGTGGCAATTCAAATTCATTTACCGCACAATGTCTTTCCTGAATATCACTCCTGTGTGCAGTGCTGTCTATGCCTTAGCTCGAGCAACCACAGACTGTTCCGTCTGGTTCACTGTCCTTTTCTCCTTTGAACGTTTTGTGGCCATTTCCTGTCAGAAACTGAAGAGAAAATATTGGACAGAGAAAGCCTTGGCTGTGGCTCTGGCTGCAACCAGCATTCTATTCTGTTCAAAAAACATTCCCTACTATTTTCGGTTTCAACCTGGGAGGATAATGGACAATGTTCAGTGGTATTGTGCAACAAAGTCAAGTTATTATACTGATCCCAGGTGGCTGGGGTTTAAGTGGTTCAATATAATTTTAACCCCTTTAATCGCATTTGTGTTAATTCTGTGGATGAACACTCTGACGGTAAGGCACATTTTAGTGGCTAGTCGAGTACGCAAGAGCCTGATGGGTCAGAGGAAGGGAGACAGTCACAAAGATGCAGAGATGGAGAGCCGGAGGAAGTCGGTGATTTCCCTCTTCACTGTATCCATCAGTTTCATACTTCTGTGGTTCGTGCAAGGTGCAATAGTCTTTTACGATTTCATTAAAGGAGAGTATCATTGGAACTACAGTCTTTTCATCATTTACGTATACACTGGAGAAATGCTGAAGGATTTAAGCTGCAGCACAAACACATTATTTTACGCAGCGACTCTGCCCAAGTTCAGAGCGAAGTTCAGGAATGCAGTGCACCAACTGGTCATGTAGATTCATCACTTAATAAATTAGCAAAACAACTGAGAGAGCTCCAGAGGCAGCCGCAGTGTTCCTAGTGCAGGAATTGCAGATGTACGGCCAGGATTCCATCAGCACAAGCACATGGATTTGACTATAACACTCAGTGGATGATGGGGAGGGCGGAGACAGGATGGATCACCATTCACCATGCTCAGGAGCATACTGCTATCCTTGATTGACTGACGGATTGACACACATGGGGGCACACAATGAGCAGCAAGAGGCCATTCAGCCCTTTTTTTCTGATCGCCCTGCCCAGAAAATTGTGATTGATGCAACTGTACCATCAAACCCGCATTTCCTTGTTCACCCGAGCACTCCTCCCACATGATCCCTCAAAACATTACCAATAATTTATCTGCATTCACCTTCAATGATACTGAAAGTTACGAAAAATGGACAGCAGGTAATGAAGCAAGAGGTGACTATCCGGGGCAGGGTAGGATGGAAGGAGGCTGCAGGAGTGATTGCAAGTGATGGACAGGTGTGAGTGATGGGTTCAGCTGGAATATTTTGTCTTCATGGACTGCTTTGCGGATGAGTGTTAAAGACTAGAGCAGGAGTGGTCTCTGAATTTTCCTTGCGGGGTGGAGGGGGGAGGGACTGAAACAGTCCCTCCTGCACCATGATGACTGTCAGCCTCTCTTTCTTCAGCTCACAATAAACACTTTATTACAACAAGATAAAAGTTCTGTGTACCGGTGATCTCGACATATGAATTGGTTATTGTTCAATGCACATTTGTATTTGAGTGTGTTTATTGCGTCCACCTTCTGTCCACTTCATTCATAAGGCTATTTCTGTCTCTCTCTCTCTCTGTCTTTTTCTGCCTGCCTTTGTCTGTTTCTCTCTTGCTTTGTCTCTCTCTCTCTAGCTATCTGTCTGTCTGTCAGTCTCTCTGTCTTCCTCTATGTCTATCCTACTTGTCTCTCTGTCTCTCTCTCTCTCATGCACTGTCTGTCTTTATCTCACATTGACCATGTCAGACAAATGTTGTCTCAGTTCAGCACATGCTCACTTGCATTGACTTTAATGCCTTTATTCACTGATCTTTCCCCAAACAGTGATTTGTAAAATACAAAGTGTACGGCTACAGCCAGCAATACTTTGACACGTTACTGTAAGTATGTCGGCGGGAGTTTGGTCATCTCCCATTCCTCTCCATGTGGCTTGGCGGGAAGTGTGTTCACGCGTTTCCCTTTCTGTGTGTGAGGGTGCCTGTGTAGCTGTGTGTGTGTGTGGGAGCGGAGTGGGGCTTCAATGCCTTTGTGAGGATCTCTCTGTGTGTGGGGGGAGGGGGCTTCATTGCCTTTGAGGGGAACTCCTTGTGTATGTGTGTGTTGTTGGGGGGGGGGGAATGCCTGTTTGTGGGGATCTCACTGCGTGTGGGTGGGTGGAGGGAGCATAATTTATTGCAATTTGGGGGATATACTGTGCGCCCGTGTGTGGGGGTGGAAGGCGCTTCATTGCATTTGTGGGTGTGTGTGCGTGTGTGTGTGGGGGGGTGTTGTGGGGTTGAGGGGGCTTCAGTGCCTTTGTGGAGATCTCCCTGTGTGTGTATGGGGCGTCTTTGCCTTTGTGGGGATCTCCATGTGTGTGGCGGGGAGGGGAGGGGGCTTCATTGACTTGGTAGGAATCCAACTGTGTGTGGTGGAGGAGGGCTTCATTGCCTTTGTGGGGATCTCCCTGTGTGTGGGGGGGGGAGGGGCCTTCATTTCCTTTTGTGGGGATCTCATTGTTTGTGTCCGGCGAGGAGAGGTGGCTTAATTTCTTTTAGTGGGGATCTCCCTGTGTGTGTGGGTGGTGGGAGGGGGATTCGTTGCCTTTGTGGGGATCTCCCTGTGCGTGTGTTTGAAGAGGAGGCATCATTGCCATTGTGCGGATCTCCCTGTGTGTGTTGATTGGGGCAAGTGGGCTTCATTGCCTTTGTGGGGATTCTCGCTGTGTGTGGGTGGGGGGAGGGGAGGTGGCTTCTTTTCTTTTTGTGGGGATCTCCTTGTGTTTGTGTCGGGTGGTGGGAGGGGGCTTCATTGCCTTTGTGGGGATCTCCCTGTGTATGTGTTGTGGGGAGGGAGTGGGCTTCATTGCCTTTGTGGGGTTCTCCTTGTGTGTGGTGGGGAGGGGGCTTCATTTCCTTTGTAGGGATCTCCCTCTGTGTGTGTGTGTGTGTGTGTGTGTGTGTGTGTGTGTGTGTGTGAGGGGTGGGTCTTCATTGCCTTTGTGGGGATCTCCCTGTGTTTGCGTGTCTCTCAGTATTTGTTCTTGGACATGTCCCTGAGTGTGACACGTTATGATTGTGTTTATGAATGTCAAAGTGGCTTTCCCTTTGTGTGTGTTGAGAAGTATTTCAATTCATGCAATCATCTATTTGGGAATGTTATTCAGTCTGTCTGAGATCGTTTCTGTTAAGGTGGGTGTTTTTACGTTGGCGTATGTTACTGTACCTGAGTGATTGCGTATTGTCTGTGTTTTGCGCATGTGCATCTGTGGTGTTTGTGCCTGTGTGTATGCTGTTTTTGGCATGGCAGTTCAATGACTATGTGGTTGTGTGTGTACGTTCTGTGAAATGATATATATATGTCTCTGAGTGTCATCACATTATTGTGGGTTTGGGGAGTGTGTTTCTGCCTGGCTGTGCTCTTGTTTAAGCAAGGGAATATGTTGTTCAGACTCTGTTTGACTGTCTGTCTGTAAGTCATGAACTTTCTGTGCCCCCAGCAGGATCTCTCTGTGTTTCTTTCTGTGTGTCACTCTGTCTATTTCGAGTTGTGGTGTTTGAATGTGTTTTTACATATGTACATGAAGTTGCTGTCATTCTCGCAGGTTGGTGTGTAATGTCTGTTACTTTGAGATTGTTTATGTAAATATGTGAGGGTGTGGGTGTGATTCAGTGCCTGTCTTCCTGTATCTCAGTATGACTGTATTTCTGTGTGTGTGGCTATGTGTGCATTCGGTATGTACATGGGTATGTTCCTTTCTCCGTGAGTATGTCTGTAGGTATGTGTGTGCATGTATGCGTGTGTAGTTTTCTTCAACTCTTTCTGTATGACTGTATTTCTTTGTGTGGAAACGTGTATGCATTCTGACCATACGTGGGGGTGTTCCTATCTGTCTTAGTTTGCCTGTTGTCATGTGTTTGCGTGCGTGTGTGCATGTGCGTGTACATGCTCACGCCTATGTGAGTAGTTGTACCCCATTCTTGACTTTGATTTTATTCCTGTATGTGTTGTGAGGGTATGGGCATATTTCTTTAGTCATTGCATAGGTGTGTTCTCACATTTCAGTTGGAATGTGTTATTGTGCATGTGTGCATTTTTGTGAGTTGAATGTGTGCACGTGCATGTGTTTTTATTTGTCAGTATGTTCCTATATCTTAATTTGCCTGCATTTCTGTGTGTGGATCTCCTTCTGCTTGCATGTCCTTGTGTGTACGTGAGGGTGTGGGCGTGTTTCTGTACCCTCTCGGTGTGGTTCTGTCTCTGTCTGATCATGAGACTCCGTCTCCTGAAAAGGGACATGTGAACCCTATGGCAGGTCTCTGTGCACATATTGCTCTCAAAGGTGCATTTTGGCAACCTGGGAAACATCAAAATATCAATATATGTCCCTCTGCGTCCTGATTACGGAACTGCTACGTCAGTTCAAGGACCGAAGACTAATGAAAATAAAAATAACACAGGGAAATATTCAATGAAAGGCAGGATTCCAATTGTTTCTTCCATGTTTAACCAAGGAAGAGATACATACACTTTTTCCATGTTGGAGCTGTTTGTGTCCATCCATAAATGTTGTCATAGACGGGATCATTCCGCTATACAATGTAGCAACTGAATAGGGCCATTCAGCCCATCGTGTCTGCTCTGTCATTTGATCATGAATGATCTGTTTCTCAATTCTATTCTCTGGCCTTATCCCCACAACGTTTGATTCCCTTATCAACCAGGAACCCATATTGCACAATTTTTAATACAACTGTTATGGATCAGATCCACTAAAAGTATATTAAGATAGTAGCCCAGACCCTAACTTATCTGCTGATTTTATGCATGATTAAAGTGGATATTCCAGGATTGATGGAGCAGATAATCATTCATAGGTTTAAATAAAACAGAGTTTATCTACAGAGTATCGAATCAAACACAAACAAAAGAGAACAGAAGACTAAATCACTTCACTCATCTGAAAACCCAACAGACTGTCCCAACTTAACGATTGTTCAAAATTCCTCCAACAATCCCCATAAGCACCCAATGTCAAAACGGTTAAAATCAAACACAGGGTCTTGCAGGAGAGATGTCAGAGAGAGATCAGCATTGAACAACTTCTTCCATGTCGCTGTTCCTTTTACCAGCAGTTTAAAAATCTGGAAACTTGCAAACACCTACCCAAACTAAACCAGACCAGAGATAATCAGAGGTGGGAGAATTGGCCACACCCCTTTCATTGCAGATGATTTTGCATTTGAAAGCCTTTTGGCCTCAGGCAGTTTCTGTTAGCTATCATGAAATTGGCTCTGCAACCCATCCAAACTCGACATCGTAGAACCATTGCATTTACAAACACACTAAGAAAAAAAAACAAGGAAACACAACCTTGGTAAAGGGGCAGCACCATCATGCACTCAATGTTTGACCTCCACAACACTCTGAAGCAATTATTTCCACAGCTGAATCACCTGAAGAAATTAATTCCAGTCTCAGTTCCAAACGTCGCCTGTACACTCTGAGGCTGTGTCCTCCGGTATTCGTCTTTCGACATGTGGAAACAGCTTACAAGCAGAAGTTGTAATGGGAGGACCCTTTACAAAATGAAATACAATACTGGTCTGAGGCTGTGAATGACAGTCTCTGGGACTGTTTGGAATTGGTGAACTGGACCGTGTTAAAGTACTCAGTGGAAATCCTGGATGAAGACAACACCACCACCGCAGACATCATGGGCAAATGCATGGAGGACTGTGGAGTGAAGAATTCAATCCAATGTTCCCCAAGCGTAAACCTTCAGTGGATCAGGAAATCCACTCCCTACTGAAGACCAGATGAGCAACATTCAAATGGGATTGAGCCTGACTTATACAGGGAATTCAGATCTGACAACCACTGGGCCATCGGGGATGCCAAGAGGGAGGACCAGAGCACATAAGAGGGCCATACAAACCAAACAGACTCCCGCAGCCTATGGCAAGAACAAAAGAACATTATGGGATGTAAACTGAAGCAGAGAGGGATAGCGGACAAAACACGTCCCTCCCTGATGTGCTCAATGCTTTCTCTGCTCGGTTTGAGCAGAATCCCAGTAGCGCAGTCACTCCTGCTCCAACAGCCCCAGGCGCACCTGTTCCATCGTTCACCGCTGCACATGTCAGAGCAGATGTCCTGAGAGTCAACCCAAGGAAAGCGACGGGACTGGATGGAGTCTCTGGCCGTGCAATTAGATTCTGTACGGCCAAACTGGCGGAGGTACACACCGACATCTTTACCCTCTCCCCCCAACAAGAGGAAGACCCTATCTTTTTCAAGAAGACCACCACCATCCCCGTACCTAAGAAAGCACATGCAATGTCCCAACTTGCCATTCCTCCTATTTTTGTTTCATCTGTAACTTTCGCAGCAGTGCATTCATTTTCTTCCTACAAGTCATTCACATACACATTATTACATGTTTATGTACCTAATATACATTATAGAACATAGAATATAGTTCAATAGAGCACAGAACAGGCCCTTCGGCCCACAATGTTGTGCCGAACTTCTAACCTAGATTAAGCACCCATCCATGTACCTATCCAAATGCTGCTTAAAGGTCGCCAATGATTCTGACTCTATCACTCCCACGGGCAGCGCATTCCATGCCCCCACCACTCTCTGGGTAAATAACCCACCCCTGACGTCTCCCCTATACCTTGCACCCTTCACCTTAAATTTATGTCCCCTTGTAACACTCTGTTGTACCCGGGGAAAAAGTTTCTGACTGTCTACTCTATCTATTCCTCTGATCATCTTATAAACCTCTATCAAGTCACCCCTCATCCTTCGCCGTTCCAACGAGAAAAGGCCGAGAACTCTCAACCTATCCTCGTGCGACCTACTCTCCATTCCAGGCAACATCCTGGTAAATCTTCTCTGCACCCTCTCCAACGCTTCCACATCTTTCCTAAAGTGAGGCGACCAGAACTGCACACAGTACTCCAACTGTGGCCTAACCAAAGTCCTGTACAGCTGCAACATCACTTCACGACTCTTGAAATCAATCCCACTGCTAATGAACGATAATACTCCATAGGCCTTCTTACAAACTCTATCCACCTGAGTGGCAACCTTCAAAGATCTATGTACATAGACCCCAAGATCCCTCTGTTCCTCCACCTGACTAAGAACCCTACCATTAACCCTGTATTCCGCATTTTTATTTGTTCTTCCAAAATGGACCACCTCACACTTGGCAGGGTTGAACTCCATCTGCCACTCCTCAGCCCAGCTCTGCATCATATCTAAGTCCCTCTGCAGCCGACAACAGCCCTCCTCACTGTCCACAACTCCACCTATCTTCGTATCATCTGCAAATTTACTGACCCACCCTTCGACTCCCTCATCTAAGTCATTAATAAAAATTACAAACAGCAGAGGACCCAGAACTGAACCCTGCGGAACTCCACTTGTAACTGGGCTCCAGGCTGAATATTTACCATCTACCACCACTCTCTGCCTTCGACCGGTTAGCCAGTTTTCTATCCAATTGGCCAAATTTCCCTCTATCCCATGCCTCCTGACTTTCCGCATAAGCCTACCATGGGGAACCTTATCAAATGCCTTACTAAAATCCATGTACACTACATCCACTGCTCTACCCTCATCCACATGCTTGGTCACCTCCTCGAAGAATTCAATAAGACTTGTAAGGCAAGACCTACCCTTCACAAATCCGTGCTGGCTGTCCCTGATCAAGCAGTGTCTTTCCAGATACTCGTAAATCCTATCCCTCAGTACCCTTTCCATTACTTTGCCTACCACAGAAGTAAGAGTAACTGGCCTGTAATTCCCGGGGTTATCCCTATTCCCTTTTTTGAACAGGGGCACAACATTCGCTACTCTCCAGTCCCGTGGTACCACCCCCGTTGCCAGTGAAGACGAGAATATCATTGCCAACGGTACTGCAATTTCCTCTATTGCTTCCCACATAATGCTAGGATGTATTGTTATATGTTGGAGGTCTTTGTGTCTGTACAAATATCATTGTGCATTAGACCTGATTGTGTTTACATGTAATATTATTGTGCATTGGAACTTAAATATTGGTTGTGTTGGAGATGTTCGAGTTTATAGCTATATATTGTTGCAGATTAGAATTGTTAAAACTTATAGGTATATGTTGTTGTGTATTATAGCTGTTCCTATTTGTACATCAATACTGTATTAGCTCATGTTAAAGTTGTGCTTTTCTTCTTCCAACCAGCGACACTGTCTCTGACGATGTGGAGCTGGTGCTGAGTTCCTCCAGCACTCTGGGATGAATCTGCAGTCCCAGCGTTGGCCAGACGGGTGGAAGCACAGAGCAGCAGTGGTTACAGTTTCGCGGCTGCGGGCAATGTTCAGGCAGGGATACTCAGTCTCTGATTATTGCAGAGGAAAAAAACACTGAATCCGGAATGGGGGAGTGGATGGAGACATTAATTAAAGAGCCCTGGAGAAAGAGACAGTGTGAAATACAGATAGAGAAAGGGTTAAAGATTGTAATATGGAGAGAATTCAGTACAGAATAATGGGTAGAGGAAAAGATAGACAATAGGAGAGGGTTAAGTGGTGAATAATAGCGAGAAAGCTGGATACAGGACAATTGGTGGGGTTAAAAAACAGAAAGGGTGAGGACTTAATAGAAAATAACAGGGGAAGAATTGCATAAAGAATAAGTGTGGCAATCCTGATTACAGGGGCACAGGGAGAGGGTTAGTGCAGGGAAATTTGGAGAGATTGTAATTTGGTCAGCAAGATGGATCTCATTAAAGATGAGCTTCCTGAGTGGGGCTACTAATCTGGTACGAACAATGAGTCCTGGCTGACAGGATATCAACGGGAATGTCAAGGGTTCTGCTCACTTTCGGAAACAGCTTTGTGCGAGCTGGGTGAATGTCATGGACTATGCAAGTATAAATGCAGAGTGACGTGATAGGGGTTACCACATTTGTGGAAATTGAGAGGAAATAATACAGAGTACTAAGGAGATTGTTCAATTCAGGGGAGTAACGTGAGTGTTCAGTTAAGGGGAAAAGGAAGGAGAGATAAGACAGAGTGATAGAAAAAGAACGAAATAGAGAGTAATGAAGAGAGAGTTGTATACACCACAACAGGGACAGGGATAAATGCATGGGAACGGATAAGGTTAAGTCCAGAGTAAGGAGGATTAAACGAAGAACAATAGTGAGAGTACTAATTAGAGAGTAACAGGGAGAATGTTGAATACAGAGTGAAGGTTTAAGCAGAGTGGCTGCAATGGAGAGTAATTGTAAATAGATTAAATGGAAAGTATGAGGAAAATAACGAGTAATAGAGAAATGATGAAATGCAGAATAATACAGAGTAATAGTGTTTAGATGCAGAAGTGTTTGTTAAGTGTGTACAAGAAAATTTTCTTATTCAGTATGCGGAAGGACCTACTAGAAACGGAGTGACACTTAACCTACTCTTGGGAAATATTCAGGGTAAATGACTGGTGTGTCAGTTTGGGAGCACTTTGGGGCCAGTGACTATAATTTTAATAGTTTTAAAATTTTGATGCAAGAGTGAAAAAATTCTAAATTGGAGGAAGGCTAATTTTGATGGTATTAGGCAAGAACTTTCAAAAGCTGATGGAGGCAGACGTTCACAGGATCGGGTCGGATGGAAAATTGGAAGCCTTCAAAAATAAGGTAATGAGAGTCCAGAGACAGTATCTTCCTTTCAGGGTGAAAGGAATGGCTTGTAGGTACAGAGAATTCAGGATGACTAAAGAAATTGAGGGTTCAGAAACAGAATGAAGCATATGTCAGGTATAGACAGGATAGATCGAGTGAATCCTGAGAAGGGTATAAAGGCAGTAGGAGTATACTTAAGATAGAAATCAGGAGGGCATAAAGGGGACATGAGAACAGTTTGGCAACCAGAGTTAAGGAGAATCCAAAGAAATGTCACAAATACATTTAGGACGAAAGGGTAACTAAGGAGAGAATAGAGCACCTCAAAGATCAGCACGGTGGCCTTTGGAGCCACAGGAGATGGGGGAGGTACGAAACGAGAATTTGGCGTCAGTGTTTGCTCTGGAAAATGACTTGGAAGGTATAGAATTTTGGGAAATAGATAGTGACATCTTGAAAAATGTCGATAATATAAATGAGGAAGTGCTGAATGTCTCGAATCGCAGAAAAGAACATCAGTCCCCAAGACCTGATCAGGTGTCCACGGAAACATTGTGGGAAGTGATTGCTGGGCCTCTTGCTGAGATGATTGCATTATCGATAGTCACAGGTGAGGTGGTGGAAGGCTGGAGTTTGGCAAACGTGGTGCCACTGTTTAAGAAGGGCGGTAGAGACAAGACAGGGAGCGAAAGACCAGTGAACCTGACGTCAGTGCTGGACACGTTTTTGGAAGCTATCCTGAGGGACAGGACAGACATGTATTTGGAAAGGCGAGGACTGATTAGGGATTGTCAATATGGTTTTGTGCGAGGGAAATCATGTCTCACAAACTTAATTGAGCTTTTTGAAGAAATATCAAAGTGGACTGATGAAGGCAGAGCAATGGGTTTCATCAATATGGATTTCAGGAAGGTAATGAGGACAGCCAGCTGCACAACATGGGGCATGAGTTCCCTGACTGTGGCTGTTAATTGGGACCGATCAGGGAAGCATCGCTGATGTCAACGGGTGAGTATCAGGGATATTGAGATGCTGACGGCATGGTTCAGTAACAGGCTTTTGTCAAAGTTTATGCACTTGTATCAAAAGCGTGCATAATGATAGGATGCCAGCTTTTGAGTCGCTATTTCGCTGTCAAGTATTGTTTTCCTCAATGTGGACCAGGACTTCTGTGTCTTCACTTACCACACTATCCAACGCCTGCCTCTGTCCCACCTCAAGCCCATCCCACATCCAGGAAGGGCGAAAGTTGTTCTGGGATGTGCTTGACACTGGAAACTGTCGAGGCAACATACTATTCTGGATCTGGCAAGTCAGGACTGATGATTCTGAGTCAGACAGCCATTTTACGTTTGCCCACTGCTGCCATTTGATTTTTAACACAGCACCGACACTGACTATATAAAGAAGGAAAAACAGAAAAATATACTGGGGAGTTGAGGGTCGATGTTCTTTTGAGTGCAGCATTGAATGACCATAATGAAAGCAATAGAGCAAGGCTTCGATGATGATGGAGTGAAATGACACAAACCAATGTTTGTACCTCATTTTTTGAGAGATCTGAGAGAAGTAAAATGTTCAAGAGAATAATGCCAATGGCAATCATTGAATGGACAGAAATGTTACTTTTTGGCTTTCGATTTATGACTTGGTTAAGCATCTATTAGTTTGTTGACGTTCTGAAATTTTTCCAAGATGGAAATGAAGGAACAATGTATCACATTCTCTACATTATATGACACAATCTATGTGGTGCTTATTCATTCACTGAACATGTCTTCCCTCTTTTCAGCGTTCCTATGTCATCCTTGTATTTTACTGTCCCACGTAACATTATGCTCGCCAATGTAACACATGATCGTATGATCTCTGTCATTGATAGAAATTTTCAATGGCTGTATCTCAAGTAATGCTCCTTGTGGACTTGCTAATACCAACCTGACAAACTGAGTATGGCATATTTTTCTTCTGCTCGCTGTTTTCTGTCCCTTATCAGTCTTCACACCAAGTCCCATTTCACCATCACTACAGGGCACGTAGACAAGTTTAACTACCGAACACACATTTCTGGAATTTGACATTTTTTGCACCCTTGTGCGTGCAAATTCCCCACTGGGCTTATCTGTCCATCTTCCTTCAAACTGTGTCATCGCATCATCAGCCAAATGTTTTAGGTTTCTTCACCATACATGTGGGTACCATTCGTGCCCATCTGCTGTTGTACAGATCATGTGTGTATCAGAGTCAGATCTCAGCTATCTCCAGGATAGTCTCATCATGGTATGAGGATCTCTATTGCTTTGAGCTTACGTAACGGTTGAAGGTAGTTTTCTGTGAATATTTTACTTGCCTTCATTGAAGAAGTTATATTTGATTGAGACGCTGTATCCATGCAAGGTGAGCAATTCTATTTCGATCTTGCATCTGTTAAAACTTGAAATGTGTTCTCTCCATTTCTCAAACAATATTTCTTCACGGTACCAGCTGCTGGATGGTGTTGGTTTGCCAATGCTGACATGTGGGGTGGCACAGTGGTTATCTCTGCTGCCTGACATTTCCACGGATTGGGTCTGCTTGGGATGCCCCTTGCAGGGTCTGAGTCGATTCAATGGGCCGATTGGCCTCCATGTCCGCTGTAGGGATGTTATGAAATAACTCAATATGTGTTTTCCAATGTCTGCTATTGATCGATTGAGATTGGACACATCCAATAAACCTCAGTTTGAAAAATATTCTGCCACAATTGGGAGTTCACTCACCGTCGTCACCTGGTCATTCAAATTCTTTAAGAAATGAATTGAATCACGTTGTCATGTTACAGTCGCCCAGGCAATGTTAGCAAGTATAAAGGAAAGGCTTTGAGATTGAATCACATCGGCATTGAGTTCAGAGAGATTGCCTGCACAAAGAGCTTCATGCAGAAAATGATGTTTTATTTTCAGCATGTGCAATTCCGGGAGGGTGTCTTGCATAATTGATTTGCAGAACTGAATTTATTAGAATCGGCCTGAAGATTCGCTTCAGTTACTGCCACTGACAATGGTCCATACGCATATTGTGATCACCCTCACACAGTAGCGGATGACTGATTTAGTTTCAAATTGCAGGGATGCTGCAGATTCCCCACTATCACAGATACCGAAGTTATTGCCTGGGATATTGAACTTTCATCTTCCAAGCTATTTATCTATTCTGGGAATCTCCATTTCAATTGAAGACCACCGTGGAATTGAGCAAAGCCATCATAATCGGATAATTAAAAACGATGATATTTTTACGTATAGATTTCAATAATATTTCTAGTGAGTTTGGTTCTGGCTATTGAGTAAATAAGCAGTGGGCTTCTCTGTGCTTCTGAAGTTAATAGTTAACTTGTAGGTATTTATGCAATCACAACAATTTGTTTTTCAAACTGCTTTTGAAGTTTGGCTACAGGCCAAAAAAAAGAACTTTGTTTATTTTTGGTTGTAACCCAACATGGCATTAAAATGAACACAAAGATTTATTTGTGAGTTCTGGAATCTGAGAGTAGGAATAATACCCTTACCTTTGAAACCTTTCGTTTCAATTTTATCAATTTTGTCATTTCTTTTCGTCCTTCTAATTTCCTGGAACTGAGTGGATATGGAGATGTTTGCTCATTTGAAGTGAATGATAGATTTAGTCAATCACCTTACTGAGGAGCCAACAGTTCGTGTTCACCGCAGACCAGAAATTTTGGTTTAAAATAAAGCTCTGCATAGTTTATCTAAAGCTAAGTAAATTGACAATCAGCTGTGTGGTAGATTCCGGAAGAGGTTGACTGGAGTACCAGTTTAATACTTCAAATCACATGTCACTCAACCAAGATTCTGGTATGATCATTGTACGAGGAATATTCTGTTTGTAATCGCACCCTTGCTATTGTTTTGTCCCACCTATAAAATACGTTTTCTTTCTTTGTATTTTTGCATTGCTTTTAGATTGACGATTATCCATTGACTGCATGTTCATTGCCTTTGAATCGGTGTTATACGTACATAGCTCAGTTATTCTATTGTATCACCATTTCATTTATTGTAAACTTCTGTTTTTTTGCTGAAGCAATATTTACAGCATTGGTTATGTACATTTCAGGAAGAGATTCCTTTGATAAATCAAAATAAATAAAGTCTTGATACATCAAGCTGGGGTCTGGCTTGTTCTGTGTTTATATCAGCTGGTATCAGAGCAGAGGTGAAGCTGTTAAACACATCGTCTAACTCGTGAGGAACTGATTAACTAATCCTATACTTTGATCACACTATGCTTCAACCATACCCCTCCAGTTCCATTTATACGCTCAATCCTGACCGGACACCTGAACTAAGATACAGTGCCATGTGACCCCCATCGCCAAATTATTACCCCGTTACCCTGCAGCAGAGGCAACACAAAACAAATTCCCTCACCCCTGCCAGACCTGAAGCACTGAAAATAAATTAGGATTGGATCGCTCACAGCTGCCGTTTGTGCATAATTCTGATCACCACCTTACCATCAAGACAGTCTTGCATTGAGAAGAATGTAGAAAAGATATACAAGAATACTGCTAATACTATGGAAATTACTGGAGCGTTGAGAAAAGATGGACACCTTAGGTTCATTTTCCCCAGAGGTGAAAGAGACAAAATGTGATTCATGTGTCCAAACAACTAATGTCTTGAATGGAGACCTGTCACCCTGAACGAATGATCATTGAGCAGTGTACAAGAGGGATACTAATTCATTGAAGGGTTATCGGGGACATGAGGACTTACCATTTCATCCAGACGGTAGTAGTTTGTCTGGAATTCACTTCCCAGTTTTGGAGGAGTGGGGTGCTGTGGTTGGGTGACTGCTTCAGCTGCAACGTTTAACTCATTTAAAGGATACCTGGAACTGCACTTGAAGTAATCTTCAAGGTACAATATGCAGGAAAGTGGGATTGGACAGTTATATAGATTATTCAGTCGACCCAGATATGAATGACCTTTTTTCAATGCTGGAACTGATCTGAGCTTCTTTGGGATTTCAGAGTGACTGAGGGGTGTTATCAATTTGATCATTAGGTTAATATTCCTCGCCTAGTTTAGTTATTCGCATTATAAATCGGTTTTAAAGAAATATTGTAGTTACCACTGACATGATCAGAACACACCAGGGAGTCAGACAGGTCGGATTTTTATTATATTATGTTTATCGTACTCAGATTAAAGCAGCCACGTCCACTAATTGAAATAGAGAAATGTATCTCTTTTGTTCTTCGTTATGTACTTTTTTCTGAAAATGTCAACACGCACATTCTAAAACTGAATTCGACAATGCAGCGAATTCATTAAAAAGCTCACGTTTCCCAAGTTGAAATGTGCATTCTTTGCTGATTCAATGGACATTCAAAATTAGAATACTTGCGAAACATTATAAGGAGTTGTTGACTTTCCAAAACAAACCACGAGGGACATGGTAAGTTTGCAAATCCGCAGTTTACCATCAGAGAGAGGGCACATATAGTGCTTGATGCTTTGAATAATGAAACAAATCTTTGTCAGCTCTGTAAGCATTATCCATCGAATACTTCCATCTTCTCAAGTGGAACCAGTCCCTTCTTTTGTAATACAGCGCCAGGAAAAACGTTGGTATGCAAACAACAGTCTAACAAATGTTCCATAGTGGATGAATGTCAACACTTTGAATCTCAACCCCATCTCTTGTTTGCAATGATACGATCTTGTGCGAGGAGTAAACTGTGTTGATGTTTTGTTTCCAGTGACCCATGTTTCGATGAAGATGATCTAATTAAGTGATTCCGGTAATATTATTTGTCTTTCCACAGATGATGGCATACCTGCTGAGTTTCACCAATTACTTCTGTTTCTGTTACATGTTTACAGCATCCACAATCTTTGCTTAATTTAATTCTCTTCCCAACTTGCCTCTCAGAAGCAATTCTTCGAATCATAGAACCCGACCAGACAGAAGAGGTCCTTCAGTACATCAAGTTTGTGTTTTCCAAGCTGCACTAAATCAAGATTTGTCCCAAGTTTCAACACGATAATCCTCATCATGAATGTTGCAATACTTCAAGTGATTATCCTATTAAAGTCCGAAGCACTGAATAGCAAGATCTCCTCGCTCTCTGGTTGAAAGCCTTTTACTCCAATCTCCTCTAAACCTCTTACCTCTCATCGTAAAATTGACGACCACTTCTCGTCTGTCAAATTCCTGTTCCCAATCCTGGAGTGAGCTGCATTGAAATGAGCCAGGCTAAGAGCTGTCCTGGTTAAAGTTGATATCTGAATACTTCCAACTAACCCAATTAGGTGCTAAGATCTTCCATTGCACTCTGAGCAGACATGGATAATGTTTGAGCAGTAATCTCCGATTTCCAATTCACTTGCTGCCTCTTTCGTTAATTTCCTGGTGATTTTGGTTCTCGCCCGGGAAAGTGTGGTCTCTCCAACTGCACAAGGCGCTGCCTGTTGGCTATGGAAATGTCCGGTCTCCTGTTCATTTTCACGAACATCATATTCAGTCGACTGAAACAATTTTACTTCCCAATATGTTTTCTGAACATTACATTTGCTTCCGAAAGCTAAGAGAAAATTTTGGGCAGACAAAAACTTGGCTGTGGTTCGAGCAACAACTGGCATTCTGCTATGTCCCAAAAATAGAAATCCCTTCTATTTTCAGTTTCAATTTCGGAGGGTAGTTGACAACGTTCCATGGTACTGCCATGTGAACTGAAGTTCATTTCTGATCTCAGGTGACTGGAGTTTAACTGATTTGATAACATTTCAACTTTTTTCATCCAATTCGTGTTAACTCTGTTGATGAGCAGTATGGCTGTCAGATACATTTTGGTGTCTAGTCGAGTCCGCAAGACACTGACGGGCCCGTGTACGGCATAGAGTCACAAAGACGCAGAGATTGCGAGTCAGAGGAATTCGGTGATTTCCCTCTTCACCATATCCGTTCGTTTCATCCTTCTGTGGACTTATACTTCCGCATTAAATGAACAATTCGCCGAAAGTATGGCTTGCTCGTCATTTTTATGTACATCGGAGAAATGCTGAAGGATTTCAGCTGCAGTGACATATTAATTTATGCAGTGACTGTCCAATTTTTGACCAAAGTTCGGAAACACGGTGCAACAGCTGGTCACGTAAACTGTTCACTTCATGACTCTGCAAAACAACAAAGAGATGTTCAGAGATGGCCAGAGTGTTCCCAGTGTAGAATTGTTCATGTATGGCCAGGATTCCATCAGTGCAATGACATGGATCTGACGATAGCGGTGGATGGGGAGGTGGAAGCAGTATGGGTTACCAATCACTATACTCAGGAACATGCTGTTATCTCTGATTGACTGACGGTTGGAGGCACACAGGGACACCCAGACAATGAGCAGCAGCAGGCCGTTCAGCCCTTCACACCTGGTGCGCCCACTCTTCCAGTAAATCGCAGCTTTTTCATGATGTAACATGATGATAATTGTCAGATTCTACCTGTCTACTCCCATCACAAGGATATTGCGTTCTCTCACTCCAACTCTTTCTTACATTGTCTCTGTCCCTCTCACCCTGTCTTGCGCACTTCCCCATATCTCAGATTCTTGCTCAGTCTCTCTCTGTCTCTCTATGTCTGTCTCGCTCCGTGTCTCTACTGTATGTATTGCTCTCTCTCTCTCTCTCTCTCTCTCTATCTGGTTATCTGTCTGTCTCTCCATCTCCTTCTATGCCGAACTTTCTTTGACACGCTGTCAATCTCATTCTCTGTCTCTCCCCCTCTTTGTGCACTCTGTGTCATTTTCTCACATTCAACATGACAGATATTTGTGGTCTCAGTTTAGCACATGCTCACTTGCATTAGCTCACAACCCTTCACTCCCTATCTTCAGTGATTGTTTTCTCCCCAGGAGGTGATATTGGAAAATACAAAACATGCAGACACAGCTGGCAGTACCTTGATCAAACAATCATTGCATTTCTCGAAATGAATCTCCCTCCATCTCCTGAACATTCATCGTCTCCCTCTTTCTCTCTCTTTCCCCCTCTACCTGTGACAACTGTGTTCTACATTAAATTCCCTTTCAATTTTTGTGGGTCCTTGTATGTCTCTGTTGGTTGTGCTCCATTGCTTTTGTGGGAATGTGACTGTATTTGTGTCCATGGTTTTTGTGCTTGGGTGAATCCCTGGGTGTGCCAGTGTGTGGGGTTGCACTTATGTGTGCTGCAAGTATTTCATTGATTTTACATTACTGTGTTTATTTGTTTGGGCATGTTATTCAGTCGGCAGGATAGTGTTTCCGTGAATTTGAGTGTTTTAATGTGTCAGTTATTGTGCCTGTGTGATTGTGAAGCTGTGTATTTTGTACATGTGTGTTTGCTGTGTTCTGACTGTGTGAATGCAGTTTGTTCAGCTTTCAGGGTTACAATGTTATGGCTGTACGACTGTGATTCTGTGTGTTACTGTCATATTGTCATGATGGTTCTGCGACTCCTTGTGTGTTTGTCATTGAGTGTAGGTGTATTATTGTAGGATTATGTGTGTGTTTATGCCTGGCTGTGCTCCTGTTTACGTAGGTGATAGTGTCATTGAGATTGTGTTTGGCTGGCTGTATGTGTGCCGAGAACTTTCTGTGCCCCAAGCAGGATCTTTCTCTGCCTGTCTGTGGGTACATCACTTTGTTTCTGCATGTCAATCAGTGCCTGTATGTATTTACGTTTGTGGTTCTGTAACAACGCTTCAATGTGCTCATGCATGTATCTCAAAATGTTTCAGTCAGTTCTTGTAGTTTGGTGTATAATGTCACTCACTCTGAATTCATGTCTATATGTGCGGACATTGTTGTGAATCTGTACCTGTCTATACATGTGTTCCTATGTCAAAGCATGACTGTTTTATGTGAGTGTGTGTAGATTTGTTTCTAAAAATCAATATGACTGCATTTCTGTGTGTGCATTCTGCCAGTCCATTGGTATGTTCGTATATCTCTCAGTATGCTTGTTTGTGTGGGTGTGTGTCTGTCTGTGTGGGTGTGGCTGCATTAATATGTCAGTGTATTGGTGTGTTCCCAAACTGCAGTCTGATTATTTTGCTGTGTGTGTTTTTGAGGGTTTGACAATGTTTCTGCAGTTGGTGTTTAAGTTCCTCTATCTCACTTTGACTGTATTTCTGTGCGTGGGTGTTTTTGTGTGTCTCTGTTTGAATGAGCGTGTGAGGATGTGAGTGTGGCTCCGTGGCCTCGCAGTGTGGATATATTTCTCGATCAGCATGAGATTGTATCGAATAAAAAAAAGGCAAGTGAACCATTTAGCAGCACATGGTGCACAAATTACACACAGTGGTGCATTTCTGGGAATTTGCGAAAGATCCAAATATCATTACCTCTACTTCCTGAACCATAAAAGTTGAACTGTTACTTCTGTTCAAACACCTGTGTTACGAACTGAACAAGACAGGGGAAACATTGAAAAAGGCTGGATTTCAGCATTTTTGTGCATGCTTCAACCACACATGTAATATATAAATATTGTTTTATGTTAGCGCTGCTTGTGTCCATACATCAATATTTTTATGATGTTGGAGCATAATTAGGGCATTCAGCTCATCGAGTCAGCTGTGCAATTTAATCATGAAAGCTGTATTTCTCCATCCCATTTTCCTGCCTATCTCCGCAGTCTTTGATCCCCAAATCAATAACAAATCCATACATCTCTGTCCTAAATACATTCAATGACCTGGTCTCCACAGGCGTATGTGACCACGATTTCCATAGATTAACCACAGATACGCTGAAGAAATTCATTCTCATATACATTCCAAGGTCTGAGCCTGTTTCCTCCGCTCCGAGTCTCTCCTATGTGCGGAAACAACTTACAAACAGAAGTAGAAATGGGATAACACTTCACAAAGGCAGTACGATGCTGTTTCTGATGCGTTGGAATACGGTTCCGAGATCAGATTGGATTTGGTGGACGAGACGTGCCCAAGTACGCAGCAGAAAGCCTGGTTGAGTACACCACCATCGTCACAGACTTCAAAAGCAAATACGTGGAGGATTGCTTCCCAAAGAAATTAATCTGAGAGTCCCCCAGTCGTAGACCTTGGATAAACTAGGAAAATCTACTCTCTACTGAATGACACACAAGCAGCATTCGAGTCGCAATCCAGAACAGGGAAAGTGAAGATGACCTCCCCAAAGCCATCAGGGATGCCAAAGGAGAGTACCAGACCAAGATAGAGGCCTAACCCTACCAAACAGAATCCAATCACCTCTGGCAAGGCCAAAACAATATGACGGGATAAAAACTGAAGCAGAGCAAGACAGCGGACGAAGACACATCCCTCCCGGAAGCGATTAATGCTCTGCTTGGTTTAATCAGAATGCGAGTGGTGCAGTGATGTCTGCCCCAACATCTGCTGACGCATCTCCTCCCACAGTTACCACTGCAGGCATCAAAACAATCTTCTTGAGAGTCAACCCAAGCAAAGCGAGGAGCCATAATCGAGTCCCTGGCCATGCCCTTAAATCCTGCATGGACAAACAGGCGGATGTGTTTACTGAAATCTTCCAACCCTCTCTCCATATAGCTGAGCTCCCCACTTGCTTCAAGAAGACATCTGCGCACTGACACATTGACACAACCCCTCGCACTCTCTCTCCCTCTCTCGCTTTCCTTTCTCTATCTCTCTCTCTCTCTCTCTCTCTCTCACACACACACACACACACATAGAAATACAGTCATACTGTGATATGGAAACAAATCTACACACATACAAAGATAAATAGTAACAGGAATATCGCAACTGGCCATTCAGCTCCCTCAAACCTAATCTGTCATTCAATGGTTGATCTGTAAGGTAACTTCATGCAGCTATGTTTGCGACTTATCCCAAAATACGTATGCATAACAACAAGTATCTATCTCAGATTTAAAATAAATGACTGGTCCAGCATTCACTGCCATTTGTGGAAGAGACTTTCAAACATCCGCTACCTTTTCTGTGTGAAAGTGCTTCTTAATATCTCTGCTGAATTCACTGACCATAATTCATAAACTTTTCCCCTTTGTCCGCGAAACACCAAACAGGGGAGAAGGTTTTTCGTTATCAGACCTGAACTCTCATTTCGAAAGGAAATGGGCTCAATTCGTAGAGTCTGTCCTCATGTCTAACCCTAAATGTGCAATTATCATTCTTGAAAATCTAACATGTACTTGCTCGAAGGGCAATATACCCTCCTGAAAGTGTGATACTTGGTTCTGCTCCCTGTACTCGCAGTGAGATCTAAGCAGGGCCATTGAAAGCTGCAGCATAACTTCTTCGGCTTGATGATAGATGAGCTACTCCCGATTTCGAGACCATTCATTGCCCTCTCCAGAGAGCAGTTAAGAGACCACCACATTGCTGTGGGTTGTGAGTCACATATAGGCCAGACCAGGTAAAGATGGCGGTTTCCCTCCTGAAAGGCCGTGAACGAAACTCTACTTGTTGAATTATTTTTTTCCTCTTGGACATTGCTAAGGCAAAACGATTATTCAACGAGTTGACCATTTCCCTGCAGACATCGACAGAGTCCCCTGCTGGCTTCCTTTTCGTATGGTCTGCTCTACCTACTTACTTAGTGGGTCTGGATTTACACTTATAAAGAGATATGCAAATTATTTTTGTAATACAGATAGATAAACATACAACTTTACAAAAGCAGTCTTTCCCTTTCATATCCAGAGTAACCTTACAGTTCTGAAATATCTATATCCATACACTAGCTTAAGATATGTTCGTGCTTGATGCGTATTCAATCGTGTTTATGCACTTGAAATGCACAGCTTGCCGAACTAGAGTTGGGGTTGTTTTCCTTCTCACATGGTTCTGCTTCATTGTCCTAATGTTCTCTGGAGTGCATTTGGGAGCTCTCTGATTTGAATGGCTTCTTTCTCCTTGGATGTGGAGGTGCTGATGTTGGACTGGAGTGGACAATGTCAGAAGTTACATGAAACCACGTTCTCGTCCAACAGGTATAATTGGAATCACAAGATTTGGCGTGAGCTCTGATAATTTAGTTAGTTATCCAGGACATGTCCGACTGCTGTGGCTTAGCAGTAGTTTGATGTAACAATGTAATTGGTATAATTTAAATTCAGCTTCTATTACAGGAAGGGTGTTACATGAGACAGCATTCGATATTTAAATATCCCCTTTTACATGGACCGGTCTCAAAAGCATATCTACAGAAATTCAGGTTTTTTATTCCAACCGAAAGCTTGTCGCAATATCTGATCAACAACCCCTCAATTATCAATCAAGGTGAAGGCTTGCATATCTCTCTGAGTTGATTCAGTTTGACAGAGGATGCTGCAAGCTTGCTGGCTTAATATCTCAGTTCCACTGTCCAATGAACAATAGTTCCATGTGATCAATCAAATCAATTAGCTGGCGTACCTGGGCCTATCACACCAACACCACAGTCGACACCAGGATTTCTCTTACAGGTTCACGATGCTGCTGCCGTAGACACCAGTGATGCCATCTTGCTCCACCATCACCACAAAAAGCACGAGAAGACAGTGATGAGGATGAGAATAAAGAAGATCAAAGGATATGACTGACCTGGTGCTGGAAATCGAATCGAGCAAACAGCATGAACATGGCCTGCTCTGCCACAAGGAACAGTATAGGAAAATGTACCAGGACGAGAACGTTTCAGCTGAAAGGTGACATGAGAGAGTCTGTGATTAGTTTCATTCAGATCCACTGACATCAAGCAGCTGTTCGTCTCTTACCATTGCCTCCTGCTGGCCAGCAAGGGGAGGTGGAGTCTGAATGGGAAACTGCCAAGCCCACAAAACAAGGAGCTGGTCAAAACGATTAGACTTGTTTGAGAAGAGTGAAGGTCCAATTTGAGTCTTCCTCAAATATCCAGGAAACAGTCAAGGTGTGCATCAAGAGGATCATTCGTTTCAAATGTCTTCTAACAATAGAGTAACAGGGAAAACTGGCGAATGTACACCAGAGTATGCAGAACCAACCCCGCTGTCCTCAAAGGGGCTCAATGTCAGGGAGGAAACCCAGGAGGTGAAGGGGCAGCGAGCCTTGCTCTTTTCTTTGGAAGCCTCTGAGATTATCACCCGGTCCAGGGTCCATAACGTTTAATGGAATGAGACGTACTCACTTTTGATCCTCAGAAGGAACAAATGGAGATCTCTGTGCTCAGCCACCAGAAGGAAGAAGATGGCTCGCTAACGTCATCCCAGTCTGACATCCTGAGGATCAACAATTGCTTTTATGCTGGACTCTATGATGCAAAGCCCACTGACACTGCGACCTCCCATTAGTTTCTGTTAGCTATCGTAGAGGTCTGAGACGGCAGCACAAGAGAGAGGCTGCATCAGCTGTTATCTCTGGATGAACTGACCAAAGCCCTGCAATTCTCAAAAACGAGTAAATTTCCTAGAAGTGATGGCTCACCAGTCAAGTTATGAGCAACTCTGTCAGATTTGTTCGGCGATTCCCTGCTGGAAGTGAATGACAGCATGCTGCCGACAGGTAACTTGTGTGAATCCATAAGGGAAGTTCTCACCCCTTCACCTATAATCACAATTTTTAGATGGATGACGAAGGACAAATTTTACGCTGAATGCAAATAACGAAGGTCTGACTGAAGTCATCGCCAACCTGATCTGGTCCTCATTGTGATACGTGATTCACACTGACCAAACTGTTCTGTCTTGTGAAGAAAGACACCCGAGATCCTTGCACTCCTTAAGGATATGCTCACCTGTGGGCAGGACAGGTCTGCTTCATCCAGCTGGACCAGGAAAAGGCCTTTGCCAAGATATCGCACACCTACATGTGGGATGTGCTCTCTAAAGCGGTCTTTGGGAGGAAATCCGCTCATGAATCCAACTGCTGCGCACCAACATCGGCAGTGCAGCCTTAATCAATGGGTGGCAATCAGAAATCTTCTGGATCAGATCGGACGGACTACAAGTCCACAGCACGGACTACAAAATCTTCACCAGGGTGCTGTCTTCCCGCCTGGCTTCCGTGCGGGCCCACATGATTCACCCGGACCAGTCCGACATGGTCCCAGGCCAGATGATACACGACAACGTCCACCTGGTTTGGGAACTGATTCATTTCTGTCGACGGGCTGGTCTGTCGAGTGCCTTCCTGTCTCTCAACCAGGAGAAGGCGTTTGACAGGGTCAATCACGAGTACCTGCTCGCGACACTGCGGGCATTCGGATTCGGGACTCTGTTCGTCGACCTGATTCGAATTTTGTATGCCGCAGCAGAGTGTCTGGTTAAAGTTAAGGGGTCCCTGACGGAACCCCTTCGCTTCGGGAGACGTTAACATCAAGGCTGCCCCTGTCCGGCCAGCTGTATTCCCTGTGCATGGAGCCTTTCATGCGCCACTTGCAGAGGAGGTTGTCAGGGCTGGTTCTGCACGGCGCGCACGGGGGGTGTCATCTCGGCCTACGCACTTTCACCGACCCGGCTGACCTGGGGAGAATGCACGAGTGCCAGGCCATGTACTCAGCAGCATTTTACACCAGGATCAACTGGGCCAGATGTTCCGGACTACTGGTCGAACCGTGGTGGGTGGACTGTCTGGCTGAGGAGTTATGAGGGATGAGCTGGAGTGCCACCCATCTCCTCTGCATGGGAGTCTACTTCAGCCTGGCTGAGGAATCCTGACCAACCAACTGGCAGGAACTGGAGGCCAAAGTCTCAGCTCGCCTCGGCCGCTGGACAGGACTGCTCCGAGTGCTATCTTACAGGAGTCGAATGCTGGTCATAAACCAGCTGGTGTCCGCCATGATGTGGTACTGGCTGGTCACTTTGGTCCCTCCTCCTGGCTTTGTCGCTGACATCCAGAAAACGTTGGTCGACTTCTTCTGTAACAAAAAGATGCACTGGGGCACTGCGCAGGTCCTGAGTCTCCCTATTGAGAAGGGCGGTCAGTCGCTGGTGTGCATCCGCACCCAGGTCGCAATGTTCTGTCTTCAGAACTTGCAGTGATAGCTTTACATCGAGCCTCCTCCTATGTGGTGCACCCTGGTGGTGTATTTTTTCCACCAGGTGTGCAACCTCAACTACGACACGTAGCTCCTGCTCATCAACCGTGATAGTTTGGATGTCGCCCTCAAGACGCTGCCTGTCTTTTACCAGGACATGATCACTGCCTGGTATGGTCGAACTTCGCCGTGCCTACCCTCCGGCAGAAATAGCGGATGTCGTCAGGGAGCCATTCCACAGGAATCCACACCTCCGTACTCACGGGTTCGAGGAGCTGTCGGAGTGGAGGGCCATGGTGGTGAAGGTGAGCAGAGTCGGGGATGTGCTGGGTGCCGGGGGCCTGGGCTGGACGCTGCCGCAGGACATATCGAGCAGGACAGCGGTAGACGTCCGATACGTGGCCAGAGCCATCCGATGCCTTAAAACGGCGGTGCTTGGACCCAACGTAGTGCACTAGTTGGAGAACACTCACGTGTGCGATGAGATCCCGTCCGCGCTCACCCCATCCCGAACGGAATTTCACATTGGCCCCAAGATCCTGTACTTCCCACGGGACCCTGTGTCCCACAACCTGAGCCACCTCCTGAATTTTAATTTTGTTCCCTTTCAGGGGGTAAAATGGCGGGCCCTGTGTAGACTGCTGCTGCACACCGTCCACCTCATTCCCTCATCCACCGTCCGGACAGGCCTTGGAGTGCCCATTTGCGACAGGGTGGTGGGAATCTCCAGTGGAGGGCTCTCTACGCGGGATTCCTCCCCCTTTCTCTCGGGGATCTCGGGTGGAGGTTGCTGCACGCAGCGTTCCCCTGCAACCACAGATTGCGGTGATTCATGGACGTCAAACCCAACTGCTTGTTCTGTGGCACTGTGGAGTCCGTGGACCACGTGTATATTGGGTGTGGGCGTTTTCACTCCCTTTTTGATTTTCTTAAAAACCTCCTCCTCTGCTTTTGGTTCCACTTCAGTCCGACACTCCTGATCTTCGGGCACCCGGTAAGGATGAGGGAGGGCAGGTCTGAAGACCTCCTCGTGGGTCTGCTCCTGGGCCTGGCCAAACTGGCCATAAACAGGTCCAAACAGCGGGCCGTGGAGGGGGTTGTTAGGGCCGACTGCCTGCTCCTCTTCTGCGGATACGTTAGGGCCCGTGTGTCCTTGGAGAAGGAGCACGCGGTGTCCACCAACACCCTGGAGTTTTTTCAAGGAGAAGTGGGCGCCGCAGGGGATGGAGTACATTATTTCACCATCCAACTCTATATTGATTTATTTTCTGCCGTCCCCTTCACTGTTTGATCACACAGCATTGCCCTTTGATGTGAAGGGCACTGCTTGACAATGGCCACACGGGTGGTCTCCGATCTTCCTAGTGGTGGAAATTTGATGGTGGATTGGTGCACCTTGTGTCTCACACCTGCACAAACAGTATGGGAGCTGGGGGAAAAATAAGCACGGGGGAAATAAAGTAAACTGGAGTGTCAGCGATTTTGCAAAAAACGAAAGAAAAAATAAATAAATAGGAGTGTCAAGGGTTCTGTTCACTCTGAGAGCTGGCTCTGTCGGAAGTGGACCAGTGTCAAGAACTCTCCATGTGTGAATAAATGGTAACTTGGTGATGGGATACTGGCCTCTATGGAGTTGTTTCTTTCATACCTTATAACAAGCACTGCCTAATTCAAGCACGAATTAAAAAGAAAAAAAGAATAACCAGGGTTTCCTCCCCTTCACTGTCTGATCACACAGCATTGCCCTTTGATGTGAAGGGCGCTGCTTGTCACTGGCTACTCGAGTGTTTCTTTTCTTCCTGGTGGTGTAAATTGAATAAAGATTCGTGCACCTTGTGTAATTCACTGTGTCTCACACATGTGCACACACAACATGGGGGCTAGGGAAATCTAAACCCGACTGCAGTTAGGGCATGGTTTAAGAAAGGAAAATTAAAAAAAAAGGAAAACTGGACTTCTGCTCACTCGGAACAAGCTTTGTGTTAACTGGGTGAATGTCATTACTATGCAATAAAAACACAGTGTGACTTGATGACGGGTAAACAGCATTTGTGAAAGGGGAGAGGATTTAATGCAAAGTAATAAGGGTAGTGTTGATTACAGGGGAGTAGGTCTAGCATTACAGTAACAGGAAAGGGAGGGTGTTAGGACAGTGGAATAGACAAGGGACAAAACCGAGAGTCCTGAAAAGAGAGTTGAATACATGGTAGCAGGAAGAGGGGTAAACACAGGTAAAAAGAGATGATTAAAGACAGAGTGGACAGGATAGATTAATGAGACAAGACTTCCATTTCACAATGCCATCCTGAGTCTGATTGCACCTCTGCGATGAATCTTTCCTCATCTTCCTGTTTCCAATTTCAACCCCAGTGCCGGTCACCTGAGCGACAAGATTGTTATACTACAAAAGGTGTCTATTCCTGTCTGGCAAACAGAACCATGGCCAAGACATGGCTTACGAGGGGAGTTAGAGGTAGTATACGATGCAAAAAAGGAAGGGCTGTAACGACTGGTGGCACTTAAAAAGTCAGCAAATGAAGGTCAAGTGTTTCATTCAGAAGGGAAAAATAGCATATGAGATTAAGGTTGCAGAGGGCATAACCACGAATAAGTTTCCATATAAGTGTCTAAAGAAAACAAAATGGTGAAATCTGACAGAATCCCGTTTCAGTCACAAGCAGGCAAATTTAAACGGGGGAGAATGGAAATTGCTGGCAAAGAAAATGAATTCTTTGAGTCACGGAGTCATAGAGACATACAGAACAGAAACAACCCTATTTTCCATGAAATCCGAGAGTCCGTAAGTACCCTCACCAATGTCTACAGGTGCATTTGTGAGAGAATTCGTTCTGGGCTCCCAACAGCATAGTATTGGAACTGCTCCACCCAGGACCATAAGAAACTACACACGGTTGTATGCACAGCCGAGTCCACCATGGAAATCAAGCTTCCATGCATGGATTCCTTTTACGCAGCCCACTGCTATGGGAAGGCTGTAACCATCATAAAAGACCGTCCACAACTCGGTAATGCTCTCCTACAAGGTGTTTGGTCATGCAGAAATACAGAGACCTGAGCATGCGCAACAGCAGATTCATAAACAGCTTCTTCTGGAATGTTATTAGACTATTTAATCGACTATCCTGCCTCAAGTAATTCTGATCTTCCAAATGTTGATTCTGTTGTACACACTGTGAAATGTAACCTGAATGCCTCAGTCTAAATCTTTTGTTCTGACCACCCTCACATCTGATGATCTGCCTGTACTGCTCATAAACAAAGCTTTTCGCTGTACTTTGGTGCAACTGATAATAAATCCATCAAATGAAATCAAATCAAACTTATTCTGCTAACCAGCTATCCAAAGGAATCCAGTCCAATTTACCAGCATTTGTCTCGAACCCCTGTAAATCACTACGGTTGCTCATTCAGATGCCTTTTAAATGTTGGAATTGTACCAGCCTCCACCACTGCGTCTGACAGTTCATTCCAAGCATGCACCTACCTCTGTGTGAAAAAGATGCCTGCTGGGTCCCTTTTAAAATGTTCCTCTCTGACATAAACCTATTATCTGTAGTTTTGGACTCCATTATGCTGGGGAAACGTCCTTGGCTATTTACCCTATCTCTGACCCTCATGATTTATAATCTTTCACATGGTGACACCTCAACCTCTGACGCTGTGACGAAAAGAACCTCAGACTATTCATACTCTCCCTGTAGCTGAAACACTCCAAGACTGGCAATATTCTTATACGTTCATGGAGTTAGCATGTGTAAATGCATGCAGAAAGTTTTCTCCACAACCCCACCATTCTAAAATTCCAAGGGATGAGGGAAGTCTGTTGACCAGTTTCACTGGTGAATGCAGATTACACAATCGTTTCTAATGTCATCGCCTACCACTGCTCTGGAAGTGGTGATGATGCCGATCAACCTGCGCTTTATTGAACAGAATGATCTCTGAAATCCTCACTCTCCTCAGGGACACGATCGTGGGAAACTGGGCCTGGTGGACGCCAACTTTATCGGCCTGGAACAGAAGTAGGCTTTTCACAGGATGTCGCACAGTTACATGTGGAATATGTTGTCCAAGTAGGCTTTGGGGAGGGAAGCCACATTATGATCTCACAACTCTACACCAACAAGTGCAGTCTCAAAAAATAGTTCAGAATCACAAAGCTTCCTGATAAGATTGGGATTCTAGCGATGCTTCCCACTCTTTCCTTTTATGTTTTATTGTTGCACAAGAGAGGGGTGAATTATTGTAATTCATTAAGGTATTGCTTCCTGTTTCGCCATTGCCAATCAACTAACTACATTTTTAAATAATATTGCTTTATCTCTCATTGCCTATTTCTGCACGAAGCCTTCATTGTTCTCTTTATTTCAATTGAGGAATCACGTTTTGCTTAATTTCTTCATTCTCCACCTGAATAATTAATTCAAGATTTTGTGGTCACTTATCGCCAGTACACTGATATTATTCAATAATGCTAACTCATTGTGTCCGTAATTCTTGTGGAAAGGGTCACAAATCACTGCATTCTTACATCTGCGCTCTTGTGTCAGTTCAGTGCTGCGGGATGTAATAAAATAATCCCTCAAGAATGCATTGTGGCCGGTTGCAAACAGTTCAAGATACTGATGTACTCTTCCAATTTGTTTTGAAAAAAAATACATCATGCATCATCACAAAGGCTAAATGGAAAAGGTGAGGTTTAGACAGAAACTGCATCACTTCATGCATATGTTATTGAGGATCTCCAAAAAATCAAAAGTAATGCTCGAGAAAGAAAACTGTACCTGAATGTGTGAGATGCATAAGTGGAGTGTTTGATCCTGAAGACCAGGATTCAGAACCAGAATGACATTACAGATGTAGGATGTGTTTCAGCTGCTTTCCTTTCTCACTCAAGATTGTCTACCTCCCGTGGTAGCTTCATTTGCCTCCTAAATGTGGTTGTTCCCAGTTCTCCAACCCTCTTACAGGTTGGATAAAATATTCCACAATAATGGGCGGCATATTGCTCCAGAAGGTTAACAATCCCCATCCAACGAAAAAGAAACAGATGTTTACAATGTGTTCAGATCACAACAGTCCCAGACACCTCACCAACAATCAAAATTTCCAAAGCTTTTCTTCCCAGCACCAAAGTTTACAAGTGCGGGAGACTGACCGTAATGCAGAGTTACATTGTGCTATGCTCAAAAACTGCATGAATTAATGTTAAACTCTGTGATTTCACTTTTTTAGTTTACAATCAGTCTAAACATTATGACAAAGACAGAGAACACGGGGGCTAACACCTTCAAAATTTTGTAGCTAACACCCATTGTTACAATTAACCGGAGAATGCAACTTTAAAACAAAGGTTTTTTGATTTACACATGAAAGAAGTGAAACTATCACAGTGTTCTAACAGTTGAAAGCCACAATAAATAATTAGGGTTTTTTCAATGTATAATTTCAGTAATTTCACACTGTAAACTTTTGCTGTAAATTCTGTGTCTTAAAATTGTGTTCTCCAAAACCGCCTGATGAAGGAGCAGCGCAAAGAAAGTTAGTTCTTCCAATTAACCCTGTTCGGTTGTAACCTGGTGTTGTGTGATTTTTACTTTGTGTGTGTGTGTGTGTGTGCATATGTGTATCTAAGTGTGTGTGGGGGGGGCGGGGTTTCTGTTTCCTGCTGGTTGTGGTTAGCTCTCTGAATTCTCATGAGTCTCCTTCTCCTTTACAATGACAATTGAAGTCTTCAGTGGGTCACGGTGCACTGATTTCTCTCAATAGAGTATTTATGGGAAACTGGAAAAGATGTAAATATCAGTATCTTTACCCCAGAAACCTTCAAAGCTGAGCTGTTATTTCAATTCAAAGACGTAAGTCTTATGAACTAAGCAAGGGAGGGAATACTCAGTGAAATGCAGGACAGCAGCTGTTTTGTCCATGTTTGAACCAAGGGTAGAATATATTATTATAGTTTGAGGTTAGAGCGGTTTGTGTGCATTTACAAATATTGGTAGAAATTGGATCATTAGACCAAACGATGTAAGAGCAGAATCAGGCCGTTCAGGCAACCCAGTCAGCTCTGTAATTTAATCATGAATGATCTGTTTGTCAATCCCACTCTCCCCTTAACCAATGACGTCCTTCCAAATCCCATGTATCTCTGTTTTAAACAGACTTGATGGCCTCGCCTCCACAGCTCTCTGCGGCAATGATTTCCATAGATTAGCCACTCTTTGGTTGAAGAAATTCATCCTCATCTATGTTCCAAACTTTGTCCCTTCATCAGATCCTAGTCTCTCCTACATGTGGAAACAGCTTACACGCAGAAGCTGAAATGAAAAGGCCATGCACAAATGGAGGTCTGATGTTGGTCTGAGGCTGTGGAAGACAGTCTCCAGGACTGCTAGTAATCAGTGGTTTTGACCATGTTCATGTATCGGGAGAATACCTGGATGATTATGACACCAACGTCATAGACTTCATTACCTAATGCATGGAGGACTGCATGCCAAATAAGTCAATCCGAGTATTTCCCAATCGTGGACCTTGGATGAACCAAGAAATACACTCCCGCCGAAATACCAGATGGGCAGAATTTAAGGCGGACAACACCGACTAACGCAGAGAATCCAGATATGACCACCAAAATGGAGGGACGACTGGATCAAGTTCAAGGCTAATGCGACCAACCAGACACCAACAGCCAATGGCACGGCCTAAACAACATTACGGATACAAAATGATGCAGAGCAAGATAGCAGACAAAGTCATATCCCTCCCTGACAAACTAAGTGCTTTCTATGCTTGGTTTGAGCTGAATGCCAGCGTTGCAGTGACCCCGGCCCTAACATCCCCTGACAATCCTGTTCTTTTGGTCACCACCTCAGATGTCCGATCAGTCTTTCTGAGAGACCACCCGATGAAAGCAGTGGGCCTATACGGAATCAGAAGGTGAGCACAGAGATGCTGTGTGAACCAACTGGTGGAGTATTCACCGACATCTTCAAACTCTCCCTCCAACAAGACGAAATCCCCATCTGCTTCAAGAATAGCATGACTATCCCTACACCGAAGAAAGCGCATGCAATGTGCCAACTTGCCTTCCACCTATTTTTGTCTCATCTGCAAATTAGGTAAAGCACATTCCCTTTCTTCATTCAATTTATTCAAAAATAGAGTATTTGGAGAAAGCGATGACTGCAGATACTGGAGTTCAGAGTCGACCGCGTGGTGCTGGAAAAGCACAGTAAGTCACGCAGCATCCAAAGTGCAGGAGAATCGACGTTTTGGGCAGAGGCTGTTCCTCATGGACGATGAAGCACTTCTGACTGAAACATGATTCTCCTGCTCCAGATGCTGCCTGACCTGGTGTGCTTTTCCAGCACAACACTCTTGATATAAATACAGTTTTAAATTTTATCTGTATAATCTATGTTATGTAATATTGCATGCTGAAGCTGTTTGGGTCTGTACAAATATTGTTGTGTATTAGAGTTGATTGCATTTACACGTTCGTATCATTGTTCAGAGGAACTTTTTGTGTTGATGTAAAAATATTATTTTGCATTGGATCTGTTCCAGTGCACATATAAATGTTGTCGTCTATCAGAGCTGCTCATGATTATATGTAAATACTGTTGTTTCTTAGAACTGTTTCTGTTCATGCATCAATACAGTATTGTTCATGATAATGTTGTGCCTCGATCTTACCCATTAGTAATACAGTGTCTGACCGTGTGGGGCTGATGCAAAGCTCGTCCAGAACCTTGGAATGGATCTGCAGTGCCAGCACCAGCCAGAGCAGCGGAAGTACAGAGAAGCGATGGTTATGTGTTAGCAGGTGTGAGGAATGATTACGCAGGACACCGAGGTATAGTTATTGTTGAGCGGACCTCATGTTCTGGAAGGGGTGTTGACAATAATTGAAGAGCACTGGGGATAGACCGTGTATTAAAGAAAGACACAGCGAACTTTGAATATTGTAGCAGACAGAGAATTCAATTGAGAAGAACGGGGAGACGATTAAATGGACATGAGGTCAAGTTGAGAATAATAAGGAGAGAGCAATATACAGGGGAATGGGGGAATGTTAAAGACAGAACAGGAAGAGGATTTGACAGAAAATGACAGGGTAGAAATGTGTCGGCAGAAACAGTGTTGACTACAGGTGTCCAGGGAGAGGGTAAGTACAGGGGCAGCTGGAAAAAACAAATGATGTGTTCATCTAGATGCCTCAAATTTAATGAGTTCCCTGACGGGGGCTGTAAACATATTCCCATCAGGGAGTATTGGCTGTCAGATACAAACAGGAACATTGGGGATTCTGCTGACTCGAGAAAGCAGTTTTGTGGTAGCTGGGTCAGTTACAGATCCTACGTAAGCGTAAATGCAGTGACTTGATGACGGGTTCCAGGCCTCTGTAACACGTGAGTTGAATAAATACAGAATAATAAGGATAGAGGTGATTCCAGGGGAGCAGTGTGAGAATTATGTAAAGAGGAAGATGGAGGACAGTTATTAAAGCGTATTTGAGAATGAACTACCCAGAGTGCCATGAGGAGAAGGTTGAATAAATGATAGCAGGGATATGGGAAACACAGGGGAAAAGAAGACATGTACACACAGAGCACAGAGGATTAAATGAAGACTAATAGTATGTGAGTTAATTGGAGAGCAATGTGCAGAAAGTTGAATGCAATGAGAGGACTAAAGATTGTCATGTGTGCAATTTAAATAAAATCTTGGAGTGCAGAGTAATTGGAAGAATATGAAATGTAAAGTAACAGTGACAGGATTGAATAGAGAGGAATAGGACATAGGTTAAATATAGGGGAAGAGAGAAATGGTTAAGTACAAGGGAATAAAGAGAATCAAACGCAGAATAATTTTGGGGCAATTAAAAATGAATTGGGGAGGATTACATGCAGACTAATAGGAAGAGGTTTAAGTCCAGGGGAGTGGATAGAGAGGAGTGAATTCAGATAATGGCTTAAATACAGTTCAAGAGAGAGAGAGAGCGAGAAGGTGAAAGACAGAGTATCCGGTAGAGAATTTAACACCGGGGAAGAGATTGGATTGCATTGAGAATAAGAGAGTTGTTTAACTCCTGTGGATTAGGTAAAGGATTAAATATTACTCAACAGAAATGTTTTCCTGTTTTAGTGATTGTTGGTGAAAATGGGCATAGCCTTCCAATTAGCTTCCAATAAATGTTCTGATTCCTTCAGATTTCCAAACCACAACATTAAGTCGCTCCTTTCATCTGGACAATTAATCCCCTCCGATACTGCATTGTCTCACAAGATCACCTCTCTCCACCTCACTGACGACTCAGTTTTGGCACATCACAGACAACCTACTCCTCACACCTCCCTCTCCCACCTGCTCTCTCTTTTTCATTTAGAGCATTGTGGACTAATGTAATTCCCTTCTCCTGGTCTTGTACTCACATGAGAGGGAATGAATGGTATTCTGTTGTTCCTCTTTACACTCTCACAATGAGCTAAACTACCTCCTCCACTTCCTTCGAATCAGTCCCAAACGGGGCTTTTTAAAATTAATTTATGGGAATGAAGGAGTCACTGGTCAGAGCCAACATGTTTTTGCCCATCGTTAATTGCCTCGAGGACAGATGAGCGACAAACACGTTGTACTGTGCCTGGAATCATTGTCGTCCTGACAAAATAAGAATGGTCGTTTTTCTCTGCAAAGGACACCAATCAACCGACAATCGTCATTGGATTTTTTGTCATTAGACTCCTCAATTCCAGAGTTTTATTGAATTCGACTGTCACCATCCGACATATAGTAGCATTTGAATCCGGTTCCCCAGAACACTACCTTGATCTCTGGATTGACAGTCCGGTGATAATTCCAATAAGACACTGCAGCCACATGCTGAATGGCTTCCTTCCATGTAACATGCTGGCGGTGGGGCTGATCAAAACCAAAAGAATTTTGGGTGCGATAAATCAGCAAGAAAAGCCGAACTTGCTGGGAAAAAAGTTAGCATGTCTGCCAGCAATTGCGCAGAGAATTCAGAGCTGAATGCCCTCCTGCTCCAGGACAATCGGCTGAAGAAGGGGCTGAATGGCCTCCTCCAGTTCCTGTGGTACACGCAAGCGAAGGAGGTGAATAGTCTCCACCTATTCTATTGTTACTGGGTGTGTCTATGACAGCAGCACACTCATTGAAAACTGAGCAATTCTTTATCTATTGAATTAAAAACAAAATCCGTCAGTGAAATGTTCAATTCTCTGGCTCATTGTTCGAACATTGAACAATATTTTAGATAACGGCTGCTTGCAGTATTCCAAATATTTCAGCTAATCGCTGTCCATTAGTGGGATCTTTCTACACACATTTTATACTGTAAACCAGTGAAGGAGGCAGAGAAATAGCAGATAATGTAAGAAGTGAGAAATCATTAAACTTTCTGGACAAGTGATATGCTGTAAATTAAATTACCTAATTCAGGAGGTGACATATGAACATCAAGGCTTGGAGATGTACACTTTATTTCTCTGGAAAGTGTCTGGGCAGTTTGAACAGGCTTGATAAAAAACTGTACAAAGTCGAGATTGAAGACGAAGTTAAGGAAAATATTATTAAATTTTTACAATTCATTGTTTCAGTCACAGTTGGGGGGGGGACACCGATCAAATCTGAACTCTTGAAAAGTGAATGGATTGTGATGGGTTGAAATGGTGCTCTGCCCACTCACTATCAGGCAGGGAGGAAAGGGTCGTGTGAGGGAGCCGTGGTTTAATAAAGAGTTGGAATTCCTTGTTAAATGGAAGAGGGCGGCCTTTGTAAAGATGAGGCGTGAAGGTTCAATAGGGGCGATTGAGAGTTATAAGGTAACCCGGAAGGACCTGAAGAGAGAGCTAAGAGCAGCAAGAAGGGGAAATGAAAGGTCCTTAGTTGGTAGGATTAGGGAAAACCCTAAGGCTTTCTATAGGTATGTTAGGAATAAAAGAATGACTAGGGAAGGAATAGGTCCAATCAAGGATAGTAATGGGAAGTTGCGTGTGAAGGCTGAAGAGATTGGGGAGGCGCTGAATGAATACTTTTCGTCAGTATTCACTCAGGAACAGGACATGGTTGTCGATATGAATACTGAGGCACGAATAAGTAGAATGGATGGCTTTGAGATATGTAGAGAAGAGGTGTTGGAAATTCTGGCAAGGGTGAAAATAGATAAGTCCCCTGGGCCTGATGGCATTTATCCTAGGATTCTCTGGGAAGCAAGGGAGGAGACTGCAGAGCCATTGGCCTTGATTTTTGTGTCCTCTTTGTCGACAGGAGTAGTGCAAGAGGACTGGAGGCTAGCAAACGTGGTTCCCTTGTTCAAGAAGGGGAGTAGGGATAATCCTAGTAACTATAGGCCAGTGAGTCTCACTTCTGTTGTGGGCAAAGTCTTAGAGAGAATTGTAAGGGATAGGATTTATGCACATCGGGATAGGAATGATGTGATCAAGGATAGTCAGCATGGTTTTGTGAAGGGCAGGTCGTGCCTCACAAACCTTATTGAATTCTTTGAGAAGGTGACTAAGGAGGTAGATGAGGGGAAAGCGGTAGATGTGGTATATATGGATTTTAGTAAGGCGTTTGATAAGGTCCCCCATGGTAGGCTACTGCAGAAAATACAGAGATATGGCATTGAGGGTGAGTTGGAGGTTTGGATTAGGAATTGGCTCTCTGGAAGAAGACAGAGGGTAGTAGTTGATGGCAAAGGTTCATCTTGGAGTGCCGTCACTAGTGGTGTTCCGCAAGGATCTGTTTTGGGACCATTGCTGTTTGTCATTTTTATAACTGACCTGGAGGAAGGGTTAGAAGGTTGGGTGAGCAAGTTTGTGGATGATACGAAAGTCGGAGGAGTTGTAGACAGTGAGGAAGGATATGGCAGGTTACAGCGGGATATAGAGAAGCTGCAGAGCTGGGCAGAAAGGTGGCAAATGGAGTTCAATGTAGCTAAGTGTGAGGTGATTCACTTTGGTAAGAGTAACAAAAAGATGGATTACTGGGCTAATGGTCGTATACTTGGTAGTGTGGAAGAGCAGAGGGATCTTGGTGTCCATGTACACAGATCTCTGAAAGTTGCCACCTAGGTAAATAGTGCAGTGAAGAAGGCATATGGCGTACTGGCTTTTATTGGTAGAGGAATTGAGTTCTGGAGTCCTGAGGTCATGCTGAAGTTGTATAAGACTCTGGTGGGGCCGCATCTGGAATATTGTGTGCAGTTTTGTTCGCCACTATAGGAAGGATGTGGAGGCACTGGAACGGGTGCAGAGGAAGTTTACCAGGATGTTGCCTGGTATGGTAGGAAGATCCTATGAGGAAATGCTGAGGCACTTGGGGTTGTTTTCATTGGAGAAAAGAAGGTTTAGGGGTGATTTGATAGAGGTGTACAAGATGATTAGGGGGTTAGATAGGGTTGACAGTGAGAACCTTTTTCCATGTATGGAGTCAGTTATTACAAGGGGGCATAGCTTTAAATTAAGGGAGGGGTAGATATAGGACTGATGTTAGGGGTAGGTTCTTCACTCAGCGCGTCGTAAGTTCATGGAATGACCTGCCAGTAGCAGTAGTGGACTCTCACTCTTTATGGGTATTTAAGCGGGCATTGGATAGGTATATGGAGGATAGTGGGTTAGTGTAGATTAGTTGGGCTTTTATCGGCGCAACATCGAGGGTCGAAGGGCCTGTACTGCGCTGTCTTCTTCTATGTTCTATGTTCTATGTTCTCAACGGTACTCCTTTTGTAAGGATGTCAATGCCTTGGATAAGCTCTGGGCTAATAGTCATAGGAACTTTGAAAAAGGTCAATCAGCCCCCGCGAGCTAGTTCGACCATGCAATGGTTGATTTGCAGCAGAACGCCATGCACCTCTATTTGTATCTTTCCCTTAATACCTACGTTTACCAAAAAAGAAAATCCACCTCGGATTTAAAATGAACACCTAATCCACAGTCGTTTGTCGTAAAGAATTCCAAAAACCCTCTCTGTGGACAAATGCTTCCTAACATTTCTCGTGATCACACAGGCCTTGATTTGCAGACTTTGTACCTTTGTGCTTGAATCCCCAACCAATGGAAACAGTTTACCTTCATGCACCCAGTTTTCAATTTCGACAGAAACAAGGCCACATTTGTCCGGCCTCTCCTTATAACTAAACCCCTAAAGTTAAGCTCTCATTCTTGCAAATCTGTACTGTGTTCCCTCCCATTGTATGCCATTGTATCCAAACTAAGGTGTGGTTGCTGGATCTGTTTACATTTCACCAAGTGAGATCCAGCCAGGGATTTGTTTCATTGCAGCTGTAACATTTGTGGAATTTTGTGAGATGACAGCATCACTGGTCAAAACAGCATTTATTGCCAATTCTTGGCAGTTCAGAGTCAACCATATTGCAGTCAGTCTGAAGTCACGTACAGGCCAGATCAAGTGAGGATTCCATTTTCTTTCCCTAAACAACATGAGTGAAATTTTACTTATTGGTTTTTCCGCCTGTAAAATTCTAAGACAAAAGGATTAATCGCTGTGTAGGCCATTTCCCTGTAGACATTCAGAATTTCACCTGTAAGTGTGTTCTCATATGGTCTGGTCGATCTGCTCACTTCGTGGGCCTCGTCATACACCATTAACGAGACGTGGTTTATTATCTTTGATATACAGGTTCGATAAATATGCAGCTTTACAAAACCAATTTTTGCCTCTAAAAACCCGGGTAATCTTTCAGTTCTGAAATGTCTTTGCCCAGGCACGAGGTTAGAATCCCTGATTAGGGCTTGTTGAATTGGATTTGGAGCTGTTCCTCCCACTCCCAAGGTCCCTGCTTCTTTGTCCTGAGATTCTCTGCAGTGCGTGTGGTAACACTCTGATTTGAGCTGTCTTTTTTTAAGCTATGATGTGAAGGTGCCTGCAATGAAATGGGGGAGACAATGTCAGAGGTCACACGATACCAAGCTATTATTAAACAGGTCCAGTTGAAAGCACAAGCTCTCGTGTGATTTCTGACCTTTTTGTAGCCAGTCATTCAGGTCATGTTCGATCAGAATTGTTTAGTAGCCATTTGAGGTAACAATGTACTTCACGTAATTTAAATTAAGTTTCTATCATAGAAAGTGTAGTACATAAACACCATTTAATATTTTGATGTCATCTTTTGAAAGTAACCATCTCAGAACAGTTCTATTTAAACTCAGAACTATTTTTCAATCCGAAATCTTGTGGCAATGTCTCATTACCAATCCATTCAATTTTCAGTCAAAATGAAGACTTGCATATCTGTCTGGCTTGATTGAATTTGACAGGCAAAGGGGCAAGTTTCCTGGTTTAACATCTCAGTTCCATTGTCTCATTAACACCCAGTACAATGTAATCGGTCAAAATAATGGGATTGTGTACCTGGGCCTACCCCTACCAACACCAGGATTCATGTTCCAGTTCATAAAGCTGCTGCTGTCGACACCAATAATACCATATTCAGCAACCGTCATGGCCAAAAGCAAACGAAAGTAAAGATGCAGACGAGAGTGCAAAGAAGAAAGAAGTTTACAACCAACCTGTCAGCAAATGCACACAACAGCATGAACGCTTTTGAAACGATCACAAGGAAGGTTGAAGGGGAATTTCGCAGGCTTGAAACGTTTCACCTGTGAGGTTAGATTGGAGAGACTTGGATCGGTTTTGGGGAGATTCACCGACGTCAACCCGATATTCCTCCATGATAACTGCCTCCTGCTGGCCAGCAAGCGATTGTGTAACCTGATGGTGAAAATGCTGAACCAAGAGAACACAGAGGAGCTCAAAATGGATTCCACAGTTAGGAGAACTGTGACATCCCTCTTTCAGTCTCTCTCGGACTTGTGGGACATAATCAAGGAGAATATAAAGAGGATCTTTAGCAGGGAGAACTGTCCAAAATCCAAAAGATCATGCAGAATCTACGCCTACTGCAGGCGATGGACGTCGATGTTATGACCAATTTTTCGTAAGCCTTGCTCTTCACATCAGAAGCCTTCAAGGTAACTTCCTGGTCCATCATCTACAACGCCGAGTAGGCTGAGTCCTGCGCATTATTGTTCTTTCAGAAGATGGACAGCGGGAGATCAGTGATCAGCAGTTTGAAGGAAGAAGATGGCTCGGTTATGTCCTCTCAAAATGACATTCTGAGGATCAGCACATCCTTTTCTGCTGGACCCTACGACATGAAGCCAACTATCACTGCAAATCTCCCAGTCATTCCTGCCAAATATCACGGAGGTCTTAGATAACAGCACCGAGGGGGAGATGCGACAGCAGCCATTCTCCCTGAATGAGCTGACAAGGCTTTTGAGTCCTCAGAAATGTGTAAAATTCCCAGAGGTCACTGCTTTCCCACCACATTGTGGTCAAATCGGTGGGACATGATTGGCCAGGACCAATGCATAATGCACAAGAAAAGGTATCTCGCCCCTCATCTACAGTTCGAAGGACAAGTTGGAGGACTGGCAACCTGTTTCATTGCTGACTGCACATTAAAAAATCGTATCTAAGGTCATAACCAACCAGGTCAGATCTCCTCTGGGATCAGTGATTCAAACCAATCAAACCTGTCCTGCAGTGGGCAGCACTAACGATGAGAGCATTTTTCTCCTGAGGGACATGATCACCTACGTCGAGGACAGGGGAGATGGAGGCCTGCCTTATCAGCCTGCACCAAGAGAAGACCTTTGACAGGATATTGTACAGCTAAGTCTGAGATGTGCTTAACGCATTGAGTTTTGGGGAGGAGTCAGCAAATGGATTTGACAGGTCGTAGAGTGATAGAGATATACAGCATGGAAACAGATATTTTTACTGCTTCTTCCGTCAATGGCTGGGAATCAGAGGGCTTCCTGATCAGATCCAGAGTCAGGCAGGGCTGCCCATTCTCGCCTATCCTGTTTTCTTGCTGATCCCGAAGCACCTGAATAATTGTTGCAATGCATTCAGACATTTCTCCCTCTTTTGCCATTGCCAATCATGAGAACGTCTTTGTTAATGTTCCTCAGTCCAGCATTGCTCATTTATACATCAACTCTCTATTTAGATTCAGGACGCAAGTTTCTTCATTCTCCATGTTGGCAAATAATTCGAGTATGTTGAGATCACTCTTCCCCAATACAATAAAATTGCAAAATCATGCTTTTGCATTGTGTACGTACTATTTGGAGAAAGCATATTTCATTGCTGCGTATTTAGATCTGTGCTCTTGTTTCAATTCAAGACTGTGAGATGTAATAATTTAATTCTTTCAAAGTGGTATCTCTGTCCAAATACCGAACACATCATCATAAATAATAAGTTATAAAGGTGAGGTTTCAAAACTAACTTATCACTTTAAGATTAGATTAGATTACATTACAGTGTGGAAACAGGCCCTTCGGCGCAACATGTCTGCACCGACCTGCTGAAGTGTAACCCACCCATACATTTACCCCTTACCTAACACTACAGGAAATTTAGCATAGCCAATTCAACTTACCTGCACATCTTTCGACTGTGGGAGGAAACCGGAGCACCCAGAGGAAACCCACGCAGACACGGGGAGAACATGCAAACTCCACACAGTCGGAAATTGAACCCGGGTCTCTGGCGCTGTGAGGCAGCAGTGCTAACCACTGTGCCACCGTGCCGACCACGCATATTTTATTGAGGATATATGGCTAGAAAAGTAACATTCAATTAAAAGCAAACCACTCTTCCAATGTATTCAGATCGCACCAGGCCCAGAACCCTCACCAATAAATGAAATATCGACGCTCTTCCCCTTGGAACCAATATTTCCAGCCACACATGCAAGAATCAAATGAGCACTTGGAGTAACCCAAGGATCAGCTGTTCAATTTCTTGCCTGATTTGCTCAATTCGACTTTCAGAAACCCCAAGCTTTTCCTTCTGGTAATATTTGTGATGAGGTCAGCCAACTGGACTTCATCGGATATGAGTTCCCTGATTGTGGCTATTAATGTGTCTCAATCAGTCAGCCCTTGCTGACATAAAAAGGATGAATGTCATAGATATGGAGATGTTGAATGCCTAAGGCAGTGAGAGACTATTGTCACAGGCTGTGCTTTTTTAAATGAGGAATGATTAATGTTGGATTCTGACCTCTGAAGGGCTATTTCACCACCTAACATTGTTGATGCCAATGTTGAGCAGGACCTGAGGCTCTTCATTTTCTACACTTTCCCGCTTCAATTCTGTTGAGTTTGTTAAGACCTCCAATGTGTCGTTTCTGGTAAACAGCTATTTTTCATTCATGCGACAGCTGCTATTAAACAGGGAAGCCACAACCCAGTGTTGAGGAGAACATTTCTCTGATAAACTGTCAACCGGATCAATTTCCAAATGTCAATGTCAAGTTAATAACAATATAATGTAAAATAAGATTTCCAAGTTGGATGGATAGAATTGGGGTGTCAATGTTAGTAAATAGCGTGCCACAAGAACAGGAATCCTGGTGTCAGTAATGGCGCCGGTGTGGTAGGCCTCGGTACCAATTCTGGTCAGTTCTCCGTTGGAGAACTGTGAGCAGTTCCAAGCCATTGAATGTCAGAACGAGCTCTCACTGGGGGTGAATGGCCTGTTTCTATATCCCGATAATTTTTAATCTCCTCCCATAGGCTATCCAAGGCATTGTCATCCTTCAGAAAGTGTCATGTTCAGGAGTGGGCAGAGCTCAGTTTTAACACAATGCAAGGCATTTGATTTTCATGAGTTCAAATCCAGTCTCTTTCCCCCAACTGTGGCTAAAACGGTCAATTATAAAGGTTGATAACATTTCACTTCTCTTTACGTTCGTATTCCAATTTGTACGTTTCCTTTTTACAAACCTGCCCAAACTGTCCAATCACTTTCCCAAACATAAGTGTACACCTCCAAGTCTCGATCGTATTATGCCTCCTCCAGAATTTGGCCAGTTAATTTATATTATCTCGCTTTCTCACTTCCTACATGATCTGCCATTTGTCTGCCCATTTCACTGGATAACGTTATAAAATGCAGCTCGAAGTATCTCTCCAATGGATAGTGAATAGGTGCACTATTTGGAATACTGCAAACAGCCTTCATTTAAAATATTGCTCAAGGGGAGAACAGAAAGTCAGAGACTTGAAAATTTCATGGAGATTCTTTTTAATTCAGTGTACTGAGCTTTGCAGTTGGCATAGACACACCCAGCAGCACAGCAAGAGGAGAACGCTACTCAGCTCATTCTCTAACCTTTTATTTCAGGATGCCATTCATCTCTAATTTCTCTCTACAGATGCTGTCAGACATGCTCAGTTTTTCCAGGAATTTCTGTTATTGTTTCCGATTGAGAACATCCACAGTACTTCCATTTTTTATTCAGTCCAGGACGGGAATTATTACTGGACTGCTTATCCACGCAACCAATAATGTTCTAGGGGTATTGCTGCAAATCCCACTGTGGCAGATGATGGAACTTCAATTCAATGATTTTCGGGAATTTACTTGTCTAATGATGAACCCAGAATGTTTCTGTGTTTGCTCATGCCTTTTGCAGAGGGAAGTTACTTTCCTTCCCTGGTCACGACTGCACGTGACTACAGACCAACAACAATATGGTTGACACTTAACACACTTCCAGGCAATTAAGGATGGGCAATAAATATTGCCGCTGACCAGCAACGCCCTCATCCCATGACTGAATAACAGAAGCCTTCTTGAGAATGATACAGAGGAAGTGGAGGAGGCAATTTAGCTCATTCAGAGATGGTAAAGTGGAACAGCAGAAGGCCATTCAGTCCCATTCGTGAGCACAAGAATATCAGAATGGCACAACGTCAGTCCACACTGTTCTCCATGAAAAAGCGAAGGTAGGAGGGAACGGGAAGATGTGAGGAGAGGGGAGTTGTAAGGTGTAGGTTTGCTCGCTGAGCTTAGGTTTAATATCCAGACATTTCATTACCTGGCTAGGTAACATCATCAGTGGCGACCTCGAGGTGAAGAAAAGCTGTCTTCTCCTGATTTCTATGCTTTCTATGAGGGGGATGTATGTGGTGTAAGGATAATTGGAATGAGAATGAGGGAGCACTCCGTCAGAAGGTGAGAGCTTGTCCTGGGAGGCAGTGCAACATGGAGGCAACTAATTGTGGGAATGGACACGGTGCGAGCCAAGGTATGATGTTGATGTCTGGAACTTTGAAAGGAGGGTACTGCCCAACATCACCTCCGACCCAAATTGTATAAAGCTGGAAATAGTCACTATGACCCTGTATTTAATTATCCCGATTGTCTATTTGTTCCGCTCCATTTAAGCCTTGATATGTGCCTGGAGGCCGTAGAGAGTACGTCCACGTCCACATGTTACCTAACACTCCGGGCAATTTAGCATGGCCAATTCACCTGCACATCTTTGGACTGTGGGAGGAAACCGGAGCACCCGGAGGAAACCCACGCAGACACGGGGAGAATGTGCAATCCCCACACAGAGAGTCGCCTGATGCGGGAATTGAACCCGGGTCTCTGGCGCTGCGAGGCAGCAGTGCTAACCACTGTGCCTCCGTGCCGCCCATGGCTGAGCATCGTCAATCAGTGTCCTGTTCCTGCCTTATCTACATAACGCTTAATTCCACTATCGTTGAGAGCTATATCCTGTTTTTTCTTAAACGAATCCAGAGACTGGGCATCCACTGCCTTCTGGGGCAGAGCATTCCACACACACACCATTCTCTGGGTGAAGACGTTTCTCTTCATTTCTGTCCTAAATGGCCTACCCCTTATTTTTCAGCTGTGTCCTCTGGTTCGGGACTCACCCATCATCGGAAACATGTTTCCTGCATCCAGAGTGTCCAATATGTTAATAATCTTATCCGTCTCAATCAGATCTCCTCTCAGTCCACTAAACTCAAGTGTGTTCAAGGCCAGTCGCTCCATTCTTTCAACATAAGATAGTTCCGCCATTCCCGGAATTTACCTCGTGAACCTACGCTGCACTACCTAAATAGCCAGAATTTCTTTCCTCAAATTTGGAGAGCAGAACTGCACTCAATATTCCAATTGCCGTCTCACCAGAGCCTTGTAAAGCTACAGAAGAACCTCTTTCCTTCTATACTCAATCCCTCTTGTTATGAAGGCCAGCATGCTACAAGCTTTCTTCACTACCTGCTGTACCTGCATGCTTGCCTTCATTGACTGGTGTGCAAAAACACTAGGTCTCATAGTACTGCCACTTTACCTAATTTGAGTCCATTCAGGTAGTAATCTGCCTTCCTGTTCTTGCTACCAAAGTGGATAACCATACATTTATCCACATTAAACTGCATCTGCGATGCATTTGTCCACTCACCTAACCTGTCCAGGTCACCCTGTAATCTCCTAGCATCCTCCTCACATTTCACCCTGCCACCCAGCTTTGTATCATCAGCAAATTTGCTAATGTTACTATTAATACCATTTTCTATATCATTAATGTATATTGCAAAAAAACTGCAGTCCCAGCACTGATTCCTGCAGTACCCCATTGGACACTGCCTACCATTCCGAAATGGAGCCGTTTATCACTACCCTTTGTTTCCTTTCAGCCAAACAACTTTCAATCCAACTTAGTACTTTGCCCCCAATACCATGCGCCCTAGTTTTGCTCACTAACCTCCTATGTGGGACTTGATCAAAAGCTTTTTGCAAGGACAGGTATGCTCCATCTACTGGATCTGCCTTGCCCATGTTCAGAGTTACAACCTAAAACAAATTCCAGAAGATTAGTCAAGCATGATTTTCCCTTCATAAATCCATGCTGACTCTGACCTATCCTGTTCCTGCTATCCGGATGTGTCGTAATTTCATCCTTTATAATTGACTCCAGCACCTTTCCCACCACTGAGGTCAGACTAACTGTTCTATAATTTCCTGCTTTCACTCTCGCTCCTTTTTATAATGTGGTACAACATTAGCCACCCTCAATTCCGTAGGACCTGATCCTGAATCTATCGAACTCTGGAAAATAATCACCAATGCATCACGATTTCTAGAGCCACCTCCTTCAGTACCCTGGGATGTAGACCATCAGGCCCCGGGGACTTATCAATCTTCAGACCGTCAGACCTAACAGTCTCCCCAACACCATTTCCTGGCAAATATAAATTCCCTTCAGTTCAGGTCCTTCAGCCACTGTTACCTCTGGGAGATTGCTTGTGTCTTCCCCAGTGAACACAGATCTGAAGTACCAAATCAACTCTTCTGCCATTTCTTTGTTCCCTGTAATATATTCCACTATTCCTGTCTTCAACGGCACAATTTTAGCCTTCACCATTTTTTTCCCTTTCACATACCGAAACAAAAGCTTTTACTATCCTCCTATATATATTTTTTGCCAGTTTACCTTCATACCACATTTTTTCTCTGCGTATTTCCTTCTTAGTAATCCTCTGTTGTTCTTTAAAAGCTTCCTAGTCCTCCCTTTTCCCACTCAACTTTGCTATGTTATAGTTTTTCTCTTTTGACATTATATGTTACTTAACTTTCCTCGTCAGCCACGGCCAGCCCTGCCTCCTCATAGGATTTTTCTTCTTGTTTGTAATGAACTGATCCTGCATCTTCTGCATTATACTCAGAAAAATCTGCCTTTGTTCCTCCACTGTCAATCCTGCTATGGTATTGCACCATTGACCTTTGGCCAGCTCCTCCCTCGTGGCTCTATAGTTCCCTTTATTCAACTGAAATATTGTCACTTCCGATTGTATCCTCTCCCTTTGAAGTTGCAGATTGAAGCTTATTGTATTCTGGTCACTACCTCCTAATGGCTCCTTCACTTCGAGGTCCCTGATCAATTCTGGTTCGTTGTACAATACCAGATCCAGAATTGCCTTCTCCCTGGTGGGCTCCAGCACCAGCTGTTCTAAGAATCCATCTCGGAAGCACACCACAAAGTCTCTTTCTTGAGGTTCAATACCATCCTCATACTCCCAGTCTACCTGCATGTTGAAATCCCCCATAACAACTGTAGTAACATCTTTGCGACGTGCAAATTTCAGCTCCTGATTCAATTGCACCCTACCTCGATACTACTGTTTGGGGCCCGCAGATAATTCCCAAGAGGGTCTTTCTACCCTCAGAATTCCTCAGCTCTATCCATCCTGACTCTACATCCTCTGATTCTCGGTCACCCCCGCGCAAGGGAATGAACATCATCCCTTACCAACAGGGCCACCCCACCCCATCTTCCCGTCAGTCTGTCCTTACGAGAGCACGTATAACCTTGAAAATTCATTTCCCAGGCGCTGTCCACTTGAAGCCACGTCTCAGTTATCCCCACAATATCGTAGCTGCCAATTTCAAAAGAGCCTCAAGATCATCATCTTATTTCTAATACTTCGTACATTCATATATAGCATTTTTAATTTGTTACTGCCCTCAAACTTCCTGTCAAGTTGGAATTGGTGGAAGTGTTTGGGGATGATTTTTTGCATGCGTAGACTAGTGGGATGGTAGCTGAGGATAAGGAGGAACTCTGCCTTTATTGCATTAGAACATAGAACATAGACCATAGAAGAATACAGCGCAGTACAGGCCCTTCGGCCCTCGATGTTGCGCCGATCAAAGCCCACCTAACCTACACTAACCCACTCTCCTCCATATACCTATCCAATGCCCGCTTAAATACCCATAAAAAGGGAGAGTGCACTACTGCTACTGGCAGGGCATTCCACGAACTTACGACTCGCTGAGAGAAGAACCTACCCCGAACATCAGTCCTATATCGACCCTCCCTTAATTTAAAGCAATGCCCCCTTGTAATAGCTGACTCCATACGTGGAAAAAGGTTCTCACTGTCAACCCTATCTAACCCCCTAATCATCTTGTACACCTCTATCAAGTCACCCCTAACCCTTCTTTTCTCCAATGAAAACAACCCCAAGTGCCTCAGCCTTTCCGCATAGGATCTTCCTACCAGACCAGGCAACATCCTGGTAAACTTCCTCTGCACCCGTTCCAGTGCCTCTACATCCTTCCTATAGTATGACGACCAAAACTGCACACAATATTCCAGATGCGGCCCCACCAGAGTCTTATACAACTGCAGCATGACCTCAGCACTCCGGAACTCAATTCCTCTACCAATAAAAGCTAGTACGCCATATGCCTTCTTCACTGCACTATTTACCTGGGTGGCAACTTTCAGAGATCTGTGTACATGGACACCAAGATCCCTCTGCTCTTCCACACTACCAAGTATCCGACCATTAGCCCAGCACCCCATCTTTTTATTAATCTTACCAAAGTGAATCACCTCACACTTAGCTACATTGAACTCCATTTGCCACCTTTCTGCCCAGCTCTGCAGCTTCTCTATATCCCGCTGTAACCTGCTACATCCTTCCTCACTGTCTACAACTCCTCCGACTTTCGTATCATCCGCAAACTTGCTCACCCAACCTTCTAACCCTTCCTCCAGGTCAGTTATAAAAATGACAAACAGCAATGGTCCCAAAACAGATCCTTGCAGAACACCGCTAGTGACAGCACTCCAAGATGAACCTTTGCCATCAACTACTACCCTCTGTCTTCTTCCAGCCAGCCAATTCCTAATCCAAATCTCCAACTCACCCTCAATGCCATATCTCTGTATTTTCTGCAGTAGCCTACCATGGGGGACCTTATCAAACGCCTTACTAAAATCCATATATACCACATCTACCGCTTTCCCCTCATCTACCTCCTTAGTCACCTTCTCAAAGAATTCAATAAGGTTTGTGAGGCACGACCTGCCCTTCACAAAACCATGCTGACTATCCTTGATCACATCATTCTTATCCAGATGTGCATAAATCCTATCCCTTACAATTCTCTCTAAGACTTTGCCCACAACAGAAGTGAGACTCACTGGCCTATAGTTACTAGGATTATCCCTACTCCCCTTCTTGAACAAGGGAACCACGTTTGCTAGCCTCCAGTCCTCTTGCACTACTCCTGTAGACAAAGATGACACACAAATCAAGGCCAATGGCTCTGCAAACTCCTCCCTTGCTTCCCAGAGAATCCTAGGATAAATGCCATCAGGCCCAGGGGACTTATCTATTTTTACCCTTGCCAGAATTTCCATCACCTCTTCTCTACATATCTCAAAGCCATCCATTCTACTTATTCGTGCCTCAGTATTCATATCGACAACAATGTCCTGTTCCTGAGTGAATACTGACGAAAAGTATTCATTTAGTGCCTCCCAATCTCTTCAGCCTCCACACGCAACATCCCATTACTATCCTTGATTGGACCTATTCCTACCCTAGTCATTCTTTTATTCCTAACATACCTATAGAAAGCCTTAGGGTTTTCCCTAATCCTACCAACTAAGGACCTTTCATTTCCCCTCCTTGCTGCTCTTAGCTCTCTCTTCGGGTCCTTCCGGGTTACCTTATAACTCTCAATCGCCCCTATTGAACCTTCACGCCTCATCTTTACAAAGGCCGCCCTCTTCCATTTAACAAGGGATTCCAACTCCTTATTAAACCACGGCTCCCTCACACGACCCTTTCCTCCCTGCCTGATAGGTACGTACTTATCAAGGACACTCAATAGTTGCTCCTTGAACAAGTTCCACATATCAATTACGCTCTTGCATTGGAATCTACTTTTCCAATCCACACATCCTAAGTCATGCCTCAACGCATCATAATTTCCCTGCCCCCAGCTATAACTCTTGCCCTGTAGTACACACTTATCCCTCTCCATCACTAGCGTAAAACTCACCGAATTATGGTCTCTGTTCCCAAAGTGCTCACCTACCTCAAGTTCTAATACCTGGCCTGGTTCGTTACCCAGTACCAAATCAGTATGGCCTCATCTCTTGTTGGCTTATCTACATATTGTGTCAGGAAACTCCTGCACACATTGCACAAACACTGACCCATCTTAAGAACTTGAGCTATAGCTTTCCCAATCAATATCAGGAAAGTTAAAGTCTCCCATAACAATCACCCTATTACTGTCACTCTTCTCCTGAATCATCTTCGCAATCCTTCCTTCAACGATTCTAGGACTATGAGGAGGCCTGCAAAAGACACCTAACAGGGTGACCTCACCTCTCCTATTCCTAACCTCAACCCAAACTACCTCAGATGGCAAATCTTCGTCCATCTTCCTTTCCACCGCTATAATACTGTTTTTGACAAGCAAAGCCACACCACCCCCCCTCTTGTACCCCCATGTTGTCATGTTGCGGCTGTACAGGCCATTAGTTAGGCCACTTTTGGGAAAACTGTGTGCAATTCTGGTCTCACTTCGAAAGGAACCATGGTGTAAAACTTAGAGGGTTTCATGAAATGTTTGCAAGGATGTTGCCAGATTTGGAGGGCTTGAGCTATTGGTAAACGTTGAATAGGTCTAGTGTTAAGGAAGCATTGGAGGCGAGGGTGACCTTATCGAGGTTTATAAAATCCCAAGTTCATGGATAGTGCAAATAGACAAGGTCTTTTCCCTGGTCTGTGGGAGTCCAGAGGTAGTGAGAATAGATTTAGAGTGTGAGGGGAAAGACTGAGCCTTTCACACAAAGGCTAGCACATGTATGGAATGATCTACCAGAGGAAATGGGGGAAGCATATGAAATTACAACATTTACAAAGCAACTGAATGGGTAAGTGAAAGTTTTCAATGGATATGGAGGCAAATGGGAGTAGATGATGATAGAATATCTGGTCGGCATGGACGATTTGGGCCAATGGGCATGTTTCCATGCTATATATGTCTATGACCCAATCGAGCCCAGTATGCTTAAAGCCGACAAACAAATGCTTCATAGCCGATAAATATCAACACTAGATATCTCAATTTCCGATTGGAAATCAATCCATTTGCAATGAGAGGGCCTGGAGTGAGGAGAAAAACATGTTGATGTTTCGAGTACCTTGAGAAATGTTCAGACGAACGTCTTCAGATGAAGAATGATTGCATTCATTCTGTTTCTGTCTCCACAGATGCTACCATACCTGTTGGGTTTCGCCGGCTATTTCTGTTTATTGTTCATATTTCCAGCATCCACAGGCTTTGTTTTATTTCAGGAAAATTTTTCATTTCCCAATCTATCTCCCAGAAGTCGGCATGGACGGTTTGGACCAAAGGGTCTGATTCCGTATTGTAGCTCTCTATGATTATGAATCTATGACCATTGTACCGAAAGGTCCATCAAGCTTGTGCTAGCAAAGCTGAATGAAATCTAGTCTCGTCCCATGTAGTTTTTAAATGTTGTAAGGTTTCCTTCCTCAACTAGCTTTCTAGCACTAAATTACAAGAACCCCACCACTATCTGGGTGAAAGCATTTTCCTCAAATCTCTTCCAAATTTTTTCAGTAAAAACTATGACCCTTTGCTCTATGTCAATTCCCTGATTCAGTTAGATTACTTACAGTGTGGAAACAGACTCTTAAGCACAAGTCCACACCGATCCACAACCCACCCATGCCACTCCAATTAACACTACGAGCAATTTCGCATGGCCAATTCACCTGACCTGCCACATCTTTGGACTGGAGGAGAAAACCCAAGTAGAAATGGGGGAATGTGTAAACGCCTCGCAGTGAGTCGCCTGAGGTGGGAATCGAACCCGGGACTGCTGGTGCTGTGAGGCAGCAGTTGTAACCACTGTGCCCATGATGTGAAGACCTCGTGCAGATGTGGAGAATGTTTGGTCAATTAATTTCTGATTTGTATTTTACCTTCTGACTCTCTGTTAATTTCCTGCTGACTTTGTTTCTCGCGTGGGAAATGCGTGACCTCTCTAACTGCACAACGTGCTGTCTGTTGGCGAAGGCAACATCAGATTTACTTTTCATTCGCACTAATATTCTGCTGTGTCGATTGTAAGTACTTTTCTACCGAGGGTTGTTTCCTGGACATCACCTGTGCAATCTGGTCTCCTTCCTATGGAAGGATGTTGTGAAACTTGAAAGGATTCAGAAAAGAATTACAAGGATGTTGCCAGGGATGGAGGATTTGAGCTACAGGGAGAGGCTGAATAGGCTGGGGCTGTTTTCCCTCTCTCCAATACATTGTTTAAAGGGGCATTTTGTGCAATACTTGAATAGGCAGTAAATAGAGGGCAATAGATTTGGTAATTTGAAGCTTGGCTTGTTGCTCTTGTCAAAAGGTTTGAACATAGTGGTTTATTGCAGGATGAAGTAAGACGTGCAGCATATATCCATCAACCTGTTGAACAGATATGTGTGATATACAAGGAAGCTGGACGAAACACAAATGAGCGCCATCTATTGGAAAATCTGCTTTTCGTTTGTAAACCAGGGGAGAGCACGAACGCAGACCCCACTACCACAAATTTTGCAGTCGAGTATCCCACATTTGTGGACATCGCAGGCGTCAGCACACCCGATGTGCAATGGGATAGCCTAGTCCTGGGAGACCCATTTTTAATTTCAAAAATATACTTCCTTCCTAAAATATTTTGATGATCTGGACAATTGTTCATGCAATACATCCGTAATCATTCAATTAAATGGTATACAGAGACAGAGTAATCTTTCATTTATACAGGTCTGTACGCCTACATGTTTAGCTGAGGCGTCAGCAGAGCCCGACTGACTGTGTGGGTCCCCTGATCTTCATGAGCAGGCAGATGTTACACGATGGTCTTTCCCCCCCGAACCTTGCCGGCAGCTACTCCAAGCTTCAGCGCGTCCCTCAACACGTAGTCCTGGGTCTTGGAATGTGCCAGGCTGCAACACTCAGGCGAGGTCAACTCCTTTAGCCGGAAGATTAGAAGGTTTCGGACCGCCCAGAGAGCGTCCTTCACCGTGTTGATACTCCTCCAGGCACAGATGATGTTCATCCTGGTGCGCATCCTTGGGAACAGACCAAAGAGCACGGAGTCCCGCGTCACAGCGCTGCTTGAGATGAACCTCGACAAACACCACTGCATTCCTCTCCAGACTTATTCTGCACAGGCTCATTCTGGAAGGAGGCGTGTGACAGTCTCGTCCTCCCCCCCCCCCCCCCCCCCCGCAGCCACTTCGAGGGCAGCGTGCCGTGTGACTGAGAGTCCAGGCGTATATTAAGGATGTCACAGGCAGATCCTTTCTTATCCAGGTTTTCTGCTGAGTACTTTAAAACGGTCCAGTTCACCAATTCTAAACAATCCCAGGGACTGTCATAACAGCCTCAGGCCAGCATTGCACTTCATTTTGTGAAGAGTCCTCCCATTTCAGCTTCTGCTTGTAAGCTGTTTCCACATGTAAGAGAGACTAAGACATGACGGCACAGCCCCAGAGTGAAGGGGCGACCTTTGGAACTGAGATGAGTATGAATTTCTTCATTGAAGGAATGTTTAATCTGTTGAAATTATTACCGCAGAGGACTGTGGAGACCAGGACATTAAGTGTGTGATGATGCTGATCCTTTGCTGTTCTTATTTTTTTCTTAGAATGTTTGTAAATGCAGAGGTTCTGTGGTGTCGGGTTTTGATGTGTTTTAGGGCCAACTTCATGATATCCAACAGACACTACCTCCGGCAAAAGCTTTTCAAGTAAAAAAAAATACAATGAAAGTGGAGTGGCCAATTCTCACAGCTCAGCTTTACTCTGGGCTGGTTTAGTTTGGTTTGGTGTTAATATGCAGACAGTCTATCAGACTGCTTGTAAAAGGAACAGCTACGTGAAAGTAATTGTTCCGTGCTGAATCTCTCTCCGACATCTCTCCTGTGAGACCCTGCATTTGATTTTACCTGCATAATCAAGAGGTGTTTATGGGGATTTGTGCAGTAATTGAGAACAATTATTAAGTTGGGATAGTCTGTTTGCTTTCACAATGTTGAGTTATTCTGTATTCTGTTACCTTTTGCTGTGTTTCATTCTGTACTCTGGAAATAAGTTCTGTTTTATTTCAATCCGAGGAATATTGACCAGCTCCATCACTCCTGGAATGTCCACTGCACAAATGCTCAGAACAAGTTAGCTCAGAAAAGTTAGGGTTTGGGCTACCGTCTTGAAATGTTTTGAGACGGTCTGGCCTGGTCTGTAACAAATTTATGAAATATAGAGATATATGTGTTTCTAATTGATCATGGAATCAAAAGTTTTGGGGAGAATGCAGGAGAATAGAATTCCCTCATGTCGAAATGTAAGAACGACTGGTTGCGGTGAATGACCTAATTCTGCTCCCACACTATATGACCTAATGATCTAATATGTAACAATGTCAATGTATGGACACAACCAGCTTCAATATTGCATCAATATTACAAACAAGGATGGAAGAAATAGAATCCTTCCTTTCATTGAATATTTCCCTGTCTTGTTTCATTCATTAGGCTTAGGTCCTTGAACTGAAGGAACCGTTCAGCTCTCAGGGTGCAGGAGCTACGGATGCTGATAGTTAGATATTTCGCAGCTTGCCGGAAATGCGCTATTTAGACGAATGTGTGCACCGTGTCCTGCTCAAGGGTTCACATGAACCTTTTCAGGAGAGGGAATATCAAGATCAGACATAGACAGAAACATACGCAAAGGATCACCGAAACACACCCACACTCTCGCACAAGCATATAGGAACATGCAGAAACACATCTACACCCACAAACTCGCGAACACATACACGCAGAACGCATACCTATACACAGAAATGCAGTCAAAGTGAGATATAGGAACATACTGACAAACAAAAGCACACACAATGCGCAGTAACACCATCAATCTGAAACGTGGCAACACATCTGCACACAAACTACAGCAGCATTCCAGCACCCTCAGAACACACTGGAATGAAAACAGAATGCAGAAGGGGCACACCTTCTCACACATGTTCGTGCACACGTCTACACCCAGAAAAACAGTCATACTGAGACACACTCATGTATGGACAGAATGCACACACATCCACACACAAAGAAATGCAGTCATACTGATCATTTAGAGATGTGGTTTTTGGACTGGGGTGTACGAATTTAAAAATCACAAAACATCAGTTTCTGGTCCAACAAATGCATTTGGAATCACTAGATTGCAGACTACTGCTCCTTCACCACTTGGTGAAATTTAGCAGGAATAGTGAGAAATCAGAATAAATCTACACACGCACACACACGCACGCGTGCACACACCCACACACACATATGCATAGAAAGGAACACATTATGTACATGCCAAATGCATACATATCCACACACAGAGAAATACAGTCATACTGAGATATAAGAACACATCTCCACAAAAAGAATCACACCCACAGCCCCACACACAGATATAAAAGAACTCAGCGTAAGAGTAATTAAACATCAACTTGCAAGAATTGACAGTAACTTTATCAGCACACACATAAGCACATTCAAATCGTTACTGAACCACAACCACAATGAGATATAGAAGAGTGGCATTCAGAAACAGAGACACACCTACAGAGAGGCACAGAGAGTTCCTACTATGGGGCACAGAAAGACCTTGACACACGGAGAGACGGACAGGCACAGTCTGATCAATACACTCACCTGCTTATACATGAATATAGTCGGGCAGAGACACACCCCACACTCCAACAATAATGCAATGACACTGAGAGACACACACACATGGTGTAATGGAATCGTCAAGACGTGCTGAGAGTAATCCACACAGACACACACACACACGTACGCACGCACACACACAGACACACAGAGACACACGCACACAAAATCACATGGTCAGTGGACTGTGACCTTACAAACAGCATACACACAGTCAAAAACACGACAGCTTCACAATGTGCAAAGTACACACAGATAAGCAATCACAAAGGCACAGTAACATACACCCACATAAGAACGCTTACCTTCACGGGAACACTCATACAACACTGAATAACATATCCAAATATATAAACACATGGATGGAAATTCACCAAAATACTACCCAATACGCACAAAGGGAAACCAACACACAGATTCATAAACACAGTCATGATGTCTCACACTCAGGGACATATCTAATGACAAAAACTTAGGGACGCACAAACAAAGTGAGATCCCCACAAAGGCAATGAAATACACCCCCTATACAGAGACACACAGAGAACGTCACACACTAAAAGGGAGACGCATGAAAACACTTCCCACACAGTCACAGACAGAAGAAAGGAAGACGATCAAACTCCAACAGACGTCAGTACAGTAATGTGTCAACGTATTGTCGGCTGCATCTCTGCACTTTGTAGTTTGCAAAATCACTGACTGGGGAAGGATCAGTGAATGAGGGGATCAGGAAGTGCTTTGAATCATTGCAAGTGAGCTTGTTGTAAACTGTGAAAAGTGCCTGTCATCGGCTTTGTGAGAGAAAGACACAGAGAGAGAGAGTCACAGAGGGACCGGGAAAGAGATAGACAGGGAGAAAAAGAAGGATAAACATAGAGGAATACAGTGAGTCAGACAGATAGATAGACAGGTAGAGAGACAGATCGATGCAGACAGAGAGGGGCACACAGAGCGAGACAAAATGAGAGAAAGAGGCACAGCAAGAAACTGAGAGATGGGGATCAGCGTGAGAGAGGAACAAAGACAGACAGGTGAGGTAGAGAGAGAGAGAAAGCAAATTTTTTGTGAAGTAAGTAGACAGGAGGTGGACTCAATAAACTCTCTCAAAAACAAATGTGCTTCTCCAACAACCAACTCAGATGAGGTGATCAATGGCACCCGGAACCTTTCCCTGCTGGTTGTAATAAAGTGTTTATTGTGAGCTGAACACAGAGAGTCTGACAATCATCATGGTACAGGAACGACTGCTTCTGCCCGACCCCCTCCTCCCCTGCAGGAGAAATGCAGAGACCCATTCTTCTGGTCTTTAACACTCATCCAAAGGGCACTCTGTGAAGACCCAATATTCCAGATGAAGCCATCACTCGCAGCCAACCCGATATTTAGAATCACTCCTCCAGCCTCTTTCCATCCTCTTTCCATCATAAGTGAAGAATTTACGTGACCAGAACTTCGCACTGAACTTGGGCAGAATCGCTGCATAAAAGAATGTGTTCGTGCTGCAGATTAATTTCCTCAGCATTTCTGCCATCAAAGTAAACTGGAATAGATGAGCGTTCTTCCAACGATATGCTTGTTTAGTGCTAAAGTTTCAGGTGTTTCCCGCCTGCGCTAACCACAGAAGTACAAAGTTGATGGATATAGTGATGAGAGATATTACCGACTTCCTCAGGCTCTCCATATCTGTGTCTTTGTGACTCTCTCCATTCCTCTGACCCCTCGGGCTCTTGCAGACTCGACTGGCCACTGAAATGTACCTGACAGTCAAAGTGTTCATCAACAGAAGTAACACGAATGGAATGAAAAGGGCTAAAATGATTTCAAACCAGTTATATCACAGCCTTCTGGGATCAGTAAAAATAACTTGACTTTGTTTCGCAGTACCTCGGAACATTGTCAATTATCCTACAAGGTTCCAACCGAAAATATCAGGTAATGCGTTTTCAATCGAGCTGAATGCCAGTTACAGCTAGAGCAACAGCCGAGGTTTTCTCTGTACAATATTTCCTCTTCAGTTTCAAGCAGCAAATGTTCACAAAACCATCAACAGAGAAACGTACAGTGAACCAGACGGAACAGTCTGTGGCTACACATATCAGAACAACGATCGCACTGCGCACGGGGGTATGTCCAGGAAACATCCTCGGTAATAATGATCTTTGAATTACCACAGCATGATCCCAGTGCTTATGGACAGCAGATACCCTGTTGCCATGGCCAACAGGCAGCGCGTTATGCAGTTATCGAGGCCGGACCTTGCCCGTGAGAGAACCAAAATAACCGGGCAATAATCAGAAGTCACTGAGCAAACATTCTCCATGACTGCTCAATGGAAGATCTTCATATCTAACTGAGACAGGGAATTGACAGATGGTAGATGGGCGCAAATTTTAAGGTGATTAGTAAAAGGTTTGTTGGGGATTTGAGGAAAAGGTTTTCACTCAGAGAGTGGTGTGGGTTCTGATACTTCAGTGCTTGGGAGGGTTATTGAAGTGGGAAACCTCAAAACCTTTAACAACTACCTGGGAAGAGTTCAGTTTTCCATTAGCCTTGATAGCACAAGCTATATAGACCGACGGACCTCTTCAGTACAGTCGGGTTCCACAATTCAAAGAATCATTTCTGGGAAATGGGCTGGGAAGTGAAAAATTTTCAGGAAGGGAATAAACGATGAAGGTTTGTATCATCCAATAAACCTCAGTTCTAAAATGCTCTGTTATTTCAGTAATGATAAGATTTGTTTTAAAAAATGTGTTTGGGGTTTGGATGTCGGCTGATTGGCTTTGTCGTCAAGATTGAAGTCAAGTCAGAGGACCCCTGCCTGAAACGTCGATTTTCCTGATCCTCGGATGCTGCCTGGCCTGCTGTGCTTTTCCAGCATTCCTCGAATCTTGACTTGAATCTCCAGCATCTGCAGGATCTTCTCCTGAATGGCTTTGTACACAAGTGAAACTTTGTTTACTTTCGACGCTTGCAGCACAGCATGGTAATGATGCAGCCTTAAAGATTATTTGTGCAGTTCTGGAATTTTCGTTTGAAGAAGAAACAAGTAATGGAGAAAGCATTAATTTCACATCAATCATATTTGTAATTTCTTTTAGTTCCTCTATGACCCTGGAACTGAGCGGATGTGTATGTCTGTGCCCCATGCGGAAGAAATACGAGTTTTAGTAAATTGGACTGCCTAGGAATGAAAATGTTGTGTCGGTCCCAGACAGGATGTTGGGACAAGGAAAAGCTCTGAAGCGATTGTTTAAAGCAGAGTACATTGACACTCAGGTATACCTTAGCTCCAGGAAGACGTTCACTATGGTGACAGTTTAGAAGTGGCAGACACAAATCATTTAGCCAAGTGATAGATACACGGATTCTGATGTGAATATTACACAAAGAACAAAGGAAATTTCCAGCCCAGGACAAGGCCCTTCGGCCCTCCAAGCCTGACCCGATCCAAATGTACAGTCTAAATCTGTTGGTCAATCCCTAAGCATGTGTACCCCACTGCTCCCACCTCCTCATGAATTTGTCCAGACGCATCTTAAACGAATCTATGATTTGGAGATGCCGGTGTGGGACTGGGGTGTACAAAGTTAAAAATCACTTAACACCAGGTTATAGTCCAACAGATTTAATTGGAAGTACAATAGCTTTCGGAGCGACGCTCCTTCATCAGGTGATTGCAAAGGGGTCGATCGTAACACAGAATTTATGGAAATAATTTGCAGTGTGATGTAACTGAAATTATACATTGAAAAATTGATTGTCTGTTAAGCCTTTCATCTGTTAGAAAACAGTGATAGTTTCACTTCTTTCATGTGAAAATCACAAAACCTTTTTTTTTAAAAGTTGCATTCTCGGGTTAGCTGTTAACAATGGTGATAGCTAGACAATATGTTGACACCTAACACCTTCAACTAATTGTCTAGCTGTCACCATTGTTAACAGCTAACCCGAGAATGCAACTTTTAAAAAAGGGTTCTGTGATTTACACATGACAGAAGTGAAACTATCACTGTGTTCTCACAGATGAAAGGCTTAACAGACAATCAATTTTTCAATGTATAATTTCAGTTACATCAAACTTCAAATTTTTGATATAAATTCCGTGTTACGATCGAGCCCTCCACAATCACCTGATGAAGGAGCGTCGCCCTGAAAGCTAGTGTACTTCCAATTAAACCTATTGGACTATAACCTGGTGCTGTGTGATTTTTAACTGTAAACGAATCTACCATGCCTGCATCTACCAGCTCTGCTGGCAACCAGCTCCAAACGCCCACCACCCTCTTTGTGAAATACATGCCTCATATATCCCCCTTAAACTTTCCACCTCTCAACTTCAAAGCGTGACCTCTCGTTAGTGAATCCTTCACCCTGGGAAAAAGCTTGTCTCTATCCACCCTGTCTACACCCTTCATGATTTTGTTAACCTCAGTCAGGTCCCCCCTCAATCTCCGTTTTTGTAGTGAAAATAAACATAACCTACTCAACCTCTCTTCATAGCTAGCAGCTTCCATACCAGGCAACATTCTAGGAAACCTTCTCTGCATCCTCTCCAAAGCGTCCACATCCTTTTGGTAATGTGGCGCCCAGAATTGTACACAGTATTTTAAATGCAGCCGGACCAATGTCTTGGATAATTTTAACATGACTTGCCAGGGCTTATACTCAATACTCCGTCCAATGAGGGCAATTATACTGTATGCCTTCTTAACCATTCTATCCAACTCAGCAGCAACCTTCAGGATACAATGAACCTGCAAACCCAGATATCTCTGCCCATCAACTTTTCGCAAGGGTCTTCCATTCATTGTATGATTCGCTCTAGAATTAGACTTGCCTAAATGCATCACCTCACATTTGTCTGGATTGAATGCCATCTGCCACTTTTCTGACCAACTCCACAGTCTATCTATATCCTCCTGTATTTTTGACAGTCCCTTCTGCTTTCTGCTCCTTCACCAATCTTTGTGTAATCTGCAGACTTGCTGATCATAACAACATTGCCCTCTTCTAGATCATTTATGTATATGTGAAACAGTGGGCGGCAAGGTGGCACAGTGGTGAGCCCTGCTGCCTCACAGCGCCAGAGACCCAGGTTCATAATCCTGCCTCAGGCAACAGTCTGTGTGGAGTTTGCACATTCTTGCCGTGTCTGCGTGGTTTTATTCCTGGTGCTCCAGTTTCCTCCCACAGTCCAAAAATGTGCAGGTTAGGTGAATTGGCCACGCTAAATTGCCCATAGCATTAGGTGAAGGGGTAAATGTAATGGGTCTGGGTGCGTTGCTCTTCGGAGGATCAGTGTGGACTTGTTGGGCTGAAGGGCCTGTTTCTACAGTGTAAGTAACCTATAAATCTACAGTACTGACCCCTGTGAAACACCACTGGTCACGTTTCGCATTCCAAAAAACTCCCTTCAAATACTACTGTCAGTCTCCTTAGCTGGAACATACTGCACACCACGTGACTTCACTTTCTCCATTCGTCTGCAATGGGGAACCTTATCAAACGCCTTACTAAAGTCCAATTATATGACATCAGCAGCCCTTCCTTCAACTACCAACTTGGTGACTTCCTCACTGAACTCTATTAAGTTGATAAAGCACGATCTCCCCTGCACAAAACCATGTTTTCTTTCACTGATAAGTTCATTCGTTTCTAAATATTAATAGAACCTATCTCTCAGTAATCTCTCCAGCAATTACCCCACCACCGACGTCAGGCTCACTGGTCTGTAGTTCCCCAGAATATCCCTGCTACCCTTCTTGTGAAGGGGGACAACATGAGCAATCCTCCAGTCTTCCAACACCTCACCTGTTTTTAAGGATGCCCCAAACATATCTGTCAGGACTACAGCTATTTCCTCTCTCGCTTCCCTTCCGGTCCTTGTGATTTCTCCACCTTAATAACTTCTATCCTACCCAACACATCTTCCCTACTTGTGCCAACGTGATACAGACTAATCAAACTTCCATCTGTAATCTCAAGATTCATCATGTTCCTCTCCTCAGAGAACACTGATGCAAAACAATTATTCAGAATCTCACCCATTCTCTCAGGCTTGGCACGCAGCTTTCCTTCATTATCTCTTCGTGGACCAATCCTTTCCCTAGTTACCTGCTTGCTTCTTATATAAGAATAAGGTACTTTGGGATTGTCCCTAATTCTGCTTGCCAAAGCTATTTCATGACCACTAATATCCTTGATTGTTTAGGACATGTCATAAATAATCTTCTGACATTCCGCCAGGGCCCGATCTGGTCTTAGCTGTCTCGACCTTATGTCCGCTTCCCATTTCCTCTTGGCGAGTTGTACAATTTCTCCTGTCATCCATGGTTCACGAATCGTGTCCCTCCTATCGTTTGCCTTACCACAGGACAGAGTTATCATGCATTGTCCTTAACCGAAGCCTACGGGGTAATTTAGCATGGCCAAACAAGCTAACCTGCACATTTTTGGATTGTGGGAGGAAACCGGAGCACCCAGAGGAAACCCACGCAGAGACTGGGAGAATGTGAAATTCCACACAGTCAGTTATCTGAGGAGGGAATTGAAGCCGCGTCTCTGGCGCTGTGAGGCAGCAGTGCGAACCACTGTGCCACCGTGCCGCCCATTATGGGAATTGTTTTCTTTGGAACGGCACTGGGAGTCGTGTTATGGAGAATAGATAAAAATCGTGTCCTTTTCTTTCATTAATACATTGTTTTGAGATTAAAGAGGGTTGTGCAATATACTGCGTGCTCATTGCCTTAGACTCTGCGTTATAGGTACGAAGGTTGGTTTATTCTAGTTTGTCGCCATTTCTTTTGGAATATACTTCTGTTTTGATTAGGAAACAATATTTGCAGCATTGTGTGTTTACTTTCGAGAAGAGATCATTTTGTAAAATTAAAACAACTAAGGTCATCATCCATTAAGTTGGAATTCTGACGAGGATCTGGCGTGTTCTGTAATTAATCAGCTTGTGCTGGAACAGAAGTGAGGCGATTAACGACTTGACTAACTCCCGAGGAACGAATAGACGAACCCCACTCTTCAAATACATTGTGCCCCAACGAAATACGTCCAGATCGATTATACGTCCCAGTCACTGACCAGGCATGCACAATGAGCTGTAATTCCATATTACCTCTTCCAAAGTTACAACTTTCTCACTCAGCACCAGATTCAATGCAAAACAAATTCCCTCAGCCCCTGCCAGATCTGTAACAGTGGAACTGCAGAAGACATTGGCTGATTGGTACAAATGCGGCTTAGTGCAAATTATTGGTCCTCACCGAGGTGAAATTGATAACTACAGATGCTGGAGATCAGAGTCGAGAGTGTGCTGCTGGAAAGGCACAGCAAGTCAGGAAGTATCAGATGAGCAGGGCAATTGACTTATCGGGCATGAATCCTTCAGTGGATTATCAATTTAAAGGTTAATTTCCTCTGATATGATATAACATAATAGAGAATCAGCGAAATTTTTGTTATCACATCATATTGTGCAATGGATTGGAGCTGCTCGATTAACTAATTGCAGAAGTAAGCTGCCTGTTTTGATTTGTATTGTGTAGTTTATTCATAAAATATCAACAAGCACATTCGAAAACTATTTGAGTCAGCTAATGCAGACAATAGAGTAAAAAGTCACATCTCCCTATTTGCATTTTCCATTATTTGCTGACTGAATGTCAGCCAAATTAGAACATTTCCTAAACTTGACAAGGAGTTGATCACTTTCCAAAACAAACTGTTTGGGATTCTATGAGTTAACAGATCCTTAGTTTATCATTGCAGAGATAAGTCAGAACATGTTTTGGACCTTTAATGATGAAACAAACCATTCTCAGCTCTGTTAGCAATGTCCGCCAGACAATTACATCTTCTCAAGTGCAACAACTCATGTTTTTGTAATATAGTGAGCAGACGATTCGAGGTAATCCTAATTCGAGGAAGGGAAAAGATTGTGGCTGTGAGAGATGCTCCAATATTTGGGGTAATTTAGGTGTCAGTGCAGACTTCCACAAATTTCGGGAATAACAATTATTATTTTATGAACTGTTGCATTGTTTTGGAAATTTAGGGAAAAAAGATCAAAGCAACACAATATAAATCAAGGAGTGCCTTGTGTGGGAGAGCTCACAGAACAGGAGTAGGTATATTTATGGTTTTTAAGTGTTGTCTTGCTGAGTTTTTTTTTTGTAAATCTACAATGTTGAGAAGCGTGGTTTCTTTTTGGTTATAGACTTGATTGAGATCTGTCACTTGATTGAAATGTAAAAGTATAAAGCTTCGGCACTGCATTAGCCGTGAGCAGTTTCTTTTAGAGCAGTAAGTCTGTGGTATTCCCTGGGCATGTGGATTATGAGGGTGCGAAGATGGCCTTTAGTGGAGTGATGTACTCGACGTGTTAGATGTGGCAGATGAGGGAGAGCTTCCAAGTCCTGATGATTATGTGTCCAGTAAATATGCTTGTTTGGAAAACCGATAATATCGCATGAATTGGTTGGAGCAGCATTTCGAGACAATGAGGAATTTTCAGGAACTCGGGGGTCTGATGGATGGCAGCTACAGGAGCGAGTGAACAAAAGCTGCCACGATCAAGCAGATGTGTTATCGCTAGGAAAGGCAGGAGAGGGGTATAGTTAGCACAGGGGTCTACTGTGGCCATGTGTATTTTAAACAGATGTGCTGTTTAGGAAAATGTAGGGAGTGATGGACACTAAGGAGAATGTAGCACTGACAGCCAAGTTTCTGGTACCAAAGACTGGCTCTAATGTAATTCGGGTTATGTCAGGTTCGAAGTGATCAATTGTGACCAGGGAATCTTTGCTCCGAGGCAGAGACAGACATGGCAGTGGACAAGAGTGCCTGTTGCCTCATTGGTGCAGATTATTCTCAAAGGGGAGCGATACCAGCAGGAGGTCTTTGTGTACATCTGAACTAGCAACATACAAAGGATAAAGGAGGAAAATCTGAACGGGGAATATAAGAAGTCAGGCAGGAATTTAAAAGGAGGTCCTTGGGGGTAGTAATATCTGGATTACTCTCGTTGTCACGAGCTAGTGAGTATAGAAATAGGAAGATATAGCAGATGAATGCATGGCTGAGGAGGTGGTGCAGGGCAGAAAGGTTCACATTTTTTAATCATTGGAATAATTTTTGGAGTAGAAGATACCTCTATGACAAGCACTGATTGCACCTGAATTGGAAGAAAACTAATTTACTTGCAGGGAGATTTGCTCGTGATGTTCAGGAATATTGAACCTACTAAAGTTGGAGTGGGGGGTGCGGGGATGGTGGAGGTGTGGGGCTGGGGTGGTGTGCCATGGCGATCATGAGGAAACAAATCAGTCTGAGACTGAGACAGTTGGGAAAAGTCGCAAGTCCAATAATCAGGGTAGGATTGCCCAAAGCATAGAATGAGGGAGGATTGCCAAATTAAATTGCATTTATTTCTGTACAAGATGCCGAACTGGGAAGACAGGTGATTTGCAGTCATAGTTCAGCGCTTGGGACTGGAATATCACAGCAATTACACAGATGGCTTTCAGGGATTGACAGGACTAGCAGCTTCAAGCTGCACGATGGACGTGCTGCAGGAAGGAAATAAAGCTGTAAAAGAAAAGGTGGCGGGACTTGCTTTTTGATAATGGATAATTTTACTGCTGCACTTAAGGAGTATATTCCTGGGAATACATACAGGGAGATATTTGTTTGAAGCTGAGAATTAAGCAAGGGCTGTTTACCTTATTGGGATTGCACTATACACTCCCCACTCATCAGTGGGAAATTGAGAAACAAATTTCTCAAGAGATCTCAGTTATTTGAAAGAATAAAAGTGTGGTAATGATAGGGGATTTTAACTTTCCAAATATACACTGGGACTGCCACATTTTTAAGGGCTGGGATGGACATGAAGTTGTTAAGTGTGTATATCAAAATTCTCTGCTTCAGTGTGTGCATGTATCTAGTAGAAAACCTACAAAAACTGACCTACTCTTGCGAAACAAGGCAGGGCAGTTGACTGAGGTGCAGCTGGGGCCACACTTTGGGACTAGAGCTGTGAATTCTGTTTGTTTAAAATAATGATGGAAAATGACAGAACAGTTCTAAAAGTTAAAGTTCTAAATTGGAGGATGGCCATTTGGCAAGATCTTAGAGTATGTTCCTGTTCGGGTGAAAGACAAAGTTGGTAGCTGTAAGGAAGCATAAGCCAAGTATAGACAGCAGAGATCAAGTGAATCTTTCAAAGAGTACAAAGGCAGTAAGAGTATACGTAAGAGAGAATTCGTAGGGCAAATATGGGACAAAAGATAATTTTTGCAAATAGAGTTAAGGAGATAGGTTTAAGGAGAATCCAAGGCGATTTCTGAACTATATTCAAGACGAAAAGGTATTTAAAGAGAGAAGACCCCTCAAAGATCAGCAAGGCCCTCTATGTGTGGAACTGTTGAAGATGGGGTAGATGCTAAACGAGCATTCTGTATCATTGTTTACAGTGGAGAAAAGACTTGAAAACATAGAATGTGGGGAAATAGATTGTAACATCTTGAAAAATGTCCATATTACAGAGCAGGATGTGCTGGTTATGAAATAAGGTATAAAGTTTGATAAATCCGCAGGATTTGATCTGTCGCTAGCTCGGGGAGTGAATTACTGGAGCCTTGTTGTGATACTTGGATAATCAATCGCCACAGGTGAGGTGCTGAAAGACTGGAAGTTGCCTCATGAGTGCCACTGTTTAAGAAAGGTTGTAAGGAAAACGCAGCAAACTTTAGACAGGTGAGCCAGACATTGGTGGTATGGAAGTTGATGGAGGATAATCCAGAGAGACCGGATTTATATGTACCCTGTATTTGGATAGGCAATGACTAATTAGTGTTTGTTAACATGGCTTTGCTCGTGGGAAATCATGTTTCACGAACTTGTTTGAGTTTTTAAACAAGCAACGAAGAGGATTGATGATGTCAGAGTGGTGGACGTGATCTATATGGACGTCAGGAAGGGGTTTGTCAAGGTTTCTCATGGTGCAGTGATTAGCAATTTTAGACCACATGGAATAGAGGGAGATCTAGCAATCTGGATACAGGATGGGCTGGAATTTAGAAGACAGAGAGTGGTTGTGGAGGCCTGCTTTTCAGATTGGAGACCTGTGACCAGTGGTGTTCCATAAGGATTGATACTGAATCACTGTTTTTTGTCATTTACATAAATGATTTAGATGTAAATTTGGGAGGTATGGCGAGTAAATTTGCAGATATTACCAAAATTTTAAATATAGTAGATAGCGAAGAAAGTTATGTCTGTTTATAACGGGAGCTTGATCAGGTGGGCCAATGGGCTGAGGAGTTGCAGATGGAGTCTACTTTAGGCAAATGTGAGGTGCTGCAGTTTGAAACAGAAAACCAGGGCAGGACATGTACACTAAAGTCAGCTCCTGGGGAATGTTACTGAGCAAAGAGACCTTGGAGTGCAGTTCCGTAGTTCGCTGAAAGTGGAGTCTTCGGTTGCTAGGATAGTGAAGCAGCCGTTTGGTATGTGCTCCTTTATTGTTCAGTTCATTGATTAGAGGAGCTGTGAGTCCATTTTGCGCCTGTACAGGAAATTGGTTAGGCCACTTTTGGAAAAGGTCTCTGCAATTCTGATCTCCGTCCTATCAGAAGGATGGTGTGAAACATGAAAGGGTTCATAAAAGATTTACATGGATATGGCCAGGTTTGGAGGGTTTGAGTAATAGAGAAAGGCTGAATAGGCCGAGTCTGTTTTTAATGAAGCTTTGGACGCTGAAGAGTGATCATATAGAGGTTTATAAAATCGTGAGGGGCATAGATAGGATAAATCGGCAAGTTCTTTCCTTTGGGGTGGGGGAGTCCAGAGGCCCGGGGCATAGGTTCAGGGTGACAGTGGAAAGATTTAAAAGGTACCTAATGGAAAGCCATTTCCATGCAAAGTGTGGTGCATATATGGAATGAACTGCCAGATGAAACGGTGGAGAGTGGTATGAATGCAACATTTCAAACACATCTGCATGGGTAAATGAGGAGGAAAGGGATTGATGCTGATGAGGGCAAACGGGACGCTATTTTTACAGAATAACTGATCAGCAAGGACGACCTGGAACAATGTTTCCTTCCTCTAAATCTCGATGACTCTAATCTCGCCCAGCATGCTAAGAGCAGTAGAACAAATGTTTCATTGTAGATAAACATCAACACGATTATTCTCAATTTCCTTTAAGAAATCAACCCCAGTCCTTTGTTTGCAATGATCGGGCCTTGCTCGAGAAGAAAGACGAGTTGATGTTTTGAGTTGCTTGACAAATGTTCAGAGGAACGTTTTCTGATGAAGCATAATTGCATTAACTCTGTTTCACTCTCTACAGGTGCTACCGTAATGGTTGAGTTTCGCCAGTTATTTCTGTTTCATTTTTATAATTCTGGTATTCATAGCTCGTTTATTTCCTTATTGAAAATGATTCACTTAACAGCCTACTTCCCAGAAATATTTCTTTGAATTCTGGAACCCGACTGGACTGAAGAGGTCCGTCGGTCCATCAAGCTTGTGCTATCAAGGCCAAACCATATCTGGACTCTTCCCAAGTAGTTGTTAAAGATTTTGTGGTTTCCTACTTCAATAACCCTACCAAGTACTGAAATATCAGAACCCACACCAATCTCTGAGTGAAAGCCGTTTTCTCAAATCCCCTCCAAACTTTTTACTAACCACCTTAAAAATTGTGCCCTTCTATCATCTGTCAATTCCCTGTCTCTGTTAGATAGGAAGATCTTCCATTGAGCAGTCATGGAGAATGTTTGCTCAGTGACTTCTGATTATTGCTCGGTTAATTTGTTTCTCTCACGGGGAAAGTACGAACTCTATAACTGCATAACACGCTGCCTGTTGACCATGGCAACAGGTTATCTGCTGTTCATTAGCACTGGGATCATGCTGTGGTGATTCAAAGATCTTTATAACCTGGGGTGTTTCCTGGACATACCACTGTGTGCAGTGCTATCTTTGTCCTGATTCGTGTAGCCACAGACTTTTCCATCTGGTTCACTGTCCGTTTCTCTGTTGATCGTTTTCTGACCATTTGCTGCTTGAAACCGAAGAGGAAATATTGTACAGACAAAACCTTGACCATGGCTCCAGCTGTAACTGGCAGTCTGCTCTATTCAAAACGCATTCCTTTCTATTTTCGGTGTGAACCTTGGAGGATAATTGACAATGTTCCGAGGTAATGCGTAACAAAGTCAATTTATTTTACTGATACCAATTGGCTGGGATTTAACTGGTTTGATATGATATTAACCCCTTTTATTCCATTCGTGTTATCTCTGTTGATGAACACTCTGACTGTCAGGTACATTTCAGTGGCCAGTCGAGTCTACAAGAGCCTGATGGGTCAGAGGAATAGAGAGAGTCACAAAGACACAGAGATGGAGAGCCTGAGGAAGTCGGTGATATCTCTCATCACCAGATACATCAACTTTGTACTTCTGTGGTTAGGGCAAGGTGCAAACACCTTATACTTTAGCACTAAAGAAGCATATCGTTGGAAGAACTCTCATCTATTCCAGTTTATGTTGATGGCAGAAATGCTGAGGGATTTAAGCTGCAGCACGAACACATTATTTTATACAGCCACTCTGCCCAAGTACAGCGCGATGTTCTGGTCAGGTAAATTCTTCACTTATGATGGAAAGAGGATGGAAAGAGGCTGGAGGAGTTATTATAAATGGCTGGCAGCGAGCGATGGCTTCAGCTGGAATATTGGGTCTTCACAGAGTGCCCTTTCGAATATGTTAAAGACCAGCTGGATGGGTGTTCGCATTCCTCCTGCAGGTGAGGAGGGGGTTGGGCAGAAGCAATAGTTCCTGCACAATGATGATTTTTAGCCTCTCTCTGTTCAGCATACAATAAACACTTTATTACAACCAGCAGGGAAAGGTTCCGGGTGCCAGTGATCACCTAATCTGAGTTGGTTATTGGAGAAGCACATTTGTTTTTGAGAGAGTTTATTGAGTCCACCTCCGGTCTAATTACATTACAAAAATATTGTTTTTTTTTCTCTCTCTACCTCACCTGACTGTCTTTGTTCCTCTCTCACGCTGACCCCCCATCTCTCAGTTTCCTGTTGTGTCTCTTTTTCTCTCTTTTTGTCTCACTCTGTGTGTCCTTTCCTGTCTGCATCGATCTATCTATCTACATGTCTATCTGTCTGTCTGTCTCACTGCCTCCCTCTGTGTCTATCCTTCTCTGTCTCTCTGTCTATCTCTTTCTTGGTCTCTCTGCCTCTCCCTCTCTCTCTGTCTTATTCTCACATAGGTGACACTCAGAAACAGAGACACACCCACAGAGAGGCACAGAGAGATCCCACTGTGTACACGGAAAGACTTGACACACGGACAGAGAGCCAAGCACATTCTGATCAACACACTCACCTGCTTAAACATGAACACAGTCAGGCAGAGACACCCCACACTCCCACAATAATACAATGACACTCAGAGACACACGCATATGGTGTCATAGAACCATTATGACATCTAAACTTGTCTCAGTTTCGTACATGTACACTTCCATTGACTCATACGCTTCCTGATCCCTTCATTCCCTGATCCTTCCACAGTCTGTTATTTTGCAAACTGCAAAGTGCACAGACACAGCCGACAATACGTTGTCATATTACTGTAAGTATGTGTGCTGGAGCTTGATAATCTTCCTTTCTTCTGTCTGTGGCTGTGCGGGAAGTGTGTTCATGCGTCTCCCTTTCAGTGTGTGACGGTCTCTGTGTGTCTCTGTATAGGGGTGTACTTCATTGCCTTTGTGGGATCTCACTTTGTTTGTGTGTCCCTCAGTTTTTGTCATTAGATATGTCCCTGAGTGTGACACATCATGACCGTGTTTATGCATCTATGTGTGGGTCTCCCTTTGTATGCTTTGGAAAGTATTTTGTTGAATTTCCATTCATGTGTTATATATTTGGATATGTTATTCAGTCTTGTATGAGTGTTGCCAAGAAGGCAAGCGTTCTTATGTGGGTGTATGTTATTGTGCCTGTATGATTGCTTTTCTGTGTGTACTTTGTACATTGTGCAGGTGTTGCGTTTTTGCTTGTGTGTATGTGCTGTTTGTGAGGTCACAGTCCAATGACCGTGTGGTGTTGTGTGTGTGTGCGTGTATTACTCTCAGCATGTCATGATGGTTCTATGACACCATATGCATGTGTCTCTGAGTGTCATTGTATTATTGTGGAAGTGTGGGGTGTCTCTGCCTGACTGTGTTCATGTTTAAGCAGGTGAGTGTGTTGATAAGAATGTGCTTGTCTGTCTGTCCGTGTGTCAAAGTCTTTCTGTGTCCACAGTAGGATTTCTCTGTGCCTCTCTGTGGGTGTGTCTCTGTTTCTGAGTGTCACTCTGTCTATATCTCATTGTGTTTGGAGTTTAATAAGTGTGTTTGAAAGTGCTTGTGCGTGTGCCGAAGAAGTTACTGTCAGTCCTTGCAGGTTGGTGTGTAATGATGCTTACGCTGAGTTTTTAGATCTGTGTGTGGGGCTGTAGGAGTGATTCTTTATGTGGAGATGTGTTCCGATATCTCAGTATGTCTGCATTTCTCTGTGTGTGGATATGTGTGCATTTGAATGTGTTCCTTTCTGTATTTTTGTGTGCATACGTGTGTGTGGGCACGCGTGCGTGTGTGTGAGCATGTTTAGATTTGTTCTGATTTCTCACTATGCCTGCTAAATTTCACCAGGTGATGAAGGAGCAGTACTCTGAAATCTCGTGCTTCCAAATAGATTTGTTGGACCAGAATGTGACGTTCTGTGATTTTTAAATTTGTGCAACCCAGTCCAACAACCGCATCCCTAAATCATCAGTATGACTGCACTTCATTGTGTGTGGATGCGTGTGCATTCTGTCCATACATGGGTGTGTCTCAGTCTGCCTGATCTTCTGGTGTGTATGTGTGCACACACATGTGTGAGTAGCTGTGCCCCCTTCTGCACTCTGATTTCATTCCTGTGTGTTGTGAGGGTGCTGGAATGTTGCTGTAGTCTGTGTGTAGATGGATCCCCACGCTTCAGATTGATGGTGTTATCGTGCATCTGTGCATGTGTGTACGTTTATGTGTGCTTTTGTTTGTCAGCATGTTCCTATATCTCACTTTGACTGTGTATACGTATGTGTTCTGCGTGTATGTGGAAGTGAGTTTGAGGGTGAGGTCGTGTTTCTACATGTACGTGTTTGTTTGCGCAAGAGTGTGGGTGTGTTTCGGTGATTCTTTGGGTGTGGTTCTGTCCATGCCTGATCATGATATTCTCTCTCCTGAAAAGGTTCAAGTGAACCCTTGAGCATATCACGGTGCACACTATGGTCAAAATAGCACATTCTGGCAAGCTGGGAAATAACTAACGATCAGTATCTGTAGCTCCTGCACCCTGACAGCTGAACTGTTACTTCAGTTCAAGGACCTAAGCGTCATGAACGAAACAAGACAGGGAAATATTCAATGAAAGGAAAGATTCCAGTTCTTCCATCCTTGTTTGTAACATGGATGCAATATTGAAGCTGGTTGTGTCCATACATTAATATTGTTGCGTATTAGATCATTAGGTCATATAGTGTGGGAGCAGAATTAGCCCATTCATCCCAACCATTCGTTCTGAAATTTCGACATGAGGGAATTCTATTCTCCAGCATTCTCCCCAAGACGTTTGATTCCCTGATCAATTAGGAACACATATATTTCTATTTTTAATAAATTTGTTATAGACCAGGCCAGACTCTCTCAAAACATTTCAAGATTGTAGCCCAAACCCTAACTTTTCTGAGCTAACTTGTTTTGAGCAGGTATACAGTGGATATTCCAGGAGTGATGGAGCTGGTCAATATTCCTCGGATTGAAATAAAACAGAATTTATTTCCAGAGTACCAAATGAAACACAAACAAAATGTAACAGAATACAGAATAACGTAACCTGTGTGAAAGCGAACAGACTGTCTCAACTTAATAATTGTTCAAAAATTACTGCACAAATCCCCATAAACACCTCTTGGCAATACAGGTAAAATCAGACACAGGGTCTTACAAGAGATGTCGGAGAGAGATTCAGAATGGAACAATTACTTTCATGTAGCTGTTCATTTTACCAGCAGTCTGAAAGACTGTCTGCATATTAACATCAAACCAAACGAAACAAGACCAGAGTAATGCTGAGCTGTGAGAATTGGCGACTCCCTTTCATTTTATATTTTTTTCACTTGAAGCCCTTTTGCTGGAGGCAGTGTCTATTAGATATCATGAAGTTGGCCCTAAAATCCATCAAAACTATCACCACAGAACCTCTGCATTTACTAATATTCTAAGAAACAAAAGAACATTAAAGGAACAGCATCATGACACACTCAATGTCATAGTCTCCACTGTCCTCTGCGGTAATAATTTCCACAGATTAAACATTCCGTTGATGAAGAAATTCATGCTCATCTGAGTTCCAAAGGTCGTCCCTTCACTCTGAGGCTATGCCCTCAGGTCCGCGTCTCTCTTACATGCGGAAACAGCTTACAAGCAGAAGCTGAAACGGGAGGACTCTTCACGAAAGGAAGTACAATGCTGGACTGAGGCTGTGAATGACAGTCTCTCGGATTGTTTAGAATTGGTGAACTGGACCGTGTTAAAGCACGCAGCAGAAAACCTGAATAAGGGAACATCTCCATCACGGACATCTTAAGCAAATGCATAGAGGAATGAGAGTTGAAGAAGTCAATCCGTGTGTTTCCTAAATGACGATGTTGGTTCAACCAGGAAATCGACTCCCAACTGCAGACCAGAAGGCAACCTTCAAGTGGGAAGAGCCAGACCTAAACAGGAATCCAGATCTAACCTCTGCAAGTCCAGCAGACATGCCAAGAGGGAGTACCTGACCACATTAAAGGCCCATACGTAGAGAACAGACTCCCGCTGCCTATGGCAAGGCCTAAGGAAGCTTACAGGACGCTAAATGAAGCAATGAACAGTAGCAGACAAAGACACGTCACTCTGTGAGACGGTCAATGCTTTCTGTGTGTGAATCAAGCAGAATGCCAGGGGCACAGTGACTCCTGCTTCAACAGACCCGGACACATCTGTTCAATTGTTCACGATCGCACAAGTCAGAAACGTTTTCCTGAGAGTCAACCCAAGGAAAGCGATGGGCCTGGATGCAGTCTCTGGCCGTGCATATCGATTCTGTATGGACCAACTGGCCGATGTATTCAACGAATTATTCAACATCTCCATCCAACAAGTGGAAGTTTCCATTTTCTTCAAGAAGACCACAACCATCCCCATACCTAAGAAAGCACATGCAATGTGCCAACTTGTCTTCCAAATATTTTTTGCGTCTTCTGCACATGTGGCAACAGGGCAATCACTTCCTTCATGCAAGTCCTTCATACACACATTATCCCATGTTTTACTTGTATAATATGCATTATGTAGGATTATATGTTGGTGCTATTTGTGTCTGTACAAATATTGTTGTGTATTAAAGCTGATTTGTTTACATGTAATATTATTGTGCATTGGAGCATAAATTTTGTTAGGATTGGAGATGTTCGAGTTTATACACAAATATTGTCGCATATTAGAAATGTTCATGTTTGTATGTATTTCCTGTTGTGTCTTGTAACTTTTCCTATTTATACATCAATGCTGTATTAGTTCATGTTAAAATAGTGCCTTTCTTCTTCCAAACAGCAATACTGTCTCTGACCATGTAGGGGTGCTGCTGGGATTCACCGGCACTTTGGGACGGATCTGCAATCCCAGCCTCAGCCAGAGGGTGGGCAGCACAGAGCATCAGTGGATCCACGTTAGCAGTTGTGGGGAATGATCAGGAAGGGGCACTAGGTCTCTGGTTCTTGACGAGTTAACACACATTCTGGATGGCGGAGTGGGGGTGGAGTGGACGGTAATAGTTAACGAGAACTGGGGAAAGAAAAAGCGTTGAATTCGGATATAGACAGGGTAAAACGTTGTAATAGGGAGATAACTCAATGGAGAATAATAGGGAGACAATTACATAGACAATAGGAGTGGGTTAGGTAGCGAGTTACAGGGAGAGAGCTTAATACAGGAATAGTGGACGGATAAAGAAAGAAAAATTAGGGAAAGTAACTAAAAATAATAGGAGGAGAATTTTATTAGGAATAAGCGGGAGGATCCTGACTACAGGGACACAGGGAGTGGCTTACAACAGCGAAAGCTGTTGGAATTGTAATGTGGTCAGCCAGATGGATCTCATTGTAAATGAGTTTTCTGATTTGTGCTGAAAACCTGGAACAATCAGGGAATCCTGGCTGACAGATATGAACAGGATTTTCGGGGTTCTGCGGACTCCAGGAACCATCTTTGGTGGAACGAAATTTATTTTTACAGCAACTGAACCCAATGATATTTCCTGGAAACCAACTTTGCTTTCCAAAACTTAAACCATTCTTGTCTCTTGAATCAAGCTTTTTTTTAACCAGCACTTGAATGTTAGTTATGATGTCCATTCGTGTCTTATCTAGTCTAGTTATTTCTGTGCTGTAAAGGAGTCATTGCCTGCTAATCTTTGTTGAGACAGACTGTGGACAAGTTGGTTTTGCAGCTTTATCAGTGTTAAAAGGCAGTTTAACCTGCTTTAAGAAGAATTGGACCATTTTTAAATGAAAATCCATTTTGTGAAGTTGTTAGTATGAAGAAATCATTTTATTTCCACCTAAGTTAGTAAGAATATGTCTTAAGTGTGTCTTCCTGATAACACCTAGTTACCTCAGCCTGTTTTCAGTTTTCAGGTCCTCATCTCCGGTCATTGGTCGTTCCATGACCACACCATATTATGGGAGGGCATAGATTAGACGCCCTGATGATGCCATTCGTTTCTTAATAAAGGGCTTTTGCTCGAAACGTCGATTTTCCTGCTCCTCGGATGCTGCTTGACCTGCTGTGCTTTTTTATCACCACTCTGAACTAAACAGGTGAGATCAGTCCTATCATTAGGACGCTCGAGATTGACATATTTCACACTCCACCTCCAAAGAACTTGGGGTAGGCAATCACACGTCCTCATCTTTATTTGAATGGAGAAGAAGAATTTAATGGGGAGAACCGATGTTGTCAACAGAAGTTATTAGCTTAGTAATAATACATCTAGTAACAGCAACGCCATCAAAGAGGCAAATTAAAACAATAATAATATACATGGCCAGACGTATCAACCAGTTGTACCATGAGCCAAAACCCAAATCGACCCATTCCGTGCCTTGTGTCATTTGAGTGAGGAAGGTATGGATGTTATCGACATGGTTGGTAATATTCTTGATGCTGTCAGTAACACCAACATACACTTGCCCTTTACTGTGGCGAAATAAAGCATCCTCTTTGGCGAGTAGGTAGTCGAGGGCGTACCGGTTTTGTTGGGAAGTTAGGCGTAATTCTGAGAGCATGTCCTAAGCTATCTTGTTGCCCAAGAGATTGAGACCGCAAAACAGATAATCTCGTTTTTGATACCCAGAAATTCCACAACATCCTCCAAACGGAAAAGTACTAAGAAATGCATAGTCCACAGAGTGAGCTTCAGTGTTGTCCAAAGCCTGATCACCCCTCCAATGCACGCAGAATTCGGATAAAACTGAACGTTTGGCAGGGAAACCCTAACTTCAATTCCAGTATTTGGACAGGGAACCGTAGTCGGGAAACGTGTCCCGACAGCTATAGCCCGGGGAATACCTATTTCATCAAGAACAAGTAAGTTCGTTGCTTTGCCTTGACTGAAAAAATTATAACCAGGTTTAATATAGATAATAGAGGGAGCTTGCATTCAGAAACAGGCCTGGCTTTATGACTTCACGGAATATATGTGTCGGCCATGACTCCAAAGTGTGGTTGCGCTGAACGCTGAAGATGAAAGCTGCTCAATGTAAATGTGGTGCGTCTTTCGATAAAAGATGTGGTTATTGTCCCGGACTGGTTCCTTAAATCCAACAATGGGGAAGACGGAGCTGCCATGCGGGGTCTCACAAAGAAGGTTGATGGTGCTGTTAACCATACCACAAAGGGCCTGAACACCAGTAATAACAGGGTTTCAGAGACACACTCCTCCCATAGGCATATGCATCGGGCTTTTGCCTGAAACGTAGATTTCGCTACTTGGATGCTGCCTGAACTGTTGTGCTATTCCAGCACCCCTAATCCAGAATATGCATGAGTGCAAGGCCCCACAGGGAATCAGTCGCCATTTGTCCATTTAATCAAGGTGCATGGAATAGCCTTGGACACATTGACGTAAATGTACCCCCATACCATTCTGCCGTTACAATTGGGATAGGCTACCACGGAGCAAGGCCAAAAGCAACTAGCCGGTGGGGATGATAAAAAATCAAATGAAATATCATGTCCAGTAAACGACTTAGAAGCGTTCCATACTCCTATTTCGGGATGGGGTGTCAGGGAGGGGAAAGTGGCCAAAGAGTCCTTTGCTGATGAGACGGCATAACAGACCACTTCATCCCGGCCAAATAGTTTATTGTGACTTTGAGGAAGCATATTGTTCGTGAAAAATAATATTTCCCCATTTTCTCTTTTGAGACGTGCCAAATTAGACCTCTTTGAATAGAGGACAGGATTACTAGGGCCGCTCGTATCACAACTGAAATCAAACTGCTACACAACACCTTGACAGGGTAAAGACAATTGAGACTTGTCAAATAAACGAAATGTCCAATCTTCTTGATGCAGTTGACCATTGAGACAATCATTCTTGGTAACATTCTATGCATCGAAATAATCAGTCTCTCAGCACAAAAAGATCCAGTCTCTGTTTGCTCAAGGTCGCACCGGTAAACCGTCCGTTCTTGAGCACCAATGCCGACGAAGATGAGTCCACACAGCAAGTTAAGTTCGATTTTCATCATCAACCCTCTTGCATGTGGCTCGACTGATGACCATGCAATGATGGAGGTGCCCGGCGACCTTATCAGCAGTAGGGGTTGTGAGGAGAGCCTGGAAGGGCCCATTTCCATCGAGTTTGGAGGCCGCAGCGTGTCCATTATAAAAGAGTATAAACCATTCTCTCCTTGCCCAAGGGTATCCAAGAACAAAATCCCCATTTTCAAATAGGGTCGGGAAGGCAGACATAGGCTTGGGATTCCGAGTAGAATCTAAATTCTTGATTTATAGCGTTTTGGTTAACCCTGTTTGTATATTCCTCAGCCTTAGTAGCCTTACATTGTATCTCATATCACTTTTATTTTTTCATCTACCCATTCACAACACCTTTTGGGAGTTCCATTTGTTATACATACATCTATCCCCAATCACATGCATACTCCCCTCAACTGGCCAGTAAAGTATTTTTCCATTCTTCAGTTAGCAACAAATTAATGCAGCCATTCTTCAAATTTAACAATAGGCAATGATACAGGTCACTGACAATATGTAAAAGAACAAAACCAAGTGATCCTGACAATTAATTCTGCGTTATTGATTCGGGGTTAATTCAATTGATTACATAAAAGTAGAAAACAAAATAATCATTATCTTTAATTCAGAGCTGAAAATTAAACAAGTGACTAAGACATTTTATAAGTCATCAATATAAACTGGAAATTCATTTATTCAATATTCAATATTTAAAATGTAAAACGTATACCGTTTCCAACTCTAAAATCCGTTATAATTACCTGGTTCTAGTCCTTCAATTTAAATCCCAGATTAGGTTCCTTAAGCAGTCCTGACCAGGCATTGTTCATTTACAATGCTATTGGCCGTGAAATGACCGCTGCTGCGTTAAAAGGTCTTGTCTACTCACATGATAACAAAAAAAAACTGAAAATGCTCGAATAATGGCCGAATCCAAAGACGCAGGTATTAACCATAGGATGTTAATTTTGTTACATATTTTATCACAACTTAATTTTGAAATGAAACTTCAATTGTCATTAAGGAAGGGGAATTGATATCAAATAAAGTTATGAATGGCACACCATAATCATTAATGAAATACGGCAGACTTAAAATTAAGTGGAATCAACGAGTCTGAAACAAAAGTTAAATCTGCTAGTATCATTTTCTGTAAACTATGCTGCTTATTTGGGATACCTTGGATCTTCCAGTTTTACAAAATGTAACGAAATTAAAAAAGGCTCATGCAATTCCTCCACTCAATGAGCAAATGTTAAAATCTGAAGTGGTTTTCCTCCATGTCATGCTTAGATTATAAATAAAATTGAGCAGAGTGCTGCTCTCATCTCGGAACAGAATGATTCTGCACCAGAGGCGAAGATTTTGTGTTCTTGCTATCCTTCATTCGGTGAATTCTTTCATTAGTACTACACGTAGGGATGAGAGTGGTGAAAATGATCTTTGTCAGTTGCATGGAATTATGGAGAAATTCAGAACAAGTTTATATTTATGCAGAATCAACTTTGAGTCTCTTTCTCCCACACAAACGCACACACACGCACACACACATACACACACACACACACACACACACACACACACATACACACACACACACACACACACACACACACACACACACACACAGTGGCACACAGTCTCTTAAACAAGTATGCGAGAATTGCATCACTGGCCAGCTTTCTTTTTTAAAACACAACGAAAGCAGCAACCACCCTCTATATTCCATAAACAAAGAACAAACAGGAAAACAAACAGAACAAAGCCACAGCAGACAAACAAGACAAAGCAGCAAAGCAGGACAAGGCGAGCTGAAAAGATAAAATAGAGAAGATAACCTCAACCTAAAACTTTCACTAATCAACAACCAGACAATGAACAACAAGACGAATGATTTCTGCGAACTTTCTCGACATCTAAAACCTTAGCAGTTTTGTCATAACCTATCGCCATACTTATTACTTTCATCATTCACAGAACAATTGGGAAACAATTTCGACAACACCAATCCGACCTAATCTGAGTACCCGACTCTATCTGCAGGTCTCCGACCTGTTAGTGGGAGTCACCGACTCCCTGGGGTCCCCCTACCCCTCAATCTTGAGAGTGGCCGGCTCTCTTCACAGGTCCCCGACATCTTAGTGGGAGTCGCGACATCCTGGAGTCCCCGATTCCATTGGCTCCCAGACACCTTTCTTTCAGTCTGGCAGGACTGTGATGCAAAGCAGCGAGGTGTCGGATTAATCACGACTTGAATGAGAAGGAAACCAAATGGGTAAAAATATTCGTGTCTGGCTGGCTGAATCCTCTGAAGTCAACTGCTGCCCACAATCCATCCGTCCGGATCCGAGTCACAGCACCAGATGCAGATCTGGGCCCCTGGTGTCAGTGCCGTGGCGGGGGTGTGTGGTGGTATGTCTGTTCCGCCATCAGAAGAGCATTATTGCTATTGCTTAAATGAAGAGCAATAGTGAGACGGATAATTAGGGAGTAACAGGGAGAAAGTTGAATACAGAGTGGAAGTTATTGATTATCTTGTGTCCTGTTTTCATAGAGCGGGTGTAATGGAGAGTAATTATGACCAACCTCAACGGAAAGTATTAGTGACAGGATTAAACAGAGAGTAACTTAGAGGGCTGAATACAAAGCTTAAAAATGCGTTGCTGGAAAAGCGCAGCACATCAGGCAGCATCAAAGGAGAAAGAGAATCGACGTTTCAGGCATAAGTCCTTTTCCAGCAACACCTTTTCAAGCTCTGATCCCCAGTATCTGCAGTCCTCACTTTCTCGTAGCTGAATACAAAGGAAGAGCGATGGGTAACTACAAGGAAAAAGAGAAGATCAAATGCAGATAATGATTGGGTTGTGCAAAGAATCATAGTAGAGGCTAAATCCAGACAAATAGGGAAAGGAGTAAATACAAGGTCGTGAACAGAGGGTTGGAATACGGACAAAGGCTTAAATCCAGAGAGAGAGAGAGAGAGAGAGAGAGAGAGAGAGAGAGAGAGAGAGAGAAATTGTAAGACAGAGTAATCGGGAGATAATTAAACACTGTGGAAGAGAGTGGATTGCGTACAGGATAATATTGATGATTAAATACTGGGGACTAGAGAAAGGATGGGATGCAGAGTAAGGGAGATGATTTCCATTTTTAGTCAGTGTTGTGGGGAGGAGTACTGCCTTCCTGTAAGCTATCAACAAATGGTCTCATCAGTTCAAATTCAATAATGAGCCTTGCTCACACTATGTCCATTGACAGAATTAGCTGCATCCCTTTTGCATTGCCTTCAAGGATCACTTCGGTCCTCCTCACCGACTGTTCCTCATTCCCTCTATCATTGGAATTGAACGTCACACAAATTCCCTCTCCTCACACCTACCCTTACCCGCATGCCTTGATTTTTTCAAGTCCAACTTTGTGGACTGACGTAATATCCATCGACTGTTCTTGCCCACTTGAGAGGGGATGAATAGCCTTCTGCTGGTCCCCTTTTCCACTTCAAAAATGTGTGAAATTGCCTCCTCCAATTCCTCTGTTACAGGTTAAAGAAGGGGCTTTGTTTTTCTTCATTCTGGGATAAGGGCATTGCTGGCTTGCATCAGTATTTATCACCCATCCCCAATTGCGTAGAGGGCAGGTCAGTGTCAATCACATTGGTATACGTCTGGACTCACACGAAGTAGTGAAAGGAAAGGATGGCAGTTCCCCTCTCTGAACCAGTCATCATGAACATCTTTAATTCCAGACTTTTATGGAATTCAAATGACGCCATCTGCCGTGTGTCTGTGTCCGAAAAACATTACCTGGGTCTGTGGATTGACAGTCCAGTGATAGTTCCACTGGGCCATTGCCTCCAACTTCTGAATGACCTCCTGTGCAACAGGCTAGAGAAGGGGTTGAACAAAACCAAAGGAACTGCAGACTCTTTATCAGAAACACGAACAGAAATTGATGTTCATTCAACCATTTCATTATCAGCATCAATCTTCGATCTCATCCCAGTCAGACATCCTGACAACCCAGGCCTTCACGTGAGCCAAACTTCCATCGATGGACTCCATTGGACCCTTGACATCTAGGTAATGACACCCAAAAACTGCTTCCGTTAAGAAGAAGCTACAGAAACTTGACCATAAACAAACAGTTTCAGGAACATCTGCTGCCCAGACGTAATCAGAAGATTGAATGGACTCTCTTGACTCAAGTAATGCTGATCGTTCTAACGCTGACCTCTCTTGTACTCCCTCCGCAATGTAACCTGTATGCCTCTGTCAACATCTTTTGTTCTGCACATCATTACTTCGCGTGATCTCCCTGCACTGCTCATAAACAAAGCTTTTCAGTGCATTTAAGTACACGCCACAATAAATTAATCGAATTGAATCAAATCAAACTCATCCATGCCGATCAGATACACTCAATTGTCTCATTTGACCCATGTGCCTCCAAACTCTTCCTGTTCATATACCCACAGGGACTTTACAAAGGAGAAGGTGAACACTGCACCAGAAATGATGGGGGACAGAGGTGATAGGTCCTTTACTGACTTTTTGTTATTTGCATTCTTTTAATGAAATGGGCTTCGAGCTGTGAACTGTGAACTGTTTGCTGAGAGTAAATTGTGGCCTTTGGTACAGCTTGTGGGTAAAAGAACAGACCAAACAATCTTTGTGTGTTTGTGGAGACAGACCTTATGGATAATTGTCCGATCTGTCTGAATTAAAAGGGTTTCTACTGACACCACGACCACCGGGAAGAACATTCTGAAAATCGGCAAATCCCTTTTTGCCAGTCGATATGATATGAAGTGCACAGATAGCGCGGTCGCACAGTTGTTCCTGTCCTGTATCACAGAGGTGTTAGACAACAGCACACGGAAGAATCTGGACCAGCTGTTTCCTCTGAAGAAGCTGACCAACACCCTCAAATCCAGAGGAAAGTGTGCAGCATCCAGAAGTGAGGATTGCCCATCTGAGTTGTTTTCACCTCTGTGGCACCTGATTGCCCTGCACCTCTGGAAGTGGATAACTATATGCTTTCAACAGGTAGCCTGTGTGAATACAACACGAAAGTTATCATCGCTCTCATCTACAGTTCGAAGGGGCACAGGGAGGACTGACGACCGGTTACACTTCAAAATGTAAATTACAGAATTCTGCCTGAGATTATCGCCAACTACGTTAGGTATGCTTTGGGATCAATGATTCAACCTGACAAAGCCTGTGGTGTACTTGGCAGAACGATCTCTCAGAGTCTCGCACTTCTCAGTGATGTAATTGTGTGAGACAGTCAGGTTGACAATCTGCCTTACCAGCCTGGACCAGGACAAGGCCAATTACAAGAAATTGCAATCAAACTCGTGGGATGTACTCTCTAAAATTGGCTTTTGCAACGATACCTGCAATTGGATGCGACAGCTCTCCAACAACAGCGTTAGTGCAGTCTGAGTAAATGGGTGGGAATCAGAATGTTTCCCGAAGAGTCCTGGAATCAGTCAGCGCCGCCCATTGTCACCTTTTCCTGTTTGCTTATTGTCCGAGAGGTGACTGCATTAGTGTTGTGATTGATTAAGATGTTTCATGCTCTTTAGCCATTCCCTATCCACTGATAACTCAGTCCACGTTTGCCCATTTATGCATCAATTACTTGTTGTTCTTTTTGGTTCGCTTCAGGGTTCTGAGTTTCAAATTAAATTTCTTCATTCTCCAACTTATTAAACAATTTGAGCATTTTATGGGCATTCTTGCAAATACAACAATATTGTGACATAATGCTATCTCATTGTTTTCGTAATTTTTGGAAATATATAACAGATTGCAACATGCTTTCATCTGTGCTCCTGTGTCAATCCAATGCTATGTGACATAATAAATTAGTCCTTTCAATGTGCCTTCTGGCTTTAGGTTCTTGGGCAGTAGTGAACTGTTCAAAATATTGATGTATTCTTGCAGTCTATTTCAGAACAAACACCTCGCACATCATCATAAAGACAAAATAAAATAAAAAAAATTACGATACAAACTATGTTATTGAGCATCTCCCGAAAATGAAAAAAAAAATCTTGCTGGAAATAACTCTGTCCCTAGATCTGTGAGGGAGGGGAGGGAAGTTTGATCCTGAAGACCAGGATTCAGACGCATAACATCTGAACACATCCAGAATGTGATCCTGTTGCTTTTCTCTTTCAGTGACAGATTGTCTACTTCCAATGGCCAGCTTACTTTCTCTCCTAAATGAGTTTGATTCCAGATTCCCATTCCTCTGACAGGTCTGATTAAATATTCCCCAACAACAGACGTATATCTCCCCAGCTCGGTAGCAAGCCCCATCCAAATAAAACCAAACAATCACAATGTATTCAGGTCATACCAGCCTGAGAAATATTTCCAATGGCTGAGATGCCAAAGCCCTTCCTCATGGAACCAATGTTTCCAGCCATACCTTCTTCGGCCTAATAAGCATTCGGAGTCACTCATGGACCAGCTTTTTAATTTCTTGCCCGATTGTTAATCCGCATAAACAGAAACTCATTTCTTTTTCCCCCTGGTACTGATTGTCATGAGGTGGGGTAGCTGGATTATACTGGATATAAAATCCCTGACTGGGGCCATTAGTCTGTGTCAGTCCGGGAAACCAGGCTGATTCTGAAGGGTAAATGTCAGGGATACTGAGATGCTGAGTACCTGACTCAGTGACAGGTTTCTGTCAAAGGCTCATCTTTTGTAAATAAAGAGTGCAGGAGGGTTTCCCAACACAATATGTAGACAGCCCAACAAGAGGTGAGGTCATACTTGATTTGGTTCTCGGTAATGAACCAGGCCAGGTGTTAGACTTGGATGTAGGTGAGCACTTCGGGGACAGTGACCACAACTCGGTGACTTTTACTCTAGTGATGGAGAGGGATAAGTGTGCACTGCAGGCAAGAGTTATAGCGGGGGGGGGGAGGGGGAGGGGGGGCAGGGAAATTATGATGCGGTGAGGCATGACTTAGGATGTGTGGATTGGAAAAATAGACTTCAAGGGAAGGACAAAAATGATATGTGGATCTTGTTCAAGGAGCAGCTATTGGGTGTCCTTGATAAGTATGTACCAGTCAGGCAGGGAGGAACGGGTCTTGTGAGGGAGCCGTGGTTTAATAAGGAATTGGAATCCCTTGTAAAAGGGAAGAGGGCGGCCGATGTAAAGATGAGGCGTGAAGGTTCAGTTGGGGCGATTGAGAGTTATAAGGTAGCCAGGAAGGATCTGAACAGAGACCGAAGAACAGCGAGAAGGGGACATGAAAAGCCCTTGGTTGATAGGATTAGGGAAAACCCTAAGGCTTTCTATAGGTATGTCAGGAATAAAAGGATGGCTAGCGTCGGTATTGGTCAAGTCAAGGATAGTAAGTGGGAAGTTGTGCTTGGAGGCAGAGGAGATTGGAGAGACACTAAATCAATACTTTTCATCAGTATTCACTCAGGAACAGGCCTTTGGTGCTGATGTGAATATTGAGTCACAAGTGATTAGAATGGATGGCTTTGAGGTATGTAGGGAAGAGGTCCGGGGAATACTGGAAAGGGTGAAAATACATTAGCCCTCTAGGCCTGATGGCATTTATCCTTGGATCCTCTGGGAAGCTAGGGAGGAGATAGCGGAGCCATTGGCCTTGATTTTCATGTCATCGTTGTCTACAGGAATAGTGCCAGAAGACTGGAGGATAGCGAATGTGGTCCCCTTGTTCAAGAAGGGGAGTGGGGACAGCCCGAGTAACTATAGGCCAGTGAGACTCACTTCTGTTGTGGGCAAAGTCTTAGAGAGAATTGTAAGGGATAGGATTTATGAACATCTGGATAGGAATAATGTGATCAAGGATAGTCAGCATAGTTTTCTGAAGGGCAGGTCATGCCTCACAAACTTTATTGAGTACTTTGAGTAGGTGACTAAGGAAGTGGACGAGGGTAAAGCAGTAGATGTGGTGTATATGGATTTTAGCAAGGCGTTTGATAAAGTACCCCATGGGAGGCTACCGCAGAAATTACGGAGGTATGGCATGGAGGGTGCATTAGAGGTTTGGATTAGGAATTGGCTGGCTGGAAGGAGACAGAGGGTAGATATTCATCTTGGAGTGCAGTTACTAGCGATGTTCCACAAGGATCTGTTTTGGGACCATTGCTGTTTGTCATTTTTATAAATGACCTGGAGGAGGGGCTTGAAGGCTGGGTGAGCAGGTTTGTGGATGATACGAAAGTCGAGGGAGTGGTGGACAGCGAAGAAGGATGTGGCAGGTTACAGCGGGATATTGATAAGTTGCAGAGCTGGGCAGAAAGGTGGCAAATGGAGTTCAATGTAGCTAAGTGTGAAATCATTCACTTTGGTAGGAGTAACAAGAAGACGGATTACTGGGCTAATGGTAGGCTACTTGGTAGTGTGGATGAGCAGAGGGATCTTGGTGTCCATGTACGCAGATCTATGAAAGTTGCCTCCCAGGTAAATAGTGCTGTGAAGAAGGCATATGGCTTACTGGGCTTTATGGGTAGAGGAATTGAGTTCCAGAGTCCTGAGGTCATGTTGCAGTTGTATAAGACTCTGGTGTGGCCGCATCTAGAGTATTGTGTACAGTTTTGGTCGCCATACTATTGGAAGGACGTGGAGGCACTGGAACGGGTGCAGAGGAGGTTTACCAGGATGTTGCCTGGCATGGTAGGAAGATCGTATGAGGAGAGGCTGAGGTACTTGTGGCTGATCTCATTGGAGAAAAGAAGGTTTAGCGGCGATTTGATAGAGGTGTACAAGATGATTAGGGGTTTAGATAGGGTTGACAGTGAAAACCTTTTTCCGCGTATGGAGTCAGCTGTTACTAGGGGACACAGCATTAAATTAAGGGGAGGTTGGTATAGGACGGATGTTAGGGGTAGATTCTTTACTCAGCGGGTCGTGAGCTCATGGAATGCCCTGCCAGTATCAGTGGTGTACTCTCCCTCTTTCTGGTCATTCAAACGGGCATTGGATAAGCATTTGGAGGTGATTGGACTAGTGTAGGTTAGGAAGGCTTCGGTCGGCGCAACATCGAGGGCCGAAGGGCATGTGCTGCGCTGTATTTTTCTATGTTCTATGTTCTATGGAGTAATTCATGGTAGGATGCAAGATTCTGAAGGTTTGGCGCCAATGTGGACGAGGGCTTCCTCATTTTCCACACTTTCCCTCTCCCTGCCCAACTCGCAGTCCACCCCACCCCACCCCAAAAATGTGCTGAAGTTGTTACGTCATATTCTCGACCCTCGGCACTTTTGAGACAATAGATCTTCCTGGACTCTGTCGAGTCAGGACGCATGATTCTGAAAGAGTCAATCAATTTAGCTTTGAACACTGCTGCAACTTGATGTTAACACAGCACCAAACTGACTTTATAAGTTGGGAAAAAACGAAAAATACCGACCAGGTTTTGCTTCCATATCTGTTTGAGTGCAGCATTGATTGACCAGGCTGATAACTGAACTAAAAGGGATCAATATGAGGGACCGAAATGACGCAAACACAGGGTGGAATTCCTCAAATTTGAAATGGTCTGAGAGGAGAAAAGGTTTCAAGAGAATAATAGAAACTACTGACACTGAATGGAACTCAAGGATTCCTGTTGTCTCTTGATTTACGACTGGGGTAAGCATCGAAACGTTATTGGTGGTCTGAAATCTTTCAAGATTGAAATGGTTGAAGAATTCTTCACATTTCACGACATTATATTGCACAGACTATTTTTGTGCTCATTCACTCACTGAACCTGTCCTTCCCTTTCTCAGTCTTCCTCTCTGCTCCTTTACTATCCACCTACCATTATGTTATCACCAACGTAACACATGATCCTATCACCTCAGTCATGGATACAGATAATGAATGGCTGTGACACGAGGAATGATAATTCTTGTACTCACTAATATCAGCCGAAGAACATGAATAAGTTAGATTTATTCTTGCTCTCTGTTTTCTGTACTTTATCATTCCTCACATCAATTCCCAATTCCCCATCACTGCAGGGCTCATTACCAACATTGACTCCTGCTCAAACAATTCCAGAATTTTAAATTTCTGTATCATTGAGTGTGCAAATGCCTCCCGAGCCTCATTCCTACATTTCGCTTGAAACTGTACCAATCCACCATCAATCAGATGCTTGAAGTTTCTTCTCTGTACATGCTCAGTGCACTGCAGGGAAGAGAGAATGACTTAGGCCCTTGTGCTTCTGCACATGTCAGGTGTGTCTCAGAGTCAGCTCTGCAAAATGTCCAGGACTTTCGTATCCCAGAAGAAGGATTTTTATTGACCGGAGATTGCATAGCCTTTGAAGGCAATTTTCAGTGATTATTTTATTGATTTCAATTATTGCCTGCACTGGAGGAGTTATATTTGATTCAGACACTGTGTCAGTGGAGGGTGAGGATTTCGATCACAATGTTTGATTTATTAAAACATACAATGTGTCGTCTCCGTTAACCTACTATCATCCTTTCACAGAGCAGCCGCTGATAACCAGGGAAGCCACATACCAGTGTTGAGGAGAACACTTCTCAGAGAGAGACATTCAACAACCGGAATTTAATTTCCAATGGTCAAATGCAAGGGAAGGACCAATTGAAGTAAAATGAGATTTTAGAGATGGTGTTGGGTTGTCAATGCTGATGGACAGGTTGGCACAGTGGCTCAGTGCTTAGCACTGCTGCCTAACATGGACAGTGGGTGGGTCTGGGTGGGATAGTGTTTGCAGGGTCGATGTGGGCTCAATGGGCCAATTGGCCCACTTCCACATTGTAAGGAGTCTACGATTTTCTTCAATATGCATTTTCCAATGCTTGCTATCGTCCAATTGAGATTTGCATCATCCAATAAACATCAGCTCTAAAAATGCTCTGTGACAACTGAGAGTTAACTCACCGCTGTCACCTGTTTATTCAATTTTGTAAATAAATTGATTGAACCATATTGTAATGTAACAGTCCCCCAGACGATGCCAGCAGATATAAATGAAAGGCTTTGAGACTTTATCACCTCGGCATTGAGTACAGAGAAATTGATATCACAAAGTGATTGAGGAAGAAAATGACGTTTATATTTTCTGTTGTGTGGAAAATATTTGTTACGACCCTTCCGTTTGTGACAATTCCTGGTAAGTGCCTTACACCTCTGAGTTTTTGTGAATCTATCTGATGATTTTCTGTGGGTTTCCTCTACCACTGACAATTGTACCTGGCAATATTGCGCCCAAAAGTCACACAGTGGCAGACAATCAGTAATTAAGTCTCAGATGACAGGGACCCCTTGGAATCCACATCATCGCAGATTCCGCAGGAATTCCTTGGAAAATTATTCCTCTCTTCTGGGAACCATCCAGAAATCCCCATTTCGATCGAAGACTACAAAGATTTTCGGTGGAATTAATAAAATGAATCACTTTGTAAAAATATCGGCCGTGATATTATTATGATTTGGGAATGCAGGCGTTGGACTGGGGTGTACAAAGTTAATAATCACACACCAACAGGTTTAATGGGAAGCACACTAGCTTTCGGAGTGACGCTCCTTCATCAGTTGATAGTGGAGGGCTCGATCGTAATAAAAATTTATAGCAAAATATTGCTGTGTTATGTAACTGAAATTGTACATTGAAAAATTGATTGTCTGTTGAGCATTTCATCTGTTAGAATACAGCAATAGTTTCACTTCTTTCATGTGTAAATAACAAAATCTTTTTTTAAAGTTGCATTCTTGTTTTAGCTGTTAAAAATGGTGATAGCTAGACAATATGTTGAAGGTGTTAGCCCCCTGTGTTCTCTGTCTATGACCTGATGTTTAGATTGATTCTAATCTAAAAAGTGAGATAACTGGGTTTTAAATAAATTCAAGCAGTTTTTTGAGTTCAGAGTTCTACATGAATGCATGCAGTTTTTCAGCAAAGTGCAATGTAACTCTGCAAGTACAAATTCACCCCACAAAATATATGTGTGCATGTGGGTCTTTGTCTGTCTGTGTGGGTATGTCTATCTGGGGTGAGGGTTGTGAGTGTGAGAAAGTGTGTGCGTGCGTGTGTAGTGAGTGCAGAGTGTTTTAAGTCTGTGAGGGGGTGCATGTGTGAGTGTGGGAGTGTGTGTGTGTATAAGGGTGTGTTTGGTTGTCTGTGAGCGCATCTGTGTGTACCTGTGTCTGTGTGTATGTGAGAGTGTATGTGTAGGAATTAATGTGTGTGTGTTGTGCAATGGTGATCACCTGTAATGTGACATGAACCCAATGTCCCGGTAGATGAACTCCCTGCAGGTACAGAACTCAGCTATCAGCCTCTGCTCAGCCACTTTCTTCTGCTGCCTGTCGTGAAGTCCAACTTGGAAGATAGTCACCCGAAGGTCCGGGGCTGAATGTCCTGGACCACTGAGGTATTCCCCATCTGGGCGGGAACCCTGCTGTCTATTGAATGTTGTGCGGTGCCCATTCACCCGCTGTCGTAGCCTTTGCTCGATTTCCCCAATGTTCCATTCCTCTGGGCATCCTTGACTGCAACGTATATGATAGACAACATTGGCTGATTCACATGAGTACCTGGCATGTACAAGGTGGGAGGTGTTCCCATGCTTAATAGTGGTATCTATGTCCACAACCTGACATGTCTTGCAGCGGCCACCGTGACCAGGTTGTATGGAGTTGTCCTGAGAGCCGGGTAGTTTGCTACGAACAATGATCTGTTTGACTATTGCGCATGGGAACACCTCCCACCTTGTACATGTCAGGTACTCATGTGAATCAGCCAACGTTGTCTATCATATATGTTGCAGTCAAGGATGCCCAGAGGGATGGAACATTGGGGAAACCGAGCAAAGGCTATGACAACGGATGAATGGGCACCGCACAATAATCAACAGACAGGAGGGTTCCCCCCAAGTTGGGGAACACTTCAGTGGTTCAGGACATTCAGCCTCGGACCTTCGGGTGACCATCCTCCAAGTTGGACTTCGGGACAGGCAGCAGAAGAAAGTGGCCGAGGAGAGGCTGATAGCTAAGTTCTGTACCCATAGGGAGGGCCTCAAACTTGTCCTTGGGATAATGTCACATTACAGGTGATCACCATTGCACTACACACACACACAGATATTGCTACACACACTCTCACATACACACGGCTACAGGTACACACAGACGCGCACACAGACACCCACACACACCCTTATAGACATGCATACTCCCACACTCCCACATGCACCCTCTCACAGATTTAAGACACTCTGCACTCACGACACACACACACTTTCTCACACTCAAAACCCACACCCCAGACAGACACACTCACACAGACAAACAAAGACCCACATGCACACATATATTTTGTGGGGTGAAATTGTGCTTGGAGAGTTACATTGCACTTTGCTCAAAAACTGCATGCATTCATGCAGAACTCTGAGCTCAAACACAGCATGAATTTATGTAAAACTCTGTTATCTCACTTTTTAGATTAGAATCAAACTAAACATCATGTCATAGACAGAGAACACAGGGGGCTAACACCTTCAACATATTGTCTAGCTATCACCATTGTTCACAGCAAACCCGGGAATACAACTTTAAGAAAATGGTTTTGTGATTTACACATGAAAGAAGTGAAAATATTATTGTATTCTAACAGATGAAAGACTTAACAGACAGTCAATTTTTCAATGTATTTCAGTTACATCACACTGCAAATGTTTGCTCTAAATTCTGTATTACGATCGAGCCCTCCACTATCACCTCACGAAGGAGCGTCACTTCGAAAGCTAGTGTGCTTCCAATTAAACCTGTTTGACGATAATCTGGTGTTTTGTGATTTTTAACGTGGCATTTTTATGTCGAGTTTGCAAAATCAGTTAGTTTGCATGTTTATCTGATTTGTTGAGTGAATAAGCAGTAGGCTTCTCTGCGCATCTGAAGTTGAAGTTATTTCTGCAATAACATAAATTTGTATGAAAAATTGCGTTTGAGCTTTGGCTTTCGGCTCAATGGCTTTATGCATGAGTGAACCTGTGTTTCTTTTTGATGATTGCAACCCAGCATGGTGATAATGGAGCCTGAAAGAATTGTTGAAGAGTTCTGGAATAAGCGATGGAGGAAGAAACACTTAACTGAGAAAGATTTGCTTTCACTGATCTCATTTATGTCATTTCTTTTTGTTCCAGTCAGACCCTGGAAATGATTGGATGTGTAGATCTATGCTCATGCGAAGGACATTTGAGTTGCAGTAAATTTCATTGCCTTTGAATCAAAATGTTGTGTTGGTCCCAGACAGAAGTGTTGGGACAAGAATAATCTCTGAAGCGATGGTTTAAACCTGAGTCCGTTGACACTCAGCTATGAAGTAGCTCCATAAAGGAATTCACTGCAGTTCCAGTTTACAAGTGACAATCACAAGCATTTAACCAATTGCTATATAAAGGGATTCTGGTGTGAATATTTGTCAGGGTTGTTTCATTGTAACGACACTAGAAGTCGAGTTTTGCATAATATATAAAAGTCATGTCCTTTTGCTTTATTTATACATTGGTTTGGGGTTAATGAGAGTTATACATTTACTGTGTGTTCATTGCCTTTGAATCTGCATAACAAGTATGTAGTTTAGTTTATTGTATTTTATCGGGGTAAAAACAAGGACTGCAGATGCTGGAAAACAGAGTCTAGATTAGCCATTTATCAGGGACTTTGCCCTCAAAGTCGATTTCCCTGCTCCTCGGATGCTGCCTGACCTGCTGTGCTTTTCCAGCACCAATGTAATTTAGATTCACATTCTATTTTACCGTCACTTCTTTTGAAATAAGTCTCTGTTTTGGTGTGGAACCAATATTTGCAGCATTGCGTGTTTATAATTCAGCAAGAGATCACTTTGTTAAATCAAACGTAATAAGGTTATGATCCATCAGGCTGGATTTCTTCGAGGATCTGTTTGGTTCTGTAATTAATCAGCTGGTGTCAGAACAGGAGTGAGGCGATTAAACACTTACACCAACTCCTGAGGAACTGATACACTAATCCCAGACGTCAAATAGTTTGCGCCCTACTATATCCATTCAAGTCCATTGTATATCGCAGATCCTGATCAGATATCCCACTGAGACGTAATTCAATATTACCCCTCCCAAACGTACTCCTCTCTCACTCTGCACCACAGCCAACGCAAAACAAAAACCCTCCCTCCCCGCCACCAGACCTGTAATACTGGAACTACATGAGACATCGGGTGGCTCACACCGATGGGTTTGTGCACAGTACTGGTCATCACCTCGCAGCGAAGATAGAATTGCACTGTGGAGAGTATCGAATAGATTTACAAGAATGGTGTTAGGATGTGGAAATTACTGCAGCATTGAGGAAAGATGGATTTTAACTAAATAGAAGTGAATGAGATTTTGTCATGATTGGGATGTACAAAATAAGCATGGTCTTGGATGGAGACTTGTCTCCTCGAATGCAGGACCATTTACCAGTGACACAGAATAAGAAAAATTGATGGGAGGACTATCAAGAAAATTTAGGCGTATCATTGCACTTGGAAGATGATAGTGCAACTGGAATTCACTGCCCAGTTTTGATGGTGACTTGAGGTGACAAATCTTAACTCATTCTTAGGGCGCTTGGATCAACATGTGAAGTGTACATCCCTTCAACACTGTGTACAAGGTGCTGGAAAGTGGGATCAGAGCAGGTAGCTAGTTTATTTAGTTGGTACAGGCATGAATGACATCTTCCAGTGCCACAACCTCCGAGCTTTTCTGTGAGATTGTAGAAAGACTGAGGATTGTTCAAGTGAGTTCGCTTGGTGCCTTAAATAGCCTGTTTCTGTGTTGTCAGTTTCCACCACTGGAACATGGTGAAGTATATAATTGAATTTCAGTGGGCTGTGGAGCCCTTCCAGTTGTTCACTAAAGAAGTGTTTGTTGCTTCATAATTTTTACAATGCATAAAGTGATTTCAACATGGGGAGGAGTAATATTAACTAAGTTCGGAACATCAGGATTTAATAATTCATTAGGTTAGTATTGCTTACCTTGTTTCGTTATTCTCATTACAAAACTAATATTTTTTTAAAGAAGTACTTTGAAATCTTGTACTGTTTATGAACTGCTGAGTATTTGGATTCTCACTTCAAATGTTTATTGTCCCTGACATAATCAGAACACAATAGAAGTCAGACAGACTGAATGTTGACAATATTATATTTTATTATACAAAGAATTGGAGCTGTCACACTCAATAATTGCAGCACTGATTTGCCTGTTTTCTTTTGCATTGTGTCGTTTATTCAAAAAATATCAACAAGCACATCCCCAAACTATTGGAGTCAGTTAACACAAAGAATGTATCAAAAAGTCACAGTTCTACGTTTGCATTTTGCATTATTTGATGACTGAATGTTTAAGAAAAAATATGGAACATTTGCTAAACATGACAAGGAGTTGTTCACTTTCCAAAAAAAAATGAGAGATTCAGTGAGTTCACAAATCCTCAGTTTATCCTCACAGACTTATCTGTGGTTTGTGGCTTCTATCGTGGTTTGTGCCTGAAATGATGAAATAAACATTTCTCTGATCTGTTAGCATTAGCCGTCAAATAATAATAATATCTTCTCAGGTGTAACAACTCATGATTTTTGTACTGTCGTGACCAGCCGATTCTAGGAAGTTCAATGTGGAGGACGGGCAAAGATGGCAGCTGTAAGAGCTGCTCCTTCTTTTGCGGGATCTTCGGTGGCAGAGCTTATTTCCATTAACTCCAGGAAGAGTAATTATTGTTTTATAAGCTATTGCATTGTTTTCGAAATTTGGGGAAAACAAAGACCAAAGCAACTGCATTTTAAAAAGGAGGGAGAGAGACAAAGCCGGAGATCACAGGCTCAGCAAAAAGAGAGAGGCAGAGAAAACTACACTGCTGTCTGACACAGCAGTAAAGTGCTAGAAATGAACAGCATGTCAGAAAACAACCGAGAAGCAAGGAAATAGAAGTTTTGGAGAAGATTTTCTGGACAGCTTACATGTTACTGATGATTAGGATGTACTGAAAGTGTGTTCGGTTTTGAATCCCATCAGATCGCATGGATTGGACTGGATCAGCAGATTGAGGTAATGAGGAATTTATAGGAGGTCGGGGTGTGATGGATAGCACTTATAGGAAGAGAGAATAACCACGGATACAATCAGTTTGATGAGTTACCACCAGGAAAGGTAGGAAAGGAAGTCACGTAGTGCAGGAGTCTCCGGTCTTTCCACCCATTTTAAACAAGTGTGCTCTTGTGGAAAACATAGGCGGTGATAGACTGTTAGGGGAATGCAACACGAACAGCCACGTTTCTGGTACCAACTCTGGCTCTAATATAACTAGCAGTACGTCAGTTTCCAAACGATCAGTTCTGGTACTCAAAGGCTCAGATAGATGTTTCTGCGGTCAAGAGTGAGAAATCAAAATGGAATGCTCTCTTGCTACTGCCAGGATTAAGGATCTCTTGGAGAAGGTGCCGAATATTCTCAAAGGAGCGTGGCACCAGCAGGAGGTCATTATGCACATTGGAACTAACGACATAGGAAGGAAAAAAAGATGAAATTCTGAAGGGAGAATATAAGAAGTTAGGCAGAAAGTAAAAAGGAGGTCCTTGAGCGTAGTAATACCTGGATAATTCTCAGTTCCACAAGGTAGTGAGCGTATGACCACGGGGATAGAGCAGATGAATGTGTGGCAGAGGTACTGGTGCAGGGGACAAGGGTTCACGCTTTGTTATCACTGGAACCTGTGGGAGAAATAACCTGTATAAGGAGGACGGATTGAATCTGAATTGGAAGTTGACTAATATACTAGCAGAGAGATTTTCTAGAGCTGCTAAGATGGATTTAAACTAATAAGGTCGGGGTGTGTTGGGGGCGGGGGACCAGGGGACTTGGTGGGACCCAGGGAGATTGTGAGAAAAATATCAGTCTGAGACTGGTACATTTGGGAAAAGGAGGTGGTCAAAGAGTCAGGGCAGGCAGGAACAAAGCAGAGAACAAGTTAAGACTGATCAATTCAATTGAATTCATTTCAGTACAAGATTCCAAATAAGGAAGGCAGATGAACTTAGGGAATGGTTAGAAAACTGGGATTTAGAAATCATAGCAATTGTAAAGATGTGGCTAAGGGTGCGCAGGACTGGCAGCTTCATGCTGCAGAATAAAAAGGCTGAGGGAAGGAAAGAAAGGGGAAGCAAGAGAAGAGGAGAAGTTATTTGATAAGGAATGGTATTACGGCTGTACTTACAGGATGTTCCTCGGAATACGTATAGGGAAGTCGTTTGGTTTGAACTGAGAAATAAGAAAGGAATGATCACCTAATGAGGATTGTATTATGGACCCATTCCCCACCGACAGCGTGAATTTGTAGGGAAACTTTGGAAGGCAATCTCTGATCTCTGTAAGAATAATAGAGTGGGAATGGTAGGGAATTTTAACTTTCCAAACAGAGACTGAGACATCCGTAGTGTTAAGGGTTTGATAGAGAGGAATTTGGTTAGTGTGTACAAGAACATTTTTCTGATTCAGTGTGTTGATGGGCCGACGAGAGATGGCACAAAACTTAGGAAATAAGGCAGGGCATGTGACTGAGTTGTGAGTTGGGGAGCACTTTGGAGCCAGCGTCCATAATTCTCTTAATTCTAGTACACTGATGGAAAAGGATAGACCGGAGCTAAATGTTGAAATTACATAAAAGCCAATTTTGATAGAACCAGGTAAGAACTTTCAAAGGTTGACTGGGGACAGATGTTCTCAGGTAAAGGGACAGGGGAGAATGGAAAATCTTAAACATGAGACAACGAGAGTCCAGTGACAGTATCTTCCTGTTCGGATGAAAGACAAGACTGGTAAGTGCAGGGAATGCTGGATGACGAAAGAATTTGATGTTTTGGGAAGAGAAAGATGGACACATATTTGAGATATAGATCGCAGAGGTCGAGTGAATACTTGGATAATTATAAAAATGTATACTTCCGAGGGAAATCAGGAGATCAATGAGGGAACATGAGATGGCTTTTGCAAATTTGTTTAAGGAGAAAACAATGGGGTCTCATAAATATATTATGGACAAAAGCCTAACTAACGGGAAAATAGGATCCTGCAAAGATCAGCAAGGTAGCCAATGTGTGGAAATGCTGGGGATGGGGGAAATACTAATTGAGTATCTTTGCATCATTATTTACTGTGGCGAAAGACATGGAAGATACAGAATTTAGGGAAATAGATAGTGTTTTCTTGAAAATTGTCCATATTGCAGAAGAGGCGGTGCTGGATATCTTAAAACGTATAAACGTTGATAAATCCCAAGGACCAGATCAGATGTATCCTGGCACTCTTTCGGAAGCTGGGGAAGCAATTGTTCGGCACCTTGTTGAGATATTTGTATAATCGATCGTCACAAGTGAGATGCCCGAAGATTGGAGGTCGACTGACGTGGTGCCACTCTTAAAGAAAGGTAGTAAGGAAAAGGCAGGTATCGAAAGACTGGTATATCTGATATTGGTGGTGGGGAAGTTATTGGAGGGACTCCTCTGGGAGAGAATTTACATGTATTTTAATTGGCAATGACTGATGAAAGACAGTCTACATGGCCTTGTGCCATGGGAACATATAACTCACGAACTTGATTCTGTTTTTAGAACAGGTTACGAAGAGAATTGATGACACAGAACGGCGAATATGATCTATATGGACTTCGGGAAGGCATTCAATCAGTTTTCTCATGGTAGAGTAGTTAGCAAGGTTAGATTGCATTGAACCAATGGAGATACAACATTTTGAACAGAAGTCCCTTGAAGGTAGAAGACTGAATGTGGTAGTGAAGGGTTGCTTTTCAGATTGGAGGCCTGTGGCCAGTGGTGTGCCACAAGGGTCGGTGCTGAATCCACTGCGTCTCCTCATTCATTTATAGGCTTTGGATGTGAACATTGGAGAAACAGTTGGTAAGTTTGCAGATGCCACCAAAATTAGAGTTGGATTGGTCAGCGAAAAATGTTTCTCAGTGTACAACGGTTCTTGATCAGAGGATAGGCAGATTGGTTGAGGATAGGCAGGTAGATTTTAATTCAGATGAATGTGAGCTGCTACATTTTGGAATGACAAATCAGAACAGGACATGTACAGTTAATGGTAAGGTCCTGGAGAATATTGCTGAAAGAAGTGATTTTGCAGTGCAGGTTCATTGATCCTTGAACATGATGTCTCTAGTAGATAGGATGGTGAAGAAGACGCTTGGTATACTTTCCTTTATTGTTCAGAGCACTTAGTATTTTAATTGGGAGAGTATGTTGTGTATATGCAGGACATTGGTCCGGCCACTTTTGGAATATTGTGTGCATTACTGGTCTTCCTCCAAAAGGGAGGATTTCTTGACACTTGAATCAGTTCGGAAAAGATTCATAAGGATGTTGCCTGGATTGCAATATTTGAGCTATGGGGAAATGCTGAGCAGTTTGGGTCGGTTTTCTCTGGAGTTTCGGAGGCTGAGGGGTAACTCTTAGATGTTTATAAAACCATAAGGATGATGGACAAGGTAAGTGGAAAGGTTCTTTTCCATGGGTTGCGGGAGTCCATAACTAAAGCGGATAGATTGAGAGTGAGAGGGGAAAAAGTTAAAAGGGACCTAAAGGGTAAGTTTTTCATGCAAAGTGTGGTGCATGTTTGGAATGATCTGCTGGAGGACGTGATGGTGGCTGGTATAATTACATTTAAAAGTTATCTGGATGAGTAAATGTTTAGAAAGATTTTAGAGGGAGATAGGGGCAAACGAGACTAGATTAATTTAGGATATCTGAACTATATGAACAATTTGGGCTACAAATTGTTTATGTGTTGTACATCTTCATGACTCCAACTATACCCGGTAAGTGAAGAGCAGTTTACCAAATGTTCCATTGTAGTTGAATATCAACACTTTCAACCTCATTTCCCTGCTCGAAACGAATCCCTGTGTTTTGGTTGAAATGATAGGATCTTGTGTGGGCAGAAACCTGAGATGATGTTTTGAGTTTAATGACCAATGTTTCGATGAAAATGCTATGATGAACAGTGATTCCACTAACTCTGTTTCTGTCCCCACAGATGCTGCCATACCTGTTGGTTTTTGCCATTTATATCTGATTCTGTTTCATGTTTTAAGCATTCAAATCCCTTTCAGTCATTACATTAAATTGCTTCACTACTCAGTCTTCCCACAGAAGAAATTCTTAGAGTAATGGAATCCAACCATACCGAAGAGGTCCTTCGTTCCACACACTTTGTGCTATAAAAGCTGCACGAAATCTATACCCACCCCAGCTTCTAGCACGAGACATGTAGTCTCAAATACGGTGACGCTTCAAGTGTTCATCCAGGTCGTTTTTGAAGTTTGTGATGTTTCCTGCTTCCACGACTCTCACAGGCAATGAATGACCACGCCCTCACCACTCTCTGGGAGTAAACATCTTGCTGAGACCCCCTCTTAACCTCTTACTTTTCATCTTAAAAAAGATGCCCTCTGCCATCTGTTGATTGCCTGCCCACAATTAATCAAATACAGGATTGAGCTGCGTCAAACAATGCGTCAGGTCATTCAAACTCCATATCTGAACACTTCCAGCTGCCCCTGTTAGGTGCTAAGATCTTCTATTGCTCTCTGAACCGAAACAGAGAATGTTTGATCATTAATTTATGATTTGCATTTTACCTCCTGTGTCTTTCAGTTAATTTCCTGGTGGTTTTGGTTCTCGCACGGGGAAAATGCGGCCTCTCCAACTGCACAAAGCACTGCCTGATGGCCATGGCAACATCGGACATCCTGTTCATTCTCACGGAGATTATTCTGTTTCAATTCAAATTCATTTACTACCGAGAGTCTTTCCTGAATATCACTCCTGTGTGCAGTGCTGTCAATGCCTTAGCTCGAGCAACCACAGACTGTTCCGTCTGGTTCACTGTCCTTTTCTCCTTTGAACGTTTTATGGCCATTTCCTGTCTGAAACAGAAGAGAAAATATTGGACAGAGAAAGCCTTAGCTGTGGCTTTGGCTGCAACCAGCATTCTACTCTGTTCAAAAAACATTCCCTACTATTTTCAGTTTCAACCTGGGAGGATAATTAACAATGTTCAGTGGTATTGTCAAACAAAGTCAAGTTATCATACTGATCCCAGGTGGTTGGGGTTTAAGTGGTTCGATATCATTTTAACCCCTTTAATCCCATTCGTGTTAATTCTGTGGATGAACACTCTGACGGTAAGGCACATTTTAGTGGCCAGTCGAGCACGCAGGAGCCTGATGGGTCAGAGGAAGGGAGACAATCAGAAAGATGCAGCGATGGAGAGCCGGAGGAAGTCAATGATTTCCCTCTTCATCATATCCATCAGCTTCATACTTCTGTGGTTAATGCATGGTGCAGACGTGTTGTACTATCACGTTAAAGGAGGGCATCGTTGGAGGTGGAGTCCTGTCATCAATCTTTCATTCACTGCAGAAATGCTGAAGGATTTCAGCTGCAGCACAAACACAGTATTTTATGCAGCGACTCTACCCAAGTTCAGAGCGAAGTTCAGGAATGCAGTGCACCAACTGGTCATGTAAATTCATCACTTAATGAATAAGCAAAACAACTGAGAGAGCTCCAGAGGCAGCTGCAGTGTTCCTAGTGCAGGAATTGAAGATGTACGGCCAGGATTCCATCAGCACAAGTACATGGATTTGTGTATAACACTCAGTGGAGGATGGGGAGGGCAGTAACAGGATGGATTACCATTCACGATGCTCAGGAGCATGCTGCTACCCCTGATGGACTGACGGATTGACACACACGGGAGCACACAATGAGCATCGAGAGGCCATTCAGCCCTTCATTTCTGATTGCCCTGCCAGCCCAGAAAATCGCGATTGATGCAACTGTACCATCAAACCCGCATTTCCTTTTTCACCTGAGCACGCCTCCTACATCATCCCTCAAAACATTAGCAATAATTTACCTGCTTTCACCTTCAATGATATTGAAGGTTATGACAAAGGAATAGCAGGTAATGGGGCAGGGTAGGAGTCAAAGAGGCTGCAGGAGAGATTCCAAGTGATGGACAGGCTGTGAGTGATGGGTTCCGGCTTGGACATTTGGTCTTCATGCACTGCACTGTGGGTGAGTGTTAAAGACTGTGGCAGGCGGGGTCTCTGAATTTTACTTGCAGGGGCGGAGGGGGGAGGGACAGAAACAGTCCATCCTGCACCATGAAGACTGACAGCCTCTCTCTGTTCAGCTCACAATAAACACTTTATTATAACAAGATAAAAGTTCAGTGGGCCGGTGATCACCTCATCTGAATGGGTTATTGTTCCATGAACATTTGTACTTGAATATGTTTATTGCGTCCATCTTCTGTCTCCTTCATTCATAAGGTTATTTCTGTCTCTCTCTCTCTGTCTCTTTCTGTCTGTCTTTGTCTGTTCCTCTCTTCCTCTCTCGTGCTGTCCCCATCTCTTTGCTTCTTGCTCTCTCCCTCTGTCTCACTCTGTATGTGCCCCTGCCTGTATCGTCCATTTCTGTCTCACTCTCTCTCTCTCTCTCTCTCTGCCTAACTATCTGTCTGCCTGTCAGTCTCTCTATCTTCCTCTAAATCTATCCTTCTTGTCTCTCTGTCTCTGTCACTCTCCCGCGCTCTCTATGTCTTTTTTGCACATTGACCATGTCAGACACATGTTGTCTCTGTTCAGCACATGTTCACTTGCATTGACTCAAATCACTTCATTCACTGATCTTTCCCCAGACAGTGATTTGAAAAATACAAAATGTACAGATACAACCAGCAATAGTTTGACATATTACTGTAAGTTAGTCTGCTGGAGTTTGGTCATTTCCCATTACTCTCCCTGTGGCTGGGCGGGAAGTCTGTTCACGCGTTTCCCTTTCTGTGTGTGAGGGTGCTTGTGTATCTGTGTGTGTGTGTGTGGGAGCGGAGGCCTACATTGCCTTTGTAGGGATCTCCCTGTGTGTGTTGGGGGAGAGGAGGCTTCATTGTCTTTTTGGGGATCTCCTTGTGTATGTGTGTGTGGAGGGAAGGGGCTTCATTACCTTTGTGGGGATCTCCCACTGTGTGTGTGCGGTGGTGGCAGGGGGCTTAATTGCCTTTGTGAATATCTCCCTGTGTGTGTGTTGGTGGGGGTGTGGGGGTTTCTGTGCCTTTGTGGGTATCTCCCTGTGTGTGTGGGGAGGGGGCTTCATTGCCTTTGTGGGGATCTCCCTGTGTGTGAGGGGATGGGGCATCATTGCATGTCTGGGGATCTCCCTGTGTCAGGGGGCGGCCACATTGCCTTTTTGGGGATCACCCTGTGTGTGTGTGTGGCGGGGAGGGGGCTTCATTGCCTTTGTGGGGATCTCCCTGTGTGTGAGGGGATGGGGTGAGCGTACTTCATTGCCTTTGTGGGGATCTACGTGTGTCTGTGTGTGTGTGTGTGTGTGTGTGGTGTCTTCATTGCCTTTGTGGAGATCTCCCTATGTGTGTGTTGGGGGGTGAGGGTGCTTCATTGTCTTTGTGGGTATCTCCCTGTGTGTGGTGGGGGGACGGTGCTTTATTACCGATATGGGGATCTCCCTGTGTGTGAGGGTAGGGTAGCAGGGGGCTTCATTTCCTTTTGTGGGGATCTTACTGGATGTGGGGAGAGGGGAGGTAGCTTCATTTCATTTTGAGGAGATCTCCTTGTGTGTGTGGGGTGGTGGGAGAGGTGCCTCATTGCCTTTCTGGGGATCTCCCTGTGTGTGTGTTCGGAGAGGAAGCTTCATTGCCATTGTGGGGATCTCCCTGTGTGTGTGTGTGTGTGTGTGTGTGTGTGTGTGAGGTGTGGGTCTTCATTGCCCTTATGGGGATCTTCCTGTGTGTGTGTGTGTGTGTGTGTGTGTGTATGAGGTGTGCGTTTTCATTGCCTTTGTGGGGATCTCCCTGTGTGTGTGTGTGTGTGTGTGTGTGTGTGTGTGTGTGTGTGTGTGTGTGTGAGACCCTCAGTGTTTGTTCTTGGACATGTCCCTCAGTGTGGTACATTATGACTGTCTTTATGCATGTCAGAGTGACTTTTCCTTAGTCTTTGTTGAGAAGTATTTCGATCATTGTGTACATGTGTTTGGGAATGTCATCCAGTCTGTCTGAGATAGTTTCTGTGATGGTGGGTATTTTTATGTTGGCGTATGTTACTGTATCTAAGTGATTGCATATCTGTGTGTGTTTTTCACATATGCATCTGTTGTGTTTGTGCCTTAGTATGTATGCTGTTTTTGGGATGGCAATTCAATGACTATATGGTTTTGTGTGTGTGTATGTTCTGTGAAACGATGTGTGTATGTCTCTGAGTGTCATTAGATTATTGTGGGATTGGGGAGTGTGTTTCTGCCTGGCTGTGCTCTTGTTTAAGCAAATGAGTATGTTGTTGAGATTCTGTTTGGCTGTCTGTCCGTAAGTCATGATCTTTCTGTGCCCCCAGCAGGATCTCTTTGCGTTTGTTTCTGTGTGTCACTCTGTCTATATCTAGTTGTGGCGATGGTTCCATAACTGTGGTTGAATGTGTTTTTTCATATGTACAAGAAGTTGCTGTCATTCTTGCAGGTTGGTGTGTAATGTCTCTTACTCTGAGTTTGTTTATGTAAGTGTGTGAGGGTGTGGGTGTGATTCTGTCTCTGCGTTCCTATATCTCAGTATGACCGCATTTCTATGTGTGTGGATATGTGTGCGTTCGGTATGTACATGGGTGTATTCCTTTCTCTGTGAGTATATCTGTATGCATGTGTGTGCATGTATGCGTATGTAGTTTTGTTCAATTCTTTCAGTGTGACTGTATTTATTTGTGTGGGGACGTGTATCCATTCTGACCAAACGTAGGTGTGTTCCTCTCTGTCATAGTATGCCTGTTTTCATTTGTTTGTGTGTGTCTGTGCATGTGCGCGTGCATGCTTAAGCCTATGTGAGTATGTGTGCCCTATTCTTGACTGTGATTGTATTCCTGGGTGTTATGAGGGTATGGGAATATTTCTTTCGTCTTTGTCCAGGTGTGTTCTCACATTTCAGTTCGACCGTGTTATTGTGCACGTGTGCATGTTTGTGAGCTGAATGTGTGCGCGTGTATGTGTTCTTACTTGTCAGTATGTTCCTATATCTTACTTTGCCTGCATTTCTGTGTGTGGATGTGCTTCTGCTTGCATGTCCATGTGTGTATGTGAGGGTGTGGGCGTGTTCCTGTGTCCCTCTAGGTGTGGTTCTGTCTCTGTCTGATCATGAGATTCTGTCTCCTGAAAAAGGACAAGTGAACCCTATGGCAGGTCACTGTGCACATATTGCTCTCAAAGGTACATTTCGGCAACCTGGGAAAAATCAAAATATCAACACATGTACCTCCTGCATCCTGATTGCGGAACTGCTACGTCAGTTCAAGGACCGAAGACAAAAGAAAGAAAAGACAGGGAAATGTTCAATGAAAGGCAGGATTCCAGTTGTTTCTTCCATGTTTAACCAAGGAAGCGATACATACACTTTTTCCACGTTGGAGCTGTTTGTGTCCGTCCATAAATTTTGTCATAGACGGGATCATTCCGCGATACAATGCAGTAGCTGAATAGGACCATTCAGCCCATCGTGTCTGCTCTGTCATTTGATCATGAATGATCTGTTTCTCAATACTGGCCCTCTCCCCACAACTTTTGATTCCCATACCAACCAAGAACGCATATTTCACTATTTTTAGTACAATTGTTATCGACCAGACCCTCTGAAAGTATTTTAAGATGGTAGCCCCCAGACCCTAACGTTTCTGCTGGTTTTATGCATGTATAAAGTGGATATTCCAAGTTTAATGGAGCAGATAAACATTCATCGGTTTAAATAAAACAGAGTTTATATACAGAGGATCGAATCAAACACAAACAAAAGAGAACAGAAGACTAAATCACTTCACTCATCTGAAAACCCAACAGACTGTCCCAACTTAATGATTGTTCAAAATTAATCCAACAGCCTCCATATGCACCCAATGACCAAACGGATAAAATCGAACGCCAGGTCTTGCAGGAGAGATGTCAGAGAGATATTCAGCATGGAACAACTTCTTCCTTGTCGCTGTCCCTTTTACCAGCAGTTTAAAAATCTGACAACTTGCAAACAACAACCCAAACTAATCCAGATCATGATAATCAGAGGTGGGAGAATTGGCCACACCGCTTTCATTGCAGATGATTTTACATTTGAAAGCATTTTGGCCTGAGGCAGTTTGTGTTAGCTATCATGAAAGTGGCTCTGCAACCCATCCAATCTCAACATCCTAGAACCATTGCAGTTACAAACACACTAAGGAAAAAAAACCAAGGACACACAACCTTGATAAAGGGGCAGCACCATCATGCACTCAATGTTTGACCTCCACAACTCTCTGAAGCAATTAATTCCACAGATGAATCACTTGAAGAACTTAATTCCAGTCTCAGTTCCAAACGTCGCCGCTTCACTCTGAGGCTGTGTCTTCCGGTATTAGTCTTTCGACATGTGGAAACAGCTTACAAGCAGAAGTTGTAATGGGAGGAACCTTTACAAAAGGAAATACAATGCTGGTCTGAGGCTGTGAATGACAGTCTCTGGGACTGTTTGGAATTGGTGAACTGGACCGTGTTCAAGTCCTCAGTGGAAATCCTGGATGAAGACAACACCACCATCGCAGACATCATGGGTAAATGCATGGAGGACTGCAGAGTGAAGAATTCAATCCAATGTTCCCCATGCGTAAACCTTCAGGGAATCAGGAAATCCATTCCCTACTGAAGACCACATGAGCAACATTCAAGTGGGAAGAGCCTGATCTATACAGGGAATCCAGATCTGACCTCAGAAATAAGGTAATGAGAATGCAGAGACAGTGTATTCCTGTCAGGGTGAAGGGAACGGCTTGTAGGTACAGGGAATGCAGGATGACTAAAGAAATTGATGGTTCAGAAACAGAATGAAGCATATGGCAGGTAAAGACAGGATAGATCGAGTGAATCCTGAGAAGGATATAAAGGCAGTAGGAGTATACTTAAGAGAGAAATCAGGAGGCCATAAAGGGGACATGAGAACAGGTTGGCAACCAGAGTTAAGGAGAATCCAAAGGAATTTCACAAATACATTAAGGACGAAAGGGTAACTAAGAAGAAAACAGAGCACCTCAAAGATCGGCACGGTGCCCTTTGGAGCCACAGGAGATGGGGGAGTTTCGAAACGAGAATTTTGCATCTGTGTTTACTCTCGAAAATGACTTGGAAGGGAAAGAACGTTGGTAAATAGATAGTGACATATTGAAAAATGTCGATAATACAGAGGAGGAAGTCCTGAATGTCTCAAAACGCATAAAAGAATATAAGTCCCCAAGACCTGATCAGGTGTCCACGGAACCTTTGCAGGAAGTGATTGCTGGGCCTCTTGCTGAGATGATTGCATCATCGATAGTCACAGGTGAGGTGGTGGAAGTTTGGAGTTTGGCAAACGTGGTGCCACTGTTTAAGAAGGGCGGTAAAGACAAGCCAGGGAACTATAGACCAGTGAACCTGACGTCAGTGGTGAGCAAGCTTTTGGAAGATATCCTGAGCGACAGGACATACATATATATGGAAAGTTGAGGACTGATAAGGGATAGTCAATATGGTTTTGTGCGAGGGAAATCATGTCTCACAAACTTAATTGAGCATTTTGAAGAAATATCAGAGTGAACTAATGATGGCAGATGATGATGGATTTATCAATATGGATTTCAGGAAGGTAATGAGGTCAGCCAGCTGCACAACATGGGGAATGAGTTCCCTGGCTGGGGCTGTTAATTAGGACCGATCAGGGAAGCATCGCTGATGTCAACGGGTGAGTATCAGGGATATTGAGATGCTGACGGCATGGCTCAGTGACAGGCTTTTGTCAAAGTTTATGCACTTGTATCAAAAGCTTCCATAATGATAGGATGCCATCTTTTGAGTCGCTATTTCGCTGAGAAGTATTGTTTTCGTCAATGTGCACCAGGACCTCTGTGTCTTCACTTACCACACGAGCCAGCGCCTGCCTCTGTCCCACCTCAAGCCCATCCCACATCCAGGAAGGGCTAAATTTGTTCTGGGATGTGCTTGACACTGGGAACTGTCGAGGAAACATACCATTCTGAATCTGTCAAGTCAGGACTGATGATTCTGAGTCAGACAGCCATTTTAGGTTTGTCCACTGCTGCCATTTGATTTTTAACATAGCACCGACATTGACTGTATAAAAAAGGAAAAACAGAAAAATATATTGTGGAGTTTAGGGTCGATGTCCTTTTGAGTGCAGCATTGAATGACCAGAATGACAGCAAGAGAGCAAGGCTTCCATGATGATGGCGTGAAATGACACAAACTAATGTTTGTACATCAAGTTTAGAGAGATCTGAGAGACGTAAAATGTTCAAGAGAATAATGCCAATGGCAATCATTGAATGGGAAGAAATACTACTTTTCGGCTTTAGATTTATGACTAGGTTAAGCATCTCTAAGTTTATTGACGGCCTGAAATATTTCCAATGAAGGAACAATGTCTCACATTCTCTACATTATATTACACCATCTATGTGGTGCTCATTCCTTCACTGAACATGTCTTCCCCCTTTTCAGCGTTCCTATGTCATCCTTGTATTTTACTGTCCCACGTAACATTATGCTCGCCAATGGAACACATGATCATATGATCTCTGTCATTGATAGAAATTTTCAATGGCTGTATCTCAAGAAATGCTCCTTGTGGACTTGCTAATACCAACGTGACAAACTGATTATGGCCTATGTTTCTTCTGTTCGCATTTTTTCTGACCCTTCTCAGTCTTCACACCAAGTCCCATTTCACCATCACTACAGGGCACGTAGACAATACTAACTACAGAAAACACATTTCTGGAATTTGACATTTTTTGCACACTTGTGCGTGCAAATTCCCCACTGGGCTTATCTGTCCATCTTCCTTCAAACTGTGTCATCGCATCATCAGCCAAATGTTTTAGGTTTCTTCACCATACATGTGGGTACCATTCGTGCCCATCTGCTGTTGTACAGATCATGTGTGCATCAGAGTCAGAACTCAGCTATCTCCAGGATAGTCTCATCATGGTATGAGGATCTCTATTGATTTGAGCTAACGTAACGGTTGAAGGTAGTTTTCTGTGAATATTTTACTTGTTTCAAACGTTGCCTTCATTGAAGAAGTTATATTTGATTGAGACGCTGTATCCATGCAAGGTGAGCAATTCTATTTCGATGTTGCATGTGTTAAAACCTGAAATGTGTCGTCTCCATTTCTCAAACAATATTTCTTCACGGTACTAGCTGCTGTTAAACAGGGAAGCGACGTCACAGTGTTGAGGAGAAAGTTCTCAGAGAGTTACTTAACAACTAGAATTTAATTTCCAAATGGTCAAAGTCAAGGGCAAGATGACATAAAAGGAGATTTCAAAGTTGGCTGGATTATGTTGCTTTGCCAATGCTGGCATGTGGGGTGGCACAGTGGTTAGCTCTGCTGCCTGACAGTTCCAGGGTTTGGGTCTGAGTGGGATGCCCTTTGCAGGGTCTGAGTCGATTCAATGGGCCGATTGGTCTCCATGTACGCTGTAGGGATGTTATGAAATAACTCAATATGTGTTTTGCAATGTCTGCTATTGATCGATTGAGATTGGACTCATCCAATAAACCTCAGTTTGAAAAATATTCTGCCACAATTGGGAGTTCACTCACCGTCGTCACCTGGTCATTCAAATTCTTTAAGAAATGAATTGAATCACGTTGTAATGTTACAGTCGCCCAGGCAATGTTAGCAAGAATAAAGGAAGGGTTTGAGATTGAATCACATCGGCATTGAGTTCAGAGATATTGCTTGCACAAAGAGCTTCATGCAGAAAATGATGTTTTATTTTCAGCATGTGCAATTCCGGGAGGGTGTCTTGCATAATTCATTTGCAGAACTGAATTTATTAGAATCGGCCTGAAGATTCGCTTCAGTTACTGCCACTGACAATGGTCCATACGCATATTGTGATCACCCTCACACAGGGGCGGATGACTGATTTAGTTTCAAATTGCAGGGACGCTGCAGATTCCCCACTATCACAGATACCGAAGGAATTGCCTGGGATATTGAACTTTCGTCTGCCAAGCTATTTATCTATTCTGGGAATCTCCATTTCAATTGAAGAATACCGTGGAATTGAGCAAAGCCATCATAATCGGAAAATTAAAAACGATGATATTTTTATGTATAGATTTCAATAATATTTTGAGTGAGTTTGGTTCTGGCTATTGAGTAAATAAGCAGTGGGCTTCTCTGTGCTTCTGAAGTTAATAGTTAACTTGTAGGTATTTATGCAATCACAACAATTTGCTTTTGAAGTTTGGCTACAGGCCAAAAAAAAGAAGTTTGTTTATTTTTGGTTGAAACCAATCATGGCATTAAAATGGACCCAAAGATTTATTTGTGAGTTCTGGAATCTGAGATTAGGACTAGTACCCTTACCTTTGAAACCTTTCGTTTCAATTTTATCAATTTTGTCATTTCTTTTAGTCCTTCTAATTTCCTGGAAATGAGTGGATATGGAGATGTTTGCTCATTTGAAGTGAATTAGCCAATTACTTTACTGAGGAGCCAACAGTTCGTGTTCACCGCAGACCAGAAATTTTGGTTTAAAATAAAGCTCTGCATAGATTACTTAAAGCTAAGTAAATTCACACTGAGCTGTGTGGTAGATTCAGGAAGAGGTTTACTGGAGTACCAGTTTAATACTTGAAATCACAAGTCACTTAACCAAGATTCTGGTGTGATCATTGTACGAGAAATATTCTGTTTGTAATCGCACCCTTGCTATTGTTTTGTCCCACCTTTTAAATACGTTTTCTTTCTTTTCATTTTTGCATTGCTTTTAGATTGACGATTATCCATTGACTGCATGTTCATTGCCTTTGAATCTGTGTTGTACGTACATAGCTCGGTTATTCTATTGTATCACCATTTCATTTACAGTAAACTTTTGTCTTTTTGCTGAATCAATATTTACAGCATTGGTTATGTACATTTCAGGAAGAGATTCCGTTGATAAATAAAAATAAATAAAGTCGTGATACATCAAGCTGGGGTCTGGGGTCTGGCTTGTTCTGTGTTTATATCAGCTGGTATCAGAGCAGAGGTGAAGCTGTTAAACACATCGTCTAACTCGTGAGGAACTGATGAATTAATCCTCTACTTTGATCACACTATGCTCCAACTATACCCCTCCAGTTCCATTTATACGCTCAATCCTGACCGGACACCTGAACTAAGATACAGTGTCATGTGACCCCCATCGCCAAATTCTTACCCCGTTACCCTGCAGCAGAGGCAACACAAAACAAATTCCCTCACACCTGCCAGACCTGAAACACTGAAAATAAATTAGGATTGGATCGCTCACAGCTGCCGTTTGTGCATAGTTCTGATCACCACCTAACCATCAAGACAGTCTTGCACTGAGAAGAATGAAGAAAAGATATACAAGAATATTGCGAATAATATGGAAATTACTGGAGCGTTGAGGAAAGATGGATACCTTAGGTTCATTGTCCCCAGAGGAGAAAGAGAAAAAATGTGATTCATGTGTCCAAACAACTAACGTCTTGAATGGAGACCTGTCACCCTGTACGAATGAACGTTGAGCGGTGTACAAGAGGGATACTAATTCATTGAAGGGTTATAGGGGACATGAGGACTTACCATTTCATCCAGAGGGTAGTAGTTTGTCTGGAATTCACTTCCCAGTTTTGGAGGTGTGGGGTGCTGTGCTTGTGTGACTGCTTCAGCTGCAACGTTCAACTCATTTAAAGGATACCTGGAACAGCACTTGAAGTGATCTTCAAGGTACAATATGCAGGAAAGTGGGATTGGACAGTTACATGGATTATGCATTCGACCCAGATATGAATGACCTTTTTTCAATGCTGGAACTGATCTGAGCTTCTTTGGGATTTCAGAGGGACTGAGGGGTGTTATCAATTTGATTATTAGGTTGATATTGCTCGCCTAGTTTAGTTATTCGCATTAAAAATCGGTGTAAAGAAATATTGTAGTTACCACTGACATGATCAGAACACACCAGGGAGTCAGACAGGTCGGATATTTATTATATAATGTTTATCGTACTCAGATTAATGCAGCCACGTCCACTAATTGAAATAGAGAAATGTATCTCTTTTGTTCTTCGTTATGTACTTTTTTCTGAAAACGTCAACACGCACATTCTAAAACTGAATTCGACAATGCAACGAATTCATTAAAAAGCTCACATTTCCCAAGTTGAAATGTCCATTCTTTGCTGATTCAATGGACATTCAAAATTAGAATACTTGCGAAACATTATAAGGAGTTGTTGACTTTCCAAAACAAACCACGAGGGACATAGTAAGTTAGCAAATCCGCAGTTTACCATCAGAGAGAGGGCACGTATAGTGCTTGATGCTTTGAATAATGAAACAAAACTTTGTCAGCTCTGTAAGCATTATCCATCTTTTACTTCCATCTTCTCAAGTGCAACCAGTCCCTTCTTTTGTAATACAGCGCCAGGAAAAACGTCGGTATGCAAACAACACTCTAATAAATGTTCCATAGTGGATGAATGTCAACACTTTGAATCTCAACCCCATCTCTTGTTTGCAATGTTCGGATCTTGTGCGAGGAGTAAACTGTGTTGATGTTTTGTTTCCAGTGACCCATGTTTCGATGAAGATGATCTAATTAAGTGATTCCGGTAATATTATTTGTCTTTCCACAGATGCTGGCATACCTGCTGAGTTTCACCAATTACTTCAGTTTCTGTTACATGTTTACAGCATCCACAATCTTTGCTTAATTTAATTCTCTTCCCAACTTGCCTCTCAGAAGCTATTCTTTGAATCATAGAACCCGACCAGACAGAAGCGGTCCTTCAGTGCATCAAGTTTGTGTTTTCAAAGCTGCACTAAACCAAGATTTGTCCCAAGTTTCAACACGATAATCCTCATCATGAATGCTGCAATACTTCAAGTGATTATCCTATTAAAGTCCGAAGCACTGAATAGCAAGATCTCCTCACTCTCTGGTTGAAAGCCTTTCACTCCAATCTCCTGGAAACCTCTTACCTCTCATCGTAAAATTGACGACCACTTCTCGTCTGTCAATTTCCTGTTCCCAATTCTGGAGTGAGCTGCATTGAAATGAGCCAGGCTAAGAGCTGTCCTGGTTCAAGTTGATGTCTGAATACTTCCAACTGACCCAATTTGGTGCTAAGTTCTTCCATTGCTCTCTGAGCAGACATGGATAATGTTTGAGCAGTAATTTCCGATTTCCAATTCACTTGCTGCCTCTTTCGTTAATTTCCTAGTAATTTTGGTTCTCGCCCGGGAAAGTGTGGTCTCTCCAACTGCACAAGGCGCTGCCTGTTAGTGATGGCAATGTCGGGTCTCCTGTTCATTTTCACTAACATCATATTCAGTCGACTGAAACAATTTTACTTCCCAATATGTTTTCTGAACATTACATTTGCTTCTGAAAGCTATGAGAAAATTTTGGGCAGACAAAAACTTGGCTGTGGTTCTAGCAACAACTGGCATTCTGCTCTGTCCCAAAAATAGAAATCCCTTCTATTTTCAGTTTCAATCTCCGAGGGTAGTTGACAACGTTCCATGGTACTGCCATGTGAACTGAAGTTCATTACTGATCTCAGGTGACTGGAGTTTAACTGATTTGATAACATTTCAACTCTTTACATCCAATTCGTATTAACTCTGTTGATGAGCAGTGTGGCTGTCAGATACATTTTGGTGTCTAGTCGAGTCCGCAAGACACTGACGGGCCCGGGTACGGCGGAGAGTCACAACGATGCAGAGATTGCGAGTCAGAGGAAGTCGGTGATTTCCCTCTTCACCATATTCGTTAGTTTCATCCTTCTGTGGACAGTGTACGTTGCAAACAACTCATACTTCCGCATTAAAGGAACAATTCGCCGAAAGTATGGCTTGCTCGTCATTTTTATGTACATCGGAGAAATGCTGTAGGATTTCAGCTGCAGTGACACATTAATTTATGCAATGACTGTACAATTTCTGAGCAAAGTTCGGAAACGCGGTGCAACAGCTGGTCACGTAAACTGTTCACTTCATGACTCTGCAAAACAAGAAAGAGATGTTCAGACATGGCCAGAGTGTTCCCAGTGTAGGAATTGATCATGTATGGCCAGGATTCCATCAATGCAATGACATGGATCTGACGATAGCACCAGCGGTGGATGGGGAGGTGGAAGCAGTATGGGTTACCAATCACTATGCTCAGGAACATGCTGTTATCTCTGATTGACTGACGGTTGGAGGCACACGGGGACACCCAGACAATGAGCCGCAGCAGGCCGTTCAGCCCTTCATACCTGGTTCGCCCACTCTTCCAGTAAATCGCAGCTTATTCAGTTGTAACATGATGATAATTGTCAGATTCTGATTTTTCTGGCCCCAAAAACAGGTTATTACTACAAGTGAAAGGCTCCATGTGCTGTTTATCCCTTCACCTGAATGGGTTACTACTTCTTGCAAGTTTGATTTTGAGAGAGTTCGATAAGTTCACTACCTGTCTACTCCCATCACAAGGATATTGCGTTCTCTCACTCCAACTCTTTCTGACATTGTCTCTGTCCCTCTCACCCCGTCTTGCGCACTTCCCCATATCTCAGATTCTTGCTCAGTCTCTCTCTGTCTCTCTATGTCTGTCTCGCTCCGTGTCTCTACTGTCTGTATTGCTCTGTCTCTCTCTCTCTATCTGGTTATCTGTCTGTCTCTCCATCTCCTTCTATGCAGAACTTTCTTTGACACGCTGTCAATCTCATTCTCTGTCTCTCCCCCTCTTTGCGCACTCTGTGTCATTTTCTCACATTCAACATGACAGACATTTGTGGTCTCAGTTTAGCACATGCTCACTTGCATTAGCTCACAACCCTTCACTCCCTGTGTTCAGTGATTGTTTTCTCCCCAGGAGGTGATTTTGCAAAATACAAAACGTGCAGACACAGCTGGCAGTACCTTGATCAAACAATCATTGCATTTCTCTAAATTAATCTCCCTCCATCTCCTGAACATTCATAGTCTCCCTCTCTCTCTCTCTTTCCCCCTATACCTGTGACAAGTGTGTTCTACATTAAATTCCCTTTCAGTTTTTTGTGGGTCCTTGTATGTCTCTGTTGGTTGTGCTCCATTGCTTTTGTGGGAATGTTACTGTATTTGTGTCCATGGTTTTTGTGCTTGGGTGTATCCCTGGGTGTGCCAGTGTGTGCTGTTGCACTTATGTGTGCTGTAAGTGCAACAAGTATATCATTGATTTTACATTACTATGTTTATTTGTTTGGGCATGTTATTCAGTCGGCATGATCGTGTTTCCGTGAATTTGAGTGTTTTAATGTGTCAGTTATTGTGCCTGTGTGATTGTGAAGCTGTTTATTTTGCACATGTGTGTTTGCTGTGTTCTGCCTGTGTGAATGCAGTTTGTTCAGCTTCAGGGTTACAATGTTATGGCTGTACGACTGTGATTCTGTGTGTTACTGTCATATTGTCATGATGGTTCTGCGACTCCTTGTGTGTTTGTCATTGAGTGTAGGTGTATTATTGTGGGATTGTGTGAGTGTTTTTGCCTGGCTGTGCTCCTGTTTACGTAGGTGATAGTGTTATTGAGATTGTGTTTGGCTGTCTGTATGTGTGCCGAGATCTTTCTGTGCCCCAAGCAGGATCTTTCTCTGCCTGTCTGTGGGTACATCACTTTGTTTCTGAATGTCAATCAGTGCCTGTATGTGTTTACGTTTGTGGTTCTGTAACAACGCTTCAATGTGCTCATGCATGTATCTCAAAAGGTTTCAGTCAGTTCTTGTCGTTTCGTGTATAATGTCACTCACTCTGAATTCATGTCTATATGTGTGGACGTTGATGTGAATCTGTACCTGTGTATACATGTGTTCCCATGTCAAAGCATGACTGTTTTATGTGAGTGTGTGTAGATTTGTTTCTATATATCAGTATGACTGCATTTCTGTGTGTGCATTCTGCCAGTCCATTGGTATGTTCCTATATCTCTCAGTATACTTGTTTGTGTGGGTGTGTGTCTGTCTGTGTGGGTGTGGCTGCATTAATGTGTTAGTGTATTGGTGTGTTCCCAAACTGCAGTCTGATTATTTTGCTGTGTGTGTTTTTGAGGGTTTGAGAATGTTTCTGCAGTTGGTGTTTAAGTTCCTCTATCTCACTTTGACTGTATTTCTGTGCGTGGGTGTGTTTGTGTGTCTCTGTGTTGGTGGGTGTGTGAGGATGTGGGTGTGGCTCCGTCGCCTCGCAGTGTGGATATATTTCTCGATCAGCATGAGATTGTTTCAAATGAAAAAAGGCAAAAGAACCATTTAGCAGCACATGGTGCACAAATTACACACAGTGGTGCATTTCTGGGAATTTGCGAAAGATCCAAATATCATTACCTCTACTTCCTGAACCCTAAAAGCTGAACGGTTACTTCTGTTCAAACACCTGTTTTCCGCCCTGAACAAGACAGGGGAAACCTTGAAAAAGGCTGAAGTCAGCATTTTTGTGCATGTTTCAACCACACATGTCATATATAAATATTGTTTTATGTGAGCGCTGCTTGTGTCCAGACATCAATATTTTTATGATGTTGGAGCATAACTAGGGCATTCAGCTCATCGAGTCAGCTGTGCAATTTAATCATGAAAACTCTATTTCTCCATCCCATTTTCCTGCCCATCTCCGCGGTCTTTGATCCCGAAATCAATAACAAATCCATATATCTCTGTCCTAAATACATTCAATGAACTGGTCTCCACAGGCGTATGTGACGACGATTTCCACAGATAAACGACAGATAGGCTGAAGAAATTCATTCTCATCTACATTCCAAGGTCTGAGCCTGTTTCCTCCGCTCCTAGTCTCTCCTATGTGCGGAGACAACTTACAAGCAGAAGTAGAAATGGGATAACACTTCACAAAGGCAGTACGATGCTGTTTCTGATGCGTTGGAATACGGTTCCGAGATCAGATTGGATTTGGTGGACGAGACGTGTCCAAGTACGCAACAGAAAGCCTTGTTCAGTACACCACCATCGTCACAAACTTCAAAAGCAAATATGTGGAGGATTGCTTACCAAAGAAATCAATCTGAGAGTCCCCCAGTCGTAGACCTTGGATAAACTAGGAAATCTACTCTCTACTGAATGCCACACAAGCAGCATTCGAGTCGCAATCCAGAACAGGGAAAGTGAAGATGACCTCCCCAAAGCCATCAGGGATGTCAAAGGAGAGTACCAGACCAAGATAGAGGTCCAACCCTATCAAACAGAATCCCGCCACCTCTGGCAAGGCCAAAACAATATGACGGGATAAAAACTGAAGCAGAGCAAGACAGCGGACGAAGACACATCCCTCTCAGAAGCGATTAATGCTCTGCTTGGTTAAAGCAGAATGCGAATGGTGCAGTGATGTCTGCCCCAACATCTGCTGACGCATCTACTCCCTCAGTTACCACTGCAGACATCAAAACAATCTTCTTGAGAGTCAACCCAAGCAAAGCGATGAGCCATAATCGAGTCCCTGGCCATGCACTTAAATCCTGCATAGACGAACAGGCGGATGTGTTTACTGAAATCTTCCAACCCTCTCTCCATATAGCTGAGTTCCCCACTTGCTTCAAGAAGACATCTGCGCACTGACACATTAACACCTTCCCTCGCACTCTCTTTCCCTCTCTCGCTCTCCTTTCTCTATCTCTCTCTCTCTCACACACACACACATATAAATACAGTCATACTGTGATATAGAAACAAATCTACACACATACAAAGATAAATAGTCACAGGAATATCGCAACTGGCTATTCAGCTCCCTCAAACCTAATCTGCCATTCAATGGTTGATCTGTAAGGTAACTTCATGCAGCTATGTGTGCGACTTATCCCAAAATACGTATGCATAACTACAAGCATCTATCTCAGATTGAAAATAAATGACTGGTCCAGCATTCACTGCCATTTGTGGAAGAGACTTCCAAACATCCGCTAACTTTTCTGTGTGAAAGTTCTTCTTAATATCTCTGTTGAACGCACTGACCATAATACATAAAGTTCTTCCCTTTGTCCGCGAAACACCAAACAGGGGAGAAGGTTTTTCGTTATCAGACCTGAACTCTCATTTCGAAAGCAAATGGGCTCAATTCGTACAGTCTGTCCTCATGTCTAATCCTAAATGTGCAATTATCTTTCTTGAAATTCTAACATGTACTTGCTGGAAGGCCAATATATCCTCCTGAAAGTGTGATACTTGGATCTGCTCCCGGTACTCCCAGTGAGATCTAAGCAGGGCCATTCAAAGCTGCAGCATAACTTCTTCGGCTTTATGATAGATGAGCTACTCCCGATTTCGAGAGCATTCATTGCCCTCTCCAGAGACCAGTTAAGAGACCACCACATTGCTGTGGGTTGTGAGTCCCATATCGGCCAGACCAGGTAAAGATGGCAGTTTCCCTCCCGAAAGGCCGTGTACGAAACTTTACTTGTTGAATTATCTTTTCCTCTTGGACATTGCTAAGGCAAAACGATTAATCAACGAGTTGACCATTTCCCTGCAGATATCGACAGAGTCCCCTGTTGGCTTCCTTTTTCGTATGGTCTGATCTACCTGCTTACTAAGTGGGTCTGGTTTTACACTTATAAAGAGATATGCAAATTATTTTTGTAATACACATAGGTAAATATACAACTTTACAAATCCAGTCTTTCCCTTTCATATCCAGAGGAACCTTACAGTTCTGAAATATCCATATCCACACACTAGCTTACGATATGTTCGTTCTTGATGCGTATTCAATAGTTTTTTTGCACTTGAAATGCACAGATTGTCGAACTAGATTTGGGGCTGTTTTCCTTCTCACACGGTTCTGCTTCATTGTCCTAATGTTCTCTGGAGTGCATTTGGGAGCTCTCTGATTTGAATGGCTTCTTTCTCCTTTGATGTGGAGGTGCTGATGTTGGACTGGAGTGGACAATGTCAGAAGTTACATGAAACCACGTTCTCGTCCAGCAGGTATAATTGGAATCACAAGATTTCGCGTGAGCTCTGACAATTTAGTTAGTTATCCAGGACATGTCCCACTGCTGTGGCTTAGCAGTAGTTTGATGTAACAATGTAATTGGTATAATTTAAATTCAGCTTCTATTACAGGAAGGGTGTTACATGAGACAGCATTCGATATTTAAATATCCCCTTTTACATGGACCGGTCTCAAAAGCAAATCTCCAGAAATTAAGTTTTTTATTCCATCCGAAAGGTTGTCGCAATATCTCATCAACAACCCCTCAATTATCAATTAAGGTGAAGGCTTGCATATCTCTCTGAGTTGATTCAGTTTGACAGTGGATGCTGCAAGCTTGCTGGCTTCATATCTCAGTTCCAATTAACAATGGTTCAATGTGATCAATGAAATCAATTAGCTGGCGTACCTGGGCCTATCACACCAACACCACAGTCGACACCGGGATTTCTCTTACAGGTTCACAACGCTGCTGCCGTCGACACCAGTGATGCCATCTTCCTCCACCATCACCACAAAAAGCACGAGAAGACAATGATGAGGATTTCGGGTCCCCGCTGTACTAAAAGGGGCTCTATGTCAGGGAGGAAACCCAGGAGGTGAAGGGTCAGCAAGCCTTGCTCTTTTCTTTGGAAGCCTCTGAGATTATCTCCTGGTCCAGGGTCCATAATGTGTAATGGAGTGAGACGTACTCACTTTTGATCCTCAGAAGGAACAAATGGAGATCTCTGTGCTCAGCCACCAGAAGGAAGAAGATGGCTCGCTAACGTCATCCCAGTCTGACATCCTGAGGATCAACAATTGCTTTTATGCTGGACTCTATGATACAAAGCCCACTGACACTGCGACCTCCCATTACTTTCTGTCCGCTATCGGAGAGTTCTGAGAAGGCAGCACAAGAGAGAGGCTGCATCAGCTGTTATCTCTGGATGAACTGACCAAAGCCCTCCAATTCTTAACAACGAGTAAATTTCCTAGAAGTGATGGCTCACCAGACAAGTTATGAGCAACTCTGTTCGATTTGTTTGGCTATTACCTGATGGAAGTGAACGACAGCATGCTGCCGACAGGTACCTTGTGTGAATCCATAAGGGAAGTTATCACCCCTTCACCGAAAATCACAACGTTTAGAGGGATGACGAAGGACAAATTTTACGCTGAATGCAGATAACGAAAGTTGGACTGAAGTCATCGCCAACCTGATCAGGTCTTCATTGTGATACGTGATTCACACTGACCAAACTGTTCTGTATTGTGCAGAAAGACACCCGAGATCCTTGCACTCCTTAAGGATATGCTCACCAATGTGCAGGACAGGTCTGCTTCATCAAGCTGGAACAGGAAAAGGCCTTTGCCAAGATATCGCACACCCACATGTGGGATGTGCTCTCGATAGCGGTCTTTGGGAGGAAATCTGCACATTAATCCAACTGCTGCGCACACCAACATCGGCAGTGCAGCCTTAATCAATGGGTGGCAATCAGAAACCTTCTGGATCAGATCGGACGGACTACAAGTCCACAGCACGGACTACAAAATCTTCACCAGGGTGCTGTCTTCTCGCCTGGCTTCCGTGCTGTCCCACATGATTCACCCGGACCAGTCCTACATGGTTCCGGGCCAGAGGATACACGGCAACGTCCACCTGGTCCGGGACCTGATTCATTTCAGTCGACTGGCTGGTCTGTCGAGTGCCTTCCTGTCTTCAACCAGGAGAAGGCGTTCGACAGCGTCAATCACGAGTACCTGCTCGGAACTCTGCGGGCATTCGGGTTCGGGACTCGGTTCGTCGACCTGATTCGAATTTTGTACGCCGCCGCAGAGTGTCTGGTTAAAGTTCACGGGTCCCTGACGGAACCCGTTCGCTTCGGGAGAGGAGGACATCAAGGCTGCCCTCGTCCAGCCAGCTGTATTCCCTGTGCATGGAGCATTTCCTGCGCCACTTGCCGAGGAGGTTGTCAGGGCTGGGTCTGCACGGCGCGCACAGTCTGTGTCATCTCGGCCTACGCCGATGACATGCTCCACACTTTCACCGACCCGGGTGACCTGGGGAGGATGCGCGAGTGCTAGGCCATGTACTCGGCAGCACCTTCCACCACGATCAACTGGGCCAAATGTTCCAGACTATTGGTCGGTCCGTGGCGGGTGGACTCTCTGGCGGAGGAGTTACAAGGGTTCAGCTGGAGTGCCACCCATCTCCTCTACATGGGGGTCTACCTCAGCCCGGCTGAAGAATCCTGGCCGACCAACTGTCAGGATGTGGAGGCCAAAGTCTCAGCTCGCCTCGGCCGCTGGACAGGACTGCTCTGAGTGCTATCTTACAGGAGTCGAATGCTGGTCATAAACAAGCTGGTGTCCATCATGATTTGGTACTGGCTGGTCACTTTGGTCCCTACTCCTGGCTTTGTCGCTGACATCCAGAAAACGTTGGTCGACTTCTTCTGTGACAAAAAGATGCACTGGGGCGCTGCGCAGGTCCTGAGTCTCCCTATTGAGGAGGGCAGTCAGTCGCTGGTGTGGGTCCGCACCCAGGTCGCGATATTCTGCCTTCAGAACTTGTAGCGATACCTTTACATCGAGCCTCCTCCTACGTTGTGCACCCTAGCGATGTATTTTTTTCCGCCAGGTGCATAACCTCAACTACGACACGCAGCTCCTGTTCGTCAACCGTGATGGTTTGCATGTCACCCTCAAGACGCTGCCTGTCTTTTACCAGGACATGATCACTGCCTGGAATGGTCGAACTACGCCGTGCCTTCCCTGCGGCAGAAATAGCGGATGTCGTGAGGGAGCCATTGCACAGGAATCCGCACCTTCGTACTCACGGGTTCAAGTAACTGTCGGAGGGGAGGGCAATGGTGGTGAGGGTGAGCAGGGACGGGGATGTGCTGGGTGCCGGGTGCCTGGGCTGGACGCTGCCGCAAAACATATCGAGCAGGGCAGCGGTAGACGTCCGGTACGTGGGCAGAGCCATCCGACACCTTAAAACGGTGGTGCTCGGACCCGACGTAGTGCACCAGTTGGAGGATGCTCTCGTGTGCGATGGGATCCCGTCCGCACTCACCCCATCCCGGACGGAATTTCACATTGGCCCCAAGGTCGCGTACTTCCCGCGGGACCCTGTGTCCCACAACCTGAGCCACCTCCGGAATTTTAATTTTGTTCCCTTTCAGGGGTTAAAATGACAGTCCCTGTATAGACTGCTGCTGCACACCGTCCACCTCGTTCCCTCATCCACTATCCGGACATGACTTGGCATGCCCATTTGCCACCGTGTGATGGGGATCCCTAGTGAAGAGCTCTCTTCGCGGGACTCCTCCCCCTTTCTCACGGGGTCTGGGGTGGAGGGTGCTGCACGCAGTGGACCCCTGAAACCACAGATTGCTGTGGTACATGGACGCCAAACCCAACTGCTTGTTCTGTGGCACTGTGGAGCCCGTGGACCACGTGTATATTGGGTGTGGGCGTTTGCACTCCCTTTTTGATTTTCTTAAAAACATCCCCCTCTGCTTTTGGTTCCACTTCAGTCCGACACTCCTGATCGTCGGACACCGGTACGGAGGAGGGAGGGCAGGTCTGAAGACCTCCTCGTGGGTCTGCTCCTGGGCCTGGCCAAACTGGCCATAAACAGGTCCAGGCAGCGGGACGTGGAGGGGGTTGTTAGGGCCGACTGCCTGCCCCTCTTCTGCGGTTACGTTAGGGCCCGGGTGTCCATGGAGAAGGAGCACGCGGTGTCCACCAACACCCTAGAGTTTTTTCAAGGAGCGGTGGGCGCCGCAGGGGGAGGAGTGCATTATTTCACCTTCCAACTCTATTTTGATGTATTCTCTGCCCTCCCCTTCACTGTTTGATCACACAGCATTGACCTTTGATGTGAAGGGCACTGCTTGTCACTGGCCACCCAGGTGGTTTCCTATCTTCCTAGTGGTGGAAATTTGAATAAATATTTGTACACCTTGGGTCTTTCACTCTGTCTCACACCCACACAAACAGCATGGGAGCTGGGGAAAAATAAGCACTAGGGAAATAAAGTAAACTGGAGTGTCAGCGGTTTTGCAAAAAAGAAAGAAAAATAAATAGGAGTGTCAAGGGTCCTGTTCACTCTGAGAGCTGGCTCTGATGGAGGTGGACCAGTGTCAAGAACTGCCCATGTGTGAATAAATGGTAACTTGGTGATGGGATACTGGCCTCTATGGAGTTGTTTCTTTCATAGTTTATAACAAGCACTGCCTAATTCAAGCACTAATTAAAAAGAAAAAAAATAACCAGGGTTTCCTCCCCTTCACTGTTTGATCACACAGCATTGCCCTTTGATTTGAAGGGCACTGCTTGTCACTGGCCACTCGGGTGTTTGTTTTCTTCCTGGTGGTGTAAACTGAATAAAGATTCGTGCACCTTGTGTAATTCACTGTGTCTCACACCTGTGCACACACAACATGGGGGCAGGGGAAAAGTAAACACGACTGCAGTTAGGGAAAGCTTTAAGAAAAAAAAAATAAAAAAAGGGAAAACTGGACTTCTGCTCACGTGGAACAAGCTTTGTGTTAACTGGGTGAATGACATAACTATGCAATACAAACACAGTGTGACTTGATGACGGGTAAACAGCATTTGTGAAAGGGGAGAGGATTTAATGGAAAGTAATATGGGTAGTGTTGATTACGGGGGGGGGGTAGGGCTCGCATTACAGTAACAGGAAAGGGAGAGTGTTAGGACAGTGTAATAGAGAAGGGACAAAACCGAGTCATGAAAAGAGAGTTGAATACATGATAGCAGGAAGAGGGGTAAACACAGGTAAAAAGAGATGATTAAAGACAGAGTGGACAGGATAGATTAATGAGACAAGACTTCCATTTCACAATGCCATCCTGAGTCTGATTGCACCTCTGCGATGAATCATTCCTCATCTTCCTGTTTCCAACTTCAACCCCAGTGCCCGTCACCTGAGCGACAAGATTGTTAAACTACAAAAGGTGTCTATTCCTGTCTGGCAAACAGAACCATGGCCAAGACATGGCTTACGAGGGGAGTTAGAGGTAGTCTTCGATGCAAAAGAGGAAGGGCTGTAAGGACTGGTGGCACTTTAAAAGTCAGCAAAGGAGGGTCAAGTGTTTCATTCAGAAGGGGAAAATAGCATATGAGATTAAGGTTGCAGAGGTCATAACCACGTATAAGTTTCCATTTAAGTGTCATAAAGAAAACAAAATGGTGAAATCTGACAGAAGCCCCTTTCAGTCACAAGCAGGCAAATTTAAACGGGTGAGAATGGAAATTGCTGGCAAAGTAAATGGGTTCATTGAGTCACGGAGTCATAGAGACATACGGAACAGAAACAACCCTATTTTCCATGAAATTCGAGAGTCCGTAAGAAACCTCACCAACGTCTAAAGGTGCATTTGTGATAGAATTCGTTCTGGGCTCCCAACAGCATAGTATGGGAACTGCTCCACCCAGGACCATAAGAAACTACACAAGGTTGTATGCACAGCCGAGTCCACCATGGAAATCAAGCTTCCATGCATGGATTCCTTTTACGCAGCCCACTGCGATGGAAAGGATGGAACCATCATAAAAGACCCTCCACAACTCGGTCATGCGCTCCTACAACGTGTTTGGTCATGCAGAAATACAGAGGCCTGAGCATGAGCAACAGCAGATTCATCAACTGCTTCTTCAGTAATGTTATTATACTATTGAATCGACTATCCTGCCTCAGGTAATTCTGATCTTCCAAATGTTGATTCTGTTGTACACACTGTGAAATGTAACCTGAATGCCTCTGTCGAAATCTTTTGTTCTGAACACCCTCGCGTCTGATGATCTGCCTGTACTGCTCATAAACAAAGCTGTTCGCTGTACTTTGGTGCAAGTGATAATAAATCCATCAAATGAAATCAAATCAAACTTATTCTGCGAACCAGCTAGCCAAAGGAATCCAGTCCAATTTACCAGCATTTGTCTCGAAACCCTGTAAACCACTACGATTGCTCATTCAGATGCCTTTTAAATGTTGGAATTGTACCAGCCTCCACCACTGCGTCTGACAGTTCAATCCAAGCATGCACCTACCTCTGTGTGAAAATGATGCCTGCTGGGTCGCTTTTAAAACGTTCCTCTCTAACATAAACCTATTATCTGTAGTTTAGGACTCCGTTATGCTGGGGAAACGTCCTTGGCTATTTACCTTATCTCTGACCCTCATGATTTATAATCTTTGACATGGTGACACCTCAACATCTGACGCTGTGGCGAAAACAACCTCAGACGATTCGTACTCTCCCTTTAGCTGAACCACTCCAAGACTGGCAATATTCTTATACGTTCATGGAGTTAGCATGTGTAAATGCATGCAGAAAGTTTTCTCCACAACCCCACCATTCAACAATTCCAAGGGATGAGGGAAGTCTGTTGACCAGTTTCACTGCGGAATGCAGATTACACAATCGTTTCTAAGGTCATCGCCAACCACTGCTCTGGAAGTGGTGATGATGCTGATCAACCTGCGCTTTACTGAACAGAATGATCTCTGAAAGCCTCACTCTCCTCAGGGACACGATCCTGGGAAACTGGGCCTGGTGGACGCCAACTTCATCGGCCTGGAGCAGGGGCAGGCTTTTCACAGGATATCGCACAGTTACATGTGGAATGTGTTCTCCAATTAGGCTTTGGGGAGGGAACCCACATTTTCATTTCACAACTCTACACGAACAAGTGCAGTCTTAATAAATGGTTCAGAATTACAAAGCTTCCTGATAAGATTGGGATTCAAGTGAGGCTTTCCTTTTCTGTTTTATTGTTGCACAAGAGAAGAATGAAGTATTGTAATTCATTCAGGCATTCCTTACTGTTTCGCCATTGCCAATCAACTAACTACATTTTTTATAAGATTGCTTTATCTATCATTGCCTATTTCTGCACGAAGGCTTCATTGTTCTCTTTATTTCAATTGAGGAATCACGTTTCAGCTTAATTTCTTCATTCTCCACCTGAACAATTAATTCAAGATTTTATGGTCACTGATCGCCAGTACACTGATATTGTTCAATAATGCTAACTCATTGTGTCCGTAATTCTTGTGGAAAGCGTCAGAAATCACTGCATTCTTACATCTGCGCTCTTGTGTCAGTTCAATGCTGCGAGATGTAATAAAATAATCCTTCAACAATGCATTGTGGTTGGTTGCAAACAGTTCAAGATACTGATGTACTCTTCCAATCTGTTTTTGAAAAAAAAAACCATCATGCATCATCACAAAGACGAAATGGAAAAGGTGAGATTTCGGCAGAACTGCATCACTTTATGCATATGTTATTGACGATCTCACAAAACTCAAAATTAATGCTCGAGAAAGAACCCTGTACCTGAATGTGTGAGATGCATAAGTGGAGTGTTTGATCCTGAAGACCAGGATTCAGAACCAGAATGACATTACAGATCTAGGATGTGTTTCAGCTGCTTTCCTTTCTCACTCAAGATTGTCTACCTCCCGTGGTAGCTTCATTTGCCTCCTAAATGTGATTGTTCCCAGTTCTCCAATCCTCTTACAGGTTGGATTAAATATTCCACAATAATGGCCGGCATATTGCTGCGGAAGATTAACAACCCAATCCAACGAAAAAGAAACCGATGTTTCCAATGTGTTTAGATCACAACAGTGCAAGGCACCTCACCAAGCAAAACGTCCAAAGCCTTTCTTACCAGCACCAAAGTTTACAAGCGCAGGAGACTGACCGTAATGCAGAGTTACATTGTACTTTGCTCAGAAACTTCATGAATTAATGTTAAACTCTGTGATTTCACTTTTTTAGTTTACAATCAGTCTAAACATTACGACAAAGACAGAGAACACGGGGACTAACACCTTCAAAATTTTGTAGCTAACACCCATTGTTACAGTTAACCGGAGAACGCAATTTTAAAACAAAGGTTTTGTGATTTATACGTGAAAGAAGTGAAAGTATCACAGTGTTCTAACAGATGAAAGCCACAATAAATTATTAAGGTTTTTTCAATGTATAATGTCAGTAACATCACACTGTAAACTTCTGCTGTAAATTCTGTGTCTTAAAATTGTGTTCTCCAACACCGCATGATGAAGGAGCAGCTCTCAGAAGGTTAGTGCTTCCAATTAACCCTGTTCGGTTATAATCTGGTGTTGTGTGATTTTTAACGTTCTGTGTGTGTGTACATGTGTGTATCTACGTGTGTGTGGGGGGGCGCGGGTTTCTGTTTCCTGCTGGTTGTGGTTATCTCTCTGTATTATCATGAGACTCGCTCTCCTTTACAATGACATTTGAAGTCTTCAGTGGGTCACGGTGAACTGATTTCTCTCAATAGAGTATTTATGGGAAACTGGAAAAGATGTAAATATCAGTATCTTTTCCCCAGGAACCTTTAAAGCTGAGCTGTTATTTCAATTCAAAGACCTAAGTCTTACGAACTAAGCAAGGGAGAGAATACTCAGTGAAATGCAGGACAGCAGCTCTTTTGTCCATGTTTGAACCAAGGCTATAATATATTATTACCGTTTGAGGTTAGAGCGGTTTGTGTGCATTTTCAAATATTGTTCGAAATTGGATCATTAGACCATGCGATGTAAGAGCAGAATCAGGCCATTCCGGCCATCCAGTCAGCTCTGTAATTTAATCATGAATGATCTGTTTCTCAATCCCACTCTCCCCTTAACCAAAGGCCGCATTCCAAATCCCAGGTATCTCTGTTTTAAACACACTTGATGGCCTCGCCTCCACAGCTCTCTGCGGCAATGATTTCCATTGATTAACCACTGCTTGGTTGAAGAAATTCATCCTCATCTATGTTCCAAATTTTGCCCCTTCACACAGGTCCTTTTCTCTCCTACATGTGGAAACAGCTTACACGCAGAAGCTGAAATGAAAAGACCATGCACAAATGGAGGTTTGATGTTGGTCTGAGGCTGTGGAAGACAGTGACCAGGACTGCTAGGAATCAGTGGCTTTGACAGTGTTCACGTATCTGCAGAATACCTGGATGATTATGACACCAACGTCATCGACTTCATTACCTCATGCATGGAGGACTGTATGCCAAATAAATTAATCCGAGTATTTCCCAATCGTGGAACTTGGATGAACCAAGAAATACACTCCGGCCTAAATACCAGATGGGCACAATTTAAGGCGGACAACACCGACTACCGCAGGGAATCCAGATATGACCACCAAAATGGAGGGACTACTGGATCAAGTTCAAGGCTAATGCGACCAACCAGACACCAACCGCCCATGGCACGGCCTAAACAACATTATGGATACAAAATGATGCAGAGCAAGGTTGCAGACAAAGACATATCCCTCCCTGACAAACTCAGTGCTTTCTATGCTTGGTTTGAGATGAATGCCAGCGTTGCAGTGACCCCAGCCCTAATATCCCCTGACACTCTTGTCTTTTTGGTCACCACCTCAGATGTCCGATCAGTCTTTCTGAGAGACAAGCCGAAGAAAGCAGTGGGCCTACACGGAATAACAAGGTGAGCACAGAGATGCTGTGTGAACCAACTGGTGGAGTATTCACCGACATCTTCAACATCTCCCTCCAACAAGACGAAATCCCCATCTGCTTCAAGAATAGCATTACTATCCCTACACCGAAGAAAGCGCATGCAATGTGCCAACTTGCCTTCCACCTATTTTTGTCTCATCTGCAAATTAGGCAAAAGGACATTCCCTTTCTTCATTCAAGCTATACAAAAATAGAGTATTTGGAGAAAGCGATGACTGCAGATACTGTAGTTCAGAGTCAACCGCGTGGTGCTGGAAAAGCACAGTAAGTCACGCAGCATCCAAAGTGCAGGAGAATCGACGTTTTGGGCAGAAGCTGTTCATCATGGACGATGAAGGACTTCTGACTGAAACATGATTCTCCTGCTCCAGGTGCTGCCTGACCTGGTGTGCTTTTCCAGCACAACACTCTTGATATAAATTCAGTTTTACATTTTATAAAGTATAATCTATTTTATGTAATGTTGCATGCTGAAGCTGTTTGGGTCTGTTCAAATATTGATGTGTATGAGAGTTGATTGCGTTTACACGTTCCTATCATTGTTCAAAGGAACTTTTTGTGTTAATGTAAAAATATTATATTGCATTGGATCTGTTCCGGTGCACATATAAATGTTGTCGTCTGTCCGAGCTGCTCATGTTTATATGTAAATACTGTTGTTTCGTGGAGCTGTTTCAATTCATGCATCAATACAGTATTGTTCATGATGATGTTGTGCCTCAATCTTACCCATTAGTAATACAGTGTCTGACCGTGTGGGGCTGATGCAAATCTCCTCCAGGACCTTGGAATGGATCTGCAGTGCCAGCACCAGCCAGAGCAGTGGAAGTACAGAGATGCGATGGTTATGTGTTAGCAGGTGTGAGGAATGATTACGCAGGACACCAAGGTCGAGTTATTGTTGGGCGGACCTCACGTTCTGGAAGGGGTGGTGACAATAATTGAAGAGCACTGGGGACAGACAGTGTGTTAAACAAAGATACAGCGAACTTCGAATATTGTCGCAGACAGAGAATTCAATTGAGAAGAATGGGGAGACGATTAAATGGACATGAGGGCACGTTGAGAAGAATAAGGAGAGAGCAATATACAGGGGAATGGGGGAATGTTAAAGACAGAAGAAGAAGAGGGATTTGACAGAAAATGACAGGGTAGAAATGAGTCGGCAGAAACAGTGTTGACTACAGGGGTCCAGGGAGAGGGCAAGTACAGGGGCATCTGGGAAAAAAAAATTAATGTCTTCAGCTCGATGGCTCAAATTGAATGAGTTCCCTGACGGGGGCTGTAAACCTATTCCCATCAGGGAGTATTGGCTGTCATATACAAACAGGAACATTCGGGATTCTGCTCACTCTAGGAAGCAGTTTTGTGGTAGCTTGGTCAGTTGCAGATACTACGTAAGCGTAAATGCAGTGACTTGATGACGGGTTCCTGGCCTCTTTGACACGTGGGTGGATTAAATACAGAGTAATAAGAACAGAGGTGATTACAGGGGAGCAGTGTGAGAATTATGTTAAGAGGAAGATGGAGAACAGTTATTACAGCGTAATTGAGAATGAACTACCTAGAGTGCTATGAGGAGAAGGTTGAATACAGGATAGCAGGGATAGGGGAAACACAGGGGAAAAGCAGACGTGTACACACAGACCGCAGAGGATTAAATGAAGACTAATAGTTTATGAGTTAACTGGAGAGCAATGTGCAGAAAGTTGAATGCAAGGAGAGGACTAAAGATTGTCATGTGTGCAATTTAAATAAAATTATGGAGCGCAGAGTAATTGTAAGAATATGAAATGTAAAGTCACAGTGACAGGATTGAATAGAGAGGAATAGGACGAAGGTTAAATATAGTGGAAGAGAGAAATGGTGAAGTACAAGGGAATAGAGAGAATCAAACGCAGAATAACATTGGGGCAATTAAAGATGAATTGGGGAGGATTAAATGCAGACTAATAGGAAGAGTTTTAAATACAGGGGAGTGGATAGAGTGGAGTGAATTCAGATCATGGCTTAAATACAGTTCAAGAGAGAGAGAGCGAGAAGGTGAAAGACAGAGTATCCGGGAGAGAATTTAACACCGGGGAAGAGATTGGATTGCATAGAGAATAAGAGAGTTGTTTAACTACTGTGGATTAGGTAAAGGATTAAATATTACTCAACAGAAATGTTTTCCTGTTTTACTTATTGTTGGTGAAAATGGGCATAGCCTTCCAATTAGCTTCCAATAAATGTTCTTTTCTTCAGATTTCCAAACCACAACATTAAGTCACTCCTTTCATCTGCACAATTACTGCCCTCCTATATTGCATTGTCTCACAAGATCACCTTTCTCCACATCACTGACGACTCAGTCTTGGCACCTCACACAAAACCTACTCCTCACACCTCCCTCTCCCACCTGCAGTCTATTTTTTATTTAGAGCAGTGTGTACTAATGTAATTCCCTTCTCCTGGTCTTGTCCTCACATGAGAGGAAATGAATGGCATTCGGTTGTTTCTCTTTACACATTCAAAATGAGCTAAACTACTTCCTTCCTATCAGTCCCAAACGGGTTTTTAAAAAATTAATTCATGGGAATGAAGCAGTCACTGGTCAGAGCCAACATGTTCTTGCCAATCATTAATTGCCTAGAGGACAGATGAGTGACAAACACATTGTTGTGTGCCTGGAATCATTGTCGTCCTGACAAAATGAGAATGGTTATTTTTCTCTGTAAAGGACACGAATCAACCGACAATCGGACTTTTGGTCATTAGACTCCTCAATTCCAGAGTTTTATTGAATTCAACTGACACCATCCGACATATAGTAGCATTTGAATCCGGTTCCCCAGAACATTACCTGGATCTCTGGATTGACAGTCCGGTGATAATTCCAATATGACACTGCGTCCACATGCTGAATGGCTTCCTTCTATGTAACGTGCTGGAGGTGGGGCTGAACAAAACCAAAAGAACTGTGCATGCGATAAATCAGCAAGAAAAGCCGAACTTGCTACGAAAAAAATTCAGCACGTCTGCCAGCAATTGCGTAGAGAATTCAGAGCTGAATGCCCTCCTGCTCCAGTACAATTGGCTGGAGAAGGGGCTGAATGGCCTCCTCCAATTCCTGTGGTACACTCAAGGGAATGGGTTGAATAGTCTCCACTTATTCTATTGTTACTGGGTGTTTCTATGACAGCAGCACACTCATTGAAAACGGAGCAATGCTTTATCTATTGAATTAAAAACAAAATCCGTCAGTGAAGTGTTCAATTCTCTGGCTATTTGTTCGAACATTGAACAATATTTTAGATAACGGCTGTTTGCAGTATTCCAAATATTTCAGCTAATCGCTGTCCATTAGTGGGATGTTTCTACACACATTTTATACTGTAAACCAGTGAAGGAGGCAGAGAAATAGCAGTTAATGTAAGAAGTGAGAAACCATTAAACTTTATGGACAAGGGATATGCTGTAAATTAAATTACCTAAATCAGGAGGTGTCATAAGAACATCAAGGTTTGGAGATGTACACATTATTTCTCTGGAAAGTGTCTGGGCAGTTTGAACAGGCTTGAAAAAAAACTGTACAAAGTCGAGATGGAATACAAAGTTAAGGAAAATATTATTAAATCTTTACAATTCATTGTTTCAGACACAGTTGGGGGGGACACCGATCAAATCTGAACTCTTGAAAAGTGAATGGATTGTGATGGGTTGAAATGTAGCTCTGCCCACTTCTCAACGCGACTCCTTTTGGAAGGAAGACAATGCCTTGGATAAGCTCTGGGCTAATAGTCATAGGAGCATAGAAAAAGGTCAATCAGCCCCCGCGAGCTCGTTCTACCATTCAATGGTTGATTTGCAGCAGAACGCCATGCACCTCTATTTGTATCTTTCCCTTAATACCTACGTTTACCAAAAAAGAATATCCACCTCGGATTTAAAATGAACACCTAATCCACAGTCGTTTGTCGTAAAGATTTCCAAAAACCCTCTCTGTGTGCAAATGCTTCCTAACATTTCTCGTGATCACACAGGCCTTAACTTGCAGACTTTGTACCTTTGTGCTTGAAGCCCCAACCAATGGAAACAGTTTACTTTCATCCACCCTGCCTTCAATTTCGACAGAAACAAGGCCACATTTGTCCGGCCTCTCCTTATAACTAAACCCCTAAAGTTAATCTCTCATTCTTGCAAATCTGGACTGTATTCCCTCCCATTGTATGCCATTGTATCCAAACTAAGGTGTGGTTGCTGGATCTATTCACAGGACACCAAGTGAGATCTAACCAGGGATTTGTTTCATTGCAGCCGTAACATTTGTGGTATTTTGTGAGATGACAGTATCACTAGTCAAAACAGCATTTATTGCCAATTCTTGGCAGTTCAGTGTCAACCATATTGCAGTCGGTCTGGAGTCACGTACAGGCCAGACCAAATAAGGATTCCATTTTCTTTCCCGAAACGACATGAGTGAATTTTTACTGATTGGTTTTTCTCCCTGTAAAATTTCTAAGGCAAAAGGATTAATCGCTATGTAGGCCATTTCCCTCTACACATTCAGAATTTCACCTGTAAGTTTTGTTCTCATATGGTCTGGTCGATCTGCTCACTTAGTGGGCCTCGTCATACACCAATAACGAGACGGTTTATTATCTTTGATATACAGGTTCGATAAATATTCAGCTTTACAAAACCAATTTTTGCCTCTAAAGTCCCGGGTAATTTTTCAGTTCTGAAATGTGTTTCCAGGCACGAGGTTAGAATCCCTGATTACAGCTTGTTGAATTGGAGTTGGAGCTGTTCCTCCCACTCCCAAGGTCCCTGCTTCTTTGTCCTGAGATTCTCTGCAGTGTGTGGGGGAACACTCTGATTTGAGCTGCCTTTTTTTTAGCTATGATGTGGAGGTGCCAGCATTGAAATGGGGGAGACAATGTCAGAGGTCACACGATACCAAGCTATTATTAAACAGGTCCAGTTGAAAGCACAAGCTCTCGTGTGATTTCTGACCTTTTTTTAGCCAGTCATTCAGGTCAGGTTCGATCAGAATTGTTTAGTAACTTTTGAAGTAACAATGTACTTAACGGAATTTAAATTCAGTTTCTATCATAGAAAGTGTGGGACGTAAATAGCATTTAATATTTTGATGTCATCTTTTTAAATTAACGATCTCAAGAAAAGTTCTACTTAAACTCAGAACTATTTTTCAATCCGAAACCTTGTGGTAATGTCTCATCATCAATCCATTCAATTTTCAGTCAAAATGAAGACTTGCATATCTGTCTGGCTTGATTGAATTTGACAGGCAAAGGGGCAAGTTTCCTGGTTTAACATCTCAGTTCCATTGTCTCATTAACACCAGTTCAATGTAATCGGTCAAGATAATGGGATTGTGTACCTGGGCCTACCCCGATCAACACCAGGTTTCATGTTCCAGTTCATAAAGCTGCTGCTGTAGACACCACTGATACCATATTCAGCAACCGTCATGGCCAAAAGCAAACGAAAGTAAAGATGAAAACGAGAGATCAAAGAATAAAGAAGGTTGCAACCAACCTGGAAGCAAATGGACACAACAGCATGAACGCTTTTGAAACGATCACAAGGAAGGTTGAAGGGGAATTGCGCAGGCTTGGAACGTTTCACCTGTGAGGTTAGATTGAAGAGACTTGGATCGGTTTTGGGCAGATTCACCGACGTCAACCCGGTGTTCCTCCATGATCACTGCCTCCTGCTGGCCAGCAATGGAACGTGTAACCTGATGGTGAAATTGCTGAACCAAGAGAACACAGAGGAGCTCAAAAGGGATGCCACAGTTTGGAGAACTGTGACATCCCACTTTCAGTCTCTCTCGGACTTGTGGGAAATAGTCAAGGAAAATATAAAGAGGATCTTTAGCAGGGAAAACTGTCCAAAATCCAAAAGAGCATGCCGAACCTTCACCTACTGCAGGCGATGGAGATCGATGTTTTGACCAATCTTTAGTAAGCCTTACTCTTTACATCAGAAGCCTTCAAGGTAACTTCCTGGTCCATCATCCACAACGCTGATCAAGGTGATTCCTGCGCATTATTGTTCTTTCAGAAAATGGACAGCGGGAGATCAGTGATCAGCAGCTTGAAAGAAGAAGGTGGCTCGGTAATGTCCTTTCAAAATGACATTCTGAGGATTAGCAAGTCCGTTTCTGCTGGACTCTACGATATGAAGCCAACTATCACTGCAAATCTCCCAGTCATTCCTGCCCAATATCACGGAGGTCTTAGACAAGCGCACCAGGGAGATGCGACAGCAGCCATTCTCCCTGAATGAGCTGACAAGTCTTTTGAGTACTCAGAAATGTGTAAAACTCCCAGAAGTCACTGCTTTCCCACCAAATTGTGGTCAAATCGGTGGGACATGATTGGGCAGGACCAATGCATAATGAACAAGAAAAGGTATCTCGCCCCTCATCTACAATTCGAAACAAGTTGAAGGACTGGTAACCTGTTTCATTGCTGACTGCACATTAAAAAATCGTATCTAAGGTAATAAACAACCAGGTCAGATCTACTCTGGGATCAGTGATTTAAACCGATCAAACCTGCCCTGTAGTGGGCTGCGCTAGCAATGACAGCATTTTTCTCCTGAGGGACATGATCACCTACGTACAGGACAGGGGAGATGGAGGCCTGCCTCATCAGCCTGGACCAGGAGAAGACCTTTGACAGGATATTGTACAGCTAAGTCTGAGATGTGCTTTCCACATTGAGTTTTGGGGAGGAATCAGCAAATGCATTCGACAGGTCGTAGAGTCATAGAGATGTACAGCATGGAAACAGATATTCTTACTGATTCTGCCGTCAATGGCTGGGAATCAGAGGGCTTCCTGACCAGATCCAGAGTCAGGCAGGTCTGCCCATTCTCACCTGTCCTGTTTTCTTGCTGGTCCCGAAGCACCTGAATAATTGTTGCAATGCATTCAGACATTTCTCCCTCTTTTGCCATTGCCTCTCAACTGAGAACGTCGTTGTTAATGTTCCTCAGTCCAGCATTGCTCATTTATACATCAACTCTCTATTTAGATTCAGGACGCAAGTTTCTTCATTCTCCATGTTGGCAAAAACTTCGAGTATGTTGAGATCACTCTTCCCCAATACAATAAAATTGCAAAATCATGCTTTTGCATTGCGTACGTAGTATTTCGAGAAAGCATATTTCATTGCTGTGTGTTTACATCTGTGCTCTTGTATCAATTCAAGACTGTGAGAAGTAATAAGTTAATTCTTTCAAAGTGGTATCTTTGTCCAAATACCGAACACATCATCATAAATAATAAGTTATAAAGGTGAGGTTTCAAAACTAACTTATCACTTTAAGATTAGATTACAGTGTGGAAACAGGGCCTTCAGCCCAACATGTCCGCACCGACCCGCCGCAGTGTAACCCACCCATGCATTGACCCCTTACCTAACACTACAGGAAATTTAGCATGGCCAATTCACCTACCCTGCAAATCTTTGGACTGTGGGAGGAAACCGGAGCACCCGGAGGAAACCCACGCAGACGCGGGGAGAACATGCAAACTCCACACAGTCAGTTACCTAAGGCGGGAATTGAACCCGGGTCCCTGGCGCTGAGAGAGCAGCATTGCTAACCACTGTGCCACCGAGCCGACCACGCATACGTTATTGAGGATCTGGCTAGAAAAGTAACATTCAATGAAAAGCAAACCACGCTTCCAAAGCATTCAGATCGCACCAGGCCCAGAACCCTCACCAATAAATGAAATGTCGACGCTCTTCCCCTTGGAACCAATATTTCCAGCCATACATGCAATAATCAAATGAGCACTTGGAGTAACCCAAGGATCAGCTGTTCAATTTCTTGCCTGATTTGCTCAATTCAACTTTCAGAAATCCCAAGCTTTTCCTTCTGGTAATATTTGTGATGAGGTCAGCCAACTGGACCTCATCGGATATGAGTTCCCTGATTGTGGCTATTAATATGTCTCAAACAGTGAGCCCTTGCTGAGATAAAAAGGATGAATGTCATGGATATGGAGATGTTGAATGCCTAAGTCAGTCAGAGACTATTGTCACAGGCTGTGCTTTTGTAAATGAGGAATGATTAATGTTGGATTCTGACCTCTGAAGGGCTATTTCACCACTTAACATTGTTCATGTCAATGTTGAGCAGGACCTGTGGTTCTTCATTTTCTTCACTTTCCCGCTTCAATTCTGTTGAGTTTGTTAAGACTTACAATGTGTCGTCTCCGGTAACCAGCTATTTTTCTTTCATGCTACTGCTGCTATTAAACAGGGAAGCCACAACCCATTGTTGAGGAGAACATTTCACTGAGAAACTCTCAACCGGAATTAATTGCCAAATGTCAATTTCAAGTTAATAACAATATGATGTAAAATAAGATTTCCAAGTTGGATGGATAGAATTGGGGTGTTAATGTTAGTAAGTAGCGTGCCACAAGGTCTGATTGATTAACCCTGCTGCCTCACAGCACTTTGTACGGTTAGTGTGGACTCCATGAGCCGATTAACCCGCTTCCACACTCTAGAGATTCCAATAAATGGCTCAACATGCATGTTCCCATGTTTCCTATTGACCGATTCGTATTTTATTCATCGAATAAACCTCAGTTCTAACAATCAACGATCACAACTCGGAGTTAACACACCGCTGTCACCTGTTTGTTCAAATTCTTAAATAAATGATTGGAAACACGTTGTCATGTGTTTGTCCCCCAGAGGTATCAGCAGATATAAAGGAAAGACTTCGGGATTATATCACCTAGGAATTTCGTACAGAGAGATTGCTTGTACAAAGAGATTTTTGTAGAAAATGACTTTTTCAATTCATCAGATGTGGAAAATCATTTACATGAACATTCCGATTGGAATAATTTCTGGTAAGTGCCTTACACATCTGACATTGTCTGAGTCTTTCTGAGGATTCATGCTATTACTCAGAATGACGCATGGGTAGTAATTGCACACACTGCAGGAATTGCCCAGGAAATTAAACTTTCCATGGTGTAATGATTAATCTCTTGTGGCAAGCCTGCAGAAATCTCAATTCAAGCGGAGACTACGCTGAATTTCGGTGGTATTAAGGAAGCGAGTCTCTTTGAAAAAAATATATGCAGTGGTATTTTTATGTGAAAATAGAAAAAAAATCGGGAGAGTTTTCTTTTCTGTTTTTTGAACGAATAATCTGTCGGATACTCTGTCCTTCTGATGCTAACATTAAACTTCGAGGTATTCCTGTTACCACAGCAAATTGTTTCAAAACCGTTTTTTAAAAGTCTGGCCGTGGGTTGAATGGCTTTGTGCACGAGTCCACATTGCTTTTTTTAAAATTATTGTTTATCACCCAGCATGATATCAATGGTATCTACAGGTTGGCTGGAGAGGTCAGCAATATGAGATTCAGAATAAATCTCTTAATTTTTAGCATTTTTCTCATTTGTTTCAGTCTTTTTTATTTCCTGAAACTGGGTGGATACACAAAACCTTCCTCATGAGAAGGGGATGCGAAAATTAGTCAGCTTTCGTACCTTGGAGTGAACATTTCTGTTCATCCGAGACAGATTGGTTGGGAGAAAAGATGCTCTGAAGAGATTACTTAACGCTGAGTCCATTCACAATCAACTTTGTGATAGTTCCAGAAAGAAGTTCACTGCAGCTTCACTTTAAAAGTGGCAGGCACAAGCCAATTGAGCAAATGTTAGATCCAGGGACCCTGGTTTGAATATTACACGAGGAAAGACAGAGCAGTTGTATATTAATTAATAAGCTGCTTTCTTTCGTTTCATCTATGCATTGTTTTGAAGTTAATGAGAATTATACACACTGCATAATCAGTTTCTTTGAATCTGTGTTATGAGTCTAGAGTTTGCTTTCTAATATTTTATCATTTCTTTTGAAATAATGTTTGTTTTTGACGTGGGCGCAATATTTGCAGCACTTTGCGTTTGCTATTCAGCAAGAGATCATTTGTTAAAAGAAAAGACATAAGATTATAATCCATCAAACTGGATTTCGTTCTGGAGGTCTGGCTTGTTTTGTAATTCATCAGTTGATATCAGAACAGAAGTGAGGCGACTAACCACATATCCTGACGCCTGATTAACTGACACCACACTTCAATCAGACTATGCACCAACTTTCCCTCTCCAGATCCATTTTACGCTACCGATCACACATCCAGACTTAGATGAAATTGCATATTACCTTTACCACAATTGGAATCTCTCACACTGCAACAGAGCCAATGCAATACAAATTCCCTCACCGCCGCAAGATTTGTAGCACTAGAACTACGTGTGACACTGGGTGGCTCACACGTACGGTTTTATGAACAATACTTTGTCACCACCTAGCTGGGAGGACAGAATTGCACTGTGGCAGTTTCGAAGAGATTTACAAAAATGTTGCCATTATGTGGAAATTACTGTATAATTAAGGAAAGATGGACAATGTTTGGGTCATTTTCCTTTGAACAGAGGTGAAAATGAGAGGTGATGTGATTTAATTCATCAAACTAATCAGGGTCATAGATGGAGACCTATCACGCCGAACACAGGAACATTTATCAGGAGAAACAGAGTAATACAAATTGATGGAAGGATTATAGGGTACACGAGACCGACCGTTTCGTTCAAAAGGTGATGGGGAATCTTGAACTCACTGCCCAGTTTCGCTGAGAGCTTGAGGTATCAAACCACAACTCATTTAATGGGAACCTGGATCTGGACTTGAAGTATAATTGCAATACTGTGGAGTGTTAAAGTGAATTCCAGAGTGCTATGACGACCTTCCATTTGTTCCATGAAGAAGTGTTTGTATCTCTATAGTTTTTACAATGCGTGAAGTAATTCTTGCGGAGGAATGATTTTTAACTAAGTTTAGAAATCAGGAATTAATCAATTAGATTATTACAGCAGTTCAGGCAACAACCTTGTTTAGTTATTCTCATTATTAAAACATGTTATTCTTAAAGCAAATGTTGTGAAAGGTTGCACTGTTTTTGACCTGCTGGGTAATGACATTATCAATTGAAATGTTAATTGCCCCTGACATAATCAGAACACAAGAGAGAGTCAGATACTAGATTTTTATTATGTTGGATCTTATTTTACATGGATTGGAGTACTACATTTACTAATTGTTGTGGTTCTGTTCGCCGAGCTGGGAATTTGTTTTGCAGACGTTTCGTCCCCTCTCGAGGTGACATCCTTAATGCTTGGGAGCCTCCTGTGAAGCGCTTCTGTGATGCTTCGCCCGGCAGTTATCGTGATTTGTATCTGCCGCTTCTGGTTGTCAGGTCCAGCTGTCCGCTGCAGTGGCCGGTATATTGGGTCCAGGTTGATGTGCTTATTGATTGAATCTGTGGATGAGTGCCATCACATGTTTTCAGCATTCAAAGCCCTGACATTTATTTCATTAAAATAGTACACTTCCCAACCTGCCTCCCTGAAGTTCTTCTCAGAATCATTAAAAAAAAAGACAGAATATTTCGTTTGGACAATTAAGTTTGTGCTATCAATGCTACACAAATACTACGATCATCCTGGCATCCAGCAATATGCTCGTAGCCTCGTATGTTATGAAGTTTCAATTATTCATCCAGGTAGTTTTAAAATTTTGTGAGGTTTCCTGATTCCACTACCCTCCCAGGAACTGAATTAAGAGACCCCCACCATGCTTTGGGTGAACACCTCTTCCTCACATTTACTCTAAATCCCTTCCCTTTCATCTAACATTTTAGGCCACGATGGCAATTTGTAATTTGCGATTAGAGTGGTGCTAGAAAAGCACAGCAGTTCAGGCAGCATCCGAAGAGCTGTAAACTCGACGTTTCGGGCAAAAGCCCTTCATCAGGTTTTTACCTAATTTCTGATTTCCATTTTATCGACTCCTTTAGTCAATTCTCGGGTGATTTTGGTTCTCGCACGTGGAAAATGTGGCCTCTCCAACTGCACAAGACGCTGCCTGTTGGCTATGATAACATCAGATCGACTATTGATTCTCACAGACATCATGCTGTGGAGATTCAAATAATTGTACTTCCCAAAATGTTTCCTGAACTGTGTGCAGTACTGTCGCTGTCCCGGCTCGTACAGCGGCAGATTGTTTTGTTTGGTTCACTGTCCTTTTCTCCTTTGATCGTTTTGTAGCAATTTCCTGCCTGAAAATGAAGAGGAAACGTTGGAGAGAGATGGCCTTGGCCGTGACTCTGGCTGCAACCGGCATTCTGCTCTTTTCAAAGGACATTCTCTTTTATTTTCGGTACAAACCTGGGAGGAGAGTTGACAATGTTCCGATACACTGCTATGCAAATTCAAATCACTTTAATGATGCCAGGTAGCTGGGATTTAGGTGGTTTGGTTACATTTTAACCCCTTTCATCCCATTCAATTTAATACTGTTGATGAACTCTCTGACATTCAGGTACATTTTAGTGGCCAGTCGAATCCGCAAGAGCCTGAGGGGTCATAGGAGGGCAAAGAGTCACAAAGATGCTGAGTTGGACAGCTGGACGAGGTCAGTTATTTACCTCTTCACCATACCCATCAGCTTCATATTTTTGTGGTTAGCGTCCGGTGCAAATATCTTACACTTCCAGATTAAAGGAGGAAATCGTTGGAGGAACAGGCTTAGAACCCAGTTTACGTTTGTTGCAGAAATGCTGAAGGATTTCGGCTTCAGCACAAACACATTATTTTATGCAGTGACTGCCCAGGTTCAGAGAGAAGTTCAGGAATGCAGCGCAACAACTGGTCAAGGACATTCTTCACTTAGTCATTCAGCAAAACAACTGAGTGAAGTTCGTTGGCAGCTGCAGTGCTCCCAGCGCAGGAATTGCATATGTACGCCCAGGATTCCATCAGTATAATCACATGGATCTCAGTATAACATCCAGGGATTGGTGGGGACGGGGGAAGCAGAATGGGTCACCATTCATCACGGTGTAAAAACGTTGACTGCAGATGCTGGAAACCAGAATCTGGATTAGTGGTGCTGGAAGAGCACAGCGGTTCAGGCAGCACCCAAGGAGCATCGAAATTGACGTTTCGGGCAAAAGCCCTTCATCAGGAATAAAGGCAGTGAGCCTGGAGCGTGGAGAGGTAAGCGAGAAGAGGATTGGGGTGGGGAGAAAGTAACATAGAGTACAATGGGTGAGTGGGGGAGGGGATGAAAGCGATAGGTCAGGATGGAGAGGTTGGAGTGGACAGGGGGAAAAGGAGATCGGCAGGTAGGACAAGTCCGGACAAGTCATGGGGATAGTGCTGAGCTGGAAGTTTAGAACTCGGGTGAGGTGGGGGAAGAGGAAATGAGGAAACTATTAAAGTCCACATTGATGCCCTGGGGTTGAAGTGTTCCAAGGCGGAAGATGAGGCGTTTTTCCTCCAGGCGTCTGGTGGTGAGGGAGCGGTGGTGAAGGAGACCCAGGACCTCCATGTCGTCGGCAGAGTGGGTGGTGGAGTTGACATATTGGTCCACGGAGCGGTGTGGCTGCTTGGTGTGGGTGTCCTGAAGACGTTCCCTAAAGCACTCTGCTCGGATGCGCCCAGTCTCCCCAGTGTAGAAGAGACCGCATCATGAGCAACGGATACAATAAATGATATTAGTGAATGTGCAAGTAAACTTTTGATGGATGTGGAAGGCTCCTTTAGGGCCTTGGATAGAGGTGAGGGAGGAGGTGTGGGCGCCGGTTTTACAGTTCCTGCGGTGGCAGGGGAAAGTGCCAGGATGGGAGGGCGGGTTGTAGGGGCGGCGTGGACATGACCAGGTCGTCACGGACGGAACAGTCTTTGTGGAAGTCGGAAAGGGGTGGGGAGGGAAATTTATCCCTGGTAGTGGGGTCTGTTTGGAGGTGGCGGAAATGTCGGCGGATGATTTGGTTTATGCGAAGGTTGGTAGAGTGGAAGGTGGGCACCAGGGGCGTTCTGTCCTTCTTACGGTTGGAGGGGTGGGGTCTGAGGGCGGAGCTATGGGATGTAGACGAGATGTGTTGCAGGGCATCTTTAACCACGTGGGAAGGGAAATTGTGATCTCTAAAGTAGGAGGCCATCTGGTGAGTTCTGTGTTGGAACTGGTCCTCTTGGGAGCAGATCCGGTGGAGGCGGAGGAATTGGGAATACGGAATGGCATTTTTGCAAGAGGTAGGGTGGGAAGAGGTGGAATCCAGGTAGCTGTGGGAGTCGGTGGCTTTGTAAAAAATGTCATTGTCAAATCGGTCGTCATTAATGCAGATGTCGAGGTCCAGGAAGGGGAGGGAGGTGTCAGAGATGAACAGGTTTCGATCTTTGATTGACTGACAGATTGACAATTATGGGGGCACATAGTCAATTAGCAGCAGCAGGCCATTCATCTCTCCTGTCAGCGATGTATTTGGGAATGCTATTCACTCTGTGTGAGAGTGTTTCCGTGAAGTTGAGTGCCTTTATGTCTGTGTATATGTCTGTGCCTGTGTGATTGCCTCCCTTTGTCTGTTTTGCACACACGCAACTGTTGTGTTTGTGTCTGTGTGTATGCTGTTTGTGGAGTTACCTTCCAATGACTTTATTGTGTGGGGGTGTATGGGTGTGTGGGTGTTACTGTCAGCATGTCACGAATGTCCTGTGAGTTCATATCTGTGCGGCTCTGAGTATTGGTATATTATTGTGTGAGTGTGGATTGCGTCTCTGCCTGACTGCGCTCATGTTTAAGCAGGTGAGTGGTTTGTTGAGCTGTCTGACAGTGTGTCAAGATCTTTCTGTGCCCAGAGCCGGATCACTTTGTTCCTCTCTGTACATGTGTCTCTTTTTGTTTCTGACTGTCTCTCTTTGTCTTTTACTAATTGTAGTTGTGCCTCAGTAAATGCATTTGAATGTACTTGTGTGTGCGTGTGTAACAGACGTTTCTGTCAGATTTAACATGTTTTTGTGTAAAGCCACTCACTCTGAGTTCATTTCTACATGAGCGTGAGAGTGTGGCTCCGATTGGTTTGGTGTCTGTGCAGAGATGCGTTGCTCTTTCATAGCATGATTTGTGTGTGTGTGTGCGCACGCGATGTGTGTGCATTCTGTCTGTGCATGGGTATCCTCATATTTGTCTCGATATCTCTGTTTCTCTCTCTCTGCGTGCATGTGTGCGTAGTGGGGGGCGGTGTGTGGGTGTGTGTCGGTGTATGTCAGTGTGGATGTCTTGTTGTGCCCCTCTGGGTGTGGTAATGAATCTGACTGATCATGAAACTCCTCTCCTGCAGAAGGACAAATAAATCTTACAGCAGGTAACTGCAGATTGCTCGCAATCGCATATTTCTGACAAACTGGGAAATATCTAAATATCAAATTCGTATGGCCTGCAGCCTGAAAGTTGAAGTGTTACATCATCTAAAACTGGCTAACCGGTGGAAGGCAGAGAGTGGTGGTAGATGGTAAATATTCAGCCTGGAGCCCAGTTACAAGTGGAATTCCGCAGGGATCAGTTCTGGGTCCTCTGCTGTTTGTAATTTTTATTAATGACTTAGATGAGGGAGTCGAAGGGTGGGTCAGTAAATTTGCAGATGATACGAAGATAGGTGGAGTTGTGGACAGTGAGTAGGGCTGTTGTCGGCTGCAGTTCGACTTAGATATGATGCAGAGCTGGGCTGAGTAGTGGCAGATGGGGTTCAACCCTGCCAAGTGTGAGGTTGTCCATTTTGGAAGAACAAATAAGAATGCGGAATACAGGGTTAATGGTAGGGTTCTTAGTCAGGTGGAGGAACAGAGGGATCTTGGGGTCTATGTACATAGATCTTTGAAGGTTGCCACTCAGGTGGATAGAGTTTGTAAGAAGGCCTATGGAGTATTATCGTTCATTAGCAGAGGGATTGAATTCAAGAGTCGTGAAGTGATGTTGCAGCTGTACAGGACTTTGGTTAGGCCACAGTTGGAGTACTGTGTGCAGTTCTGGTCGCCTCACTTTAGGAAAGATGTGGAAGCTTTGGAGAGGGTGCAGAGAAGATTTACCAGGATGTTGCCTGGAATGGAGAGTAGGTCGTACGAGGATAGGTTGAGAGTTCTCGGCCTTTTCTCGTTGGAACGGCGAAGGATGAGGGGTGACTTGATAGAGGTTTATAAGATGATCAGAGGAATAGATAGAGTAGACAGTCAGCAACTTTTTCCCCCGGTACAACAGAGTGTTACAAGGGGACATAAATTTAAGGTAAAGGGTGGAAGGTATAGGGGAGATGTCGGGGGGGGTTCTTTACCCAGAGAGTGGTGGGGGCATGGAATGCGCTGCCCGTGGGAGTGGTAGAGTCAGAATCATTGGCGACCTTTAAGCGGCATTTGGATAGGTACATGGATGGGTGCTTAATCTAGGATAGAAGTTCGGCACAACATCGTGGGCCGAAGGGCCTGTTCTGTGCTGTTTTGTTCTATGTTCTATGTTCTATGTTCTATGTTCTAAAAGACCGAAGCCTAATGAACGAGTTAAGACAGGGGAATAATTCATGAAAAGCAGGAGTACACTTCTTAATCTCTGTTTGAACCAAGAATGCAATATAGAATTTTCATTTTCATGTTGGAACTCTGTGTATCAATATATAAATATTGTTATATATTGGATCAATAGACTATATAATGTAAGAGTTCGGCCATTTGAAACAAGAATGCAATATCGATATATGTTTTTCATGCTGGAGTTGTTTGTGTTCACATATAAATATTGCTCTATATTGTATCAATATGACTTACAATGTAACAGCAGCATTCGGCCATTCAGCCCATCAAGTCAGTTGTTCATTTGATCATGACTGTTTTTCAATTCTATTCTCCTGCCCTACTCCCCAAAACATTTGAACACCTTACCAGTCAGAAACGCATGTAAATTTGTTTTAAGTACATTTGTTCTGGACCAGGCCACACCCTCTCAATACATTTTAAGATTGTAGCCCAGACACGAACCATTCTACTTGTTTCAGAGCAGGTGTACAGTCGATATTCCAGGAGTGATGTCGCTTGTCAAAACCTCTCGTTTTTAAATAAAACAGAATTTATTTTCAGAGTACTGAATGAAACACAAACAAAACAAAATACCAGAATTCAATTGAATTTAACTTATTCAAAAATGCAACAGACTTTGACAACTTAAGGAATGTTCCAAATTCCTGCAACAATCCTCATAAACACACTTTGGCAAAACAGGAAAAATCAAACACAGGGTCTTACATAAGAAAGGTCAGAGAGATATGCAGCTTTGAACAACATCTTCCATGTACATGTTCCTTTTATCAGCAGTGTAAAAACACTGACTGCTTTCGAACACCAAGCCAAAGTAGACCAAAACCGAGAAAGGCTGATCTGGCAAATCTGCCGACACCCCTTTCATTGTTTTTTTTTTACATTTGAAAGCCTTTTGTCTGAGGCAACATCACTAATCATCTGCGTTCACGACAATGTTAAAAACAAAAGACAGCACAACCTTGTAAAAAAAATCAGCATCACTACTCCTCCTCCCGGACAAAAATATGAAATAACAAATATCCAATGATGGCTTCATTTTAAAATCATTTTATGTGAAACTGTCAGTGAACTTCAACACATATGTACATTAAACTGCCAATAACGATGCAAACATCACTACTATTTCTATTTCAGTCTGTTTTACTCCATCCACTGAATGCGTCTGTTTCTTATTCAAGCCTTGACAATGCGTCAGCAACCATGTTTGCGCATTCTGGCACATACACAACTTTCAAATTGAATGCCTATGAGAAGGAGCTCGAACCAAAATGTCTGGAATTTTTGTCCTTACATTTCTCGACAAACTTCAAAGGGTCGTGATCAATTTATATGTTTTAACTGAGACACGTTACTGGTAACATAAAGGTTGAAATGTTTCAAAGCCAACAACAAGCACGAAGTCTCTTTCTCCATTGTCGAACATTTCTGCTGATGCATTTTCAATCTGCTGCTGAAATACCTGATCAGTCTTTCTACCTTCTCGTTTTCTTCCTGGAAGGTCACAGTATGAACATTAAGATCACTCGCCACGTTGTGTAATTAGTCATGGAGTGAAACCCGTCCAAACAATCAAATATCGCAACGCCATCTCGTCCCACCTGCCCGCACCGGACCCGTATCTCTCCATACCCTGACTCTTCATATACCCATCCAAATGCTTCGTGAATGTTGCAATTGTACCAGCCTGAAACACTTCCTCCGGCAGCTCATTCCATGCATGTATCACCCATTTCGTAAAACCTTGCCTCTTAGATCTTTTTTTATCTTTCCGCTCTCACCCTCAACCTATACCCTTTAGTTCTATACTCGCTGATCCCAGGGAAAAGACTTGGTGTATATATCCTATCCCTGCCCCTAATGATTTCTTTTAACTCTCAGTAAGGTAACCCCTCAACGTCTGACGCTCCAGGGAAAACAGCCCTAGCCTGTTCAGCTTCTCCCTACAGTTCAAATCCTCCAACCCTGGCAACATCCTTGTTGAACCTAACTGAACACATTCATGTTTCACAGCATCTTTCCGATAGGAAGGAGACCACAATTGCACACAATATTCCAACAACGGCCGAACCAATGTCCTGTACAGCCGCAACATGACATCTTAACTCCCGTGCGCAATATTCTGGCCAATAAAAGAAAGCACACCAAAAACAATCCACCCCCACCACCCTCTGTCTTCAAATTTGAGCCGGTTCGATATCCAAATGGCTAGTTCACCCTGTATTCAGTGAGATCTTACATTGCTAACCACTCTCCCATGGGGAATCTTGTCAAACGCATTACAGAAGACCGTTTAGATCACATCTGCCAATCTGCCCTCACCAATCCTCTTTGTTACATCTTCAAAAAGCTCAATCAAATTTGGGAGACATGGTTTCCGACGCACAAAGCAATGCTGACTATCCCTAATCAGGCCTCTCCTTTCCAAAAGCATGAAGATCCTGTCCCTCAGGATGCCCTCCAACAACTTGCCCACCACCGACTTCAGGCTCAATGGCCTATCGTTCCCTGGCTTGTCTTACCACGCTTCTTTAATGGTGGCACAACGTTAGCCAATCTCCAGTCTTCTGGAACCTCACCTGTGACTATTCATGATGCAAATATCTCAGCAAGATGCCCAGCAATCACTTCACTAGTTTGCCACAGATTTCTGGGCTTCACCTGATCAGGACCTGGGTATTTCTCCACCTTTTTGCGTTTCAACACATCCAGCATATTATCCTCTGTAATGTGGACACTTTGAAAGGAGTCACCATCTATTTCCCTACATTCTATATCATCCATCTATTTTTTCACAGTAAATACTCATGCAAAATACTCGTTTATTATCTTCCCCATTTTCTACAGCTCCACGGAAAGGCTGCACTGCTGATCTTTGAGGGAACCAATTCTCCCCCTAGTTACCCTTTATACTTAATGCATTTGTATAAACTCTGTATTCTCCTTAATTCTATTTGCCACAGCTATTTCATGTCCCATTTTTGCCCTCCTGATTTCCCTCTTAAGTAAACTCCTCCTACCTTTATACTCTTCTAAGGATTCACTCGATCTATATTGTCGATACCTTACTTATACTTTTTACTTTTTGTGAACCAAAATCAATTTCTTTCGTCATTCAGCATTCCCTGTAACTACCTGCCTTTCCTTTCACCCTAAAAGGAATATATTTTCTCTGGATTCTCGTGATCGCATTCCCGAAGGCTTCCCATTTTCCAGCTGTCCCTTTACCTGCGAACATCTGCCCCCAATCAGCTTTTGAAAATTTTGATTGATCCTATCAGTACTGTCCATTCTCCATTTTAGAAATTCAACTTTTAGACCTGGCCGATCTTTTTTCATCACCATTTTAAATCTAATACAATTGTGGCAGCTGGCCCCAAAGTGCTCCCCCACTGACACCTCAGTCACCTGCCCTGCCTTATTTCCCAAGTGGAGGTCAAGTTTTGCATCTTCACTAGTAGGTGCATCCACAAACTGAATCAGACGATTTTCATTTACACACGAAACAAATTCCTCTCCGTCTACACCTTAACAGTATGGCCTTCCCAGTCTATGTTTAGAAAGTTAAAATTCCCTACCATAGCCACCCTATTATTCTTAAAATAGCTAAAATCTTCTTCCAAGTTTGTTTCTCAATTTCCCTCTCACTAGTCTATAATACAATCGCAATAAGGTGATCATCCCTTTCTTGATTCACAGTTCTACCCAAATAACTTCCCTGGATGTATTTCCAGGAATATCCTCCCTCAGTGCAGATGCAATGCTATCCCCAATCAAAAACGCCGCTCCCCTCCTCTCTTGAATCCCTTTCTTTTCTTCCTCGAGCATTTTTAATCTGAAACATAATGCTGCCAGGCGTGCCCACCCCTGAACCATGTTTTTGTAATTGCTATGATATCCCAGTCCCATGTTCCTAAATTGTTGCATGGCTAATACTGTGACAAAGGTGAGCACAACATTCAGGCTGGCAAATGACTTCTGTCGGTTGGCTGTACATTAAAATTTCTTATACTTCTTCTGTAATTCAGAGAGTGGAGCATACATATTACTAACATTTGGTACGATTTTCCATATATCAGCCAATACGACAATAATAACTCCTTCACATCATTTCCGTTTTCTTTGGAAGGTAACTCAATAATTTAACCCATTATTTGACAACTTCTTCATTGTCCAATTGAATATGTGGAATGCACTATTCAGAATTCCTCTGAACTTGTTTCTTCACTCTGTGTTATTTTCAATATCACAGTCTCCATTGGCTTTCCTCCAATTGTCTTTTCTTATAATTCGGCGCTAAAACATTCTGCTAATTAAACAAGAGACGCAGAAAAGCTTAGATTGTCTCGTAATCTTTTAAAGTATGAGTGACAGAGTAGTAGGCAAATTCTACTATTTACCAAAAAAAAACTTAAAGTCTAAAAGTCAATATGAAACAACTATTTACAACCCTGAGCCTCGTCTCTCTTAAACATTGTTTATCTACCTCCCACTCTATAAAAATGTACTGATCGAAAAAAGCCTGTATTAAGTTTAAATCAACTTACATTTCAAAAGCACACAGTGGCTGTCCTCTCCGCCATCAATTTTTCTCCGTTTGTAGACCTCCATTGGTTGTCTTCAGTCTTATGTAACAAAGAAGTTTCACATTAAAAATGTGCATTTTACAGAGAAAGTGGTGAATAGCAGTCTTTCAGGTGCAGTTGGCGTTCTTTCTGACCAACGGTACAAACTTCCTTTTTTCGTGCCCCAAACATCAGATCGTCTCATTGGTTCAATGATATCAAACAAGTAAATTTTAAATTGGGGTTTCGTATCCTAAGGCATAAATTAAACTCATTGATTAAATTCAGATGTTGATCAAAAGAACTGAGTTATCCAGTTTTTGGTCAACGTTACATATTTTCCATTTTCCATTACATAATGAGACTGCAAGTCAGTGACATGACAGTTGCCTGCAAACTTGCACTGTCAAAATTGTTTTCACTGGCTCTTAACGATACAGGAATCACCTTCATCTTTTTTACTCTATTCACATGACGCACTTTGTGAAAGACTCTCTGTGGAGTTCTGATCAAATAGTTCACCTCACTCATAATCCTTTCGCCTTGGTAAGGTGCACTAAATGTTGCTTTAAAAGGTTAATCCATCACTAAAAGTAACCCTACGCCTTATCGTCGACACCAAAATTGTGGGTTTTTGATTGTTCATACGTTTCTCGTTTTATTGAATGTTGTGATCATTTTAAATGCTGTCGAGCCAACTCCCCGATGCTACTTAATCATTCCTGAAAATCTGACACATAGTCCAAATATGTGGTCTCTGAATTCTGAATTATCAACTTCTGCTTAATCAATTTCAATGGTCCTCTCAATTTTTATCCACAAACTGATTCAAATTGAGTGCATTTGATCGAGTCATTTGGTGCTTCTCAGATCACAAAAGGTAGAAATCTCGGTCATCGCATTAGTCTTGACGATAAAACCTCAGCATTGTCTTTAATATCTGACGCCAATTTTCGTATTCTTTTTGCGATTCTGGATGGTATGCAGTGGATTTGAATTCTTTTATTACTAAACTGTCCATACTTCCTTGAATAATTTTCATGTAAATTTTGTCACTTGTTCTGATTTTATTTCTGTGCATAATCCATATCTTGTGAAAAAATTGAGTAACTCCTGTTTTGTACAAGGCAGAACTCTTAGAACACTTCAAGAAGTTTGCCAGACCAGAACTTTGCTCGCTGTTTTAAGCAACTTTAAAGTCAGTATTCCAGGACAGAATCAGTTCGTCAAACCACTTAGTTTTCAGTAAAATCAAATTTCCTGACAAGATTCCTGAATGAAGCGCAAAGAATGTAAAATAGATTACGAAATAACCTGTCCTCCCTGAAAACCCAACAGACGATCCGAACTTAATAATGCTGTGACAGATCCTTGCAACAATTCACATAAATATCTCTTGGCACAAAAGGGAAAATGAAACAAAGTCTGATTGCATCAAAATGAGAGAGAGAGAATACCAGCCAGTACCTGCTTCTATGTGTCCAGCAGCCTTTCTATATAGGACGGATAAAAAAACACAAACCAGACAAACAGTGATATGGGAGAATTGGCCACAACTGTTAAGTTTAACTTGAAAGGCTTCTACCTGAGGCAATATCTGTTAGGTGTTATCAAACTGGTTTAAAACCTTTCACCCTCGAGTTCTTCAGAGTCGGGATGTTGTTTGCGGCCTCTCTGAAGAAAAATCAAGGACTCCATAACCTTGTTAAAGGAACAGCTTCGTCACACCTCCCCATTTAAAAAATAGTGAACGATCAATGTCCAAGGATGCCTTCATTTAAAACGTGTTAAAAATTGTTGGTCCTGCAAAACACTAATTTTCATTGCATTGAATATAAATGTACAAACATGCACAACTATACATCGTTTCAATCTGTAGTATTCCTGCCACCAAATGCTGCCGTTTCACATTCGCGTCTCCACAATGAATCAGCAATCATGTTTTTGCTTTCTGCCACGCGCACATTTTTCAAATTAAATTGCAATGACAACAAACTCCATCAAAACAGACTGTTTTGTTTTGTCCTTAAGTGTCTCCAAAAACCTCAATGGGTTATGATCAGTTTCGATGATTATCTCAGATATGTTGCTGATAACATCAACACTGATATGCTGTGCTTTCACCATCTCGCTCAAAGACTCCTTCTCAACTGTCGAATATTTTTGCTGATGAAATTTGAACTTCCTTCGAGAAATACCCGATAAGATTCTGTACCTTCTCATCATCTTCTTGCAAGAGCACCACACCGACACTTGCATCAATAGAGAACTTGAATGGCTTTGCATAATTAGATTTGGATATTATCAGGGGAGAAGTTAATACTTTCAGGCTGTTAAGCACTTTGTGATAGTCTGCTGTCAACAAAACCGTCTTGCCTTTCCTTCGCAATTCAGTGAGTGGAGTAGCCACACTGCGAAAATCTGGGACAGATTTTCGATCAATTTCACGCAATCCCATGAACCGTAGTACTGCTCTTTTGTCAACGGTATGGGAATGTGTCCGTGTCGAATAACATGGCACAGGAAGGTAACTTAGGCTTTGGCAAATGCCCTTACCATAAGGTTTATCAACAAACATGCCTTCCGAAGTCGGTCAAACAAGTATGATAAATGTTGCATATGTTCCTTCCATCTGTGACGAAAAATCACCAGGTCATTAATATAAATGACATAGTTGGATAACCTGGCAACCTTATTCGTGTCTGAAATGTGGCTGGCGCGTTTTTTCTTACCAAATTGCATGACTTAAAATGAATAAAATCCAGTCAGCGTTAGAAAAGCCGAACTGCCTTTGCACTTTCTGACAAAGGCACCTACCAGTATCATTTGAGCAAGGCCAACTTAAAAATACAGGTTGCTTGACCCAACTTCTCAACACAGTCTTCCAAACGTAGAATCAGATATGCATCAGTCTTTGTAAATGCATTCAATTTGCGATAGTCCACACATGACCATTGAGTGCCATCTGGTTTTGGCACCATTACTATGGGTTAGTTCCAGCAACTGTGACTGACATCGAATTGTTATCTCAGAACATGCATCCAAACTCCGTTTGGACTTATGCCAACTTGAGAGGGTAATGCCAATAATGATGTTGTTTTATTGGAACAGCATCTCCGATTTCAACATCGTTCACAATTAGGTCAAAGCTTTCCAGATTATTTAGACTTGGCTCCCCATGTAATATTAACAACTCTTTTAGGTCTTTTCGATTTTCTTCTGAAAGTTAACTCAATAAAATTCCCCATTCTCAAATTTAATTTGAGTAATGAGAAGTTCACATTCATATGAATTTGATTCTTCGCTCTCTGTTGTTATCAACAATGCATTCTCCTCGTGCTGTCCTTCCCTGCCAAAATACCTTCAAAGCAGATGCACATGGCACACTCTGTGAGACTTCTTTCTGTCTGGAGTCCCTATCATATTTCACCTCACTCAATTTCATTTCAATTTGAAAAGGCCACCAAACCTTACTTTTAAAGATTCAAGTCTCACTTGAAGTGACACTAATACCATATTGCCGATATTGAAATTTGATTTTTATTTATTTATTGCCTGCTTCGTGTTTCATTGCATGCTGTGATATCTTTAAATGTTGTGTAGCCAAGTTCCAATCTCTCTTTTACCGTGCCTTAAAATGTGACACAAAGTGAAGTATGTGGTCTCTTACTTTTGACTTACTAATTTCTCAATCGTTTTTAACTGTCCTCTCACTTCAGACACAAAACCGAATTGAATTATACTGAATTTGGTTGATTCATTTAGTACGACTCTGATCTCAAACAGCACAATATTCCCTTGTTCCAATCATCTGCATAATCTTGACTATGTGACCTCAACATGGTCTTTCTGTCTGATGCCACCGTTCTGGAGCTCACTGCGATTCTGAATGGTATGCAACATATTTGAATTCCTATATACCACTGCTTCTATGATATCCTTGAATAATTTTGATGCGAGCTTTGACCCTTGGTCTGGCTATATCTCTCTCAGTCGTCCATATCTCGTTAAACATTTGATTATCTCCTCTATAATCCTTTTAGCTGTGATATTACAGAATGGAACAGTCTTGGAATTCTAGTGGATAGAGACACTAGAGATGACAACGACGGCTTCCAACATTTAGTATGATGCAGGAGACCTACACAATCAATTAATATTCTTCTAAAAGGTTACTCAAATGCAGGAAAATGCATTAAAGGTGCAGGTTTTATCACCGCTTGTGGTTTTCAAATTACTCGACAGGTGTGACATGTCTGGCAAAACTCAACGACATCCTTGTACAGTCCTGGTTCGTAACATGTTTTGGATTTTAGCTTGTATATTCCTCACTCTGAAATGACTTCCAAATGGTTGTTCATTCGTCATTCGGAACACTTCCTTTCTATTCCCCACTGGCATTACTAGTTGATGAATTTCTGCCCATTTTGCATCTGCCAGAATATTTGATTGTCAATGTTTCCTCATTAAGCCATCATTTAAGGATGATAACATTCAAGGATACATTCAGATTCCTTCTCTGTGTCTGCCGTTTTATACAATTGCTTTAACGTTTCATCTTTCTGCTGTAACTCAATTAATTTATCTGAGTTAAAGATGCCTGCATTGAAATCTGTCTGCACCGGGTTTATCTCAGCATTCTGATGGAACATAATCTCTGCTACTTCCATTCCAACTTTCTTACTGGTAATCTTTGATCTCTTCTGTTTCACCTGATGACTTTGTGACCTCGTTATCACATAGGCAGGAAAAGGTCCAGGATATTTGACCTCCAATAGTTAAATTGCCTGAGTAACCACTGACGTTTTGACCATACTAGAAAGCACTCCTACCGGTAAAGGAACTATATCATTAGAAAGGACAAATTATATTCCTGGAGCTGCGAGTTTATCCACTTTTCCAACCACAAATTCTTCACTCTTCGTCTGACACTCTAACGTCATTTTACACACATTGAAATCGTTCTGCCTAAAACAGTATGTGTCGGCTGTTACCAAACTGGCAATAAAACCCTTCAGTCTTCATTTTTCCAGAGTCTGTGTCGTTTATGACCTCACTGAAGAAGAAAGCAAGGACTGCATAACCCTGTTTAAGGAGTAGCTTCGTCACACTCCACAGGGAAATAAAGCTGCAGGTTTTACTAGACATTTCTCATGTCTGGCAAAATACAACGACATCCTTGTGCAATCCAGTCCTGTAAAACTGTTTCTGTCTATTTGCTTGAGGTGATTTCTACCCGTAAATGTCCCCTTCTGGTCGTTAACGCAGTACACCCATTTCTGTAATCCACTCTCAATACGACTTAAGGAACATGTGTCCATTTCTTATCTGCTTGGATACGTGATGTTCTCCCTCTCCTCATAGAAATATCATTTTTTAAGATCGTCGTACACCAGGACGCATAGAACATACAGAACATAGAATATTGCAGCGCAGTACAGGCCCTTCGCCCTCGATTTTGCGCCGACCTGTCATACCAATCTGAAGCTAATCTTACATACACCATTCAATGTACATCGATTTAGATTTAAATACATTTAGATTTTTCTTCCATTGGCTTTTTGATATAGTTTCTCTGGGTTCTTATCATTCTGCTGTAATTCAGCTAATTTCTTTGAAAAGAGGATGTCTGCTTGGTCATTGAACTGCTCCTGTTTTGCGTCAACCAGTTGATCAAATCAGATCTCTGCTAATTTAATTTCAACTTTCATTCCCATACTCTGTCATCCCTCTTGTTTCAAGTAGTGACTTTGTGACCTCGTTACCACACAGTCTGGAGAAATTCCAGGATATGTGTCCTGCATTAGCTTCGTTTCCTGAGTTACTACTGGCTTTTCAAACACAGTTGACAGCAATCTCACCTGTGAATGAGCTATCGTATTAGTAAGGTCAAATAATATTGCTGGAGCTGACATTTTGTCCAATACTTCTACAACAACCTCTCCACTCTTAACTGGGCAATGCAACCACACTTGACATAATTGTCACTTTTAATCTTACCGTGAATGCCTGTTACTCACATATTTTCTATAATATTCGTTCAACGATACATTTCCTTATCTTTCATGGAGGATACTGTAACTCTTAAAATTTAAACCTCTTTACCTGCTGCACCTGGCTTAAGTGTGTTAACTTTATTTTTGGAGGTATATCTTTTAAGAAGATCCTGCATTTCCTCCTTAACCAAAATCCAAACATATTGTTCATTCTGGTGCAGATTTCTAGCATCCGATGATGTTCCACAAAATTCACTGACTTCTCCTATTGTCCTGCAACTGGCTTCCCAGTGCCTTTCGCAAACCATCAACAGTGTGATTTCATGTGCCCTACTTTATTTTGGAGATAACACCAGAGCTTATTAACTTCTCTTTCTCCTTCAAGGTTTTTACTTTTATCTTCTGCTATGTTATCTGCATGGTCTTCACCGAGATCTACTTTTTCCTTTCCACGTGAGGATTTCTCTTTTCCCCAATTTCTAATCCTACGGTTTGAAACAGATTTTGGAAGCCAAAGTTTGATTTATAAACCAGGTCATAATTATGATGCATTTCAACTATTAACTTTGCCATTTTAACTCTCTGTGCTTTCACATGATTTCTGATTACTTCAGCAAGTTAATTTATGAACTCGTCCGAAATAATCGTTTCTCTAAGAATGTCATCGATTTGTTTAGTTTTTAATTATCTCATCCGGCGTTTAAAATTGCTTGTCTTGGTCCTTTCATTTTCAATGCAGGTTTGACCAGGGCCCCTCCTTCGATTCCTGAATCGTTATCTGTAGGCTTCTGTCAAGAGCTCATATGCACCGAAAATGTCTTTATTTACCGCCTCACATACACCAATGTCATGGAAAGCACTTCCACATCATTCCATCAAATTTCGGCAAAGCATTCAAACAAAATTTCACCGGTTCTATAGTAACCATCTGTTGCACATCCTCACTCTCTTCCTGACAAAGCTTACCTTCAGCCTTCATCGTCCTCCATTAAGCCTGATTTCGATCTGTCAATTCATGAAGTTCCAACTCCCGCTCATCCTTCTTTTCTTCTCCCTCTATCTTTCTCTCTCTTGCTCTCTCTTCTTTCTCTCTTTCTCACTCCTTTTCTTTTTGTTCTGTAATATCGATTCGTTCTTTTAGTCTTTTCTCTTTTTTAAATCGTAATTACAACAGTGTCATTATTTTTGTCCTTTCATTTTCTTTTACTGTTAAATAAAGCAACTGATTTTTAGTTGAACTGTAGTAACCTCTAACGGGTCTGATGACATTTCCAGCAAATATAAGCGCTTAACTATTATTCTAATGATCTCTCCTTTCCTCATGGAAGGAGATAGGTACAATTTCAAATTACTGCTAATTCCAGCAGCTTTTCTGTGTTCAACTTCTCTAAATCTCCTTAAGGCAACTTCTTCCACTCCCATAAAACATTTCGTGATTGAATAAGCCATTGTTTTCCCACACACTATTTAATCCAGGCGAAACAAACACCCACAACTCGGTGCCTTTGTGTCCAGCAAATGCAACCCCAAATCATAATCAAATCATAAGCCAGCACGGATTTGTGAAGGGTAGGTCTTGCCTTACAAGTCTTATTGAATTCTTCGAGGAGGTGACCAAGCATGTGGATGAGGGTAGAGCAGTGGATGTAGTGTACATGGATTTTAGTAAGGCATTTGATAAGGTTCCCCATGGTAGGCTTATGCGGAAAGTCAGGAGGCATGGGATAGAGGGAAATTTGGCCAATTGGATAGAAAACTGCCTAACCGGTCGAAGTCAGAGAGTGGTAGTAGATGGTAAATATTCAGCATGGAGTCCAGTTACAAGTGGAGTTCCGCAGGGATCAGTTCTGGGTCCTCTGCTGTTTGTAATTTTTATTAATGACTTAGATGAGGGAGTCGAAGGGTGGGTCAGTAAATTTGCAGATGATACAAAGATAGGTGGAGTTGTGGACAGTGAGGAGGGCTGTTGTCGGCTGCAGAGGGACTTAGATATGATGCAGAGCTGGGCTGAGGAGTGGCAGATGGAGTTCAACCCTGCCAAGTGTGAAGTTGTCCATTTTGGAAGAACAAATAAGAATGCAAAATACAGGGTTAATGGTAGGGTTCTTGGTCAGGTGGAGGAACAGAGGGATCTTGGGGTCTATGTACATAGATCTTTGAAGGTTGCCACTCAGGTGGATAGAGTTTGTAAGAAGGCCTATGGAGTATTATCGTTCATTAGCAGAGGGATTGAATTCAAGAGTCGTGAGGTGATGTTGCAGCTGTACAGGACTTTGGTTAGGCCACATTTGGAGTACTGTGTGCAGTTCTGGTCGCCTCACTTTAGGAAAGATGTGGAAGCTTTGGAGAGGGTGCAGAGAAGATTTACCAGGATGTTGCCTGGAATGGAGAGTAGGTCATACGAGGGTAGGTTGAGAGTTCTCGGCCTTTTCTCGTTGGAACGGCGAAGGATGAGGGGTGACTTGATAGAGGTTTATAAGATGATCAGAGGAATAGATAGAGTAGACAGTCAGAAACTTTTTCCCCGGGTACAACAGAGTGTTACAAGGGGACATAAATTTAAGGTGAAGGGTGGAAGGTATAGGGGAGATGTCAGGGGTGGGTTCTTCACCCAGAGAGTGGTGGGGGCATGGAATGCGCTGCCCGTGGGAGTGGTAGAGTCAGATTCATTGGCGACCTTTAAGCGGCATTTGGATAGGTACATGGATGGGTGCTTAATCTAGGATAGAAGTTCGGCACAACATCGTGGGCCGAAGGGCCTGTTCTGTGCTGTATTGTTCTAAGTTCTATGTTCTATGTTCTATACAACAAATCCCTGAAGAACACCCAATCTTTTATGGATCACACAAGAGCCCCTCAAAATATTTAAAGAAGGCAGACCAGATCCTAACATTGCTACTTCTGATGTAGCTGGTTAAAACCGCTTAGTTATAAACAAATTAGAACTTATTCAGTGAGTCCCTCATTCTCATTCACTCGCCCTCTCAAATGTGTTCACACACATGGCCTCGCACACCACATTCAGTCATTCACATATACATATACTGTTACACACGTACAAGAGAGTGTTTAACGTTCCCAGCACCTGGATTACACCACTTTCAAACTCTATATAGAGTCATAGAGTCAGAGAGATCAACAACATGGAAACAGACCCTTCGATCCAACCGTCCATGCCGAGCAGATATCCCAAACCTATCTCGTCCCACCTTCCAGTACCTGGACGGTATCACTCCAAACCTTTCCTATTCATATACCCATCAAAATGCCTGTAAATCTTTCAAATGTATCAGTCTCCACCACATCCTCTGCCAGCTCATTCCATACACGTCCCACCCTCTGCGTGAAAATGATGCCCCTTCGGTCTCTTTTATATCTTTCCCCTCTCACCCTAAACCTATGCCCTCTAGCTCTGGACTCCCGGACCCGTGGGAAAAGACTTTGCATATTCATCCTATCCATGCCCCTCATAATTTTGTAAACTTCTGTAAGGTTACACCTCAGCCTCCGACCTTCTAGGGAAGACAGCCCCAGCCTGTTCAGCCTCTCCTGTAGCTCAGATCTTCCAACCCTCGCAAATTCATTGTAAATCTTTTCTGAACCTTTTCAACTTTCACAACGTGTTTCCGATGGGAAGGAGACCAGAATTGCACGCAATATTCCAACAGTGGTCTAACCAATGTCCTGTACAGCCGAAACATGACCTCCCAACTCCTGTAGTCAATACTATGACCAAGAAAGGAAAGCATACCAAACGCCGCCTTCACTATCCTATCACCCTGCAACTCCACTTTCAAGGAGCTAGGTCCTTCACTCCAAGGTCTCTTTGTTCACCAACACTCCCTTGGACATTACCATTAAGTGTATAAGTCCTGCTAAGATATGCTTTCCCAAAATGCAGCACCTTGAACTTATCTGAATTAAACTCCATCTTCCACTTTTCAGATCATTGACCCATCTGGTCCAGATCCTGTTGTATTCTGAGGTAACCCTCTTCGCTGACCACGACACCTCCAATTTTGGTGTCATCTGCGAACTTACTAACTGCACCTCCGATGCTCGCATACAAATCATTTATTTTAATGACAAAAAGTAGAGGACCCAGCAGCGATCGTTGTGGCACTCCACTGGTTAAAGGTCTCCAGTCTGAAAAACAGCCCTCCACCACCTGTCTTCTATCCATCAGCCAGTTCTGTATCTAAATGGCTGGTTCTCCCTGTATTCCATGCCATCTAAACTTGTTAATCAGGCTCCCATGGGAAAACTTATAGAACGCCATACTGAAGTCCATAAAGATTGCATCTACTGCGCTGCCCTCATCATTCTTCTTTTTTACTTCTTCAAAAAACTCAATCAATTTTGTGAGACATGATTTCCCACGCACAAAGCCATATTGACTTTCCTGAATCAGTCCTTGCCTTTCCAAATACATGTACATCCTGTCCCTCAGGATTCCCTGAACAACTTGCCCACCGCTGTTTTCGTGTAAATATTAAAATATCCCCCAGAACTTGGGATTGGAATAGGACCAAACACTCTCTCTTTCTGAGCCTGTCGGATTGATGACGGTTCTGTTCTCTGTATCTCTGTGAGTGACAATGTACCTACTGTGTGTGTGAAGGAACTGCCTGCGTTGCTCCTTGTATCTCCAGTAGAACATGGAACAAAGAGCAGGAGGGAAAGTCTCTGATAGGTTGGGGGGCAGAGAGACTTAGATGACACAGTGACAATAAGGACCACCAGGTGGAAAGACTGACTTGGGGCGAAATGGGAGAAGAGAAGAAACAGAAATAAGGGGCGTAAATGACATGATCATCACAAACCGTCGTCTGACAGCAATCAAAATGAGACTCTGGTACGAAAGTGAGATATTCTGTCAAATCACCATCGTTATCTGCAGAATCCACGTTTACTCTCAGATTCAGAATGAATTATGTCTGGTATCTCATCATTTACTCGCCTATGACTATTTACTCTCAGGTGTTAAACATCTTGCTTCTGTAAACGGACCTGGATTGAAGCAGCCTATTCATTGGTTTCAGAGAAATTCCGATTTAACCCCGATGCAGTGGGAAATACGTTCTCTGTGATGGGCCCTTGCCTTCAGGAGACTGTTCTCTTGGGCGATTTCTCAATTAAACAAAAATCACTTTGTTTGGCATTGATGTCTAAAATTTGTAGATGTGAAACCCCTTCCAAATACCCATTGGAAGGTTGCAGAGAGAGCTTATGGTGTATGGGCTGGAGGAGGTTACAGAGTGAGGGAGGGATGCAGGGGCTGGAGGAGTTTACAGACATAAGGAGTGTGTCGTGTGAGGTGCTGGGCCTGGAGGAATATACACAGATAGCGAAGGTTGCAGTCACTGGAGGAGGTTAGACAGACAGGAAGAGGTTTAGGGACTGGAGGATGTTACAGAGGTAGAGAGTGATGTAGCGACTGGAGGAGTTGACAGAGAAAGTGAGTGGAGCAGAGGCTGGAGGTGATTGCAGAGATAGGCAGGGCTGTATGGATTGGAGGATGTTAAAGAGATAGAGAGTGTTGCATGAGTTGGAAAATGGTATAGACATCGGGATGAGTCTATGGACTGGTCGAGGTCATTGAGATAAAGAGTGGTGTCGGGTCTGAAGTGATTTTCAGAGATGTGGATGGGCTTAAGAGCTGCAGGAGGTTGCAGAGATAGGAAGGCGTGTGGTGCTGGATGAAGTTTTCAGAGAAAGTGAAATTTGGTAACTGAAGTGACGTTGTTCGCTGTTAACCTGAAATGCTCGCTCTGAGTTCTCTCCAGAGATACTGCCCGACCGGCTGAGCTTATCCAGAAATTTCTGTTTTGTTATTCCAGACTGTGTCTGTCCGCGCTGGGATACTATGCCAAAGCAGCACAATGTGAGATGGGGATTCCTCAATCACGGGAACCTGTGGCTAAACCTCTGGCCTCTCAAATAAATGCACAACACAATTATTTAGTTCTGCTGCTTGGCATGTTTTAATGGACATTTTGTTTTTAATTATTTACAACATATTAGTATGAAAAAGTAATTGAAACGCTGTCTCGAAACGATGCGTGTTATTGTTGTCCCTTGTTCACGTCTCCCTGAAATCTTCTCAGTGTCCCTTGCATGGAAAGAACCATTTAATGTGCGATCAGGTTGGAGATGCCAGCACTATCCTCGGTCTGTTACCGTTGCAACAAGCTGCTTCAGGAATACAAATCTGAATTGAAATGAGAATATTTTGGATTGATTGAATATTTTTTGTATTTAAGTGATTGATTCATTTGGGTAAAGAGATATTTGAGCATGTTCTCCAGCTGCTGTATAATTTTGTCTGTGTCGCAACAGAAAGTGTGCTGTTTGTACAGCAACGAAGAAGCTTCAGCATGAAGACGAATTCCAACAAAATCTCATACAGATAAATAGGCCGAACCCAGAAATGTAACATTTGCTTCCACATAGAACATAACCATAGACACTGACCCTGCCAAGATGAAATTAGTTAACATCTATCCCTCAGATCAACGACTGCTCGCTGAGATGTTGTATTCATCAACTACCTTGCATGACATAATAATAAGGTCCAGGGCAGTGTTGCAGAACAAAGTGACTTTAGAATGCAGGTTCATAGTTCCTTGATGGTTGGAGTCGGAGATAAATGGGAGAGTGAAGTTGTCATTTGGCATGCTTTCCTTTGTCAGTCAGAGCATGGAGTATAGGAGTTGAAAGGTCATGTTGCGGCTGGATAGGACATTATTTGGAGGTACCAGGTTTGGACTGGGGTGCAAAAGTAAAAATAAAACACTCAGCACCAGGTTATACTCCAACAGGTTTACTTGGAAGTACTAGCTTTCCGAGCGCTGCTTCCTCATCAGGCCGTTGTATAGTATAGAATCCTTAGAACGTAAGGCTTTAACTGCTGTATATTTTGATCTAAAACTCCACAATTACTTGATGATGGAGCAGCGCTCCTAAAGCTAGTGCTTCCAGAAAAAATCGTTGAACCATAACCTGGCACTGGACAGAGATTATGACACTTTTGCGATGTTGTGGGCAATGCTGGTCTCTGTCCACTTGGAAAAATGCTGTGAAAAATGAAAGTACTTGGAAAACATTTACAACGATGCTGTCAAGGTTGGAGGGTTTAAGCTACAGAGAGAAGCTGAATCAAATGGGACTATTTTTCCTGGAATGTCAGAGGTTGAGGGGTGACCCTACAGAGGAGCATTGATAGGGTAAATAGACAAGGTCGTATCCCCGGGGTGAGTGAGAACAGAACTCGAGTGCATATTGTGATGCTGAGGGGCGAAGATTTAAACGGGATGCAAGGGGCAACGTTTTCACGAAAAGGGTGTTGAGTTGATGGAATGACCTGCCAGAGGAAGTAGTGTAGGCCGGTACAATTTCAGCATTTAAACTGAATCTGCTTGAGTATCTGAAGAGGAAGGATTTGAGTGATATGGGTCAAGTGCTGGCAAATGGGCCGAGATTAGTTTCGGAATCTGGTCAGCATTGACGAGTTGGATGTAAGGGACTGTTTCCATGCTGGACACTTATATGACCCTGTCACTTTGTGATACCCGACAGCAAGGTCACATATTCAGAGGATTTGATGATTTCTCAAAAAAAAAAATGATTGTAGAGTGAATGGGGAGACAATGGAGGCTGACACTGCATCGCTCTCAACACAAGAGACACAGGCAAAGAGACAGAATTGGAGATTTTTGTTCAATCACTTATAATTCATTCAAATTGTGTCCCATTGAAGGCAGAGCTATTCACACACTCGCATTGACATACACACACACACAGATAGAAATAAATGTTCAGAGATCGGCTGACAGACATTCTGAACATTCTGCAATTCCCCACACTCCTGGCTTAATTCTTGCATTTCCACCTTTCGTCATTCTGATGCAAATACATTAGCTGGAACAGTTCATTCTTTTTGTTTGGTCCTTTTCCCTCTGAAGTATATTCAGCTTAATATGGTCGTTAACATATAGTGTTCACTGAGAGATTTATGAGATTGCCAGTCAGCGAAACATCTATGTAACCAGCATACAAACTGTGTATCCTCTACCTAGCAAATAAGATAAACGGGGAATACATGTTCAACGGTGATTGTTGACACCTTCATATCTTGAGCAGTTTACTGCTGTGGGAAATTCGAACCAGTTTGAGGAAAAGAGATGTTGAATTATAACTACATGAACATACACTCAGAGATGTGCTATGGAAACAAACCTTCAATCAAACTTATCCACGCTAATCAGATATCCTGAACTAGTCTAAGCCCATTTGCCAGCATTTGATCCCAAACCCTCTAAAGCCTTGGTACTCATATACACATCGAAATACTTATTAATCATTATAGTTATACCTTCTTCGACCACTTTCTCAGGCAGCTCATTCCAAAAACATCTTCTGCTTCAAACTGCTGCCCCTTCAGTAACTTTTTTTTTGTCTTTCCTCCCTCACTTTAAACTTATGTCCTCTTGATTTTGACTCCCCACCCCAGGAAAAGACCTTGTCTCTTCACTACACCCATGACCCTCATGTTTTTCTAGACCTCTATAAGGGTACACAGCAGCTTCTGACAATCCAGGGGAAAAAAGCCCCACCCAATTCAGCCTCTCCTTCCAGCTCAATCTCTCCAAACTTGGCAACATACTTAAAAATCATGTTTTTTACCTTATAATTTTTCAGAACTTCCTTCCTATAGCATGGAGAACAGAACTGCTTGCTGTAATCCAAAAGTGGCTTTACCAATGTCCTGTACAGCTGTAACATAATCTCCCAAACTGTATACGTTATGCACTGACCAATAAAATAAATCATACCAAACACCTTCTTTGCTAACCTCTTTTTCTGCGAGTCCACTTTCAAGAAACTATGCAATTGCAACCGAATGTATGTTTGGTCAGTAACGCTCCCCATGAGCGTACAATTAATTGTATAATTCATGTGCTGAATTGCCTTTCCAAAGTGCAGCAGTTCACAATCATCTAAATTAAGCCCCATCTGTCACGTCTGGCTCCATTGGCCCACCTGATCAAGATCCACTTGTGCTCTGAGCGCGCCTTCTTCGCTGTCGACTATACCTTGAATTAAAGTGTATTTCTCAGCTCCTTATCAAATTCATAATTCTGTTGAAAAATGTGTTTGATAGCTGTAATTTATTCAGCCCAACTTCATTTTCTAAAACTCTTACTATTAACCAGTTTTTCGTGTGCATAATGTACACTTGTTCAGCTAACATTGTATACACAGAAACAAAGTTAACGTTTCCAGTCCATCAACTGAATTATTTTCATTACAGGATATTTCACGGTGTGCTTCAACTGGTCTCTGAAATTTCTCTTTTTCACCACAGAAATGAATGCGTTTGTGCAGCAATTTAAGTCCCGCAGCATATATCCAACTTGTTGAAAGAGAGAAGCAGCACCAGTATTCAAGGAATAAGCAACATTAAAAAAACTTAAGACAAAAACCAACCAGAGAAGTATGAAGCTGGCACATATGGCAAAGAGTAAAACCAAGGAATTTTGTCTGCTCTCCATATCTGGATCATTGTCTATTTTCCGCTGACCTCTCAGTCCCTTATGCACCTCAATAGCATTGAAGATGTGTCTGACAGTCAGAACATTAATAAAGAGAATAAAAGTGAATGGGAGAAATGGTGTCAAAAATTGTTCAAAATATTGAAAACTTTTCCACCGAGGGTCATTACAATAACTGGACGTGGTATAACAGTACTATGGAACGTTGTTGCTGATAGTTCCAGATTTAAATCGAAAGTAGTGGGAATGCTTTTTAAAGCAAAGAAAACGCAGATTGGTGCGAAGCTCTCGTCGACGTTTTCTCTGTGCAATACTCAGTTTTCATCTGATGAACACAAATGGCGACAAATCGATCAAAAGAAAAGGCAACAGCGAACCACACAAAACAATCAATAGCCAAACAGCTCAGGGCATAGATAAGACTACAAACAGAGTAATGTCCAGGAAACTTTGTACAGTATAATAACGTGAAAATTTGAATAATACGGCATAAAAAAACAATGAACAGTAGATCAGACGCTGCCATCGTCACCAGATAACGAGTGGTGCATTTAGAAAGACACACCTACCCAAGCCAGGAATGCAACTAGCACGAGAGTAACTGTAAGATAATCTTTTTAAAAAAATGTTGCTGATCAAACATTATCTGTGGCTGAAGCCAGACTGTTAGCAATAACAGAAAGAAAATCGTTGTTCCATTTCACCTTACCTTTAACATTTCTGAACCGCACCAGCAAACACTCTCTCAATTAATATTTTTGCAGGTTTTAAGATATGAAGGGAAGAATATGTGTAGCAGATTGCTGACAGAAATATGATATTTTCCTCAACATTGTTTTGCGCTCGGCAGTAGTTGATTTCATCTGCTTTATAAGTTATTCAGACTGAGTGGAGCTTGCAATAAGACCACAACATCCCCACAATGACAACTGGGATGAGCAAAACGAAGAAGGGGAGACATCTTACACGGACATTGATTATAAAATTTCTGTATGCGTTTTCAGGGTTTCCATAGCTCTGATTGCATCCAGAGCTGCAAGGTCACGCTGTATGAACCTTTTTCAAAGGGTACTGAATCACTCCACTGTGTGCAAACATTGATATCTGCCACAATATCAATGAACAAATGATCGGCATTGAATCCCTCCCTCGTTTACATTATTGAACATAGTGACAATCCGATCAATTAAGGTATTTCGCAGTGAATCCAACCACCATGGATACTAATCAAAATCAGATGAATGGCAAAACTTGGCACCTGTCCAGATTGTATACCACAGACTTCACCCAAATTATATCTGTACCTATGCAGCATTCGTCACTTCAAATTTCCGTTTTCGTAATCAGACACTTTATGTGAGGTTACCAAAACTTTCCGACATGTATCCGGGCTCAGGCACCAAGATCCTCTCCTAGGTTCTGCCCATAGCGATAGAGATCGCCCTCTCAAACTTGGGGCACACAATGGAGCATTGAAAGCCTCTTGGTTAAAACAGCATTCTCCATGGAGATCACCAGAATGGTGCAGAACAGAGAAAGTGCATGCTGCCTTTTTAGTCTGCCCCGATCCTCCGAGGAGCGCACCACCAATACCCCCCACCCCCACCACCGTCAAGGCCGTGTTTCTTTTTAATCATGATAGGTCAGGATAAGGGTGCAAATTCCACGCAGACAGTTGTTCAAGACTGAAATTAAACTTGGGTGTCTGTTACTAATCACAGTGCCACCGTTATTCTTATGGATTCACGTCAATGCTCAAGATTATGGGAGAAGATGGCTGAATGGTTTGATAAATATATTGTTAATTCAAAAAGTGAGATAATGTTCTGGGAAGCTGCGGTTGACATTCACAATGGTGGATGTTGGTATTTGATTTAAAATAGAAATGTGGGCTTAAGATTCTAATGGTGAAGATGAAATGGATATCAGTTGTCAGGAAAAGGTAGTCATTTCGATCACTGATATTCTTTAGGGAAGGTGTTCTGTCATCCTTACCTTGTCTGACTTAGATGTGACTCCAGACTCAGAACAATCTGGAAGACTCCTACCTGTCCTCTGCACAATTATGGAAGGCTGGGAAGTGTTGGCCAAGCCAGTGACACCCACATGTTTTCAATGTCTAAAAGAAAATGGAGCTCTCCTTGCACAGCCAACTCCCCAGTGCACATAACATTTCCCTTTTTAGACCAGAGCCTTCGTTTAGATACTCCTGCACTGAGAACATTGTCACAACTATGAAATGATCTGCTCCAACTTTAGAGACATGGCATTCTCCCTGTGATTCAATGCAGTAGGGAAGACCAACGCACCGACCAGTACCCAGCACAGACAACTGTGGCAAATGGAGCGGTCTCTGGCTTTGAGACCAGCAGCAGTTGGGGAATTCATTTGACTCAGCAAAATAAGCTATGAGACGGATTATCTGATGTCACAGCTGATGCCCAAAATTCGGCAGAACATCAGCAGCAAGCACTCAGCCTTTCGCCTTGAACATTTCTCCCTCTCTCTGCTATATGGCACATTCGCTTGAACACTAACCACTGCTTGTGTTCAGAGGAACGATCTTGCAGATTAGGGAATTGTGATTATTTTCGAATTTGCACACGGATTGTGAGCATTAGTATCTCGGGAAATGTGCATTTCCCAAGTCCGATGTGCTCGTCCTTGCAGTGTTGGACATACACTTTTATGAGCATCTAAATTCTTTGGGGTGGAGGTAGGATAGTTTGGGTCAGAGTTGCAGAATCTTAACCCAGCAAGAGTAATGGAATGACAATACATTGCCAAGTCAGAATGAAGTCTGGTTTGAATAGGAAATTTTATGTGGTATCGTTTCTTTGCATCTGCTGCTCTGGTTTTCGTGGTACTGGAGGTCATGGATTTGCAAGGAGCTGCTGAAACCGACTTAGAATGCACCGGTTTTGTTCCTGTGAAAGCTATCTTTTGCTCATCACGCATGTTGTTTGTGAAGGGAGTGAGGACTCATTGTGGTGATGTACACAGCGATGAAGTAGCTGCATGTCCAGTGAATGTTGTACTTAGTGTTACATTTGAGCTGCTGTCAGCCCGATACATGGAGAGAATTCCAACCGACCCGTGAGCTATGCTGTTTGGATGATGGAAATTAATTGTAGAGGCCGGTAGGGTATTTATTGCGGTAGTAATCAGAGTGTCTGATACATTCCGGTGGCTACAGCACTTGCATGGTTGGACGAGGTCTTTTCCCTTTCAGTGGTTGAGCCACATTGTTGATAGGCATGCATTCAGTGATGGTAATGTCATAATGAGGCAATGGGAGATTGGCAGATTCTCGCTTTTTGCGATGTTCTTTTCCTGGTGCTTGTGTGACACCAATGCTACTTTTCTATACACTTTCCAAGCTGGATGTTGCACTGGGCACGCACCTCTTCATTGCCTAATGAGTCATTAATGGTTCTAAACATTGTACAGTCACAAGAAAGCATCTCTCATTTTGAAATTACGGTGGAGGGCACAGATGAGGCATCGACAGAGTTGGTGCCGAGCACATGACCCTGCAGAATTCCGCCGGAGATGTATGAAAACTGAGATCACTGCCCTTTAACAGCCAGGATCATCTTCACTTGTACTCAGGATGTAAACGAAGACAGTTGTAATCTCACTGGCCCGAGGTTTTTGAGGGCTCCATGTTGTGAACCTCGGGTCATAATTAATATATTTAAGAGCTGAATAGTTATTTTCAGGAATTAAAGTTTTGCAAAAATAGGCGCAATTAATTAAGAAACTGATAATCAGCGCTTCTCCAAATGAAAGGCAAACAATGCTGAGTTTGGTGCATTGGCGAGTTAACGTGTGGTTGTGTTGGAAGATCAGAGGTTAAGGTACAAAAAAACAAGCAACAATGACAGAGCATGGGCTCTCAGCAGTGTCAGAATATTTATCATTGTCACACTCAAAGAGAAATGCTCACAATTCTGGTGGTTGGATTTCTGAGTTTTGTTCGTAACATACTGGCCACAAATGTTCAGAGAGTATACAGCACTTTGTGATAGAAATGTTGATATAATATTTCCACTTATGAGAAAGATTGCGACAGGAGTTTACTGACATGAAATACTAAATAACAGTTAGAACCCATCGTAATGGGAGAGGCTTCCACGGAATATTAAAGTAACATGTTAAATATTCTGTATTGTGTTCTGTCATTTCTGCTCAACTCGATTGTAAGCCATAGCCATAATTTTGCAGGTACTAAACATTGTTCGAAGTTGAAACAGTCATTTTATTCCCACTCTGGTTAGCATTATTTATTTTATACATTGCCTTAAAACTGACTGATGTACATTCGTCTTCAAAGCCTCTTCCTCCAAAAGAGATTGCAAAACACAAAGCCAAAAGTAGAGGTCTCTGGATAATTAAATGTGCAAAGATTATGCACTACAGATTTTTAAAATAGTTAGAATAAATCTAATCAGAATCAGACGCGAATCATAATACTATTTCTGGCTCGATATCCATCATTGCTAACGCTCAGATCATAAATTAGTGTAGCCACGGCCCACAACTTGTCCGAACTTGCTCGAAGATAAATTCTTCCCAAAATATTATTTGTCTCAACATAATAAGTCTGTAGGGAGTTTTATTGAAATAACATTATTGTTCTGCCATTTTCATTTTAGGAAAAATATCACATCTCTTTACCTCCAAGAGGACATTTTCCTTTGTAAACTTCGTCGCAAATATTTACGACCAGTTTACAAAGACTTTCCCATTTGCAATCCAGTGTTTATTTGCAAACTAAGTGAACTGTTTCATCAGTGAACAGAACAGAAATAATGAAAATCATGTAAATGAAGCACCACATGGTTTATGCCGTCATAGTCTTCGAACCACTTTGGTCAGGTATTCCATTTCATTCAGTTCCCCACAAACAGGTAAATTCTATCGTCAGGGATACTGCTCCTTGCACAAGGCCACTGGGGTAAGTTGTTCCTCTCCGGTTAGTAACTATCAGTCAGCGTAACCTTACCTTGAGAGATGTTACCAATAACACTTTCAAACTGGTGTTCATTGTCCCACTTTGGCTCGAACCCACATTTGGTAAAATTGTATTTGCAAGATGCTCACTGAGTCGCATTGTCTCTGCATCTGGGTGATCCTTTTAGATTGTTGGTCCACATGCAAGACAGTCATACAGGGAAAGATATTCGCAATAAAATAGCAATTGCAGTGACGCTTAATCTCCTGCTGTTGCTCCACACTCACTGCAATGCTGCCTTTACAGAACATGCACAAAAGCAAGAATAATAGGTCAAAAGTTCTATTTGAGCAGTTTCCCACCCTCAGTACAACTTTCTAATGATATATTCTCCAAGCAGCATGAAGCCACAGCAATGAAATGGTCCAGTCTTAGGTTTGTGATTCCCATTCAGTTCAATTCCACTTTCAGGAATTCCTGGACTCAGAGTGATTTCTGAAGTACGCGACATCCCATTCAATCACTGGGTAAAGCAGCGGGCCTGTGAGGTCCAGATTAAGTTTATTTTTATCTTATTTAAAGAATTACAACATAGAATTAGTTTGGAAATGTTAACTAGGTGCACTGATTTCACACAACTCTCACTCGTACTGGCCACTTCCAGTCTCCAGTAAGTCAAGGGGTAAATGTATCCGTTCTACATAGGACTGGATCAGCATTCAGACAGCACGCGAAATCAGTTAGTCGGATCATTAGGAGAAGCAAAGACTGAACATCAAGAGAAGAATAAAAAAAAGAAGAGAGCCGTTAGAGAAGGATAGTGCCAGAGCAGGCTTCATCTTTTGTATTGCATAAACCTCTGTAGGTATGGTAGGAACACTTCCTCTCCGAATCTTCCAAAGTATTACCGGATGCCAAATGAAATTAATTTGATAACTTGCCACCCAATTAAAGTTTCCTTCAGGTGAACCATTTTGGACTGAAACAAACTGGAAGTTATTGCATCAAAGTGTTTGATCCACTTCGTTTCTCACCTGATGAAAAACGGTGAGCGAGATATGTCCCAGCCAAAAGTGTTCATGAAGCAGCCCAGACATTTACAATGTATGGAGGAAATGTTCATCTCGGTGTTATTGTTACTGCAATAAGTTGCCAACTTCCAAGTGTTAGCTGGCAACAATGATTCCCTTCAATACTATCTCACTACAACCCTAAACACACATACCATCCCTTACTGGACACAAAAGACTGGGTTTACTCAGCATCTAAATTTGAACTCCAATAAACCACCTTGCCTTAGTACAGTGATTCAACTCTCATGAAAGATATAATCCAAGCAGAAAGAACTAAAAATACTGAACTGCCCTGTCTGTGGTCATTTCCATGAATGACCATTGTCAACCCACACAGAGACCAGTCATGAACAATGTCCCATGAAATCAACACAATCAGCATTCATTCCAACTCATCTCTGCTTTCCAATCCTTCAGAGTGCAAGGAAGATGTGACAACATTTCTAAGGTTCCCATTGGCTAAAAGTTATCAGCGAGATCATGAACTGTATTGATCCAACTGCAGCAAGCCACATTATAATTGTTGGAATTTATATATGAAAAGAATCTGTCTCTGCATCCTAAATCACCATCACTATTTGGACAGACATCCTCTGTGACAATAGGTGCAATAATGCCACACACCATGAGGCACACACCATTATGTAAATCAGGGGCGATAGATGATTCATGTTCTTTTAGGATTTTTTTTGCTAATGGATCACGAATTAACTGGTAGGACTGATTTCATTTCTAACTCACTGAGTCGCTCAATGCTGAGCTTAAAATCAAATGGATGTCACAACAGCCGAGCAGATTTTCAGTCCGTTTGGTCTGATGATCTTAATCATGATTGGAGCCTCGGAGCAGCACAACAATATCAAATATGTTAAATCACACATCAGTCCCTCCAAACGAACTTGATTTACATTAGCGAACTATCCTTTTGCATCAATCAACCTCCACCATTCTGATCCTTTTCAGCCAACAACAATAACAGAGGTTTCATAAAGTTGACAGAGTAACTTTTTTTCCCTGTGTTCATAATGTGTGCATCGCTGACCCTCTACATTTAATGCCCAGACCGCAATTAAGCGTCAACCATAATGCTCTGGGTCGAGAGTCAGATGTAGGGCAAGACCACCTAAGAATGGCAGTTTCCACCGTGAATAGTGCCCATTTTGTTTTTTCCTGACAGATAAGTCATGGTCATCATGGCACTCTTAATTCCAGATACTAGTTAACTTGAAATTCCAACATCTGCCGTGGTGGGATTCGAACCCATGCCCTGTGAACATTATCGGGTTCATGGGTTTAGTAAACCAGTGGCAAAATCACTGGGCTATCATATTGAAGTTCACAATACAGCACTATGGGGTTTCTATAAATTAGTATGAAAGTATACCCAGGTTTTTCATGACTGAAATGTAAATGCCAACAAAATAGCAATAATAAAGATCCCAAGATTTTCATGTATACCTCACATTCCTACTGTGCCACTATTTATTGATCACATCCTTGTCTTATGGCTTCTGCTAAAGTGCATCACCATGTATTTGTCAGAGTTAAATTTCACCTGCCACTGATTTGCCTGTCTGACTAATCTGTCTATGTCTATCCAACCAGAGACTATTTTCAGCACTGAGAAATAAATGGTCAATATTTGTGTCATCCGTAAACCTACGTATCATCCCCCACCACACCTCTGCACATCCCCTACCCCACATGGGACATGAAGTCAGAGGTTTGGGGGAAACGTCAAGCGGTGAAAAGAAGGAATGGAATCCCATAGTCTGGACAAAAGTCACACAATGGGCAGATTCAAGGGCCTCCAATGAGGCCAGCTCAATTTTAATATTCCCGTGCTGAGTTGCAATAATCTGATGTATTTTCCTCACTGTCGTCCTCCAGTCCCTGATAAGAACTGCTCACACACCATTTTTCATCGTGTTGACTAAACCGGGACAGTTAATTGCTGTGTTTCTGCTCTGAATTTGATAACCATTCATCTCCTCTTCAGAACATACATGGCCATTTTTGACAAACCATGTGTACAAGCTGAGCCTGTCCTGCTCCGATGCTCTGTGACGATGCTCAGAAAAACGAAGTGACGTTCTGACCTTTCCTTTCTGTCGGTCATTTTTGTGAGTATCTGCCCTTTTCTCTGCCATCTTTCAGAACACGTAGAAACCTCCACATACAGCAGTTGGTAACGTTTGTTTTGGCCCATGGTGGGTTCCCCCCCACCCCCCAACCCCATGTACAATCACACCAAGACTTCCGCATTTTATGACTCCAAACACTGTATTACATGGAATCACAAAAATTGTCCTCCTGATTGTTGACTGAAGAGTCATTTTAACCATCTGTGAATCGGTGTTCTCTGCCAGAAATGGCAAATGGGACATTATTTGAATGTGAGTATCATTCTAATCGAAGGTGCAAGTGTGAGAGACTGTCGGGGGGAGAGAGAGAGAGAGAGAGAGAGAAAGAGACAAAGATACAGACCGAGAAAGAGAGACATGGAGAGGAGGTGCCAGGGAGAGGGAAGGACATGGAGAAAAGTAAGGAGTGCAATGGAAATCAAAGAGGTAGAGACGAACAGAGAAGTAGAGACGTTCAGACAAGAAGAGACTAAATGCATTCTGAATCCAGATGCAGCAACTTGCACAGATGAGCTGCATTGAAAACACGCAACATGCACGGGGGACAAACCCTTCTCACACACTCTGTCTTTCTCACACACACACTCGCACATACGCACAGACTAGGATGTACACTGTTTGTCTCTCTCTCTCTCTTTCCCACACATACCTTGAACTGTACACTCTCTCTACCCCTCGCACACAGATTATGACCAACACTGTCCCGCTCACACATGCACACTGCAATGTACACAGCCTCTCTGATGTCGACACTCACAATGACGTACACTGTCGCTCTCACACACACATGATCTGAAGTTCGCTGTTTCACTCACACGCACACACGCTGTGAGTTTCACTGTCGATCTCACGCACACTCTCTCACGTACACTATTTCTCCCTAACACGGAGATAGATGTACACCATCTCTCTCAAACGGACAGGCTCTGATGGACACTGTCTTGCACACACACACACGTACTCTAATGTACACTGTCTCTCTCGCACACACACGCACACTAATATCGACTGACTCACATACACACACACTTTGAAACACACTGAATTTCTCTCACATGAGCACAACCTGAAACACACAAACTGTTGTTATAAAAGAATGTAACTTGAATAACCGTTTGGAGATGCGCCCTATACATTTTTATTGGACCTCTCTCCATGTGTGATTAAATAAAGGTTGTTTTTGGACTATTCAAATACTTGCCTGAGTCTTGTATCGGTGCGGTAAAACTTATACAGGGGAGTGGCAGGGGCATGAAGTATGTTTCTCATTGCTTGCGCGGTCAGGGGATATCTGCAGGCTGGGAACTTGCTGTGTATTATGGTAGTCTGCAAAAATGCAGTTAGCCTCTGCACCATGCCCTTCAGCCCAGGGGCTGTGAGTCTGCGAGGGGAGAGGATGAGAGGTCAATAAGACAGTGGCCATGCCCTTAAATTTCTGAGCAGGAGAGTGGTCAAAAGTGAGAGGCCTGAGAGAAGCGGTGTGTCTTACAGATTGTTTTGAGTGGAGAAGAGGGAGGGGCTGTTGTAGGAATGACAGATAGAGGAGGGACAGCAGAAGAGGCAGAGTGTGAGACAGAGTAGAGGGACAGTCTCAACAGGAAGCGGACTAAATGATGTCATTTGGACAAATCCTGAGGAGCTGGAAAGGACAAGGATCATCTAATGAGGGGAGGCGTGCAAGCATGACGGGCTAAAAGAACTCGCTCTATGACGTAACATTTCAGTAATTATGGCATTGGGATCTTGCTGTGCATTAAAGCAATCAGTCACAGACCAGTCAGTACACACAGACTGACTTGCCTCTGCATCAGGGAATAGGGCTCAATGCAATATCGGGGCCAATATCCAGGGTTTAAATGTTTTAGTAGGGTCAGAGATGGGGGTAAAAGAGGGGGCGGTGTGGCTTTGCTTGTCAAAGATAGTATTACAGCGGTGGAAAGGAAGATGGACGAAGATTTGCCATCTGAGGTAGTTTGGGTTGAGGTTAGGAATAGGAGAGGTGAGGTCACCCTGTTAGGAGTCTTTTACAGGCCTCCTAATAGTCCTAGAATCGTTGAAGAAAGGATTGCGAAGATGATTCAGGAGAAGAGTGACAGTAATAGGTTGATTGTTATGGGAGACTTTAACTTTCCTGATGTTGATTGGGAAAGCTATAGCTCACGTTCGTTAGATGGGTCAGTGTTTGTGCAATGTGTGCAGGAGAGCTTCCTGACACAATATGTAGATAAGCCAACAAGAGGTGAGGCCACACTGGATTTGGTTCTGGGTAACGAACCAGGCCAGGTATTAGAACTAGAGGTAGGTGAGCACCTTGGGGACAGTGACCACAATTCGGTGATTTTTACTCTAGTGATGGAGAGGGATAAGTGTGTACTACAGGGCAAGAGTTATAGCTGGGGGCAGGGAAATTATGATGCGTTGAGGCATGACTTAGGATGTGTGGATTGGAAAAGTAGATTCCAAGGCAAGAGCGTAATTGATATGTGGAACTTGTTCAAGGAGCAACTATTGAGTGTCCTTGATAAGTACGTACCTATCAGGCAGGGAGGAAAGGGTCGTGTGAGGGAGCCGTGGTTTAATAAGGAGTTGGAATCCCTTGTTAAATGGAAGAGGGCGACCTTTGTAAAGATGAGGCGTGAAGGTTCAACAGGGGCGATTGAGAGTTATAAGGTAGCCCGGAAGGACCTGAAGAGAGAGCTAAGAGCAGCAAGGAGGGGACATGAAAGGTCCTTAGTTGGTAGGATTAGGGAAACCCCTAAGGCTTTCTATAGGTATGTTAAAATAAAAGAATGACTAGGGTAGGAATAGGTCCAATCAAGGATGGTAATGGGAAGTTGCGTGTGGACGCTGAAGAGATTGGGGAGGCACTGAATGAATACTTTTCGTCAGTATTCACTCAGGAACAGGACATTGTTGTCGTTATGAATACTGAGGCACGAATACGTAGAATGGATGGCTTTGAGATATGTAGAGAAGAGGTGTTGGAAATTCTGGCAAGGGTGAAAATAGATAAGTCCCCTGGGCCTGATGGCATTTATCCTAGGATTCTCTGGGAAGCAAGGGAGGAGATTGCAGAGCCATTGGCCTTGATTTTTGTATCCTCTTTGTCTACAGGAGTAGTGCCAGAGGACGGGAGGCTAGCAAACGTGGTTCCCTTGTTCAAGAAGGGCAGTAGGGATAATCCTAGTAACTATAGGCCAGTGAGTCTCACTTCTGTTGTGGGCAAAGTCTTATAGAGAATTGAAAGGGATAGGATTTATGCACATCTGGATAAGAATGATGTGATCAAGGATAGTCAGCATGGTTTTGTGACGGGCAGGTAGTGCCTCACAAACCTTATTTAATTCTTTGAGAAGGTGACTAAGGAGGTAGATGAGGGGAAAGCGGTAGATGTGGTATATATGGATTTTAGTAAGGCGTTTGATAAGGTCCCCCATGGTAGGCTACTGCAGAAAATACAGAGATATGGCATTGAGGGTGAGTTGGAGGTTTGGATTAGGAATTGGCTGGCTGGAAGAAGACAGAGGGTAGTAGTTGATGGCAAAGGTTCATCTTGGAGTGCCGTCACTAGCGGTGTTCCACAAGGATCTGTTTTGGGACCATTGCTGTTTGTCATTTTTATAAATGACCTGGAGGAATGGTTAGAAGGTTGGGTGAGCAAGTTTGCGGATGATACGAAAGTCGGAGGAGTTGTAGACAGTGAGGAAGGATGTGGCAGGTTACAGCGGGATATAGAGAAGCTGCAGAGCTGGGCAGAAAGGTGGCAAATGGAGTTCAATGTAGCTAAGTGTGAGGTGATTCACTTTGGTAAGAGTAATAAAAAGATGGATTACTGGGCTAATGGTAGACTACTTGGTAGTGTGGAAGAGCAGAGGGATCTTGGTGTCCATGTACACAAATCTCTGAAAGTTGCCACCCAGGTAAATAGTGCAGTGAAGAAGGCATATGGCATACTGGCTTTTATTGGTAGAGGAATTGGGTTCTGGAGTCCTGAGGTCATGCTGCAGTTGTATAAGACTCTGGTGCGGCCGCATCTGGAATATTGTGTGCAGTTTTGGTCGCCATACTATAGGAAGGATGTGGAGGCACTGGAACGGGTGCAGAGGAAGTTTACCAGGATGTTGCCTGGTATGGTAGGAAGATCCTATGAGGAAAGGCTGAGGCACTTGGGGTTGTTTTCATTGGAGAAAAGAAGGTTTAGGGGTGACTTGATAGAGGTGTACAAGATGATTAGGGGGTTAGATAGGGTTGACAGTGAGAACCTTTTTCCACGTATGAAGTCAGCGATTACAAGGGGGCATAGCTTTAAATTAAGGGGGGGGGTAGATATAGGACTGATGTTAGGGGTAGGTTCTTCACTCAGCGAGTCGTAAGTTCATGGAATGCCCTGCCAGTAGCAGTAGTGGACTCTCCCTCTTTATGGGTATTTAAGCGGGCATTGGATAGGTATATGGAGGATAGTGGGTTATTGTAGGTTAGTGGGCTTTGATCGGCGCAACATCGAGGGCCGAAGGGCCTGCACTGCGCTGTATTCTTCTATGTTCTATGTTCTAAAACTATTTGTGAGTGCACAATTTGTGAGTCAAATATTTGGGGAACGTCGTAAGTTTAGGAACAGAGTGAGAATTTTGAATGAAATATTTGTGAGTGGGGTTCAACATTTGTTGGGCACTTTCAGGTTTGAAACGGAGAAAAAGAGAGGAAGAAATGGAGGTCGAAGGAGAAAGAGAGAGAAAGCGGAAGAGAGAGAGGAGAGACGAAGACTGCGGTTGGACAAAGGCGGAGAGAGAGAAAGAGTGAAAGCAAAGGACAGAGAGAGACAAGGGAAGCGAGACAAGAAAAGACAGAGAATGACAGAGAATGAAGGATCGAAGAGGAACCGTCAGACAAAAACAAACACAAGTTTACAGTTGGGCAGGCCGAAGGAGTGATACTTAGTATTCCAGTTGGTCCCAGCTCCCTCGATGGTTTCTCATACTCACTGTCTCCCATGAGAGACAGAACCTCTTCCAGGGGTTTGCTTCTGCCTGAGAATGTATCCACGTCTCTCTATGTTTCTGAGTACATCTGTGTCTCTGTCCAATTGGGGTCTCTGTCCACCTTGTGTCTTAAATGATACAATACCACAATCTGCTGGACTCCCCATGCAATTGCACAGGCAGAAGATTCTTTTGTGGGGTGGGGGGGACAACACATCAAAGTTTTTTATTGTCTCACATTGCACATTTGTTTCGTTCTTCAAAAAATGTCTTTCACAGAGCAGTCTTGCCCTATCCCTTACGATATTGTCCCTGAGATATGAGGAAAATGACGTGAACATGCCCATTGTAATCTCATACCTTCCATCTTTGAATTCTTTCTCACTTCAAATTTGCGAGAGAACATCAGAAAACATTGTAACCTGCTGAAAGTGTAATGAAATTCACCCTATCTCGTTATGAAACGGTTTGCGTGATCGTGTCTGGATACAAGTGAAGCATTGTTTTTAATGTAGAAACATTATGTTTAATGTGTATAATGTTAGGAACAGTGTTCAAAGCCAAATCATTTCCACGTTGCAGAGGGAACATGACATTTTTCCAATATGTTCTACACTGAGAGACCTTAATCCAAATCCAACCATTTTCTCACCAGTGTTGTGTAATTATGTTTGTTTGTGTGTTGCTCTGCGTTGATGGAACTGTCAGTTTGGATGCTTCTGTGAGCTGTTTCCTTCCCTCTCTCCCTTTCTGAATCCGCGAGTGTTTTCACCCCATACCACCTGCTGTGCAGTGGTGTTGGGAGACCAGCAGAGCATTTTTAGCACAAAGGAACGTGATGGCACGATTTTGACTCTTCACCCTGTGACAGAAAATTTCTGATTAGACCCCAATTGGAGCAGCAGCCCATTATAATTAGGCAGTCTGATGCCTAAAATCGGGGAACCTATGGAATTGGATTAAAATTAGCTAAAACACCCGGGACCTGTGAGAGCAAAAAAAAATTCAACTGTACTCAAATGTAAAACAATTTTTTATTGATAATAGTACTGCCGCATTTTTGGCTAAAACTTGGGACAGGGAGAGGTACAAGCTATTCTCAATTTCTCTATCAAGTTTCGCGCTTTACAGAGAGAAAGACAAGCTTTTTATACTTAAAAATATATTAATGGTAGACAGAAATTATCATTAGGCATTTGTTATTCCTTAGGCCAATAAATTGAATCTCGATCTGTGTTGCCCTGTGTTACATATATTTTTACGAAACTTTTATTTTCTTACAAAACTATAAAAAGCAAGATAAATTACAACACCAGCGAACATTACTCTATATACAAATAACAACAAAAAAAGGAAGAAAAGAAAACCCACAACAACTAGAACAATATATACCAAAATACAAGTATACTCATGCGCAAAACAGAAAAAAAATCAATAAAGGTGGTTAATAAATAAACAAGTAAAACAGCTCAGCACAAAAAAAACCTCTCGACTTCTGTGTGTACTAAGTATTGCACACAACATATTCCGAATTCTTCCTTCAAGGACATCTAGTCCACTCAATCAGAATGCCGTGGCTACACGAAAGCCCTTGTTAAAATGACTGATAAATCTGCATCGGAGCAGTCCAGAAAAGGATGCCATATCTTACAAAAATGTTCTGTTTTGCGGTGCACCATATTTGTGAAAAAGGTCCAGGGAGAGACTTTCCATAACAAGACTATGCAAACCCAATCGACCCGGGTGGGGGGTGGGGGGGGGGTGGTGGGGGGTGGGGGCGGTTGGGGTGTGGCGTGGTGGTCAGAAAACCGCGACATTAACGTATTTTTTCGAGCACTGAAAGTGAGGATATTACAATTTTTTTTCCCATGTGCATCCAAAGACAGTATCTTGGGTAGGCCGACGAGAAGATAGATTGGGATCCATCTTAACCTCAGCCTTCAAGGCCCTCTCTATGATCTCTGCCTCAGAACTTCAATATCCATGGAGCCAGTGGCACACCATAAACAATGAGTGAGAGTACCGATGTTTACCATACACTTAGGACTAAAGGAGGATGCTCCCACCTTAAACTTCGAGACATTGCATTTGGCCGAATGGATCAGATGCAAAATCTTTAGCAGTATGGCATCGGTCCTATAAATAGTGATGTTCCTCACATTTTCACAAATGTGTCCCCGTGCTAAAATAGAAATCTCAAACCCTAATTCCGTCTCCCAATCCTCGCTAAGCTGCTTATCGTCTTTTGAAGGATCGTTCCCCAGGATATGATAAAGCATACGAATGAAGAGAGCACTTTCAGCATAAAGTACCCTCTTCGCCATAGTAGATCGGCAGGGGTTGGTCAAGGTCATGGTCCCTTTCTGAATAAAATCCCGGACCTGAAAAAAGTCGAAACGGTCTTTGCTAACAACATCATGTTTACAAATTATTTGGTCAAACGACATCGTTATTTCAATTTGAAATGAATCGGACAAACAATAGATTCCCCTAGCTGCCCAGGGTCAGAAATGATGTTTTGGACATATTACCCTTCTTCAGCTGCATTCTCCTCCATGCCTTAAAAGTATTAATAACAATCAGATTATGGCAATATTTCATGACTCTCTTCATTTTATCCAAGAATAAAAGGCTGATGAGGAGACATTTTGACTGGAAGACCTCAATATCTAGCCATATTGATGTCGGGTCTTCACAAGCCCAATCAGGAACAAACGAGAGCGGAGAACTGAATGATATCGTCTAATATCTGGGAAAGCCACTCCCCCAACCACGAGACAACTGTAGTTTAGACAACTTGATAAGAAACTGCCTATGGCGCCAAATAAAAGAGCCATACCCTCCATTAGGTATCTCGAATAGTTGCCTTGGGAAAGTCAGTGGGACCATTTGTATAGGATAGAGCATATGGGAGAGAACATTCATTTCGATAAGAGACACCCTGCCTTGCCAGGATATTCGAAGTGCTTCCCATCGCTGAAAATCTTGTTTAATTCTGTCAAGCAAGTGAGCAAAATTGGCCTGCAACAACTGAACAAAATAAGAATAATAAAGATGCCTAAATATGAAACATCCTCCTGTGACCATTTGAAAGTGAACTTTGGTTCACCCCCCACCTCAGATATTCCTCTAAGAACCCCACAACCCTCCCTCCATAGGCATAGCCTCTGATTTTAAGAAATTAATCTTGTAACCTGTAAAGTAGCCAAATGAGTTGATGTATTGCATCAGATGGGATACAGAAACGTGTGGATCCAGCAGAAAAAAACATCATCTGCATATAATGGCATCTTATGCGACTTAGATCCTAATTTAGGGGTGACTTTATTATGATCCCTACGGATCACCTCTGCCAGCTGCTCAATCGCCAACGTCATAAGTATTTGGTGAGTGGGGACAGCCTTGCTGAGAGACCCTACAAATATCAAAATTACTGGACCTCACACCATTGGTGAAAGGACCCTCACCCACTTTATAAAAACCTCCCCAACCCAAATCGCTCCAGGACATAAACAAAAGGTATGGGCACTGAACCGGACAAAATCCTTTTTCTGAGTCTAAGGAGATCACTACTCCTGAACAGAACGCTGCTGACCAACCTGAATCATATTTATCATATTCAGCAACCTGCTGACATTATTAGAGGATCTATGGCCTTTCTCAAACCAGTCTCATCGTTCCTAAAAATGGAGTGAAGCACAGTTTCAAATCTTTAAGTGAGAGCCTTGGGCAAAATTTTGAAGTCAGAGTTCAGAAGTGAGATGGGCCTATATGAGGCATATTTCACTGATGTCTTCCCTTTCTTAAGAATGAGAGAATGGATGGTTGGAGACGATCATGACTGAACGAGTCATTATATATGACCAGCATTGGTCCCGATGATATACTTATGAATTCCTTATAAAACTAACTAGGAGGTCGTTAAAGCCAGGCGCTTTCCCACTCTGCATCTGTCTCACAGCCTCCTGTACCTCCTGTACTGTTAAAGGGGCATTCAGAAAAGATGCTTGTTTAGGAGTGGCACTTGAAAGTTCCAAGATCTTAAAGAAAGATTCCGTCTTAGCCCATTCATCCTCACTCAGATTGCAATAGTCCAAAATAGAATTTCCGGAATGTTGTACTGATCTGTTTGGAGTCACAAGTGACCATCCCATTCCGATCTCTGATCTAGGTAATGACCTGGGGGGCATTCCTTATCCTAGAAATGTATTGTAGGTACCTGTGCACTTCTCACCACGTTCAAACTGTTTCGCAAGGAGAGATCCTTCCTTGCCGTCTGTGTTAGTGTGAGTTCAAGGAAGAGCTGTAACCCACTGCAACTTAACCAATGATGGCTTATCAAAAAATGCCTTCTCTGTGGTCTTTTACATGCCTCAAGCAGACATTTTTGCTCCCCCTTCTGTCGTTTCCGTCCAGCGGAGTAAAAAATGAACCGGAAAAAGCCTTAGCTGTTTCCCAAATAGTGGACAGGTTACTGGCTGTGTCCGAATTGATGGATAGAAATACCTTCAATTTGTTAAGAAAATATTCAATAAACGTACTATCCCTCAGAATAAAGGGATATATTCGCCAATGTCGAATGCCGACCACACTACTCTTAAGCTCAGTCTCCAAACAGACTGCAGCATGATCCGAAACAGTGACATTTCCAAAAACACAGGAAGTTACCAAATCTAAGGATAATGCAGGGGCTCGGAAAAGATCAATCCTGGTATGAAATTTGTGTGGATTAGAAAAGAACGTAAAGTCCCTGCTCAAGGTGTAGAGACGCCTCCAATCCCTATTCTGCACATAAGTCCACCATCTGTTTAGATTCTGGAGAGAGTAATGATGGGGTTCTAAGTAATCTATCCACCATCTGGCAATTAAATACTCACCCTCTAATCAGCTGCGGCAGTGTAAGAGCCATCGGTTTTGAGAACGCGTCTATCAAAAATTCAAGAGGGTGTGCTGGGCGATAGTACACATTTAGGACAGCATACTCTTCTCCAAGTATTGATACCTTAAGAATGGCAAAGCACGCATACTAATCTTTAATCCGTTCTAGCAACTGAAATGGAAGATTCTTCCTGGTGAGAATGGCCACCCCCTTGCTCCGAGTATTAAAGGAAGAGAAATATCCCTGATCAAACTCGCCCAGCCGCAATTTCAAATGCTCTTTATCATTGTGATGAGTCTGCTGCAAAAGGGCAATGTCTACCCTCTCCTTTCAATGACTGGAAAGCACAATTTTCCCTTTAATTGGTGAATAGATCCCTCTAACATATCAGGTACGCTATTTGAGGTAGTGGCTCCCACCCATCCTCCTCTTCGAACCAAATCAAAAGTTCGGTGCACTGGATAACTCGATTTTCTAAAAGGTTTTGATTGGGAATTTAGAATTGTGGGAATGGCGGTTATGACTATTGAATGTTCCCACTGCAGAATGTGGGAGGTTAGGATCACCAATAGTGTCCCTGCTGACTTCATTTGTGGGAAGTGCACCCAACTCCAACTCCTTAGAAACTGTGTTAGGGAACTGGATGAACTTCGGGGGCGGAAGGTGTTATTGAGGTAAAAACAGTGACTGCAGATGGTGTAAACCAGATTCTGGATTAGTGATGCTGGAAGAGCACAGCAGTTCAGGCAGCATCCAAGTAGCTTCGAAATCGACGTTTCGGGCAAAAGCCCTTCATCAGGAATAAGGCAGTGAGCCTGAAGCGTGGAGAGATAAGCCAGAGGAGGGTGGATGTGGAGAGAAAGTAGCATAGAGTACATTGGGTGAGTGGGGGAGGGGATGAAGGTGATAGGTCAATAGGATAGGGAGGAGTGGATTGGTGGAAAAGGAGATAGCCAGGTGGGACAAGTCCGGACAATTCATGGGGACAGTTACTGAGCTGAAAGTTTAGAATTAGGGTGAGGTGGGGAAGGGGAAATGAGGAAACTGTTGAAGACCACATTGATGCCCTGGAGTTGAAGTGTTCCGAGGCGGAAAATGAGACGTTCTTCCTGAGAAGAGTCAGAGGAGATAGTCCCACCTCAGGGAGAAGAAAAAGGCAGACGGGTTCCAGATGGGGGACGGAAAGGATCCATTGTCGTCATGGATATTGCTGGGGTTGGGGCGAACGACTGACCAGTGGAAAGCCACGGGATACAGGTCTCTGCCACAGAGTCTGCCGCTGTTGTGCAAAAAGGAAGAGGGGAAATGAGCAGAGCATGAGTCATTGGGGACTCTAAAGTTAGTGGGACCGATAGGAGGTTATGTTGGAATGAGAGATTCATGGTTGGTGTGTTGCCCCTCAGGTGCCAGTGTTCCTGATGTCTCTGATGGGGTTTAACGATCCACGTGGGGGAGGGGGAGAAGCCCCAAGTTGTGGTCCATATCAGGACCAAAGACATGGGTAGGAAAATGAATGGGGAACCAAGGCTGAAACTCAAGGAGCTAGGGTGGAAGCATAGAGCTAGAACAAATAAAGTTGTTATCTCTGGTTTGATGCCCATGCCATGTGCTCGTGAGGCAAGGAATAGGGAGAGAGACGAGTTCAACACGTGGCTGCAAGGATGGTGCAGGAGAGAGAGTTTCAGATATCGGGGTAATTGGTGCTTATTGTGGTGGTGGTGGGAGATCTACAAACATGATGGTCTACACCTGAATCAGATGGGTACCAATATCTGGGGGTGGGGGAGAGGGGCAGAGGGGGGATACATTCACGACGGGGAGGGTTTGAACTCATTCAGCAGGGGGATGGGAACATGAACTGTCGTTCCATTGTTGAGGAGTTTGAGAGTAGTGAGGTCAGAAACATAGTTTCTCAGGGTCGCAAGGAGACACCAGCAAGCAGGAAGGTCGTTTGAAATGTGTCTACTTCAACGCCAGGAGAATCCAGAACAATGTGAATGAAGTTGCAGCATGGGTTGGTACCTGGGACTTCGATGTGGCCATTTCGGAGACATGGGTAGAGCCGGGACAGGAATGGTTGTAGCAGGTTACAGGGTTTAGATGTTTCAGTAATAACAGGGAAGGTGGAAAAAGTTTGTGGATGAGTCCACAAACGTCCTTTCCTCAATCGTCCTTGATGAACAGTACTGTTCATCAAGGACGATTGAAGAAAGGACGTTTGTGGACTCATCCACTGAGGTAGTATAGGCTGAGGTTAGAAACAGGAAAGGAGAGGTCACCCTGATGGGAGTTTTCTTTCGGCCTCCAAATGGTTACAGTGATGTAGTGGAAAGGATAGCAAATATGATTCGGGATAGGATTGAGAGTAACAGTGTAGTTGCTATGGGAGGCGTTAACTTTCCAAATATTGACGGGAAATACGAAAGTTTGAGAATTTTAGATAGGTCAGGTTTTGTTCAGTGTGTGCTACATGGTTTCCGGACACAGTATGTAGACAAGCTAACAAAGCGTGATTCGGATATGGTACTGGGTTATGAACCAGCCAGGTGTTAGATTTAGAGGTCGATCAGCACTTTGGTGACAGTGACCATAATTCAGTCATGTTTACTTTAGTGATGGAAAGAGATAGGTATATACCACAGGGCAAGGGTTATACCCGGGGGGAAAGGCAATTATGATGCGATTTGGCAAAAATTAGGATGTATAGGATGGAGAAGGAAACTGCAGGGGAAGGGCACAATTGAAATGCGGAGCTTATTCAAGAAACAGCTACTGCCTATCCTTGATAAGTGTGTTCTTGTCAGGCAGGGAGGAAGTGTTCGAGTGAGTGAACCGTGGTTTACAAAAGACGTTGAATCTCTTGTCACGAGGAAGAAGAAAGCTTATTAAAGGATGAGATGCAAAGGCTCAGTTAGAGCGCTTGAGAGTGTCACGTTAGCCAGGAATGACCTAAAGAAAGGGCGAAGAAGAGCCAGGAGGGGACGTGAGAAGTCATTGTTGGATAGGATCAAAGGAAGCCTTAAGGCTTTCTTTCGGTATATCAGGAATAAAAGAATGACTGGAGTAAGATTAGAGCCAATTAAGGATGATAGTGGGAAGTTGTGCATGAAGACCAAGGAGATAGATGACGCGCTAAGTTAATATATTTTGGCAGTATTAACACTGGAAAAAGCCAATGTTGTTCAGGAGTATTCTGAGATACAGGCGACTAGATGGGATTGAAGTTCACAAGGAGGAGATGTGAGCAATTCTGGAAAGTGTGAAAATAAATAGGTCCACTGGGCCGGATGGTATTTATCCCAGGATTCTCTGGGAAGCTGGGGAGGAGATTGGAGGGCCTTTCGCTTTGATCTTTCTGTCGTCATTGTCTACAGGAACAGAGACAAAAGACTGGAGGATAGCAAATGTTGCCCCTTTGTTCAAGAAGGCAGTAGAGTCAACCCTGATACTAATAGACCAGTGAGCCTTACTTTGATTGTGCGTAAAGTCTTGGAAAAACCTAGAAGATATAGGAACTATAATAATCTATAGAGGAATAAGTTGATTAGGGGTAGTCAACACTGTTTTGTGAAGGGTAGGTCGTGCCTTACAAACCTTATTGAGTTCATTGAGAAGGTGACCAAACAGGTAGATGAGAGAGAAGTGGTTGATGTGGTGTATATGGATTTCATTAAGGCATTTGATAAGGTTCTCCACGATAGGCTATTGCACAAAATACAGAGGCATGGATTTGAGGGTGATTTAGCAGTTTGGATCAGAAATTGGTGAGCTGAAAGAAGATAGGGTGGTGGTTTATGGGAAATGTCCATCCTGAAGTTCAGTTACTAATGGTGTACCGCAAGGATCTGTTTTTGGTAACTCCTATTTGTCATTCTTATAGATGATCTAGTTGAGGGCATCGAAGGATGGGTTACTAAATTTGCGAATGACACTAAGGCTAGTGGAGTTGGCGAAAGTGCCGAAGAATATTACAGGTTGCAGAGGGACATAGATAGACTGCAGAAAAGGGCAAAGAAGTGATAAATGGGGTTATTGCAGAAAATTGCGAGGTGATTCACTTTGAAAGGAGCAACAGGAATAAAGAGTACTGGGCTCATGGTAAGATTCTTGGTAGTGTAGATGAGCAGAGAGATGTCAGTGTCTATGTACACAGATCCCTAAAGTTCCGGCACAGTTTGATAGTGTCGATAAGAAGGCATACGGTGTGTCAGCGTTTATTGGCAGAGGGATTGAGTTTCGGTGCCACAAGGTCTTGCTGCAGCTGTACAAAACTCTGGTGCGGCTGCACTTGGAGTATTGCGCACAGTTCTGGTCACCACATTATAGGAAGGATGTGGAAACTTTTGAAAGGGTTCAGTTAAGATTTACTAGGATTTTCCCTGGTATGGAGGAACTAGAGGCTGTTTTTGCTAGAGTTAAGACGGTTGATTGGTGTCTTATTTGAGACATATAAGATAATCAGAGGATGAGATAGGATGGATGGTGAGAACCTCTTTCCTCGGCTGGTGATGGCTAGCACAAAGGGACATAGCTTTAAATTGAGGGGGGTCATAGATTAAGGACAGATGTCAGAGGTGGCTTCTTCACACCACAATAGGAGGGGAGTGGAGTGGCCTGCCTGCAACAGTAGTAGCCTCTCCAACTTTAATGGCATTTAAATGGTCATTGGATAAACATGAATGAAAATGGAATAGTATCGGATGTATAGGGTTCAGAATGCTTCCACAGGTCGGTGCAACATCGAGGGCTAAAGAGCCTGCCCTCTGCTGTAATGTTCTATATTCTTTGTGGCCCATTGTCAGAGCTCATCGTTTTAGGCAACCCAAAGTGGGGAATAATATTAGTCAACAATATTTTGTCTACTGTATGTGCAGTCCATTTAGTCGAGGGGAAGGCTTCGAACCATTCGCTAAATACATCGAAAATGAACAAACAGTATTTATAACATTGTACTTTAAGATGTAGGTTTGTTCGCTGAGCTGGAAGGTTCACTGTCAGACGTTTTTCTCCGTACTAGGTAACATCATCAGTGAGTCTCTCGTTAAGCACTGGCGTTATGGCGCACTTCCTATTCATGTCTTTCGGTTTCCTTGGGTTGGTGATGTCATTTCCTGTGTTGGTGATGTCATAGTGATCGCGTCTGAAAATGAACCTTCCAGCTCAGCGAGCAAACTTACATCTGGAACCCCCACCTGAACACTGAATCTTTTCCAAACTCGCTAACCTCTTCGGGCACAACACACTAAAACTAGCCCAAAGATGGGAAACCAATGCCTTCTGACAGACCACAACCCACAAATAGCTTACTTCCTGCATGAATGTCAAAAGAAACAGGTCCTATCTTAATACATTAAATACAGACCTCCCTTTACATCCCACTGTCCAACTGAATAGCAGAGCATAACAGCTGCAGAATGCTTAGACAAAAGTTTAATAATGGCCACAACAGACTCCTTAAATACAACTGGGAAATATAGTGACAAAAAACTCTACTCCCTCATGCAACAGAGCACGAATGTACAGACACCGCACAACAAGCCATAGACATTAGACAGCGGCCAACACAGAAAATGAAGAAAAAAATTAGACCTGCCAAAACAAAACAAGACAAACTCACAGAAAATAACATCGCAGAGAGCATAGAACCTTTCTGTCCAACACTTAACCTACACTGAAAAAGTCATCTAAGTAACATGCTTAAATTACAACTTCTGGGATGCAGACGAGAAAGTTTTTTTGTCTCATTAGAAACAATACTTAAGGAAAGCAAACTCACAGAAGAAACCACCATTAAGCAGGAAAAAGGAAGGAAGCACACTCAAAAAATAAGAAAGGAAAACACCAGAAGGACTCAAGAAAGATGAAAACATTGTTATTCTACCTGCAGACAAAGGACGCCTTACAGTCATTTTAAACCGGATAGACCACATTGAGAAAGCAAACACACTGCTTGCAGATAACGATAGTTACCAATAGGTGACGATTGGCCCTAAGCAACAACGAGAAAACCGAATCACAGCCTTCCTCAACAAAACTCCAGAAACCTGGAGAATTAAACAAGGCAGACTTCCAAAAGATGCATCCAGATGGATCCGACACACCATGCCTCTACGGATTATCCAAAAATCACAAGTCAGGAGCGTTCCTCAGACCCATCGTCTTGCTAGCTAGATCTCCAACGTATCGACTGGCCAAGGAACTACACCAAAGAATAAACAAAATAGTAGGAGAATCATGCACCTCCATTCACTCCACCCAACAATTTCTGAACAGCATCAAAGACACCAAGATAGAAGAGGATGAAATTATAGTCTCTCACATAACAGCCCTGTTCACATCCATCAACATAAACCTGACCATTTAAACACTGACGACACTTTTAGAAGAACCAAAGACACATAGACTTGTCACCACCAGCTTCATCAACAAGGACATCATCATCAACCTGGGGGCCAATGTCTTATCACTCACTTCACCTTCAGCAACAAAAACTACAGAACAACCAATGGAACACCTATGAGATTTTCGATATCAGGGTTTTTAGCAGAGGCAGTAATGCAGAAACTCGAACAAATAGCTCTGCTAATCATCCAACCCAAACTTTGTGTCTGCTACAAGGATGAGACTTTGGTCATCACTTAAGTAAACAAATTAGAAGAAGCCTTCAAGACCATCAATATTACCGTGACAGGCTTAAAATTGACAAAGGAGGATGCAACAACAACAGACTCCCATTCCTTGATGTCACAGTAGAGCGAACAGCCAATGGAGAATTTTAAACCAGCGTCTACAGGAAAACAACACACATGGACCAAAAACTGAACAACAGAAGCAATAATCCAAACGCCCACAAACGACGCTGCATCAGAAAAATATTTCAATGAGACACCACACACACTGCAGCTCAGATGAACTGTGAAGAACAGAAAAAAAAACACCTGCATAGCGTATTCAATAAGAATGGGTACCAAATGATCGCAATCAGTCGATTTCCCAGCAAAAAAATCAAACACGCAGACAAAACATGCCCAAAAACACGAGCCACTCTCCCCTAAAACAAATAATTCTCAGAAATGACTGCCAGTCTACTCAGACCCCTTGGCTGCCCACAAACCCACCAACACCAAAACAGCAGCTAATGAATTTCAAATATCCTTGACAGACAACAAGCAAAACAAAAGTCATTTACAAAATACCTTGGCAAGAACTGTAACACACACTACATTTGACAAACAGGCAGAAAATTAACCACAAGGCAGACATGACCCAATATCGCGAGTATCTTTGCATACAGATGAGGAAGGAAACCACTTTGTCTGGGACAACACATAAATCCTAGGACAAGCCAAACAGAGACATGCACGAGAATTACTAGAATCATGGCATTCCAACAGGAACTCTATCAACAATCACTTCGATTTGGACCCCATCTGGCACACTCTGACAAAACGAGGAGGAAAAGACATCACTTCAGGTGACGACATCACCAACCCAAGGATATCGGAATACATAAATAGAAAGTGGGCCATAACGCCAGTGTTTCACAGGATGCTCAGTGATGATGTTACCTAGCATGGCGCCGATATATCTGGAAATGAACCTTCCAGCTAATCAAGCAAACCTACATCCAGAACCTCAACCTGAACTACAAATCTCTCCGAATTGTACTTTAGGTAATTCAATAAAATGAAGCTGCATGCAGACAAAGGGACCATCGTGCAGGGGTGTAATCCCAGTCGGGTATTTAATACTTTTGCCCAAGTTACTTTACATGCAAATAAGGCATATATCCAGCCATATTTGACCTGCTGTAATCAAATCGTGGAGCCACCATGTTTTTAACAGTCGCAGTACCATTCCTTCCTTGCCAAGATGCGTACAAGTATGCAAGTAATCATTAAGCACTGGGAACAAAGAATTAGGATTCAGACTTGACCCACTGGTGTTAACCAGGGGTATCGTGTCGAGGAGTGCTAACACCCACTCGATGTCCAAAGTGATTTCAGATTCAGAAGCATCCCTCTATAAGTTTGAATAGCAGTTAAAGGAATCCTTATTTCTGCAGGGTCTCCCATTCAGAATGGTCTTTGAGTTAAGAATCTCCTCGATGCTTTTCGGCTTCCTCGTCCGTTAGCTGGTATTAAATTACTGCACACAAATGAGGGACACTCCTGTACAATGGATTCAATCCAGGCCCATCGCTTTCCTTGGGTTGACTCTCAGGAAAACTTTTCTGACATGTGCGGTCGTGAACAATTGAACAGATGTGTCCGGGGCTGTTGGAGCAGGAGTCACTGCGCCCCTGGCATTCTGCTTGATTCACACACAGAAAGCATTGACCGTCTCAGAGAGTGATGTGTCTTTGTCCGCTACTGTTCATTGCTTCATTTAGCGTCCTGTAAGCTTCCGTAGGCCTTGCTATAGGCAGCGGGAGTCTGTTTTGTACGGAGAGGCCTTTAATGTGGTCTGGTACTCCCTCTTGGCCTATCTGCTGGACTTGCAGAGGTTAGATCTGGGTTCCTGTTTAGGTCTCGCTCTTCCCACTTGAATGTTGCCTTCTGGTTGTCAGTTGGGCTTTGATTTCCTGGTTGAACCGACATCGTCATTTAGGAAACACACGGATTGACTTCTTCAACTCTCAGTCCTCTGTGCATTTGCTAAAGATGTCCGTGATGGAGATGTTCACTTATTCAGGTTTTCTGTTGAGTGCTTTAACACGGTCCAGTTCACCAATTCTAAACAATCCGAGAGACTGTCATTCACAGCCTCAGTCCAGCATTGTACTTCCTTTCGTGAAGAGTCCTCCCGTTTCAGCTTCTGCTTGTAAGCTGGTTCCGCATGTAAGAGAGACGCGGACCTGAGGGCATAGCCTCAGAGTGAAGGGACGACTTTTGGAACTAAGATGAGCATGAATTTCTTCATAGAAGGAATGTTTAATCTGTGGAAATTATTACCGCAGAGGACTGTGGAGACTAGGACATTGAGTGTGTGATGATGCTGTTCCTTTAATGTTCTTTTGTTTCTTACAATATTAGTAAATGCAGAGGTTCTGTGGTGTCTAGTTTTGATGGGTTTTAGGGCCAACTTCATGATATCTAATAGACACTGCCTCCAGCAAAAGGGTTTCAAGTGAAAAAAGTATAAAATGAAAGGGAGTGGCCAATTCTCACAGCTCAGCATTACTCTGGTCTTGTTTCGTTTGGTTTGGTGTTAATATGCAGACAGTCTTTCAGAATGCTGGTAAAAGGAACGGCTACATGAAAGTAATTGTTCCATGCTGAATCTCTCTCCGACATCTCTTGTCAGACCCTGCGTTTTATTTTACCTGTATTGCCAAGAGGTGTTTATGGGGATTTGTGCAGTAATTGAGAACAATTATGAAGTTGAGACAGTCTATTCGCTTTCACACAGGTTACGTTATTCTGTATTCTGTTCCCTTTTGTTTGTGTTTCATTTGGTACTCTGGAAATAAATTCTGTTTTATTTCAATCCGAGGAATATTGACCAGTTCCATCACTCCTGGAATATTCACTGTATACCTGCTCAAAACAAGTTAGCTCAGAAAAGTTAGGGTTTGGGCTACAATCTTGAAATGTTTTGAGAGGGTCTGGCCTGGTCTATAACAAATTTATTAAAAATAGAGATGTATGTGTTCCTAATTGATCAGGGAATCAAAAGTCTTGGGGAGAATGCAGGAGAATAGAATTCCCTCATGTCGAAATTTCAGAACGAATGGTTGGGATGAATGGGCTAATTCTGCTCCCACACTATATGACCTAATGATCTAATACGCAACAATATTAATGTATGGACACAACCAGCTTCAATATTGCATCCATGTTACAAACAAGGATGGAAGAACTGGAATCCTTCCTTTCATTGAATATTTCCCTGTCTTGTTTCGTTCATTACGCTTCGGTCCTTGAACTGAAGTAACAGTTCAGCTGTCAGGGTGCAGGAGTTACAGATACTGATAGTTAGTTATTTCCCAGCTTTCCAGAATGTGCTATTTAGACCATTGTGTGCATCGCGATCTGCTCAAGGGTTCACTTGAACCTTTTCAGGAGAGAGAATATCATGATCAGGCATGGACAAAACCACACCCAAAGAATCACCGAAACACACCCACACTCTCGCGCAAACAAACACGTGCATGTAGAAACACGCCCTCACCCTCAAACTCACTTACACATACACACAGAACACATACCTATACACAGTCAAAGTGAGATATAGGAACATGCTGACAAAGAAAAGCACACATAAACGTACACACATGCACAGATGCACGATAACACCATCAATCTGAAACGTGGGGATACATCTACACACAGACTACAGCAACATTTTCCAGCACCCTCACAACACACAGGAATGAAAACAGAGTGCAGAAGGGGGCACAGCTACTCACACATGTGCGTGCACACATACACACCAGAAGATCAGGCATACTGAGAGACACCCATTAATGGACAGAATACACACGCATCCACACACAAAGTAGTGCAGTCATACTGATGATTTAGAGATGCGGTTGTTGCACTGGGTTGCACAAATTTAAAAATCACAGAACGTCACGTTCTGGTCCAACAAATCTATTTGGAAGCACTAGATTTCAGAGTACTGCTCCTTCATCACCTGGTGAAATTTAGCAGGCATAGTGAGAAATCAGAACAAATCTACACACGCTCACACACGAACGCGCGCACACACACACACGTATGCACACAAAAATACAGAAAGGAACACATTATATACATGTCAAATGCACACACATCCACACACAGAGAAATGCAGACATACTGAGATATAGGAACACATCTCCACACTAGGAACCACTCCTACAGCCCCACACACAGATGTAAAAACTCAGCCTAAGCGTCATTACACACCAACCTGCAAGGACTGACAGTAACTTCTTCGGCACACACACAAGCACTTTCGAACACACTTATTAAACTCCAAACACAATGAGATATATACAGAGTGACACTCAGAAAAAGAGACACACCCACAGAGAGGCACAGGGAGATCCTACTGTGGACACGGAAAAAATAAGACACACGGACAGACAGCCAAACACATTCTGATCAACACACTCACCTGCTTAAACATGAACACAGTCAGGCAGAGACACCCCACACTCCCACAAGAATACAATGACACTCAGAGACACACGCATATGGTGTCATAGAATCATCATGACATGCTGAGAGAAATACACGTACACACACACACACAAAACCACACGGTCATCGGACTGTGACCTCACAACCAGCACATACACACAAGCAAAAACGCAACACCTTCACAATGTACAAAGTACACCCAGATAAGCAATCACACATGCACAATAACATGCACCCACATAAGAACGCTTGCGTTCTTGGGAACACTCATACAAAACTGAAAAACATATCCAAATATATAACACATGAATGGAAATTCAACAAAATACTTTCCAAAGCGCACAAAAGGAGACCCACACATAGATGCATAAACACGGTCATGATGTGTCACACTCCATTGCTTCTCCAATAACCAACTCAAATGAGGTAATCACTGGCACCCGGAACCTTTCCCTGCTGGTTGTAATAAAGTAATTCTTGTGAGCTGAACACAGAGAGTCTGACAATCATCATTGTGCAGAAACGACTGCTTCTGCCCAACCCCCTCCTCACCTGCAGGAGGAATGCAAAGACCCATCCAGCTGGACTTTAACAAATTCCAAAGGGCACTCTGTGAAGACCCAATATTCCAGATGAAGCCATCGCTCGCAGCCAGCGATTTAGAATCACTCCTCCAGCCTCTTTCCATTCTCTTTCCATCAGAATTGAAGAATTTACCTGACCAGAACATCGCTCTGAACTTGGGAAGAGTCGCCGCATAAAATAATGTGTTCGTGCTGCAGCTTAAATCCCTCAGTATATCTGCCATCAACATAAAGTGGAATAGATGAGAGTTCTTCCAACGATATGCTTCTTTAGTGCTAAAGTATAAGGTGTTTGCACCCTGCTCTAACCACAGAAGTACAAGTTGATGTATATGGTGATGAGAGATATCACCGACTTCCTCAGGCTCTCCATCTCTGTGTCTTTGTGACTCTCTCTATTCCTCTGACCCTTCAGGCTCTTGCAGACTCGAGTGGACACTGAAATGTACCTGACAGTCAGAGTGTTCTTCAACAGAGGTAACACGAATGGAATGAAAGGGGTTAATATCATATCAAACCAGTTAAATCCCAGCCAATTGGTATCAGTAAAATAACTTGACTTTGTTACGCATTACCTCGGAACATTGTCAATTATCCTCCAAGGTTCACACCGAAAATAGAAAGGAATGCGTTTTGAATAGAGCAGAATGCTAGTTACAGCTGGAGCCACGGCCAAGGTTTTGTCTGTACAATATTTCCTCTTCATTTTCAAGCAGCAAATGGTCAGCAAACGATCAACGGAGAAGCGGACAGTGAACCAGATGGAAAAGTCTGTGGCTACACGAATCAGGACAAAGATAGCACTGCACACAGGGGTATGTCCAGGAAACATAATAAAGATCTTGGAATCATCACAACATGATCCCAGTGCTAATGAACATCAGGTACCCTGGTGCCATGGCCAAAAGGCAGCGCGTTATGCAGTTATAGAGGCCGTACTTACCCCATGAGAGAACCAAAATAACCGGGCGATAATCAGAAGTCACTGAGCAAACATTCTCCATGACTGCTCAATGTAAGATCTTCATATCTAACTGAGACAGCGAATTGACAGATGGTAGAAGGGCACAATTTGTATGGTGATTAGTAAAACGTTTGGAGGGGATTGGAGAAAAAGGCTTTCACTCAGAGATTGGTGTGGGTTCTGATATTTCAGTACTTGGGAGGGTTATTGAAGTAGGAAACCACAAAATCTTAAACAACTACTTGGGAAGAGTCCAGATTTTGCTTGGCCTTGATAGCACAAGCTTGATGGACCGAAGGACCTCTTCAGTCCAGTCTGGTTCCACAATTCAAAGAAATATTTCTGGGAAGTAGGCTGTGAAGTGAAACATTTTCAATAAGGAAATAAACGAGCTATGAATACCAGAATTATAAAAATGAAACAGACATAGCTGGAGAAACTCAACAGTTACGGTAGCACCTGTAGAGAGTGAAACAGAGTTAATGCAATTATGCTTCATCAGAAAACGTTCCTCTGAACATTTGTCAAGGAACTCAAAACATGAACTCGGCTTTCTTCACGGGCAAGGCCCTATCATTGCAAACAAAGGACTGGGGTTGATTTTTTTAAAGGGAATTGAAAATCATCGTGTTGATGTTTATCTACAATGAAACATTTGTTCTACTGCTCTTAGCATGCTGGGCGAGATTAGAGTCATCGTGATTTAGAAGAAGGAAACATTGTTCCAAGTCGTCCTGGCTGATCAGTTATTCTGTAAAAATAGCGTCCCGTTTGCCCTCATCAGCATCAAACCCTTTCCTCCTCATTTACCCATCCGGCTGTGTTTGAAATGTTGTATTTATACCACTCTCCACATTTTATCTGGCAGTTCATTCCATATGTGCACCACACTTTGCATGAAAATGGCTTTCCAGTAGGTACATTTTAAATCTTCCCCCTGTCACCCTGAACCTATGCCCCGGGCCTCTGGAATCCCCCACCCCAAAGGAAAGAACTTGCCTATTTATCCTATCCATGCCCCTCACGATTTTATAAATCTCTGTACGATCACTCTTCAGCGTCCAAAACTCCATTAAAAACAGATTCAGCCTATTCAGCCTTTCTCTATTCCTCAAGCACTCCAAACCTGGCCATATCCATGTAAATCTTTTATGAACCATTTCATGTTTCACACCATCCTTCTGATAGGACGGAGACCAGAACTGCACAGACGTTTTCCAAAAGTGGCCCAACCAATTTCCTGTAAAGGCGCAAAATGGTCTCACAGCTCCTCTAATCAATGCACTGAACAATAAAGGAGCACATACCAAACGGCTGCTTCACTATCCTAGCAACAGAAGACTCCACTTTCAGGGAACTACGGAACTGCACTCCAAGGTCTGTTTGCTCAGTAACATTCCCCAGGAGCTTACATTAGTGTACAGGTCCTGCCCTGGTTTGCTGTTCCAAACTGCAGCACCTCACATTTACCTAAAGTAAACTCCATCTGCATCTCCTCAGCCCATTGGCCCTGCTGATCAAGCTCCCATTATACACAGACATAACTTTCTTCGCTATCTACTATATTTAAAACTTTGGTTACATCTGTAAATTTACTCGCCATACCTCCCATATTCACATCTAAATCAATTATGTAAATGGCAAAAAGCAGTGATTCAGTATCAATCCTTGTGGAACACCACTGGTCACAGGTCTCCAGTCTGAAAAGCAGGCCTCCACCACCACTCTCTGTCTTCTACATTCCAGCCCATCCTGTATCCAGATTGTAAGATCTCCCTCTATTCCATTTGGTTTAAACTTGCTAATCAGTGTATCATGAGAAACCTTGACAAACTCCTTCCTGACATCCATATAGATCACGTCCACCGCTCTGCCATCGTCAATCCTCTTCGTTGCTTGTTTAAAAACTCAAACAAGTTCGTGAAACATGATTTCCCACGTGCAAAGCCATGTTAACAAACACTAATTAGTCATTGCCTATCCAATTACAGGGTACATATATATCCGGTCTCTCTGGATTATCCTCCAACAACTTCCATACCACCAATGTCAGACTCACTTGTCTAAAGTTTGCTGCGTTTTCCTTACAGCCTTTCTTAAACAGTGGCACTCATGAGGCAACTTCCAGTCTTTTAGCATCTCAACTATGGCGATTGATTATCCAACTATCTCAACAAGGGTCCAGTAATCACTTCCCGATCTAGCCACAGACCAAATCCTGAGGATTTATCAAACTTTATACTTTATTTCATAACCAGCACATCCTGCTCTGTAATATGGACATTTTTCAAGATGTCACAATCTATTTCCCCACATTCTATGTTTTAAAGTCTTTTCTCCACTGTAAACAATGATACAGAATGCTCGTTTAGTGTCTACCCCATCTTCAACATTTCCACATATAGAGGGCCTTGCTGATCTTTGAGGGGTCTTCTCTCCTTAAATACCGTTTCGTCCTGAATGTAGTTCAGAAATCGCCTTGGATTCTCCTTAAACCTATCTCCTTAACTCTATTTGCAAAAATTATCTTTTGTCCCATATTTGCCCTCCGATTTCTCTCTTATGTATACTCCCACTGCCTTTGTACTCTTTGAAAGATTCATTTGATCTCTGCTATCTATACTTGCCTTATGCTTCCTTTTACCTACCAACCTTGTTTTTCACCCGAACAGGAACATACTCTAAGATCTTGCCAAATGGCCATCCTCCAATTTAGAACTTTAACTTTTAGAACTGTTCTGTCATTTTCCATCATTATTTTAAACGAACAGAATTCACGTCTCTGATCCCAAAGTGTGGCCCCACCTGCACCTCAGTCAACTGCCCTGTCTTGTTTCGCAAGAGTAGGTTAGGTTTTGTAGGTTTTCTACTAGATACATGCACACACTGAAACAGAGAATTTTGAGAAACACACTTAACAACTTCATATCCATCCCAGCCCTTAAAAATGTGGCAGTCCCAGCATATATTTGGAAAGTTAAAATCCCCTACTATTACCACACTTTTATTCTTTCAAATAACTGAGATCTCTTGAGAAATTTGTTTCTCAATTTCCCACTGACAAGTGGGGAGTCTATAGTGCAATCCCAATAAGGTAAACAGCCCTTGCTTAATTCACAGCTTCAAACAAATATCTTCCCTGTATGTATTCCCAAGAATATACTCCTTAAGTGCAGCAGTAAAATTATCAGTTATCAAAAAGCAAGTCCCGCCACCTTTTCTTTTACAGCTTTATTTCCTTCCTGCAGCACGTCCATCGTGCAGCTTGAAGCTGCTAGTCCTGTTAATCCCTGAAAGCCATCTGTGTAATTGCTATGATATTCCAGTCCCAAGTGCCGAACTATGACTGCAAATCACCTGTCTTCCCAGTTCGGCATCTTGTACAGAAATAAATGCAATTTAATTTGGCAGTCCTCCCTCATTCTCTGCTTTGGGCAACCCTACCCTGACTATTGGACTCGCTCCTTTTCCCAACTGTATCAGTCTCAGACTGATTTGTTTCCTCATGATCGCCCTGGCACTCCACCCCAGCCCCACACCTCCACCATCCCCGCACCCCCCACTCCAACTTTACTGGGTTCAATATTCCTGAACATCACGAGCAAATCTCCGTGCAAGTAAATTTATTTTTTTATCCAATTCAGGTGCAATCCGTCCTTGTCATAGAGGTATCTTCTGCTCCAAAAATTATTCCAATGATTAAAAAATGTGAAACTTTCTGCCCTGCACCAGCTCCTCAGCCATGCATTCATCTGCTATATCTTCCTATTTCTAGACTCACTAGCTCGTGACAACGAGAGTAATCCAGATATTACTACCCCCAAGGACCTCCTTTTAAATTCCTGCCTGACTTCTTATATTCCCCGTTCAGATTTTCCTCCTTTATCCTTCGTATGTTGCTAGTTCCGATGTACACAAAGACCTCCTGCTGCTATCGCTCCCCTTTGAGAATACTCTGCACCAATGAGGCAACAGGCACTCTTGTCCACTGCCATGTCTGTCTCTGCCTCTGAGGAAAGAGTCCCTGGTCACAATAGATCAGTTCGAACCTGACATAACCCTAATTACATTAGAGCCAGTCTTTGGTACCAGAAACTTGGCTGTCAGTGGTACATTCTCCTTAGTGTCCATCACTCCCTACATTTTCCTAAACAGCACATCTGTTTAAAATACACATGGCCACAGTAGACTCCTGCGCTAACTATACCCCTCTCCTGCCTTTCCTAGCGATAACACATCTGCTTGATCGTGTCAACTTTTGTTCACTCGCTCCGGTAGCTGCCATCCATCAGACCCCCGAGTTCCTGAAAATTCTTCATTGTCTCGAAATGCTGCTCCAACCAATTCATGCGATATTATCGGTTTTCCAAACAAACATATTTACTGGACACATAATCATCAGGACTTGGAAGCTCTCCCTCATCTGCCACATTTAACAGGTAGAGTACATCACTCCACTAAAGGCCATCTTCGCACCCTAATAATCTACACGCCCAGGAAATACCACAGCCTTACTGCTCTAAAAGAAACTGCTCACGGCTAATGCAGTGCCTAAGCTTTATACTTTTACATTTTAATCAAGTGACAGATCTCAATCAAGTCTATAACCAAAGAGAAACCACGCTTCTCAACATTGTAGATTTACAAAAAAAAACTTAAAAACCATAAATATACCTACTCCTGTGCTGTGAGCTCTCCCACACAAGGTCCTCCTTTATTTATATTGTGTTGCTTTGATCTTTTTTCCCTAAATTTCCAAAACAATGCAACAGTTCATAAAATAATAATTGCTATTCCCGAAATTTGTGGAAGTCTGCACTGACACCTAAAATACCCCAAATATTTGAGCATCTCTCACAGCCACAATCTTTTCCCTTCCTCGAATTAGGATTACCTCGAATCGTCTGGTCACTATATTGCAAAAACATGAGTTGTTGCACTTGAGAAGATGTAATTGTCTGGCGGACATTGCTAACAGAGCTGAGAATGGTTTGTTTCATCATTAAAGGTGCAAAACATGATCTGACTTATCTCTGCGTTGATAAACTAAGTTTCTGTCAACTCATAGAATCCCAAACAGTTTGTTTTGGAAAGTGATCAATTCCTTGTCAAGTTTAGGAAATGTTCTAGTTTGGCTGACATTCAGTCAGCAAATAATGGAAAATGCAAATAGGGAGATGTGACTTTTTACTCTATTGTCTGCATTAGCTGTCTCAAATAGTTTTCGAATGTGCTTGTTGATATTTTATAAATAAACTACACAATACAAATCAAAACAGGCAGATTACTACTGAAATTAGTTAATCGAGCAGCTCCAATCCATTGTGCAATATGATATGATAACAAAAATTTCGCTGACTCTCTATTATGTTATATCATATCAGAGGAAATTAACCTTTAAATTGATAATCCACTGAAGGATTCATGTCCGATAAGTCGATTGTCCTGCTCATCGGATACTTCCTGACTTGCTGTGCCGAATCAAAACAGAAGTTTATTCCAAAAGAAATGACGACAAACTAGAATAAACTAAACTTCGGACCGATAACACAGACTAAGGCAATGAGCACGCAGTATATTGCACAACTCTCTTTAGTCTCAAAACAATGTATTAATGAAAGAAAAGGACACGATTTTTATCTATTCTCCATAACACGACTCCCAGTGCCGTTACAAAGAAAACAATTCCCATAATGGGCGGCACGGTGGCACAGTGGTTAGCACTGCTGCCTCACAGCGTCAGAGACCCGGCTTCAATTCCCTCCTCAGACAACTGACTGTGTGGAATTTCACATTCTCCCAGTCTCTGCGTGGGTTTCCTCTAGGTGCTCCGGTTTACTCCCACAATCCAAAAATGTGCAGGTTAGCTTGTTTGGCATTGAGCAATATTTTAGATTACGGATGCTTGCAGTATTCCAAACATTTCAGCTAATCATTGTCAATTAGCGGGATCTTTCTACAGACATTTTATACTGTAAACCAGTGAAGGAGGCAGAGAAATAGCAGATAATGTAAGAAGTGTGACAACTTTAAACTTTCTGGACAGGAGATATGCTATAAATTGAAATACCTAATTCTGGAGGTGACATGAAAACATCAAGGCTTGGAGTTGTACACTTTATTTCACTGGAAAGTGGCTGGGCATGCTGAGCAGGCTTGTAAACAAACTGTACAATGTCGAGAGGGAGTACAAAGTTAAGGGAAATATTATTAAATCTTTACAAGTCATTGTTTCAGACACAGTTGGGAGGGGTCACCAATCAAATCAGAACTCTTCAAAAGTGAATGGATTGTAATGGGTTGAAATGGAGCTCAGCCCACTTCTCAATGTTACTCCTTTTGGAAGGATGTCAATGCCTTGGATAAGCTCTGGGATAGGAACATAGAAAAAGGTCAATCAGCCCCCGCGAGCTAGTTCTACCATTCAATGGTTGATTTGCAGCAGAACGCCATACACCTCTATTTGTATCTTTCCCTTAATACCTACGTTTACCAAAAAAGAAAATCCACCTCGGATTTAAAATGAACACCTAATCCACAGTCGTTTGTCGTAAAGAGTTCCAAACACCCTGTCTGTGTGCAAATGCTTCCTAACATTTCTCGTGAACACGCAGGCCTTAATTTGCAGAGTTTGCCCCTTTGTGCTTGAATCCCCAACCAATGGAAACAGTTTACCTTCATCCACCCTGTCTTCAATTTCTACAGAAACAAGGCCTCATTTGTCTTGCCTCTCCTTATAACTAAACCCCTAAAGTCAGTTCTCATTCTTGCAAATCTGTACTGTATTCCCTCCCACTGTATGACACTGTATCCAAATTAAGGTGTGGTTGCTCGATCTGTTCACATTACACCAAGTGAGATCTAACCTGGGATTTGTTTCACTGCAGCTGTAACTTTTACGTTTTTTTTGTGGGATGACAGCATCGCTGGTTAAGACAATAGTTATTGCCCATTCTTGGCAGTTCAGAGTCAACCACATTGCAGTCGGTCTGGAGTCACGTACAGGCCAGACCAAGTAAGGATTCCATTTTCCTTCCCTTAACGACATGAGTGAAATTATACTTGTTTGTTTTTCCTCCTGTAAAATTTTAGGGCAATAAGATTAATCGCTCTGTTCGCCATTTCCCGGTTGACATTCAGAATTTCACCTGTCAGTTTTGTTTTCGTATGGTGTGATCGATCTGCTCATTTAGTGGGCCTCGTTATACACCAATAATGAGTTGTGGTTTATTATCTTTGAAATACAGGTTAGATAAATATGCAACTTTACAAAACCAGCCTTTCCCTCTCATAGCCCGGGTAATTATTCAGTTCGGAAATGTCTTTGCCCAGGCACGAGGTTAGAATTCCCGATTACGGCTTGTCGAACTGGATTGGAGCTGTTCCTCCCACTCCCAAGGTCCCTGCTTCTTTGTCCTGAGATTCTCTGCAGTGTGTGTGTGATCTCTCTGATTTGAGCTGCCTTTTTTTTAGCTATAATGTGGAGGTGCCAGCATTGAAATGGGGTGGACAATGTCAGACGTCACACGATACCAAGCTATTGTTCAACAGGTCCAATTGAAAACAGAAGCTTTCGTGTGATTTCTGACCTTCTTTTTAGCTAGTCATTCAGGTCATGCCGGATCAGAATGGTTTCGTAGCCGTTTGAAGTAACAATGTACTTAGCGTAATTTAAATTCAGTTTCTATCATATGAAGTGTGGTACATAAACAGTATTCAATATTTTGATATCACCTTTTAAAATGAACCATCTCAAAAACAGTTCTACTTAAACTCAGATCCATTTTACAATCCGAAATCTTGTGGCAATGTCTCATCACCAATCCATTCAATGTTCAGTCAAAATGAAGACTTGCATATCTGTCTGGCTTGATTGAATTTTCAGGCAAAGGGGCAAGTTTCCTGGTTTAACATCTCAGTTCCATTGTCTCATTAACACCAGTTCAATGTAATCAGTCAAAATAATGGGATCGAGTACCTCAGCCTACCCCTATCAACATCAGGATTCATGTTCCAAGTTCACAAAGCTGCTGCTGAATGCACCACTGATACCATATTCATTCAGCGTCATGGCCAAAAGCAAGAGTAAGTAAAAATGAAGATGAGAGAGCAAAGAAGAAAGAAGGATGCAACCAACCTGGAAGCGAATGGACACAACAGGATAAATGCTTTTGAAACTACCACAAGGAAGGTTGAAGGTGAATTGATCAGGCTTGGAACGTTTCACCTGTGAGGTTAGATTGGAGAGACTTGGATCGGTTTTGGGCAGATCCACCGACGTCAACCCGGTGTTCCTCCCTGATCACTGCCTCCTGAGGGCCAATAAGGGAGTGTGTAACCTGATGGTGAAACTACTGAACCAATTGAACACAGAGGAGCTCAAAAGAGATTCCACAGCTTGGAGAACTGTGACATCCCTCTTTCCGTCTCTCTGGGAACATGTGGGAAATAGTCAACGGAATATAAAGAGGATCTTTAGCAGGAAGAACTGTCCAAAATCCAAAAGAGCATGCACAACCTACGCATACTGCAGATGGAGGTCGATGTTTTGAGCAATCTTCAGTAAGCCTTGCTCTTTACCTCAGAAGCCTTCAAGATAACCGCCTGGTCCAGGGTCCACAATACCGAGCAGGGTGAGATCTGATCATTTTTGTTCCTTGAGAAGATGGACAGTGGGAGATCAGTGATCAGCAGCTTGAAGCAAAAAGTTGGCTCGGTAATGTCCTCTCAAAATGACATTCTGAGGATCAACTAATCCTTTTCTGCTAGACTGTACGATACGAAGCCGACTACCATTGCAAATATGCCAGTCATTCCTGCCCACTTTCACAGAGGTCTTAGACGACTGTACCAGGGAAATGCGACAGCAGCCGTTCTCCCTGAATGAGCTGACAAGGCTTTTGATTACACATAAATGTATAAAATTCCCAGAAGTCATTGCTTTCACGCCAAATTGTGGTCAACTCGGTGGATCTTGATGGGCCAGAACCAATGCACAATGCACAAGAAAAAGTATCTCGCCCCTCATCTATAATTAGAAGGACAAGACCTCTTTATTAATATTCTCAGTCCAGCATTGCTCATTTATACATGAATTCTCTACTTAGATTCAGGACCCAACTTTCTTCATTCTATATGTTGTGATCACTTTTCTCCAATACAATGATATTGCAAAATCATGCTATTACATTGGGTACATCATATTTGTAGAAAGCATGTTTCATTGCTGCGTGCTTACGTCTGTGCTCTTGTATCAATACAATATTGTGAGATGCAATAAGTTAATTATTTCTAAGTGGTATATATGTCCAAATACCGAAGAAATCATAAATAATAAGTTATAAAGGTGAGTTTTCAAAAGTAACTGTATCATTTAATGCATAATTTATTGAGGATCTGGCTGGAAGGGTACCAGTCAATTAAAAGCAAACCACGCTTCCAATGTATTCAGATCGCACAGAACCCTCACCAATAACTGAAATGTCCGAAGGTCTTCCCCTTGGATCCAATATTTCCAGCCACACATACAATAATCAAATGAGCACTTAGAGTAACCCAAGGATCAGCTGTTCCATTTCCTACCTGATTTGCTCAATTCTACTTTCAGAAACTCAGAGCTTTTCCTCCTGGTAATATTTGTGATGAGATCAGCCAACTGGACCTCATCGGATATGACTTCCCTGATTGAGGCTAGGAATGCGTCCCAATCAGTGAGCCCTTGCTGACATCAAAAGGATGAATGTCATGAATATGGAGATGTTGAATTCCTAAGTCAGTGAGAGACTCTTGTCACGGGCTGTGCCTTTGTAAATGAGGAATGATCAATGTTGGATTCTGACCTCTGAATGGCTATTTCACCACCTAACATTTTTGATGCCAATGTTGACCAGGACCTGTGGCTCTTCATTTTCTACACTTTCCCGCTCCCTGGTTTTCAAGGCAATAATGGAAAGTGCTGACTTTGAATGGACAGAAAGGCTCGCTGTTATGTCTTGATTTCAGACTAGCATCTATACATTTATCAAATGGTCTGAAATCTTTCTATGACTGAAGTGTTGGAACAATGCCTGACTTTTCCCTACATTTTGTGGCACAAACTATTTCTTTTCTTTGCCTCACAGAAGCTGTCCTTCCCCTTTTCAGCGTTCCTATGTTCGCTTTGTCTACTACTGTCCCACCTAACATTGTGTTATCAGCAAAAGTAGCAGATGATCTCATCTTCTCAGTCATTGATAGAGATTGTAAATATTGTGCCTCAAGTAATGGTCTTTGGGGGAACTCACTAATACCAGCCTGACAACAAGAAAATGGTACATTTATTCTTCTCTCTGTTTTCTCTCCTTTTGCAGTCCTCACACCAAATCCCATTTCCCCATCAATACAGGCACGTTGACAATTATTCACAAAACTGACGAACATTGACAAAAATGATTTCAGTTCAAACATTTCTGGAATTTGACATTTCTGCACCCTTGTGTGTGCAAATCCCTCCATGGCCTCACCTCTCCATCTCCCTTCAAAGATTTCCATCAAATGTCAGTCATCTACTTTAGGTTTCTTCACGGTACACACTCAATACACTGCAGGGAACAGAGAATGACTCTCCCTAAACTGCTGCTCTACAGATCTTGTGTGTCTCAGAATCAGTTCTAGAACATAACTTAACCAAGTCGGCGGATGAGTACTTACTGTAGCTTATGAAATCATTGATGTTTTTTCAGTACGTTATTTTACTCGTTACAAATAATACCTGAACTGGAGAAGAGGTGTTCGTTTGGGACACTTTATTCATGCAAGGTGAAGAATACTATTCCGTTGAATTTGTTAAGACCTACAATGCGTCATCTCCGGTAACCAGCTATTTAACTTTCATGCTATAACGTCTATTACTCAGGGAAGCCACGAACCAGTGTTGAGGAGAACATTTCTCAGAGAAACTCTCAACAGGAAATTAATTTCCAAATGTCAATGTCAAGTTAGTAACGATATGATATAAAATAAGATTTCCAAGTTGGATGGATGGAGTTGGGGTGTCAATGCTAGTAAATAGCATGCCACAATGACTGATTGAATAACCTGCTGCCTCACAGCGCCAGTGGTGCGTCTGTGTCGGATGCCCTTTGCAGGGTCAGTGTGGACTCGATGGGCCAATTAAACTGCTTCCACACCGTAGAGATTTATTGGAATGTTTGCTATTGACCGGTTGGAATTTGAATCACCGAATAAACCTCAGTTCTAAAAATGGACGGTCACAACTGGGAGTTAACACACCGCTGTCACCTGTTTGTTCAACTTATTAAATGAACAAATTGAACTACGTTGTCATGTCATTGTCCCCGAGAGATGTCAGGAGCTATAAATGAAAGACTTTGGGATTATATCACCTTGGAATTTCGTACAGAAAGATTGCTTGTACAAAGAGATTCTTGCAGAAAATGACTTTTTCAGTTTATCAGCTGTGGAAAATCTTTTACACGAACCTTCCGATTGTAACAATTCCTGGTAAGTGTCTTACACATCTGACATTGTCTGAGTCTTTCTGAGGATTCATGCTATTACTCAGAATGATGAATGGGCAGTCATTGCACACTCTGTAGGAATTGTCCAGGAAATTAAACTTACCGTGGTATAATGATTCATCTCTTCTAGCAAGCCTGTACAAATATCACCTTCAATCGGAGACTACATTGAATTGCGATGAAATTAAGGAAAAGAGTCTCTTCAAAAAATTATATACAGTGCTATTTTTATGTATAGAAGAGAAAAAAAAAACATTTCGGGAGAGATTCCTTTTCTGGTTTTTGACCGAAGAAGCTGTGGGCTGCACTGTCCTTCTGATGTTAATATTGAACTTCGAGGTATTCCTGTAACCACGCCATTTGTTTCAAAACCGTTTTTTGAAGTCTGGCCGTGGGTTGAATGGCTTTGTGCACGATTCCACAGAGAGTTTTTTTTTTTAATTATTGTTTATAACCCAGCATGGTATCAATAGTTCCTCAAAGGTTTGCTGGAGAGTTCAGCAATATGTGATTCAGAATAAAACGCTTAACTTTTATCATTTTTCTCATTTTTTTCAGTCTTTTTCATTTCCTCAAACTGGGTGGATGCACAAACCTGTGCTCATGAGAAGGGGATATGAAAGTTAGTCAGTTTTCTTACCTTGGAGTGAAAATTTCTGTTCATCCGAGACAGATTTGTTGGGAGAAAAGATGCTCTGAAGAGATTACTTAACGTGAAGTACATTCACAATCAACTTTGTGGTTGTTCCAGAAAAAAGTTCACTGCAGCTTCACTTTGAAAGTGGCAGTCACAAGTCATTTAAGCAAATGTTAGATCCATGGATTCTGGTGTGAATATTACACGAGGGGCATTTTCGTTGGAAGGACAGGGTAGTTGTACAATATGATATAAGCTGCTTTCTTTCGTTTCATCTATGCATTGTTTTGAGGTTAATGAGAATTATACACTTACTGTATATTCGTTGTCTTTGAATCTGTGTTATAAGTCCAGAGTTTGCTTTCTGATATTTTATCATTTCTTTTGTAACAAACTTTAATTTTGACGTGGGCACAATATTTGCAGCGTTTTGCATTTACTATTCAGCAAGAGATCACTTTGTTAAATGAAAAGACATAAGATTATAATCCATCAAGCTGGATCTCGTTCTGGGGTTCCGGCTTGTTTTGCAATTAATCAGTTGGTATCAGAACAGAAGTGAGGCTACTAAGCACATCGTCTAACTCCCGAGGAACTGATTAACTGACACCACACTTCAATCAGGCAATGCCCCAACTATACCTCTCCAGATCCATTTTATGCTCCCGACCTTGATCAGAAATCTAGACTTTGATGAAATTGCATATTACACCTCACAAATTAGGAATCTCACACCCTGAACCACAGCTAACACAAAACAAATTCCTTCCCCCCGCTCGACGTGCAGCACCGGAACTGCGTGAGACACATCTATGCTTTTGTGAACCGTAGTTGGTCACCACCTAGCAGTGAGGACAGAATTGCACTGAGGCAGTATTGAAGAGATTTACAAAAATGTTGCCATTATGTGGAAATTACTGGAGCATTAAGAAAAGATGGATAGTGTTTGGGTCATTTCCCCCTGAACAGAGGCGAATGAGAGGTGATCAGATTGATGTCAACAAAATAATCAGGATCATAGAAGGAGACCTATCACACCGAACACAGGACCATTTATCAGAAGAAACACAGTTAGACAAATTGATGGAAAGATATTAGGGTACAGGAGACCGACCGTTTCGTCCAAAAGGTGACGGGGCGTCTTTAACTCATTGCCCAGTTTCGCTGGGGGCTTGAGGAATCAAACCACAACTCATTTAAAGGGAACCTGGATCTGCACCTGTAATGAACTAACTTTTAAATCCGTGAACCAGGTGCTGGAAAGTACGGCCAGAACAGCAGCTAATTCATTCAGCTGATGCAGACATGAAAAACGTATTTCAGTGACATAACTTTCCTGCAGTTCTATGGGATTGTAGAAAGGCCGTGGAGTGCTAAAGTGAATTCCCTTGGTGGGCTGAATGGGCTATTTCTGTGCTATACGTTTCTGGCAGTTTTAAAGGATCATTGGAACACTGTGGAGTGTTAAAGTGAATTCCAGAGTGCCATGGCGACCTTCCATTTGTTCCTTGAAGAAGTGTTTGTATCTCTATAGTTTTTACGATGCAAAAAATAATTCTTGTGGAGGAATGATTTTCAATTAAGTTTAAAAATCAAGAATTAATCAATAAGATTATTACATTTGATTATTGCATTAATATTTCTTACCTTGGTTAGTTATTCTCATTAATAAAACGTTTTGTTTTTAAGGAAGTGTTGTGAAAGGTTGCACTTTTTTTGACCTGCTGGGTAGTTCCATTATCAATTGAAATGTTAATTGCCCTGACACAATCAGAGCACAACAGAGAGTCAGAGACTAGATTTTTATTGTATTGAGTCTTATTTTAGATGGATTGGAGCATTGCATTTATTAATTTCAGTTTTGAACTATGAGTCTTATTTTGCATTATGCACTTTATTCATAAAATATCAACAAGCAGATTCCAAAGCAACTGGAGTCAGACAATACAAAGAATGCAATAACAAATTCGCATTTCCCCATTTGAATTTTGTATTGTTTGCTAACTGAATATCCACGTAAAATTAGCATATTTACTAAACATGGCAATGAATTGTTGATTTCCGAAGACAAGCTTTGTGGGGCTGAGTTGCTGGACCCCTTGCTCAGATACTTGGATCAAAAATAGTCTCCGGTGAGATGCCGGACGACTGGCGATTGGCTAACGTGGATCGACTATATCAGAAAGGTGACAAGGGAAATCCAGGGTACTATAGACTGGTGAGCCTCACATTAGTGGTTGCAAAGTTGTTGGAGGGATGCTGAAGGACAAGATTTCTATGTATTTTCATATTTAAGGACTGATTAGCAATAGACAACATGGCGCGGTGCATGGGAAATCATGTCTCACTAACTTGATTGAATTTTTTGAAGAAGCAACGAAGAGGATTCATGAGAGCAAAGTGGTAGGCTTGATCGATGTGGACTTCAGTTAGGCGTTCGACAGGTTTTTTGTCTGATAGACTGGTTAGCAAGGTTAGATCACATGGAATAAAGGGTGACCAAGCCATCTGCATACAGGATTGTGCATGTGTGATTAACTGACTGAGGCTGTGATGGTAGCCTCTGCGATTTCTACATTTAAAAGATGTATGGATGATTAAAGGAATAGAAAGGGTTTAGGTGTATATGGGACAAATGGGACTAGATTAATTTGGGATATCTAGTCGGCATGGGTGATTTCGGCAAAAGGGTCTGTTTCCATGCTACACATCTCAATGACTCTAACTCTGCCCTGTAATGTGAAGGAGAGTCCCACAAATGTTCCATAGTAGATGAATATCAACTAGTTCAATCTCAATTCTCTATTCAAAATTAATCCCTGACGTCTGTTTGAAATGATAGGATCTTGTGCAAGTGAAAACTGAGATGATATTTTGAATTCAGTGACCCATGTTCAGGTGAAAGTATTCTGATGAAGAGCAATTGCATTAACTCTGTTTCTCTCTCGACGGGTATAGCCATATTTGTCGAGTTTCACCACTTTTTTCAGATTCTTTTTCATGTTTTCAGCATTCAAAGCCCTTACTTTTATTTCATTAAAATGGTTCACTTCCCAACCTGCCTCCCTGAAGTGATTCTGAGAATCAGAGAAAGAGACTAGACAGAATATTTCATTTGGACACTTAAGTTTGTGCTATCAATTGCATTAACTCTGTTTCTCTCTCGACAGGTATAGCCATACTTGTCGAGTTTCGCCACTTATTTCAGATTCTTTTTCATGTTTTCATCATTGAAAGCCCAGACTTTTATTTCATTAAAATGGTTAACTTCCCAACCTGCCTCCCTGAAGTGATTCTTAGAATCATAGAAACAGACTAGGCAGAATATTTCATTTGGACAATTAAGTTTGTGCGACACAAAATCTACGAACGCCCGAGCTTCCAGGACTGTGCTCGTAGCCTCGAATGTTATGAAGTTTCAAGTGTTCATCCAGGTACTTTTTAAAGTTTGTGAGGTTTCCTGCTTCCACTACACTCCCAGGGACTGAATTACCAGACCCTCACCATGTTTTGGGTGAACACCTCTTCCTCAGATTCCCTCTAACTCACTTCCCTTTCATCTAACAAATTACGCCACCATTGCAATTTCTGATTTCTGATTAGAGTGGTGCTGGAAAAGCACAGCAGGTCAGGCAGCGTCCGAGAAGCTGAAAACTCGACGTTTTGGGCAAAAGCCCTTAATCAGGTTTTTACCTAATTTCTGATTTCCATTTTATCGTCTCCTTTAGTAAATTTCCTGGTCATTTTGGTTCTCGCACGTGGAAAATGCGGCCTCTCTAACTGCACAATACGCTGCCTGTTCGCTATGGCAACGTCGGATCTACTATTCATTCTCACACACATCATACTGTGGCGACTCAAATACTTATATTTCCCAAACTGTTTCCTGAACATCACCCCTGTGTGCAGTGTTGTCTCTGCCATGGCTCGTACAGCGGCAGATTGTTCCGTCTGGTTCACTGTCCTTTTCACCTTTGATCGTTTTGTAGCCATTTGCTGCCTGAAAATGAAGAGGAAATGTTGGACAGAGAAAGCCTTGGCCGTGACTCTGACTGCAACCGGCATTCTGCTCTTTTCAAAGGACATTCTCTTTTATTTTCGGTACAAACCTGGGAGGATAGTTGACAATATTCCGAGATATTGCAATATAAAGTCAAGTTATTTTGCTGATCCCAGGTGGCTGGGATTTAGGTGGTTTGGTTATATTTTAACCCCTTTCATCCCATTCATGTTAATTCTGTTGATGAACACTCTGACGGTCAGGTACATTTTCGTGGCCAGTCGAGTCCGCAAGAGCCTGAGGGGTCAGAGGACGGGAGACAGTCACAAAGATGCAGAGATGGAGAGCCGGAGGAGGTCAGTTATTTCCCTCTTCACCATATCCATCAGCTTCATAATTTTGTGGTTAGTGTACGGTGCAAACGTCTTATACTTTCGCATTAAAGGAGAAGATCGTTGGAGGAACAGGCTTACAATCCAGTTTACATTTGTTGCAGAAATGCTGAAGGATTTCGGCTGCAGCACAAACACATTATTTTATGCAGTGACACTTCCCAGGTTCAGACAGAAGTTCAGGAATGCAGTGCACCAATTGGTCACGTAAATTCTTCACTTCGGCAGACAGCAAAACAGCTGATAGAGGTCCGTTGACAGCTGCAGTACTCTGAGTCCAGGAATTGCATATGTACGCCCAGGATTCCATCAGTTTAATCGGCTGGATCTCAGTATGACACCCAAGGATTGATGGGGATGGGGGAAGCAGAATGGGTCACCATTCACCACGCTCAGGAACACGCTACTGTCTCTGATTGACTGAAAGATTGACACTGATGGGGATACATAGTCAATTAGCAGTGGCAGGCCATTAAGCGTTCCTTCAGCGATGTATTTGGGAATGCTATTCAGTCTGTATGAGAGTGTTTCCGTGAAATTGTGTGCCTTTATGTGTGTTTACATTTCTGTGCCTGTGTGACGGTCTGCCTGTGTCTGTTTTGCACACAGACAACTGTTGTTTTAGTGCCTGTGTGTATGCTGTTTGTGGAGTTACCTTCCCATGACTTTGTAGTTGTGGGGTTGTATGGGTGTGTGGGTGTCACTGCCAGTATATCACGATTGTTCTGTGATTTCATACGTGTGCGTCTCTGAGTGTCAGTGTATTATTGTGGGAGTGTGGAGTGTGTCTCTGACTGGGTGTTTAAACAAGTGAGTGGGTTGTTGAGACTGTGTTTCGCTGTCTGACAGTGTGTCGAGATCTTTGTGTACCCCCAGCAGGATCATTTTGTACCTCTTTGCGGAAGCCTTTCTTTGTTTTTGAGTGTCGCTCTCTGTCTATATCTGATTGTAGTTGTGGTTCAGTAAATATGTTTGAATGTACTTGTGTGTGTATGTAATAGTCGTTTCTGTCAGGTCTTACAGGCTTGTGTGAAAAGCCACTCACTCTGAGTTCATTTCTACATGCACCTGAGGGTGTGGCTCTGATTTGGTGTCTGTGCAGTTTTGTGTTCCTGTATCATTGCATGACTGTTTTTGTGTGTGTGCAATGTGTGTGCATTCTGTCTAAACATGAGAGTGTTCCTATATGTCATTATATCTCTGTTTGTCTGAGTATGTGTGCGTGTGCATGCAGACGCATGCGTGAGGAGGTGTGTTCCATTTCTGCACTCTATTGTATTCCTCTAAGTGTTACAATGGTGTGGGAATGTTTCTGTAGTCTTTGTGAAGGTGTGATCCCACATTTCAGTTTGACCGTGTTATTGTGCCTGTGAGCATGTGTGTGTGTGTGTGTGTGTGTGTGTATGAGAGAGAGATTTGGGTGTGCGTGTGGGGAGTGCGTGTGGGAAGATGTGGGTGTGTTTCTGTGTATCTCTGGGTGTGGTTATGGTTCTGACTGATCATGAAATTCCCGATCCTAAAGAAGGACAAACGCACCCTTCACCAGATAACAGTGCACAGATTGCTCTAAATGGCGTATTTCTGACAATCTGGGAAATATCTAAATATCATATCTGTACCTACTGCAACCTGAAAGTTGAACTGTTGTTTCATTTAAAAGAGCTAGTCTAATAAACGAAATAAGACAGGGGAGTATTCAATGAAAAACAGGATTCTGCTACTTTAATCCATGTTTGAAACAAGAATACAATATAGATATATGTATTTTCATGCTGGAGTTGTTTGTGTCCATATATAAATATTGTTATATATTGGATCATTACGACATAGAATGTAAGAGCATAATTAGGCCATTCAGCCAATCGTGTCAGATGTCCATTTGATCATGAAGGGTCTGTTTTTCAATTCTATTCTCCTGCCTTCTCCCCAAAACGTTTGAACACCTTACCAGTCAAAAACCCATATAACTCTATTTTAAAATGCATTTGTTCTGGAGCAGGCCACGACCTCTCAAAGATGGTAGTCCAGACCGTAACCATTCTACTTGTTTTTTGAGCAGGTGTACGGTCGATATTCCAGTCGTGATGTAGTTTGTCTAAACGTCTCGGTTTTAATTAAAACAGAATTTATTTTCAGAGTACTGAATGAACACAAACAAAACAAAAGACCAGAATTAAATGTAATTTAACTTATTCAAAAATGCAACAGACTACTCCAACTTAAGGAATGTTCCAAATTCCTGCAACAATCCTCAAAAACACACTTTGGCAAAACAGGAATAATCAAACACAGGATCTTACATAAGAAATGTCAGAGAGATATTCAGCATTGAACAACTTCTTTCAAGTGCATGTTCCTTTTAGCAACAGTCTAAAAAAAACTGACTCCTTACTAACACCAAGCCAAACTAAACCAAAACCGAGAAAATCTCAGCTGGCAAATCTGCTGACAGCCCTTTCATTTTGTTTTATACTTGAAAGCCTTTTGTCTGAGACAATATCTGTTAGCTACTATCAAATTAGGCCCACAGCCCATCGAAACTAGACATCACTCATCATTTGCGTTGATGACAATGCTAAAAACAAACGACAACACGACCTTGTAAAAGAATCAGCATCACTATTCTTCCCCCCTTATAAAAATATGAAATATCAAATATCCAATGATGGCTTCATTTTAAAATCCTTTTATGTTAAATTGTCAGTGAGCTACAACACATATGTACATTTCACTGGCAATAACGATGCAAACATGCACTACTATTTCTGTTTCAGTCTGTTTTACTCCGTTCACAGAATGCCTCTGTTTCTAATTCAAGCCTTGACTATGCGTCTGCAATTACGTTTGTCCATTATGGAACATACACAACTTTCAAACTGAATGCCTGTGAGAAGGAGCTCGAACCAAATGTCTGGAATTTTTGTCCTTACATTTCTCCACAAACTTCGATGGGTCATGCTCAATTTATCTGATTGACCGAGACACTTTACTGGTAACATAAAGGTTGAAATGTTTTAAAGCCCACAACAAGCGTGAAGTCTCCTTCTCAATTGTCGAATATTTCTGCTGATGCATTTTTAATCTGCTGCTGAAATATCTAATCGGTCTTTCTACCTTCTAGTCAGCTTCGTGCAAGGGTACAGTGCGAACATTGAGATCACTTGGCACTTTGAATGGCTTTGTGTAATTAGTCATGGATTGAAACCCGTCCAAACAATCAAATATCCCAACCCCATCTAGTCCGACCTGCCAGCAGTGGAACCGTATCTCTTTAAACCCTGACTATTCATATACCCATCCAAATGCTTCGTGAATATTGTAATTGTACCAGCCTCCAACATTTCCTCTGACAGCTCATTCCATGCACGTACCACCCTTTTAGTGAAAACATTGCCTCTTAGGTCTCTTTTATATCTTTCCGCTCTCACCCTCAACCTATACCCTTTAGTTTTGGACTCGCCAACCCCAGGGAAAAGACTTGGTCTATCTATTCTATCCATGCCCCTTATGATTTATTTTAAACCTCCATAAGGGGAACCCCTCAACGTCTAACGCTCCATGGAAAGCAGCCCTAGCCTGTTCAGCTTCTCCCTACAGCTCATATCCTCCAACACAGGCAACATCCTTGTAAACGTTTTCTGAAACCTTTCATGTTTCATAGAATATTTCCGATAGGAAGGAGACAAGAATTGCACGCAAAATTCCAACTGCGGCCTAACTAGTATCCTGTACATCCACAATATGACCTCCCAACTCCTGTACTCAATACTCTGACCAATAAAGGAAAGCATACCTCACGCCTTCTTCAGTGTCCTGTCTCTCTGCAACTCTACTTTTTCAAGGAGCGATGAACCTGCACTCCAAGGTCTCTTTGTTCTGCAACACTCCCTCGGACATTACCATTAAGTGTATAAGTCTTGCTAAGATTTGTCTTCCCAAAAATGCAGCACCTCGCATTTATCTGAATTAAACTCCATCTGCCACTTCTCAGCCCATTCGCCCATCTGGTTGTAATTTGAGGTAACCCTCTTCACTCTCCACTACACCTCCAATTTTGGTGTCATCTGCGAACTTACTAACTGTACTTCTTATGCTTGCATCCAAATCATGTATTTAAATGACAAAACGTAGAGGTCCACAGACAGATCCTTGTGGCATTCCACGGGCCACAGGCTTCCAGTCTGATAAAACTACCCTCCACCACCACCCTCTGTCTTCTGTATTTGAGCCTGTTCTGTATCCAAATGGTTAGTTCTCCCTGTATTCCATGAGATCTGACCTTGCTAATCAGTCTCCCATGGGGAATCTTGTCGAACGCCTTACTGACGTCCATATAGATCACATCTACTTCTCTGCCTTCATCAATCTTCTTTGTTACTTCTTCAAAAAACTCAATCAAGTTTGTGAGACATAATATCCCATGAACAAAGCCATGGACATTTTGTAAGATGTCACCATCTATTTCCCTACAGTCTATATCTTCCATATCCTTTTCCACAGTAAATACTGATACAATAGATTCATTTAGTATCTCCCCCATTTTCTGTGGCTCCACACATAGGCCGCCTTGCTGATCATTGAGGGGTCTTATTCTCTCCCTAGTTACCTTTTTTCCATAATATCTTTTTAAAAACCCTTTAGATTCTCCTTAAGTCTATTTGCCAAAGCTATCTCATGTCCCCGTTTTGCCCTCATGATTTCCCTCTTAAGTGTGCTCCTACTTTCTTCATATTCTTCTTAGGATTCACTTGATCTATCCTGTGTATACCGGACGTACGCTTCCTTCTTTTTCTGAACCAAACCCTCAATTTCTTTAGTCATCCAGCTTTCCCAATAACTACCAGCCTTACCTTTCACCCTGACAGGAATATACTTTCTCTGGATTTGCGTTATCTCATTTCTGAAGGCTCTCCACAACGTACTATTCAGTTAGTTCCTGTGGAGTACTATTGAGAGAATGACACATGATCTTTTGATTTTATAATAAATGTGATTTGGAAGCTGGGATTTATTTACAGACCACTTTGGAGAGAAATACAATTGTCGTATTTCTCCATTTCACTGTTTTTGTTTAAAAATTTAAATATCCCCCGGAACTTGGGATTGGAGTGGGACCAAACACTCTCTCTTTCTGAGCCTGTCGGATTGATGACGGTTCTGTTCTCTGTATCTCTGTGAGTGACAATGTACCTACTGTATGTGAGAAGGAACTGCCCGCGTTGCTCATTCTATTTCCAGTAGAACATGGAACAAAGAGCAGAAGGGAAAGTCTCTGATAGGGTGGAGGGCAGAGAGAATTCGATGACACAGTGACAATAAGCACCAAAAGGTGCAAAGACTGAGGTGGGGCGAAACGTGAGAAGAGAAGAAGAAGGAAAAAAAGGGGCGTGAATGACATGATCCTTACTAACTGTCGTCTGAAAGCAATCAAAATGAGACTCTGGTAAGAAAGTGAGATACTCTGTCAAATCACCATCGTTATCTGCAGAATACACGTTTCCCGTCAGATTCTGAATGAATTCTGTCTGGTTTCTCATCATTAACTCCCGTATGACTGGTTATACTCAGGTTTTAAACATCTTGTGTCTGTAAACAGAGCTGGATTGAAGCGGCCAATTCATTGGTTTTAGAGAAATTCCGATTCAGCCCCCGATGCAGTGGGAAATATCCTCTCTGTGACGGGCCCTTGCCCTCAGGAGACTGTTTTTCTGGCGACCTCTGAATTAAACAAAACTCACTGTGTTTGTCACTGATGTGTAACATTTGTAGACGTGAATCCTCTCCCAAACACGGATTAGAAGGTGACAGAGAGAGCTTGTGGGATATGGACTGGAGGAGGTTACAGAGGTTGAGAGGGATGCAGGGGCTGGAGGTGGTATAAAGAGGGAGGGAGGGATGCATGTCTGGAGGAATTTACAGACATAAGGAGGGTGTCGTGTGAGGTGGAGGACTTGGAGGAAGTTACACAGATAGCGAAGGTTGCAGGCACGGAGAAGGTTAGACAGACAGGAAGAGGCTTCGGGACTGGAGGATGTTACGGAGGTAGAGAGTGATATAGCGACTGGAGGAGTAGAGAGACAGGGGAATGGAGCAGGGGTTGGAGATGATTGCAGAGATCGGCAGGGCTGTATGGACTGAAGGATGTTAAAGAGAAGAGAGAGTGTTGTATGGGATGGAGGAAGGTATATACATCGGGATGAGAGTAGGGACTGGTCGAAGTCATTGAGATAAGGAATACTGTCGGGTCTGAAGTGATTATCAGAGATAAAGATGGGCTTAAGAGCTGCAGGAGATTGCAGAGATAGGAAGGGGTGTGGTGCTGAAAGAAGGTTTCAGAGAAAGTGAAATTTGGTAACTGAAGCGATATTGTTCGCTGTTAACCTGAAATGCCAGCTCTGAATTCTCTCGAGAGATGCTGCCCAACCGGCTGAGCTTTTCGAGCAATTTCTGTTTTGTTATTCCAGTCTGTGTCTGTCCGTGCTGGTATACTATGCCGAAGCAGCACAATATGAGAGCGGGATTCTTCAATCACGGGAACCTGTTGCTAAACCTCTGACCTCTCAAATAAATGCACAAAACAATTATTTAGTTCTGCGGCTTGGCATGTTTCAATGAACATTTTGTTCTTAACTGCTTACAGTGTATATTTATGCAAAAAGTAATTGAAACGCTGTCTCCAAAACGATGCGTATTATTGCTGTCCCTTGTTCATGTCTCTCTGAAATCTTCCCTGTGTCCCTGGCATGGATAGAAAGATTTCAATGTAACACGTGCGATCAGGTTGGAGATGCTAGCACTATCCTCGGCTTGTCACCGTTGAAACAAGCTGCTTCATGGATACAAATCTGAATTGAAATGAGAATACTTTTGATTGATTGAATAATTTTTGTATTTAACTGATTGATTAATTTGGATAAAGAGATATTTGACCACGTTCTCCAGCTGCTGTATAATTTTGTCTGCGTCGCAACATAAATTGTATTGTTTGTACAGCAACGAAGAAACATCAGCATGAAGACCAATTCCAACAAAATCTCATGCAGATAAATAGGCTGAACCCAGAAATGGAACATTTGGTTCCACATAGAACATAACCATAGACATTGATCCTAACAAGATGAAAGGAGTTAAGACCCATCCCCCGGATGATTGGCTGATTGATGAGATGTTGGATTCATCCATTACCTTGCATGACATAATAGTAAGGTCCTGGGGAGCGTTGCTGAACAAACTGACCTTGGAATGCAGGTTCATAGTTCCTTCATAGTGGAGTCGGAACTCAATGGGATAGTGAATCAGTCATTTGGCATGCTTTCCTTTGTTAGTCAGAGCATGGAGTATAGGAGTTGAAAGGTCATGTTGCGGCTGAATAGGACATTATTTGGAAGCACCAGGTTTGGACTGAGGTGCAAAAAGTTAAAAATCACACAGCACCAGGTTATAGTCCAATAGGTATATTTGGAATTACTCACTTTCCGAGCGCTGCTTCCTCATCAGGTGGTTGTGGAGTATATGATCCTAACAGCGTCAGGCTTTAACGTCTCTGTCTTATGATCTTGTATTCCACAATTACCTGACGATGGGGCAGCGCTGCTAAAGCTAGTGCTTCCAAATAAACAAATTGAACCATAACCTGGTACTGGACTGAAGTTATGACACTTTTGGGATATTGTGTGCAATGCTGGTCACTTTCCACTGAGAAAGATGTTGTGAAACGTGAAAGAGCTCAGAAAAGATTAACGAGGGTGTTGCCAAGGTTGGAGCGTTTAGCTGTAGTGAATGGCTGAATCAACTGGGACTATTTACCCTGGAATGTCAGAGGTTGAGGGGTGACCATACAGAGGGGCATTGATAGGGTAAATAGACAAGGTCTTATCCCTGGCGTGAGTGAGTAAAGAACTAGAGTGCATAGCTTGACGCTGAGGGGAAAGATTTAATAGGGATCCAAGAGACAACGTTTTCACGAAGAGGGTGGTGAGTTGACGGTATGAGCCGCCAGAGGAAGTGATGGAGGCCGGTACAATTTCTGCTTTTAAACTGCATCTGCTTGTGTATATGAAGAGGAAGGGTTTTGATTGATATGTGTCAAGTGCTGGCAAATGGGGCTCAGTACGTTTCGGACATCTGGTCAGAATTGACGAGTTGGACTGAAGGGGCTGTTTCCATGCTTTACACTTATATGACCCTGTCACTTTGTGATACCTGAGAGCAACGTGAGACATTCAGAAGATTTGTTAATTTCTCCTTAATAAACAGTGATTGTACAGTGAAAGGGGAGTACAATTGAGGCTGACACTGCACCGCTCTCAATACAAGAAACACAGGCAGGGAGATAGAATTGGAGATTTTTGTTCAATCACCTATTAATTTATTGAAGTTGTGTCCCATTGAAGGCAGAGCTATTCACACATATACTAACATACACACACAGAGATAGAAATAAATGTTCAGAGATAGGCTCACAGACATCCTGAACGTTTTGCAATTCCCCACACTCCTGGCTTAACTCTTGCATTTCCACCTTCCTTCATTCTGATGCAAATACATTAGCTGGAACAGTTAATTCTTTTTGTCTGGACCTTTTCCCTCTGAAGTATATTCAGCTTAATTTGGTCGTTAACATATAGTGTTCACTGAGAGATTTATGAGATTGCCAGTCAGCGAAACATCTATGTAACCAGCATACAATCTGTGTATCCTCTAACTAGCAAATTAGATAAACTGGGAATACATCTTCAACGGCGATTGTGCACACCTTCATATCTTAAACAGTTCACTCCTGTGGGAAATTCGAACCAGTTTGAGTAAAAGAGATATTGAATTATAACTACACCAACATACAGTCAGAGATGTACCATGGAAACAACCCTTCAATCAAGTTCATCCACGCTAATCAGATATCCTGAACTAATCTAGGCCAATTTGGCAGCAGTTTATCCCAAACCCTCTGAAGCCTTGGTACTCACATGCACCTCTAAATACTTTTTAATCATTATAGTTGTACCTTCTTCTACCACTTTCTCAAGCAGCTCATTCCAGCCACATACATTCTTCTGCTTCAAACCGCTGCCCCTTCAGTCACTTTGTTTTGTCTTTCCTCCCTCACTTTAAACCTATGTCCTCTTGTTTTTGACTCCCCACCGCAGGAAAAGATCTTGTTTCTTCACCAGACCTATGCCCCTCATGTTTTTGTAAACCTCTATAAGGGTACACAGCAGCTTCTGACAATCCAGGAAAATAACAAACACCACTCAATTCAGCCTCTCCTTACAGTTTAATCTCTCCAAACTTGTCAACATTCTTAAAAATCGTTTTTTAACCTTATAAATTTTCAGAAATTCGTTCCTGTAGCATGGAGAGCAGAACTGCATGCAGTATTCCAAAAGTGGCTTTACCAATGCCCTGTACAGCTGCAACATGATCTCCCAACCTCTGTACGGTATGCATTGAACAATAAAGGAAAGCGTACCAAATACCTTCTTCACTATCCTATTTATCTGCGAGTCCACTTTCAAGGGACTACGGAATTGCAACCGAATGTGTCTTTGTTCAGTAACGCTCCCCGTGAGCGTCCCATTAATTGTATAATTCATGTGCTGATTTGCCTTTCCAAAGTGCAGCACCTCGCAATCATCTAAATTAAACCCCATCTGTCACGTCTGGGCACATTGGCCCACCTGATCAAGATCCAGTTGTGCACTGAGTGCGCCTTCTTCGCTGTCGACTGCACCTTGAATTAGAGTGCATTTCTCAGCTCCTTATCAAATGCATAATTCTGTTGAAAAAAATGTTTGATAGCTGTAATCTATTCAGCTCAACTTCATTTTCTAAAACTCTTACTATTAACCAGTTTTCCATGTGCATAAAGTACACTTGATCTGCTAACATTGCATAGACAGAAACAAAGTTAACGTTTCGAGTCCATCAACTGAATTATTTTCATTACTGGATATTTCACGGTGTACTTCAACTGGTCTCTGAAATTTCTCTGTGTCACCACAGAAATGAATGCGTTTGTGCAGCAATTTAAGTCCCGCAGCATATATCCAACTTGTTGAAAGAGAGAAGCATCACCAGAATTCAAGGAATAAGCAACATTAAAAACACTTAAGACAAAAACCAACCAGAGAAGTATGAAGCTGGCACATATGGCAAAGAGTAAAACCACGGATTTCTGTCTGCTCTCTATTTCTGGATCATTGTCTATTTTCCGCTGACCTCTCAGTCCCTTCCGCACCTCAATAACATTGAAGATGTGTCTGACAGTCAGAACATTAATAAAGAGAATACAAGTGAATGGGAGGAATGGTGTTAAGAATTGTTCAAAATACTGAAAACTTTTCCACCGAGGGTCATTATAATAACTGGATGTGGTATAACAGTACCATGGAACATTGTTTCTGATCGTTCCAGGTTTAAATCGAAAGTAGTTGGGAATGTTTTTTAAAGCAAAGAAAATGCAGATTGTTGCGAGAACTCTCGTCGACGTTTTCTCTGTGCAATACTCAGTTTTCATCTGATGAAAACAAATGGCGACAAATCGATCAAAAGAAAAGGCAACAGTGAACCAGACAGAACAATCAATAGTCAAGAAGCTCAGGGCATAGATCAAACTACAAACAGGAGTAATGTCCAGGAAACTTTGTACGTTATAATAACGTGAAAACTTGAATAATACGACATTTAAAAAAATGAACAGCAGATCAGACGCTGCCATGGTCACCAGGTAGCGAGTGCTGCATTTCGAAAGACCACACCTTCCCCAAGCCAGGAATGCAATTAGCATGAGAGTAACTGTAAGATAGTTTTTAAAAAAAATGTTACTGATCAAACATTATCTGTAGCTGAAGTCACACGGTAAGCAATGACAGAAAGAAAATTGTTGTTTCATGTCATCTCACCTTTAACGTTTCTGAACAGCACCAGCAAACGCTCTCTCGATTAATGATTTTGCAGGTTTTAAGATATGAGGGGAAGAACAAGAGTAGCAGATTGCTGACAGAAACATGGAAATTTCTTCAACATTGTTTTGGGCTCGGCAGTTGATTTCATCTACTTTATAAATTACTCAGACTGACTGGAGCTTGCACTAAGACTACAACATCCTCACAATGACAACTGGGATGTGCAAAACGAAGAAGGGTCGACACCTAACTCGGGCATTGATTATAAAATTTCTGTATTCGTTTCCAGCGTCTTCATAGCTCTGGTTGCATTCAGAGTTGCAAGGTCACGTTGTATGAACCTATATCACAGGGTACTGAATCACTCCACTGTGTCCAACCATTGAAGTTAGCCACAATGTCAATGAATGAATGATCGGCATTGAATCCCTCCATCGTTTATATTATTGAACATACTGGCAATCCGATCTTTGAAGGTAATTAGCAGTGAATCCAACCACCATGGATACTAATCACAATCAGAAAAATGTCAAAATTTGGCACCTGTCCAGATTGTATATCAAAGCCTTCACCCAAATGAAATCTGTATCTATTCAGCACTGGTCACTGCAAATTTCAGTTTAAGTAACCAGACACTTTACGTGCGGTTAACCAAACTTTCCGACATGCATCCGGGCTCAGGCACCATGATCCTTTCCTACACTCTCTCCGAAGCGATAGAGATCGCCCTCTCAGACTTGGGGCACACTGTGGAACTTTGAAAGCCTGATGGTTAAAACAGCATTCTCCATGGAGATCACCAGAATGGTGCAGAGCTGAGAAAGTCCATGCTGTCCATTGAGTCGGCTCCGATCCTCCAAAGAGCCAACCACCAATACCCACCACCATCATGGCCGTATTTCTTTTTAATCATGGCAGGTCAGGGAAAAGGTGCAAATTCCACACAGACAGTTGCTCAAGACTGAAATTAAATTGGGTGTCTGGTACGAACCACGGTGCCACTGTTACACTTACGGATTCAGGTCAATGCTAAGCATTATGGGAGACGATGGCTGATTTATCTTATAACTACACCGTTAACGTAAAAATTGAGATAATCTTCAGGGAAGCTGGGGTTGACATTCACCATGGCAGATGTTGGAATTTGATATAAAATAGAAATCTAGACTTAAGATTCTAATGATGAAGATGAACTGGTTATCAATTGTCAGGAAAAGGTAGTCATTTCGATCACTGATTTCCTTTAGGGAAGGTGTTCTGTCATCCTTACATGGTCTGACCTACATGTGACTCCAGACTCACAAAAATCTGGGAGACTCCTACCTGTCCTCTGCACAATTATGCAAGGCTGCTAAGTGTTGGCCAAGCCAGTGACAGCCACATGTTTTCAATAACTAAAAGAAAATGGAGCTCTCCTTGCACAGCCAACTCCCCAGTGCACATGACCATTCCCTTCGATTAAGTACCCCTGCACTGACTACATTGTCATAAATATGAAATGATCTCCTCCAGATTTGAAGATAAGACATCCTCCTTGTGATTCAATGTTGTTACCTGGAGTAGGGAAAACTAACGCACTTACCAGTACTCAGCACAGACAACTGAGGCAAATGGGGCTTTGAGACCAGCAGCAGTTGGGGAATTCATTTGACTCAGCAGCATAAGCTATGAGACGGATTATCTGATGTCATAGCTGATGCCCAAAATTAGGCGGAACCTCAGCAGCAAGCACTCAGACTTTCACCTTGAGCATTTCTCCTGCACCACAAATTGTATCTGACGCATCGCAGTCCTTGAACTATCACAGAGGAAGAAAGTGATATTTCTAAAATCTTCCTGGGATCAGCCAGTGCCGCTGTTCTCTCAAGTTTAATCAATCATCGTCAATGCAAACCCATTCTGCACAGCACATTCAGACAGAAAATGCTGCACCTCGGTGATGAGTCTTTTATTTGTCAAACTAGTTGCTTTAAACTCAGTTTTTGAGGAGACTTTTGCCCGGCATTTGAATTTGGTGTGCTAAATGGAAATAACATTATTAACAATCATTCATTGTAAATAAGTCCGACGTAATACAGGTATTCATATTGCAGAATTTGTTACAAAACATACCAGGAATACCAATAATTGCAAGAATGGTGCTGTAGAGTTTTTCGACTGTTTGTCTTGGAAGATGCATTCTGTTGTTTCTCTTCCTGGTGCTGGCAGCCTGTCAGTATTGGAGATTTCTCTCATAATTGTATGACGCATTTCCAAAGACTTTTATTTATGTTATGTGGCATCTCCACAGGGAAACATTGAAGATATCTTCAATTCGTTTTTGAACAAACAGATTACGGCATCAGATCCATTTGAATAATGTCATATTTTTGAGATTTTCGCCTGTAATTGAGTACCTGAAAGACAGGATTAGTCCGATCCCGCTGGTTTCAATGTCAATCCTAATTTTCTTTCAAACAACAGCATGATTGCATTCATTCCAATCAATATCTCAATATGTCTTGATTTTCACCGAAGGAAGACCTCCCTTTTGCTGAGGCTATTCAGACTTTGGATATCTCATGCTCTGGAGCTCCTTGAAACTTGTTTTACTGCACTCTGTGTCCCACTGCTTTTCATGTCAATTCAATTTTACAACTCAGTTGGGAAATTCTTTCTATGATTGAACATTCTAATCGAGAACCTGATGCTGTGAAAGACCACAGCAACAACTGGAATGTGCACTAACTTATATTTCTCAAAACAAATTAAAAACAAACTTGAAACTTATACAGAACCTTAGCATCAGGATTTTAGAATGACCGGGTTATAAAGAACAGAAGTGGCTGTTTGTCCCAACATGTTTGTTTCGCCAGAACTACAGTAAATTTATATCAGTCCTACACTCTAGCGTTTGGCTGAGAACCTTGAATGCTATGGCATTTCAAGTTATCATCGAAGTAATTTTAAAGGTTGTATTGTGATGTTTTACATCATAACTACCGCCCCATTCAGAACAATGCAGTCTCCTATCATCCTCTCAAAGAGAAGATTTTTCCACATGTCCTCTCGAAACGTCCAGCTTTTCAGCTTAAAATAATGCCTCGTTGTTCTTGGCCCTTCGACTAAGGGAAACAATTGCTTTCTGTTCACTCATTCCACGCCCCTTATAGTCTTATATCACCTGATCTCTGCTTTAAAGAAAGCAGCCTGAGTTTATCAAGCCTCCTTCTTCATGGGTAAACTGCTACACACCAAACAACAATCTGTGGAATCTCCTTTGCACTCCCTCCAATGCAGCCAGATTCTTCTTGTGGCGCAGTGACTAGAATTGCAAAAAATATTCCATTGTGACCTAACCAAAGACCTGTCGACCACCAAACGGATCTTTCTGCTCTCATAATCTGAACCTGGATGATAAAGACATGTGCCCTGTATGTCTCCTTAACAACCCTATGAAACTGCCCTGCTGTGTTCAGGGATCTGTTGACATACATCCCAAGAGTTTCCTGTCCACTTGAACTTCCTACTGTGCCACTATTTATTGATCACATCCTTGTCTTCTGGCTTCTGCTAAAGTGCATCACCATGTATTTATCAGAGTTAAATTTCACCTGCCACTGATTTGCCTGTCTGACTAATCTGTCTCTATCTATCAAACCAGAAACTATTTTTCGCACTGTCAAATAAATGTTCAATTTTTGTGTCACCCGTAAACCGAACGTATCATCCTTCAACTCACCTCTGCACATCCCCTACCCCACACAGGCCATGAGACACGAGTTCTGGGGGAAAAGTGAATGGGTGCAAAGTAGGGATGGAGTCCTAAAGTCAGGACCAAAGTCACACGATGGGCAAATTCAAGGGTCTTTATTGACTCCAGCTCAATTTTAATATTTCCATGCTGAGTTGCAATAATCTGATGTATTTTCCTCACTATCCTCCTCCAGTGCCAGATAAGAACTGCTCACACTCCATTTTTCTTCCTGTTGACTGAACCTGGATGTTAAATTGCTGTGTTTTTGCTCGGAATTTGAAAACCACTTATTTCATCTTCAGAACATATTTGCCCATATTTGCCAAACCAATTGTAAAATTTGAGTCTGTCCTGCTCTGATGCCATTTGAAAAACTAAGTGACTTTCTGTTCTTCCTTACTGTCGGTCATTTTTGTGAGTATCCGTCTGTTTCTCTGCCATCTTTCAGAACACGTAGAAACCTCCACATACAGCAGTTGATCACGTTTGTGTTGGTCCATGGTAGGTTTCCCCCCGACCCCCAAAACCCATGTACAATCACTGCAAGACTTCCGCACTTTATGACTCCAAACACTGTATTAAATGGCATCACAAAAATTGTCCTGGTTGTTGGCTGTATAGTCATGTTAACTGTCTGTGAAATGGTGTTCTCGGCCAGAAATGGCAAATGAGACATTATCTGAATGTGAGTATCATTCTAACAGAAGGTGCAAGTGTGCGAGACTGTCGCGGGGAGAGATAGAGAGAGAGAGAGAGAGAGAGAGAGAGAGAGAGAAAGAGACAGGCAGAGAAAGAGAGACATGGAGCGGAGGTGCCAGGGAGAGGGAAGGACATGGAGAAGAGTAAAGAGTGCAATGGAAAACCATGGAGGTAGAGACGGACAGAGAAGGAGAGATGTTTAGACAAGAAGAGAGTAAATGAATTCTGAATCCAGATGCAGCGACATTCACAGATGAGCTGCATTGAATTCACGCAACATGCACGGGGCAGAAACCCTTCTCACATACTTTCCCTGATGTACACACACACTCTCTCTCTTCTACACACACACACAGTCACACGCACGCACAGATTATGATGTACACTGTTTGTCTCTCTCTCTCTCCCACACATACCTTGTACTGTACACTGTCTCTCCCTGTCGCTCATGATGAACACTGTCCCTCTCAAACATACACACTGCGATGTACACGGCCTCTCTCACGTCGACACACAGACAGATGTATACTGTCTCTCTCTCACACACATGCTCTGATGTACGCTGTTTCACTCACACTCGCACACATTCTGTGACTTACACTGTCGATCTCATGCACACTTTCTCACGTACACTATTTCTCCCTCAGACGGATATAGATATGCACCATCTCTCTCAAACGCACATGCTCTAATGGACACTGTCTTGCACATGCACACTCTCTGACGTACACTGTCTCGCACATACACGCACACTCATATATACTGACTCACATACACACACGCTTTGAAGTACATTGTATTTCTCTCACACAAACACAACCTGAAACACACAAACTGTTATTATAAGAGACTGTAATTTGAATAACGGTTTGGAGATGCGTCTTATATATGTGTATTCTACCACTCTTCATGTGTGATTAAATCAAGATTGTTTTTGGACAATTAAATTACTGGCCTGAGTCTTGGTTCTGGTTGGTAAAACATCGACGGGGAAGTGAAGGGGGCATGAAGAACCTTTCTCATTGTTTGCGCGGTCCAGGCATATCTACAGGCTGGGAGCTTACTGTGTATTACAGTAGTCTGCAAAAATCCAGTTAGTCTTTGCACCGTGTCATTCAGCCGAGGGGCTGTGAGTCAGCGAGGGGAGGGAATGAGAGGTCAATTAGACAGTGGCCATGCCCTTAAATTCCAGGGCAGGAGAATGGTCAAAAATGTGAGGACTGAGAGAGGGGGAGAGTTTTACAGGTTGTTTTGAGTCGAGAAGAGGGAGGAGCTGTTGTAGCAGAGAAAGATAGAGGAGGGACAGCACAACAGGCAGAGTGTAAGGCAGAGAAGAGGAACAGTCTCAACTGGATGGGGAGTCAATGATGCCATTGGGACAAATCCTGAGGAGCTGTACAGGACAAGGATCATTTAATGGAGGGAGGGGTGCAGGCATGACGGGCTGAAAGAACTCCCTCTGTGATGTAAAACTTCTGTTTTTATGGCACTGGGATCTTGCTGTGCATTAAAGCAGTCAGTCACAGGTCAGTCAGTCCGCACAGACTTATTTGCCTCTGCACGAGGGAATGGGGCTCAACGCAATATTGAGGCCAGCAAAATATTTGGAAGTGCACATTTGGTGAGGCAAATATTTGGGGAACGTCATAAGTTTAGGAGCAGAGTGAAATGGGAGATAAAATATTTTTGTGGGGGGTTCAAAATTTGTTGGGCATTTTCAGTTTTGAAATGGAGAAAAAGAGAGGAAGAAATGGAGGGCGGGGAGAAAGAGAGAGTAAGCGAGAGAGAGAGAGAGAGATGAAAACTGCGGATGGAGAAAGGCGGGGAGAGAGAGAAAAGGAGTGAAAAAGAAGGACAGAGAGAGACAAGGCGAGTGAGATAAGAACAGTGAGAGAATGACAGAGAATGAAGAATAGACGAGGAGCAGTCAGACAAAAATAAACACAAGTTTACAGTTGGACAGGCTGAAGGAGTGATACTCAGAATTCCAGTTGGTCCTAGCTCCCTCGATGGTTTCTCATACCCTCTGTCTCCCATGAGGGACAGACCCTGTCCCAGGTGTTTGCTTCAGCCTGAGAATGTATCCACGTCTCTCTATGTTTCTGTGTATGTCTGTGTCTCTGTCCAATTGGGTCTCTGTCCACCTTGTGTTTTAAAGGAAACAATACCTCTCTCTGCTGGACCCACCAAAATCATTGCAAAGGCAGAAGATTCTTTCGTTGGTGGGGCAACACGTCAAAGTTTTTTAATGTCTCACATTGCACATATTTTCATTCTTCAGAACATTTCTTTCACAGAGCAGTGGTGCCCGATCTCTTACGATGTTGTCCCTGAGATATGAGGAAAATGAGGTGAACATGCCCGTGTTATTTCGTACCCTCCATCTTTGAATTTTTTCTCACTTAGAATTTGCGAGAGAACATCAGAAAACATTGAAACCTGCAGAAAATGCAATAAAATTCTTCCTGCCTCCTTATGAAACGGTTCACTCGGAGGTGTCTGAATACAATTGAAACATTGTTTTTAATGTAGAAACATTATGTTTAATGTGTATAATGTTAGGAATAGTGTTCAGAGCCAAATCATTTCCACGTTCCAGACGGAGCATGACATTTTTCCAATATGTTTTACACTGAGAGAATTTAATCCAAATCCAACCATTTTCTCACCAGTGTTGTGTAGTCATGTGTGTCTGTGTGTTGCTCTGCGTTGATGGTACTGTCAGTTTGGAAGCCTCTGGGAGCTGTTTCCCTTCCTCTCTCCCATTCTCTATCCATAAGAGTTTTCACCCCCTACCACCTGCTGTGCAGTGGTGTTGGGAGGCCAGCAGAGCACTTTCAGCACAAGGGAGCGTGAGGGCACGATTTTGTTTCTTCACCCTATGAGAGGGAATTTCTGATTAGACCCGAATTGGAGTAGCAGCCCATTAAAATTAGGCAGTTCATGCCTAAAAACGGGGAACCTGTGGAACTGGATTAAAATTAGCTAAACCACCTGGGACTGTGAGAGCAAAAATAAAATCAACAATACTAAAAAAAACCACAGTTTTTATTGATTATAGCACTGCAGCATTTTTGGCTTAAACTTGAGACAGGGAGAGGGACAAGTTATTCTCAATTTCTCTTTCAAGTCTTGCGCTTTACAGAGAGAAAGACAAGCTTTTTATACTTAAAAATATGTCAATAGTAGACAGAAATTATCATTTCACATTTGTCATTCCTTAGGTGAACATATTGAATCTAGATCTGTGTTGTCCTTTGTTATATATATTTTTATGAAACTTTTATTTTCTTACAAAACCATAAAGAGAAAGATTAATTACAATACCAGTAAACATTACTCTCTATACAAATAACAACATAAAAAGAAGAAAAACAAATCCTCAACAGGAACAATACAATCAAAATACAACTATACCCATGTGCAAAACAGAAAAAAAACAATAAAGGTGGTTAATAAATAAACAGGCAAAACTGCTCAGCACAACAAAATATTACCTCTCAGCCTCTGAGTGTACTAAGTATTGCACGCAAAATATTCTGAATTCTTCCTTCAAGGACATCTGGTACACTCAATCAGAATACCGTGGCTACCAGAAGGTCGTTTTTAAAATGACTGCATCCGAGCAGTCCAGAAAAGGGAGCCATATCCTACAAAAATGTTCCGTTTTGCGGTGCACCATATTTGTGAAAAAGGTCCAGGCAGATACTTTCCATAATAAGCCTATCTAATCCCAATAGACCCGGGTGGGAGGTGGAGTGGTCAGAAACCCAACAAATTAAAATATTTTTCCGAGTGCAGAAAATTGCATATTGCATATTGCATTTTCCCCCATGCGCATCCAAAGAGAGTATACTGGGTAGGCTCGCGAGAAGAGGGATAGGGATCCATCTTAACCTCAGCCTTCAAGGCCCTCTCTATGATCCCTGCCACAGAACTCCAACATGCATGGAGCCAGTGGCACACCATAAACAATGAGTGAGAGTACCGACGTTTACCTTACGCATAGGACTAAAGGAGGATGCTCCCATCTTAAACTTCGAGAAATTGCATTGGGCCAAATGGATCCGATGCAAAATCTTTAGCTGTATGGTATGAGTCCTACAAATCGAGATGTTCTGCACATTTTCACAAATGTGTCCTCATGCTACCATAGAAATCTCAACACCAAATTCCCTCTCCCAAACCTCGCCAAGCTGCTCATTGTCTTCTGAAGGATCGTTCTCCAGCATATGATCAAGCGTACGAATGAAGAGTGCACTTTCAGCATAAAGTACCCTCTTCTCCATAACAGATCCGCAGTGGTTGGTCAAGAGCATGCTCATTTCTGAATAAAATCGCTGACCGGAAAAAAGCGGAAGGGACTTTGCTAACTCGACCATGTTTACACATTATTTGGTCAAACGGCATCGTTATTTCACCTTGAAATAAATCGGCCAAGCAGGAGATTCCCCTAGCTGCCCAGGGTAAGAAATGATGGTTTGGACATATTACCCTCCGTCTGCTGCATTCTCCTCCATGCTTTAAACATATTACTAACAATCCGATTATGGCAATATTCCATGATCGACTTCATTTTATCCAAGAATAAAAGGCTGATGAGGAGACATTTTGACTGGGAGGCCTCAATATCTAGCCATTTTGATGTCTGGTCTTCACAAGCCCAATCACGAACAAACGAGCGCGGAGAACTTAACTGGTATCGTCTAATATCTGGGAAAGCCACTCCCCCCCAACCACGAGACAACTGTTGTTTAGACAACTTGATAGGAAACTGCCTATGGCGCCAAATAAAAGAGCCAAACCCTCCATTCGGTATCTCGAATAGTTGCCTTGGGAAAGTCACTGTGAGCATTTGTATAGGATAGAGCAAATGGGAGAGAACATTCATTTCGATAAGAGATACCCTCCCGAGCCAGGATATTGGAAGCGCTTCCCATCGCTGAAAATCTTGCTTAATCCAGTCAAGCAAGTGAGCAAAATTGGCCTGAAACAACTGATCAAAGATAAGAGTAATAAAGATGCCTAAATAAGAAAAAATCCTCCAGTGACCATTTGAAAGGGAACTGTAGTTCACCTCCACCTGAGGTATTCTCCTAACAACCCACCCCCCACCACCATAGGCATAGCCTCTGATTTTAAGGAATTAATCTTGTAACGTGTAAAGGAGAAAAATGAGTTGATGTATTGTATATGATGGGATACAGAAACCTGTGGATCTAGCAGAAAAAAAAATCACCTGCATATAATGGGATCTTATGCGAATTAGATCCTAGTTTTAGGTGACTTTATGAGGATCTCTACGGTTCGCCTCTGCCAGCTGTTCAATCGCCCACGTGATAAGTGGTGAGAGGGGACAGCCTTGCTGACTTCCCCTAAAAATATCAAAAGTACTAGACCTCACACCATTGGTGAGAACCACCGCCAGACGAGCACTAGAAAGGACCCTTACCCACATAATAAAAACCTCCCCCAATCCAAATCGCTCCAGGACATAAACAAAAGGTATGGCCACTGAACCAAATCAAATGTTTTTTTTCTGCGTCTAAGGAGACCAGTAATCCCTGAACACAGCCCTGCTGACCAACGTAAATCATATTTATCATATTCAGCAACCTCCTTATTAGAGAATCGATGGCCTTTCTCAAACCAGTCTGATCATTTCTAACAATGGAAGGCAGCACGGTTTTGATTCTTTAAGTGAGAGCCTTGATCAAAATTTTGAAATCAGTGTTCAGAAGTGAGATGGGCCTATTTTAGGCACATTTCGCTGAAGTCTGCCCTTTCTTAAGAATGAGAGAATGGATGGTTGGATGATCATGATCAGCATTGGTCCCGCTGATATACTTATGAATTCCTTATAAAACTAACTGGGGCGGTCGTCAAAACCAGGTGCCTTCCTATTCTGCATCTGTCTCACAGCCTCCTGTACTGTTAAAGGGGCACTAAGAAAAGATGCATGTTTAGGAGTGGCACTTGAAAGATCCAAGTTCTTAAATAAAGACTACATCTTAGCCCATTCATCCGAACAACACTCAGACTGCTATAGTTCAAAATAAAATTTCCAGAATTCTGTATTGATCTGTTTAGAGTCACAAGTGACCATCCCATTCCCATCTATGAACAAGGTAATGACCTGGGGTGGATTATTTGTCCAAGGAAGGTATGGTAGGTACCTGCACACTTGTCACCATGTTCAAACTGTTTCGCAAAGGAGAGAACCTTCCCTGCCGGCTGTGTTAGTGTGAGTTCAAGGAAGAGCTGTAACCGACTGCAATTTAACCAATGATGGCTTATCAAAATATGCCTTTTCTGTGGTCGTTTACATGCCTCAAGCAGACATTTTTGCTCCCCCTTCTGTCGTTTCTGTTTCGCGGAGTAAGAAATGAGCCTGGCATTAGCCTTAGCTGTCTCCTAAATAATGAACAGATTACTGGCCGTGTCCGAATTGATGGATAAAAATACCTTAAATTTGTTAAGAAAATATTTAATAAACTTACTATCCCTCAGAATAAAGGGATCCATTCGCCAATGTCGAAAGCCGACCACACTACTTTTAAGCTCATTCTCCAAACAAACTGCAGCATGATCTGAAACAGTGATATTTCCAAATACACAGGATATTACCAAATCCAAGGATAATGCAGGGGCTAGGAAAAGATCAATCCTGGTATGACATTTGTGTGGATTGGGGAAGAACGAAACGTCCCTGGTCGTGGTGTGGAGACGCCTCCAATCCCTATTCTGCACATAAGTTCACCATCTGCTTACATTCCAGAGAGCGTAGTGATGGGCGTCTAGGTAATCTATCCACCATAGGGCAATTAAACACTCCCCCTCTAATTAGCCGCTGCGGTTTAAGAGCCATCAGTTTTGAGAACGCATCTATCAAAAATTCAAGAGGATGCGCTGGGGGGTAGTACAAATTTAGGACACCATACTCTTCTCCAAGTATTGATACCTTAAGAATGACAAAGCACGCATACTAATCTTTAATCGGTTCTAGCAACTGAAATGGAAGATTCTTCCTGGTGAGAATGGCCGCCCCCCTGCTCCTAGTATTAAAAGAAGAGAAATCTCACCGATCAAATCCACCCTGCTTCAATTTCAAATGCTCTTTATCATTGAGATGAGTCTGCTGCAAAAGGACAATGTCCACCCTCTCCTTTCAACGACTGGAAAGCACCATTTTCCCTTTAATCGTTGAATGGTTCCCTCTAACATTCCAGGTACACCATTGGAGGACAAAATTACCCATGTCCCTCTATAACATAATTCATTCTCTAAAAAGGAAGAATTCGGGTTATCAGCTGCTAACCATAGCTGAATACATCTTGAAAAATCTAAAAATTAACTAAAATCTAAACAAAAAACGACTACATCTGCAAAATCAAAGCATACCAAATTAAACCAAGTACAAAATACATAACAATGGGCTCTACCACCCCTCACCCCCCCCCCCCCCGACTACAGGAGGCACTTACATATCTCAAAAATATCTTCATACCTCCTTCCAGCTTGACTCCCATCCCAGACTCAGGCCAAGAAAATTGAGAGAAAGAAATCTAACTTAACAAGGAATTTGAAAGTAAACCTTCTACCCATCCCCAAATATACATTATCACTCTGGGGCTTTTCTCATTGGAAAAAAGAAGGTTTAGGGGACATTTGATAGAGGTGGACAAGATGATTAGGGGTTTAGATAGAGTTGACAGTGAGAACCTTTTTCCACTAATGAAGACAGCTGTTACTCGGGGACACACCTTTAAATTAAGCTGTGGTAGGTATAGGACCGATGGTAGGGATAGATATTTTTCTCAGCGGGTTGTGAGTTCATGGAATGCCCTGCCAGTATCAGTGGTGGACTCTTCGTCTTTCTGCTCATTTAAGCGTGCATTGGACAAGCATATGGAGGTTATTGGGCTAGTGTAGGTTAGGTAGGCTTCGGTCGGCGCAACATCGAGGGCCGAAGGGCCTGTACTGCGCTGTATTTTCGATGTTCTATGTTCTACGTTCACTCATTAGCATCAAAAAGGGGTTGAAAAACCCATGGAAAACATACATGAAGAGAGGGAAAGGAAAGAAGAAACACTATTGTCCATGTACTTTCAGTTATCCAATCTATTTTATCGTGTCCAAAAAGTTTTGTAACTTTTTCTGGGGACTCAAAAGTTTATCAATTTTTCTGGGGAGGCAAAAGATTGCATCGACACATCACGCATAAAGCGAAGCAGTGCTGGGTACCTCAGGGAAAACTGGATGCCAAGGTTTCTCAGTCTTCTCTTGCCTTCATCAAAGATATTCCTATTTTGAATTATAGCTGCAGAGATGTCCTGGAACAACATAATCTTTGAAACTTTGTTGATTAAGGCCTGTGGATCATTTCTGTTTATGCTGGAAGCCTCAACATCTTTAACATTAACTATTTTGTTGTGGAGTTCCACAAGGGCCAAATGAAGATGCTGTTCGAAGCCGGGCCTGCACAAAGCAACTCAATGGACCCTTTCAGCTTTTATCCAGTCACATGCAGTCTCCAGGCCCAGACTTCGATGCAGCCAGATTTCAAAGAAGCTTACTTGCTGGACTCCTTCTTCCCCCTCTGATAGCCCAACATACACGGATGTTCTTCCTCTTGTCTTTGTTTTTGAGGTCATCGTCCTTTTGATGTAAGGTCCTGATTCTCCAGCATTCAAATTCTTTCCTTTGCAGAATCTATCTCAGTTTCCAAAACCGTGGTCCTCCTTTCAACTTCTTCTGTTCTTCATCCTTGGCGTTCCAGCTGCTCCTCGTGTTTTTGGGAGCATGGCCGAGATCGGGTTGAGTCTGGCGCGGAGCTCCTCTTGGATCTACATCTCCATCATCTCTCATTGCTTTGCAAACTCTGCAGTCAGGGTCTGGTAAGAGTACAACTCTGAGGGACTACTGGAGGGAGCTGAAGCTGCAGCCGTAGAGTTGTCTGACTTCTCAGGTGAGTGTCCCACGTGATGGGACTTGCTGGAGCCTTGACCTTTAGTTTATTTGATAAAACTAATTGTATAAATTATAAAGGAAATCTAGGTTAAAAAATTCTTAGAAGGTCGAAATTATTGAAGTGGGAAGGTGAGAATGCTCATTTGATCAGAGATGCAGAACTCAGCAAAGCAGACTTCTTAGATCGCAGCCAACTTCGATCCACCCCATGCCGCTCCTGTATTGTCCGAATGACTTTCCAAAACATCAAGTTACACACGTCATTCCATAACTTTGTTTTTGCATATGAGTCTCTTTGTTTGGGTCAAAATTAGATTTTCAAAACATGTGTGGAGCCCTTTAAACAAATTCTGACAAACAGGAGAATCGACGTTTCGGGCAAGGACCCTTCATCAGGAATGGTTAATAAATTCAGTTTGTATCATGTCGGCTAAGTTCAGCACTGTTCCTTACCTTTTGCCACAGTTCTTTAACTTATTGTGTTTTTACCCGGGAGTTGGGCAATTTTCCCATCAGGCAATCTTAACTGTTTCCCACAATTCCATATTTCCCCCTTTTGTCCTATCATAGCAATCACTTACCCAGGTACCTTGATAAGTTAATTGAAAATACATTGGCACAAGGAAACAATCTTATTCCTATTAGCAATAGTAATATCATTGAAAAGGGATCAATGCTCCAATCAAATATTCTGTGACCCCACCAAGCTGATGGCTTCTAATATGGAATTCCCTGCCACCCCTCTGTGTTTGAACTGCATGTTGTTTGATATGGTCTGCCAGGTTGATGATACCCTCCGAGTTATCTGGAAAGTACAGCACTCATGACCAACAACAGCACACGCTCCTCCAGGTGAGGCTAGCAGATCATGCAAATCTATTCGATTCTGCAATTCCATGGTCCAGCCAGCCACAAGCTCAACTGAGACCTCAGTCAGTGCTTGTCCACTTGCCCTGGCCTCTGAAACTGTCTCATCGGCTACGTGTTCCAATCTGAACCCATGTGAATCAATTCAACGGATGGCCAGCCCATTCAATACACTAGAAAGGACATCATGAGGAAAATGTCTGTTTTGGAAGTGGCTCCTTTGGCTCGTAGATAGTATTGCTTAAGGGATGATGCACGTCAGGTAGCACACAACCCGCATAGCAGCATCCCAACGAAATGGTTGGAAGCCATGGGTAAGCTCTGGTGTTGTGTATAAAGTATATGCCATTATAATCTGTAAAATCATAAGCCAATGTCATCCAAGGTTATAGGGCAGATCAGACCAATGGACTATTAGAAGTTATATTCCATACTCTGGACCAATTACAGTAAAACATTGCACTGTCAGAAATGTTCACTACTGGGCCTTGCCAGTCAAATGAGAGGTCACATCTGCTTTGCCCCATCAACCCTCCCTTTACTTATTTCTAAAACAAAGGGAACCTGTAACGTTACTTGAAAGGACTATAAGGGAAGGAGGAACTGTGTCATGATAAGATGCGGACTGACACCATGTCGAAAGTTTAGTCATTTCTTAACCTGCCGATTCCCATATTCTCATGTCCCCATTAAATCCTGTGTGATTCCGACGTAACACCCACTCAACTGCTTCTGGTGGAAAGAAAAGCAGGAATTGAAGAGACATTCCTTCCCTTGAATAGATGAGGACATGGGTACAAAACCAGCGCTTATTATATTAAAATTTACAGCATACATACATGGCATATGTAACTAAGTAAGTAGGCCAGTTCTTCAATATCAAATGGCCACCGACGTAAAAGAATTCAGAAAATCCAAAGAGTACTAAAAAGTTCTTCACGCTATGTTCATTCCTGTTTGAGGAGCAATCTTCTTACAATCAGATCGGTCGACCCAGTTCGAGTGTCCTTCAATCTTGACAGAAGTTGATGTGAGTTAGACTTGAAAGGGGCCGCAACAGCATTGTCCCAATTTGTTCCTTTCCCAATTATGGACCAATACATAATCCCCTTGGTTTGCTTTTGGATATTGGGAGGTAATTGTCCATTCCTTAACTGGGCAATGCGACGTTTGGCCTGCGATTGAAGAAACTTCAGAGAAAGAGGCAAATGTTTCAAGTAATTCTGCATTTGCTCACCCATTACATGGGGATCCACGCCCTCAGGGGGCTTATCGTGCGCAATCCACAGAGTCCTCATTGGCCGACTGTAAGCTATCTCTTCAACGGACAGTCCAGTCTGCGAATGTGGAGACACTCGCATGTACAGTCCTGCCATGGGCAATACTTGGAACCAGTTTATTTGAACATTTTAGGTAACTTTTCTTTTAAAGTATGATTGGCCTGTTCCACAATCCCTGCTGCCTGCGGGCGATATGCACAGTGCAGTTGCTGTTCAATGGAGAGGGAGTCACATATTTAAGTAATAAATCGAGTCATGAAATGTTTGTTTCAGCAGCAGGAAGCACAGGAGCATTGACCAGGGGGCTGACGGGAAGGTGAAGCACTGATTTAAGAACTTACTGAGAACGTCTGGACCCTCTATTTATGTTTCAGCAGCAAAAAGTGTGGGAGCGTTGACAAGGGCGCTGATGAGAAGGTGAACCACAGATTTAAAAACCTATCTAGTAAATAGACGGAGCGGAAGCTGAGCAGGAGCGGACACAGGACTGCTGAGTAAGAGAAGTAATGTATTTGGATGGCTCCGTTACCTGAAGCACTAAATCGGTAATGGCTCCCACCCGTTCTCCTCCTCGAACCAAAAATAATGTTCTGTGCGCTGGATTGGTAAGATAACTAGCTTTTAAAAAAATATTTATTGGGAATTTAAAATCGTGGGAATGGCCGTTAGGACCATTGATGTACCTCCTGAAGAATATGGGAGGTCAGGGTCACCAATAGTGTCCCTGCGGACTTCATTTGTGTGACGTGCACCCAACCCCAGCTCCTAAGAACCTCTGTTAGGGAACTGGAGCTGGAGCTGGATGAACTTCGGAGGCGGAGGGTGTTATTGAGAAGAGTCACAGGAAGTAGTCAGACCTCAGGGACAAGAAAAAGGCAGATGGGTTCAAGTCAGGTGACGGAAAGGCATCCCCTGTGGCCATGGATACTGTTGGGGTGGGAACGACTGACCAGGCGAAAGCCACGAGATACAGGTCTCTGGCACAGAGTCTGTCGCTGTTGTGCAGAAAGGAAGAGGGGAGATGAACAGAGCATTAGTTATTGGCGACTCCATAGTTAACGGGACAGATAGGATGTTCTGTTGGAATGGTTGGTGTGTTGCCTCCCAGGTGCCAGGGTTCCTGATGTCTCTGATTGTGTTTTCCGGATCCTCGCGGGGGACGGGGAGCAGCCCCAAGTTGTGATCCACATCAGAACCAATAACATAATTAAGAAAAGGAATGGGGATACAAGGCTGAAACTCAAGGAGCTAGGGTGGAAGTTTAGAGCTCGACCAAACAAAGTTGTTATCTCTGATTTGATGCCCATGGTTATTGCTCGTGAGGCAAGGAATAGGGAGAGAGAGGTGTTGAACATGTGGCTGCAAGAATGGTGCAGGAGGGAGAGTTTAAGATATCTGTGTAATTGGTGCTCATTAAGGGGATGGTGGGAGATCTACAAACTGGAAGGTCTACACCTGAATCAGAGGGGTACAAGTATCTGGGGATAGGGTTGGGGGCAGCGGGGGGATATTTTCATGCTGGGGAGGATTTAAACCATATCAACAGGAGGATGGGAACTTGAACTGTTATTCCAGTGTACAGGAGATAGAGAGTCTTGAGGTCAGAAACATAGTTTCAAGGTCGCAAGAGAACACCAGAAGCAGGAAGTTCGTTTGAAATATGTCTACCTCAACGCCAGGAGATTCCAGAATAAGGTGGGTGAACTTGCAGTATGAGTTGGTACCTGGGACTTAGATATTGTGGCCATTTCGGAGACATGACTAGAGCCGGGACAGGAATGTTTGTTGCTGGTTCTAGGGTATAGATGTTTCAGTAATAACAGGGAAGGTGGTAAAAGAGGGGGTTGATGTGGTAGTGTTCATCAAGGATGATTGAGGTAAGGACGTTTGAGGACTCATCCACTGAAGTAGTATGGGCTGAGGTTCGACACAGGAAAGGAGAGGTCACCCTGTTGGAAGTTTTCTGTAGGCCTCTGAATAGTTCCATAGATAACATGGAAAGGATAGCAAAGATGATTCTTGATAGGAGTGCGAGTAACAGCGTAGTTGCTATGGGGAACATTAACTTTCCAAATATTGACGGGAAATACTATAGTTTGAGTATTTTAAATGGGTCAGGTTTTGTTCAGTGTGTGCACGATGGTTTCCGGACACAGTATGTCGACAAGCAAACAAAGGGTGTTTTGAATTTGGTACTGGGGAATGAACCAGCCAGGTGATAGATTTCGAGGTAGGCGATGGAAAGGCGTCGGTATATACCACAGGGCAAGAGTTATAGCTGGGCATAAGGAAATTATGATGCGATTAGGCAAGATTTAGGATGCATAGGATGGGGAAGGTAACTGCACGGTGTGGGCACAATTGAAATGTGAAGCTTGTTCAAGTAACAGCTACTGCCTATCCTTGATAAGGATATTCCTGTCAGGCAGGGAGGAAGTGATCGTGTGAGTGAACCGTGGTTCACAAAAGAAGTTGAAACATTTGTCACGAGGAAGAAGAAAGCTTTTTATACGATGAGATGTAAAGGCTCAGTTAGGGCGCTTGAGAATCCCAAGTTAGCCAGGGAAGACCTAAAGAGAGGGCGAAGAAGAGCCAGGAGGGTACATGAGACGTTATTGGTGGATAGGATCAAGGAAAACCAGAAGGTTTTCTATAGGTATATCAGGAATAAAAGAATGAATAGAGTAAGTTTAGAGCGAATCAAGTGTGATAGTGGGAAGTTATGCATGAAGACCAAGGAGACAGGGGACGCACAAAATCAATATTGGCAGTATTCACACTGGAAAAGGAAAATGTTGTTCAGGAGAATTTGAGATGCAGGCGACAAGATTGGACAGAGGCGCACAAGGAGGAGGTTTTCGCAATTGTGGAAAGTGTGAAAATATATAGGTCCCCTGGGCCGGATGGGATTTATCCTAGGATTCTCTGGGAGACTAGGGAAGAGAGTCTTTGGCTTTGATCTTTATGTCGTCATTGTCAAAAGAAACAGAGCCAGAAGACTGGAGAATAGCAAATGTTGTCCCTTTTTTCAAGAAGGGAATAGAGTCAACCCTGACACTATTCGACCAGTGAGCCTTCCTCCGATTGTGGATGAAGTGTTGGAAAAAGTTAGAAGAGATAGGAATTAGAATAATCTATAGAGGAATAAGTTGATTAGGGGGAGTCAAAACTGACTTGTGAAGGATAGGTCGTGCCTCACAAACCTTATTAAGTTCTTGAAGAAGGTTACCAAGCAGGGAGATGAGGGTGAAGTGGTTGAAGTGGTGTATATGGATTTCAGTAAGGCATTTGATAAGGTTCTCCACGATAGGCTGTTGCACAAAATACAGAGGCATGGCTTTGAGGGTGATTTAGCAGTTTGGAGCAGAAATTGGTCAGCTGAAAGAAGATAAGGTGGTTGTTTCTGGGAAATGTCCATCTTGCAGTTTAATTCCTAATGGTGTACCGCAAGGATCTGTTTTTGGGAACTGCTGTATGTTATTTTTATAAATGATCTAGTTGAGGGCATGGAAGGATGGGTTAGTAAATTTGCGAATGATACAAAGGCTGGTGGAGTTGGCGATCGTGCCGAAGAATGTTGCAGGTTGCAGATGGACACAGGAAAAGTGCAGAAATGGGCTAAGAGGAGTCAAATTGAATTATTGCGGAAAACCGCGATGTGATTTACTTTGGAAGGAGCTACAGGAATAAAGAGTACTGGACTAATGGTAAGATTTTTCGTCGTGTAGATGAGCAGAGAGATCTCAGTTGCATGCACACAGATTTCTAAAGTTGCGACACAGGTTGATAGTGTCGAGAAGAAGGCATACGGTGTATTAGCGTTTATTGGCAGAGGGATTGAGTTTCGGAGCCACAAGGTCTTGCCGCAGCTATACAAAACTCTGGTGTGGCCGTACTGTGTATTGTGCACATTTCTGGTCACCACAATATAGGAAGGACGAGGAAGCTTTTGAAAGGGTGCAGTTACGATTTCCTTGGAGTTTGCCTGGTACGGAGGGAATATCTTATAAAGAAAGGCTGAGGGACTTGAGGCTGTTTTTGTTAGCGATAAGACGTTTGAGAGGTGACTTATTTGAGACATATAAGATAAGCAGATGATGAGATAGGATGGATGGTGAGAACGTTTTTGCTCAGCTGGTGATGGCTAGCACGATGCGTCATAGCTTTAAATTGAGGGGATGATAGATATAGACAGATGTCAGAGGTAGCTTCTATACTCAGAGAGTAGGAGGGGAGTGGAGTGGACTGCCTGCAACAGTACTATCCTCTCCGACTTTGAAGGCATTTGAATTGTCATTGGATAAACATATGGTTGAAAATGGAATTGAGTTGGATATATAGGCTTCAGAATGGTTCCACAGGTCGGTGCAACATCGAGCGCTGAAGAGCCTGCCCTGTGCAGTAATGTTCTATATTCTACGTGGCCCATTCTCAGAGTTCATCCTTTTAGGCAACCCAAAGTGGGGAATTACTTTAGTCAACAATATTTTGTCTACTGTATGTGCAGTGCAATTAGTAGAGTGGAAGGTTTCAATCCATTTGCTAAATACATGGAACATGAACAAACAGTACTTATAGCATTGTACTTTAGGATGTTGTTTTGTTCGCTGAGCTGCAAGGTTCACTTTCAGACGCTTCGTCACCGTACTAGGAAACATAATCAGTCAGTCTTTCGTTAAGCACTGGCGTGAAAGCCCACTTTCTATTTATGTCTTTCGTTTTCCTTGGGTTGATGATGTCATTTTCTGTGCTGGTGATGTCATGGTGATTGCATCTGAAAATGAACCTTGCACCTTATCGAGCAAACATACATCTAGAACCTCCATCTGAGCTCTGAATCTTGTCCAAACTCATTAACATCTACGGGGACAATACACTAAAACTAGCATAAAGATTGAAAACCAATGACAGCTGATAGAGCACCACCCACAAATACCTGTACTTCCTGCATGAGTGCCAGAAGAAACAGGTCCTATCTCAATACCTCAAAAACATACCTCCCTTAACACCCCACTATCCAAATGAATAGCAAAGCAGAACAACTGAAGAATGCTTCGGGAAATGTTTAATGATGGCCACCACAGACTCCTTAAATACAACTGGGAAATATAGTGAAATAAACTCTACTCCCTCATGCAACAAAGCACAAATGGGCAGACACAGTACAACAAGCCATAGACATGAGGCAGCGGCTAACACAGAAAACGAAGGTAAAAAACTACACCTGCAGAAACAAAACAAGGCAAACCCACGCAAACTAACACCGGAGACAGCATAGAACCTATCTGTCCAACACTTAACAGACACTGATAAAGCTGTCTAAGCAATATGATTAAATTACAGCTTCTTGGATGCAGACCATAAAAATTTTTAGAGCATAAGAAACAATACTGAAAGAAACCAAACTCACAGAAGAAACCATCATTAAGTGGGGAAAACGAAGAACACTCAATAAACAAGAAAGGAAAACACTAGAAGGACTCAAGAAAGATAAAACATTGTTATCCTACCTGCAGACAAAGGACGCCTTACAGACATTTAAAAGCGGACAGACTATATTGAGAAAGCAAACACACTGCTTGCAAATACCGACACTTACCAATAGGTGGCGATTGACCCTAAGCAAAAACGAGAAAACCAAATCACAGCCTAACTCAAAAAAACTCCAGAGATCTGGAGAATTAAACAAGGCAGACTTCCAAAAGATGAAACCAGATGGATCCGACAAATCACGACTCTACGGATTATCCAACATTCACAAGCCAGGAGCTTTCCTCTGACCCATAGTCTTGCTACCTGGAACACAAACATACAGCATGGCCAAGGAACGACACCATAGACTAAAAAAAAGTAGAAGAATCATGCACTTCCATTCACTGCACCCAACAATTTCTGAACAACATAATGGACACCAAGATAGAAGAGGATGAAAATATAGTCTCTCACATAACAGCCCTGTTCACATCCATCAATATCAACCTGGCCAAGGAAACATTGACGACACTATTAGAAGAACCAAAGACACATAGACTGGACACGACCAGCTTCATCAGCAAGGACATTATCATCAAGTTAGGGGACCTATGTCTTACCCCCCACTTCACCTTCAACAACAAAGCCTACAGACCAACCAATGGAACACATATGGGATCTTAGATATCAGGGCTTTTAGCAGAGGCTGTAATGCAGAAACTCGAACAAACAGCTCTGCTAATCATCCAACCTAAACAGTGGGTCTGCTACAGGGATCAGACTTTGGTCATCACTAAACTGAACAAATTACAGGAAACCTTCAAGACCATCAATAATACCGTTACAGGCAAAACAATTCACAAAGGTGGATGAAAACATTAACAGACTCCAATTCCTTGATGTCAAAGTAGAGAGAGCAGCCAATGAGGAACTTTAAACCAGCGTCTACAGGAAAACAACACATATGGAACAAATACTGAACTGCAGAAGCAATCATCCCAACACCCACTAACGAAGCTGCATCAGAACTTTTTTTCAATGAGCCACCACACACACTGCAGCTCAGATGAATTGTGAAGAACAGAACAAAACCAACTACACAGCATATTCAAAAAGAACGGGTACCCAATGATTGCATTCCGTTGATTTCTCAGCAACAGAAACAAACAAGCAGACAAAACATTCCCAAAAAACCCGAGCTGCTCTCCCCTGAAACAAATAATTCTCAGAAATGACTGCCAGTCTACTCAGACCCCTTGGCAGCCCACAGACCCACCAACGTCAAATCAGCAGGGCATGTATTTGAAATACCCTATACAGACAACAAGCAAAACGAACGCCAATTACAAAATACCTAGCAAGAACTGCAACACACACTACATTGGAAAAACAGGCGAAAGTTAACCACCAGGGTAGGCATGAACCACTATCACTAGTATCTTTGCACACAGATGAGGAAAGAAACCAATTTGACTGGAACAAAACATCAATCCTAGGACAAGCCAAACAGAGACATGCACTAGAATTCCTCGAAACATAGCATTCCAACCGGAACGCTATCAACAAACACATCGATTTGGACCCCATCTACCACCCTCTGAGAAAAAGAGCAGGAAATCACATCACTTCAGGCAACGGCATCACCAACCCAAGGATATCTGAATACATAAATAGATAGCGGGCCATAACGCCAGTGCTTTACAGGATACTCAGTAATGATGTTACCTAGCATGGTGCCGAAATATCTGAAAATGAATCTTCCAGCTAATCAAGCAAACCTACATCCAGAACCTCAATCCGAGCTACAAATCTCTCCAAATTGTACTTTAGGGAATTCAATAGAATGAAGCTGTATGCAGAAAAAAGGATCATCTTGCATGTGTGTAGTCCCAGAAGGGTATTTAATAGCCTTAGCCCTATTATTATACGTGCAAATAAGGCACTTCTGTTATTCAGTCATGGGATGAGGGCGTTGCTGGTCAGCGGCAATATTTATTGCCCATCCTTAATTGCCCGGAAGTGGGTTAAGTGTCAAACATATTGTTGTTGGTCTGTAGTCACGTGTAGTCGTGACCAAGGGAAGGAACGTAATTTCCCTCTGCAAAAGGCATCAGCAAACACAGAAACATTCTGGGTTCATCATTAGACACTTAAATTCCCGAAAATCATTGAATTGAATTTCCATCATCTGCCACAGTGGGATTTGCAGCAATACCCCTAGAACATTATTGGTTGCGTGGATGAGCTGTCCAGTCATAATTCCCGTCCTGGACTGAATAAAAAATGGAAGTACTGTGGATGTTCTCAATCGGAAACAATAACAGAAATTCCTGGAAAAACTGAGCATGTCTGACAGCATCTGTAGAGAGAAATTAGAGGTGAATGGCATCCTGAAATAAAAGGTGAGAGAATGAGCTCAGTAGCGTTCTACTCTTGCTGTGCTGCTGAGTGTGTCTAGGCCAACTGCAAAGCTCAGTACACTGAATTAAAAAGAATCTCCATGAAATGTTCAAGTCTCTGACTTTCTGTTCTCCCCTTGAGCAATATTTTAAATGAAGACTGTTTGCAGTATTCCAAATAGTGCACCTATTCACTATCCATTCGTGAGATTCTTTTAGATGCATTTTATACCGTTATCCAGTGAAACGGGCAGACAAATGGCAAATCATGTAGGAAGTGAGAAAGCGAGATAATATAAGTTAACTGGGCAAATTCTGGAGGAGGCATAATATGATCAAGACTTGGAGGTGTACACTTATGTTTGGGAAAGTGATTGGGCAGTTTGGGCAGGTTTGTAAAAAGGAAACGTACGAATTGGAATTGGAACGTTAAGAGAAGTAAAATGTTATCAACCTTTATAATTGACCGTTTTAGCCACAGTTGGGGGAAAGAGACTAGATTTGAACTCATGAAAATCAAATGCCTTGCATTGTGTTAAAACTGAGCTCTGCCCACTCCTGAACATGGCACTTTAGGAAGGATGACAATACCTTGGATAGCCTATAGGAGGAGATTAAAAATCATCGGGATATAGAAACAGGCCATTCATCCCCAGTTAGAGCTCGTTCTGACATTCAATGGCTTGGATCTGCTCACAGTTCTCCAATGGAGAACTGACCAGAATTGGTACCGAGGCCTACCACAACGGCGCCATTCCTGACACCAGGATTCTTGTTCTTGTGGCACGCTATTTACTAACATTGACACCCCAATTCTATCCATCCAACTTGGAAATCTTATTTTACATCATATTGTTATTAACTTGACATTGACATTTGGAAATTAATTCCGGTTGAGAGTTTCTCAGAGAAATGTTCTCCTCAACACTGGGTTGTGGCTTCCCTGTTTTATAGCAGCTCTAGCATGAATGAAAAATAGCTGGTTACCAGAAACGACACATTGTAGGTCTTAACAAACTCAACAGAATTGAAGCGGGAAAGTGTAGAAAATGAAGAGCCTCAGGTCCTGCTCAACATTGGCATCAACAATGTTAGGTGGTGAAATAGCCCTTCAGAGGTCAGAATCCAACATTAATCATTCCTCATTTACAAAAGCACAGCCTGTAACAATAGTCTCTCACTGCCTTAGGCATTCAAAATTTCCATATCCATGACATTCATCCTTTTTATGTCAGCAAGGGCTCACTGATTGAGACACATTAATAGCCACAATCAGGGAACTCATATCCGATGAAGTCCAGTTGACTGTCTTCATCACAAATATTACCAGAAGGAAAAGCTTGGGGTTTCTGAAAGTCGAATTGAGCAAATCAGGCAAGAAATTGAACAGCTGATCCTTGGGTTACTCCAAGTGCTCATTTGATTATTGCAAGTGTGGCTGGAAATATTGGTTCCAAGGGGAAGATCGTCGGACATTTCATTTATTGGTGAGGGTTCTGTGGCTGGTGCGATCTGAATACATTGGAAGAGTGGTTTGCTATTAAATTGAATATTACTTTTATAGCCAGATCCTCAATAAAATACCTGTGGGCGGCACGGTGGCACAGTAGTTAGCACTGCTGCCTCACAGCGCCAGAGACCCGGGTTCAATTCCCGCCTTAGGTAACTGACTGTGTGGAGTTTGCACGTTCTCCCCGTGTCTGCGTGGGTTTCCTCTGGGTGCTCCGGTTTCCTCCCACAGTCAAAAGATGTGCAGGTTATGTGAATTGGCTATGCTAAATTTCCTGTAGTGTTAGGTAAGGGGTAAACGTATGGGTGGGTTACACTTCGGCAGGTCGGTACAGACATGTTGGGCCGAAGGGCCTGTTTCCACACTATAATGTAATCTAATCTAATCTTAAAGTGATAAGTTAGTTTTGAAACCTCACCTTTATAACTTATTATTTCTGATGATATGTTTGGTATTTGGACAGAGATACCACTTTGAAAGAATTAAATTATTACTTCTCACAGTCTTGAATTGATACAAGAGCACAGATCTAAACACGCAGCAATAAAATATGCTTTCTGCAAATAGAACGTACACAATGCAAAAGCATGATTTTGCAATTTTATTGTATTGGGGAAGAGTGATCTTAACATACTCGAATTATTTGCCAATATGGAGAATGATGAAACTTGCGTCCTGAATCTAAATAGAGAGTTGATGTATAAATGAGCAATGCTGGACTGAGGAGCATTAACAAAGACGTTCTCAGTTGTTTGGCAATGGCAAAAGAGGGAGAAATGTCTGAATGCATTGCAACAATTATTCAGGTACTTCGGGATCAGCAAGAAAACAGGATAGGTGAGAATGGGCAGCCCTGCCTGACTCTGGATCTGGTCAGGAAGCCCTTTGATTCCCAGCCACTGACGGCAGAAGCTGTAAAAATATCTGTTTCCATGCTGTACATCTCTATGACTCTACGACCTGTCGAATTCATTTGCGGAATCCTCCCCAAAACTCAATGTGGAAAGCACATCTCAGACTGAGCTGTACAATATCCTGTCAAAGGTCTTCTCCTGGTCCAGGCTGATGAGGCAGGCCTCCAACTCCCCTGTCCTGTACTTAGGTGATCATGTCCCTCAGGAGAAAAATGCTCTCATCGTTAGTGCTGCCCACTGCAGGACAGGTTTGATTGGTTTGAATCACTGATCCCATAGGAGATCTGACCGGGTTGGTTATGACCTTAGATACGATTTTTGAATGTGCAGTCAGCAATGAAACAGGTTGCCAGTCCTCCAACTTGTCCTTCGAATTATAGATGAGGGGCGAGATACCTTTTCTTGTGCATTATGCATTGGTCCTGGCCAATCATGTCCCACCGATTTGAACACAATTTGGTGGGAAAGCAGTGATCTCTGTGAATTTTACACATTTCTGAGTACTCAAAAGCCTTGTCAGCTCATTCAGGGAGAATGGCTGCTGTCGCATCTCCCCCAAGGTGCTGTTATCTAAGACCTCCGTGATATTTGGCAGGAATGACTGGGAGATTTGCAGTGATAGTTGGCTTCATGTCGTAGACTCCAGCAGAAAAGGATTTGCTGATCCTCAGAATGTCATTTTGAGAGGACATAATCGAGCCATCTTCTTCCTTCAAGCTGCTGATCACTGATCTCCCGCTGTCCATCTTCTGAAAGAACAATAATGCGCAGGACTCACCCTACTCGGCGTTGTGGATGTTGAACCAGGAAGTTACCTTGAAGGCTTCTGATGTAAAGAGCAAGGCTTACTAAAGATTGGTCATAACATCGACCTCCATCGCCTGCAGTAGGCGTAGGTTCTGCATGCTCTTTTGGATTTTGGACAGTTCTCACTGCTAAAGATCCTCTTTATATTCCCCTTGATTATCTCCCACAAGTCCGAGAGAGACTGAAAGAGGGATGTCACAGTTCTCCAAACTGTGGAATCCATTTTGAGCTCCTCTGTGTTCTCTTGGTTCAGCATTTTCACCATCAGGTTACACAATCGCTTGCTGGCCAGCAGGATGCAGTGATCATGGAGGAACACCGGGTTGACGTCGGTGAATCTGCCCAAAACCGATCCAAGTCTCTCCAATCTAACCTCACAGGTGAAACGTTCCAAGCCTGCGCAATTCCCCTTCAACCTTCCTTGTGATCGTTTCAAAAGCGTTCATGCTGTTGTGTGCATTTGCTTACAGGTTGGTTGTAAACTTCTTTCTTCTTTGCTCTCTCGTCTTCATCTTTACTTTCGTTTGCATTTGGCCATGACGGTTGCTGAATATGGTGTTATTGGTATCGACAGCAGCAGCTTTATGAACTGGAACATGAATCCGGGTGTTGGTAGGGGTAGGCCCAGGTACACAATTCCATTATCTTGACCGATTACATTGTACTGGTGTTAATGAGACAATGGAACTGAGATGTTAAACCAGGAAACTTGCCCCTTTGCCTGTCAAATTCAATCAAGTCAAACAGATATGCAAGTCTTCATTTTGACTGAAAATTGAATGGATTGGTGATGAGACATTGCCACAAGATTTCGGATTGAAAAATAGTTCTGAGTTTAAATAGAAGTGTTCTTGAGATCGTTACTTTAAAAAGATGACATCAAAATATTAAATGCTGTTTATGTACCACACTTTCTATGATAGAAACTGAATTTAAATTACGTTAAGTACATTGTTACTTCAAACGGCTACTAAACAATTCTGATCGAACATGACCTGAATGACTGGCTAAAAAAAGGTCAGAAATCACACGAGAGCTTGTGCTTTCAACTGGACCTGTTTAATAATAGCTTGGTATCGTGTGACCTCTGACATTGTCTCCCCCGTTTCAATGCTGGCACCTCCACATCATAGCTAAAAAAAAGGCAGCTCAAATCAGAGTGTTCCCACACACATTGCAGAGAATCTCAGGGCAAAGAAGCAGGGACCTTGGGAGTGGGAGGAACAGCTCCAACTCCAATTCAACAAGCCGTAATCAGGGATTCTAACCTCGTGCCTCGGCAAAGACATTTCAGAACTGAAAAATTACCCGGGCTTTCAGAGGCAAAAAATTGGTTTTGTAAAGCTGCATACTTATCGAACCTGTACATCAAAGATAATAAACCACGTCTCGTTATTGGTGGATGACGAGGCCCACTAAGTGAGCAGATCGACAAGATCATATGAGAACAAAACTTACAGGTGAAATTCTGAATGTCTACACGGAAATGGCCAACACAGCGATTAATCCTTTGGCCTTAGAATTTTACAGGCGGAAAAACCAACAAGTAAAATTTGACTCATGTCGTTTAGGGAAAGAAAATGGAATCCTTACTTGATCTGGCCTGTACGTGACTCCAGACCGACTGCAATATGGTTGACTCCGAACTGCCAAGAATTGGCAATAAATGCTGTTTTGACCAGTGATGCTGTCATCTCACAAAATACCACAAATGTTACAGCTGCAATGAAACAAATCCCTGGTTGGATCTCACTTGGTGAAATGTAAACAGATCCAGCAACCTCACCTTAGTTTGGATACAATGGCATACAATGGGAGGGAACACAGTACAGATTTGCAAGAATGAGAGCTTAACTTTAGAGGTTTAGTTATAAGGAGAGGCCGGACAAATGTGGCCTTGTATCTGTCGAAATTGAAGACAGGGTGGATGAAGGGAAACTGTTTCCATTGGTTGGGGATTCAAGCACAATGGCACAAAGTCTGCAAATTAAGGCCTGTGTGATCACGAGAAATGTTAGGAAGCATTTGCACACAGAGAGGTTTTTTTGGAAATCTTTACGACAAACGACTGTGGATTAGGTGTTCATTTTAAATCCGAGGTGGATTTTATTTTTTGGTAAACGTAGGTATTAAGGGAAAGATACAAATAGAGGTGCATGGCGTTCTGCTGCAAATCAACCATTGCATGGTCGAACGAGCACGCGGGGGCTGATTGACCTTTTTCAATGTTCCTACGACTATTAGCCCAGAGCTTATCCAAGGCATTGACATCCTACCAAAAGGAGTAGCGTTGAGAAGTGGGCAGAGCTCCATTTCAACCCATCACAAATCATTCACTTTTCAAGAGTTCAGATTTGATCGGTGTCCCCTCCCAACTGTGTCTGAAACAATGAATTGTAAAGATCTAATAATATTTTCCTTAACTTTGTATTCCATCTCGACTTTGTAGAGTTTTTTTTTCAAGCCTGTTCAAACTGCCCAGCCACTTTCCAGAGAAATAAAGTGTACATCTCCAAGCCTTGATGTTCATATGTCACCTCCTGAATTCGCATATCTCTTGTCTAGACAGTTTAATTGTTTCTCACTTCTTATATTATCTGCTATTTCTCTGCCTCCTTCACTGGTTTACAGTATAAAATGTGTGTAGAATGATCCCACTAATGGACAGCGATTATCTGAAGTATTTGGAATACTGCAAGCAGCCGTTATATTAAATATTGTTCAATGTTCGAACAATTAGCCAGAGAATTGAACAGTTCACTGACGGATTTTGTTTTTAATTCAATAGATAAAGCATTGCTCAGTTTTCAATGAGTGTGCTGCTGTCATAAACACACCCAGTAACAATAGAACAGGTGGAGACTATTCAACTCCTTCGCTTGCGTGTACCACAGGAACTGGAGGAGGCCTTCCAGCCCCTTCTCCAGCCTGTTGCACTGGAGCAGGAGGGCATTCAGCTCTGAATTCTCTACGTAATGGCTGGCAGACATGCTGACTTTTATTCCCAGCAAGTTCGGCTTTTCTTGCTGAGTTATCGCATCCACAGTTCTTTTGGTTTTGTTCAGCCCCACCTCCAGCATGTTACATAGAAGGAAGCCATTCAGCATGTGGATGCAGTGTCTTATTGGAATTATCACCGGACTGTCAATCCAGAGATCCAGGTAATGTTCTGGGGAACCGGATTCAAATGCTACTATATGTTGGATGGTGACAGTTGAATTCAATAAAACTCTGGAATTGATGAGTCTAATGACCAGAAATCCAATGACGATTGTCGGTTGATTCGAATCCTTTGCAGAGAAAAACGACCATTCTTATTTTGTCAGGACGACAATGATTCCAGGCACACAACAATGTATTTGTCACTTATCTGTCCTCTAGGCAATTAATGATGAGCAAGAACATGTTGGCTCTGACCAGTGACTCCTTCATTTCCATGAATTAATTTTTTAAAGCCCCATTTGGGACTGATACAAAGGAAGTGGAGGAAGTAGTTTAGCTCATTTTGAGAGTGTAAAGAGGAACAACAGAATGCCATTCATTCCCTCTCATGTGAGTACAAGACCAGGAGAAGGGAATTACATTAGTCCACACTGCTCTAAATAAAAAAGAGAGAGCAGGTGGGCGAGGCAGTTGTGAGGAGTAGGTTGTCTGTGATGTGCCAAGACTGAGTAGACAGTGAGGTGGAGAGAGGTGATATTGTGAGACAATGCAGTATAGGAGGGGAGTAATTGTGCAGTTGAAAGGAGTGACTTAATGTTGTGGTTTGGAAATCTGAAGGAATCAGAACATTTATTGGAAGCTAATTGGAAGGCTATGCCCATTTTCACCAACAATAACTATAACAGGAAAACATTTCTGTTGAGTAATATTTAAACCTTTACCGAATCCACAGTAGTTAAACAACTCTCTTATTCTCCAGGCAATCCAATCTCTTCCCCGGTGTTAAATTCTCTCCCGGATACTCTGTCTTTCACCTTCTCGCTCTCTCTCTCTTGAACTGTATTTAAGACATTATCTGAATTCACTCCTCTCTATCCAATCCCCTGTATTTAAACCTCTTCCTATTAGTCTGCATTTAATCCTCCCCAATTCATCTTTAATTGCCTCAATATTATTCTGCGTTTGAGTCTCTCTATTTCCTTGTACTTAACCATTTCTCTCTTCCCCTATATTTAACCTACGTCCTCTTCCTCTCTATTCAATCCTGTCACTGCTACTTTACATTTCATATTCTTACAATTACTCTGCACTCCACAATTTTAATTAAATTGCACACATGACGATCTTTTGTCCTCTCGTTGCATTCAACTTTCTGCACATTGCTCTCCAATTAACTCACATACGATTAGTCTTCATTTAATCCTCTGCGCTCTGTGTGTACATGTCTGCTTTTCCCCTGTGTTTCCCCTATCCCTGCTATCCTGTATTAAACCTTATCGTCATAGCACTCTAGGTAGTTCATTCTCAATTACGCTGAAATAACTGTCCTCCATCTTCCTCTTAACATAATTCTCACACTGCTCCCCTATAATCACCTCTGTCCTTATTGCTCTGTATTTAATCCACTCACGTGTCACAGAGGCCAGGAACCCTTCATCAAGTCACTGCATTTACGCTTACGTAGTATCTTTAACTGACCCAGCTACCACAATGCTGCTTTCTAGAGTGAGCAGAATCCCCAATGTTCCTGTTTGTATCTGACAGCCAATACTCCCTGATGGGAATATGTTTACAGCCCCCGTCAGGGAACTCATTAAATTTGAGCCATCTCGCTGAACACATTCTTTTTTTTCCAGCTGCCCCTGTACTTCCCCTCTCCCTGGACCCCTTTAGTCAACACTGTTTCTCCCGACACATTTTTGAATAACTTGAATGAAGAAAGGGAATGTCCTTTTGCCTAATTTGCAGATGAGACAAAAATTGGTGGAAGTCAAGTTAGCATATTGCATGCGCTTTCTTTGGTACAGGGATAGCCATGCTATTCTTCAAGCAGGTGGGGATTTCGTCTTGTTGGAGGGAGAGGTTGAAGATGTCGGTGAATACTCCACCAGTTGGTTCACAACACATCTCTGTGCTCACCTTGTGGTTCCGTGTCGGCCCACTGCTTTCTTCGGCTTGTCTCTCAGAAAGACTGATCGGACATCTGAAGTGTTGACCAAAAGAACAGGAGTGTCAGGGGATGTTAGGGCCGGAGTCACTGCAACGCTGGCATTCATCTCAAACCAAGCATAGAAAGCACGGATTTTGTCAGGGAGGGATATGTCTTTGTCTGCTATCTTGCTCTGCATCATTTCGTATCCGTAATGTTGTTTAGGCCGTGCTATGGGCGATTGGTGTCTGGTTGGTCGCATTAGCTTTGAACTTGATCCAGTCGTCACTCCATTTTGGTGGTCATATCTGGATTCTCTGCGTTAGACGGTGTTGTCCGCCTTAAATTGTGCCCATCTGGTATTTAGGCGGGAGTGTATTTCTTGGTTCATCCAAGGTCCACGATTGGGAAATACTCGGATTAATTTATTTGGCATGCAGTCCTCCATGCATTAGGTAATGAAGTCTATGACATTGGTGTCATAATCATTCAGGTATTCTGCCGATACATGAACACGGTCAAAACCACTGATTCCTCGCAGTCCTGCAGACAGTCTTCCACAGCCTCAGACCAACATCAGACCTCCATTTGTGCATGGTCTTTTCATTTCACCTTCTGCGTGTAAGCTGTTTCCACATGTAGGAGAGACTAGGACCTGATGAAGGGACAAAATTTGCAACATAGATGAGGATGAATTTCTTCAAGCAAAGAGTGGTGAATCTATGGAAATCATTGCCGCAGAGAGCTGTGGAGGCGAGGCCATCAAGTGTGTTTAAACAGATACATGGGATTTGGAAGGACGCCTTTGGTTAATGGGAGAGTGGGATTGACAAACAGATCATTCATGATTAAATTACAGAGCTGACTGTGTGGCCTGAACGGCCTGATTCTGCTCTTACATCGTATGGTCGAATGAACCAATTTCTAACAATACTTGTAAATGCACACAAACCGCTCTTACCTCAAACGATAATAATATATTATAGCCTTGGTTCAAACATGGAGAAAAGAGCTGCTGTCTGCATTTCACTGAGTATTCCCTCCCTTGTTTAGTTCGTAAGTCTTAGGCCTTTGAATTGAAATAACAGCTCACCCTTCAAGGTTTCTGGGGTAAAGATACTGATATTTACATCTTTTCCAGTTTCCCATAAATACTGTATTGAGAGAAATCAGTGCACCGTTTCCCACTGAAGACTTCAATTGTCATTGTAAAGGAGAGGGAGACTCATGATAATACAGAGAGATAACCACAACCAGCAGGAAACAGAAACCCCGCCCCTCACACACACACTTAGATACACACATGCACACACACATAGAAAGTTAAAAATCACACAATACCAGGTTATAACACAACAGGGTTAATTGGAAGCACTAACTTTCTGAGTGCTGCTCCTTCATCAGGCGGTTTTGGAGAACACAATTTTAAGACACAGAATTTACAGCAAAAGTTTAGTGCGATGTTACTGAAATCAATCATTGAAAAAACCTTAATTATTTATTGTGGCTTTCATCTGTTAGAACACTGTGATAGTTTCACTTCTTTCATGTGTAAATCACAAAACCTTTGTTTTAAAGTTGCATTCTCCGGTTAACTGTAACAATAGGTGTTAGCTACAAAATTTTGAAGGTATTAGCCCCCGTGTTCTCTGTCTTTGTCATAATGTTTAGACTGATTGTAAACTAAAAAAGTGAAATCACAGAGTTTAACATTAATTCATGCAGGTTTTGATCAAAGTACAATGTAACTCTGCATTACGGTCAGTCTCCCGCGCTAGTAAACTTTGGTGCTGGGAAGAAAAGCTTTGGAAATTTTGATTGTTGGTGCGGTGTCTGGGACTGTTGTGATCTAAACACATTGGAAACATCGGTTTCTTTTTCGTTGGATGGGGATTGTTAACCTTCTGGAGCAATATGCCAGCCATTATTGTGGACTATTTAATACAACCTGGAAGAGGGTTGGAGAACTGGGAACAAACACATTTCGGAGGCAGATGAAGCTACCACGGGAGGTAGACAATCTTGAGTGAGAAACGAAAGCAGCTGAAACACATCCAAGATCTGTAATGTCATTCTGGTTCTGAATCCTGGCCTTCAGGATCAAACACTCCACTTATGCATCTCACACATTCAGGTACAGGATTCTTTCTCGAGCATTACTTTTGAGTTTTGGGAGATCCTCAATAACATATGCATGAAGTGATGCAGTTACTGTCGAAACCTCACCTTTTCCATTTCGTCTTTGTGATGATGCATGATGTTTTATTTTCAAAAACAGATTGAAAGAGTACATCAGTATCTTGAACTGTTTGCAACCGGCCACAATGCATTCTTGAAGGATTATTTTATTACATCCCGCAGCATTGAACTGACACAAGAGCGCAGATGTAAGAATGCATTGATTTCTGACGCTTTCCACAAGAATTACGGACACAATGAGTTAGCATTATTGAACAATATCAGTGTACTGGCGATCAGGCCAAGTTTCCCACGATCGTGTCCCTGAGGAGAGTGAGGCTTTCAGAGATCATTCTGTTCAGTAAAGCACAGGTTGATCGGCATCATCATCACTTCCAGAGCAGTGGTTGGCGATGACCTTACAAACGATTGTGTAATCTGCATTCAGCAGTGAAACTGGTCAACAGACTTCCCTCATCCCTTGGAATTGTAGAATGGTGGGGTTGTGGAGAAAACTTTCTGCATGCATTTACACATGCTAACTCCATGAACGTATAAGAATATTGCCAGTCTTGGAGTGTTTCAGCTAAAGGGAGAGTATGACTAGTCTGAGGTTCTTTTCGCCACAGCGTCAGAGGTTGAGGTGTCACCATGTCAAAGATTACAAATCATGAGGGTCAGAGATAGGCTAAAAAGCCAAGTACCTTTCCCCAGCATAATGGAGTCCAAAACTACAGATAGTAGGTTTATGTTAGAGAGGAACGTTTTAAAAGGGACCCAGCAGGCATCTTTTTCACACAGAGGTAGGTGCCTGCTTGGATTGAACTGTCAGACGCAGTGGTGGAGGCTGGTACAATTCCAACATTGAAAAGGCATCTGAATGAGCAACCGTAGTGGTTTACAGGGTTTCGAGACAAATGCTGGTAAATGGGACTGGATTCCTTTGGATAGCTGGTTAGCAGAATAAGTTTAATTTGATTTCATTTGAAGGATTTATTATCAGTTGCACCAAAGTACAGCGAAAAGCTTTGTTTCTGAGCAGAACAGGCAGATCATCAGATGTGAGGGTGTTCAGAACAAAAGATTTACACAGAGGGATTCAAGTTACATTTCACAGTGTGTACAACAGACTCAACATTTGGAAGATCAGCATTACTTGAGGCAGGATAGTCGATTCCATAGTCTAATAACATTCTAGAAGAAGCTGTTTATGAATCTGCTGTTTCGCATGATCAGGCCTCTGTATTTCTGCAAGACAAAACACGTTGTAGGAGAGCATTACCGCGTTGTGGGGGGTCTTTTATGATGGTTATAGCCTTTCCATAGCAGTGAGCTGCGTAAAAGGCATCCATGCATGGAAGCTTGATTTCCATGGTGGACTTGGCTGTGCATACAACCTTGCGTAGTTTCTTATGGTCCTCGGTGGAGCAGTTCCCATACTATGCTGTTGGGAGCCCAGAACGAATTCTCTTACAAATGCACCTGTAGACGTTGGTGAGCGTTCTTACGGACTCTCGAATTTCATGGAAAATAGGGTTGTTTCTGTTCTGTATGTCTCTATGACTCCGTGACTCAAAGAATTCATTTACTTTGCCAGCGATTTCCATTCTCTCCCGTTTAAATTTGCCTGCTTGTGACTGAAAGGGGCTTCTGTCAGATTTCACCATTTTGTTTTCTTTAAGACACTTATATGGAAACTTATACGTGGTTACGCCCTCTGCAACCTTAATCTATTTTCCCCTTCTGAATGAAACACTTGAGCCTCATTTGCTGACTTTTAAAGTACCACCAGTCCTTACAGCTCTTCCTTTTTTGCATCGAATACGACCTCTAACTCCCCTCGTAAGCCATGTCTTGGCCATGGTTCTCTTTGCCAGACAGCAATAGACACCTTTTGTAGTTTAACAATCTTGTAGCTCAGGTGATGGGCACTGGGGTTAAAATTGAAAACAGGAAGATGAGGAATGATTCAACGCAGAGGTGCAATCAGACTCAGGATGGCATTGTGAAATGGAAGTCTTGTCTCATTCATCTATCCTGTCCACTGTCTTTCATCATCGCTTTTTACCTGTGTTTACCCCTCTTCCTGCTATCATGCATTCAACTCTCGGTTTTGTCCCTTCTCTATAACACTGTCCTAACACCCTCCCTTTCCTGTTACTGTAATGCTCGCCCTACCCCCCTGTAATCAACATTACCCTTATTACATTGCATTAAATCCTCTCCCCTTTCACAAGTGCTGCTTTCCCGTCATCAAGTCACACTGTGTTTGTTTTGCATAGTGATGACATTGACGTGTCGTAGTTGAGGTTACCCACCTGGCGGAAAAAAAACATCGCCAGGGTGCACCACGTAGGAGGAGGAGGATGCTTGATGAAAAGGTATCGCTGCAAGTTCTGAAGGTGGAACATCGCGACTGGGTGCAGACGCACACCAGCGACTGACCGCCCTCCTCAATAGGGAGACTCAGGACCTGCGCAGCGCCCCAGTGCATCTTTTTGTCACAGAAGAAGTAGACCAATGTTTTCTGGATGTCAGCGACAAAGCCAGGAGGAGGGACCAGAGTGACCAGCCAGTACCACATCATGGCGGACACCAGCTGGTTTCTGACCAGCATTCGACTCCTGTAAGATAGCACTCGGAGCAGTCCTGTCCAGCGGCCTCGGCGAGCTGAGACTTTGGCCTCCAGCTCCTGCCAGTTGGTCGGCCAGGATTCTTCAACCAGGCTGAGGTCGACCCCCATGTAGAGGAGATGGGTGGCACTCCAGCTGAACCCTTGCAACTCCTCCGCCAGAGGGTCCACCCGCCAAGGACCGACTAGTCGTCTGGAACATTTGGCCCAGTTGATCCTGGTGGAAGATGCTGCCGAGTAAATGGCCTGGCACTCGCGCATCCTCCCCAGGTCAGCCGGGTCGGTGAAAGTGTGGAGCATGTCATCGGCGTAAGCCAAGATGACACAGACCGTGCACGACGTGCAGAACCAGCCCTGACAACCTCCTCTGCAAATGGCGCAGGAAAGGCTCCGTGCACAAGGAAGACAGCTGGACGGAATGGGGCAGCCTTGATGTACCCGTCCGATCTGATCCAGAAGATTTCTGTTTGCCACCCATTGATTAAGGCTGCACTGCCTATGTTGGTGCGCAGCAGTTGGATTCATGTGCGGATTTCCTCCCAAAGACCGCTTTAGAGAGCACATCCAACATGTAGGTGTGCGATATCTTGGCAAAGGCCTTTTCCTGGTCCAGCTTGATGAAACAGACCTGTCCTGCCCATAGCTGAGCATATCCTTAAGGAGTGCAAGAATCTCGGGTGTCTTTCTGCACAATACAGAACAGTTTGGTCAGTGTGAATCACGTATCACAATCAAGAACTGATCAGGTTGGTGATGACTTCAGTCAGACTTTCGTTATCTGCATTCAGTGTAAACTCTGTCCTTCGTCATCCGTCTATACAATGTGATTGTAGGTGAAGGGGTGATAACTTCCCTTCTGTATTCACACAAGTTACCTGTCGGCAGCATGCTGTCGTTCACTTCCAGCAGGTAATCGCCAAACAAATCTGACAGAGTTGCTCATAACTTGTCTGGTGAGCCATCACTTCTTGGAAATTTACTCGTTTTTATAGATTGGAGGGCTTTGGTCAGTTCATCCAGAGATAACAGCTGATGCAGCCTCTCTCTTATGCTGCCGTCTCAGACCTCTACGATAGCGGACGGAAACTAATGGGAGGTCGCAGTTTCAGTGGGCTTTGCATCATAGAGTCCAGCATAAAAACAATTGTTGATCCTCAGTTTGTCAGACTGGGATGACGTTAGCGAGCCATCTTCTTCCTACTGGTGGCTGAGCACAGAGATCTCCATTTGTTCCTTCTGAGGATCAAAAGTGAGTACGTCTCATTCCATTTCACATTATGGCCACTGGACCGGGAGATAATCTCAGCGGCTTCAAAAGAAAAGAGCAAGGCTTGCTGCCCCTTCACCTGCTGGGTTTCCACCGTGACATTGAGCCCCTTTGAATCGAGCGGGGTTGGTTCTGCATGCTCTGGTGTACATTCGCCAGTTTTCCATGTTACTCTATTGTTAGAAGACATTTGAAACGAGTGATCCTCTTGATGCACACCTTGACTGTTTCCTGGATATTTGAGGAAGACGCAAATTGGACCTTCACTCTTCTCCAACCAGTCTCATCGTTTTGACCAGCTCCTTGTTTTGTGGCTTGGCAGTTTCACATTCAGACTCCACCTCCCCTTGCTGGCCAGCAGGAGGCAATGGTAAGAGACGAACACCGGCTTGATGTCAGTGGATCTGAATGAAACCAATCACAGACACTCATGTTACCTTGCAGCTGAAACATTCTTGTCCTGGTACATTTTCCTATACTGTTTCTTGTGGCAGAGCAGGCCAGGTTCATGCTGTTTGCTCGATTCGATTTCCAGCACCAGGTCAGTCATATCCTTTGATCTTCTATATTCTCATCCTCATAATTGTCTTCTCGTGCTTTTTGTGGTGATGGTGGAGGAAGATGGCGTCACTGGTGTCGACGGCAGCAGCGTTGTGAATCTGTAAGAGAAATCCTGGTGTCGACTGTGGTGTTGGTGTGACAGGGCCAGTTACGCCAGCTAATTGATTTGATTGATCACATTGAACCATTGTTAATTGGACAGTGGAACTGAGATATTAAGCCAGCAAGCTTGCAGCATCCACTGTCAACCTGAATCAACTCAGAGAGATATGCAAGCCTTCACCTTGATTGATAATTGAGGGGTTGTTGATCACATATTGCGACAAGCTTTCGGATGAATAAGCAACCTGAATTTCTGTAGATATGCTTTTGACACTGGTCCATGTAAAAGTGGATATTTAAATATCGAATGATGTCTCATGTAACACCCTTCCTGTAATAGAAGCTGAATTTAAATTATACCAATTACATTGTTACAACTAACTACTGCTTAGCCACAGCAGTCGGACATGTCCTGGATAGCTAACTAAATTGTCAGAGCTCACGCGAAATCTTGTGATTCCAATTATACCTGTTGGACGAGTACGTGGTTTCATGTAACTTCTGACATTGTCCACTCCAGTCCAACATCAGCATCTCCACATCAAAGGAGAAAGAAGCCATTCAAATCAGAGAGCTCCCAAATTCACTCCAGAGAACATTAGGACAATGAAGCAGAACCATGTGAGAAGGAAAACAGCCAAACTCTAGTTCGACAAGCTGTGCATTTCAAATGCATAAATACTATTGAATACGGATCAAGCACGAACATATCTTAAGCTGGTGTATGGATATCGATATTTCAGAATTGTAAGTTTACTCTGGATATGAAAGGGAAAGACTGCTTTTGTAAAGTTGTATATTTATCTATCTGTATTACAAAAATAATTTGCATATCTCTTTATAAGTGTAAAACCAGACCCACTTAGTCAGCAGGTAGATCAGACCACACGAAAAGGAAGGCAGCAGGGGACTCTGTCGAAATCTGCAGGGAAATGGTCAACTCGTTGATTAATCGTTTTGCCTTAGCAATGTCCAAGAGGAAAAAATAATTCAACAAGTAAAGTTTCGTTCACGGCCTTTCGGGAGGGAAACTGCCATCTTTACCTGGTCTGGCCGATATGTGACTCAGGATCCACAGCAATGTGGTGGTCTCTTAACTGCTCTCTGGAGAGGGCAATGAATGCTCTCGAAAGCGGGAGTAGTTCATCTATCATAAAGCCGAAGAAGTTATGCTGCAGCTTTGAATGGCCCTGCTTAGATCTCACTGGGAGTACAGGGAGCAGATCCCAGTATCACACTTTCAGGAGGATATATTGCCCTTCGAGCAAGTGCATGTTCGATTTTCAAGAATGATAATTGCACATTTAGGGTTAGACATGAGGACAGACTGTACGAATTAAGCCCATTTCCTTTCGAAAGGAGAGTTCAGTTCTGATAACGATAAACCTTCTCCCCTGTTTGGGGTTTCACGGACAAAGGGAAGTAGTTTATGAATTATGGTCAGTGCGTTCAGCAGAGATATTAAGAAGCACTTTCACACAGAAAAGGTAGCGGATGTTTGGAAGTCTCTTCCACAAATGGCAGTGAATGCTGGACCAGTCATTTATTTTTAATCTGAGTAAGATTCTTGTTGTTATGCATACATATTTTGGGATAAGTCACAAACATGGCTGCATGAAGTTACCTGACAGATCAACCATTGAATGGCAGATTAGGCTTGAGGGAGCTGAATGGCCAGTTGTGATATTCCTGTGACTATTTATCTTTATATGTGTGTAGATTTGTTTCTATATCACAGTATGACTGTATTTATATGTGTGTGTGTGTGTGTGAGAGAGAGAGAGAGAGAGAGAGAGAGAGAAAGAGAGAAAGAGATAGACCAAGGAAAGCGAGAGAGGGAGAGAGAGTGCGAGGGGTTGTGTTAATGTGTCAGTGCGCAGATGTCTTCTTGAAGCAAGTGGGGAATTCAGCTATATGGATAGAGGGTTGGAAGATTTCAGTAAACGCATCCGCCTGTTTGTCCATGCAGGATTTAAGTGCATGGCTCATCGCTTTGCTTGGGTTGACTCTCAAGACGACTGTTCTGATGTCTGCAGTGGTAACTGAGGGAGTAGATGCGTCAGCGGATGTTGGGGCAGTCATCACTGCACCACTCGCATTCTGCTTAAACCAAGCAGAGCATTCATCGCTTCAGGGAGGGATGTGTCTTCGTCCGCTGTCTTGCTCTGCTTCAGTTTTCATCTCATCATATTGTTATGGCCTTGCCAGAGGTGGCTGGATTCCGTTTTGTAGGGTTGGGCCTCTATCTTGGTCTGGTACTCTCCTTTGGCATCCCTGATGGCTTTGGGGAGGTCATCTTCACTTTCCCTGTTCTGGATTGCGTCTCGAATGCTGCTTGCGTGGCTTTCAGTAGGGAGTAGATTTCCTAGTTTATCCAAGGTCTACGACTATGGAACTCTCAGATTGATTTCTTTGACAAGCAATCCTCCACATATTTGCTTTTGAAGTCTGTGACGTTGGTGGTGTACTCAACCAGGTTTTCTGCTGCGTACTTGGACACGTCTCGTCCACCAAATCCAATCTGATGTCGGAACCGTTTTCCAACGCATCAGAAACAGCATCGTACTGCCTTTGTGAAGTGTTATCCCATTTCAGCTTCTGTTTGTTTCCACGAATAGGAGAGACGAGGAGCGGAGGAAACTGGCTCAGACCTTGGAATGTAGATGAGAATGAATTTCTTCAGTCTATCTGTGGTTAATCTATGGAAATCGTCGTCACAGACGCCTGTGGAGACCAGGTCATTGAATGTATTTAGGACAGAGATATATGGATTTGTTATTTGTTTGGGGATCAAAGACTGCGGAGATAAGGCAGGAAAATGGGATGGAGAAATAGAGCGTTCATGATTAAATTGTACCGCTGACTCGATGGGCTGAATGCCCTAATTATGCTCCAATATCATAAAAATATTGATGTATGGACACAAGCAGCGCTGACATAAAACAATATTTATATATTACATGTGTGGTTGAAACATACAACAAAGTGCTGACATCCAGCTTTTTATAAAGTCTTCCCCTGACTTGTTCAGTTCGTAACACAGGTGTTTGAACAGAAGTAACCATTCAGCTTTCAGGGTTCAGGAAGTAGAGTTAATAATATTTGGATCTTTCACAAATTCCCAGAAATGCACCACTGTTGGCAATTTGTGCACCATGTCCTGCTATATGGTTCATTTGCATTTTTTCATGAGAATCTCATGCTGATCGAGAAATATATCCACACTGTGAGGGCCACCGAGCCACACCCAAATCCTCACACACCCACCAACACAGAGACACACAAACACACCCACGCACAGAAATACAGTCAAAGTGAGATAGAGGAACATGGTGACAAACAGAAATAGGAACACAACCAATCTCACAAACACACTTACACATTAAAAAAAATCTAATGAAATGATGGAACATACTTAAACACCAACTGCAGAAACATTCTCAAACCCTCAAAAACACACACAACAAAACAATCAGATTGCAGTTTGGGATCACACCAATGCACTGACACATTAATGCAGCCACACCCACACAGACAGACACACACCCACACAAACAGGCATACTGAGAGATATAGGAACATACCAATAGACAGGCAGAATGCACACGCACAGAAATGCAGTCATATTGAGATATAGAAACAAATCTACACACACTCACAAAAAACAGTCATGCTTTGACAGGGGAACACATGTGTACGCAGGTACAGAATCAAATCCACGTCCACACATATAGACATAAATTCAGAGTGAGTGACATTATACACCAAACTGCAAGAACTGACTGAAACATTTGGAGATACATGTATGAGCACATGGAAGCGTTTTTACAGAACCACAAACGTAAATACATACAGGCACAGAGTGACATTCAGAAACAAAGTGATGCACCCACAGACAGGCAGAGAAAGATCCTGGTTGGAGAACAGAAAGATCTCAGCACACACAAAGCCAGCCAAACACAATCTCAATAACATTTTCACGGTGGTAAACAGGAGCACAGCCAAGGTAAGAAGACACACGTAATCCCTCAATAATACACCTAAACTCAATGACAAACACACAAGGAGTCGCAGAACCATCATGACAATATGGCAGTAACACACAGAATCACAGTCGTACAGCCATAACAGTGTAACCCTGAAAGCTGAACAAACAGCATTCACACAGGCGGAACACAGCAAACACACATGTGCAAAACACACAGATTTACAATCACACAGGCACAATAACAGATACATTATAACACTCAAATTCACGGACACATGCAGACTGAATAACATATTCAAATAAATGAACACAGTAATGTAAAATAAATGAAATAATTGCAACACACATAAGTGGAATCGCACGCACTGTCACACCCAGGGACATACCCAAGCACAAAAACCAGGGACACACATACAGTAACATTCCCACAAAAGCAGTGAAGCAAAATCAACAGACACATAAAATGATCCACGAAAACTGAAAGGGAACTTCATGTAGAACACTGTTGTCACAGGTGTAGGGGAAAGAGAGAGAAAGAGGGAAACTATTAATGTTCAGGAGATGGAGGGAGATTCACTTAGATAAATGTAATGATTGTTTGATCAAGGTACTGCCAGTTGTGTCTGCACGCTTTGTATTTTCCAAAATCACCTCCTGGGGAGAAAAAAAAATCACTGAATATAGGGAGTGAAGGGTTGTGAGCGAATGCAAGCGAGCATGTGCTAAACTGAGACAGCAATTGTCTGTCATGTTGAATGTCAGAAAATGACAACGTGCGCAAAGAGAGGGAGAGTCAGAGAATGAGATCGACAGCGTGACAAAGAAAGTTTGACATAGAAGGAGGTGGACAGACAGACAGATAAACAGATAGAGAGAGGGACAAACGGAGCAAAACAGACAGTAGAGACACGGAGCGAGACAGACGTCAAGAGACAGAGAGAGACTGATTGAGAATCTGAAATATGGGGAAGAGCGCAAGACATGGGTGAGTGGGACATAGACAATGTCTGAAAGAGCTGGAGTGAGAGAACGCAATATCCTTGTGATGGGAGTAGACAGGTAGTGAACTCATCGAACTCTCTCAAAATCAAATATGCAAGAAGTATTAACCCATTCAAGTGAGGGGATAAACAGCACATGGAGCCTTTCACTAGTTGTAATAACCTGTTTCTTGAGAGCAGAAAAATCAGAATCTGACAATTATCATTATGTTACAATTGAATAAACTGCGATTTTCTGGAAGAGTGAGTGAACCAGGTATGAAGGGCTGAAAGGCCTGCTGCTGCTCATTGTCTGGTGTCCCCGTGTGCCTCCAACCGTCAGTCAATCAGGGATAACGGCATGTTCCTGAGCATAGTGATTGGTAACCCATACTGCTTCCCCCTTCCCATCCACCGCTGGTGCTATCGTCAGATCCATATCATTGCACTGATGGAATCCTGGTCATACATGAACAATTCCTACACTGGGAACACTCTGGCCATGTCTGAACATCTCTTTGTTGTTTTGCAGAGTCATGAAGTGAACAGTTTTCGTGACCAGCTGTTGCACCGCGTTTCCGAACTTTGCTCGGAAATTGGACAGTCACTGCATAAATTAATGTGTCACTGCAGCTGAAATCCTTCAGCATTTCTCCGATGTACATAAAAATGACGAGCAAGCCATACCTTCTGCGAATTGCTCCTTTAATGCGGAAGTATAAGTTGTTTGCAACGTACACTGTCCATAGAAGGATGAAACTAACGGATATGGTGAAGAGGGAAATCACCGACTTCCTCCGACTCGCAATCTCTGCATCGTTGTGACTCTCTGCCGTACACAGGCCCCTCAGTGTCATGCGGACTCGACTAGACACCAAAATGTATCTGACAGCCATACTGCTCATCAACAGAGTTAACACGAATTGGATGAAAAGAGTTGAAATGTTATCAAATCGGTTAAACTCCAGTCACCTGGGATCAGTAATTAACTTAAGTTTGCATGGCAGTACCATGGAAAGTTGTCAACTACCCTCCTAGATTGAAACTGAAAATAGAAGGGATTTTTATTTTTGGGGCAGAGCAGAATGCCAGTTGTTGCTAGAACCACAGCCAAGTCTTTGTCTGCCCAAAATTTTCTCTGAGATTTCGGAAGCAAATGTAATGTTCAGAAAACATATTGGGAAGTAAATTTGTATCAGTCGACGGAATATGATGTTAGTGAGAATGAACAGGAGACCCGACATTGCCACAGCCAACAGGCAGCGCTTGTGCAGTTGGAGAGGCCACACTTTCCCCGGCGAGAACCAAAATCACCAGGAAATTAACGAAAGAGGCAGCAAGTGAATTGGAAATCGGAAATTACTGCTCAAATATTATCCATGTCTGCTCAGAGAGCAATGGAAGATCTTAGCACCTAATTGTGTCAGTTGGAAGTATTCCGATATCAAGTTCAAACAGGACACCTCCGAGCCTGGCTCATTTCAATGCGGCTCACTCCAGGATTGGGGACAGGAATTTGACAGATGAGAAGTGGTCGTCAATTTTACGATGAGAGGTAAGAGGTTTACAGGAGATTGGAGTAAAAGGCTTTCAACCAGAGAGTGAGGGGATCTTGCTGTTCAGTGCTTCGGACTTTCATAGGATAAACACAACATTCATGATGAGGATTATCGTGTTGAAACTTGGGACAAATCTTGATTTAGTGCAGCTTTGTAAACACAAACTTGATGCACTGAAGGACCTCTTCTGTCTGGTCGGGTTGTATGATCCGAAGAATTGCATCTGAGAGGCAGGTTGGGAAGAGAATTAAATTAAGCAAAGATTGGGGATGCTGTAAACATGAAACAGAAACAGAAGTAAATGGCGAAACTCAGCAGGTATGCCAGCATCTGTGGAAAGACAAATAATATTACCGGAATCACTTAATTAGATCATCTTCATCGAAACATGGGTCACTGGAAACAAAATATCAACACAGTTTACTCCTCGCACAAGATCCTATCAGTGCAAACAAGAGATGGGGTTGAGATTCAAAGTGTTGACATTCATCCACTATGTTGTTTGTATACCGACGTTTTTCCTGGCGCTGTATTACAAAAGAAGTGACTTGTTGCAATTGAGAAGTTGGAATTATTCGATGGAAAATGCTTACAGAGCTGACAAAGTTTTGTTTCATTATTCAAACCATCAAACACTATATGTGCCTTCTCTATGATGGTAAACTGCGGATTTGCAAACTTACCAAGTCCCCCGTGGTTTGTTTTGGAAAGTCAACAACTCCTTATAACATTTCGCAAGTATTCTAATTTTGAATGTCCATTGAATCAGCAAAGAATGCATATTTCAAATTGGGCGATGTAATCTTTTTAATGAATTCGCTGCATTGTTGAAGTCAGTTTTACAATGCGCGTGTTGACGTTTTATGAAAAAAGTACATAATGAAGAAGAAAAGATATTCATTTCTTTATTGCAATTAGTGGACGTGGCTGCTTTAATCTGAGTACGGTAAACATAATATAATAAAAATCCGACCTGTCTAACTCCCTGGTGTGTTCTGATCATCTCAGCGGTAACTACAATATTTCTTTAAAACCGATTTATAATGCAAATACCGAAACTAGGCAAGCAATATTAACCTAATGGTCAAATTGATAACACCCCTCAGTCGTTCTGAAATCCCAAAGAAGCTCAGATCAGTCCCGGCATTGAAAAAGGTCATTCACATCTGGGTCGATTGAATAATCTATGTAACTGTCCAATCCCACTTTACAGCATATTGTACCTTGAAGATCACTTCAAGTGCAGATGCAGCTATCCTTTAAATGAGTTGAACGTTGCAGCTGAAGCAGTCACCCAACCACAGCACCCCACTCCTCCAAAACTGGGAAGTGAATTCCAAACAAACCACTACCTTCTGGATGAAATGGGGAGTCCTCATGTCCCCTATAACCCTACAATCAATTCGTATCCCTCTTGTACACTGCTCAATAATCATTCGTTCAGGTTGACAGGTCTCCATTCAAGACATTCGTTGCTTGAACACATGAATCACATTTTGTCTCTTTCTCCTCTGGGGAAAATGAACCAAAGTTTTCCAGCTTTCCTCAACGCTGCAGTAATTTCCATATTATTAGCAATATTCTTGTATATCTTTTCTACATTCTTCTCAGTGCAAGACTGTCTTGATGGTAAGGTGGTGATCAGAACTGTGCACAAACGGCAGCTGTGAGCGATCCAATTTCTAAATTATTTTCAGTGTTTCACGTCTGGCAGGGGTGAGGGAATTTGTTTTGTGTTGCCTCTGTTGTAGGGTTAAGGGATAGTAATTTGGCGATGGGGGTCACATGACACTATATCTTAGTTCAGGTTTCCGGTCAGGACTGAGCGTATAAATGGAACTGGAGGGGTATAGTTGGAGCATAGTGTGATCAAAGTATAGGATTAGTTAATCAGTTCCTCACGAGTTAGACGATGTGTTTAACAGCTTCACCTCTGCTCTGACAGCAGCTGATATAAACACAGAACAAGCCAGACCCCAGACCCCAGACCCCAGTTTGATATATCACCACCTTATTTATTTTGATTTATCAAAGGAGTCTCTTCCTGAATTGTATATAACCAATGCTGTAAATATTGCTTCAGCAAAAAGACAAAAGTTTACTGTAAATGAAATGGTGATACAATAGAATAACCGAGCTATGTACGTACAACACAGATTCAAAGGCAATGAACATGCAGTCAATGGATAATCGTCAATCTAAAAGTAATGCATAAATGAAAAGTAAGAAAACGTATTTTATAGGTGGTACAAAACAATAGCAAGGGTGCGATTACAAACAGAATATTCCTCGTACAATGATCACACCAATCTTGGTTAAGTGACTTGTGGTTTCAAGTATTAAACTGGTACTACAGTAAACCTCTTCCTGAATCTACCACACAGATGATTGTCAATTTACTTAGCTTTAAGTAATCTATGCAGAGCTTTATTTTAAACCAAAATTTCTGGTCTGCGGTGAACACGAACTGTTGGCTCCTCAGTAAAGTGATTGATTAAATCTATCATTCACTTCAAATGAGCAAACATCTACATATCCAGTCAGTTCCAGGAAATTCGAAGGACTAAAAGAAATGACAAAATTGATAAAATTGAAACGAAAGGTTTCAAAGGTAAGGGTACTATTCCTAATCTCAGATTCCAGAACTCACAAATAAATCTTTGGGTCCATTTTAATGCCATGTTGGAGCCAAACTTCAAAAGCAGTTTGAAAAACAAATTCTTGTGATTACATAAATACCAACAAGTTAACTATTAACTTCAGAAGCACAGAGAAGCTTATTGCTTATTTACTCAATAGCCAGAACCAAACTCACTCGAAATATTATTGAAATCTATACATAAAATTATCATCGTTTATAATTTTCCGATTATGATGGCTTTGCTCAATTCCACGGTAGTCTTCAATTGAAATGGAGATTCCCAGAATAGATAAATAGCTTGGCAGACGAAAGTTCACTATCCCAGGCAATTCCTCCGGTATCTGTGATAGTGGGGAATCTGCAGCGTCCCTGCAATTTGAAACTAAATCAGTCATCCGCCACTGTGTGAGCGTGATCACAATATGCAGATGGACCATTGTCAGTGGCAGTAAACTGAAGCGAATCTTCAGGCCGATTCTAAAAAATTCAGCTGTGCAAATCAATTATGCAAGACACCCTCCCGGAATTGCACATGCTGAAAATAAAACATCATTTTCTGCATGAAGCTCTTTGTGCAGGCATTCTCTCTGAACTCAATTCCGATGTGATTCAATCTCAAAGCCTTTCCTTTATACTTGCTAACATTGCCTGGGTGACTGTGACATTACAACGTGATTCAATTCATTTCTTAAAGAATTTGAATGACCAGGTGACGACGGTGAGTGAACTCCCAATTGTGGCAGAATATTTTTCAAACTGAGATTTATTGGATGAGTCCAATCTCAATCGATCAATAGCAGACATTGGAAAACACATATTAAGTTATTTCATAACATCCCTACAGCGTACATGCAGGCCAATCGGCCCCTTGAATCGACTCAGACCCTGCAAAGGGCATCCCACTCAGACCCAATCCCTGGAACTGTCTGGCAGCAGAGCTAACCACTGTGCCACCCCACATGCCAGCATTGGCAAAGCAACACCATCCAGCCCACTTTGAAATCTCCTTTTAAGTCATCTTGCCCTTGACTTTGACCATTTGGAAATTAAATTCTAGTTGTTAAGTAGCTCTCTGAGAACTTTCTCCTCAACAGTGTGACGTCGCTTCCATGTTTAACAGCAGCTGGAACCGTGAAGAAATATTGTTTGAGAAATGGAGACGACACATTTCAGGTTTTAACACATGCAACATCGAAATAGAATTGCTCACCTTGCATGGATACAGCATCTCAATCAAATATAACTTCTTCAATGAAGGCAACGTTTGAAACAAGTAAAATATTCACGGAAAACTACCTTCAACCGTTACGTAAGCTCAAATCAATAGAGATCCTCATACCATGATGAGACTATCCTGGAGATAGCTGAGATCTGACTCTGATGCACACATGATCTGTACAACAGCAGATGGGCACGAATGGTACCCACATGTATGGTGAAGAAACCTAAAACATTTGGCTGATGATGCGATGACACAGTTTGAAGGAAGATGGACAGATAAGCCCAGTGGGGAATTTGCACACACAAGGTTGCAAAAAAAGTCAAATTCCAGAAATGTGTGTTCGGTAGTTAATATTGTCTACGTGCCCTGTAGTGATGGTGAAATGGGACTTGGTGTGAAGACTGATAAGGGACAGAAAACAGCGAGCAGAAGAAAAATATGCCATACTCAGTTTGTCAGGTTGGTATTAGCAAGTCCACAAGGAGCATTACTTGAGATACAGCCATTGAAAATTTCTATCAATGACAGAGATCATACGATCATGTGTTACGTTGGCGAGCATAATGTTACGTGGGACAGTAAAATACAAGGATGACATAGGAACGCTGAAAAGAGGGAAGACATGTTCAGTGAAGAAAGAGCACCACAATGATTGTGTAATGTAATGTAGAGAATGTGATACATTGTTCCTTCATTTCCATCGTGGAAATATTTCAGGCCGTCAATAAACTAATAGATGCTTAACCTAGTCATAAATCTAAAGCCAAAAAGTAACATTTCTGTCAATTCAATGATTGCCATTGGCATTATTCTCTTGAACATTTTACTTCTCTCAGATCTCTCTAAATTTGAGGTACAAACATTGGTTTGTGTCATTTCACTCCATCATCATTGAAGCCTTGCTCTCTTGCTTTCATTATGGTCATTCAATGCTGCACTCAAAAGGACATCGACCCTCAACTCCCCAGTATATTTTTCTGGTTTTCCTTTTTTATATAGTCAGTGTCGGTGGTGTGTTAAAAATGAAATGGCAGCAGTGGGCAAACCTAAAATGGCTGTCTGACTCAGAATCATCAGTCCTGACTTGACAGATCCAGAATGGTATGTTGCCTCGACAGTTCCCAGTGTCAAGCACATCCCAGAACAACTTTAGCCCTTCCTGGATGTGGTATGGGCTTGAGGTGGGACAGAGGCAGGCGTTGGATAGTGTGGTAAGTGAAGACACAGAGGTCCTGTTCCACATTGACGAAAACAATACTTGAGAGCGAAATAGCGACTCAAAAGCTGGCATCCTATCATTATGCACGCTTTTGATACAAGTGCATAAACTTTGACAAAAGCCTGTCACTGAGCCATGCCGTCAGCATTTCATTGTCCCTGATACTCACCCGTTGACATCAGCGATGCTTCCCTGATCGGTCCCAATTAACAGCCACAGTCAGGGAACTCATGCCCCATGTTGTGCAGCTGGCTGACCTCATTACCTTCCTGAAATCCATATTGATAAAGCCATCATCATCTGCCATCATCAGTCCACTTTGATATTTCTTCAAAAAGCTCAATTATGTTTGTGAGACATGATTTCCCTCGCACAAAAACATGTTGACTATCCCTAATCAGTCCTCACCTTTCCAAATACATGTTTGTCCTGTCCCTGAGGATAGCTTCCAAAAACTTGCCCACCACTGACGTCAGGTTCACTGGTCTATAGTTCCCTGGCTTTTCATTACCGCCATTCTTCAACAGTGGCACCACGTTTGCCAAACTCCAGCCTTCCACCACCTCACCCGTGACTATCGATGATGCAATCATCTGAGCAAGAGGCCCAGCAATCACTTCCCACAAAGTTTTCGTGGACACCTGATCCGGTCTTGGGGACTTACATTCTTTTATGCGTTTTGAGACCTCCAGCACTTCCTCCTCTGTATTATCGACCTTTTTGCAAGATGTCACTATCTATTTCCCAACATTCTATACGTTCCAAGTCATTTTCTAGAGTAAACACAGATGGAAAATACCCGTTTCGTAACTCCCCCATCTCCTGTGGCTCCAAAGGCCACCGTGCTGATCTTTGAGGTGCTCTGTTCTCTCCTTAGTTACCCTTTCGTCCTTAATGTATTTGTGAAATTCCTTTGGATTCTCCTTACTCTGGTTGCCAAACTGTTCTCATGTCCCCTTTATGCCCTCCTGATTTCTCTCTTAAGTATACTCCTACTGCCTTTATACCCTTCTCAGGATTCACTCGATCTATCCTGTCTATACCTGACATATGCTTCATTCTGTTTCTGAACCCTCAATTTCTTTAGTCATCCTGCATTCCCTGTACCTACAAGCAGTTCCTTTCACCCTGACAGGAAGATACTGTCTCTGGGCTCTCATTACCTTATTTTTGAAGGCTTCCAATTTTCCATCCGACCAGTTCCTGTGAACGTCTGCCTCCATCAGCTTTTGAAAGTTCTTGCCTAATACAATCAAAATTAGCCTTCCTCCAATTTAGAACTTTTTGACTCTTGCATCACTATCTTAAAACTATTAAAATTATAGTCACTGGCCCCAAAGTGCTCCCCAACTGACACACCAGTCACTTACCCTGCATTATTTCCCAAGAGTAGGTTAAGTTTCGCACCTTTTCTAGTAGGTCCGTCCGCATACTGAATAAGAAAATTTTCTTGTACACACTTAACAAACGCTTCTGCATCTAAACACTATTACTCTCTATTATTCCGCATTTCATCGTTTCTCTATTACCCGTTATTTTCCTCATACTTTCCATTTAATCTATTTACAATTACTCTCCATTGCAGCCACTCTGCTTAAACCTTCACTCTGTATTCCACATTCTCCCTGTTACTCTGTAATTAGTACTCTCACTATTGTTCTTCGTTTAATCTTCCGTCCTCTGGACTTGACCTTATCCGTTCCCATGCATTTATCCCTGTCTCTGTTGTAGTGAATACAACTTTCTCTTCATTACTCTCTATTTCGTTCTTTTTCTATCACTCTCTCTTGTCTCTCCTTCCTTTTCCCCTTAGCTGAACACTCACGTTACTCCCCTGTATTGAACAATCTCCTTAGTACTCTGTATTATTTCCTCTCAATTTCCACAAATGTGGTAACCCCTCATCAAATCACTCTGCATTCATACTTGCATAGTACATGACATTCACTCAGCAAGCACAAAGCTGTTTCCTAAAGTGAGCAGAACCCTTGACACTCCCGTTTATATCCTGTCAGCCAGGACTCCCTGTATGTACCAGATTAACAGTCCCACTCAGGAAAATCATATTTAATGAGATCCATCTGTCTGACCAAATTACAATCTCTCCAAATTTCCCTGCACTAACCCTCTCCTTGTGCCCCTGTAATCAGGATTACCCCGCTTGCTCTTTATGCACTTCTTCCTTTGTTATTTTCTATTAAATCCTCATCCTTTCTGTCTTTAAACCCCATCAATTGTCCTGTATCCAGCTTTTTCGCTTTTACTCTCCTATTGTCTACCTTTTCCCCTACCCATTATTCTATACTGATATCTCTCCCTATTACAATCTTTAACGCTTTCTCTAACTGTGTTTAACCCTGTCTCTTTCTCCAGGGCTCTTTAATTAATGTCTCCATCCACTCCCCCCATTCCAGATTAAGTGTTTTTTTCCTCTGCAATAATCAGAGACTGAGTATCCCTGCCTGAACATTGCCCACAGCCGCTCAACAGGAACCACTGCTGCTCTGTGCTGCCGCCCGGCTGGCCAACGCTGGGACTGCAGATTCATCCCAGAGTGCTGGAGGAACTCAGCACCAGCCCCACATGGTCAGAGACAGTGTCGCTGGTTGGAAGAAGAAAAGTACAACTTTAACATTAGCTTATACAGGATTGTTGTAAAAATAGGAACAGCTATAACACAACAACATTTACATATAAGTTTGAGCAATTCTAATATGCAACAATATATAGCTATAAACTCGAACAACTCCAATACAACCAATATTTAAGTTCAAATGCACAATAATATTACATGTAAACACAATCAGCTCTAATGCACAATGATATTTGTACAGACACAAAGCGGTCCAACATATGACAATACATAATGTATATTAGATACATAAACATGTAATAATGAGTATGTGAATGACTTGTAGGAAGAAAGTGAATGCACTGCGGCGAAAGTTGCAGATGGCACAAAAATAGGAGGAATGGCAAGTTGGGACATTGCATGTGCTTTCTTAGGTACGGGGATGGTGGTGGTCTTCTTGAAAAAGACAGGGTCTTCAGCTTGTTGGGGGGAGAGGATAAAGATCTCGGTGAGTACCTCCACCAGTTTGGCCGTACAGAATCTAATTGCACGGCCAGGGACTCCATCCAGGCCCGTCGCTTTCCTTGGGTTGACTCTCAGGAAATCTGATCTGACATGTGCAGTGGTGAACGATGGACCAGGCGTGCCTGAAGCTGTTGGAGCAGGAGTGACTGCGCTACTGGGATTCTGCTCAAATCGAGCAGCGAAAGCATTGAGCACCTCAGCGAGGGACGTGCTTTGTCTGCTATCTCTCTCTGCTTCAGTTTACATCCGATAATGTTCTTTAGGCCTTGCCATAGGCTGCGGGAGTCTGTCTGGTTTGTATGGCCCTCTTTTGTGGTCTGGTCCATCCTCTTGGCATCCCCAATGGCCCAGCAGTGGTCAGAACTGGATTCTCTGTATGAATCAGGCTCTTCCCAGTTGAATGTTGCTCATCTGGTCTTCAGTCGGGAGTGGATTCCCTGATTCACTTAAGGTTTACGCATGGGGAACATTAGATTCAATTCTTCACTCCGCAGTCCTCCATGCATTTACCCATGATGTCTGCGATGTTGGTGTTGTCTTCATCCAGGATTTCCACTGGGTACTTGAACACAGTCCAGTCCACCAATTCCGAACAGTCCCAGAGACTGTCATTCACAGCCTCAGACCAGCATTGTATTTCCTTTTGTAAAGGGTCCTCCCATTACAACTTCTGCTTGTAAGCTGTTTCCACATGTCGAATGACTAATACCGGAGGACACAGCCTCAGAGTGAAGGGGCGACGTTTGGAACTGAGACTGTAATTAATTTCTTCAGGTGATTCATCTGTGGAAATAATTGCTTCAGAGTGTTGTGGAGGTCAAACATTGAGTGCATGATGGTGCTGCCCCTTTGTCAAGGTTGTGTGTCCTTGGTTTTTTTCCTTAATGTGTTTGTAAATGCAATGGTTCTCGGATGTTGAGATTGGATGGGTTGCAGAGCCAATTTCATGATAGCTAACAGAAACTGCCTCAGGCCAAAAGGCTTTCAAATGTAAAATCATCTGCAATGAAAGTGGAGTGGCCAATTCTCCCACCTCTGATTATCTCTGGTCTGCTTTAGTTTGGGTTGGTGTTTGCAAGTTGTCAGATTTTTAAACTGCTGGTAAAAGGAACATCTGCAAGGAAGAAGTTGTTCCATGCTGAATATCTCTCTGACGTCTCTCCTGCAAGACCTGGCGTTAGATTTTATCTGTTTGGACATTGAGTGCATATGGAGGCTGTTGGAGGAATTTTGAACATTCATAAAGTTGGGACAGTCTGTTGGGTTTTCAGATGAGTGAAGTGATTCAGCCGTTTGTTCTCTTTTGTTTGTGTTTGATTCGATACATGTATATAAACTCTGTTTTATTTAAGCCAATGAATGTTTAGCTGCTCCATCAAACCTGGAATAACCACTTTACACATGCATTAACCCAACAGAAAAGTTAGTGTCTGGGGGCTACCATCTTAAAATACTTTTAGAGGGTCTGGTCCATAACATTTGTCTTAAAAATAGTGAAATATGAGATCCTGGTTGGTAAGGGAATCAAAAGTTGTGGGGAGAGGGCCAGAGAATAGAATTGAGAAACAGGTCATTCATGATCAAATGACAGAGCAGACACGATGGGCTGAATGTTCCTATTCAGCTACTGCATTGTATCGCAGAATGATCCCGTCTATGACAAAATTTATGGACGGACACAAACAGCTCCAACATGGAAAAAGTGTATGTATCGCTTCCTTGGTTAAACATGGAAGAAACAACTGGAATTCTGCCTTTCATTGAATATTTCCCTGTTTTTCTTTCATTTGTCTTAGGTCCATGAACTGACGTAACAGTTCCGCAATCAGGGAGCAGGAGGTACATATATTGATATTTTGATTTTTCTCTGGTTGCTGAAAAGTACCTTTGAGAGCAATATGTTCACAGTGACCTGCCATAGAGTTCACTTGTCCTTTTTCAGGAGAGAGAGCCTCATGATCAGACAGAGACAGAACCACACCTAGACGGACGCCCACAATATCACATAAACACATGGACATGCAAGCAGAAGCATATCCACATTCAGAAATGCAGGCAAAGTCAGATATAGGAACATATTTGCAAGTAATAACACATACACGCGCACACATTCAGCTCACAAACATGCACACGTGCACAATCACACAGTCGAACTGAAATGTGAGAACACACCTATACAAAGACGAAAGAAATATTGCCATAGCCTCATAACACCCAGGAATACAATCACAGTCCAGAATGGGGCACACATACTCACATAGGCTTAAGCATGCACACGCACATGCACACACACATGCACACACACACACACACACACAAACAAATGAAAGCAGGCATACTATGACAGATAGGAACACACCCACGTTGGGCCAGAATGGATACACGTCCGCACACAAAGAAATACAGTCATACTTAAAGAATTGAACAAAACTACACACGCATACATGCACACACATGCATACAGATATACTCACAGTGAAAGGAATACACCCATGTACATACCGAACGCACGCATATCGACACACACAGAAATACAGTCATACTGAGATATAGGAGCGCAGGCACAGTATCACACCCACTCCCTCACACACTTACATTAACGAACTCCTCAGAGTAAGAGACATTACACACCAACCTGCAAGAATGATAGCAACTTCTTGTGCATATGCTAAAACACATTCAAACACAGTTACTGAACCATCGCCACAACTAGATATAGACAGAGTGACACACAGAAACAAACGCAGAGAGATCCTGACTTACGGACAAACAGAATCTGAACAACATGCTCATTTGCTTAAACAAGAGCACAGCCAGGCAGAAACACACTCCCCAATCCCACAATAGTCTAATGACACTCAGAGACATTGTTTCACAGAACATGCACACACACAAAACCATGTCGTCAGTGAAGTGCCATCACAAAAACAGCATACCTACTAAGGCACAAACACAACAGATGCATATGTGCAAAACACAGACAGATATGCAATCACTCAGGAACAGTAACATACGCTAATATAAAAACACCCACCATCACAGAAATGATCTCAGACAGACTGTATGACGTTCCCAAACACATTTACACATGAATCGAAATACTTCTCAACACACACAAAGGAAAAGTCACTCTGACATTCATAAAGACAGTCATAATGTCCAAGAACAAATACTGAGGGTCACACACTCACACACACAGGGAGATCCCCACAATGGCAATGAAGACCCACACCTCACACACACACACACAGAGGGAGATCCCCACAAACGCAATGAAGCCCCCTCCCCCACCACACGCACAGGGAGATCCCCACAATGGCAATGAAGCTTCCTCTCCCAACGCACACACACGGAGATCCCCACAAAGGCAATGAAGCACCCCTCCCACCACCCCACACACATAAGGAGATCCCCTCAAAAAGAAGTGAACCTACACCCCTCACCCTACAGACAGTAAGATCCCCACAAAATGAAATAATGCCCCCTGCCCCTATATTCAGGGAGATCACCACAAAGGCAATGAAGGCCCCTCCCCCCGCCAGACAAGGGGATTTGTTCAAAGTCAATGAAGCCCCCTCCCGCAACACAGACAGGGAAATCCCCACAAAGGCAATGAAGCCCCCTTCCCCCAATCCACACACACATGGAGATCGCCACATAGGTAATGAAGCACCCTCCCCGCCACACACACACACACGTAGATCCCCACAAAGGCAATGAAGTACGCTCACCCCATCCCCTCACTCACAAGGAGATCCCCACAAAGGCAATGACGCCCTCTCACCCACACACACAGAGAGATACACACAAAGGCACAGAAGCCCCCACACACCCACCAACACACACAGGGAGATCTTCACAAAGGCAATTAAGCCCCCTGCCACCCAACACACAGAGGGAGATCCCCACAATGGCAATGAACCCCCCTCCCTCCACACACAGAAACACAAGGAGATCCCCACAAAGGCAATGAAGCCACCTCTCCCCCAACACACAGAGAAATCCCCACAAAGGCAATGAGCACCGCCCCCCCCCGCTCCCCCCCACACACAGATACACAAGCACACTCACACACAGAAAGGGAAACACGTGAACACACTTCCCGCCCAGCCACAGGGACAGGAATAGGAGATGACCAAACCCCAGCCGACTTACTTACATTAATGTTTCAAACTATTGCTGGCTGTAGCTGGACACTTCGTAATTTGCAAATCACTGTCTGGGGAAAGATCAGTGAATGAAGGGATTGGAGTCAATGCAAGTGAGCATGTGCTGAACAGAGACAACATATGTCTGACATGGTCAATGTGCGAAAAAGACATAGAGAGCGCGTGAGAGAGACAGAGACAGAGAGACAAGAAGGATAGATTTAGAGGAAGACAGTGAGACTGATAGGCAGATAGATAGCTAGAGAGAGAGAAAGACAGAAATGGAAGATACAGGCAGGGGCACATAGAGAGTGAGACAGAGAGAGAGCAAGAAGCAGAGAGATGGAGACAGCACGAGAGAGGAAGAGAGGAACAGACAAATACAGAAAGAAAGAGACAGAGAGGGAGAGACAGAAAAATCCTTATGAATGAAGGAGACAGAAGATGGACGCAATAAACACATTCAAATACAAATGTGCATGGAACAATAACCCATTCAGATGAGGCGATAACCGGCCCACAGAACTTTTATCTTGTTGTAATAAAGTGTTTATTGTGAGCTGAACAGAGAGAGGCTGTCAGTCATCATGGTGCAGGAGGAACTGTTTCTGTCCCTCCCCCCTCCGCCCCTGCAAGGAAAATTCAGAGACCCCGCCTGCCACAGTCTTTAACGCTCATCCACAGGGCAGTGCATGAAGACCAAATGTCCCAGCCTGAACCCATCATTCACAGCCTGTCCATCACTTGGAATCACTCCTGCAGCCACTTTCCATCCTACCCTGCCCCGGATAGTCACCACTTGCGCCATTACCAGCTGTTCCTTTGTCATAACCTTCAATATCATTGAAGGGGAATGCAGATAAATTATTGCTAATATTTTGAGGGATGATGTGCGAGGGGTGCTCAGGTGAAAAAGAAAATGCGGGTTTGATGATACAGTTGCATCAATCGCGATTTTCTGGGCTGGCAGGGCAATCAGAAATGAAGGGCTGAATGGCCTCTTGATGCTCATTGTGTGCTCCATGTGTGTCAATCCGTCAGTCAATCAGGGGTAACAGCATGCTCCTGAGCATGGTGAATGGTAATCCATCCTGTTAATGCCCTCCGCATCCTCCACTGAGTGTTATACTCAAATCCATGTGCTTGTGCTGATGGAATCCTGGCCGTACATCTTCAATTCCTGCACTAAGATCACTGCAGCTGCCTCTGGAGCTCTCTCAGTTGTTTTGCTAATTCATTAAGTGATGAATTTACATGACCAGTTGGTGCACTGCATTCCTGAAGTTCGCTCTGAACTTGGGCAGAGTCGCTGCATAAAATAATGTGTTTGTGCTGCAGCTGAAATCCTTCAGCATTTCTGCAGTGAATGAAAGATTGATGACAGGAGTCCACCTCCAACGAGACCCTCCTTTAATGTTATAGTACAACACGTCTGCACCATGCATTAACCACAGAAGTATGAAGCTGATGGATATGATGAAGAGGGAAATCATTGACTTCCTCCGGCTCTCCATCGCTGCATCTTTCTGATTGTCTCCCTTCCTCTGACCCATCAGGCTCCTGCGTGCACGACTGGCCACTAAAATGTGCCTCACCGTCAGAGTGTTCATCCACAGAATTAACACGAATGGGATTAAAGGGGTTAAAATGATATCGAACCACTTAAACCCCAACCACCTGGGATCAGTATAATAACTTGACTTTGTTCGACAATACCACTGAACATTGTTAATTATCCTCCCAGGGTGAAACCGAAAATAGTGGGGAATGTTTTTTGAACAGAGTAGAATGCTGGTTGCAGCCAGAGCCACAGCTAAGGCTTTCTCTGTCCAATATTTTCTCTTCTGTTTCAGACAGGAAATGGCCATAAAACGATCAAAGGAGAAAAGGACAGTGAACCAGACGGAACAGTCTGTGGCTGCTCGAGCTAAGGCATTGACACCACTGCACACAGGAGTGATATTCAGGAAAGACCCTGAGTAGAATGTGAATTTGAATTTCGACAGAATAATCTCCGTGAGAATGAACAGGAGATCCGATGTTGCCATGGCCATCAGGCAGTGCTTTGTGCAGTTGGAGAGGCCGCATTTTCCCCGTGCGAGAACCAAAACCACCAGGGATTAACTGAAAGACACAGGAGGTAAAATGCAAATCAGAAATTAATGATCAAACATTCTCTGTTTCGGTTCAGAGAGCAAGAGAAGATCTCAGCACCTAACAGGGGCAGCTGGAAGTGTTCAGATATGGAGTTTGAATATGACATCTTCAATGGCCTGACGCATTGTTTGAAGCAGCTCAATCCTGTATTTGATGAATTGTGGGCAGGCAATGAACAGATGGCAGAGGGCATCTTTTTTGAGATGAAAGGGAAGAGGTTAAGAGGGGGTCTCAGCAAGATGTTTTCGCCTACAGAGTGGTGAGGGCGTGGTCATTCATTGACTGGGAGAGTCGTGGAAGCAGGAAACCTCACAAACTTCCAAAACGACCTGGTTGAACACTTGAAGCGTCACCGTATTTGAGACTACATGTCTCGAACTAGAAGCTGGGGCGGGTATAGATTTCGTGCAGCTTTTATAGCACAAAGTGTGTGGAACGAAGTACCTCTTCGGTATGGTTCGATTCCATTATTCTAAGAATTACTTCTGAGGGAAGCCTGGGTAGTGAAGCAATTTAATGTAATGACTGAAAGGGATTTGAATGCTTAAAATATGAAACAGAATCAGACATAAATGGCAAAAACCAACAGGTATGGCAGCATCTGTGGGGACAGAAACAGAGTTAGTGGAATCACTGTTCATCTAAACATGGGTCATTGAACTCAAAACATCACCTCAGGTTTCTGTCCACACCATCATTTCAACCCAAAACACAGGGATTCGTTTCTAACAGGGAAATGAGGTTGAAAGTGTTGATATTCAACGACAATGGAACATTTGGTAAACTGCTCTTCACTTACCGGGTATAGTTGGAGTCATGAAGATGTAGAACACAGAAACAGGCCATGTAGCCCAAATTGTTCATATAGTTCAGATATCCTAAATTAATCTAGTCTCGTTTGCCCCTATCTCCCTCTAAAATCTTTCTAAACATTTACCCATCCAGATAACTTTTAAATGTAATTATACCAGCCACCATCACGTCCTCCAGCAGATCATTCCATACATGCACCACCCTTTGCATGAAAAACCTCCCCTTTAGGTCCCTTTTAACTTTTTTCCCTCTCACTCTCAATCTATCCGCTTTAGTTATGGACTCCCGCAACCCATGGAAAAGAACCTTTCCACTTACATTGTCCATGCTCCTTATGGTTTTATAAATATCGAAGAGTTACCCCTCAGCCTCCGAAACTCCAGAGAAAACAGACCCATCCGACTCACCATTTCCCCATAGCTCAAATATTCCAATCCAGGCAACATCCTTATGAATCTTTTCAGAACTGATTCAAGTGTCAAGAAATCCTCCCTTTTGGACGACGACCAGAAATGCACACAATATTCCAAAAGGGGCCGGACCAATGTCCTGCATATACACAACATACTCTCCCAATTCAAATACTTAGTGCTCTGAACAATAAAGGAAAGTATACCAAGCATCTCCTTCACCATCCTATCTACTAGAGACATCATGTTCAAGGGTCAATGAACCTGCACTGCAAAATCACTTCTTTCAGCAATATTCTCCAGGACATTACCATTAACTGTACATGTCCTGTTCTGATTTGTCTTTCCAAAATGTAGCAGCTCACATTCATCTGAATTAAAATCTACCTGCCTATCCTCAACCAATCTGCCTATCCTCTGATCAAGAACCGTTGTACACTGAGAAACATTTTTCGCTGACCAATCCAACTCTAATTTTTGTGGCATCTGCAAACTTACCAACTGTCTCTCCAATGTTCACATCCAAAGCATATACATGAATGAGGAGACGCAGTGGATTCAGCACCGATCCTTGTGACACACCACTGGCCACAGGCCTCCAATCTGAAAAGCAACCCTTCACTACCACATTCAGTCTTCTACCTTCAAGGGACTTCTGTTCAAAATGTTGTGTCTCCATTGGTTCAATGCAATCTAACCTTGCTAACTACTCTACCATGAGAAAACTGATTGAATGCCTTCCCGAAGTCCACATAGATCATATTCGCCGTTCTGTGTCATCAATCCTCTTCGTAACTTGTTCAAAAAGCAGAATCAAGTTCGTGAGTTATATTTTCCCATGGCACAAGACCATGTAGACTATCTTTAATCAGTCATTGCCAATTAAAATACATGTAAATTCTCTCCCAGAGGATTCCCTCCAATAATTTCCCCACCACCAATATCAGATATACCAGTCTATCGATCCCTGGCTTTTCCTTACTACCTTTCTTAAAGAGTGGCACCATGTTCGTCGACCTCCAATCTTCGGGCATCTCACCTGTGACGATCGATTATACAAATGTCTCAACAAGGTGCCTAGTAATCGCTTCCCCAGCTTCCCAAAGAGTTCCAGGGTACATCTGATCTGGTCCTTGGGATTTATCAACTTTTATACGTTTTAAGACATCCAGCACCGCCTCTTCTGCAATATGGACAATTTTCAAGAAAATATCATTTATTTCCCTAAATTCTGTATTTTCCATGTCTTTTGCCACAGTAAATAATGATGCAAAGATACTCAATTAGTATTTCCCCCATCCCCAGCATTTCCACACATTGGCTACCTTGCTGATCTTTGCAGGATCCTATTTTCCCGTTAGTTAGGCTTTTGTCCATAATATATTTATGAGACCCCATTGTTTTCTCCTAAAACCAATTTGCAAAAGCCATCACATGTTCCCTCATTGATCTCCTGATTTCCCTGGGAAGTATACTTATACTTATCTAAGTATTCACTCGACCTCTGCGATCTATATCTGAAATATGTGTCTTTCTTGTTCTTCCCAAAACATCAAATTCTTTCGTCATCCAGCATTCCCTGTACTTACCAGCCTTGCCTTTCATCCGAACAGGAAGATACTGTCACTGGACTCTCGTTGTCTCATGTTTAAGATTTCCCATTCTCCCCTGTCCCTTTACCTGAGAACATCTGTCCCCAGTCAACCTTTGAAAGTTCTGACCTGGTTCTATCAAAATTGGCTTTTATGTAATTTCAACTTTTAGCTCCGGTCTATCCTTTTCCATCAGTGTACTAAAATTAAGAGAATAATGGTCGCTGGCTCCAAAGTGCTCCCCAACTCACAACTCAGTCACTTGCCCTGCCTTATTTCCTAAGTTTTGTGCCTTCTCTAGTAGGCCCATCAACACACTGAATCAGAATAATGTTCTTGTACACACTAACCAATTTCCTCTCTATCTAAACCCTTAACACTACGGAAGTCTCAGTCTCTGTTTGGAAAGTTAACATTCCCTACCATTCCCACTCTAGTGTTCTTACAGAGATCAGAGATTGCCTTACAAAGTTTCCCTACAAATTCACGCTGTCGGTGGGGAATGGGTCCATAATACAATCCTCATTAGGTGATCATTCCTTTCTTATTTCTCAATTCAACCCAAACGACTTCCCCGTACGTATTCCGAGGAACATCCTGTAAGTACAGCGGTAATACCATTCCTTATCAAATACACAACTTCTCCTCTTCTCTTGCTTCCCCTTTCTTTCCTTCCCTCATTCTTTGTATTCTGCAGCATGAAGCTGCCAGTCCTGCCCACACTTAGCCACATCTTTACAATTGCTATGATTTCTAAATCCCATTTTTCTAACCATTCCCTAAGTTCATCTGCCTTCCTTGTTTGGAATCTTGTACTGAAATAAATTCAATTGAATTGATCAGTCTTAACTTGTTCTCTGCTTTGTTCCTGCCTGCCCTGACTCTTTCACCGCCTCCTTTTCCCAAAAGTACCAATCTCAGACTGATATTTTTCTCACTATCTCCCTGGGTCCCACCAAGTCCCCTGGTCCCCTGCCCCCAACACACCCGACCTTATTTGTTTCAATCCATCTGAGTAGCTCTAGCAAATCTCTCTGCTGGTATATTAGTCACCTTCCAATTCAGATTCAATCCGTCCTCCTTTTCAGGTTATTTCTCCCACAGGTTCCAGTGATAACAAAGTGTGAACCCTTCTTCCTTGCATTAGTACCTCTGCCACACATTCATCTGCTCTATCCCCGTGGTCCTACGCTCACTACCTTGTGGCACTGAGAATTTTCCAGGTATTACTACGCTCAAGGACCTCCTTTTTACATTCTGCCTAACTTCTTATATTCTCCCTTCAGAATTTCATCTTTATTTTCTTCCTATGTCGTTAGTTCCAATGTGCATAATGACCTCCTGCTGGTGCCACGCCCCTTTGAGAATATTCGGCACCTTCTCCAAGAGATCCTTAATCCTGGCAGCAGCAAGAGAGCATTCCATTTTGATTTCTCACTCTTAACCGCAGAAACATCTGTCTGAGCCTTTGACTACCAGAACTGATCGTTTGGAAACTGACGTACTGCTTGTTACATCAGAGCCAGACTTGGTACCAGATACGTGGCTTTTCGTGTTGCATTCTCCGAACAGTCTTTCACCGCCTATGTTTTCCACAAGAGCACATTTGTTTAAAATGGGTGTAACCACCGGAGACTTCTGCACTACGCGCCTTTCTTTCCTACCTTTCCTGGTGATAACCCATCAAACTGATTGTATCTGTGATTATTCTCTCTTCCTATAGGTGCTATCCCTCACACCCCGGCCTCCTATAAATTCCTCATTGCCTCAATCTGTTGCTCCAATCCAATCCATGCGATCTGATGGGAGTCAAAACCGAACACACTTACAGTAGATCCTAATCAGCAGTAACATATAAGCTGTACAGAAAATCTTGTCCAAAACTTCTATTTCCTTGCTCCTTGGATGTTTTCTGACATGCTGTTCATTTCCAGCACTTTACTGCTGTGTCAGACAGCAGTGTAGTTTTCTCTGTCTCTCTCTTTTCGCTGACACTGTGATCCCTAGCTTTGTCTCTCTCCCTCCTTTTTAAAATGCAGTTTTCCCCAAATTTCGAAAACAATCCAATAGCTTATAAAACAATCATTACTCTTCCTGAAGTTAATGGAAATCAGCTTTGCCACCGAAGATCCCGCAAAAAAAGGAGCAACTCTTACAGCTGCAATCTTTGCCCGTCCTCCACATAGAATTACCTAGAATCGGCTGGTCACGACAGTACAAAAATCATGAGTTGTTGCACCTGAGAAGATATTATTATTATTTGACGGCTAATGCTAACAGATCAGAGAAAAGTTTGTTTCATCATTAAAGGCACAAACCACAATATCTCTTTGAGGATAAACTGAGGATTTTTGAACTCAGTGAATCCCTCATAGTTTGTTTTGGAAAGTGAACAATTCCTTGTCATGTTTCGCAAATGTTCCATATTTTTTTCTTGTCCATTCAGTCATCAAATAATGCAAAATGCAAATCTAGAACTGTGACTTTTTGATATATTCTCTGCGTTATCTGACTCAAATAGTTTGGGGATGTGCTTGTTGATATTTTTTGAATAAACGACACAATGCAAAAGAAAACAGGCAAATCAGTGCTGCAATTACTGAGTGCGACAGCTCCAATTCTTTGTATAATAAAATATAATATGGTAAAAGTTCAGTCTCTCTGACTTCTATTGTGTTCTGATTATGTCAGGGACAATTAACATTTGAAGTGAGAATCCAAATACTCAGCAGTTCATAAACAGTACAAGATTTCACAGTACTCCTTTAAAAAATATTAGTTTTGTAATGAGAATAACTAAACAAGGTAAGCAATACTAACCAAATGAAGGATTAAATCCTGATGTTCCAAACGTAGTTAATATTATTCCTCCTCATTTTAAAATCACTTTATAAATTGTAAAAATTATGAAGCAACAAACACTTCTTTAGTGAACAACTGGAAGGGCGCCAAAGCCCACTGAAATTAAATTATGCACTTCACCATGTTCCAGTGGTGGAAACTGACAACACAGAAACAGGCTATTTATGGCACCAAACGAATTCACTTTAAGAATCCTCAGTCTTTCTACAATCTCACAGAAATGCTCGGAAGTTGTGGCACTGCAAGATGTCATTCATGCCTGCACCAACTAAATACACTAGCTACCTGCTCTGATCCCACTTTCCAGCAGCTTGTACACAGTGTTGAAGGGATGTACACTTCACATGTAGATCCAAGCTCCCTTTGAATGAGTTAAGGTTTGTCACCTCAAGTAACCATCAAAACTGGGCAGCGAATTCCATCATCTTCTCAATGAAATGATAGGCCTAAATTTTCTTGATAATCCTCCCATCATTTTTTCTTATTCTGTGTCTCCTGGTAAATGGTCCTGCATTGGGTGGGGGCAAGTCTCCATCCAAGACGTTGCTTATTTTGTACATCTCAATCATGAAAAAATCTCATTCTCCTCTCTTTAGTTAAAATCCATCTTTCCTCAATGCTGCAGTAATTTCCACATCCTAACACCATTCTTGTAAATCTATTCGATACACTCTCACAGTGCAATTCTATCCTCGCTGCTAGGTGATGACCAGTACTGTGCACAAACCCATCGGTGTGAGCCACCCGGTGTCTCCTGTAGTTCCAGTGTTCCAGGACTGGTGGCGGGAAGGGAGGGAATTTGTTTTGCGTTGGCTGTGGTGCAGAGTGAGAGAGGAGTACGTTTGGGAGGGGTAATATTGAGTTACGTCTCAGTGGGATATCTGATCAGGATCTGCGATATATAATGGACTTGAATGGATATAGTATACCGCAATCTATTTGACGTGTGGGATTAGTGTATCAGTTCCTCAGGAGTTAGTGTAAGTGTTTAATCGCCTCACTTCTGTTCTGACACCAGCTGATTAATTACAGAACTAATCAGATCCTCGAAGAAATCCAGCCTGATGGATCATAACCTTATTTGGTTTGATTTTACAAAGTGATCTCTTGCTGAATTATAAACACACAATGCTGCAAATATTGGTTCCACACCAAAACAGAGATTTATTTCAAAAAGAAGTGACGGGAAAATAGAATGAGAATCTAAATTAGATTGGTGCTGGAAAAGCACAGCAGGTAAGGCAGCATCAGAGGAGCAGGGAAATCAACGTTGAGGGCAAAGCCCCTGATAAATGTCTAATCTAGACTCTGCTTTCCAGCATCTGCATTCCTTGTTTTTACCCCGATAAAATACAATAAACCAAACTACATAATTGTTATGCAGATTCAAAGGAAATGAACACAAAGTAAATGTATAACTCTCATTAACCCCAAACCAATATATAAATAAAGCAAAAGGGCATGGCTTTTATATATTATGGAAAACACGACTTCCAGTGTCGTTACAAAGAAACAACCCTCACTTAATGTTCACACCAGAATCCCTTTATATAGCAATTGGTTAAATGCTTGTGATTGTCACTTGTAAACTGGAACTGCAGTGAATTACTTTAAGAAGCTACTACATGGCTGAGTGTCAATGTACTCAGGTTAAAACCATCGCTTCAGAGATTTTTCGTGTCACAACACTTCTGTCTGGGACCAACACAACATTTTCATTCAAAGGCAATGAAATTTACTGAAACTCTAATTTCCTTCCCATGAGCATAGATCTGCGCATCCAATCATTTCCAGGGTCTGACTGGAACTAAAATAAATGACAAAAATGAGATCAGTGAAAGCAAATCTTTCTCAGTTAAGTGTTTCCTCCTCCATCGCTTATTCGAGAACACTGCAACAAATCTTTCAGGCTCCATTAACACCATGCTGGGTTGCAATCGTCAAAACGAAACACAGGTTCACTCATGCATAAAGCCATTTAACCGAAGGCCAAACCTCAAACGCAATTTTTAATTCAAATTTATGTTACTGCAGAAATAACTTCACCTTCAGATGCACAGAGAAGCCTACTGCTTTTTCACTCAACAAATCAGAAAAACATGCAAACTAACTGATTTTGCAAACTCGACATAAAAATGCCACGTTAAAAATCACAAAACACCAGGTTATCGTCCAACAGGTTTAATTGGTAGCACACTAGCTTTCGAAGTGACGCTCCTTCATCAGGTGATAGTGGAGGTCTCGATCGTAACACAGAATTTAGAGCAAACATTTGCAGTGTGATATAACTGAAATACATTGAGAAATTGACTGTCTGTTAAGCCTTTCATCTGTTAGAATACAAAAATATTTTCACTTCTTTCATGTGTAAATCACAAAACCATTTTTTTAAAGTTGCATTCCCGGGTTAGTTGTTAACAATGGTGATAGCTAGACAATATGTTGAAGGTGTTAGCCCACTGTGTTCTCTGTCTATGACCTGATGTTTAGTTTGATTCTAATCTAAAAAGTAATATAACAGAGTTTTACATAGATTCATGCTGTGTTTGAGCTCAGAGTTCTGCATGAATGTATGCTGTTTTTGAGCAAAGTGCAATGTAACTCTCCCAGCACAATTTCACCCCACAAAATATATGTGTGCATGTGGGTCTTTGTTTGTCTGTGTGAGTGTGTCTGTCTGGGGTGGGGGTTTTGACTGTGAGCAAGTGTGTGTGTGTGCATGTGTCGTGAGTGCAGAGTGTCTTTAATCTGTGAGGGAGCGCTTGTGTGAGTGTGGGAGTGTGCGTGTCTATAAGGGTGTGTATGGGTGTCTGTGTGCGCGTCTGTGTGTACCTGTGGCTGTGTGTATGTGAGAGTGTGTGTAGCAATATCTGTGTGTCTGTGTAGTGCAATGGTGATCACCTGTAATGTGACATTATCCCAAGGACAAGGTTGAGGCCCTCCCTATGGGTACATATCTTAGCTATCAGCCTCTCCTCGTCCACTTTCCTCTGCTGCCTATCCTGCAGTCCAACTTGGAGGATGGTCACCCGAAGGTCCGAGGCTGAATTTCCTGGACCACTGAAGTGTTCCCCAACTGTGGGGGAACCCTCCAGTCTGTTGATTATTGTGCGGTGCCCATTCATCCGTTGTCGTAGCCTTTGCTCAGTTTCCCCAATGTCCCATGCCTCCTGGCATCCTTGCTTTCCACGTATAAGATAGACAACGTTGGCTGTGTCACATGAGTACCTGGCATGTACAAGGTGGGAGGTGTTCCCATGCGTAAAAGTGGTATCTATGTCCACAATCTGACATGTATTGCAGCGTAACCGTGACAGGGTTCCATGGAGTTGTCCTGGGAGCCGGGCAGTTTGCTATGAACAATGATCTGTTTGAGGTTTGGTGGTTGTTTAAAGACAAGTAGTGGAGGTGTGGAGAATGTCTTGGTGCGGTGCTCATCCTCATTCCCAGGGGCTGAAACATGACGCTATGTTCCACTTGACCTGCAACACATTATCAATGAGAATGAGCACCTCACCAAGACATTCACCACACCTCCGCTACTTGTCTTTAAATAACCACCAAATCTCAAACAGATCATTGTTCGTAGCAAACTACCCGGCTCTCAGGACAACTCCATACAAAATTGTCACGGTGGACGCTGCAAGACCTGTCAGATTGTGGACATAGATAGCACTATTACGCATGGGAACTCCTCCCACCTTGTACATGGCAGGTACTCATGTGAATCATCCAACGTTGTTTTTGAATACGTTGCAGTCAAGGATGCCTTGAGGGATGGAACATTGGGGAAATCGAGCAAAGGCTACGACAGCGGATGAAAGGGCACCGCACAACAATCAATAGACAGGAGGGTTCCCGCCCAGATGGGGAATACTTCAGTGTTCCAGGACATTCAGCCCCGGACCTTCGGGTGACCATCTTCCAAGTTGGACTTCACGACAGGCAGCAGAAGAAAGTGGCCGAGCAGAGGCTGATAGCTAAGTTCTGTACCTATAGAGAGTGGCTCTACCGGGACCTTGGGTTCATGTCACATTACAGGTGGTCACCATTGCACTGCACACACACAGTAATTCCTACACACACACTCTCACATACACACGGACACAAGTACACACAGACGCGCTCACAGACAACCAAACACACCCTTATAGACACATACACTCCCACACTCACACATGCACCCCCTCACAGACTTAAGACACTCTGCACTCACTACACACGCACACACACACTTTCACACACTCACAACCGCCACCCCATACAGACATACACACAGACAGACAAAGACCCACATGCACACATATATTTTGTGGGGTGAATTTGTACTTGCAGAGTTACATTGCACTTTGCTGAAAAACTGCATGCATTCATGTAGAACTCTGAACTCACAAAACTGCATAAATTTATTTAAAACTCTGTTATCTCACTTTTTAGATTAGAATCAAACTAAACATCAGGTCATAGACAGAGAACACAGGGGGCTAACGCCTTCAACATATTATCTAGCTATCATCATTGTTAACAGCTAACCGGAGAATGCAACTTTAAAAAAGATTTTGTTATTTACACATGAAAGAAGTGAAACTATTACTTGAAAGGCTCAACAGACAATCAATTTTTCAATGTATACTTTCAGTTACATAACACTGTAAATTTTTGCTACGATCGAGCCCTCCACTATCACCTGATGAAGGAGCATCACTCCGAAAGCTAGTGTGCTTCCCATTAAACCTGTTGGTGTGTGATTATTAACTTTGTACACCCCAGTCCAACGCCGGCATCTCCAATTCATAAAAATACCACGGCCTATGTTTTTACAAAGTGATTCATTTTATTAATTCCACCGAAAATCTTTGTGGTCTTCGATCGAAATGGGGATTTCTGGATGGTTCCCAGAAGAGAGGAATAATTTTCCAAGGAATTCCTGCGAAATCTGCGATGATGTGGATTCCACGGGGTCCTTGTAATCTAATACTTAATTACTGATTGTCTGCCACTGTGCGAGTTTTGGGTGCAATATTGTCAGTGGTAGAGGAAAACAGCAGAGAATCAACAGATAGATTCACAAAAACTCATAGGTGTAAGGCACTTACCAGGAATTGTTACAAATGGAAGGATCGTAACAAATATTTTTGACACACCATGAATTGAAAACGTCATTTTCTTCCTCAATGACTTTGTGATGTCAATTTCTCTGTACTCAATGCCGTGGTGATAAAGTCTCAAAGCCTTTCATTTATGTCTGCTGGCATCGTCTGGGGGACTGTTACATTACAATATGGTTCAATCAATTTATTTACAAAATTGAACAAACAGGTGACAGCGGTGAGTTAACTCTCAGTTGTCACAGAGCATTTTTAGAACTGATGTTTATTAGATGATGCAAATCTCAATTGGACGATAGCAAACATTGGAAAATGCATATTGAAGAAAATCATAGACTCCATACAATGTGAAATTGGGCCAATTGGCACATCGAGTCCACACCGACCCTGCAAAGACTATCCCACGCAGACCCACCCACTGTCCATGTTAGGCAGCAGAGCTAAGCACTGAGCCACTGTGCCAACCTGTCCACCAGCATTGACAACCCAACACCATCCTGAAATCTCACTTTACTTCAATGTCATCCTTCCCTTGCATTTGACCATTGGAAATTAAATTTAGGTTGTTGAGTGTCTCTCTCTGAGAAGTGTTCTCCTCAACACTGGGATGTGGCTTCCCTGGTTATCAGCGGCTGCTCTGTGAAAGGATGATAGTTGGTTAATGGAGACGACACATTGTACGTTTTAATAAATCAAACATTGTGATCGACTTTCTCACCCTCCACTGATACAGTGTCTGAATCAAATATAACTCCTCCAGTGCAGGCAATAATTGAAATCAATAAAATAATCACTGAAAATTGCCTTCAAAGGCTATGCAAACTCCTGTCAATAAAAATCCTTCGACTGGGGATACGAATGTCCTGAACATTTTGCAGAGCTGACTCTGAGACACACCTGACATGTGCAGCAGCACAAGGGCCTGAGTCATTCTCTCTTCCCTGCAGTGTACTGAGCATGTATAGAGAAGAAACGTCTAGCATCTGATTGATGGTGGATTGGAACAGTTTCAAGCGAAATGTAGGAATGAGGCTCGGGAGGCATTTGCACACTCAATGATACAGAAATTAAAAATTCTGGAATTGTTTGAGCAGGAGTCAATGTTGTTAATGAGCCCTGCAGTGATGGGGAATTGGGAATTGCTGTGAGGAATGATAAAGTACAGAAAACAGAGAGCAAGAATAAATCTGTCTTATTGATGTTCTTCGGCTGATTTTGTGAGTACCAGAATTATCATTCCTCGTGTCACAGCCATTCATTATCTGTATCCATGACTGAGGTGATAGGATCATGTGTTACGTTGGTGATAACATAATGGTAGGTGGACAGTAAAGGAGCAGGGATGAAGACTGAGAAAGGTAAGGACAGGTTCAGTGAGTGAATGAGCACAAAAATAGTCTGTGAAATATAATGTCGAGAAATGTGAAGTAATCTTCAACCATTTCAATCTTGAAACATTTCAGGCCACCAATACCGTTTCGATGCTTACCCCAGTCGTAAATCAAGAGGCAACAGGAATCCTTCCGTTCGATTCAGTGTCAGTAGTTTCTATTATTCTCTTGAAACCTTTTCTCCTCTCAGACCCTTTCAAATTTGAGGAATTCCACCCTGGCTTTTCGTCATTTCGGTCCCTCATATTGATCCCATTTAGTTCAGTTATCAGTCTGGTCAATCGATGCTGCACTCAAATCGACATGGAAGCAAAACCTGGTTGGTATTTTTCGTTTTTTTCCCCACATATAAAGTCAGTTTGGTGCTGTGTTAACATCAAGTTGCAGCAGTGTTCAAAGCTAAATTGATTGACTCTTTCAGAATCATCCTTCCTGACTTAACAGAGTCCAGGAAGGTCTATTGTGTCAAAAGTGCCGAGGGTCGAGAATATCACATAACACCTTCAGCTCATTTTTGGGGTGGGGTGGACTGCAAGTGGGGCAGGGAGAGGGAAAGTGTGGAAAATGAGGAAGCCCTCGTCCACATTGGCGCCAAGCCTTCAGAATCTTGCATCCTACCATGAATTACTCCATAGAACATAGAACATAGAAAAATACATCGCAGTATAGGCCCTTCGGCCCTCGATGTTGCGCCGACCGAAGCCTACCTAACCTACACTAGCTGAATAACCTCCATATGCTTATCCAATGCCCGCTTGAATGACCATAAAGAGGTAGAGTCCACCACAGAAGTGAGACTCACTGGCCTATAGTTACTAGGGCTGTCCCTACTCCCCTTCTTGAACAAGGGGACCACATTCGCTATCTTCCAGTCCTCAGGCACTATTACTGTAGACAACAATGACATAAAAATCAAGGTCAATGGCTCTGCTATATCCTCCCTAGCTTCCCAGAGGATCCAAGGATACATGCTATCAGGCCCAGGGGACTTATGTATTTTCACCCATTCCAGTATTCCCCGGACCTCTTCCCTTCATACCTCAAAACCATCCATTCTAATCACTTGTGATTCAATATTCACATCAGCAAAAGCGTCCTGTTCCTGAGTGAATACTGATGAAAAGTGTTGATTTAGTTTCTCTCCAATCTCCTCTGCCTCCAAGCACAACTTCCCACTAGTATCCTTGACTGGACCGATACCTACCCTAGTCATCCTTTATTCCTGACATACTGATAGAAAGCCTGAGCGTTTTCCCTAATCCTACCAACCAAGGGCTTTTCATATCCCCTTCTCGCTGCTCTTAGCTCTCTCTTCAGATCCTTCCCGGCTACTTTTTAACTCTCAATGGCCCCAACTGAACCTTCACGCCACATCTTTACATAGGCCGCCCCTTTCCCTTTTACAAGGGATTCGAATTCCTTACTAAACCACGGCTCCCTCACAAGACCCTCTCCTCCCTGCCTGACTGGTACATACTTATCAAGGACACCCAATAGCTGCTCCTTGAACAAGATCCACATATCATTTTTGTCCTTCCCTTGAAGCCTATTTTTCTAATCCACACATCCTCAGTCTTGCCTCACCGCATCATAATTTCCCTTCCCCCGCTATAACTCTTGCCCTGCAGTGCACACTTATCCCTCTCCATCACTAGAGTAAAAGTCACCGAGTTGTGGTCACTGTCCCCGAAGTGCTCACCTACCTCCAAGTCTAACACCTGGCCTGGTTTATTACCTAGAAACAAATCCAGTGTGACCTCACCTCTTGTTGGCCTGTCTACATATTGTGTCAGGAAACCCTCCTGCACTCTTTATTTACAAAACATGAGCCTTTGACAGAAGCCTGTCACTGAGTCAGGTACTCAGCATTTCAGTGTCCCTGACATTTACCCTTCAGAATCAGCCTGGTTTCCCTGACTGACACAGACTAATGGCCCCAGTCAGGGATTTTATATCCAGTATGATCCAGCTACCCCACCTCATGACAATCATTACCAGGGGGAAAAAATAAAGAGTTTCTGTTTATGCGGATTAACAATCGGGCAAGAAATTAAAAAGCTGGTGCATGGGTGACTCCGAATGCTCATTCGGCTGAAGAAGGTATGGCTGGAAACATTGTTTCCATGAGGAAGGGCTTTGGGCATCTCAGACATTGGAAATATTTCTCAGGCTGGTATGACCTGAATACATTGTGATTGATTTGATTTATTTGAATGGGGATTGCTACCGAGCTGGGGAGATATACGACTGTTGTTTGAGAATATTTAATCAGACCTGTCAGAGGATTGGGAATCTGGTATCAAACTCATTTAGGAGAGAAAGTAAGCTGGCCATTGGAAGTAGACAATCTGTCACTGAAAGAGAAAAGCAACAGGATCACACTCTGGATGTGTTCAGATGTTCTGCGTCGGGTGAGAGTTATTTCCAGCAAGTTTTTTTCTTCATTTTCGGGAATTGCTCAATAACATAGTTTGGATCGAAAAAAAATTTTATTTTGTCTTTATGATGATGTGCGAGGTGTTTGTTCTGAAATAGACAGCAAGAATACATCAATATTTTTGAACAGTTCACTACCGCCCAAGAACTGAAAGCCAGAAGGCACATTGAACGGACTAATTTATTACGTCAGACAGCATTGGATTGGCACAGGAGCACAGATGAAAGCATGTAGCAATCTGTTATATATTTCCAAAAATTACGAAAACAATGAGATAGCATAATGTCACAATATTGTTGTATTTGGAAGAATGCCCATAAAATGCTCAAATTGTTGAATAAGCTGGAGAATGAAGAAATTTAATTTGAAACTCAGAACCCTGAAGCTAACTAAAAAGAACGACAAGTAATTGATGCATAAATGGGCAAACGTGGACTGAGTTATCAGTGGATAGGGAATGGCTGAAGAGCATGAAACATCTTAATCAATCACAACACCTCTCGGACAAGAATCAAACAGGAAAAGGTGACAATGTGCGGTGCTGACTGATTCCAGGACTGTTCGGGAAACTTTCTGATTCCCACCCATTTACTCAGACTGCACTAACGCTGTTGATGGAGAGCTGTCGCATCCAATTGCAGGTCTCGTTGCAAAAGTCAGTTTTGGAGAGTACATCCCACGAGTTTGTATGCAATTTCTTGGAAATGGCCTTGTCCTGGTCCAGGCTGGTAAGGCAGGTTGCCAACCTTACTGTCTCACACAATTACATCACTGAGGAGTGCGAGACTCTGAGACATCATTCTGCCAAGTACACCACAGGCTTTGTCAGGGTGAATCATTGATCCCACAGCATACCTGACGTAGTTGGCGAATATCTCAGGCAGGATTCTGTAATTTGCATTTTGAAGTGTAACCGGTCGTCAGTCCTCCCTGTGCCCCTTCTAACTGTAGATGAGAGCGATGATAACTTTCCTGTTGTATTCACACAGGCTACCTGTTCAAAGCATACAGGTATCCACTTCCAGAGGTCCAGGCCAATCAAGTGCCACAGAGGTGAAAACAACTCAGATGGGCAGCCATCACTTCTGGATGTAGCAGTCTTTCCTAAGGATTTGAGGGTGTTGGTCAGCTTCTTCAGAGGAAACGGCTTGTCCAGACTCTCCCGTGTGCTGTTGTCTAAGACCTCTGTGATACAAGACAGGAACAACTGTGCGACCGCGCTATCTGTGCACTTCTTATCATATCGACTGGCAAAAAGGGATTTGCCGATCTTCAGAATGTTCTTCCCGGTGGTCGTGGTGTCAGTAAAAACCCTTTTAATCCAGACAGATCGGACAATTCTTCCTAAGGTCTGGCTCCACAAACAAAAAAAGATTGTTTGGTCTGTTCTTTTACCCACAAGCTGTACCAAAGTCCACAACTTACTCTCAGCAAACAGTTCCCAGTTCACAGCTCGAAGCCCATTTCATTAAAAGAATGCAAATAACAAAAAGTCAGTAAAGGACCTATCACCTCTGCTCCCCATCATTTCTGGTGCTGTGTTCACCTTCTCCTTTGTATAGTCCCTGTGGGTATATGAACAGGAAGAGTTTGGAGGGACATTAGTCAAATGAGACAATTGAGTGTATCTGATCGGCATGGATGAGTTTGATTTGATTCAATTCTATTAATTTATTGTGACGTGTACGGAAATGCACTGAAAAGCTTTGTTTATGAGCAGTGCAGGGAGATCACACGAAGCAATGATGTGCAGTACAAAAGATGTTGACAGAGGCATACAGGTTACATTGCGCAGGGAGTACAAGAGAGGTGATCGTTAGAAAGATCAGCATGACTTGAGTCAAGGGAATCCATTCAATCTTCTGATTACGTCTGGGCAGAAGATGCTCCTGAAACTGTTTGTTTATGGTCAGGTTTCTGTAGCTTCTGCTTGACGGAAGAAGTTTTTGGGTGTCATTACCGAGGTGCAAAGGGTCCAATGGAGTCCATCGATGGAAGTTTGGCTCACGTGAAGGCCTGGGTTGTCAGGATGTCTGACTGGGATGAGATCGAAGATTGATGCTGATAATGAAACGGTTGAATGAACATCAATTTCTGTTTGTGTTTCTGATATAGACTCTGCAGTTCCTTTGGTTTTGTTCAGCCCCTTCTCTAGCTTGTTGCACAGGAGGTCATTCAGAAGTTGGAGGCAATGGCTCAGTGGAACTATCACTGGACTGTCAATCCACAGACCCAGGTAATGTTCTGCGGACGCAGACACACAGCAGATGGCGTCATTTGAATTCTATAAAAGTCTGGAATTAAAGAAGCTCATGATGACCGGTTCAGAGAGGGGAACTGCCATCCTTTCCTGTTCACTACTACGTGTGACTCCAGACGCATATCAATGCGATTGACACTGACCTGCCCTCTAAGCAATTGGGGGTTGGTGATAAATACTGATGCAAGCCAGCAATGCCCTGAATGAAGAAAAACAAAGCCCCTTCTTTAACGTGTAACAGAGGAATTGGAGGAGGCAATTTCACTTATTTTTGAAATGGGAAAGGACACCAGCAGAAGGCGATTCATCCCCTCTCAAGTGGGCAAGAACAGTCGATGGGCATTACGTCAGTCCACACTGTTGGACTTGGAAAATTCAAGGCATGCGGGTAAGGGTAGGTGTGAGGAGAGGGAATTTGTGTGACGTTCAATTCCAATGATATAGGGAATGAGGAACAGTCGGTGAGGAGGACAGAAGTGATCCTTGAAGGCAATGCAACAGGGAGGCAGCTAATTGTGTCAATGGTCATAGTGTGAGCAAGGCTCATTATTGAATTTGAACTGAGGAGACCATTTGTTGATAGCTTACACGAAAGCAGTACTCCTCCCCACGACACTGACTAAAAATGGAAATCATCTCCCTTACTCTGCATGTCATCCTTTCTCTAGTCCCCAATATTTAATCATCAATATTATCCTGTATGCAATCCACTCTCTTCCCCAGTGTTTAATTATCTCCCGATTACTCTGTCTTTCAATTTAGCTCTCTCTCTCTCTGGATTTAAGCCTTTGTCCGTATTCCAACACTCTGTTCACGACCTTGTATTTACCCCTTTCCCGATTTGTCTGGATTTAGCCTCTACTCTGATTCTTTGCACAACCCAATCATTATCTGCATTTGATCTTCTCTATTTCCTTGTAGTTACCCATCGCTCTTCCTTTATATTCAGCTCGGAGAAAGTGAGGACTACAGATACTGGGGATCAGAGCTTAAAAGGGTGTTGCTGGAAAAGGAATTAGGCCTGAAACGTCGATTCTCTTTCCCCTTTGATGCTGCCTGACGTGCTGCGCTTTTCCAGCAACGCATTTTTAAGCTTTGTATTCAGCCCTCTAAGTTACCCTCTGTTTAAACCTGTCACTAATACTTTCCGTTGAGGTTGGTCATAATTATACTCCATTGCACCCACTCTATGAAAACAGGACACAAGATAATCAATAACTTCCACTCTATTCAACTTTCTCCCGATTACTCCCTAATTATCCGTCTCACTATTGCTCTTCATTTAAGCAAAGCAATAATGCTCTTCTGATGGCGGAACAGACATACCACCACACACCCCCGCCCCGGCACTGGCACCAGGGGCCCAGATCTGCATCTGGTGCTGTGACTCGGATCCGGACGGATGGATTGTGGGCAGCAGTTGACTTCAGAGGATTCAGCCAGCCAGACACGAATATTTTTACCCATTTGGTTTCCTTCTCATTCAAGTCGTGATTAATCCGACACCTCGCAGCTTTGCATCACAGTCCAGCCGAACTGAAAGAAAGGTGTCTGGGACCCAATGGAATCGGGGACTCCAGGATGTCGCGACTCCCACTAAGAGGCCGGGGACCTGTGAATAGAGCCGGCCACTCAAAATTGAGGGGTAGGGGGACCCCAGGGAGTTGGGGACTCCCACGAACAGGTCAGAGACCTGCAGATAGAGTCGGGGACTCAGATTAGGTCGGATTGGTGTTGTCAAAATTGGTTCGCAAATTGTTCTGTGAAAGATAATTAATAAGTATGGCGATAGGTTATGACAAAACTGCTAAGGTTCTAGAATGTCGAGAAAGTTCGCAGAAATCATTCGTCTTGTTGTTCATTGTCGGGTTGTTGATTAGTGAAAGTTTTAGGTTGAGGTTATCTTCTCTATTTTATCTTTTCAGCTCGCCTTGTCCTGCTTTGCTGCTTTGTCTTGTTTGTCTGCTGTAGTTTTGTTCTGTTTGTTCTTTGTTTATGGAATATAGAGGGTGGTTGCTGCTTTTGTTGTATTTTAAAAAAGAAAGCTGGCCAGTGATGCAACTCTCGCATACTTGTACAAGAGACTGTGTGCGTGCGCGTGCGCGTGCGTGAGTGTGTGAGTGAGAGAGAGAGAGAGAAGGAGACTCAGAGTTGATTCTTCATCATTTGACATCAATATAAACTTGCTCTCAATTTCTCCATAATTCCATGCAACTGACATAGATCATTTTCACCACTCTCACCCCTTCGTGAAGTACTAATGAAAGAATTCACCGAATGAAGGATAGCAATAACACTAAATCTCCGCCTCTGGTGCAGAATCATTCTGTTACGAGATGAGAGCAGGTCTCTGCTCAATTTTATTTATAATTGAAGCATGACATGGAGGAAAACCACTTCAGATTTTAACATTTGCTCATTGAGTGGAGGAATTGCATGAGCCTTATTTAATTTCGTTACATTTTGTAAAACTGGAAGATCCAAGGTATCCCAAATAAAGAGCATAGTTTTCAGAAAATGATACTATCAGATTTAACTTTGGTTTCAGACTCGTTGATTCCACTTAATTTTAAGTCTGCCGTGTTTCATTGATGATTGTGGTGTGCCATTCATAACTTTATTTGATAACAATTCCCCTTCCTTAATGACAATTGAAGTTTCATTTCAAAATTAAGTTGTGATAAAACATGTAACAAAATTAACATCCTATGGCTAATGCCTGCGTCCTTGGATTCGGCCATTATTCGAGCATAAGTTTTTTTTGTTATCATGTGATTAGGCAAGATCCTTTAACGCAGCAGCGGTCATTTCACGGCCAGTAGCATTGTAAATGAACAATGACTGGTCAGGACTGCTTAAGGAACCTAATCTGGGATTTAAATTGAAGGACTAGCACCAGGTAATTATAATGGATTTCAGAGTTGGACACGGTATACGTTTTACATTTTAAATATTGAATATTGAATAAATGAATTTCCAGTTTATATTGATGACTTATAAAATGTCTTCGACACTTGTTTAATTTTCAGCTCTGAATTAAAGATAATGATTATTCTGTTTACTACTTTTATGTAATTAATTGAATTAACCCCGAATCAATAACGCAGAATTAATTGTCAGGATCACTTGGTTTTGTTCTTTTACATATTGTCAGTGACCTGTATCATTGCCAATTGTTAAATTTGAAGAATGGCTGCATTCATTTGTTGCTAACTGAAGAATGGAAAAATACTTTACTGGCCAGTTGAGGGGAGTTTGCATGTGATTGGGGATAGATGTATGTATAACAAATGGAACTCCAAAACGGTGTTGTGAATGGGTAGATGAAAAAATAAAAGTGATATGAGATACAATGCAAGGCTACTAAGGCTGAGGAATATCCAAACAGGGTTAACCACAAACGCTATAAATCAAGAACTTAGATTCGACTCGGAATCCCGAGCCTATGTCTGCCTTGAAGGTGTGAGGTGTCAACACATTGTCGAGCTATCACCATTGTTAACAGCAAACCCGAGAATGCAACTTTTAAAAAACAGGTTTTGTGATTTACACATGAAAGAAGTGAACATAGAACATAGAACATAGAACAATACAGCACAGAACAGGCCCTTCGGCCCACGATGTTGTGCCGAACTTCTATCCTAGATTAAGCACCCATTCATGTACCTATCCAAATGCCGCATTAAGGTCGCCAATGAATCTAACTCGACCACTCCCACGGGCAGCGCATTCTATGCCCCCACCACTCTGGGTAAAGAACCCACCCCTGACATCGCCCCTATACCTTCCACCCTTCACCTTAAATTTATGTCCCTTGTAACACTCTGTTGTACCCGGGGAAAAAGTTTCTGACTGTCTACTCTATCTATTCCTCTGATCATCTTATAAACCTCTATCAAGTCACCCCTCATCCTTCGCCGTTCCAACGAGAAAAGGCCAAGAACTCTCAGCCTATCCTTGTACGACCTCCTCTCCATTCCAGGCAACATCCTGGTAAATCTTCTCTGCACCCTCTCCAAAGCTTCCACATCGTTCCTAAAGTGAGGCGACCAGAACTGCACACAGTACTCCAACTGTGGCCTAACCAAAGTCCTGTACAGTTGCAACATCACTTCACGACTCTTAAATTCAACCCCTCTGCTAATGAACGATCTCTCTGTTCCTCCACCTGACTAAGAACCCTACCATTAACCCTGTATTCCGCATTCTTATTTGTTCTTCCAAAATGGACAACCTCACACTTGGCAGGGTTGAACTCCATCTGCCACTCCTCAGCCCAGCTCTGCATCATATCTAAGTCCCTTTGCAAATGACAAATGCCCTCCTCACTGTCCACAACTCCACCTATCTTCGTATCATCTGCAAATTTACTGACACACCCTTCGACTCCCTCATCTAAGTCATTAATAAAAATTACAAACAGCGGAGGACCCAGAACTGAACCCTGCGGAACTCCACTTGTTACTGGGCTCCAGGCTGAATATTTACCTTCTACCACCACTCTCTGCCTTCGACCGGTTAGGCAGTTTTCTATCCAATTGGCCAAATTTCCCTCTATCCCATGCCTCCTGACTTTCCGCATAAGCCTACCATAGGGAACCTTATCAAATGCCTTACTAAAATCCATGTAAACTACATCCACTGCTCTACCCACATCCACTTGCTTGGTCACCTCCTCGAAGAAATCAATAAGACTTGTAAGGCAAGACCTACCCTTTACAAATCCGTGCTTGCTGTCCCTAATCAAGCAGTGTCTTTCCAGATACTCGTAAATCCTATCCCTCAGTACCCTTTCTATTACTTTGCCTACCACAGAAGTAAGACTAACTGGCCTGTAATTCCCGGGGTTATCCCTCTTCCCTTTTTTGAACAGGGGCACAACATTCGCTACTCTCCAGTCACCTGGTACCACCTCCGTTGCCAGTGAAGACGAGAAGATCATTGCCAACGGTACTGCAATTTCCTTTTGCTTCCCAATTATCCTAGGATATATCCCGTCAGGCCCGGGGGAGTTGTCTATCCTCAAGTTGTTCAAAATGTCCAACACATCTTCCTTCCTAACAGGTATCTCTTCCAGCTTAACAGTCCGTTTCACACTCTCCTCTTCAACAATACGGTCCCTCTCGTTCGTCAATACTGAAGAGAAGTACTTGTTCAAGACCTCTCCTATCTCTTCCGACTCAATACACAGTCTCCCACTACTGTCCTTGATCGGACCTACCCTCGTTCTCGTCATTCTCAGGTTTCTCACATACGCATAAAATGCCTTGGGGTTATCCTTGATCCTATCCGCCAAGGATTTTTCATGCCCTCTTAGCTCTCCTAATCCCTTTCTTCAGGTCCCTTCTGGCTATCCTGTATCCCTCCACTGCTCTGTCTGAACCCTGTTTCCTCAACCTTATGTAAGCCTCCTTCTTCCTCTTTACTAGACAGTCAACCTCCCTCGTCAACCAAGGCTCCCTCACACGACCATTTCTTTCCTGCCTGGTAGGTACATACATATCAAGGACACGTCGTATCTGCTCCTTGAAAAAGTTCCACATTTCCACCACATCCTTCCCTGACAGCCTATGCTCCCAACGTATGCTCCTCAAATCCTGTCTTACAGCATCGTAATTTCCCTTCCCCCAATTGTAAAATCTACTTTGTTGTGCGCACCTATCTCTCTCCATAACCAAGGTGAAAGTCACAGAATTGTGGTCACCATCACCAAAATGTTCACCCACTAACAAGCCCACCACTTGTCCCGGTTCATTACCGAGTACCAAATCCAATATGGCCTCCCCTCTGGTTGGACACTCTACATACTGCGTTAGAAAAGCTTCCTGGACACACTGCACAAACACCGCCCCGTCCAATCTACTTGATCTAAAGAGCTTCCAATCAATATTTGGGAAGTTGAAGTCGCCCATGACTACGACCCTGTGGCTTCTGCACCTTTCCAAAACCTGTTTCCCAATCTGTTTCTCCACATCTCTGCTGCTATTGGGGGGCCTATAATAAACACCCAACAAGGTGACTGCACCTTTCCTATTTCTGAAATAAGCCCATACTACCTCCAGAGGCAGATCCCCCTCGAACTTCCTTTCTGCAGCCGTTATACCATTTCTAATTAGCAATGCCACCCCCCTCCTTTTTTACCACCCTCCCTCATCTTACTGAAACATCTGTAACCAGGAACCTCCAACAGCCATTCCTGTCCCTCATCTATCCACGTTTCCGTGATGGCCACAACATCGTAGTCCCAGGTACCGATCCACGCCTTAAGTTCACCCACCTTATTTCTGATACTCCTTGCGTTGAAGTATACGCACTTGAGCCCATCTGTGTCCGCAAGTAGTCCCGGTCAGTGCTCCCTTCTCCACAGCCTCCCTACAGTCTTGGGCATCCTGACACAGCTAGCTTACTTGCTGGACTACAAGTCCGGATCCCATCCCCCTGCCAAATTAGTTTAAACCCCACCGAAGAGTGCTAGCAAACCTACCCCCCAGGATATTGGTGCCGTTCTGGTTCAGGTGCAACCGGTCCTGTTTATACAGGTCCCACCTTCCCCAGAATGCAGTCCAATTGTCCAAATATCTGAAGCCCTCCCTCCTTCACCATCCTTGCAGCCACGTGTTCAACTGTACTCTCTCCCTATTCTTTGCCTCACTGTCACGTGGCACCGGCAACAACCCAGAGATGACGACTCTGTCTGTCCTAGCTTTTAGCTTCCAGCCTAACTCCTTGTGCTCTTGAATGACCTCCCCACCCCTCTTCCTACCTATGTCGTTGGTGCCAATGTGTACCACGACTTCTGGCTGCACACCCTCCCCCTTAAGGATTCTGAAGACACGGTCTGAGACGTCTCGGACCCTAGCACCCGGGAGGGAACAAACCTTCCGAGAGTCTCGCCCATGTCCACAGAACCGCCTGTCAATCCCTCTAACTAGAGAGTCCCCTATAACTAGCGCTCTCCTCCTCTCCCCCTTTCCCTTCTGAGTCTCAGAGCCACAGACCCCTTCACTGCAGCTTACACCTGCAAGGCTGTCCCCCCCAACAGTTTCCAAAGCTGTATATTTATTTTTTAGGGGAACGACCACAGGGGAACCCTGCACTGCCTGCCTCTTCCCCTTCCCACCTCTAACTGTTACCCAGCTACCTCTGTTCTCTGGTGTAACTATGTCCCTGTAGCTTCTATCTATCACCCTCTCAGCCTCTCGAATAATCCTCAGTTCATCCAACTCCAGTTTCAGTTCCCTAACTCGTTCGGTGAGGAGCAGGATCTGACTGCATTTCCTGCAGACGAAGTCGGCAGGAGTATCGGTGGTCACCCCTACCTCAAACATCCTGCAGGAGGAACATTCCACCGCCTGCGCTGCCATGACTACACTGTCCCAAAAACAAGAACACTGAGTCAATAACACTGAGTCACTTACCTGTGGACTTTAAAGTTAGGTTAGAGGAGGAGGGTGGGAGGGAGGCCCTACGAAAGTAGGACCTGGGGTCTAGAACACACCCAATCAAATACTACTCACATACCTTCCCACCCAGCTATGCGCTCCAACCTCACTTCCGCTGCCCGCTACAGGTAAGTAATTTTGAAACAAACTGTCTTACCTTAGCTGTAGTCTCCCGGGTTCGCTTTTCCTTGGCCGCTGCTCCCACTCAAATGACCGTTGGTGATTAAAGGGTGAGTATTTATACTCACGGTTCTCCTTCCCGGCTGCCCCTCTGTTTGCCATCACTTCCTCTGCTGCTCCCGCTCTTTTTGTGAAGAGAGAGAAAAAAAAAACACTGCTGCCCGCTACAGGTAAGTAATTTTGAAACAAACTGTCTTACCTTAGCTGTAGTCTCCCGGTTTCGCTTTTCCTCGGCCGCTGCTCCCACTCAAAAATCTTTCACTGTTTTCGAACAGATGAAAGGCTTAACAGACAATCAATTTTTCAATGTATAATTTCAGTTACATCACACTGCAAATTATTTCTAGAAATTCTGTATTACCATCGACCTGATGAAGGAGCGTCGCTCCGAAAGCTATTGTACTTCCAATTAAACCTGTTGGAATATAACCTGGTGTCATGTGATTTTTAACTTTGTACACCCCAGTCCCACACCGGCATCTCCAAATCATAGATTCGTTTAAGATGCGTCTGGACAAATTCATGAGGAGGTGGGGAGCAGTGGGGTACAAATGCTTAGGAATTGACCAACAGGTTTAGACAGGACATTTGGATCGGGTCAGGCTTGTAGGGCCGAAGGGCCTTGTCCTGGGCTGGAAATTTCCTTTGTTCTTTGTGTAATATTCACATCAGAATCCGTGTATCTATCACTTGGCTAAATGATTTGTGACTGCCACTTCTAAACTGTCACTATTGTGAACGTCTTCCAGGAGCTAAGGTCTACCTGAGTTTCAATGTACTCTGCTTTAAACAATCGCTTCAGAGCTTTTCCTTGTCCCAACATCCTGTCTGGGACCGACTCAACATTTTCATTCCTAGGCAGTCTAATTTACTAAAACTCGTATTTCTTCCGCATGGGGCACAGACATACACATCCGCTCAGTTCCAGGGTCATAGAGGAACTAAAAGAAATTACAAATATGATTGATGTGAAGTTAATGCTTTCTCCATTACTTGTTTCTTCTTCAATCGAAAATTCCAGAACTGCACAAATAATCTTTAAGGCTGCATCATTACCATGCTGTTCTGTAAGCGTCGAAAGTAAACAAAGTTTCACTCGTGTACAAAGCCATTCAGGAGAAGATGAGGACTGCAGATGCTGGAGATTCAAGTCAAGCTTCGAGGAATTCTGGAAAAGCACAGCAGGCCAGACAGCATCCGAGGATCAGGAAAATCGACGTTTCAGGCAGGGGTCCTTTGACTTGACTTCAATCTTGACTACAAAGTCAATCAGCCTACATCCAAACCCCCAACACATTTTTTAAAACAAATCTTATCATTACTGAAATAACAGAGCATTTTAGAACTGAGGTTTATTGGATGATACAAACCTTAATCGTTTATTTCCTTCATGAAAATGTTTCACTTCCCAGCACATTTCCCAGAAATGATTCTTTGAATTGTTGGACCCGACTGTACTGAAGAGGTCCGTCGGTCCATATAGCTTGTGCTATCAAGGCTAATGGAAGTCTGAACTCTTCCCTCATGGTTGTTAAAGGTTTTGAGGTTTCCTACTTCAATAACCCTCCCAAGCACTGAAGTATCAGAACTCACACCACTCTCTGAGTGAAAGCCTTTTACTCAAATCCGCACCGAAACTTTTACTAATCAACTTAAAATTTGCGCCCATCTACCATCTGTCAATTCCCTGTCTCAGTTAGATATGAAGATCTTCCATTGAGCAGTCATGGAGAATGTTTGCTCAGTGACTTCTGATTATTGCCCGGTTATTTTGGTTCTCTCACGGGGAAAGTACGGCCTCTATAACTGCATAACGCGTTGCCTGTTGGCCATGGCAACAGGGTATCTGCTGTTCATAAGCACTGGGATCATGCTGTGGTAATTCAAAGATCATTATTACCTTGGATGTTTCCTGGACATACCCCCGTGTGCAGTACTATCGTTGTCATATGTGTAGCCACAGACTGTTCCGTCTGGTTCACTGTCTGTTTCTCTGTTGATCGTTTTGTGAACATTTGCTGCTTTAAACTGAAGAGGAAATATTGTACAGAGAAAACCTAGGCTGTGGCTCTAGCTCTAACTGGCATTCTGCTCGATTGAAAACGCATTCCCTGATATTTTCGGTTGGAACCTTGGAGGATAATTGACAATGTTCCGAGGTACTGCGAAACAAAGTCAAGTTATTTTTACTGATCCCAGATGGCTGTGATATAACTGGTTTGAAATCATTTTAGCCCTTTTCATTCCATTTGTGTTCACTTCTATTGATGAAAACTTTGACTGTCTGGTACATTTCAGTGGCCAGTCGAGTCTGCAAGAGCACGAGGGGTCAGAGAAATAGAGAGAGTCACAAAGACACAGATATGGAGAGCCTGAGGAAGTCGGTAATATCTCTCATCACTATATCCATCAACTTTTTACTTCTGTGGTTAGCACAGGTGGGAAACACCTGAAACTTTAGCACTAAACAAGCATATTGTTGGAAGAACGCTCATCTATTCCAGTTTACTTTGATGGCAGAAATGCTGAGGAAATTAATCTGCAGCACGAACACATTATTTTATGCAGCGATTCTGCCCAAGTTCAGTGCGAAGTTCTGGTCAGGTAAATTCTTCACTTATGAATGAAAGAGGATGGAAAGAGGCTGGAGGAGTGATTCTAAATACCGGGTTGGCTGCGAGTGATGGCTTCATCTGGAATATTGGGTCTTCACAGAGTGCCCTTTGGATGAGTGTTAAAGACCAGCAGAATGGGTCTCTGCATTTCTCCTGCAGGGGAGGAGGGGGTCGGGCAGAAGCAGTCGTTCCTGTACCATGAAGATTGTCAGACTCTCTGTGTTCAGCTCACAATAAACACTTTATTACAACCAGCAGGGAAAGGTTCCGGGTGCCATTGATCACCTCATCTGAGTTGGTTATTGGAGAAGCACATTCGTTTTTGAGAGAGTTTATTGAGTCCACCTCCTGTCGACTTACTTCACAAAAAAATTGCTTTCTCTCTCTCTCTACCTCACCTGTCTGTCTTTGTTCCTCTCTCACGCTGACCCCCATCTCTCAGTTTCTTGCTGTGCCTCTCTTTCTCTCATTTTGTCTCGCTCTGTGTGCCCCTCTCTGTCTGCATCGATCTGTCTCTCTACCTGTCTATCTATCTGTCTGCCTCACTGTATTCCTCTATGTTTATCCTTCTTTTTCTCCCTGTCTATCTCTTTCCCGGTCCCTCTGTGACTCCCTCTCTCTCTGTGTCTTTCTCTCACAAAGCCGATGACAGGCACTTTTCACAGTTTACAACAAGCTGACTTGCATTGATTCAAAGCACTTCCAGATCCCCTCATTCACTGATCCTTCCCCAGTCAGTGATTTTGCAAACTACAAAGTGCAGAGATACAGCCGACAATACGTTGACACATTACTGTACTGACGTCTGCTGGAGTTTGATCGTCTTCCTTTCGTCTGTCTGTGACTGTGCGGGAAGTGTGTTCATGCATCTCCCTTTTAGTGAGTGACGTTCACTGTGTGTCTCTGCATAAGGGGTGTATTTCATTGCCTTTGTGGGGATCTCACTTTGTTTGTGTGTCCCTAAATTTTTGTCATTAGATATGTCCCTGAGTGTAAGACATCATGACTGTGTTTATGCATCTGTGTGTTGGTTTCCCTTTGTGCGTATTGGGTAGTATATTGGTGAATTTCCATTCATGTGTTTATATATTTGGATATGTTATTCAGTGTTGTATGAGTGTTCCCATGAAGGTAAGCGTTCTTATGTGGGTGTATGTTACTGTGCCTGTGTGATTGCTTATATGTGTGTACTTTGCACATTGTGAAGCTGTCGTGTTTTTGACTGTGTGTATGCTGTTTGTAAGGTCACAGTCCTCTGACCGTGTGGTATTGTGTGCGTGTGTCTCTGTGTGTCTGTGTGTGTGCGTGCGTATGTGTGTGTGTGTGTCTGTGTGGATTACTGTCAGCATGTCTTGATGGTTGGATTACACCATGTGTGTTTGTCTCTGAGTGTCATTGTATTATTGTTGGAGTGTGGGGTGTGTCTCTGCTCTACTATATTCATGTATAAGCAGGTGAGTGCATTGATCAGACTGTGCCTGTCCGTCTCTCCGTGTGTCAAGGTCTTTCTGTGCCCCATAGTAGGAACTCTCTGTGCCTCTCTGTAGGTGTGTCTCTGTTTCTGAATGCCACTCTTCTGTATTTCATTGTGGTTGTGATTCTGTAACGATTTGAATGTGCTTGTGTGTGTGCCGAAAAAGTTACTGTCAATTCTTGCAAGTTGATGTTTAATGACTCTTACGCTGAGTTCTTTTGTATCTGTGTGTGGGGCTGTAGGTCTGATTCTTTGTGTGGAGATGTGTTCTTATATCTCAGTATGACTGCATTTCTCTGTGTGTGGATATGTATGCATTTGGCATGTACATAATGTGTTCCTTTCTGTACTTGTGTGTGCATATGTGTGTGTGGGTGTGTGCACGCATGCGTGTGTGTGTGTGCGTATGTAGATTTATTCCGATTTCTCACTATTCCTGCTAAATTTCACCAAGTGGTGAAGGAGCAGTAGTCTGTAATCAGTGCTTCGAAATGCATTTGTTGGACCAGAAACTGATGTTGTGTGATTTTTAAATTCGTACACCCCAGTCCAAAAACTACATCTCTAAATCATCAGTACGACTGCATTTCTTTGTGTGTGGATGTGTGTGCATTCTGTCCATACATGAGTGTGTCTCGGTATGACTTTTTCTGGGTGTAGACGTGTGCACGAATATGTGTGAGAAGGTGTGCACCCTTCTGCATTCTGTTTTCATTCCAGTGTGTTGTGAGGATGCTGGAATGTTGCTGTAGTTTGTGTCCAGATGTGTTGCCACGTTTCAGATTGATGGTGTTACTGTGCATTTTGTGTGCTTTTGTTTGTCAGTATGTTCCTATATCTCACTTTGACTGCATTTCTGTATATAGGTATGCGTTCTGCGTGTATGTGTTCGTGAGTTTGTAGGTGTAGATGTGCTTTTGCGTGTTCCTATATGCTTGTGCGAGAGTGTGGGTGTGTTTCGGTTATCGTTTGCGTATGTTTTAGTCTGTGTCTGGTCTTGATATTCCCTCTCCTGAAAAGGTTCATGTGAACCCTTGAGCAAGACACTGTGCACACATTCGTCAAAATAGCGCATTTCCGGCAAGCTGTGAAATATCTAACTATCAGCATCCATACCTCCTGCACCCTGAGAGCTGAACGGTTCCTCCAGTTCAAGGACCTAAGCCTAATGAACGAAACAAGACTGGGAAATATTCAATGAAATGAAGGATTCTAGTTCTTCCATCCTTGTTTGTCACATGGATGCAATATTGAGCTGGTTGTGTCCGTACATTGATATTGTTACATATTAGATCATGAGGTCATATTGTGTGGGAGCAGAATTAGGTCATTCACCGCAACCAGTCGTTCAGACATTTTGACATGAGGGAATTCTATTCTGCTGCATTCTCCCCAAAACTTTTGATTCCCTGATCAATTAGAAACACATATATCTCTATGTTTAATAAATTTGTTACAGACCAGGTCAGACCCTCTCAAAACATTTCAAGATGGTAGCCCAAACCCTAACTTTTCTGAGCTAACCTGTTTTGAGCATTTGTGCAGTGGACATTCCAGGAGTGATGGAGCTGGTCAATATTTCTCGGATTGAAATAAAACAGAACTTATTTCCAGAGTACCGAATGAAACACAGCAAAAGGTAAGAGAATACAGAATAACTCAACTTTGTGAAAGCAAACAGACTATCCCAACTTAATAATTGTTTTCAATTACTGCACAAATCCCCATAAACACCTCTTGACAATGGAGGTAACATTAAACACACGGTCTCACAGGAGAGATGTCGGAGAGAGATTCAGCACGGAATAATTACTTTCACGTAGCTGTTCCTTTTACAAGCAGTCTGATAGACTATCTGCATATTAACACCAAACCAAACTAAACCAGCCCAGAGTAAAGCTGAGCTGTGAGAATTGGCCACTCCCCTTTCATTGTCTTTTTTTTTACTTGAAAGACTTTTGCCGGAGGTAGTGTCTGTTGGATATCATGAAGTTGGCCCTAAAACCCATCAAAACTCGACACCACAGACCCTCTGCATTTACAAACATTCTAAGAAAAAAATAAGAACAGTAAAGGATCAGCATCATCACACACTTAATGTCCTGGTCTCCACAGTCCTCTGCGGTAATAATTTCAACAGATTAAACATTCCTTCAATGAAGAAATTCATACTCATCTCAGTTCCAAAGGTCGCCCCTTCACTCTGGGGCTGTGCCGTCATGTCTTAGTCTCTCTTACATGTGGAAACAGCTTACAAGCAGACGCTGAAAGGGGAGGACTCTTCACAAAATGAAGTGCAATGCTGGCCTGAGGCTGTTTATGACAGTCCCTGGGATTGTTTAGAATTGGTGAACTGGACCGTGTTAATGTACTCAGCAGAAAACTTGGATAAGAAAGGATCTGCCTGTGACATCCTTTATATACGCCTGGACTCTCAGTCACACTGCACGCTGCCCTCGAAGTGGCTGTGGGGGGGACGAGACTGTCACACACCTCCTTCTGGAATGAGCCTGTGCAGAATAAGTCTGGAGAGGAATGCAGTGGTGTTTGTCGAGGTTCATCTCAAGCAGCGCTGTGACGCGGGACTCCGTGCTATTTGGTCTGTTCCCCAGGATGCGCACCAAGACGAACATCATCTGTGCCTGGAGGATTATCAACACGGTGAAGGACGCTCTCTGGGCGGTCCGAAACCTTCTGATCTTCCGGCTAAAGGAGTTGACCTCGACTGAGTGTTGCAGACTGGCACATTCCAAGGTCCAGGACTACGTGTTGACGAACGCGCTGAAGCTTGGGGTAGCTGCCGGCAAGGTTCGGTGGGGAAAGACCATCGTGTAACATCTGCCTGCTCATGAAGAACAGGGGGCCCACACAGTCAGTCGGGCTCTGCTGACGCCTCAGCTAAACATGTAAGCGTACAGACCTGTATAAATGAAAGATTACTCTGTCTCTGTATACCATGAAATTGAATGATTACGGATGCATTGCATGAACAATTGTCCAGATCATCAAAATATTTTATGAAGAAAGTATATTTTTGAAATTAAAAATGGTTCTCCCAGGACGAGGTTATCCCATTGCACATCGGGTGTGCAGACGCCTGCGATGTCCACAGATGTGGGATACTCGACTGGAAAATTTATGGTAGTGGGGTCTGCGTTCGTACTCTCCCCTGGTTTACAAACAAAAAGCAGATGTTCCAATAGATGGCACTCATTTGTGTTTCCTCCAGCTTCCTTGTACATCACACATCTCTGTTCAACAAGTTGATCGATATATGCTGCACGTCTTACTTCATCCTGCAATAAACCACTATGTTCAAACCTTTTGACAAGAGCAACAAGCCAAGCTTCAAATTACCAAATCTATTGCCCTCTATTTACTGCCTATTCAAGTATTGCTCAAAATGCCCCTTTAAACAATTTATTGAAGAGAGGGAAAACAACCACAGCCTATTCAGCCTGTCCCTGTAGCCCAAATCCTCCAACCCTGGCAACATCCTTGTAATTCTTTTCTGAATCCTTTCAATTTTACACCATCCTTCCATAGGAAGGAGACCAGATTGCACAGGTGATGTCCAGGAAACAACCCTCGGTAGTAAAGTACTTACAATCGCCACAGCAGAATGTTAGTGCGAATGAAAAGTAAATCTGATGTTGCCTTCGCCAACAGACAGCACCTTGTGCAGTTAGAGAGGTCACGCATTTCCCACGCGAGAAACAAAATCAGCAGGATATTAACAGAGAGAGTCAGAAGGTAAAATACAAATCAGAAATTAATTGATCAAACATTCTCCACATCTGCACGAGGTCTTCACATCATGGGCACAGTTGTTACCCCTGCTGCCTCACAGCACCAGCAGTCCCGGGTTCGATTCCCACCTCAGGCTACTGACTGCGAGGCGTTTACACATTCCCCCATTTCTACTTGGGTTTTCTCCTACAGTCCAAAGATGTGGCAGGTCAGGTGAATTGGCCATGCGAAATTGCTCGTAGTGTTAGTTGTAGGGGCATGGGTGGGTTGTGAGTCGGTGTGGACTTGTGCTGAAGAGTCTGTTTCCACACTGTACGTAATCTAACTGAATCAGGGAATTGACATATAGCAAAGGGTCATAGTTTTTAATGCAAAAAGTTTGGAGGAGATTTGAGGAAAATGCTTTCACCAAGATAGTGGTGGGGTTCTTGTAATTTAGTGCTTGGCGGCTAGTTGAGGCGGGAAACCTTACAACATTTAAAAACTGCATGGGACGAGACTAGATTTCATTCAGCTTTGCTAGCACAAGCTTGATGGACCTTTCTGTACAATGGTCATAGATTCATAATCATAGAGAGCTAAACACGGAAACAGACCCTTTGGTCCAAACCGTCCATGCCGACTTCTGGGAGATAGATTGGGAAATGAAAAAGTTTTCTGAAATAAAAAAAAGCCTGTGGATACTAGAAATATGAAAAATAAACATAAATAACCGGCGAAACCCAACAAGGTATGGTAGCATCCGTGGAGACAGAAACAGAATGAATGCAATCATTCTTCATCTGAAGACTTTCGTCTGAACATTTCTCAAGGAACTCGAAACATCAACATGTTCTTCTCCTCACTCCAGGCCCGCTCATTGCAAATGGATTGATTTCCAATTGGAAATTGAGATATCTCGTGTTGATATTTATCGGCTTTGACGCATTTGTTTGTCGGCTTTAAGCATACTGCGCTTGATTGGGTCATAGAGATATATAGCATGGAAACATGCCCATTGGCCCAAATCGTCCATGCGGACCAGATATTCTATCATCATCTACTCCCATTTGCCTCCATATCCATTGAAAACTTTCATTTACCCATTCAGTTGCTTTGTAAATGTTGTAATTTCATATGCTTCCCCCATTTCCTCTGGTAGATCATTCCATACATGTGCTAGCCTTTGTGTGAAAGGCTAAGTCTTTCCCCTCCCACTCTAAATCTATTCTCACTACCTCTGGACTCCCACAGACCAGGGAAAGAACCTTGTCTATTTGCACTATCCATGAACTTGGGATTTTATAAACCTCGATAAGGTCACCCTCGCCTCCAATGCTTCCTTAACACCAGACCTGTTCAACGTTTACCAATAGCTCAAGCTCTCCAAATCTGGCAACATCCTTGCAAATATTTCATAAAACCCTCCAAGTTTTACACCATGGTTCCTTTCGAAGTGAGACCAGAATTCCACACAGTTTTCCCAAAAGTGGCCTAACTAATGGCCTGTACAGCCGCAACATGACAACATGGTGAATACAGAGAAAGCTGTAGAAATTGTAATGAGGTGGACCTCATTGAATCTGTGGTGTTCTCTGATTGTGAATGTTAACCTGGTCCACTGAGGAGTCCTGGCTGATAGATATACAGAGGAATGTCAGGTTATCAGCTCACTCCAGGAATCAGTTTTGTCAGTGTGATGTCCTATGCACCTGTAACTGCAGGGTGAGTTGGGGATGCGTTAGCAGCTTATGTCCAAGCGGAGAGAGTGTAAGAGCATAATAGGAAGAAGAGAAAATACAGAATAATAAGGATGGTGTTGAATGCAGTGGAGTAGGGTGGGAGTTGAGTACAGGAGAAAGGGAGAGGACTTAATACAGATCATATAATAATTTGATGTTTGAATACAGAAAAACAGGAGGAGGATTAAGTCAAGGGGAAGAGGACAGTGGAAAGGAATAAACAGAAAGTAATATTGAGCGGGCTAATTATGGAGCAATGGCGGGAAAACTGAATACAGAGATGGATAAAGACTGTGATTGTTGGAAGTTAAATGGAGCACATTCAGTAGAGGGTATGTGTGTGAGTATTAAAAAAAAGGGACATGATTAAATAGAGATTATCAGGAAGAAGATTGAAAACAGAGTGAGAGTAGGGGTAAAATACAGCAATCAGGAGAGAATGAAACACTGGGGAACAGTGTGGCCTTCATACAAGGGAGAAGATATATTATTAATAGCAAAAGTTTCGTGTACCGCTGTGTTTAAACGAAATAGCGCGGGGGCAGGGGACAAACTGGAAGTTTAAGAAGGAAATAGAAGGAAAAATTAGAACAAGGGATGTCAAGAAAGACAACGGTATCAATGAAACTCAAAACTCAAAAAGCGATCACGCCGTAAGGTTGAGTGAAATAGGGGTTGATAGGAAGTTTGAGGGCAGTAACAAATTAAAAATACTATATATGAATGTACGAAGTATTAGAAATAAGACGGATGATCTTGAGGCTCTTTTGGAAATTGGCAGCTACGATATTGTGGGGATAACTGAGACGTGGCTTCAAGAGGACAGCGCCTGGGAAATGAATGTTCAAGGCTATACGTGCTATCGTAAGGACAGACTGACGGGAAGAGGGGGTGGGGTGGCCCGGTTGGTAAGGGATGAGGTTCATTCCCTTGCGCGGGGGGGGGGGGGGGACCTAGAATCACAGGATGTAGAGTCAGGATGGATGGAGCTGAGGAATTCTGATGGTAGAAAGACCCTCTTGCGAGTTATCTGCAGGCGGCAAACAGTAGTATCGATGTAGGGTGCAAGTTGAATAAGGAGCTGAAATTTGCATGTCGCAAAGATGTTACGACAGTTGTTATGGGGGATTTCAACATGCAGGTAGACTGGGAGTATTAGGATGGTATTGAACCTCAAGAAAGAGACTTTGTGGAGTGCTTCCGAGATGGATTCTTAGAACAGCTGGTGCTGGAGCCAACCAGGGAGAAGGCAATTCTGGATCTGGTATTGTACAACGAACCAGAATTGATCAGGGACCTCGATGTGAAGGAGCCATTAGGAGGTAGTGACCAGAATACAATAAGCTTCAATCTGCAACTTCAAAGGGAGAGGGTACAATCGGAAGTTACAATAGTTCAGTTGAATAAAGGGAACTATAGAGCCACAGGGAGGAGCCGGCCAAAGTTCAATGGTGCAATACCATAGCAGGATTGTCAGTGGAGGAACAATGGCAGATATTTCTGAGTATAATGCAGAAGATGCAGGATCAGTTCATTACAAACAAGAAGAAAAATCCTATGAGGAGACAGGGGTGTCCGTGGCTGACGGTGAAAGTTAAGAAACATATAATGTCAAAAGAGAAAAACTATAACATAGCAAAGTTGAGTAGGAAAAGGGAGGAGTAGGAAGCTTTTAAAGAACAACAGAGGATTACTAAGAAGGAAATACGCAGAGAAAAAATGTGGTATGAAGGTAAACTGGCGAAAAATATATAGGAGGATAGTAAAAGCTTTTTTTAGGTATGTGAAAGGGAAAAAACTGGTGAAGGCTAAGATTGTGCCGTTGAAGACAGGAATAGGGGAATATATTACAGGGAACAAAGAAATGGCAGAAGTTTTGAATTGGTACTTCAGATCTGTGTTCACTGGGGAAGACACAAGCAATCTCCCAGAGGTAACAGTGGCTGAAGGACCTGAACTGAAGGGAATTGATATTTGCCAGGAAATGGTGTTGGGGAGACTGTTAGGTCTGACGGTCTGAAGATTGAAAAGTCCCCGGGGACTGATGGTCTACATCCCAGGGTACTGAAGGAGGTGGCTCTCGAAATCGTGATGCATTGGTGATTATTTTCCAGAGTTCATAGATTCAGGATCAGGTCCTACTGATTTGAGGGTGGCTAATGTTGTACCACATTATAAAAAGGAGCACATTCTCCCCGTGTCTGTGTGGGTTTCCTCCGTGTGCTCCGGTTTCCTCCCACAGTCCAAAGATGTGCAGGTCAGGTGAATTGGCCATGCTAAATGACCCGTAGTGTTAGGTAAGGGGTAGATGTAGATGTAGATGTCGATGTAGATGTCGGGGTGGTTTGCGCTTCGGCGGGGCAGTGTGGACTTGTTGGGCCGAAGGGCCTGTTTCCACACTGTTCGTTATCTAATCTCATCATAATGAATGGTGGTGCAGGCTCGAAGGGCAGAATGGCCTACTCCTGCACCTATTGTCTATTGTCTACGGTCTGCAGGCAAATATAAACGCTTAAATGCAGGGAAATGGAGCGGAACAAATAGACAATCGGGATAATTAAATACAGGGTAATAGTGACTATTTGCAGCTTTATACAATTTGGGTCGGAGGTGATGTTGGGAAGTACCCTCCTTTCAAATTTCCAGACATCAATATCATACCTTGGCTCGCACCTTGTCCATTCCCATAATTAGTTGCCTCCATGTTCCACTGCCTCCCAGGACAAGCTCTCACCTTCTGACGGAGTACTCCCTCATTCTCATTCCAATTGTCCTTACACCACATACATCCCCCTCATAGAAAGCATAGAAATCAGGAGAAAACAGCTTTGCTTCACTTGGAGGTCGCCACTGATGATGTTACCTAGCCAGGTAATGAAATGTCTGGATATCAAACCTAAGCTCAGCGAGCAAACCTACACCCTACAACCTCCTCTCCTCACATCTTCCCGTACCCTCCTACCTTCGCTTTTTAATGGAGAACAGTGTGGACTTACGTTGTGCCATTCTCATATTCTTGTGCTCACGAATGGGACTGAATGGCCTTCTGCTGTTCCACTTTACCATCTCTGAATGCGCGGAATTGCCTCCTCCACTTCCTCTGTATCATTCTCAAGAAGGCTTCTGTTATTCAGTCATGGGATGAGGGCGTTGCTGGTCAGCGGTAATATTTATTGCCCACCCTTAATTGCCTGGAAGTGTGTAAAGTGTCAAACATATTGTTGTTGGTCTGTAGTCACGTGTAGTCGTGACCAAGGGAAGGAACGTAATTTCCCTCTGCAAAAGGCATCAGCAAACACAGAAACATTCTGGGTTCATCATTCGACACTTAAATTCCCGAAAATCATTGAAGTGAAGTTCCATCATCTGCCACAGTGGGATTTGCAGCAATACCGCTAGAACATTATTGGTTGCGTGGATGAGCTGTCCAGTCATAATTCCCGTCCTGGACTGAATAAAAAATGGAAGTACTGTGGATGTTCTCAATAGGAAACAATAACAGAATTTCCTGGAAAAACTGAGCATGTCTGACAGCATCTGTAGAGAGAAATTAGAGGTGAATGGCATCCTGAAATAAAAGGTGAGAGAATGAGCTCAGTAGCGTTCTACTCTTGCTGTGCTGCTGAGTGTGTCTATGCCAACTGCAAAGCTCAGTACACTGAATTAAAAAGAATCTCCATGAAATTTTCAAGTCTCTGACTTTCTGTTCTCCCCTTGAGCAATATTTTAAATGAAGACTGTTTGCAGTATTCCAAATAGTGCACCTATTCACTATCCATTAGTGAGATACTTCTAGATGCATTTTATACCGTTATCCAGTGAAACGGGCAGACAAATGGCAAATCATGTCGGAAGTGAGAAAGCGAGATAATATAAGTTAACTGGGCAAATTCTGGAGGAGGCATAATATGATCAAGACTTGGAGGTGTACACTTATGTTTGGGAAAGTGATTGGGGAGCTTGGGCAGGTTTGTAAAAAGGAAACGTATGAATTGGAATTGGAACGTTAAGAGAAGTAAAATGTTATCAAACCTTTATAATTGACCGTTTTAGCCACAGTAGGGGGAAAAAGACTGGAATTGGACTCAAGAAAATCAAATGCCTTGCATTGTGTTAAAACTGAGCTCAGCCCACTCCAGAACATGGCACTTTACGAAGGATGACAATACCTTGGATAGCCTATAGGAGGAGATTAAAAATCATCGGGATATAGAAACAGGCCATTCACCCCCAGTTAGAGCTCGTTCTGACATTCAATGGCTTGGATCTGCTCACAGTTTTCCAACGGAGAACTGACCAGAATTGGTACCTTGGCCTACCACACCAGCGCCATTCCTGACACCAGGATTCCTGTTCTTGCGGCACGCTATTTACTAACATTGACACCCCAATTCTATCCATCCAACTTGGAAATCTTATTTTACATCATATTGTTATTAACTTGACATTGACATTGACATTTTGAAATTAATTCCAGTTGAGAGTTTCTCAGAGAAATGTTCTCCTCAACACTGGGTTGTGGCTTCCCTGTTTAATAGCAGCTCTAGCATGAATGAAAAATAGCTGGTTACCGGAGACGACACATTGTAGGTCTTAACAAACCCATCAGAATTGAAGTGGGAATGTGTATAGAATGAAGAGCCTCAGGTCCTGCTTAACATTGGCATCAACAATGTTAGGGGGTGAAATAGCACTTCAGAGGTCAGAATCCAACATTAATCATTCCTCATTTACAAAAGCACAGCCTGTAACAATAGTCTCTCACTGACTTAGGCATTCAACATCTCCATATCCATGACATTCATCCGTTTTATGTCAGCAAGGGCTCACTGATTGAGACACATTAATAGCCACAATCAGGGAACTGATATCCGATGAAGTCCAGTTGACTGTCTTCATCACAAATATTACCAGAAGGAAAAGCTTGGGGTTTCTGAAAGTCGAATTGAGCAAATCAGGCAAGAAATTGAACAGCTGATCCTTGGGTTACTCCAAGTGCTCATTTGATTATTGCAGGTGTGGCTGGAAATATTGGTTCCAAGGGGAAGATCGTCGGACATTTCATTTATTGGTGAGGGTTCTGTGGCTGGTGCGATCTGAATACATTGGGAGAGTGGTTTGCTTTTAATTGAATGTTACTTTTCTAGCCAGATCCTCAATAAAATATGTGTGGGCGGCACGATGGCACAGTAGTTAGCACTGCTGCCTCAGAGCGCCAGAGACCCGGGTTAAATTCCCGCCTTAGGTAACTGACTGTGTGGAGTTTGCACGTTCTCCCCGTGTCTGCGTGGGTTTCTTCTGGGTGCTCCGGTTTCCTCCCACAGGCCAAAGATGTGCAGGTTAGGTGAATTGGCTATGCTAAATTTCCTGTAGTGGTAGGTAAGGGGTAAACGTATCGGTGGGTTACACTTCGGCAGGTCGGTGCAGACATGTTGGGCCGAAGGACCTGTTTCCACACTGTAATGTAATCTAATCTAATCTTAAAGTGATAAGTTAGTTTTGAAACGTCACCTTTATAACTTATTATTTATGATGATATGTTCGGTATTTGGACAGAGATACCACTTTGAAAGAATTAAATTATTACTTCTCACAGTCTTGAATTGATACAAGAGCACAGATCTAAACACGCAGCAATGAAATATGCTTTCTCCAAATAGTACGTACACAATGCAAAAGCATGATTTTGCAATTTTATTGTATTGGGGAAGAGTGATCTCAACATACTCGAATTATTTGCCAACATGGAGAATGAAGAAACTTGCGTCCTGAATCTAAATAGAGAGTTGATGTATAAATTAGCAACGCTGGACTGAGGAGCATTAACAAAGACGTTCTCAGTTGTTTGGCAATGGCAAAAGAGGGAGAAATGTCTGAATGCATTGCAACAATTTTTCAGGTGCTTCGGGATCAGCAAGAAAACAGGATATGTGAGAATGGGCAGCCCTGCCTGACTCTGGATCTGGTCAGGAAGCCCTCTGATTCCCAGCCATTGACGGCAGAAGCTGTAAAAATATCTGTTTCCATGCTGTACATCTCTCTGACTCTACGACCTGTCGAATTCATTTGCGGAATCCTCCCCAAAACTCAATGTGGAAAGCACATCTCAGACTGAGCTGTACAATATCCTGTCAAAGGTCTTCTCCTGGTCCAGGCTGATGAGGCAGGCCTCCAACTCCCCTGTACTGTACTTAGGTGATCATGTCCCTAAGGAGAAAAATGCTCTCATCGTTAGTGCTGCCCATTGCAGGACAGGTTTTATTGGTTTGAATCACTGATCCCATAGGAGATCTGACCTGGTTGGTTATGACCTTAGATAAGATTTTTTAATGTGCGGTCAGCAATGAAACAGGTTGCCAGCCCTCCAACTTGTCCTTCGAATTGTAGATGAGGGGCGAGATACCTTTTCTTGTGCATTATGCATTGGTAATCATGTCCCACCGATTTGAACACAATTTGGTGGGAAAGCAGTGATGTCTGGGAATGTTACACATTTCTGAGTACTCAAAAGCCTTGTCAGCTCATTCAGGGAGAATGGCTGCTGTCGCATCACCCCCTAGGTGCTGTTATCTATGACCTCCGTGATATTTGGCAGGAATGACTGGGAGATTTGCAGTGATAGTTGGCTTCATGTCGTAGAGTCCAGCAGAAAAGGATTTGCTGATCCTCAGAATGTCATTTTGAGAGGACATAACCGAGCCATCTTCCTCCTTCAAGCTGCTGATCACTGATCTCCCGCTGTCCATCTTCTGAAAGAACAATAATGCGCAGGACTCACCCTACTCGGCGTTGTGGATGTTTGACCAGGAAGTTACCTTGAAGGCTTCTGATGGAAATAGCAAGGCTTACTAAAGATTGGTCATAACATCGACCTCCATCGCCTGCAGTAAGCGTAGGTTCTGCATGCTCTTTTGGATTTTGGACAGTTCTCCCTGCTAAAGATCCCCTTTATATTCCCCTTGATTATCTCCCACAAGTCCGAGAGAGACTGAAAGAGGGATGTCACAGTTCTCCAAACTGTGGAATCCATTTTGAGCTCCTCTGTGTTCTCTTGGTTCAGCAGTTTCACCATCAGGTTACACGATCGCTTGCTGGCCAGCAGGAGGCAGTGATCATGGAGGAACACCGGGTTGACGTCGGTGAATCTGCCCAAAACCGATCCAAGTCTCTCCAATCTAACCTCACAGGTGAAACGTTCCAAGCCTGCGCAATTCCCCTTCAACCTTCCTTGTGATCGTTTCAAAAGCGTTCATGCTGTTGTGTGCATTTGCTTACAGGTTGGTTGTAAACTTCTTTCTTCTTTGCTCTCTCGTCTTCATCTTTACTTTCGTTTGCATTTGGCCATGACGGTTGCTGAATATGGTGTTATTGGTATCTACAGCAGCAGCTTTATGAACTGGAACATGAATCCTGGTGTTGGTAGGGGTAGTCCCATGTACACAATCCCATTATCTTGACCGATTACATTGTACTGGTGTTAATGAGACAATAGAACTGAGATGTTTAACCAGGAAACTTGCCCCTTTGCCTGTCAAATTCAATCAAGTCAGACAGATATGCAAGTCTTCATTTTGACTGAAAATTGAATGGATTGGTGATGAGACATTGCCACAAGATTTCGGATTGAAAAATAGTTCTGAGTTTAAATAGAAGTGTTCTTGAGATCGTTACTTTAAAAAGATGACATCAAAATATTAAATGCTGTTTATGTTCCACACTTTCTATGATAGAAACTGAATTTAAATTATGTTAAGTACATTTTTACTTCAAACGGCTACTAAACAATTCTGATCGAACATGACCTGAATGACTGGCTAAAAAAAGGTCAGAAATCACACGAGAGCTTGTGCTTCCAACTTGACCTGTTTGATAATAGCTTGGTATCGTGTGACCTCTGACATTGTCTCCCCCGTTTCAATGCTGGCACCTCCACATCATAGCTAAAAAAAGGCAGCTCAAATCAGAGTGTTCCCACACACATTGCAGAGAATCTCAGGGCAAAGAAGCAGGGACCTTGGGAGTGGGAGGAACAGCTCCAACTCCAATTCAACAAGCCGTAATCAGGGATTCTCACCTCGTGCCTCGGCAAAGACATTTCAGAACTGAAAAATTACCCGGGCTTTCAGAGGCAAAAATTGGGTTTGTAAAGCTGCATATTTATCGAACCTGTACATCAAAGAAAATAAACCACGTCTCGTTATTGGTGGATGACGAGGCCCACTAAGTGAGCAGATCGACAAGATCATATGAGAACAAAACTTACAGGTGAAATTCTGAATGTCTACAGGGAAATGGCCGACACAGCGATTAATCCTTTTGCCTTAGAATTTTACTGGCAGAAAAACCAATA